>NC_071627.1:5370000-7870000 GCF_014839835.1 Dryobates pubescens
ATCTTCCTCATCCCTTATCCATGGGGAGCTACTCTGTCCACCCTCCCCACCTTCCTCACCCATTTATCCACAGCAGAACCCCTCTGTAGCCCCCTCCCCATCTTCCTCACCCCATTATCCATGAAGAACCCCTCTGTACTCCCCCTTCTCATCTTCCTCAGCCTTTTATCCATGGCAGAACCCCTCTGTAGCCCCCTCCTTATCTTTCTCATCCCTTTATCCATGAAGAACCCCTCTGTAGCCCCCTCCTCATCTTCCTCATCCCTTTATCCATGGCAGAACCCCTCTGTACTCCCCCTCCTCATCTTCCTCATCCCTTATCCATGGAGAGCTACTCTGTCACCCTCCCCACCTTCCTCATCCTTTTATCCATGTCAGAACCCCTCTGTAGCCCTCTCCTCATCTTCCTCATCTCTTTATCCATGGAGAACCTCTTTGTAGCCCCTTCTTCATCCTTTTATCCATGGCAGAGCAACCCTGTAGCTGCCTCCTCACCTTCCTCACCCATTTATCCACAGCAGAACCCCTCTGTAGCCCCCTCCCCATCTTCCTCATCCCATTATCCATGGCAGAACCCTCCCTCCATCCCCCCTTGATTGCCTCCTCATCTTCCAGCAGCATCACAACCACCTCAGGCTCTCCCTAGTCACCTCCATAGCATTGCTGTTACCACCCCCACCATGGTGGGTTCATTGTGGTGGGGGAGCAATGGTCCAGGAGGAGGGAGAACTTCCCCCAGAGGGACCTGGACAGGCTGGAGAGGTGAGCCCATGACAACCTCAGGAGGTGCAGGGGAAGCACAACAGGAGCCAGCAGTGAGCTCTTTCAGCCCAGGGAGCCAAGCAGAGCCCGCTGCAGGCTCTGCAGCCCCCAAAGAAAGCTGGGGCAGGCCCCACTGGGGTCTGTGTCTCAGAGCCAAGCACCAACCAGAGCTGAAACCTGGGTCCTGCAGCTGGCTCAGGGCAATGCCAGGCACTGATATAGGCTGGGCAGGGACTGGCTTGAGAGCAGCCCTGGGGAAGAGGCTTTGGGGGGGCTGGGGGAGGAGAAGCTCAACAGGAGCCAGCAGTCAGCACTTGCAGCCCAGAGAGCCAAGCAGAGAAGTGTGGCCAGCAGGGGAGGGAGGGGATTCTGCCCCTCTGCTCCACTCTGCTGAGACCACAGCTGCAGCTCTGGGGCCAGGTCTGGAGCCTCTGTGCCAGGAAGGGTCTGGAGGTGCTGGAAGGTGTCCAGAGAAAGGCCAGGAGGAGGAGCAGAGGGCTGGAGCTGCTCTGCTCTGGGGACAGCCTGAGAGAGTTGGGGTTGTGCAGGCTGGAGAGGAGAAGGCTCCAGGGAGACCTAATTGTGGCCTTGCAGGATCTGCAGGGGGCTCCAAGAAAGCTGGGGAGGGACTTTGGAGGGTGTCAGGGAGGGATAGGACTGGGGAGGATGGAGCAAAACTAGAAGTGGGGAGATTGAGATTGGATGTGGGGAAGAAGTTGTTGCCCATGAGGGTGGTGAGAGCCTGGCACAGGTTGCCCAGGGAGGTGGTGGCAGCCTCCTGCCTGGAGGTGTTTGCAGCCAGGCTGGAGGTGGCTGTGAGCAACCTGCTGCAGTGTGAGGTGTCCCTGCCCATGGCAGGGGGTTGGAGCTGGCTGAGCCTTGAGGTCCCTTCCTGACACTTCTGTGCTTCTCCCCATGCCTGAAGGGCTGAGCAGTGGTGGCAGAGGAGGGCTGAGCATGGAGGGTGCAGGTGGGGAAAGCAGCAGGTGGCTTTGTTCCTGCAGGGTCAAACCCAAGGGCAGCAGTGCAGCTCGTGGAGGGGACTAAGGGCAGCAGCCACCTCGGGCAGGAGGAGAGCTCAGAGGTGTCCCAAGTGCAGACAAGGCCAGGCAGGAGGGGAGAAGTGGGGCACCTGCCTCTGCTGGCATGGGCTGAAGGAGAACCTCTGAGCAGTGACTGGAGTGGGGTTAGGGCTCCAATCCCCCAGGCCAGGCATGATCAGAGACTCAGGGCATCACAGGCTGCTTTGGGTTGGAAGGGACCTCAGAGGTCATCCAGCTCCAACCCCCTGCCACGGGCAGGGACACCTCCCCCCAGCCCAGGTTGCTCAAGTCCCTTTCCAGCCTGGCTTGGAACACCTCCAGGGAGATCACTGACCCCATGGTGCTGCTCCTGAGCCCTGGGGACAGGCAGGAACACAGCCCCGAGGGCCACCTCAAGGAGGGGACAAAGAGTGCCTGGCCACACCTGGGGCACAAGGTCCCCTCCCTGTGTGCCAGCTGCGGGAGGAAAGCAGCTCCTGAGCCTCGGGGGGTGGTGAGGAGGAGGTGGACAGCTGGTTACCCAGCAGCAGGTGGAGGCTCTGGGGTGTGCCTAGGAGCTGGACACAAGGCAAGAGGGTGGCAGCACCCATGGGGGACCCTGGGCCACCCTCTTCACCCTGGAAGGCTACTGGGAAGGGCCAGCAAGCAGAGGCTGACAGCAAGGAGAGCTGCTACCGTCCTTTGCCCCACATCTGCTGCCCCCAGCTCCATGCCAGGACCTGGGGAGGGGGGTTCCCCTTCTCCCCTCAAGGCCCTTGGGTGGCTGTTTGGGTGCTAAGCCCTCGTGAGGTCCCCAGGCACGTGGAGGAACCTCACTGCTCTGGGATTAGCTTGGTGGTGCTGGGGGGAGGGCAACAGCTACCTGAGCCCTAGGGCCTGGCCCCTTCTGCTGCAGTGGCAGGGGAGAGGTGGCACCAGTGCCCTCGGGCACCTCTTCACCCCTCTGGGACACCTCCCCTGCAAGGATCCTGCTGCTCCAGGTTGTCCCAGAGCAGGGAGGGCCTTTAAACCCGGGACAGACTCAGCCTGAGCTAGCTGAGGAGCACAGCTGAAGAGTCAGGACAGAGGGAACTGGGTGGAATCATAGAATCCCAGGCTGGCTGGGGTGGGAAGGGACCTTGAAAGCTCACCTAGTCCAAACCCCCTGCAGTCAGCAGGAACAACCAGAGCAGGCTGCTCAGAGCTCCAAAGCACCTCACCTGGAGTGGTTCCAGGGATGGGGCAGCTACCCCAGCGAGTGGCAGGGGCACCTTGCCCAACCTCTGCATTAGAGTGGCTGGATCCAGGCAGAACCACAGCTGCAGACTCCCCAGGGACCTTCCAAGAGCTCAGGGGAAGGTCTTGAGCTCAGCTGAGAGACCTCCACCTCCTTCAGCCAGCCCAGGGCAGCAGCAGACGTTCAAGGTCAGACTCAGTGTGGCCCTGGGCAGCCTGAGCTAGCTGGAGGTGTCCCTGCTGGCTGCAGAGGGGCTTGGACAAGATGATAGGAGGGGAAGGGAGAGGGGAAGGGAGAGGGGAAGGGAGAGGGGAAGGGAGAGGGGAAGGGAGGGGGACGGGAGAGGGGACGGGAGAGGGGAAGGGAGAGGGGAAGGGAGAGGGGAAGGCGCGGGGAAGGGAGAGGGGAAGGGAGAGGGGAAGGGAGAGGGGAAGGGAGAGGGGAAGGGAGAGGGGAAGGGAGAGGGGAAGGGAGAGGGGAAGGGAGAGGGGAAGGGAGAGGGGAAGGGAGAGGGGAAGGGAGAGGGGAAGGGAGAGGGGAAGGGAGAGGGGAAGGGAGAGGGGAAGGGAGAGGGGAAGGGAGAGGGGAAGGGAGAGGGGAAGGGAGAGGGGAAGGGAGAGGGGAAGGGAGAGGGGAAGGGAGAGGGGAAGGGAGAGGGGAAGGGAGAGGGGAAGGGAGAGGGGAAGGGAGAGGGGAAGGGAGAGGGGAAGGGAGAGGGGAAGGGAGAGGGGAAGGGAGAGGGGAAGGGAGAGGGGAAGGGAGAGGGGAAGGGAGAGGGGAAGGGAGAGGGGAAGGGAGAGGGGAAGGGAGAGGGGAAGGGAGAGGGGAAGGGAGAGGGGAAGGGAGAGGGGAAGGGAGAGGGGAAGGGAGAGGGGAAGGGAGAGGGGAAGGACCAGGTTGGAAAAGACCTTTGAGATCATGAAGTCCAACATCATCCAACACCACCTAATCAACTATCCATGGCACCAAGCTCCCCATCCAGTCTCTTCCTAAACACCTCCAGGGATGGTGACTCCACCACCTCTGAGACCAAGCCAAGCCCTGCCCAGCATCCTCAGCCCTTGCTGAAAGCAAACCACTCAGTCACCGGCAGGAGGACCTCCCTGAGAGGCATCTGGGCACAGTGTTCCTCCCTGCTCCTGGGGTAGCAGCCAGCTCCAGGCTGGGCACTCTTTGGGCAGCAGGAAGGTTGGGAGCCAGGTGTGAGAGTGATGAGGCCAGCAGTGAATCACAGAATGCTCTGGGCTGGAAGGGACCTCCCAGGCTCACCCAGTCCAACCCCCTGCAGCCAGCAGGGACATCCCCAACTGGATCAGGTTGCTCAGAGCCCTGCTGAGCCTCACCTGGAATACCTCCAGGGATGGAGCCTCAACCACCTCCCTGGGCAGCCTGTTGCAGTGCTCCAGCAGCCTCCTGGTGCAGAACTGGTTCCTCACATCCAATCTCCACCTGCTCTGCTCTCACTTCAAACCATTGCTCCTCGTTCTGACCCTGCAGTCCCTCTGCAGCCTTCTTGTAGCCCCCTTCAGGTACTGGAAGGTTGCTCTGAGGTCCCTCCAGGAACCTTCTCCAGGCAGAACACCCCCAGCTCCCTCAGCCTGGCCCCAGAGCAGAAGGGCTCCCTCTGATCATCTCACCTGGAGAGGGTGCCAGGGACACCACTGCTCACACCTTGAGTGGGGGGCAAGAGATGGTTGTTAGCTCTCCAAGGGCTGGTCCTGGCCGCTGCTGGGCTTGGTCCCTGCAGCTGAGCCTCTCCTTAGAGCCAGGCAGCAGTGATTCACTTGCAGCTGCTGGAGTGGGCTGGGGGGAGGCAGCCTCGGGAAGGCAGGAGGAGGTTGCTCTCCCTGCTCCTGCCACTCGATGTGCGGCTGAACAGATCCTCAGCCCCTGCTCCGTGCCAGGCTCCACCCCGCCGGCCCTTGGCCACCCTGGCTGCTGCTGGCCTGAGCTCCTCCTGCTCCTGCGCTCGGCTCCCCTGCTCCCTGCAGGGCTGGGGGGAGAGAAAGAGCCAGCCCCAGCTGCCCTGCCTGCAGAGGCACCTGCAGAGACTGCCCTGGCCAGGCTGCACCTCCTGATGGTTTGGGGGGGTGTCCCTTTTGTAATGCCTGGGGTGCTCCTTCTCTGATCATGGGGGTACCCCTTCTCTGGTGCTTGGGGCACTCCCCTAATGCCTGGGATGCTCTCCTCCAGTGTTTGGGGTACTACCCCTTCTCTGATGGTTGGGGTGCTCCTCCTCTGATGCCTGGGGTGTCCCTGATGCCTGGGGTGCTCCTTCTCTAATGTTTGGGGCACCCCTACTCTGATGTTGGAGGTGCTCCTCCTCTAATGCCTGGGGTGCTCCCTCTCTGCCCTTTGGGGTGCTCCTCCTCTGAGCCTGGGGTGTCCCTGATGCCTGGGGTGCTCCTTCTCTAATGTTTGGGGTACTACCCCTTCTCTGATGGTTGGGGTGCTCCTCCTCTGATGCCTGGGGTGTCCCTGATGCCTGGGGTGCTCCTTCTCTAATGTTTGGGGCACCCCTATTCTGATGTTGGAGGTGCTCCTCCTCCAATGCCTGGGGTGCTCCCTCTCTGCCCTTTGGGGTGCTCCCTCTCTGGTGCTTGGGGTGCTCCCCCTCTAACATTTGGAGTGTTCCTTCTCTCTAATACCTGGGGTTGTGCCCAGTGCCTGGGGTGCCCCTTCTCTGCTCTTTGGGGGGCCCCTTCTCTAATGTTTGGGGTGCTCCTCTAACGTTTGGGGTGCCCCTACTCTGATGTTAGAGGTGCTCCTCCTCTAAGAGCACCCCAATCATTTCTCTGATGCCTGGGGTGCCCCTTCTCTGATGCTTGGGGTGCCCCTTCTCTGATGGCTGGGGTGCTCTCCTCTGATGTTTGGGGCTATCCCTACTCTGCTATCAGAGGTGCTCCTTCTCTGATGCCTGCAGTGCCCCCTCTCTAGCTCTTGGGGTGCTCCTCCAGGGCCGGAGTTGCTCTGGAAAGTCTTTCATCCAGAACAACAGCGGCAGGCAGGTGAGGCTGCAAAGAGGCATTCAGGGGGGGCCGAGGGCGCCGGAGGATGGTTCCCTGGGTGGATGAGCACTTCCCTGGCCCCTCGGCTCCCGGAAGGAGCAATTGTCAAGCCGGGGCTCGGCTCCCGCTTCCCTTCCAGGGGAGGCAAACAAGCCCTTAACATTTCAGCGAGTGGCTCTGCGGGGCGCCGAGCGCTCGCTTCAGCTCTCCGCCTGACTCGCACCTCCTGCCGGAAGGTCGCGGCAGGAAGGGGCTGCGCTGGGGAGGGGAGCGCCCCGAGACCCCCAGCAACCCCCTCCAAAGGCTGGGGGGCGGGTTCGGCTGCCCGGCACCCCGCTGCCCAGCACCCTGCACCCGGCACCCTGCACCCAGCACCCAGCACCCTGCTGCCCCTCATCCTGCTGCCCAGCACCCTGCACCCGGCACCCTGCTGCCCCTCATCCTGCTGCCCGGCACCCTGCACCCTGCACCCTGCTGCCCCTCATCCTGCTGCCCAGCACCCTGCACCCTGCACCCTGCTGCCCCTCATCCTGCTGCCCAGCACCCTGCACCCGGCACCCTGCACCCAGCACCCTGCTGCCTCTCATCCTGCTGCCCAGCAGCCTGCACCCAGCAACCTGCACCCAGCACCCTGCACCCAGCACCCTGCTGCCTCTCATCCTGCTGCCCAGCACCCTGCACCCGGCACCCTGCACCCAGCACCCTGCTGCCTCTCATCCTGCTGCCCAGCAGCCTGCACCCAGCAACCTGCACCCAGCACCCTGCACCCAGCACCCTGCTGCCTCTCATCCTGCTGCCCAGCACCCTGCACCCGGCACCCTGCACCCAGCACCCTGCTGCCTCTCATCCTGCTGCCCAGCAGCCTGCACCCAGCAACCTGCACCCAGCACCCTGCACCCAGCACCCTGCTGCCTCTCATCCTGCTGCCCAGCACCCTGCACCCGGCACCCTGCACCCAGCACCCTGCTGCCCCTCATCCTGCTGCCAAGCACCCTGCACCCAGCACCCTGCACCCACCACCCTGATGCCCCTCATCCTGCTGCCCAGCAGCCTGCACCCACCACCCTGCACCCACCACCCTGCACCCTGCTGCCCAGCACCCTGCTGCCCAGCACCCTGCACCCACCACCCTGCACCCAGCACCCTGCACCCTGCTGCCCAGCACCCTGCTGCCCCTCATCCTGCTGCCCAGCACCCTGCACCCAGCACCCTGCACCCACCACCCTGCACCCTGCTGCTCAGCACCCTGCACCCTGCTGCCCCTCATCCTGCTGCCCAGCACCCTGCACCCAGCACCCTGCACTCTGCTGCCCAGCACCCTGCTGCCCCTCATCCTGCTCCCATCACCCTGCTCCCATCACCCTGCACCCTGCTGCCCCTCATCCTGCTGCCAAGCACCCTGCTCCCATCACCCTGCACCCAGCACCCTGTTGCCCATTACCCTGTTGCCCATCACCCTGCACCCAGCACCCTGTTGCCCATTACCCTGTTGCCCAGCACCCTGCACCCAGCACCCTTCACCCAGCACCCACCACCCAGCACCCACCACACTGCACCCTTCACCCAAACCCCTGCTGCCCATCACCTTGCTCCCATCATCCTGCACCCATCCCCTTGCACTCATTACCCTGCTCCTGTCCCCCTTCACCCATCCCCCTGCTGCCCACTACCCAGCACCCATCACCCTGCACCCATCCCTTTGCTCCTATCACCCTGCACCCATCCTCCTGCTGCCCAGCACCCATCACCCTGCACTCATTCCCCTGCACCCAGCACCCTGCACCCATCACCCTGCACTCATTCCCCTGCACCCATCACCCTGCAGCTGTCCCCCTGCTGCCCACCCCCCTGCACCCCACCCCACCCAGCTTTGCCCCCCCTCCCCCTCCCTTAGGAGGGCTGCAATCAGCTCTCAGCCTGAGCCTTGCATTAGTGTCAGCTTTGGACCTGATTTCTCCCGTGGCAGGTAAGGAGGGGCCAGCAGGCTTGGGGAAGGATCACACGTGGCAGCTTTTAATAGCAACCCAGCCGCCTGTCACTGCCTGCTCCTGGCTCCTCTTGAAGCCGTCGCTAATTACCAACAAGCCTCTGTTTGCATTCCGGCTCTGACGTTCCCCTTCTGCAGCCCAGCTCTCCACCCCCACCCCCCACCGCCTCCTCCTCCTGCTCCTCACCCACGCTCGGGGAGGGGGTGAGGGGATGGGGGGGGGGGCGTTAGGGAAGGTGGAATTCGCAGGGGGGGCTCCAGAAGGGTTGTAAGGAAGTGATGATTCCTTCTGGAGATGGACCCACGGCGGCTGGAGGGCGGTGGAATGGGCTGGGTTGGAAGGGAGCTTAAAGGTCTTTCAGTGCCAGCCCCCTGCCATGGGCAGGGACACCTCCCACCAGCCCAGCTTGCTCAAGGCCTCATCCAGCCTGGCCTGGAACACCTCCAGGCAGGAGGCAGCCACAGCCTCCCTGGGCAACCTGTGCCAGTGTCTCCCCAGCCTCACTGCCAAGAATTTCTTCCTCATCTCCAGTCTCAGTCTCCCCTCTCCCAGGTCAAAGCCATTGCCCCTCATCCTGCCACTCCCAAAGCCCCTCCCCAGCCCTCCTGGAGCCCTCCAGGTACTGGAAGGCTGCTCTGAGGTCTCCCTGGAGCCTTCTCTTCTCCAGGCTGAACAGTGTCTCCCCACCCTCAGTGGAAAGCAACCAGCTCCCTCCACTTGCTCTCTCCTCCCAGGCATGTCCCTTCCCGTTCTCAGGGAAGGGCAATCAGTCTGGAAGCGTCTGGAGAGCTGAACCTGATGAGTTAGGGCTTTAGAATCACACCAACCATCCCCTCCCAGCCTGGAGACGCTCTGCTGGACCGGGGCTCCGCTGCCACCAGCTCTGCCCAGCCTCGGTGCCTCCCTGCCCCAAGCATCAGCTCTTCAGATCCTTGCCATGGCTCCTAGCCAAGCTCTTGGGGGTCCCCTCAAAGGCTCTCAGCTCCCAGCTGCTTCCCAGAGATGTGGCCCACCTTTTCCTCCCATAGGATCACAGAAGTGTCAGGGTTGGAAGGGACCTCGAGGCTCAGCCAGTCCCAACCCCGCTGCCATGGGCAGGGACACCTCACACTGCAGCAGGCTGCTCACAGCCACATCCAGCCTGCAGGCCAGGGAATGGTGAGCACGGTGGGGAAAGGATGGGATGGAATGGGGACCTGCTGCCAGCCATGCTCTGTGGGGACCCAGAGTCAGGCCTCAGGAGCTCTGAGCCCTTGGGACATCTCCTTCGCTTCTCCCCTCACTTTTGAGATCCCTCCTGGGGCAGCAGGAGCCCCGGGGCGGAGGCATTGGGCAGGGCTGGGAGAGGAGCTGCAGGCTCATTTCTGAGGACGTCCCAGGGCAGTGCAAGGCCCAGCAGCCTCCTGCCCCTCTGTCACCCCCCCGGCACTGGGTCTGGCCCCCTGGCCCCCTGCCAGCCCCCTCCCCCCCTCCCCGGTGCCCAGTCTGTCGTGGCAGGGAGTGCCCCAGCATCCCCACATGGCAGGCAGGGTCTGGCGAGGTGCTGGTTCCAGCTGAGTGCAGAGATGCCCCTTGGGAGCCCCCTGAGGTGGCAGAGTCCTGGGGGCTCTCCTCTAGGCTCTGTGCCAGCCCTGCCAGCTGCCTGCCCCTCTGCATCCCCCAGATCTGCTCTGCAGCAGCGTGCTGCACACCGGGGCCCTGCTGCTTCACCCTGCTCCCCTCCTCTCCCTGGCACCAGGATGGGGATGGGGAGGAAGGAGGGGGAGTGAGAGAAGCCAAGAAGATCTAGGGGAGACACCCCCCCCCCCCCCCCCCCCCCCCCAGCTTCCCCCCTCTCCCACCTCCTGAGTGTCAAAGCTGCTGCTGGTTGGAAGGAGGCCAAGGCAGGTGCCTGGCTGCCTGGGGAGCCCACCCAGCACGGAGTGGGACCCCCCCCCAGGCACCCAGCTCCCCGAGGGCTGCCTGGGTCCTACTTGCCAGCTGGGTGAGTGACAGCTCCCAGCCCCCCCTTCCCCCCCCCCTCCCCCTTTCCCCCTTGTCAATCCCCCGGGGAGTTATTTATCCTGACAATAGCAATTGTCTGCGCGGGGCCCTTCCCCCTCCCCAGCACCTACCCCAACAAAGGAGATCAGCCCTGATATGAAAGGGAAAATTAAATTACCCCAATAAAGCCTTGGCGCTGCTTTAATGACATCACCAGGCTCAGGCACTAATTAGCCGAGTACAAAGGCAGCTAAATGTGCAAACGTGAATTCCCGGTCCCTTTGCTCCTGCCGGAGGAGGAGGAGGCGGCTCGGGAGCGGGAGCCTCGGCAGCCACCGGCAGGAGGGGTTGCTCCCCGCCCCCCTTCCCCGGGCTGGGCTCCCAGGGCCACCTGGGCGCTGCTCCCGCTCCGAGCCACCGGCGGGAGGGAAGAGCTCCGCAAGGCTGTGGGAGCCTGCCCGGAGGCGGCCGGGGCTGCCCTGTGCGCCGAGGCTTGGCCCCTGCCCTGTGCCAGCTGCTGCAGCCTGCCTGCCCCTCTGCCTTGGGTGGGCAGCTCGGGCACCCCTGCGCCTGAGGTGCTGTGTGGCACTGCACTGCACTGCGCAGCTCACCCCTCGCTTGGCTGCACTGCATCACCTCTCCCTGCACTGCACAGCTCACCCCTCGCTTGGCTGCACTGCATCACCTCTCCTTCTACTGCACAGCTCACCCCTCACTTGGCTGCACTGCATCACCTCTCCTTCTACTGCACAGCTCACCCCTCACTTGGCTGCACTGCATCACCTCTCCTTCTACTGCACAGCTCACCCCTCACTTGGCTGCACTGCATCACCTCTCCCTGCACTGCGCAGCTCACCCCTCGCTTGGCTGCACTGCATCACCTCTCCTTCTACTGCACAGATGACCCCTTGCTTGGCTGCACTGCATCACCTCTTCCTGCACTGCACTGCACTGTACTGCACAGCTCACCCCTCACTTGGCTGCACTGCATCACCTCTCCCTGCCCTGCACTGCACTGCTCACCCCTCGCTTGGCTGCACTGCATCACCTCTCCTTCTACTGCACAGCTCACCCCTCGCTTGGCTGCACTGCATCACCTCTCCTTCTACTGCACAGCTCACCCCTCACTTGGCTGCACTGCATCATCTCTCCCTGCACTGCACTGCACAGCTCACCCCTCGCTTGGCTGCACTGCATCACCTCTCCCTGCACTGCACAGCTCACCCCTCGCTTGGCTTCACTGCATCATCTCTCCCTGCCCTGCACTTCACTGCACAGCTCACCCCTCGCTTGGCTGCACTGCATCACTTCTCCCTGCCCTGCACTGCACTGCACAGCTCACCCCTTGCTTGGCTGCACTGCATCACCTCTCCCTGCACTGCACAGCTCACCCCTCGCTTGGCTTCACTGCATCATCTCTCCCTGCCCTGCACTTCACTGCACAGCTCACCCCTCGCTTGGCTTCACTGCATCACCTCTCCCTGCCCTGCACTTCACTGCACAGCTCACCCCTTGCTTGGCTGCACTGCATCACCTCTCCCTGCCCTGCACTGCACTGTGCAGCTCACCCCTTGCTTGGCTGCACTGCATCACCTCTCCCTGCACTGCACAGCTCACCCCTCGCTTGGCTTCACTGCATCATCTCTCCCTGCCCTGCACTTCACTGCACAGCTCACCCCTTGCTTGGCTGCACTGCATCACCTCTCCCTGCCCTGCACTGCACTGTGCAGCTCACCCCTTGCTTGGCTGCACTGCATCACCTCTCCCTGCCCTGCACTGCACTGCACAGCTCACCCCTCGCTTGGCTGCACTGCATCACCTCTCCTTGTACTGCACAGCTCACCCCTCACTTGGCTGCACTGCATCACCTCTCCCTGCACTGCACTGCGCAGCTCACCCCTTGCTTGGCTGCACTGCATCACCTCTCCTTGTACTGCACAGATGACCCCTCGCTTGGCTGCACTGCATCACCTCTTACTGCACTGCACTGCACTGCACTGTACTGCACAGCTCACCCCTCGCTTGGCTGCACTGCATCACCTCTCCCTGCACTGCACAGCTCATGCCTCCCTGCACAGCTCACCCCTTGCTTGGCTGCACTGCATCACCTCTCCCTGCACTGCACTGCGCAGCTCACCCCTTGCTTGGCTGCACCGCTCACCCCTCCCTCCACTGCAGAACTCGTGCCTCACTGCACAGCTCACACATTGCTTGGCTGCACTGCTCACCCCTCCCTCCACTGCACAGCTTACACCTTGCATGGCTGCACAGCTCACCCCTCCCTGCACTGCATCACTCTGCACTGCACTGCACTGCTCACCCCTCCCAAGCCAGCCTGCACTGCACTGCACTGCTCTTGTTGAGATGGCCACACGCTCACCATGCTGCAGGGACTCACCTGTGTGGTGTCACATGGGGCTGATGATGTCACTCAGGGCTGATGATGTCACTCAGGGCTGATGATGTCACACACATGACTCAGCCACAGCCCCCCCTGCAGCAGAGCAGTGCCTCCTGCCACCCAGCCTGCCTCTTCCCCTGTGCTCCCCCCATGCTTGCTGCACCCACAGGGGATCCTGGAATGGTTTGGATTGGAAAAGCCCTTGGAGCTCATCCACTCCAAGCCTTCTCTCACTCGACCAAGCCTGGTGCCAAACCATGGCCCTCAGCACCACAGCTCTGCCTCCAGGAAACACCTCCAGGCATGGGGATCCAGCCCCCTCCCTGGGCAGCCTGGGCCAGGCTCTGAGAACCCTTTCAGTCAAGAAGTTTCTTCTGACATCCAACCTAAACCTCCCCTGGGGCAACTTGAGGCCACCTCCTCTCATCCTGTCACTTGTTCCTCTTGGGAAGGAGCCAACCCCCAACTGGCTCCAACCTCCTTCCAGGGAGCTGCAGAGAGCAATGAGGTCTCCCCTCAGCCTCCTTTTCTCTCGGCTGAGCACCCCCAGCCCCCTCAGCTGCTCCTCCCCAGCCCTGTCCTCCCTCTCGGTGCCCCCACGCCCGCCTGTGGTCCTCCCACGTCCCCCCAGCCCCCTGCACGTCTCCAGCTGTCACTGCACACACCTCACACTGCTCCAGTTCCTCCACCAGGTGAGCAGGACCCTGAGCCCTGCCTTGATGGCCGTGACCCCCCACCCCCGCCCCCAGGACGGTGCCAGCGCCTCGCTCGGAGCCACGCTGCAGCCACCCCCACTTCCTCCCTCCCTCCCTCCCTCCCTCCCTCCCTCCCCACAGCCCAGCAAGGCATCACTTCTGTTTGCAGCTTGGAGCTGCTCTCCCACGTCCCCCCACCCCCCAGCACTGCTGCAGCCCCCTCCCGGCAGCCCTCTGACTCACCAGTGCAGCCAGGCTGGTTCCCAGTCCCGTGGCTTTCCAGTCCCATCCCACCGGCGCTGAGCAGCACCACAGCCCCGGGGGGAGGGGGCTGGGGACGCGCCGGGGGTGGTGGTGGTGGTGGTGGGGAAGCTGGCAGCATCCCTCAGCTGCTCAGCCTCGGAGTGTCACCGCCGGGGCCGACCCCACCAAAGGGCCTGAGGACGGTTGGCCAAGGGGAGCTCCTGCAACCCCCTCCCCCCTCCAGCCCTGGGGGTACCCCAGGGGAGCAGAGCGTGCCCGAGCCTCCCTCCTGGGCACGGGGAATGGGGAGGGCATCTTTGCATCCCTTCTTTTAGCTTCCATCTGGGGCTGGGATTCTCCCTGGAGCTGCTGCTGGTGCTAATTCCCACACCCCCCCCCCCCCCCCCGAGGTGATTTTCCCCTCTGGTGGCACCGTGGCAGTGCAGAAGGGACACCAGCAGGGGCTCAGCTCCGGGAGGCCGAGCAGCAGAGCTCCGGCTCCTGCTGGTTCCAGGCGAAGGGGGTGGGGGTGGGGGTGGGGAGGGGGTTGTTAACACTTAAAGCTTCGTTTTAATTGAAGCTTGAATCACTCAGACAGCCTCCATGGTGCCCTGAACCTCACCCCCGCCCCTTGGTCACCCCCTGCTCAGGACACGGGGGCCACCTCAGGCAAATTCTAGTCGGGACACACACACACACACACACCCCCACCCCTTGACTCCTTGCAGGCTGTTCCCTATGGCCTGCTCAAGCCGGGCTGGCAGCAGCATAACTCTGCCCCGGTGCCCCCAGTTGCTCCCAGCTGTCCCCAAGGGATGCTGGCCCCACCTCGGGCACGCCCTGGGCAAGCAGCAGCAGCAGCCTCCCTGCCTGCCAGCTGCCCCGTGGGGCGGCCCTGCCGAGCAGCAAGCAGCCAGGCGGGATTTAAGGGGGACCCCCAAGCCCCCCGGCGCCCCCAGGCTGCTGCCGCCGCGGGGGCTGCTCCGGGAGGGCTGGGTGCGGAAGGCTCGGCGCCTCCTTAAAGCCACATCCCCGGTCTCCATGGCAACCCTTCTCTGCCTCTCGCCTCGGACCGACAGCACCCTCTGCTCTGCGAGCCCCCCGGGCCGGCCTCTGAGCGGCACAGAAAGGGGCTGAGGGGGTGGTGAGCCCACCGGACCCCCCCCCACCTCCTGCCCCACCTCTCTGCCCCGCAGCTCCTGTGGCTCCCCCGTGGCACCCCAGAGCCCAGCTGCCTCTAGCCTCCTCCAGCGACCACCTCCATCCCTTCCCAGCCCCGTGAGAGGCCCCCTCTGGCTGCGGCACAGCCTGGCAGGGCTGTGGGAGCAGCCCCCCAGGTGTGGGTGAAGCGTGGGAGCAGTGCTGACCACGCGTGGCCTCTGCCCACCCCAAAAGGCTGCAAAGTCACACCGAAGCCCCTGGCTCCGTGCCCACCTCCTGAGGAGAAGGCCTGGGCTGGGTGGGCTGGGAGGCAGCTGAAGTGGAGGGGGCAGTGCCAGCCCCAGTGGTGCCAGCCTGCAGAAGAGAAGGCTCAAGGGTGACCTAATTGCCCTCTACAACTCCCTGAAGGGAGGTTGTAGCCAGGTGGGGGTTGGTCTCTTCTCCCAGGCAAGCAGCACCAGAACAAGAGGACACAGTCTCAAGCTGTGCCAGGGGAAGTTTAGGCTGGAGGTGAGGAGAAAGCTCTTCACTGAGAGAGTTTTTAGCCATTGGGATGTGCTGCCCAGGGAGGTGGTGGAGTCCCCATCCCTGGAGGTGTTCAAGAGGGGATTGGACGTGGCACTTGGTGCCATGGTCTAGTCATGAGGTCTGTGGAGACAGGCTGGACTGGGTGATCCTTGGGGTCTCTTCCAACCTTGGTGATACTGTGATACTGTGAACCTGCCCCTGCTGGGAAAAGGAGAGGACAGAGCAGAGCAGGGGGAAATTGTCCAGCGAGTCCAACCCCCTCCCCCTTGCCCAGCAGGCTGGGGATGGCCTCAGCCCCTGAGCTGGCACATCCCAGCCTGCCCCTTAAACCTCCCTCAGCCCGTGGCACGATGGCAGCCGGCTGGGAGAAGCCAGGTGAGCAGAGCTGTGGTGGCACAGAAGGAGGTGGAACTGTTGGAGCGGGTCCAGATGGGGCTGCAAAGATGCCCAGAGGCCAGGAGCAGCTCTGCTGTGGGCACAGGCTGGGAGAGCTGGGGCTGTTCAGCCTGGAGAAGAGAAGGCTCCAGGGAGAGCTCAGAGCAGCCTGCTCCAGCCCTGGGGACTTTGGGCCCTGGGGGACGCAGGCTGCCAGCCTGGGGGTCGTGAGGGTGGTCTGTGGTGGGGGTGCACATGGGGGAGGAGCTGCAGAGGTGCTCCTCTGGGCTGTGATAGGTGGAAGAGGAGGGATGGAGGTTCTCCTCTCCCCCTACTCTGCCCTGGTGAGGTCACAGCTGGAGTAACTGTGTCCAGCTCTGGGCTGCCCGGCTCAAGAGGGACAGGGAACTGCTGGGGAGAGTGCAGGGGAGGCTGGGAGGATGCTGAGGGGCCTGGAGCAGCTCTGGGAGGAGCAAAGGCTGAGAGCCCTGGGGGTGCTGAGCCTGCAGAAGAGCCTCTTGGAGAAGAGCAGCCTGAGGGCTGGGTGTCAAGAGCCTGGGGCCAGACTCTGCTCAGTGGTGCCCAGGGACAGGGGCAATGGGCACAGACTGGCAGCCAGGAGGTTCCACCTGAAGAGGAGGAGAAAGTTGTTTGGTGTGAGGGTGCTGGAGGCCTGGAGCAGGCTGCCCAGGGAGGTTGTGGAGTCTCCTTGTGTGGAGAGCTTCCAACCCCCCCCTGGGCCTGTTCCTGTGTGCCCTGCCCTGGGTGATCCTGTTCTGGCAGGGGGGGTTGGACCCAGTGGCCTCTGGAGGCTCCTTCCCACCCCTCCCGTGGTGTGCCTGTGCTCCATGGAGAGGGACAGGCAGCAGGTGGAGATGCTGCTGCTGGTGGGCAGATGCCAGGGGGAAGGGGGTGTGCTGTGGGGCGAGCAGAGGCACAGGGAGCTTGCAGGCAGGGCTGGAGATGTCTGCGTGGGCAGTGGGGAGGCAGAGCCCTGCCTGGCTCCCGGGGACACATTTCCCTCTCTGCACTGTGCAGACATCCTGCTGGGGGCTCCAGGCTCCCCCCACCCCCAGCCCTTCCTGTGCCCTGCAGGGCAGGCAGCCTGCCCAGCTCCTCAGGGAGCCACCTGAGAGGACAGCTGGAGGCTCAGCCTGTGTGGGCAGAGCCACCTGGCCCCCACAGCTGCCCTCTCCACAAGGAGCTGGGCTGTGGGCAGAGGGCAGGACCTTGCTTCAGGGGCACCTGGAGTGATGAACTCCAAGGTTCAGCTCCCAAAAGGGGCAAGGGCCTGAGGATGGGTCAGGGGCTGCCAGGAGGGTGCATGCAGGATGGTTCCCAGTGCCTTGCTGGATGGAGGATGCTGCAGGGGGGGCATGGTGGGGCCAAGCAAGCTCTGGTGCCCTGCTGCCAAGGCTGCTTGGCACAGTGGGGCTGAGCCACTGCAGGGCTCCTGCCATACCCCAGTGAGATCAGCCAGCAGCTCCCTGGGGCACTGGGCCAGAGCCAGCACACAGGACAGGGGCTGGATGGCACAACCCAGCCCTGCACTGCCTGCCCTCTAATTTGTTCTCATTAAAGCTTGGCAAGGTGGCTAATTAGGTGGCATGAGTGCCAGCAGCCTGCTGACAGACACCTGTGCAGACAGACCTCTTCCTCCTCCTCCTCCTCCTCCTTCTCTGCCTTCCTTGTCATTACCCTGCAGGATGCTGTCACATTGCCCACCAGGACCTGCCCTGGCACCAGGAAACAGCTCCCCCTCACCAGGATGGGTCACACTGCCAGGCCCCACTGGCAGGGCTGCTGGCACAGCTGGCACCACAGCCCCATGGCAGACAAACCCTTGCCTGGGTGCGTCCTGGGTGGGCATCCCCCTGCATCCCGCTCCAGCTGGCACCACCAGCACCCCCCTGCCAGCACCTGCAGCTGCCTGGGGCAGGGTCACCCCCACCCTGAGCACCCAGCTCCTGTGCTCCCCACATTCACCCCAGGGCACCTCAGACCCGTGGGGTGCACAGTCTGGGGGCTCTCTGTGCCCCCCCTGTGTGCAGCCACCCCAGCAGGCGTGGGCAGGGGCACGGCCAGGCCTTTGCAGCCTCCTCAGCTGCTGAGGGATAATGAGCCAGAGGCTGCTTTAATTAGATTAATTGGCTCCTGCTCAGCTCCAGAGGAGCTGTTGGGCTGCAAGAGCCAGTCCTGCTCTACCTGGCTAATTATGGCTCCCAGAGCCTGGCACTGGGCAAAATCGTGCCAGGGAGATGCCACCAGGCAAGGGGACGGGGCCTGGGGAGATGGAGCCACTAAAGCAGTTGGAAGACCAAGAGGCAGATGGAGGTCAGGAGGTTCTGAAGATGGTTCTCCAGGCCCTGGGGAAGGGGCAGGGCTGCAGGAGATCAGAGGCAAAGCTGTGCCAGGGGGATGGCACCACGCAAAGGGGGGTGCTGGGGAGACAGAGCTGCTAAAGCAGCTGGAGAGCCAGGTGGAGGTCAGGAGGTGCTGAAGGTGATTCTCCACATGCTGGGGAAGGGAGAGGGGCAGGAGGTCATGGGCTGTGGACCCTGTGAGGACAGGGAGCACCAGGGAGGGGTTTGGGAAGCCAGGAGATGAAGATTAGGGTTGAGGGAGGGGGAGAGGTGCAGGAGATCACAGGCTGGACCCTGCAAGGAGGTGGAGCATCAAGGTGAGGTCTGGGGTGCCCAGGAGAGGAGGATTAGGGCTGGGGAAGAGGGAGAGCTGCAGAGGCTCATGGGCTGCACCCTGTGAGGACAGGGAGCACCAGGGAGGGGTTTGGGAAGCCAGGAGATGAGGATTAGGGTTGAGGGAGGGGGAGAGGTGCAGGAGATCGTGGACTGCACCCTGGGAGGAGATGGAGCACCAGGGAGGGGTTTGGGAAGCCAGGAGAAGATGAGGATTAGGGTTGAGGGAGGGGGAGAGGTGCAGGAGCTCATGGACTGCACCCTGGGAGGAGATGGAGCACCAGGGAGGGGTTTGGGAAGCCAGGAGAAGATGAGGATTAGGGTTGAGGGAGGGGGAGAGGTGCAGGAGATCACAGGCTGGACCCTGCAAGGAGGTGTAGCATCAAGGAGGGGTTTGGCAAGCTAAAAGATGAGGATTAGGGTTGAGGGAGGGGGAGAGGTGCAGGAGATCATGGGCTGGACCCTGCAAGGAGGTGGAGCATCAGGGAGGGGTTTGGCAAGCTAAAAGATGAGGATTAGGGTTGGAGAAGGGGGAGAGGTGCAGGAGATCATGGACTGGACCCTGTGAGGACGTGGAGCATCAGGGAGAGGTTTGGGAAGCCCAGGAGAGGAGGATTAGGGCTGGGGAAGAGGGAGAGCTGCAGAGGCTCATGGGCTGCACCCTGTGAGGACAGGGAGCACCAGGGAGGGGTTTGGGAAGCAGGAGATGAGGATTAGGGTTGAGGGAGGGAGGGAGAGAGGTGCAGGAGATCATGGGCTGGACCCTGTGAGGAGATGGAGCATCAGGGTGGGGTTTGGCAAGCCAGAAGATGAGGATTAGGGCTGGGGAAGAGGGAGAGCTGCAGAGGCTCATGGGCTGCACCCTTTGAGGACAGGGAGCACCAGGGAGGGGGTTGGGAAGCCAGGAGAGGATGAGGGCAGGGGGGAAATGTTGAGTCAGGAGGCAGAAGGCTGTGGGAGCAGGAGCCAAGGGCTGAGGTGCCCTGAGGTGCTCCAGGAGAAGCCAAGTGGCCAGGGGCTGGCAGGGGGAGGTGGGTGCTGGGATCAGGATCTCTGCTGCCCCCAGCCAGGGGAAGCCAGGGGGCAGGCAGGGCTGGGCAGGCAGTGGGCAGGGCCACCTCCAGCTCCTGCCTCACACCACAGCAGCTCAGAGGATATTTGTAAGAAGCCACCAAGGGGGTGGACAGCTTAAAAATAACCACCTGGGCCGGGCTGGGCTGGGCAGGAGCCACTTCCCCTCGGGCTGGAGAGTGGGAGGCAGTTCAGGGGGGCAGGAGGGGGGGCTATTTTTATCCCTCTTGTCCTCAGGCTGTCATTAAAGTGCCATCCTGCAGTGCCCACTGCAGCTGGAGTGCCCAGACAGGTGCCCCCCGCCCCGTGCTCCGGGGCAGGGGCACTGTCTACTCCTGGGGGCACCACCCATGGCCTGCCAGTGCCAAGAGGCTGCTCAGCAGCTCCAGGAAGCACCAGGAAGCCCTGAATGTCCCTCACTGGCACCCCCCAGCCCCTCTGGGCACCTGGGCTGCCGGAGGCCCCTGGCACACCACGGGGATTTGCCCAGCTGTGGGGTGCCAGCAGCTCCCCAAGGTGCCTGCCAGGCAAGTGCCACAAGGGCTGGGGAAGAGAGGCCTGCTCCTGCACACCAGTAACACCATGGCTGGCACTGGGCTGGCACTGGGCTGAGCTGGACCCTGCAAGCAGCAGGGACATCTCCACTGCAGAGGGGGAGAAGGGCCTGCAGGTAGGGAGGGATGGAGGGATGGATGGATGGATGGATGGATGGATGGATGGATGGGCACTCCTGAGTGCCCCCTGTATGTGCCACCAGCCCCAGAGCTGTCCTGGCACCCTGGCAGGGTGGAGGGGCACGGGGAGCTCATCCCACAGATCCTCATTGAGCCCCCAGAGCCTCACTGCAGCTCCTCAGGATCCTCTGAGCACCTGGAGAGCCCTCAAAGGCCACACAGCCCTGCAAGACACCAACCTGCCAAGCTCCTCACCGTCCACCAGGTGCCCCCCCACACCTCCCTGAGTGCCAGGGCAACACCTGGGGATGCCTGCCCACCCTCTGGGCACCCAGCCCCATCCTGCCCACACAGGCACAGACTCACAGACTGCCCTGGGTTGGAAGGCTCTATCCAAGGGCATTTTGTCCACCTGCCCTGCAGCCACCCACCCCCAGCTAGGATGGAGCCAGGAACATTCCCACTGGTGCCCAGGGACAGCACAAGGGGCAAGGGGCAGTGGGCACAAACTGGCAGCCAGGAGGTTCCACCTGGGCAGGAGGAGAAAGCTGTTTGGTGTGAGGGTGCTGGAGGCCTGGAGCAGGCTGCCCAGAGAGGTTGTGGAGTCTCCTTGTGTGCAGAGCTTCCAACCCCCCCTGGATGCTTCCCTGTGTGACCTGCCCTGGGTGACCCTGCTCTGGCAGGGGGCTTGGACTGGATGGTGTCTGGAGGTCCCTTCCAACCCCTAACATTCTGTGAAGGGACCCTCCAAGGTCATCCTGTCCACCCCCCCTGCAGCCAGCAGGGACACCTCCATCTAGAGCAGGCTGCCCAGGGCCACAGCCAGGCTGAGCTTGAATGTCTGCAGGGATGGAGCCTCCACCCCCTCCCTGGGCAGCCTGTGCCAGTGTCTCCCCAGCCTCACGGTGCAGAGCTTCCCCCTGTGGCCAACCTGCCCTGCTCCTGCTCCAGACCATTGCCCCCGGGCCTAACCCCACAGCCCCTTCTGGGCAGCCCCCTCCCCAGCCTGCCTGCAGCTCCCCTTCAGGCAGCAGCTCTAAGCCCTCCTCCTCTCCAGGCTGCCCAACTCCCTCAGCCCCGGGGCGGCTGCGGGAGGCGCTGGCACTGCCAGGGGCCGAGCGGAGGGCACGTCCCATGAGAAGGGACGGATGGAGGAGCCTGGAAACTCAGGCCTGGCAGCCTGACCTCAGTGCCAGGGAAAGTGATGGAGCAGATTATCCTGGGGGCAATAACTGCACCTGAAGGATGGCCAAGGGCTCAGGTCCAGCCAGCATGGATTCAGGAAGGGCAGGTCCTGCCTCTCCAGCCTGATCTCCTTCTATGATCAGGGGACTGCCTGGTGGACGTGGGGAGGCCTGTGGATGTAGTCTACCTGTACTGCAGCAAGGCCTTTGGCACCGTCCCCCACAGCAAACTGCTGGCTAAGCTGTCAGCTTGTGGCTTGGGCTGCAACACTCTGTGCTGGGCTAGGAACTGGCTGGAGGCTGAGCCCAGAGAGTGGTGGTGAATGGTGCCACAGCCAGCTGGCAGCCAGGCACCAGTGGTGTGCCCCAGGGATCAGTGCTGGGCCCCATCCTCTTTAACATCTTCATTGATGATCTGGATGAGGGCATTGAGTCAGTCATCAGCAGGTTTGTAGATGACACCAAGCTAGGAGCAGATGTTGGTCAGTTAGAGGGTAGAGGGACCTCAACCGACTGGACAGATGGGCAGAGTCCAACAGGATGGCATTCAACAAGTCCAAGTGCCAGGGGCTGCACTCTGGCCATGGCAACCCCATGCAGAGCTACAGGCTGGGGTCAGAGTGGCTGAGAGCTGCCAAACAGAGAGGGACCTGGGGGTGCTGATTGACAGCTGGCTGAACATGAGCCAGCAGTGTGCCCAGGTGGCCAAGAGGGCCAAGGGCATCCTGGCCTGCATTAGGAACAGTGTGGCCAGCAGGAGCAGGGAGGTCATTGTGCCCCTGGACTCTGCATTGGTTAGGCCACACCTTGAGTACTGTGTCCAGTTCTGGGCCCCTCAGTTTAGGAAGGACATTGAGACACTTGAACGTGTCCAGAGAAGGGCAACAAGGCTGGGGAGAGGCCTTGAGCACAGCCCTGTGAGGAGAGGCTGAGGGAGCTGGGGTTGCTTAGCCTGGAGAAGAGGAGGCTCAGGGGTGACCTCATTGCCCTCTACAACTCCCTGAAGGGAGGCTGTAGCCAGGTGGGGGTTGGTCTCTTCTCCCAGGCAAGCAGCACCAGAACAAGAGGACACAGTCTCAAGCTGCGCCAGGGGAGGTTTAGACTCGAGGTGAGGAGAAGGTTCTTCACTGAGAGAGTCATTAGCCACTGGGATGTGCTGCCCAGGGAGGTGGTGGAGTCGCCATCCCTGGAGGTGTTCAAGGGGAGATTGGACGTGGCACTTGGTGCCATGGTCTAGTTGTGAGGTCTGTGGTGACAGGTTGGACTGGATGATCCTTGGGGTCTCGTCCAACCTTGGTGATTCTGTGATACCGTGACACTGGGAAGGGCAGGGAGGTGGTGGGAGCAGGCGGCTCCACCCCGAGGGCCGCGGAGGACACACTCGGCCGGGAGCTCCTTAGCCAAGGCAGGGGGGGCCCCGGCGCGGAGCAGGGGGGGCCCCGGCGCGGAGCAGGGGGGGGGCCCGGCGCGGAGCAGGGGGGGGGCCCGGCGCGGAGCAGGGGGGGGCCAGGCGCGGAGCAGGGAGGGGCCGGCGCGGAGCAGGGGGGGGGCCCGGCGCGGAGCAGGGGGGTCCGGCGCGGAGCAGGGTGGGGGGCAGGCGCGGAGCAGGGGGGGGGGCAGGCGCGGAGCAGGGGGGGGGCAGGAGCGGAGCAGGGGGGGGGGCAGGCGCGGAGCAGGGGCGGCCCCGGCGCACACCGCCCGGGCGGCTCCCGGGGGGCTCCGGGGGGCGCCGGGGGCAGGCGAGGCTCCCGGGACGGGACGGCTCGGCTGGAGGGAGGGGGAAGGGTTGGGCTGATCTTGGTTCGGTTCCACCGCTAAGCGCTCATCGCAGCGCGGCTCCCGCCTCGGCAGCCCCTCGCCTGGGCACCCCTCCGGCCCCTGCCCGCCCGCGGGGGAGGGGGAGGAGTGGGGTGAGCTCATCCCGGGGCACACGCAGGGGTGCCTGGCAGAGATCCCTGCTCAGGAGGATGGGGGGCAGAGACAGGAGGGGGGGGTGGTGAGATGCCTGGCACCTGGTGTGCCCTTAAATGTGCTGTGCCCGTGGTAAAGGGCCTGGGACAGAGGGCAAAGGCAGCAGGGAGGGGCAGCTGCCCATGCCCAGCACCACAAGGGGCTGCTGTGCCCCCAGGCCTGCTGTGCCCAGGATGGGGGGCAAAGGGAGGAAGGAGGGGGAGCTGCCCATGCCCAGCACACAAGGGGCTGCTGTGCCCCCAGGCCTGCTGTGCCCAGGATGGGGGGCAAAGGGAGGAAGGAGGGGGAGCTGCCCATGCCCAGCACCACAAGGGGCTGCTGTGCCCCCAGGCCTGCTGTGCCCAGGATGGGGGGCAAAGGGAGGAAGGAGGGGGAGCTGCCCATGCCCAGCACACAAGGGGCTGCTGTGCCCCTAGGCCTGCTGTGCCCAGGATGGGGGGCAAAGGGAGGAAGGAGGGGGAGCTCCCCATGCCCAGCACACAAAGGGCTGCTGTGCCCCCAGGCCTGCAGTAACTGGGGGGATGCCAGCAGGATGGGGCCAAGGAGGTGTCCCCAGGGCTCCTTCTGTGGAGATGGTGTGGGGGTGGAGGGTGGTACCCTCAGCTCTGGCCCAGAGCAGGGTGAGGAAGGCCCTGGGATGGTGGGAGTGGTGGAAGGGCTTCCCCAGCTGGCACCACAGCAGCCCTGATGCCAACACCAGGAGCAGAGCCACCTCCTGCCCACGGCTTCCCTGGGGGGGCAGTGCAGGAAGGGGGATGCAGGCAGCACTGGGGCAAAGGGGCAGCTGGGGCACAGCCAGGCAGAAGGGCAGTGCCAGCCCCATCCCAGGGGCTCGATGCTTTCTCTCTCATTTTGAGGTGGCTTCTACTCAACCTTTAGAGGGTGGGGGGAGCAAAATCCCAGTGTGCAAGAAGGACACTGGGGAGCTGGAGCAGGGCCAGAGGAGGGTAAGCAAGCTGGGGAAGGGTCTGGAGAGCAGGGCTGAGGGAGGGAGGTTGGTCAGCCTGGAGAAGAGGAGGCTGAGGGAGACCTCATTGCTCTCTACAGCTCCCTGAGAGGAGGCTGGAGCCGGGTGGGGGTCAGGCTCTTGTCCCAGGGATGATAGGAACAGCCTCAGGTTACCCCAGAGGAGGTTTAGGTTGGCCATGAGGAACAATTTCTTCCCCAGGCTGCCCTGGGCAGTGGTGGAGTCCCCAGCCCTGCAGGGATGGAGAACCTGTGGGGCTGTGGTGCTGAGGAGCAGAGCTGAGCAGGGGTCCTGGCAGTGCTGGGCTGGAGTCAGTGACCTGGGAGGTCTTTCCCAGTCCCACCAGTGGCACAGCTGTGTGCTTCCCAGCTCAGGCAGGCAGGCTGTGTGCTTGCTCCATCTCCTGCCTCGCTGAGGCTGCAGTGGGGGCAGGGGAGGGGAGCAGGCTGGCTCCCAGGGCAGCCCACAGGACTTGAGGCTGCAGGTGGCTTCAAGCAGGCTAAAAGCAGCTGTGGGAGGAGGCTGGGCCCCCGCTGCAGCTATCATTATGGACAAGCCCAGCCTGGCCTGGGCCCTGCGGGCAGCAACCGCCTCCAGCTCTGCCATTCAGGATGTGCCAAGACCTGAGGGGCCTGTGCCAGCCCCTGGGGACTCCAGCCCCTGGCTTGGCCATAGCTGGGGGCTTTGCTCTGTGCCCAGCCAGCCCACGGGCAGGGGCATGCCCAGGCAGCCCCAGGCAGAGGCTGGAGGCCACTCCTGCAGTGTCCTGGCTTGCCCTGTGCCAGCTGCTGGGAGGGCAAGAGCTCAGCCTGTGCCAGGTGCTGCCAGCTGATGTTGTGGTTTCTCTTCATAGAGTCACAGAAGTGTCAGGGCTCGAAGGGACCTCAAGGCTCAGCCAGTGCCAACCCCCTGCCATGGGCAGGGACACCTCACACTACAGCAGGTTGCTCACAGCCACCTCCAGCCTGGCTGCAAACACCTCCAGGCAGGAGGCTGCCACCACCTCCCTGGGCAGCCTGTGCCAGGCTCTCAGCACCCTCCTGGGGCACAACTCCTTCCTCACATCCCATCTGAATGCCCCCCAGTTTTGCTCTGGGTGAGGCTCAGCCTGTGAGCAGGATGCCAGGAGACCAAGGTGGGCAGTGCCAGGCTGAGCTCCCTCCTGCCTTTGGGCACAGCCATTTCCCATCTAGAACCTGGAGCCTGGGCAGCAAGGAGCAGTCCCCAGAGCAGCTTATCACAGAACCATGGAACTGTACAGTCAGGGGATGGGTTGGGTTGGGAAAGGCCTCTGAGCTCCTCCAGTCCAACCAGCAGCCCAACCCCCCCATGGCCACCAAACCATGGCCCCAGGTGCCATGGCCACAGGGTTCCTGAACACCTCCAGCCATGGGGACTCCACCACCTCCCTGGGCAGCCTGGGACAGTCCCTGACCACTCTGGCAGCAAAGAAATTGTTCCTCCTCTCCAACCTAACCCTCCCCTGGCACAATTTCAGGCCATTTCCTCTCCTTCTGTCACCTGAGACTAGGGAGCAGAGCCCAAGCCCCCCAGGCTCAGGTCCCCAGCCCATCTTCTAAGGCTTTTCCTCACTCTGCAGCCATCCCTCCCTCAGCAGTGTGCTGACCCCAGCCCCTTTTGGGGTGATTTTGCTCAGTGATTCCAGCTGCCCCTGCCTGCAGCCTTGCCAGCCTGCCTGCCCTCCCCAAGAGCTGAGGAGCCCAGGTCATCTTGAGGGACCTCGGAAGGAGCAGGAGAAGGGGAGAGAGGCAAAGAGATGTCCACAGAGGCAGAGCTTTCATGGGGTGCTGGGGTGGTGGTGGAGGTGCTGGGGGGATGGTGGAGGTGCTGGGAGGGTGCTGGAGGTGCTGGGGGGATGGTGGAGGTGCTGGGGGGATGGTGGAGGTGCTGGGGTGGTGGTAGAGGTGCTGGGGTGGTGCTGGAGGTGCTGGGGGGATGGTGGAGGTGCTGGGGTGGTGATGGAGGTGCTGGGGGGTGCTGGAGGTGCTGGGGGGATGGTGGAGGTGCTGGGGTGGTGGTAGAGGTGCTGGGGTGGTGGTGGAGGTGCTGGGGGGATGGTAGAGGTGCTGGGGTGGTGGTGGAGGTGCTGAGGGGGTGCTGGAGGTGCTGGGGGGATGGTGGAGGTGCTGGGGTGGTGATGGAGGTGCTGGGGGGATGGTGAAGGTGCTGGGGTGGTGGTGGAGGTGTTGGGGTGGTGGTGGAGGTGCTGGGGGGATGGTGAAGGTGCTGGGGGGATGGTGGAGGTGCTGGGGTGGTGATGGAGGTGCTGGGGTGGTAGTGAAAGTGCTGGGGTGGTGGTGGAGGTGTTGGGGTGGTGGTGGAGGTGCTGGGGGGATGGTGAAGGTTCTGGGGTGGTGGTGGAGGTGCTGGGGGGTGCTGGAGGTGCTGACTGCCAGATTGCTGCCTGTGGCCTCCACTCAGGCTGTAATTATCTGGGGTAATGGCAGGGGAGGGTGACCCAGATAGTGCTGGGAGGAGGATAATAAGGAAGATGTAAGGAAGGCTCTGGGAATGAGCAATGGGGAGGGCACAAGAGGGGGAGGAGAGGAGCTCGAAGATCAGCCCTGAGCTGGGAGCTTGGCCTGGCACAGCCCTAATCTGTGCAACAAAGCCCTGGGTGACCTGCAGTGTCCCCTCCTGGGTCAGTGGCTGTGTGTGGGGTGGGGAGAGGGGCAGGGAGGGGCCAGGACTGGCACTGAGGTCCCCCAAACAAAGCCCTGCTTTGTTAGCAGGCCATGAAGGTGAGCAGGGGGCTGGAGAGCCTCCCCTGCCAGGAGGCTGAGGGACTTGGTCCAGCCTGGAGAAGAGAAGGCTGTAAGGAGACCTCAGAGCAGCCTTCCAGTGCCTGAAGAGGCAACAGGGGAGCTGGGGAGGCACTTCTGATGAGGGCTGAGAGGGACAATGGCTTGGAGCTGGGAGAGGGCAGATTGAGACTGGAGACTGGGAAGAAATTCCTTCCAGGGAGGCTGGGGAGACACTGGCACAGGCTGCCCAGGGAGGCTGTGGCTGCCTCCTGCCTGGAGGTGTTCCAGGCCAGGCTGGATGAGGCCCTGAGCAGCCTGGGCTGGTGGGAGGTGTCCCTGCCCATGGCAGGGGGCTGGAACTGGATGAGCTTTTGGGTCCCTTCCAACCCAGCCCCTGCTGTGACTCCGTGACTCCTGGCTGGGGTGAGCCCAGAGCAAGCTGCCCTGGAGGGGCTGCAGAGCTGCATGCTGCTGTCACAAGCCCAGCTTGGCTTCTGGCAGCTCTTGGCATGTGCCCAGGGCTGGTGCCACACACTCCTGGGGGCATTGCCAGGGGGCACCTGGCAGGAGAGCAGCTGCAGGCCAGCAAAGAGGAGCCTGGGGCTGTGCCCTGGCTCAGCACCTTTCCTCCTTGCCCACGCAGCAGTCCTGGGGCCCAGGCTGCCCACCCCCAGCCACAGCTCCTCATAAATCTCAGCTCTCTCCCCTTGTCTCTTCCCCAGGAAGAGCTGAGGAAGCAGAGCTGTGAGCCAGGGCTCGTCCATCACCAGGGCAAGCTGTCCCCAGGCCGCTGCCACCTGCTCCTGCCACCTGGGCAGGCTGCTGGGGTCACTTCCCCTGGGGACACGCTGCCTGCCTGCCTCCCTCCTCAGCCCAACCCTCACCCTGGGGGGGCACTCCCTCCAGCTGGCCTTGGAGGGTGATTTGCTGAGCTGGAGGGGACCAAAAGCACAGCCAGCAGGGGAGGGAGGGGATTCTGCCCTTCTGCTCCACTCTGCTGAGGCCACAGCTGCAGCTCTGGGGCCAGGTCTGGAGCCCCTAGGACAGGAAGGGTCTGGAGGGGCTGGAAGGTGTCCAGAGAAGGGCCAGGAGGATGAGCAGAGGGCTGGAGCTGCTCTGCTCTGGGGACAGCCTGAGAGAGTTGGGGTTGTGCAGGCTGGAGAGGAGAAGGCTCCAGGGAGACCTTCTTGTGGCCTTGCAGGATCTGCAGGGGGCTCCAAGAAAGCTGGGGAGGGACTTTGTAGGGTGTCAGGGAGGGATAGGGCTGGGGGGGATGGAGCAAAAGTAGAAGTGGGGAGATTGAGATTGGATGTGAGGAAGAAGTTGTTGCCCATGAGGGTGGTGAGAGCCTGGCACAGGCTGCCCAGGGAGGTGGTGAGAGCCTGGTGGGAGGACAGCCCCTGAATTGCCCCCAGGGCTGTTTGCTCCCATTCTGGTGGGCAGCCAGGCTTGAAATGGAAGCCAAGGGTCAGTGTCCCACCACAGTGAGCACATCCTGGCTGGGCTGGACTGGGCTGTGGTGGGCTTGGGTGGCCTGGCCTGGCCTGGCCTGGGCTAGGGTAGGCTGGGCTGTGCTGTGCTGTGCTGGACAGGGCTGTGCTGGGCTAGGGTAGGCTGTGCTCTGCTGGGGTAGGGCTGGGCAGGGCTGGGCTGGGCTGGGCTAGGGCAGGCTGTGCTCTGCTGGGGTAGGGCTGGGCAGGGCTGTGCTGTGTTGGGGTAGGGCTAGGCAAGGCTGTGCTGTGCAGGGCTGTGCTGTGCAGGGCTGTGCTGGGCTGGGGCAGGGCTGTGCTCTGCTGGGGTAGGGCTGGGCAGGGCTGTGCTGGGCTGGGCTAGGGCAGGCTGTGCTCTGCTGGGGCAGGGCTGGGCAGGGCTGTGCTGTGTTGGGGTAGGGCTAGGCAAGGCTGTGCTGTGCAGGGCTGTGCTGGGCTGGGGCAGGGCTGGGCAGGGCGAGCTGCGGGCTGGAGATTAGAGGGGAAGCACCGAGCAGACACAATCTCCGCGGAGCAATTGCAAGGCGAGCAGGGAGCAGCTGCGGGCTGCGCAGCCTGGCTCCGGCAAGCCTGGCAACATCTGGAGGCGCCAGCTGTGTCCGCGAGCACGGCAAGCTGCGGGGGAGGGGCGGGGGAAGGATGCGGGACCCGAGCGCTGGAGGCTGCTGGGGACGAAGCTGCCCTCAGCTTCACGGGGCTGCCGGGGGAAGGAAGCTCCGGAGGGATCATCCCCTCCCTGAGGTGCACGGCAGGGGGCTGGGGAGGGTCCTCCTCATGCCCCCACCACCCTGGGAGGACACTGATCCCAGTTCCAGAGAGATCATCTCCTCCCTGAGATGTGCAGTGGGGTCTGGGGCAACCTTTTCATGCACCTACCACCCTTGGGAGACACTGATCCCACTTCCAGAGGGACCTTCTCCTCCCTGAGGTGCACGGCAGGGTGTTGGTGTGGGCCCTCCTCATGCCCTCAGCACCCTTGGGAGACACTGATCCCAGTTCCAGAGGGACCATCTCCTCCCTGAGGTGCACAGTGGGGTTTGGAGGCACCTCCTCATGCCCCCAGCACCCTTGGGAGACACTGATCCCAGTTCCAGAGGGATCACCTCCTCCCTGAGGTGTACAGTGGGGTTTGGAGGCACCTCCTCATGCCCCCAGCACCCTTGGGAGACACTGATCCCTGTTCCAGAGGGATCATCTCCTCCCTGAGGTGTACAGTGGGGTTTGGAGGCATCCACTCATGCCCCCAGCACCCTGGGAGGACACTGATCCCAGTTCCATAGGGACCATCTCCTCCCTGAGGTGTACAGTGGGGTTTGGAGGCATCTCCTCATGCCCCCAGCACCCTTGGGAGACACTGATCCCTGTTCCATAGGGACCATCTCCTCCCTGAGGTGTACAGTGGGGTTTGGAGGTGCCTCCTCATGCCCCCAGCACCCTTGGGAGACACTGATCCCTGTTCCATAGGGACCATCTCCTCCCTGAGGTGTACAGTGGGGTTTGGAGGTGCCTCCTCATGCCCCCAGCACCCTTGGGAGACACTGATCCCTGTTCCATAGGGACCATCTCCTCCCTGAGGTGTACAGTGGGGTTTGGAGGTGCCTCCTCATGCCCCCACCATCCTTGGGGGATACTGATCCCAATTCCAGAGGGATCATCCCCTCTGTGGTGCAGAGCAGGGTTTGGGGGAGGGGCAGGGTGCTGGGAGGGCACAGCTCCAAGCCCCCAGCCCCATGCCCACCCCCACGGGTGCCTGGCTGCCGGCAGGGCCGCGGGCTGCAGCTCCTGGGTGTCCCCAGCTGTGGGCAGGCAGTGGCAGCCCTGGCACACGTCACAGGCTCACAGAATCAGCTGCTGGGAAAAGATCTCCAGAGCAGGGAGTCCAAGCAGGGCCTAGCACCTCCCTGCAGAAGGACAGAGAGCTTTGGCTTGGGAAAGGCCTCTGGCATCAGCCAGTCCAACACCAACCCAACCCCCCCATGGCCACCAAACCATGGCCCCAGGTGCCATGGCCACAGGCTCCTGGAGCACCTCCAGGCATGGGGACTCCACCACCTCCCTGGGCAGCCTGGGACAGTCCCTGATGACCTTTTGGTGCATCACAGAATGGTCCAGGCTGGAAGGGACCTCCCCAGCTCATCCAGTCCAACCCCCTGCACTCAGCAGGGACATCCTCCACTGGATCAGGTTGCCCAGAGCCCTGCCCAGCCTCCCCTTGAATATTTCCAGGGATGGAGCCTCAACCACCTCCCTGGGCAACCTGTTGCAGTGTTCCAGCAGCCTCCTGGTGCAGAACTTGTTCCTCACATCCAATCTCCATCTGCTCTGCTCTGAAGCCATTGCCCCTGGTGCTGTCCCTGCAGGCCTTTGGGAGCAGTCCCTCTGCAGCCTTCCTGTAGCCCCTTCAGGTACTGGAAGCTGCTCTGAGGTCTCCCTGGAGCCTTCTCTTCTCCAGGCTGAACACCCCCAGCTCCCTCAGCCTGGCCCATAGCAGAGCTGCTCCAACCCCCTGATCATTGTCATGGCCTCCTCTGCACCCTCCCCACCAGCTCCAGGCCCTTCCTGTGCTGAGGGCTCCAGAGCTGGATGCAGTGCCCCAGGTGAGGTCTCCCCAGAGCAGAGCCAAGTGTCAGAATCCCCTCCCTGGCTCTGCTGGCAGCACTGCTTTGGATGCAGCCCAGGCTGTGATTTGCCTCCCGTGCTGCAAGCTCACACTGCCTGCTCCTGCCCAGCTTCTCATCCATCAGGTCCATCGGTGAAGAAATTGCTCCTCCCGTCCCGCCCGAGCCTCCCCAGCTGCAAACCGAGGCCATTTGCTCTCGCCCCGAGGCGGGCAGAGGCGGTGCCTGGGTCAGCTCAGCCCTCCCCGGGCCGGGTACCCTGCCCAGGTGAGCTCCTGGCCGGGTTGGCACGGCGCAGCTTTGATGCTCGGGCGCTGCCGGCCGGCCGCCGCCGTGCCCGGCTCTGATTGCCCGGCTCTGTCTCCCTGCGCCGCGCAGAGCCTGCTGAAATATTCACGGCCCGCCGACCTTTGAAGTCTGCCACCGGCTCCAGCCCCCGCAGCTCCCGCAGCTCCCGGCTCAGCGCTCTGCGGGGGCTCAGCCCAGCCCCGAGGCACTCAGCCCCGCCGTGGGGCCGGGAGAATCACACCCGGCCTCCCACCGAGCCCACCAGCCCCGCTGTACCCAGCCCCGTCGGGGGGGAAGGGGCTCCCGGCCAGGACAAGCTCACCCTGCTCCCACCGAGCCCACCAGCCCCGCTGTACCCAGCCCTGTCGGGAGGGAAGGGGCTCCCGGCCAGGACAAGCTCACCCTGCCTCCCACCGAGCCCACCAGCCCTGCTGTACCCAGCCCCGTCCGGGGGGAAAGGGCTCCCGGCCAGGACAAGCTCACCCTGCCTCCCACCGAGCCCACCAGCCCCGCTGTACCCAGCCCCGTCCGGGGGGAAAGGGCTCCTGGCCAGGACAAGCTCACCCTGCTCCCACCGAGCCCACCAGCCCCGCTGTACCCAGCCCCGTGCGGGGGGAAGGGGCTCCCGGCCAGGACAAGCTCACCCTGACTCCCACCGAGCCCACCAGCCCCGCTGTACCCAGCCCCGTCGGGGGGGAAGGGGCTCCCGGCCAGGACAAGCTCACCCTGACTCCCACCGAGCCCACCAGCCCCGCTGTACCCAGCCCCGTCCGGGGGGAAGGGGCTCCCGGCCAGGACAAGCTCACCCTGCTCCCACCGAGCCCACCAGCCCCGCTGTACCCAGCCCCGTCCGGGGGGAAGGGGCTCCTGGCCAGGACAAGCTCACCCTGCTCCCACCGAGCCCACCAGCCCCGCTGTACCCAGCCCCATCCGGGGGGAAGGGGCTCCCGGCCAGGACAAGCTCACCCTGACTCCCACCGAGCCCACCAGCCCCGCTGTACCCAGCCCCGTCGGGGGGGAAGGGGCTCCCGGCCAGGACAAGCTCACCCTGACTCCCACCGAGCCCACCAGCCCCGCTGTACCCAGCCCCGTCCGGGGGGAAGGGGCTCCCGGCCAGGACAAGCTCACCCTGCTCCCACCGAGCCCACCAGCCCCGCTGTACCCAGCCCCGTCCGGGGGGAAGGGGCTCCTGGCCAGGACAAGCTCACCCTGCTCCCACCGAGCCCACCAGCCCCGCTGTACCCAGCCCCATCCGGGGGGAAGGGGCTCCCGGCCAGGACAAGCTCACCCTGACTCCCACCGAGCCCACCAGCCCCGCTGTACCCAGCCCCGTCCGGGGGGAAAGGGCTCCCGGCCAGGACAAGCTCACCCTGCCTCCCACCGAGCCCACCAGCCCCGCTGTACCCAGCCCCGTCGGGAGGGAAGGGGCTCCCGGCCAGGACAAGCTCACCCTGCCTCCCACCGAGCCCACCAGCCCTGCTGTACCCAGCCCCGTCGGGGGGGGAAGGGGCTCCCGGCCAGGACAAGCTCACCCTGCCTCCCACCGAGCCCACCAGCCCCGCTGTACCCAGCCCCGTCCGGGGGGAAGGGGCTCCCGGCCAGGACAAGCTCACCCTGCTCCCACCGAGCCCACCAGCCCCGCTGTACCCAGCCCCATCCGGGGGGAAGGGGCTCCTGGCCAGGACAAGCTCACCCTGACTCCCACCGAGCCCACCAGCCCCGCTGTACCCAGCCCCGTCCGGGGGGAAAGGGCTCCCGGCCAGGACAAGCTCACCCTGCCTCCCACCGAGCCCACCAGCCCCGCTGTACCCAGCCCCGTCGGGAGGGAAGGGGCTCCCGGCCAGGACAAGCTCACCCTGCCTCCCACCGAGCCCACCAGCCCCGCTGTACCCAGCCCCGTCGGGGGGGGGAAGGGGCTCCCGGCCAGGACAAGCTCACCCTGCCTCCCACCGAGCCCACCAGCCCCGCTGTACCCAGCCCCGTCGGGAGGGAAGGGGCTCCCGGCCAGGACAAGCTCACCCTGCTCCCACCGAGCCCACCAGCCCTGCTGTACCCAGCCCCGTCGGGGGGGGAAGGGGCTCCCGGCCAGGACAAGCTCACCCTGCCTCCCACCGAGCCCACCAGCCCCGCTGTACCCAGCCCCGCAGCTCCCAGGGCAGCCCCCAGCGCCTGCTCCCTCCCAGGGCAGCCCCCTGGGGGACAGGGGGCTCGCTGGGGCTTTGGCTTTGCTTTAGTGCAGGCACCTCTGGGGCTGGCCAGGCAGCTCCTCCAGCTCACCTTTAGCTCCCTGGTACTCAAACACCCTCCCCCCTTGTGGTGGTTTAGGCTGGGTGCTGGCCCAGATGCCACTGCGCAGGCCACACCTGGGAGGTCCCAAGGGGTGGGCCCAGCCCAGGGGGTGGTCACAGGGACCAGGGATTCCATTCCCATAATGCCCTGCACCCCTATAAAAAGGCCATGCGGGGTCTGCACTTCCTCTTTCGTCCCCTGCTGCTGCCTAGGTACAATGGCTGAGCCGCCTCCCTTGGGCCTGCTCAGGCCCAAGGCTGGGTTGGGGGGGGGGGGGGGGAGAAAGAGCCCTGGGGGGGGGTTTGGGTGTACCCCCAGGTGGGGATGGGATGTTCTTGGGTATGTTCTGGGATCTCTCTCTTTGTCATGGTGCTTGTGGGTCTCTGTAAAACTTTCATTGTTGTTTGTTATTGTTTTCCTATTTAAACTTTCCATCACTTTTTTGCAATCTGTTTGCCTGAGTCGTTATTTCTGCCTGTGGTGGGGAGGGGATCTGCCCCAACCCATTACACCCCTCTTCAGCTAGAAGGGAAACCAGAGTCACCAGGCAGCTGGGCTCCAGGAGCTGTAGGTTCCAGAAGGGGCTCTGCTGCCCTGCCAGGGCTTCTGCTGGCACACAGAGTCACAGAAGTGTCAGGGCTGGAAGGGACCTCAAGGCTCAGCCAGTGCCAACCCCCTGCCATGGGCAGGGACACCTCACACTGCAGCAGGTTGCTCACAGCCACATCCAGCCTGGCTGCAAACACCTCCAGGGGTGAGGCTGCCACCACCTCCCTGGGCAACCTGTGCCAGGCTCTCACCACCCTCATGGGGAAAGAACTTCCTAATGTCTAATCTGAACCTCTCCTCCTCAACTTGGATCCATTCCCCCCAGTCCTGTACTGAATTACCCAACCTGGTTACTTCCCCTTCCCCTTCCCCTTCCCCTTCCCCTTCCCCTTCCCCTTCCCCTTCCCCTTCCCCTTCCCCTTCCCCTTCCCCTTCCCCTTCCCCTTCCCCTTCCCCTTCCCCTTCCCCTTCCCCTTCCCCTTCCCCTTCCCCTTCCCCTTCCCCTTCCCCTTCCCCTTCCCCTTCCCCTGGGTTGGAAGGGACCTTCAAGATCATCCAGTTCCAACCCCCTGCCATGGGCAGGGACACCTCCCACCAGCCCAGGCTGCTCAAGGCCTCATCCAGCCTGGACTTCAACACCTCCAGGCAGGAGGCAGCCACAGCCTCCCTGGGCAGCCTGTGCCAGTGTCTCCCCAGCCTCACTGGGAAGAATTTCTTCCTCATCTCCAGCCTCAACCTCCCCTCTCCCAGCTCAAAGCCATTGTCCCTGGTCCTCTCACTCCCAGCCCTTGTCACAAGTCCCTCCCCAGCTCTCCTGGAGCCCCTTCAGGTACTGCAAGACCACTAGAAGCTCTCCCCAGAGCCTTCTCTTCTCCAGGCTGAACAGCCTGGGGCAGCTCTCACCTCTGTTGCCCACACTGGGACCATGAGCCCAGCAGGGAGCCCACCACAAGACCAACTTACCTCCTGGCCTGGGCTTCCTCATCTCCACTCTCAGTCTCCCCTCTCCCAGCTCAAGGCCATTGTCCCTCATCCTGCCACTCCCAGCCCTTGTCCAAAGTCCCTCCCCAGCTCTCCTGTGGCCCCCTTCAGGTTCTGGAATGCCCCCAGGTGGGAGGAGGGAGCTGGCTCCAGGAATGCCAACTGCCCTGAGCTGAGGATGGGGAGCCAGGGGAAGGCTGGGCAGGGACTGTCCAGAAGGGGCTGTGGGGATAGGATGAGGAACAGTGGCTTGAAACTGGAGCAGGGCAGATTCGAGTTGGGCATCAGGAGGGAGCTCTGCACAGTGAGCCCCTGGAACAGGCTGCCCAGGGAGGTGGTGGCTGCTGAACATGAAAGAGCCTGGAGGAGCCTGCTCTAGCTGGAGGTGTCCCTGCTGGCTGCAGGGGGCTTGGACAAGATGACCTTTGGGGGGGTCTCTTCCACCCCATTCCTTGCTTCTAATGGGGATCAGCTGGGAGCTGTGGGCTGGGCAGGATGGGGCTGGAGCTGAGCAGCGCTGAGGAAGGCTCACAGGTGACCTACCCAGGCAGGGCAAGGATGCTCTTGGACATCACCCACAGCCACCACCCACCTCAGCACCCCCCTGCCCACGAGTGACAGCAGCCAGGTGCCCTCTCCACGCTGCCCTAGCAGGAATTAGGGCACACAGAGCTCCCCAGCCGGCCTGCAGGGCTGCCAGGGAGCTTCTCCCTTCCCCAGGCACCACCCCCCTCCCCCCGCCCCAGGCTCATCCCTGTGGTGTGTTTGCTGCTCTCCCTCTTCACCATGGCAAGGCCTGCCTGGGGCTGGCAGCTCCTGGCAGCCCAGACTGTTGGGGAAAGGTCAGCAAAGAGGGCTGCTGGTGGGCACCACAGTGCCCTGCCCCCCCTCCCTCCTGTGCCATGGGACAGGGAGCTGCTGAGGGTGAGCCCTTGGGGTGCATGGGGGTGGGGGGAGTGCTGTGGGCAGCAGGCATGGCCTGGAACAGTGGTGCAGGGCAGCAGGTGTGGAGCACCAGGGTCATAGAATCGTTGGATGGGCTGGGTTGGAAGGGAGCTCCAAAGCTCAGCCAGTCCAAGCCCCCTGCACTCAGCAGGGACAGCCCCAACTAGATCAGGCTGCCCAGAGCCCTGCCCAGCCTCACACATAGAATGCTCTGGGTTGGAAGGGAGCTCCAAAGCTCAGCCAGTCCAAGCCCCCTGCACTCAGCAGGGACAGCCCCAACTAGATCAGGTTGCCCAGAGCCCTGCCCAGCCTCACACATAGAATGGAATGGAATAGAATGGAATAGAATAGAATGGAATGGAATAGAATGGAATAGAATAGAATGGAATGGAATAGAATGGAATAGAATAGAATAGAATAGAATAGAATAGAATAGAATAGAATAGAATAGAATGGAATAGAATAGAATGGAATGGAATGGAATGGAATGGAATAGAATGGAATGGAATAGAATGGAATAGAATAGAATAGAATAGAATAGAATAGAATAGAATAGAATAGAATGGAATGGAATAGAATGGAATGGAATAGAATGGAATGGAATAGAATGGAATGGAATAGAATGGAATAGAATAGAATAGAATAGAATAGAATAGAATAGAATAGAATAGAATAGAATAGAATGGAATGGAATGGAATGGAATGGAATGGAATGGAATAGACTAGACCAGACCAGGTTGGAAGAGACCTTCAAGATCATGGAGTCCAACCTATCACTCAGCACCATCCCATCAACTCAACCATGGCATCAAGCTCCCCATCCAGTCTCCTTCTAAACACCCCTAATGATGGTGACTCCACCACCTCCCTGGGCAGCACATTCCAATGGCCAATCTCTCTTTCTATGAAGAACTTCCTCCTAACCTCCAGCCTAAACCTTCCCTGGCACAGTCTGAGACTGTGTCCTCTTGTTCTGGTGCTGCTTGCCTGGGAGAAGAGACCAACATCCGTCTGTCTACAGCCTCCCTTCAGGTAGTTGTAGAGAGCAAGAAGGTCTCCCCTGAGCCTCCTCCTCTCCAGGCTAAGCAACCCCAGCTCCCTCAGCCTCTCCTCCCAGGGCTGTGCTCCAGACCCCTCCCCAGCTTTGTTGCCCTTCTCTGGACACCTTCCAGCAGCTCAACATCTTTCCTAAACTGAGGAGCCCAGAACTGGACACAGGACTCAAGGTGTGGCCTAACCAGTGCAGTGTACAGGGGCAGAATGACCTCCCTGCTGCTGGCCACACTCTTCCTGATGCAGGCCAGGATGCCCTTGGCCCTCCTGGCTGCCCGGGCGCACTGCTGGCTCATGTTCAGTTACAGCCAGCAGGGGCATCCCGGCGCTGCCGCCGCCTAGGCGTCTCGGTGCGGCGCCGGAGGGGCACGGGTGGGTGAAGTCCGGCCCGTGGGGGCTGTCTTGCCCCGCGGAGTGGGGTCCCCGGGCGGGCCGTGCTGCGGTGGGTGGGGAGCTGCGGGCCGGGGGTGCGCTGAGGCGCGCCCGCAAGGCTCGGCGGCCGGCTGGCCGGAGCGCTGCCTGCTGATGGGGAGATACGGGAGGCGCCCGCGGGCCCTCAGCTCCTTATCTCGCCTGTGCGTTCATTAATCAACCGTCCTGATGCAAACAGCCCCGGCCTCGACCCTCTGCTTCCCATCACCCCGGCAACGGCACAGCGGTGCCCTCCCTCCCTCCCCTGCCGAGCCGCTCCGGGCTCCCAGCCGCTCCCCTGCCGCATCCTTCCGCCTCTTCCCTTGACTACCACCCCTCCCCCTCCCGCGGGGCTGGAATGACCCACAGCCTTCAGCTCCAGGCTCTTCTGGACCTCGTGTTGGGTCCCGGCCCTCCCAGCCTCCACCAGAACGCCAGGGCAAAGGGGAGGCTAGCGGCAGCAGCAGCGGCGTGGGGAGGACTGGACCTGCCTGCCAGCCACCCAGGCTGGTTCGTGGCCAGGACCCAGGGAAGGCAGCCCAGGAGGATGAGTGCTGGCTACAGGAGTCATGGCAAGGGCCAGCCAGCCCCTCTGCAGTGCTGCAAAGCAAAGCTGGGTCAGACCTGGGGGGACAAAACCTCCATGCCAGGGACTGGCTGAGCTCTGCGCAGTGCCCAGGAAGGCCAAGGGCATCCTGGCCTGCATCAGGAGCAGTGTGGCCAGCAGGAGCAGGGAGGTCATTGTGCCCTGTGCTCAGCACTGGTTAGGCCACACCTTGAGTCCTGTGTCCAGTTCTGGGCCCCTCAGTTTAGGAAAGATGTTGAGCTGCTGGAAGGTGTCCAGAGAAGGGCAACAAAGCTGGGGAGGGGTCTGGAGCACAGCCCTGTGAGGAGAGGCTGAGGGAGCTGGGGTTGCTTAGCCTGGAGAGGAGGAGGCTCAGGGCAGACCTCATTGCTGTCCGCAACTACCTGAAGGGAGGCTGTAGCCAGGAGGGGGTTGGTCTCTTCTCCCAGGCAAGCAGCACCAGAACAAGAGGACACAGTCTCAAGCTGTGCCAGGGGAGGTTCAGGCTGGAGGTTAGGAAGAAGTTCTCCATAGAGAGATTGGGCATTGGAATGTGCTGCCCAGGGAGGTGGTGGAGTCACCATCATTAGGGGTGTTTAGGAGGAGACTGGATGGGGTGCTTGGTGCCATGGGTTAGTTGATGAGATGGTGCTGGGTGATAGGTTGGACTCCATGACCTCAGAGGTCTCTTCCAACCTGGTTTATTCTACTTCTCTTCTCTTCTCTTCTCTTCTCTTCTCTTCTCTTCTCTTCTCTTCTCTTCTCTTCTCTTCTCTTCTCTTCTCTTCTCTTCTCTTCTCTTCTCTTCTCTTCTCTTCTCTTCTCTTCTCTTCTCTTCTCTTCTCTTCTCTTCTCTTCTCTTCTCTTCTCTTCTCTTCTCTTCTCTTCTCTTCTCTTCTCTTCTCTTCTCTTCTCTTCTCTTCTCTTCCCTTCCCTTCCCTTCCCTTCCCTTCCCTTCCCTTCCCTTCCCTTCCCTTCCCTTCCCTTCCCTTCCCTTCCCTTCCCTTCCCTTCCCTTCCCTTCCCTTCCCTTCCCTTCCCTTCCCTTCCCTTCCCTTCCCTTCCCTTCCCTTCCCTTCCCTTCCCTTCCCTTCCCTTCCCTTCCCTTCCCTTCCCTTCCCTTCCCTTCCCTTCCCTTCCCTTCCCTTCCCTTCCCTTCCCTTCCCTTCCCTTCCCTTCCCTTCCCTTCCCTTCCCTTCCCTTCCCTTCCCTTCCCTTCCCTTCCCTTCCCTTCCCTTCCCTTCCCTTCCCTTCCCTTCTATGTGGAGCAGGGCAGGCAGAGGGGCTGGGTGCCCGGGGAGGGCTTCAGGGAGGCCTTGCCCTGTTGCAGTTAGTCTGGGCAGCTCTCAGGGTGCAGTGAGCAGAGCTCCTGCTCTGCTGGCACCATCAGGACCCTCTGCCGAGGGTGAGAGCAAGTCACACAGCCATGGGGCTGCTGAGGCTGGGAGAGACCTTGGAGATCAGCAAGTCCAACCCCTCCCCTAGAGCTCCCAATGCCACCACTGCTGCTAAGCCACCAGCGCTACACCACCTCCCCCAGCACCACATCCAGAGGGCTTTGAAACACCTCCAGGGATGGAGGCTCCACCAGCTCCCTGGACAGCCTGGGCCAGTGCCTGAGAACCTTTGCTGGGAAGAAACTTCCTGATATCCAACCTGACCCTCCCCTGGCACAGCTTGAGGCCCTCTCCTCTTGCTCTGTCGCTTGTTGCCTGTGAGACCAAGCCCCACTTGGCTCCAACCTCCTTTCAGGGAGTTGTGGAAGGCAGTGAGGTCTTCCCTCAGCCTCCTCTTCTGATGGCTGAACAATTGCAGCTCCCTGAGGTGCTCCTCCCAAGTGCTCAAGGCCCTCCACCAGCTTGGTTGCTCTTCTGCATGTCATCCAAGCACAGAACTGTTTGGACCTTAAAGATCAGGTTCAGGTCTTGTGAAGGGCAGGTTGAGGGACCTGGGGTTGTTCAGCCTTCAGGAGAGGAGGCTGAGGGGAGACCTCATTGCTCTCCACAGCTCCCTGAGAGGAGGTTGGAATGAGGTGGGGGGTGGGCTCTTCTCTCAAGTGCAACAGGTGACAGGAAAAGAGGAGATGGCCTCAAGCTGTGCCAGGGGAGCTTCAGGTTGGACATTAGGATCAATTTCTTCCCAGCAAAGGTTCTCAGGCACTGGCCCAGGCTGCCCAGGGAGGTGCTGGAGACCCCAGCCCTGGAGGTGTTTAGAAGGTGTGTGGCTGTGGTGCTGGGGGAGGTGGTGCAGTGGTGGTGGCTTAGAACCATTTGGGTTGGAAGGGGCCTTAAAGATCCACCCAGCTCCAATCCCTCAGCTTGAAGTCCTGGAACTCCTTCAAGCCCCAAGCTGGATTTTGCTGCAGGCAGGGTGTGTGTGTTGGGGGGGGGGGTCCACTTCCTCCTGGAGCTGCCCCTCAGCAGGAGAGCTGTGGTGTGGAGGAGCAAAAAAAAGCTCTGCCTGGAAGCTGGGAGAAGCCAGAGGAGCTCAAGGCATTTAAGGTTGCTGAGGAACCTGAAAGACAGCAGGAAAAGCAAACATGAGTGGTAGCCATGAGGCTAAGGAGGGGGGTTGGAAGGGGGGGGTGGGAATGGGAAGGGCTTTTACAAACATATCAAGGGGAAAAGGAAATACTTGGAGAGCCAAAGACAAAGTAGAGGCCATTAATAAATGAGGAAGGCTATTAAATTAATGATGATCCTCAAATGGCTGAGTTAGTGAAGTGCTTCTGGAGAGGAGAACAACAAGGGAAAGTGGCTGAGACAATCAGAAGGCAGTGGAGGGTGCTGAAATCGGCCTAGATGGAGCAGGGGGAAGGAGGAGCACCCTGGCTGGGGGGATCCTGGGGTTGAGCAGCACCAGAGCAGCCCACCCCAGCCAGCTCTTCCTTGGTAGGGTCTGGAGGAGCTCAGTGGCCACCAAAAAGGTCCAGAGCAAATAAGGGATCTGGGGGGGATCAGAATGCAGCCCTGGGGGAAGATGACCTGGGGGTGCTGGGGGATGGGAAGTGCAGCAGGAGCCAGCAGTGAGCTCTTGCAGCCCAGAGAGCCAAGCAGAGCCCGCTGCAGGCTCTGCAGCCCCCAAAGAAAGCTGGGGCAGGCCCCACTGGGGTCTGTGTCTCAGAGCCAAGCACCAACCAGAGCTGAAACCTGGGTCCTGCAGCTGGCTCAGGGCAATGCCAGGCACTGATATAGGCTGGGCAGTGGCACTGAGGCACCCTCAGCACCAAGCTGTGTGGTGCAGCTGACAGCTGGAGGGAAGGGATCCATCCAGAGGGACCTGGACAGGCTGCAGAGCTGGGCCCAAGCCAACCTCAGGAGGTTCAACAAGGCCAAGGGCAAGGTCCTGCAGCTGGCTCAGGGCAGTGCCAGGCACTGCTCCAGGCTGGGCAGGGACTGGCTTGAGAGCAGCCCTGGAGGAAAGGCTTTGGGGGTGCTGGGGGAGGAGAAGCTCAACAGGAGCCAGCAGTCAGCACTTGCAGCCCAGAGAGCCAAGCAGAGCCTGGGCTGCAGCAAGAGAAGTGTGGCCAGCAGGGGAGGGAGGGGATTCTGCCCCTCTGCTCCACTCTGCTGAGACCACAGCTGCAGCTCTGGGGCCAGTTCTGGACCCTTTGTGCCAGGAAGGAGCTGGAGGTGCTGGAAGGTGTCCAGAGAAGGGCCAGGAGGATGAGCAGAGGGCTGGAGCTGCTCTGCTCTGGAGACAGCCTGAGAGAGTTGGGGTTGTGCAGGCTGGAGAGGAGAAGGCTCCAGGGAGACCTTCTTGTGGCCTTGCAGGATCTGCAGGGGGCTCCAAGAAAGCTGGGGAGGGACTTTTGAGGGTGTCAGGGAGGGATAGGACTGGGGGGGATGGAGCAAAAGTAGAAGTGGGGAGATTGAGATTGGATGGAAACAGTGCCCCACAAGTGGGAGCTGCCAGCACTTGTGTGCTGCATGTCCCAGGAAGGAAGGAAGGTGTCTGGTGCTCAGCTGTGAAGCCCAGGATGGGTCCTGTGGGATGGGATGGGGAAGGGATGGGATGAGACTGGATGGGATAGGTTGGGTTTGGGTGAGATGCAGATGGGATTGGATGGGATGGGATGGGATGGGATGGGATGGGATGGGATGGGATGGGATGGGTTTGGATGAGATGCAGATGGGATTGGATGGGATAGGACAGGATGGGTTTGGATGAGATGCAGATGGGATTGGATGGGATGGGATGGGATGGGATGCAGATGGGATTGGATGGGATGGGATGGGTTTGGATGAGATGCAAATGGGATGGGATGGGTTTGGGTGAGATGCAGATGGGATTGGATGGGATGGGATGGGATGGGATGGGATTGGATGGGATGGGATGAGATGGGTTTGGATGAGATGCAGACAGAATGGGATGAGGAGCAGATGGGATGGGATGAGACGAGCTGGGATGGGGTGCTGATGGGATGGGATGGGTTGGGCTGGGGTATGGATGGGGATGGGATGTGTTGGGAAGGGATTGCTGCACATCCCTCAGCAGGCCTGGACAGAGCTGTGGAGCAGGACACACGCTCCTGACACGTGGATGCTCAGGAGAGCCCCACTCATTCCCCCCCTGCCCTGATGAGGTTCTGCCCTGATTCCATCAGGCTGCCCAGGGTGGGCACACCCAGGGGGGAAGGCAGACCCATCTCTTTGCCCACCACAGCCAGAAGCAGGGCTGCATCACGGCACTGCCCGTTCCTCAGCCAGCTGGGGAGCACAGGGCCCCCGCGGCTGTGCCCTCTGACAAAGGGCTCGGGGTGGGGGTGGTGGGGGTGGGGGACACACACACGATGCTGGGGAAATGAGGACCCTTGTCAATGTTTGATGGGCCTGGGGCTCCCCGGGGGGTGCTTACAGGGCAGCAAATTGCAGCACTCAGCCAAGTGACATTTGAGTTGTGCAGGCACCGTCCTGGGGCACAATTAGCAGCCAAGCGCACGGCAGAGCCCGCTCCCCCCCTCCGGGCAGCCCCCTGCACCAGCCCTGCAGGAGCCTCTCCAGGGGGCAGCAGGCAAAGCTGAGCCTGCATCCGAGCCTGGACACAGCCCCCCCAACCAGGAGCACCCCCCTCGGCCCCTCAGCTGGGTGCCCCCAGCCCTGCTGCCCTGCCTGCCTGAGGAGGCTGCCAGCCCAGGAGGCAAAGGGTTCCCTGTGTGGCTGCTGAGCTGTCTCTTCCAGAAGGATGCAGCCAGAGCCACTTCTTAGCTTTAATTATTTATCTGTAACCAATTTGGCAGGAAAAGCAATTAAAGGAGTGGGTGATTAATGAGCTGCTGATTTGCACAGGGCCCTAATTTAAATGTCTCTAGAACACAGAAGCAGGTTGGGGAGATGCTCCCAGGGCTTGGGGCAGGCCCCTGCTGCTTGGCTGTGGGTGGAGGTGGTGCTGGGAGGATCTCTCCTTGGGGAGCTGGTGCCACCACTGTGGTGGAGCAGCTCAGCACCACCCTGCTGGAGAGCCTCAGAGGCATCGTGATGGAGCAGCTCAGCACCACCCTGCTGGAGAGCCTCAGAGGCATCATGCTGGAGCAGCTCAGCACCACCCTGCTGGAGAGCCTCAGAGGCATCATGCTGGAGCAGCTCAGCACCACCCTGCTGGAGAGCCTCAGAGGCATCGTGCTGGAGCAGCTCAGCACCACCCTGCTGGAGAGCCTCAGAGGCATCGTGCTGGAGCAGCTCAGCACCACCCTGCTGGAGAGCCTCAGAGGCATCATGCTGGAGCAGCTCAGCACCACCCTGCTGGAGAGCCTCACAGGCATCATGCTGGAGCAGCTCAGCACCACCCTGCTGGAGAGCCTCAGAGGCATCGTGATGGAGCAGCTCAGCACCACCCTGCTGGAGAGCCTCACAGGCATCGTGATGGAGCAGCTCAGCACCACCCTGCTGGAGAGCCTCACAGGCATCGTGATGGAGCAGCTCAGCACCACCCTGCTGGAGAGCCTCACAGGCATCATGATGGAGCAGCTCAGCACCACCCTGCTGGAGAGCCTCACAGGCATCGTGATGGAGCAGCTCAGCACCACCCTGCTGGAGAGCCTCAGAGGCATCATGATGGAGCATCAAATCAGCATCCTGCTGAAGAATCTCATCAGCATACATACTGGAGAATCTCATCACCATCATGCTGGAGCACCTTATCAGCACCATGCTGGAGCATCTCATTACCATTGTGGTGGAGCATCTCATTACCATCATGCTGGAAAACCTTATCAGCATCATGCTGGAGACCCTCATCAGCCCCATGCTGGAGACCCTCATCAGCCCCATGCTGGAGACCCTCATCAGCATCTTGCTGGGGACCCTCATCAGCCCCATGCTGGAGACCCTCATCAGCACCATGCTGGAGATCCTCATCAGCACCATGCTGGAGACCCTCATCAGCCCCATGCTGGAGACCCTCATCAGCATCTTGCTGGGGACCCTCATCAGCCCCATGCTGGAGACCCTCATCAGCCCCATGCTGGAGACCCTCATCAGCCCCATGCTGGAGACCCTCATCAGCCCCATGCTGGAGACCCTCATCAGCACCATGCTGGAGACCCTCATCAGCACCATGCTGGAGACCCTCATCAGCATCCTGCTGGAAGCATCATTGTCCCCAGCATGCTGGAGAACCTCATCAGCATCACACTGGAGCATCTCATCCCCATGTGCTGGAGCAGCTGGTGCCTCCTGCCAGCTCTGGGGTGATATTGGGGCCTGTTGGTCACAGGGATCCCCCCTCACTTGTTCCATGGCTCCCCAAGGGTCTCCTCTGCCTGTGCTTCTCACCAAGGAAGGTGTCAGGCAGATGGAAAGGGGCTGCTGGGAAAAGGATGAAATCTCCTTGGCACAGTGCCCTGTGCCTGAGCCAGGGAGAGAAAGGTTGGAGCTGGTGCCAGCCTGGCCTCTCAGCCCCCAGGGTGCTGGGCAGGGGCTTGGCCCAGTGCTCAGCCCTGCAGTGACACAGGTCATGGTGGACCCTAACTGGTGGGAGCAGCAGAGCCAGCAGGACCTTTCCCTCCTGGCCCATGTGGCTCAGACCATCCCTGCTCTCCCTCAAAGCACTCATCCTTCCCACCCTTTGGCTACAGCCAGCTCCTCCCTGGGAGGCAGAGCAGAGTCCTTGGCATCCCCACAGGTGACCTAGAATCACAGAAGGGTCAGGGCTGGAAGGGACCTCAAGGCTCAGCCAGTGCCAACCCCCTGCCATGGGCAGGGACACCTCACACTGCAGCAGGTTGCTCACAGCCACATCCAGCCTGGCTGCAAACACCTCCAGGCAGGAGGCTGCCACCACCTCCCTGGGCAGCCTGTGCCAGGCTCTCACCACCCTCATGGGGAACAACTTCTTCCTCACATCCAATCTCAGTCTCACCACTTCTACTTTTGCTCCATTCCCCCCAGTCCTGACACCTTCAAAAGTCCCTCCCCAGCTTTCCTGTAGCCCCCTGCAGATCCTGCAAGGCCACAAGAAGGTCTCCTCAGAGCCTGATGCCACCAGGCTAGGAACATGGCTATGGAACACCTTGCAGCCTTCCCAGAGGGACAGCTGCCCTGTGGCTGGACAGCAGGACCTCTGCTTTCTCCATAGCTGCTCTCCACCACAGCCTGAGCCTGGGGCTAGCTGAAGCCAAGGCCAAGAGCTGGCAGATTCTGAAGCCAGATGCCACTGGAGATGGAGGTAGGGGGAAGCACCTTGGAGGGCATCCTGGAAAGCCTTGGAGATGGGGGGTGAGGAGGAGGAGGAGGAGGGAGTGGGACCATTGTGGAGGCAGGGATGGCAAATCCATTAATCTTTGGAGACACAATTCCCAGCACCAGGGAGGACAGGGGAAGAGACACCTCATTTGTTATCAGGTGCCTTGTGAGGCTCAGCTCCTTTAATTATCTCACCAAATTCTCCAGCCCATTCATCAAGTTCCTACCACCAACCTGCCCAGATCACCACCCACAGCCTGGCTGGGGAGCTCTGCAGGGAGCCAAGGTGCTGCTGCTGCCCCCCAGCCCGAGGCAGGCAGGCAGGCAGCAGCTGCTCCTCAGCCCCAGCTCCTCAGCCCCAGCTCCTCAGCCCCAGCTCCTCAGCCCCAGCATGGCTCTCCATCCTGGCTGTGGGAGAGCAGCTCCTCTCCCTGCTTGGGAAGCCAGCACTGGGCAACCCAGAGCCACCCTGAGATGCCAACCAGCCTGTGGAGCTGGCAGCATCCCCAGGGGAGAGGCTGGGGAGGTAGGTCACAGATTGCATGGGGAGGGGAAAGGTCATCTTGCCCATCACCCCTGCAGGCAGCAGGGACACCTCCAGCCACAGCAGGAAGCCCAGGGCCACACTGAGGCTCATCTTGAAGGCCTCCAGGGATGGGGCTTCCACCACCTCCCTGGGCAACCTGTGCCAGTATTTCACCACTCTCACTGTAAAGAGCTTGGGAGTGATGTCCTCCACCCCAGGAATCATCTCCCAGCCTGGAGCAGAGCCTGGGACTTGCTGGGCCTGGCTCAGCTGCAAGTTCCCTACAGCTCCTGGTGCTTGAGTTTGGCTTTATCCCAGCTAGGGCCAAAGCTTCACCTCCTTCCTGCGTGGATCCCAGAGTCCAGTAGCTCTCTGTGGGGTTGTCAGCCTCAGGCTTGCCCCAGCAAGACCTCCTCCAGCACTCCAGCAGTGCCTCAGGTGTGCCTGCAGGGCTGTGGGGAAGCCCCAAAGGCAGCTGGGGTGTGTGGTTGGACTCCATGACCTCTGATGGTTGCACTCAAGGATCTCACAGATCCTTCCCAGCCCGAAGGATTCTGTGGCATTCAGAATCACAGAAGGGTCAGGGCTGGAAGGGACCTCAAGGCTCAGCCAGTCCCAAACCCCACTGCCATGGGCAGGGACACCTCACACTGCAGCAGGTTGCTCACAGCCACATCCAGCCTGGCCTTAGAAACCTCCAGGGATGAGGCTGCCACCACCTCCCTGGGCAGCCTGTGCCAGTCTCTCACCACCCTCATGGGGTACAACTTCTTCCTCACAGCCAAGCTGAATCTCCTCACTTCTAGTTTTGCTCCCTCCCCACCCAGTCCTATCATTGCTGCTGCTTCATCTTGGCTGAGCTCCTCAGGAAGTCCCTTCTGGGGTGTTCTGCTGCCTTGGAGCTCTCTGCTGTGAGGGTGGAAGGAACTGCAGGAGGGGGAAGGATGCTCCATAGAGCCAGAGAGGCAGAGCACTGCTGAGGTTGGAAGAGACCTTTGGGATGATCAAGTCCGAGCCCACCAACCTGGGCTGGTCTACTCCTATTCTATTCTATTCTATTCTATTCTATTCTATTCTATTCTATTCTATTCTATTCTATTCTATTCTATTCTATTCTATTCTATTCCATTCCATTCTATTCCATTCTATTCTATTCCACTCCACTCCACTCCACTCCACTCCACTCCACTCCACTCCACTCCACTCCACTCCATTCCGTTCCATTCCATTCCACTCCACTCCACTCCACTCCACTTCACTCCATTCCACTCCACTCCATTCCATTCCACTCCACTCCATTCCACTCCACTCCACTCCATTCCACTCCACTCCATTCCATTCCATTCCATTCCATTCCATTCCATTCCATTCCATTCCACTCCATTCCATTCCATTCCATTCCACTCCACTCCACTCCACTCCATTCCATTCCACTCCACTCCATTCCATTCTATTCTGTTCCACTCCACTCCATTCCATTCCATTCCATTCCATTCCATTCCATTCCATTCCATTCCACTCCACTCCACTCCACTCCACTCCACTCCATTCCATTCCACTCCACTCCATTCCATTCCATTCCACTCCACTCCATTCCATTCCACTCCACTCCATTCCATTCTATTCTGTTCCACTCCATTCCATTCCATTCCACTCCATTCCATTCCATTCCATTCCACTCCACTCCATTCCATTCCATTCCATTCCATTCCACTCCATTCCACTCCATTCCATTCCATTCCATTCCATTCCATTCCACTCCACTCCATTCTATTCTATTCTATTCCATTCCATTCCATTCCATTCCATTCCATTCCATTCCGTTCCATTCCATTCCATTCCATTCCATTCCACTCCACTCCATTCTATTCTATTCTATTCCATTCCATTCCATTCCATTCCATTCCATTCCATTCCGTTCCATTCCATTCCATTCCATTCCATTCCACTCCACTCCATTCTATTCTATTCCATTCCATTCCATTCCATTCCATTCCATTCCATTCCATTCCGTTCCATTCCATTCCATTCTATTCTATTCCATTCCATTCCATTCCATTCCATTCCATTCTATTCTATTCTATTCCATTCCATTCCATTCCATTCCATTCCATTCCATTCCATTCCACTCCACTCCATTCTATTCTATTCTATTCCATTCCATTCCACTCCATTCCATTCCATTCCATTCCATTCCATTCCATTCCATTCCATTCCATTCCATTCTCCCCTAGAGCTCCCAATGCCACCACTGCTGCTAAGCCGCTGCCACTGCACCACATCCCTCAGCACCACTTCCATCAACCACGGCCACCAAACCATGGCCCCAAGTGCCATGGCCACAGGTTGCTTGAACCTCCCCAGGGATGAGGACTCCACCACCTCCCTGGGCAGCCTCCTCCAGTGCCTGGGAGCCCTCCCACCTTCGATTTGTCTGCTCAGTCTGCCATGCTGGGGGGAAACGGAGACCTGGTGCTGTTCCCACTGTCCCTCCTGGCCTAAGGCTGCTCAGAGAGGCACTGAGGGCACGGACACAGAGGAGCAGAGGATGCTCCTGGCAGCAGGGCCATGAGCAAGAAAGAGAGGAAGGGGCCTGAGATCATAGAATGGGTTGGGTTGGAAGGGACATCCCCCTGCAGCCCAACCCCCCTGCCGCCAGCAGGGCCACATGCAGCCAGAGCAGGTTGCTCCGAGCCCCAGAGAGCCTCACCTGGGATGGCTCCAGCCATGGGGCATCTTCCACCTCTCTGGGCAGCCTGGGCCAGGCTCTTCCCACCCTGAACACAAAATGCTTCTTCCTTCTCTCCACACTCAAACTCTCTCTTGGAGTCTCAAACCATGCCCCCATGCTGAGGAAGGTGCCAAGGCACTGCAGCCCTCTCCAGGACGTGAGGCTGGCCACCAAGGGCAGGGTCTGAGTGCAGAGGGAGCTGAGCACCCCGGGGAGATGTCTGCCTGGCTGATGCCTCCATCTGAACAAAGCCAGGAAGGTGAGAGGGGGCTGCACCCTGCCTAGCTCCTGAACCCCTTCCTTGAGCCCAGCTCGGAGCCCTGCTCCCTGCCCTCCTTGAGCCCGGCTTGGAGCCCTGCTCCCTGCCCTCCTTGAGCCCGGCTTGGAGCCCTGCTCCCTGCCCTCCTTGAGCCCGGCTCGGAGCCCTGCTCCCTGCCCTCCTTGAGCCCGGCTCGGAGCCCTGCTCCCTGCCCACCTTGAGCCCGGCTTGGAGCCCTGCTCCCTGCCCTCCTTGAGCCCGGCTCGGAGCCCTGCTCCCTGCCCTCCTTGAGCCCGGCTCAGAGCCCTGCTCCCTGCCCTCCTTGAGCCCGGCTCAGAGCCCTGCTCCCTGCCCTCCTTGAGCCCAGCTTGGAGCCCTGCTCCCTGCCCTCCTTGAGCCCGGCTCGGAGCCCTGCTCCCTGCCCTCCTTGAGCCCAGCTTGGAGCCCTGCTCCCTGCCCTCCTTGAGCCCGGCTCGGAGCCCTGCTCCCTGCCCTCCTTGAGCCCAGCTTGGAGCCCTGCTCCCTGCCCTCCTTGAGCCCGGCTTGGAGCCCTGCTCCCTGCCCTCCTTGAGCCCGGCTCGGAGCCCTGCTCCCTGCCCTCCTTGAGCCCGGCTCGGAGCCCTGCTCCCTGCCCTCCTTGAGCCCGGCTCAGAGCCCTGCTCCCTGCCCTCCTTGAGCCCGGCTCAGAGCCCTGCTCCCTGCCCTCCTTGAGCCCAGCTTGGAGCCCTGCTCCCTGCCCTCCTTGAGCCCGGCTCGGAGCCCTGCTCCCTGCCCTCCTTGAGCCCGGCTTGGAGCCCTGCTCCTTGCCCTCCTTGAGCCCGGCTTGGAGCCCTGCTCCCTGCCCTCCTTGAGCCCGGCTTGGAGCCCTGCTCCCTGCCCTCCTTGAGCCCAGCTTGGAGCCCTGCTCCCTGCCCTCCTTGAGCCCGGCTCGGAGCCCTGCTCCCTGCCCTCCTTGAGCCCGGCTCAGAGCCCTGCTCCCTGCCCTCCTTGAGCCCAGCTTGGAGCCCTGCTCCCTGCCCTCCTTGAGCCCGGCTCGGAGCCCTGCTCCCTGCCCTCCTTGAGCCCAGCTTGGAGCCCTGCTCCCTGCCCTCCTTGAGCCCGGCTTGGAGCCCTGCTCCCTGCCCTCCTTGAGCCCGGCTCGGAGCCCTGCTCCCTGCCCTCCTTGAGCCCAGCTCGGAGCCCTGCTCCCTGCCCTCCTTGAGCCCGGCTCAGAGCCCTGCTCCCTGCCCTCCTTGAGCCCGGCTCAGAGCCCTGCTCCCTGCCCTCCTTGAGCCCAGCTTGGAGCCCTGCTCCCTGCCCTCCTTGAGCCCGGCTCGGAGCCCTGCTCCCTGCCCTCCTTGAGCCCGGCTCAGAGCCCTGCTCCCTGCCCTCCTTGAGCCCGGCTCGGAGCCCTGCTCCCTGCCCTCCTTGAGCCCAGCTTGGAGCCCTGCTCCCTGCCCTCCTTGAGCCCGGCTCGGAGCCCTGCTCCCTGCCCTCCTTCAGCCCGGCTCGGAGCCCTGCTCCCTGCCCTCCTTGAGCCCGGCTCGGAGCCCTGCTCCCTGCCCTCCTTGAGCCCGGCTTGGAGCCCTGCTCCCTGCCCTCCTTGAGCCCGGCTCGGAGCCCTGCTCCCTGCCCTCCTTGAGCCCGGCTCGGAGCCCTGCTCCCTGCCCTCCTTGAGCCCGGCTTGGAGCCCTGCTCCCTGCCCTCCTTGAGCCCGGCTCGGAGCCCTGCTCCCTGCCCTCCTTGAGCCCAGCTCGGAGCCCTGCTCCCTGCCCTCCTTGAGCCCGGCTCGGAGCCCTGCTCCCTGCCCTCCTTGAGCCCGGCTCGGAGCCCTGCTCCCTGCCCTCCTTGAGCCCGGCTCGGAGCCCTGCTCCCTGCCCTCCTTGAGCCCGGCTCGGAGCCCTGCTCCCTGCCCTCCTTGAGCCCGGCTTGGAGCCCTGCTCCTTGCCCTCCTTGAGCCCGGCTTGGAGCCCTGCTCCCTGCCCTCCTTGAGCCCGGCTTGGAGCCCTGCTCCCTGCCCTCCTTGAGCCCGGCTTGGAGCCCTGCTCCCTGCCCTCCTTGAGCCCGGCTCGGAGCCCTGCTCCCTGCCCTCCTTGAGCCCGGCTCAGAGCCCTGCTCCCTGCCCTCCTTGAGCCCGGCTAGGAGCCCTGCTCCCTGCCCTCCTTGAGCCCAGCTTGGAGCCCTGCTCCCTGCCCTCCTTGAGCCCGGCTCAGAGCCCTGCTCCCTGCCCTCCTTGAGCCCAGCTTGGAGCCCTGCTCCCTGCCCTCCTTGAGCCCGGCTCGGAGCCCTGCTCCCTGCCCTCCTTGAGCCCAGCTTGGAGCCCTGCTCCCTGCCCTCCTTCAGCCCGGCTCGGAGCCCTGCTCCCTGCCCTCCTTGAGCCCAGCTTGGAGCCCTGCTCCCTGCCCTCCTTGAGCCCGGCTCGGAGCCCTGCTCCCTGCCCTCCTTGAGCCCGGCTCGGAGCCCTGCTCCCTGCCCTCCTTGAGCCCGGCTCAGAGCCCTGCTCCCTGCCCTCCTTGAGCCCAGCTTGGAGCCCTGCTCCCTGCCCTCCTTGAGCCCGGCTCGGAGCCCTGCTCCCTGCCCTCCTTGAGCCCAGCTTGGAGCCCTGCTCCCTGCCCTCCTTGAGCCCGGCTCGGAGCCCTGCTCCCTGCCCTCCTTGAGCCCGGCTCGGAGCCCTGCTCCCTGCCCTCCTTGAGCCCAGCTTGGAGCCCTGCTCCCTGCCCTCCTTGAGCCCGGCTCGGAGCCCTGCTCCCTGCCCTCCTTGAGCCCAGCTTGGAGCCCTGCTCCCTGCCCTCCTTGAGCCCGGCTTGGAGCCCTGCTCCCTGCCCTCCTTGAGCCCGGCTCGGAGCCCTGCTCCCTGCCCTCCTTGAGACCAGCTCGGAGCCCTGCTCCCTGCCCTCCTTGAGCCCAGCTCAGAGCCCTGCTCCCTGCCCTCCTTGAGCCCGGCTCAGAGCCCTGCTCCCTGCCCTCCTTGAGCCCAGCTTGGAGCCCTGCTCCCTGCCCTCCTTGAGCCCGGCTCGGAGCCCTGCTCCCTGCCCTCCTTGAGCCCGGCTCAGAGCCCTGCTCCCTGCCCTCCTTGAGCCCGGCTCAGAGCCCTGCTCCCTGCCCTCCTTGAGCCCAGCTTGGAGCCCTGCTCCCTGCCCTCCTTGAGCCCGGCTCGGAGCCCTGCTCCCTGCCCTCCTTCAGCCCGGCTCGGAGCCCTGCTCCCTGCCCTCCTTGAGCCCGGCTCGGAGCCCTGCTCCCTGCCCTCCTTGAGCCCGGCTCGGAGCCCTGCTCCCTGCCCTCCTTGAGCCCGGCTCGGAGCCCTGCTCCCTGCCCTCCTTGAGCCCGGCTCGGAGCCCTGCTCCCTGCCCTCCTTGAGCCCGGCTCGGAGCCCTGCTCCCTGCCCTCCTTGAGCCCGGCTCAGAGCCCTGCTCCCTGCCCTCCTTGAGCCCGGCTCGGAGCCCTGCTCCCTGCCCTCCTTGAGCCCGGCTCAGAGCCCTGCTCCCTGCCCTCCTTGAGCCCGGCTCGGAGCCTGCTCCCTGCCCTCCTTGAGCCCAGCTTGGAGCCCTGCTCCCTGCCCTCCTTGAGCCCGGCTCGGAGCCCTGCTCCCTGCCCTCCTTGAGCCCAGCTTGGAGCCCTGCTCCCTGCCCTCCTTGAGCCCGGCTTGGAGCCCTGCTCCCTGCCCTCCTTGAGCCCGGCTCGGAGCCCTGCTCCCTGCCCTCCTTGAGCCCAGCTCGGAGCCCTGCTCCCTGCCCTCCTTGAGCCCGGCTCAGAGCCCTGCTCCCTGCCCTCCTTGAGCCCGGCTCAGAGCCCTGCTCCCTGCCCTCCTTGAGCCCAGCTTGGAGCCCTGCTCCCTGCCCTCCTTGAGCCCGGCTCGGAGCCCTGCTCCCTGCCCTCCTTGAGCCCGGCTCAGAGCCCTGCTCCCTGCCCTCCTTGAGCCCGGCTCAGAGCCCTGCTCCCTGCCCTCCTTGAGCCCAGCTTGGAGCCCTGCTCCCTGCCCTCCTTGAGCCCGGCTCGGAGCCCTGCTCCCTGCCCTCCTTGAGCCCGGCTCGGAGCCCTGCTCCCTGCCCTCCTTGAGCCCGGCTCGGAGCCCTGCTCCCTGCCCTCCTTGAGCCCGGCTCGGAGCCCTGCTCCCTGCCCTCCTTGAGCCCGGCTCGGAGCCCTGCTCCCTGCCCTCCTTGAGCCCGGCTTGGAGCCCTGCTCCCTGCCCTCCTTGAGCCCGGCTTGGAGCCCTGCTCCCTGCCCTCCTTGAGCCCGGCTCAGAGCCCTGCTCCCTGCCCTCCTTGAGCCTGGCTCGGAGCCCTGCTCCCTGCCCTCCTTGAGCCTGGCTCGGAGCCCTGCTCCCTTCCCTCCTTGAGCCCGGCTCAGAGCCCTGCTCCCTGCCCTCCTTGAGCCCAGCTTGGAGCCCTGCTCCCTGCCCTTCTCGAGCCCAGCTTGGAGCCCTGCTCCCTGCACTCCATGAGCAGCTCTCCACGAGCAGCTCTCCACCTCTCCACCCTCTGCTCCATCCCTGCAGAACCCCAGTGGCTGGGGACCCCCTCCAGCTCCTGGCAGCCCAGAATGGAGCTGGGGAAGCTGCTCTGCGAGTTCCTGGGGTGCTCTGGTCCTGTGCTTGAGGCTGGACCAGGCTCCTGGGCCCTCACCACCTACCCCCCAATGCTTCTCTGAGGAAAACTGGTTCTGGTCCCATCTGGAGTCCAGATCTGCTCCAGTGAGTAAGAGGGGAGTGGGAGGGAAGCAGACGGTTCCCTGCTCTCCCCAGCAGCCTGGAGGAGAGAACAGAATATCCTGGGAGCACAGCACCACGCACGGGGCTTGGCTTAACCCTGCCGTGCCTGGACTGGGAGCACAGCACTACCATGAGCTTGGCTTAACCCTGCCGTGCCTGGGACTGGGAGCACAGCACTACCATGAGCTTGGCTTAACCCTGCTGTGCCTGGGACTGGGAGCACAGCACCACCACAGGCTTGGCTTAACCCTGCCATGCCCAGGACAACCAGGGGAGAGATGACTGTGATGCCCAGGGGTGTCCTGGGCTGCATCCAGCAGATCCAGAGGGGTTCTCCTCCCCCTCTGCTCTGCCCTGCTGAGACCTCACCTGGAATATTGCATCCAGTTCTGGGCTCCCCATTTCAAGAGGGACAGGGATGTGCTGTAGAGAGTCCAAAGGAGGGCTACAAGGATGCTGAAGGGACTGTAGCACTGCCTGGTGAGGAGAGGCTGAGAGCCCTGGGGATGGTTAGTCTGGAGAGGAGAAGGCTGAGAGGGATCTGATCAATGGCTATCAATAGCTGAGGCCTAGGGGTCAGGAAGTAAGGTACAGGGACAACCACTGCTCACTTCTGCCTTGTGATAGGCCAAGGGGCAATGGATGGAAACTCCAGCACAGGAGGTTCCACCTCAACACAAGGGGAAACTTCTTCCCTGTGAGGCTCACAGAGCCCTGGAGCAGGCTGCCCAGAGGGGTTGTGGAGTCTCCTTCTCTGGAGCCTTTGCAGCCCTGTCTGGATGTGTTCCTGTGTGCCCTGTGCTGGATTCCATGGTCCTGCTCTAGCAGAAGGGTTGCACTGGAAGACCTCCAGCGGCCCCTTCCAACCCCTAACACCCTGTGAGCCTGTGATCTCTTTTCTGTGGGGACTTTGCCCCCAGCCTGGGCACCCCAGCAGTGCCCCTGGCGATGGGCAGGGCACAGCATCCTCCAGCCCGCATTGGCCCTGCTGTGCCTGCAGCCCGCCTGGCTGTGGCTCTGCTCTTGCTCTTCAGCTCCTGAGCTCTGGAGCTGAAGCTGTGTCTGGGGACAGGAGAGGTAAAAAGCCTTGCAGATGCCCTCAGCAAACACTTTGCTGTGGTGTGAAGTCTCCAGCAGCCGGCGCGGCGCAGAGGCCACCGGCAGCCGGCGCGGGCAGGGGCAGGCAGGCAGCGCTGTCACTGAAATCACCTCCTGTTCCCCCCACCCCGAGGTGCCAAGGGAGGTTATTTTAAGGCCTGACAGAAAGCCAAGCTTCCCCCTGGGTGCAGCCAGCATGTGCAGCAGCCCTGCCAGGTCCCAGCAGTGCTGAAGCAGGAGCTGGATGCTTCCCATTGCCATGCTGGGGGAGTCTCAGCCCTCTGTCGGCGGCGCCGGCTCTGGGGCACTGCCCTCCAGGCATACAGAACCACAGAGTGGGGTGGGTTGGAAGGGACCTTCATGATCATCCAGTTCCAACCCCCCTGCCATGGGCAGGGACACCTCCCACCAGCCCAGCTTGCTCAAGGCCTCATCCAGCCTGGCCTGGAACACCTCCAGGGAGAGGACATCCACAGCCTCCCTGGGCAGTCTGTGCCAGTGTCTCCCCACCCTCACTCTCAACTATTTCTTCCTCATCTCCTGTCTCAGTCTCCCCTCTCCCAGCTCAAAGCCATTGTCCCTCATCCTGTGACTCCAAGCCCTTGTCCAAAGTCCCTTCCCAGCTTTCTTGTAGGTCCCCTTCAAGTACTGGAAGTCTGCTCTAAGGTCTCCCTGGAGCCTTCTCTTCTCCACCCTCATCACAGGCTCACAGGATGTTAGGGTTTGAAAGGGACCTCCAGAGATCCTCAAGCCCAACCCCCCTGCCAGAGCAGAACCATAGAATCCAGCACAGGGCACACAGGAACACATCCAGATGGGGCTGGAAAGCCTCAGGAGAAGGAGACTCCACAAGCTCTCTGGGGAGCTGCCTCCTGATGTCCAACCTGAAGCTACCCTGCTCTGGTTTCATTGCCCTTCCATCCCTCCCCTTTGTCCCAGTTCCTAAAGCTAAGAAGGATACAGAGCCTACTTCTGGGGGGGTGAAAAATATTCTAAGGGACTCAAGGTGGGGAAAAAAAAAATCATTCAAATACAAGGATGAGAACATTTGAGGAGAAAGTACTTCCCAGGACGAGAGACTGGCCATTGGGATGTGCTGCCCAGGGAGGTGGTGGAGTCCCCAGCCCTGGAGGTGTTCAGAAAAGGCTTGGATGTGGCACTTGGAGCCATGGTTTAGCTGGCAGGAGGTGTTGGCTGATAGGTGACAGGTTGGGCTTGATGATCTCTGAGGTCTTTCCCAGCCTGGTTGATCCTGTGATGGGAAGGTGTGCTTGGAATCTCTTCTCCAGGCTGAACAGCCCTAACTCTCTCAGCCTGGCCCCAAGGGAGAGCTGCTCCAGCCCTCTGAGCATCCTTGTGGCCTCCTCTGGAGCCTCGTCAACAGTTCCTTGTCCTTCTCGTGCTGGGGGCACCATCCTCTTGCTGCCTGTGGGCCAGGAATGCAGCAGGGCTCTAGAGCTGGGGGCTCCAGGCGGGGGTTGGTCTCTTCTCCCAGGCAAGCAGCACCAGAACAAGAGGACACAGACTCAAGCTGTGCCAGGAGAGGTTTAGGCTGGAGGTGAGGAAGAAGTTCTTCACAGAGAGATTGGCCATTGGAATGTGCTGCCCAGGGAGGTGGTGGAGTCACCATCACTGGGGGTGTTTAGGAGGAGACTGGATGGGGAGCTTGGTGCCATGGTTTAGCTGATTAGATGGTGTTGGGTGATAGGTTGGACTCCATGATCTTGAAGGTGTCTTCCAACCTGGTTAATTCTATTCTATTCTATTCCATTCCATTCCATTCCATTCCTTTCTATACTTCTCTTCTCTTCTCTTCTCTTCTCTTCTCTTCTCTTCTCTTCTCTTCTCTTCTCTTCTCTTCTCTTCTCTTCTCTTCTCTTCTCTTCTCTTCTCTTCTCTTCTCTTCTCTTCTCTTCTCTTCTCTTCTCTTCTCTTCTCTTCTCTTCTCTCCTCTCCTCTTCTCTTCTCTCCTCTCCTCTTCTCTCCTCTTCTCTTCTCTCCTCTCCGAACCTCTCCTCTCCGAACCTCTTCTCTCCGAACCTCCCTTCCCTTCCCTTCCCTTCCCTTCCCTTCCCTTCCCTTCCCTTCCCTTCCCTTCCCTTCCCTTCCCTTCCCTTCCCTTCCCTTCCCTTCCCTTCCCTTCCCTTCCCTTCCCTTCCCTTCCCTTCCCTTCCCTTCCCTTCCCTTCCCTTCCCTTCCCTTCCCTTCCCTTCCCTTCCCTTCCCTTCCCTCCCCTTCCCTCCCCTTCCCTCCCCTCCCCTCCCCTCCCCTCCCCTCCCCTTCCCTCCCCTCCCCTCCCCTCCCCTCCCCTCCCGTCCCCTCCCCTCCCCTCCCCTTCCCTTCCCTTCCCTTCCCTTCCCTTCCCTTCCCTTCCCTTCCCTTCCCTTCCCTTCCCTTCCCTTCCCTTCCCTTCCCTTCCCTTCCCTTCCCTTCCCTTCCCTTCCCTTCCCTTCCCTTCCCTTCCCTTCCCTTCCCTTCCCTTCCCCTGTGGTCCCACAGCAGCATTTCTGCAGGGAGTGGCTGTGACTGATTCCATTTTTCAGGGATTTTTATCAGGCAGTTGGCAGAGCTGGAGGTGGAATTGTTTATTTATTTGGTTGGTTGGTTGGTTGGGGTTTTTTCTTTGTGGTGTGTGTTGGGCACCCAAAGAAGTGAAAACCTTTCTGGCTGCTCCAAGTTGCTCCCTGCAACAGAAACCAAACCGCTGCCTCCCCCCCAGAAAACAGGGAAGGGAACCCACAGCAGAGAATCTGCAGCGCCAATTACAAGCAGGGTTTGGTTTGTTGGGGGCTCCTTTATTGAGGGCCAAGGGAAAATAGCTGGAGGGGAAAAGCAAAGCTCTCAGCAAGGCTGCTGGGAGGCTGCTGTGCGCTGAAGGCAGCACCCCAGGAGAGCAGCACAGGCCCTGGGAGCACGGCGCCAGCCCGGGGGCGGTGGTGCCGGCTTCTGCCTTCACAAGAGTGGGAAATGGCTGCACAGGTGCCACTCACTTTGCCCCCAGCATGTCACCTCTGGGCCAGAGGGAAGGGAGGAGGCTTTCAGGCTCAGCATGCTGGGGCTGGTGGTCCCCTGGGAGCAGGGGCTGGCAGGGAAGCGGAGGGAGGGGGATGTGGTGAGGACGTGGGCTGCTGGTGCGAGAGCTGCTCCACGGCCAGAGGGAACAGTGCAGACCTCTGGGTTTGCTTCTCCTTGCTCAGCAGCCAGACAGCCATCACCCACCCTCCCCCCACCCTCCCCTGCCCCAGCAGCTGAGGCACAAGCCCCTGAAGGCCATGCAGGGGCTCTGGGCTACAGCCCCACCACTGCCCCACTGCTGGTGCTGTAGGAGATGCCTTAGGAAGGAGGTCTGTGGAGGCCAGGATGAAGGAATCCCTCTGAAAGAGTCCTGAAGAAGTCTAAAGAGAGGAATGGGCAGGGAAGGATGTGGCCAGGGAAGGATGCTGGTAGGGAAGGATGTGGCTAGGCAAGGATGCTGGTGGGGAAGGATGCTGGTGGGGAAGGATGTGGCCAGGGAAGGATACTGGTAGGGAAGGATGTTGATAGAGAAGGATGCTGGTAGGGAAGGATGCTAACAGAGAAGGATGTAGCCAGGGAAGGATGCTGGTGGGGAAGGATGCTGGTAGGGAAGGATGTGGCCAGGGAAGGATGCTGGTAAGGAAGGATGTAGTCAGGGAAGGATGCTGGTAGGGAAGGATGTGGCCAGGGAAGGATGCTGGTAGGGAAGGATGTGGCCAGGGAAGGATGCTGGTAGGGAAGGATGCTAACAGAGAAGGATGTAGCCAGGGAAGGATGCTGGTAAGGAAGGATGTTGATAGAGAGGGATGCTGGTGGGGAAGAATGCTCGTAGGGAAGGATGTGGCCAGGGAAGGATGCTGGTAGGGAAGGATGCTGGTAAGGAAGGATGTTGTCAGGGAAGGATGCTGGTAGGGAAGGATGTTGGTAAGGAAGGATGTAGCCAGGGAAGGATGCTGGTAGGGAAGGATGCTGGTAAGGAAGGATGTAGCCAGGGAAGGATGCTGGCATGGAAGGATGTGGCCAGGGAAGGATGCTGGTAGGGAAGGATGCTGGTAAGGAAGGATGTGGCCAGGGAAGGATGCTGGTAGGGAAGGATGTGGCCAGGGAAGGATGCTGGTAAGGAAGGATGCAGCCAGGGAAGGATGTTGGCATGGAAGGGTGCGGCCAGGGAAGGATGCTGGTAGGGAAGGATGCTGGTAAGGAAGGATGTAGCCAGGGAAGGATGTTGGCATGGAAGGATGTGGCCAGGGAAAGCTGTGAGCAGAGAATGATACTGGGGCAGAGCAAACATGTTGGTACCTTCTCTTGCCCCTTTGGCTTAGAGCCTGGAGCCCTTTCTCTAACTGCCAGGCTCCACTGGTGGATTTGTGCCCCCCAAAAGGACAGGGCAGTGTTTTCTTCAGGCAGGAGCTCTGCTGGGGCCATGCCCAGGGCTGCAAACAGGTCCCCCATAGAGCTGGAGCCCACCAGAAGCAGCCAGACCATTCCCATGAGTGGCTGCTTGGGCTTTGGCTGGGGCTGGTGCTCAGGGAAGCCCATCAGAGCCAGGCTGGGTGGTTATGCACATCCTGAGGACATTATCATCCCATCATGGAGCTGGGCCATGCCCTGGGGACTCCTCTGTGCCACCCTGCCATGGGGCTGTTGCATTCCCTGACAGCAAGCACTGCCAGCCCAGCCCCAGCCTGTCCTGGGCTGATCCCCAGCAGGGTGGGCAGCAGGGGCAGGGAGGGGATTCTGCCCCTCTGCTGTGCTCTGCTGAGACCTCCCCTGCAGTGCTGGGACAACTCTGGAGTGCTCAGCACAGACAGGGACCTGGTGGAGCAGGGCCAGAGGAGGCCACAGCAGTGCTGGCAGGGCTGGAAGCCCTCTGCTGTGAGGCCAGGCTGAGAGAGCTGGGGTTGTGCAGCCTGGGGAAGAGAAGGCTGCAGGGAGACATTCTGGTGGCCTTGCAGGGCTTGAAGAGGCTGAGAAGGAAGCTGGGGACAGAGTTTTGAGCAGGGCCTGCTGGGACAGGCCAAGGGGGGATGGTTTGAACTGCAAGAGGGAGATGTAGGTTAGGGTTAGGAAGAAGATCTTCACTAGGAGGTTGGTGAGAGCCTGGCCCAGGCTGTCCAGAGACAATCATAGAATAGTTTGGCTTGGAAAACACCTCTAAGATCATCCAGGCCAACCATCAACCTAACCCCTCCATGGACACCAAACCATGTCCTGGAGTGCCACCACCCCTGGAACCATCCAGGCCAACCATCAACCCAGCCCCACCATGACCACCAAACCATGTCCTGGAGTGCCACCACCCCTGGAACCATCCAGGCCAACCATCAACCCAACCCACCATGACCACCAAACCATGTCCTGGAGTGCCACCACCCCTGGAACCATCCAGGCCAACCATCAACCCAACCCACCAAGACCACCAAACCATGTCCTGAAGTGCCACCACCCCTGGAACCATCCAGGCCAACCATCAACCCAACCCACCATGACCACCAAACCATGTCCTGAAGTGCCACCACCCCTGGAACCATCCAGGCCAGCCATCAACCCAACCCCACCATGGTTATTAAACCACATCCTGAAGTGCCACCACCCCTGGAACCATCCAGGCCAACCACCAACCCAACCCCACCATGGCTATTAAACCACATCCTGAAGTGCCACCACCCCTGGAACCATCCAGGCCAACCATCAACCCAGCTCCACCATGACCACCAAACCATGTCCTGGAGTGCCACCACCCCTGGAACCATCCAGTCCAACCATCAACCCAAGGCCACCATGGCCACCAAACCATGTCCTGGAGTGCCACCACCCCTGGAACCATCCAGCCCAGCCACCAACCCCACCATGAGCACCAAACCATGTCCTGGAGTGCCACCACCCCTGGAACCATCCAGCCCAGCCACCAACCCCACCATGAGCACCAAACCATGTCCTGGAGTGCCACCACCCCTGGAACCATTCTGGGTCAGGCTGGGCAGGTCTCTGAGCACCCTGCAGATGTCCCTGCCCATGGCAGGGCTGTTGGATCAGACAGGCTGATGTTTAAAGGTCCCTTCCAACCCAAGCCACCCTGTCACTCCAGCTGCACCTCATCCTGGGTGCCCAACACACCATGGGGCAGCTGCAGAGGATTCAGCAGGGTCAGGTTGGAGCCTGTGGAAGACGAAGCCAGGCCAGGAGGCAGCTTGGAGGTGCTGAGGGCAGAGTGCTGTGGTTTGGGACCACTGCCCACTGCTCCTGCTGGCACCTCAGCAGCTTTGTGGCCAGGAGGAAGGAGCCTCCTCCTGCTCCTCTTCAAAGCCTGTGTGTCCCCAGCAGGGCACAGCATGGCCTGATCCCTGAGCCCAGCACAGGCTGAGCTCTGTGCTGAAGGAGCTGAGCTCCCAGGGTAAAAACAGCTGCTGGCCATGCAAATCACCCTCTGGATATCAGGGTGGATGCAAAACAGTCCTGGCCAAGCTGCCAGCTGCCCTGCCCAGCAGCCCCTGCCTTGAGTCTGCTGTCTGTGGGCCTGGAACATCTGCTGCTGGGGCTGGAGTGTTGGGCTGGGTGCCAGAGGCTTGAGGGCACCCCAGGGTGTGGGTGAGGGGCTCCTGGGGGCCATCACTGCCCTGGGGTCTGCTGCTGGCCGGGGAAGCTCCCCCAGGGCAAAGGGAAGGAGAGGGCCCTGAGGAGGGCTGAGCACCCTTCCCAGCACCATAGAGCCCTAGATTTTATGTGGCTGGAGAGGACCTTTGAGGCCATTGAGCCCAACCATTCCCTGGCTCTCCCAAGGCTGGGGCTGCCCCTCAGCACCACTGCTCAGCCCTGTGGGGTCATTTGGCCACCCCAGAAGTGCCAGCTCAGGAGAGGAAAGATTCTCCACCCCTGGAAGGGTCACAGCCCCATGGGGGTGATCTGACCACCCCAAAAATGTCAGCTCAGGAGGGGAGTTCTCCACCCCTGGAAGGATCACAGCCCCATGGGGTGATCTGACCGCCCCATGAATGCCATCTCAGGAGGCTGGGGGTGGGAGTAGGATGATTCCCCACCCCTGGAAGGGTCACAGCCCTGTAGGATGATCTGAGCACCCCATGAATGCCATCTCAGGAGGCTGGGGGTGGGGGATAGGGTGATTCTCCACCCCTGGAAGGATCACAGCCCCATGGGGGTGATCTGACCACCCCATGAATGCCATCTCAGGAGGTTGGAGGTGGGAGTAGGATGATTCCCCACCCCTGGAAGGGTCACATCCCCATGGGGTGATCTGACCACCCCATGAATGCCATCTCAGGAGGTTGGAGGTGGGGGTAGGATGATTCCCCACCCCTGGAAGGATCACAGCCCTATAGAATGATCTGAGCACCCCATGAATGCCATCTCAGGAGGCTGGGGGTGGGAGTAGGATGATTCCCCACCCCTGGAAGGATCACAGCCCCATGGGGGTGATCTGAGCACCCCATGAATGCCATCTCAGGAGGCTGGGGATGGGAGTAGGATGATTCCCCACCCCTGGAAGGATCACAGCCCTATAGAATGATCTGAGCACCCCATGAATGCCATCTCAGGAGGCTGGGGGGTGGGGTAGGGTGGTGATGGTGGTGGCGATTCTCCACCCCGGGCAGGCCCCCGGGGCAAAGCCATTTGCCAGCTCGTTGGAGAGCCTCCGCATGTCAGCCGCGCCGCTGCTGGAGGGCAGAGCTGCAGCCAGGGAGCAGCCGGAGCACTCCGGTGGGCAGGGTCAGAGCCGTGCGAGGAGCGCTCCCCGCTCCCTCTTAAGCCGCTGGGAAGCAGCCCTGAGGGCTTCAGCGCCGTGCCGCTTTGGTTTAAGTTTCCCTAATGAGGTTTTGCCTTCTATTACTGTCAGGGAACATTTTTCATTGTTGAAGCCGCTGTAAAATGCAAAGCCCTTAAAAATGAGTTTCCATTTCAGCTCTGACAGCTCAGCTGCTAATGTAAAATAGAGGGGGGGGGAGGGGGGGGGAGAGAGAGGGAGAGGGAGGAAAAAAATAATCACACACACACACAAAAAACCCTCAGCCAAAACCCCACAGATCAGTGCTGCCTTTTAGTGCAATTAGCCCTCCAAATGGAGCAATTTACATTGGCACACTTTGTGCATCCTCCTGCAGCAGGGGGAGAAGGGAAGGAGAGGAAGGAGCCTCAGTGCTGAAGCTCAGACCTGTCGGAGCAGAAAGCAGAGGAAGGGAAAGGGGGGGGGGGGGGTGGAAACACCAGACCCAGCCCAAAGCCCAACAGAGCAGGGGCTGGGGCTCTGGGAGGTGCTCTCCCCCTGGTTTCATGCTGCTTGCTGAGGGGCCAGAGAGCTGTGTGGGGCTGGGATGCATGGAATCGTAGGGTGGGTTGAGTTGGGAAAGATCTCTGAGGTCATCCAGGCCAACCATCAACCCAACCCCACCATGGCCATTAAACCATGTCCTGAAGTGCCACCACCCCTGGAACCATCCAGGCCAACCATCAACCCAACCCCACCATGGCCACCAAACCATGTCCTGAAGTGCCACCACCCCTGGAACCATCCAGGCCAACCATCAACCCAACCCCACCATGGCCACTAAACCATGTCCTGGAGTGCCACCACCCCTGGAACCATCCAGGCCAACCATCAACCCAACCCCACCATGGCCACTAAACCATGTCCTGGAGTGCCACCACCCCTGGAACCATCCAGGCCAACCATCAACCCAACCCCACCATGGCCACCAAACCATGGCCCCAAGTGCCATGGCCACAGGCTCCTTGAACACCTCCAGGCATGGGGACTCCACCACCTCCCTGGATCCATAGAATGAGTTGGGTTGGAAGGGACCTCAAACATCATCCAGTTCCAACCCCCCTGCCATGGGCAGGGACACCTCCCACCAACCCAGGCTGCTCATCCAGCCTGGCCTGGAACACCTCCAGGGAGGAGACATCCACAACCTCCCTGGGCAACCTGTGCCAGTGCCTCCCCACCCTCACTGCACTCCAGTGCCTGACCACCCGTTCACACATGCTGCCTGCCTCCCCAGTGTGCTTGTGCCAGTGCCCCTCTGCTGATGCCAGCGCCCCTCTGCTGATGCCAGTGCCCCTTTCCTGATGCCAGTGCCCCTCTGCTGATGCCAGCGCCCCTCTGCTGATGCCAGTGCCCCTCTCCTGATGCCAGCGCCCCTCTGCTGATGCCAGTGCCCCTCTCCTGATGCCAGTGCCCCTCTGCTGATGCCAGTGCCCCTCTCCTGATGTCAGTGCCCCTCTGCTGATGCCAGCACCCCTCTGCTGATGCCAGTGCCCCTCTGCTGATGCCAGTGCCCCTCTCCCAGCACCCACACCCGTGACAGGGCTGTTAGCACACCCCCTCAGCACCTCCTCTGGGCAGGCTGGGTGAGGTGTGGAGGCAGTGGTGGCCTTCTCCGTGCCAGTGCTGCCCTGCCCTGCCCTTCCCCCCGCCAGGAGCATTCACAAATCAGAGGCTCTCAGCAATTTCTCAGCCCCTTGCAGAAGGCCACACTGCCCTGATGCCTTCACCCTTTCCACCAGCTGGCAGCCTGCCCAGCTTGGGCCGTGGTGTAGAGCCTCCCCCAAGAGCACCCTCCTGGAGGAGCTGCTGCTCGCTTGTCAGCACCTGCCTGGCTCCTAGCCCTGCTGCCCTCTCCAGCTCCCTGCCTGCATCCTTAATATCCCAGCCAAGGCCACAGCCCGGCGGCCCCGGCCTCTCTCGGAATGAAATCAGGCCTCCTCAAGGTCTCAGAGCTCTGATTCACGCTTGTCCTCCTCCTCCCCTCTCCACTCAGCCAGCTAATCAGGCCAGAGGAGCTCCAGCCGGGAGGTCTGCATCCAGCCGCTGGCCGGCGCTGGCCGCAGCCCCGGAGCCGGCAGCCGGCCGCGGCCGATCCCTGCTGCCCCTCCTGCGCATCCCTGCCGCTCCGCAGGGGATCAGCAGCACCCTTCGGCAGGACATCGGCCAGCTGCTGTGGGAGGAGGAGGAGGAGGAGGCAGGCAGGACGCAGGCGGGCAGCAGAGTGACCCTCCCGGCACCCGGGCTGGGCTGCGGCGCGGCCGCGGGCGGCGGTAAATCAGCCTTAGCTTGAGCGGCTTAGGAGCTGCTTTGAACTCCCCTGCCTGGCTCTGGCGGGGCTGCGGGGGACGGGGCTGAGCCTGGCGCGGTGCTGCAGGCCGGCGCGGTCACGGAGCCCGGGGCTGCAGCCTTCCTGCTCCATCCCACGGCCCGAGCCAGCATCCCGAAGACCATCCCACCCCAGCGCTCTTCTCGCCCTGCCAGCCCTCGGCACAGGGTCCGGGGGGCTCTGCAGGGAGCTGTCCCTGCGGACCCTGGCAGGATCAGCCCTTCCGAGATTTCAGCACCATCCTTCCCTACCAGCATCCTGCCCCGGCCACATCCTTCCCTGCCCATTCCTCCCCTTGGACTTCCTTGGGACTCTTTTGGAGGGATTCCTTCATCCTGGCCTCCACAAACCTCCTTCCTAAGGCATCTCCTACAGCACCAGCAGTGGGGCAGCGGTGGGGCTGTAGCCCAGAGCCCCTGCATGGCCTTCAGGGGCTTGTGCCTCAGCTGCTGGGGGCAGGGGAGGGTGGGGGGAGGGTGGGTGATGGCTGTCTGGCTGCTGAGCAAGGAGAAGCAAACCCAGAGGTCTGCACTGTTCCCTCTGGCCATGGAGCAGCTCTCACACCCTCAAATGATGTTGTCAAGCTGACACCACACATTTCCTGCAAAGCCATGGTGACTGCCCCTGGTTACACCATCCTGCTCTGCCTCCTCCCTCCTCGAGCCCTGCACAAGGCCCTCGGTGGCACTGCCCAGGACAGATGTCAGGGGTGACCTTTTCAAGCACCAGCCTGCCTCCACTCACCTGCAACCTGCCTGTTCCTCATCTGCTGATGGAGCAGCAGCTTGACAGGATGCAGAGATCCTCATCCAGCTCTTCCCACCCCCCCTGCTCAGGGCCCTCCACCTCTGCCGCTCCCCACCAGTCACAGCTGTCAGCAGGCTGGGGCCAGGCTCCTTGCAGCGGTGCCCAGTGACAGCACAAGGGGCAATGGGCATGAACTGGGATCCAGAAGGTTCCATGGGGAGGAATCCCTTGACTTTGAGGGTGCCTGAGCACTGGGAGAGGCTGCCTAGTGACCTTGTGGACTCCTCTGGAGAGATTCCAACCCTGCCTGGACAGCGTGACCTGGGCTGCTGGGAGGGGTCCCTAGGGGCCCATGGCAGGGGGGTTTGGAACTAGATCACCTTTAAGGTCCCTTCCAACCCAAACCATTCTAGGACTCCATGAGAGGCCTGCTCCAGGGCTCTGTCCTGTGTCCTGCTGGGAGATGGAGCTAGCCTGTGGATGTTCCTCCCAGCCTGTCAGATTCCTTGGCTGCCATCATGGAGGTCCCATCCAGAACCTTGGCAGTGGTGCCCAGGGACAGCACAAGGGGCAGTGGGCACAGACTGGCACCCAGGAGGAGAAAGTTGTTTGGTGTGAGGGTGCTGGAGGCCTGGAGCAGGCTGCCCAGAGAGGTTGTGGAGTCTCCTTGTGTGGAGAGCTTCCAACCCCCCCTGGGCATTGTGCTGCTGGGCAAGCTGCTGTGGGTGCCCTGCTGGGGCAGGGGGCTTGGGCTGGATGCTCTCCAGAGGTCCCTTCCCACCCTCACCGTGCTTGGCTGCCTCATTCCCCCCAGCCAGACCCCCGCAGTAGGTGCTGAGCCTCGCCAGCCCCGCTGCTGCTGCTGGCTGCTGGCTGTCACAGGTGCCCAGGCATCAGTTCCCATTGTCTCCCGGGGTTGTTTCGTCCCTCTGGCAGGCTGGCAGGGATGGGCTTCCCGTTCCCCCTCTCCCCGCGTCTCGCTGATTTCCTTCTCTCCAGCTGCTTTCACTTTTGTCTCTTGCTCTTAACAGTGCTCTGCTCTCCTGATTGAGGGATTGTCTCTCTGGGTAGCTGCTGGAAGCATTCTTCACAGCTTGGAATTATGATTCAAATGCCTCAGCTCCGATGTGCTCTTCCAGCTGATTCAGCTCGGAATTGTTTTCGGCTGGGTGGGACCGGCCCGTGGGACGCTGCGGGCACGGCCGCCGCCGCCGCCGCCGCCGCCGGGGGTGGCTGGTGGGGGGAGAGGAAAGCAGGAGCCGGGCTCCAACCCAGCCGCCATGTGGCGGCCCTCACCTGAGCGACCACCGCTTTGGAGCTTGGAGATCAATTCCCCTTCGTCCGCCCAGCTTGCCTGTGCTGCAGGGAACTTCTCCTTTCGCCGAGGGTATGGATTTACGGACCCCTTGGCCCCGCAGGCGCGGGCAGGATGCTGGATGTGAAGCCCTTCCCCCTGCTGTCCTTCCCCTGCCGTGCGAGAAGCATTTACCAGCTGAGTCGTTCAGCTCCCACCGCACCTCTGAGTCCTCTAAAGGTCGGGGACGAGAGGCTTGACCACTCCTGCCCCTAGGGGCTCTCAGCCAGGGGGTGGCACAGGTCCATCCCGCAGCACTGAGGGGGTCTGACAGGCAGGATCTCCTCAAAACACGGGGAGAGGGATCAGTGCCTTCTCCTGATGCCAGCTGGTGGCTGAGGGTTGTGCCTGCACAGCCCTTCTCCCCTGGCCATTAGCAGAGTCCCTGAATCCCAGACTGCTTTGGGCTGGAAGGACCTTGGGGAGGGACTTTGGAAGGGGTCAGGGAGTGATAGGACTGAGGGAGGGAATGGATCCAAGCTAGAGGAGGAGAGATTGAGATTGGATGTGAGGAAGAAGTTGTTCCCCATGAGGGTGGTGAGAGACTGGCACAGGTTGCCCAGGGAGGTGGTGGCAGCCTCATCCCTGGAGGTTTTAAGGCCAGTCTGGATGTGGCTCTGGGAAACCTGGGCAGGGTGGAGGGAATGAGGTTGGCAGATGAGGCAGGGTGTGGGGATGTGAGGGTGGGAGATGGGGCAGGATGGAGAGGGTGAGGAGGGGAGATGGGGCAGGGTGGAGAGGGTGAGGAGGGGAGATGGGGCAGGGTGGAGGGTGTGAGGAGGGGAGATGGGGCAGGGTGGAGGGTGTGAGGAGGGGAGATGGGGCAGGATGGAGGGTGTGAGCAGGGGAGATGGGGCAGGGTGGAGAGGGTGAGGAGGGGAGATGGGGCAGGGTGGAGAGGGTGAGGAGGGGAGATGGGGCAGGGTGGAGAGGGTGAGGATGGGAGATGGGGCAGGGTGGAGAGGGTGAGGAGGGGAGATGGGGCAGGGTGGAGAGGGTGAGGAGGGGAGATGGGGCAGGGTGGAGAGGGTGAGGATGGGATATGGGGCAGGGTGGAGAGGGTGAGGATGGGGAGATGGGGCAGGGTGGAGAGGGTGAGGATGGGGAGATGGGGCAGGGTGGAGAGGGTGAGGATGGGAGATGGGGCAGGGTGGAGAGGGTGAGGATGGGAGATGGGGCAGGGTGGAGAGGGTGAGGATGGGAGATGGGGCAGGGTGGAGAGGGTGAGGAGGGGAGATGGGGCAGGGTGAAGGGTGTGAGGATGGGAGATGGGGCAGGGTGGAGGGTGTGAGGTTGGGAGATGGAGCAGGGTGGAGGGTGTGAGGTTGGGAGATGGAGCAGGGTGGAGAGGGTGAGGATGGGAGATGGGGCAGGGTGGAGAGGGTGAGGAGGGGAGATGGGGCAGGATGGAGGGTGTGAGGAGGGGAGATGGGGCAGGGTGGAGGGTGTGAGGAGGGGAGATGGGGCAGGGTGGAGGGTGTGAGGAGGGGAGATGGGGCAGGATGGAGGGTGTGAGGAGGGGAGATGGGGCAGGATGGAGGGTGTGAGGATGGGAGATGGGGCAGGATGGAGGGTGTGAGGAGGGGAGATGGGGCAGGGTGGAGAGGGTGAGGATGGGGAGATGGGGCAGGGTGGAGGGTGTGAGGAGGGGAGATGGGGCAGGATGGAGGGTGTGAGGAGGGGAGATGGGGCAGGGTGGAGGGACGGAATGCAGCCTGCAGGACCCAAGCCCTGCTGTGCCTGTACAGGGAGCCAGCTAAGGCCGGGTCCGTCCCTCTCCCGGCTCCACAGCCGAGAATGCTGAGCTAAAACCAATTCCGTGTCGGAGGCCAGGGCCGGCTGCATTTTTCATGAGGCAGCTGCCTGCAAAGCCGCCGCGGGCAGGGGGAGCGCCGGGCCCGGCTCGGTAAGCAGCGGAGCCAGGAGCGGATCTGCCGGCACGCCGCGCTCCCGGGATCCACCGCCAGGATCCCCCTGGCTCCCCAGCCTCCAGCCAGCCTTTCGCGCCGGGAGGGGGCACCACGGGGTGTGAGCAGCTCTGGGCTTCGCACCCTGCCTGCCTTGCCACCCAGTCCCTCCCCCGTGTCCCCTCCCCGCCCCCCCGGCCAGCTCCGGGGACACCCCCCGGGCACAGCTGCCTTACTTCTGACTGGGTTCCCCCCCCCCCCCCCCCAATTAACCCCCAGCCACCGGCGCCCCAAAGATGTGGTGGGAAAGCCCAAACCCAGGAGTGCTGAGCTCAGGGGTCAGGGAATGGGTTGGGTTGGAAGGGACCTTCAAGATCAGCCAGCTCCAACCCCCCCTGCCATGGGCAGGGACACCTCCCACCAGCACAGGCTGCTCAGGGCCTCATCCAGCCTGGCCTGGAACACCTCCAGGCAGGAGGCAGCCACAGCCTCCCTGGGCAGACTGTGCCACCCTCACTGCAACGAATTTCTTCCTCATCTCCAGTCTCATTCTCCCCTCTCCCAGCTCAAAGCCATTGTCCCTCCTCCTGGCACTCCCAGCCCTTGTCACAAGTCCCTCCCCAGCTCTCCTGGAGCCCCTTCAGGTACTGGGAAGCTGCTCTGAGGTCTCCCTGGAGCTGCCTCCAGGCTGAGCAGCCCCAACTCTCCCAGCCTGGCCCCACACGGGAGCTTCTGCAGCCCTCTGATCATCTTCATGACCTCCTCTGGACCCTCTCCAGCAGCTCCAGGTCCTTCCTGTGCTGGGGGCCCCAGAGCTGGAGGCAGTGCTGCAGGTGTGGTCTGAGCAGAGCAGAGGGGCAGAATCCCCTCCCTGTGCTGCTGCTCTCCCTGCTCTGGCTGCAGCTCAGCACTCAGCTGCCTGCTGGGCTGCCAGGGACCATTGCTGGCTCCTGGGGAGTTTGTCACCAGCTGACACCCACAAGGCCTTCTCCTCAAGCCACTCCTCACCCAGCCTGGATTTGTGCTTGGGATTGCCCCAGTCCAAGGGGCAGGACCTTGCACTTGGCCTTGTGCAACTTCATGAGGTTGCCTTGGGCTCACCTCTCCCCACGCTGCAAGGCTTGCAGTGTGCATCCCAGGGGTGGACATTGCTGGCCAAGGCACAGCTGAGCCCTCCTGCATCCTCCTGGCCCTGTTTGCAGGATGCAGACAGGTCTCAGAGCTGCTCCCCAGCCCAGCCTGGATCTCTCCAGATCAGCAGAGCTTTGCAGAAGACTCCAGCCCTGCAGCTTTGAGCATCCAGGAGCATCCCTCTGGAGCTAGCAGCAAGTGTGGGGATGCAGCAGCTGCTGGGCACTGTGCAGCAAAGGCCAGCAGTGGTGAGGAACCACCACGCTCCTCCAGGCCTTTGAGGTTGCTGCTGTCTAGACACAAGCAGGTATCAAAGCACAGGAGCTTGGAGAGGGGCGTGAGGAGGACGTGGAGCACACCCCTGCTCCTCCAAGGGCTGCCCTCAGAAGCCTTTTGACTCAGAAACTAATGAGCAGGTTCCCTAAGCACTGCTGGAAGTGCTGCCAGAGCCCAGAGGGAGCTGCTGGGAGCTTGGGAAGGGACTTGGTGGCTTCCTCTTCTTTTTTTGCCTGCAGAAGAGTGGGTTTGGGAGGAGGTCTCCATGGGCATGGTGGAGATGCTCTCCTGGGTGGCACTGGGTGTCCTGGGGACACTGCATGGGAGGAGGATGAGGTGTGCTGAGGGGCTGGTGGGGCTTCAACAGGGGTTTCATGGAGTCACAGGAGTGTCAGGGTTGGAAGGGACCTCAAGGCTCAGCCAGTCCCAACCCCCCTGCCATGGGCAGGGACACCTCACACTGCAGCAGGTTGCTCACAGCCACATCCAGCCTGGCTGCAAACACCTCCAGGGGTGAGGCTGCCACCACCTCCCTGGGCAACCTGTGCCAGGCTCTCACCACCCCCCCGGGGAACAACTTCCTCCTCACATCCAATCTCAATCTCCCCACTTCTAGTTTTGCTCCATCCCCCCCAGCCCTATCCCTCTCTGACACCTTAAAAAGTCTCTCCCCATGGTTTGGCCTTCATCTGACTTTGCAGCTTGTCCAGCAGGGCCATGGGAGAGCCTGGGGTGACTTCTTGCCTCCTTGGTCTCCTCTTCCTTTGGAAGTGATACCTGAGTCAGTGTTGCAGTGACAAACAGCCAGCAGGGCATAAAGGCAGCAGGGAGGGGCAGGCCCCCATCCCTCAGCTACCCACTGCCAGCCCCAGGGGGCTCCCAGCAGGCACCTCAGGAGAAGAGCCTGCTCCTGCAGGACACAGTGCCCTGAGAGCCAAAGGGGGTGGATCTCCTCCCACCCAGCCTGTGAAAGCCCAGGGCTACCCCAACCTATCCCATCCCCAGCACCACCAGCACCAGGCTCAGCCCCACCGTGGCTTGGGAGCTGCAGTGAGCTTGCTGGGACCCCCACCAGCACCTGAGCAGAGCACCATGGAAGGGACCTCAAAGACCATCCAGTTCCAGCCCCCCCTGCCCTGGGCAGGGACACCTCCCACCAGCACAGGTTGCTCAAGGCCTCATCCAACCTGCCCTCTCCCAGTGACAGCCCTGTGGGCACCCATGCCAGCTGCTGGGGCTGGAGTGGGAGACCCAGGAGCCTGAAGTCTTCTCTTGCCCCTTTCTGGAGGCAGCCAGCACAGGGAAGAGATGCCACCAACAGGGAAGAGATGCCACCAACAGGGAAGAGATGCCACCACAGTGGGGAGATGCCACCACAGTGGGGAGATGTCACCAACAGGGAAGAGATGCCACCACAGTGGGGAGATGCCACCAAGAGGGAAGAGATGCCACCACAGTGGGGAGATGCCACCACAGTGGGGAGATGTCACCACAGTGGGGAGATGCCACCAACAGGGAAGAGATGCCACCACAGTGGGGAGATGCCACCAAGAGGGAAGAGATGCCACCACAGTGGGGAGATGTCACCACAGTGGGGAGATGCCACCACAGGGAAGAGATGCCACCACAGTGGGGAGATGCCACCACAGTGGGGAGATGCCACCACAGGGAAGAGATGCCACCAACAGGGAATAGATGCCACCACAGGGAAAAGATGTCACCACAGTGGGGAGATGCCACCAGTAGTGAGGAGATGCCACCACAGGGAAGAGATGCCACCACAGTGGGGAGATGCCACCAACAGTGAGGAGATGCCACCACAGTAGGGAGATGCCAGCAGTGAAGGGGTGTCATGACAGCAGCATGGCACTGAGCTCAGACCCCACTGCAGACACCTTGGGGACTCCAGTGGTGGCTCTCAGCACTGGCACAGCAGCACCAGGCTGGGCCTTAGCAACAAGGAGACAATTTTGTGCCCACTTGGAGGGGAGTGGAGCTGCTGGAGTAAATAATTCCTTAGCTGGGGAGGAGAGAGCAGAGATAATGGAAGCAGCTCAGGCAGAAAACCTGCCATCCACTGCTGCCAGCCCTGCTGGGCACGGCTGCCCCACTGCCCACAGCCTCTCTGGTGCCATCCACTGCTGCCAGCCCTGCTGGGCACGGCTGCCCCACTGCCCACAGCCTCTCTGGTGCCATCCACTGCTGCCAGCCCTGCTGGGCACGGCTGCCCCACTGCCCACAGCCTCTCTGGTGCCATCCACTGCTGCCAGCCCTGCTGGGCACGGCTGCCCCACTGCCCACAGCCTCTCTGGTGCCATCCACTGCTGCCAGCCCTGCTGGGCACGGCTGCCCCACTGCCCACAGCCTCTCTGGTGCCATCCACTGCTGCCAGCCCTGCTGGGCACGGCTGCCCCACTGCCCACAGCCTCTCTGGTGCCATCCACTGCTGCCAGCCCTGCTGGGCACGGCTGCCCCACTGCCCACAGCCTCTCTGGTGCCATCCACTGCTGCCAGCCCTGCTGGGCACGGCTGCCCCACTGCCCACAGCCTCTCTGGTGCCATCCCTGCTGCCTCCTGCCTCTTCTCTTGGAGCATGGCTGCCCCACTGCCCACAGCCTCTCTGGGTGCCATCCCTGCTGTCTCCCCACCATCCTCCTCCCCTCTTTGAGCATGGCTGCCCCACTGCCCCTCTCCCCTGTGCCCAGCCTCTCTGGGTGCCATCCCTGCTGCCTCCCTCCCTGCCTTGAGCACAGCTTTGCCATCTCCCACCCTTTCCCACACCTCGGCCGTTGCCTTTCAGGCTCTGCCTCCCTCCCGGCGCTGCTCTGCTCTCTCCTCCTCCGCCCCTACCCCTTCCTGGAAGCCCGCTGGGGCAGACCCCACCACCCCACCGCCCCTCCTCCTCCTCTTCTTCCCCATCAGCCCCCTGCTGCCCCATGGCAGGGACAAAACCCTTCCCTTCCCCAGCCCCCTCTCGACCCTCCCTGGTTTGCTGCTCCCCCTCCCCCCCGCGCTTCAGAAATGTCAACTTTTTTCCCCCTCCTTGTTACTTTTTCCCCTCCCTCTCCCCTCTGACAAAGAAATTTGGTGGTAATGACTCTTTGTGCCGCTTCTAAATCCCCAATTACATAAGGAGCAGCAGCACAAAGCCATTCCCTTTGGTGCAAATCTCTCCCTAATCCCTTCTTTCGCCTTGCCGAGCAGCAGCCCGCCAGTGACACCGCTTCTAACTCTTTTGTTTGTTCCCTCGGATCAAATCTAACTGATTGCCGTGACTAATTAACTTTTCCCTTTTCTTCGGGCCTCTGTTGTCTTAATTAATTTCGCCGCTGCTTCCTCCCCAGCTCGCAGGCAGCCAGGCTGCGGCGGCGCTGCGCGAACCACCGGGCAGGCAGCGGGGAGGGGGTGAGGAGGGCTCCTCCTGGGGGGGCAGCCTGCCGGCCAGGGCTGGCCCTCAGGGTGCAGGGGCCTGCAGCTGGCTCAGGGCAGTGCCAGGCACTGATACAGGCTGGGCAGGGACTGGCTTGAGAGCAGCCCTGGAGGAAAGGCCTTGGGGGGGGCTGGGGGAGGAGAAGCTCAGCAGGAGCCAGCAGTCAGCACTTGCAGCCCAGAGAGCCAAGCAGAGCCTGGGCTGCAGCAAGAGAAGTGTGGCCAGCAGGGCAGGGAGGGGATTCTGCCCCTCTGCTCCACTCTGCTGAGACCACAGCTGCAGCTCTGGGGCCAGCTCTGGAGCCTCTGTGCCAGGAAGGAGCTGGAGGGGCTGGAAGGTGTCCAGAGAAGGGCCAGGAGGATGAGCAGAGGGCTGGAGCTGCTCTGCTCTGAGCACAGCCTGAGAGAGTTGGGGTTGTGCAGGCTGGAGAGGAGAAGGCTCCAGGGAGACCTTCTTGTGGCCTTGCAGGATCTGCAGGGGGCTCCAAGAAAGCTGGGGAGGGACTTTGGAGGGTGTCAGGGAGGGATAGGACTGGGGGGGATGGAGCAAAAGTAGAAGTGGGGAGATTGAGATTGGATGTGAGGAAGAAGTTGTTCCCCATGAGGGTGGTGAGAGCCTGGCACAGGCTGCCCAGGGAGGTGGTGGCAGCCTCATGCCTGGAGGTGTTTACAGCCAGGCTGGATGTGGCTGTGAGCAACCTGCTGTAGTGTGAGGTGTCCCTGCCCATGGCAGGGGGTTGGCACTGGCTGAGCCTTGAGGTCCCTTCCAGCCCTGACACTTCTGTGACTCTGGAGGATCCAAGCAGCCATGCCCTTGGTCTCACCCAGCCACCCAGATGGCCTCTGGGGTGGGATCCCCCTGGGTGCCCATCCTGGTGTGGGTGTATCCTGGGGCAGGAGGTGGCTTGTTGGAGGTGTTCCACCATCTCTCATGGCTGTCTGTGGGATGTTCCTTGTTCAGGGCCTAGTCCAGGTCCTCTTCATCTTTCACCTCTTGCCACATCCTCATCTTTGCTGGGGGTGTTTCCCCTGTCCTCTGAGCCCCTCCTGCATCAGCTTCCAGGCATGGAGGAATTCAGATCATGCACAGCAAGGTCTTGTGAAGGTTTGCTGCCAAGGACTGGTCTGGGGACACCTCCCCCATTTTAGGAGCAAGTTCTGCAGCAGGAGGGTGGTGGAACACTGGCACAGGCTGCCCAGGGAGCTGGCTGGGGCCCCATCCCTGGAGATAGTCAAGGTGAGGCTGGGCAGGGCTCTGGGCAACCTGATCCAGTTGGGGATGTCCCTGCTGAGTGCAGAGGGGGTTGGACTGGGTGAGCTGGGGAGGTCCCTTCCAAGCCAGAGCATTCTGTGACTCTGTGATTCCCTTCTTGCTGCCTCCCCTCACTGTCACTCCAGGGACTCCCCTCCAGCATCCCTCCTGGCTGAGCACCGCGGCCCACCTCCTGCAGGGCTAAGCAGCTGGCTCCCAGGGCTGGTCGCGGTGTGGGAGGGGTGTGCACCTCCTTGCAGTTCTGTCCCCCCAGGCTGGGCCGTTCTGGCCAAGGGCTGGCTTGAGCTCAGCATTCAGATCCCTTGCAGCTGGTCCCAGGCAGCGCCGCGCAAGGGAGCTGCATATTCACGAAGGCAGAGCGCTCCGGAGTGCTCAATGCCTCCTGCCCGCAGCGATCTTGGCGATTCGATCGGCCTCCTCAAGCGGCCCGCGGGGTTCGTTATCGGCCCGATGCTATCTGGGGTCTGCCCCGGATGAATCAACATCGGAGCTGCCGCACTCGGAGGCGCTCCGGCGGTGGAGCGCTGCGGGAGATGCTCGCCGGCGATAAAGGGCAGCCGGCAGGATGCTGAGCCGGCCGCCGGCCTTTGCCGGCCTGGCCCTCGGCTCAGCGATTGCCCTGGGCACCACCTGGGGGAGGCTTTGCCCCATCACAAGGTCTCCAGTCTTGAGGGAACAGAAGGACAAACTTTTCCACTGGGAGAGGGAGAGAGCCCTGGAGCAGGGCTGCCCAGGGAGGTTCTCCTCCTCTGGAGAGATTCCAGCACCCCCCTGGCTGTGTTCCTGTGTGCCCTGCCCTGGGTGACCCTGCTCTGGAGGGTCTTTTGAGGTCCCTTCCAACCCCTAATAGCCTGTGATCTGTGATTCTGTGAACCTGGCACAGGGAGCTTGTGAGCAGCTCCAGCTCTTGGTATGGGAAAGCTGTGTGGCCAGGGATGGTGCAGCTGTGGGGAACAGCCTCATGTTGCCCCAGGGGAGCTTTAGGTTGGACATAAGGAACAGTTTCTTCCCCAAAAGGTTTAACCAGGCCTGGCCTTGCAAAAAGTCCCTCCCCACCTCTCCTGGAGCCTGCTTCAGGCACTGGAAGGCTGCTCTAAGCTCTCCCTGGAGCCTTCTCTTCTCCAGGCTGAGGCTCAACCCTCCCAGCCTGTCCCCATAGCAGAGGTTCTTCAGCCTGGGGCTTCAGAGCATCTCTGTGGCCTCCTCTAGACCCTCTCCAGCAGCTCCAGTGCTGGGGGCCTCAGAGCTGGAGGCAGTGCTGCAGGTGGGGTCTGAGTGGAGCAGAGCAGAGGGGCAGAATCCCCTCCCTGTGCTGCTGCTCTCCCTGCTCTGGATGCAGCCTCCTTCCTTGCTCTTTCCCCAGCTTCCTATGCTGAGCATGACACCAGAGGGCATGCCATATCCCTTTAGAGCTCTGAGGTCAGCTGCCTCACCTCTGCCCCTTTCCAGCTCCTCTTGCACCTGCAGCCTAGCTCCTGCTGGGGTGAGGAGCAGAAGATGCCTTACCTCTGGAAGCAGAGCTTTGCTTCCAGCAGGACCAAGGCAGGGACTGGCCCCCTGATGAGGCTACACCTTCAATCCTGGGTTCAGGTTTGGGGCCCTTCACTCCCAGAAGGACATTGAGGAGCTGGAGCAGGTCCAGAGAAGGGCAACCAAGCTGGGGAAGGGTCTGGAGAACAGGGCTGGTGAGGAGCAGCTGAGGGAGCTGGGGGTGGTCAGCCTGGAGAAGAGGAGGCTGAGGGAGACCTCATTGCTCTCTGCAGCTCCCTGAGAGGAGGCCAGGTGGGGGTTGGGCTCTTCTGCTTGGTATCAGGTGATAGGGGGAGAGGAAATGGCCTCAAGTTGTGCCAGGGAAGGGTCAGGTTGGATATTGGGAGGAATTTCCTCCCAGCAAGGGTTCTCAGGCCCTGTCCCAGGCTGCCCAGGGAGGTGCTGGAGTCCCCATGCCTGGAGGTGTTCAAGGAACCTGTGGCCATGGTTTGGTGGCCATGGTGGGGTTGGGTTGCTGGTTGGACTGGGTGACCCCAGAGGCCTCTTTCAAACCCAAACAACTCTGTGGCTCTATGAGCCTAAGCTCTGCTCAGCAACAACAAAACCATCCCTGTGCTGCCAACACTGTTTGCAGCACAAACCCAAACCCCAGCCCCGTGCCAGCCCCCTGAACCCTGCCCCAGCCCAAAGCAGCACAGCACAAGGGATGCTGGAGCACCCTCTTGGCTTGCAGCATCTGTGTGGAGCTGCCCCTGGCACAACTGGCAGAGCTTCAGCATGCTGGGCAGTAGAGGCATCCGGGCAGGGTGGTGAGAGGGGGCAGGCAGCAAGCTCTGGATCTGGGGTGGAGGGTGACCCAGTTTGCCAGCAGGGCCTGGAGGGTGACCCTGTTTGCCAGCAGGGCCTTTGGGAGTGAAGGGAAGAGCTGGAGGAAGTTCAGGAGCTTGGGGGGGGCTGGGGGTTGGGGGGTGCTGGGAGGGAGAGCCTATCACCCCAAGCAGGTTCTGGGGCCTCTGGGGGAGCTGCTCTTTGGAAAGCATGAGGCATTACTGGAAGAGAAGCTGGCTTGGTCCTGAGGCTGCCAGGAGAAATCGGATCCTCTGCTGAGGGTGGGTTGAAATCCATTTGGAGCTGAGCCCAGGCAGGGCTGCCAGGGCTCCCTCCTGGGTCAGTCAGCCTTACACTCTTAGACTCACTGAATGGCTTGGCTTGGAAGGGACCTCCAAAGGTCATCTAGCCCAAGCCCCAGACCTTCTCAGAGCAGGAAGAGAGGCTCTGGCTGGGCTGTCTCCCACCCCTCACCTCAGCAGCCCTGAGACAGCCTCTGGCAGCTTGCTGCCCTTGTGGCAGCGCTGGGAGCTGAGAAGCTTCTCTCATCAGCCAGGAGGGGACTTGGCCTCTGGGGGCAGAGAGCAGCCAGGGGGCAGAGAGCTTCAGAGGAAAGGGCTGAGGACAAACCTAAAAAGCTTTGATCTGCCTTTGTGGGAAGCTTTGATTTCAAGCCTGACAGCTGGGACCGAGCTGGTGGTGCTCATCCCCCTCGGCCTTCCACCCCCTCCTGCTCCTTCAGCTCCCTCTTCTCCTGCCTTTTGCTTCTTCTGCTGCTTCCTTTTGCTTTGGAATGGAGCAGATCAATCAATAAATAAACTGACAGCAAATGTTGCTTCTCTGGTGAGAGAGGCTCCTTGAAGTTCATCAGCGACAGCAAACCCCAGCCCTGGTGCAGGTCCGAGCCAAGGAGGCAGAGCTGTCATTAGCCCTTGGGGACAAAGGCTGTCTGGGGAGGGGGGCAGGGCACTGCCAATTTGCCAGCAGCCTCTGAGGTCTGAGGCTCAGAGTGGCTGGAAGGGTTTGGACATGAAAGGGACGCCAGGCAAAGGGAGGGCAGGATGAAACGGCCGTGTCACCAAGCCATCCCACCCCAGCATCAGGTGGAAGGGGCCAATTGCCACCCAGCAGCTTAACGGCAGATGAAGCCTGAGATTGCAGGGCAGATGAAAGGCACCGCGGGTGGCTGAGCACCGCAGGAGCCCCGGGAGGCTGAGCGGTCAGCTCCTCAGGCGACTCATCCCCGGGAAGATACGGATCTGCCTGACCCCTGCAGGTAGCCCCAGCCGGTCCTCTGCCAGGCAAGGCAGCCTGCAAAGCCCTGCAGCTGCTCCCCGAGGGACCCAAAGCCTTCCCCACAGGATGGCTGCCGGGGAAAGCCAAAGTGTAGGTGGCTGAGACAGTGAGGCAGGAGCCAAAGGCTTTCAGCTTGGGGCTGGACCCCCCTCAGGAGCCCCCCAAAGTGCCAGCTGAAAGAGTTATTAATGAACAACAACCAGGTTGGAAGAGACCTTCAAGATCATCGTGTCCAACCCCTCAACCAATCCAACAGCACCCAAACAACTAACCCATGGCACCAAGCACCCCATCCAGTCTCCTCCTGAACACCTCCAGTGATGGTGACCCCACCACCTCCCTGGGCAGCACATTCCAATGGGCAATCACTCTCTCTGTGTAGAACTTCTTCCTCACATCCAGCCTGAACCTCCCCTGGCACAGCTTGAGACTGTGTCCTCTTGTTCTGGTGCTGGCTGCCTGGGAGAAGAGACCAACCCCCACCTGGCTACAAGCTCCCTTCAGGCAGTTGTAGAGAGCAATAAGGTCATCCCTGAGCCTCCTCTTCTCCAGGCTAAGCAACCCCAGCTCCCTCAGCCTCTCCTCACAGGGCTGTGCTCCAGACCCCTCCCCAGCTTTGTTGCTCTTCTCTGGACACCTTCCAGCAACTCAACATCTTTCCTAATCTGAGGAGCCCAGAACTGGACCCAGGACTCAAGGTGTGGCCTAAGCCAGTGCAGTGAGCACAGGGGCAGAATGACCTCCCTGCTCCTGCTGGCCACACTGTTCCTGATGCAGGCCAGGATGCCATTGGCCCTCCTGGCTGCCTGGGCACACTGCAGGCTCATGTTCAGCCTACCATCAACCAGCACCCCCAGGTCCCTCTCTGGCTGCTCTCAGCCACTCTGACCCCAGCCTGTAGCTCTGCATGGGGTTGCTGTGGCCAATGTGCAGAACCCAGCACTTGGATGTGTTAAATCTCATGCCGTTGGAGTCTCTCCACCTGCCCAGCCTGTCGAGGTCCCTCTGCAGAGCCTCTCTACCCTCCAGCAGATCAACTCCTGCCCCCAGCTTGGTGTCATCTGCAAATTTACTGATGATGGACTCGATGCCCTCATCCAGATCATCAAGTTGGCAAAGGAAAGGCTCCTGCAGGGGTCTCCAGGCCAGCAAACAGAGGCAGTGGGGGCTGCCTGGCTGCAGTGCTGGCACCAGGCTTGGCCCTGTGCAACACCACCAAGGGCAGGGTCCAGGAGACAGGGTGTGAAGGCAAGGTGTGGTACACAGCAACTCAGACCTGCTCCATCCCCTGACCAAGGAAGGATGAAGCTGGACAAGATCCTTCTGGGCCTTGTGATGCCACAAACACTGCCAAAACCAGGATGTGGTTGGCCTGGACTGAGTGAGGAGCACCACACACAGGCTGTGGTTGGCATGGACTGAGTGAGGAGCACCACACACAGGCTGTGGTTGGCTTGGTTGTGTGAGGAGCACCACACACAGGCTGTGGTTGGCTTGGTTGACTGAGGAGCACCACACACAGGCTGTGGTTGGCTTGGTTGAGTGAGGAGCACCACACACAGGCTGTGGCTGGCTTGGTTGAGTGAGGAGCACCACACACAGGCTGTGGTTGGCTTGGTTGAGTGAGGAGCACCACACACAGGCTGTGGTTGGCTTGGTTGAGTGAGGAGCACCACACACAGGCTGTGGCTGGCTTGGTTGAGTGAGGAGCACCACACACAGGCTGTGGTTGGCTTGGTTGAGTGAGGAGCACCACACACAGGCTGTGGTTGGCCTGGTTGAGTGAGGAGCACCACACACAGGCTGTGGTTGGCTTGGTTGAGTGAGGAGCACCACACACAGGCTGTGGTTGGCTTGGTTGAGTGAGGAGCACCACACACAGGCTGTGGTTGGCTTGGTTGAGTGAGGAGCACCACACACAGGCTGTGGTTGGCTTGGACTGAGTGAGGAGCACCACACACAGGCTGTGGTTGGCTTGGTTGAGTGAGGAGCACCACACACAGGCTGTGGTTGGCTTGGTTGAGTGAGGAGCACCACACACAGGCTGTGGTTGGCTTGGTTGAGTGAGGAGCACCACACACAGGCTGTGGTTGGCTTGGTTGAGTGAGGAGCACCACACACAGGCTGTGGTTGGCTTGGACTGAGTGAGGAGCACCACACACAGGCTGTAGTTGGCTTGGACTGAGTGAGGAGCACCACACACAGGCTGTGGTTGGCTTGGTTGAGTGAGGAGCACCACACACAGGCTGTGGTTGGCTTGGTTGAGTGAGGAGCACCACACACAGGCTGTGGTTGGCTTGGTTGAGTGAGGAGCACCACACACAGGCTGTGGTTGGCTTGGACTGAGTGAGGAGCACCACACACAGGCTGTGGTTGGCTTGGACTGAGTGAGGAGCACCACACACAGGCTGTGGTTGGCTTGGTTGAGTGAGGAGCACCACACACAGGCTGTGGTTGGCTTGGACTGAGTGAGGAGCACCACACACAGGCTGTGGTTGGCTTGGTTGAGTGAGGAGCACCACACACAGGCTGTGGTTGGCTTGGACTGAGTGAGGAGCACCACACATAGGCTGTGGTTGGCTTGGACTGAGTGAGGAGCACCACACACAGGCTGTGGTTGGCTTGGTTGAGTGAGGAGCACCACACACAGGCTGTGGTTGGCTTGGTTGAGTGAGGAGCACCACACACAGGCTGTGGTTGGCTTGGACTGAGTGAGGAGCACCACACACAGGCTGTGGTTGGCTTGGACTGAGTGAGGAGCACCACACACAGGCTGTGGTTGGCTTGGTTGAGTGAGGAGCACCACACACAGGCTGTGGTTGGCTTGGTTGAGTGAGGAGCACCACACACAGGCTGTGGTTGGCTTGGTTGAGTGAGGAGCACCACACACAGGCTGTGGTTGGCTTGGTTGAGTGAGGAGCACCACACACAGGCTGTGGTTGGCTTGGTTGAGTGAGGAGCACCACACACAGGCTGTGGTTGGCTTGGTTGAGTGAGGAGCACCACACACAGGCTGTAGTTGGCTTGGACTGAGTGAGGAGCACCACACACAGGCTGTGGTTGGCTTGGACTGAGTGAGGAGCACCACACACAGGCTGTGGTTGGCTTGGTTGAGTGAGGAGCACCACACACAGGCTGTGGTTGGCTTGGTTGAGTGAGGAGCACCACACACAGGCTGTGGTTGGCTTGGACTGAGTGAGGAGCACCACACACAGGCTGTAGTTGGCTTGGACTGAGTGAGGAGCACCACACACAGGCTGTGGTTGGCTTGGACTGAGTGAGGAGCACCACACACAGGCTGTGGTTGGCTTGGTTGAGTGAGGAGCACCACACACAGGCTGTGGTTGGCTTGGTTGAGTGAGGAGCACCACACACAGGCTGTGGTTGGCTTGGTTGAGTGAGGAGCACCACACACAGGCTGTGGTTGGCTTGGACTGAGTGAGGAGCACCACACACAGGCTGTGGTTGGCTTGGTTGAGTGAGGAGCACCACACACGTGGGACAGAGAGCTCCAGCAGCAGCCAAATGTCAAGGACAAGGGGCAGTGGGATCTAAACTCCAGCACAGGAGGTTCCACCTCAACAGGAGGAGGAACTTCTTCCCTGTGAGGCTCACAGAGCCCTGGAGCAGGCTGCCCAGAGAGGTTTTGGAGTCTTCTCCTCTGGAGCCTTTGCAGCCCTGTCTGGATGTGTTCCTGTGTGCCCTGTGCTGGATTCTATGCTCCTGCTCTGGCAGGGGGGGTTGGACTTGATGATCTCTGGAGGTCCCTTCCAAGCCCTAACATCCTGTGAGCCTGTGGTCATCATGAGTGACACTGGCAGGGGCAGCCTCAGCATATTTGCAGGTGACACCAGGCTGAGTGGTGCTCTTGACACCCCTGAAGGACAGGATCCAGCCAGAGGGGTCTGGACAAGCTGGGGAAGTGGAGCCAGGTGAACCTCAGGAAGTTCAAAGGAGCCAAGAGCAAGGTCCTGCACGTGGGTTGGGGCAATCCCTGGTGTCAGTCCAGGCTGGAGAGCAGCCCTGTGGAGAAGGACTTGGGGCTGCTGGGGCTGCAAAGCTGGACAGGAGCTGGCACTGAGTACTGCCAGCCCAGCCCCAGCCTGTCCTGGGCTGATCCCCAGCAGGGTGGGCAGCAGGGGCAGGGAGGGGATTCTGCCCCTCTGCTGTGCTCTGCTGAGACCTCCCCTGCAGTGCTGGGGCAGCTCTGGAGTGCTCAGCACAGACAGGGACCTGGTGGAGCAGGGCCAGAGGAGGCCACAGCAGTGCTGGCAGGGCTGGAAGCCCTCTGCTGTGAGGCCAGGCTGAGAGAGTTGGGGTTGTGCAGCCTGGGGAAGAGAAGGCTCCAGGGAGACCTCCTGGTGTCCTTGCAGGGCTTGAAGAGGCTGAGAAGGAAGCTGGGGACAGAGTTTTGAGCAGGGCCTGTGGTGCCAGGCCAAGGGGGGATGGTTTGAACTGCAAGAGAGATTGAGAGTGGAGAGAAGGGAGAAATGTTTGACCCTGAGGATGGGGAGAGCCTGTTCCAGGCTGCCCAGAGAGGTTGGAGATGCCTCAGCCCTGGCACTATCCCAGGGGAGGTTGCTTGGGGCTGTGAGCATCCTGCTGTGGGTGCAGCTGTCCCTGCTGGCAGCAGGATGGGGGTTGGACTGGGTGAGCTGCAACCCAAAGCAGTCTGTGCCTATGGTTTTCAGAGTCTCTGATCTTCCCTGAGGGCTTTCACAGCCAGCTTGAGCGTGGGGGCAGGTGGGAAGAGCCCTCAGGAGCAGCCCTGTGCCAGCACTGGAGTGTTGCTCGTGTCTGGGCGAAGAGAGGCTGCAGGGTGGGGAAAGCCAGGTAGAAAACTGTCAGTTGGACAACTCAGAGTGTGTGAAAGCCACAGCAGAGGCACCAGTGGAGGTGAGCTGTGATCAGCCTTGGTGGGGTGAAGCCCTGAGCATGGGCTTGCTTCAGCCTGTCAAGGAGAGCAGGAGCATCTCTCCCACATCTCTCCTTGGGGTGCCCTGCAGCAGCCTGTGCCCAGCAGCTTCCTGCAGCCAGCCAGCAGCTGCAGAGGGCAGGGGCTCCGAGGGGGCAGTGCCACCGTGCCTTTGTCCCAGCCTGCTGCCCCTCACAGGGCCCTGCTGACAAAGGGCATCTCCAGGCCTGGCTGCCTAAGTCTCTGCTTCCCTCAGACACATTGGGTGTGCCCAGGCCAGCAGGCTCCCAGGCCACTGCCCCCGAGGGGCCTGCAGAGCCAGCACCTCCCCCCTGGCCCCTGCCCAAGCCTCCTGCTCTGCAGAGGGCACCAAGAGCCAGCAGGGCAGGGCAGAAGGAGCCAGAGCGGCAGGACCCTGGTGGGGAAGGATCTTCTGCACCTGCCACAGCTTCCACCTGCAGCTGGGGTGCTGCAGGGCACCTCTCTGCCAGGCAAAACCTTAGCAGGGAGGCTGCTGCCCCTCACACAGTCCCAGCATGGGGAAGGGGGGGAAGGGACCTCTGGAGCTCATCCAGCCCAAGCCCCCTGCCCCAGCAGGGCACCCACAGCAGCATGCCCAGCAGCACAGTGCCCAGGGGGGGTTGGAAGCTCTCCACACAAGGAGACTCCACAACCTCTCTGGGCAGCCTGCTCCAGGCCTCCAGCACCCTCACACCAAACAACTTTCTCCTCCTGCTCACATGGAACCTCCTGGCTGCCAGTCTGTGCCCAGTGCCCCTTGTGCTGTCCCTGGGCACCACTGAGCAGAGTCTGGCCCCAGCCTCTTGCCCCCCACAGCTCCTTTCTCTCTTGCTGAGCATTGCTCAGCTCCCCTCTGGGGCTGCTCTTCTGCAGGCTCAGCACCCCCAGGGCTCTCAGCCTCTGCTCCTCACAGAGCTTCTCCAGCCCCCTCAGCATCTCTGTAACCTCCTCTGGGCTATCTCCAGCAGTTCCCTGTCCCTCTTGAACTGGGGAGCCCAGAACTGGCCCCAGGACTGCAGCTGTGGCCTCACTAGGACAGAGGAGAGGGGGAGGAGAGCCTCCCTTGCCCTGCTGGCCACACTTCTTGATGTGCTGCAGGACACCACTGGCCCCTTGGCCACGAGAGCACATCACTGGCTCATGGGGAACCTGTTCCCCACCAGTACTCCCAGCTCCTCCTCCACAGAGCTGCTTCCCAGCAGGTCCACCCTTCCCTGCACTGTTGCAGGGCTTTGTTCCTTCCCCAGCTCCAGGAGCCTGCCCTTGCCCTTCATGAGGTTCCCTTTGTCCAGCTCTCCAGCCTGGCCAGGTGCCACAGAGCATCAGCACAGCCTGGCAGGGTGCCAGCCACTGCTCCCATTCTGCTGCCATCTGCAAACTGGTTGCAAGCCCACTCAGTGCCTTCACCCAGGTCTCTGATGAGGATGCTGAAGAAGGCTGGGCTCAGTCCTGACCCCTGGGGAAGACCACCAGCTGCAGGCCTCCAACCAGCCTCTGTGCTGCTGATCACAACCCTCTGAAGGCTCAGCCCTTAGCTGTGCTCACAACTCCTGCCCACACCCTGCCCCAGGAGCAGGGGGCAAAGAGAGGGACCAGGGCAGGAGCAGCCAGCCCTGCTCTGCTGGGCTTGTGACCTGAGGGGCAGGAGGAGCAGGTCCAGCCAGCATGGGGAGGGCAGCACAGGGCAGCAAGGCTGCTCCAGGGCTGTGCCCAGGCTGGGCTGCTCCCCTGCCTGATGCCAGCACAGCCTCCCCAGCTCCCACCCGCGGGTCCTGCAGCGGAGATGAAGCTGAACCGATCTGGTTTGAAGGATCAAAGGGCTGAGGAGAGATGGTTAAAGGCTGCTGAGTACTTGGCAGCATCAAAGGGTGGCCTAAGCTCTTCTCTCTGCTCCTTCTCCGTCCTGCCCGGCTTGGTTTGGTGCCTCAGGGGCTCTCACAGCCCACTCCTCTGGAGCTCTTTTTAAGCAGCTTGCTTTTGGTCCAGCCCTCCAGGGGATTCATCACTCAGCTCTCAAGCCTGGTGTTTGCTGCCTCCACAACACCCAGAGAGGTGGTGTGGTGGGACCTTGGAGTAAGGGTGAGAAACAAAGGGGTCTGTCAGACCCTGGATCTCCCATTCCTCACACTCTGGGGTGCAGCTGAGGAGCAGAGGATCATGCAAGGCCCTGGATCTCCCATTCCTTACATCCTGGAGTGAAGATGAGGAGCAGAGGATCATGCAAGGCCCTGGATCTCCCATTCCTTACATCCTGGAGTGAAGATGAGGAGCAGAGGATCATGCAAGGCCCTGGATCTCCCATTCCTTACATCCTGGAGTGAAGATGAGGAGCAGAGGATCATGCAAGGCCCTGGATCTCCCATTCCTTACATCCTGGAGTGAAGATGAGGAGCAGAGGATCATGCAAGGCCCTGGATCTCCCATTCCTTACATCCTGGAGTGAAGATGAGGAGCAAAGGGTCATGCAAGGCCCTGGATCTCTCATTCCCCACACCATGGAGTAAAGATGAGAGCCAAGGGGTCATGCACCACCCTGGATCTCCCATTCCCCACACCATGGAGTAAAGATGAGAACCAAGGGGTCATGTAAAACCCTGGATCTCCCATTCCTTACACCTAGGAGCATCAATGTGGAACAAAGGGTCATGCACCACCCTGGAGCTCCCATTCCCTACACCCTGGAGTAAAGATGAGAACCAAGGGGTCATGCACCACCCTGGAGCTCCCATTCCTCACACCCAGGAGAAAAGATGAGAGCCAAGGGGTCATGCACCACCCTGGAGCTCCCATTCCTTACACCCTGGAGTAAAGATGAGAGCCAAGGGGTCATGCACCACCCTGCAGCTCCCATTCCCCACACCCTGGAGTAAAGATGAGAGCCAAGGGGTCATGCACCACCCTGCAGCTCCCATTCCTCACACCCAGGAGTGAAGATGAGAGCCAAGGGGTCATGCACCACCCTGGAGCTCCCATTCCTTACACCCTGGAGTGAAGATGAGGAGCAAAGGGGTCATGCACCACCCTGGATCTCCCATTCCTCACACCCAGGAGTGAAGATGAGGAGCAAAGGGTCATGCACCACCCTGGAGCTCCCATTCCCCACACCCTGGAGTAAAGATGAGAGCCAAGGGGTCATGCACCACCCTGCAGCTCCCATTCCTCACACCCAGGAGTGAAGATGAGAGCCAAGGGGTCATGCACCACCCTGCAGCTCCCATTCCCTACACCCTGGAGTAAAGATGAGAGCCAAGGGGTCATGCACCACCCTGCAGCTCCCATTCCTCACATCCAGGCCAGGCTTCAACCTGTCCCCATGAGCAGAAACATCAACAACAGCCCCCACCCCCACCCCAGGGGGTGTGAGATGTGCAGGGTAGAGGTAAGGAGATGCCAAACCGCCCTTCCATCTGGCAGCCTGCGGCCAGGGGAGGGAGGAGCAGCCTCGCCGGGCGCTGATCGGTAACCCCCTCCCCGGAGCCAGCATCCCTGCCGCCCATCAGGCTAACGCCGCCTTAACGCTCCAGCGCCCGGGGGCTGCGGAGCCGGCGGGGAGCAGGGCTGGCAGCAGGGACCCCGACCAAAGCCTTGCCCCCGCGGCTGGGTGGGGGCTGCCGGGGACAGCACCTTCCTCTTCCCACCCACCCCCCCGGCCCCTGGCTTCCTCTGCGAGGCTGCGGCGGGAGCAGGAAAGGCAAGGCTGCTGCCCCCCTCCCGGCAGGGGATGGCTCGGAACCGGCCCTGCGATGGGCTTGGGGGGTCGCACTTCCCTCTGTGTGTGTCCTGTACTGGATGGTTTGCCTGCTGCCTGCTCGCACGGCTCTGACATGCTTCAGAGAGCCAGCAGGGCACACAGTGCTGGGAGAGGGAAAGGACCTCTGGAGCTCACCCAGCCCAAGCCCCCTGCCCCAGCAGGGCACCCACAGCACAATGCCCAGCAGCACAGTGCCCAGGGGGGGTTGGAAGCTCTCCACACAAGGAGACTCCACAACGTCTCTGGGCAGCCTGCTCCAGGCCTCCAGCACCCTCACACCAAACAACTTTCTCCTCCTCTCCACATGGAACCTCCTGGGTGCCAGTCTGTGCCCACTGCCCCTTGTGCTGTCCCTGGGCACCACTGAGCAGAGTCTGGCCCCAGCCTCTTGCCCCCCACAGCTCCTTTCTCTCTTGCTGAGCATTGCTCAGCTCCCCTCTGGGGCTGCTCTTCTGCAGGCTCAGCACCCCCAGGGCTCTCAGCCTTTGCTCCTCCCAGAGCTGCTCCAGGCCCCTCAGCATCTCTGTAGCCTCCTCTGGACTCTCCCCAGCAGTTCCCTGTCCCTCTTGAACTGGGGAGCCCAGCACTGGCCCCAGTTGTGTGGAGAGCTTCCAAACCTACCTGGCCATGTTCCTGTGTGACCTGCCCTGGGTGACCTGCTCTGGTCTCTGGGGGTCCCTTCCAACCCCTAACATTCTGTGATGCTGTGATTCTGTGAAGGGACTCTCAAAGGCCATCTTCTCCAAGCCCCCTCCAACTCCATCAGGCTGCCCAGGCCCACAGCAGGTCTGACCTTGGATGCCTCTGGGCATGGAGCCTCCACCCCCTCCCTGGGCAGCCTGTTCCAGTGTCTCCCCAGCCTCACTGTGCAGAGCTTCCTCCTGATGGCCAACCTCAACCTGCCCTGCTCCACTTTCAAACCATTGCCCCTGGCTGGGTTTGCTCTGCAAGTTTCTTCACCAGTTGAGTTCCATCTGCAAGAGCCCAGGACTTTATTGCAGAGGGGAGCTGTGTGCCCCTTGCCCCTCTCAGGCACCACTCCTTGGTGGCATTGCTCCCCTCTTGCTGCCTCTCCAATCACTTTCCCTTTGAGCAGAAATATTGGTTGGCACCTCATCACACCACCAGCAAAGGTGGTGAGCAACAAGGCTCTGGAGGACAGGGCTGGGGAGGAGCAGCTGAGGGACCTGGGGGTGCTTGATCTGGGGAAGAGGAGGCTGAGGGAGACCTCATTGCTCTCTGCAGCTCCCTGAGAGGAGGCTGGAGCCAAGCAGGGGTTGGTCTCTTCTCCTTGCTTACAAATGATATGAGGAAATGGCCTCAAGGTGCCCCAGGGCAGGTTTAGGTTGAACATGAGGAACAGTTTCTTCCCCTGGAGGGTTGTCAAGGCCTGGCCCAGGCTGCCCAGGGCAGTGGTGGAGTCTCCATCCCTGGAGAAGCACCAAAGCCATGGAGCTGAGGTGCTGAGGGCCATGGTGTGGTGGTGCCCTGGCAGTGCTGGGCTAGTGGTGGGACTTGAAGCTCTTACAGGTCACTGCCAACCAAAACAGTTCCATGGCTCTGTGTGTAATCCCCTTTTTCCCATCTGAGGAGAGCCAGCACCTCCCAGGCCAGGCAGCAGCTCTCTGCAGGCATCCCTGGCTCCAGCAATCAGATGTGACCTTGGGAACAGGAGGAGAAATCCAGGGTGCTGTGACTCCACCTTCCTGCTATGCCTGCTGTGAGCTGCAGGCTGGGAGCCTCCATCAGAGCAGCAAGCTGGAGAGACTCCCACAGTGGGGCAGGCTGAGGGAGTTGGGGCTCTTCAGCCTGGGGAAGAGGAGGCTCCAGGGAGACCTTGGAGCTGCATTTCAATAGCTGCAGGGGACCTACAGGAGAGCTGGGGAGGGACTTGTGACAAGGGCTGGGAGTGCCAGGAGGAGGGACAATGGCTGGGAGCTGGGAGAGGGGAGATGGAGACTGGAGAAGAGGAAGAAATTCTTGGCAGTGAGGTTGGTGAGACACTGGCACAGGTTGCCCAGGGAGGCTGTGGCTGCCTCCTGCCTGGAGGTGCTCAAGGCCAGGCTGGATGAGGCCCTGAGCAGCCTGTGCTGGTGGGAGGTGTCCCTGCCCATGGCAGGGGGGGTTGGAGCTGGCTGATCTTGAAGGTCCCTTCCAACCCAAACCCATGCTGTGATCCTATGAAGAGAGGGCTGCCAGGGCCCCATCCCTGCCTCCCCTCAGCCCTGGCAGTGCCAGGCAGCTGCCAGCCCAGCTCCTGGGGCTCATTGATGTGGAGAGCTGCTCCTGCTCCTGCTCCCCCCCCCCATCGATCCCAGACACCAGGAGCTGCCACTGCTATTTTCTACCCTTTTAAGTGTTAAAATAACATTTCAGTGACATATGAGGAGGTCAGAGTGGAGCTGCCCCCTTCCCCCTGCCAGCAGAGGAGCTTGGGGAGGGCTGGCTCCGTGTGGCTGCAGCTGCTCACACGGCTGGGGAGAGCCTTCCCAGCCCCGCAGCTCCGGACGGCTGATGCACGCCAGCAGCGCCCCTGTGGCTGAGGAGGAGGAGGGAGGCAGGCTCCTGGTGGCCTTTCAGGGAGTAAAGGGGCTGAGAAAAGGAAGCTGGGGACAGAGTTTTGAGCAGGGCCTGATACAATGGAAGAGGAGAGGAGAGGTTCTGGGAGGAGAGGTTTGGAGGGAAGGGAAGGTTTGGGAAGGGAAGGTTTGGGAAGGGAAGGTTTGGGAAGGGAAGGTTTGGGAAGGGAAGGGAAGGTTTGGGAAGGGAAGGGAAGGTTTGGGAAGGGAAGGGAAGGGAAGGTTTGGGAAGGGAAGGGAAGGGAAGGGAAGGTTTGGGAAGGGAAGGTTTGGGAAGGGAAGGGAAGGGAAGGTTTGGGAAGGGAAGTGAAGGGAAGGTTTGGGAAGGGAAGGGAAGGTTTGGGAAGGGAAGGTTTGGGAAGGGAAGGTTTGGGAAGGGAAGGGAAGGTTTGGGAAGGGAAGGGAAGGGAAGGTTTGGGAAGGGAAGGGAAGGGAAGGGAAGGTTTGGGAAGGGAAGGTTTGGGAAGGGAAGGGAAGGGAAGGTTTGGGAAGGGAAGTGAAGGGAAGGTTTGGGAAGGGAAGGGAAGGTTTGGGAAGGGAAGGTTTGGGAAGGGAAGGTTTGGGAAGGGAAGGTTTGGGAAGGGAAGGTTTGGGAAGGGAAGGGAAGGTTTGGGAAGGTTTGGGAAGGGAAGGGAAGGGAAGGGAAGGTTTGGGAAGGGAAGGGAGGAGAGGTTCGGAGAAGAGAAGAGAAGAGAAGAGAAGAGAAGAGAAGAGAAGAGAAGAGAAGAGAAGAGAAGAGAAGAGAAGAGAAGAGAAGAGAAGAGAAGAGAAGAGAAGAGAAGAGAAGAGAAGAGAAGAGAAGAGAAGAGAAGAGAAGAGAAGAGAAGAGAAGAGAAGAGAAGAGAAGAGAAGAGAAGAGAAGAGAAGAGAAGAGAAGGATGGTTTGAAACTAGAAGAGGGAGATTCAGAGTGGAGAGAAGGGAGAAATTCTTTACTATGAGGGTGGTGAAATGCTGGCCCAGGCTGCCCAGAGAGGTGGGAGGTTGTTCTTCCAAGATGGATTGGAGAGGGCTGTGAGCAACCTGATATCATAGAAGAGGTCTGCCACAGTGAGGGAACATCTGGAGTCCTGGGGCCAGTCCTGGGCTCCCCAGTTCAAGAGGGACAGGGAACTGCTGGAGAGAGTCCAGAGGAGGCTACAGAGATGCTGAGGGGCCTGGAGCAGCTCTGGGAGGAGCAAAGGCTGAGAGCCCTGGGGGTGCTGAGCCTGCAGAAGAGCAGCCCCAGAGGGGAGCTGAGCAATGCTCAGCAAGAGAGAAAGGAGCTGTGGGGGGCAAGAGGCTGGGGCCAGACTCTGCTCAGTGGTGCCCAGGGACAGCACAAGGGGCACTGGGCACAGACTGGCAGCCAGGAGGAGAAAGTTGTTTGGTGTGAGGGTGCTGGAGGCCTGGAGCAGGCTGCCCAGAGAGGTTGTGGAGTCTCCTTGTGTGGAGAGCTTCCAACCCCCCCTGGGCATTGTGCTGCTGGGCAAGCTGCTCTGGGTGCCCTGCTGGGGCAGGGGGCTTGGGCTGGGTGAGCTCCTGAGGCCCCTTCCCACCCTCACCCTGCTGGAGTTGTGTGCCCTGCAAGGATTTGTGCTCCCATTGTCCCTGAGCTCCAAAGGGAGCCCTGAGTGCTCCACTCAGCCTCCAGCCACCGTGCCTGCTGAGGAGATGAGGGCTGAATGCAAGGGGAAGCCAAAGCCCAGATGAGAAATGTGGCTTTTCAGCCTAGTTAAACTAATCTATAAGATGGATTGGACAGGGAAGGGATCAGGAAGAAAGAAAGGCAACTGTTCTGTGGACTGTGAAATGATAGCACTGCAAATTGGAGTGCTGCTGACAGTTGCTCCTGATGGAGTCCCATGTGTCAGGAGCAGCAGCAGGGCTGGCAGCTCCTCAGGGATCCTGCCTTGCTCCTGTAGGAGTGACAGCCTCAACCCCCTCCCCTGTGGCATCCAGACCTCTCCAGGCCTGAGGGATCAGCTGCACCTGGGCACTGTGGGGATCAGTGCAGGTTTCATGCTCTTGATCCTTCCCTGCCTGTCCTCTGCATCCTCCTCTGCCTGTCCTCTGCATCTTCATCCTGCCCAGTCCATGCATCCTTCCCTACCTGCCTCATGCATCCTTCCCTACCTGCCTCATGCATCCTTCCCCTGATGATCTTTCCTCATGTCCCTTTGGTTTCTAATCCTCCCCTCCCCTCCCTTCTCTCTACTCTGAATCTCCCTCTTCTAGTTTCAAGCCATCCCCCTCTCCTCTCCTCTCCTCTCCTCTCCTCTCCTCTCCTCTCCTCTCCTCTCCTCTCCTCTCCTCTCCTCTCCTCTCCTCTCCTCTCCTCTCCTCTCCTCTCCCCTCCCCTCCCCTCCCCTCCCCTCCCCTCCCCTCCCCTCCCCTCCCCTCCCCTCCCCTCCCTTCCCTTCCCTTCCCTTCCCTTCCCTTCCCTTCCCTTCCCTTCCCTTCCCTTCCCTTCCCTTCCCTTCCCTTCCCTTCCCTTCCCTTCCCTTCCCTTCCCTTCCCTTCCCTTCCCTTCCCTTCCCTTCCCTTCCCTTCCCTTCCCTTCCCTTCCCTTCCCTTCCCTTCCCTTCCCTTCCCTTCCCTTCCCTTCCCTTCCCTTCCCTTCCCTTCCCTTCCCTTCCCTTCCCTTCCCTTCCCTTCCCTTCCCTTCCCTTCCCTTCCCTTCCCTTCCCCTTGCATCCTCTCTCTCCAGCCAGCCATGTCCAGCTGATCCTCAGGCCCCAGCCCCCTTTCCCAGCCTGTGGCCCAACATCTCCTCCTTCCCAAACCTCCCTGGAGCAGGCTCACTCCAGGCCCTGGGTGAGAGCAGGAGAAATCTCTGCTGGGATGCCATTCCCCTTCTCCATGCTGCTGTTAAAATATGATAAGCAGGCTATTAACATTAATAATCCTTTTCATTGTACCATTTAGGGAGCAAAAACAAGCCATTACATATTCCAGAGGCATTGCTGCCTTGCTGGCTTCAGGGAGGGGAAGGGCTGGTGACAAGCACTACAGAAAAGGGACAACATTCTCTCTGGGCAATGGCTTGCACCAGGCTCCTCACCCCCCCCTGGGGCTTGCTGGAGCCACACCAGCCTCTGCTGGGCCAAGCTGGGCAGGGGGGCAAAGAAAAGGGGGCAGGGAGGCATGGCTGGGCTAGGGGAGAGAGAATAGTGGTGGAGGTGGCATCCAGACACACTTGGTGGGGTACAGGGAGAGCAGACAGGCCAGGACACCTCCAGGAAGGGTCTGTGGGACACCTCCAGGAAGGGTCTGTAGGACACCCCCAGGAAGGGGCTGTAGGACACCCCCAGGAAGGGGCTGTGGGACACCCCCAGGAAGGGTTTGTAGGACACCCCCAGGAAGGGTCTGTGGGACACCCCCAGGAAGGGGCTGTGGGACACCTCCAGGAAGGGGCTGTGGGACACCCCCAGGAAGGGTCTGTGGGACACCCCCAGGAAGGGTTTGTAGGACACCCCCAGGAAGGGTCTGTGGGACACCCCCAGGAAGGGTCTGTAGGACACCTCAGGAAGGGTCTGTAGGACACCCCCAGGAAGGGTCTGTGGGACACCTCCAGGAAGGGGCTGTGGGACACCCCCAGGAAGGGGCTGTGGGACACCTCCAGGAAGGGGCTGTGGGACACCCCCAGGAAGGGTCTGTGGGACACCCCCAGGAAGGGTTTGTAGGACACCCCCAGGAAGGGTCTGTGGGACACCCCCAGGAAGGGTTTGTAGGACACCCCCAGGAAGGGGCTGTGGGACACCCCCAGGAAGGGTTTGTAGGACACCCTCAGGAAGGGGCTGTGGGACACCCCCAGGAAGGGGCTGTGGGACACCCCCAGGAAGGGTCTGTAGGACACCCCCAGGAAGGGTCTGTGGGACACCCCCAGGAAGGGGCTGTGGGACACCCCCAGGAAGGGGCTGTGGGACACCTCCAGGAAGGGTTTGTAGGACACCCCCAGGAAGGGTCTGTGGGACACCCCCAGGAAGGGTCTGTGGGACACCCCCAGGAAGGGGCTGTGGGACACCTCCAGGAAGGGTTTGTAGGACACCTCCAGGAAGGGGCTGTGGGACACCCCCAGGAAGGGTTTGTAGGACACCCCCAGGAAGGGTCTGTAGGACACCCCCAGGAAGGGTCTTTGGGACACCCCCAGGAAGGGGCTGTGGGACACCCCCAGGAAGGGTTTGTAGGACACCCCCAGGAAGGGTCTGTGGGACACCCCCAGGAAGGGGCTGTGGGACACCCCCAGGAAGGGGCTGTGGGACACCTCCAGGAAGGGTCTGTAGGACACCCCCAGGAAGGGGCTGTAGGACACCCCCAGGAAGGGTTTGTAGGACACCCCCAGGAAGGGTTTGTAGGACACCCCCAGGAAGGGGCTGTGGGACACCCCCAGGAAGGGGCTGTAGGACACCCCCAGGAAGGGTCTGTGGGACACCCCCAGGAAGGGTTTGTAGGACACCTCCAGGAAGGGTCTGTAGGACACCTCAGGAAGGGGCTGTGGGACACCTCAGGAAGGGTCTGTGGGACACCTCAGGAAGGGGCTGTGGGACACCCCCAGGAAGGGTTTGTAGGACACCACCAGGAAGGGTCTATGGGACACCCCCAGGAAGGGTTTGTAGGACACCCCCAGGAAGGGTTTGTAGGACACCCCCAGGAAGGGGCTGTGGGACACCCCCAGGAAGGGGCTGTCTTAGGAGGCTGTGGTGCTTGTCCCCAGGGGGAGCAGCTGGCATGGGCTGGGAGCTGTGGTGCTGAGGGTTTGGTGGTGCCCTGGCAGTGCTGGGCTCAGGCTTGGACTGGGTGCTCTGCAAGCTCTCTTCTAAGCAAGAGGCTTCCATCATTCTAAGACACCAACCAGGGCTGTGCCCACTGCTGGTGCCCAGCCGCAGGGCAGCGAGGGGAGGCCGGAAGCTAAGTGTGCTCTGGGTTCAGCCCTGCTCTCAGCTGATGGGATCAGAGCAAGATGCTAAGAGGCCCTTCCCCCACCCTGCTGAGGGGGCTGAGCAGGGAGCTGGCCAAGCAGAGCAGAGGGAGCCATGCCCGAGCTGGGGAGCTGCCTCCCTGGGAGCCTGGCAGGCTAAGGAGTGAGCTGATTGCTTTGGCTTGCACTGCCCCAAGCCAGCAGAGTGCCAGCAGCTGGGGCAGCTGGGGCAGCCCAGGGACATTGCTAGCTGCAGGCCTTGGAAGCTGCAGCCCCAGGGAGCAGCAGTCTGCAGGGAAGCTCTCAGCAGCCAGCTCAACCCTGTGCAGCACCACGGAGTGCTAGGGGCTGGGAGGGACCTCTGGAGCTCACCCAGGCCAAGGCAGGGGCAGCTAGAGCAGGGCACACAGGGACACAGCCAGGGGGGGCTGGGAAGTCTCCAGAGATGGAGACTCCACCACCTCCCTGGGCAGCCTGCTCCAGGCCTCCAGCACCCTCACACCAAACAACTTTCTCCTCCTGCTCAGATGGAACCTCCTGGCTGCCAGTCTGTGCCCAGTGCCCCTTGTGCTGTCCCTGGGCACCACTGAGCAGAGTCTGGCCCCAGCCTCTTGCCCCCCACAGCTCCTTTCTCTCTTGCTGAGCATTGCTCAGCTCCCCTCTGGGGCTGCTCTTCTGCAGGCTCAGCACCCCCAGGGCTCTCAGCCTTTGCTGCTCCCAGAGCTGCTCCAGGCCCCTCAGCATCTCTGTAGCCTCTGCAGGGCTCTCTCCATCAGTTCCCTGACCCTCTTGATTTGGTGAGCCCAGAACTGGCCCCAGGACTCCAGATGTGGTTTCTCCAGGGCAGAATAGAAGGGAAGGATCTTAAAGGTCTCTTCCAACTTCAATGATTCAATTAAGGAAGTTTCCTGCTCCTGATCAGATGAACTTCTGATGGTGCAGTCTGTGCCCCACTGCCCCTTGGCCTGCCACTGGGCACCAGAGAGCACAGCCTGCTCCCATCCTCCTGCCACCCACCCTTGAAGCATTGATCAGCACTGCTGAGCTCCCCTCTGGGGCTGCTCTTCTGCAGGCTCAGCACCCCCAGGGCTCTCAGCCTTTCATGGAATCAATAAGGTTGGAAAAGACCTCAAAGATCACCGAGTCCAACCTGGCACCCAACACCTCAGGACTAAACCATGGCACCAAGTGCCACATCCAAGGCTTTTCTGAACACCTCCAGGGATGGGGACTCCACCACCTCCCTGGGCAGCACATCCCAATGGCTAACAACTCTCTCTGGGAAGAACTTTCTCCTCACCTCCAGCCTAAACTTCCCCTGGCACAGCTTGAGACTGTGTCCTCTTGTTCTGGTGCTGGCTGCCTGGGAGAAGAGACCAACCCCCTCCTGGCTACAACCTCCCTTCAGGTAGTTGTAGAGAGCAAGAAGGTCTCCCCTGAGCCTCCTCCTCTCCAGGCTAAGCAACCCCAGCTCCCTCAGCCTCTCCTCCCAGGGCTGTGCTCCAGACCCCTCCCCAGCTTTGTTGCCCTTCTCTGGACACCTTCCAGCAAGTCAACCTCCTTCCTAAACTGAGGAGCCCAGAGCTGGACACAGGACTCAAGGTGTGCCTAGTGCTGAGCACAGGGCAGAATGACCTCCCTGCTCCTGCTGGCCACACTGTTCCTGATGCAGGCCCTTGGCCTCCTTGGCTCCTTGCAGAGCTGCTCCAGTCCCATCAGCAGCTTTGTACCCTCAGCACCTCCCCAGGGTCCAGCCACAGGAAGCCCAGGGCGGTGAGGTGGCAGCAGGGCACAGAGCCAGTGTGGTGCTGTGGGCTGGGGCACTGGGCAGCCCTGGGCTCCCCACAGGCTCCCTGGTGCTGCTGCTGCTGCAGGGGGCTGTGCCAGGGCGCTGGGGCAGCTGGGGGGGGAGGGCAGCTGGGCAGCTGCCAGGGCAGGGACGCTGCAGCAGAGCCCTGAGCTGCTCAGATGGCAGCAGGGCTGCTGCTGCCTGGCTGTTCCCCCACGGTGACAGCAGCAAACGAGGGAGAGAAGGGAGAGATGTGCAGGAGCTCTTGACAGGGCTGTGAGGGAGCTCTAGCAGGGACAGGAGCTGGGCTCTTGAAACAAATCACTGTCGTGGCTCAGCCCCAGCGCTGCTGAACACGGCCACCAGCAAAGGTGAAAGCAAGGAGGGAAGGCTGAGGCCCAGGGAATGTGTCACAGCCTGTCCCCGGGGCTGATGGCTTCCTCCCTGCACCCAGCCTGGCTTCAAGCCTGGAGCCTGATGTCCTTGAACCACCACAGAGGCACAGAATGGGCTGGGCTGGAAGGGACCTCCAAAGCTCAGCCAGTCCAAACCCCTCTGCACTCAGCAGGGACATCAACCAGATCAGGCTGCCCAGAGCCCTGTCCAGCCTCACCTTGAATATCTCCAGGGATGAGACCTCAGTCACCTCCCTGGGCAGCCTGTGCCAGGGCTCCACCACCCTCCTGCTGCAGAACTTCCAACCTCAATCTGCTCTGCTCTCACTTCAAACCATTGCCCCTGGTCCTGTCCCTGCAGGCCACTGCAAACAGTCCCTCTGCAACCTTCTTGTAGCCCCCTTCAGGTACTGGAAGGTTGCTCTAAGGTCTCCCTGGAGCCTTCTCTTCTCCAGGCTGAGCACCCCCAGCTCCCTCAGCCTGGCCCAGCTCCTTGGGATGGACAAGCTCCTGTGCCTGCTGTTGGAAGCACTGCCCTGGAGCTCATGGCTGGCAGTCCTGCTCACCAGCACATTCAGCTGTACTCCACCTCTGCCCTGCACTGCTGAGGGGCTGGGGAAGAGGCTTGGACAGCCAAAGCCAAGGACCTGCAGCAGCAGCAGGATGCAACCCAGGCAGCTCTGGGGAGGATGCACCACCCAGTGGGCTCTGAGCCCTCAAAGTTGCCTTGAAGAGGCCTCTGAGGCTGTGTTGGGCTTGCAGCTGTCCAGGATCCCTGAGGCAGGAAGCCTCAGGTGCCTTTGACATCCTGGAGCTGTTGGTTTCTCCATGGGGACCAGAGTCCAGCTGTGCACAAGGCCTGGGCTGTGTGACAGCAGAGTTCTGTCACTGGCCACAGTCCTGCACCATCCATCCCATCTCTGGAGAAAGGAAGAGGTGAGTGAGATCTGGGTGAGACCTCCTGGGTGAGATGAGCTGCTGCAAAGCCAGCCCAAGCCCAGTCCCAGCCCACAGCTCCCAGCTGATCCTCATAGAGTCAAAGAATGGGCTGGAAGAGACCCTCCCAAAGGTCAACTTGCCCACCCCCCCCTGCAGCCAGCAGGAGCAGCTCCAACCAGAGCAGTTTGCTCAGGGCCACATCAAGTCTGACCTTGAGTGTCTCCAGGGATGGAGCCTCCACCACCTCCCTGGGCAGCCTGTGTTCCATCACCCTCCTGCTGCCCAACCTCAGCCTGCCCTGCTCCAGGTCCCAACCATTGCCCCTGTCCTTGGAGACTTCCAGGGCTCAGGCAGATGTGTCCACAGCCTGAGCTCTAGCACTGGATGTGGAACCAGAGTCATGGAACTGTTTGGGTTGGAAAAGCCCTCTGAGACCACTGAGTCCAACCATCAGCATGGCCACTAAACCCTGTCCCTCAGTGCCCTGTCTACGTGTTCCTTGAGCACCTCTAGGGGTGGTCCATGGGCAAGTGCAGGCCAAGGGCAAGTAGAGTCCCTCAGGGATCAGCACTGGGACCAGGCTTGGTTGACATCTTTGTTGGTGCCATGGGCAGTGGCACTGAGGCACCCTCATCACCAAGCTGTGAGGTGCAGCTGACAGCTGGAGGGAAGGGATCCATCCAGAGGGACCTGGACAGAGCTGGGCACAAGTTAACCTCAGGAGGTTCAACAGGACCAAGGGCAAGGTCCTGCAGCTGGCTCAGGGCAATGCCAGGCACTGATACAGGCTGGGCAGGGACTGGCTTGAGAGCAGCCCTGGAGGAAAGGCTTTGGGGGTGCTGGGGGAGGAGAAGCTCAGCAGGAGCCAGCAGTCAGCACTTGCAGCCCAGAGAGCCAAGCAGAGCCTGGGCTGCAGCAAGAGAAGTGTGGCCAGCAGGGGAGGGAGGGGATTCTGCCCCTCTGCTCCACTCTGCTGAGACCACAGCTGCAGCTCTGGGGCCAGTTCTGGAGCCTCTGTGCCAGGAAGGAGCTGGAGGGGCTGGAAGGTGTCCAGAGAAGGGCCAGGAGGATGAGCAGAGGGCTGGAGCTGCTCTGCTCTGGAGACAGACTGAGAGAGTTGGGGTTGTGCAGGCTGGAGAGGAGAAGGCTCCAGGGAGACCTTCTTGTGGCCTTGCAGGATCTGCAGGGGGCTCCAAGAGAAGCTGGGGAGGGACTTTGGAGGGTGTCAGGGAGGGATAGGACTGGGGGGGATGGAGCAAAAGTAGAAGTGGGGAGATTGAGATTGGATGTGAGGAAGAAGTTGTTGCCCATGAGGGTGGTGAGAGCCTGGCACAGGTTGCCCAGGGAGGTGGTGGCAGCCTCCTGCCTGGAGGTGTTTGCAGCCAGGCTGGATGTGGCTGTGAGCAACCTGCTGCAGTGTGAGGTGTCCCTGCCCATGGCAGGGGGTTGGGACTGGCTGAGCCTTGAGGTCCCTTCCTGACACTTCTGTGATCCTGTGGTGACTCCAGCTAGACACAAGAGCAGAGCAGGGAGCTGCAGGGCAGTGTGCAGGGCAAGCCTGCCAGGAGCAGCAGCCATAGCTCTCCTTAAGGAGTGAGGAAGAAGCCAGCTGAGGTCTGTGGCTGACACCCAGGGTCAGCTCCTGCAGTTCATGATTTGCTGCTCACCCTGCAGCACCAAACCTTCCTGCCTGTGAAAATCAGGTGCCAGGGTCCCAGGGGCAGTGCAGCCTCCCCACCTTAGCACTCTGCTCAGGTGCAAGCCATAGGGAGAGGCAATCTCCAGCCAACAGCTTCCCTCCCAGCTCCCCCAGAGATCCTCCAGAGGCCCTGCTCCAGCTCCTACAACACCAAGCAGGTCTTCTCCCATCCATCCCCTGGCAGCTGCCAGGGCTCAGCTTCAAACCTTCATCTGTTGCTGGTAAGTCACACAGAGGCTGTCAGAAGCCTGGCCCTGTGTGCTGCACAATCCTCCAAGCCAAAGCTTGCCTGGCAGAGCAGAGCACCTGAGCTGCACCCTGCCCTCTCATCCCCAGCTCCTCTGCTGCAATGGTGTGAAGCTCTGGCACTGCCCCCCTGTGCCAGCTGACTGCTGTCTCCCCATGTGCCACCCTGGAGGCTTGAAGCTAGCAGCCTGACCCCTTGATGTGAGGGTTTGCCCCTTGGAGACAGAGGCCAGGGAGAGAAGAGGTGGCCCAGCCCTGCCCTGAGCTAGGCAGGGTCTTGGCAGCCTGTCCAGGTGTGCAGCTACCTAGAAGCATGGAACTGGTTGGGGTGGGAAAGGCCTCTGAGCTCACCCAGTCCAACCAGCAGCCCAACCCCCCCATGGCCACCAAGCCATGGCCCCAAGTGCCATGGCCATAGGCTCCTTGAACACCCCCAGGCATGGGGACTCCACCACCTCCCTGGGCAGCCTGTGCCAATGGCTGACCAACCATCAACCCAACCCCACCATGGCCACCAAAGCCATGGCCCCAGGTGCCATGGCCACAGGCTCCTTCAACACCCCCAGGCATGGGGACTCCACCACCTCCCTGGGCAGCCTCTTGCAGAATCCTTTCACTGAACAAATTGTTCCTCATCTCCAACCTAAGCCTCCCCTGGCACAATTCCAGGCCAGTTCCTCTCCTTCCACCACCTGAGACTAGGGAGAAGAGGGCAACCATCAGCCCAGCACCACCATGCCATTAAAGCATGGCCCCAGGTGCCATGGCCACAGGCTCCTTGAGCACCTCCCATCCAGCACTGGGGCAGCAGCAGCAGCAGCAGGACTGGGGTAGGGCTGCTGTGCTTGTGGGGGTCACTGCAGAGGGCATGGAGATCATGGCATCAGAGAATGCTTAGGGTGGGAAGGGACCTCTGCAGCTCCCCCAGAGCAGTGCTGACAGCTGCAGCCAGAGCAGGTTGCTCAGAGCCCCAGACAGCCTCAGCTGGGATGGTGCCAGGGATGGAGCAGCTCCAACCTCTCTGGGCAGCCTGGGCCAGGCTCTCCCCACCCCCAGTGCCAAACATTTCTCCCTTCTCTCCACCCTGAATCTGCTTCCAGCTCTTTGCCTGCCCCCCCTGCTGCCCACATGTGCATGGGTGAAGCCACCTCACACAGAGCTGGTGTTAGACAGACCCTGAAGGATCCCTTGGCGTTGGGGCTGGGGTTTGGAGGGGCTTCCTTGCCCTGTCTTCCCTCCCCCAGTTAGAACCCCCTACAGCTGGGGATGTCCTGGGGCACACACATGGCCTTCTTCCCAAGACCCCCCTGGTGGGTGTCAGTGTGGACCAGCTCTGGCCAGCAGGTTCTGCATCCCACCCTGCTCCTCAGAAGGATGTCTGGGCCCAGTGCTCTACCCTGGGCCCCTGGGAATGCCATGGGGTGTGGGCATCTGTGCCTGGGGAGTGCCCTGGCTTTGCTCCCCCGGGCTCCTTGCTGGGCTCTGTGCCCCCCTGGGAGGGGAGCAGGAAGGTGCCTTTCAGAGTCCTCAGCAGCACTCCATTCCCAGCTGAGTCCCAGCATCTGGATCTGTGCAGCTGGCAGAGCAATCCTGTGAGCCCAGGGAAGCAGAGATTAGCAAGGGGGGGGAAACTCAGGGCTTAGGTGGGATCAGGAGGAGGAGAGGAGGATTTGAGGCTTGTCCCACGGGTTAAGCCACTTGTACAGGCTGGGATTAGGCAGGGAGGAGCCTGAGCCTGGGGGGGGGAAGCTGCTGCCCCCTCCCCTGAGCCCTGCCCACGCACTCCAGCCTCTGGCCAGCAGGAGGGGGACAGCTCGACCCCAAACCCCACAGCTCCAGGGGCAGGGCTGGCCCCGGGAGGGTCTCCTCTGCCCCCAGCCTGCTTTTGGCTGGGACGGGGTCAGCTCTCTTCCCAGCAGCTGGGGTTTGGATTCAGGGTGAGCACAGCTCTGGTGAGGCACTGGTGGGTTAGCTGCTGCTGAGTCTCACAGAATCAGAGAGGTGTTGGGGTTGGAAGAGACCTCTGAGGTCCTCCTACCCAACCAGCAGCCCAAGCCCACCGTGGCCACCAAACCGTGGCCCCAGGCGCCATGGCCACAGGGTTCCTGAGCACCTCCAGCCATGGGGACTCCACCACCTCCCTGGGCAGCCTGGGACAGTCCCTGACCACCCTGGCAGCAAAGACATTTTCCCTCATCTCCAACCTAAGCCTCCCCTGGCACAATTCCAGGCCAGTTCCTCTCCTTCCACCACCTGAGACTAGGGAGAAGAGGGCAACCATCAGCCCAGCACCACCATGCCATTAAAGCATGGCCCCAGGTGCCATGGCCACAGGCTCCTTGAGCACCTCCCATCCAGCACTGGGGCAGCAGCAGCAGCAGCAGCAGGACTGGGGTAGGGCTGCTGTGCTTGTGGGGGTCACTGCAGAGGGCATGGAGATCATGGCATCAGAGAATGCTTAGGGTGGGAAGGGACCTCTGCAGCTCCCCCAGAGCAGTGCTGACAGCTGCAGCCAGAGCAGGTTGCTCAGAGCCCCAGACAGCCTCAGCTGGGATGGTGCCAGGGATGGAGCAGCTCCCACCTCTCTGGGCAGCCTGGGCCAGGCTCTCCCCACCCCCAGTGCCAAACATTTCTCCCTTCTCTCCACCCTGAATCTGCTTCCAGCTCTTTGCCTGCCCTTTGGTGCCCCCTCACCTGCTGGCACAGCCAGTGGTTGCTCCTGAAGCCCTCTGGCCTTGCCCTGCTGGGGGATCCCTGCTGACACCTGGGTGCTGCTGGGGCAACAGTATGGATCCTGCCACCCTCAGAGCAGAGCTGAGTCTGCTGTGTCCCCTCCGTGCCAGTGGGAGCCAGGACCTTGGAGCTTTTCAAGGGTGAGATGGAGGGAGCCTCAGCTGAGCCACTGATGTGCTGCAGCCCCTGGGAACAGAAAGAGCAGTCAGCAGTGACAACACCTCCTGGCACTTGCCAGCCATGGAGCTTCCAAGTGATGTCTCCCCCAGGCTGCTGTGCAGACACTGCTGGGGGTCAGTCCCAGGCACCAGCAGCGTGTGCCAGCTCCCCTTGGGCACGGGGAGAGGACAGCAAAAGGGACCTTGTGCAGCTGGGAGAGGCAGCCTGCAAAGGGGAGCCAAAAACTGGCCTCTGAAAGCAGTCCTCCTGCTGGTGGTGGCCACACAGCCACCCAGGTGGCCACCAACTCCAGTGGAGCGCAGCAAGGAGGCTCCCTGGACCCTGGGCTCCCTCAGGAGGGGCAGGAACCAGCAGAGCAGACCTCCATGTGCCACTGAAGGAGGCACCCTGGGCTCCCTGCCTGGAGGGGCAGGAACCAGCAGAGCAGACCTCCATGTGCCACTGAAGGAGGCTCCCCGGGCTCCCTGCCTGGAGGGGCAGGAACCAGCAGAGCAGACCTCCATGTGCCACTGAAGGAGGCTCCCTGGGCTCCCTCAGCAGGGGCAGGAACCAGCAGAGCAGACCTCCATGTGCCACTGAAGGAGGCTCCCTGGGCTCCCTGTCTGGAGGGGCAGGAACCAGCAGAGCAGACCTCCATGTGCCACTGAAGGAGGCTCCCTGGGCTCCCCAGCCGTGTGCTCCAGCCCCCTCCCCAGCTGTGCTCCAGCCCCCTCCCCAGCTGTGCCCCAGCCCCCTCCCCAGCTGTGCTCCAGCCCCCTCCCCAGCTGTGTGTTCCAGCCCCCTCCCCAGCTGTGCTCCAGCCCCCTCCCCAGCTGTGTGCCCCAGCCCCCTCCCCAGCTGTGTGCCCCAGCCCCCTCCCCAGCTCTGTGCCCCAGCCCCCTCCCCAGCTGTGCCCCAGCCCCCTCCCCAGCTGTGTGCCCCAGCCCCCTCCCCAGCTGTGTGCCCCAGCCCCCTCCCCAGCTGTGCCCCAGCCCCCTCCCCAGCTGTGCTCCAGCCCCCTCCCCAGCTGTGTGTTCCAGCCCCCTCCCCAGCTATGCTCCAGCCCCCTCCCCAGCTGTGCTCCAGCCCCCTCCCCAGCTGTGCTCCAGCCCCCTCCCCAGCTGTGTGTTCCAGCCCCCTCCCCAGCTGTGCCCCAGCCCCCTCCCCAGCTGTGTGCCCCAGCCCCCTCCCCAGCTGTGTGCCCCAGCCCCCTCCCCAGCTGTGCCCCAGCCCCCTCCCCAGCTGTGCCCCAGCCCCCTCCCCAGCTGTGCTCCAGCCCCCTCCCCAGCTGTGTGTTCCAGCCCCCTCCCCAGCTATGCTCCAGCCCCCTCCCCAGCTGTGCTCCAGCCCCCTCCCCAGCTGTGCTCCAGCCCCCTCCCCGGCTGTGCCCCAGCCCCCTCCCCAGCTGTGTGCCCCAGCCCCCTCCCCAGCTGTGCCCCAGCCCCCTCCCCAGCTGTGCCCCAGCCCCCTCCCCAGCTGCGTTGCCCTTCTCTGGACACCTTCCAGCGCCTCAATGTCCTTCTTAACCTGAGGAGCCCCGAACTGGACACAGCTCTCCAGGATCTCTTCCAGCCGCAAGGGTTCTGTGAGTCTATGACCCCCTGACAGTGGTGGGGCAGGGACTGCCCCCAGGCAGGAGTCAGAGCCCCAAGGCAGCACCCTGGGGGTGCCCTCTGCAGCCACCAGCTGGGGGGCAGGGGGGGGGGCTCTCCTTGTGGGCAGCAGGAGGACCCAGGCCCGCGGGCTCCAGCAGCGGGAGCTGCAAGCCTGCAGAGGAAGGAGCCTTAACGAGGTGCTTTATTAATTGCCTTGTGAGCTCCTCCTCTAATGATCCCCCCCCAGCTCCCTCTGCTTGGAGCTAATGGCCTGTGGCGTGTTCGGCAGCTGGCTGGGCTGGAGGTGCCCGGGCGGCCGGCGGGGGGCGGCGCGGGGGCTGCCGGCCGGGCAGGTCCCTCGCCCCCTGCTTCCCCCTGCTGCCCCCTGCTGCCCCCTGCTGCCCCCTGCTTCCCCCTGCTGCCCCCTGCTGCCCCCTGCTGCCCCCTGCTTCCCTCTGCTGCCCCCTGCTTCCCCCTGCATCCCCCTGCTGCCCCCTGCTTCCCCCTGCTGCCCCCTGCTGCCCCCTGCTTCCCCCTGCTGCCCCCTGCATCCCCCTGCTTCCCCCTGCTTCCCCCTGCTGCCCCCTGCATCCCCCTGCTGCCCCCTGCATCCCCCTGCTGCCCCCTGCTTCCCCCCTGCTTCCCCCTGCTTCCCCCTGCTGCCCCCTGCTTCCCCCTGCTTCCCCCTGCTTCCCCCTGCTGCCCCCTGCTTCCCCCTGCTTCCCCCTGCTGCCCCCCTGCTTCCCCCTGCTTCCCCCTGCTGCCCCCTGCTGCCCCCTGCTTCCCTCTGCTGCCCCCTGCTTCCCCCTGCTGCCCCCTGCTTCCCTCTGCTTCCCCCTGCTTCCCCCTGCTGCCCCCTGCTTCCCCCCGCTGCCCCCCGCTGCCCCCTGCTGCCCCCTGCTTCCCCCTGCTTCCCCCTGCTGCCCCCTGCTGCCCCCTGCTTCCCCCTGCTGCCCCCTGCTTCCCCCTGCTTCCCCCTGCTGCCCCCTGCTTCCCCCTGCTGCCCCCTGCTTCCCCCTGCTGCCCCCCTGCTTCCCTCTGCTTCCCCCTGCTGCCCCCTGCTTCCCCCTGCTTCCCCCTGCTGCCCCCTGCTGCCCCCTGCTTCCCCCTGCTTCCCCCTGCTGCCCCCTGCTTCCCTCTGCTTCCCCCTGCTGCCCCCTGCTGCCCCCTGCTTCCCTCTGCTGCCCCCTGCTTCCCCCTGCTGCCCCCTGCTTCCCCCTGCTGCCCCCTGCTGCCCCCTGCTTCCCCCTGCTGCCCCCTGCTGCCCCCTGCTTCCCCCTGCTGCCCCCTGCTTCCCCCTGCTTCCCCCTGCTGCCCCCCTGCTTCCCCCTGCTTCCCCCTGCTGCCCCCTGCTGCCCCCTGCTTCCCTCTGCTGCCCCCTGCTTCCCCCTGCTGCCCCCTGCTTCCCTCTGCTGCCCCCTGCTGCCCCCTGCTTCCCCCTGCTGCCCCCTGCTTCCCCCTGCTTCCCCCTGCTGCCCCCTGCTGCCCCCTGCTTCCCTCTGCTGCCCCCTGCTTCCCCCTGCTGCCCCCTGCTTCCCTCTGCTTCCCCCTGCTGCCCCCTGCTTCCCCCTGCTTCCCCCTGCTGCCCCCTGCTGCCCCCTGCTTCCCTCTGCTTCCCCCTGCTGCCCCCTGCTTCCCCCTGCTGCCCCCTGCTGCCCCCTGCTTCCCCCTGCTTCCCCCTGCTGCCCCCTGCTTCCCTCTGCTGCCCCCTGCTGCCCCCTGCTGCCCCCTGCTTCCCCCTGCTTCCCCCTGCTGCCCCCTGCTTCCCTCTGCTGCCCCCTGCTTCCCCCTGCTGCCCCCTGCTTCCCTCTGCTTCCCCCTGCTGCCCCCTGCTTCCCCCTGCTGCCCCCTGCTGCCCCCTGCTTCCCCCTGCTTCCCCCTGCTTCCCCCTGCTGCCCCCTGCTTCCCCCTGCTTCCCCCTGCTGCCCCCTGCTTCCCTCTGCTGCCCCCTGCTTCCCTCTGCTGCCCCCTGCTTCCCCCTGCTGCCCCCTGCTGCCCCCTGCTTCCCCCTGCTTCCCCCTGCTGCTCCCTGCTTCCCCCTGCTTCCCCCTGCTTCCCCCTGCTGCCCCCTGCTGCCCCCTGCATCCCCCTGCTGCCCCCTGCTTCCCCCTGCTTCCCCCTGCTGCCCCCTGCTTCCCTCTGCTGCCCCCTGCTTCCCCCTGCTGCCCCCTGCTTCCCTCTGCTTCCCCCTGCTTCCCCCTGCTTCCCCCTGCTGCCCCCTGCTTCCCCCTGCTGCCCCCTGCCCCCCCGGCCCCAGCCTCCCGCCAGGGGCTCTGCTGCACCCCAGGGAGGGGAAGGGGTGCTGGGGCACCCTGCCCTTGCCCCTGCCCCCAGAGGATCCCAGTGTCCCAGCACGGTGGGGGTGGGAAGGGGACCTCTGGGGATCACCCAGCCCAAGCCCCCTGCCCCAGCAGGGCACCCACAGCAGCTTGCCCAGGGGCACAGTGCCCAGGGGGGGTTGGAAGCTCTCCACACAAGGAGACTCCACAACCTCTCTGGGCAGCCTGCTCCAGGCCTCCAGCACCCTCACACCAAACAACTTTCTCCTCCTGCTCACATGGAACCTTCAGGCAGCTGTTGAGAGCAAGGAGGTCTCCCCTTAGCCTCCTCTTCTCCAGACTGAACACAGATGCACAGAGTGCATTGGGTAGGAAGGGACCCTCAAGGGGCATCATGTCCAGCCCCCCTGCAGGCAGCAGGGACAGCTCCAGCCAGAGCCAGGGGCCACAGCAAGTCTGATCTGGAATGTCTTCAGGCACAGGGCATCAACCCCCTCCCTGGGCAGCCTCTTCCAGGGTCTCACCACCCTCACTGTGCAGAACTCCCTCCTGATGCCCAACCTCAACCTGCCCTGCTCCAGTTTCAAACCACTGCTGCTCATCCTATCCCCACAGCCCCTCCTGAGCAGTCCCTCCCCAGCTCTCCTGGAGCCCTTCAGGTACTGGCAGGCAGCTCTGATGTCTCCCTGGAGCCTTCTCCTTTCCAGGCTGAACAGCCCCAAACCCCCCAGGCTGTCCCCACAGCAGAGGTTCTCCAACCCTCTGAGCACCCTTGTGGCCTCCTCTGGACCCTCTCCATCAGCTCCAGGTCCTTCTGGTGTTGGGGGTCCCATATCAGGACCCAGCCCTGCAGGTGAGGTCTCCCAGGGCAGAGCAGAGGGGCAGGATCCTCTCTCCAGCTCTGGCCACACTGCTTTGGATGCAGCCCAGGCTGCCCTTGGCCTTCTGTGCTGCCAGTGCCCATTGCTGCCTCCTGCCCAGCTTCTCCCCCACCAGCACCCCCAAGTCCTTCCCTGCAGGGCTGCTCCCAACCTCCTCACCCCCAGCCTGGATTGATACCAAGGATTGCCCCAACCCAGCTGCAGGGCCTTGCACCTTGCCTCAGGAGGTTCTCCCCAGCCCTCCTCCCTTCTCATGCTCTGCCCTCTTCCCCTGCCCTTCCTCCCCAGGCTCTCCTGGCATCACTGCTGCTCTGTTCAGGGTGCCCAGGAGAGTGAAGGGTGGGCATGGGCAGCTCTGGAGGTGGCTGCTGGGCCTCCCCACGCCTGCTGGGGCTTGTCTGCAGGCTGAGCAGCAGGAAGGGGAATAAATTAGCAGCCTCAAGTGGAGGCTGGGGGCTTGCACACAGGAGCTTGCTGGTGCAGGCTCCACGCTTCAGCCTGCCCCATTGGTGGGCATCAGGGCTGTGTTTGTGCTCAGTGCTGGCATTAATTAGTGGTGGGAGCTGGGGTGAGCCTGAGCTCCAGCTCTCCACAGACAGAGTGACTCATCCATCCCCTGCTCTCCACCCCAGCCTTGCTGCTGGAGCTCTGTCAGCCTCAGCCACCCACCCTCGCAGCAGGGGAAGCTCCTCAGAGCAGCTCACGCTCCCCTGCTGCCCATGCCTGATGGAAAAGCCCTCCCCAGCTCTGCCTGCTGCCACACCACCAGCCTCTGGCTTTGCTGCCTGAGCCTGCTTGCAAAGCTGGGAGCAGTTTTAGGCCTGGCCCATTTTTTCTCCCAAGGCACCCAGCCCCTGCTGTGGGGCTGGGGTAGCACCAGGTCACTCTCCTCTGGTTGGGGCTCTCCTCTGGTTGTGTCATAGGACCGAAAAGGTCCCCAAAGCAACCCCTCCCCCCACCCCTGAGCCCTCCTGGGGCATAGGGCAGGAGCCTGAGATGCTGCTGCTGCTGCCCAGGCTGTGCCCCCAGGGCCATACCCCACCCCATGCCCACCCCAATGCCCCATGCAGGCACAGAGGCAGGGTGCAGGTGGCTGCAGGGATGCTGGGGGAGGTCTGAGCATGGCCAGGGGCATGCCAAGCCCTCTGCAGCAGACCATGGCCTTGGCAAAGAACCCATGGGGCTGAGCCAGGCATGGGGAGGGGATCCCAGAAGCACAGAATCGTTTTGGTTGGAAAGGATCTTCAAACCCAAGCATTCTCCAGCTCTGCCAAACCTGGTGCCAAGCCATGGCCCACAGCACCACAGCTCTGAAGCCCCTCCAGGGATGGGGACTCCACCACCGCCCTGGGCAGCCTGGGCCAGGCCTTGAGAACCCTCAAGGAGAAGAAATTGTTCCTCATGGCCAACCTGAACCTCCCCTGGGGCAACCTGAGGCTGTTTCCTCTTGTTCCTTGAGGGAAGAGCCCAACCCCCACCTGTCTCCAACCCCCTCTCAGGGAGCTGCAGAGAGCAATGAGGTCTCCCCTCAGCCTCCTCTTCCCCAGGCTGAGCAAGGCCAGACCCTGAGCTGCTGCTCAGCAGCCCCTGGGGAAACCCAGCTTGTCCAGCACAGGGCCATCCCCAGGGGCCACTGCTATGTCCTCACACGAAGCTCTGCCACGGTGCAGAGCTGAGCCAGGCTCAAGCTGCCAGCCCCCAGCAAAGGGGGGGACCTGCAGAGCAGCTGCTGGGGTTGCCAACATGAGGGTTGTGGCTCCTCAAGGTGGCAACTGAGCCACAAAGCTTTGCTGGGGATGTCCACCAGCATAGAATCACAGCATCCAGCAGGTTGGGGAAGACCTCTGGGTTCATCAAGTCCAACCTATTACCTATCACCCAACACCTCTCTGGCCAGCCTGACCTAGTGTGAGGTGAGGTGTCCCTGCCCATGGCAGGGGGCTTGGAACTAGATGATCCTTGTGGTCCCTTCCCCTCCCTGACTGATACTATGATACCTCCTGACAACCAAACCATGGCTCCAAGTGCCACATCCAATAACACCTCCAGGGGTGGGGACTCTACCACCTCCCTGGGCAGCACATTCCAGTGGCCAATTCCTCTCTCAGTGGAGAACTTTCTCCTCACCTCCAGCCTAAACCTGCCCTGGTGCAGCTTGAGACTGTGTCCTCTTGTTCTGCTGCCTGGGAGAAGAGACCAACCCCCACCTGGCTACAACCACCCTTCAGGGAGTTGTAGAGAGCAAGAAGGTCTCCCCTGAGCCTCCTCCTCTCCAGGCTAAGCAACCCCAGCTCCCTCAGCCTCTCCTCACAGGGCTGTGCTCCAGCCCCCTCCCCAGCTTTGTTGCCCTTGTGGAGGAGCTGTCTGGGGTGTCCCAGGAACCCCAATCCCCCCCCAGCTCAGGCAGAGCAACCCAAGCCAGGCCATCCCCAGGCAAAGGCAGAGGGGAAGCAGGAGCCCTGGGCAGCAGCCCAAGAGGCCCTTCAGATGTGTGCAGCCCACGAGAGTCTATTTCCTGCCTCTTCAACACAAAGCAGCTGGATGCTGGTTTGGGGGTTTGTTGGTTGTTTGTTTTCCCTCCTGTAGCAGGAATTCTGCTGAATGCTTCCTCCTGGATCAGCTGAAAATAGCTCCAGTGCCTGCTAAGGACTCATCAGCTGGGGTTTGTCCTGGAGCTGCTGCTGCTGCTGTGGCTTGCACAGGAGGAGAATGGCTCCAGGGGCTGCTGGTGGGACTGGAGAAGCTCTGGGAGCAGCAAAGGCTGAGAGCCCCTGGGGGTGCTGAGCCTGCAGAAGAGCAGCCCCAGAGGGGAGCTGAGCAATGCTCAGCAAGAGAGAAAGGAGCTGTGGGGGGCAAGAGGCTGGGGCCAGGCTCTGCTCAGTGGTGCCCAGGGACAGCACCAGGGGCAGTGGGCACAGACTGGCAGCCAGGAGGTTCCATGTGGAGAGAAGGAGAAAGTTGTTTGGTGTGAGGCTGCTGGAGGCCTGGAGCAGGCTGCCCAGGGAGGTGGTGGAGTCTCCATCTCTGGAGACTTCCCAGCCCCCCCTGGCTGTGTCCCTGTGTGCCCTGCTCTAGCTGCCCCTGCCTTGGCCTGGGTGAGCTCCAGAGGTCCCTCCCAGCCCCTAGCACTCCGTGGTGCTGCACAGGGTTGAGCTGGCTGCTGAGAGCTTCCCTGCAGACTGCTGCTCCCTGGGGCTGCAGCTTCCAAGGCCTGCAGCTAGCAATGTCCCTGGGCTGCCCCAGCTGCCCCAGCTGCTGGCACTCTGCTGGCTTGGGGCAGTGCAAGCCAAAGCAATCAGCTCACTCCTTAGCCTGCCAGGCTCCCAGAGAGGCAGCTCCCCAGCTCGGGCATGGCTCCCTCTGCTCTGCTTGGCCAGCTCCCTGCTCAGCCCCCTCAGCAGGGTGGGGGAAGGGCCTCTTAGCATCTTGCTCTGATCCCATCAGCTGAGAGCAGGGCTGAACCCAGAGCACACTTAGCTTCCGGCCTCCCCTCGCTGCCCTGCGGCTGGGCACCAGCAGTGGGCACAGCCCTGGTTGGTGTCTTAGAATGATGGAAGCCTCTTGCTTAGAAGAGAGCTTGCAGAGCACCCAGTCCAAGCCTGAGCCCAGCACTGCCAGGGCACCACCAAACCCTCAGCACCACAGCTCCACAGCTTGGAAACCCCTCCAGGGATGGGGACTCCACCACTGCCCTGGGCAGCCTGGGCCAGGCCTTGACAACCCTCCAGGGGAAGAAATTGTTCTTCATGGACAAGCTAAACCTCCCCTGGGGCAACCTGAGGCCATTTCCTCTCACCCTGCCACTTGTTCCTTGGGAGCAGAGCCCAACCCCCACCTGGCTCCAGCCTCCTCTCAGGGAGCTGCAGAGAGCAATGAGGTCTCCCTCAGCCTCCTCTTCTCCACACTGAACCCTGCCCCCAGCTCCCTCAGCTGCTCCTCCCGAGGCTTGAAGACCCTTCCCCAGCTTCATTGCCCCTTCTCTGCACACCCTCCAGCCCCTCAATGCCCTTCTGGGAGTGAGGAGCCCAAACCTGAGCACAGTGTTGGAGGAACAACCTCCCCAGTGCTGGGCAGGGGGGCACAGTCCCTGCCCTGCCCTGCTGGCTGGCACAGGTCAGGTGCTGGTGGCCCCTGCTGGCTGCCAGCTGGGGAGCAGAGGTTTCATTGGCAGCAGAGTCCTCTCCTGGGGCCCTGCTATTTTTGGCAGCCCTTCTGCTCTGCAGCCAGTCCTGCAGTGCCCAGCAGCCTGCTCCCCTGCCCCCTCCTGCTTGCCCATTATTGCCAATTTCCTCTTCCCCAGAACTACATTTATCTCCTCTTTTAATTGCTTGAGAGCTCCCAGGACCAGCTCAGGCTCAACCTTGCCCCTCTGCCAGCCCTCTTCCCTGTCTTCAGGCTGCCCTTCCCACCACAGATCTGCAGCCTCAGGGCCCAGCTCAGCATCTCTGGGGTACTTTTGGCCTCCTTTCTCTCATTTTCATTTGCCAGTCCCAGCCCAGCTCAGCAGCCAGGCTTTGGTCCACTGCCAGTTCATGCTGGGAGTCCTTGCAATGAATCATAGAATGGGCTGGGTTGGAAGGGACCTCCAAAGCTCAGCCAGTCCAACCCCCTCTGCACTCAGCAGGGGCATCCTCCACCAGAGCAGGCTGCCCAGAGCCCCCTCCAGCCTCACCTGGAATAGCTCCAGGGATGGAGCCTCATCCACCTCCCTGGGCAGCCTGTTGCAGTGTTCCAGCAGCCTCCTGGTGCAGAACTTGTTCCTTGTGTGTCCAGGAGGAGACCTTCCTCCTGCCAGCCCAGGTGGTGTCACCCTACACGTGTCTGAGGTGAGCTCTGCCCTTCTCCAGCCTGGTGCCTGTCCCAAAGCAGGCACCAAGACTTCTGCTGGGTGCTGAGCAGCCTCTGATGGGGGGAGGTCCATGGCCCCCCACTGCCTGCTCTCCTCTGGGTCCTGAGGTGAGCAAGAGAGAGTTGGAGCCCTGCCTCTGTGCTCCAGCAGAGTGATCCAGCCTCTGATCCTGCTCCTGGAGCAGACTGCAGCACAAGGAGACCATTTGTCACTTCAGCTCCTGAAGGCCTCCAGCTTGTTCCCTTTCTGGGAGCTCTTCAGAAGCCTCTGATGAGTCTTCTGCTGTCTGCTGTCCTCCAGCAGCTGAGCCAACAGCATCCTGGCTGCTGGTTCTGCGTCCTCAGCCTGGCCCAAGAGGGAGAGCTGCAGACCAGCTGCTCAGGCTGCTTCCTGGTGGCTTCTGCTCCAGCAGAGATCTCCCTCCTGACTGCAGGTTGCTTCCCCAGGCTTTCCTGGGAAGCTTCCAGCTTTCCTCCTAGATGCAATCTCAGCTGGGCTTGCAAAGCCTCCAGCTCTTGATCTGCTTTTGATTCAGGCCTGCCAGCCTTCTGCCTTCTCTGCTGGTCCTTCACAGCCATCTGTGAGGCTTCTTTGGGCTGCCCACTCCCTCCTGGCGGTGCCTCAGCACCGCTGCTGAAGCGTGGCTGGGGGTAGGAGGTGTCCTTGGTGGTTCTGGGGTGCAGAGCCCCTCAGCCATGAGCTCCAAGGGAAGGGAAGGGAAGGTTTGGGAAGGGAAGGGAAGGTTTGGGAAGGAAAGGGAAGGGAAGGGAAGGGAAGGTTTGGGAAGGGAAGGGAAGGGAAGGTTTGGGAAGGGAAGGTTTGGGAAGGGAAGGGAAGGTTTGGGAAGGAAAGGGAAGGTTTGGGAAGGGAAGGTTTGGGAAGGGAAGGGAAGGTTTGGGAAGGGAAGGTTTGGGAAGGTTTGGGAAGGGAAGGTTTGGGAAGGGAAGGTTTGGGAAGGGAAGGTTTGGGAAGGTTTGGGAAGGGAAGGTTTGGGAAGGGAAGGTTTGGGAAGGGAAGGGAAGGGAAGGTTTGGGAAGGGAAGGGAAGGGAAGGTTTGGGAAGGGAAGGGAAGTTTTGGGAAGGGAAGGGAAGGGAAAGGAAGGTTTGGGAAGGGAAGGGAAGGTTTGGGAAGGGAAGGGAAGGGAAGGTTTGGGAAGGGAAGGGAAGGGAAGGTTTGGGAAGGTTTGGGAAGGTTTGGGAAGGTTTGGGAAGGGAAGGGAAGGGAAGGGAAGGGAAGGGAAGGGAAGGGAAGGGAAGGGAAGGGAAGGGAAGGGAAGGGACATGAGAGATTGGCAGGGGGAGGATGCATGAGGTGGGCAGTAAGGGATGCATGGACTGGGCAGGATGAGAATGCACAGGACAGGCAGAGGAGGATGCAGAGGACAGGCAGGAAGGAGCAGCCCCAGGGCTGGCCCCGCAGAGGACAAGAGGCAGAGGAGCAGCAGCCGCAGCGGGGAGCGGCTGGGGGTGAGGAGCCCTGGCGCTGGCCGTGCGCCACCGCTCCCGCGTTTGATGTCCCCGACGTCCCCGGGGCAGCCCCCGCTCTGGGATCCGCGGCACAAAGGCGACCTCGAGGGCGGCGGGGGCCGAGCTCCTTCCCTGAATAGCTGCCCCTCCGCGCCCCGCAGCTCCGCGGCCGCGGGCTCCGGCTGGGGGGCTGCGCACACTGAGCCCATTCATCCCCCGGCAAAGGGCCCTTGTTCCCTGCAGACGGGCTGCGGGGCCGGGCCGGCTGCAGCGGGCAGGGGGCAGCCTGGCCACCGGCAGCCCCGGGCGCTGCGCAGCGCCGATGGCTCCGGCGGGGCTGCGGCAGGAGCTGCGAGCTGCTTCCCATGGCGGGGGCGCAGCCAGGGCTCCGCGGCACCCGGCACCCGCTCCCCTTCCCGGGCTGGGGCAGGCCGTGCTGGCGGGGAATCCCCAGAGAACAGGGCTGGGGAGGGGCAGCTGAGGGACATGGAGGGGTTGAGGCTGGAGAACAGGAGGCTGAGAGGAGAGCTCACTGCTGGGGAAGAGGAGGCTGAGAGGAGAGCTCATCGCTGGGGAAGAGGAGGCTGAGAGGAGAGCTCACCGCTGGGGAAGAGGAGGCTGAGAGGAGAGCTCATTGCTGGGGAAGAGGAGGCTGAGAGGAGAGCTCACTGCTGAGGAAGGGGAGGCTGAGAAGAGAGCTCTCTGCTGGGGAAGAGGAGGCTGAGAAGAGAGCTCTCTGCTGGGGAAGAGGAGGCTGAGAGGAGAGCTCCCTGCTGGGGAAGAGGAGGCTGAGAGGAGAGCTCACTGCTGGGGAAGGGGAGGCTGAGAGGAGAGCTCACTGCTGGGGAAGAGGAGGCTGAGAGGAGAGCTCACTGCTGGGGAAGAGGAGGCTGAGAGGAGAGCTCCCTGCTGGGGAAGAGGAGGCTGAGAGGAGAGCTCACTGCTGGGGAAGGGGAGGCTGAGAGGAGAGCTCATTGCTCTCTAGAGCTCCCTGAGAGGCGGCTGGAGCCAGGTGGTCTCTTCTCCCAGACAACAAGTGACAAGAGGAAACAGCCTCAGGTTGCCCCAGGGGAGGTTCAGGTTGGCCATGAGGAACAATTTCTCCCCCTGGAGGGTTGTCCAGGCCTGGCCCAGGCTGCCCAGGGCGGTGGTGGAGTCCCCATCCCTGGAGGGGTTTCAAAGCTGTGGTGCTGAGGGCCATGCTGTGGTGGTGCCCTGGCAGTGCTGGGCTCAGGCTTGGACTGGGTGACCTCGAAAGTGTCTTCCAACCCAAACAGTTCCATGGCTCTGTTCCTGGTGCACCAGACAGGGCTGAGACCTCTCTGGATCCAGGCATAGAGTCATAGAATGACAGAATGCTCCAGGTGGGAAGGGACCCTTGAAGGTCATCGTGTCCAACCCTCCTGCAGTCAGCAGGGGCATCTTCAACTAGATCAGGTTGCTCAGGGCTCCCAGGAGCAGCCAAGAGACCACCCCTGTGCTCTGGCCCATGCCACACATGGGTGGGCATGGAGCAGCAGGGTGAGGAATCACAGAACCATCAGGGTTGGAAGAGACTTCTAAGCTCATCAAGTCCAACCTTCTAGGCAGCACTACGCCGTGTCCTGAAGTGCCACATCCACTCCTGTGCCTCTGAACACCTGCAGCCTGCCTCAGGTGGCAGCAGGAGAGATGCCAAGAGGCTTGGTGACCTCATCCTGTCCTGCAGCCTCTCCCCAACGCTGCTCCTGCTCCCACAAATCCCAGCACCCCAAAACCCCCCAGCACCCTGCAGCCCCCTGCACCCCAGAGCCCCCTGCACCCTGCAGCCCCCAGCACCACGCAGCCCCTAGCACCCTGCTGGCCCCAGCACCCCATAACCCCCAGCACCCTGCAGCCCCCAGCACCCCATAACCCCCAGCACCCCATAACCCCCAGCACCACGCTGGCCCCAGCACCCCATAACCCCCAGCACCCCGCAGCCCCCAGCACCCCACAGCCCCCAGCACCCCGCAGCCCCCAGCACCCCACAGCCCCCAGCACCCCATAACCCCCAGCACCCCACAGCCCCCAGCACCCCGCAGCCCCCAGCACCCCACAGCCCCCAGCACCCCGCAGCCCCCAGCACCCTGCTGGCCCCAGCACCCCATAACCCCCAGCACCCCACAGCCCCCAGCACCCCATAACCCCCAGCACCCCGCTGGCCCCAGCACCCCATAACCCCCAGCACCCCACAGCCCCCAGCACCCCATAACCCCCAGCACCCCACAGCCCCCAGCACCACGCAGCCCCCAGCACCACGCAGCCCCCAGCACCACGTGGTACCCCACAAATCCCAGCAACCCACACCCACAGCACCCCACAGCCCACAGCACCCCACAGCCCACAGCACCCCACACCAACCCCATGCAGACCTACAGGCTGGGGTCAGAGTGGCTGAGAACAGTCAGGTGGAGAGGGACCTGGGGGTGCTGGTTGACGGTAGGCTGAACATGAGCCTGCAGTGTGCCCAGGCAGCCAGGAGGGCCAATGGCATCCTGGCCTGCATCAGGAACAGTGTGGCCAGCAGGAGCAGGGAGGTCATTGTGCCCCTGTACACTGCACTGGTTAGGCTGCACCTTGAGTCCTGTGTCCAGTTCTGGGCCCCTCAGTTTAGGAAAGATGTTGACTTGCTGGAAGGTGTCCAGAGAAGGGCAACAAAGCTGGGGAGGGGTCTGGAGCACAGCCCTGTGAGGAGAGGCTGAGGGAGCTGGGGTTGCTTAGCCTGGAGAGGAGGAGACTTAGGGCAGACCTTATCACTCTCTACAACTACCTGAAGGGAGGTTGTAGCCAGGCAGAGGTTGGTCTCTTCTCCCAGGCAGCCAGCACCAGAACAAGAGGACACAGTCTCAGGCTGTGCCAGGGGAGGTTCAGGCTGGATGTTAGGAAGAATTTCTACACAGAGAGAGTGATTGCCCATTGGAATGGGCTGCCTGGGGAGGTGGTGGAGCCACCATCATTGGAGGTGTTCAGGAAGAGACTTGATGGGGTGCTTGGTGCCATGGGTTAGTTGATTAGGTGGTGTTGGATGATAGGTTGGACGCAATGATCTTGAAGGTCTCTTCCAACCTGGTCTATTCTATTCTATTCTAAAACAGCTCCCACCACATAACCCTCAGCAACACACAACCCTCAGCAACACATAACCCCCAGCACCCCACAGCCCCCAGCACCCCACAGCCCCCAGCACCACATAAGCCCCAGTACCCCACAGCCCCCAGCTCCCCACACACTCTGTGTGGGGTACTCTCCATGGGGCAGCTCCCACTGAGGATGTTCTCTGGATCATAGAATGGTTTGGGTTGGAAGGGACCTCCGAAGCTCATCCAGTCCAACCTCCTCCACTGGATCAGGTTGCCCAGGGCCCTGTTGAGCCCCTGAATATCTCCAGGGGTGAGGCCTCAACCACCTCCCTGGGCAACCTGTTCCAGGGCTCCACCACCCTCCTGGTGCTGAACTTGTTCCTCACATCCAACCTCCACCTGCTCTGCTCTCATTTCAAACCATTGTCCCTCACCCTGGCACTCCCAGCCCTTGTCACAAGTCCCTCCCCAGCTCTCCTGGAGCCCTTTCAGGTACTGGAAGCTGCTCTGAGGTCTCCCTGGAGCCTTCTCTTCTCCAGGCTGAACACCCCCAGCTCCCTCAGCCTGGCCCATAGCAGAGCTGCTCCAACCCCCTGATCATTGTCATGGCCTCCTCTGCACCCTCTCCATCAGGTCCAGGCCCTTCCTGTGCTGAGGGCTCCAGAGCTGGATGCAGTGCTCCAGGTGAGGTCTCCCCAGAGCAGAGCCAAGTGTCAGAATCCCCTCTCTGGCTCTGCTGGCAGCACTGCTTTGGATGCAGCCCAGGCTGTGATTTGCCTCCTGTGCTGCAAGCTCACACTGATGTAGGGAACCATCCCTGCAAACTTCTTAGGTGTGAGGGTGCTGGAGCCCTGCAGCAGGCTGCCCACAGAGGTTGTGGAGTCTCCTTCTCTGGAGACTTCCAAACCTGGACATGTTCCTGTGTGACCTGCCCTGGGTGACCCTGCTCTGGCAGGGGGGTTGGACCCCAGAGAATCACAGAAGTGTCAGGGTTGGAAGGGACCTCAAGGCTCAGCCAGTCCCAACCCCCTGCCATGGGCAGGGACACCTCACACTGCAGCAGGTTGCTCACAGCCACATCCAGCCTGGCTGCAAACACCTCCAGGCAGGAGGCTGCCACCACCTCCCTGGGCAACCTGTGCCAGGCTCTCACCACCCTCATGGGGAACAACTTCTTCCTCACAGCCAATCTCAATCTCCCCACTTCTACTTTTGCTCCATCCCCCCCAGTCCTATCCCTCCCTGACACCCTCCAAAGTCCCTCCCCAGCTTTCTTGGAGCCCCCTGCAGATCCTGCAAGGCCACAAGAAGGTCTCCCTGGAGCCTTCTCCTCTCCAGCCTGCACAACCCCAACTCTCTCAGTCTGTCTCCACAGCAGAGCAGCTCCAGCCCTCTGCTCATCCTCCTGGCCCTTCTCTGGACACCTTCCAGCCCCTCCAGCTCCTTCCTGGCACAGAGGCTCCAGAACTGAGCTGATCTCTGGAGGTCCCTTCCAGCCCCTACCCTTCTGCGCCTCTCTGCTCCCACCTCGGGGCAGGGCTGTCCCTGCTCCCTGGGGGGGACGCGGGGGGCTCCCCACGGCGGGGAGCTGGGCTGCGAGACCGCTCCTCATCCATCTGCTCTCCTGTCACATCCTCGGCTGCCTGATTATTTTAATGAGGATAATGATTCACACCTGGGCAATTCCAGCCCGTTAACAATAACAGCTTTAATTAGGTTCCACTACAGAGCTGAAACGTCGGCATTAACATTTGAAACGCTCCCGATTGGCAGCTCCGGCCCCAGCCCGCCTCGCCGGGGTGCTGGAGGGGGAGGTGGGAAGGGGGGCTGTGGGCACGGCTCGGCGGGGTGCGGGTGGGCAAGGCCGGGCACCCCCACACGGCGCGGCCGGGAGCTGCTCCGCTCCTCTCCGGCTCTACCCCCAGCCTGCAAGGGAGGTGGGGGGGCAGGGGATTGGGATCGCTGAGGGGGGCACGGACCTCTGAGAGCATCAGGCCCAAGCTTCCAGCCAACACCTCCGTGGCCACCGAGGAGTGCCCTGAAGTGCCACAGCTGCACAGCAGCCTGGCAGGTGGGGGAGTGTGGGCAGCACCTGGCACCTGCTGGCCTTTCGGCTGCTGGAGCGCTGGCCTCTGGGGACCCGCCTGGTGGAGGGCACCCCTCACCCAGATGGCAATGCATGCCCAGCAGGGACACCTAAGTGCCAAGCACAGCAGGTCACCGTGCCTCACACCAGGCACAGAGGGCACCGGGAGGTTGGGACACATCCCAGAGGCTCCCTCCGCTACTCCCAGACTCTGCTGAACCCCCAACCCCCCTTTTCTCCCCCCAGATCTTTGCTAGGGGCCTCCCATGCTCCTCAGTATCTGAAGAACATCAACAGCGACCTCAAGCCTCCTTCCTACACCCCCTGCTTGCCCCAGAGCAGCCCCCAGTGCCTCTTCAGCCAGGCAGACCTGCCCAGCCCCAGCACACCTCTGCCCAAGCAGCCCTGCAGCTGATGGGGAAGAGCTGGGAGAGGCCCTGCCAGGGATGCCAACGTGCTCCTCGCCCAGCTACGTGGAATGACTGACTGGAGAAGCAGTGGTGGTGCCCTGGAGGGGCTTCTTCATGGGGCCCTGGCATGCAGAGCAGGGTGGAGCAGGCTCTGGGTGGTGTGCAGATGATCCATCAGCAAGCTCAGGAGGTGTGGGATGGAGGAGCAGACAGCGAGGTGGATCAGGAACTGGATACAAGATAGAGTTCAGAGAGTGGTGGTCAGTGGTGCCAGGTCCAGCTGGAGAGCTGTGACCAGTGGAGTCCCCCAGGGATCAGTGCTGGGTCTGGTCCTGTTCAATATCTTCATCGATGACATTGATGAGGGGGCAGACAGTCTGCTCAGCAAGTTTGCTGATGATCCCAGACTGGGAGGCTTGGCTGAGACACCTGAAGGCTGTGAGGCCATTCAGAGACTTGGACAGGCTGAGAGCTGGGCAGGGAGGATCCTAATGAGGCTCAAGCAGGATGAGTGCAGAGCCCTGCAGCTGGGCAGGAAGAATAAGCTGCAGCAGGACAGGCTGGGAGGTGATCTGCTGCAGAGCAGCCCTGTGGAGAAGGACCTGGGAGTGCTGGTGGGCAGCAAGGTCTGCATGGGACAGCAATGTGCCCTGGGGGCCAAGGAGGCCAAGGGGGTCCTGGGCTGCATTCAGAGGAGTGTGGCCAGCAGAGCCAGGGAGGTTCTCCTCCCCCTCTGCTCTGCCCTGCTGAGACCTCACCTGGAATATTGCATCCAGCTCTGGGCTCCCCAGCTCAAGAGGGACAGGGATCTGCTGGAGAGAGTCCAGCAGAGGACTGTGAGGATGATTAGGGGATTGCAGCACTGCCTGGTGAGGAGAGGCTGAGAGCCCTGGGGCTGTTCAGTCTGGAGAGGAGAAGGCTGAGAGGGATCTGGTCAATGTTTATAAATCTCTGAGGGCTGGGGGTCAGGAGGGAGGGGACAGGCTCTGCTCACTGCACCCTGGGATAGGACAAGAGGCAATGGATGGAAACTCCAGCACAGGAGGTTCCACCTCAACAGGAGGAGGAACTTCTTCCCTGTGATGCTCACAGAGCCCTGGAGCAGGTTGCCCAGAGGGGTTGTGGAGTCTCCTTCTCTGGAGCTTTTCCAGCCCTGTCTGGATGTGTTCCTGTGTGACCTGAGCTAGATTGTATGGTCCTGCTCTGGCAGGGGGGTTGGAGTTGATGATCTCTTTGGGTCCCTTCCAACCCCTGACATCTGTGATCAGCTGTGGGCACGCAGGAGGAACGCTCCCTTGGATCAGCGCCTCCAAGCTCACCCCATGGTGCATTCCCAAGGGTTCTTCTCATCCAGACACAGCCACAGATGGCAAAGGAAGGAGATGAGGACTGCAGGCAGGCTGCTGGAGCACGGGCAGCAGAGGTGTGGGGCTCCAGAGGTGCTTGGATCGGTGCAGGGTTAAACAGAGCTGCAGAGGGGAGCTGCTGCTGTCACCCCGCGCAGGCTGGGGTCCTGCAGCCCCTTTCCTTTCCCTCTTCACTGCTCTGACTCCTCAGCAACCCAGCATGAGCTAACCAGCCCCACCTCCCCACTGCTGCTGTGGTTTCCCCTCCACTGGAGGCAGCTGCGGCCCCTTCCCTTGCCGGGCTCGCTCAGGCATGTGCGGCTGGGGACCACGCTGCCAGAAGTTGCCCCAGGCGCAACAGGGAACAAGGGGAAACGACAACGCCGATGCTGCTGTGGTCCAGCTGCTGCCTCGGGGACCCGGGGTCCACGTCCCCGAGGATGCTGGGCTCAGCTTTCCCTCCACACCAGCTCTGCCTTTGCAGAGCAAAGCCCTGCCCGGGCCGCTCCCGCGGCTGCCGGTGCCGGCGCTGCCTTCTCCCTGGAGGAAGCTGGCAGAGGAAACATTTCCACAGTGCCCAGCTCAGGCAACCTGTCAGTGCTCACATCAATCATCCAGCCAAGCCTGGCCTCCTGGGACATGTTCTAGCAGGAGGAGCTGGGATGGGGCTGGGCGATGATGGTGAGCGGCACATGTGAGGCCCACGTGTGTGCCGCCCTGCTGGCATGGCAGGGACATCCTCACCCCCTGGCATGGCAGGGAGGTGCTCCCCCCATGGCATGGGCAGTGAGATCCTCACCCCATGGCATGGCAGGGACATCCTCACCCCCTGGCATGGCAGGGAGGTGCTCCCCCCATGGCATGGCAGTGAGATCCTCACCCCATGGCATGGGCAGGGAGATCCTCACCCCATGGCATGGCAGTGAGATGCTCACCCCATGGCATGGGCAGGGAGATCCTCACCCCATGGCATGGCAGGGACATCCTCACCCCCTGGCATGGCAGGGAGGTGCTCCCCCCATGGCATGGCAGGGAGATCCTCACCCCATGGCATGGCAGGGAGATCCTCACCCCATGGCATGGGCAGGGACATCCTCACCCCCTGGCATGGCAGGGAGGTGCTCCCCCCATGGCATGGCAGGGAGATGCTCACCCCATGGCATGGGCAGGGAGATCCTCACCCCATGGCATGGCAGGGACATCCTCACCCCCTGGCATGGCAGGGAGGTGCTCCCCCCATGGCATGGCAGGGAGATCCTCACCCCATGGCATGGCAGGGAGATCCTCACCCCATGGCATGGGCAGGGACATCCTCACCCCCTGGCATGGCAGGGAGGTGCTCCCCCCATGGCATGGCAGGGAGATCCTCACCCCATGGCATGGCAGGGAGATCCTCACCCCATGGCATGGGCAGGGACATCCTCACCCCCTGGCATGGCAGGGAGGTGCTCCCCCCATGGCATGGCAGGGAGATCCTCACCCCATGGCATGGCAGGGAGACCCTCACCCCATGGCATGGGCAGGGAGACGCTCACCCCATGGCATGGGCAGGGAGATTCTCACCCCATGGCATGGGCAGGGAGATCCTCACCCCATGGCATGGCAGTGAGATGCTCACCCCATGGCATGGGCAGGGAGATCCTCACCCCATGGCATGGCAGGGAGGTGCTCACCCCATGGCATGGGCAGTGAGATCCTCACCCCATGGCATGGGCAGGGAGATCCTCACCCCATGGCATGGCAGGGAGATCCTCACCCCATGGCATGGCTGGGAGATGCTCACCCCATGGCATGGCAGGGAGATCCTCACCCCATGGCATGGGCAGTGAGATCCTCACCCCATGGCATGGGCAGGGAGATCCTCACCCCATGGCATGGCAGGGAGATGCTCACCCCATGGCATGGGCAGGGAGATGCTCACCCCATGGCATGGGCAGGGAGATCCTCACCCCCTGGCATGGCAGGGAGATCCTCACCCCATGGCATGGGCAGGGAGATGCTCACCCCATGGCATGGCAGGGAGATCCTCACCCCATGGCATGGGCAGTGAGATCCTCACCCCATGGCATGGCAGGGAGGTGCTCACCCCATAGCATGGGCAGGGAGATGCTCATCCCATGGCATGTCTGTGAGATGCTCACCTCAAGGAGGCAGGGCAGGGAGGTGCTCACCTCATGGCACATGGCAGTGAAATGCTCACCCCAAGGTGGTATGGGTGGGGAGGTGTTCACCCCATGGCATGGCAGGGAGATGCTCACCCCAAGGTGGTATGGGCGGGGGTCACCGGGAGAGCTCTGAACCTGGCCAAAGCCTCCTGCAGCTGCCTCCTGGGGGGCTCGGCAGGCCGCAAAGCTTCTGGGGGGGGCGGGAGGAGGGGAGGGCAGAAAGCGAAGGAAGCCGAGAAGCCGCCGTCCCTGCCCGCACCCCAGCTCCAGCGGCTGTTGCCTGCCTGTAAACAAGGTAATTAATATGCAGCGGCGCTCATTAGCGGCTCCTGCTTTCGGCGGCGGGCGCCTGTCTGCAGCTGGGCTCCCGGGACGTGTCGCAGGAAATCTCTACACACAACTTTTAATTACAGACAAATGGGGTGGACGCGGCGGCAGCGCCGGCTCCCGGTGCCGCCCAGCCCCGCGGCAGCGCCGCCGCCCCCCGGCAGCCGCCCGCCGTCCCGGGGCGCTGGGGGGGAAGGGGCCGCAGGGAGTGCGGAGCTTCAGGGTAAGCAGCGATCCGCCAGCAGCCCGCCCGCAGCGGCAGCTCGCTGCGGCGTGTGGGAGCAAGGAGTCCTAGAAACACAGACGCCTGCAGTCCTGGGATCATGGGATCATGGAATCCTGGAATCTGAAAATCCTAGGATCGTAGGATTCTGGAATCCTAGAATCCCAGAATCCTTTAGTATCAGAATCATGGAATTCTAGAAGCATAGAATCCTGGAGTCCCAGAATCCTGGGATCCTAGAGTCTTAGAATTATGGAATCATAGTAGTATCATAGTATCATAGAATCAGTCAGGGGTGGAAGGGACCACAAGGATCACCCAGTTCCAACCCCCCTGCCATGGGCAGGGACACCCCACACTAGATCAGCCTGGCCAGAGCCTCATCCAGCCTGGGCTTAAACACCTCCAGGGATGGGGCCCCAACCACCTCCCTGGACAACCCATTCCAGGGCTTCACCACTCTCATGGTGAAGAACTTCCTCCTCACCTCCAGCCTGAGTCTCCCCACCTCCAGCTTCATTTCATTCCCCCTAGTCCTATCACTACCTGAGATCCTGAGAAGTCCCTCCCCAGCCTTCTTGTAGCCCCCTTCAGATACTGGAAGGCCACAATTAGGTCACCTTGGAGCCTTCTCTTCTCCAGACTGAACAGCCCCAACTCCTTCAGTCTGTCCTCACAGGAGAGGTGCTCCAGCCCTCTGATCATCTTCGTGGCCCTTCTCTGGACACCTTCCAGCACCTCCATATCCCTCTTGTAATAGGAGCTCCAGAACTGGAGGCAGTACTCCAGGTGTGGTCTCAGCAGAGCTGAGTAGAGGGGGAGAATCCCCTCCCTTGCCCTGCTGGCCACACTTCTCTTGCTGCAGCCCAGGATCTGATTGGCTTTCCGGGCTGCAAGTGCACACTGAGAGCTCCTGTTGAGCCTCTTGTCCACCAGCACCCCCAAGTCTCTCTCCTCAGGGCTGCTCTCCAGCCAGCCACTGCCCAGCCTGGATTTGTGCCTGGGATTGCCTCGACCCAGCTGCAGGACCCTGCCCTTGGTCTTGTTGAACCTCCTGAGGTCGGCTTGTGCCCACCTCTCCAGCCTGTCCAGGTCCCTCTGGATGGCATCCCTTCCCTCCAGCGTGTCTGCTGCACCACACAGCTTGGTGTCATCAGCAAACCTGCTGAGGGTGCACTCAATGCCACTGTCCAAGGCACCCACAAGGATGTTGAACAAGAATCCTAGGACTCTGGAATCCTAGAATCATGGAATCCTGCAATCTTAAAACCATGCAATCCTACAATCCCAGAATCCTAGAATTATGGGATTCTAGAATCCTAGAATCCTGGAATCCCAGAATCCTGGAATCTGAACATCCTAGGATCCTAGGATTCCGGAATCATGGAATCCTAAGTACTCCAGAATCCTGGAATCTTACAATTAAGGAATTCTATAATCATAGAATCCTGGAATCCTAGGATTCTGGAATCCTAAAATCATGGAATCCTAAAATCCCAGAATCTTAGAACCATAGAACCCTGGAATCCCAGAATATTGGAATCTGAATATCCTAGGATCCTAGGATTCTGGAATTCAAGAAACATGGAATCCTAGAATCCTAGAATAATAAAATCCTGGAATCCTAAAATCCTAGAATTCCAGAATCTTAGAATCTTAGACTTATGGAAACCTGGAATCCTAGAATCCTGGAATCCCACAATCCTGGAATCCCAGAATCCTAGGATTCTAGAATCCTAGAATCATGGTATCCTGGAATCCCAGAATCTTAGAATCCTAGAAACATGGAATCCTAGAATCTTAGAATCATGGAATCCTGGAATCCCAGAATCCTGGAATCCTAAAATCCTAGAATCCCAGAATCTCAGAATTATGGAATCCTAGAATCCCAGAATCCTGGAATCTGAAAATCCTAGGACTCTAGAATCCTAGAATCATGATATCCTGGAATCCTAGACTCTTAGAATTATGGAATCCTGGAATCCCAGAATCCTGCAATCTGAACATCCTGGGATCCTAGGATTCTGGAATCCTGGAATCCTGGAATCCCAGAATCTTAGAGTTATGGAATCCTAGAATCCTGGAATCCTGGAATCTGAAAATGCTAGGATCCAAGGATTCTGGAATCCTGGAATCCCAGAATCCTGGAATCCTAAAATCCTAGAATCCCAGAATCTCAGAATTATGGAATCCTAGAATCCCAGAATCCTGGAATCTGAAAATCCTAGGATTCTAGAATCCTAGAATCATGATATCCTGGAATCCTAGAATCTTGGAATCCTGGAATCCCAGAATCTTAGAATCCTAGAAACATGGAATCCTAGAATCTTAGAATTATGGAATCCTGGAATCCCAGAATCCTGCAATCTGAACATACTGGGATCCTAGGATTCTGGAATCCTGGAATCCCGGAATCCCAGAATCCTGGAATCCTAAAATCCTGGAATCCTAGAATCTCAGAATAATGGAATTTTAGAATCATAGAACCCTGGAATCCCAGAATCCTGGAATCTGAAAATCCTAGCACCCTAGGATTCTGGAATCCTGGAATCTTAGAATCCTGGAATCCTAGAACCATAGAATCCTGGAATCCCAGAATCCTGGAATCCTAAAATCATGGAATCCTAGAATCCCAGAATCCTAGAATCTTAGAATTATGGAATCCTAGGATCATAGAATCCTGGAATCTGAAAATGCTAGGATCCTAGGGTTCTGGAATCCTAGAAACATGGAATCCTAGAATCCCAGAATCCTGGAATTCCAGAATAATAGAATCCTGGAATCCTAGGATTTGGAAATACTAGAATCCTGGAATCCTAAAATCCTAGAATCCCAGAATCTTAGAATTATGGAATCCTGGAATCCCAGAATCCTGCAATCTGAACATCCTAGGATTCTAGAATTCCAGACTCATGAAATCCTGGAATCCCAGAATCATGGAATCCTAAAATCATGGAATCCTAGAATCCCAGAATCTTAGAATCCTAGAAACATGGAATCCTAGAATCTTAGAATCATGGAATCCTGGAATCCCAGAATCCTGCAATCTGAACATCCTGGGATCCTAGGATTCTGGAATCCTGGAATCCCAGAGTCCTGCAATCTGAACATCCTGGGATCCTAGGATTCTGGAATCCTGGAATCCCAGAATCCTGAAACCCTTTAATCCCAGGATCCTGAGATGCTAGCATCCTCCCACAATGGAATGCCAGACTCCCAGAGTGGGTTGGGTTGGGAGGGTCATCCGGAGCAGCCCCTGCCCCCCGAGACACCCTCCGGGTGCCCGGAGCCCTGCTGAGCCTGTGGCAGCTCCGTGCCCACTCTGAGCGCTGGGCTCTGGGCAGGGTGGCTCAAAGCCTTGTGAGCAGAAGCAGGTGGCATGGCTGGGGTCCTCATTTCTTCCCCTGGAGCCTCCCAGCCCCTGCTTCAAGGTGTTCAAGCCTCTGTGTCCTCCATGAATGCTTACTGAGCCACAGCCACCCTTCGGCCTCTTTGCTGCTCCTTGGGGCAGGGCCACCTCACACTAGGGCAGGTTGCTCACAGCCACATCCAGCCTGGCTGCAAACACCTCCAGTGTGCCACCAGGGAGGCAGCAGTGTGGGCTGGAAGGTCCTTCTGCAAGCAGATGGCCACTGCACAGCCAGCTTGACCCAGCACCACAGCCTGCTGGCCCAAACTGGCCCCTCCAGCACCCCAGGGGAGCCTGGAGCTGCCCAGCTGCAGTGAGCTGGGCATCCAGGTCCTGCCAGCTGGCTGCAGGAAGGAGAAGGGGGGGACCTGGTGGCTGCATCTGCAGAGGCACAGAATCAGCACAGGATGCCAGGAGCTGGAAGGGACCTTGAGAGCTCACCCAGTCCAACCCCCCTGGCAGAGCAGGAGCACCTGGGGCAGGTCACATAGGAACACATCCAGGCAGGTCTTGAATATCTCCAGAGAAGGAGACTCCACAACCCCCTGGGCAGCTCTGTCACCCTCACAGGGAAATAACTTTCCCTCCTGTTTCCATGGAACTTCCTCTGCCTCAGCTTCCACCACTGCCCCTTGAGCTGTCCTTGGGCATCCCCCAGCAGAGCCTGGCTCCAGCCTCTGGGCACTCACCCTGCACATCTTTATCCCCAGCAACGAGGTCACCTCTCAGGCTCCTCCTCTGCAAGCTACAGAGCCCTCAGCTCCCTCAGCCTCTCCTCTAAGGAAGATCTTCCACTCCCTGAATCATTTCTGTGCCTCTGGGCTGGACTCTCTCAAGCACTTCCCTGAGGTCCTTCCTGAACTGAGGGGCCCAGAGCTGGGCACAAGATTCCAGATGTGGCCTCACCAGGGCAGAGTAGAGGGGGAGGAGAATCTCTCTCAGCCTACTGCCCACAGCCCTTCTAATCCTCCCCAGGATGCCCTTGGCCTTCCTGGCCACAAGAGCACTTTGCTGGCTCGTGGTCAAGCTCCCATCCACCAGGACCCCCAGAGGTCCTTTTCCCCTTCACCGCTCTCCAGCAGCTCAGTGCCCAACCTGTGCTGATCCCTGGGGCTGTTCTTGCCCAGCTGCAAGGCTCTGCCCCTGCCCCTGATGGATTTCATTCCATTTCTCCCTGCCCAGCTCTCAGCCTAAGTCTGGCAGCAGGGCAGCACAACCCTCCCGTGCCAGCCCCTGCCCCCAGTTTGGCAATGGTGTGGTGGGGATGGGCAGCCTTAAGCTGAGCCACAGCCTGCAGCCTGCTCTGCAGGCAGGCACTGGGGTGGGGTAGGGGTGGAATGAGGGGAGAAGCTGGGTGAGAAGCCCCCCCCCCCCGAAGGCCAGCCTGGCTCTGGTGCTGCTGGAGCTCCCTCAGCCCACCCCCTTCTCTCATCCTGGTGGCCAGAGCAGCCGTTTGGCCTGGGGCAGGGGCAGATGTGTCAATAACTCTTTCCATCACACAAGGCAACTGTCTGAGCTGCAGGCCTGGTGGCTGACGCTGGGCTGGGTTCAGAAAGCAGCTATTGTCCTCTCGGGTTCACCCCCGAGCCCTGGGCCCCCGGCCAGCTCTGCAGCCCCAGCTCAGGCAGAGGCTTTCTGGAGGACGTCTCGGGCAGGTTCCCTTTCGCAACCAACTAAGGGCTGCCGGTTGCTCCCTTGCTTCTCCCTCGGGGCCCCTGGCGTGCCGGAGGGAGGGTGGAGAGGGGAGGTGCAGGCACTCTGTGCCCGGCCACGCAGCGAGCCGCGCTCAGGGCACGGCAGACAGCTGGCAGCAGCCACCACAGCTGTGCCAGGGCTTGTCCCCGGCGCTGGCTGCGGCTCCCGGGAGGCTGGCTCCCCGGGGAGGCAGCTGGGCAGCAGCAGGTTCTCACAGCTCTTTCTGCAAAGCTCCTACCACAAGTCACTTGCTGGCTGCTGGAGTTATCCCCTGGTGCCCTCCTGGCCATCAGATGCCCCTCCTGAGGCGGGCAGCAACCAGAGGAGCAGGGAACTATAGAATCACTGGGTGGCAGAGCTGCCCAGACTGGGAGAGGCCCTTAAGATCATCAAGTCGAATCAGGAGACAAACACTGAGAAGCCCTCAGCTAAACCACGTCCCTCAGCACCACATCTACATGACAAACACCTCCGGGGCAGGGCACTCCACCACCTCCCTGGGCAGCCTGACCACCCCTTCTGGGAAGAAATTCCTCCTGATATCTGACCTGAGCCTGCCCTGGGGCAACTTGAGGCCATTTGCTCTCATCCTGCCACTTGTTCCTCGGGAGAAGAGACCAACCTCCACTTCACTCCTTGAGCACCTCCAGCCATGGGGACTCCACCACCTCCCTGGACAGCCTCTTCCAGTCCCTGACCACTCTGGCAGCACAGAAATTGTTCCTCCTCTCCAACCTAACCCTCCCCTGGCACAATTCCAGGCCATTTCCTCTCCTTCCACCACCTGATGCTAGGGAGCAGAGCTCCATCTCCACCTGCCTCCAGCCTCCTCTCAGGGAGCTGCAGAGAGCAATGAGGTCTCCCTCAGCCTCCTCTTCCCCAGGCTGACCACCCCCAGCTCCCTCAGCTGCTCCTCCCCAGCCCTGTTCTCCAGTCCTTTCCCTGCCTTTGTTGCCCTTCCCTGGACCTGCTCCAGCTCCTCAATGTCCTAATTGGAGTGAGGAGCCCAGCACTGACCCCAGCCCTCAAGGTGTGGCCTCCCCAGTGGGACAAAGCCTGCCCTGCTCCTGCTGGCCACACTGCTATCTATTAGTACATATTGTACAGGCCACAGAATCATGGAACCCCAGACTGGTTTGGACTGGAAGGACCTTCAGAGCTCATCCAGCCCAACTCCCTGCAGCCAGCAGGGACAGCTGCACCCACAGCAGGTTGCTCAGAGCCCCAAACAACCTCCCCTGGGATGGTGCCAGGGATGGAGCATCTCCAGCCTCTCTGGGCAGCCTGGGTCAGGCTCTCCCCACCCTCAGGGTCAAACATTTCTCCCTTCTCTCCATTCTGAATCTCCCTCTTTCAGTTCAAGCCATCCCCTCTTGGCCTTGTCCCAACAGGCCCTGCTCAAAACTCTGTCCCCAGCTTTCTGCTCAGCCCTTGAAGCACTGAAAGGCCCCCAGAAGGTCTCCCTGGAGCCTTCTCTTCTCCAGGCTCAACAAACCCCAACTCTCTCAGTCTTGGCTTCACAGCAGAGGGCTTCCAGCAGCCTTCCACGGAGCTGAAAGGCTGCCCTGCTCCCTCTGGCAGCAACCTTCCCATGCCAGGACACCCTGGGAATCTGCTGCAGGCTGGGATGTGGGGGGGAGGTGGCCAGCTGGGGTCTGTGCTGCCGTGCAAGGAAGAACCAGCTCCTTGCTTTGGGCACGGCCATGGGGCAGCTGTGCCTTGCCCTTGCTCCCTTGGAGGGGCCAAGGAGGGGCTCACAGAACGACTGAAAGCTGGGAGTGGGCTGGGTGTGAGGACTCCACACCCCTGTGGGCAGATCAGCAGCTGAGCTGTGAGGCCAGGAAGGAGTTAAGCAGCTTCCCTACAGCACAGCCCTGAACACCCGCAGCTCCCTCCCCCCTCTGAGGGTACCAGCACCTAGCCCAGACCTCAGAGGACATCTCCTCCTCTTCCTCCTCCTCCTCCTCCGGGCTCAGCCTGCTGCTGGCACCACTTTGCTGCATCCTCCCTAGGGATCCCCATGCAAAGCAGAGGCAGAGCTGCTCTTCAGCCCGGGGTCACTGGAGGTGAGCAGGGAGGTGATGTGTGGCCATGTGTCCTCTCCTCCTGACCTAGCCCGAGGGCCTTCCCATTCCCTGCTACCCTCCCTCGGCTGGCAAACGAGCTGGGATCCCCTGGAAACATCAGAGGCAGCAGACAGAAGGATCCCACCCATCCTCCTTGCTCCTTGCCCTCTCCACAGCTGCATTTTGCTGTCCCTTAAGCCCATGGCTCCTCGCTGCCAGCCACAGCCCAAACAGTCAACTTGCCTTAAAAACAGCATCTCCCAAAACCCCCAAACCTGGCACAGGCACAGCCTAGGGCTGGGAGGGAGCAGAAAGGGCTGGGAGGGAGCAGAAAGGGCTGGGAGGGAGCAGAGGGGGCTGGGAGGGAGCTGGGAGGGAGCAGAGGGGGCTGGGAGGGAGCAGAGGGGGCTGGGAGGGAGCTGGGAGGGAGCAGAGGGGGCTGGGAGGGAGCAGAGGGGGCTGGGAGGGAGCAGAAAGGGCTGGGAGGGAGCAGAGGGGGCTGGGAGGGAGCAGAGGGGGCTGGGAGGGAGCAGAAGGAGCTGGGAGCTGGCTTGTGAGCCTCTCTCTGAGCCCTGTGCCCCCCTGGGCTTGGGACCTCGCCCAGCTCACCATGCACTTTAGGTGGCCTGGGCTTGCTGCACCACCATGGGCTTGGGGATGTCACTTCCTCAGCACAAGGCTGCCACTGGGGCCAGCTCAGTGCCAAGGTGACCCCCATGCAGCTTAACAGGCTTGGGGGAAGACCCTGGTGGGGGTTGACTGGTGGCCAGGTGAAGAGGAGCCACTGTGTGCCCAGGTGGCCAAGAAGGCCACCAGCATCCATCCTTGGATCAGGAATGGTGTGGCCAGCAGGGCTAGGGCAGGCATTGGCCCACTGGACACTGGTGAGCACAGTGAGTGCTGGGTTCAATTTTGAGCTCCTCACTCCCAGAAGGACATTGAGGAGCTGGAGCAGGGCCAGAGAAGGGCAACAACGGGGAAGGGTCTGTAGGGCAGGGCTGGGGAGGAGCAGCTGAGGGAGCTGGGGGTGTTCAGAGTGGAGAAGAGGCTGAGGGAGACCTCATTGCTCTCTGCAGCTCCCTGAGAGGAGGCTGGAGGCAGGTGGGGGCTGGGCTCTGCTCCCAGGCACCCAGTGACAGGGTGAGAGGTAATGGCCAGGTTGTGCCAGGCTGGATGTGAGGAACAAGTTCTTCACCTTGAGGGCTGTCAAGGCCTGAACCAGGCTGCCCAGGGAGCTGGTGGAGCCTCCATCCCTGGAGGTGTTTCCAGGCCATCTGGATGTGATGCTGAGGGAGGTGGTGCAGTGCTGGTGGCTTAGCAGCAGTGGTGGCATTGGGAGCTGTAGGGGAGGGCTTGGGCCTGATGCTCTCAGAGGTCTCTTCCAGCTTCCACAGCTCTATGGTTCTGTGACTGTCTCTGACTGGCCCAGGGTCCCCATCCCAGGGGAAAGGCAGGGAGGGAGGCAGTGAGCTGCCAGCTCAGCAGGACGTGGGGGCAGAGAGGTGGGCACCTGGCTGGCACCTACACAAGAGGGGCTGGGGGAGCATGGCTGTGGCAGGTTCGGGTGGGGGCAGATGAGGACTGCCCCAGCCAGGAGGAAGGGCCAGGGCTGATGAAAGCCAGGCTGAGGGTTTTCACCCCAGGAAAAGCAGCAGGATTTACACCTGGAATGGGAAAATGGAGAGAGAGAGAAGGCTGGGAGGAGGGTCTCAGGCAGGGCAGGGGGTGAGCAGAAGTGCTCTCGTGGAGCTCTCCATGGCAACTGTCAGAGCTGGAGGAGGGAAGGGCTGGCAGCAGGATCAAGGGCTCTGTTTTGGCCATGCAGAGCATCACTAAGCTTCCTGAACCTCTGTGGAGCACCGGGGGCAGCCCTGAGCCCTCCAGAGTGCTCCCAGCAGTGCTCCAGAGGGGCATCCAGCTGCTGCTTGGCAAGGGGTCCCACCAGCAGCAGAGATAGGGATGGTCTGGGGGTAAAAAAAACACCGCCAGGACATCTCCAGCATCCTCTCTCAGGTACCCCCAGGCCGGAGAGGCCTCCAGCTCCCTTGAATCATTCCCAGGTGCTGCTTGGGTCTCTGCTGCCTGCTGAGCCCTGCAAGGAGACTGCTCCCCTCTGGGAGGTGAGATCTGCCCTGGGGAGGTGGAAGGTCCTCTCTAGGGGGGTGGAAGATCCTCTCTAGGCGGGTGGAAGATCCTCTCTAGGGGGCTAGAAGGCCCTCTCTGAGGGGGTGGAAGGCCCTCTCTGAGGGGATGGAAGCTCCTCTCTGGGGATGTAGAAGCTCCTCTCTGGGGAGGTGGAAGCTCCTCTCTGGGGATGTAGAAAGTCCTCCCTGGGGAGGTGGAAGCTCCTCTCTGGGGATGTAGAAAGTCCTCCCTGGGGAGGCATTTTGAGGCTGCTGCATCTTCCCGGTGCTCCCAGCCCTTCGGCGTGGCTGCTCCCCAGCCCTTTCCAGTCCTCCTGTCCCATCCCAGACCAGTCCCGGGGCATGCCGCCCAGCATCCCAGAGGCCAGCAGCCACCATGTGGCCTCCCACGCAGGAGCAGAGGTGTCCCAGCTCCACCGAGAGCCAGGCAGGGAGCACCTCCCTCGCCCCCACGTCACCACCGGCACGGGTGACCTGGATTCCTCCCCGAGCCTCGGAGCCCGAGACCTCGGCGCTGAACGGAGGAGCAGAGGCAAAGCAGGGCAAGGGAGGAGCCTGCCTGGTGCGCTGCTCGCAGAGCCTCCGAGGCCTCGGGCAGGGCAGGAGCAGCCCCAAACCGCTGCGCGATGGAGCCGCGGGAGTGCGGCCGCCACCGGCCGGGGACCGGCACCGGCCGAGAGCCTGCAGCCAGCCAGGGCGCGACAGAAACAACCTGCGCGGGGCAGCCCCGGGGCTGGCGGCCTGGCCCTTAGCATCCCCGCCCCGGCGCTTAGCATCCCCGCCCCTGCGCAGCGCCCTGCCCTCCGCGCAGCCCGGCCTGGCCCTTAGCATCCCTGCCCGGCCCTTAGCATCCCCGCCCCGGCCCTTAGCATCCCCGCCCCGGCGCAGCGCCCTGCCCTCCGCGCAGCCCGGCCTGGCCCTTAGCATCCCCACCCCGGCCCTTAGCATCCCCGCCCCGGCGCAGCGCCCTGCCCTCCGCGCAGCCCGGCCTGGCCCTTAGCATCCCCGCCCCGGCGCAGCGCCCTGCCCTCCGCGCAGCCCAGCCTGGCCCTTAGCATCCCTGCCCCGGCCCTTAGCATCCCCGCCCCGGCGCAGCGCCCTGCCCTCCGCGCAGCCCAGCCTGGCCCTTAGCATCCCCGCCCCGGCCCTTAGCATCCCCGCCCCGGCCCTTAGCATCCCCGCCCCGGCCCTTAGCATCCCCGCCCCGGCGCAGCGCCCTGCCCGCCGCGCAGCCCGGCCCCAGCCAGCCCGGCCCCACAGCACCCTGCCCTCCGCACAGCCCAGCACCCTCCATCCTGACCCAGCACCCTGTCCTCTGTGCGGCCCAGCACCAGCCAGCCCAGCCCAGCACCCTCCATCCTGACCCTGTGCCCTGCCCTCAGCACAGCCCAGCACCATCCATCCTGACCCTGCACCCTCCATCCTGACCCTGCACCCTGCCCTCAGCACTGCCCAGCACCAGCCAGCCCAGCCCAGTACCCTCCATCCTGGCCCTGCACCCTGCCCTCAGCCCAGCACTCTTCATACTGACCCAACATGCTCCCTTCACCCCAGCCCAGCACCCTCTTTTCACCCTCACCCAGCATGCTCCCTTCATCCTGAATCAGAACCCTCCATCCTGACCCAGCACCCTCCATACTGATCCAGCACCATCCATCCTGACCCAGCACCCTACCCTCAGCCCAGCCCAGCACTCTGCATACTGACCCAGCATGCTGCCTTCACCCCAGCCCAGCACCCTTCATAGAGTCATAGAATCAGCCAGGGTCCTGACCCAGCACCCTCCATTCTGACCCAGCACCCTCCCTTCACCCTCAGTGCTGGGGCTTGTTGCTCTTCAGGGCTGAGCATCCCCAGTCCCCATAAACAGAGGAGGAATCAGGCCTGGTCAGGATGGGGCCCAAGGGTTGGCATCTCCACCCCTGTGAGCTTCTCTAGTAGAAATGTCCTTGGCTGGCAGCCCACTGCTGTGCCAGGGCCTCAGCGTGGCCCCCTGGGACTCAGAGCTGGCACAGTCCCTTCCCTGGCATGGTTTATAGGATGGATCCAGGGTAAATATCCTGCTCCAAGGAGTGAGGGGCAGTGTGATCCCAAAACAGAGTTGGGATGGCAACTCTGGAGACAGGGAACCTCCCAGCTGAAGCCATCTCCTCCCAGGGCCAGCACGAGGAGCATCACCTCAGCTCCACTCAACATCTGGCAGCAAAGCTGAGCTCTGTGCACTCTGCCAGACTGAACTCAAGCCCAGGAGCAAGCCCAGCTGTGCATGGTGAGAGCCCAGCACCATCCCCTCTAGGCAGGATGGCAGCATCCTCTGTCACCTCCCCACCAGGGTCCCACTGCCCTGGCAGCAGCAGCAGCTCCAGGAGAGCTGTGCAGGCTGCAGCCTCAGCTCCCAAACCCTTTGTGCAACCCCCAGAGCCACCCAGGGCAGCCTGAGCTGCAGCATCCACAGCAGACCTGCATCCAAACAGCACACTGGGAGCTGGGGCAGAATCACAGAGCACAGAAGGTTGGAAGGGACCTCAGGACCTCACAGAGTCCAACCCCCCCTGCCAAGGCAGCATCACCCAGGGCAGGTCACACAGGAACACATCCAGGGGAGGTTGGAAGCTCTGCAGAGAAGGAGGCTCCAGAACCTCTCTGGGCAGCCTGCTCCAGGCCTCCAGCACCCTCACACCAAACAACTTTCTCCTCCTGTTGAGGTGGAACCTCCTGGGTTCCACTTTGTGCCCATTGCCCCTTGCTCTGGTACAAGACACCACTGAGCAGAGCCTGGCCCCTTCTTGCCCCCCACCCCTTGCCCCATTGATCAGATTCCCTCTCAGCCTTCTCTTCTGCAGGCTCAGCACCCCCAGGGCTCTCAGCCTTTCCTCCTCACAGAGCTGCTCCAGGCCCCTCAGCATCCTCCTAGCCTCCACTGCACTCTCTCCAGCAGTTCCCTGTCCCCCAGAACTGGATACAATACTCCAGGTGTGGTCTCACCAGGGCAGAGTAGTGGAGGAGGAGAACTTCCAGGGATGGGGATTCCACCCCCACCCCCCTGGGCAGCCTGTGCCAGTGGTGAGAACCCTTTCAGTGAAGAAGTTTCTTCTAGTGCCCAACCTAAACCTCCCCTGGGGCAGCTTGAGGCCATCTCCTCTTGTCCTATCTCCAACCTCCTTCCAGGCAGCTGCAGAGAGCAAGAAACTCCTTCCTCAGCCTCCTTTTCTCCAGCCCCAGAGCCTCTGAAGGACCTTCAAGAGGTGCCAGAAAGTCCTCTCTGAAGTGGCTAAGCAAAGAGTCCCCAGAGCCAGGCCACTCTCTGCCCCAAAGCCATGGCAGGGGGGCAGGGAGCTGGGTCCCTGTGCCCTCCCATTTCGACCCTCTCGGGGAGGGGGTGGGTGGTGGTGGCAGGGTGGGGAGGGTGGTGGCAGGGTGGGGAGGGTGTTGGCAGGGGTGTCCCCGCAGCAGGCAGCCCTCCTGGTGAGGGTGAGGTGGCTGTGAGCTCCTCGGCCCTGCCCTGGTGGGGAAATGGCTTCGTGAAGAGCGCTGCGAGGCTGCAGTGGGAAGTGCCCTCTGCCCCCTGCTGAAAGCTGCTCTCGCTGCTAATGGCTCTTGTGCTGGGCAGCTTCACACGGCAACCACTCCACTTCCAACCCACGTCTCCTCCACCTTCCCTGCTGCCCACACCATCAGCAAGACAAAGGCAGGGGCACAGCTGCCGCGGAGCATCAGGGCTGCCGGGGCAGGGTCCGGGCTGCCAACGCTGCACTGCTGAGGACTCAGAATCCCGGGGCCAGGTTTGGGCTCCTCCCTCCAAGACAGACATTGAGGGGCTGGAGAGAAGGGCAGCAAAGCTGGGGAAGGGTCTGGAGAACAGGGCTGGGGAGGAGCAGCTGAGGGAGCTGGGGGTGGTCAGCCTGGAGGAAGCTGAGGGGAGAGCTCATGGCTCCCTGCAGCTGGGGGCAGGTGGGGATTGGGCTCTGCTCCCTAGTCTCAGGAGATGGCAGGAGAGGAAATGGCCTGGAATTGTGGCAGGGGAGGGTTGGGTTGGAGATGAGGGAACATTTCTCTGCTGCCAGAGTGGTCAGGGACTGGCACAGGCTGCCCAGGGAGGTGGTGGAGTGCCCATGGCTGGAGGTGTTCAAGGAGCCTGTGGCCATGGCACCTGGGGCCATGGTTGGGTGGCCATGGTGGGGTTTGGGTTGCTGGTTGGACTGGAGGAGCTCAGAGGCCTTTTCCAACCCAAACCATTCTGTGACTCTCTGATTCTGTGACTCATGGCATGGGTGTGTGGAAAGGCTGCCCAGGGCAGTGGCTGAATCACCACCTCTAGGGGGGACTGCAAAGCTGGGGAGCTGTGGTGCTGAGGGCCATGGGTTAGTGGTAGGCTTGGCAGTGCTGGCCTAAGGCTTGGACTGGAGGATCTTAGAGGCCTTTTCCAGCCCAGGCACTTCTAAGAAAGGTCCAAAGCAGCTGCTCAATCACCACTGAGCCACTGGTGGGCACCAGAAGATGGCAGAGCATTTCCTCCCACCCACTGAGCCCATAGGCACTGGTGAGCACCAGAAGCTGGCAGAGCATCCCCCCAGCCCATTGAGCCCATGGGCACTGGTGAGCACCAGAAGCTGGCAGAGCATCCCCCCAGCCCATTGAGCCCATGGGCACTGGTGAGCACCAGAAGCTGGCAGAGCATCCCCCCAGCCCATTGAGTCCATGGGCACTGGTGAGCACCAGAAGCTGGCAGAGCATCCCCCCAGCCCATTGAGCCCATAGGCACTGGTGGGCACCAGAAGTTGGCAGAGCATCCCCCCAGCCCATTGAGTCCATGGGCACTGGTGGGCACCAGAAGCTGGCAGAGCATCCCCCCAGCCCATTGAGTCCATGGGCACTGGTGGGCACCAGAAGCTGGCAGAGCATCCCCCCAGCCCATTGAGCCCATGGGCACTGGTGGGCACCAGAAGCTGGCAGAGCATCCCCCCAGCCCATTGAGCCCATGGGCATTGGTGGGCACCAGAAGCTGGCAGAGCATCCCCCCCAGCCCATTGAGCCCATAGGCACTGGTGGGCACCAGAAGCTGGCAGAGCATCCCTCCTTGGCACCCCACATCCCTAGGGAAGGGGTGGGCTGGGAGCTGGCTCTGTGGCCAGCAGTGCCCCTGGGGCCACTGGTGCCCCAGGCTGGGGGGCACTGGCTGCTGCTGCTGCTGTCCTAGGCTCCAGGGAAGATGCAGAGTGGGTTGCTGGGCTGGGCTGGGCTGGGTTTGGCTTTTCCCCCTCAGTAAGCAGAGAGTTGCTGCTGGTGGAAAATGGACTCCATCAATATTTCAGGCACTGCTTGGACTGCTTCAGAGGCTCTTAGGGGAGCAGATTTATGCACACAGGCCCTGGCCAGAGCATGCTGAGGACCAAGGGGTGGAGCTGCTCCCCCAGGAGCTCTTCTTGCCACTGCCCAGTTTGGGTAAAGGACCTCCTCCTGCAAACTGGTAGGGATGGGACCCGGGGTTCCCTGGGGGTGGTGCTGGGCTGGGGGTTTGCCTCAGGTGCTGCCTCGCTCTGGGAAAGCTCTGGAGGCTGCTCTGGGACCTGCCACCAAGGCAGGAGGAGGAGAGGACCCGGGTGCTGCTGTGAGGCTGGGTGGGAGCTGAGGTCCTGCTGGTGCCGAGGTGCTCCCTGCAGAAAGGAGCTGCTGCTGGTGGCTCCTCAGCAGGAATCAGCTTCCTCCTGCTTGGGCAGAGGGGCTGGCAGAGCCCTCCCCGTGCCCATGCACCCAGCTGGCCCTAGGGCAGGCTGCCAGCCCTGCGTGGCTCTGCAGCTCCCGGCATGGCTCTGCCCCTCTGCTGCTCCCAGCTGCCTCACCCCAGCCAGGCCACGCTGCTTTGGGGCACCCTGGCACCCCCTTCCCTGCCCACCTCTGCTGGTGCAGGAGTGTGTGCTGGAGCCCAGCAGAGCTGGGGGTGCTCTCAGCCAGGGTGGAAACCGCTCCTCTCCATCTGGAAATTAAATGGGAGCTTTAAATATTGCTGAGGCCAATCGATGGGGTGGGCAGGAGCCCAGCCTGGCCCTTGCCAGGAGCTGCCCAGCCTGCGGAGGAGAGGCTTCAGGTGTCCAGCTGCCTCAGCCACCACCCCCAGCAGCCTCACCTCGGATGGCCCCAGCCCCAGCCGCCTCTTCTAGAGCATCCACACAGCCCCAGGAGGACAAACCTCCCATCCTGAGCCCTCCCTGGGCCGGGGCCGGTCGCTGAGGGCTGCATCCCCGAGCGCCGGTGCAGCTCGCTTACAGCTCGGGGGGCAGGAGGGGGGCAGGGAGGCCTGTGCCAGGATTAGAGCAGTTTGCCCCGGGATTAGGGCACTGCTGAGCCGTGGCAGGGCGCAGGAAGCCTGCTGGGCTTTAGTGAGCTCGGCGGGATTAAGCCTCGGTTTCAAAGGCTCAGGGAGATTAGGAGCGGTGCGGCGGGGGGCGGTGCGGCAGGGGCTGCTGGCTGGTGCCGCGCAGCAAACAAACACCGAGCCAGAAGGACTGGGTCCTGTCACTGGCTGGGAGGGCTCTGGAGATGCCCCAGGCTGGTGGGCTCATCTCCAAGGGCTGTCAATCCCTCCTGGAGCCATGCCCAGGGCCATGCCCAGAGCTGCAGACTTACAGCATGGGTTGGCTTGGAAGGGACCTTCAAGATCAGCCAGTGCCAACCCCCCCTGCCATGGGCAGGGACACCTCCCACCAGCCCAGGCTGCTCAGGGCCTCATCCAGCCTGGACTTCAACACCTCCAGGCAGGAGGCAGCCACAGCCTCCCTGGGCAACCTGTGCCAGGCTCTCCCCACCCTCACTGCAGAGAATTTCTTCCTCATCTCCAGTCTCAGTCTCCCCTCTCCCAGCTCAAAGCCATTGTCCCTCATCCTGGCACTCCCAGCCCTTGTCCCAAGTCCCTCCCCAGCTCTCCTGGAGCCTTTCAGGTACTGGAAGGCTGCTCTGAGGTCTGCCACTAGCCCAGGTTGCTCAAGGCATCATAGCACCATGGAATCATTTCTGTTGGAGACTACCTTTCAGCTCATCCAGTCCAACCATTCCCCACCTCTGCCAAGCCTGGGGCTAAACCATGGCCCTCAGCACCACATCTCTGCCTCTTTGAATCACCTCCAGGGATGAGGATCCAGCCATGCCTGGCCCTGCTGGGGGAGCAGAGCAGCCCCCAACCCTCTGCTGCTTGCCTGCGGCCAAGATCCCACATCACATCTGTCCTTACCATCTTGGATGGAGATGGACACAAGCCCATCCAAGCCCATCCATTGCTCCACTCCCACCACCCTCTTCTCTCCCCTGGCAGCTTGTTGAAGGCTCCTGCCCTGCCCAGCTTGGCTCTGCTCTCCCCTGGGCATCCTGGGCTCTCTGGTGGAGAAAACAAAGCTCTGTGGGGGCACTGGGCTTCAGGAGCAGGCACCTGGCCACCTCCCTGCTCTGTGAGCTGAGCACTCCCTGCACAATCCCTTCTCACCCATTCCCAATGGACAGGAGCCCAAGGAACTTCCTTCTCCTTCCCAAGTCTTCACACAAACCTTTTGGCAGCTTCCAACTCTTTCTCTTTCTCTTTCTCTTTCTCTTTCTCTTTCTCTTTCTCTTTCTCTTTCTCTTTCTCTTTCTCTTTCTCTTTCTCTTTCTCTTTCTCTTTCTCTTTCTCTTTCTCTTTCTCTTTCTTTCTCTTTCTCTTTCTCTCTCTCTTTCTCTTTCTCTCTTTCTCTCTCTCTCTTTCTCTCTCTCTCTCTTTCTCTCCCTTCCCCTTCCCCTTCCCCTTCCCCTTCCCCTTCCCCTTCCCCTTCCCCTTCCCCTTCCCCTTTCCCTTTCCCTTTCCCTTTCCCTTTCCCTTTCCCTTTCCCTTTCCCTTTCTTTCTCTCTTTCTATTCCTCCCTCTCCCCCTCTCCCTCTCCCCCTCTCCCTTTTCCTACCTTTCTCATTCTCTTTCTCTTCCACCCTTCATGGATCCCCCTTTCTCTGCAGTAGCATTGCCTCAGCTTGGTTGGGAATGAGAGCTGGAGGCAGGGGCTGAGGAGGCCCTCAAAGGTTCCCTTGCTTGAAGAACACCTTCTGCCAGCTCTCCTTTTTGGCAAGGTGGCTGCAGGCAGCCTCCTGCAGGGGGGCTCCAAGCACCTCCTAGCCCATGCCCCATGCTGCATGAGGTGAGGCTGTGGGACTTGGGCTGCTTTAGCTGGGCAGGAGGTTGAATGCAGCTGCCTGAAGTGAAGTGGTGAAGGTGGTGGTGGAGGTGAACACCTCTGTGGTGGCAGATGGATGCCAGCAGCTTGTGCTGGAGGTAAGGAAGGACTTCTTCCCCTGGTGCCAGCTGTGTGAGATCAGGGAGGAGCTGCTCCTTTGGGGGCTTGGTGGGGCAGACCTTGCATGATGCTGTCTGCAGCAGCATGCATGAAGGCAGCCAAGCAGCACGTGCCCTGGACATGTGTGCACAGAGCCAGGCAGCCCAGGGCAGCTGCAGCTGTGAATTCACACTTGCAGGGACACAGCTTCACCCACCAAGGAGGGGGGGATGGAGACAGCAGCTCCCACCCAGAGAAGCAGACGTGGGCAATTCCCAGCACGTTGCTCTGCTGCTGCCTCCCAGCCAGCAGAGCTCTGCAGAGGGAGAAGCTGCCTGCAGGGAAACCACAGAACCATGGCAGCCTTTGGCTTGGAAAAGCCCTCCAGGACCATCAGATCCAGCCCAGCAACCCAACACCACCATGGCCACTGAACCACATCCCCAAGGGCCATGGCCACAGGTTTCCAGGGATGGTGACAGAGGCTGCTTTGGCCACGGCCACGCTCGGGCCCCAGGGCAGACCCAGCAAGCTGAGGACTTCAGGGCCTCCTGTGGCCATGCCACAGCACCCAGGTCCTGCTGAGCAGCCCATTCCCAGCTACTCTGGAAGGGGAGTGGGCTGTGCTGGGCACCAGCCACACCTGGAGGAAAGGAGATTTGCAGGCTTGGGGTTGGGCTGGAGATAAGAATCATATCAACCATGGAATGGGCTGGAAGGGACCTCTGAATTTCATCTAATCCAACCTGCTCTGCACTCAGCAGGGACAGCCCCAACTAGACCAGGTTGCCCAGAGCCCTGCCCAGCCTCCCCTTGAACATCACCAGGGATGGAGCCTCAACCACCTCCCTGGGCAACCTGTTGCAGTGTTCCAGCAGCCTCCTGGTGCAGAACTTGTTCCTCACATCCAATCTCTGTCTGCTCTAACTTCAAGCTGCTGCTCCTCATCCTGTCCCTGCAGGCCTTTGCAAGCAGTCCCTCTGCAGCCTCTTGTAGCCCCTTTCAGGTACTGGAAGGCTGCTCCAAGCTCTCCCTGGAGCCTTCTCTACTCCAGGCTGATCTGTAGAGGAGGGAAGGGGTGGGTGGGTCAGGGAAGGGGCTGGGGTGAGGGAGGTGGTTTCCATCCTGTGTCCCTTCCTCCCATCTGTAAGGATTCTAAACTTGAGTCTAAATCCTTTCCACTGCTCCCCCCCACCCTCAGCTCACTCCATGCTGGGTGGGTATAGAGCTGGAGAGAGACAAATGAGTGACTCACACACAGGCAGGGGATAAAAATACCCAGGCCCTGTGAATGCCACAGCAGGGACCCAGGCGGTGGGGCCCTGCAGAGCTGGGTGCCTGGGCACCCTGGGGGCTGCCAGACAGGGGCTGGGGAGTGGCCAGAGGAGGGCAGCCAGGCTGGGGAAGGGTCTGGAGAGCAGGGCTGGGGAGGAGCAGCTGAGGGAGCTGGGGGTGGTCAGCCTGGAGAAGAGGAGGCTGAGGGAGACCTCATTGCTCTCTGCAGCTCCCCGAGAGGAGGCTGCAGCCAGGTGGGGGTTGGGCTCTGCTGCCTGGTCTCAGGTGATGGAAGGAGAGGAAATGACCTCAAGCTGTGCCAGGGGAGGGTTAGGTAGGAGAGCAGAGTCTGTCCTTTGTTGCCAGAGTGGTCAGGCACTGTCCCAGGCTGCCCAGGGAGGTGGTGGAGTCCCCATGCCCGGAGGTGCTCCAGGAGCCTGTGGCCATGGCACTTTGGGCCATGGTTTGGTGGCCATGGGGGGGTTGGGTTGGTGTTGGACTGGCTGATCCCAGAGGCCTTTTCCAGCCCAACCAGCTCTGTGATTCTGTGTCTGTCCTGCAAGCAGAGCAGGAGACCCTGGGCTCTGCAGGAGTGCTGCTGGTGCGCCTCCAGGCTCAGATGGTGCTGCTCTCACCCCCAGTGGCTCCAGCTCTGCTGGCTGTGGCTGAAGGGATCCAGGGCCAGGAGCCATGGGGAGCTGAGCAGGGCTCCTGTGGGCTCTGTCTCTTCACCAGGCAGAAGAAGGTGCAGCTTTTGGTGACAATCCTGGGTCCCACTGCTGTGTGATGAGCACCAAGCCAGGTGATTCAGCACCCCACACTGCAAACCCTGCTGCAGTGTTGGGCATGGTCACAGCTTCAGCAAGAGATGAAGGGCAAGGGGCTGGGGCCAGGCTCTTCCCAGTGGTGCCCAGGGACACTGCTCAGCTCCCCTCTGGGGCTGCTCTTCTGCAGGCTCAGCACCCCCAGGGCTCTCAGCCTTTCCCCATGCTCCAGCCCAATGCACTCTGTGATTCTATCAAGGGATCAAAGCACCAAGGAGAAAAGAGGACAGAGCAAGAGGGACTCAGCAGCCAGAGGCAGAAGGGGATCCACTTGGGAAGACAGAGCCAGGCCTCTGGGGAGCAAATGACCCAAATCAGGCTCTGAGTGCCTGCCAGGGGCAGGCCTGTGGGGAGGGAGGCTGAGCAGGGCTCAGCACTGCTGCTGAGGGGAGCTCCCTCCACACCACTGGGTCCTGTTCTCACCAGCCTGGCTTTGCAGAGGATCAGTCTCTGGCTGCAAACCCCTGCTGCTCTTTGCAGAGTGTTGCTGCCAACTGGCTGCCCAGGAGCCCTGGGGATGCTGTCACCTCTGGGCAGGGTGGCAGCTGCTCCTGGGAGGGGGAGCTGGGATCAGTGTCTAACCAAGGGCTCTGCTGAGCACCTACAGCTCAGCAGAGAGAATCAAAGAATCAGTCAGGTTGGAGGAGACCTTTAAGATCCTTCCCTGCTACTCTGCCCTGGAGAAACCACATCTGGAGTCCTGGGGCCAGTCCCTCTGCAATAAAGTCCTGGGCTCTTGCAGATGGAACTCAACTGGTGAAGACATCTTGCAGAGCAAAACCAGCCAGGGGCAATGGTTTGAAAGTGGAGCAGGGCAGGTTGAGGTTGGCCATCAGGAGGAAGCTCTGCACAGTGAGGCTGGGGAGACACTGGAACAGGCTGCCCAGGGAGGGGGTGGAGGCTCCATGCCCAGAGGCATCCAAGGTCAGACCTGCTGTGGGCCTGGGCAGCCTGATGGAGTTGGAGGGGGCTTGGAGAAGATGGCCTTTGAGAGTCCCTTCACAGAATCACAGCATCACAGAATGTTAGGGGTTGGAAGGGACCCCCAGAGACCAGAGCAGGGTCACCCAGGGCAGGTCACACAGGAACATGGCCAGGTAGGTTTGGAAGCTCTCCACACAACTGGGGCCAGTGCTGGGCTCCCCAGTTCAAGAGGGACAGGGAACTGCTGGAGAGAGCCCAGAGGAGGCTACAGAGATGCTGAGGGGCCTGGAGCAGCTCTGGGAGGAGCAGAGGCTGAGAGCCCTGGGGGTGCTGAGCCTGCAGAAGAGCAGCCCCAGAGGGGAGCTGAGCAATGCTCAGCAAGAGAGAAAGGAACTGTGGGGGGCAAGAGGCTGGGGCCAGACTCTGCTCAGTGGTGCCCAGGGACAGCACAAGGGGCACTGGGCACAGACTGGCAGCCAGGAGGTTCCATGTGGAGAGGAGGAGCAAGTTGTTTGGTGTGAGGGTGCTGGAGGCCTGGAGCAGGCTGCCCAAAGAGGTTGTGGAGTCTCCTTGTGTGGAGAGCTTCCAACCCCCCCTGGGCACTGTGCTGCTGGGCATTGTGCTGTGGGTGCCCTGCTGGGGCAGGGGGCTTGGGCTGGGTGAGCTCCAGAGGTCTCTTCCAACCCCCTGTGATATCTGGGAGAGGGAAATGACTTCCCAGCCAGGAGCTGTGGCCTCTCCCTCTGAAGCTCTCCTGTTGTCTCCTCTGGGCCCTGTCAGCAGCTGTGTCCAGCTCTCAGCACCACTCTGCCTTGCTGCTGGCTGCTGGCTTAGCCTGGTAGGTGCAAGGGGCAGAGCAGGGCAGGCTGCAGTGACTTTGGCTACCCCATAGGCAGGTGGGGAAAGGAGCTCTGGAAGCAGCAGAGCCTGGCCTGAGCATTCCTTGCCTTCTGCAGAGCTGTTTGGGCAAGCAGGACACCTTGCTCTGGTGCTGCATGCACTGGAGAGCCACACAACCACTTTGGTTGGAAGAGGCCTCTGAGATCCTCAAGTTCAACCATTAACCCTTCCAGGGGGAGAGGGGAGGGCCAGGGGCTCACCACAGCAAAGACCACTTGTGGTGCACCCCACACTGAGCTGTGCACCACCCCAGCCACCCCACAGCCAGGTGGGGACCACTCTAGCCACCCCACAGTGAGGTGTGGAGCATCCCAGCCACCCCACAGTGAGGTGTGGAGCATCCCAGCCACCCCACAGCCAGGTGTGGAGCATCCCAGCCACCCCACAGCGAGGTGTGGAGCATCCCAGCCACCCCACATTGAGGTGTGGAGCATCCCAGCCACCCCACAGTGAGGTGTGGAGCATCCCAGCCACCCCACAGTGAGGTGTGGAGCATCCCAGCCACCCCACAGCCAGGTGTGGAGCATCCCAGCCACCCCACAGCCAGGTGTGGAGCATCCCAGCCACCCCACAGCAAGGTGTGGAGCATCCCAGCCACCCCACAGCCAGGTGTGGAGCATCCCAGCCACCCCACAGTGAGGTGTGGAGCATCCCAGCCACCCCACATTGAGGTGTGGAGCATCCCAGCCACCCCACAGCCAGGTGTGGAGCATCCCAGCCCCCCCACAGCCAGGTGTGGAGCATCCCAGCCCCCCCAGCAGCAGAGCTGTGGGTGGTGGTGGGGAACACTTGCCTCCCCACAGCCTGGCAAGCTCTGGAGATCACGTTCCTGGCATTTAGCTGGAAGCTGAGGAGCAGGAGCCGAGGCTCTGGCAGCGCTCCCAGCACTCTCTGCTTTCCTGGCAGTGGGATGGGGAGCTGCCAGGGCCGGGGGGGAGCTGCCAGGGCCGGGGGGGAGCTGGGGCAGGGGGATGAGGATGCTCTGGCCGGGAGGGCAGCCGGGGGCAGTGCAGCGGCGGGGCTCGGAGGGAGCCGGCGGGCTCGGGGGCAGGGCTGCGGGTCCGGCTCGGGAGGATGCCCAGAGCCGAGGGGAGAGGCAGAACGGGGACCCCGGCCCCGCTCGGCAGCCCCGCTCGGCCCCGCTCCGGGGGCTGGGACAGCTTCATCCCCCAGGGGCGAGCAGCAGGCGGCAGGAGCTGTCGGCCAGCCTCTGCAAAGCCCTGCGGGAGCCCAGCGAGGGGACCGGCTCCTGGGCTGGGCACAGCTCCCCTCCAGCCCGGCCTGGGGGCTGCAGGAGGAGCCCTCTGCCAGGGCAGCTCCTGCCTTGGCTGCAGGGCCTTGGAGGGGCTCCTCTGCCGGGGGGCTCTGTCCACACCCCAAACCCTGCTTGCTCTGCTGGGCAGAGGGGTGAGGAGTGGGGCAGGGGGGTGCTGAGTGGGGCAGAGGGGTGAGGAGTGGGGCAGAGGGGTGAGGAGTGGGGCAGTGGGGTGCTGAGTGGGGCAGAGGGGTGAGGAGTGGGGCAGAGGGGTGCTGAGTGGGACAGTGGGGTTCTGAGTGGGACAGAGGGGTGCTGAGCAGGACAGAGGGGTGCTGAGTGGGGCAGAGGGGTGAGGAGTGGGACAGAGGGGTGCTGAGTGGGGCAGAGGGGTGAGGAGTGGGACAGAGGGGTGCTGAGTGGGGCAGGGGGGTGAGGAGTGGGGCAGAGGGGTGCTGAGTGGGGCAGAGGGGTGAGGAGTGGGGCAGAGGGGTGCTGAGTGGGGCAGTGGGTTGCTGAGTGGGGCAGAGGGGTGCTGAGTGGGGCAGAGGGGTGAGGAGTGGGACAGAGGGGTGCTGAGTGGGGCAGAGGGGTGGGATCTGCAGCCCCTGGTTGTGCACCCCCAGAGCAGAGCAGATCTCTTGGCTGGGGGTCATGCAGGGACGGACCCCCCCAGCTCTGGGGCACCCAACACAGGGACAGGGAACTGCTGGAGAGGCTCCAGAGGAGGCCACAAAGACGATCAGAGGGCTGCAGAGCCTGCCCCGAGGGGCAGCCTGGGAGAGTTGGGGCTGTTCAGCCTGGAGAAGGCTCCAGGCAGACCTCAGAGCAGCCTTCCAGTGCCTGAAGGGCTCCAGGAGAGCTGGGGAGGGACTTGTGACAGGGGCTGGGAGTGCCAGGGTGAGGGACAGTGGCTCTGAGCTGGGAGAGGGGAGGCTGAGACTGGAGAGGCAGAAGAAGCTCTTCCCAGTGAGGCTGGGGAGACTCTGGCACAGGCTGCCCAGGGAGGCTGTGGATGTCCTCCCTGGAGGTGTTCAGGGCCAGGCTGGATGAGGCCCTGAGCAGCCTGTGCTGGTGGGAGGGGTCCCTGCCCCTGGCAGGGGGCTGGAGCTGGCTGAGCTTGAAGGTGCCCTCCAAGCCAAGGCCTGCTGTGACTCTGTGAGGAGTGAGCCAGGCACAGGAATGCCACAGGAAGGCTGAATTTAGCCCAAGCTAATTCCTGCAGCCTTCTCTTGGCCAGGCTGCCCAGCCCCAGCTCTCCCAGCCTGGCCTCCCAGCAGAGGGCTTGCAGCATTGCTGTGGCCTCCCCTGGCCCTGCTCCAGCAGCTCCCTGCCTGTGCTGAGGGCTCCAGAGCTGGGCACAGCCCTCCAGTATCCAGCAGCAGCTCCTCGCTGCTCCCTTGCTCCTCAGGCCACGTTTCTGTGCCTGGCCTGGGGACCTTAAACCCATCTGGCAAGCAGTTGCTGGCTGCTGCTTTGGCCTCAGAAGCACAGGGGGGGCAGAAGCCTCCTGCTCACGGCGCCAGGAGGCTCAGAGGGGAGATCCCTGGCGCATCTGAAGGCATCTGAGTGCCTCCCACCCCACCTGCATGGCACCAGCAGGCTGGGGTGGGCAGGGTGGCTGCTCCTGCAGGCATCTTCCTCTGTGCCTTGGCTGTCTCCTGGGGCCTGGCAGGAGGGGTGGTTGGCATGCTGCTGGGTGCCCCTTTGCAGCCCTGGGGTGGGGGGAGCTCAGACTCAGCATGAGCCACCAGCAGCAGCTCTCTCCCCCAGCTCCTGGGGACCACAGCTGCCCTGTCCTGGGTGCTTGCAGGGCTGCTGCTGCTCTGCCTCCTGCATCTTCCCTCTGCAGGCAGCAGGCTGAGTTTGGCAGGAGCAGCCTGCACTGCTCGGTCCTGGTTCTGGCTCTCAGCTGGTTGGAAGGGGCTGGGGCTGGGGGGGAGGCTGCTGGCTCCTCCTCCTCACTATTTACTGCTCTGCCAGGCTCCCGTGGCAGCTGCAGAGATGAGCAGCAGGAGCTGAGATGTCCTTGCAGACCACCCAGGAGGCAGTGGCACAGCACTGAGCAGAACCTCTGGCCTCCAAAGCCTGGGGGGGGGGCAGCTGCCAGCATTTTGGGGTGCAGGGGGTGGGGGTCCTGAGTGGAGAGGAGCAGGTTGGGCTGAGGGTGGGGGGGATACCCCCACGCTGTGGCCACCTCGTGTGTCCCATGGGTGACCTCACTGCCTGGGCAGAGCTGCTGTGTGGCTGTAAATCACCCCCTGAGAGATGCTTGCAGTGGCTCTGGAGCTTCAGCTGCTTCACAGAATCACAGCATGGTTGGAAGGGACCTCTGGGGACACCCAGCCCAAGCCCCCTGCCCCAGCAGGGCACCCACAGCACAATGCCCAGCAGCACAGTGCCCAGGGGGGGTTGGAAGCTCTCCACACAAGGAGACTCCACAACCTCTCTGGGCAGCCTGCTCCAGGCCTCCAGCACCCTCACACCAAACAACTTTCTCCTCCTCTTCACATGGAACCTCCTGGGTGCCAGTCTGTGCCCACTGCCCCTTGTGCTGTCCCTGGGCACCACTGACAGGAGTCTGGCCCCAGCCTCTTGCCCCCCACAGCTCCTTTCTCTCTTGCTGAGCATTGCTCAGCTCCCCTCTGGGGCTGCTCTTCTGCAGGCTCAGCACCCCCAGGGCTCTCAGCCTTTGCTGCTCCCAGAGCTGCTCCAGATCCCCTCAGCAGCTTTGCAGGCTCTGCTGGGCTCTCTGCAGCAGCTCCCTGTGCCTCCTGAAGTGGGGAGCCCAGGGCTGGAGCCAGGGCCGGGCAGAGGGGCAGCGGAGCCTCCCTCAGCCAGCAGCACAAAACCAGTCTGGCAGGGCAGGCAGAGGGTGGAGCAGGGCCAGGAAGCTTCCCTCGCCTGTCACCCACTCAGGTGGTGATTCAGAGCCTTTCCTAACCCAAACTGAGCAAACAGCCCATAATAGCAGGGGGGCCGTGGCGCCCCTGGCGTGTGGGCAGCCTGATGCCGGAGCAGATAGCGGCAGGCAGCATCTCGGCTGCTCTGCTCCCTGCTGAGCAGACCTCCTGCAGCTGACCAAGCCTCCAGGGGGGCAGAGGGAAGCCCTGCAGGGCTTGCAGGGTGGAGGCTTTGGCCCAGGGGGACTCAGGTTGGTCTCCACCATGCCAGCAGCACACAGCTCAGCACCGCTGCTGGGGGAGGGGAGGAGGAAGGGAAAACCTGATCCTTCCTCTTCATCTCTCCTGGGGGGGAAGGCTGAGAGCCCTGGGGGTGTTTAGTCTGGAGAAGGGAAGGCTGAGAGGGGATCTGAGCAATGTCTGAGGGCTGGGGGTCAGGATGAAGGTGCCAAGCTCCTTATAGTGGTGCTCAGTGGTAGGACAGGGACCAACAGGCACAAGCTAGAACCCAGGAGCTTCCACCTCGACATGAGGAGAAACTCTGCCCTGGTGTGGCCACAGCAGGAGCACTGCCTCCAGCTCTGGGCTCCCCACTTCAGGAGGCACAGGGAGCTGCTGGAGGGAGTCCAGAGGAGGCTACAGAGCTGCTGAGGGGCCCTGGAGCAGCTCTGGGAGGAGCAAAGGCTGAGAGCCCTGGGGGTGCTGAGCCTGCAGAAGAGCAGCCCCAGAGGGGAGCTGAGCAATGCTCAGCAAGAGAGAAAGGAGCTGTGGGGGGCAAGAGGCTGGGGCCAGACTCTGCTCAGTGGTGCCCAGGGACAGGGCAAGGGGCACTGGGCACAGACTGGCAGCCAGGAGGTTCCATGTGGAGAGGAGGAGAAAGTTGTTTGGTGTGAGGGTGCTGGAGGCCTGGAGCAGGCTGCCCAGAGAGGTTGTGGAGTCTCCTTGTGTGGAGAGCCTCCAGCCCCACCTGGATGTGTCCTGGGTGCCCTGCCCTGGGTGCCCTGCCCTGGGTGCCCTGCCCTGGGTGCCCTGCCCTGGGTGCCCTGCTGGAGCAGTGGGGTTGCTCTGGGTGATCTCTGGAGCTCCCTTCCCACCCCCTACCTTTCTGTGATTCTTTTCTCACATCCATGACATTCAGGCTGCCCAGGGAGGTGGTGGAGTCCCCATGCCTGGAGCCTGTGGCCATGGCACTTGGGGCCACGGTTTGGTGGCCATGGGGGGGTTGGGCTGGGGGCTGGACTGGATGATCCCAGAGGCCTTTTCCCTCCCAGCCCAGTCTGTGGTTCTATATTTGAGAGCAAGACAGCAAAGCCTCTGTGCCTCTGTGACTCAGCCCTTTGCAATGCAGCCCCTCGGTGGCTTCCTGTGCCTTGAGCACTGTCAGGGCTGAGGATCTCTCCCTGGGTTGGCTCTTCCCAGCCACATTCCTCTGCTGTGGGAAATGTGGGGGTCCTCCAGGCTTGACTTCCCCTGGGCAGGTTGCCAGTGGTGCTGGAGGATGGAGTGAGCTGGTGTGGGCCTCCAGCATCCACAGCAGCATCACCCTGCCTGGCTGGAAGAGCCCTTCAGATCACTGAGTCCAGCCACAGCCTCACCTCCCCCTCTGCACACCTCTCAGCCCCTGTCCATGAGCTCCTCAGCCAAATGGTAGTTAACACCTCCAGGGATGGAGACTTCCTCACCTCCCTGGGCAGCCTGAGCCAGTGCCTGATGACCCTCAAAGAGAAGGAATTGTTCCTCATGTCCACCCCACCCCTCCCCTGGTGCAGCCTGGGGCCATTGCCTCTTGTCCTGTCTCTTGCTGCCTGGAGGAAGAAGCTGACCTCCACCTGGCACCAAGCTCCTACCAGGGAGCTGTGGAGAGCAATGAGGTCTCCCCTCAGCCTCTCTTGTCCTGGCTGAACAGCCCCAGCATCCATGGAGGATGTCTGGGGGAGGAAGGGTCACATCCTGGGGGGGGGGGTGGCAGCCTCTGCAAGGTGACCCTGCTCTGGAACCTCTCTGCAGCTTCCCAGGGGGCTCTAGGTCATAGAATCATGGAATCAATAAGGCTGGAAAAGACCTCAAAGATCACCAAGTCCAAGCTGGCACCCAACACCTCAGGACTAACCCATGGCACCAAGTGCCACATCCAGTCCCCTCTTGAACACCTCCAGGGATGGGGACTCCACCACCTCCCTGGGCAGCACATCCCAATGACGAACGACTCTCTCAGTGAAGAACTTTCTCCTCACCTCCAGCCTAAACCTCCCCTGGCACAGCTTGAGACTGTGTCCTCTTGTTCTGGTGCTGGTTGCCTGGAGAAGAGACCAACCCCCTCCTGGCTACAACCTCCCTTCAGGTAGTTGTAGAGAGCAATAAGGTCACCTCTGAGCCTCTTCTTCTCCAGGCTAAGCAACCCCAGCTCCCTCAGCCTCTCCTCACAGGGCTGTGCCCCAGACCCCTCCCCAGCTTTGTTGCCCTTCTCTGGACACCTTCCAGCAGCTCAACATCTTTCCTAACCTGAGGAGCCCAGAACTGGACACAGGACTCAAGGTGTGGCCTAAGCAGTGCTGAGCACAGGGCAGAATGACCTCCCTGCTCCTGCTGGCCACACTGTTCCTGATGCAGGCCAGGATGCCCTTGGCCTTCTTGGCCCCCTGGGCACACTGCTGGCTCATGTTCAGCTGCTCTCAACCAGTACTCCCAGGTCCCTCTCTGGCAGCTCTCAGCCACTCTGCCCCCAGCCTGCAGGTCCTGCTCCTGTGGTGGCCTGGACCTGGTGGGACCCAGGCTGATGCCCCGCAGTGGGCACTCAGAGCTGGCTGGCTCCATGGGGCCGGTGCAGAGCGGGGCAGGAGGCTTCCTGCCCTGTGACAACGAGGTGCCAACACCTCCTGTGCTGCTGCCAGAGCTTTGGAGCTCCAGAGGGCTGGCACAGGGGCAGAGCTCCTCTGCTCTGCTGCTTCTCCACCTCTCCCCAGCGGGGCTGAGGGGGCAGAGGTCTCCAGGGAGCTGCAAGGAGCTGTTTGCTGGTTCCATGCTCTTCACACCACGATGTGTCCTCCAGCACCTCTTTTTTGTTGGGTGAGAGGCAGCATGAGGCCTGCTGCTTCCCTTCAGGGCCATCCCCTGAGCTCCCCTGGGGCTCACCTGAGCAAAGGGAGCTGATGGGAGCAGCTCCAGCTGTCCCAGTGCTGCTTCCCACAGCTCCTGCCCAGAGATAGGAGCAGCTCTGGCCTGTGTTGGCCAACCCTGAGAGTCCAGGAGCTTGCCCTTGAGGAGTGCTGGGCAGGGTGGGGTGGGGAGCAGCTGGTTCTGGAGGATCTTCATGGGGAAGGGAGTGCTGCAAAGGGCTGGGGCCAGCAGCTCCTGCTCCAGCTTCCCCTCCACCTGGGCTGCCCCTGCCTGCTTGCCTCCTTGGTCTGCAGCAGGTAGTGATGCCCTCTCCTGCAGCCACTGCTGGGCAGCTGCCACCTCCACCATCTAGACCTGGGGATATGTTGTCCAGGGTGTTACAGGCTCAGGGAAATCTTCTCCTCCTCCTCCTCCCTCCACTTCCATCACTGCTGCTGATTCATCTGCCTCCTGTGCAGAACAGGCTGCACCAGCACAGCAGATGCCCTGACCTCAATCCCACAGCAGTCATCTGCTGTAGCCTCCACTGCAGCACCCCAGCCCACCAGCACAGCCCCCCTGCCACAGCAGTGTGTCCCCTAAGCCCCCCATCCCCTCTGCCATCACCTGTGGTGTCCTTGCTGGTGCATTTCCCCCCAGACTGCCACCTTGGAGGGGAAGCAGGGAAGGCTCTAACCCCACTGCTGTTCCCCCAGGCCAGCTGCACCTCCTGCTGAGCCAGGAGGGACTGCCAGCTGGGGGGAGCTGCCCATATGCCAGAGGAACAGGATGGCATCCAGAGGGACCTGGACAGGCTGGAGAGGTGGTGCCCAGGTGAACCTCATGAGGCTCAACAAGAGCAAGTGCAGGGTCCTGCACATGGGCTGGAACAATCCTCCCTGTCAGTCCAGTCTGGGGGTGAGGAGGTTGAGAGCAGCCCTGCAGGGAAGGACTTGGGGTGCTGGGGGGGGAGGAGCTGGGCAGGAGCCAGCACTGGGCACTGGCAGCACAGAAGGCCAAGGGCAGCCTGGGCTGCAGCCAAAGCAGTGTGGCCAGAGATGGAGAGAGAGGATCCTGCCCCTCTGCTCTGCTCTGTGAGACCTCACCTGCAGGGCTGGGTCCTGATGTGGGACCCCCAACACCAGAAGGACCTGGAGCTGATGGAAAGGAGGCCATGAAAATGCTCAGGGGGCTGGAGCAGCTCTGCTATGGGCCAGGCTGAGGGAGCTGGGGGTGTTCAGCCTGGAGAAGAGAAGGCTCCAGGGAGACCTCAGAGCAGCTTCCAGAACCTGTAGGGGCTACAAAGAGGCTTCAGAGGGACTGCTCCCAAAGGCCTGCAGGGACAGCACCAGGGGCAATGGCTTCAAACTCGAGCAGAGCAGATGGAGATTGGATGTGAGGAACAAGTTCTGCACCAGGAGGCTGCTGGAGCCCTGGAACAGGGTGCCCAGGGAGGTGGCTGGGGCTCCGTCCCTGGAGCTATTCCAGGGGAGGCTGGGCAGGGCTGTGGGCTACCTGATGCAGCGGAGGATGTCCCTGGTGAGTGCAGGGGGTTGGACTGGCTGAGCCTGGGAGGCCCTGGTGTGGTGATTGTGTGCCTGGCCGCTGCCTCTGCCGCCAGGGAGGAGCCCCCAGGCCCGGGCTGGCAGCAGCGGCTCCGGCCGCGGGGCTCGCGGGCGCTGCGCGGGGTCTGCCCGGTGCCTGTCTCCTCCCTGGCTGCTGCTGGCTCTCCAGGAGCAGGTGGCCTGCTGAGGGAGGGTATTTTTAGCTCTCCCCTCCCTGCAGGCGTGGGTGGAGCGTGGCACTCACTCGTGGCTGCAGGGTTTGCGGGGAGGGGGGGGGCAGGCTGCCCACCCTGGGGGGTGCCACCATGGGGCTGGGGGGTGCTGCGGCGACACCAGCGGCCCCCCAGGCCCTGCCTGCTGGGGCAGTGCTCACACAGGGCTCTCCCTGCTCCCGTGTTCAATCAGTGCTGCTGGCTAATAATGGGTCAGCAATGTGCTCCTGCGTCCAGCAGAGCCTGGGAGGTTCTCCTGCCCCTCTGCTCTGCCCTGGGGAGACCTCACCTGGAATACTGCATCCAGCGCTGGGCTCCCCAGGTCAAGAGGGACAGGGACCTGCTGGAGAGAGACCAAGGGAGGGCTACAAGGATGCTGAAGGGACTGCAGCACTGCCTGGGGAGGAGAGGCTGAGAGCCCTGGGGGTGGTTAGTCTGGTGAGGAGAAGGCTGAGAGGAATCTGATCAATGTCTATCAATAACTGAGGGCTGGGGGTCAGGAAGGGACAGGGACAACCACTGCTCACTTCTGCCTTGTGATAGGCCAAGGGGCAATGGGTGGAAACTCCAGCACAGGAGGTTCCACCTCAACAGGAGGAGGAACTTCTTCCCTGTGAGGCTCACAGAGCCCTGGAGCAGGCTGCCCAGAGAGGTTGTGGAGTCTCCTTCTCTGGAGCCTCTCCAGCCCTGTCTGGATGTGTTCCTGTGTGCCCTGTGCTGGATCCTCTGCTCCTGCTCTGGCAGGGGGGTTGGACTGGAAGGTCTCCAGAGGCCCCATCCAACCCCTCCCATCCTTTGTGGCTGTGCCCAACACCCCAGGTGCTGGGGTGCTGGGGCAGTGGTCCTGCAGGCTCCCCCTGCTCCCATGTCCAAAGGTGCAGTTGGCTCTCCCTGAGTCAGAAGGAAGCTGCTGGGTGGCTCAGTTAGGAATGCCAGAGCCCCCAGGCAGCTGGTGGCAAGTGTAGGTAGAAGCACAGATGGACTCCCAGGATCACAGATCATAGCACCAGAGCCTCATGATGGTTGGGAGACACTTCCCAGATCACCAACCCCAACCCTTAACCCAGCCATGGCCCTCAGCAACACAGCTCCATGGCTCTGAAGCCCCTGCAGGGATGGGGGCTCCACCACTGCCCTGGGCAGCCTGGGCCAGGCCTTGGCAACCCTCAAGGGGAAGAAATTGTTCCTCATGGCCAACCTAAACCTCCCCTGGGGCAGCTTGAGGCTGTTTCCTCTTGTCTTGTCTCCTGATACTTGGGAGCAGAGCCCAACCCCCACCCGGCTCCAGCCTCCTCTCAGGGAGCTGCAGAGAGCAATGAGGTCTCCCTCAGCCTCCTCTTCTCCAGGCTGACCACCCCCAGCTCCCTCAGCTGCTCCTCCCCAGCCCTCTTCTCCAGACCCTTCCCCAGCTCTGTTGCCCTTCTCTGGCCCTGCTCCAGCTCCTCAATGTCCTTCTGGGAGTGAGAAGCCCCGAACTGAACTTTGGAACCCCTCCAGGGAAGAGGACTCCCCCACTGCCTTGGGCAGCCTGGGCCAGGCCTGGACAACTCTTTCCTGATGTCCAGCCTAAACCTCTTTTAACCCAGCTGTGCTTACCCAGGCACCAGCATCACCACCATGCTCTAGGGGAAAGCATTTGGCTCCCCTCCTTCCCTACACCCCTGGGAGCTGCCACCTCTTTCCAGCCTCCCTGCCCAGGCTGGACCTCCTTTTCCTCCTGCCAGCCCCTTGACTCAGCTCCTGGTATTCCCAGGCCTGCAGCCAAGCTCCCTGCCTGCCTGTCCTGCTGCTCCCTCCCTCCTGCTCACATTCTCCACACCTTGGAGCTGGGAAAGGATGTCCTGAGGGGAAATGCTACCCAGCCTGTAGGGAAAATGCTACCAACCAGGGTAAGGCTCTGCAGGGAGCCTTTCCCCAACCACCTCAGGCTGCTGCATCCTCCCTGGCACGTGAAGTCCTGGCTACAAGGGTCTGGCCTGGAGGAAAGCCCTGCTGGAGGCATCTCCAGGGCATGGGGCCAGCTGCAGCATGGTGTTTGCTGGGAACCCAAGCAGAGGGAGCTTGCAGGCTGCTGGCTGGGCTGGCTCTGAGCTGGTGTGGGGCCGAGCTGCTGGGCTCTGCAGCGTGCTGGGGACAGGCCTCCGGCTCCTCTGATGGCCTCGGCTCCTTCCTTGCCGGTGGGCACCTCTTGCACACGAGCACCTCCTTGCACCTCTGGCTCTGCCCAGCAGATGCACAGCCCCAGCAGATGCTCCCCCTCCAGCCCCACACTTTGTGGAGGGGGCTGATTTGGAGGCGTGGAGAGCCAGAGCCAGGCTCTCAGGAGCTGGCATCAGCCCAGGGCTGCTGCTGGAGCTCCTTGTGCTGGTGTTAGAAACCCAGAGCAGAAGCAGGAGAAGCATCAGCCAACATTGGGGGTTGGACTAGATGGCCTTTGGAGGTCCTTTCTGACCTTTGGAGGTCTCTTCTGTCCTTTGGAGGTCCTTTCTGACCTTTGGAGGTCTCTTCTGACCTTTGGAGGTCTCTTCTGTCCTTTGGAGGTCCTTTCTGACCTTTGGAGGTCTCTTCTGACCTTTGGAGGTCCTTTCTGACCTTTGGAGGTCTCTTCTGACCTTTGGAGGTCTCTTCTGTCCTTTGGAGGTCCTTTCTGACCTTTGGAGGTCTATTCTGTCCTTTGGAGGTCCTTTCTGACCTTTGGAGGTCTCTTCTGTCCTTTGGAGGTCTCTTCTGACCTTTGGAGGTCCTTTCTGACCTTTGGAGGTCTCTTCTGACCTTTGGAGGTCTATTCTGTCCTTTGGAGGTCCTTTCTGACCTTTGGAGGTCTCTTCTGACCTTTGGAGGTCTATTCTGTCCTTTGGAGGTCCTTTCTGACCGTTGGAGGTCTCTTCTGACCTTTGGAGGTCTCTTCTGTCCTTTGGAGGTCTTTTCTGACCCTTGGAGGTCTCTTCTGTCCTTTGGAGGTCTTTTCTGACCCTTGGAGGTCCCTTTTGACCTTTGGAGGTCCTTTCTGACCTTTGGAGGTCTCTTCTGTCCTTTGGAGGTCTTTTCTGACCCTTGGAGGTCTCTTCTGTCCTTTGGAGGTCTTTTCTGACCCTTGGAGGTCCCTTTTGACCTTTGGAGGTCCTTTCTGTCCTTTGGAGGTCTTTTCTGACCTTTGGACATCTCTTCTGACCTTTGGAGGTCCCTTCTGATCTTTGGAGGTTCCTTCTGACCCTTGGAGGTCCCTTCTGACCTTTTGAGGTCCCTTCTGACCCTTGGAGGTCCCTTCTGACCTTTGGAGCTCCCTTCCAACCCAGACCATTCCCTGGTTCCATGATCTGCACCAGCAGCAGCTGCAGGAGCTGCGTGGGACCTGGGTGCAGGGGAGAGACGGGAGGCTGGGGAAGCAGAGGTCCAGATGAGCCTTGGAGACATCTCCTGGGGCTGAGCAGGAGGCTGTGGCGGCTGGGTGGCTGCCCTGGCCCCTCTGCTCCGCCGCCTGCTCGCCCATCCTGCGCGAGGGCCAGCCCGCGGCCGTCTGCCCTGCCGTGACACAGCTGCGGGGAGCGGCCAGGCCCGTGGCCACCGCCTCGGCAGGGCCCCGCGGCAGCAGCCTCCCCACGGCAGGGAGGAGACAGGAGGTGGCTGACTCGCTGCAGGTGCAGCCACCGTGGGAGGGCAGGTTCCAGGCCCTGGCTCCAGCGGGCTCCCAGGACGACCGGCGACAGCTCCCAGCTCCTGCCCGCGCCGCCGGCTGCAGCGGGGCTCCGGGCGCCGAGGCGCTGTCTCGCTGCTCCTGTCTGGCTCCACCTCAGCCTGGGAGGAACTGAGGGCAAAGCCTCTGCCAGGCAGTGCTGCCTGTGTCCTCTGCGTGGCCAAGCACGGGCGGCAGCTTGCTCCTTCACGGAGACCTCGGCGTGCGCCTGCTCAGGAGCGCGAGCGGCGCTGGCGGCCGCGCACCGCCGGCGGCGCACGCAGTGGAGAGGCAGAAGCAGAGGCACGGGGAGGGCAGGGGCTGTGTGTGTGTCCCCCCAAGCCAGGCTGCATCTCAGAGTGGGACCACAGAATGGGTTGGCTTGGGAAAGGCCTCTGAGCTCCTCCAGTCCAACGAGCAACCCAACCCCACCATGGCCACCCAACCATGGCCATAGGTTCCTTGAACACCTCCAACCATGGGGACTCCACCACCTCCCTGGGCAGCCTGGGACAGTCCCTGACCAGCCATCAACCCAACATCACCCTGCCCATTAAAACATTGCTTCCTTCTCTCCAGCCTCAATCTCCCTCTTTTATAGAACCACAGATTGGTTTGGGTTGGGAAAGGCCTCTGGGATCATCCAGTTTAACCAGCAACCCAACCCCACCATGGCCACCAAACCTTGGCCCCAAGTGCCATGGCCACAGGCTCCTTCAACACCTCCAGCCATGGGGACTCCACCACCTGCCTGGGCAGCCTGTGCCAGTCCCTGAGCAGATGGCAGCTTAGTCATGTACAGGATGGAGACACATAAAGGGAGGTCCCTTGGGAAACAGCTGCTCAGCCTTGTCCTTCTGCATCCCACCTTTGCTCTCCTCCAGGGCCAGCTCCATGGGCAGAAGGACTTGTAACTGAAGCTGCTGCTGCTGGCCCAAAATCTGCTTCATCAGAGATATTTTGGCCCCCCAACCCGAGGTGGCAACACCTGGCTGGTTGCAGCCAGCCCTTCAGAGCAGGTTTTTCTCCCAGCACCATCTCCTCCTCCATCAGCCAGAGAGGTGCAGCTGGTGCCAGCTCCCTTGTGAACGTTTGGGGGTCAGAGGGTTCTGTGGCTCTGTGGTTCTGTGTCTCTGTGGTTCTGTGGCTCTGTGTCTCTGTGGCTTTGTGGCTCTGTAGCTCTGTGGTGCTGTGGTTCTGTGGTTCTGTGTCTCTGTGGCTTTGTGGCTCTGTAGCTCTGTGGTTCTGTGGTTCTGTGGTTCTGTGGCTGTGTGGTTCTGTGGCTGTGTGGTTCTGTGGTTCTGTGGTTCTGTGGCTCTGTGTCTCTGTGGCTCTGTGTCTCTCTGGCTCTGTGTCTTGGAGCTACCTGAGGATGTCACAAATTGTCTTCCAGAGGTGTCCTTTCCCCCCCTAGCCCTAGAAAGGCACAGCTGAGAGCAGACTCGACGGGGAGGCAGTTGGAGCTGGGAGGAACCCGTCCCACCCCATCTGCCGAGGCCAGCAGCCGTCCAGGTGAGGACCTGAGCACAGTTCAGCTGCAACCTCTGGGTCGGCTTTTTCTCAGCCTCCCCTTTTGATGTGCAAATCGGCAGCTGCCTCAAAGGGCCGGGGAATGGCTGAATTGAGCAGCAGGTCCCTTTGTCAGGCTCTTCCTCTCTCCCCAGTTACCTTTCTGGTATCCACGGTTACTGCCTCCTCCTGCAGCAGAAAGGTTTCCCTGCCTGCTCCTCCCTCACCTGGCATCTCTCGGGCATTGCTCCAGCCCCAGTGCTGCAGGCACCCAGCTCCACCAGCCTGAGCATCCCCAGCCAGGGGAGCTTGCCTGGGTGCTCACAGCTGGGCTCCTCAATCCATTGAGGAGCTGGAGCAGGGCAACAAGGGTGGGAAAGGGTCTGGAGAGCAGGGCTGGGAGGAGCAGCTGAGGGAGCTGGGGGTGTTGAGCCTGGGGAAGAGGAGGCTGAGGGAGACCTCATTGCTCTCTGCAGCTCCCTGAGAGGAGGCTGGTGCCCAGGGTGGGTTGGTCTCTTCTCCCAGGGAACAAGTGGCAGGACAATAGGAAAGGGCAATGAAGCTGAGGAAGGGGCTGGAGAGCAGGGGCTGAGGGCACAGAGCCCAGGGCTCCCCACAGCCCACCTCAGCCCTGCCCTTTGCCAAGGCTGAGCTAATGCCAGCCCTGCAACACCCCAGGCAACAGTCTGTGGGGCCACTCCTAGCACCCCAACACCCTGAGCAGCTGAGGGAGCTGGGGGTGTTCAGCCTGGAGAAGAGGAGGCTGAGGGAGACCTCATTGCTCTCTGCAGCTCCCTGAGGGGAGGTTGGAGCCAGGTGGAGATTGGGCTCTACTCAGGTGACAGGAGAGGAAATGGCCTCAAACTGTCAAAGGACAAAGCTGCACTGTCCCCTTCCAAAAAGCAGCCCCAAGAACAAGTGCTCTGGAACAAAAGATGAAGGCCCTCTGAGTGCTCTCAAGAGGTGCAGCTCTCCATGCTTGCCCAGCAGCTCCCCTCCAGCCTGCCCCTGCCGTTTCCAGCCAGAAAGCCTCAGTGAGGCTCTGACCACACAACAAAACCTGATTACAGCAGCTTGGCCTGCTTCAGGGACACAGGGCTGAGGAGAAAAGGTCATAGAATGGGTTTGGGTTGGAAGGCACCTTCAAGAGCATCCAGTTCCAACCCCCTGCCATGGGCAGGGACACCTCCCACCAGCCCAGGCTGCTCAGGGCCTCATCCAGCCTGGCCCTGAACACCTCCAGGCAGGAGGCAGCCACAGCCTCCCTGGGCAGCCTGTGCCAGCATCTCCCCAGCCTCACTGCAGAGAATTTCTTCCTCATCTCCAGTCTCAATCTCCCCTCTCTCCCAGCTCAAAGCCATTGTCCCTGGGCCTGCCACTCCCAGCCCTTGTCACTAGTCCCTCCCCAGCTCTCCTGGAGCCCTTTATGTATCACAGTATCACAGTGTCACAATGGTTGGAAGATACCTTGAGGATCATCCAGTCCAACCTGTCTCCACAGACCTCATGACTAGACCATGGCACCAAGTGCCACATCCAGTCCCCTCTTGAACACCTCCAGGGATGGTGACTCCACCACCTCCCTGGGCAGCACATCCCAATGACAAATGACTCTCTCAGTGAAGAACTTTCTCCTCACCTCCAGCCTAAACCTCCCCTGGCACAGCTTGAGACTGTGTCCTCTTGTTCTGGTGCTGCTTGCCTGGGAGAAGAGACCAACCCCTTCCTGGCTACAACCACCCTTCAGGTAGTTGTAGAGGGCAATGAGGTCTCCCCTGATCTTTCTCTTCTCCAGGCTAAGCAACCCCAGCTCCCTCAGCCTCTCCTCACAGGGCTGTGCTCAAGGCCTCTCCCCAGCCTTGCTGCCCTTCTCTGGACACGTTCAAGTGTCTCAATGTCCTTCTTAAACTGAGGGGCCCAGAACTGGACACAGTACTCAAGGTGTGGCCTAACCAATGCAGAGTCCAGGGGCACAATGACCTCCCTGCTCCTGCTGGCCACACTGTTCCTAATGCAGGCCAGGATGCCATTGGCCCTCTTGGCCACCTGGGCACACTGCTGGCTCATGTTTAGGCGGCTGTCAATCAGCACCCCCAGGTCCCTCTCTGTTTGGCAGCTCTCAGCCACTCTGACCCCAGCCTGTAGCTCTGCATGGGGTTGCCGTGGCCAAAGTGCAGCCCCTGGCACTTGGACTTGTTGAATGCCATCCTGTTGGACTCTGCCCATCTGTCCAGTCAGTTGAGGTCCCTCTGCAGAGCCTTCCTATCCTCTAACTGACCAACATCTGCTCCCAACTTGGTGTCATCTGCACACTTGCTGATGACTGACTTAACCCCCTCATCCAGATCATCAGCGAAGAAGTTAAAGAGGATGGGGCCCAGCACTGATCCCTGGGGGATGCCACTGGTGACTGGAAGGCTGCTCTGAGGTCTGCCTCAAGCCTTCTCTTCTCCATGCTGATCATCCCCAACTGTCTCAGCCTGTCCCCACAGAGGAGGTTCTCTGCCCTCTGATCATCTTTGTGGCCTCCTCTGGACCTACTCTAGCAGTTCCATATCCCTCTTATGCTGGGGTCCAACATCCAGCTTCAAGCTCCTGGCTGCCTCACGGTGAGCAGCATCTCATGTTGCTGCCCCTTGACAGGAGGAGGGACAATGGTTTGAAGCTGGAGCAGGGTAGATTTGTTTGGACATTAGGAAGAAGTTGTTCCCCATGAGGGTGGTGAGAGGCTGGCACAGGTTGCCCAGGGAGGTGGTGGCAGCCTCTTGCCTGGAGGTGTTTGCAGCCAGGCTGGATGTGGCTGTGAGCAACCTGCTGTAGTGTGAGGTGTCCCTGCCCATGGCAGGGGGGTTGGAGCTGCCTGAGCCTTGAGGTCCCTTCCAACCCAACCCATTCTACAGTCTCCTAAGACCTAACAGAGCTGTCCAAAGCCAGGAGCCCTGCTGAGGAGCTGGCAGCAGGCTGTAGATGTCAGCATCTCTGATGGAAGAGGAGGAGAAATCTGGAGCAGGCCATGGGTACAGGAGCAGGATGCCAGCGAGGGAGCAGAGCAGGGCCACGAGTGCAGGCACAGGTGTGGGAGCAGGCTGTGGGTGCAGGAGAAGGCTGTGGGTGCAGGAGAAGGCTGTGGGTGCAGGCCTGGGTGCAGGTGCAGGCCACTTTAGCAGCCTGCCTGCAGCCTGTGTATTAGCCCTGAATTAATGTCCTGCAGGGCCGGGGAACCAGGATCATGCAGGGATTAGGCAGGCATTACCCCTTTGTTGGAGCTGATGTTTTGGGGATAATCTGGAAGCTTTAGCTAATACATTAGTACAGAAACCCCCTTCAATCACAGCAGCAGACAGTAAGCAGATTTGGATGTTGCAGCAGAGCTCTGGCAGGGCTGTGCTGCCGCTCTGCTCCCCTGCCCAGCCTGCAGCCTGGCACAGCCCTCCCCTGGCAGCCACACAGAGACCCTGTGCTGGTCTGGACTCTGAGGTGAGAATCACAGGATCCTAGAACCCCAGAACTGTGGAGTCATGGAATCAGCCCAGAATCCTAGAGTCACAGAACTGTAGAGTCATGGAATCAGCCCAGAGTCCCAGGGGATGAAAATCCTGGAGTCCTGGAATCACAGAATCCATCAATCAGCCCAGAGGCCTAGAATCCCAAACTCACAGAGTCCTGGAATCCTAGAATTGTGGAGTCATAGAATCCCAGAATCCTAGAATCCCAGAATCCTACAGTCATAGAATCCCAGGATATTAAAACCCTGGAATCTTAGAGTCCTAGGATCACAGCTTCAAGGAATCATCCCAGAGTAACAGAATCCTAGAATCCTCAAGTCCCAGAACCGTAGAGTCCTAGAATCACAGAACCCCAGAATCCCAGGATTCTACAATCCTAGAGTCCTAGAATCCCAGAATCCTCAAATCCCAGAATCCCAGAATCCTAGAATCCCAGAACCATAGAGTCCTAGAATCAAAGAACCCCAGAATCCCAGGATACTGCAATCCTAGAGTCCTAGAATCCCAGAAGCAAAGAATCATCCCAGAATCCCAGAATCCTCAAATCCTAGAACCATAGTATCCTAGAATCTTAGAATCCCAGAATCCCAGGACACTAAACCCCTACAATCCTAGAGTCCTAGGATCCCAGCATCAAGGAATCATCCCAGAATCCCAGAGTCCTCAAATCACAGAATCCCAGAACCATAGAATCCTAGAATCACAGAACCCTAGAATCCCAGGATCCTAGAATCACAGAATCCTAGACTCCTAGAATCCCAGCATTAAAGAATCATCCCAGAATCCTCAAATCACAGTATCCTAGAATCCTATAATCTCAGAACCATAGAATCCTAGAATCATAGAACCCCAGAATCCCAGGATACTAAAATCACAGAATCCTAGAGTCCTAGGATCCCAGAATCAAAGAATCATCCCAGAATCCCAGAATTCTCAAATCCCAGAATCCTAGAATCCTAGAACCACAGAACCATAGAGTCCTACAATCCCAGAACCATAGAATCATAGAACCCCAGAATCCCAGGATATTAAACCCCCAGAATCCTAGATTCCTAGAATCACAGCATCAAGGAATGATCCCAGAATCTCAGAATCCTCAAATCACAGAAACCTAGAATCCTAGAACCCCAGAAGCATAGAGTCCTAGAATTGCAGAACCATAGAGTCCTAGAATCATAGAACCCCAGAATCCCAGGATCTTAAAATCCTAGAATCCTAGAGTCCTAGAATCCCAGAATCAAAGAATCATCCCAGAATCCTAGAATCCCCAAACCATAGTCCTAGAATCACAGAACCCCAGAATCCCAGGATACAGAAACCCCAGAATCCTAGAGTCCTAGAATCACAGCATCAAGGAACCATCCCAGAATCCCAGAATCCTCAAATCCCAGAATCCTAGAATCCCTGAACCATAGAATCCTAGAATCATAGAACCCCAGAATCCCAGGACACTAAAACCTTAGAATCATAGAGTTCTAGAATCCCAGACTCATCCCATAATCCTCAAATCCTAGAATCCTAGAATCCCAGAACCATAGATTCCTAGAATCACAGAACCCCAGAATCCCAGGGTCCTAGAGTCCTAGAATCCCAGAATCAAAGAATCATCCCAGAATCCTCAAATCCTAGAATCCTAGAATCCCTGAACCATAGAGTCCTAGAATCACAGAACCCCAGAATCCCAGGATACTAAAATCCTAGAGTCCTACAGTCCTAGAATCACAGCATCAAGGAATCATCCCAGAATCCTCAAACCCCAGAATCCTAGAATCCTAGAATCCCAGCATCAAGGAATCATCCCAGAATCCTCAAATCTCAGAATCCTAGAATCCTAGAACCATAGAATCCTAGAACCCCAGAATCCCAGGATACCACAATCCTAGAGTCCTAGAATCCCAGAATCATCCCATAATCCTCAAATCCCAGAATCCCAGAACCGTAGAATCCTAGAATCATAAAACCCCAGAATCCCAGAATCCCAGAGTCCCAGAACCATAGAGTCCTAGAATCACAGAACCCCAGAATCCCAGGATCCTAGACTCCCCGAATCCTAGAGTCCTAGAATCACAGCATCAAGGAACCATCCCAGAATCCCAGAATCCTCAAATCCCAGAATCCTAGAATCCTAGAGTCCCAGAACCACAAAGTCCTAGAATCACAGAACCCCAGAATCCCAGGATACTAAAATCCTAGAATCCTAGAGTCCTAGAATCACAGCATCAAGGAATCATCCCAGAATCCTCAAACCCCAGAATCCTAGAATCCTAGAATCCCAGCATCAAGGAACCATCCCAGAATCCCAGAATCCTCAAATCTCAGAATCCTAGAACCATAGAATCCTAGAATCCTAGAACCCCAGAATCCCAGGATACTACAATCCTAGAGTCCTAGAATCCCAGAATCATCCCAGAATCCCAGAACCATAGAATCCTAGAATCATAGATCCCCAGAAGCCCAGGATATTACAATCCTAGAGTCCTCAAATCCCAGAGACCTCAAATCCCAGAGTCCCAGAACCATAGAATCCTAGAATCATAAAACCCCAGAATCCCAGAATCCCAGAGTCCCAGAACCATAGAGTCCTAGAATCACAGAACCCCAGAATCCCAGGATACTGAAACCCCAGAATCCTAGAGTCCTAGGATCCCAGAATCAAGGAATCATCCCAGAATCCCAGAATCCTCAAATCCCAGAATCCTAGAATCCCAGAATCCCAGGATCCTAGAATCACAGAATCCTAGAGTCCTAGGATCCCAGAACCAAGGAATCATCCCAGAATCCCAGAGTCCTCAAATCCCAGAATCCTACAATCCTAGAACCACAGAATCCCAGAATTCCAGAATCTTAGAATGATTTGGTCTGGAAAGGACCTGAAAGATCATTTCTGGGTGCTGGAGCTGGTGAAGGAAGCCTTTGAAGGAGCTGCTGAGGGACCTGGGGTTGTGCAGTGCTGAGGAGGCTGAGGGGAGACCCCACTGCTCTCCACAGCTCCCTGAGAGGAGGCTGGAGCCAGGTGGGGGTTGGGCTCTGCTCCCTGGTCTCAGGTGAGAGAAGGAGAGGAAATGGCCTCAAGTTGTGCCAGGGGAGGCTCAGGTTGGAGAGGAGGAACAATTTCTTTACCAAGAAGCTCATCAGGCATTGGCCCAGGCTGCCCAGGGCTGTGGTGGAGTCCCCATGCCTGGAGGTGTTTTAAAGACATTGGGATGAGGAGCTTAGGGACATGGTCTGCCAGTTGTGTAGAGGGAGATGTTAGGTTCTGGTAGGAACTGAGGATCTTAAGAGCTTTTCCAACCAAAATGATTCCATGTCTCTCTAAGTCTGCCAGAAGCCAGGGCTGGGTTTGATCTCAGCCCTGCTGGTGACTTTGGGCTCTGGTCCTGCCTCTCAGGGATGCTGTGACTCCCACAGTCAACCCCCACACAACATGATTGGACTCCAGGGAGACCTTCTTGTGGCCTTCCAGTATCTGCAGGGGGCTCCAAGAAAGCTGGGGAGGGACTTTGTAGGGCCACAAGGATGAGCAGAGGGCTGGAGCTGCTCTGCTCTGGAGACAGCCTGAGAGAGTTGGGGTTGTGCAGGCTGGAGAGGAGAAGGCTCCAGGGAGACCTAATTGTGGCCTTGCAGGATCTGCAGGGGGCTCCAAGAAAGCTGGGGAGGGACTTTGGAGGGTGTCAGGGAGGGATAGGGCTGGGGGGGATGGAGCAAAAGTAGAAGTGGGGAGATTGAGATTGGATGTGAGGAAGAAGTTGTTCCCCATGAGGGTGGTGAGAGCCTGGCACAGGTTGCCCAGGGAGGTGGTGGCAGCCTCCTGCCTGGAGGTGTTTGCAGCCAGGCTGGATGTGGCTGTGAGCAACCTGCTGCAGTGTGAGGTGTCCCTGCCCATGGCAGGGGGTTGGCACTGGCTGAGCCTTGAGGTCCCTTCCAGCCCTGACCCTTCTGTGATTCTGTCTCAGCCTGGGGCCTGCTCAGCAGCACTTTAGGGACAACTGGGAAGAGAAAGAGGGAAGGTTGATGTTGCTCTTATGGCAGAGGCAGGAGGAGAAGGTTTGAGCCAAAAGCTGCTGAGAAAATTGCTCCCAACCTCTGGAGAGCAGAGGGAGAGGAAGAGAGAGGGCAGTGGGTAAAACACGAGGTGGAAGCTGGGAGGCAGAGGTGGCTGAGAGCACACAGGGCCAGCACAACCTGCAGGGCACTCTGCTGGGGAGAAGGGCATGGAGGAGACATGGGGAGCTGTGGGACCACATGGGCAGCCAGGGGCAAGCATCCCGGAGGGGAATCCCTGTGCAGGAGCAGGCAGACGTGTTCCCAAGTCCTCATTCAAGGCAGGGAGGGAGGATGCAAGGCAGGGAGGGAGGATTCAGTGCAGAGAGGGATGATTCAATGCAGAGAGAGAGGATTCGATGCAGGGAGGGAAGATTCAAGGCAGGGATGGAGGATTCAAGGCAAGGAGGGAGGATTCAATGCAGAGAGGGAAGACGCAGCACAGGGATGGAACATTCAATGCAGGGAGGGAAGATACAGCACAGGGACGGAGGATTCAATGCAGGGAGGGAGGATTCAAGGCAAGGAGGGAGGATTCAATGCAGAGAGGGAAGACGCAGCACAGGGATGGAACATTCAATGCAGGGAGGGAAGATACAGCACAGGGATGGAGGATTCAATGCAGGGAGGGAGGATTCAAGGCAGGAAGGGAAGATTCAATGCAGGGAGGGAAAATTCAGTGCAGGGATGGAAAATTCAATGCAGGGAGGGAGGATTCAAGGCAGGGAGGGAGGATGCAAGGCAGGGAGGGAAGATTCAACTCAGGGAGAGAGGATTCAATGCAGGGAGGGTAGATTCAGTGAAGGGAGGGAAGATGCAACACAGGGATGGAGGATTCAGTGCAGGGAAGGAAGATGCAACATGGGGTGGAGGACACAATGCAGGGATGGAGGATTCAGTGCAAGGATGGAGGACTCGGTGCAGGGAGGGAAGATGCAGCAGAGGGATGGAGGATTCAATGCAGGGATGGAGGATTCAGTGCAGGGAGGGCAGAGGCAGTGCAGAAATGGAGGACTCAGTGCAGGGAGGGAAGATGCAGCACAGGGATGGAGGATTCAATGCAGGGAGGGAGGATTCAAGGCAGGGAGGGAAGATTCAACTCAGGGAGAGAGGATTCAATGCAGGAAGGCTAGATTCAGTGAAGGGAGGGAAGATGCAGCAGAGGGATGGAGGATTCAATGCAGAGAGGGAAGATGCAGCACAGAAATGGAGGATTCAGTGCAGGGATGGAGGATTCAGTGCAGGGAAGGAAGATGCAACACGGGGTGGAGGACTCAATGCAGGGATGGAGGATTCAATGTGGGGAAGGAGGATTCAGTGCAGGGAGGGCAGATGCAGCAGAGGGATGGAGGATTCAGTGCAGGAAGGGAGGATTCAGTGCAGGGAGGGAGGATTCAGTGCAGGGAGGGCAGATGCAGCAGAGGGAGGGAGGATTCAGTGCAAGGAGGGCAGATGCAGCAGAGGGAGGGAGGATTCAGTGCAGGGAGGGCAGATGCAGCAGAGGGAGGGAGGATTCAGTGCAGGGAGGGCAGATGCAGCAGAGGGAGGGAGGATTCAGTGCAGGGAGGGCAGATGCAGCAGAGGGAGGGAGGATTCAGTGCAGGGAGGGCAGATGCAGCAGAGGGAGGGAGGATTCAATGTGCAGGGAGGGCAGATGCAGCAGAGGGAGGGAGGATTCAGTGCAGGGATGCAGGATTCAATGTGGGGAAGGAGGATTCAGTGCAGGGAGGGAGGATTCAGTGCAGGGATGGAGGATTCAATGTGGGGAAGGAGGATTCAGTGCAGGGAGGGCAGATGCAGCAGAGGGATGGAGGATTCAGTGCAGGGAGGGAGGATTCAGTGCAGGGATGGAGGATTCAATGTGGGGAAGGAGGATTCAGTGCAGGGAGGGAGGATTCAGTGCAGGGAGGGAGGATTCAGTGCAGGGAGAGAGGATTCAGTGCAGGGATGGAGGATTCAATGTGGGGAAGGAGGATTCAGTGCAGGGAGTGCTGATGCAGCGCAGGGAGGGCAGCTTCGACGCCGCGCTGCCGGCACGCACCAAAGGTAACGAATGCCCAAGCCCAGATGACACATCTGGAGTTCTCCGGGAGCTCCAAACCCAGTGACTAAGCTCTCAGCAATAAGACACCGATTCACAGCCTTCCAACAGTTGGCCAGGGGGCACTAAATGCTGGGGCTAGGTTTTGAAGAAGGCCCGGGGGTGTGCTAGGGATTAGAAAGCAATCAGCTCTGCTGCGGTGCCAGGAAACGGCTGCAACAGTTCTGTGGAAACATAATTAGGAACCTGGTGGAGCAGGAGATCCTGAGCTGCCCTACCCAGCCCTTCAAACCAGCACACAGCACCCCAGCACTTCCCCTTTGCTGGCCCAGGGTAGCTCAGGTGCCCTCAGGGACACACATTTCCTCTCCACAACTTCCCTGGGAGGGGGCTGGAGCCAGGTGGGGGTTGGGCTCTGCTCCCTAGTCTCAGGTGACAGAAAGAGAGGAAATGGCCTGAAATTTGCCAGGGGAGGCTTAGGTTGGAGATGAGGAAGAATTTCTCCACTGGAAGGATTCACAGATGCTGCAAGAGGCTGCCCAGGGAGGTGGTGGAGTCCCCATGGCTGGAGGTGTTGAAGGAGCCTGTGGCCATGGCACTTGGGGCCATGGTTTGGTGGCCATGGCGGGGTTGGGTTGCTGGTTGGACTGGAGGAGCTCAGAGGTCTCTTCCAACCCAAACAACTCTCTGATTCTGTGAGACTTAGCAAGAACTAAACTGTAAGTGTCTCACCAGAGCTGTCCTCACACTGAATCCAAACCACAGCACGGAAGCAGCTGCTGGGAAGAGAGTTGACCCTGTCCCAGCCAAAAGCAGGATGGGGGTGTAGGAGGACCTTAGAGGTGTTCAAGGAGCCTGTGGCCATGGCACTTGGGGCCATGGCTTGGTGGTCATGGTGGGGCTGGGTTGGTGTTGGACTGGGTGAGCTCAGAGGCCTTTCCCAGCCCAACGGTTCTGTGATGCTGTGGCACACAAGCGGCAGGACACACAGTTTGGGGTCGGGGTGGAGGGGCTGGCAGCAAGCAGAGCTGCCACCAAGCTGGGAGCAAACCCCAGGGTCAGCAGGACTCTCATCATGGAATCATAGAATGATCCAGGCCAGAAGGGACCTCCAAAGCTCATCCAGTCCAACCCCACTGCAGTCAGCAGGAACATCCCCAACTACACCAGGGTGCCCAGAGCCCTGCCCAGCCTCACCTGGAATAGCTCCAGGGATGAGGCTTCAACCACTTCCCTGGGCAACCTGTTGCAGTGTTCCAGCACTCTTATGGTGCAGAACTTGTTCCTCACATTCAATCTAAATCTGTTCTGCTTCATTTCAAACCATTGTCCCTGGTCCTGTCCCTGCAGGCCTCTGGGAACAGTCCCTCTGCAGCCTCCTTGTAGTCCCTTCAGCTACTGGAAGGCTGCTCTTAGATCTCCCTGGAGCCTTCTCTTCTCCAGGCTGAACACCCCCAGCTCCCTCAGCCTGTTCACAGCAGAGCTGCTCCAACCCCTGATCATTTTTGTGGGTTCAGACTCTGCCAAGGTGGTGGCACCCAGCAGCAGGTCAGACCCAGGAGCTGTGGCTTTAGCCCTGAGCTCCACAGAGTCACTCCCCTCTTCGTTTCCCCAGGGTGCTGCACCCAGCATGGGTGCTCTGCACCAGCAGGGAGGTGCTTGTGGGGAGGAAGGAGCTTGTTCAAGCATTGAAGGGAAGCTGCTGCTCATGCACAGGCAAGGAGGATGCCATGGGAGCACTGAGCAGCTCCATCTCTGGTGTCTCCACACAGATCTGCTCCTCACAATCTGGCCCCTGACTTGAGAACTGGCCTCTGTCACCAGCACTGTGGCTCAGGGGGGGTTTGAAGTGCTGGGAAAACGTTGGCAGCCCATGCAAGATGCTGCCATGCACTCAGCTGGTGTCTTATCCTCCTTCAGGGTACCTTTTGCCACCTCCCCAGTGTCCAGCCACTGATTCTGGGGACACCTCAAGGAAGGGAAATCCCTGCAGGGCTAAATCCCAGTGGTGAAATCAGCCAAGAGCTCAAGCCATGCAGTCAGAGAACCAGAGAGTCAGAGAGTCAGAGAATCAGAGAGACAGAATCAGAGAGTTAGAGTCAGAGAATCAGAGAGACAGAGACAGAGAATCAAGGAGACAGAGTCAGAGAATCAGAGAGTCAGAATCAGAGTCAGAGAATCAGAGAGTCAGAATCAGAGTCAGAGTCAGAGAATCAGAGAGTCAGAATCAGAGTCAGAGAATCAGAGAGTCAGAACCAGAGAGTCAGAGAATCAGAGAGTCAGAGTCAGAGAATCAGAGAGACAGAACCAGAGAGTCAGAGAATCAGAGAGACAGAGTCAGAGAATCAGAGAGTCAGAATCAGAGTCAGAGTCAGAGAATCAGAGAGTCAGAGAATAGAGAATCAGAGAATCAGAGAGACAGAATCGTAGAATCAGAGTCAGAGAATCAGAGAGACAGTCAGAGAATCAGTCAGAGAGTCAGAGAATCATGGAATCATTGAGGTTGGAAAAGCCCTTTAAGTTCACCCAGTCCAACCATTCTCCAACTCTCCTGACACTAAACCCTGGCCCTCAGCACCACGTCTCTGCCCCTTTCCAACACCTCCAGGCATGAGCATACCACCACCTCCCTGGGCAGCCTGTGCCAGGCTTTGAGAACCCTTTCAGGGAAGAAGCTTCTTCTAGTGACCAACCCAAACCTCTCCTGGTGCAGCTTGAGGCCATTTCCTCTTTCTTCTCGTTCCAAGATCTCCTCAGGCTGCAACAGAAGGAGCAGAAAGCAAGCAGCCAAGTGACCAAAGAGACACCAGGCCCCTGCAGCCAGCCAGCCAGGGTGAAAGCAGCAGCAGGGTGTTCTGGCCAGCTGGGACTGGGTGTGCTGCCTTCCACTGATGGAAGGGTTATATTTTGGGTTGCATTTTTGGGCTCTGTTTCCTTGCTGCTAACAATAGGATTGCAAAAATGAAGCCCTGTGATGGGATGTCTTGGATCACTTCCTCCCCTCCCACCCTTCCTAGATGGGTGGAGGGCTCAGGGAAAGGTCCCACAGGGCTTTAAATACCTCACCCAGACCGACAGAAGCACCCCCAACCAAAGCAGCTGGAAGAAAGGCTTCTCTGCAAGAGGCTTTGTGACAGATCCCCCTTGGGGGAGCCTCAGCCCCTTGCCACCCAGCAGCAGAGCTCCTGCTGCTCAGAGGGTCCTTGGGAGCTCGCTGTGCCCCCCCTCGAGCAGCCCCTCTCCCCACGCTGTTAGGAGGTGGGGGTACAGGCAGGCAGCTGGCACAGAGGGATGTTTCTGCCCTGGGTTTTCTTTGGCAGGAAGCAGAGCAAGCAGCTCCCTCAAGGGCCTCCTCTGCCTGCCTTGTGCCCCGGGGCGTTCCAGCACCTGCCTCCAGAGCTTTGGGCACCAGAGAGACCGCAGGGCTGGTCTGGAGGGATGCTGCTCAGGAAAGCCCCACTGCAGCTTCCCACAGCATATGCCAAGGGGCCTGAGGACAAGAAATCAAGAGGGACAATCCCCCCCCCACTCCCTCCCCACTTTTTAACTGTTGGAAAAGTAGGACAGGTCTCCCAGGCTCTCCTGTGCTCCTTCCAGCTTCACTCCAGTTCACTCCTGCCCAGCCCTGCCCTGCCTTGCTCCACCAATAGTCTGCTCAGACTCCACAGTGCCCCCATTTCACTGCACCCCCTCGGAGCTGGGCCTGGCTTGCTGCCTCCCAGGGTGCCAATGCTGCAGGCATGGACTCACAAAGAGCTGAAGAAGGGCAGAGGAGAGGAGCAAGGTGCCCAGCCTGGGAACTGCTCCTTCAGCCCAGCCTCTGGAGGAGGCCGAGCAGCTTCTTGGTGCTCAACAAGGAGCTTTCAACTCTCTGGCATCCCCAGGGTGCAGCAGAAGGTGATGACCACCATGCACATCTCTGGTGGGTCTGGTGCTGATGGCTCTGCATGGTTGATGTGGCAGTGATGGGGCTGTCCTGACTCTCCCTTCCTGCATCCCCTGCACCTTCTGCAGCGGCACCATCACGGCTGCCTGTGGGGCACTCTGCTGGGTGGGTTTTGTACAGGGGCCAGCACAGAACACAGAGAATCCCAGCAGGGCTGCCTTAGAAAGGACCTCAGGAGCTCACCCAGCCCAAGCCCCCTGCTCCAGCAGGGCACCCACAGCACAATGCCCAGCAGCACAGTGCCCAGGGGGGGTTGGAAGCTCTCCACACAAGGAGACTCCACAACCTCTCTGGGCAGCCTGCTCCAGGCCTCCAGCAGCCTCACACCAAACAACTTTCTCCTCCTCTTCACATGGAACCTCCTGGGTGCCAGTTTGTGCCCACTGCCCCTTGTGCTGTCCCTGGGCACCACTGAGCAGAGTCTGGTTCCTGTGCTTCAAAACGTGACTCTGGCACTCATGGTCCTCTCTGGCCACTGTGGCCTGCCCACACCTGGCTCCACCTCAGCTGGTTTCATGTCTCTGATTAAAGCCTTGATTCAGCTGCACTGGGATGAGGTGGCCAAGAAGGCCAATGGCATCCTGGCCTGCATCTGGAACAGTGTGGCCAGCAGGAGCAGGGAGGTCATTGTGCCCTGTGCTCAGCACTGCTTAGGCCACACCTTGAGTCCTGTGTCCAGTTCTGGGCTCCTCAGTTCAAGAAGGACATTGAGACTCTTGAATGTGTGCAGAGAAGGGCAACAAAGCTGGGGAGGGGTCTGGAGCACAGCCCTGTGAGGAGAGGCTGAGGGAGCTGGGGTTGCTTAGCCTGGAGAAGAGGAGGCTCAGGGGAAACCTTCTTGCTCTCTACAACTACCTGAAGGGAGGTTGTAGCCAGGTGGGGGTTGGTCTCTTCTCCCAGGCAAGCAGCATCAGAACAAGAGGACACAGTCTCAAGCTGCACCAGGGGGAAGTTTAGGCTGGAGGTGAGGAGAAAGTTCTTCCCAGAAAGATCAACTGGCCATTGGAATGTGCTGCCCAGGGAGGTGGTGGAGTCCCCATCCCTGGAGGCATTCAGAAAAGGCTTGGATGTGGCACTTGGAGCCATGCTTTAGTTGTCAGGAAGTGTTAAGTACTAGGTAATAGGTTGGACTTGATGATCTCTGAGGTCTTTCCCAACCTGGTTGATTGACTCAGTGATTCTGTGAGGCTGGAGGGCCAGGGCAAGGCTCTGGCCACAGGAGGGGGAACAGGAAGAACATCTGCCTGGTGGTGGTGACTGGCCACATCATTCACAGCATTGTAGAATCAGAGGTTGGAAAGGACCTTTAAAGGTCATGCAGTCTTGTGCTCAGCGGGGACAGCTGCAGCAGGTTGCTCAGAGCCCCAAACAATCTGACCTGGAATGGTCCTTGAACAGGTTCCATGAACACCTCCAGGCATGGGGACTCCACCACCTCCCTGGGCGGCCTGTGCCAGTCCCTGACAGCAAAGAAATTGCTCCTCATCTCCAGCCTGTTCCAGTGCCTGACCTGGGCCACCAAACCATCATAGATAGTGTTGGATGATAGGTTAGACCCAATGATCTCAAAGGTCTCTTCCAGCCTGGTCAATTCAATTCAATTCAATTCTATTCTATTCTATTCTATTCTACTCTACTCTACTCTATTCTATTCTACTCTACTCTATTCCATTCCATTCCATTCCATTCCATTCCATTCCATTCCATTCCATTCCATTCCATCCCATTCCATTCCATCCCATCCCATCCCATCCCATCCCATCCCATCCCATCCCATCCCATCCCATCCCATCCCATTCCATCCCATTCCATTCCATTCCATTCCATCCCTGCAAGAGGCCACAATGGCCCTGGCTTCCCTTTCTACCTTGTCAAGGAGACCCCTCCCTGTCACCCTGTGCTGAGAGCCTGGAGGTGGCCACCCCCTTGCCCAGGGGCTGAGACAGCCCAGTTATGGGGCACCACACTTCAGCACTGGCCCTGGGGCAGAGGGCAGGCTCCTGTCCCATCAGTGCAGCTCCAGCCCCAGTCCTGTGCCAGGCCAGCAGTGATGCAAGCTGCAGGCAGTGGCCATGGCCTTGTTTGCCTGCCCCTGGCTCCCCCAGCCCCTGGCTTGCCAGGCTCAGGGGCACATGGGCTGTGGTGCCTCTCAGGGTGCCAAGGGAGTTTTTCTTCCCTTCACAGGGATGAAAACCTTTCCCAAATCAAAGTGCTTGGGTGGCTCTGAAGAGTTTCCCATGGAGATGAAATGAGGCTGCTTGGGAGCACCAGTGAGCCCTGCTGAAGCCAGAGCTGCTGCTGGGGCACTGCCTGGGCTGCTGGGCAGCACTGGACCAAGGTCAGAGAGTCCTGGAACTGCCCCAGACTGGGGGCTTTGGTGACCTGAGCAGGTTTGAGGCCGAGCCAGGCCCCCTTAGACAAAAGCCACCAGCACAGGGCTCCCCTAAGGCACCTCTGCCAGGCTGGCAATGGTGTGGGGTGAAACAGAACCAGCAGAGGAGTGGTTTAGAGGATTGTGTGGAGCTGCTTCAGATGTTCAAAGGGTTCCCTGCACTAGAAGGTGCCACACAAATCCACAGCTCCCCAGGAGCCATCAGGAGGGGAAAAGCAAATTTGAGGGCCAGCACAGCAAAGGAGCCTGAAGAAAGCCTCAAAGCCCTGGAGGAAACCACCCAGCCTGAGCTGCTCTGCTTTGAGCTGCTGGATGAAGGTGGATTTGGAAGGACTAGAGACAGTCTAGCAGCAGGCTTGGGGACAGGCAGGCAGGCAGGCAGGCTGTGAGCTGGGTACTCAGCAGCACAGCCTCCCACCTGCCAGCACACCCTGGGGAGCAGAGAGGGCCTGAGGAAGCTGCTGGGCATGGAGATGATTTCCTAGTTTGATTTTTCCCCCCCTTCCTTTCATGCTTCTGTCCTCAGATAAACAAGAGAGGAGTTCAGGGCCCTGCAGGTTGTGTCTGAGCAGGAGGAATGGGTGACTGAGTCACTCATTGCTCTGGAGCAATCGATGCCATTTGTTTACCAGGAGGGGCAAAGTCCTGCTCTCCCTGGGCTCATCTCGCTCACAGCTCCTCATCAGCCTGCCCTGAAGCTGTTTTGCTAGGCTGCCCATGCAGCCCAACCTCCTCCCCTCTGCCTCCCTGCTCCTCCTGCTTCTGGGGACAGCACACCCAGCAGTGTGGCCCCCAGAAACAGGCTGCCACACAAGCCCGAGGGGCTCCTGCCCTTGGGGGGGACAGAAGGACTTTGTTGAGGGACAGGAGGAATGAAGGCTCACACTGGATGCCAGCCTGGGGTGGTGATGTTGAGGGTCAAGGGGCAGCAGGATGTGCTGTGAGCTCTGTCAGCAGCTTGTCCATCATCCAGAGCCATGGGCAGGAGCAGGGAGTGTGCAGAGCTCAGTGATGTGCACCACATGCACTCCAGCCCCTGCAGACCTGGGGGTGCTGAGCCTGCAGAAGAGCAGCCCCAGAGGGAAGCTGAGCAATGCTCAGCAAGAGAGAAAGGAGCTGTGGGGGGCAAGAGGCTGGGGCCAGACTCTGCTCAGAGGTGCCCAGGGACAGCACAAGGGGCAGTGGGCACAGACTGGCAGCCAGGAGGTTCCATGTGAAGAGGAGGAGAAAGTTGTTTGGTGTGAGGGTGCTGGAGGCCTGGAGCAGGCTGCCCAGAGAGGTTGTGGAGTCTCCTTGTGTGGAGAGCTTCCAACCCTCCCTGGGCACTGTGCTGCTGGGCAAGCTGCTGTGGGTGCCCTGCTTGGACTTCATGAGCTCCAGAGATCCTTTCTTAGCCCACCCTGCTGGGATTCTCTGTGATTCTGTATGCCACCCACTGCATCTGATCCACCCTGACACATCCAGCATGGAATCACAGAATTGTTAGAGTCTCCTCCATGCCCTTCTCCCCAGCAGAGTGCCCTGCAGGTTGTGCTGGCCCTGTGTGCTCTCAGCCATCTCTGCCTCCCACCTTCCACCTCGTGTTTTACCCACTGCCCTCTCTCTTCCTCTCCCTCTGCTCTCCAGAGGTTGGGAGCAATTTTCTCAGCAGCTTTTGGCTCAAACCTTCTCCTCCTGCCTCTGCCATAAGAGCAACATCAACCTTCCCTCTTTCTCTTCCCAGTTGTCCCTAAAGTGCTGCTGAGCAGGCCCCAGGCTGAGACAGAATCACAGAAGGGTCAGGGCTGGAAGGGACCTCAAGGCTCAGCCAGTCCCAACCCCCTGCCATGGGCAGGGACACCTCACACTGCAGCAGGTTGCTCACAGCCACATCCAGCCTGGCTGCAAACACCTCCAGGGATGAGGCTGCCACCACCTCCCTGGGCAGCCTGTGCCAGTCTCTCACCACCCTCATGGGGAACAACTTCTTCCTCACATCCAGTCTCAGTCTCCCCACTTCCAGTTCTGTTCCATTCCATACATGGATGCCACATTCCAGGCCTCCACACCTCCTGGCTCAGGCTCATTCTTCCCATAGTGATGTGGCTGCTCCTGCATGGGGCTGGTTCCAAGCTGCTGTGGTTGCCACTGCTGGCAGCCCTGCTTCTTCTCAGAAGGTCTTGGCTGGCCTTTCCAGCAGGGCTCAGTTTGTTTGTCCCCTCCTTAGCACTGCATTCCCCTCAGAGCCTCACTCAGTGCCTCTGCATTTTGCCCTGGGGCTGTGCTGGCTCTGGGACACCGCAGAGCAAACAAGGTGCAGAGATAAAGGATCAGCATCACCCCCCCAGAGCAAACACAACCCTCCAGCCTCCAGCCCAGCCCCTGGGAAGTCCACTCAGGTCCAACCACTGCTCTCACCTCCCACCCCCAGTCCTTTGCTGGCCCCAAGCCTTTCCTCTGCTCCTGCCTGGTGGCACAGGGAAGCCACATGCCAGCTCCATCCCATCAGGCACTGCCCACATTCCTAGCTGGTGCCACCCTGCTCACCCTCACCCATTCCCAGCTGGTGCCACTCTGCTCACCCTCACCACCAGTTAGTTCCCAGTGCCACAGCTGCCTGTCCCTGCCCTCTGTGTCTCCAGTGATGTTGTATCTACCCTGCTGATGCTCGTGGCACCCTGGGGGTGCAGACTCAAAGAGTTGTTTGGGTTGGAAAAGGCCTCTGGGATCATCCAGTCCAACACCAACCCAACCACCCCTCCATGGCCACCAAACCATGGCCCCAAGTGCCATGGCCACAGGCTCCTTGAACACCTCCAGGCATGGGGACTCCACCACCTGCCTGGGCAGCCTGTACCACTGCTCATCTCCCACCATCCTCCACCCAGTGCCCATCCTCCACCTCCTTTCTCCTCTGCTGTCCCCATCCACTATTCTTGTGTTGGTTGCCCACTTCTCCCTCTGTCCTTGCCACCTCCTGCCAAGCCCATGCTGACCTGGAGCTCTCCAGCTCCATGGTCTGTCTGCCTCCACCATGACTGGTAACCCGCAGGGGAGGGAGGGGATTCTGCCCCTCTGCTCCACTCTGCTGAGACCACAGCTGTAGCTCTGGGGCCAGGTCTGGAGCCCCTAGTACAGGAAGCATCTGGAGGTGCTGGAAGGTGTCTAGAGAAGGGCCAGGAGGATGAGCAGAGGGCTGGAGCTGCTCTGCTCTGGAGACAGCCTGAGAGAGTTGGGGTTGTGCAGGCTGGAGAGGAGAAGGCTCCAGGGAGACCTTCTTGTGGCCTTGCAGGATCTGCAGGGGGCTCCAAGAAAGCTGGGGAGGGACTTTGGAGGGTGTCAGGGAGGGATAGGACTGGGGAGATGGAGCAAAAGTAGAAGTGGGTAGATTGAGATTGGATGTGAGGAAGAAGTTGTTCCCCATGAGGGTGGTGAGAGCCTGGCACAGGCTGCCCAGGGAGGTGGTGGCAGCCTCCTGCCTGGAGGTGTTTGCAGCCAGGCTGGATGTGGCTGTGAGCAACCTGCTGCAGTGTGAGGTGTCCCTGCCCATGGCAGGGGGTTGGAACTGGCTGAGCCTTGAGGTCCCTTCCAACTCTGCCAGTTCTATGATTCTATGGCTGGTAGCCAGCACCATCCCTGCTGTGGTGCCTGCTGCTGGTGCAAGGCTGAGCCCTACAGAAGCACTCCTGAGAGCCTGGCTGGTCAGGGCTGCCCCTGTCCTGCCAGGAGCAGGGGTGAGTAGAACCCAGCCTCTCCCTTTCTCCTGCCCAGCCCAGGCTCCGTGGGCAAGTCAGAGCCTGAGCTGAGCTTTCTGCTGCTGTGCCTCCTGTCAGTCATGCCAAGAAGGGCAGGTCTGGTCTGGTCTCCTCTGCCCAGGCCTCCTCCTGCCTCCCTTAGACTGTGGCCAAAAGGCAGAACCTTGTGGGGAGAGCTCATGGCTGCCCCAACAGCCAACAGCTCCTGTTCTGAGGCTGTGGAAACCTCCTTGCATCGGTGCCTGCTCACAGGGAGTGTCTCCAGGGCTGGGCCACCTCTCAGCAAGCAGCAGGGGGCTGGCTGGGGACCGTGGGGCTCTAAGGGCAGCAGGACACGGGGGGCAGAGCAGGCTGGGCAGCAGATGTCCCAGAGGAGCTGAGGCCACCTCAGAAAGCAGCGGGCACCTGGTGGATGGAGCACAGCTGTGCTTCCAGAGAGCTCCCCTCCTCCTGCTCCTCTCCAGCCACTCCTCCCTTTGGGACAGCTTTGCCAGGCCCTCAGCAGCTCCTGCCCTAGGAACCCAGCAGTTCCTGCTCCTAGACCTGCACCCTCTCAGCTCCAGGGGGGCAGGGGTGAGGAGGCAGCAGAGGGGACCAAAAGGCTCTTCCCACACCTCACACAGAGCAGGGCTCACTGCTTCCTGCCCAGCACCCCTGATGCTGAGCTCCAGGAGCAGGGATTTGAGTCTGGAGGGGAATAAACAGAGTGCCAGAGGCAGGGAGTGGGGGAGAGGAGCAGGGGGGTGTGAGGGAGGCCACCACAACCCGAGTCCCTGCTGGGAACACGGTGCTGGGAACAGCAGGAGATGCTCCTTGGAGGTGGTTGCTAGCCTGGGCAAGCTGAGCATTCCCCAGAGTGCCTGGGAAGCTCTTCTGGAGTCTGAATCCCAGCACCATCCCCGAGCTCACTTTGCCAGCAGGGTTCCAGTTTGGGTTTCCACTGGAAGGGACCTCTGGGGCTGCAGAGGCCGGGTGGAGATTGGAGAACCCTCTCTCTGCCGAAGTCTCCTGGGCCCCGGGGCAAGGACTCGATTAAGCATTGCCTGGATAATCGCAGGGCGCTGCAGGCAGCCTGCTCCCAGAGCAGAGGGGAGGTGGCCCTTGGGCTGGGGGAGCTGGCTCACCCCAGCCCATTCACACTGCAGCCTGAGGGATGCTCCCTGCCGGCAGCCGCTCTGCCGGGTCACCTCCCGAGCAAACACAGATCTCAGCTCTTTAGCAAAGCCTGGGCAGGGCTGTGAGCCCACCAGCACCCTGAGGACAGCTCTGCCAACCTTCACCTGCATTCACCACCAGGGCACTGCCTTTCCATTCCAGGCCGAAGCTGCCTCTCTTCGGCTCCAGCCCTGCTCCTTGCACCCTGCCGTGGGATGTAATGGTCCCCCAGCGCCTTTCTCAGGTCGGGGGACGCAGGCCAGGTCCTCAAATCACCTGCCAATGTGCTGCTGAACGAGCATCACCTCATCAGGCCTGGCTTCCCACCCTGTGGTCAGGGCTGTGGTGCTCCTTTAGGCTCTCCTGGTGTTTCCCTGCCTTCCTCTGTGAGTGGGTTCCAGCCACAGCCCTCCAGGAGGCAGCTGTTTAGCAGCCTTCCTCCTTCAGACCCCCACACCAGGCTGCACTGGATTCCTGTTGGGCTATCTGTTCACTCTGACCTTCTACAGACAAATCCCAGAATCCCAGTGGGGGGTAGGAGTGGGAAGGGACCTCTGGAGCTCACCCAGCCCAAGCCCCCTGCCCCAGCAGGGCACCCACAGCACAATGCCCAGCAGCACAGTGCCCAGGGGGGTTGGAAGCTCTCCACACAAGGAGACTCCACAACCTCTCTGGGCAGCCTGCTCCAGGCCTCCAGCACCCTCACACCAAACAACTTTCTCCTCCTCCTCTCCACATGGAACCTCCTGGCTGCCAGTCTGTGCCCACTGCCCCTTGTGCTGTCCCTGGGCACCACTGAGCAGAGTCTGGCCCCAGCCTCTTGCCCCCCACAGCTCCTTTCTCTCTTGCTGAGCATTGCTCAGCTCCCCTCTGGGGCTGCTCTTCTGCAGGCTCAGCACCCCCAGGGCTCTCAGCCTTTGCTCCTCACAGAGCTGCTCCAGCCCCTCAGTAGCCTCTGCTGGACTCTCTTCAGCAGTTCCCTGTCCCTCTTGAACTGGGGAGCCCAGAACTAGACACAGCCCTCCAGCTGTGGCCTCACCAGGGCAGAGCAGATCTGGGGCAGATGTCCCTTAAACTGGTGGCCACACTCTTAACACCCTCCTGGAGAGCACTCTGCTGGCTCTGGAGGCAGGGATTTGTGGGGGGCTTGAGGTGGCCTCCTTGGCTGCTGGTTAAGAGGCAATGCTCAGCTCTCCACCTGCATGGCAGGTATTTGTGGGGGGCTTGAGGTGGCCTCCTTGGCTGCTGGTTAAGAGGCAATGCTCAGCTCTCCACCTGTGTGGCAGGGATTTGTGGGGGGCTTGAGGTGGCCTCCTTGGCTGCTGGTTAAGAGGCAATGCTCAGCTCTCCACCTGTGTGGCAGGGATTTGTGGGGGGCTTGAGGTGGCCTCCTTGGCTGCTGGTTAAGAGGCAATGCTCAGCTCTCCACCTGTGTGGCAGGGATTTGTGGGGGGCTTGAGGTGGCCTCCTTGGCTGCTGGTTAAGAGGCAATGCTCAGCTCTCCACCTGTGTGGCAGGGATTTGTGGGGGGCTTGAGGTGGCCTCCTTGGCTGCTGGTTAAGAGGCAATGCTCAGGTCTCCACCTGCATGGCAGGCAATTGTGGGGGTCATGAGGTGGCCTCCTTGGCTGCTGGTTAAGAGGCAATGCTCAGCTCTCCACCTGCGTGGCCGTGCCTGGAGCCACTGCTTCCCAAGATCTGCTCCGCAGCCTTCACTCCCAGCCGTAGCCTGGTGTCGATCTGCACTCTCCTGACCATCTCACCAGGTGATTCAGCAGGAAAGCCTCCTCCTCCTCCTCCCCTTTCTGCCTCATCACTCCCCGTGTCATCTTGCAGCTGTGGCAGCACAGATTTCCTTATCTTCATCCAGATCAGTGAGGAAAAGGCTTAATAGCCGTGGACGAAGAACAGGTCCCCGGGGGGAGGGAGGCAGGAGCAGCTCTGCTCACTGCTACCTCCCCATTAGCAGCTGCCTCTGAGATCTGCCAGGGAGGCAGGCTTAATCCATCTAATATGTGCCCTGTTAATTCCTCATAATGCAAGTTTTAATCAAAATGTCAGGTGGAAGTAAGTCAAATGCCTCCGAGAGATCCCAGTCTACTCTATCAACACAATTGCCTCGCTCTACCTGCCTGGTAATCCTGTCACAGAAAGACAACAGGGCTGTGTGACAAGCTCCACCACAGGGCCACCACCATGCTGGCTGCAGCTCTTCTTCCTGGGCACCTCCTAACAGCCTTTGTTTCTCAAACAAGGGATCCCAGGGAGCACCAAAACCCCATCAGAGAGCAGCCATACCCCACTGCAGGTCAGCAAACCCCACTGCTGAGCACCAAAAACCCTCTGGTGAGCACCAAAAACTAGCTAGAGACCAGCAATACCCCACTGCAGGTCAGCAAACCCCACTGCTGAGCACCAAAAACCCTCTGGTGAGTACCAAAAACTAGCTAGAGACCAGCAATACCCCACTGCAGGTCAGCAAACCCCACTGGGGAGCACCAAAAACCCTCTGGTGAGTACCAAAACCCCATCAGAGAGTAGCCATACCCCACTGCAGGTCAGCAAACCCCACTGGGGAGCACCAAAAACCCACTAGTGAACACCAAAAACTAGCTAGAGACCAGCAATACCCCACAGCAGGTCAGCAAACCCCACTGCTGAGCACCAAAAACCCCCTGGTGAACACCAAAAACTAGCTAGAGACCAGCAATACCCCACTGCAGGTCAGCAAACCCCACTGGGGAGCACCAAAAACCCTCTGGTGAGTACCAAAACCCCATCAGAGAGCAGCCATACCCCACTGCAGGTCAGCAAACCCCACTGGGGAGCACCAAAAACCCACTAGTGAACACCAAAAACTAGCTAGAGACCAGCAATACCCCACAGCAGGTCAGCAAACCCCACTGCTGGGCACCAAAAACCCACTGGTGAGTCCCAAAACCCCACCAGAGAGCAGCCATACCCCACTGCAGGTCAGCAATCCCCACTGGTGAGCACCAAAAACCCTCTGGTGAACACCAAAACCCCACCAGAGAGCAGCCATACCCCACTGCAAGTCATCAAACCCCTCTGTTGAACACCAAAGCCCTACCAGAGACCAGCAATAGCCCACTGCAGGTCAGCAAACCCCACTGGTGAGCACCAAAACACCTCCAGAGACCAGCAGTACCCCACTGCAGGTCATCAAACCTCACTGTTGAACACCAAAGCCCTACCAGAGACCAGCAATACCCCACTGAAGATTAGTCAGCCCCCACTGGCAAGCAGCAAGCCCCCCTGGGCAAGTCCTTCCCCCCCTTCTCCTGGCTTCCATCCACGTTTCCTCCTTGGTGAGGTGGGGGTTGGTCTCCTCTCCCTAGTAGCAGGTGACAGGATGAGAGGAAAAGGCCTCAGGCTGTGCCAGGTTTAGGTGGGATATCAGAAGAAGCTTCTTGACTGGAAGGGTTCTCAAAGCCTGGCCCAGGCTGCCCAGGGGGGTGGTGGAAACCCCATCCCTGGAGGTGTTTCCAAGAGGCAGAGCTGTGGTGCTGAGGGCCATGGTTGAGCACCAGGCTTGGTAGGGTGAGAGGTGTCCCTGTTGATGGCAGGGGGGTTGCACAGATGAGCCTTGAAGTCCCTTCCAACCCAAACCATTCCATGATTCCATGGAGAAACACTGGAACAAGCTGCCCAGAGATGTGGTGGAGGCCTCATCCCTGGAGATATTCAAGGTCAGACTTGATGTGGCTCTGAGCAACAAAGTTGGTGAGGGGTTTGGAACATAAGCCCTACGAGGAGAGGCTGAGGGAGCTGGGGTTGCTTAGCCTGCAGAAGAGGAGACTCAGGGGTGACCTTATTACTCTCTACAACTACCTGAAGGGAGGTTGTAGACAGACGGATGTTGGTCTCTTCTCCCAGGCAAGCAGTACCAGAACAAGAGGACACAGTCTCAGGCTGCGCCAGGGGAGGTTCAGGCTGGATGTTAGGAAAAAGTTCTATACAGAAAGAGTGATTGCACATTGGAATGGGCTGCCTGGGGAGGTGGTGGAGTCGCCATCACTGGAGGTTTTCAGGAGAAGACTTGATGGGGTGCTTGGTGCTGTGGGTTAGTTGCTTGGGCGGTGTTGGATTGGTTGATGGGTTGGACGTGATGATCTTGAAGCTCTCTTCCAACCTGGTTTATTCTATGTATTCTATGATCCAGTTGGAGATGTCCCTGCTGACTGCAGAGGGGTTGGACAAGCTGAGCTTGGAGGGTCCCTTCCAACCTGAGTGAGAGGATGGTTGGACTGCATGAGCTCGAAGGCCTTTTCCAACCTGAATGCTTCTGTGAAGCTCTGCTTCTTGAGGAAGGGGATGAGCTTCCAAGATTGGACAATGCTCAACCCTAAGTGCCATAGAATTCCTGGGATCACAGAACTGTCAGGGTTGGAAGGGGACCTCAAGGCTCAGCCAGTTCCCTGCCATGGGCAGGGACACCTCACACTACAGCAGGTTGCTCACAGCCACATCCAGCCTGGCTGCAAACACCTCCAGGCATGAGGCTGCCACCACCTCCCTGGGCAAGCTGTGCCAGTGTCCATGCCAGGAGGAGCTCCCAGGATGGAGCCCTGAGAGGGGAGGTGAGCTGAGCGCCACGGGGGGACCCGAGCTCCGCGGGAGGAGGACCTGAGCTCTGCTCTGGGGCTTCCCTGGCTTGCAGGATCTTTCCTCCTCCGTCACCACGAAGGCCAGGGCCGGAGCTGCGCTCGCAGCAGCCCACAGGAGCTGCCTCTGTTGTCTTATTTTTGTTATTTTTGAGAGGATATTTTAGCAGCCAGCACATTCCCTTCCTGTTGCCATGGCAGCCGTGACAGGGGTTATATACCGTGAGAAAAATAGCAAAATTAATGAGTGAGGGAAAGTGCAGCCCAGAGAAAAACAAGGGGAGGGAGAGGGGGGGGGGGGGAAAGAGTTAAAAATGGGAATCAAGGAGGGGGGGGGGGGGGGGGAGGAAGGGAAGCTCCCCAAGAATTCTCCAGCCAGCAGCTCATGGGCAAGAGCAGGCAGCACCCAGCCGCCCTCCATCCCGGTGAGGAGGTCTCATGGCCGAACGCAGCTCCCAGCTCATCATCCCAAAGGGTGGAATCACAGAATGGGAAGGGTTAGGATGGGAGATCTGGAGATCCAGTGGGTCAAGAGAGGTGATGTGTCCTCTTTACTCTGCCCTGCTGAGACCCCACCTCGAATGCTGCCTCCAGTTCTGGTGTCCCCAGCAGAAGAGGGACACAGAGATGTTGGAGTGGGTCCAGAGGAAGCCACAAGGATGATCCAAGGGCTGGAGCAGCTCTGCTGTGAGGACAGGCTGAGGGAGCTGGGGGTGTTCAGCCTGGAGAAGAGAAGACTCCAGGGGGACCTTAGAGCTGTGTTCCAATAGCTGAAGGGATCCTACAGGAAGGCTGCAGAGGGACTTTTCCTGAGGGTGTCTAGAGACAGGCCAAGGGGGAATGGTTTGAAGCTGAGGGAGAGCAGGGTTTTAGACTGGAGCTGAGGAAGAAGTTCTTCACTTTGAGGGTGGTGAGACTCTGGAGCAGGCTGCCCAGGGAGGCTGTGGATGTCCCCTCCTTGGACATGTTCAAGGCCAGGTTGGATGAGGCCTTCAGCAACCAAGTCTACTTGAGAGGTGTCCCTGTCTGTATCAGGGAGGTTGGAGTGGATGACCTCTAAGGTCGCTTCCAACCTGAGCCATTCTATTATTCTATGCTTCTATGCCCACCCAGTCCAACCCTCCTGCCAAGGCAGGTTCAGCTAGAGAAGGTCACACAGCAACAGGTCACGCAGCAGGCAGGTTTTGAATCTCTCCAGAGATGGAGACTCTACCACCTCTCTGAGCAGTCTGTTCCAGTGCTCCAGCACCCTTAAGTTAAAGAAGTTAGAGTCACAGAATCACAGAATCATGGAATCACAGAACCATAGACTCATGGAATCAGAGAACCACAGAATCATAGAAGCACAGAAGAATAGAATGGAATGGAATGGAATGGAATGGAATGGAATGGAATGGAATGGAATGGAATGGAATAGAATAGAATAGAATAGAATAGAATGGAATGGAATGGAATGGAATGGAATGGAATGGAATGGAATGGAATGGAATTGAATTGAATTAACCAGGTTGGAAGAGACCTTCGAGATCATGGAGTCCAACTTATCACCCAGCACCACCTAATCAACTCAACCATGGCACCAAGTGCCTCATCCAGTCCCTTCCTAAACACCTCCAGGGATGGTGACTCCACCACCTCCCTGGGCAGCACATTCCAATGGCCAATCTCTCTTTCTATGAAGAACTTCTTCCTCACCTCCAGCCTAAACCTCCCCTGGCACAGCTTGAGACTGTGTCTTCTTGTTCTGGTGCTGCTTGCCTGGAAGAAGAGACCAATCCCCTCGTGGCTACAAGCTCCCTTCAGGTAGCTGTAGAGAGCAAGAAGGTCTGCCCTGAGCCTCCTCTTCTCCAGGCTAAGCAACCCCAGCTCCCTCAGCCTCTCCTCCCAGGGCTGTGCTCCAGACCCCTCCCCAGCTTTGTTGCCCTTCTCTGGACACCTTCCAGCAGCTCAACCTCTTTCCTGAACTGAGGGGCCCAGAATCACAGAATCATGGAATCATGGAGTCATAGAATCATAGAGTCATGGAACCATAGAATCACAGAATCATGGAACCACAGAATCACAGAACCATAGCATCATAGAGTCATTGAATCACAGAATCATGGAATCACAGAACCATAGAATCATAGAGTCATTGAATCATAGAATCATAGAATCACAGAACCACAGAACCATAGAGTCATTGAATCACAGAATCATGGAACCACAGAATCACAGAATCATAGAGTCATAGAATCATAGAGTCATAACATCATAGAATCATAGAGTCATAAAATCATAGACTCATAGAACCACAGAACCACAGAATCACAGAATGGTTTGTCTTGGAAGCGACCTCCAAGGGTCATCCAGTCCAACCCGTTCTGCAGTCAGCAGGGGCATCCTCAACTAAACCTCCTCCTCCTGTTTAGATAGAACTTCTTAGGGTCAACTTTAGCACTGTACCAGGCCAAGGCTTCCCAACCTCTTCACCCAGCCAGCCTGCAGCCCTTGCTTGTGCGTTGGGCACACGGAGGAGCCGCTCTTTGCCCCTGTGCTCATTTCCTGCCTGATGTCTGGCTGATTTTTGTCTCTGTGTGTGTGGTTTAGGGGTTGGCTTTTTTTTGGGGAGGGGTGGGTAGGGGTTTTTTTTTTTTGCCTTTTAATTGTAGAAACAAGCAAGTTGTGAGAACATCTGTGTTATTAGCATTTTTGCTGCCCAAATCTGTGCTGCTGCTGCTTTCTCCCCGCCGAGCCCAGAGCTGATGAGAAGAGAGAACAGAAGAAGGCTTTGAACTGCTGGCAGCAGACGGCAGCCAGGTTGCTGCGTGTGTGCGTGGTGGGGAAGAGGAGGGAGGGTTTGGGGGGGTGTTATTTATTCTCTTGTAAGGTTCATTTGCTCTCCATGTTTCCCTTTCTTCTCCCTTTCCCAGAGATTTAGCTAGATGCTCTCCCCTCGCTGGCTTTGTTCTTCTGTCGAGGCCCCACCAGCCCCACGGAGCAGCTCCCTCCGTGTGACGCCAAAGCATCCCGGTACGGGGTGCCCTCCGCCCCGGGGGGACCCGCGGCATCTCCACCTCTGCCAGCACTGGGGCAGGTGGGTGGGAAGGATCTCGATGGGCTTCGTGAAACCGATGGCTCCTCGTCGCTTTGACTGCTCCTGCTGCCTGGGAAATGGTGAAGACAAGGTAAGAAGTGGTGACTCACACTGCGACGCCCCAGCAGCGGGAGGACGGCGAATGGTAATGCCAGGATCAACCTCTCCCTGCTGTCAGAGGGCAAGGAGCGCTCTGGGAGGAGCCTGCTCACCTTCAAAGGCAGCGGGCAAGAGGAGGAAGGTAAGGACAGACCAATCCTTGGCATGCCTGTCCGGGCGCAAGGTCCCAGCAGCTCGCCTGTCCCTTCAAGTGCTGCTTAGCCAGGCAGCTCCTCTGGGCTGCAGAGAGCTGGCTTCTGAAAGCAGGGGCACTTTATCCCCCCCGCCCATGCCCTTAAAGCCTGGACCTGCCTCTCAGAAACGTGTCTGAGCAGAGGCTGCAGACAGCAGGTCACAGAATCAGAACATTCCTTTGGTTGGAAAAGCCTTTTAAGATCATGGAGTCCAACCACTCTCTGACTCGACCAAGGCTGGGGCTAAACCGTGGCCCTCAGCACCACAGCTATGCCTCTTGGAAACACCTCCAGGGATGGGGATTCCACCACCTCCCTGGGAAGCCTGGGCCAGGCTTTGAGAACCCTTTCAGTGAAGGAGTTTGTTCTAATGCCCAACCTAAACTTCCCCCGGGGCAACTTGAGGCCATTTCCTCTTGTCCTATCACTTGTTACTAGGGAGACGAGACCGACCCCCACCTGCCACCAGCCTCCTTTCAGGGAGCTGCAGGCAGCAATGAGGTCTCCTCTCAGACTCTTCTCCAGAACAAACAATCCCAATCTGTTGTTCCTCCCCAGCCCTGTTCTCCAGATCAGCTTCATTGCCCTTCTCTGGACCTGCTCCAGCCTCTCAATGCCCTTCTTGGAGTGAGGGCCCCAGAACTGAATGTGCTGCTCAAGGTGAGCACAGGATTCCCCACAAGCTGGTGGCATCCAGGAAATCAGGTGCCTACTCCCTGCCTCCTGACTATTGATTCCCTGTGCCTCTTGTGTAACAGAAACCTTTGGCCACCCATGATCCCTTCACTGCTCCACAGCCAGCCTTGGGTCCAACAGGGTCATTTCCTGGCTTCTTGCCTTTGCCACAGCTCTCCAGCCCAGCCAGGGGGGCTGCCAGTGGCTGATGAATCGAATCTCACCTTGTCTCTAAGGGGTTTTGCTCCCTCACTTACTCCACATCCCTGCCTCACTCTCTATCAGCAGGGGAAACCCTGGCAAACTCCAGAGCCCCACTCCCTGCCCTTCCACGGTGGGCTTTGACCTTCCCTGGCTTCTGCCTGCTAAACTGGCTTCTGAGAATGGACACCCAGGGGAAAAAAACAGGACACACAGCTGACATGGCTGCAGGAGCAGAGCTGGCCCCGACAGAGGGAAATCTTGGAGGAAAGCAGAGTTTTCCACCCAGAAGGGGATGGCTCTCCAGCCCCTCACTCCTGTCCAGCAAGGGGAAGCCCTGCCAGAGGCTCAGCACATATCTCGGCGCGGGGAAAGCAGGTTGATTCGGGCTGAGAAGGAGCCGGGGTTGCTCCGAGCGGGCCGAGGTAGCCTCTAGATGGTGCAGTCACCGCAGCCGAGCTGAGCATGTGTGCGGCGAGAGCCGAGCTGCTGCGCAACAGGTTGGCGTAGCTCAGCTGGAAGTGATGCTCCCATCCTCACGCCACGGCCAAGCAGAAAGGGCTTCCCAGCATCCTGCCGGGAAATCGGCGCCGCAACCAGCCGAGAAGATGAGCTGCTGCGTGGTCGGGGGGCCCTGCAAGCACAAGGAGGCGCCTGGTCCCGCGAGGGTGCCCAAAGCCACCCCGGCAGCTCCATCGGAGAGCGCCTGGGGCCTCTGGCAGTGCCAGGCTGCAGACCCAGCCCGCTGGCAGGGCCCCGCGGCTCTGCTGGCGGGGTCGGGGAGGCCAGCAGAGGCCTCGAGGGATGGAGCACGGTGTCCTCGGGCCACCCGGGATTTGCTTTCACCCATCCGAGGTCTCATGGGGCCCGGCAGGCAAGTGAGGACACGGCTGAGAAGGTGCCACAAGGGCAGCCAGGAGCTCCTGGGTGCTTGCAGGAGCTGGTGGGTGCTGTCTGCTCCCTGACACCCAGCCGTGAAACCGTGAGTCACCAAGGTGTGACGGCAGGGGACAGTGGCTGTGCCAGGCGCCCCCTCCCCCCCACCTCCCCCAGCCTTGCAGCTTGCTGGGAACCCTGCTCAGTTGCGGCCGGGGGGAGGAGGGGATGGTGGGCACAGCCCCCTCGGGGGGCTCGTTTCCCAGGGAGGGTGAGCTCCTTTTGGCACACGGGGGGCATCGCCCGGCCGAGCCCCTTTGCCTGGGTCTGGGGGGAGGGGAATGCTGAGTGGAAAAATAAATGAATAAATAAATAAGGGGGGGAGGGGGGGTTTAAAAGGGACCCACACATGAGCGAAGGGGTCCCCGCAGTGAGGGGGTCTCCGCAGTGAGGGGGTCCCGGAGGGGGAGCTACGGGAACACATAGACCCGGCACTCTCCCCGTTCCGCAGCACCACGGGGCCTGGCGCGGTGCCCGCAAGCGCGGAGCAGGGGTGGTGGTGGTGGGGGGCGCCAGGAAGGGCTGGTGGCTCTGTCCCGGTAGCCGATGTCCCCCGGTTGGTGTCGGTTTGGGCTCGGGATGCGATCAGGAGGCGGGAGCTCCACCTTCCCGTGGCGGCGGCGAGAGGCGGAGGCAGGCGGGGAGGGAGGTGGTGGTGGCTGGGGAGGGAGCGGGAGGGGGGGGTGGTGGAAAAGGGGCCGTGCCTGCGCTGCGCTTCCCCTGCACATCCTCACACACACCGAGGGACGGAGGCGGGCACGGACCGAGCTGCCCACCGGGGCTGCCGCCAGCCCTGCCGCCGCTGCCGCCGCCGCTCCGCCGGAGCCGCCGCAGCCCCGGCCCCGGGGGGAGGGGGGCGGTTCCCACCGGACTTCTTTGGGGGTTTGGGGTTGTTTTTTTTTTTCCTTCATTTTTTTTTTCCCGCCCCCTCCTCCCTTTTTTAATTTTTTTTTTTTTAATTTATCTGATTTTCCACCCGTGGATAAGATCCGAGAGGAGCCGGGAGGGTGGTGGCTGTGGTTTGGGCTGGGGGGGTGCTGAGAAGCCCGGTCCCGGCGGGGAGGAGGCGATGCAGACGCCGCTGGAGCAGCGCGCAAAGGGAGCGCAACGCCGGCCGCATCCAAGTAAGAGCTGCGGCAGGGCCGGCAGCCCCCGCCCGCGGCCGCGGAGGGGTGCGGAGTGCTGCGGAGAGCCGTGGGATACCCCGGGAAGGGAGCGCGGAGCCGGGTGGTGGAGGGAACGCCGCTGGCGAACGTTCCGCTGCCTTCCGCGGCTCGCCGCGTAGCGTTACGCGGGTGGCGGCAGAGGGGTGCGGAGCTCCGCGGGCAGCGGGGGTGAGTGGGTGGGTGGCTCCCGGTTGCTGATTCCCGGCTCCCGGTTAAAGCCGGTGCCAGCCGGTGCTGCCACTTGTTGTGCGGCGCGGAGCGGGGCCAGCCGCGGGCCGCGGAGGGTGGGTGATGCGGGGTGGCCGTGGGGGTGCAGTCGCGGCCGTAGGGTGGCTTTAGGTGTCTGTGTGTTCCCACCCCCCCCGCCTTCTCCAGCTCCCAGCCCTGGGTGGGTGCGCCCGGGGTGTGAGCGCAGCTCGGGGTGCGCTGGTGCGTGGGAGCGAGAGAAGTTGCGGGTGGGTGGTGGGTGCTGGGAGGAGCGGGGTGAAGGGGTCTGGCAGCTTGCGGAGGTGGAGGGGTCTCTGCGGGGGTAGGGGGAGATCTGGAGCCGTGGGGTACAGCAGTGGTGTACTGGTCGCGGAGTGGCTTGCGGCGGTGTGCGGGAGCTGGGTGCGTGGGGGTGGTGTTGGGGGTGTTAGAGGAGAGGGGAGAGTGTGGCAGCGCGGGCGGGGGGGCGTCGTGCGTGGAACAAATCCCTGTTTTGCTGCCTGTGCTGGGAGTGGGGAAGCAGGTGCTGGGAGGGTGGTTTGCTGCGGGTGTTTGTGTGTGCGGGGCTGTGTGTGTGCGGGGCTGTGTGTGTGCGCGGGGCTCTGTGTGTGTGCGGGGTTGGTGTGCGGGGCTGTGCGTTTGAGGCTGTGTGTTTGAGGTTGTGTGTGGGGCTGTGTGTGCAGGGTTTGTGTGTGCGGGATTGAGTGTTGGAGGTTGTGTGTGCGGGGTTTGCGTGCGCGGGATTGAGTGTTGGAGGTTGTGTGTGCGGGGTTTGTGTGTGCGGGATTGAGTGTTGGAGGTTGTGTGTGCGGGGTTTGTGTGTGCGGGATTGAGTGTTGGAGGTTGTGTGTGCGGGGTTTGCGTGTGCGGGATTGAGTGTTGGAGGTTGTGTGTGCGGGGTTTGCGTGTGCGGGATTGAGTGTTGGAGGTTGTGTGTGCGGGGCTGTGTGTGCGCGGGGCTGCGTGTGAGATTGTGTGTGTGTGCGGGGCTGCGTGTGCGGGGTTTGTATATGCGGGGCTGTGTGTGTGCGGGGCTGTGTGTGTATGGGGGCTGTGTGCGCGGGGTTGTGTGTGCGAAGCTGTGTGTGTGGGTTTGGAGCGTGCGGGGTTATATGTGTGTGCGGGGCTGTGTGTGAATTTTTGCGTGGGCTGTGTGGGGAGGGCAGGCTGTGAGGGGTTGTGTGTGTATGTACGGGGCTGTGTGTGCGGGGTCGTGTTTGTGCGGGGTTCTGTGTGTGTGCGCAGCTATGTGTGCGGGGCTCTGTGTGTGTGTGCGAGGGGCTGTGTGTGTGTGCGGGGTTGTGTGCGGGGCTCTGTGTGTGTGTGTGAGGGGCTGCGTGTGTGAGCGGGGTTGTGTGCGGGGCTCTGTATATGTGTGTGAGGGGCTGCGTGTGTGTGCGGGGTTGTGTGCGGGGCTCTGTGTGTGCGGGGTTCTGCGTGTGTCCACATGTGTGTGCGGGGCTGCGTGTGTGCGGGAGGCACCGGCTCTTTCCGCGGGGCTCCCCGCGGAGCGGCAGAGCCGGGTTATCCCTGCCCGCTGACGGCTGCGGGGAGCCTCAGCCCGGGGAGCTCCAGCCCGGGCAGCCCCTGCTGTGGGGAGCTGAGCTCGGCCTCCATCCGCTCCTCTCAGCCGGTGGGACTGGGGACAGCCGGGAGCTGCAGCCATTAGGGTAGGGGGGGTCCCTTATCCCCTCCTCCCCAAGGCCTCCCCAGCCCCCCCCCAGGCTGCAATCCCGGGGGAAAGCCGCTCCCGCTGCCGCCGGCTCCCTGCGGCCCTCCCGGGATCTTTCAGGCTAGCGACATTTTTGCCTTCTCCCGGGTCCTTCCTCCAGGCTGGGGTGGTGGCAGAAGGGGGGCTGGAGCTCGCAGGATGCTGGAGAGGCTGTGGGGGACACCCCCAGGGGTGGGAGGATTGCGGGGGGACTGCCGCCCTGGGGAAGCTCTGACAGGTTCCCTGGCTGCTGGTGTTGGGAACGATGTGGAGAAGGAGGCAGGAGGAGGAAAGGGATTCAGGCTTCACCCGGTTTCCACCAGCCTGCCGCTCCTAGGTGGTGATATTGCAGTTAAGCTGCTCACGAGCGAGTGGGGGGTCCCCATGCTGGGGTGCTCAGTTTGGGGGCGCTTCGGCCCAGCCTGCGTTCAATGCTGAGGGGCCGCAGAGGAAGCAGAGGAGCTGAAGGAAACCCTGGGAACTGCCCCCGTCCCTCAGAATGCCCAGAATTCAGCCCATCTATGCCTTCCGTGGAGGAGTGGACATCAGCGGCCGTTTTTGCGGCCAGCGGGGTCCTCGATGCCAGCCCCACGCACGGACGGGAGCTGCTGGAGCCCTGCTTGGAGGTTTTGCCGCTCGCTCGGATCTCGCTCCGAGCTCCCAGCGTCAGAGCAGAGCTTGGCTTGGGGGGATGAGGGGGTGGGGTGTCTGTGTGTGTGTGGGGGGTTGTGTTGGGGATTAGGGACTTGTGCGCTCAGTGCAAGGGTTGGGATGGACTTGCAAAGCATGGCTCCGAGCCACGCAATCAGCCGCTGGGGGAAGCGAAGAAGAGGGGTGGACTTCGGTGCCCGTTCCCGGAGCGGTTGCTGCCTTCCTGTGGAACGGGGCCAAAAAAGGCTGTGTGGGAATCACAAGGGGAGCGCAGGGCTTTTTCCAGCAGTTGCTTCGCTTCTCAGCGTTTTATAACCTCTGTCTCATTACGGGTTTTTGGGGGGGGGGGGGAGGGAAGCTCCTTTTCTAGGAGGGGAAAGCAGCCGAATTGGGGTAGGATTTTTGCATGCCACCGTCCTCCCCGAGCTTCCCAGTCATGCATTAAGCAGCGTGACTAACGCCTCTCTCATGTGGTTCCTGTCTCCCTCACACTCTTCCCCGTAGGGAGAATTCTCTGTGTGAGGAGGAATAGTTCTTTTGGGAGGGGTTTCTCTATTATTATTATTATTTTTTTGAAGCACCCTTGTGCCTTCTGCCAGCAGGTCGGAAAGGGGGAAAAACAACCCCCAACCGCACAACAAAAGAAAGGCGAAGGCAAAAAGGTGCCTGGCACCAAGGAAGAAAGTGTGGGATGGTCCTTAGATCCCATGGGAAAATAGCCCGATGCCTTTTGCTGGCCCCTGGGAAGCCTCCCGTCGGCTCCTGCACCGACGTGCTTTTCCCGGCTGGTGGAGGCTTCCTCCTCCTCTTCCTCCTCCCCCTCCTCCCCCTCACGCCCAGCTCTGGGCTCTCACGTCTGCGCTGTGTCATCGGCACCCCGAGGCGCCCGGCAGGATTCCTTCACCCGGTGAACCCTGCACACCCTCTTGCCACCCCTGGCAGGCTGGTGGGTCCTGATTACACCCCCAGCCCCTCTCTTCTCTCCAGCCTCCCTGCTTCGGAGGTTCCCTCTGCCTGCCTGCAGGGCTGGGGCTCGGTTTCAGGCTCCAGCCTCTTTTTTGTTGTGTTGTTGGGTTGGGGGGTTTTTTTGAGCGGAAAGCATGGGTGCTGTGCAGCAGCCTTGGGTGAGTCCAGGTTGGCACAGTGCTTGCAGCTCCTGGGGCCCTCCCTGCTGGCTCACTCAGAGCCATGTGAGGCATCACCCCATGTTGGGACTCTCACCTTTACCTGAGATCTTTCACCTCACGCCAAGGCTTAGTCAGGACGGAGCTACGTCACCAGCAGCCAGGGCCCAGCCTAGTGCAAACAGCCTTGTGCAAACAGCGTGGTGGTGGCGGCGGTGCAGGTGCCTCTCCCAGCTGCCACATCCTCTGGAACTCCCTTCCCAGCAGTGACTCTCTGCTCTGCCCCTTCCCCAGAGAAGGGCCACGAGGAAGTGGCCAATGTGAACCAGTGAGCACTTGCAGCCCAGAAAGCCAGCCACATCCTGGGCTGCAGCAAGAGAAGTGTGGCCAGCAGGGGAGGGAGAGGATTCTGCCCCTCTGCTCTGCTGAGTCTCCCACCTGGAGCACTGTGTCCAGTCCTGGAGCCCCTAGTACAGGAAGCATCTGGAGGTGCTGGAAGGTGTCCAGAGAAGGGCCACGAGGAGGAGCAGAGGGCTGGAGCTGCTCTGCTCTGGAGACAGACTGAGAGAGTTGGGGTTGTGCAGGCTGGAGAGGAGAAGGCTCCCAGGAGACCTTCTTGTGGCCTTGCAGGATCTGCAGGGGGCTTCAAGAAAGCTGGGGAGGGACTTTGGAGGGTGTCAGGGAGGGATAGGACTGGGGGGATGGAGCAAAAGTAGAAGTGGGGAGATTGAGATTGGATGTGAGGAAGAAGTTGTTCCCCATGAGGGTGGTGAGAGACTGGCACAGGTTGCCCAGGTGGCAGCCTCATGCCTGGAGGTTTTTGCAGCCAGGCTGGATGTGGCTGTGAGCAACCTGCTGCAGTGTGAGGTGTCCCTGCCCATGGCAGGGGGGTTGGAACTGGCTGAGCCTTGAGGTCCCCTCCAACCCTGATGATTCTCCGATTCTTCTCATCCTCACCATGCCAAGGGTGAGGAGGAAGTGGTGAAGCCCAGTGTGGGTTTGGCTGCACCACAGGGGCAGGTGGGGGGGGGTGAAGCGGGGGTTTGATGTGAGTGTGCCCCATGCCTATGTGCCCCTTAGTGGGGTGACGTCACCCAGCAGCAGGCAGCTGGTGGCAGCAGGGCCATGCTGCCCTCCTGGCACCGGCACACCCCTTGCTCGGGGCACTCACATGTGCCCGGTGCAGGCAGGCAAACTCCTGCCTGCTGCACAGCATCTCCTGCTGCGGGCATGGCTGTGCCCCTGGCAGGGCACACACATGCCTGGGGCACACCTGCGCACCCCTGCAGTGCACATGCGTGTGGCACAGCCCTGCCCACCCTGCCAGGGCACACACACACACACATGTGTGGCACAGCCCTGCCCACCCTGCCAGGGCACACACACACACACATGTGTGGCACAGCCCTGCCCACCCTGCCAGGGCACACACACACACACATGTGTGGCACAGCGCTGCCCACCCTGCCAGGGCACACACACACACACGTGTGGCACGGCCCTGCTCACCATGCCAGGGCACATACATGTGTGGCACAGCCCTGCCCACCCTGCCAGGGCACACACACACACATGTGTGGCACGGCCCTGCTCACCATGCCAGGGCACATACATGTGTGGCACACTCGTAGCGCTGCCAGGGCACACACATATGCACGTGTGTGGCATGCTTGCATCCCCCGCCAGCATGCACCTGCATGGCACAGCTCCCCATCCCACAGCACACACACACACGTGCCAGCCCACCCCTGCCAGCCCACCCCAGCGTGGTCCCACTCTGGGTGCCCACACAGGCACACAGAGCAGCCCCACGCGTGTGCACCGACACATGTGGCAGGGCTCTGCCTGCAGTGAGGTGTAGAGGCCTGGAGGTTCTGCTCAGCTTCTTACCTCCTCCACCCTCAAGCCCTGTGCAGGGGTGGCAGAGTGGATCTGGCACTTGGGGACAGGGTTCAGTGGCCCTGGTGGCCTGTGCTTGGTGGTTAGACTCGATGATCTTGGAGGTCCTTCTGCAAGTGAAACGATTCTGTGATTCTACGTCTTGCTTGGCTCTTGCTGTCCTCCTGGGGACCTACAGCTCGGGGGGCTCTGCACCCAGCGCTGCTCTGGAGGCCCATGTGTGTGCTCAACAAGGGGGAGATGCCTCTGCTCTGCAGGGAGGATGCTTGCAGGATGAGGGAGCAGAGCCAGGCCGAGCTCTGGGACCATAGCTTCGTCTCCAGGAGCAGCTCAGATGTATTCTCACCTGCAGAGGGGGAGCTCCTCTTTCCTGTACCACCAATGAGGGACAGGAGGGGTGGAGGGCCTAGGAACTGCTGGCTTGCAGGAAACCCCAGGGTGGATGGGGCAGGATGCTCCACTTGTTGGAGGTCTGATGATGGAGCAACCAGGAATGCAGCACTTGCCGTGAGGCACCGTGGAGGGGAGATGGTGGCGAAGCGTGCCTAGGCTGGGTGCAGGCTATGGGGAGAGGGAGAGCTGGGCGTGATGAGATCCTCCTTGCTGTGGGACTGCTGATGTGAGGGCATGGAGCCACTGGGAGTTCTGGGTGCTGCTGAGCTGGGCTGCACCCCTGCCTGCTCACCAGTGGGATGAAGCTGTGTGGGTGCCCCTGGACCTCGGAGGAGGAAGCTGTGATCCCAGAAGGGGTAGCAGGAATGGAGGTGCTCAAGAAAGGTGTGGCCATGGCACCTGGGGATGTGGCTTAGTGGCCTTGGTGATTGGTTGGTCAGTTGGTGGTGGGAACTTGATAATCCCAGAGGGGGTTTTGATAATCCCAGAAGGCTTTCCTGTGATGGAGAAGCTGGTGGCCAAGCACAGCAGCAGGAAGGGGCATGTGTCCTGGCACAGGAGAAGCCCTTCTCAGTGGGGCTGGCTGGTGTGTGTGTGCCCTCTGCAGCGTGTGCCTGCTGGGAGGAGGTTTGCAGTGCTGGGTCTGCAATGCAGGGTGGGCAGCAAGCTCACTGCCTCTGCTGCAGGGACCACCACGCTGGCACCAGGGTGGGCACCCAGTGTTGGCGTGCACTGTCCCAGTCTGGAGTGGGAGCGGGTGGGAAGGAGCAGTGTGGCTGCAGTGTGCCAAGGGAGCCGGCTTGGCTGGCACAGAGTGGGGGGTTGCCTGGTGACAGTGCAGCGAGGGGAAATGCTGTGCCCACCGCCACAGGGTGCTAGGGCTGTGCAGTGGGGGCAGCTGGGGGTATTAATTGCTGGGCTGCAATGCAGGGTGGGCAGCGGCCCTGTGCTCCTCTCTGGGCCCCTCTTCCTGCCAGGGGTACAGGTGGATGGCAGTGCCCCATGAGCAATGCAGGATGGGTGATGCGCAGGGCTCCTGCATCCCTGCAGTGCCAGCTGGCTGGCTGGGTGGTGCCTTCTCATCTCCTAGTGCCAGGCTGGCAGTGCTGCCGTATTGGCAGTGTGGCTGTGTCCCTGCTGTGGCAGTGCCCTGTGTCCCTGCAGTGATGGTTGGGTGATGTTCCTGCAGTGCAGGCAGTGCCCTGAATCTCTGCAGAGGTGGATAGGAGGTATCTCTGTAACCTGGCAGTGCCCAGTGACCCTGCAGTGATAGCTGGGTGGCATCCCTGCAGTGCCCTATGTCCCTGCAGTGCTGGACAGGCGACATGCCTATAGTTTCCCATGTTCTTGCAGTGCTGAATTTCCTGCATCCTGCAGTGCCAGGTGGGTGCCAGCCCCACATCCCTGCAGTGCCCCATCTCCCTGCAGTGCCAGGTGGGTGCCAGCCCCACATCCCTCTGCAGAGCAGGCAGAGCCCCTGCCCCTGTTTCTGGAGCTCCGGCAGAAGGGTGCAGTGCCCAGTGTCCCTGCCATGCCCGGCAGGCAGTGCCCTGGCAGTGGCTGGCACACAATGCCCCTGTGTTTCCCTGGTGAGAAGCTGTCTCCGAGGCTGGCCGGCTCCCATCGGGTTGCTGGCAGCGCCCTGCCGGTGCTGCCTCCTTGGGTCTAATTACAGTCTGTGGCCTGGTGGTGACAGGAGGGTGGACAGTGGCAGGAGTGGCTTCCTGCAAGCAACAGGAAGCCAGGGCTGAGGTTTCAATGCCAGGGTTGCTTGCTGGGGCAGGGCGTTGCAGGAACTTCCCAAGCCAAGAGCAGTTCCTCCCCAGGCACTTGCTTGAGGAGGATGCCAGGAGACCAGGGCTGGGGCCAGCTCTGCCAGGAGAGCTCCTGGAACCCATTTCCTTCTCCTCTGGGACCATACCCAGCCCTGCGTGCCACGGGGAGCGTGCCCCAAAGCACACCCAAGAGGAATTAGGCCGGGGTGGAGCAGTCCTGAGGACCCAGGGTTGCCTAATCTCCGCTGTCTGTGTCTCCTTGCAGCTCCCCTGCAGCGCAGGATGAAGCCTCTGGCATCCTGCCTGGGCCTGTGGCTCCTCTTCCAGCTCCCTGCCCTGGGCTCCGGGACACGTGCGGTCTACAAGGTGCGGGAGGAGCAGCCTCCCAACACCCTCATAGGGAGCCTGGCCTCCGACTACGGCCTCCCAGACGTGGGGCACCTCTACAAGCTGGAGGTGGGGGCCCCGTACCTCCGCGTGGACGGCAAGACCGGGGACATCTACACCACGGAGACCTCCATCGACAGGGAGAGCCTGCGGGAGTGCCAGCACCTGCTGCCCGGCCAGCCCTGCTACCTGGAGTTCGAGGTCTCCATCACCGACCTGATCCTGACCAGCGGCCCGCGCCTGCTGGAGGGGCAGATCGAGGTGTTGGACATCAACGACAACACCCCCAACTTCGCCTCGCCCGTGCTCACCCTCTCCATCCCCGAGAACACCAACGTCGGGACGCTCTTCCCCATCCCCGTGGCCACGGACCGCGACTCGGGCGCCAACGGCGTCGCCTCCTACGAGCTGACGGCCGGGCCGGAGGCGCAGGAGCTCTTCGGGCTGCAGGTGGCGGAGGATCAGGACGAGAAGCAGCCTCAGCTGATCGTCATGGGCAACCTGGACAGGGAGCAGTGGGACTCCTATGACCTGACCATCAAGGTGCAGGACGGGGGCAACCCGCCGCGGGCCAGCAGCGCCCTGCTGCGCATCACCATCCTGGACATGAACGACAACGCCCCCAAGTTCGAGAAGGCTCTCTACGAGGCTGAGCTCTCTGAAAACAGCCCCGTGGGGCACTCTGTCCTCCAGGTGAGCCTCAGGTCTTTCTTCTCCCCTGCTCCTCTCCTAGAATCAAGTCATAGAGTTGTTTCGTGGAGTCACAGAATTGTCAGGGCTGGAAGGGACCTCAAGGCTCAGCCAGTTCCACCCTGCCCTGCCATGGCCAGGGACACCTCCCACTACAGCAGGTTGCTCACAGCCACATCCAGCCTGGCTGCAAACACCTCCAGGCAGGAGGCTTCCACAACCTCCCTGGGCAACCTGTGCCAGGCTCTCACCACCATCATGGGGAAGAATTTCTCCCCCACATCCAATCTGAATCTTCCCATTTCTAGTTTTGTTCCATGCCCCCCAGTCCTATCACTCCCTGACACCCCAAAAAGTCCCTCCCCAGCTTTCTTGTAGGCCTCCTCCAGATCCTGCAAGGCCACAAGAAGGTCTCCTGGAAGCCTTCTCTTCTCCAGACTGAACAGCCCCAACCCTCTCAGTCTCAGTTTCAGTTGGAAAGGGCCTCTATGGTTATCAAGTCCAACCATCAGCCTAAGACCACCACTTCTCCTGCCTGGCTGCAGCAGGGGCAGCCTGGGGAGCCTTTATATGGCCGCTTGCTGCCAAGGTTCTTCAAGGGAGGGGAGAGCCTAGAAGGGCTGCCAGCCACAGGAGCTCATAGTGTCACTCAGGGCTGCTGGACAGGCAGGTGTCTGGGATGTCTCAACTGCTAAAATGAGCTTGGAAGGGACAAGCAGGAAGGTGCAGCCTCAGTGGAGGCTGCAGGCCACGACCACGGGGCAGCAGCAGGGCTGGTGAGGGTGTGGGAGCAAAGCTCTGGGTTATGGGGAGGTCTGGGACCCAAGGTCCACAGGGAGCCTGGCTTCATGCCAGGCTTCATGCCAGGCTGGTCTGAATGCTGCCCGCAGACAAGACATAGACCCTTTCATAAGCTGCATTCCCTTGGCCACTCCATGGAAACTCAGGAGCCGGGGGGCAGGCAGCATCCCTGCTGCCCATCCCGCAGGGGGTTACCCACGGGTGTGGGTGCCTGCAGGGACCAGAGGCTCTGCCCAGACCCAGGTAGCGGTGCAAACTGTTGCTGGGGAGCCCGAGGGCTCGGATCTTGGTGGCTATGGCTTGGAGGGGGGCGTTGAGATGATAGCAGCAGACATCTGTTTATCTGCAGCTGCCATCTTAATAAGCGGAGCTCAGGCAGCTCTCAGCTGCTGCCTAATTCTGATCTGATTTTGGTGCTGGTGGTTTGTTGTGTTTTTTTTTTTTTTCCTTCAAGAATTCCTTTTTCCCCTCTTGAGAGAATGGAAGTTTGGGAGCTGATAAGGGAGCTGCAGGGCTGGGAGGAGAATGGGCTGAGCTGCTGCTGCTGCTGCTGCCATGGCACAGCTTTTATCTTTCAGGGGGAAAATGACTTCCGCTTAGAGATTTATTAGTCATTTTTTTTTACCTCCTTTTTTTTTTTTCCTTTCTTTTTTTTTCCCTTTCTTTTTTTTTTTTCCCCTTTTTATTTAATTTTTTTTTTTTTTTTTTGCCAGCAGAGGTAAAAGGGTGGAATTTACAATTTAACAACTTTGGTTCTCCATCCAAATCTGCTGAGCAAGATAACGGTGGAGCAGCAAATGGTGCAGAGAAGAGGCTGCTCGCAGAGCCGATTAGGGGAGGCAAATGTTAGGCAAACCTCATCTGCTTCAGAAAGCAAATAATAGGCCTAGGAGCAGGGTTCTGGGGATGAGGAGCTCCTGATGGGTGGCTGCCATGCAGAGCTTGAGCAGCCCTGGTCCTCTCCTGGCTGCGCTCCTGAATGTGGGGATGGAGCTGGTGCGGTGTGGAGCTGCTGGGGGATGGAGGTGCTGTGGCGTGGAGCTGCTTTGGTGTGGAGCTCCTAGGGGATGATGAAGCTGCTAGGGGATGGAGCTGCTTCGGTGTGGAGCTGGTGGGGGATGGAGGTGCTGCAGTGTGGAGCTGCTGGGGGATGATGAAGCTGCTAGGGGATGGAGCTGCTTCGGTGTGGAGCTGCTGGGGGATGGAGGTGCTGCAGTGTGGAGCTGCTGGGGGATGATGGAGCTGCTCTAGCTCTACACACCCTCACCTCCTTCCTCTTCATCCTCACCTTGGCCAGTCCAGCCATCCTCCCTGATTAGGGGAGGCAAATATTAGACAAACCTCATCTGCTTCAGAAGGCAAGTAATAGGCCTAGGAGCAGGGTTCTGGGGATGTGGAGCTCCTGATGGGTGGCTGTCATGCAGAGCTTGAGCAGCCCTGGTCCTTGCCTGGCTGTGTTCCTCAATGTGAGGATGGAGCTGCTAGGGAATGGAACTGGTGCAGTGTGGAGCTGTTGGGGGATGATGAAGCTGCTGGGGGGTGGAGCTGTTGGGAGATGGAGCTCCTGTGACATTAAGCTGCTGGGGGATGGAGCTGCTGCAGTGTGGAGCTGCTGGGGGGGATGATGGAGCTGCTGGGGCATGGAGCTGCTGCAGCTCCATGCACCCTCACCTCCTTCCTCTTCATCCTCACCTTGGCCAGTCGAGCCATCCTGCCTGATTAGGGGAGGCAAATATTAGACAAACATGACCTGCTCTAGAAAGCAAACAGTAGGTGCAGAAGCAGGATTGTGGGGATGTGGAGCTCCTGGTGGGTGGCTGTCATGCAGAGCTCCAGCAGTCCTGGTCTTTTCCTGGCTGCATGTGAGGATAGAGCTTGCTGGGGGATGGAGCCTGCTGGGGGATGGAGCTGCTGTGGGATGAAGCCACTTCAGGATGGAGCTGCTGCAGCTCTGCAGATCCTAAGCTCCCTTCTCCTCCTCACCTTGGCCAGGCAGCTGCTCAAACCATCCCCTTCGGAGAGGGTTTTGTGGAGAGGGCACATCTGGAGACCTCTCTCCCAGTGCAGCTGCCAGTGGCAGGGGTTCTGGAGGATTCCCTGCCTGATTCCCTGCGTGCTGGAGCTGGCAGGAGGGGATCTTGGCCAACCAGCCCAGCCGGTTTTGCAGGAAGAGCAGGGAAAAGCCTCCCTGCCTGCCCCAGGGCCACTCCCAGCTGCTCAGCTGGTCCCAGGCTCTTTGCCCTGTAGTTCTTGGCCCCAGAAGTGGAAATCCTGGTTTTTCCCTTCTGAGCTGCCCTCAGAGGAGGCTGTGGTGGTGGTTTGTGGAGGGGGTCATGCTGCCTTCGAATCAGAGAATTCTTTGTGTTGGAAGCTCTGAGTCCAGCTGACAGCCCAACACCCAATGGCCACCAAACTATGGCCCCAAGTGCCATGGCCACAGGTTTCTTGAACACCTCCAGGGATGGGCACTCCACCACCTCCCTGGGCAGCCTGTGCCAATCCTTGACCACTCCTCCAGCAAAGAAAATTTTTCATTGTCTCCAATCTAACCCTCCCCTGGCACAATTTCAGGCCATTTCCTCTCCTTCCATCACCTGAAATTAGAGAGAACAGCCCAACCCCCACCTCACTGCAACCTCCTTTCAGGGAGCTGTAGAGAATAATGAGGCCTCCCTCAGCCTCCTTTTGTCTAGGCTCAACACCCCCAGTTCCCTCAGCTGCTCCTCACCAGCTCTGATCTCCAGACCCTTCAGCATCTTGGTTGCTTTTCAGCATCTTGGTTGCTTTTCAGCATCTTGGTTGCTTTTCAGCATCTTGGTTGCCCTGCTTCATGGTTTAGGGCCACAAGGATGATTAGAGGACTGGAGCACCTCTCCTACAAGGACAGACTGAGGGAGCTGGGGCTGTTCAGTCTGGAGAAGAGAAGGCTCCAGGGAGACCTTCTTGTGGCCTTGCAGATTCTGGAGGAGGCCCACAAGAAAGCTGGGGAGGGACTTTGTAGGGTGTCAGGGAGGGATAGGACTGGGGGGGATGGAACAAAACTAGAAATGGGGAGATTGAGATTGGATGTTAGGAAGAAGTTGGTCCCCAGGAGGGTGGTGAGAGACTGGCACAGGTTGCCCAGGGAGGTGGTGTCAGCCTCATCCCTGGAGGATTTTGCAGCCAGGCTGGATGTGGCTGTGAGCAACCTGCTGCAGTGTGAGGTGTCCCTGCCCATGGCAGGGGGGTTGGAACTGGCTGAGCCTTGAGCTCCCTTCCAGCCCTGACAGTTCTGTGATTCTCTGATTCTGTGGTTGCCGTTGTCCTCCTGCTCACCTCCTGCTCACCCCTAACCCACCCCCTCCCTCCCCCAGGTGAAAGCCAATGACTCAGACCAAGGGGCCAACGCAGAGATTGACTACTCCTTCCATCAAGCCTCGGACATGGTGCGGCGGCTGCTGCGGCTGGACCGCGCCACGGGGCTGATCACCGTGCAGGGCCCCATCGACCGCGAGGATGTCAACATGCTCAAGTTCTCCGTCCTGGCCAAGGACAAGGGCGCCAACCCCAAGAGCGCCCGTGCCCAGGTGGTGGTCAACATCAAGGACATGAACGACAACGCGCCCTCCATCGAGATCCGGGGCATCGGCCTGGTCACCCACCAGGACGGCATGGCCAACATCTCGGAGGACGTGCCGGTGAAGACGGCGGTGGCCCTGGTGCAGGTGTCCGACCGGGACGAGGGTGAGAACGCGGCGGTGACCTGCGTGGTGGCCGGCGACGTCCCCTTCCAGCTGCAGCAGGCCAGCGAGACGGGCAGCGACAGCAAGAAGAAATACTTCCTGCAGACCACCACCCCGCTGGACTACGAGGCGGTGAAGGAGTACACCATCGAGATCGTGGCGGTGGACTCGGGGAACCCTCCCCTCTCCAGCACCAACTCCCTGAAAGTGCAGGTGGTGGACGTCAACGACAACGCGCCCGTCTTCAGCCAGAGCTACACCGAGGTGGCCTTCCCCGAGAACAACGAGCCCGACGACCTGGTGATGGAGGTGAGCGCCACCGACGCCGACAGCGGCTCCAACGCCCAGCTGGTGTACTCCCTGCTCACCGACCCCTCCTCCAAGGGCTCCTTCAGCATCGACCCCGACTCCGGGGAGATCCGGGTGAAGGCGGTGCTGGACCGGGAACAGCGGGAGCGCTACGAGTTCTCGGTGGTGGCGGCGGACAAGGGCAGCCCCAGCCTGAAGGGCACGGCCTCCGTGGCCATCAACGTCATGGACCGGAACGACAACGACCCCAAGTTCATGCTGAGCGGCTACAACTTCTCGGTGATGGAGAACATGCCGCCCCTCAGCCCCGTGGGCATGGTGACGGTGATCGACGCCGACAAGGGGGAGAACGCCCGCATCCAGCTGTCGGTGGAGCAAGACAACGGCGACTTCGTCATCCAGAACGGCACCGGCACCATCCTCTCCAGCATCTCCTTCGACCGGGAGCAGCAGAGCACCTACACCTTCCGCCTCAAGGCGGTGGACGGCGGGGACCCTCCGAGGTCTGCCTACGTAGGGGTGACTATCAACGTCCTGGATGAGAACGACAACGCCCCCTTCATCACCTCGCCCTCCAATGCCACCTACAAACACATCCTGCCCCACACCAGCCCCGGCCAGCAGGTGAGCAAGGTGAAGGCGGAGGACATCGACTCCGGCGTCAACGCCGAGCTGACCTACAGCATCACGGGAGGCAACCCCTTCGAGCTCTTCCAGATCTCCCCTCAGAGCGGGGACATCACCCTGGAGAAGGAGATCCTGCGCAAGCACCACGGCCTGCACCGCCTGGTGGTGCGGGTCAACGACAAGGGCAAGCCCTCGCGGCACGGCACGGCCCTGGTCCACTTCTACGTCAACGAGACGCTGGCCAACCGCACGCTGCTGGACACGCTGGTGGGGCACAGCCTGGACACCCCTCTCGACATAGACATCGCCGGGGACCCCGAGTACGAGCGCAGCAAGCAGAGGAGCAACATCCTCTTCGGGGTCATCGCCGGCATCGTGGCCGTCACCTTGGTCATCGTGCTGGTGGTCCTGGTGCGCTACTGCCGCCAGCGCGAGGCCAAGAGCGGCTACCAGGCGGGCAAGAAGGAGACCAAGGACCTGTACGCCCCCAAGCAGGCCAGCAAGGGTGGGAAGAGCAAGAACAAGGTGAAGAAGAGCAAGTCTCCCAAGCCGCCCAAGCCTGTGGAGGATGAGGAGGAGACGGGGCTGCAGAAGTCGCTCAAGTTCAACCTGATGAACGACTCCGTCAGCGACAGCCCCCGAATCCACCTGCCACTCAACTACCCCCCGGGCAGCCCGGACCTGGGGCGCCACTACCGCTCCAACTCGCCCCTGCCCTCCATCCAGCTGCAGCCTCAGTCGCCCTCCGCCTCCAAGAAGCACCAAGTGGTGCAGGACCTGCCGGCCACCAACACCTTTGTTGGCACCGGGGACAACAACTCGACGGGCTCCGAGCAGTACTCGGACTACAGCTACCGCACCAACCCCCAGAAATACACCAACAAGCAGGTAGGAGAGCTCGTCCTGAGGCCGGCCGCGGCCTCCCCCCTGCACCGGGGACCCATCTGGACAGAGGTGTGGGAGTGAGCCTGGACTGGGCCCCCAGCCCTGCATGCGTGGCCTCAGGGGGCTGGTGAAGGACTCGCCCCGGAGCTGAGCCGCAGAGCCTGGCTGCGGGGTGGGGCCGGGCTGGGGGCGCGCGGCAGGGTCGGCCAAAAGCTGTTGAAGGCCTTGTCAGAGCGCCTGGGGCTGGGTCCTGGGGGCGCTGCCCGGGTGGCAGTGAGGCGGTGGGGGCTGCATGAGCCTTGTCTTTGCATGTGGAGCTCTGGGGGAGGAACTCCACCCGCTCGGGGCCTCTTTGGGGGCTGGCTGAAGGGCACCAAGGAGGGCAATGCCCAAATCTCCCACCCATCTCTCTGCCTGGGGAGGACAGACTGGTCCTGCTTCTGCCACGGCTCTGGGCAACCAGAGTTTCCAGCTCAGCCCCAGCCTGGGCAATAGCCAGGGGTTGCCAGCCCGGCTCTGCTGGTGTGGCTGCACCTCAGAAAGGGAGCTCTGTGCCTGCTGTGGCTGCCCAGGCAGGTGGGGCTGGGTGGAGGAGCAAAGCTCTGCCTTTTTCCCAGGCTCAGGCCTCTGGCTTCCCCCAGGCTCGGGGCCCTTCTGCCACAGCCAGTGACAAGCCAGTGGTGCCAGCGTCGGGCCTGGAGCTGTGGCACTGCAGGAGCCACTGCAGAGGGGCAGAGGAGGTGGTGGGGGCAGCGGTGCTTCCTCTGGTCATGGGGGGTGCTGGAGGAGCCGGGCACTGGGGTCTCTGCTGTGTGCTGCCGTCGGGTCACTGCTCTTGGTCTAGCCAGGGGGTTTCTGCTTGCCTGTGGGGCAGGGTGGAGGTAAGGTGTTGGCTGTGGACAGGGAAGGGCTGCTCGCTGGTGTGCACTGGAGCTTGGAGCTGTCCCAGGAGGTCGTGGGATTAGGCTGGAGCTTGCAGGAGCCTCTTTGACTCAGGCTGTCTTTGCCACTTAGCTTGCACCACGTTTCTGCTTTGGCGCCTGTCGGGTCTGTCCTTAACTAGCTGAAGAGGGAGAGGGGTGACAAGTGCCTGTGGCTTTGCCTTCCTCCTGGGGCCCCATGGGTGAGGACCACCCACTCCCCCCGCACTGTGCTGTACCCCTGGAGCCCCCTGCTCCCTTCTTTGTACCCCCATGAGCGGCAGGCTGGGCTCCTGCCGTGGGGCTGAGCTCAGCTGCCCTGTTGGAGTTGACTTCAATAAAGTTTTCTATTTTTGACCGGTTGTGCCTGATTTTCCCTGCTTCCCCTAAAGATGTTCTTGCTCCCAGCACTTCCCCAGGCATGCTCTCCCTGTCCTTGGCCACCGGAGTGCTGGAGGCCCCGCAGTGCCCAGGAGTGACATTCCCACGGGCCAACCCTCTCTACAAGCCATCTCCTGCCATCTCCACTGTGCCTCAATGTGGCCAGTCCAGAGGCCTCACACTGCTGACCCCCCTCCTCCTCAGACTGACATCTCCCATCACTGCCTGGTCACTGCCTGGCCCTCTGAGGACATGTTCCTCCAGGACATGGCCCACAACACGTCCGCCCCCACCCCACCCCCGCAGTGTGGACGTGGTGACAGCCTGAGCCACCAACCAGCCAGCCCCAGCTGTCCTCCACCCCAGCATCCCTCCCTGCATAGCTTCTCCCGGTTCATCTCCACGTCCTTTTGAGCCCCACCCGTGTCCCACAGGCAGAGCATGGGGGAGCAGACCTCTGCCAGGCGGTGCCTGGCTGGCATTGACCTAGATGCCGTGGGTGAGGGCTGGCAGCCGCCCGCCCCTCGCCCGCCCCCCTCCCACCGTGCTGCCAGAATCAGGACGCTCCCTGCTGCAGATGGAGCCTCGCTGCGTCAGCAGTGCCGGGGCGGGGACAGCACCCCAAGCAGGCCAGCACCCACCCTGGCATGTCATGGGCACCCTTGCAGCAAAGGAGAGCTCCTCCTGAGCCAGGCTCTCTGCCACCGGCGGGGCTGTGGGAGGGCAATGGAGCCAGGCAGCCATGGTCCCCTTAAAGATGGCTCTGCCCTTCCTGCAGGGCACCTTGGGGGTGATGAGGCTGCCGTGGGGCTTGCTCAAGGCTCTTATCTCCAGCAGGCTGGAGAGAGGATGGGTTCTAGCAGGCAGGAGTAGGTCAGCGTCCCTTCCCCAGATCCTGGATGGGGTTGTCTTACACGCCTCTCCCTCCAGTCAAGCATCACATCTCCGGGACCTCCCTGCTGCCCATTCCTTCCTCTTTCTCATGGTTTTCCCTCCCAGCTGGGGCAGACATCCCCACGGCCACCACAGCAGCTTCACCTCTTCCCCAGGGGCTCCAACCTGCCTCACCAGGCTGCTGGAGCAGAGGAGCTGTGGCGCTGGGAGAGATCTGCTCATCTAGGGGAACCAGTGGTTCTGGCTTTGGTGGTTTCAGGCCTGTGCCAGCCTTGGCTCTCACAGCCTCCTAGTTTGTTTTGCTAACAGCAGAAGGTTTTATCTTGAACCCGTCCAGGAAGTGTCTGGGCCTCCTGGGGCCTCCTAGGCAGGCAGGGCTGGGACCTGAGGGGAGATGTGATGGCTGCAGAGGAGGAAAGGAGACACCAGCAACCACCTAAAATAACTGGTTCCTTCAGGGCTGGGCAGGGCAGTCTGGGGGCTTGGCTCAGCCTTGCTATCTGCTTCCCTTTGGGAACTTTCTGAGAGATGTTTCCCTTCCTTGTCTTGTCCTCAGCAGCTCTTTGATGAACCTGGGCTGAGAACCCAACCCCTCCGTAGCCGGCGTGGGGAGCGTCTGCTTTCTTCTGCCTCTGTCTCCCAGGCTCCAGCCTTTGGGGCTTGTTTTCCTCCTGTGAAGTGGGGGTGAGGTGGGGGGGAGGGAGCCAATGCAGCTTTTCCAGCTGCACCAAGCCAAAACTGGCATTGGTTGCCCAGGGAGGTGGTGGAAGCTTCACCCCTGAAGGTTTTGAAGGCCAGGCTGTGAGCAAGCTGCTGTAGTGTGAGGTGTCCCTGCCCATGGCAGGGGGGTTGGAACTGGCTGAGCCGTGAGGTCCCTTCCAACCCTGACAACTCTATGATTCTATCAAGACAGCCCCAGGTCCTCCTAGCCCCCCACCCCCTGAGAAGCTTGTTGGAGTGGTGTTACCTTCAGCATGCTGCTGGGAGCTCAGCAGAGGTGGCTGCACCTGCCTGCAGGCTTGAGGAGCACCGTGCAGCATTAATTACTCTCAGTGGGGGGGGGGAGAGGAAGGATGAGAGGAATATTGTAACCCTAATGGGCAGAGATGAAATTGTCTTGTTTCAGAATTGAGCTCAGAGTCTCTGCAAATTGCAGGTTTAGGTGTTGGCAGATGTCTGGGAAAGTCCTCCTGCCCTCCTGCCTCACTGGAATTTCTCAAGGTCGTTCAGGTGGAACGAGCTGATAAATGGATCCAGCCATGAGCTGCAGATGGAGCTGAGGGTTCCTGGGGGAACCACCTGTCCTGTTTCCCACCTTCGGGAAGGCACTGTGCTGGGAGCATCTCCCAGGCACTACCAACCAGCTCCTGGGGGCCGTCGTGCTCGGTCCACGCTCGGCTCAGAGCTGCAGAAGGCTCTAGGAGAGGGACCGCAGCGGTGAGGTCCCGGGGGCTAAGCTGCTGCTGGCAAGAGTGGTTGAGCTCTGCAGGCCAGCTACGAATGCAGAGTGGCTTCACTGGGGTGCCTGTGGGCGCTGGTGGAACCAAGAGGCATTGGGGGACACACCGTGGTGGCTTCTGGGGAGCTGGTGAGGATGCTGAGAGCCTCACCAGCCAAGGCAGAAACGTGCACTGGCGCCTGGCAGGTCTGCGCTGGGGGGCTTGGGTTTGTGGTAGGGAGGGGTGTAGAGCACCAGGAGGTCTTGCAGAGCTCCAGATGAAGAGCTTCAGTCACAGGAGGCAGCCTGGTGGTGCAGGCTGGCCTGTGGAGCTGGAGGAAGCGTGGGTGTGTGCAGGCTGTGCCGCAGGAGGGGGTGGCAGCAGGGTGTGCTGAGCAAGGAGGGGGTGGCAGCAGGATGTGCTCAGCCTGTGCTTGTGTGGGGGAGGTGCCAGCGGGGTGCTTATGGCATGCACCCCACAGAGGGGTGGCACGGAGGGGTGTGAGGGCCCTGGGGCTGGAGGATGGTGTCAGGGGGGACACATGTCTGGGCTGTGCATCAGGGGTAGGGGATGTGAGGGAGTGCTCCTCTGGGAGGAGATGGCACAGGGAGGGGTACAGACCCTGTTCCTGGAGAGGGTACTGCCTGTACTGCAGTGGGAGGAGGCATGGAAGGGGGTACCCAATGGGTACCATGAGGAGAGGTAGCACAGGGCTGTGCACAAGCTGGAAGGGCTGGAGTGGTGGCAGTGGAGTGTACAGAGCCTGAGGGTGGCAGGGGGTGACAGCAGGGTGCAGGCAGCGTGCAGCCATGGGCAGGTGAGGATCTCTCTGCAAGCAGCCAGTGGTGCTTACTGCCCCTGCCCCACCGAGGGGAACATCAGGTCTCTCCTACCCCATAGTCCTTGGCCCCACCACTGCTTGAGGCCTCATCCTTTGCTCCCTTGGAGGCTCACCCAGCCTGTACTACCTGCCCAAGGCTCCTCACATCAGGCTGGGCTGCCTGGGTGGGTGCAGCTCTGGTCAGTTCCCTTTCTCCCCCGCCCTGCTGAGTCAGATGCTGCTCATTCCTCGATACCCTCCTCTTCCTCTCCCTTCTCACACCCCCAGGCTCTCCCTTGCCTAATACCCTTGGAGCCAGTGTCAGGCTGTGGTGAGCACACCAGAGCACATCTGGGGGACGACTCCTCTGGAGACTTTCCAAACCCACCTGGCTGCATTCCTGTGTGGACTACCCTAAGTGATCCTGCTTTGGCAGGGGGATTGGACTGGATTATGTCTGGAGGTCCCTTCCAACCTCTGATGTCCTGTGGAGCCACGGCACTGACTTCTTTCCATTCCCCTCCGCTCTCAGGCTGGATCTGCTCTTCTCCAGCCCTCCCTCCTGCTCTGCTCGGGCAGCTCCCTCCCCTTTCCCTGTGGCTTTCCCAATCCCCCCATTCTCTCCTGACCTGCTGTCTGCTGGCCCTGGCACAGAGGGCTGCCGAGCCCCCTGGCTGGCTCTGCCAGGCAAGCTGTGGATGCTTGGTGCCATGAAAGCCTTGGCTGTGTGGGCAGTGCCCGCTCCAGGCTGCGCTGATTGATATTCCCGGCACTGCTCTGCCCGCTCGGCCGGGCTCTCAGCTGCAGCGCTGCTCCCTGCACCCACAGGCCTGCCTGCAGCCTGCTGCACAGCCTCCCGAACCCGGGGGCAGCACCTGCATGGGAGGTGTCCGCAGGCACTCTGGGATCCCAGAGAGCAGCTAAGGAGGCTGTGGATGGGGGAGAAGGGCGTGGATGGGGGGGAAGGTGGGCTGCAGTTGAAAGGGAGTAGAATCACAGGGAAATTCGGGGTTGGAAAAGGCCTCTGAGCCCATCCAGTCCAACTTTCAACCCACCACCACCGTGGCCACCAAACCATGGCCCCAGGTGCCATGGCCACGGGGTTCTGGAACACCTCCAGGCATGGAGATTCCACCACATCTCTGGGCAGTCTATGCCAATCTCTGACCACTCTGGCAGCAAAGAAATTGTTCCTCATCTCCAACCTAACCCTCCCCTGGCACAATTTCAGGCCATTTCCTCTCCTATCACCTGAGACTAGGCAGAAGAGCCCAACCCCCACCTCACTGCAGCCTCCTCTCAGGGAGCTGTAGGGAGCAGTGAGGTCTCCCTTCAGCCTTGTCCAGACTAAATACCCCCAGCTCCCTCAGCTGCTTCTCTTCAGGCTTCATCTCTAGACAGACCCTTCACCAGCTCTGTTCTCCTTCTTCAGCACCTCCTTCTGGGGTGCTCCATGGTGATGCTCTGGGATGGGATGGAGAGGAGGCTGGGGTAATGAGAGGGTGCTTGATGTAGGGCAGGGTGGGGTGCTGGCGGGGGAAGAGTGGGGGCTAAAGGATGGCAAGGAGCAAAGGGGCACGGAGCTGGGAACTCCCTGGGAACTGTGTCAGCTCAGGGTGGGGAGGGCAGGTCCAGGAGGGTGTGGGACAGTGGTTAAGAGGTGGCTGCTGTGTATTTGTGTCCCCACAGCTGGTGTCCCCCCAGGCTCTGTGGCGTGGATGGTGTGCAGGAGCCATGCGGCTCATGGCTGGGCTGACTCACGTGGGCTGTGCTGGGGTGGGTTGCAAAGAGCTGGAGCTCTCCTTCAAGGTTTGGGGGTGTTGGATGCTCAGTCCCTGTGGTTCTCTGCCAAAGCTCTGCCTTGTCAACACCTTTTGAATGCTGCCCTGGGAGCCGAACCCTGTGCCAAGCCCAAAGGACATTCCTCCTCCTCCTCCTCCTCCTCCCCCTCCGCCCTCCATCACCATGCAGAGCTGCTGTGTGAGAGCAGCTGCCCATGAAAGCCTGGGCACAGCCCATCTGCAGGGCACACCTGTGCTCTTGCACACTGCCCTTCAAGCCAGGCCATCCCAGCTGTAGTTACACAATCCAAGCTCTGCTCCTGGGAGAAACCAAGCTGGGCAGTGGAGATTACTCCAGAGAGACTCCTTCCCATAGTCCCCACTTCCTTCAGTGCCCCAGGAAGCATCCAGGCTGCTCAGCTGAGGCAGGCAAGGGTTGAACATGGGAGGAAGAGGGACACAGGTCACCTCTGGCACTTTGGTCCCCCTCAATCCACCTCTGATGTTAGCTGTGGCATCCACTAGTCCAACCTGGATGAAGCTTGGTCTTGGTTTCACCTCTGGAAGCCAAGGTCACCTGCAACTCAGACTCACTCAGCCTGCCCCTAGTGGGTCCCACGTTGGCCTTGTCTTCTCTCTAGCTTTCTGAGCTTTTATGGAGGTCCCAGGCTGCACTCTTGAGGACCTTATTTCCATGCCCATGTTTCCTTTCCTCGAGGGGTTCTTGACTCAGCTCTGTGGTTGAGAGCACAAGAGGAGGTCAGGCGAAGGAACAGCTAAACACCTCCCCAGCATCCCTTGGAACATCTCCTGGTTATTCTTCATCAAAGCCTTCCCATGGTCTCAGCACTTTGCTGCCTCAGTGTTTTGGGTGCTCACAGGAAGGAGTGGGTGGGAGAGGAGGTTTGTGGCAGTGACCTGCTAGGAGGGCAGGAGAAAGCTCCTGCATTGTCTCATCTTTCACATCCATACCAGCATTCAGAGCCCAGAGATCCTTAAAGATGCCCCTGCCCCAGTAGGCAAACATCTTTCTGAGCACCTCTTGGCTTGCACAATGCCCTCCTCTTGATCTGTGACCTCAGCATGGCAAGGGACAAGCACCCATCTTGGCAGGTGCCAGCAAAGCTGTCTTTAGAGAGGCATCAGGCTGGAAGGGCAGCAAATCACCACCTCCCCCTGGGAACCAATGGTGGCTATGGAGTAGAGTGGCCTGATTCACTTCCTCTGGGACATCTCCAAAGCCCCAAGCAACCTGAAAGCCTGCAGCTATGAAGCTCTCACCTGGCCTGGTTTCCACAGGCTCCAAAGTCCCCTGATGCCAGGGAGAGTCTTGACAAATACCCATCCCTGCTTGGGGGACACACACCTTCCTGTCTGAGCTTGGGACTGAGCTTGGGAGGGACCTTCTTGTCTGAGCTTGGGATTGAGTTTGGGATTGAGTTTGGGGGGGACCTTCTTGTCTGAGTTTGGGATTGAGTTTGGGATTGAGTTTGGGGGGGACCTTCTTGTCTGAGTTTGGGATTGAGTTTGGGATTGAGCTTGGGAGGGACCTTGTCTGAGCTTGGGGGGGACCTTCTTGTCTGAGTTTGGGATTGAGTTTGGGATTGAGCTTGGGAGGGACCTTTTTGTCTGAGTTTGGGATTGAGTTTGGGAGGGACCTTCTTGTCTGAGCTTGGGGGGAACCTTCTTGTCTGATCTTGGGATTGAGTTTGGGATTGATTTTGGGAGGGACCTTCTTGTCTGAGCTTGGAATTGAGTTTAGGATTGATCTTGGGAGGGACCTTCTTGTCTGAGCTTGGGATTGATTTTGGGATTGAGCTTGGGAGGGACTTTCTTGTCTGAGCTTGGGGGAACCTTCTTGTCTGAGTTTGGGATTGAGTTTGGGATTGAGCTTGGGAGGGACCTTGTTGTCTGATCTTGGGGGGAACCTTCTTGTCTGAGTTTGGGATTGAGTTTGGGATTGATCTTGGGAGGGACTTTCTTGTCTGAGCTTGGGGGAACCTTCTTGTCTGAGTTTGGGGGGAACCTTCTTGTCTGAGTTTGGGATTAAGTTTGGGAGGGACCTTCTTGTCTGAGTTTGAGATTGAGCCTAGGGGGGAACCTTCTTGTCTGAGTTTGAGATTGAGCCTAGGGGGGACCTTCTTGTCTGAGCTTGGGGGGGACCTTCTTGTCTGAGTTTGGGATTGAGCTTGGGGGGGACCTTCTTGTCTGAGCTTGGGGGGGACCATCTTGTCTGAGTTTGGGATTGAGCCTGGTGGGGTCCTTCTCATCTGAGCTTGGTTCTGAGCTGGTGCTCGAACTGTCTTGCTAATGTGATGTCTGATGTTGCTCTTACACTAATCTCTTCATCTTTCTCTACTTCTTCATCAAAAGCTCTCCAGCCCAGCAGAAAGCCAGCTCAGGATTTCAGATGTGTGAAGAGCCCTTCATTACTATTCAGGCTGGGCAAGACCTTTTTGGGGGGTTGTGATTCAAGGCCCTGGGAATGCCTGAAGGAGCTTGGGCTCTTTTTTTTCTCTTCTCTTTCCAAGGATTTCAAGTAGATCACAGTTTATTAGGGTCTATCAGGATGTCTCTTGCCCAAAGAAGAAAGCTCAGAAACCTTCTCTAATGTTCAGGATTTTTTTTGCTTGAGCCACCACGTGCAAAGCCTGGCCCAAGGACTTGACAGCTCCCCCAGGATCTGAGGATGGTAAAAGCAAGCTGGCCTCAGATCATCCAGCTGCTCATGCTCAGCAAGAGATAAAGGGTGGGCAGCTAGAGGCTGGGCCCAGGCTCTTCTCAGTGGTGCTGGGTGACAGCACAAAGGGCAATGGGCACAAACTGGAACCCAGGAGGAGAAACTTGTTTGGTGTCAACATCTGCCTGGTGAGGAGCAAAGGCTGAGAGCCCTGGGGGTGCTGAGCCTGCAGAAGAGCAGCCCCAGAGGGGAGCTGAGCAATGCTCAGCAAGAGAGAAAGGAGCTGTGGGGGGCAAGAGGCTGGGGCCAGGCTCTGCTCAGTGGTGCCCAGGGACAGCACAAGGGGCACTGGGCACAGACTGGCAGCCAGGAGGTTCCATGTGAAGAGGAGGAGAAAGTTGTCTGGTGTGAGGGTGCTGGAGGCCTGGAGCAGGCTGCCCAGAGAGGTTGTGGAGTCTCCTTGTGTGGAGAGCTTCCAACCCACCCTGGGCATTGTGCTGCTGGGCATTGTGCTGTGGGTGCCCTGCTGGGGCAGGGGGCTTGGGCTGGGTGATCCCCAGAGGTCACTTCCAACCTCCAGCATTCTCTGCCGGTGAGAACGGTAATGACAGAGCAGTGCAGGCAAAACAAGTGGCCTCAGCAAGCCTTGCAACATCACCTGCCTGACCTGTTTGCTGTCCCCAAATGAGGGCTTGTCTCACCCAGTGCCATCAGTCACCATTAGGTGCAGGTTGGTTGCAGACCACTAAAGCGAGGGCTCCGCCGCCGACCGCCGCGTGTTGGTTCACAGACCAAGCAGGAACGGCTTCTGCCCTCGGCCTAGGGAGAGGGAAATGGTCTAGAAAGCAGGGCTGACAGCAGGGGAAAATGGGCAATTTGGAAAGAAAGCAGCAAGAAGTGAGTGGGTGATGAGTGGCTGGAGAGCAGCGTGGAGGAGAGGGCCTTGGGGGTGTCAGCTGGTGACAAACTCCCCAGGAGCCAGCACTGGTCCCTGGCAGCCCAGCAGGCAGCTGAGTGCTGAGCAGCATCCAGAGCAGGGAGAGCAGCAGCACAGGGAGGGGATTCTGCCCCTCTGCTCTGCTCAGACCCCACCTGCAGCACTGCCTCCAGCTCTGGGGCCCCCAGCACAAGAAGGACCTGGAGCTGCTGGAGAGGCTCCAGAGGAGGCCAAGAAGATGATCAGAGTGCTGCAGAAGCTCCCCTGTGGGGCCAGGCTGGGAGAGTTGGGGCTGCTCAGCCTGGAGAAGAGAAGGCTCCAGGGAGACCTCAGAGCAGCCTTCTAATGCCTGAAGGGGCTCCAGGAGAGCTGGGGAGGGACTTTTGCCAGGGCCTGGGAGTACCAGGATGAGGGACAATGAATTTGAGCTGGAAGAGGGGAGATTGAGACAGGAGATGAGGAACAAATTCATTGCAGTGAGGATGGAGAGACACTAGAACAGGTTGCCCAGGGAGGCTGTGGCTGCCTCCTCCCTGGAGGTGTTCCAGGCCAGGCTGGATGAGACCTTGAGCAGCCTGGGCTGGTGGGAAGTGTCCCTGCCCATGACAGTGGGGTTGGAACTGGATGATCTCTAAGGTCCCTTCCAACCCAACCCATTCTGTGGCTCTTCTTTCCATTTTGCCTCCTTTCCATCAGCCAAGCCCTGTGCAGATCCCTTCCTCTGCAAGCAGAGATGCACAAACAGATACTTCCTAATAGCTTCTCAGGGCTGGGCTCCCACTGACCTTTCCAAGCTCAGCCTCATAATCAACACCTGGCTGCAGTTCTGGAGTGGAAGTTACCTTTGCCAGAGCATCATTTTCCCATTTCTCTGTGTCAGCAAAGATACCTCCCACCCCCTGCTCCCACTCTGGAAGGAGAAACCTTCATGACAAACGATCTGATTGCAGCCAGTGGACATCTTTCCACACCAAGCCTTGCCTTGAAGCACTCCTCCTTAGCTGGCTTGGCTTTAGAGCCCTGACCCCCTGCTCTCTCCTTCAGAGCTTTCAGTCCTCTCTCTCAGCTCCACTGGGGGCAACTGAGAACTAGCTTAGCTCATTCTTTTGCCCACCCTACAGCTGTTGGATTCCTCAAGGGCTTTCCCTCGAGCCTTGCTCCCAGCCTTGGAAGCTTTCTCTCTCCGTGGAACCTTCAGATGGTTTTAAAGGCAATTATGAGGCTTCCTTCTGTGGCCTGAGCAATTTCAGCTCTCTCCCAGGTCTCTGCCAAATGGTGCTATTATCAGCTTGAAGGGGGTGATAAGGCATTGCAGGACAGCAGGGTCAGGCCCATTTAGACAGCATTCCAGGCATCCCCCTTTTGAGAGTTTTATGATCCATTAGTTCCATATTTTCCCTTTCCAGTCTCCGATGCAAACCAAAGGGAAAGGAATAGGAAGGGGGGGAAGGAGGGGGGAGGGGAGGGGGAAGCAAATTGCATCTCCTGGATGGGCTCAGAGCTCTGATAGGCTGAGAGGTGAGGCAACCTCTGTCCTGAGGCTGCCTAAAATGGGTTTCTAATTGTGTTAGATCTTGCTAGGAGCTGGATGAATGCGCTGTGACCAGGCGGGCTGACACCAGGCTGCGGCAGCTTCTTTGAGCCTCATGCAAATTTCAGGAGGCTTGGGGGCAACCTGTGTGGAGGCAGCCCATTTTGCCCAGATTTATTCATTAAAGAGTGCCTCAGGAGCTGATGGCCATTTTAGGATGGCTGCCCTGCTATCATTATTGCAGCAGGACTCGGTGCCACCTCTCTTCTGGCTGCAAGGTCAGCGCCGGCTAATTGTCAGCGGTGCCAGCGGTGCCAGCGGCCAATTAGAAGGGGGAGCAGCTGCTCTGCAGCTCATACCTGGGTTTGGGAGGTGACATTCATGTGGGTCTATAGAATCCTACAATCAGAGAAGGGTCAGGGCTGGAAGGGACCTCAAGGCTCAGCCAGTGCCAACCCCCTGCCATGGGCAGGGACACCTCACACTGCAGCAGGTTGCTCACAGCCACATCCAGCCTGGCTGCAAGCACCTCCAGGCAGGAGGCTGCCACCACCTCCCTGGGCAACCTGTGCCAGGCTCTCACCACCCTCATGGGGAACAACTTCTTCCTCACAGCCAATCTCAATCTCCCTACTTCTAGTTCTTTTTCCATCCCCCCCAGTCCTATCCCTCCCTGACACCCTCAGAAGTCCCTCCCCAGCTTTCTTGGAGCCCCCTGCAGATCCTGCAAGGCCACAATTAGGTCTCCCTGGAGCCTTCTCCTCTCCAGCCTGCACAACCCCAACTCTCTCAGGCTGTCTCCAGAGCAGAGCAGCTCCAGCCCTCTGCTCATCCTCTTGGCTCTTCTCTGGACATGCTCCAGGTTGGAAAAAGACCTTTCAGATCATCAAGCCCAACTGTAACCCAGCTCCATGACCACGAAACTCTATCCTGAAGCTTCGCTTCTGTGTGGTTTTGGAACACCCCCAGGCATGGGGACTCCACCACCTCCCTGGGCAGCCTGTGCCTATCCCTGACCACTCTTGCAGGGAAGTTTTCCTAGCATCCAATCAAAGCCCTCCTTCTGCTCATCTTTCCTCCAGTTGAGGGTTCCTTCTGTAGCTTCACTTGTGAAGGAAGAGTGAAAGAACTGAAGGGCTGTGGGGCTCCTCAGGCACGGGGATGGACACCAGGATTTGTGGGCACACCACAGCCATCAGACAGGATCACAGGCTCACAGGATGTTAGGGGTTGGAAGGGACCTCTGAAGATCATCCAGTCCAACCCCCCTGCCAGAGCAGGAGCAGAGAATCCAGCACAGGGCACACAGGAACACATCCAGACAGGGCTGCAAAGGCTCCAGAGGAGATCCCACAACCTCTCTGGGCAGCCTGCTCCAGGGCTCTGTGAGCCTCACAGTGAAGAAGTTCCTCCTCATGTTGAGGTGGAACCTCCTGTGCTGGAGTTTACAACCACTGCCCCTTGTCCTATCCCAGGGTGCAGCTGAGCAGAGCCTGTCCCCTCCCTCCTGACCCCCAGCCCTCAGCTATTGGTAGACATTGATCAGATCCCTCTCAGCCTTCTCCTCTCCCAGGTCTCTCAGCCTTTCTTCAGAAGGCACATCATCCTTTCCTTGAGAACCCAGGTGGTTCCTGGCAATCCAAGCCCAGCTTTCCTTGAGGCTTGCCCTGGTTTCCATGGGTACAGTCTTGCCCTCAGGCTCCTGTTCTGAGCCTGGTGCTATGTGCTCCTCTCCAGACATGATGCCAACACATCCAATAAATCACAGAATCAGAGAATGGGCTGGGCCATGAGGGACCTCCCAAGCTCATCCAGGCCAACCCCCTGCACTCAGCAGGGACAGCCCCAGCTACATCAGGTTGTCCAGAGCCCTGCTGAGCCTCACCTTGAATATCTCCAGGTCTGAGGCCTCAACCACCTCCCTGGGCAACCTGTTGCAGTGTTCCAGCACCCTCCTGGTGCAGATCTTGCTCCTCACATCCAATCTCCATCTGCTCTTGTCCAGCTTAAAGCCATTGCTCCTCATCCTGTCCCTGCAGGCCTTTGGGAACAGTCCCTCTGCCACCTCCTTGTAGCCCCTTCAGGGACTGGAAGGCTGCTCAAAGGTCCCCCTGGAGCCTTCTCTTCTCCAGGCTGAACACCCCCAGCTCCCTCAGCCTGGCCTCATAGCAGAGCTGCTCCAGCCCCCCGAGCATTTTTGTGGCCCTCCTCTGGACCTGCTCCGTCATCCCCTGCTCCATGAGGAGCTGGATCTGAGTGGGTTGGGGCATGGCCATCACCCTCTCCCAGAACCAGAGATCCTTTGTAGTTTGGGGGCACGCTCCCTGGGCTCCTCATGGGGGTGGGTTGGTTTTGTGGTCAGTCCCCAGGGGCGTTGCCTAGCTCCAGAGCTCTGTAAAAGGGATGAGTTGATGAATTCCTCCCCAGTTGCCTAACCCCATGCCTTACAATGGCTCCCTTGTCACTGAGTTTTGCATTCTGGACGCTGCCTTTCACTTGCAGCCCTGTGAGATGCTGCATTGTGGGGGGCTGTTGGGGAAGCAAGATCCTCTGGCAGCTGGCTGGGAGGCCGTTAGAGGCTTCTGGCATGTGGGGAGGTGCAGGAGCGATCAGAGGCTGCCAGAGGAGCCTGGGAGTGGCCCAGCCCCCTTCAGCAGAGAGCCACTTGAGGATTTGGGTATTTCCATCAAGGTAGCTGGTGGAAAGCAAAGGTGCAGCAAAGATGGCAGCGTTGCCAGCAGAGCCAGAGAGGGGATTCTGGCACTTGGCTCTGCTCTGGGGAGACCTCACCTGGAGTGCTGTGTGCAGGTCCAAAGCCTTCAACACTGGAAGGACCTGGACCTGATGGAGGAGATCCAGAGGAGGCCATGAAAATGATCAGGGGGTTGGAGCAGCTCTGCTATGGGCCAGGCTGAGGGAGCTGGGGGTGTTCAGCTTGGAGAAGAGAAGGCTGCAGGGAGACCTAAGAGCAGCTTCCAGTACCTGAAGGAGCTACAAGGAGGCTGCAGAGGAACTGCTTGCAAAGGCCTGCAGGGACAGGATGAGGGGCAATGGCCTCAAAACTGGAGAAGAGCAGATCGAGATTGGATGTGAGGAACAAGTTCTGCACCAGGAGGGTGGTGGAGCCCTGGAAGAGGTTGCCCAGGGAGGTGGTTGAGGCTCCATGCCTGGAGACAGTCAAGGTGAGGCTGGACAGGGCTCTGGGCAGCCTGATCTAGCTGGGGATGTCCCTGCTGACTGCAGGGGGGTTGGACTGGATGAGCTTGGGAGGTCCCTTCTAGCCCAGACCATTCTATGATTCCCTGATTCCATGATCTGGGTGTTTCCATCAAGGTAGTTGTTGATTTGGGTGTTCCTCTTGAGGAGGTGGTGATGATGATTTGGGTGTTTCCATCACTCCAGTGTTCATCAGGCTCCTGGGGGGGATCAAGATGGCTCATCCCTGTGGGACCTGTTGCACTGAACCATTCCTTTTGGCAAGGAGAAAGGCTGCCTGAGGTGGATTGGAAGGTTTCCTTTGTGGAAAAAGTGCAGTTTCTGGTCCATCAGACACTCCCCAGGGCAGATCTGGGTCTGGGTGGGAGAAGAGGAGGGTTGAGGGGAGATCTTAGCAGCGCTTATAAACGTCCAGGGTGGGTGTCAGGAAGATGGGGCCAGACTCTTCTCAGTGGTCCTCAGAGACAGGACAAGAGGTGATCAGCCTAAACTGGACCACAGGAAGCTCCATCTAAACATGAGGAGGAACTTCTGCACTCTGAGGGTGGCAGAGCACTGGGGCAGGCTGCCCAGAGAGTTGGTGGAGTCTCCATCTCTGCAGACTTCAAGGCCATCCTGGATGTGTTTTCATGTGATCTGCTTTAGGTGATCCTGCTCTGGCAAGGGGGGGGTGGACTCAGTGGGGTCCCTCCCAATTCCTACCCTTCTGTGATTCTGTGCCTCTGACTCTTTGGGTGAGTTTGGTTTCCCCCTGTTTAGAGAGGAGAATCAGCTTGGGGTGGGTCCTGATGAGAGCTGGAGACATTTGCACTGAAGAGCAGAGGGGCTCAGGAGGGAGAGGGTCCCCTTAGCCTCCCTCCAGCATCTATGATTGGGGACCCTCATGGTTGAGGGCATCAGGACAGAGGATCCAGTTCCCCTATGAGGATAGCCAGGAGGAGTTGGGACTAGAGATGAGAAGGCTCTGGGAGACCTCAGAGCAGCCTTCCAGTACCTGAAGGGGGCTCAAGAAGAGCTGGGGAGGGACCTGTGACAAGGGCTGGGAGTGCCAGGACAAGGGACAATGGCTTTGAGCTGGGAGAGGGGAGATAGAGCCTGGAGATGAGGAAGAAATTCTTGGCAGTGAGGCTGGGGAGACTCTGGCACAGGCTGCCCAGGGAGGCTGTGGCTGCCTCCTGCCTGGAGGTGTTCCAGGCCAGGCTGGATGAGGCCTTGAGCCACCTGGCCTGGTGGGAGGTGTCCCTGCCCAGGGCAGGGGGGTTGGAACTGGATGATCCTTCCAACCCAAGCCATTCCATGATCCCTTTGACAGGGCCTGGTGCTGGGGGGCGGGGGTTGGATGTGTGCAGCCAGGACCGGGCACCCGGAGGAAGGCTCAAGAAGATGTCTCATTGAAACAAGAACTGAAACCATGGATGTGACCCCAGCTTCCCAGGTCCAGAGAGGCTGTGGCAGAGCTGCTGGGATGGGCAGAGGCTTGGGAGGCAGCAGGGCTGGGCTGCCTGCTGTCTGCAGGGGGACCTGCTGCACGATCTCCCGTGCTGCAGCCGACCGAGCTCAGAGCGGCGGAGCTGGGAGTGGGCAGAGCGAGCAGCAATTACTCATGTTTGCTCACAAGCCTGCAGGTAGGAGAAGTTCAAGGCAAAATTAGCAGGCAGCAGCTGTAGGAAGCAAAGGGAAGTGCTTTGCCTCAGTAGCACACGGGCAGCAGTGCTGCGTGACGATGCCAGGGAGGCCAGAAAGCAGGCGTGGACCCAAAAGAGCACTTCACAGGGAAGGAGGAGGTCATCAAGTGGCTGAGCTGTAAATAAGTCCTTGCTGAGGGCTAGAAAGAACCAGCCCTGAGCTGTGGTGCAGCAGAAACCCACGGGACTGGGAGCCAGATCATCTTGAAGGTCCCTTCCAACCCAACCCATTCTATGCCTGAATATAGTTGTGTGGCTGTGAGCAAGCTGCTGTAGTGTGAGGTGTGGCTGCCCAGGGCAGGGGGGTTGGAGCTGGCTGAGCCTTGAGGTCCCTTCCAACCCTGACAATTCTGTGATTCTATGAGTCTGTGATTTCCCAGGGGTGAAAGTCTTCATCCAAGCATCTACCAGACCTGGAGGTATCCACTGGTGATGCTGCTCCCCTGTAGAAAGTGGGGATGGGGGATCAGGATGCTCCTCAAATGCACAAGCTGGCACTTCCCTGTGGGGAAGAGGAGACCAAGCACTGGGGAGTCTTTGAAAGGTGGCTTTTGAGAGCCACAATTCCTCAACTAATAGGCAGCTCTGTCCCAAATCCCTTCCCTGGGCAGTGGCAGAGTGGTGTCAGCAACTGGAAAAGGAAAACAAAACAATAAAGATTGGGAGGGGGCAGGAGAAGGACAAAGGAAGGAGAGAGCTGGGTGTAGAAATGAGTGGAGAACACTGACAAGGAAAGCCAAAAACATTGGGGGCAAATCAATCCTGAGAGGCTCAGTGCTGTAAGCAGGGCTTGAAAAACCTGCTGGGGAGAGCTGGGATCCAGCAGCTGGCAAATGGAGGCTGGGAAATGGCTAATTATGGAGAAAAATGCAGGAGGATTCTCTGTGAGGAGAGGGCTGAGAGCCCTGGGGGTGCTGAGCCTGAAGAGCAGCCCCAAAAGGGAGCTGAGCAATGCTCAGCAAGAGAGAAAGGAGCTGTGGGGGGCAAGAGGCTGGGGCCAGACTCTGCTCAGTGGTGCCCAGGGACAGCACAAGGGGCACAGACTGGCAGCCAGGAGGTTCCATGTGAAGAGGAGGAGGAAGTTGTTTGGTGTGAGGGTGCTGGAGGCCTGGAGCAGGCTGCCCAGAGAGGTTGTGGAGTCTCCTTGTGTAGAGAGCTTCCAACCCCCCCTGGGCACTGTGCTGCTGGGCAAGCTGCTGTGGGTGCCCTGCTGGAGCAGGGGGCTTGGGCTGGGTGATCTCCAGAGGTCCCTTCCAAGCTCCACCGTGCTGGGATGCTGGGATTCAATAAATGGTTGTGGCAATTTGGGTTGGGGCAGAGCAGTGCAGGCTGCAGTCTCTGTCAGGGTGTTGGTCAGCAGCAAACCAACAGCTTCTTGGAACAGTGATGTTGTATAAATGAATGAGATTAATGGCATGAAGAGAAGCCTCCAGGGAGACCTTGGGGCTGTGTTTCAATGTCTGAAGGGGACATACAGGAAGGCTGGGGAGGGACTGTTCAGAAGGGGCTGTGGGGACAGGATGAGAGGGAATGGTCTGGAACTGGAGCAGGGCAGGTTCAGGTTGGACATCAGGAGGGAGTTCTGCACAGTGAGGGTGGTGAAACATTGGAACAGGCTGCCCAGGGAGGGGGTGGCTCTAGCTGGAGATGTCCCTGCTCAGTGCAGGAGAGCTGCACAAGATGACCTGTGAGGATCCCTTCCAACCCCATCCAATCTGTGAAATTATTTGTGCCAAAGAGTCTTCGGCGCAGGAGCTCTGTAATCTGGGGGTGGTGATGGAGGTGGATGCCCCAGAATGGGCCGAGGGGTTTGGGAGTGATCACAGGATGTGAGGGGTCAGAAGGGACCTCTGAAGATCTTCCAGTCCAACCCCTCTGCCAGAGCAGGACCATAGAGTCCAGCACAGGTCACACAGGAACATGTCCAGATGGATCTTGAAAGGCTCCAGAGAAGGAGACTCCACAACCCCTCTGGGCAGCCTGCTCCAGGGCTCTGTGAGCCTCAGAGTGAAGAAGTTCCTCCTCATGTTGAGGTGGAACCTCTTGTGCTGGAGTTTATATCCATTGCCCTTTGTCCTATGCCAGGGTGCAACTGAGCAGAGCCTGTCCCCTCCCTCCTGACCCCCAGCCCTCAGAGATTTATAGACATTGATTAAATCCCCTCTCAGTCTTCTCCAAACTGAGAAGAGGATGAGAGCCTCTCCTCACCAGGCAGTGCTGCAGTCCCTTCAGCATCCTTGCAGCCCTTCCTTGGACTCTCTCCAGCAGATCCCTGTCCCTCTTGAGCTGGGGAGCCCAGAACTGGATGCAATACTCCAGGTGTGGCCTCACTAGGGCAGAGCAGAGGGGGAGGAGAACCTCCCTGGCTCTACTGGCCACACTCCTCTGAATGCAGCCCAGGACCCCCTTGGCCTTCTTGGCCACCAGGGCACATTGCTGTCCTGTGCAGAACTTGCTGCTCACCAGCACTCCCAGGGCTGCTCTCCAGCAGCTCACCTCCCAAGCTGTCCTGGAGCAGTGATGGGGATGCTGTGTGCAGCAGGCAGTGTCCTCAGCAGCCCCAGGGAACCACTGGATTAATAGCTGAGGCAGGAAAGTGGCTGATGGAAATAGCACTGACGTCAGCTGGCGCAGTCGTTGGGTGGGAAGGGCCACTGGGCAGTGGCACTACGTGACAGGTCCAAGGCTGAAACCTTTCCTTAGGCCACTGTGAGGAGCAGGATCTGCTGCAGGCAACCCCCCCCCCGGGGGTGGGGGGGAGATGAGAGCTGAAGCAGCAGAGCTGCCTTTAATTGGGGCCGAGGCTGCAGCCTGCGAGTCGACTGAAGGCTGGGAGTCGATAACGACTTCTGCTGTTGTTATTGTTGTTGTTTGGAATTAACACAGCTCATTAGCAGAGCAGGGCATTGTTAGCCAGATGAAGATCTGCTTTATCAACAGCTTAGCAAGGCAAAGCAGCCCCTGCTTGGGTTGTCCTGGCGGAGCTCAGCTGCTCCTGGAGGAGCTCCCGGGTCGCGGCGGCGGCGCGGCGGCTGCCGTTCGGGAGCCACGGTCAGCGGCCTGGAAGTAAAGGCAGAATCATCACCACTGATCAAATTTGCAGCTGCCAAGGAGATTGGTGGGGATGGGAAGGTGGGGATGGGGATGGGGCAGTGGAGCAGAGCAATCCCAGTGGCTGGGTAAAGCAGCCCTGTTTAACCGGAGCCTTGTTGGAGGGTTGGCTGCTGGGGGTTCAGAGCCTGGCCAGGGCTTAAGGGTCACACTGCCCCAGCAGCTCAGGGTGAGGGCTCCCACCAGAGGGGTGGCTCAAATCCTCAGAGGGGTACAAAAACCACCTGAGTGGTAGGAGGAGAAGCCAGGCTCTGCAGAAAACCTGGAGGTGCTGGGTTGAGGAGGTGCTTGACATGATGGAGAGGGCCCACAGGAGGCCACGAAAATCATCAGGGGGTTGGAGCAGCTCTGCTATGGGACAGGCTGAGGGAGCTGGGGGTGTTCAGCCTGCAGAAGAGAAGGCTCCAGGGAGACCTCAGAGCAGCTTCCAGTACTTGAAGAAGGCTACAAGGAGGCTGCAGAGGGACTGTTCCCAAAGGCCTGCAGGGACAGGACCAGGGACAATGACCTCAAACTGGAGCAGAGCAGATTGAGATTGGGTGTTAGGAACAAGTTCTGCACCAGGAGGGTGATGGAACACTGCAACAGGTTGCCCAGGGAGGTGGTTGAGTCCCCATCCCTAGAGATATTCAAGGTGAGGCTCAGCAGGGCCCTGGGCAACCTCATCTAGTGGAGGATGTCCCTGTTGAGTGCAGGGGGTTGGACTGGATGAGCTTTGGGGGTCCCTTCCAGCCCAAGCCACTCTATGATTCCCTGAGCCAGCAGCCTGTGCTGGCAGCCCAAGGGCCAGCCATGTGCTGGCTGCATCAGAAGCAGCACAGACAGCAGGTCAAGGAAGGGGACTGTGCCCCTCTGCTCTGCTCTGCTCTGCTGAGACCTCACCTGCAGTGCTGTATCTAGCTGTGGACCCCCAGCACCAGAAGGACATGGACCTGATGGAGCAGGTCCAGAGGAGGCCACAAAGATGCTCAGAGGGCTGAACCTCCCCTGTGGGGACAGGCTGGGAGAGTTGGGGCTGGTCAGCCTGGAGAAGAGAAGGCTCCAGGGAGACCTCAGAGCAGCCTTCTAATGCCTGAAGGGGCTCCAGGAGAGCTAGGAAGGGACTTTTGACAAGGGCTGGGAGTGCCAGGACGAGGGACAATGAGCTGGGAGAGGGGAGATTGAGACAGGAGATGAGGAAGAAATTCATTGCAGTGAGGCTGGGGAGACACTGGCGCAGGTTTCCAGGGGAGGCTGTGGATTTCCCCTCCCTGGAGGTGTTCCAGGCCAGGCTGGATGAGACCTTGAGCAAGCTGGGCTGGTGGGAGGTGTCCCTGCCCGTGGCAGTGGGGTTGGAACTGGATGAGCTCTAAGGTCCCTTCCAACCCAGTTCACTCTGTGACTGTATCTAGCTCTGGACCCCCAGCACCAGAAGGACATGGACCTGATGGAGCAGGTCCAGAGGAGGCCACAAAGATGCTCAGAGGGCTGAACCTCCCCTGTGGGGACAGGCTGGGAGAGTTGGGGCTGGTCAGCCTGGAGAAGAGAAGGCTCCAGGGAGACCTCAGAGCAGGTGAGATGGCACCAGGGACTGTGCTGGGACCACCTGTAATGAGGAACAGGCTAAAACTGGGGCCAGTAAAGGTGAGAGCCACACAACTGATTTACTGGCTTGCATGCTGCAGCTTCAGGAGCTTGGTTTATTTAACTTGCTGAGCAGGAGATTGAGGAGGGCCTGGCTGGCACTGTGCAAGCAGCTCCTCGTGTAGGGAACACAGCCTGCTGAGAGGCTTTTTAACCTGGCAGAGGAAGGTCAGGCAGAACCCAGTTTCTGAAAGTCACTGCCAGACAAGTGGATTCAGTGTCTCTGTGACTCCCTGGGTGAAGAGCTGCAGCTGGACACAAGCTACTCTTATGTCTGAAGTGCTTTGCTCACAGCGTGGTGGAGACTGCTCTGTCTGGAGAAGAGAAGGCTCCAGGGAGACCTCAGAGCAGCCTTCCTGTACCTGAAGGAGTGCTGCAGAAGAGCTGAGGAGGGGCTTGTGACAAGGGCTGGGAGTGCCAGGATGAGGGGAATGGGTTTTAGCCAGGAGAGGGGAGATTGAGGCTGGAGATGAGGAAGAAATTGTTGAGAGTGAGGCTGGGGAGACACTGGCACAGGTTGCCCAGGGAGGCTGTGGCTGCCTCCTGCCTGGAGGTGTTCAGGGCCAGGCTGGATGAGCAACCTGGGCTGGTGGGAGATGTCCCTGCCCAGAGCAGGGGGCTGGAGCTGGCTGATCTTGAAGGTCCCTTCCAACCCAACCCTTTCTGTGATGACTGCACAGAGCACCGGGGGGCACTGACCCCCGTCAATGCCATGCTGCCACGCAGAGCTGGCAGGGAGCAGGGTGAAGCAGTGGCTGCTTTTGCTCTGCCGTGAGGAGAAGAGGCCTTCTGAGGGCTGCCAGGCAGGCTCTGACGTTGAAAGGAGGTGGTTTGTCTGGCAGAAGTGACGTTATTTGGAAGCAGACCCCTTGGGGGGAGGGGGGATGGCGGCTGTCACAGGCTGCCCTTCTGAGGCTGTTTGTTTGTGTGGCTGCAGAGAGCCCAGGGAGCCCTGCTGGGTTGGTTGGGGTTTTACAAGCAGAGAGTGAAAGCATAGGCTTGAGCTAGGGATGAGCCAGGGTGATGGAGGAAAGCAGTTTGAGACAGGCAGGCTGCAGGAGGAGCTTGTGGGGCTGCAGTGACGTCCTGGCAGTGAAGGCTTCTGCAGGCTCTACGCTGCTGCACAGCCTACAAAGTGAGCAGGGAGATGACCTCTGGGTGGTCATCTGCGCACAGCTCTGCCTTAGAATCATGGAGTTGTTTCATTTGGAAGAGGTCTTTAAGATCCTCCAGTCCAACCAGCAGCCCAACCTCACCATGGCCACCAAGCCATGGCCCCAGGTGCCATGGCCACAGGTTCCTTGAACACCTCCAGGGATGGGGACTCCAGCACCTCCCTGGGCAGCCTGGGACAGCTCCTTGACCTCAGCTCCCACCAGAGCTCTACACAAAGATCTCCTGGGAGGTGCTGGCCTAGCCCTTCATGGCAAAGACTGCAACTTCTCCTTGGGCCCCTGGCTAAGCCTACCTTTGTGGGGTCTTCCAGAGAGGCTGAGCTCAGCCTTCACTACTGCAGGTGACCTCTGTTCCTTCTTAGAGTCACAGAACCATGGAGCTGCTGAGGCTGGAAGAGACCTTTGAGATCATCAAGTCTGACCCCTCCCCTAGAGCTCTCAGTGGCACCACTGCTGCTAAGCCACTGCCACTCAACCACATCCCTCAGCACCACATCCAGATGGCTTTGAAACACCTCCAGGATGGTGACCCTAACACCTCCCTGGGCAACCTGTGCCAGGCTCTCACCACCCTCATAGGGAACAACTTCTTCCTCACATCCAATCTCAATCTCCCCACTTCTACTTCTGCTCCATCCCCCCCAGTCCTATCCCTCCCTGACACCCTACAAAGTCCCTCCCCAGCTTTCTTGGAGCCCCCTGCAGATCCTGCAAGGCCACAAGAAGGTCTCCCTGGAGCCTTCTCCTCTCCAGCCTGCACAACCCCAACTCTCTCAGGCTGTCTCCAGAGCAGAGCAGCTCCAGCCCTCTGCTCTGCTCATCCTCCTGGCCCTTCTCTGGACACCTTCCAGCACCTCCAACTCCTTCCTGGCACAGAGGCTCCAGAACTGGACCCAGAGCTCCAGGTTGCAGGTTGGCACAACTTGAGGCCATTTCCTCTCCTTCTCTCACCTAAGACCAGGGAGCAGAGCCCATCCCCCACCTGGCTCCAGCCTCCTCTCAGGGAGCTGCAGAGAGCCAGGAGGTCTCCCTTCAGCCTCCTTTTCTCCAGACTAAACCCCCTCAGCTCCCTCAGCTGCTCCTCCCCAGCCCTGTTCTCCAGACCCTTCCCCTTCTCTGGCCACACTCCAAGCCCCTCAATGCCCTTCCTGGAGCGAGTGGCCCCCAGCTGCAGGCAGCACCCGGGGTGCGGAGCGGAGGCGCTCGGAGCATCTAGAGCAGCCTCACAGCAAGCTTCCTACAGCCAAGGTAGAAGATGTGCTGCTGCTGCTGCTGCTCCTCCTCCTCCCTGCACGGGCCCTGCTGTCTTCTCAAAGGCAGGGGTTCAATGGCTTGACATGTTTGCTTGTGACAAAGCTACAGTGGCTGTTACTCATTTCCTTGTTATCTTGTAGGTACTTACAAAGAGTTCTTTCATCTCTGGCAGTATTTTTCCAGGCACTGAAATTAAAGCTTAACTGTTCTATAATTCTCCAGCTCTTCTTTTTTCTTCCCCCCCACCCCCCCTCCCCTTTTCTTCCTCCCCCCTCCCCTTCCCCCCTTCCTCCCCTTCCCCTCATCTCTCAAGTCAGGCTCTATTTTAGCTCACTTCCAGTCTTCTCTAGACACCTTCAGAACCTGTCTGGCTGCCTTCCTCTGTGACCTGCTCGAAGGGCATCCTGCTTTGGACTCCCTGAGCTGTAGGTGGGGGAATGGCCTGTTGGAGAATGGGACCCCCAGGTCCACCCCTTGGCGGACAACAGGATGCCCCTGAGCTGGCAAAGTGCCCTGGTGGCCCAGAAGGCCAGTGGCATCCTGGGGTAGGCTAGAAGGGCTGTGGTGCAGGTAGGTCAGGAGGAGTTCTCCTCCCCCTCTACTCTGCCCTGCTGAGGCCACATCTGGAATATTGTGTCCGTTTCTGGGCCCCTCAGTTCAGGAATGACCTCAGGGAACTGCTTGAGAGAGTCCAGCCCAGAGGCACAGAGCTGCTGCAGGCAGTGGAACATCTCCCTGTGAGGCCAGGCTGAGGGAGCTGGGGCTTGGAGCTTGGAGCAGAGGAGCCTGAGGGCTACCCTCGTTGCTGGGGATAAAGATGTGCAGGGCAGTGTCAGGGATGTCCAAGGACAGCACAAGGGGCACTGGGGGCAAGCTGGAGCAGAGGAGGGAACAGAAGGAGAAACTTTGTCCCTGTGAGGGTGCCAGAGCCCTGGAGCAGCTGCCCAGAGAGGTTGTGGAGTCTCCTGCTCTGGAGACAGTCATGACCTGCCTGGATGTGTTCCTGGGTGACCTGCCCTGGGTGACCCTGCTCTGCTCTGGCAGGGGGTTGGACTGGATGATCTCCAAAGGTCCCTTCCAACCCCTCTCATTCTATAGCTCTGGAAGCTTCCCAATTCCCTGTTTCCACAGATGGAAGCTGCAAAATTCCTTCCCCCTCTGCACAGAATCACAGAATGGTAGGGCTGGGAAAAGGGACCTTTGGAGTCCACTGAGTCCAACCCCACTGCCAAGGCTCACTATTTTAGCTCACTTCCAGTCTTCTGCAAGCTCCCTGAGGAGAGGGAGAGGAGAGGGAGAGGAGAGGAGAGGAGAGGAGAGGAGAGGAGAGGAGAGGAGAGGAGAGGAGAGGAGAGGAGAGGAGAGGAGAGGAGAGGAGAGGAGAGGAGAGGAGAGGAGAGGAGAGGAGAGGGAGAGGGGAAAGGGAGAGGGGAGGGGAAAGGGAAAGGGAAAGGGAAAGGGAGGGGAGCCTCAGAACCCCCCAAAATTGATCATACCCCCCCCCCCCAGCTCTGAAGTTCCTTACATCAGGTCTGGCAGCACCTGGGGTGAATTTAATCAGGTCCAACCAACCTAAAAGCAGGCAGCTCATCTAAATGCGACTTGTGTGTTCCCTCCCAGTTCTTTCCTGTCCCTCAGTGGTGCTGGTGGCCTTGTGGGATGCCTGATTGCCACCCGTTGGTAGTAAAGACATCAGCACCGCACCGCCCCCCCCCCCCCCCCCCTAGGGCTCAACCTCAGTGGTGTGTTGGTTCCTCTGTCCCTCTCCTGCTTTCCCCCTCCCCATCAGCCAGCTCCTTCCTCCCTCCCTCCGTGGGTGATTTCGGTGTCTTTTGGTCTCCCCGTGGCGTCTGCGTTTGAGTTCTCTGCCCTCATCAGCCTGCTTTTGCCCTCTGAACTTCCTGCTCCCCCTCAGCCACTCCTCGGTAATCACCACAAAGAAGGATTTTCCTGGCAGGATTGGGAAGAGGATAATGATGGAGCTTTAATGGCTGTTGGCAGGGAGCTCCTCCCGAGCTGGAGGCTGAGGCTGGGGAGAGAAAGTGTGAAGCAGGGTCTTTGAAAGCCTTTAACGAGCAGACAAAAGAAGCCAGGGTGACCCTCGATGGTTCAGAACCTCTCAGGATGAGAGATGGTGGCAGGCCAGAGGCTGGAAGGTGAGGGATGAGAGGAGAAGGCTCCAGGGAGACCTTCTTGTGGCCTTGCAGGATCTGCAGGGGGCTCCAAGAAAGCTGGGGAGGGACTTTGGAGGGTGTCAGGGAGGGATAGGGCTGGGGGGGATGGAGCAAAAGTAGAAGTGGGGAGATTGAGATTGGATGTGAGGAAGAAGTTGTTCCCCATGAGGGTGGTGAGAGCCTGGCACAGGTTGCCCAGGGAGGTGGTGGCAGCCTCCTGCCTGGAGGTGTTTGCAGCCAGGCTGGATGTGGCTGTGAGCAACCTGCTGCAGTGTGAGGTGTCCCTGCCCATGGCAGGGGGTTGGCACTGGCTGAGCCTTGAGGTCCCTTCCAGCCCTGACACTTCTGTGTTGATGTCTGTGCTGGGCAAGGATCTCATTAGAGAGGCTCTGGAGTCGGCTTGGCTGGGTAGGGGTCTGAGCTTTGGTCTCTGAGTGCACCAAGGGGGCAAAGGGAAGGCTGGAGGCAATGATCCAGGATGCTGGGCTCAGGAGGGAGCTCTGCAGCCTGCCTGGTGGGGCCAAAGGCATCTGCCCAGGGCCATCTCTGTGTGGAAAAAAGGGGCAGGAGAACAAGCTGTGGAGTGAGCTACTGGGGCAGGGGAGTGCAGGTCCTGTCCAAGGTGTGCTCCTCACCATGGGATGGTGCCTGCTGGGATGCTCTGGGTGCCAGTGAGGCTGTGGGTCACAGGTGGTGCCTGCTGGATGCTCTGGGTGCCAGTGAGGCTGTGGGTCACAGGTGGTGCCTGCTGGGATGCTCTGGGTGCCAGTGAGGCTGTGGGTCACAGGGCTGGTGCCTGCTGGATGCTCTGGGTGCCAGTGAGGCTGTGGGTCACAGGGCTGGTGCCTGCTGGATGCTCTGGGTGCCAGTGAGGCTGTGGGTCACAGGTGGTGCCTGCTGGATGCTCTGGGTGCCAGTGAGGCTGTGGGTCACAGGGCTGGTGCCTGCTGCATGCTCTGGGTGCCAGTGAGGCTGTGGGTCACGGGTGGTGCCTGCTGGATGCTCTGGGTGCCAGTGAGGCTGTGGGTCACAGGTGGTGCCTGCTGGGATGCTCTGGGTGCCAGTGAGGCTGTGGGTCACAGGGCTGGTGCCAGCTGGATGCTCTGGGTGCCAGTGAGGCTGTGGGTCACAGGGCTGGTGCCTGCTGGGATGCTCTGGGTGCCAGTGAGGCTGTGGGTCACAGGGCTGGTGCCTGCTGGATGCTCTGGGTGCCAGTGAGGCTGTGGGTCACGGGTGGTGCCTGCTGGATGCTCTGGGTGCCAGTGAGGCTGTGGGTCACAGGTGGTGCCTGCTGGGATGCTCTGGGTGCCAGTGAGGCTGTGGGTCACAGGGCTGGTGCCTGCTGGGATGCTCTGGGTGCCAGTGAGGCTGTGGGTCACGGGTGGTGCCTGCTGGATGCTCTGGGTGCCAGTGAGGCTGTGGGTCACGGGTGGTGCCTGCTGGATGCTCTGGGTGCCAGTGAGGCTGTGGGTCACAGGTGGTGCCTGCTGGGATGCTCTGGGTGCCAGTGAGGCTGGTGGTGCTGGCAGGGCTGTGCAGGAGCCCCGTGCCCATCTCTGGGGGCCGGGGCTTGGCGCCCCCCGCCCCGCCGCCGCCCTGCCTGCCCCGCTGGCCCGGGTGACGCCGCAGCTCCGCTCTTCTCTTGTGTTCCCTCCCAGTTACCTCATCGCCGAGTGACATTCTCTGCAGCCAGCCAGGCTCAGGACCTGCAGGACCCTTCCCAGCACAGCTACTACGACAGTGGGCTGGAGGAATCCGAGACCCCCAGCAGCAAGTCCTCGTCGGGGCCCCGCATCGGGCCGCTGGCCCTGCCCGAGGACCACTACGAGCGCACCACCCCCGACGGCAGCATCGGGGAGATGGAGCACCCTGAGAATGGTAGGAGCCTGCCCCACCACTGCCTGCCCCCAACCCCCCCCTCCTCAGGGATCCTCCCCCTCTCCCCCTCCCCCCCCCCCGCAGCCTGCCCCAGGCTCCTCCCCCTCGGTGCCTCTCCTCCCCCGGCGCGGGCGAGGGGCTCGGCTGGGACGCGCTCAAGCCCGGTGGGGTTGGGGGGCTGGAAAAGAGGTGAGGCTCAAAGCAAGAGAGGAGTGAGGCTGTGGTGGGGAGGGGAGAGGTGGGGGAGGGAGAGGAGGTGTGGGGGAGGATAGGAAATGTGGGGGTGGGAAGAAATGAGGGGGAGATGGGGTTGGTAGGAGGAAGATGGGGTTGGTAGGGGGCAGATGGGGTTGGTAGGGGGCAGATGGTGTTGATAGGAGATAGAAGGGGTTGGTAGGAGGCAAATGGGGTTGGTAGGAGGTAGATGGGGTTGGTAGGAGGCAGATAGGTATGGTAGGAGGCAGATGGGGTTGGTAGGAGGCAGATGGGGTTGGTAGGAGGCAGATGGGGTTGGTAGGAGGCAGATGGGGTTGGTAGGAGGCAGATGGGGTTGGTAGGAGGCAGATAGGTATGGTAGGAGGCAGATGGGGTTGGTAGGAGGCAGATGGGGTTGGTAGGAGGCACATAGGTATGGTAGGAGGCAGATGGGGTTGGTAGGAGGCAGATGGGGTTGGTAGGAGGCAGATGGGGTTGGTAGGAGGCAGATAGGTATGGTAGGAGGCAGATGGGGTTGGTAGGAGGCAGATGGGGTTGGTAGGAGGCACATAGGTATGGTAGGAGGCAGATGGGGTTGGTAGGAGGCAGATGGTGTTGATAGGAGATAGAAGGGGTTGGTAGGAGGCAAATGGGGTTGGTAGGAGGTAGATGGGGTTGGTAGGAGGCAGATAGGTATGGTAGGAGGCAGATGGGGTTGGTAGGAGGCAGATGGGGTTGGTAGGAGGCAGATAGGTATGGTAGGAGGCAGATGGGGTTGGTAGGAGGCAGATGGGGTTGGTAGGAGGCACATAGGTATGGTAGGAGGCAGATGGGGTTGGTAGGAGGCAGATGGGGTTGGTAGGAGGCAGATGGGGTTGGTAGGAGGCAGATAGGTATGGTAGGAGGCAGATGGGGTTGGTAGGAGGCAGATGGGGTTGGGTGAGAGGCAGATGAGGGTGGTAAGAGGTAGATGGAGTTGGTAGGAGGCAGATAGGTTTAGTAGGAGGCAGATTGGCTTGGTAGGAGGTAGATGGGCTTGGTAGGAGGCAGATGGGTTTGGTAGGAGGTAGATGGTGTTGGTAAGAAGAAGATGGGGTTGGTAGGAGGCAGATGGTGTTGGTAGGAGGTAGATGGGCTTGGTAGGAGGTAGATGGGTATGGTAGGAGGTAGATGGGTATGGTAGGAGGCAGATGGGGTTGGTAGGAGGCAGATGGTGTTGGTAGGAGGTAGATGGGCTTGGTAGGAGGTAGATGGGTATGGTAGGAGGCAGATGGGTATGGTAGGAGGCAGATGGGGTTGGTAGGAGGCAGATGGGGTTGGTAGGAGGCAGATGGGGTTGGTAGGAGGTAGATGGGGTTGGTAGGAGGCAGATGGGGTTGGTAGGAGGTAGATGGGGTTGGTAGGAGGCAGATGGGGTTGGTAGGAGGCAGATAGGTTTAGTAGGAGGCAGACTGGCTTGGTAGGGGATAGATGGGGTTGGTAGGAGGTAGATGGGCTTGGTAGGAGATGGATGGGGTTGGTAGGAGATGGATGGGGTTGGTAGGAGGCAGATGGGTTTGGTAGGAGATAGGTATGGTAGGAGGCAGATGGGGTTGGTAGGAGGCAGATGGGGTTGGTAGGAGGCAGTTGGGGTTGGTAGGAAGCAAATGGGGGTGGTAGGAGGTAGATAGGTATGGCAGGAGGCAGATAGGTGTGGAAGGAGGCAGATGGGGTTGGGATGGTGCAGACAAGGGCCCCAACAGCATGGTCCAAGATGGCAGCACAGGGGGCATGCAGAGCTGGGTCGTAGCCCAGCCAGCGGTGAGTTGTGTGCTGCAGCCAGGTGGTCCCAGGTGCCTGCCTGCCCTCATGGCAGGGCTGTAGGGGTGGTGGGGCTGTGCTGCAGCTCTTCATGCTGTGGTGGGTGTCAGAGGAGTGGGAGTGCCCTGGGGAGCAGAGGGGTGGAGCAGGCTCAGGGGCACAGAGCGGGGTGGGAGACGGGGGGAGTGGAGGATCAAAGAGCGTGGTGCTGGCCAACCCAGGAGCCATTGTCCTGCCTCCATTGGGCTCTCCTGGACACCTCCTGCTCGGGTCCACCTTTACCTGAGAGCCCACCAGAGGGGTCTGCAATCTCCCCACAGGAGAGCTGGCTCCCCCCTGCCCTGGCACAGCTTCAGCCCCAGTTGTGCTCCTCGTGCTGCCTCTGTGCTGCCTGCCTGGCTCCCCTCAGCGAGCCCACTCCCCGAGCTCTCTCCTCTGGTCAGCTTCAGTTGCTTCCTTGGACTTGGCTCTGGCTGTGCACATAACATCTACTTTCCTGTACCTGCTGTCCTCTTTGTGCTCTTGTGCTGAGGGGGGGGGTTGTGGTGGAGCTGGCAAGCTCAGAGGGATCTCTTGGGAGGAGGGATAAAGAGGAGGTGCAAGGGGGTCTCCTGAAGGTCCCCTCCTGCTCCTGGGAGCATCCTGGGCTTTGGGACAGGTCTGTAAGCGGTGTGAAAACGGCTTGAGGGTGTGTTCAACTGGTCTAGGGAGCTGCAAACCTGCTGAGGAGCACCAGGGGATCTGCTGGTCTTGGGGGTGTGGTGGAAGCTCCCTTCCTTCTTCCCAGGTTAGTCCCTGGAGTAACGCTGGAGTTCGCTATGCTCCAATCACTGAAGCAAGGTAATGGTGGTGCCAGGTCTGGCAGGGTGCCCAACACCATTTGTTCCTCTTGCAGTGGGAGGCACTTTGCTGTCTAGGAGTGTCACTTTTCTTCCCCAAAGTACCACCAGCCACTGCTCTGGGAAGAGCCGCATGGAGAGGTTCCTGCGGTGCTGGCGGCGGGGTGACGGTGCCAGGCTTCCCAAGTGCCCTTGGGTACCGGCTTGTGCCTGCAAGAGGGGCTTCAAGGGCATGTGGGCAAGGAGATGTAGTGGGGCAGGGGTGGTGATGGGCCTGGGAAAGGAAAATGTAGTGGCCTGAAGGGGACAAGGCCATGATGAGGGAGAAGCTGAGCTAAAAGCAGAAAGAGGAGGACCTGGGGGGAGGGGGTCTGCAGCAGGAGATGGAGGGCAGAGAGGGCTGCCTGCAGTCCTTGGCATGTCCACTGTCTGCCCAGTGGAGATGGAAGGTTAGAGGACATCACCCAGAGCAGTGGCTCTTCCAGGCATGGCTCTGTGCCCACAGCCATCACCAAACCCAACCTGCCCTATGAAGGAGGCAGCAGGGGGACACCACACAACCCATCCATGAGCAAACCCAGGGCTGACACAGAGCTGTGAGGAGGCTCCCAGGGGATAAGCAAGGCCATGCTCTGCTCACTGCCCCACAGCCTGGCCTGCCTTGGCTCCCTTCACGTGGCAAGGCTTGGGAAGTCAGGCTCCAGTGCCTCCAGTAACCCTCCTGAGCTGCATGAAGCAGGTTCAGAGCAGAGGCCACGGCAGGCCAAGGTGCTGGGCAATCCACCCACGCTGCCCCTGCTTGGTCCTGGGGCTCTGCAGATAATCTGGCCAAGGCAGTTCAATGAACTTGAGGGGCTGGGGTCAGGGTCATGATCTGCTGAGGGCACCCTGGCACCAGGCCAGGTCAGGAGACACTGCTCTTGCTGCATCAGTTCATCAGGGCTGTGATTCCCACAGCCCTCCTGCCCAGGATGTGCCCTGCTGCCTGCAGGGGCGTTGGGCTCGATGACTTTTGGAGGTCCCTTCCAACCCATTCCATTTTTCACTGTGAGGGTGACAGAGCCCTGGGGCAGGCTTCCCAGGGAGCTTGTGGAGTCTCCTTCTCTGGAGACATTCAAAGCACGCCTGGATGTGTTCCTGTGTGACCTGCTCTGGGTGATCAGTAAGTGTGCAGATGGCACCCAGCTGAGTGGTGCTGCTGGCACCCCAGAGGGACCTGGACAGGCTGGAGAGGTGGTGCCCAGGTGAGCCTCATGAGGCTCAGCAAGAGCAAGTGCAGGGTCCTGCAGCTGGGCCAGAACAATCCTCACTGTCAGTACAGGCTGGGGAAGGAAGGGAGAGAAAGCAGCCCCCCAGGAAAAGGACTTGGGGGTGCTGGTGGGGGAGAAGCTGGGCAGGAGCAGGCAGTGGGAGCTTGCAGCACAGGAGGCAAATCACAGCCTGGGCTGCATCCAAAGCAGTGCTGCCAGCAGAGCCAGAGAGGGGATTCTGACACTTGGCTCTGCTCTGGGGAGACCTCACCTGGGGCACTGCATCCAGCTCTGGAGCCCTCAGCACAGGAAGGACCTGGAGCTGGTGGAGAGGGTGCAGAGGAGGCCATGACAATGATCAGGGGGTTGGAGCAGCTCTGCTATGGGCCAGGCTGGGGGTGTTCAGCCTGGAGAAGAGAAGGCTCCAGGGAGACCTCAGAGCAGCTTCCAGAACCTGTAGGGGCTACAAAGAGGCTGCAGAGGGACTGTTCCCAAAGGCCTGCAGGGACAGCACCAGGGGCAATGGCTTCAAACTAGAGCAGAGCAGATGGAGATTGGATGTGAGGAACAAGTTCTGCACCAGGAGGGTGGTGGAGCCCTGGAACAGGTTGCTGAGTGGAGAGGGGATTGGACTGGATGAGCTTTGGAGGTCCCTTCTGGCCTGGACCATTCTATGACCCTGCTCTGGCAGGGGGCTTGGACTGGATGATCTTTCAAGGTCCCTTCCAGCCCCTGTGATTTGCTGCTTCTATGCTATCAGATCTCTCAGCCTTCTTTGCCCAGAGCAGTCTTGGTTGCCTCAAATCCTCCAGAGCTATGAATGGAACCACCACAAGCTTTTGGGAGTCCATCTCCCCAGGATTTCTCCAGCTTCTTGAGCACCCCCTCAAAGACACCAGAGTTGGGGCTGAGATTTTGTGGGTGGGTTTCTTTTTCTTCCTCCTTGGTGAAGCTGTGAAGACTGAAGGCCATTCTTGACCTTCTGTTGAAGCCAAGAGACAAAGTGGCTCCTTTCAACCCCCAGCACCCTATCTGGAGGCTGTGCATTTCCCCAGCCTTTCATCTGGTTATAAATATCCAAGAGGAGGAGAGGGCTTCCTTCCATTGCTTTCTCCAGGAGATTATCCCTGCAGCCCAACCAATCTGATAAGCAAGTATGCAAGGCTATTTATAGCTCTTCAACTGGAAGACAGATCCATGCCTTCTCTTTGTAGATGGTTCCTCACTTGATTAACACACATAGCAGTGTCCTCCTTTTTTTTTTTTTGGACCCTTTTTTTTTCTCTTTTGCTGTGCAGACTGCAGTAAAATGCTGTATTGCAGGGGCTGAGCCTTTCCTTTCCTTTCCTTTCCTTTCCTTTCCTTTCCTTTCCTTTCCTTTCCTTTCCTTTCCTTTCCTTTCCTTTCCTTTCCTTTCCTTTCCTTTCCTTTCCTTTCCTTTCCTTTCCTTTCCTTTCCTTTCCTTTCCTTTCCTTTCCTTTCCTTTCCTTTCCTTTCCTTTCCTTTCCTTTCCTTTCCTTTCCTTTCCTTTCCTTTCCTTTCCTTTCCTTTCCTTTCCTTTCCTTTCCTTTCCTTCCCTTCCCTTTCCTTCCCTTCCCTTCCCTTCCCTTCCCTTCCCTTCCCTTCCCTTCCCTTCCCTTCCCTTCCCTTCCCTTCCCTTCCCTTCCCTTCCCTTCCCTTCCCTTCCCTTCCCTTCCCTTCCCTTCCCTTCCCTTCCCTTCCCTTCCCTTCCCTTCCCTTCCCTTCCCTTCCCTTCCCTTCCCTTCCCTTCCCTTCCCTTCCCTTCCCTTCCCTTCCCTTCCCTTCCCTTCCCTTCCCTTCCCTTCCCTTCCCTTCCCTTCCCTTCCCTTCCCTTCCCTTCCCTTCCCTTCCCTTCCCTTCCCTTCCCCTTTCCTCTCCTTGAGTCTCCTCTCCTCGAGTCTCCTCCTCTGCTCCCTTTGGGCATGGGGACGATTCAGGAAGGTTGTAGGAGCAGCTTCATGCAGTGTAGGATACCTTACCTGAGGCTGGGCACTCTCTCTCTCTGTGGTACAAAGCTGCCTGAGATCCCAGAATCACTGATTGGTGAGGGGTGGGAAAGGATCTCTGGAGCTCATCCAGCCCAAGCCCCCTGCCCCAGCAGGGCACCCACAGCAGCTTGCCCAGCAGCACAATGCCCAGGGGGGGTTGGAAGCTCTCCACACAAGGAGACTCCACAACCTCTCTGGGCAGCCTGCTCCAGGCCTCCAGCACCCTCACACCAAACAACTTTCTCCTCCTCTTCACATGGAACCTCCTGGCTGCCAGTCTGTGCCCATTGCCCCTTGTGCTGTCCCTGGGCACCACTGAGCAGAGTCTGGCCCCAGCCTCTTGCCCCCCACAGCTCCTTTCTCTCTTGCTGAGCATTGCTCAGCTCCCCTCTGGGGCTGCTCTTCAGGCTCCGCACCCCCAGGGCTCTCAGCCTTTGCTCCTCCCAGAGCTGCTCCAGGCCCCTCAGCATCTCTGTAGCCTCCTCTGGGCTCTCTCCAGCAGTTCCCTGTCCCTCTTGAACTGGGGAGCCCAGAACTGGCCCCAGTACTGCAGCTGTGGCCTCCCTAGGGTAGAGTAGAGGGGGAGAACCTTCCTATGATCATCCCTGAGCTGATGAACTCTTCCTGAGCTGTGTTCCTCAGCCCAGAGGAGAAGGGCAAACGTTCCCTCTGCTTTAGCCCTGCTGTTTCATGTGGGGACCCCATGTCAATTTTGGATGCATCCCACCCCAACCCCTCACTGAACAAGGGGCTGACAACCATCTCCTGAGTGCCCTGAGTGCCGTTGTGCCTCTGCTTCCCGGCTGGCAAGGAGCTGATCCTCAGGGAGGAGACTCCTCCCAGGGAGGAGACTCCAGCACGGCTGGGGAATGAACCGGACAAACGATCGTCCACAGTCCTGGGATGGCTTCTGGCGCTCTGGGTGAGCCCCTGGCTGGGCTGGCAGCTCCTCAGCCCGCTCTTTTGCAGAAGGCCAGAGCCACTGCAGCATCCCAGTGCCGCTGAGCCGTGAGGCAGGGCTCCAGCTGCTCTTGGACGGCGCAGCCCAGGCTGCCGCGGCCGCCTCGGGGCAGCTGCTGACGCCAGCAGAGCGGCCCTGGGACTCTGGGGCAGGGCTGGATGTGAAACCTCCTTGCCACAGGCTGCTCTGACAACAAACTCAGCCTTTCTTCTCATGGGCTCCTGCCTCAGCACAGCCAGAGCCAAGGAACTGAGATGGTGTTTTGCAGGGTTTGACTGCTGGGCTTCACCTTGCAGCTCAGGTGGCCTCTAGTTCTAAGGAAGGGTGGGAGAGTGATGCAGTGGAGAGCCAGGGTCACAGAATCAATCATTCAGCTTGGCAAAGACCCTTGGGGTCATCAAGGTAAAGACCCTTGGGGTCACCAAGTCCAACCATGAAGCCTACTCTACAAAGTTCCCTCCTAAACCCTATCCCCAGGCACCACAGCTGGATGACTTTCAGACACCTCCAGGGGTGGTGACTCCACCACCTCCTTGGGCAGCCTCTTCCAGTGCCTGACCAATGCCAGCCACTCCTCATGTCCAGTCTAAACCTTCCTTGGTGCAGTCTGAGGCTGTCAAATTCCATCCTGCCACTTCTGCATCTCACCATGGCTGAGCAGGAGCGCTCATGGAACCGCTGGGGTTGGTAAGGATCTCTCAGATCAAGTCCAACCTCCCACCCAGCACCCCCCTGTCCCAAAGTGCTGCAGCTACTCATTCTTTGAACACCTCCAGGGGTGGTGACTCCACCACCTCCCTGGGCAGCCTGTTACCGTTAAGGTTGGAAAAGACCTCTCAGATCACCAAGTCCAACCTTCTGCCCAACACCTTCATGTCCCAGGTGCCCCAGAGGCACAGCAAGCCACGCTCTACCCTCTCCCAGGCAAGGAGCAAGCCATGCCATGCAGCACCCAGCATCCCAAAGGTGACTGGGGACCCCCTCCCTCAGAGTACTGGGCAAGGGGCATGGCCAGGAGGGGTGCCACTAAACAACAGCAATGAGGTCTGAGGACACTGAGTTGCTGGAGTGTCCCCAGGGAAGGGCAACCCAGCCAGGGAAGGGTCTATAGAGCAGGGCTGGGGAGGAGCAGCTGAGGGAGCTGGGGGTGTTTAGTCTGGAGAAGAGGAGGCTGAGGGGAGAGCTCACTGCTCTCTACAAGGCCTCTGAGCTCATCCAGTCCAACTTTCAACCCAACCCCACCGTGGCCACCAAACCATGGCCCCAGGTGCCATGGCCACAGGGCTCTTGAACACCTCCAGGCATGGGGACTCCACCACCTCCTTGGGCAGCCTGGGACAGTCCCTGACCTCTCCTGTGGAAAGGTCCCATTCTGACAGCAGGTAGCCAGTGGTGGCCAGCCTGTGAGGTCCCTGCTGAGCCTGGGAAAGCCTCCCTGCCCCCACTTTCAGAAGCTGACACTAACATCCTGCTTGGGTTGCCTTAGCTCCCAGTTTCTTCTCCTAAAGAAGTAGTTCCCCATGAGGGTGGTGAGAGCCTGGCACAGGTTGCCCAGGGAGGTGGTGGCAGCCTCCTGCCTGGAGGTGTTTGCAGCCAGGCTGGAGGTGGCTGTGAGCAACCTGCTGCAGTGTGAGGTGTCCCTGGCCCATGGCAGGGGGTTGGGACTGGCTGAGCCTTGAGGTCCCTTCCAGCCCTGACAATTCTAGGAGTCTATGAATCCATTCTAGGAGAGCCCTCCCTGGGTGTGCTCTTGGGGGTCACACACAAGCAAGTCACCCCTGAAAGTTCTCTTGGAGACACTCAAAAGCTGAGTCAAGCAGTGTGGGGAGAGACAGCTGAGCCGTTTGGGCAGCTGGGGCTCTCTTCCTCTCCTCCCACTCTCCCTTGTGCTCCTCCCAGCCGCTGCCATCTGCTCCTGACGCCACCACAGACCTGCAGCCCCATTCCTGGGCAGCAGCAACATCTGGCACAGCTTGGATCTATGTGCAGCCTTTTGGCAAAGGCAGCCCAGAGAGGGCTTCTTTTTTTGCCTCCTGCTCTCCTTTGTTTTGCACTTCTGATCCTAGTTCAAGCCTTCTGCTGCTTCACAGCATGATCAAAGCCCTTTTAGTGGTGTGGATGCGTGCAGGTGATAGCTCCAGCAGCACTTGGTGGCATCCACAGCAGCACCAGGTACAGAGATAATGTGGCTGCTGGTCTTTGTCTTTCCAATCTCAACAGCAGGCAGCTGTGCCCATTCCCATGCAGGCAGAGCTGCTCCTGGGCACCTTGCAGCATTACAGCACTTTGGTGGCTGCAAAGCTGGACAGGAGCTGGCACTGAGCGCTGCCAGCCCAGCCCCAGCCTGTCCTGGGCTGATCCCCAGCAGGGTGGGCAGCAGGGGCAGGGAGGGGATTCTGCCCCTCTGCTGTGCTCTGCTGAGACCTCCCCTGCAGTGCTGGGGCAGCTCTGGAGTGCTCAGCACAGACAGGGACTTGGTGGAGCAGGGCCAGAGGAGGTCACAGCAGTGCTGGCAGGGCTGGAAGCACTCTGCTGTGAGGCCAGGCTGAGAGAGTTGGGGTTGTGCAGCCTGGGGAAGAGAAGGCTCCAGGGAGACCTTCTGGTGGCCTTGCAGAGCTTGAAGGGGACAAGAAGGAAGCTGGGGACAGAGTTGTGAGCAGGGCCTGTGGTGCCAGGCCAAGGGGGGATGGTTTGAACTGCAAGAGGGAGATGCAGAGCGGAGAGAAGGGAGAAATGTTTGACTGATCCTAGTGAGAGCCTGGCCCAGGCTGCCCAGAGAGACTGGAGCTGCTCCATCCCTGGCACCATCCCAGGCCAGGTTGTTTGGGGCTGTGAGCAACCTGCTGTGGGTGCAGCTGTCCCTGCTGGCTGCAGGGGGTTGGACTGGGCGAGCTTTGGAGGTCCCCCCAGACATTCTGTGTTGCCATCAGCTGGAGACAGCAGGTGGCTCAGAAGAGGATTCCCAGCCCGAGGGTCTCTCTGGGTGACGAGGCAGGTTTCCAGGAGTGGGCAACCACCCCCTCCTGCCTTCTGCTTAGCATCAGTGTGGTCAGGAGCTCCCTTCTAAGGGTGCCACTGCCATTGTTATTCAGCTCCTTGCAGGCAGCGGAGGGGAGAAAAACAAAATGCTTTTCTGTCCCCTCCGCTGGCAGACTGAAGCCTCTGGATCTTCAAACCCATTCTTCTTCTCTTGCACTATCTTTAAAGGTCCCTTTTGTCTTGCAGAAGCTGTTCCAGGCACATGTTCAGCCTGTGGAATCTTTTTCTTCTCCCAGGCATGCCCTGCAGCGTTTGCTCTTCGTGGCAGGAGCCGAGGAATGCTTTTGCCTGGGCTCTGCTCCGGGATGGGGGATTCCAGCCGGCTCCTCGGCTGCTCCCGGTCACAGGCTGCTGAGCTCAGAAAGCTTGTCTGCAGCACAGGCATCTCCTGGTGCCTGTAAGATCTCCCACCTCGTGGGAGGGCAGGAGGAATGCTGCTGCCCATGGAATAAAGGCGGATGGCCTGGGTGGTGCTGTGCCTCAGTCGTCCCTGTGCTGCCTGAGAGCCGGCCGGGCACACAGCTGAGCAGTGGTGCTCAGGCTCCTGGCCAGCTGGGACACTCTGGGACTGTTTGATCTGCTCTGCAGCCCTTTCCTTTTTAACACACCTAGCATCAGAGAATCACAGGAAGGTTTGGGTTGGGAAAGGCCTCTGAGAGCATCCAGTCCAACCAGCAGCCCAACCTCACCATGGCCACCGAGCCATGGCCCCAGGTGCCATGGCCACAGGGTTCCTGAACACCTCCAGGGGTGATGACTCCACCACCTCCCTGGGCAGCCTGTGCCAGTCCCTGACCACTCTGGCAGCAATTTTCCCTCATCTCCAAGCTAACCCTCCCCTAGCACAATTTCAGGCCATTGCCTCTCCTTCCATCACCTGATGCTAGGGAGCAGAGCCCAACCCCCAGCTCACTGCAGCCTCCTCTCAGGATGCTGCAGAGAGCAATGAGGTCTCCCTCAGCCTCCTCTTCCCCAGGCTCAACACCCCCAGCTCCCTCAGCTGCTCCTCCCCAGCCCTGTTCTCCAGACCCTTCCCCAGCTTTGTTGCCCTTCTCTGGCCCTGCCCCAGCTCCTCAATGTCCTTCTGGGAGTGAGGAGCCCCAAAACTGAACCCAGCCCTCAAGGTGTGACCTCACCAGCAGGGCAGTCCCTACCCTGCTCTTGACATCAGGGCTGCAAGGACTTCTTGTAGACCTTTAGTCCTTCCAAGCAGTTGCCAGGGTCCTGCTCCTGTCTGGGGCTGACACCCTCTCTGTGACCACCTTCTGCACCTCATCTGCTTCTACAAATCACATTGAGGTTTCTCAGTCCCCTGCAGCTCTGCAGGCATCTGCATTTCTCCAGGGTAGACAGAGCTCCTCTGCTGCCTCCTTAGTGTTGGTTCCTCCCCACAGCCAGCTCCTGCTTCTCTAATGGCTGCTGGAGAGAGGATGTGGGAGAAGATCTTTATCACTAGGGAAAACATCCAACAGCTTGCAAATGGTCATGGATTACACCACCTTGGTTTCAACATGCCACCCCTGTCTGGGCTGGAATTTCAACCCTCTTCTCACCCTGGCCCTCCTTTCCCATATTTTCCAGCACCCTTGGCCTGGGTAAAGCCTCTGTTGTGAAAGAGCAGGGCAGGTCAGAGGAGTTGTGACATGAAGAAGTTCTTTAGGAGCAGCCCTGGAGGAAAGGCCTTGGGGGTGCTGGGGCAGGAGAAGCTCAGCAGGAGCCAGCAGTCAGCACTTGCAGCCCAGAGAGCTAAGCAGAGCCTGGGCTGCAGCAAGAGAAGTGTGGCCAGCAGGGGAGGGAGGGGATTCTGCCCCTCTGCTCCACTCTGCTGAGACCACAGCTGCAGCTCTGGGGCCAGCTCTGGAGCCTCTGTGCCAGGAAGGGTCTGGAGGGGCTGGAAGGTGTCCAGAGAAGGGCCAGGAGGATGAGCAGAGGGCTGGAGCTGCTCTGCTCTGGAGACAGCCTGAGAGAGTTGGGGTTGTGCAGGCTGGAGAGGAGAACTCGGCTCCAGGGAGACCTTCTTGTGGCCTTGCAGGATCTGCAGGGGGCTCCAAGAAAGCTGGGGAGGGACTTTGGAGGGTGTCAGGGAGGGATAGGGCTGGGGGGAATGGAGCAAAAGTAGAAGTGGGGAGATTGAGATTGGATGTGAGGAAGAAGTTGTTCCCCATGAGGGTGGTGAGAGCCTGGCACAGGTTGCCCAGGGAGGTGGTGGCAGCCTCCTGCCTGGAGGTGTTTGCAGCCAGGCTGGATGTGGCTGTGAGCAACCTGCTGCAGTGTGAGGTGTCCCTGCCCATGGCAGGGGGTTGGGACTGGCTGAGCCTTGAGGTCCCTTCCAGCCCTGAGCATTCTGTGGTTCTGTGACGTGCCCCAGCAACCAGGTCACCTTCCCTAAGTGCTCTGAGGATTCCCAGGGTGAGCAGGGTCCAGCTGGTTTTGCTTGCCCAGCCTGAGTGCTGAGGACATTGCTACCAGCCACAGAAAGGGCCTTTAATCCTCTCAAGACCTCCTAAGAAGGCTGCTGCCTGGTTCAGATGCCATCCAAAATGGCTTTAATAATTTATCTGACAGTGCCTTTCTTGTCTCTCAGGATTATGAGGGAGTTGAGCATGTAAGGTTGGCCTCAGGTCCTCCAAAGGACCCTGGCAGATCCTGGACAATCTCTAGAGAAGTCATTTGAAGGAATCAAATCTCTCTCTTGGCTTCTGATTACCTTTTTGACCCTGAACTTTGGTAGGCTGATGTGATTAAGCAAAAACACCCAAGCAGGGCAGGCATTGAGAGCCCCAGCCCAGGGGGCACACAGGGCTCCATTTTGCAGTTGGAAGGTGCCTTCTGGTGTGGAGTATGTAGGTCCCAATGGCTCTGTGTTTGCCTCTTGCATTCCAGATTGGATTTCTTGAGTTTCCCCCTATTCCTTGTGGTCCTGGGCTGGGCTGTGGCATCTTCCACTGCAGCAAGATGATGGCAATCAGTGGCTGGCAGCTCCCTTCTTTCATGTCCTTCACTTTCTTCCTGCTCTCAACCTACTGGAGGGAGGAATTCTCTTCTTTTCCTTACTGCCTCCTCTTTCATGTGGCCAACACAACCTGCCTGCAAAGGCCTGCAGCGAGATCTCACCTGCAGGGCTGTGCCCAGCTCTGGAGCCCTCAGCACAGGAAGGACCTGGACCTGATGGAGAGGGTGCAGAGGAGGCCATGAAAATCATCAGGGGGTTGGAGCAGCTCTGTTCCAGGGACAGGCTGAGGGAGCTGGGGGTGTTCAGCCTGGAGAAGAGAAGGCTCCAGGCAGCTTCCAGTACCTGAAGAAGGCTACAAGAAGGCTGCAGAGGGATTGTTCCCAAAGGCCTGCAGGGACAGCACCAGGGACAATGGCTTCAAACTAGAGCAGAGCAGATGGAGATTGGATGTGAGGAACAAGTTCTGCACCAGGAGGGTGCTGGAGCACTGCAACAGGTTGCCCAGGGAGGTGGCTGGGGCCTCATCCCTGGGGATATTCAAGGTGAGGCTGGACAGGGCTCTGGGCAACCTGATCCCCTGCTGAGTGCAGAGGGTTGGACTGGATGAGCTTTAGAGGTCCCTTCCAACCCAGACCATCCTGTGATTCTATGAGTGCTCTCCCTGCTCTATCAGGAGGGCACATCTCAGGGAGGTGACCTTGCTGTCCCTGTGCTGATTGCCTGGGCAATGCTGCAGAGACCACAGGCTTGGAGAACATGATGAAAGGAAGCCCAAAACTCACCTTACTGCCTGGGACCACTTTTCCCTCTTGTCTGGGCTTGGCCAGCACCACAGCAAACCTGGAGGCTTGTGGGAGCTACCTGGAAGCAGACAGGAGCATGGAGTTTTTACCCAGGCACTCTGAGTAAGAACATGCCAAGAGACTTCTGCTGTCCCAGGGAAAGGAGGAGAGAATGGGTTGGGTTGGAAGGGACCTTCAAGATCAGCCAGTTCCAACCCCCTGCCATGGGCAGGGACACCTCCCAACAGCCCAGGTGGCTCAAGGTCTCATCCAGCCTGGCCTGGAACACCTCCAGGGAGGGGACATCCACAGCCTCCCTGGGCAGCCTGTGCCAGTGTCTCCCCACCCTCACTGCAATGAATTTCTTCCTAATCTCCAGTCTCAATCTGCCTTCCTCAAGCTTCAATCCATTTCCTCTCATCCTGGCTCTCCCAGCCCTTGTCACACATCCCTCTCCAGCTTTCCTGCAGCCCCCTTCAGGTACTGGAAGGCTGCTCTAAGGTCTTCCCAGAACCTTCTCTTCTCCAGACTGAACACCCCAGCTCTCTCAGCCTGTCCTCACAGGGGAGGTGCTATGGGGACAGTCTCAAAGACCAGGGAGACCAAGCAATGTCCTGTATCTCCTCCAGTCCAGAGCAGAAAGGCTTTCCACCACCATTTCTTTCCTCTCAGCAGGGCTGGGGTTGGGTGGTAGCTCTCACCTGGCAGGACCTGGACTCCTGAAGCTCCAAGTGACACCAAACCAGGGAACTCTTCACCTTGACAAGGTGGCTGCAGGGTGAGGCAGAGGTTACAAACACTCAGCCAAAGCAGGGCTTAGTCATTGTGCTTTGGCTTGGTAATGTTTGCAAATGGTCCTGGAAATGCCCATGCAAATGGTCCTCTGCAGCTCTTCTTATCTCAACCACATCTGAAGATCCCTTCCTTGGTAGAAGGTCCATTTTCCAAGGAGTAGCTGAAGTCAGCCTCAAAGTATTCCTGGGTTCAACTTGAGTTCACTGAACTGTGCTACAGGAAGGAGCTTTAGGAACTGGGCCTGCAAGAGGAACCAAGGGCTGGGTCCCTCCTTCATGGGTGCCAGGGATGATGAGCCTGCAGAAGAGCAGCCCCAGAGGGGAGCTGAGCAATGCTCAGCAAGAGAGAAAGGAGCTGTGGGGGGCAAGAGGCTGGGGCCAGACTCTGCTCAGTGGTGCCCAGGGACAGCACAAGGGGCAAGGGGCACAGACTGGCACCCAGGAGGTTCCATGTGAAGGGGAGGAGAAAGTTGTTTGGTGTGAGGGTGCTGGAAGCCTGGAGCAGGCTGCCCAGAGAGGTTGTGGAGTCTCCTTGTGTGGAGAGCTTCCAAACCCCCCTGGACATTGTGCTGCTGGGCATTGCTGCTGTGGGTGCCCTGCTGGAGCAGGGGGCTTGGGCTGGATGAGCTCCAGAGGTCCCTTCTAACCTTCACCATGCTGGGATCTTGGTAGTTTGGGCTGGGGCAGAGCAGTGCAGGCTGCAGCCACTGGCAGTGTGTTGCTCAGCAGCTAACCAACATCTTCTTGGAGCAGTGCTCTCAGAGGTAAAGGAATGGAATTGATAAAGAGAAGGATCTAGGGAGGCCTCAGAGCTACATTTCAATATTGATCATCTCCAGAGGTCCCTCCCAAGCCCCAGCACGCTGGGATCCTGTGATGCTGCTCTCCAGAGAGGCCATTTCTTGGGGTGAAGGGTTGGACAAAGCTCCTTCAGACTCTGCTGGAGGAAGAGTGGATGTGGCCCTTTGGGAGATGGTCTGCTGGTTGTGGAGGTGCATTGTACTTCATGACCCTAGAGGTCTTTCCCAACCTTAATGAGCCTTTAGTGTTTTCTGTAACACTTTAAAGTAGGCATTTGAGTAAGTCCTGAGCCCTGGTGTCCTGCACAGGTGCTCTGGAGCAGCTGCAGCTTCTCCATGGGACGTCCACGAGGGGCAGGCAGCTGCTGAGCTCTGAGCATTCCCCTTGAGGCTCCCGTTGAGCACAGCCAGCACCTTGGTGTGTTCTGCGAGCCAGAGTGCCAGCAAGAGGCAGCTCCCCTCCCCTCTGCCTTGCTTTGCTCATCCCTGTCCCTGTGCCACGTCCTCCGTGGTGCCAGCAGAGCCGTTCGCTTGGCTGGGTGGTGAGCAGGACCCGGGGCAGCCGCTCAGGCTGAACTTTGGCTGCCTCCCTTTGGGGGCTTGCTTTGCTTCTTTTTCCTCTCCCAGTTTGGCTCTTCAATCAGAGCAATTTTCCTCACCTGGCTCCTTGATGGCTCCTCGATGGCTCCTCAAAGGACTGAGCTGGCACAAAGCAGGGATGTTGCGGAAGGGCAGCGAGCAGGCGAGAGGAGGTCTGGGTTTCGGATGTGTCTGCAGCAGATAAAGCCACCAGAAAAAAAACACAAGCCCAAAAAGCAGCAGACAAGCAGGTTCTGAGCCATTTGTTAGCTCTCAAAGACCTGCTTCCTCGGAAAGCTGCTTTGGAAGGGATTTGATGTGGCATTTCCAGCTCCCCTGTGATCTGCCTGGATTCTTTCCCCCTTTATCTGCCTCCAAATTGTCTCCTTAAAGCCTTCCTGCTTGTCACTGCCTCTCCCCATGTAAAGGGACCTGCAGGAGTGTGGGATGCTAGAGGAGCTTAGGAAGGCTCCTGCTGCTTAGGAGGTCTCCTGTTTGAGCTTCTGGAGGCCTTCACACTGCACTTCCTCTCTCACATGCCTGAGTGTGAGGGATGGGCCAGGTGGAGATTGCCTCAGGTGGAAAATCCCCCTCGTGGGTAGGAGCTGGATTGGAGAGCAGGGACCGATTCCTGTCCCTGCTGAAATCAATGGGAGCTTTGCTGCCCAGCCAGGTCAAATGTCAGCCTCAGATGTCTGCTCTCCCTCAGGAGTTTCTCCTCTGTGCTCTTCAGCAGTGCTGAATCTCTCTTCCTGTCTCCCTCTCCCAAGCTCTCATCCATCCTGATTTGAAGTCACCTCCGTTAAGTGGTTGTCACGCTAGCTCTCGGCTTCACTTGCAGAGAGAACACTCCATAAATCTCACATTAGTCATGGCATCTGCTGAGAGATACCAAGGAGAGCCTTGCTTTGACTCAGAGCTTATCTAACCGTATCAGCCCCAGCCTCTGCCTTTCCTCTCCCGGAGCCGCAGGAACCAGGGCTCATTTGGCGTGAGCTGATGCGGCCCCGCAGCCTGCCCTCCGCACAGCGGCAGCCTGCAGAAGCCACCCGCTGGGCAGCTCCTGCTTCCCCGCCCGCTGCCCTCGCAACCTGGGCTCCCTTGCCAGCTCTGCCCTGCCTGAGCAGGACAAGAACCTTCCACGGGATCAATAAGGTTGGAAAAGACCTCAAAGATCGTCAGGTCCAGCCTGTCACCCAGGACCTAAGCTTACGGCATGGGATTGTAGCATCCCAGAGTGATAGAATCATGGGATCACAGAGTCACAGAAACACAGTCAGAGAGTCACAGAGTCACAGTCACAGTCACAGAGTCACAGAGTCAGAATCACAGAACCACAGAGTCACAGAACCACGGAGTCACAGAATCAGAGTCACAGAGTCACAGAATCAGTCACAGAACCACAGAGTCACAGAATCACAGAACCACAGAGTCACAGAATCAGAGTCACAGAGTCACAGAATCAGAGTCACAGAACCACAGAGTCACAGAACCACAGAGTCACAGAGTCACAGAATCAGTCACAGAGTCAGAGTCACAGAATCACGGAATCAGAGAGTCACAGAATCACAGAGTCACAGAATCACAGAATCAGAGAGTCACAGAACCACAGAGTCACAGAATCAGAGTCACAGAGTCACAGAATCAGAGTCACAGAGTCACAGAGTCAGAGTCACAGTCACAGAGTCAGAGTCACAAAATCAGTCACAGAACCAGAGAGTCACAGAATCAGAGTCACAGAATCAGAGTCACAGAATCAGTCACAGAGTCAGAGTCACAGAATCAGAGTCACAGAATCAGAGTCAGAGTCAGAGAGTCACAGAGTCAAAGAATCAGAGTCACAGAATCACAGAGTCACAGAGTCACAGAATCAGAGTCACAGAGCCACAGAGTCACAGAATCACAGTCACAGAATCAGAGTCACAGAATCAGAGTCACAGAGTCACAGAATCAGAGTCACAGAGCCACAGAGTCACAGAATCACAGAGTCACAGAGTCAGAGTCACAAAATCAGTCACAGAACCAGAGTCACAGAACCAGAGTCACAGAATCAGAGTCACAGAATCAGTCACAGAGTCAGAGTCACAAAATCAGTCACAGAACCAGAGAGTCACAGAATCAGAGTCACAGAATCAGAGTCAGAGTCACAGAATCACAGAGTCACAGAATCAGAGTCACAGAGTCACAGAGTCAGAGTCACAGAATCACAGAGTCACAGAGTCACAGAATCAGAGTCACAGAGTCAGAGTCACAGAATCAGTCACAGAACCAGAGAGTCACAGAATCAGAGTCACAGAATCAGAGTCAGAGTCACAGAACCAGAGAGTCACAGAATCAGAGTCACAGAGTCACAGAGTCAGAGTCACAGAATCACAGAGTCACAGAATCAGAGTCACAGAGTCACAGAGTCAGAGTCACAGAACCACAGAGTCACAGAGTCACAGAATCAGTCACAGAATCACAGAGTCACAGAGTCACAGAATCAGAGTCACAGAGTCAGAGTCACAGAATCAGTCACAGAGTCAGAGTCACAGAATCAGAGAGTCACAGAATCAGAGTCACAGAATCAGTCACAGAGTCAGAGTCACAGAATCACAGAATCAGAGAGTCACAGAATCAGTCACAGAGTCAGAGTCACAGAATCACAGAATCAGAGAGTCACAGAGTCAGAGTCACAGAATCAGTCACAGAGTCAGAGTCACAGAATCACAGAGTCAGAGTCACAGAATCAGAGTCACAGAATCAGTCACAGAGTCAGAGTCACAGAATCACAGAATCAGAGAGTCACAGAATCAGTCACAGAGTCAGAGTCACAGAATCACAGAATCAGAGTCACAGAATCAGAGTCACAGAATCAGAGTCACAGAATCAGTCACAGAGTCAGAGTCACAGAATCACAGAATCAGAGAGTCACAGAATCAGTCACAGAGTCAGAGTCACAGAATCACAGTCACAGAGTCACAGAGTCAGAGTCACAGAATCACAGAGTCACAGAGTCACAGAGTCAGAGTCACAGAGTCACAGAATCAGTTACAGAATCACAGAGTCACAGAGTCAGAGTCACAGAATCACAGAGTCACAGAATCAGAGTCACAGAGTCACAGAGTCAGAGTCAGGGTCACAGAATCACAGAGTCACAGAATCAGAGTCACAGAGTCACAGAGTCAGAGTCAGGGTCACAGAATCACAGAGTCACAGAATCAGAGTCACAGAGTCACAGAGTCAGAGTCAGGGTCACAGAATCACAGAGTCACAGAATCAGAGTCACAGAGTCACAGAGTCAGAGTCAGAGTCACAGAATCACAGAGTCACAGAATCAGAGTCACAGAGTCACAGAGTCAGAGTCAGAGTCACAGAATCACAGAGTCACAGAATCAGAGTCACAGAGTCACAGAGTCAGAGTCAGAGTCACAGAATCACAGAGTCACAGAATCAGAGTCACAGAGTCACAGAGTCAGAGTCACAGAATCACAGAGTCACAGAATCAGAGTCACAGAGTCACAGAGTCAGAGTCAGAGTCACAGAATCACAGAGTCACAGAATCAGAGTCACAGAGTCACAGAGTCAGAGTCAGAGTCACAGAATCACAGAGTCACAGAATCAGAGTCACAGAGTCACAGAGTCAGAGTCACAGAATCAGTGACAGAATCACAGAGTCACAGAATCACAGAGTCAGAGTCACAGAATCACAGAGTCACAGAGTCAGAGTCACAGAATCAGTGACAGAATCACAGAGTCACAGAGTCAGAGTCACAGAATCACAGAGTCACAGAGAGTCAATCATAGAATCAGAATCACAGAATTTAGAATCAGAGAGTCACAGAATCATGGAATCAGAATCACAGAATTTACAACCACAGAATCATAGAATGGCTTGGGCTGGAAGGGACCTCCCCAGCTCATCCAGTCCAGCCCCCTCTGCACTCAGCAGGGACATCCCCAACTAGATCAGCTTGCCCAGAGCCCTGCCCAGCCTCACAGTATCACAGTATCACAGTATAACTAAGGTTGGAAGAGACCCCAAGGATCATCAAGTCCAACCTGTTCCAACAGACCTCACAACTAGACCATGGCACCAAGTGCCACGTCCAATCTCCCCTTGAACACCTCCAGGGATGGTGACTCCACCACCTCCCTGGGCAGCACATCCCAATGACGAACGACTCGCTCAGTGAAGAACTTTCTCCTCACCTCGAGTCTAAACCTCCCCTGGCACAGCTTGAGACTGTGTCCCCTTGTTCTGGTGCTGGTTGCCTGGGAGAGGAGACCAACCCCCTCCTGTCTACAACCACCTTTCAGGACTATCTCCAGGGTTAGGGCCTCAACCACCTCCCAGGGTAACCTGTTGCAGTGTTTCATCACCTTCCTGGTGCAGAACTTGTTCCTCACATCCAATCTCAATCTCTCATGCTCTGCCAGCATGGATTTGGGAAGGGCAGGTCCTGCCTCTCCAACCTGATCTTCTATGCCCAGGTGACTGCCTGGTGGATGTGGGGCAGGCTGTGGATGTAGCAAGGACTTCAGCAAGGCCTTTGACACCGTCCCCCACAGCAAACTCCTGGCCAAGCTGGCAGCCCCTGGCTTGGACAGCAGCTCTCTGAGCTGGGTGAGGAACTGGCTGGAGGCTGAGCCCAGAGAGTGGTGGGGAATGGTGCCACAGCCATCTGGCAGCCAGGCACCAATGGTGTCCCCCAGGGGACAATACCTTTATTGATGATCTGGATGAGGGCATTGAGTCCATCAGCAGTCAGTTTGCAGATGACACCAAGCTGGGGGCAGGAGTTGATCTGTTAGAGGGTAGGAGAGCTCTGCAGAGGAACCTTGCCAGGCTGGGCAGATGAGCAGAGTCCAAGGGCAGGACACATCCAAGTGCCGGGTTCTGCACATTGGCCACAGCAACCCCATGCAGAGCTACAGGCTGGGGTCAGAGTGGCTGGAGAGCTGCCAGGTAGAGAGGGACCTGGGGGTACTGGTTGAGAGCAGCTGAACATGAGCCTGCAGTGTGCCCAGGTGGCCAAGAAGGCCAATGGCATCCTGGCCTGCATCAGGAACAGTGTGGCCAGCAGGAGCAGGGAGGTCATTGTGCCCTGTGCTCAGCACTGGTTAGGTCACACCTTGAGTCCTGTGTCCAGTTCTGAGCTCCTCCATTTAATAAGGATATTGAGACTCTTGAACATGTCCAGAGAAGGGCAACAAAGCTGTTGAGGGGTCTGGAACACAGCCCTGTGAGGAGAGGCTGAGGGAGCTGGGGTTGCTTAGCCTGGAGAGGAGGAGGCTCAGGGGAGACCTTCTTGCTCTCTACAACTACCTGAAGGGAGGTTGTAGCCCGGTGGGGGTTGGTCTCTTCTCCCAGGCACCCAGCACCAGAATAAGAGGACACAGTCTCAAGCTGTGCCAGGGGAGGTTCAGGGTGGATGTTAGGAAGAAGTTCTCCATAGAAAGAGAGATTGGCCATTGGAATGTGCTGCCCAGGGAGGTGGTGGAGTCACCATCCCTGGAGGTGCTTCAAGAGGAGATTGGATGTGGCACTTGGTGCCATGGATTAGTTGATTAGATGGTGTTGGGTGATAGGTTGGACTTGATGATCTCAAAGGTCTTTTCCAACCTGGTTAATTCTGTATTCTATATTCATTTCAAACCATGGTCCCTGGTCCTGTCCCTGCAGGCCTTTGCAAACAGTCTCTCTGCAGCCTTCTCATACTGGAAGGCTGCTCTTAGGTCTCCCCAGAGCCTTCCCTTCTCCAGGCTGTCCTTCATGAGTGGTTGCTTCCACCTCCCCAGCAGGTCCTGGAAGCATGCAGCAACAAGGTTTCTCTGTTTGCTGCTCCTGGAGAGCGTAGTGGGATGGAGAAGAGGCTAAGCACCAGGCACAAGGCTTCCCTGAGAACCTCTGTGATGGGCTTCAGCCTTGCTTCTTGTGGGAAAGGAGGGCTGCAACTCACTGGTGGAGGAAACTGAGCTGCCCAGGGTCTGACACTCCTGCATTGCTGCTCCTTCCACCACTGCCTCACTGAAAACAGGGTCAGGTCTTCTCTCTCTTGGGCTTTGGGGCCAGCTGCCCCACACAGCTCATGTCTGCTCTGCTAAGCTTGTTCAGCCAGTGCTGCTTCATCCATCCTGTCCTTTGGGAAGGCTTCCTCAACAGTGTTCACCCTTAAGTGCTGCCAGGGCTGCTGTCTGGCAAAGAGTTGCTCTGGAAGGGGTCTCAAAGATCATCTAGGTCCCTGCTATAGGCAGAGCTATTTCCACCAGCCCAGGCTGCTCAAGGCTTCATCCAACCTGACCCTGAACACCTCCAGGGAGGGAGCATCCACAACCACCCTGGGCAACCTGTTCAGTGCCTCACCACCCTCACTGAATGCCAAAATCCCACCATGGTAGGGGTTGGAAAGGACCTCTGGAGCTCACCCAGTCCAAGCCCCCTGCTCCAGCAGGGCACCCACAGCACAATGCCCAGCAGCACAATGCCCAGGGGGGGTTGGAAGCTCTCCACACAAGGAGACTCCACAACCTCTCTGGGCAGCCTGCTCCAGGCCTCCAGCACCCTCACACCAAACAACTTTCTCCTCCTCTTCACATGGAACCTCCTGGGTGCCAGTCTGTGCCCATTGCCCCTTGTGCTGTCCCTGGGCACCACTGAGCAGAGTCTGGCCCCAGCCTCTTGCCCCCCACAGCTCCTTTCTCTCTTGCTGAGCATTGCTCAGCTCCCCTCTGGGGCTGCTCTTCTGCAGGCTCAGCACCCCCAGGGCTCTCAGCCTTTGCTCCTCCCAGAGCTGCTCCAAGCCCCTCAGCATCCTTGCTGCCTCTTCTGGACCCTCTCCAGTATCTCCCTGTCCCTCTTGAACTGGGGAGAGGCACTGGGAGAGGCTGGGGAAGAGATCCAGCAGAGAAGGGCAGGATGCTGGAGGTCCTACCCCAGCGCTTCTCCATCCATTCCCTGTCTGTGTCTGCTTTAGAACCACCTTGCCTGGAAGGCAAAAAGAAACAATACAAACCAAGGAGGCAAAGGCTGGGCTGAGGGATGTGTCAGAACAGCATGTCCTGGGGTTTTATAGCTGCTGGGCAAAGAGAAGATGGAGCAGGGAATGCAACATGACAGAGAGTGAGGAGCTGAGGATATTTGCCTGATGTCTTTTGCTGGTAATTAGGATAATTCCAATTAGACATAAGTAATCTTTCTCTCTCTCTCTCTTTTTTCCCCCCTTTCTCCCCTTTCTCTCCTCCTCCTCCCTCCTCCCTCCTCCCTCCCTCAGCTGGTTCAATGGTTGCTTGAAAATATGCCAACTAAAGCCAAGATATTAAACCTGGAGATCTCTGCTCCTCGAGGATCTCCAGATGAAATTACCCTCCCCAGACAAGAGGGATCTTGACAAAAGGCAGATTTATTGTATCTAGGGAAGGCAAGGAAGAAAAGCAAAGGGTTGGTTGGGGGGGGGTTGGGGGAGAGAATATAAAACCCAACCCAAATTGTGTATTCTGCATCTAGCATCCTGCTGCTGCTTAGGCACACAGGAAAGAGGCCCCCATGGAGAGGCAGATAAATCAAGGAGAGGAGGCAAACCTCTTGCTCTGCCTGCAGACAAAGCTGCTTGCAGGTTGCTGTTCACACCAGCAGCTTCCCTCGGCTGCCACATCCCCAGCCCTCACCCTGCCCAGGCTGCAGCTGAGCCCTGCTGCCCAACCTGCTTGGAGTTTTCATTCTCCAGCCTCTGCCTTCTTCTCTTTCTGACCCAGCTCCGCAGGCACGGGGCTGGTCTTGTGTCGCCTCTAGGGCCTGCAGGACAGGAGACCTCCTCAATGATGAGGAATGCTTTCATTCCAAGGCTCAGGTGTTGACCCCAGAGCCCTCAAATCACAGATCCCTTTGGGCTCTACCAGATCTACAGATCCTGTGGGGGTCTCTCAGACCTGCAGATCCGTTTGGGCTCTAGCAGACCTGCAGAGCCTTTTGGGCCCTACCTGGACCCACAGAATCATTTTACACCTTTCAAACCTCAGATCCCTTTAGGCTCTGCCAGACCTACAGATCCCTTTGGGGACTGCCAGACCTACAGATCCCTTTGGGCTCTACCAGATCTACAGATCCTGTGGGGGTCTCTCAGACCTGCAGATCCGTTTGGGCTCCAGCAGACCTGCAGAGCCTTTTGGGTGCTACCTGGACCCACAGAATCATTTTACACCTTTCAAACCTCAGATCCTTTCGGCCTCTACTGGATCTACAGATCCCTTTGGGCTCTACTGGATCTACAGATCCTTGTGGGCTCTACCAGACCTTCAGATCCCTTTGAGCTCTACTGGATCTACAGATCCCTTTGGGCTCTGCCTGGAATCACAGAATCATTTTAGGCTTTTCAAATCTCAGATCCTTTTGGGCACTACTGGATCTACAGATCCCTTTGAGCTCTGCCTGGAATCACAGAATCATTTTAGACCTTTCAAATCTCAGATCCCTTTGGGCTCTACCTGGAATCACAGAATTATTTTAGACCTTTCAAACCTCAGATCCTTTTGGGCACTACTGGATCTACAGATCCCTTTGGGCTCTCCCAGACCTACAGATCCCTTTGAGCTCTACTGGATCTACAGATCCCTTTGGGCTCTGCCTGAAATCACAGAATCATTTTAGACTTCCTAAATCACAGATCCCTGTGGGCTCTACTGGATCTACAGATCCCTTTGGGCTCTGTCTGGAATCCCAGAATCATTTTAGACCTTCTAGACCTCAGATCCCTTTGGGCTCTGCCTGGAATCCTGGAATCATTTCAGACCTTTCAAACCTCAGATCCTTTTGTGCTCTGCTGCATCTACAGCTCTCTGTGGGCTGTACCAGACCTACAGATCTCTTTGGGCTCTACTGGATCTACAGATCCCTTTGGGCTCTGCCTGGAATCACAGCATCATTTTAGACTTCTCAAATCACAGATCCCTCTGGGCTCTACCAGACCTACAGATCCTTTTGGGCTATCCCTGGAATCCCAGAATCATTTTAGACCTTCCAAACCTCAGATCCCTTTGGGCTCTGCCTGGAATCACAGAATCATTTTGGACCTTTCAAACCTCAGATCCTTTGGGGCTCTATCTGCAATCACAGAATCATTTTGGACCTTTCAAACCTCAGATCCTTTGGGGCTCTATCTGCAATCACAGAATCATTTTGGACCTTTCAAACCTCAGATCCTTTGGGGCTCTATCTGCAATCCCAGAATCATTTTAGACCTTTCAAACCTCAGATCCTTTGGGGCTCTATCTGCAATCACAGAATCATTTTGGACCTTTCAAACCTCAGATCCTTTGGGGCTCTATCTGCAATCACAGAATCATTTTAGACCTTTCAAACCTCAGATCCTTTGGGGCTCTATCTGCAATCACAGAATCATTTTGGACCTTTCAAACCTCAGATCCTTTGGGGCTCTATCTGCAATCCCAGAATCATTTTAGACCTTTCAAACCTCAGATCCTTTGGGGCTCTATCTGCAATCACAGAATCATTTTGGACCTTTCAAACCTCAGATCTTTTTGGCTCTGCCTGGAATCCCAGAATCATTTTAGACCTTTAAAATCATCTCCCTTTGGGCAGTACCAGACCTACAGATCCCACTGAGGCTCTACCAGACCTCTAGGTTCCTTTGGGCTCTACCAAGCCTACAGATCCTTTGGGGCTCTACCTAGACTCACAGAATTGTTATCACTGGAAGATGCCTTTCAGATCATCAAGTCCAAGCCTTACCCCAGCACTGCCAGCTCACCACTAAACCCTGGCCCTCAGCATCACATCTCTTTGACAGCCCTCCAGGGATGGGGACTCCAGCCCTGCCCTGGGCAGCCTGGGCCAGGGCTTCACAACCCTTTTGGGGAAGAAATTGTTCCTCATGCCCAGCCTGGTACAACTTGAGGCCATTTCCTCTGGTCCTATCACTTGTTACTGGGGAGAAGAGGCCAACCACCACTTCACTCCAATGTCCTTTCAGGGAGCTGCAGAGAGCCAGAAGCTCTCCCCTCAGCCTCCTTTTCTCCAGGCTGAACAAGCCCAGCTCTTGAGCAGGTTCTGCTGCCTTGCTCAGTGCTGCACACACACACACACACATCTTCTGTTGCTATGGACAATGTGCAAGAGGCAGAGCTGCTGTCACCATCTTCCCCCTTTGGAAAAATAATTGCTAGCAATCCTGCCCTTGGACTGATTGTGGCAGTTTTCATCCTTATCTCTTAGACCATGAAATCAAAACCTTCTCCTGATCATCCTACACTTCCCCCATGCTGTGCTTTGGAGCAGGGGGGAGGTGACAGAGCTGGCAAGTCCCCATGGCCAGGCTTGCCTGTAAGGCACAGCAGATCCTCCTTGTCCTGCCAGGATGTCAGGCAGCAGGTTTCATCCCCACTCCTCTTTCAAGCCTGTCTTATCCACTGTGTGCCTTTAGGACTGCCTCTGGCAGCTCTCCCTCGGGTGGTGCAATCTTCATTGCATCTACCCTCCAGCAGCCTGTCAGCTGCAGCACCCAGGGGTAGCTGGAAGTTGAGATTCCCCATTGGAAGCCATTATCCTGCTTTTTATTCCCCCCTCCCTCCCCCTCCCCCTCCTCCCACCAGAGCCTTTCCACCATCCTAAAAACAAACATCAGGCAGAGCTGTATCCATCCAGATCTGGGCTTATTCCCTAGATCTTCCCAAATAGCCCATAACCAGTCTGCCCCAAGCCTCACTAGCAGTCCAGGCTGGGGGTGAGGAGGTTGAGAGCAGCCCTGCAGGGAAGGACTTGGGGGTGCTGGTGGGGGAGAAGCTGGGCAGGAGCCAGCAATGGGCACTGGCAGCACAGAAGGCCAAGGGCAGCCTGGGCTGCAGCCAAAGCAGTGTGGCCAGAGCTGGAGAGAGGATCCTGCCCCTCTGCTCTGCTCTGTGAGACCTCACCTGCAGGGCTGGGTCCTGATATGGAGACCTCAAAGAGGAAGGACTTAGACCTGATGCAGCAGATCCAGAGGAGACCATGAGGATGATCAGGGGGTTGGGGCAGCTCTGCTATGGGCCAGGCTGAGGGAGCTGGGGGTGTTCAGCCTGGAGAAGAGAAGGCTGCAGGGAGACTTAGAGCAGCCTTCCAGAACCTGAAGGGGGCTACAAGAAGGCTGCAGAGGGACTGTTTGCAAAGGCCTGCAGGGACAGGACCAGGGGCAATGATTTGAAATGAGAGCAGAGCAGATTGAGATTGGATGTGAGGAGCAAGTTCTGCACCAGGAGGGTGGTGGAGCCCTGGAATAGGTTGCCCAGGGAGGTGGCTGAGGCTCCATCCCTGGAGATATTCAAGGGGAGGCTGGGCAGGGCTCTGAGCAACCTGATGTAGTTGGGGCTGTCCCTGCTGAGTGCAGGGGGGTTGGACTGGATGAGCTTTGGAGGTCCCTTCCAACCCAACCCATTCCATGATTCTAAACCACCCCCCTGGCATCAGCACATTGATGTCCTCCTGCCTGCTCGGAGCTGCACCTTCAGCAAGCCGTGCTGCTGGTGGGGCCTCCTGTTTTCAGCTGAGCAGATGACCTCTCCCTGGCCATGGCAGATCCTTGCACTGCCTTGCTGGGGCATGCTGCCAGCAAGGTGTCAAAGTGGTTCCACTCAGAGAGGTTAGCCACCCGGGCTGGTGGCTTGGCATCTATTTGGGCTGCACCGCGGGAGGGCCTGGGCAGGACATATGCTGCTTCTGCCAGGTGCCAGCCACAGGAGCTCCTCTCACCGAGCTTCCACTGCTGATTTGCAGCCTTTGTGGCTGTCCAAGGTGTCAGCTGCCTGCAGCTGCAGCTGCCTTTGTGGCATCTAAGAGAGGTGGGGACAGAGTTTTGAGCAGGGCCATGTTGGGACAGGCCCAGGGGGGATGGCTTGAACTGAAAGAGGGAGATGGAGAGTGGAGAGAAGGGAGAAATGTTTGACCCTGAGGGTGGGGAGAGCCTGGCCCAGGTTGTCCTGAGAGGTGGGAGAGGTGGGAGAGGTCCTGAGAGGTGGGACCTGGAATCATTCCAGGTCAGGATTTTTAGGGCTGTGAGCATCCTGCTGTGCGTGCAGCTGTCCCTGCTGGCTGCAGTGCGGTTGGACTGGGTGAGCTTTCAGGGCCCTTTCCAACCCAAAGCATTCTATGTCTCTTCACTGCTGGGCAGCTCAGAGCTTCAGGGTCTCCACTGTGGGCTGCTGCTGATCTCCAAGCCATCAGCAGTCACAAAGCCTCACTTGATGTCAGGTTATTCACCAAGCCTTCCCTGCCCACCCCCCTGGTCTGACACTCATGACCTTGCTGGGTGTTGGACTTCACCTCCATGTGGCTGGATGTGGTCCCAGGGTCTGTGTGTCCATCCTCCACCAGCAGACAGACTGTTCCTCCTCGGGGCAGCCCAAGCCCCTGTGTGGCCACGGCACTTGGGGCCACGGTTTGGTGGCCGTGCTGAGGTTGGGCTGCTGGTTGGACTGGATGACCTCAGAGGGCTTCTCCAACCCAAACCAGCCTGTGATTCAGAGAGCATCAGCCCTGCGTTTAGTGCCCACCCCCTGATCCTTCAAAGATCCATCACTGCTTCTGGCAAGGATGTGGCCTCTTGCTGCTGCGTTATGGCCCAGGCAGCGTTTCCACAGCCAGCAGAGGCTGTCAGAAAGCTGCAGGGGCAACTCAGTGTCTTCACTTCGCTCCCAAGCAGCCCAGGAAGGATCCAGGGAAAGCAAACCAAACCTCTGCCCGCAGCTCCACGCTGCCACTTCCTCCCCCTTGGCTCGATCCTCTGCAAAGGATTCTTCCTCTGCTTTGCCTCTCTCCAAGTGGTCTCCCTTGCCTTTGTTTCCAGATCCCCCTCTTGAAGCAAGCCCTTTCCATAAAGTGCTGAGGGCTTTTGTCACTTAAACACCTTGGTGACATCAGAGGCCTCCAATGGCTCTTAGCCTGTGTGCCTGCAGGCCCCCTGCAAGAACAATTTCCCCCCTCCACGCATTGTCCTGCCTCCGGGAGATGATTAAATCGTTGATGGAGCTTCACAAAGGCTCTGCTCAAAGGCAGACATGCGGCTGCCAGCTCTTTTCTCCCTGCCACAAGAGCTTTAATACAGGCAGACAATGGAAGGCAGCCACCAAGGAGCAAACACAGAGTGCTTGGGAAAGCAGAGTGGTGTCCCTGCGTCCCTGCACGATCCCTGCCCATCCCTGCCTGATCCCAGCCGGTCCCTGCACGATCCCAGCCCGTCCCTGCCCAATCCCTGCCTATCCCTGCCTGATCCCAGCCCATCCCTGCCCGATCCCAGCCCGTCCCTGCCCAATCCCTGCCCATCCCTGCCCGATCCCTGCCTGTCCCTGCACGATCCCTGCCCATCCTTGCACAATCCCAGCCCATCCTTGCACAATCCCAGCCCGTCCCTGCCCGATCCCTGCCTGTCCCTGCCCCTGCCTGATCCCAGCCCGTCCCTGCCCGATCCCTGCCTGTCCCTGCACGATCCCTGCCTGTCCCTGCACGATCCCTGCCCATCCTTGCACAATCCCAGCCCATCCCTGCACAATCCCAGCCCGTCCCTGCACGATCCCTGCCTGTCCCTGCCCAATCCCTGCCCGTCCCTGCCCGATCCCAGCCCGATCCCTGCCTGTCCCTGCACGATCCCTGCCCATCCTTGCACGATCCCAGCCCATCTCTGCATGATCCCTGCCCGTTTCTGTATGATCCCAGCCCATCCCTGCACGATCCCTGCCCGTCTCTGTATGATCCCAGCCCATCCCTGCCCAATCCCAGCCCGTCTCTGTATGATCCCAGCCCATCCCTGCACGATCCCTGCCCGTCTCTGTATGATCCCAGCCCATCCCTGCCCAATCCCAGCCCGTCTCTGTATGATCCCAGCCCATCCCTGCACGATCCCTGCCCAATCCCAGCCCGTCTCTGCATGATCCCTGCCTATCCCTGCCCGATCCCTGCCCAATCCCAGCCCGTCCCTGAACGATCCCAGCCTGTCCCTGCACGATCCCAGCCTGCTGGGGGTGGGAAGGGACCTCTGGAGATCATCCAGCAGAGCAGCCACAGCAGTTTGCCCAGGAGCACCATGGCCAAGGTGTGGGGGTTGGAAGCTCTGCAGAGAGGGAGACTCCACAACCTCTCTGGAGCCTGCTCCAGGGCTCTGCCTGGTGTCCTGCTGGGTGCTGGAGCTCACCTGTGGTTCCTCCCAGCCTGCCTGTGGTGCAGGCATCTTCCTTGGCTCCCTCCCAGGCTGACATTGTGGAGGTCTCACCCAGAGCTGAGGGAACTTTGTGCCTCCCCACACAGAGCACAGAGGGCTGAGATTCAGTCCCTGGCTTCCCTCCCTGTCCCAGCACAAAGGGACTCAACTTTCTCCCCTTCATTGTCCTTCCTGGGGCAGGGTCCCTGCCCTTCTCCCATCTCTTCCCTGGCAAACTGGTGAAGGCCACCTCAAGCTCCAGGGCCCTCCCTGCTGAGGTGCTGGCAGGAAGGGAAGCAGGGCTGCAGCTTCAATTAACTGATAAGGGCAGGTCCCTGGAAGTGGGGAGATAGGAAGTGGGGAGATAGGAAGTGGGGAGATAAGTGCAGCACCCTGTCTGCCACCACACTCCTGCTAATTGGCTTTGAGAAGTTCTGGAGAGGAAGATTAACCCTTGGAAGGAAAGAGGGCTGCAAGCAGCTGGCTGCTGGAAGGGGCTGCAGTTCACCTGGAAGGGTCTGTGGGATGTGGGCTGGAGAAGACCCCCTCCAAGTGCTTCCCCTCAGCTCCATGCTGGAGCAGAGGAGTTGTGTCAGGCAGGATTTGACCCCTGCCTTTCACAGGCTGGGGCACAAGGTGAAGCTGAAGGATTAGCTGCTCAGGTTCCTTCTGTAAGAGGCATTTGCTGCTTCAAAAGGTCCTGAGCCTGGCTGCTGTGGGGAGGCCTGGGGTTGGGGAAGGGTCTGGAGAACAGGGCTGGGGAGGAGCAGCAGGGGGAGCCTGAAGAAGAGGATGCTGAGGGGAGACCTCGTTGCTCTCTGCAGCTCCCTGAGAGGGGGTTGGGGCCAGGTGGGGGTTGGGCTCTGTTCCCAAGAAACAAGAGCTAAGACAAGAGAAAATGGCCTCAAGTTGCCCCAGGGGAGGTTTAGTTTGGACATTAGAAGAAACTTCTTGGCTGAAAGGGTTCTCAAAGCCTGGCCCAGGCTGCCCAGGGGGGTGGTGGAATCCCCATCCCTGGAGGTGTTTCAAAGAGGCAGAGCTGTGGTGCTGAGGGCCATGGTTTAGTGTCAGGAGGTGCCCCAAGGCTTTCAGGGGAAGAGGACAAGGGTCCCCAGGCTCTGGAGCAGTGGTAGGAGCCACTGTGAATGTCCAGGGGGACAATCCTGCTGGCCACAGGATGCTCTCCCCAGCAGGGGTGACACTGCTGCTGGTGCCTGCTGGTCCCCCCTACCCCACCAGCTGGCAGTGCACCGGTAGCAGGGGCACGGCAGGGCCCCCCGAGCCATGCACCTGGCTAGCCAGGGAGGCAGCTGAGCCCCACAGAGCCATGCTGGGAGCCCAGGTGGGAGGCTCTGGGAGGGATTGTGTGTACTGGAGCCAGCAGGCAGGGGCAGGGGCAGGCTGGAATGTGGCAGGGGCAGGGTGCAGGAATTTGGGCAGCAGGAATGCGCATCCAAGGCATGCATGAGCTGGCAGCCCCCGGGGAGGGGAACACAGCAGGTGCTGCTCCTCTGCATTTGCATAATGTCATTAGCCCTTGCAAGGGAGGGCTCCAAAGCCACACATGAGCCCTCTGCTCCCACCTGCCACTCCTCCCTCGGGGCGCTGGGGGGAAGGAGGGTGGCAGCTGTGCCGCCCAAAAGGTCTCCTCAAGGCCTTTGTGCCCTCCGGGAGGCACCACAGGAGCTGAGACTCACCTGGGCTGGAGCAAAACAAGAGCTCTGCTGGGCCCCTCAGTTCAGGAAAGATGTTGAGCTGCTGCAAGGTGTCCAGAGAAGGGCAACAAAGCTGGGGAGGGGTCTGGAGCACAGCCCTGTGAGGAGAGGCTGAGGGAGCTGGGGTTGCTTAGCCTGAAGAAGAGGAGGCTCAGGGGAGACCTTCTTGCTCTCTACAACTCCCTGAAGGGAGGTTGTAGCCAGGTGGGGGTTGGTCTCTTCTCCCAGGCAAGCAGCACCAGAACAAGAGGACACAGTCTCAAGCTGTGCCAGGGGAGGTTCAGGCTGGATGTTAGGAAGAAGTTCTTCACAGAGAGAGAGATTGGCCATTGGAATGTGCTGCCCAGGGAGGTGGTGGAGTCACCATCCCTGGAGGTGTTCAAGAGGAGATTGGATGTGGCACTTGGAGCCACGGTTTAGCTGTCAGGAGATGTTGGGTATTAGATAATAGGTTGGACTTGATGATCTCTGAGGTCTTTTCCAAGCTGGTTGATCCACAGCAAGAGAGATTGGCCATTGGGATGTGCTGCCCAGGGAGGTGGTGGAGTCACCATCCCTGGAGGTGTTCAGGAAGAGACTGGATGGGGTGCTTGGTGCCATGGTTGAGTTGATGGGATGGTGCTGGGTGATAGGTTGGACTCCATGATCTCAAAGGTCTCTTCCAACCTGGTTAATTCTATTCTATTCTATTCTAGTCTAGTCTAGTCTAGTCTAGTCTAGTCTATTCCAGTCTAGTCTATTCCAGTCTAGTCTATTCTAGTCTAGTCTATTCCAGTCTAGTCTAGTCTAGTCTAGTCTATTCCAGTCTAGTCTAGTCTGTTCCATTCTCTTCTGCACGAGTTGGTTGTTGCATGGCTTGGTGCCAGGATCTGGAGAGGGCTACAGGAGGGCTGGGGAGGGACTTTTCACAAAGGCTGGTGGCTTCAGGCTGGCAGAAGCTGGATTGAGATGAGGCATTAGGAAGAAGTTCTTCCCCATGAGGGTGGGGAGACACTGGCACAGGCTGCCCAAGGAGGCTGTGGCTGCCTCCTCCCTGGAGGTGTTCAAGCCTGGATGAGGCCTTGAGCAGCCTGGGCTGGTGGGAGGTGTCCCTGCCCACGGCAGGGGGGGTTGGAACTGGCTGAGCTTTAAGCTCCCTTCCAACCCAACCCATTCCATGGTTCTGTGATGCCAAGATTCTATTCTGTGTCCTCTTGACCTTCTGGGTGGCTGTGTGTTGACTGTCTGCTGTGTGTAGCTGTCCTGAGAAGGTCTGGGCTGGCCAGAGGACAGTCTTTGGGTACAGTAGGAACTAGGATTTGATTCTGGAGCCAGGCTTGTGCTGTGCTTGATACCACCTGGCTGAAGGGGGTTGCCCACTGCTGCTCCTTACCTGACTTGGGCTGCTGCTGCTGCTGCTGTTGCTGCTTGAAGTTCTGACCAACTTTAACTTCCAGGGCACCATTTTTGCATCGTGGGCACACAGCACTGACCAGAGGTGGTGAAAAGAGGCAGTGAAGTCTGCCCTGATGATTCACTGCCAAAAGGCTCAGGAAATTGCTGGGCTTTGTCTCCTCAGCGGTAAATCAATCCCCAGCCCTCCAGCCCCACACACCTCCCAGAAGTGATCTTCTCTGATCTCTTGACCCCTCCATTGTACCTCCTTGTTCTGTAGCCTGCAGGGTGGAATCTCACTGGCAAAGCCTCCTCTTCCCCCTCCCCCCCAGAAACAAATCCCTGGGTGTACCTGCCAGGTGGTTCTGTCCTCTCCCCCCAGGGCTGTAAAGGGAGCCCAGGAGAAATATTTCCCACCAGAGCAGAGTCCTGGCTCACATCACAAAGCAGCACTGAGACCTCATGGGCAAACCTAATTTGGGCATTTCCTGACCTTTGCACCCTGGAATCCTCTCAAGGTGCTGCTTGATGTCATCATTCACCCATTTAACTTCAGCATTCAGCTTTTTATAGTCCAGTGAAGGCTGAAGTTCCCCTGTGCAAGGGTAGGACAAGGCGGGAGTGGCACCACAAGCCCAGAGTCTGTGACAGGGGGGACTGAATTTGTTGTGCTGGCTGTCACAGGGCTTGAAGTGAAGCTGAGGGGAGGCAGAAGATGCTACTGGGAATCCCATGAGTGCCATAGGCTGTCACTGGCTCCTGCCTGATCCTTACAGAAGCACAAGAGCCACAGTTAGCATCCAGAGCCACAGTCAGTACCCAGAGCCATGGTCTGTATCCAGAGCCATGGTCAGTACCCAGAGCCATGGTCAGTACCCAGAGCCATGGTCTGTACCCAGAGCCATGGTCAGTACCCAGAGACATGGTCAGTACCCACAGCCATGGTCAGTAGCCAGAGCCATGGTCAGTACCCAGAGACATGGTCAGTACCCAGAGCCATGGTCTGTACCCAGAGCCATGGTCAGTACCCAGAGCCATGGTCAGTACCCAGAGCCATGGTCTGTACCCAGAGCCATGGTCAGTACCCAGAGACATGGTCAGTACCCACAGCCATGGTCAGTAGCCAGAGCCATGGTCAGTACCCAGAGACATGGTCAGTACCCAGAGCCATGGTCTGTACCCAGAGCCATGGTCAGTACCCAGAGCCATGGTCAGTACCCAGAGCCATGGTCTGTACCCAGAGACATGGTCCGTACCCAGAGCCATGGTCAGTCAGTACCCAGAGCCATGGTCAGTACCCAGAGCCATGGTCAGTACCCAGAGCCATGGTCTGTACCCAGAGACATGGTCAGTACCCAGAGACATGGTCCGTACCCAGAGCCATGGTCAGTACCCAGAGCCATGGTCAGTCAGTACCCACAGCCATGGTCAGTACCCAGAGCCAGATCCTGCCCTCCCCTGGCACAACTTCAGGCCATTCCCTCTCCTTCTGTCACCTGAGTCTAGGGAGACTTCTTCATTTGCCCCAGCTCTGATTTGCTGGGCAAGGAGAGGAGGAGGCAAGGAGAGATCTTCTCCTCTGCCCTTGGCAGGTCTGCAAGGATCCTTCTAAGGCCTGAGCTCCTTCTCAGTATCCATTGTAAGAGGCTGGGGGGGGGAGGTTGCTCCTTATTGCCCCTGGAGCTGTCAGTGTGGCACTGAGCCACAGGGTGCCCCTTGCTGGGCAGCACTGGGTCAGGCTCGGGCACCAGGAGCCATCTCTCCTCCTGCTGCAGCGCTGGTGGTGAGTTTGGAAAGCCATCTGCCTAGCTGCTGGAGTGCTGGAGCTGGCCCCTGAAGCTGGCTGTCAGGGTGTTGGGGTGCTAGGAGTGGACTGTCTGCCTGGGGTGTTGCAGGGCTGGCATTAGCTCAGCCTTGGCAAAGGGCAGGGCTGAGGTGGGCTGTGGGGAGCCCTGGGCTCTGTGCCCTCAGCCCCTGCTCTCCAGCCCCTTCCTCAGCTTCATTGCCCTTTCCTATTGTCCTGCCACTTGTTCCCTGGGAGAAGAGACCAACCCACCCTGGGCACCAGCCTCCTCTCAGGGAGCTGCAGAGAGCAATGAGGTCTCCCTCAGCCTCCTCTTCCCCAGGCTCAACACCCCCAGCTCCCTCAGCTGCTCCTCGAGGCCAGCCCTGTTCTCCAGACCCTTCCCCAGCTGTGTTGCCCTCCTCTGGCCCTGCTCCAGCCTCACAATGTCCTCGTGGGAGTGAGGAGCCCAAAACTGAACCCAGGATTCATGAGTGGCCTCAGCAGTGCTGAGTCCAGGGGGGACAATCACTGCCCTGCTCCTGCTGGCCACAGCACTGCTGATGTAGAAGTGGGATGGGATGGGATGGGATGGGATGGGATAGTAGCAGGATTGAGTAGAGAAGGGTAGGGTAGAGCAGGGTAGAATAGACTAGGATAGACTAGAGTAGACTGGAATGGGATAGGATAGGATAGGATAGGATAGGATAGGATAGGATAGGATAGGATAGGATAGGATAGGAATGGAATGGAATAGACTAAAATTGGAATGGAATGGAGTGGACTGGACTGGACTGGACTGGATTGTAATGGAATGGAATGGAATAAAATTGAGTTGGATTAGAATGGAATGGAATGGAATGGAATGGAATGGAATAAAATTGGGTTGGGTTGGGTTGGATTGGAATGGAATGGAATGGAATGGAATAGACTAAAATTGGAATGGAATGGAGTGGAGTGGATTGGAATGGAATGGAATGGAATGGAATGGAATAAAATGGAATAGAATAAAACTGGGTTGGGTTGGATTGGATTGGATTGGAATGGAATGGAATGGAATGGAATGGAATAGAATAGAATTGGAATGGGATAGAATAAAACTGGAGTGGAATGGAATAAATCATGGTAGAATGAAATGGAGTGGCATGGAATGGGATAGAATGGAGTAGAATCAAATTAGAACGGAAAGGATTGGAATGGACTGGAATGGGATCAAATAGACTGGAGGGGAACAGCCTAGACTGGACTGGACTAGACTGGGCTAGACTAGCGCAGCAATGGTGCAGCTGGTGCAGGACAGGGGGCTGTCGGGGCTCCCTTCCCGAAGAGCTGCGCGCTCAGGGTGCAGTGAGGAGGGAGCAGGCCCTGGCACAAGGCTGCCCGGAGGGAAGAGCACGGCAGGGGAGAGGGATCCGCAGGGTAGAGCGCTGCCAAACCTGGCGGAGGCGGCCCCGGGAGAGCGGCAGCGCCTGCAGGGAAGGCGGCAGCGGCAGGGAGGCAATACCTGGAGGGAGCGGCGGCTCGGAAGGCGGCCCCGGGAGGAGACGGCGCCCCGGGGGACACAGGCGCTGCAGGCGGCGGCGCCGCGGGGGGAGCGGCGCCTGCGGAGAGCGGCGCCGCGCAGGGGGGCGCCCGCGGTACCTGCGCCGGGGGGCACGGCGCCTGCAGGGAGGAGAGCGGCAGGGGGGCCCTACCTGAGGGAGCCACGCTGCGGGAGGGTGGTACCTGCAGAGAAGAGAGAGTGGCACGGGAGGGTGGCACCTGCCAGCGGTGCCACGGAGCGGCAACGGCGCCTGGGGGGAAGGATGGTGCAGGAGGATGGCTCCAGTAAGCTGTGCTGGGGCAGGGATGGTGCTGGAGGCTGTGATGGTGCAGGAAAACACCACCAGTAAGCTGTGGTGGAGCAGGGATGGTGCTGGAGGCTGTGATGGAGCAGGAGGATGGCTCCAGTAAGCTGTGGTGGAGCAGGGAGTGGTGCTGGAGGCTGTGATGGAGCAGGAAAACACCACCAGTAAGCTGTGGTGGAGCAGGGATGGTGCTGGAGGCTGTGATGGTGCAGGAGAAAGGCACCAGTAAGCTGTAGTGGAGCAGGGAGTGGTGCTGGAGGCTGTGATGGTGCAGGAGAAAGGCACCAGTAAGCTGTGGTGGAGCAGGACTGGTGCTGGAGGCTGTGATGGTGCAGGAGGATGGTTCCAGTAAGCTGTGGTGGAGCAGGGATGGTGCTGGAGGCTGTGGTGGAGCAGGAGAACAACACCAGTAAGCTGTGGTGGAGCAGGGATGGTGCTGGAGGCTGTAATGGAGCAGGAGGATGGCTCCAGTAAGCTGTGGTGGAGCAGGGAGTGGTGCTGGAGGCTGTGATGGAGCAGGAAAACACCACCAGTAAACTGTGGTGGAGCAGGGATGGTGCTGGAGGCTGTGATGGTGCAGGAGAAAGGCACCAGTAAACTGTGGTGGAGCAGGACTGGTGCTGGAGGCTGTGATGGTGCAGGAGGATGGTTCCAGTAAGCTGTGGTGGAGCAGAGGTGGTGCTGGAGGCTGTGATGGTGTAGAAGGATGGCTCCAGTAAGCTGTGGTAGAGCAGGGAGTGGAGCTGGAGGCTGTGATGGTGCAGGAGAACACCACCAGTAAGCTGTGGTGGAGCAGGGAATGGTGATGGAGGCTGTGATGGTGCAGGAGAAGGGCACCAGCAAGCTGTGGTGGAGCAGGGAGTGGTGCTGTAGACTGTGATGGTGCAGGAGAACACCACCAGTAAGCTGTGGTGGAGCAGGGAATGGTGCTGGAGGCTGTGATGGTGCAGGAGAAGGGCACCAGCACGCTGTGGTGGAGCAGGACTGGTGCCTGCCCTCAGGAGCTGTGCTGTGGGAAGGGAGCTGTTGGGAAGAGCAGCCCTGAGGAGTCTGTTCCCATCCCATGGACGCTGTAGGGGCATGCAGGGGGGACAGTGCTGCTGGGATGTGATGTCATGGGTGGTCACCACCGCCAAGGATGACCTAAGGGTGGCCTGCAGGGCCCCGAGGGCTCGGTGTGGCTGAAGGGATGTCGCCAGGTGTCCAAAGCAGGGCAGTGGCAGAGCTGTCTGTGCTGGAAGCCCTGCATCCTTGGCAGGCCTTTGGGAGCAGACCCCTTGCACTGCAGCCCTCAGCTGGCACTGTGGGCTGTGCTCCATCCTTCTCCCCCACCCCTGGGCTAGAGGAGGGGCAGTGCTCGTGGGCTGGATGAAATCAGTGCCAGGGAAGCTGACTGTGCTTGCTGCTTGAGGGAAGCCTCCTGCTTTGTCGACCATCACAGCCCCCATTCCTTCTTTCCCTGGTCCCTCCTAGCATGCTGTGCTTCCCTTCTCCCCCTTCCAGGCTTCTCTGCATCCCCTGCCTTGTGCTGTGCTGTGTGACATCCCCCACAGCCCCATGCTCTTCCCTCCCAGAGCGGCTCCATCCCTTCCCGACCTCGCCCAGCAGATCTGCCCTGCTGTGCTGCCTCAGCCCTGCTCCCCCAGCACCCTGCACCACGGGCTGGTGGCTGATGAAAGCAGAAGGCTGGGGAGAACCAAACCAGGCTCTGGGTGATGCAGATGGTGGCAGGAAAAAAAACAACACCCAAAGCCCTGACAAAGGTTGAGGTTGAGGCTCTCTGCTTGGAGCTACCTGGCTTGCAGTGGGCCAGTGAAGCCCTGCACATCTGCTGCAGGAGGTGGAGGTGCCTGCTGCAGGAGGCTGCCTGCTGTTGCCCCCCTGTCTGAGTAGCCAAGAGCACTGTGGAAACCCCCAGCTAAGAGCAAGGGTGCTCTTAGAGGAGGCCTTGCAAGTGGCTCATCAAGGTGAGCTCCTGCCCTGCGTGGGGATGGGGACAGAGAGGAATGATGAGCAGCAGCACCAATGTGGGCCTCTTCCCGGAGGAGACAGCCCTGGCACAGTGTCCTTCACCAAGAGCAGAGGGGTCCTGGATGTCAGGAGAGGAGAGCAGAATCACAGAGTGCTAGGGGGTGTAAGTGGCCTCTGGAGACCATGGAGCCCAACCCCCCCTTGCCAAGGCAGGGTGCCCTAGAGAAGGCCACATGGGAACATCCTCAGGTGGGTTTGGAACGTCTTCAGTGAAGCAGACTCCACCACCTCTCTGGACAGCCTGCTCCAGGGCTCCATCACCCTTCAGTGAAAGGAGAGGCAAATCAGCATCAGAACAGAGCCAGGCTGAAGAGAAGCTTCCCCTCCTTCAACCTCCTCTGGGTGGGAAGCCCCAGCCAGTGCCCCCTTTTCATCTGCAAAGTTCAAAGGGAGGCGACTTTTATTGCCCCAGATTGGTTCCTGAGCCCTGAGGCAGCTGACAAGAGGATGCCAGGAAGCTATGGGAAGACTGAATGCCCAAACAAGCCTCCCAGCTGTGAGGTGCAACCTCCTGGCATGGAAATGCTGATGGCAGGGTGGGGACAGCCCTCTGAAGGCACTTAGCAGGAGGATGAAGCTCAGGGAGAGGCTGGACCTGCACAGCCAGAGCTTTGAGTTTGCATGGCCAGGATGTAGTGGAGGAAAGAGGTGATGGAGAGGGCATGGAATCATGGAATCAGGCATGGAATCACACAATGCATTGGCTGGGAAGGGACCCTCGAGGGCCATCCTGTCCAACCCCCCTGCAGTCAGCAGGGACAGCTCCAACTGGATCAGGTTGCTCAGGGCTCCATCAAGCCCAACCTTGATTATCTCCAGGGATGGGACCTCCACCACATCTCTGGGCAACCTCTTCCAGTGTTTCCCTGCCCTCATGGCCATCCTCTTCACCTGGGAGCTCGGTCACATCTCAGGGGGCCAGAGGCCCAGAACTGCACTAGGGGAATGGAGAGGAGGAGGGAGCTGAACTGCTGAGCACACTTTGCAGGCCGAGGTGGGCACCTCCGTCCCGAGGGCAGCTTTGGGGCTCTGCCTTCTTACCAGCGTGGGCTGCTCAGGAATCAGCGCTTTGTGGGCCAAGTTCCCAGCAGCCTCACCCCCCAAAAGCAAGATTTCTGCTGGTGTGGTGGCACCTCAAAGCCTGTGGTGAGAATTAGGCCAGAGGTCCACGTTTGCTCCGAGCTATTCAGGGCTCGCAGGCTGCCCCCTTCCCGGGCTCTCAAAGCGGGCTGGGTTGCGCTGGTGGCACATAATGGCCCCCTTCAGCAGCAGGGCTCCCGTGCCAGCAGCTCCCTGAGAGGGAAGGGACAATGCTGGAAAAAGCCTGGAGTGCCAGGAGCAGACAATGGGCAAGGCAGAAGAAAAGGTCCTGAACACGACGTTCCTGCCTGCTCCCGAGGTTTCTAAGCTGCCCTTGGCAGGAGGAAATCACCACAGCTCCCTTCACCGGGGGCTTTTGGGGAGCAGCTTTCCTTTGGGTCCTGCCAGTGCACTCCAGGGGCTCAGCAAAGCATCTTCTGCCAGGGCAAGAAGGGATGGCACTCATCCACTGGCCAGCCTGGGAGCGCTCGGCACCAAGCGGTTTCTGGAAGCGAGAAGGACAATCACAGAAGGGTCTGGGCCAGAAGGGACCTCTGAACATCATCCAGCCCGACCCCCCTGCAGCCACCCCCACCTAGATCAGGTTGCCCAGGGCCTCAGTGAGCCTCACCTTGAATATCTCCAGGAAAGGAGCCTCAACCACCTCCCTGGGCAGCCTGTTGCAGTGTTCCACCACCCTCATGGTGCAGAACTTGTTCCTCACATCCATTCCCCCCTGGGGAAGGCTCCACCACACTGCCTCCCGAGCAGAAGTGAGAGGCACTGTCAGACAACCTCAAGCTGACCAAGCTGGCAGCCACCTGTTGTCCTGAGAGGCAGATCTGGTGGATCCCCTAGGACACAGGCTCCAGACTGCTTGCACAGAGCAGAGAGAGCACCTCAGCTGCCTTGCCCCTCTTCTCATGTCTTGCTTTCTGGCTGTGGCTAGGAGAAAGAGAGGAGGCAGCTTCCCACCTGCTGGAGAAACAGGACAGCTGCTCTGAGCATGACCTCAAAGACGTGGCCCTGGCAGGCTGTGAGGGCATCTTGTCCCCTGTGAGGCTTGGGCTCCTGCTTTTGCACCCTGCATGGCTGTCCCCTGCGCCTGGGTTCTTCGCAGTGTGCCCATGTGTGGTCCCTCAGCGTGTCAGCAGGCTTCCAGCCGGGCTGTGTCCGTGTCTGTGTTTCCCCACCTGGGAGGAGGTGTCCCTGCCCGTGGCAGGGGGGTTGGAACCGGATGCTCTCCGAGATCCCTTCCAGCTCAAGCCGTTCTGTGATGGGACGCCCAGCCCCGGGCCGTTTAGCACACGGGGGCTCAGGGGGTGCCACAAGCCAGGTGGCTTCAAGCTTTGCCCCCTGTTGGCTCCTGCAGGGTGGGCCAGCGGGCTCCAGGGAGGCTAGGCTGAGGCTGGAGAGAGTAGCGAGAGCTCGGCAGGGGTGGCCAAGCAGCCTCCAGGAGAGGCCAAGGGACTCCTGAAGGCAGCAGGCGGCAGAGGGGTGCCAGGGGGCTCGGCGCGGCGCCGCGGGGAGGGCTGGCAGAGGCCGGAGGGCCCAGGAGGGTCCTCGGGGTGGGTGCTGGAGGCTGCGGGGGCTGTGCAATGATGTGACCCTCTCGTCCTTTTTCTGCCCCTCATTAGAGTCCCCTGAGCGGAGCAGGCTGTGAAGGGGGTCTGCGCTGAGGTATGTCCTTGGGGCTTCTGCCAGGCCCTGGCAGCTCGGCATCCGTGCCAGGGGATGGGACGCAGGAGGTGGCTCCCGGCTGTGGCTGCCAGAGCCTCCTCAGGAAGCAGGGGGAAAACCTGGGCTGCCTCGGCCCCTCCGAGGAGCCTCAGCTCCGCTGGGGCTTGCGTTAGGGCGAGAAGATGCTCAGGCACCGGCTTGCTGCTGGCTTCACCCCTTCTGCCGTGCCCATCCTCGCTTCTGCCCCTTGCCAACCGTGCCCAGCATCTTGTGGAGCCTTCTTCTGCAGAGACCTTCCTTGCCCCCTGGGGCAGTCTGTGCGTGGAAGCTGTGCCAGGGTGACTCTCCTCTCCGAGAGCCCCACACCGGTGGCAGGAGGGAGGTGCTGGGGAGGGGCAGAGCCCCCAGCGCAGTGTGAATGGCTCTGCTTGGCCTGGGCTGAGGCTGTGCCAGCGGGGCTGTCCTTCACTGGGAGGAGGGCATCTGGTGTCCCACCGTGTGTCTGGTGGGATGGGGCATGCCCTGGGCTGGTGAAAGCCCCACGTGGCCCCAGAGCTCCCTGGCGTCTGCCTCCATCGGCGTGCAGCGCTGTTTGCCAGCAGCGCAGCGCTGGAGTGAGCTCCTGGGTGCAGAGATGGAGAGGGCTTGTGGGAAGCAGAAGGGACGTCTGCAGGTCTGGACAGCTTCGAGGTCATCCCCAGCCCCTCCTTTCATCCCAGCCCCAGCCCCAGGCTTGTTCTGCAGCAGGTGCTGGTGCCGGTGGGCAACGATTGTGTGCCAGGCGGTGCCATGGGGCTGCGCTGTGGCCCACGCTGGGGCAGAGGGCAAGGAATGGCTTGTGCCTGGCATGGCTCTCGAAGGGACACTGCGGGGAAGTGCCAAGCTTGGGCCTCTGAAGGCTTGTGACAGATCCTCCCTTTGTAAAGGAGACACGGCCAAGGCTCAAGAAGGCCTCGTGGTGACTCCAGAGTGGTGCAGCTGGTGGTCAGAGCTTCCTGGTGATGCCAGGAGCAGGGAGCTACTGATGCCCTCAGACATCTGACTCCCTCAGGGGCAGGTCTTGGGTGCACAGAGAGGCTTGGGTGCTCCTGGGACAGGGAGTTGTGAGTATCAGAGGTGTCCAGCCCCTCTGGAGGTACACAAGGGGTTGCTCGTGTGGCCTTCAACTGCTCTTGGGCATCTCAGGCTCCATGGGAGACCAGCCTATGGCTGAGGACTTCTGGCTGGGCTTGGGGCTCCTGCTGATGGACGCTTGGGGGGGAGCCTTGCATGTGGCCTGGCATGCCCAATGATGGTGAGCAGGGCAGGGCTGCCCAAGAATGGTGCTGAGGGGCTGTGGTTGTACCTCTGGGCACTGCAGAGCCTAGCTGTGTTTGGGGCAGCTCCCTGTCTCTGCACCATGAAGCTGCCAGTGGTGACCAAAGGTGCTGGGCCAAGGGGGTTCCTGCAGCCTAGCAGGGTCCAGGTGATGCCAGGAATCTGGTGGCAACCTGCTGTGCAGATCCAGACTGTGGAGCCCCTCCTGTGCAAGGCTCATCTCCAAAGAGGGTGGGCTCAGGGAGCTCTGCCCCATGCTCTGCCTCCTGCTTCTCTGCATGTACTCATGGCAGAGAGGATGAGGATGCTTGGATGCAAGGAGCTGGGGCTACCAGCCTGGATGGGAGCTGCCAAGGAGCCTTGGGTTCCCCTTCCAACTCCCTTGATGTCCATGGGTCCAGCTCCATGGGTAGCTATGGGTCCAGCTCCCTGGTTGGCCACAGGTCCAGGTCCCTTCATGGCTGTGGGTCCAGTTCCTTGGTAGCCATGGTTCCAGCTCCCTGGACAACCATGGTTCCACCTCCCCTTTATGGCCACTGGCCCAGCTTCATGGCCAGCCATGGGTTGAGCTTCATAGGTTCCAGCTCCCTGGCTGCCACATGTCCAGCTGTCCCCTCTCCCCATGCAAAGATGCAGGTAGGCTGGAGATGCTCAGGTGCTGCTGCCTGTGCTCCTCCTGCTATGGCAGGCTGGCAGTGCCCATGTCTGTGTAACAATGTTCATGGCAGGCTGGCAGTGCCCATGTCTGTGTAACGATGTTCATGGCAGGCTGATGGTGCTCATGTGTGTGTGCCAAGGCTCTCCCCCGCTGCCATGGCAGGCTGGTGGTGCCCATGTGTGTGTGCCAAGGCTCTCCCCCGCTGCCATGGCAGGCTGGTGGTGCCCATGTGTGTGTGCCAAGGCTCTCCCCCGCTGCCATGGCAGGCTGATGGTGCTCATGTGTGTGTGCCAAGGCTCTCCCCCACTGCCATGGCAGGCTGGTGGTGCCCATGTGTGTGTAAAGATGTTCATGGCAGGCTGATGGTGCTCATGTGTGTGTGCCAAGGCTCTTCCCCACTGCCATGGCAGGCTGGTGGTGCCCATGTGTGTGCCAGGGCTCTCCCCCGCTGCCATGGCAGGCTGGTGGTGCTCATGTGTGTGTAAAGATGTTCATGGCAGGCTGGTGGTGCTCATGTGTGTGTGCCAAGGCTCTCCCCTGCTGCCATGGCAGGCTGGTGGTGCCCCTGTATGTATATCAATGTTCATGGCGGGCTGGTGGTACCCATGTGTGTGTAACGATGTTCATGGCAGGCTGGTGGTGCTCATGTGTGTGTGCCAAGGCTCTCCCCCCTGCCATGGCAGACTGGTGGTGCCCATGTGTGTGTGTCAAGGCTCTCCCTACTGCCATGGCAGACTGGTGGTGCCCATGTGTGTGTGCCAAGGCTCTCCCCCACTGCCATGGCAGGCTGGTGGTGCTCATGTGTGTGTGCCAAGGCTCTCCCCCCTGCCATGGCAGACTGGTGGTGCCCATGTGTGTGTGTCAAGGCTCTCCCCACTCCCATGGCAGACTGGTGGTGCCCATGTGTGTGTAATGATGTTCATGGCAGGCTGGCAGTGCCCATGTGTGTGTGCCAAGGCTCTCCCCCCTGCCATGGCAGACTGGTGGTGCCCATGTGTGTGTGTCAAGGCTCTCCTCACTGCCATGGCAGACTGGTGGTGCCCATGTGTGTGTAATGATGTCCATGGCAGGCTGGCAGTGCTCATGTGTGTGTGCCAAGGCTCTCCCCTGCTGCCATGGCAGGCTGGTGGTGCCCCTGTGTGTATATCAATGTTCATGGCGGGCTGGTGGTACCCATGTGTGTGTAACGATGTTCATGGCAGGCTGGTGGTGCTCATGTGTGTGTGCCAAGGCTCTCCCTCGCTGCCATGGCAGACTGGTGGTGCCCATGTGTGTGTGTCAAGGCTCTCCCCCCTGCCATGGCAGACTGGTGGTGCCCATGTGTGTGTGCCAAGGCTCTCCCTACTGCCATGGCAGACTGGTGGTGCCCATGTGTGTGTAATGATGTCCATGGCAGGCTGGCAGTGCACATGTGTGTGTGCCAAGGCTCTCCCCCCTGCCATGGCAGGCTGGCAGTGCCCCCAGGTGTGTGTGTGTAACGCCCTTCTCGCCTCCTCTCCGCAGATCTCCGTCCCCTGCCCGACGTAGCCATGACCGGGACCTGCACCCGGGAGTGCACCGAGTTCGGCCACTCCGACACCTGCTGGATGCCAGGGCAGTCCTCCCCCAGCCGCAGGCCCAAGAACGCCCTCAAACTCTCCACTTTTGTGCCTTACCAAGACAGAGGGAGCCAAGAGCAAGTCGGCAACGGCAGCCCCAGGCTCTCGGAAGAGCGCAGCACCAAAATGGCCAACCTCCGCCTGCTCCCCACGTACAGTGCCTTCTCCAGTAGTAGCCATGAGCCCTGCAAGGACTCTCCCATGGAGGAAATTCCTCTCACCCAGACCTCGGACTTCCAGCCGGCCACCACCCCCTCCTCCCAGACCGCCAAGAGGGAGATCTACCTGTGAGGCTGGCAGGGTGGTGTGGGGGAGGGGAGAAAAAGAAGAGGAGGGGCAGGGAGCAGAGGAGCTTCTGAGGCCGGTGTCCAGAGGAACATTTTAACCTTCGATGCTTTACGGTTCTCCAGGCCAGGTGGGCTCTGCTGCCAGCCAGGGCAGGGCAAAGGCAGGGATGAGAGGAGCACCCTTTCATTTTTAACCCCTTGTTTTCCCAGGAGGGGGTGGGGTGGGGGTGGGAAGGATGAGGGCATCCGACCCCAACCCCGCCCCGATCTCTGAGCACTTGCGGGTGCCTGCCTCCGAACTCGCTGCGGCGCCAGGGGAGGGCTTTGGGCAGGGCTCCCGGTGCAGAGGGCACCGCTGGGGAGAGAGAAGGGCTGACGTACCAAAGGTCCACGCAGAGCTGGTGGAGTTCCTGGGGCTTAGGATTGAGGAGGGGGCTGTGTGTCCTCCCCCCTCCCCTTCCCCCCCCCCCAACACATGCACAGGGAGTGAGCTGAGCTGCCTGTCTTCTTTTGCTGTAGACACCTGTAAATAACGACTCTTAGGAATGACCATTCAAGTCCTGCCTGATTGAAAACTTTTCCTTGTCCTCGAAACAAAAGACGTTCAAACCAACAAACAAAACCCGACGACGACGACGACGACGACAACGGCGACAGCAAAACGAAAACCCGACCCAAACCACACACACACACACACACACACACACAAAACCAACAACGAAAACCACACAAAGCAAAGCAAAACGAAACGAAACGAAGCAAAAACAAAAACAAACCGAAGCAAAACGAAAACAAAAACAAAGCAAAAACAAAACGAAACGAAACGGAGCAAAACAAAACAAAAACAAAGCAAAACGAAACGAAACGAAACAAAAACAAAGCAAAACAAAATAACCGAAAAAAAATTTAAAAAGGGAAAAAAAAAAAAGAAAAGAGGAAAAAAAAAGAAAAAAACACCACAAAAAAATAATCCAGAAACAAACCACAGGGAGCAAGCTCCAGCTTGGAATGGTTTGCTGCGTGGAAGAGCCCTCGGGAGCGCCAGCGTCGAGCCCACACTCGTGTTCTATATTGTAAATAGAGATGTGACCAGGCCCTGAAACAGCAGCTGGGCAGCTGGAGCAGAGCAGGGGGGGGGTGGGGGCAGCGTCCTAGCTGGACTGCAGGGACTTTGCTCTTTGCTTTTTTCTTTTCAGCCTGGATCTCTTTCTGAACGTTGTCACTGTGCCCACAAGCTGCAGGGTCCCTAGGGCCTGCCCGGTGCCATAGGCAGGGTCTGCTTTGGGGGAGGGGGGAGGGGGGGGGTGTTTGGATGGGAGTGGGGGTGTGGGGCTGTTGCTGGTGCCCGGCCGGTGGAGGAGGGATGGGGGAGCCCCCGCCCCGGGGAGGGACCGCCTGGGTTCCCCCCGAAGCCCTCAGCCCGACTCTGCTGGCAGGGAGGTTGGCACCGGCTGTGGCGCCTCAGCCCTTGTGCCGCCTCCCCGAGGGGCAGGGGATGCCCGTGGGGCCCGGCTGCGCCATGCCTTCCACCTCGGTCCCGCCCGCCTGTAAAGCCACCATTGCCTTTGTGAGGAGGAGCTTTGTCTCAGGGTCACACACGGGGGGGCCGCCGCGCCCCTGCCCGCTGGACTCCCGCTGCCCTTAGGCCACAGGGCCACTCTCTCGGGGTCCAGCTTTCTCTTCCATTGTCAAAGGTCCCCCGGGCTCCCCGGCAGGTCCCCGCTGCCCTGGCACCCTCTGCCCCTTGGCAGGGAACCCAACCGGTGCAAGGCGGTGGGGAGAGGGCCCCCTTGCTCCCCAAGGGGGACACGGCAGAGGGGGTGCCTGGGTGCTTTCCGGAGCCTCTCTGCTCCCTCAGGAGCTGGGGCAGAGTGCTGCTTTGGGGGGAATCTCCACCTGCACCTCCCCACCTCCCCCCAAAGCGAGAGGGCTTCTGGGGGACTCCTGCCTCATTCCTGGGTAGCCCTTCCCGGTCCCTCCCTGCCAGGAGGTGGGGAGGGGCCGTGCTGCACCCTCGTTCTTCCCGTGCTCGTCTTCATCTCTGGGATCTTCCTTAGGGAGCGAGGCCAGCGGGAACTGCAGGACGGTTCCCCCCCAGCGTGGCTCATCCTCACAGCGGGGCTGGTGGCACGGGCGCACGGCAGGGACAGGACCCCCCCCTCCCCCCGCCAGCCGCTGCGGGTCAGAGATTGCCCTGCCATAGCTGTAGTGCCTGCCGGGGTGCAGCAGAGCCGGGTCCCCACCCCTGCCCAGCCTCCTTCCCCCCCCTCCCTCCAGCATCCCCCTCTCTGAGCAGCTCCTCTCCCTTTGCTTCAGCAGCAGTGGCAAGACGTGGCCGGCTCCCCGGTGTGGCTCTGCCTGGCCTGAGGGGACGCTGTGCCAGCCAAGCCTGGGCGACAAGGGAAAGGTGGCAGAAGGTGCCCGCTTGCACCCGCTCCCTCCTGCCCCAGCCCTGCTCCTTGCCTTCCCTGGGTGGCACCGTGCCACGCTGCGTCACCCGCGGCCCCGGCGCCTCGGGGCGCTCCCTGGAGGAGGCAGGATCCTCCTCCCGGCCTCCTGCTGCTGCTCCCCACCTGGGGGTCCCTCGAGGTGGGGGCGATGCCCTTGGTGGACGCCCACCTGCCCCATCCGGGCATCCCTGCTCTACCCTTGCCCGCGGCGGCCGTGCAGGGGGTGGGGGCCCAGGCGCCCCTGGCGTGGCTGCCTGAGCAGGGCCACGCTCCTGAACTCGTTTTTATTTGTAGCTCTGTAGTTTCAGGGCCAAACTGGGCAGAATGTGCAATTTGGCCGCGCTGGCCAGGATCTCTGACTCCACTGCCAACCCGGCTGCTCGTGCCTCCCCTCGGCTCAGGCAGTGGCAGTGGCCAGTGCCCCCCTTGGGCACCTCCCAGGAGAGCGACAGTAGCCACCTCTGAGGGGTGCTTGTCCCAGACCAGCTTCTCCCATCCCCCTTGCCTGCGGGTGGGCTCCCGACCTTCCGCTGGGGGTCGCCTGGAGGGGGCCCCGAAGCCCAAAGCCCTGTGGCTGGAGTCGCTGTCTTGTCTCCTGGAGCACCTGGGGATGGTCTCAGTGCAAGCATGGTGCAAGGGGAGGGTGAGTGCAGAGGGGGGGGCCCGGAGGGGTGGGAGGGGCTGAGGATGTGAGGGGCGGGTGCTGGGGATTTGAGGAGTGGGTGCTGGGGATGTGAGGGTTGGGCGCTGGGGGGGGTGAGGGGTGGGTGCTGGGGATGTGAGGGTTAGGTGCTGGGGGGGGGTGAGGGGTGGGTGCTGGGGATGTGAGGGTTAGGCGCTGGGGGGGGTGAGGGGTGGGTGCTGGGGATGTGAGGGTTAGGTGCTGGGGGGGTGAGGGGTGGGTGCTGGGGATGTGAGGGTTAGGTGCTGGGGGGGGTGAGGGGTGGGTGCTGGGGATGTGAGGGTTAGGTGCTAGGGGGGGTGAGGAGTGGGTGCTGGGGATGTGAGGGTTAGGTGCTGGGGGGGGTGAGGAGTGGGTGCTGGGGATGTAAGGGTTAGGTGCTGGGGGGGGGGTGAGGGGTGGGTGCTGGGGATGTGGGGGGAGTTGGGTGCTGGGGGTGCGAGGATGGGGTCAAGGTTGGGTGCTAGGCATGTGTGCCTTGGGGAGGAATGGCTGGGGGGCATGAGTCTCATGGGGGTCGCACAGTGGGGTGGTAGGGTTGGGTCGTTGGAGTGGAGCAGAATGGTGAGACGGCATTGGGTACCTGGGGGGATGGAGAGGGGACTGGGGGGTCTAGGGGAGTGTAGGAGGCATCTGTGGGGAAGAACAGCGGGGCAGTGGGAGTGGGTCTTCAGTGCAGTGCCAAGGGGTGGGAGGCTTTGTGGGGTGCAGCAGGGATGGGTATCTGGGGAGGAGAAGGAGCTGGGCATTGAGTGGGAGGAACTGGGGATTTGTTCGGGGCGGGGGGGGAGGGAGGGATGGGGAGGGGGTGGGAAGTTTGACAGTGTCAGTGGGGATCAGTCCTGGGGGAGGGTGAGGAAGAGGTGCCGCGGGGAAAAGAAGCTCATTTGCACAATTATAAGCCAGAAGGATAAAGCCTCTGTGCACGTGGGGAGAGACAGGGAAGCTCCCCCACGGGCTCCAGCCTAGACAAGCACAGGGAAGAGGAGGAGGAGGAGGAGGTGGTGGTGGTGACGGAGCGGTGGTGTTGGTGGGGTGGTGGCGGTCGTTCACTGTATCTCACACTGCACTAGGACAAGCCAGGGGTAAAACCAAAGGTGGGGGGGGAGGGGAGGAGGAGCCAGGGAAGCAGGGCGGGCTGCGTGGGAAAAGGATCTGAAAAAGCAACCCCTTTGTAGCTCTTGAGTGTTGGTTCTATTTATACAAGATTTCATTTCCTTGCTTGTGATGCCTTGGTTTTTTTTGTACAGTTTTATGTACATGCAGGTGTAGCTTTTCTAAGAAAAAAAAAAAAAAAGGAGAAGAAAAACAAAACAAACAAAAAAAAAGGTTAAAAAAAAAACCACTACAAAAAACGAGAAGGAGAAAAATCCTAAAGGCAGAGTCAACAAAAAAAAAAAAAGAGAGAGGGAAAAAAAAAACAACAACAAACAAAAAACAACCAAACCCCGACCAGTATTTCTCCCCCCTCCCCCCGAAAAATCCCAAGTTATTTTTCAGATGGTGACCTATGTCTAAGGCAATGCCTCTCGCTAAGGTTGTATTGCTCTCAATGTGTGATGCATCTCCCTGTGCGGGGAAGGCCCCGCGGCCCCCCCCCCCCCGCCCCCCCCCCCCCCGCCGCGGGCTGGGCTTTCCCCGGGCGCTGTGAGCACAAATCGATCCCTTTGTACTCCTTTCCGTTCAGAGCAGTGAGCATGACACCGTCGTGAGCCCCCCCCCCTCCCCTTTCCCCCTCCCCCATCCCCACCCCCCACCCCATTTTCTGTTCTCTCTCCTGTTCTGTTTGTTTGCTGAGCTGTCAGATGAACGACTCCATTGTAATTAGCCCTTCCTAAAGCTTTACAATAAAAGTGTGAAAACCTGGCTGCCTCGGCCTGAAGGATTCTTTCTCGCCCACCCCCCGGCGCTCATCCTGCAGGGCATCCTCCAGGGAGGTTCTCCTCCCCCTCTGCTGTGCTCTAGTGAGGTCACAGATGGAGTATCGGGACAAGCTCTGGGCTCCCCCAGTTCAAAAGAGACTGGGAGCTACTGGAGGGAATTAGAATGGAATGGAATGGAATAGAATGGAATGGAATGGAATAGAAATAGAATAGAATAGAATGGAATAGAATAGAAGTAGAGTAGAATAGAATAGAATAGAATAGGAGTAGAGTAGACTAGAATAGAACAGAATAGAATGGAATGGAATGGAATGGAATGGAATGGAATGGAATGGAATGGAATAGAAATAGAATAGAATAGAATAGAAGTAGAGTAGAATAGAATAGAATAGGAGTAGAGTAGACTAGAATAGAATTGAACAGAATAGAATGGAATGGAATAGAAATAGAATAGAATAGAATAGAATAGAATAGAATAGAATAGAATAGAATAGAATAGAATAGAATAGAATAGAATAGAATAGAATAGAATAGAATAGAATAGAATAGGAGTAGAGTAGAGTAGAATAGAATAGAATAGGAGTAGAGTAGACTAGAATAGAATAGAACAGAAGAGAATAGAAGAGAAGAGAATAGAGTAGAATAGAATAGACCAGACCAGGTTGGAGGAGACCTTCAAGATCATTGTGTCCAACCTATCATCCAACACCACCTAATCAACTAACCCATGGCACCAAGCACCCTGTCAAGTCTCCTCCTGAACACCCCCAGGGATGGTGACTCCACCACCTCCCTGGGCAGCCCATTCCAATGGGCAATCACTCTCTCTGTGTAAAACTTCCTCCTAACCTCCAGCCTAAACCTCCCCTGGTGCAGCCTGAGACTGTGTCCTCTTGTTCTGGAGCTGGTTGCCTGGGAGAAGAGACCAACCTCTGCCTGGCTACAACCTCCCTTCAGGTAGTTGTAGACAGCAATGAGGTCTCCCCTGAGCCTCCTCTTCTCCAGGCTAAGCAACCCCAGCTCCCTCAGCCTCTCCTCAGTGGAAGGCTGCAAGGATGATGAAGGGCCTGGAACACCTCTGTGAGGAGGAAAGGCTGAGAGCCCTGGGGCTGTTGAGCCTGCAGAAGAGCAGCCCCAGGGAGGAGCTGAGCTGGTTGTCAATCTCATATTCAGTGAGGGGTTGGAGTGGGATGCATCCAAAATCGGCGTGAAGTCCCCACTTGAAACAGCAGGGCTAAGGCAGAGGAAACGTTTGCCCCTCTCCTGTGGGCTAAAGACCACAACTCAGGAAGAGTTCATCAGCTCAGGGATGATCATAGCCCAGCTTTAGGGAGCTTCTCCCCCTGTACTTTGCCACGGGGAGGCCACAGCTGCAGTACTGGGTCCAGGTCTGGGCTCCCCAGTTCAGGAGAGACAGGGAACTGCTGGAGAGAGCCCAGAGGAGGCTACAGAGATGCTGAGGGGCCTGGAGCAGCTCTGGGAGGAGCAAAGGCTGAGAGCCCTGGGGGTGCTGAGCCTGCAGAAGAGCAGCCCCAGAGGGGAGCTGAGCAATGCTCAGCAAGAGAGAAAGGAGCTGTGGGGGGCAAGAGGCTGGGGCCAGACTCTGCTCAGTGGTGCCCAGGGACAGCACCAGGGGCAATGGGCACAGACTGGCAGCCAGGAGGTTCCATGTGAAGAGGAGGAGAAAGTTGTTTGGTGTGAGGGTGCTGGAGGCCTGGAGCAGGCTGCCCAGAGAGGTTGTGGAGTCTCCTTGTGTGGAGAGCTTCCAACCCCCCCTGGGCATTGTGCTGCTGGGCATTGTGCTGTGGGTGCCCTGCTGGGGCAGGGGGCTTGGGCTGGGTGAGCTCCCAGAGGTCTTTTCCAACCCCTCCATGCTGGGATTCTCTGACCTTTATCTACCATCTCCTCCCTGGGCTCTCCTGTGAGCCATGTGAAAGGGAACCAGTGACCAACATGTCCTGGTGGGTGAGGGGGTGGGGAGCTCTCAGCTGCCCCTCTGTGCAGGCACACACCAGTTGGGCAGCAGAGGTTTGTCTCCAGGGGTCTTGGGGAAGCAGTGGCCTTGCTACCTGCTGATGTTGAGGATGTTGACAGATGTTGAGGATGGTGACAGACTGCCACAGCTGGCCTGGGGTGGGGTGTGGAGTGGGACAGGTAGCACTCACACCTTGCTGTTGGCACCCACCTGCCCCCAGGATAACCAGAGAGTGTCTTCATAAGCACAGGCACAGGCCCAGGACCTCTTTGCCCCTCCTCAGCCAGCCTGGGCTGGGCAGACCCCTTGTGCCCCTGACTCATTCCTCCCTCTCCTCAGCCAGCCTGGGCTGTGCAGACCCCTTATGCCCCTGACTCATTCCTCCCTCTCCTCAGCCAGCCTGGGCTGTGCAGACCCCTTGTGCCCCTGACTCATCCCTCCTTCTCCTCTTCTGCTCTACCCTTCTCTGTCCTCTCTGCATGCATCACCCCACCCACTCCTTACCTCCTCTGCTCCACTGTGCACCCCCTCTCCCCAGCAGCCCCTGCCTCCCCTCATCCACCCCAGTTCAGCCCAGCCTTCCCAGTCCTCCAGCACAGCCCTGAGGTTCACATCCAGCCAGCTCTGTGCTGGTCTGTAGACTGTTTGGTTTCCATGGCAGCACACATCCATTACGGGGGTGGGAAGGGACCTGGAGGCTGCTGCTGGTGAGGATGCTGTGCCTGCCAGCATGGCTTGGGGCTTGGACACAAGGCTCCCCAGCCTGCACTGCCCTCAGGATGGGGTTTGATGCCCCTCAGGTGGATGTGGAACGGGTATCCTCCAGCTCAGGATGGGCTCACCAGGCTGGACCTCAAAATGGAGTCAAGTGAAGTGGTCTGGGTGATCCTGCTGAGCCCACCCGGTCCTGGAGCTCCACAGGCATCATTCCTAGGCTCAGGAACGGAGGAGATGGGAAGCTGCTCCTCTTGCCAGCTCCTTGGTGGCCTCCCCTGAGCTAGGGCCATCTCCTGGAGGGGTGCTGGCGTGAGTGGCTGGCAGATGGGGAGGGTGTGTGCGGGCAGATGGTCCGGGCAAGGCGGCGCTGCCTGCATAAGCTGTGCTCTGACCCAGGCTCTCCAAGTGCAGCTGGTTTAATAAGGTCCTGGGCTTACAGCAGGAGCTGGGGATGTGCCAGGCCAGGGACATCCATTTTGATGGAAAACTTAATTCTCATCTCTCCTGAGGGCCTGACCTTGCAGCTTCAGCTGTCCAGCTGCCTGCACAAGCTCTGGCAGCTTCATTCTCCGCGCCCGCGCGGCGAAGTGGGCGAGGGCTGGGATCTTTGGCTGGCCCTGAGCAGGGGTGGCCAGCTGCAGTGGCACCCCCTCCCTCGTGGAGCCTGCCTCTTCTGAGGCTTTCTCCCAGCCTGGCTTTGCCCAACAGAAAGCCCCAGGAGGGTTAAAGCAGCGGTAGAGGAGCTGTGCTTGGTTCCTCGCTTCAGTTCCTCACTTGTAGAGCGGTAGAAACTTCTGCAAGCCGGAAACAGGGAGCCTGGTGGAAACTTCCAACTGCCTCAGCTATCTTCAGGGGGTCTTTAAGGGGGAAAAAAAATCATCCTAAGATGGTTCCTGGGCCAAGCAGATCTGGTGGGAGGACAAACTGAACAAGCAGAGCTTTGCACAGAGCCACACAACGAGCTCCCAGCAGGTGAGCGACAGCATGGCACAACCTTTGCTGCCTACCTGTGCTGTGAGAGGGGCCACAGCTGCATTCCTGGCACAGGAGTAGGGTGCTGGGCCAGCCTGATGCTTGGGCTAGAGGTCCAGAAAGAGCTGAAAGCAGGAGAAGCAGGGCTGAGGTCAGCTGTAAGAGGTTTCACAAAGCCAAGTGCAGAGCCCTGTGCTTGGGGCACAACCACCCCAGGAATGCTCCAGGCTGGGGCAGAGTGGCTGGAAAGTGCCCTGCAGAAAAGGACCTGGAGGTGGTGGTGGACAGCAGCTGAAGAGGAGGCAGGGTGTGCCCAGGTGGCTAAGAAGGCCACCAGCAGCCTGGCCTGGAGCAGTAAAACTGTGGGCAGCAGGAGCAGGGCAGGGATGGTGCCCCTGAACTTGGCACTGGTGAGGCCACAGCTTGAGTGCTGGGTTCAGTTTGGAGTCCCTCACTCCAAGGAGGACACTGAGGAGATGGAGAGGGTCTAGAGAAGGGCAACCACGCTGGGGAAGGGTCTGGAGAGCAGGGCTGGGGAGGAGCAGCTGAGGGAGCTGGGGGTGTTGGGCCTGGAGAAGGGGAGGCTGAGGGAGACCTCATTGCTCTCTGCAGCTCCCTGAGAGGAGGCTGGAGCAGGGTGGGGGTTGGGCTCTTCTCCCTTGTCTCAGGTGGTAGAAAGAGAGGCAATGGCCTGAAATTGTGCGAGGGGAGGGTTAGGTTGGAGAGGAGGAACAATTTCTTTGCTGCCAGAGTGGTCAGGGACTGGAAGAAGCTGCCCAGGGAGGTGGTGGAGTCCCCATGCCTGGAGGTGTTCCAGAACCCTGTGGCCACGGCACTTGGGGCCACGGTTTGGTGGCCGTGGTGGTGTTGATGGTTGGAGTGGAGGAGCTCAGGAGGTCTGTTCCGAGGGAAACAACTCCGTGAGGCTCCGGGGGAGCTGCAGCCCCCTCCTCTGGCTGCCTCTAGGCTGCGGGGAGGTCAGCTCCCGCCCCGCTCATCCCTCCCGCGTACAGCCATTAATAGGATGAGCTGGGATGTCTCTGCTCTCGCTGGCCACGGAGCTCGACCCTGCATATGTTGCGGTGGCCTCTGGGGGAGGTTGGATATTGTGCTGCCGGAGAAGCCCCTGTAATCGCCCGCGGGATGATTGGGATTTGCCAGCAGCTCGGGGGAGGTGGAGGGGAGGCAGCCCCCGGCAGTTGGCTGCGGTGTCTCTGCTTGTCTGGCAGGATGATGAAGGGGATTAGGAGATTTAGAGCAAGCCCAGCTCCCTCTCCGGGGGCTCTCCAAGCGGAGCCCCAGCAGAGCACGCAGCTCGCCCGATTCCCAGCGGCAGGTTGGTGGAGGGAAGGCTGTGGGGTGCTGCTAACAGCAGCTCGGCTCGGAGCAGGGAGCCGGAATGGTCCAACCGCGAGGAGACTCTCTCGGTTCCCTCCGTGGCCACCTGAGCAGCAGCCGGCAGCTTCCATCCCATGCTGCTGATCCCGGCCCCCCCTGCAGCTGATCCCAGCCCCCCCTGCAGCTGATCCCGGCCCCCCCTGCAGCTGATCCCGGCCCCCCCCTGCAGCTGATCCCGGCCCCCCCTGCAGCTGATCCCGGCCCCCCCTGCAGCTGATCCCAGCCCCCCCTGCAGCTGATCCCGGCCCCCCCTGCAGCTGATCCCGGCCCACCCTACAGCTGATCCCGGCCCCTCCTGCAGCTGATCCCGGCCCCTCCTGCAGCTGATCCCGGCCCCTCCTGCAGCTGATCCCGGGCCCCCCTGCAGCTGATCCCAGCCCCCCCTGCAGCTGATCCCAGCCCCTCCTGCAGCTGATCCCTGTCCCTCCTGCAGCTGATCCCTGTCCCTCCTGCAGCTGATCCCGGGCCCCCCCTGCAGCTGATCCCTGTCCCTCCTGCAGCTGATCCCGGGCCCCCCCTGCAGCTGATCCCTGTCCCTCCTGCAGCTGATCCCGGCCCCCCCTGCAGCTGATCCCAGCCCACCCTGCAGCTGATCCCGGCCCCTCCTGCAGCTCATCCCGGCCCCTCCTGCAGCTGATCCCAGCCCCCCCTGCAGCTGATCCCGGCCCACCCTGCAGCTCATCCCGGCCCCTCCGCAGTGTGCAAGCGCCCTTGGTCCTGCTGGGACCCTCTGGGCTCCCACTCCAGCAGGAGTGAACCTCTGAGTGAACCTCTGGGTTCCCACTCCAGCCTGAGAGAGCCTCTGAGCTGCCACTCCATCAGGAGTGAACCTGTGAGCTGCCACTCCATCAGGAGTGAACCTCTGGGCTCCCACTCCAGCAGGAGTGAACCTCTGGGCTGCCACTCCAGCAGGAGTGACCCTCTGAGCTGCCACCCCAGCAGGAGTGACCCTCTGGGCTGCCACTCCAGCAGGAGTGACCCTCTGGGCTGCCACCCCAGCAGGAGTGACCCTCTGGGCTGCCACTCCAGCAGGAGTGACCCTCTGGGCTCCCATACCAGCAGGAGTGACCCTCTGGGCTCCCATACCAGCAGGAGTGAACCCCTGGGTTTCCACTCCAGCCTGAGAGAGCCTCTGCGTTCCCAGTCCATGTTGAGTGCCCCTCAGCGCTGCCCCCCCGGGCTGCCCTGGCACCCCGATGTAAGCGCAGCTGGCCTCTGCTCTCCTTGCCCATCTGCTGGTGGCAGCGGCGGTGCTGACCTGGCCCGCACAAAGGCAGCGCCTCTCTGGCCACGGGGGCTTAGTGCGAGCAGAGCTAATGGGATTAGCGCAAATGGGAACCGCGCTCCCCGCTGCCAGAGAGGGCAACGTGTGCCCGGGCCTGCCCCTGCCTCCCCCTGCCCGTCCATCACCCTCCAGCGCGGTGCCAATCACCAGGGAGCTCGGCACGCACGGCCCTCAGCCACCGGCAGCTCGCTAAGGCTGTCCTGGGCTCCCTCGCTTTAACAGCTGTGGTGCCTCAGCTAGCTCAGCTCCCTGGGCTTATCTTTCCACCCTGATCTCATTATGGACAGCAGCTTCTGCTGCAGAACCCAGCTGAGTCCCACTTTCACTTGTGAAGCAGCCCCAAACTGCAGAGCTCCCACACTTGCCTCTGCAGAGAGAGGTTCTCATCTGTTCCAAGGGCTTTAAAATGGGGCTTTGCAACGGCAGGGTGGGCACCAGACCCTCCCCCTCTCGCCTCTCTGCAGCAGACTTGCCACAGCAGCAGTGCTGCAGGAGGCCTGGGGGCTGGGGACCCCCAGGAGGTGTCTGCTTCTCTGCTGGGTGCTAGTGAGGGCACACTTCCAGAACTGGGGTTGGTTTGGGGCTCCTCACTCCAAGGAGGACATTGAGGAGCTGGAGCAGGTCCAGAGAAGGGCAACAAAACTGGGGAAGGGTCTGGAGGACAGGGCTGGGGAGGAGCAGCTGAGGGAGCTGGGGGTGGTCAGCCTGGAGAAGAGGAGGCTGAGGGGAGACCTCATTGCTCTCTACAGCTCCCTGAGGTGGGGGTTGGTCTCTTTTCCCAAGGAACAAGTGACAGGACAAGAGGAAATTGCCTCAAGTTGCACCAGCTTCATTGCCCTTCTCTGGCCCTGCTCCAGCCCCTCCATGTCCTTCTTGGAGTGAGGAGCCCAAAACTGAACCCAGCACTCAAGCTGTGGCCTCCCCAGTGCTGGGCAGCCTGGCCTGGAGCAGCAATGGTGTGGGCAGCAGGAGCAGGGATTGTCCTGTGGGCAGCACAGGGGGGCACAGGAGGACAATCCCTGCCCTGCTCCTGCTGCCCACACCATTGCTGCTCCAGGCCAGGCTGCTGGTGGTCTTCTTGGCCACCTGGGCACCCCCTGACCCATCTTCAACCAGCACTGCCCAGCACCCCCAGATCCTTTTCTGCTGGGCAGCTTCCAGGCACTCTGCCCCAAGCCTGCAGCATCCACAGGGCTGTTGTGCCCCGAGTGCAGCACCCTTGGCCGTCTCCAGTTCCACAGCAGATCTTCTCCTCTGGCCCTGGCAGGTCTGTCTGCTCCAGGCACACAGCCTGAGCAGCTCCCATGCTGTGTGCTTGCTGTGTGCAAGCAGCCCCATCCCTCACGTGTGGGAGGCTGGGACTGCACCACTCTCCCCTGGGTTATTTATATCACAGCTCCCCCTTCCTCCCTCCCCCCCTCGGGCATGGCATTCCTTCTCCTGGAGATGCTGGGCTCATCCCAGCCCTTTCCAAGCTCACTGGGAAGGATGGCATCTTTCCCAGGGCTTCTTTGGCTGCCAGGCTGGCTCTGCCATGGCACAGCTCCCTCCTGGTGTGGACAAGCTCCTCTGAAATGCTGCTGACAGCCAGTGCAGCCCAAAATCAGGCAGGTGGGGAAGGAGTGGCCACTTCCCAAGAGCCAAAAGCACAGGAGAGGCTTTCACCCTCCGTGCACAGACTGAATCCTGCTCATGGCTCAGGTTTGCAGGAGATGAGGAGATGATCAGATCCTCCTTGCTGCTCCAGGGCCAGGTGCTGGCAACTTCACCAACAGCACAGCCAGCAGCAAAAGGGTGGAGTTACAGGGCACTGCTTGAACCCTCCCCAGCTGTTTGCCCCTCAAACAGCCTCCAGGACACACTGAGATCCCAAAAGGGTCACAGTGGTGAAGGAAAACCAGGCCCAGCTGAGCCTGCTGGGAGCTGGTTTGCTCCCTGAGATCCTTGCCCTGCCTGGGAGCCACCAGGAAGCACCAAAGCCTGCAAGCTGCCAAGCTGAAACTGTCAGGTGTCTCACCCAGCCTTCTCCTTCTCCTCCTCCATCATCAGCCCCATGGAGAAGGACCTGGGAGCCCTGGTGGACTGTAAATTATCCATGGGACAGCCCCCATGGCCAAGAAAGCCAAAGGTCTCCTGGGGTGCATGAAGAAGAGTGTGGCCAGCAGGTCGAGGGAGGTTTCCCTGTCCCTCTACTTTGCCCTGATGTGGCCACAGCTGGAGCACTGAGACCAGTTCTGGGCTCCCCAGCTCAAGAGGGACAGGGAACTGCTAGAGAGAGTCCAGCAGAGGCTACAGAGATGCTGAGGGGCCTGGAGCAGCTCTGGGAGGAGCAAAGGCTGAGAGCCCTGGGGGTGCTGAGCCTGCAGAAGAGCAGCCCCAGAGGGGAGCTGAGCAATGCTCAGCAAGAGAGAAAGGAGCTGTGGGGGGCAAGAGGCTGGGGCCAGACTCTGCTCAGTGGTGCCCAGGGACAGCACAAGGGGCAGTGGGCACAGACTGGCACCCAGGAGGTTCCATGTGAAGAGCAGGAGAAAGTTGTTTGGTGTGAGGGTGCTGGAGGCCTGGAGCAGGCTGCCCAGGGAGGTGGTGGAGTCTCCTTGTGTGGAGAGCTTCCAACCCCCCCTGGGCATTGTGCTGCTGGGCATTGTGCTGTGGGTGCCCTGCTGGGGCAGGGGGCTTGGGCTGGGTGAGCTCCAGAGGTCCTTTCCCACCCCTCCATGCTGGGATTCTCTGACCTTTATCTACCATCTCCCCCCTGGGCTCTCCTGTGAGCCATGTGAAAGGGAACCAGTGACCACCACGTCCTGGTGGCTGAGGGGGTGGGGAGCTCTCAGCTGCCCCTCTGTGCAGGCACACACCAGTTGGGCAGCAGAGGTTTGTCTCCAGGGGTCGTGGGGAAGCAGTGGCCTTGCTGATGTGATCAGCAGGGGCTTGGGCTGGGTGAGCTGCAGAGGTCCCTTCCCACCCCCATTCTGTGCTGTCCCCAGCAGCCTGGGCAGCAGGGGGGTGCCTGGCCCCTGCACACAGCCCACCCTGGGCATGGTGACCAGCAGCAGCACAACGTGGCAGAGGCTGGGGGGTGCTGCCACCAACGTGCAGGGTCAGGAGGCCTCCGTGGGGCCACCAGCAGGGCTCTGCCTGCAGCCAGAGACGCTCTTGCTGAGACCTCATGGCCGAGGCTGGCGGAGGTGCTCGGGGTGGCTGTGGGGCCAGCCACAGGGCATGTCCCTGGGCAGAGGATGGGGGCACAGGGGCTGCCTGTGCTCACAGGCACACAGGCAGAGGCAGGTGCCTGTGCTGTGCATGGCCAGAGGCTGTTATTATTCTTTATTAGCTCTGCTGTCCCTCTGACAGATTCTTTATCAGGCTGTCTCCGTCGCTCACTCAATCCTCCTGCTCTCCCTCAATCATCCTCCATTAGTTTCTCTGGCTGCTTCCCATTCCCATAGTCTTCATCAGGAGCTCCCTCTCCTACCCTCCCCCACTCTTCCCTCTTCTCTGCTCTCTCTATCTCCTGTTCATGCAGCCTTCCTACCTCCTTTCTCATCTCCCCTCCAAGCAGCATTAGCATAGATTCAGGGAATGGGTTGGGTTGGAAGGGAGCTTAAAGCTCAGCCAGTTCCAACCCCCCTGCCACGGGCAGGGACACCTCCCACCAGCCCAGGCTGCCCAGGGCCTCATCCAGCCTGGCCTTGAGCACCTCCAGGCAGGAGGCAGCCACAGCCTCCCTGGGCAACCTGTGCCAGTGTCTCCCCACCCTCACTCTGAGGAATTTCCTCCTGATCTCCAGTCTCAATCTTCCTTCTTCCAGCTCAAGTCCATTGCCCTTCATCCTGTCATTACAAGCCCTTTTTACCAGAGCTTTATCATCTCCTCCTGCCTCATCTCCCCCCTGTGCAGCCTTCCTCCCTCCTGCCTCATCTCCCCCCTGTGCAGCCTTCCTCCCACCTGCCTCATCTCTCCCTGTGCAGCCTTCCTCCCACCTGCCTCATCTCTCCCTGTGCAGCCTTCCTCCCTCCTGCCTCATCTCCCCCCTGTGCAGCCTTCCTCCCTCCTGCCTCATCTCTCCCTGTGCAGCCTTCCTCCCTCCTGCCTCATCTCTCCCTGTGCAGCCTTCCTCCCACCTGCCTCATCTCTCCCTGTGCAGCCTTCCTCCCTCCTGCCTCATCTCTCCCTGTGCAGCCTTCCTCCCTCCTGCCTCATCTCTCCCTGTGCAGCCTTCCTCCCTCCTGCCTCATCTCCCCCCTGTGCAGCCTTCCTCCCTCCTGCCTCATCTCCCCCCTGTGCAGCCTTCCTCCCTCCTGCCTCATCCCCCTCTCTGCTGTGGGAGCCCATGGCCAGCAGCATGGGGCCATCGTGGCTCTTGCCCAGGAGCTGGTGGCTGCTGCTCCTCAGAGTGCTCCCATTCCCATTTCCCTCCCTGCCAGGCACTGGGGTTTCTCCCAGCAGCCAGGAGCAGCCTGGGGATGCCCTCCCACTGGCTTGGATGCTGCTGAATCAGTTGCAGACTAAGCCCCTGCCTGGGAGCAGCTCAGGAGCTGACATCTCCCTTGAGAGGAAGCAGATCCCCTGGGATGCTTGTGCCTTGCTCCCACTTTCCCAGCTCCTCCTGCAGTCCAGCCCAGCTGGACTGCATCCTCCAGCAGGGAAAGCACTGTCTGGTGTCTCATCCCCATTCCCCTTCCAGGCTGGTCACAAGAGCCCCTGAAAAGGCTGGTGCTGGAGGACTCATCTGTGAGACTGAAGGCAGCTTGCCAGTTGCCAGAAGAGGTCCTGGCTGGCAGCCCCAGGCCCATTCACAGCCTTTATTGCCTCTTATCCCAGCGTCTGTGCTGCTCCTGCCAGGGTGGCTCCTCCTGCACAGACCTGCAGTGGCCAACCTCACACGGGGGAGATCAGAGCCAGGGTACAGACAGAGAAGAGAACTGCTGCTGGACCTCAGCTTTTGAGCATGGGGGGGAAGACACAGCATGCAGGACACTCTGGAAGGCAGCTTTGCCTCCAGACAGGGCATGGAGGAAGGCACAGCATGGAGGGATGCTCTGGAAGGCAGCTTTGCCTCCAGACAGGGGATGGAGGAAGGCACAGCATGGAGGGATGCTCTGGAAGGCAGCTTTGCCTCCAGACAGGGCATGGAGGAAGGCACAGCATAGAGGGATGCTCTGGAAGGCAGCTTTGCCTCCAGACAGAGGATGCAGGAAGGCACAGCATAGAGGGATGCTCTGGAAGGCAGCTTTGCCTCCAGACAGGGGATGGAGGAAGGCACAGCATGGAGGGATGCTCTGGAAGGCAGCTTTGCCTCCAGACAGGGGATGCAGGAAGGCACAGCATGGAGGGATGCTCTGGAAGGCAGCTTTGCCTCCAGACAGGGCATGGAGGAAGACAAACCCTGCATCCCCCAGAGAGAAAGCATCTTTCCTCATCTCCCTCCCTTTGAGGGCCAGGAGGTGAAGGTCTGGAGGGCTGTGGTCAGGGCAATGGGCTGGCAGTGGCTGCTGTGCCCCAGGCACCCTGAGGAGCTGACTGAAGAGTCTGCCCACAGGACCCCAGTGCTGGCTGCAGCTCTGCTTCCCAGCATGGAGAAAATCAGCGCTGGTGGTGTGGGCCCAGCTCAGTGCCACAGCAGCCACTTCCCTGCTGTGTGTGGATGGCAAGGGTGGCTGTCTGGAGCCACAGTGCTTGATTCTGGGGGTGAGCATCCTCCCCAGAGACTGATTTCCTGAGCACACAGAATCAGTTTGGCTGGAGGAGACCTTTCAGATCACCATGCCCAGCCATTACCCCAGCTCACCACTAAACCATGTCCCTCAGCATCACATCTGCAGAGCTTTAACACCCCTCCAGGGCTGGTGACTCCACCACTGCTTCGGGCAGCCTGGGCCAGGCCCTGACAAGGGAAAGGTTTGATGCTGCTGCCGCTCCCGTTGCCGGCTGAGGAGCCTCCTCACTGGGCAGCCCCACAGCTGCTTTTGCTCCTGCCCGGGGCAAAGCCCGTGCCAAGGGAGACTGGGGAGCTGCCCTGGCACCGGGGGAGGCGCAGCAGAGGAGAGACCTCCCCAGAGCCCAAGGTTTTAGGTGCCCTTTGGCAGAGAGGTGCTGCGGGAGGGGCTGGGTCCCGCTCCGCCGCCGCTGCTGCTGGATGTGACAGGAGCAGGGGTTGCCAGGAGACAGCATCCTGCTCCTCGGGCTCCGTGCAGCCAGCACGGCTCTGCTCTGCTGACGTAATGCTCCTCAGGCTCCGCTCCTCGCCGGCCTGCCCGGTCCCTCCCTGCCAGCCACGGGGAGGGAAAACGCCTTGCAGACCTTCCCGGGGCCTCCCTCCGGCTGCCTTCTGCTCCCTCCCCTCCCAGGGCTGCAGCCAGCCGGGGTTTGCCGAGACCGGCGGCGGCACCGAGAGGGCTTTTGCGCCCCGCCCAGCGCGGGTCATCAGCTCCATCTCCTGATGGGGCACCTCCAGCACCGCGCCCTGCTGGGCTTCTGGTGACGTCCAAAGGCTCCAAGGAAAGATCTGGAGAGATCTTTTGGGTTTGGCTAGATATCCCTGGAAGCACTTCCTCACCCCTGGAAGTGATCAAAGCCAGGCTGGATGTGGCTGTGAGCAAGCTGCTGCAGTGTGAGGTGTCCCTGCCCGTGGCAGGGGGGTTGGGACTGAATGATCCTTGAAGTCCCTTCCAATCCTGGTAATTCTCTGCTATCCCTGGAAGCACTTCCTCATTCCTGGAAGTGATTTAAGCCAGGCTGGATGAGGCTGTGAGCAACCTGCCCTTAGTGTGAGGTGTCCCTGCCCATGGCAGGGGGGCTGGAACTGAATGATCCTTGAGGTCCCTTCCAACCCTGGTAATTCTCTGCTATCCCTGGAAGCACTTCCTCATCCCTGGAAGCACTTCCTCATTCCTGGAAATGTTTAAAGCCAGGCTGGATGTGGCTGTGAGCAACCTGCCCTAGTGTGAGGTGTCCCTGCCCGTGGCAGGGGGGTTGGGACTGGCTGAGCCTTGAGGTCCCTTCCAACCCTGTGAATCTATGACATGGGGTTTGGTGATGTGCAAATAGTCTAAGGAAAGATCTGGAGAGATCTTTTTTCTTTGTTTAGATATCCCTGGAAGCACTTCCTCATGCCTGGAAGCACTTCCTCACCCCTGGAAATGTTTGCAGCCAGGCTGGATGTGGCTGTGAGCAACCTGCTGCAGTGTGAGGTGTCCCTGCCCGTGGCAGGGGGGAAGGAACTGGCTGAGCCTTGAGATCCCTTCCAACCCTGGCAATTCTCTGCTATCCCTGGAAGCGCTTCCTCATCTCTGGAAGCATTTCCTCATCCCTGGAAGTGATTAAAGCCAGGCTGGATGAGGTCTTGAGCAGCCTGGGTGGGTCCTTGCCCGTGGCAGGGGGCTGGAGCTGGATGATCTTCAGGGTCCCTTCCAACCCCAGCCATTCCCCGATTCCCACGAGGTGGGGGTGGAAAGGGGGAGCCTGGCAGCCACTCCTGCACCAGAGAGAATAAACCCCTGGCTCCAAATGATCTGCTGATCTAATCAGGAAGAGATTAGCCACCTCTGCAGAGCTCCTCAGCGCAGCACCCCTCCCGCCCGGCTCGGGAGCCTGCAGGGAGATCCCTGGCAGGTTAATTTGCTATTGAAGGGCTCCCAGCTGGAATGAGCACTCCAAGCCTTAATGAAAGCTGCTGCCATCCACCCTCTGCCTCTCAGCTTGATGTGCTCCACCAACCTTCCTCCTCCCCAACCCACCCCCCCCCCTCCCCCAGGTGGGGAAAGGGCAGACCCCAGGGCCTCCTGCTTCATCCTGGGGAGGTGGTGAGGGCTTGCAGGAGCCAAGCAGAGGTGCTGAGGCAGAAGCCAAGCTGCCATTTGTCAGCTGCCTCTTCTTTTTGCAGGAGGATTTGGTGTGTTCCCAGCAAAAGTGGCCTTTATCTGGGGACTGTCACTCTGATTATTTCCTGCCTGTGCAGTGCCCCAGAGGTGTGCATAGAAAATGAAAAGGGATAAAGAGCCCCAGCCAGGCACAGCTCTGCCACAGGCCCTCAGCAACCAGCAGGGCTGAGGCAGGGAGGGGTGGGGGGAGGAGGCTGCCATGCTTCAGGGTGTAGGGGAGGGGGACTTAAAATTGTGCAGCCACAGAATGCAGCAGGGTGGAAGGGACCCTCAAAGGTCATCTTGTCCAGCCCCCCACCCCCTGCAGTGAGGGTTGCTCAGGCTCCCATCAAGTCTGGCCTTCGAAGTCTCCAAGGATGGGGTCTCCACCACACCACAGTTAGGATGCACCCCCAATGCTGGGTTCAGTTTGGGGACCCTCACTCCAAGGAGGACATGGAGGGGCTTGAGAGGGTCCAGAGAAAGCCAACGAAGCTGGGGAAGGGTCTGGAGAACAGGGCTGGGGAGGACCAGCTGAGGGAGCTAGGGGTGGTCAGCCTGGAGGAGGCTGAGGGAGACCTCATTGCTCTCTGCAGCTCCCTGAGAGGAGGCTGGAGCCAGGTGGGGGCTGGGCTCTGCTCCCTAGTCTCAGGTGATAGAAGGAGAGGAAATGGCCTGGAATTGTGCCAGGGGAGGGTTAGGTTGGAGATGAGGAACAATCTCTGTGCTGCCAGAGTGGTCAGGGACTGGCACAGGCTGCCCAGGGAGGTGGTGGAGCCCCCATGGCTGGAGGTGTTCAAGGAGCCTGTGGCCATGGCACCTGGGGCCATGGTTGGGTGGCCATGGTGGGGTTGGGTTGCTGGTTGGACTGGAGGATCTTAGAGGCCTTTCCCAACCCAACTGCTGACAAGGACAAACTCCATGCAGGTCTGAGGGCAGCATCCCATGCTTCCACGTTGCCACAGTCAAGGTCTGTAGCAGCCCAGAAGCATCCCATGGAGCCAGGCTGCCACAATCAAGGTCTGTAACACCCCCACACCCCTCACCCCACTGCTGCCTTTGCACAGCCCAGCTTCCCCACCATCTTCTCCTGTCTCCATCACCCTCCTCTCACCTCACACACAATTTCTGCAGACCTCCTTGACCTGCCAGCCATGGGCTAGAAGCTTCCCTTGCAGCCCAGGCAGGGTTTGGATGGGTTCTGGCCCCCCATCAGGAGCAGGAGGAAGAGCTGAGTCAGTGGCTCTGGATTCCCCTCTCCCCTCCTCTGCCAGCCCCAAGTCCCCTAAGCAGTTTCCTTCTCCCTCTGTGTTTGCACCCTTCAGGCACTCAGCGACAGTTATCCGGCTCCTGCCTGCATGATTGATCAGCAAAGCCAGACAGATTTAGTTCATTTAATCTGCCTCCTAAATCCCATCCTTCAGCCCCTTCAGCATCTCCCTGGTGTCTCTCCATTGTGTCTCTATCTCCTCGGGACGGCAGTGCCGCCAGCTGTGCCCGGGCACAGGAGCCCAGCTGTGCCCAGGCCGCCGGCAGGGCTGGCTGCTGTCACCCCCATGCCCAGCAGCCCCTCCTGTGCCACGTGGCTGCTGCAGCAGGGCACCCTGTGGCCCCCCCAGCCCCCAGGACCCTCCGGTGGGGTGGGCAGTGCCCTCCTCAGACCCCTCTTAGCGCTTGCTCCTTGATGAGCTCTGAAGAAAAGAGCTCCTGGGGCCCGCAGCAGGAGGCGAGGGGCATGGCGGTGATCACAGAACCATGCAAGTGGGGGGGCTGGAAGAGGCCTCTGGGACCAAGACCAACCTCCCCTCCCCACCCTTAGAGCTCACAGTGCCACCACCACCAAACCATGGCCCTCAGCACCACATCCAGATGGCTTTCAAACCCCTCCACCACTGCCCCGGGCAGCTTGGGTCAGCGCTTAACACCCCTCAGGGTGCAGCAATTGTTCCTCATCTCCAGCCTAAACCTCCCTTGCTGCAGCTTGAGCTCATTTCCTCTCATCCTGTTGCTTCTTCCTTGGGAGCAGAGCCCAACTCCCACCTGGCTCCAGCCTCCTCTCAGGGAGCTGCAGAGAGCAATGAGGTCTCCCTCAGCCTCCTCTTCTCCAGGCTGACCACCCCCAGCTCCCTCAGCTGCTCCTTCCCAGCCCTGTTCCCCAGACCCTTCCCCAAGCCTGCTGGAGCAGGTGGGATGCACTCCATGATCTCCAGAGCTTCCCATCCAGCCCCCAGCACCCTGGGATCCCAGGGGGATCAGCACCACCGGCACAGCCTCTTCCATGATCTCCAGAGCTTCCCATCCAGCCCCCAGCACCCTGGGATCCCAGGGGGGATCAGCACCACCAGCAAAGCCTGCAGCCCTCTTCCTGGTGCCCTCCTCCCCAGCCCCTCTCAGGCTCCCTCTGGCCCCTGCTGCGATTCGCTTCCCTTCCCGAAGCCTCCCCCCCGGCTATCGCTTTCCATTGTCGGCTGGGAGATGGAGCCCTGAAGTTATCGCTGCTTGGGATCGCTGCCTTTTCATGCAGGCTGCTGGACTTCCTTTCCCCAACTCCTCTGGTAATTTCCTGCTTCTCTGCAACCCAAACAACTCCATTGTCAGCCCCCTGCTTCATTTCAGCGGCCGGCTCCCCTCCACCCCCTGCTCCCTGCCGGACGCCCCCGGCCCCTGCCGAGCCCCAACAGCTTCACCCTCCTCCTGCCCGAGGAAGGCGATTGGACTCCCCGACAACTTTCCCTTTGTTTTCCTACTGTCTGCAGACTCTCTTCAGCTTTCCTTCCTCTTGCTTTTTGTACTGTTAAAGGCAGATTTTAGACTCTTTGCAGCTTTTCTTTCCCTCTCTCTTCTTCCCCCCCCGCCCCGGCCCCGGTTGAAGGCAGATTTTAGGAGGCTGTGCAGCAGTTCAGCCGTTTGAGAGTCATCATTAATTTAATCTTCTTCCTAATTTATTAATGGCTCCTTCTTTCTCCTCAGCATTTGAGGCTCCCCTGGCATATTTGCTAAGCCCCTCTCCTTCCCCTTCTCCTCCCTGGCAGCCTTCGCTTTGCTCTGCCTGTTCCTCCTCCTCTCCAGCGGGGTCGAAGGCAGGCGCTGCCCCCCCCCCCCGCCTCCAAGACAGTCACGTCCCATCCCATCAGATCTCCCCAGCACTCCCTGCTGCCTGCTCTTTGTGTGCTCCTTGTTAGGTGACTGCCTGGAAGCCGTCCCCCTCCTTGAGGGAACATGTCAGGATGTCCCCAGGCCACCCTGCAACATCAAACCCTTTCCTCCTCCCGTCTCCCGCCAGCAGGCAGAGGTGTGAGGGGGCACGAAGCAGGGCCCAGAGCTGGCTGATTTATTAATTACAGCCCAGGAAAGGTTCAGCCCTCCCCAAGCTGGTGAGGCAGCTCGAGACTGGGAGAAGAAATGTCTCCTAATCAACTCTACTCTGCAGGCAAGACCTGGAGTTGCTGGTGCACAGCAGCTGGCACATGATAGATGGGGCAAAGTGGCATGAAAACATCGCTTAAAGAGAGGGAGGAAAGGTCTGAGACTGACCTGCTCCAGGAAATTTATTCAGCTTAATCCATCACTGCATGGCACAAGACCCTGCTGGCTGCAAAGCCCTCTGGAGCTCTTCAGGGGCTAGGAGGGGGCCCTGAAACTCCCCATCCCGTGAAGCAAGGGGGTGGCTGAGCCACAAGGGACCAAGCTTGGTGGGAATCACACAATCAGCCCCAGCATGGTGTTGGAAGGGACCTCTGGAGCTCATCCAGCCCAAGCCCCCTGCCCCAGCAGGGCACCCACAGCACAATGCCCAGCAGAACAATGCCCAGGGGGGGTTGGAAGCTCTCCACACAAGGAGACTCCACAACCTCTCTGGGCAGCCTGCTCCAGGCCTCCAGCACCCTCACACCAAACAACTTTCTCCTCCTCTTCACATGGAACCTCCTGGCTGCCAGTCTGTGCCCACTGCCCCTTGTGCTGTCCCTGGGCACCACTGAGCAGAGTCTGGCCCCAGCCCCTTGCCCCCCACAGCTCCTTTCTCTCTTGCTGAGCATTGCTCAGCTCCCCTCTGGGGCTGCTCTTCTGCAGGCTCAGCACCCCCAGGGCTCTCAGCCTTTGCTCCTCCCAGAGCTGCTCCAGGCCCCTCAGCATCTCTGTAGCCTCCTCTGGGCTCTCTCCAGCAGTTCCCTGTCCCTCTTGAACTGGGGAGCCCAGAGCTGGCCCCAGTACTGCAGCTGTGGCCTCTCTATGGCACAGCAGAGGGTCTTGCCAAGGAGCAGGGTGGGAGAGGGATGGGTGGCAACTGCAGGGGGCAGCTTCATGCTGAAAAGCAACTTGAATGAGACCTGGAAGCTGCCCCTGCTGAGGACCAGGCCAGCCCAACTTCTGGGTGTAGCCCAACCTCTCAGCCATGCTACCTGCTCCTGCACCCATCATCTCCCTCACCCTCCTCACTGCTCCCAGGGCTTGGCAGCTGCACTCCAGCCTCCACAGCTGGCAAGCAGCCGGTTGCCCCTTGGAGGCAATCTCCTCTCTGCCCCAGGTTGCCTCAGAGGCCAAGGGAGAAGGGAAGGAGCTGCTCAGGCAGAGGGAAGGCTGAGGATGTGACTTTGGGGTTTTTCCTTCATTTGCAAATGAAAGAGGCTCATCAAAGTCTGATTTGTTTTCTTCTTTCTTTTCCCTGGAAATGAAGTTCTGGAAGCTTTTTCTTGTGGAGCAGCCCAAATGTTGAGAGTCAACAAAGCCAACAGACGTCACTGCAATTTGGACTTCTTCAAACAGAAGGAGAGGAAGGAAGACTTTCAAAGGAAATTTGTTCCTAAATGTCATCTGGAACAAAGAGAGAGAGAGAGAGATTCCTCAGGCTGGAAATGTTGAAGCAGACATTTCGATAGCCCTGGAATGGTTAATCCTATGAAAATCCAATCAGATGGGAAGTGACACATTTCATTCCTTCCTTTGATGTGAGCAAAGCCACCAGAAATTCAAACAACTGCTGGAGACAGCCACTGAGCTCTGGGTGATCCAAGCAAGGTGCTGGAGTCGTCTTCTGGGCTGGAAACATCTAGGGCTGTAGCAGCAGCTGAGAGGGAGAGCAGCTATGGGGCTCCACCACCCCAGCTCCTGCAGGATGCTGTGTTGGGAGGTTCCAGCTCTACCCACTGCGGGGGGGGTTGGACTGGATGACCTTTAGAGGTCCCTTCCAACCCAGGTGCTTCTATGACCCATGGGTGAACACATGAGCAGGAGCAAGTTCTGCACCAGGAGGGTGGTGGAGCACTGGAACAGGTTGCCCAGGGAGGGGGTTGAGGCCTCATTCCTGGAGATATTCAAGGTGAGGCTCAGCAGGGCTCTGAGCAACCTGATCTGGTGGAGGATGTCCCTGCTGAGTGCAGGGGGCTCAAATGGATGAGCTTTGGAGGTCCCTTCCAAGCCAGACCATTTTATGATTCCATGATCCCATGATTCCATGATCCCATGAGTCCATGGTTCCATGATCCCATGAGTCCATGATCCCATGAGTCCATGATTCTATGATCTCATGAGTCCATGATTCCATGATTCCATGATCTCATGATCCCATGATCCCATGAGTCCATGGTTCCATGATCCCATGATCCCATGAGTCCATGATCCCATGATTCTATGATCTCATGAGTCTGTGAGTCCATGATCCCATGAGTCCATGATCCCATGATTCCATGAGTCCATAGTTCCGTGATCCCATGATTCCATGATTCTATGACCTCATGAGTCCATGGTTCCATGATCCCATGATCCCAGGAGTCCATAGTTCTGTGATCCCATGAGTCCATGATCCCATGATTCCATGATTCTATGACCTCATGAGTCCATGATTCCATGATTCCATGAGTCCATGATCCCATGATTCCATGGATCCATGGTCCCATAATCCCATGAGTCTATGGGATCATGGAACCATGACTCCATGATCCCATGTTCCTATGGTTGTGCAACCTGCTGCTGAGGACTCTCTAGAGGGAGCTGGGGTTGCTCAGCCTGGAGAAGAGGAGGCTCAGGGGAGACCTTCTTGCTGTCTACAACTCCCTGAAGAGAGGTTGTAGCCAGGAGGGGGTTGGTCTCTTCTCCCAGGCACCCAGCACCAGAACAAGAGGACACGGTCTCAAGCTGTGCCAGGGGGATTTTAGGCTGGAGATGAGGAGAAAGTTCTTCCCAGAGAGAGTTGTTAGCCATTGGAATGTGCTGCCCAGGGAGGTGGTGGAGTCCCCATCCCTGGAGGTGTTCAAGAGGGGATTGGATGTGGCACTTGGTGCCATGGTTTAGTCATGAGGTCTGTGGTGACAGGTTAGACTCCATGATCCTCGAGGTCTCTTCCAACCTTGGTGATTGTGTGTGAAATGTCTCTTCTGGGGACTGAATTGCCAAGCAAGAAATGTTCTGCCCAAGAGCACCTCAGGGCTGCCAGACTTTCACCTCCCCTGCAGCTAAACTCCTCCAGATGCCCACAGCCTGTCTTGAAGCACCCTGAGAGCATCCAAAGCTGCCTCTCTGGGACTGCTGCAGTCTTGTAGCACTGATGGACTTCTCTGTCACTTCATTCCACAGCAAAATCAAGTTAGGAGGGGGAGAAAAAAAAGCCAAAATCCAATAGTGTGATGAACTGGAAGTGTCACAGCAAAGTGGTGCTGCCAGGCTGCTAGAAGTGAGCAAAGTGGAGCCTGGTGGGCAGCAGCTGGGGCTCCCCTGCCCCGTGCTTTGCTCAGGATTGGCTCAGTCTCTCCCTTCTGGAGGTGCTGGAAGGTGTCCAGGGAAGGGTCAGGAGGATGAGCAGAGGGCTGGAGCTGCTCTGCTCTGGAGACAGCCTGAGAGAGTTGGGGTTGTGCAGGCTGGAGGAGACAAGGCTCTCAGGAGACCTAATTGTGGCCTTGCAGGATCTGCAGGGGGCTCCAAGAAAGCTGGGGAGGGACTTTGGAGGGTGTCAGGGAGGGATAGGGCTGGTGGGGATGGAGCAAAAGTAGAAGTGGGGAGATTGAGATTGGATGTTAGGAAGTTCTTCCCCATGAGGGTGGTGAGAGCCTGGCACAGGCTGCCCAGGGAGGTGGTGGCAGCCTCCTGCCTGGAGGTGTTTGCAGCCAGGCTGGATGTGGCTGTGAGCAACCTGCTGCAGTGTGAGGTGTCCCTGCCCATGGCAGGGGGGTTGGCACTGGCTGAGCCTTGAGGTCCCTTCCAACCCTGACGCTTCTGTGATTCTGTGATCTTTGGCTCCCACAACCAGCAGCAGAGGTGGTTTGATCAGTGTGAGGACAGCTTGGCTCCATCTCCTCCCGAGCAGGGCTGAGCCACGGGAGCCTGGCTGCGGTGTGGCTCAGGGCCAGGGCTGCCATGTCAGCCTCTTCATCCATTTATTCTGCTGTTTTGCAGAGGGAAAGAGCAGAAAGCAGCAGCAGCAGCACTTGGCCTGCAATGCCTCGTGGCTGCCTGCTGGCAGAAGCCAGCCCCAGCTAAGGGTGGCACAAACCCCCAGCAGACAATGAGAAGATCTAATTATAGCCAGGAGAAAAGCCACCAGAGTGGAAAGCAGGAGGACAAAAGCAACAAGGAAAGCCTGCTCTGGGCTGACTCATGGCTCACTTGACCTCAAGGAAGAAGTGTCCCTGTCTGCTGGAGTGAGCACACACAGGGATGACAAGCAGGTGTCACATCTGACCAGCTGGGTGCCTCCTGCATCACCAGCTGTGCCTCCTGCCAAGTAGCCCTCCCCTGCCCTGGCACAGGCACTGCTTCAGGGCCTCACAAGCCTCCCACCAGCCCACTGTGGAGAGCTCTTCCTCTTCTCAGGATGCTCAGACATTGGAACAGGTTGGGCTGATTTCTTCTCCCTAGTCTCAGGTGATAGAAGGAGAGGAAATGGCCTGAAACTGTGCCAGGGGAGGGGTGGGTTGGAGATAAGGAAAGATTTCTTTGCTGTAAGAGTGGTCAGGGATTGGCACAGGCTGCCCAGGGAGCTGGTGGAGTCCCCATCCCCAGAGAGGTTCCAGAAAGGTGGGGCCAAGGCACTTGGGGCCATGGTGGGGTTGGCTTGAAGGTTGGACTGGGTGAGCCCAGAGGTCTCTTCCAACTGAAACGAGCCTATGATGATTCTGTGAAGGCTTTGAAGGCTTTGCTCTCAGCTCAGGCATGGTCTGAGGGCACATCCCTTCACCCCAGCTGCACACCGACTCCTCCAGCACTGGCAGGCACAGCGAGGTGGCAGAGGTTGCTCAGCAGCTGAAGCTCTGCCCTGCTGCTTCTCACCTTACAAGTGATGAACCACAGAACCTCTCTGCTTGGGAAAGACCTTCAAGGACCATCGAGTCCAACCATTATCTAACTCTACCAGGACCACTACCCTTGAGCACCATATCTAGAGGGCTTTGGAACACATGCAGGGATGGTGATTCAACCACTGCCCTGGACAAACCTTCCCAGCCCGGCTCTGAGCATCTCCCATCAGGTGTCTGGACAGCCACAGCAGCAGTGATGTGGAGGAATGGTTGATGTGTTAGAGGAGAGCAGTGCAGCAGCAGCTGGATCACCCTGTGGTGGGTGCCTGGGGAGCTGCAGGCTGGAAGAAGGATGCTGTGTGCCCTCAGCACCGGTGGCCAGAAGCATCCCTCCACCATTCCCAGAGCCTCATTCCTAAGTGGACACTGCTGCTGAACTGGGAGCTGGAATCTCCTAGGGACATCTTGGACTGGGAGAGTCTCAGTGGGTTTCTGGAGGTCTTCTTCCAGTTGATGTGCAGCTAATTGGATCCCCCCCTAGGCTGCTTTGAAAGCTCTTCTCTCTGGCAGGAGCCTGCTCTGGCTGCTGCTGTGAGCAGGTAGTCCATGGTGCCCTTTGGTTTTGGCCAAGGCTGATAGTGGTTTGGGCTCCTTCTGCTCCCAAGCAGAGGAGTGGGGCTGTGTTGAGCCCTAAACCACAGACAAGGGCTTCAGAGCAGGAGTGAGAGAGCCTCATGGCAGCAGGCGACCGAGGGTTGCCTCATGAATTTTCTCCAGCAGTTGAGTTGGAGGCAGAAGCAGCAGCAGCTGTGTTCTGCCCACAAAAGGTGGTTGTCCCTCTAACCTGGCATGGGCTACCCCCAGCCTCTAGCAACCTCTGCCAGGCTCTCACCACCCTCATGGGCAACAACTTCTTCCTCACATCCAATCTCAATCTCCCCACTTCTACTTTTGCTCCATCCCCCCCAGTCCTATCCCTCCCTGACACCCTCCAAAGTCCCTCCCCAGCTTTCTTGGAGCCCCCTGCAGATCCTGCAAGGCCACAAGAAGGTCTCCCTGGAGCCTTCTCCTCTCCAGCCTGCACAACCCCAACTCTCTCAGGCTGTCTCCAGAGCAGAGCAGCTCCAGCCCTCTGCTCATCCTCCTGGCCCTTCTCTGGACACCTTCCAGCCCCTCCAGACCCTTCCTGGCACAGAGGCTCCAGACCTGGCCCCAGAGCTGCAGCTGTGGTCTCAGCAGAGTGGAGCAGAGGGGCAGAATCCCCTCCCTCCCCTGCTGGCCACACTTCTCTTGCTGCAGCCTGGCCAGGCAGCTCCTTCGCTGCGCTGCAGCAGCTCCGTGTCACTGCTGGCAGTCCCCGACACAGGCTTCCTCCAGCAGCTGACATCCACAAGGTCCCCAGTCAAGCAACTGCTGCTGCTGCCAGTGCTGAAGAGCTGGTCCAAGAGGAGTGCTGAAGTGGAAGCAGGAGCAGCTGGTGCCAGTGCTGGAGCCTGCTGTGCTCACCGAGTTGTGCCCGTGTCCTGCCAGCACCGCTGGATGTGCTGAGCTGTCAGGTCGGATGGAGAAGTGACACATCAGCCTCATCAGGTCACATCACAGGGTGGGGGAGGCAGCCTGGCAGCAGCAGCAGGTGCAGATCTCACCAGCCTGGGTTGGAGGAGGCCAAAAGCAGGGACAGCTCGAGGAGAGGCAGGGCTGCAGCTCGGCACGGGGAGGTGGGGAGTCCAGCGGCGATAAGGTGGCCTCTGTGGGCCCACCACTGTCCTATCACCCAGCCACAGCACTCAAGAGGCAATCACAGAATGACTGAGGTTGGAAAAGGTCTCCAAGACCGTCAAGTCCAGCTGTTAAGTTACCACTGCCAAGCCCAAGGCTCAGCCATGTCCCTCAGCACCATGTCCACACAGCTGTGAATGCCTCCAGGGACAGCAGTTCCCTCCCTGCCCTGGGCAGCCTGGTGCAGGGCTGACTGTCCTTCAGAGGAAGAAATTGTTCCTCATGTCCAACTTAAACCTCCCCTCGTGCAGCTTCACACCATTTCCTCTCATCCTGTTGCTGTGCCAGTCAGCTGTTGGGCTGGGAAAGGCCTCTGAGCTCACCCAGTCCAACCAGCAACCCAACCCCACCATGGCCACCAAGCCATGGCCCCAAGTGCCATGGCCACAGGCTCCTTGAACACCTCCAGCCATGGGGGCTCCACCACCTCCCTGGGCAGCCTGGGACAGTCCCTGATCACTCAGGCAGCAAAGATATTTTTCCCCATCTCCAACCTAACCCTCCCCTGGCACAATGTCAGGCCATTTCCTCACTGCCACCTCCTCTCAGGGAGCTGCAGAGAGCAATGAGGTCTCCCTCAGCCTCCTTTTCTCCAGGCTGAACACCCCCAGCTCCCTCAGCTGCTCCTCCCCAGCCCTGTTCTCCAGACCCTTCCCCAGCTTGGTTGGCTTTCTCTGGAGCCTCTCAAGTCCCTCAATGTCCTTCTTGGGGTGAATGGCCCCAAACCAAACCCAGCTTTCAAGGGGTGGTCTCAGCAGTGCTCTTAATGAGTGACTGTGGAGATGATTTGGCCACTGCCAACACTGAGCCTGGCCTAGAAGTCACAGAGCTCCTTGTCTTGACAGCTTTGGAGAAGAAGCCAAGCACCTGGCAGGTGACATACTTGGACAGGGCTGGGGAGGTTCTGCTGCCCCTCTGCTCTGCCCTGCTGAGACCACAGCTGCAATCCTGGGTCCAGCTCTGGGCTCCCCAGCTCCAGAGAGACAGAGACCTGCTGGAGAGAGCCCAAGGCAGAGCCAGGAGGATGATTTGGAGCCCTGAGCATCTCCCCTGTGAAGAAAGACTGAGAGCCCTGGGGCTGTTTAGTGTGGAGAGGAGAAGGCTGAGAGGGATCTGATCAATGCCTATCAATAGCTGAGGGGTGGGGGGCAAGGGGAGGGGGCCAGGCTCTGTTGGGTGGTGCACAGGAGTGAGACAAGGACCAAGGGAGGCAAACTTGAACAGAGAAGCTTTGACCTCAACAGGAGGAGAAACTCCTCCAGAGTGAGGGTGAGAGAGGCCTGGAGCAGGCTGCCCAGAGAGGCTGTGGAGTCTCCTTCTCTGGAGCCTTTCCAACCCCCCCTGGCTGCATTGCTGTGTGCCCTGCCCTGGGTGCTGCTGCTCTGGCAGGGGGCTGGGCTGGATGGTCTCTGGAGGTCCCTCCCAGCCTCTAATGCCCTGTGGTGCTGTGATGGATGTCCTTTGCACCTGGTGCACACCTCTGGGCAGCAGCAGCAGCAGGCAGAAGAGCAGAGAGAGGGGAGGGCAGCAGCAGCAGCAGGCAGAAGAGCAGAGAGAGGGGAGGGCAGCAGCAGCAGCAGGCAGAGGAGCAGAGAGAGGGGAGGGCAGCAGCAGCAGCAGGCAGAAGAGCAGAGAGAGGGGAGGGCAGCAGCAGCAGCAGGCAGAAGAGCAGAGAGAGGGGAGGGCAGCAGCAGCAGCAGGCAGAGGAGCAGAGAGAGGGGATGGCAGCAGCAGCAGCAGGCAGAGGAGCAGAGAGAGGGGATGGCAGCAGCAGCAGCAGGCAGAGGAGCAGAGAGAGGGGAGGGCAGCAGCAGCAGCAGCAGGCAGAGGAGCAGAGAGAGGGGAGGGCAGCAGCAGCAGCTCAGGCAAGCCTGGAGCCCGGCGTGCAGCAGCTCTGCATGGGCACACAGCTGGAGACCTCCGCAGGGGCCCAGCCCCCTTGCAGTGTTTACTCCGTGGTGTGTGACCCATCACACAAACGGCTCAATACCTTTGGCTCCGACTGCCCAGCCCCCCTGCTGTTTGCAGGTTGTTCCAGGACGCCTGGCTGCTTCCAGCCTGTTTTCCTTTCTGCCAGAGCCACCCATGAACAGCAAGGACTCTCCTCCGAAGGAGTTCTGGGGAGCAGGTTGCCTTCTGAGCCATGGGCCACGAAGAAGAGTGTGGCCAGCGGGGCAGGGGAGGTTCTCCTCCTGTTCTACTCAGCCCTGGTGAGGTCACAGCTGGAGCACCGGGGCCAGTTCCGGGCTCCCCAGTTCAAGAGGGACAGGGAACTGCTGGAGAGAGCCCAGAGGAGGCTACAGAGATGCTGAGGGGCCTGGAGCAGCTCTGGCAGGAGCCCTGGAGCTGAGAGCCTGGAGAAGAGCAGCCCCAGAGGGGAGCTGAGCAATGCTCAGCAAGAGAGAAAGGAGCTGTGGGGGGCAAGAGGCTGGGGCCAGACTCTGCTCAGTGGTGCCCAGGGACAGCACAAGGGGCAGTGGGCACAGACTGGCACCCAGGAGGAGAAAGTTGTTTGGTGTGAGGGTGCTGGAGGCCTGGAGCAGGCTGCCCAGAGAGGTTGTGGAGTCTCCTTGTGTGGAGAGCTTCCAACCCCCCCTGGGCATTGTGCTGCTGGGCAAGCTGCTGTGGGTGCCCTGCTGGGGCAGGGGGCTTGGACTGGATGAGCTCCAGAGGTCCCTTCCCACCCACACCCTGCTGGGCAGTGTGATCCTGGTGGGCAGACAGGCTGAGTCCTTCCAGAGATGGGAACTGGGCTCTGCTGGGAGAGTCTTGGAGCGAGCAGGACTGGGGAGCCTGCTCCTGATGGGGCCTCAGCAGTGCAGTGTCTGCAGAGCTGAAGGCTTCCTCTCCCCAGGTTTCTCTGCAGCCCCCTCCCAGGGCCCTGTTTCACTGCTGGAGCAAACTGTCAGTTTGTGGCCCTTTGGTGCCTGACTCCTCCAGCAAGCTCCTTCTGCTTTTTGCTTTACTCCCAGCTCCAGCTGCAGTTCCTGTATCAGTTCCTGAGTGCCTGACCTCACTTTTGTACTATTGAATTCCCTTCCAGGCCTCTTCCTGCAGTCTTTAAGGTCACCCAGTCGCTTCTGTTTGATATTCCACTGCTGCCCTGCCTCGGCTGCCTCCTTGGAATCCTCAGCAGGTTTTAGCACCAGGCTGCTCCCTTTGGTGCAGAGATCACTGGTGGAACTGCTAAGCACCAGCAGCCCCCCAATGGCTGTTGCAGGGACCCCATCAGTGTGCTGCCTGCAGCTTGCTGCTCACTCTGTCCACAGCCTCCAACTCCTGCCTCCCCTCTGGCCACCTTCCCATCCCTGCCCTCATTCCTTAGCCCTTTCTCCATTAATCCTCCACCTCCTCAGCAGTTTAATTAGCAGCTCCTCATGTGCATTACATCCAGTGCTTGACTGAGGTCCAGGGAGATGAGGTCTACTCCAGTTCCTTTGTCTGGGAGAGCAGAGAGCTTCAAGAAAGCTCTCAAGCCAGGCTGCCATGGCTGTGGCTTTGGTAAACCCACCTGGAATTGAATCCCTTTGCTGTTGACTTCACTGCTTTGAATGGCAGCTTCCTTTCAAGCTTTGCTCAAAGCCTGGCCTGCTGCTCAGGTTGCCTTTCCTCTAGATTTTGGTAAGGGTTTTTTTTTTGGGGGGGGGTTGGGTTTTTTTCTGGTTTCTTTCTGGTCAGCCAAACCTTCAGCCCAGTGAAAGCCTCCTGTGGGCACAAGCATCAATGTGGTGGAAAGAGACACAGGGAACAAGGGCTCTGAGGAGGCTGAGTGGCCTGGAGCAGCCCTGGGAGGAGCTGAGAGCCCTGGGGGTGCTGAGCCTGCAGAAGAGCAGCCCCAGAGGGGAGCTGAGCAATGCTCAGCAAGAGAGAAAGGAGCTGTGGGGGGCAAGAGGCTGGGGGCAGACTCTGCTCAGTGGTGCCCAGAGGCAGCACAAGGGGCACTGGGCACAGACTGGCACCCAGGAGATTCCATGTGAAGAGGAGGAGAAAATTTTGTGGTGTTAGGGTGCTGGACACCTTCCAGCACCTCCAGATCCTTCTCCAGAACTGGCCCCATAGCTGCAGCTGTGGTCTCAGCAGAGTGGAGCAGAGGGGCAGAATCCCCTCCCTCCCCTGCTGGCCACACTTCTCTTGCTGCAGCCCAGGCTCTGCTTGGCTCTCTGGGCTGCAAGTGCTCACTGCTGGCTCCTGGTGAGCTTACTCCTGACCTTCAGATCCATGGAGCCCCTTCCAGCAGGCTTGATCTGTGCTTGCAATGCAGGGTGCACCCAAACAGGTCACCTCCCAGCTGCAGAGAGCCCCATCCTGAGTGGACAGAGGTGCCTGTGAAGCAGGAACAGACCCAAAGGCTGTGTTTGGATTAATGGCTTGGCTTTTTCTTTTCCCTTCTCAACAACATATGTTTAGTAGCAGATGCTTCCTATGGGAACATGCCCAAAGAAGGGACTCCTTTCCTTGACCCTCTTTCCACACTCTGCAGACCCAAGGGGAAAAAGGAAGAGCAAACAGTTTGTTTTCAGAGGCTCTGGGAGCTGCTTTTCCACCCTGACAGAAGCCTTCAGCCTCTCCCTGTGTTTGCATACTCTGCTGCTTGCCATCTCCGGTCTCCAAACAACAGAGTCCTCCTGCCAGCCTGCAGTTTGATCTCCCAGCACAGCTCAGATCCTGCACCAACCCAGGAGCAGCCTAGGAACGGCTTGGGTTGGTTCCCAAGGCAGCCTGGAGTGCTTGAGAACATTGCATGGCTTTGAACTCGGGGAGGAGGGGCAGAGATGTTCCTGCAGCCTCCCCAGAGCCCCAAGTGCAGACAGGAAGGATTTCCCAGCTCTTCCTGATAATAAAACGTTGTAAATGACCTGAAAACTTAGCTGGAAATGCCTGGAAAGAACCTTTCAGGGGTCAGGGCCTGGGCTCTGGAGGCCAGGATCACAGGGAGCTCCTAAGCAGAGGCTGCTCCTGGGGAGCTGCACCTCCCTGGGCTGGGAGCACACCTTGCATGGCTTCAAACTCACAAGGAGGGGCAGAGATGTTCCTGGAGCCTCCCCAGAGCCCCAAGTGCAGACAGGAAGAACTTCCCAGCTCTTCCTGATAATAAAATGTAAACTACCTAAAAAACTTAGCTGGAAATGCCTGGAATGAACCTTTCAAGGGTCAGAGCCTGGGCTCTGGAGCCCAGGATCACAGGGAGCTCCTAAGCTGAGGCTGCTCCTGGAGAGCTGCACCTCCCTGGGCTAGGAGCACACCTCCTAAGCTTGTGAAAGGTTGGAATAGGTTCCCCTGAGGGGTGCTGGAGGCTCCATTCCATTCAAGGTCCAACTTGATGGGGCTCTGAGCAACCCGATCTACAAGGTGATGTCCCTGGCTGCCTGCAGGGGGGTCGGACAAGAAGGCTTTCAGTGTTCCCTTCCAACCTGATGGATTCTGTGATCCCATGATTCCATCCATGGCCTGGTTCCCACTCCTCCTCACATGGATCCTCTTCCATTTCTCCTCCTCCTTGCCTCTGGCAGGTTTAAACCCAGAAGATGAAGATGTCTTGTGACCAGAGGAGTGGCACAGGGCTGGCAAACTCAGCCTCTGTTCCCAGATCCCAGGCAGCCGCTTGGCCATCACTGGTGATGACTTTGGTTGCCTCTGGAGCTCACAGCCAGGTGCTCCAGGCCAAAGGCACAGAAGTCCTTATCAAGTTGTTATCAAGCTGTTATCAAGAAGTCCTTTTACCCACAGAACCTGGTGGGTAAAAGACACTGGAGGAGCTGTAAGCTGCTGGAGTCCTCAGCCTGGCTCTGCCTTGCTCTGTGGGCAATGCCTGGCTCTCCTCTCCCCACACAAGCGCTATGCCTCTCCGGCTGCAGCAGCACATCTGCTGGCAGGCAAAGAGGGCTCCTCAGCTTCTGCCTGTGCCACAGTGACACCAGCTCCAGGGCAGGGCCTCCAGCACCGAGCTGCAGCCAGCAGAAATGCTGAGCTGTGCTCTGAGTGCCGAGGACGTCCCCTCCCACGGCAACAGGAGCCCAACCTTTGTCACTTCCCAGTTCTCAGCTGCCAGAAACTGGGTGCTGGGCTCTGTGGGCTCCAGCCTTCTCCTGCTGACTCCTTCCTGCTCCCCATTGCCACCTCGAACTGCAACCAGCATTTGCATGGAGCTGAGCTGTCACAGGATCATAGGAAACCGGGGGAGGGAAGCTCGAAGGTCATCCTGCCCAACCCCGCTGTGGGCAGCAGGGACAGCTCCAGCCAGAGCTGGGTGCTCAGGGCCACAGCAAGGCTGACCTGGAATGTCTCCTGGGATGGGGCCTCCACCACCTCCCTGGGCAGCCAGTTCCAGGGTCTCACCACCCTCACTGTGCAGAACTTCCTCCTGATGTCCAACCTCAACCTGCCCTGCTCCAGTTTCAAACCATTGCTCCTTGTCCCATCCCCACAGCCCCTCCTGAACATCCCCCTCCCCTCCCCTCCCCTCCCCAGCTCTCCTTGAGCTCCTTCAGGTACAGAAAGGCTGCTCTGTGGTCTCCCCAAGGAGTCTTCTCCTCTCCAGGCTGAACAGCCCCAACTCTCCCAGCCTGTCTTAGTGGCAGAGGTGCTCCAGCCCTCTGAGCATCTTCTTGGCTCTCTCTTCTGGACCCTCTCCATCAGCTCCGTGTCCTTTGTGCGTTGAGGTCTCCATATCAGGACCCAGCCCTGCAGGTGAGGTCTCACAGAGCAGAGCAGAGGGGCAGGATCCCTCTCTCCAGCTCTGGCCACACTGCTTTGGCTGCAGCCCAGGCTGCCCTTGGCCTTCTGTGCTGCCAGTGCCCAGTGCTGGCTCCTGCCCAGCTTCTCCCCCACCAGCACCCCCAAGTCCTGCTGCTTTCAATCTTCTCATCCCCAGCCTGGACTGATATCAAGGGTTGTCCTGACCTATGTGCAGGACCTGGCACTTTGCCTTAGTGAACCTCAAGAGGTTCTCCTCAGCACACTTCTCTAACCTGTTCAGGACCCTCTGAATGGATCCCACCCTCCACTCCTATCAACCACACCACTCAGCTTGGTGCCACCTGCAGACTGGCTGTGCTTCTGCTCTTCATGGGTTTGCTGGCTGTGCTCTGGCTGTGCCCTGGGTGGTTTTTTTGGCTGTGCTCTGGGTGGGTTTGTAGCTGTGCTCTGGGTGGGTTTGCTGGCTGTGCCCTGGGTGGGTTTGCTGGCTGTGCCCTGGGTGGGTTTGTAGCTGTGCTCTGGGTGGGTTTGCTGGCTGTGCCCTAGGTGGGATTGTTGGTTGTTCCCTGGGTGGGTTTGTTGGCTGTGCTCTGGCTGTGCCCTAGGTGGGATTGTTGGCTGTGCTCTGGGTGGGTTTGTTGGCTGTGCCCTGGGTGGGTTTGTAGCTGTGCCCTGGGTGGGTTTGTAGCTGTGCCCTGGGTGGGTTTGTTGGCTGTGCCCTGGGTGGGTTTGTAGCTGTGCCCTGGGTGGGTTTATTGGCTGTGCCCTGGGTGGGTTTGTAGCTGTGCTCTGGGTGGGTTTGTTGGCTGTGCCCTAGGTGGGATTGTTGGCTGTGCTCTGGGTGGGTTTGTTGGCTGTGCTCTGGGTGGGTTTGTAGCTGTGCCCTGGGTGGGTTTGTAGCTGTGCTCTGGGTGGGTTTGTTGGCTGTGCCCTGGGTGGGTTTGTAGCTGTGCTCTGGGTGGGTTTGTTGGCTGTGCCCTAGGTGGGATTGTTGGCTGTGCCCTGGGTGGGTTTGTTGGCTGTGCTCTGGGTGGGTTTGTAGCTGTGCCCTGGGTGGGTTTGTTGGCTGTGCTCTGGGTGGGTTTGTTGGCTGTGCCCTAGGTGGGATTGTTGGCTGTGCTCTGGGTGGGTTTGCTGGCTGTGCTCTGGCTGTGCTCTGGGTGGGTTTGCTCACCTGGGCTGGGTTCAGGGACAGCCTCCCCTGCAGAAGGAGCTCTGCTGGTGCAGTGTGGTGGGATTTGTGTAGCTGCAAGGCTCTCCTCCTGTTGAACATCCCCAGTGAGGTTGTTATCAAGCTACCAGCTCAGCTGTGATGCTCACCTCGGTCAGGAGGCAGCAGGGAGCTGGCTGCTCCTCTCACCTTTCCTGTGCACCTTTGTCTCTCTGGTTCCTGTTGATGAATTCTGATCAACCAAAACATGGAGCCTTACAGCTTGATGCTGCAGCTGCTTGCTTGCTGGCTGTCCAAAGGGCCACAGTTTCACTCCAATTTCAGGGAGAGCAGAAGGAAATGACTGGATCTGTGGGTCTAGGGAAGAAAAGAGCCTCCTTCTCAACAAGAGAAAGCTCCTCACACCGTGGATCCATTCACCCTGCTTCACAGGAAGGATCCCATGGCAGCAAGCAACCCACAGGAGAGAGGACAGATTGCTCAGCTCAGGTCCTGGCAACAGATTCAGGGAAGAAAACCCCTCTGGGATGCCTGTCAAAGCCTATCTGTGACACCTAAATCCTCTGGATCACCAAGAGCAGATGAGGAGCCTTGCAGCCCAGTGGCTGGAAATAACAATCCTGCCAGGAGGCAGGAGCCATGTCTTGGAGAGGCACAGTGGGTTGGGCTCCTCTGGCTCCATGCCTTGACCTGGTCCCAGCAGCCTCCAGTGTGCTTTCAGAAGATGCAGAGGGGTTTGCTCCTTCCCCTTTGATGCTCCTACACCCCATGGTCTGACCCCATGGTCTGCCTGAGGAGTTGGCCACTGGCAGGCAGAGAGAGCAGTGCCTGCAGACCTGGATCCAGGTCTTGTGGTTGCAGTTAGCACAAATAAACTCCCAGGAGCTGCCTTGGATGGAGCCTCCTCATGGCTTGGGTTGGTTTGGGTTGGTTTGGGTTGGTTTGGGTTGGTTGTTTGGGTTGGGTTGGAGTGAGTAGGGTTGGTTTGGGTTGTGTTGTTTTGTGTTGTGTTGTGTTTGGTTTGGTTTGGTTTGGTTTGGTTTGCTTTGATTTGGTTTGGGTTTGGTTGGTTTGGTTTGGGTTGGGTTGGGTTGGGCTGGGTTTGGGTTGGGTTAGGTTGGGTTTGATTTGGTTTGGATTGATTTGGTTTGGGTTTGGGTTGGGTTGGGTTGGGTTTGGGTTAGATTGATTTGGTTTGGGTTTGGGTTTGGGTTGGGTTGGATTTAGTTTGGTTTGGTTTGGTTTGGTTTGATTTAGTTTGGGTTGGGTTGGGTTTGGTTTGATTTGGGTTTGGGCTGGGTTGGGTTTAGTTTGGGTTGGGTTGTGTTGGGTTGGGTTTGGTTTGGTTTGGGTTTGGTTTGGGTTTGGTTGGATTTGGTTTGATATGGGTTTGGGTTGGGTTGGGTTGGATTTGGTTTGATTTGGGTTTGGGTTGGGTTGGGTTTAGTTTGGGTTGGGTTGGGTTGGGTTGGGTTGGGTTGGGTTTGGTTTGGTTTGGGTTTGGTTGGTTTGGGTTTGGTTGGTTTGGTTTGGTTTGATTTGGTTTGGGTTTGGTTGGTTTGCTTTGGGTTGGGTTGGGTTGGGTTTGGGTTGGTCTGGATTTGGGTTGGGTTGGGTTTGATTTGGTTTGGATTGATTTGGTTTGGGTTTGGGTTTGGGTTGGGTTGGGTTGGGTTGGTTTGGGTTTGGTTTGGGTTTGGTTTGGGTTGGATTGGTTTGGTTTGATTTAGTTTGGGTTGGGTTGGATTTGGTTTGATTTGGGTTTGGGTTGGGTTGGGTTGGATTTGGTTTGATTTGGGTTTGGGTTGGGTTGGGTTTAGTTTGGGTTGGGTTGGGTTGGGTTGGGTTTGGTTTGGTTAGGGTTTGGTTGGTTTGGTTTGGGTTGGGTTGGTTTGGGTTGGGTTGGGTTGGTTTGGGTTGGGTTGGGTTTGGGTTGGGTTTGATTTGGTTTGGGTTGGTTTGATTTGGGTTGGGTTGGTTTGGTTTGGGTTGGGTTGGGTTTGGTTTGATTTGGGTTTGGGTTGGGTTGGGTTGGATTTGGTTTGATTTGGGTTTGGGTTGGTTTGGGTTGGGTTGGGTTTGGGTTGGTTTGATTTGGTTTGGGTTGGTTGATTTGGGTTGGTTTGGTTTGGTTTGGGTTGGGTTTGGTTCTTGGTTTTGTTTGGGGGTTTCTTTCTTTGGTTGGTTTGGGCTTTTCTTCCTCTTCTTGTCCAACTAAATCATGTTGTGGTGACCAGACAGGAGCCTGGAGCTGCTCTGAGCCTCCAAACCCCAGCAGCAGCTAAGCCTTGCTCTGCAGCTCTTGGCTGCCAGCCTGCCCGCCCCTGCTGCCCACGCCTGTCCTCGCTGTGTGCCACCACTGCTGGGCTGCCTGCAGGTGGGACAGCCTGCTCCTGGCAAGGGTGGGCACCTGCCAACCAGATGTTTCCAGCAGCAGCAGAGTGAAGCAGCCAAGATGAAATCTGGGGCAGTCCCTAGCTGTTCCCCACCTCACTGTCCCTGCCCTGCAGCGCTGAGGCTGCTGCTGTGCCTCTCGCCCTGACTCAGCCCTGTCCTGCTCCAGCAGCAGCAGCTGGCTGAGAGCCCTGGGGGTGCTGAGCCTGCAGAAGAGCAGCCCCAGAGGGGAGCTGAGCAGTGCTCAGCAAGAGAGAAAGGAGCTGTGGGGGGCAAGAGGCTGGGGCCAGACTCTGCTCAGTGGTGCCCAGGGACAGCACAAGGGGCAGTGGGCACAGACTGGCACCCAGGAGGAGAAAGTTGTTTGGTGTGAGGGTGCTGGAGGCCTGGAGCAGGCTGCCCAGAGAGGTTGTGGAGTCTCCTTGTGTGGAGAGCTTCCAACCCCCTCTGGGCATTGTGCTGCTGGGCATTGTGCTGTGGGTGCCCTGCTGGAGCAGGGGGCTTGGGCTGGGTGAGCTCCAGAGGTCCCTTCCAAAACACACCCTGCTGGGCAGTGTGATCCTGGTGGGCAGACAGGCTGAGTCCTTTCAGAGATGGGAACTGGGCTCTGCTGGGAGAGTCTTGGAGCGAGCAGGACTGGGGAGCCTGCTCCTGCTGGGGCCTCAGCAGTGCAGTGTCTGCAGAGCTGAAGGCTTCCTCTCCCCAGGTTTCTCTGCAGCCCCCTCCCAGGGGCCTGCTTTAGCAGGGGGTTGAACTGGATCCTCTCCAGAGCTCCTTTCCAACCCTCCCCGCTCCAGGATTCTGTGATCTCCGTGCTCTGCATCCTGGTCCTTGGCACTTCTCAACACATGTCAGCGCTGTCACCCACCAGCTGCACCTCCCAGGCACTTCCCAGGCACCCTGATGCCCACCATGGCCAACAGCTTCCCACTCCTGCTGTCCAGCAGCTGCCCAGCTCTGTGGGAAGGAGGAGGAGGCCACTGCCCACGTTCCCAGCCTCTGCTTCCCCAGCCAGGGTAGCGCCTGACCTGAGGTTTGTGACCCTCTGGCCCAGCTGCCTCTGAATGAGGAACATTCATTTCACAGTGCCAGGCTCCCACTGAACCCTTTCCCCTTATTTCTCACATCATTGCCAGTCTCCCCTGTTTCAGTGGCTGTGGCCAGCAGTTTCCCTTAACTGTCCCAAAGGGTCATTAATCAAAGGAGCAGCCCTGCTCCGTGCCGTGCAGGAGACACCTCCCCTGCTGCAGCCCTCTGGAAGTCATCTTCACACAGCTGGGCTTGAGCCCTGCACCACCTCCTGCAGCCTCACCATGGGCCTGCTCTCCTCTGCTGGCTCTGGCTGCCAGCCTGCCTGCTGTCCTCAGTGTGTGAGCCTGGACTCCTTGCTGGGCCCTGCCTGTGCCAGCCTGCCACGCTCCTTAGCATCCCAGCCGATGCAGGTGGATGTCCTCCTAGCGCTCTTTGCCTGGACCCCTGCTGAGGTCCAGCCGGGGCAGGCTGTTGGCTGGTTCCAGGAAGCATGCCAGCATCTCTAACAAGGGAGAATCTGTCCAGCAGAGCTTCTGCAGCAGCATCAGGACCTGCCTGCTTCAGCCCCCTGCCTGCTTCAGGCCCCCATTGCCTGCTTCAGCTCCCTGCCTGCTTCATCACCCTCCTGCCTGCCTCATCTCCCTCCTGCCTGCTTCATCTCCTTCCTCCCTGCTTCATCCCCCTCCTCCCTGCTTCATCCCCCTCCTGTCTGCTTCAGCTCCCTCCTGCCTGCTTCAGCCCCCTTCTTCCTGCTTCATCTCCCTGCCTGCTTCAACCCCCTGCCTCCTTCATCCCTCTGCCTGCCTCATCCTCCTGCCTGCTTCATCCTCTCCTCCTCTCCTCTCCTCTCCTCTCCTCTCCTCTCCTCGAGTCTCCTCTCCTCTCCTCGAGTCTCCTCTCCTCGAGTCTCCTCTCCTCTCCTCAAGTCTCCTCTCCTTGAGTCTCCTCTCCTTGAGTCTCCTCTCTGAACCTCTCCTCTCCTCTCCTCTTCTCTTCTCTTCTCTTCTCTTCTCTTCTCTTCTCTTCTCTTCTCTTCTCTTCTCTTCTCTTCTCTTCTCTTCTCTTCTCTTCTCTTCTCTTCTCTTCTCTTCTCTTCTCTTCTCTTCTCTTCTCTTCTCTTCTCTTCTCTTCTCTTCTCTTCTCCTCTCTTCTCTTCTCCTCTCCTCTCTTCTCCTCTCCTCTCCTCTCTTCTCTTCTCCTCTCTTCTCTTCTCTTCTCTTCTCTTCTCTTCTCTTCTCTTCTCTTCTCTTCTCTTCTCTTCTCTTCTCTTCTCTTCTCTTCTCTTCTCTTCTCTTCTCTTCTCTTCTCTTCTCTTCTCTTCTCTTCTCTTCTCTTCTCTCTTCTCTTCTCTTCTCTTCTCTTCTCTTCTCTTCTCTTCTCTTCTCTTCTCTTCTCTTCTCTTCTCTTCTCTTCTCTTCTCTTCTCTTCTCTTCTCTTCTCTTCTCTTCTCTTCTCTTCTCAGTGGGGAAGGGGTGCAGGGTATCTCTTCATGGCAGCTCCCATGTCCTGCCTGTTCTCCAAGCCAAGAAGCAAGCCCCAGCCTGCTAAACCAGAAGGCAACCTAATTAAAAGGGATAAAAGGGAACAGTTTCCTGTGCAGAGCAGAGGCTTAGCTGGAGGGGCTCCTGGCCACAAGGCATGCCTAAGGCTGTGGATTTAGCAGGGATCAAAAGAGGGTTAGATCTGTAAATGGATTAGATGAGGTCCCTGGTGGCCTCCCTTGGACACACATTTGGCCTAGCCAGGAGATAAGGCTGCATGCTTTGGACCATAAAGCAACCACTGCTCATGATCTCAGGCATCTGCAAGGAATGGGATCCCTGCCTGGGGATCTGGCAGAACTTGGTCCAGGCTGGTCAAGAGCCTGAAGAGGCTGCAGAGGCAGCACTTCAGGCTGAGAAAGGAGACAGGGCAGTCATGGAGGAGAACAGCAAAGTGGGGCAAGCCTGAGCACAGATCCAGTCTGGGTGAGGAGCAGACTGAGAGCAGCCCTGCAGAGAAGGACTTGGGGGTGCTGGGTGAGGAGGTGCTGGGCATGAGCTGGCAACGTGTGCTGGCAGCCCAAAGAGCCAACCATGTCCTGGGCTGCATCAAAAGTGCTGTGGGCAGCAAGTCTAAAGCAGTGATTCTCCCCCTCTGCTCTGCTCTGCTGAGCCCCCAGCCCTGGGGGCCCCAGCACAGGGACATGGAGCTGTTGGAGAGGGTCCAGAGGAGGCCACAGAGATGATCAGAGGGCTGCAGAACCTCCCCTGTGGGGACAGGCTGAGAGAGCTGGGGGTGTTCAGCCTGGAGAAGAGAAGGCTCCATGGAGACCTCAGAGCAGCCTTCCAGTGCCTGAAGGGGCTCCAGAAGACCTGGGGAGGGATTGTGACAGGGGCTGGGAGTGCCAGGATGAGAGGGAATGGCTTCAAACTAGAGCAGGGCAGATGGAGACAGGAGGTTAGGAAGAAATTCTTCCCATTGAGGGTGGGGAGACACTGGCACAGGTTGCCCAGGGAGGCTGTGGCTGCCTCCTCCCTGGAAGTGCTCAGAACCAGGCTGGATGAGGCCCTGGGCAGCCTGGGCTGGTGGGAGGTGTCCCTGCCCATGGCAGGGGGCTGGAGCTGGCTGAGCTTTAAGGTCCCTTCCAACCCAGCCCAGTCTGTGACTTTGTGACTCTGTGAGTGGGCCCCAGCCCAAAGACAGCTCCACACCAGAAGGAGCCCCATCAGAGGCAGGTCCATCCAAACCCCTTCCTCAGCACCAGCAGATGCCACATGGCACGGGAGAGCTTTAAGGAGCAGAGAGAGACACTCTTGGCAGGAGCCCAGTGAGGAGAAGAGTTGAGTCTGGCTGTTGGCATTTCCCAGAGGCTCTGAGCACGGCAGGGACCCTCAGGCAGTCGAGAAAGGAGGGGGTGAGGAGGTGTGAAGGGTGGACTTGGGGCTGCTTGGCCACACCAGCCTCTCCTGCATGGATAAAGAAAGGATCTCTTTCCAACCAGCAGTGCTGGGAGCTGGGGGAACACACAGCCAGAGCTGGGGCTTCCCAGGGTGTGTGCTGAGCATTGAAGCCACTCAGCAAGCAGCAACCAAAAGGCAGCAAAAAGACCCTAAACAACCCCAAAACCCCCTCCAGTTCATAGCATGAAACTGGGTGAGCTGGGGAGTGCTGGAGTCAGGCAGCTGGAAGGAGGGGAGGAGAGGGTGGGGAGAAGCAAAAAGACCCCAAACAACCCCAACCCCTCCAGTTCATAGCATTAAACTGGGTGAGCTGGGGAATGATGCAGTCAGGCAGCTGGGAAGAGGGGAGGAGAGGGTGGGGAGAAGCAAAAAGACCCCAAACAACCCCAACCCCTCCAGTTCATAGCATTAAACTGGGTGAGCTGGGGAATGATGCAGTCAGGCAGCTGGGAGGAGGGGAGGAGAGGGTGGGGAGAAGCAAAAAGACCCCAAACAACCCCAACCCCTCCAGTTCATAGCATTAAACTGGGTGAGCTGGGGAGTGCTGGAATCAGGCAGCTGGAAGGAAGGTAGGAGAGGGTGGGGAGAAGCAAAAAGACCCCAAACAACCCCAACCCCTCCAGTTCATAGCATTAAACTGGGTGAGCTGGGGAGTGCTGGAGTTAGGCAGCTGGGAGGAGGTGAGGAGAGGGTGGGGAGAAGCAAAAAGACCCCAAACAACCCCAACCCCTCCAGTTCATAGCATTAAACTGGGTGAGCTGGGGAATGATGCAGTCAGGCAGCTGGGAGGAGGGGAGGAGAGGGTGGGGAGAGCAAGAGGAGGCAGGGAAAAAAAACCCCAAAGCACCAAAAACCTGGGGAATTCGCTTTGAGGAAAGTCATTAGAAAGGTTTGGAAGCCTGTCCTGAGGGGGCCAGAGGAAGAGCTATTGTGGGCAGCTATTGTGCTGCTCAGGAAGGGCAATGGCACCAGGGGATGGGAGGTGGGTGGCAGGGCTCCAGGGCTGGCCGTGCCAGGAGCACGAAGCCCTCTCCCTCTCGGGCCAGCAGCTCCAGGGGGTGGCTGGATCAGGAATTCCCTTGGATGCAGAGTGAGCACTCCTAGGGGATTTGCCATGGAATCCCAGGACTTGCCTGGCTGGAGGAGACCTGAAGAGCACTGAGGGCAAGCAGAACCTACCAGCTCCCTGTGCCTGACTCTTAGCCCACGTCCCTCAGCTCCTCAGCCAAACATCCCCAAGTGCCATGGCCAAAGCAGCTGCAGGGATGGGGACTCCACCACCTCCCTGGGCAGCCTGGGCCAGTGCCTGAGGACCCTTTCAGTGAAGAAACTTTTCCTAATATGCAGTCTGAATCTCCCCTGGTGTAACTTGAGGCCATTTCCCTTCATCCTGTGGAGCCCCTGCTCTGCTGGCAGACACAGAAGCTGCCTCTTTGCCATCTCAAAGCTGCCCAGCAGTGTGGGTTGGCAGCTCTGACCCAGCAGTTTTGTACCCCAGGGCTGTGGGGGCTGGAGGGAGTGGCAGAAGGACTAGGAAAGAGCAGGGCAAGACCCTGGGAGAAGGTTCAGCCTGCATGGATCAGTTCTTTACCCCCAGACCAAGCTCCTGCTTGACACACAGCCCTTTCTTTTTGGTGGTCAATAAGATGCCCATGGGCCATCAATGTGCCCTTGTGGCCAAGAATCCAAGGGGCTACCAGGGTGCATTAAGAAGAGTGTGGGCAGCAGGCTGAGGGAGGTTCTCTCCCTCTACTCTGCCCTGGTGAGGACTCATCTGGAGCATTGTGACCAGCTCTGGGCTCTCCATTTCAAGAGGGACAGGAAACTACTGGAGACAGTCCAGTGGAGGCTACAAGGATGTTTAAGGGACTGGAAAGTGTTCCTAGGTGACCTACCCAATGTGATCCTGCTTTGGACTCTCCAAAGGTCCCTTCCAACCCCTACTGTTCTATGTGTGAGGCTGGGCAGGGCTCTGGGCAACCTGATCTAGTTGGGGCTGTCCCTGCTGAGTGCAGGGGGCTTGGACTGGCTGAGCTTTGGAGCTCCCTTCCAACCCAGAGCATTCTATGTGTGAGGCTGGGCAGGGCTCTGGGCAACCTGATCTGGTTGGGGCTGTCCCTGCTGAGTGCAGGGGGCTTGGACTGGATGAGCTTTGGAGCTCCCTTCCAACCCAACCCATTCTATGATTCTGTGAAGTTTCTGACAGCAAAGCTCTCAGCCCTGAGGGCTGGCAGCTCTCCACACTGCTCCAAGCTGCTTGGAGCACCATCCCCAGAGGACACAGCAGCTGCAGGCTGGGTGCAGTTGAGAGCCATGGAGCTCTGCTATGGATCCTTGGGTTTGGTAAGCCCAACCCCAAAGGCCTTGAAGGACTGGCTGGCTGCCCTTCCCTTGGGCCTGCAAGATGTGTTAAAGTTTGAGTATCTTATATTGTGAGGTGTCCATGTCCAAGTTTTGCAGTCCAAGAGCATGCAGAAAGGTGAACTGCACCAGAGCAGTTCTCCTCCTGGTGTCATGGGAGTTCTCCTGGCCACCTGAAGGATGTGGAACACCAAAGGTTGCACCTAGGAAGAAAAAGCCCCTCAAGAGTGGTGGCAGGAAGACTCCTGCCCAGGCCACCTGAAGGATGTTGAACACCAAGGGCTGGAGTAGCTCTGCTGTGAGGACAGGCTGAGGGAGCTGGGGGTGTTCAGCCTGGAGAAGAGAAGATTCTGGGGGAGTCTTGGAGCTGCCTTCCAATACCTGAAGGGAGCCTACAGGAAGGCTGCAGAGGGAGTTTTCTTGAGGGTGTCTGGAGACAGGACAAAGGGGGAATGGTTTGAAGCTGAGGCACAGCAGGGTTAGGCTGGAGCTTCAGTCTGAGGGTGGTGAGAGTCTGGAACAGGTTGCCCAGGGAGGCTGTGGATGTCCCCTGCCTGGGGGTGTTCAAGGCCAGGTTGGATGTGGCCTTGAGCAGCTGAGTCTGGTTGAGAGGTCTCCCTGCCCATGGCAGGGGGGGTTGGAGGAGATGACCTCTGGGGTCCTTTCCAGCCTGAGCCATTCTCTGGTTCTGTGTCCAAAGGCTGCACCAAAGGAGCAAAAGCTCCTTGCAGGCGTTGGCAGGAGGGCAGGAGGCTCAACTCCTCTCCCCAGCCCTGCTGTAGGGTGCTGGTGCGATGGGGACCTTCCGCTTCAGCTGCCTGCAGCCACCTGCCCCCAAACTCATCTCCACTGCCAGAAAGGAAGCTCTGTGCTCAGACCTGGCTCCTAGGAGCTGCTGCCATCTCCTCTGACTTCCCAAAGCCCCCAACAGCATGCAGGGGTGGAGCCCAGCTGGTGCTGCAGGGTGCTCTGCCCTGTGGGGTGGGGAGGAGCCGGATCCTGGGCTTGGTTTCGCTGCTCTGCTGATCTCTGCCCCGAGGTTTCTCAGGGTGGGGGACACTCCAAACGTGCCACCACGGGTGCTGGGGCTTTTTGTTCAGCAGCAGGAGCAGGAGAGCTGGAAGCATCTGGGCTGGGACTGCATGTCACTGTCACTGAGGTTCAGCACAGAACTTCCTTGCCAGAAGGAAGTGCAGAGCAGCTGCCGCCGCTCTGACAACAGCCAGAGCAGCCTGGTGCCTGGGAGAGGAGGCTGTGGGCTCAGCACAGGCTCTGCCATGTGTCTACCAGCAGCAGCACCAGCCTGCTGATGGGCCTGGCTGGGGAGGTGATGTGGCTTTCCTCACCCCAGCAGATGCTAAGGTCTCTGACCTGATGGATGCAGGAAGCAAATCACAGAATCATAGAAGCACAGAATCAACCTGGTTGGGGAAGACCTCAGAGGTCATCAAGTCCAACCTATGGCCTATCACCCAACACCTCCTGACAACCAAACCATGGCTCCCACTGCCACATCCAAGCCTTTCCTGAACACCTCCAGGGATGGGGACTCCAGCACCTCCCTGGGCAGCACATTTCAATGGCCAACAACTCTCTCAGTAAAGAACTTTCTCCTCACCTCCAGCCTAAACTTTCCCTGGCACAGCTTGAGACTGTGTCCTCTTGTTCTGGTGCTGGTTGCCTGGGAGAAGAGACCAACCCCCACCTGGCTACAACCTCCCTGCTGTAGACAGCAATAAGGTCTCCCCTGAGCCTCCTCTCCTCCAGGCTAAGCAACCCCAGCTCCCTCAGCCTCTCCTCACAGGGCTGTGCTCCAGACCCCTCCCCAGCCTCATTGCCCTTCCCTGGACACATTCAAGTGTCTCAATGTGCTTCTTATATCCTCACCTCAGGGGTATTGAAAAGCTCCAGTCTCTGTAATAAAGCCCCCCTGGCTTTGCAGGGTGCTTTGGCTGCCAGCTCAGCCTCTCAGGGCTGTGTCAGTCAGACGGTATCATGTGGAGCTCCACCTAAACCCACAGGTCCCCCTAAAGCCAGGGTAGATCTCTTTGCCTGAGAGCTCCAGTCTCCCACCCAGGGTCCCTGGCTCCAGACAAGCTGGTGAAAGGAAACAACTGCCAGCATAGCAGAGGATCATGGTGGTTGGAAGAGACTTTCAAGATCACCAAGTCCAACTGTTAACTGCCAGGTCACCACTAAGCCATGCTCCTCAGCACCACATCCCCATGGCTTAAAAACCCCCTCCAGGGATGGGGACTCCACCACTGCCCTGGACAGCCTGGGCCAGGGCTTCACAACCCTTTGGGGGAAGAAATTGTTCCTCATGTGCAGCCTGGTGCAGCTTGAGGCCATTTTCTTTGGTCCTATCACTTGTTACTAGGCACCCTGGAGACAGGGTCGGTGTGACAATGCCAGGAGAGTAAACACTGCTGGCTCCTGGCTCCATGGTGCCAAGCACACCACCCCAGTGGTTTCTGGTGGGAGCTTCAGTGTTACTGCAGTGCTAACTGGTCAATGGTACCTGCTGCTGGCCTTCCAGACCTTTCCCATGCTGCCCAGAGCATCACAGAATCAGAGAGCCATAGAATGATTTTGGTAGGAAGAGAGCTTTCAGATCATTGAGTCCAAGCCTTTCCCCAGCACTGCCAGGGCACCACCAAACCATAGCCCTCAGCACCACAGCTCCACAGCTTTGAAACCCCTCCAGGGATGGAGACTCCACCACTGCCCTGGGCCAGGCCTTCACAACCCTTTTGGGGAAGAAATTGTTCCTCATGGCCAATCTAAACCTCCCCTGGAGCAACCTGAGGCTATTTCTCACTTGTTATGTGGAAGAAGAGACCAACACCCACCTCACTCTAACCTCCCTTCAGGGAGAGCAATGAGGTCTCCCTCAGCCTCCTCTTCTCCAGGCTGAACACCCCCAGCTCCCTCAGCTGCTCCTCCCCAGCCCTCTTCTCCAGACCCTTCAGCAGCTCTGTTGCCCTTCTCTGGCCCTGTCCCAGCTCCTCAATGTCCCTCATGGAGTGAGGGCCTCAAAACTGAGCCCAGTATCTGAGGTGCAGGCATGAGTCTCTCACTCCTTCACCACCTGGATCAAATGAAAGATGCCTGGATGCAGGCAGTGGAGAACTTCCAGTCTGGTGAGCATCCTGCCCAGCCATGCAGCAGGGCTTGACCCTCTGATCTCTTCCACTACTCTCTGTGGAGCCCATTGGCAGTGCCACTTGCTCCCAGGCTCTGTGTGCATCCCCCTGGCTTTGGCTTCAAGTCACTTGAGGTGTGGCAGTGTCTAGGTCTTGCACCCCTGCACCAGAACCCTGACTTTGGTGCCCCTTTTCCTCTGTCAAACTTTGCCTGCCTTTCTTTTCATGTGTTTCTTTTCTCCAGGAGCATTCCCAGCACCACAGAAATTCCCATGGCTCACTCTAGGACAATGCATTTGGAGAGAGACCAAGTGGAGACCAAATGGAGCCTGGGGAAAGAGCTGCAACGTCAGCAACCTTCAGCTGGCCACAACAAACGCCACAGCTCGTGGCCAGCCTCGATGGGACAGAGGTAGCCACCCCCCAAAAAGCAACTTGCCAACTCACAAAGGACTTTCTAAACCTGTAGAGGAGCTCCAGCCAGGTCAGATACCTCCAGCAGCTTAGCTGAGAGAGACTGAGGAGCTTGGGATCATGGCAGGAGCTTAGAATCATAAGGAGCTTGGGATCAGGAGGGGCTGGGGATGATGAAGAGCTTGGGCTCAGGAGGTGCTGGGGATGATGAGGAGGTTGGGCTCAGGAGGTGCTGGGGATCAGGAGATGCTGGGGATCAGGAGGAGCTTGGGCTCAGGAAGTGCTGGGGATGATGAGGAGGTTGGGATCAGGAGGTGCTGGGGATGATGAAGAGCTTGGGATCATGAGCAGCTTGGGGTCATGAGCAGCTTGGGGTCATCTCAGCTTGCTGATGGAGATGAGGACAAATCCCCAAGCAGAACAGGAGAGGTTTTGGCTCACAGTTGAGAAAGAGAGGGAGGATGCAGGCATGGAGGGACTCAGCTTCTGTGAGCAGTGCTGTTCTGCATTCATGGAATGGTCTGAGCTGGAGGGGACCTTAAAGGTCATCCAGTTCCACACCCCCTGCCATGGGCAGGGACACCAGGCTGCTCCAGTCCTGGTCTTGAACACTTCCAGATGTGGAACCTCCCCAGCTTCTCTGGGCAACCCATTCCAGTGTCTCACCACAGAACAGAACAGAGCAGGGCCACAAGGTCTGACATGGAGGAGAGCTGGGGGTTGATGTCTTCTCCCAAGTAAGTGGTGATGGAACAAGAGGGAATGGACTTAAGCTGCACCAGGGGAGGGTCTAGGCTGGACATTAAGACTTTTTGCTCACTGGAATGGTTGCCAAGCACTGGGACAGGCTGGTGGAGTCACCATCCCTGGAGGTGTTTCAGAGCCCTGGAGATGTGGTACTTGGGGTTATAGCTCAGTGCTGGACTGGGTAGAGCAGGCTTAATGGTCAAGCTCAATGATCTTGAAGGTCTTTTCCAACCTAAATGATTGAGTCTATGATTCTAAGAGGTTGGGTGGTGCTGGGCTAGACTGCACCATGAAGCAGGGAGGGACATACCCTGGGCAGAGGGACCCAAGGCAGACTTCTCACTCAGTGAGCACTTGCAGCCCAGAGAGCCAAGCAGAGCCTGGGCTGCAGCAAGAGAAGTGTGGCCAGCAGGGGAGGGAGGGGATTCTGCCCCTCTGCTCCACTCTGCTGAGACCACAGCTGCAGCTCTGGGTCCAGGTCTGGAGCCTCTGTGCCAGGAAGGGTCTGGAGGTGCTGGAAGGTGTCCAGAGAAGGGCCAGGAGGATGAGCAGAGGGCTGGAGCTGCTCTGCTCTGGAGACCGCCTGAGAGAGTTGGGGTTGTGCAGGCTGGAGAGGAGAAGGCTCCAGGGAGACCTTCTTGTAGCCTTGCAGGATCTGCAGGGGGCTCCAAGAAAGCTGGGGAGGGACTTTGGAGGGTGTCAGGGAGGGATAGGGCTGGGGGGGATGGAGCAAAGGTAGAAGTGGGGAGATTGAGATTGGATGTGAGGAAGAAGTTGTTCCCCATGAGGGTGGTGAGAGCCTGGCACAGGTTGCCCAGGGAGGTGGTGGCAGCCTCCTGCCTGGAGGTGTTTGCAGCCAGGCTGGATGTGGCTGTGAGCAACCTGCTGTAGTGTGAGGTGTCCCTGCCCATGGCAGGGGGGTTGGGACTGGTTGAGCCTTGAGGTCCCTTCCACCCCTGACACTCAGCTTCCCTGCTGAGCTCAAGGCTCCTGCAGCCTGAGCAGGGCCTGGGCACATCAAGAGTGGGAAGGAGATCCCAGCCTGCTTGCTTTCAGCCACATTATGAATGACCACAGGGATTAGTCCTCTGCATAGAGAGGATGAGCTGCTGGGAAGGTCATTAAGAACTTGCTCAGCTGCCTTCAGCACTGCAGTGGTCACTGCACACGCTGGGGACGGGAGGCAGGGGGGGCTGATATTAACTGCCTGGGTTACAATAATGTCATTGGCTTTTCCCAGGGGACAGCAGGCAGCTCTGATGACAAATGTGTCACAGCCTTGCTGCATAGGTTGCTTGCTAAGTGAGCCTCTTGCTTGGTGCTGCAGCTTCGCTGCTGGCTCAAAGGTCAGGGCCATGAGACTCCCTTGGAAACCTCAGCCCTGAACTGACTGCAGCTGCATGCTAAAAGCAGTGGTGATGGGCACAGGGCAGGAGGATCTGCCCAGGCCACAGGAAAAGGGAGAGGTGATGGAGAGCTGAAGGGAGAGCAAAGGAAATCATCCTGGACTTGTTCACACAGTTTGGGGGGAAAGAAATCCATGATTCAAGGTCAAGGGACACATGTGAGTGAGCTTCAGCATGGGAGCAGCTTCAATGGAGACCTGCTCAGTCTTGCTGAGTGTACAGAGAATGACAGAGTCCCAGCATGGTGGAGCTTGGAAGGGACCTCTGGAGCTCACCCAGCCCAAGCCCCCTGCCCCAGCAGGGCACCCACAGCAGCTTGCCCAGCAGCACAATGCCCAGGGGGGGTTGGAAGCTCTCCACACAAGGAGACTCCACAACCTCTCTGGGCAGCCTGCTCCAGGCCTCCAGCACCCTCACACCAAGCAACTTTCTCCTCCTGCTCACATGGAACCTCCTGGGTGCCAGTCTGTGCCCACTGCCCCTTGTGCTGTCCCTGGGCACCACTGAGCAGAGTCTGGCCCCAGCCTCTTGCCCCCCACAGCTCCTTTCTCTCTTGCTGAGCATTGCTCAGCTCCCCTCTGGGGCTGCTCTTCTGCAGGCTCAGCACCCCCAGGGCTCTCAGCCTTTGCTCCTCCCAGAGCTGCTCCAGGCCCCTCAGCATCTCTGTAGCCTCCTCTGGGCTCTCTCCAGCAGTTCCCTATCTCTCTTGAACTGGACCCAGCACTCTGGCTATGGCCTCATTAGGGCAGAGCAGAGGAGAACCTCCTGGCCACACTGTTCCTAATCCACCTCAGGAGACCTCTGGCCTCCTTGGTCCTGAGGGCACATTGCAGTACAAGCTGTGGTGCAAATCCCTGCCCCTCAGGTGGATCTGACTCGTGGTCACCTGCTCCTCTCTGTGACCAGCAGAGCTCCAGCCTGGCACTGTACATGTCAGAAGCTGGATGAGATCCCATCTCACCCTTCAGCTGGCAGGGAGAAATGGGGGTTAGAGGTGACACATGGCTGGCTGCACTCCCTGCCACCCCTCTGCCAGGCAGGTGCCACAGCTCCTGCAAGCACTTTGGAGCCACAGGCTGGGTGCTGAAGTCCTCCTGGCACTGCTCTGATGTGATGCTGGCCCAGGCAGCGTTGTGGCCATTGCTGGGCACCACCCAACACATTGACTCTGGGCCTGGCTGGGCTGCCTGGCACTCCAGGCAGGCCCTGGCACAGGCTGCCCAGGCAGGTGCTGGAGTCCCCATCCCTGCAGGTGCTCAAGAAAGGTGTAGCCAGGGCTCTTGGGGCCATGGTTTGATGGCTGTGGTGGGCCTGGGTTGATGGTTGGAGTGGGCCATCTCAGAGAGCTTTTCCAACCCAACCAATCCTGTGCTTCTCTGCAGCTCCCAGAAGCTTTCCTGGTCACTTCAGCACCATCCATGCCGCTCCAAATACCCATGGAGACAAAGCACTACCTTCTCCAAGCCTTCCCTGCACAGAAGACGCTGCCCTCTATACTCTGGCACCAGCCAGCAGCACAGTTTTGACCTGGGGGCTCAATTACTGCAGCTCATTATGTCTGGGAACAGAGCCAAGCAGGCTGAGAAAGCTTCCACTGGTGCAAAATGCAGCAGCCTGCCTGCTCAGGTGCCTGGGGGCTGGGATCCAGCAGCCTGCAGCTCCTGCTTCTTTACCCCTGCTCCCTTACCCCTGCTCCCAGCTAACCCTGCACCCCTGCCAGGCTCCAGCACAGCACCTGAAGCATCTCCCTCTTGCTGAGGACCAGCTTTATCCCAGCAGTGGGCTCCTCAGCTGGCCATGTCCAAGGCTGAAAGGGGAGATTGTGGCAGAAGACAGCAAGAGGCACAACGTCCACCTCACCTGGGGGACTCTCTGACTCTCCTGCTTGGTGTCTCCTGGCCTGAAGGTGTTCCCTATGGAGGAGTGAAGCTCCCTGGTCTTAGCTTGGGGTCAGACTCCCTGGGAGAGGAAGGGGAAGGTGGCAGGGGCAGCTGCAGGCACAGAGGAGGTGACAGGGAAGGGCAGGGGAAGCAGCCCTGGCTGACGTGTGTCTACCAAGCCACCAACCCTCAAAGCTGAAGCAGCCAGATCATAGAATGGCTTGGGCTGGAAGGGACCTTCAAAATCACCCAGTTCCAACCTGTCACCACAGACCTCATGACTAAACCATGGCACCAAGTGCCACGTCCAATCCCCTCCTGAACACCTCCAGGGATGGGGACTCCACCACCTCCCTGGGCAGCACATTCCAGTGGCTAACAACTCTCTCTGGGAAGAACTTTCTCCTCACCTCCAGCCTAAACTTCCCCTGGCACAGCTTGAGACTGTGTCCTCTTGTTCTGGTGCTGCTTGCCTGGGAGAAGAGACCAACCCCCAGCTGGCTACAGCCTCCCTTCAGGTAGTTATAGACAGCAAGAAGGTCTCCCCTGAGCCTCCTCTTCTCCAGGCTAAGCAACCCCAGCTCCCTCAGCCTCTCCTCACAGGGCTGTGCTCCAGACCCCTCCCCAGCCTTGTTGCCCTTCTCTGGACACCTTCAAGTGTCTCAATGTCCTTCTTAAACTGAGGGGCCCAGAACTGGACACAGGACTCAAGTTGTGGCCTAACCAGTGCTGGTCCTCAAGCTGGCCAGGCATGGGTGGTACCCCAAGGAGCCCAGACCAGCACAGCCTTGGGGATGTCAGGGGGGAGCCATCTGAGCTCTGTGGAAGAGCATCTCAGGCCAGCACCCTGTGCACTGCTTCCCACCTGAGACACTGAGCCCCATGTTAATGAGGCACAAGAGTTCCTTCTCAGCCATCTCAACTGGAAACCTCCATCAAAGGTAGTTAGAGACACTCTCAAGCCATGGGTGGAACTGTTGGGTGCTCCTGGCGCTTAGCTCAGGCTCCAGGGAAAGAACAACTAAATTGCCTCCTGGGCACCATGAGCTGGAGCAGTGTGGAACCACCACCCAAGGGGGCAGTCCCAAGAAGGAGGCCCATTGACAGCTGTCCCATGTTCCAGGAGGAGCTGAGTGCCTTTCCTTTGTGCTTCACAGCCCTGAACACCTCTCTCCTTTCACCTCCTCCCTCAGCCTCTTCCACGCAGCCCTTCCGCGTAAGCGAGCGAGCGCTGCAGCGCTGCCCGACCGCCGAACCCAACCAACGGGATCCCTTCCACCTTTCTTCCCCTCACCTTGCCCTCCTCCTCCCCACCACCCCCCCAGCTCCCCAGGCCTCCCCTAACTCACCCTGCTGCTAGTTTATGGGCAGAACATTTTGTCTGCAAAGTGCTGTCAGATGTGACATTAAGAGGCGCCGTAAATCAGGCGCGCGGGGCCCCTCTCCAAGCCTCTGCAGATGAAAACCTTTTATCACCATTTGGATCTGTTTGCAGTGGTATGAAAATTATGGCCCCAGTTTAGCATCAACTTCCCATTATTCATCTCCCTGGGAGCAGCTCCTGCTAAATTGGATTGTTTCGAGCCCTCCCTCCCCCCTGCTCGGCCCTCTGAGAGCCCAGCAGATCCCATCCGGCTTCTGGGCCTCCCCCTGGTGGGGTCTGTCCAAGGGGGGATGTCAGAGAGGGAGGGAGAGAGGGAAGCTGCTGCACCCTGTGGGTGCTCCTGGGTGAAGGAGGGCTTGGCAGGGAGGAGAGGAAATGAGAGAACCACAGAATCACAGAAGAATGGTAGGGGTTGGAAGGGACCTTGAAAGCTCATCCAGGCCAAGCCCCCTGCCAGAGCAGGATGGAATGGAATAGGATGGAATGGAATGGGATGGGATGGGATGGAATGGAATGGGATGGGATGGAATGGAATGGGATGGGATGGGATGGGATGGGATGGGATGGGATGGGATGGAATAGAATAGAATAGAATAGAATAGAATAGAATAGAATAGAATAGAATAGAATAGAATAGAATGGAATGGAATGGAATGGAATGGAATAGAATAGAATGGAATGGAATGGAATGGAATGGAATGGAATGGAATGGAATGGAATAGATTAGAATACAATAGAATAGAATACAATAGAATAGAATACAATAGAGTAGAATACAATAGAGTAGAATAGAGTAGAATAGACTAGACTAGACTAGACTAGACTAGAATAGAATAGAATAGAATAGAATAGAATAGAATAGAATAGAATTAACCAGGTTGGAAGAGACCTTTGAGATCATGGAGTCCAACCTATCACCCAACACCACTTAATCAACTAACCCACGGCACCAAGCCTCCCATCAAGTCTCCTCCTAAACACCTCCAATGATGGTGACTCCACCACCTCCCTGGGCAGCCCATTCCAATGGCCAACAACTCTCTCTGTAAAGAACTTCTTCCTAACATCCAGCCTGAACCTCCCCTGACACAGCTTGAGACTGTGTCCTCTTGTTCTGGTGCTGCTTGCCTGGGAAAAGAGACCAACCCCCACCTGGCTGCAACCTCCCTTCAGGGAGTTGTAGAGAGCAAGAAGGATAAGGATCACACAGGAACACAGCAAGGTGGGATTTGAATGTCCCCAGGCTGCCAGAGTAGATGGAGAAGCTTCTGAGTGTGTCCTGTACAGAAGTGGGCAGAGTGCCCTCTCCTGAGCAGCAGCCTGGTCCCCACTGATGCCACCTCCTGAGGTGGGGAGTGGAGGCTGAGAGCCATAGCTCCATGCATGCCTCTTCCTCTGCTCCTCTGTGCCCAGGGACTTTCTGGCTATTGGCAAGGGTCTGAAAGAGAGAAGCAGAGGCAATGGGTTCAGAAAGCCCAGACTCATAGAACTGCCTGTGTGGAAGAGATCTCCAGGTCACTGAGTCCAGCCAGAACCTAACACCTCCCTGTACACATCTCACAGGCCACAGCCCTCAGCTCCTCACCCAAAAGTCTTCTAAACACCTCCAAGGATGGGGACTCCACCACTCCCCTGGGCAGCCTCTTCCAGTGCCCAAGGACCCTTTCAGTGAAGAAGTTGCTCCTCATGTCCTACCTAAACCTCCCCTGCTGATTGTTATGGCATTGCCTCTTGTCCTGTTGCTTGTTGCCTGTGAGAAGAGCCCAACCCCCACCTGACTCCAACCTCCTCTCAGGAGCTGCAGAGAGCTCAGGCTCCAGGAAAAGAACAACTAAATTGTCCCCTGGACATCATGAGCTGGAACAGCATGGAACCACCATCCAAGGGGACAGTCCCAAGAAGGAGGCCCATTGACAGCTGTCCCATGTGAGCATGGTTTATGGTGGCAAGAGATCATGGAGGGTGGAGGGAGGGCTGCCCACTGGTGCTGGCACACGTGTGTGACTCCCCTGTGCATGTGAGAGATGGAGAAGGATCACAGGATCAGAGGCTCACAAGATGTTAGGGGTTGGAAGGGACCTCTGGAGGTCTTCCAGTCCATCCCCCCTGCCAGAGCAGGAGCAGAGAATCCAGCACAGGGCACACAGGAACACATCCAGACAGGGCTGCAAAGGCTCCAGAGAAGGAGACTCTACAACCCCTCTGGGCAGCCTGCTCCAGGGCTCTGTGAGCCTCACAGTGAAGAAGCTCCTCCTCATGTTGAGGTGGAACCTCCTGCGCTGGAGTTTCTATCCACTGCTCCTTGCCCTATCCCAGGCTGCAGCTGATGGAGAATCAAGGTTGAGCAGCAACAGGATGAGAGGAAGAGCTCCCCCTGCACACCCCACTGGATAGGCCACACCTTGAGTCCTGTGTCCAGTTCTGGGCCCCCCAGTTTAGGAAAGATGTTGAGCTGCTGGAAGGTGTCCAGAGAAGGGCAACAAAGCTGGGGAGGGGTCTGGAGCACAGCCCTGGGAGGAGAGGCTGAGGGAGCTGGGGTTGCTTAGCCTGGAGAAGAGGAGGCTCAGGGGAGACCTTCTTGCTCTCTACAACTACCTGAAGGGAGGTTGCAGCCAGGTGGGGGTTGGTCTCTTCTCCCAGGCAAGCAGCACCAGAACAAGAGGCCACAGTGTCAAGCTGTGCCAGGGGAGGTTCAGGCTGGATGTTAGGAAGAAGTTCTTCACAGAGAGAATGATTTGCCATTAGAATGTGCTGCCCAGGGAGGTGGTGGAGTCACCATCCCTGGAGGTGTTTAGAAGGAGACTGGATGGGGAGCTTGGTGCCATGGGTTAGTTGATTAGATGGTGTTGGGTGATAGGCTGGACTTGATGATCTTGAAGGTCTCTTCCAACCTGGTCTATTCTATTCTATTCTATTCTATTCTATTCTATTCTATTCTATTCTATTCTATTCTATTCTATTCTATCAGGAGTGATGCCAGGAGAAGAGCAGGAAGAGCTTCTTCCAGAGGAGGTTGGTTAGGCACACACTGGCTTCACATGGCCACCACCTTCTTCTACCATTCATGCTCAGAGGGCTGAGGGACACCAGGCTGTGGGTTCATTCTTGCTACCAAGAGGGACTGTCCTTGGGTGCCACCACGCTCCACAGCTGTGTGTGTGTGCCACAGAACAACAGCAGAGAGCTGCTCAGCCACGGCACAGCGATGTCCAGCTGAAGGAGAAGCTGTGAAGAATGGCCTCAAGTTGCACCAGGGGGAGGTTCAAGTTGGATGTTAGGAAGGGATGTCTTCACTGAAAGGGTCACCAGGCACTGGCCCAGGCTGCCCAGGGGGGTGGTGGAGCCCTCATCCCTGGAGGGGTTTAAAAGGTGTTTGGATGAGGAGCTCAGGGGCATGGTCTATGAGTCGTGTGCAGGGAGGTGTTAGGTTCTGGCTGGACTCAATGATCTTAATCATGGAATCATGGAATCATAGAATCATGGAATCATAGAGTCAGAATCATGGGGTCATAGAGTCATGGAGTCATGGAATCAGAATCATGGGAATCAGAGTCATAGGATCATAGAGTCATGGAATCATGGAATCATAGAGTCATGGAGTCATGGAATCAGAATCATGGGAATCAGAGTCATAGGATCATAGAGTCATGGAATCATGGAATCATAGAGTCATGGAATCATGGAATCATAGGATCATAGAGTTATGGGGTCATGGAATAATGGAATCATGGAATCATGGGATCATGGAATCATAGGATCATGGAATCATAGAGTCATGGGATCAGAGTTATGGAATCATAGAGTCATGGAATCATAGTCATGGAGTCATGGAATCATAAACCATAGAATCAGAATCATGGCATCATAGAGTCATGGAATCATACAGTCATGGGATCATAGAGTCATGGGATCATAGAGTCATGAAGTCATAGAGTCATGGGATCATGGAATCAGAGAGTCATGGAATCATAAACCATAGAATCAGAATCATGGCATCATACAGTCATGGAATCATAGAGTCATGGGATCATAGAGTCATGGGATCATAAACCATAGAATCAGAAACATGGCATCATAGAGTCATGGAATCATAAGAGTCATGGAATCATAAACCATAGAATCAGAATCATGGCATCATACAGTCATGGGATCATAGAGTTATGGAATCATAGAGTCATGGAGTCATGGAATCATGGGATCATAGAATCATGGAATTATAGAGTTATGGGATCATAGAGTCATGAAGTCATAGAGTCATGGAGTCATGGGATCATGGAATCAGAGTCATGGAACCATAGAATGGTTTGAGTTGGAAGGGACCTCCCAAGCTCACTCAGTCCAACCCCCTCTGCACTCAGCAGGGACATCCCCAACTGGATCAGGTTGCCCAGAGCCCTGCCCAGCTTCCCCTCGAATGTCTCCAGGGATGGAGCCTCAACCACCTCCCTGGGCAACCTGTGCCAGCCTTTTCCACCCAGCCAATTGATTCTGTGACTCCAAGGAAGGTGAATCTTGTAACGACTGCTCAGCACCTGAGGTCCCCAGCGTGGGAAGTGTTGCAGCCAAGTCCTCAGAGCCCTCATTTCCTCTCCCTGAGGCGGGGGAGGCGAAGCAGCAGCTGCACAGCCCTGGTTCTCCCGAAGCAGGGGGCTGGGGTGAGGGCTTCCAGAGCGGCAGAGGCGGGGGACACAGCCGGGAGCCCTTCGTTTGCGTCCTTACACCTCTCCGCTGCAGAGATCTCACCGCGCTCCTAATTGCCCATTTCTTTACTTCATTTTGGGAGGCAGGGCGGCCAGATGCTCTCCCAAACAAACCTCCGGGTCTGTCATTGCCAGGCAATAAGGATTTTAATTTGAACTCCATCCCGCTGCGACTGCTGGGAACGAGACAATGTCAGCGGCTCAGCAAACCCCCCCGGGGTGGGGGTAGGGGGGTGTTAGCTACCACAGGCAGGTTTGGAGCCAGGTTTGCTGAGCAGGTGACCCTCCCAATAAATCTGAGCGGTTCTTTAGGGGGGAGGGGATGGGGTTGAGTTGTTTTATTAACACTCACCCAGTGCTTGGCCCTCAGGCTATCATCTGGAGCCAGGCAGGTCCGTGCTAAAGATGCTCATCTCCTGTCAATCTCAGGGAGAAGGGAGATGACACTAATAAATACGCTGGCGCTGCTGGGAGTCCCTGCTGCTGGCTGGAGCCTCCCTTGCACTGCAGGCTGCTGTGGGAGCAGGGCTGCCTTCCTTCCCCCCCCACCCCCCGACCTCTCTCCATCCATCACGGATCGGCCACACTGCCAGGGTTCAACAATAGCGGCGATAATTAACCATTTAACCTGAATCAGGCAGCGGGGCTCGCTTGCTCTTTCTCTGTGTGTGTGAGAGAGAGAGAGAGAGAGCGAGCTGGGAAAAGCTGGCAGAGATCAGGTTCTGATGTGCTTCAGCTCGGGATGAAGTGTCATGACTCTGCAAAGAAAAACCACCCCCCAAAAAAACCCCACCAACCCCCAAAAATGTTGCTCCCAGCCTTTCATTTTGCTCTTTCAGCTCGTTAGTCCAAATTAAAACCAGCATTCATCCTCATCTCGGCTCCTTGAAAGCCCTCCAAGAGCAGGGCTATTATTCTTCCCCCGTGTCTTGAGAGCAGGATGAACACCACGAGACATCCACTTGCATTCCTGCTGGCCCAGCGGCTGAAGCAAAGCCCCAGGCTGCAGCTTAGCAGGGCCTGTCACCCACCTTGCCAAAGGGCCCATCACCATCCTCCACGTGTGCACTTGCAGCCCAGAGAGCCAAGCAGAGCCTGGGCTGCAGCAAGAGAAGTGTGGCCAGCAGGGGAGGGAGGGGATTCTGCCCCTCTGCTCCACTCTGCTGAGACCACAGCTGCAGCTCTGGGGCCAGGTCTGGAGCCTCTGTGCCAGGAAGGAGCTGGAGGTGCTGGAAGGTGTCCAGAGCAGGGCCAGGAGGATGAGCAGAGGGCTGGAGCTGCTCTGCTCTGGAGACAGCCTGAGAGAGTTGGGGTTGTGCAGGCTGGAGAGGAGAAGGCTCCAGGGAGACCTTCTTGTGGCCTTGCAGGATCTGCAGGGGGCTCCAAGAAAGCTGGGGAGGGACTTTGTAGGGTGTCAGGGAGGGATAGGACTGGGGGGCATGGAGCAAAAGTAGAAGTGGGGAGATTGAGATTGGATGTGAGGAAGAAGTTGTTCCCCATGAGGGTGGTGAGAGCCTGGCACAGGCTGCCCAGGGAGGTGGTGGCAGCCTCCTGCCTGGAGGTGTTTGCAGCCAGGCTGGATGTGGCTGTGAGCAACCTGCTGCAGTGTGAGGTGTCCCTGCCCATGGCAGGGGGTTGGGACTGGCTGAGCCTTGAGGTCCCTTCCAACCCTGACAATTCTCTGCTTCTATGTCTGCTGTGTCCCCTCTCTCTGAAGGCTTCCTGGGAGCCACAGAGGTGAATGTCCCTCTCAAGTTCTACACAGCCTGTGGCCTCCTGAGCTGTGAGTGTGGCTTTGTCTTTTCCATGCTTCAGGGTTTCTGGCTTCTGTCATGTGTGGATTTATGTTCAGCATGCAGGGAGATTGGAGCTCTCTTGGTCACTGGCCTGCTTGAGCCATCTGCACCATCAGGAGAGGAGTGGAGGGATGGGTGGAGGGGAACCTCATGAAGTTCAACCAGGGCAAGTGTAGCATCGTGGACCTGGGGAGCAACAACCTCCTGCACCAGTACAGGTAGGGGGTGACCTGCTGGAAAGCAGCTCTGTGGAGAAGGACCTGGGAGTGTTGGTGAGGAGAAAGTTCCCCATGAGCCAGCAGTGTGCCCTTGTGGTCTGCTGAGGTGGATTAAGAAGATTTGTGGCCAGGAGGTCAAGGGAGGTTCTCCTCTGCCCTAGTGAGGCCACAGCTGGAGCACTGGATCCAATTCTGGGCTCCCCAGTTGAAGAGAGGCAGGGAACTGCCTGAGAGAGTCCAGCAGAGGCTACAAAGCTGCTGAGGGGCCTGGAGCAGCTCTGGGAGGAGCAAAGGCTGAGAGCCCTGGGGGTGCTGAGCCTGCAGAAGAGCAGCCCCAGAGGGGAGCTGAGCAATGCTCAGCAAGAGAGAAAGGAGCTGTGGGGGGCAAGAGGCTGGGGCCAGACTCTGCTCAGTGGTGCCCAGGGACAGCACAAGGGGCAGTGGGCACAGGCTGGCAGCCAGGAGGTTCCATGTGAAGAGGAGGAGAAAGTTGTTTGGTGTGAGGGTGCTGGAGGCCTGGAGCAGGCTGCCCAGAGAGGTTGTGGAGTCTCCTTGTGTGGAGAGCTTCCAACCCCCCCTGGGCACTGTGCTGCTGGGCATTGTGCTGTGGGTGCCCTGCTGGAGCCAGGAGGGTTGGACTGGATGATCCCCAGAGGTCCCTTCCAAGCTCCACCATGCTGGGATTGTGTGATTCTGTGACTGCAAACAGCTTGACTGAGCTCCTGCTTCACTGCATTCCCCACTCATACAGCAAAGCTCTTCCAATCCCCTACGTGCTGCAAGCCTGGGGTCACAAACAGCATCTCAGAGAAGCTTCAGCCTCATGCTGGGTATGAATGTGCCACCACATGCAGCTCTTTCTCCCTCAGAGGAAACAGGGCTCTGTTGTCTGAGCAAGCACTCATCTCTTCAGCCTTGCCACACGCTCCTAGCTCACACGACCCAAGCCCAGTTTGCAGCAGAGGAGCTCAGTGAGCCAGGCAGGGTTTAGACTCGTCTCCTGAGGGGTGTTGAGCTTCATTTCATGCACCAATAAAGCTGGCCAGGGAGAGAGGAGGAGATGTGGCAGAGGAAAGCTGGGCTCACCAGTCAGCCCTCAGCAGGTAGTTTAGGGGAGCCCCCTGACAAGGGCTGGAGGAGCTCCAGTGTCTGCTGGCTGTCTGCTGAGGCTGTCCTGCAGACTGCAGACCTCTGCTGCTGCTCTGAGGGGGCCAGAAGAGCCACGGGGATGCACTTCCAGGCTGAATCCTGCTTTCCAATCCCCATAGGAGCTCAGCAGCCCAGCTCAGGGTCCTGATGGTGTCCAGCTCGAGCAGCACACCCAGAGCCACTGCGAGTCGGCAGCGGGTACGTGGCTGGGAGATGATGAAAGAGTTTCCTGGATGCCCACATGCAGAGCCTGCAGGTCCCACAGCACAGAGCCCTCCCTGGGAGTGAGCCATTCCTCCAGGACATTTCATAGCAGCTCAGCAGGCAGCTGCTTTGTCTCCAGCCACAAACCCATTCCTCACCCCGCCTCCTCTGCTCTCCTTGTGAAAGAGGCATCCTGAAAACTCTCTGCTTGGCTTCCCATCACACTCTGCCTTGTCCTGGAGGAGGGCTGTCCTGGAAGAGGGCAGTCCTGGCCCAAAAGGTAGATCTGCCCAGGGTGTTGACCAGCTCTTGAGGCTTCTGGAGAGGGAGGCAAGCAGCAGAGGTGGTGTTGGAAAGGCATCTGAATTTATTTCCAGCTGGAGGAGTGAGAGCAGAGGGTGGGTGGCAGGGAAGGGACTTCAGAGAGTGCTGCCTGAAGTCTGCCTCCAAGTCCTGTGTAGCCTTTGGAGAGCTCAAGACAGGATGGAAATTATGCTCCTGGGAAGATCTAGGTGCAGTTAATACCTGTTTTACATGGAGAGGCTGTGAGATGCTGCCATAGTCTTGCAAATGTTGTGACTTGGAAGCCATAAAAGCTGGAAGGAACATGCTAATTGAGAACACAGCCAGGCTGTGAAGCCAGAGGAGATACCAGGGCTGCCAGGAGAGAAACCAAGGCCCAGGGAAGGAGGAGGTGGGGGTGGGTGAGAGAATTGGGAAGGAAATGAAAGAGTGAGGGGAAAGAGGGAGCAAAGGGGACTGGTGGGTTCCCCAGGGCTGGCTGAGCCTCAGGTAACACTCCAGGCAGGTGCTGGAAAACCAAAGGGATTGATTCAAATGGAAGTGCCATTGGAGGAGAGGATTTAGAACAGATGGGTGGCAGGAATAGGAACCAATTGCCAGAACCAGGGAGAGTCACCCAGAAAGGTTAATGGCAAGGAAAGCTGACCCTCCCCATCCCCTGCCCATGGCACATCACAGAACCACAGAATGCATTGGGTTGGAAGGGACCCTCAAAGGTGATCCTGTCCAACCCTCCTGCAGGCAGCAGGGACACCTCCAACCAGAGCAGGCTGCTCAGGGCCACAGCAAGTCTGAGCTTGACTATCTCCAGGGCTGGGGCCTCTACAGCCTCTCTGGGCAGCCTGTTCCAGTGTTTCATCACTCTCGCTGTGCAGAACTTCCTCCTGATGCCCAACCTAAATCTGCCCTGCTCCACTTTCAAACCATTGCCCTTTATCTTATCACTACAATCCTTTGTCACAAGCCCTTCCCCAGCTCCCCTGGAGCTCCCTTCAGGTACTGGAAGGCTGCTCTGAGGTCTCCCTGGAGCCTTCTCTTCTCCAGGCTGAACAGCCCCAACTCTCCCAGCCTGTTCCCATAGCAGAGGTGCTCCAGCCCTCTGAGCATCTTTGTGACCTCCTCTGGACCTGTTCCATTGGCTGCATGTCCTCCTTCTGATCATCTTTGTGACCTCCTCTGGACCTGTTCCATCAGCTGCATGTCCTCCTTCTGATATCTTTGTGACCTCCTCTGGACCTGTTCCATCAGCTGCATGTCCTTGTTTTGAGGGCCCCACAGCTGGACACAGCCCTGCAGGTGAGGTCTCAGCAGAGCAGATCAGAAGGGCAGGATCCTCTCTCTCCATCTCTGGCCACACTGCTTTGGATGCAGCCATTGGACAGCTGTGGCAGAGGAAGGGAAGGTACCAACTATGAGACCCAGAGGTCTGTGTGGGCTGTGAGGCCTTCCAGAGGGTCAGGCTCTGTGTGTCAAGCAGAGGGGCAGAAATTGCAACAGAGCACAGAGCCATCAGGTAAATGACTAAATGGGATCTAATAGGGGAGAAGTTGCTTCAGGTTCTGGGGGAGGAAATCAGGCATCAGAAATCCATCACTGCTCAGTGAAAGGATCAATATGTGCACAGGGGTGATCTGGTCAATAGAATCTGTGAGGATGTTCAAAATGCTGCTGGGCAATGTTCCTCATCGAGAGACTCCTCGGGAAATTAACTCAGTGTGGGTCAAGAAGGAGGTTCCTGTCCTGGGCAATTCTCTCCTGCTTGAGAAATGGGAGAGAAAGGGTAGGAAGAAAACCCCCAAAAGCAGTGTGGGAAGGAGCTGGGCCCTGGGGTGAGGTGGGGAGCTGGGGGCAGCAGTGCTCAGAGCAGGCAGAAGTGGCTCGGGAAGGCTGGGAGCGGCGAGGCTGCCGAGCTCACCCGGGGCAGCATCGCCTTCATTCGGGCAGGCAGGCAGACGCTGAGCGGGAGCAGCTGCCAGATGCTGCTGTGGGACCTAGAGCCTGGGCCAGGGAAGGATGTGCTGACATTCAGCTGGAGTGGGCAGGAACGGCCAAGGGGGACACAAGTGTCTCACCTGTACGTGCAGGGAGCGGGGAGTCACAGCAGCTGCTGCCAGCAGCGAGGTCACCTTGAGCCAGGGTGGTGGCCAAAGGCGGCAAGGAGAGCCACCAGGAAGGAGAGGCAGAGGGAAAGGCACAGCTTCTCTTGGCCACTTGGTGAAGGGGAAGTGGAGCCAGCTTTGGAGGGTGGAGCGGGGTGGAGGAGTCTCCTGTGGCGTGGGGAAGGCAAGCAGCAGCCTTCATCCGGAGCCAGAGGGGCCTGGAGCAGCAATGGTGTGGGCAGCAGGAGAAGGGCAGAGATTGTCCCCCTGTGCTCAGCACTGCTGAGGCCACACCTCAAACCCTGGCTGCAGTCTTGGGCACCTCACTCCAAGGAGGACACTGAGGGGCTGGAGTGGATCCAGAGAAGGGCAGCAAAGCTGGGGGAGGGCCCTGGAGAACAGGGCTGGGGAGGGAGCTGGGGGTGTTTAGTCTGGAGAGGAGGAGGCTGAGGGGAGACCTCATTGCTCTCTACAGCTCCATGGAAGGAGGCTGGAGGCAGGTGGGGGTTGGGCACAAGCAATAGAAGAGGAAATGGCCTCAAGCTACCCCAGGAAAGGTTTAGCTTGGAGATTAGAAGAAACTTCCTCCCCAGAGCAGTGGTGGAGTCCCCACCCCCAGAGAGGTTTCAGAGACTGGGAGATGTGCTGCTGAGAGCCATGGCTTGGTGGGGACCTGGCAGTGCTGGGGTAATGCTTGGACTCGATGGTCTCCAAGGTCTCTTCCAACCAAAACAATTCCCAGTCTATGATTCCATGTCTTGCAAAAACGAGCCCATCCTCATCTTTTTGGGCAGGCTGCCAGCTCCTGTGTGGTATTTCTCTGGCTGGTTTGAAGCCCTGCAGGCTGAACCCCCAATACTATACCTGGGGGAAAGAGGGGGAGGGCTGGGAAGGGTGCAGCTCCCAGATAACAGGGCTCTCCTCTCCCACGGGCTGGGCTGGCCAGCCCCAGCTGCTCTTCCAACACTTTCAGCTGCATTTGCATTCCCATTTGCAGCAAGAGGTGACAGCCTGGTGGCTGTGTGAGTGACCCCCCCCAGGGTGCCCAGGGGGGGCAGCTTTTGCCCAGAGCCGCTGCTGGTGGCACCGCCCTCGGCTGCAGCAGCGATGCTTTAGCACAGGGCTGGCGGTGCTGGGGCTGATGCAATCCCTGCTGCAAAGCTCCCAGCACTGCTGGCAGGCTGGGAGGGAAGAGGTCCCAGGAGAGCTGCTCTGCACACAGCAAGCATGAGAACCGAGTCCAGGAGGATCACAAGGGTGCAGCGTGGCCGCGCTGGCTTAGGCCAAAGGCTGGGGTTGGCCTCCAGAAGGACTTTAGGGGATGCAGAGGGGGAGGGTGTAAGACACAGTGGGAGTTTAGAGAGGTCCTTCTCATCTCAGCCCTCCCCAGCATCCCACAAACAGCATTCCAGGAGCTTTCAGAGATGGGAGTAACTAACGAGAGGACAAGAGGTAACGGGCTCAAGCTAGGGAGGTTCAGATTGGATGTAAGGAACCATTTCTGGGCTGCAGGAGTGGCCAGGGATTGGCACAGGCTGCCCAGGGAGGTGGTGGAGTTCCTCCTCCCTGGAGGGGTTCAAAGAACAAGCAGATGTGGCATGGAGGACGTGGTCTGGTGGTCATGGAGGTGTTGGGTGGAACGTTGGACTCGATGATCTTGGAAGTCTCTTCCAACCTTAATGTCTCTATGACTCTAAGTTGCACCTGGATCATCATGTTCAGTGCTGCAGCTTTGTCTAATCCCTTTTCAAATCCCTCTTTCCAAATCCTTTCCTGGGTTTGGCCCCTGGCACCTCCCAGGGCACCGAGTTCCAGGGTTTAATTATGCTCTGGATAAATTGCCATGCTCAAGATCCCTCCCATGCTGTGTGCTGGACCCAGAGCTCTCAACAGCTGTTCCTGGTCCCTTTCTCACCCTTGTCCCCTCCACTGTCCACCCTCCCCACGCTCAGTTTAGTCTCTTTTCAGTGCCTGTGCCAGGATGAGCCCTTTGCAGGTCCCACCTCTGTAGGATGGAGGAGGAGAGTGGGAAGGGATCCACGGCTCCTGGGCTGCTGCAGCAGCAAGGGTGTTCTTAACTCCTTTCCTAACAACCCCTCACTTCTGAAGGGCTGTCTTACTGCATGGAATAGAATAGAATAGAATAGAATAGAATAGAATAGAATAGAATAGAATAGAATAGAATAGAATTAACCAGGTTGGAAGATACCTTTGAGATCATCAAGTCCAGCCTATCATCTAACACCATCTAATCAACTAAACCATGGCACCAAGCTCCCCATCCAGTCTCTTCCTAAACACCTCCAGGGATGGTGACTCCACCACCTCCCTGGGCAGCACATTCCAATGGCCAATCTCTCTTTCTATGGAGAACTTCTTCCTAACAACCAGCCTGAACCTCCCCTGGCACAGTTTGAGACTGTGTCCTCTTGTTCTGGTGCTGCTTGCCTGGGAGAAGAGACCAACCCTCACCTGGCTACAACCTCCCTTCAGGGAGTTGTAGAGAGCAAGAAGGTCTCCCCTGAGACTCCTCTTCTCCAGGCTAAGCAACCCCAGCTCCCTCAGCCTCTCCTCACAGGGCTGTGCTCCAGACCCCTCCCCAGCTTTGTTGCCCTTCTCTGGACACCTTCCAGCAGCTCAACATCTTTCCTAACCTGAGGGGCCCAGAACTGGACACAGGACTCAAGGTGTGGCCTAAGCAGTGCTGAGCACAGGGCAGAATGACCTCCCTGCTCCTGCTGGCCACACTGCTCCTGATCCAGGCCAAGATGCCATTGGCCCTCTTCTCCACCTGGGCACACTGCTGGCTGATGTTCAGCCTACCCTTCCTAGGGTGACATCTTGGCAGCAGCCTCCATGCTGAGCCCTGGGGCTCCTTCCTCACAGCCATGTGCTGGCTGTGCCCTGCAGAGCTGGTCTTCCTCAGCCAGTTTGTGTAGCTCCTTACATTAGGAACCATCTGCTCCCCTCCAAGGGTTCTCAGGCACTGGGAGCAGGCTGCCCACGGAGGTGGTGGAGTCCCCATCCCTGATGGTTCCTAAAAGAGCAGTGGATGTGGTGCTGGGGGAGGTGGCTGAGTGGTGGGGTTGGGAGCTCTAGGGCAGTGATTGGACTGAAAGACCTCAAAGGTCTCTGCCGACCTCAACAGCTCTGTGATTCTGTGAGCCCTGTGCTTAGCCTGTCCTCGGATAACTCCTCTCAGCACGCTGAGTCAGCCCGTTTCCAGCCCCTGAAGATGCTGGCTGGCTCAGCCCTGCTCCGAGCCCACTTGGAGGCAGCTTTGGAAGCCCTTTGCAGTTGTTTTGCTCTTCCCTTGGCTGCCGTTTCCTCCTCCTGCCCCCTCCTTGCCGTGCCTGCGCCGCGCTGCTCTGCGGGCTGGCTGCTCTTCAGCGGCTCTGCAGCCACCCAGGCACAACCCCGGGGCTGGAGCCTGCCCAGTGGCAGGGTGACACCGTGGCAGGCACCCCGAGGCAGAGCCTGCACCCTTCTGCTGCTGCCGGCTCGGGCTGGCTCCCGCTGGATCAGCTGGGAATGATGCAGCAACAGCTCTTGGCAGCTCCTCTCTCTTGCCTCACCAGGGACCGCCTGCAGACCCTCTCCCAGGCTCTTTGAGTGACCCTCCGCTGCTTTCCACCTCCCTCCATCCCCCCACGCTGCCCAAGCGGCCCCAGCTCCGCCTCTGACCCGCCTGCCCCTTGGCAGGGCGGCATCCCGGGACGATGGCAGCTCAGCTTTGATGAACATTCCTGCAAACAAACAAACCACCCCAAAACACACCCAACCCCCACAGCCCAACCCCAGGAGAAGCTTGAGAAGTTCCTGCTCCCTGTGGCTGCAGGGCATTGGTGTTGCAAGAGCGTTTTGCTCGGGCTACATCAATCTGCCTCTCCGTTCAGCCCTGGCGAGGTGGGAAGTGGTCCTCACTCGCGGGACAGCAGGGTGAGGAGGTGCCAGGCATGGGGGGGGGGCTGCAGCCAGAGGGGACCCCAGTGCTGCCCAGTGCTGCTGACTAACAGCTGTGGCCGGGCTGGGGAAGGAGGACTCCAGAGCAAGGCATTAACCCTTGTGAGGCAGCGATGCTGCCAGGGCTTGGCTGCCTGGCTCCGAGCGCAGCTCCCCGGAGCCGAGCTCCTGCCAGGGCTCCGCAGGGAAGCTGCTGCTCACGTGGCTTCCTCCCCGCCTCACAGCCCCCAAACTGCATTTACAAGGAGCAAAACATACATTCAATGAGCCTGGGATGTCAGAAGAAGGCTCTGCTGGGGTGGGGGGGGATGTTCTGGGAGAAGAGGAGAAACAGATGGTTTGTCCAGGAGAAAGGGGTGGGGGGGGGGATAGGGCTGGGGCTGGGGTGGCACTGGGGTGGAAACTAGGGGCAGATGTCCAAGAATAGTATTATTATGCCCCCCAGAGTAAGAATGGCAATGAACTGCTGGAGTAGGTCCAGAGGAGGCCACAAAAATGATCAGAGGGATGAAGAAACTCCCCCATGGGACCAGGCTGAGAGTTGGGGCTGTGCAGCCTGGAGAAGAGAAGGCTCCAGACAGCCTTCCAGGACCTGAAGGGGCTCCAGGAGAGCTGGGGAGGGACTTTGGGAAAGGGCTGTGAGTGCCAGGATGAGGAACAATGGCTTGGAGCTGGGAGAGGGGAGACTGAGACTGGAGATGAGGAAGAAATTCTTTGCAGTGAGGCTGGGGAGACACTGGCACAGGTTGCCCAGGGAGGCAGTGGATGCCTCTTGCCTGGATGTATTCAAGGCCTGGGCTGGTGGGAGGTGTCCCTGCCCAGGGCAGGGGGGGTTGGAACTGGATGATCTTGAAGGTCCCTTCCAACCCAAGCCATTCTGTGTGAACCTATGGTTCAATGTGCTGGGGTGAACATGTCCTCTGGTGTGCCCATGGCTGGTGGCCTGCAGCATGGGAAGCCTCACTGGCAGGATCAGTGCCTCAGGCTGTGGTTCAGGGTGCCCTCTCCACAGCCTGCAGGCAGAGCTGGATGCAAACATGAAGCATCCCAGCTTATAAACCCCAGCAGGGCGTGAAGGCTCTGGAAGGTCAGCTGGCACCATCCCCATCCCCATCCCCCAGCAAAGGCCGAGGGGCAGAGCCTGGAGTGGGTGGCTGGGATGCTCTACACGGTGCCCCTCCACCCATCCTCTCGCTGCTGCTCCAAACAGGAAACCAGAACCGTCCCAGGGGACAGCGAACGTGAGGGGGCTGAACGTATGGCCGGAGCCCGGCACATCGCTGCCGGCTCTCCGCGGCGGACAGCGACACGTCCTCGGAGTCCCCCAGCAGCGGACCCAGGCGAGCCAAGCCTTCGAGAGCCGGGCCGAGCTTGGCCTCGGGCTCCTGCTGCAAATTCCCACGCTGCCGTTTATCCCAGCACGCCCCAGGAAGCAACGGGAGATTCCCACAGGCAGCAGCAGCAGAGGCAGCAGCAGCGCTGCTCCGCCGCAGCCTGCATCTGCGTCCCGGAGGCGGGGGAGCACCTCCTGATCCATCTCTTCCTGCTGCACGCTCCTGCAGGTGAAGCCTCCCTCCCTCCGTCCCTCCCTCTTTCCCTCCTCGTCACGTTCAGGCAGGAGTCGTTCCCAGCTCCCAGCGATGTGTCAGGAGCCTTTTATTTTTCCCCAGGTGGCTTTTGTGTTTCACTCCTTGTTTGAGTCTCTTTCTTGGGAGCCACGCAGGCAAAGAGCAGCATGTGGATTTCCAGCCCTGCAGCACCTTGGGGAGGGCTGAGAGGCAGGCAAGGGAAAGCCTGCAGCAGGAAACCTGCGTGGAGGTGAGCAGGCTTCCTCACCTGCAGCTCTGTGCCCTCTGAGGAGGGTTTGCCATTCTTTAAGAGAGAATGGGGAGAGTAAGAATCTTGGCAAGGAGGAGGGACAGGTCCCTGGAGGGGCTTCAGAGAGGGGGCCATGCAGATCTACATGGAGGAGAGCATGAGAGGGAGGAGCAGGAGGAACAAAGAGAGAGGCTGAGACGGAGAGGAGCACCTCTAGGATGGTCCTTCCATGGCTTTGGGTGGGTGCTGCCTGCCTCTCTTTGGAGGAGGCCAGCAGCCTGCCTGAAGGAGGTGGGCAAGTCCTGCAGTGCTGGAGCACCTTGTGGTGCCCTCCTGCTTCATCCTTGGTGACCCTTCACAGGCTGAGTGTGACAGGTGGGGTGGCTGCTGTGGTCTGCACCGGCAGCACAGGCTGCATGCATCTGCTCCAGACCACCTCCAAAGGTCCTGCCTGCAGGATCAACATCCTGTCCTGTGGCTGCTTCATTCAGCAAGCAGGACCAGGGTGGGGATTGCCCCCCCGGATTCAGCACTGGTGAGGCCACACCAGCCTGGGACCCCTCACTCCAAGAAGGACATTGAGGGGCTGGAGTGGGTCCAGAGAAGGGCAACCAAGCTGGGGAAGGGTCTGGAGAACAGGGCTGGGGAGGAGCAGCTGAGGGAGCTGGGGAGGTTGAGCCTGGAGAAAAGGAGGCTGAGGGGAGACCTCATTGCTCTCTGCAGCTCCCTGGAAGTGAGGCTGGAGTGAGGTGGGGGTTGGGCTCTTCTCCCAAGGAACAAGCAACAGCACAAGAGGAAACAGCTTCAAGTTACACCAGGGGAGGTTTAGGTTGGCCATGAGGAACAATTCCTTCCCCCAAAAGGTTGTCAAGGCCCGGCCCAGGCTGCCCAGGGCAGTGGTGGAGTCCCCATCCCTGGAGGGGTGTCAAAGCCATGGAGCTGTGGTGCTGAGGGTTTAGTGGTGAGCTGGCAGTGCTGGGTTCATGGCTGGAACTGATGATTTTTAAGGTCTCTTCCAACCACCACACTCAGATGCAGGCACCTGGAGCAGAGGGAAAGGAGCAGCAGCAGTGAGGGTCACAGGGACCCCTGCCCCTCCTCCAGCATGGCCACTGGCCAAGGCAAGGGGCTGCTCCCAGGGCCCCCCAAGACTCAAGGCAGGGTTGGGAAGGAGGTGGGGGAAGGGGGATTGGCTTCCTGCCGGGACCCTTCCTCCAGCCCGAGCCTATTGTGCTGCTTCCTTCCTCCTCGCCAAGGCTGAGAAGGAGCTGGGCTTTATCAGGGTGCTGGATCAGGCCAGGTAATCCAGGCCACAGCTGCTTCCTGCCTGGTGAGCAGGAGGGAAGGAGACCAACGAGAACCTCAGCTGCTGAGAAACCCTGGCCAGGGACAGCCTGGGGCTTCGCTGCCCCACGCCAGCCAGAGCCCAAATCCTCCTTCCTGGGGCTTCCTGCTGCCTCTCCCAGCTACACCAGCAGGCAGGAAGGAATTCTTTGCAGTGAGGGTGGTGAGACACTGGCACAGCTTGCCCAGGGAGGCTGGGGATGCCTCCTCCCTGGAGATGTTGAAGGCCAGGCTGGATGAGGCTTTGAGCAACCTGGGCTGCTGGGAGGCTCTCCACATTTCTTTGCCCTCAGAGTGCAGGACGTCAAGCTGCACTGATGAGCCCTTTCTGCAGCAGGCTGCTGGGGGAGGATTGCTCTGAACTCCTGCCTTGCTTCTGACCTAGCTCCTCCTTGCTGTGGTTGCACTGCCAGCCAGAAGCACCCTGAGGAGCAGGCTCTGAGATAGAGGCTGAGATCTCACACTGTGATAAAGCTTGGAAGCCTCCCAAGAAGCCACACTCCATGGCTGCTTTCTCCAGCCCTCCCTGGAAGAGGCATTGCTCCAGGTGCTCGTTCGAGTAGCCTTTCACTGGCACCCAGCACCCTTCCCCAGGGCCCCATGCTGCTCCTGCAGAGTGGGTGGTCACCCCTGCTGCTGCAGTGTGCCAGGCTGTGGTCACACAATCCCAGCACGGTGTGGGTGGGAAGGGACCTCTGGAGCTCATCCAGTCCAAGCCCCCTGCCCCAGCAGGGCACCCACAGCAGCTTGCCCAGCAGCACAGTGCCCAGGGGGGGTTGGAAGCTCTCCACACAAGGAGACTCCACAACCTCCCTGGGCAGCCTGCTCCAGGCCTCCAGCACCCTCACACCAAACAACTTTCTCCTCCTCTTCACATGGAACCTCCTGGGTGCCAGTCTGTGCCCACTGCCCCTTGTGCTGTCCCTGTGCACCACTGAGCAGAGTCTGGCCCCAGCCTCTTGCCCCCCACAGCTCCTTTCTCTCTTGCTGAGCATTGCTCAGCTCCCCTCTGGGGCTGCTCTTCTGCAGGCTCAGCACCCCCAGGGCTCTCAGCCTTTGCTCCTCCCAAAGCTGCTCCAGATCCCCTCAGCATCTCTGTAGCCTCTGCTGGACTCTCTCAGGCAGTTCCCTGCCTCTCTTCAACTGGGGAGCCCAGAACTGGAGCCAGCACTCCACAACCTCTCTGGGCAGCCTGCTCCAGGGCTCCAGCACCCTCCTGCTCCTCCTGGCAGCCCCTGGGCCTGGCTGGATGCTGTTGATTTCCCCCCCACACCTGACGGATGGCCGCAGGGGTTCAGCCTTAGCTGATTTTCCACCAATTCCTCCGTGCAGCAGTGGGAGTTTTTTCAGTACTCTCTGAAGCAGGAGAAGACCTCCCTCTGCTTGTAATTGAACATCTGTGGGCTGCAGATACAATTGCTGCTTTGCTCTTGGGGAGGATCCAATTGGACTTTAATGGATTGTGTTGTGTGCTGCAGGACTGCTCGCCGGTGCTGGCCCTCACCTCAGGGCTTCCCCAGCTGCCCCTGCCACAGGACCTTGCTGCTGCTCCAGGGAGGTGTCCAACTGGACAGCTGAGCATCATGTCCTGGAGATGTGTCCAGGGAAAGGCAGTGTAGCTGGGGAAAGGGCTGGAGAACAGGGCTGGGGAGGAGCAGCTGAAGGAGTTGGGGGTGTTCAGCCTGGAGAAAAGGAGGCTGAGGGGAGACCTCATTGCTGTCTGCAGCTCCCTGCAAGTGAGGTGGGGGTTGGGCCCTTCTCCCTAGTCTCAGGTGGTAGATGGAAAGGAAATGGCCTGAAATTGTGCCAAGGGAGGGTTAAGTAGGAGATGAGGACAAATTTCTCTGCTGCAAGAGTGGTCAGGGACTGGCACAGGCTGCGCAGGGAGGTGGTGGAGTCCCCATGGCTGGAGGTGTTCAAGGAGCCTGGGGCCATGGCACCTGGGGCCATGGCTTGGTGGCCATGGTGGGGTTGGGTTGCTGGTTGGACTGGGTGAGCTCAGAGGCCTTTCCCAGCCCAACAGCTGACTAGCACAGCAACAGGATGAGAGGAAATGGTGTGAAGCTGCACGAGGGGAGGTTTAAGTTGGACATGAGGAACAATTTCTTCCTCTGAAGGACAGTCAGCCCTGCACCAGGCTGCCCAGGGCAGGGAGGGAACTGCTGTCCCTGGAGGCATTCACAGCTGTGTGGACGTGGTGCTGAGGGACATGGCTGAGCTCAGAGGCCTTTTCCAACCCAAACCATTCTGTGGCTCTCTGATGCTATGTGCAGGGCTGCATGTCAGCACCTCCATGCTGTCTGAGCCAGGGTCCATCATTTCCTGTGCAGGTCTGGGCTCAGGCTTCCCTCCTGTCTCAGAGGTCCCAGGAGCAAGGCGTGTTGTCATTGTTCTTCCAAGGATGCTGCTCTGCTCAGGGCTCAGCTTTCCGGGCCAGGTTCCTTTCAGGAAGGTTGGGCTTCACATCCCTTTGTCTGGTGAGGTTCTTCCTAGAAGGACTTGGTGCAGAGGATGATTATTTGTACTGCTGCTCCGCTCCTCCTTCCTTGTTCTTCCTGCAGGACTCTCGCTCTGCAGCCCTGCAGGGTGCTGGGGGGAGCCAACAGGAAAGAGCCCTCGCATTTCCCCAGCTGGGGCTGCATCCAGGCAACTGTTTTCCCTTCTCCTTCTGCCTTTGGGTTCCTCCCCACTCCATTGCCACGGGCTAAGGGATTGCCTCTCCTCCCCCACCCCCGCTCTGCAACCTCTGTGGCCGCCTCAACGCCGTTTGAAGCTTTGCCATCGAGCTTGTTGAAAAACATCTTAATTAGCTGCGGGGTAATTGGGGTTTTCAGGGCTCTCTCCTATTGTTCTGCTGCTCTAATTTCTTCTATTGATCTTCCTCCAGATAAGAACTCGGGGACCAGCCCGCAGCTCGCAGCTCCCGGTGCTGCTGGTCGGCATGCATTCACGCCCCAGGCTGGTGGCTCATGGCTATGTCCTGACTCTCAGCCCCTTCCCACCACATCATGCCGCAGGGGATGGGCCCTTTCCCCACCTCCTCAGTCCCGGTGGGAGGCAGGGATGCATTTGCAGCCCAAAAAAGCCAATCACAGTCTGGGCTGCAGCAAGAGAAGCATAGCCAGCAGGGTCAGGGAGGGGATTCTGCCCCTCTGCTCCACTCTGCTGAGACCACAGCTGGAGCACTGTGTCCACTTCTGGAGCTTCTGTGCCAGGAAGGATCTGGAGGTGCTGGAAGGTGTCCAGAGAAGGGCCATGAGGATGAGCAGAGGGCTGGAGCTGCTCTGCTCTGGAGACAGCCTGAGAGAGTTGGGGTTGTGCAGGCTGGAGAAGAGAAGGCTCCAGGGAGACCTAATTGTGGCCTTGCAGGATCTGCAGGGGGCTCCAAGAAAGCTGGGGAGAGACTTTGTAGGGTGTCAGGGAGGGATAGGACTGGGGGGGATGGAGCAAAAGTAGAAGTGGGGAGATTGAGATTGGATGTGAGGAAGAAGTTGTTCCCCATGAGGGTGGTGAGAGCCTGGCACAGGTTGCCCAGGGAGGTGGTGGCAGCCTCCTGCCTGGAGGTGTTTGCAGCCAGGCTGGATGTGGCTGTGAGCAACCTGCTGCAGTGTGAGGTGTCCCTGCTCATGGCAGGGGGGTTGGAACTGGCTGAGCCTTGAGGTCCCTTCCAACCCTGACAGTTCTGTGATTGTGTGCGGGTGGGCACAGAGGAGCGATGGGTACAGAGGAGCGGTGGCCATGGAGGAGTGGTGGGTATGAAGGAGCAGTGGGCATGGAGGAGCGGTGGGCATGGAGGAGCGGTGGGTATGAAGGAGCGGTGGGCATGGAGGAGCGGTGGGTATGAAGGAGCAGTGGGCATGGAGGAGCGGTGGGTATGAAGGAGTGGTGGGCATGGAGGAGCAGTGGGCATGGAGGAGCGGTGGGTATGAAGGAGCAGTGGGCACAGAGGAGCGGTGGGCACGGAGGAGCAGTGGGCACAGAGGAGCGGTGGGTATGAAGGAGTGGTGGGCATGGAGGAGTGGTGGGTATGAAGGAGCAGTGGGCATGGAGGAGCGGTGGGTATGAAGGAGCAGTGGGCACAGAGGAGCAGTGGGCATGGAGGAGCGGTGGGCATGAAGGAGCGGTGGGTATGAAGGAGCAGTGGGCATGGAGGAGTGGTGGGTATGAAGGAGCATTGGGCATGGAGGAGCGGTGGGCACGGAGGAGCAGTGGGCACAGAGGAGCGGTGGGCACGGAGGAGCGGTGGGCATGGAGGAGCGGTGGGCACAGAGGAGCGGCGTGCACAGAGGAGCGGCGTGCACAGAGGAGCGGTGGGTACGGAGGAGCCGTGGGCATGGAGGAGTGGTGGGCACAGAGGAGCGGTGGGCACAGAGGAGCGGCGTGCACAGAGGAGCGGCGTGCACGGAGGAGCGGTGGGTACGGAGGAGCCGTGGGCACGGAGGAGCGGCGTGCACGGAGGAGCGGTGGGTACGGAGGAGCGGTGGGTACGGAGGAGCGGCGGGCACGGAGGAGCGGCGTGCACGGAGGAGCGGCGGGCACGGAGAAGCGGCGTGCACGGAGGAGCGGTGCCCCGGGCTCCGCCACGGCGTCGACTGCGCTGCGGCAGCCCCGGAGCCGCGGCGGCTGTGCCTCCCGCTGCGGCGCGGCTGGGCGATGTGTTTCCATGGTAACCCCAAGGCTCCTTCCCCACTCCAGGTTTATTCAAAAGCGGGGAAAAAAAATGCTTCGTTCGCCATCAAAGGAGCCTTTCTGCTGGCAGCCCCAGCGCCACCTTCCCCTGCCAGCTAACGAGCCCGGCCGCGGGAGCCGGCTGCCCGCAGCCCTGCCCTCCAGGAAGCTGCTTCCCAAAGCAATCTTCCCTCGCCATGCCGTGGATGTCCTCCCCTGCCGCCCAAACGGGAGCTGTGCTGCAGAGCTGAGCTCACAAACCGTGGGGCTGGGCTTACAGAATCACGGAATTAACCAGGTTGCAAAGACCTCAGAGATCATGGAGTCCCACCTAGCACCCAACACCATCCAATCGACTAAACCATGGCAGAGTGCCTCAGCCAGTCGTATTTTAAACACTTCCAGGGATGGAGACTCCACCACCTGCCTGGGCAGCCCATTCCAATGGCCAGTCTCTCTTGCTGGGAAGTATTGCTTCTAACATCCAGCCCAAACCTCCCCTGGCTCAGCTTGAGACTGTGCCCTCTTGTTCTGGTGCTGCTTGCCTGGGAGAAGAGACCAACCCCCACCTGGCTACAACCTCCCTTCAGGTAGTTGCTCAGCTCAAGCCCTTTGCTCCCTCCACAGCCAAAAGTCTGCTTTCCCCAGTGTCCTCCCTTGCTTGGTCCATCTGCCTGGGTACAAACCCTTGCCCAAGTGCTCTTCTGGAAGGACATGGATCTGTTGGAGAGGGTCCAGAGGAGGCCACAAAGATGATCTGGCTGGAGCACCTCTCCTACAAGGACCAGCTGGAGAGCTGGGGCTGTTCAGCCTGGAGAAGAGAAAGCTCCAGAGAGACCTTAGAGCAGCCTTCCAGTACCTGAATGGGGCTACAGGAGACCTGGGGAGGGACTTGTGACAAGGGCTGGGAGTGACAGGGCAAGAGGCAAAGGTTTGAAACTAGATCAGAGTCGATTTAGATTGGACATTAGGAAGGAGCTCTTCGCTATGAGGGTGATGAGACACTGGAACAGGTTGCTCAGGGAGCCTGTGGATGCCCCATCCCTGGAGGTGTTTAAGACCAGACTGGATGCAGGCCTTGAGAAACTTGGTCTGGTGTAAAGTGTCCCTGCCCATGGCGGGGGGGTTGGACCTGGGTGATCTTGAAGGTCCCTTCCAACCCAACCCATTCTGTGAATGCAGCAGCAGCAGGCTGGGATGATGCCACAGCCCCAAAGCCACCTCCCCACCCCTCCTGGCAGCAGCACCTGGCTCCTTGCATCCCTCCTGTGCTGCTGTGCCACCTCACCTGGCAGCTGTGTCCGGTGGGTGGAGAGGTGACCGTTCCTCTGCCAGCAGACACAGCACAGTCCCGGGCAACCGGCGCTGCACAACTCGTCTCCACGCTGAGCAGCTTGCTGCAGGCAGAATAAATCTCAGGGCCCCTGTAAATCTTCTTGCTGAGGTAAGGGATGTGCATCCCCAGCCTGCTGCTGGCTGCGTCCTGCCCAGCTCCAGGGCACAGGAGGAGCAGCCTCTGCTTCACACCTGCTTTGCAGCCCCAACGGGAGAGCCGTGAGGTTCAGAAGTGAAACCACCACAGCTTGCAGAGCTTCCCCCTGCACAGGATCACAGGATGGTTTGGGCTGGAAGGGACCCCCAAAGGTCACCCAGTCCAACCCCCCCTGCAGGCAGCAGGAGCGTTCCCCTCCCTGCACTGGGGCATGCCCAGTTGTCAGGTGGATGGAAAATGAGCTGGCAAGGCCCACTGGGCTTGGCAGGGTGCAGAACTGGAGGGTCTTCAAGGCTTCTCCCACCCCAAAGCACTCTGTGATGTGATTGTGTGAGAAGAGACTCCCCAGCCAGCCCAGCTTCTGGGGCCCTGTTGCCACTTTTGCATCCTGCAGCAGGAGGCTGAGCAAACCCTGGTTGGCTGAGGCTGCTTCCTGTGGTCCCACATCTCCACATGTCCTGTGGGGATTCTCTTCCTTGTGCCCGGTCTCACCGTGGCAATGGGTTGCTGGCAGAGGATGGGGACCACCAGGACTTTATGCCAGCTGCTGTGTGAAGCCATCAGCTCATCTTCCTGCCTTGTCACAGCAGTGAACCATCCAGCAGCAGCCTCTCCTAAGTGGGCACCACTGAGCCAGTGACACAGAGGGGAAGATCTCTGGCTCCTTCCCCCAGATTAATAACACAAACCCAAGGAGCAAGGCAGCTGCAGCCCATGCCCAGAAGTGTGGAGGTGTTTTGAGCTCCCCAGCTATGCCATGGCATCCCTGTAGCCCTGGGTCTCAGCTTGCAGCCCTGATGAGCAGCAGCATGGGTGGGCCAAGGTTTTGTGGGACAATCCTGGGAGCTGCTACCCCCTGCCTAAGCAAAGGCACTGCAGGCATGTCCCAGCTGATGGTTTGCATTCCAGCAATGCTGTGGTTAGCTCCATGGCTCAGAGGACATTCCAATTGTTTCATTTTTCCAGCCTAATTTCTTCCCTTTGGATAGAGCAAATGACTGGAAACTTGACTCGTTCCAGAAAGCATCTCCACAGCCTGCACTGGGTTGGAAGGGACCCTCAAAGGTCATCGTGTCCAACCCCCCCTGCAGGCAGCAGGGACAAGGCTGGGGAGAGGCCTCGAGCACAAGCCCTGTGAGGAGAGGCTGACGGAGCTGGGGTTGTTTAGCCTGGAGAAGAGGAGGCTCAGGGGAGACCTCATTGCCCTCTACAACTACCTGAAGGGAGGTTGTAGCCAGGTGGGGGTTGGTCTCTTCTCCCAGGCATCCAGCACCAGAACAAGAGGACACAGTCTCAAGCTGTGCCAGGGGAAGTTTAGGCTGGAGGTGAGGAGAAAGTTCTTCCCAGAGAGAGTTGTTAGCCATTGGGATGTGCTGCCCAGGGAGGTGGTGGAGTCCCCATCCCTGGAGGTGTTCAAGAGGGGATTGGACGTGGCACTTGGTGCCATGGTTTAGTCATGAGGTGCTGGGTGACAGATTGGACTTGATGATCTTTGAGGTCTTTTCCAACCTTGTTGATTCTATGATCTCCAACTAGATCAGGCTGCCCAGGGCCACAGCAAGGCTGACCTTGAATGTCTCCAGGGCTGGGGCCTCAACCACCTCCCTGGGCAGCCTGTTCCAGTGTCTCCCCACCCTCATTGTGCAGAACTTCCTCCTGATGTCCAACCTGAACCTGCCCTGCTCCTGTTTTAAACCATGGCCTCTCATCCCATCCCCACAGGCCCTTCTGAACAGTCCCTCCCCAGCCTGCCAGCAGCTCTCCTTCAAACACTGAGATGCAGCTCTAAGGCTTCCCCTTACTGGTGAAGGCCTGAGCTGATCCATGTGCTGGGTATGGTTGTGGGTAAACTTGGAACACAGGCTTGGAGAATGGTGGTGGTGGATGCTGTGGATTGAAGAAGGAGCAGAGGGTTGCCCAAAGGTGGGGATGGAAGCTCTGCTGCTCCAGATTTGCTTCTTTGGTGTCTCAGCTGCTGCAAGAGAAAAGATGGAAAAGAGAGGAGAGGAGAGGAGAGGAGAGGAGAGGAGAGGAGAGGAGAGGAGAGGAGAGGAGAGGAGAGGAGAGGAGAGGAGAGGAGAGGAGAGGAGAGGAGAGGAGAGGAGAGGAGAGGAGAGGAGAGGAGAGGAGAGGAGAGGAGAGGAGAGGAGAGGAGAGGAGAGGAGAGGAGAGGAGAGGAGAGGAGAGGAGAGGAGAGGAGAGGAGAGGAGAGGAGAGGAGAGGAGAGGAGAGGAGAGGAGAGGAGAGGAGAGGAGAGGAGAGGAGAGGAGAGGAGAGGAGAGGAGAGGAGAGGAGAGGAGAGGAGAGGAGAGGAGAGGAGAGGAGAGGAGAGGAGAGGAGAGGAGAGGAGAGGAGAGGAGAGGAGAGGAGAGGAGAGGAGAGGAGAGGAGAGGAGAGGAGAGGAGAGGAGAGACTGGCAGGCAAGGAAGATGGAGAAGAGAATGTGACCAAATGCAGGAGGCTTTGGAAAGGTGAAGCGAGGGTGGGGAAAAACCTCATTGATCCTAGAGGCACGAGCAGCACTTCTTAGCCAGGTTGGACACCTGTTACAGACCTTGAAACAACAAGTCCCAGCAGCACTGGAGCTGAGCCATGCAAGCCTGGGGGGAGGGAGGATGTGTCCACACTGCTAGTGGCACAAGCAGGTACCTCTGGGTGCTAAAAGCCACAGGAAGCTGCCCACAGCAGCTTGAGACAGGGTCCCTCTGTTTAGGGGTGGGGGGTACCCTGTGGGTATCTCATCTCCCCACACACCTTCACACATTGCTTTCTCTGGCTCTCCACTCCTGGAGTGGTAAGAAGGGCTGAGCTCTCCACCTCCAACCTCTCCTCCAGGAGAGAAGGCTGCCTGATCCTTGCTCTGCTGACCAAAACAAGACTTGGGGAGCTGCTCAGGGCAGGAGGAGGCACTGATCTCTACAGCAGCCCCATGCTGACAAATGCCTGGAAGCAGCTGGAAGTGCCCCAGTTGCCTGCAGCAGTGGGAAGCAAAAGCCCAGTGAGTGGCCAGAGATGCAGCAGTGAAAGGAGATGCCTCTGTGGGGGTCCTGATCCTCTCCTGCAGTCCCAAGGGAGCTGGGCAGCAGGCATGGATGTGGGCTGAGCTTCCCCTCCCACCGTGGAGGAAGCGAGGTGCTGATGTGGGTGAGCCCAAAGCACTGCAGGGAGGCTGTTCCTCCCTCAGTGAAGGATGGGGGATGCCCTGCAGCTCCTCATGCTAATCAGGTGGTTGGAGGTGCTGGGAACACCTGAAAGGAGTAGAGCTACCCCTGGGTAGAGCTGTGGCAGGGGTGTGGGCAGTAGGACATGGAGCATCCTTCTGCCTGGGCTGTGTCTGGAGAGCAGTGGCTGAGCTGGAGCTGGGGCAGGGTGAGCTTCCCCTCCCCTCCAGAAGAGTTGTGGCTGCTCCTGAGCTTGCTCTCATTGTGGGCAATGACCATTTTCTCTGCTTTTTGCTGCAGAAACCTGACCCAGTCAGACACTGAATCCAGACAAGAGGCTCCAGGGTCTTATTTCAACCTCCTTCTCTTACCTTCTGCCACCTCCGCTATCTGATGCCATGCAAATGCTCCCAGGCTCCACAAATCCTTCCCCTTGCTCAGTGCCATCTCTGATTTCCATGGTGCATCAGAAAAGAAGGGGCTGGCTTTCCTGGCTTCCCTGCTGTGCCTTCATTTCGACCTGTGAATGGGAAGTGCAAAGTGCCTGGGAGAACACGGGTAGGTTAAACCCCCCAAAGGCTCAAGGGCAGATGGGATGGAAGAGAAGTGCTCAGAGGGCTGCTAACAACACAGGAGTGGTGCCTGGCCCAGGGAGGCCTGTGGGAGGATGGGGAGTGATGAGAGGAGAACATCATCTGTGCTTGCCTGGGCTTTTTCCTCTTGGCTGGCATCTGCTCTGGGCTCTGCTGAAGGAAGGTGCTGTGCCACTCAGCCTGTCCTGTGTCCCACTCTGCAGCACCACAGAAGGAAGAGCCCAAAAATGTCCTCTGCTGGGAAAAAGAAGCAGATGAAGTGTGGGGATCTGCATCATCCCCAAACCGTGTTCACAGAGAAACTATGCTCAGCCCTGTGCAGAAGGGCTTGGGGTTGCTGGGGGGGGTGCAAAGCTGGACAGCAGCTGGCACCGAGCGCTGCCAGCCCAGCCCCAGCCTGTCCTGGGCTGATCCCCAGCAGGGTGGGCAGCAGGGGCAGGGAGGGGATTCTGCCCCTCTGCTGTGCCACTCTGCTCTGCCCCTCAGCAGATGTGACCCCACCTGCAGTGCTGGGGCAGCTCTGGAGTCTTCAGCACAGACAGGGACCTGGTGGAGCAGGGCCAGGGGAGGCCACAGCAATGCTGGCAGGGCTGGAAGCCCTCTGCTGTGAGGCCAGGCTGAGAGAGATGGGATTGCTCAGCCTGGGGAAGAGAAGGCTCCAGGGAGACCTTCTGGTGGCCTTGCAGTGTTTCAAAGGCTGAGCAGAAAGCTGGGGACAGACTTTTGAGCAGGGCCTCTTGTGGCAGGACAAGGGGAGATGGTTTGAAGTGACAGAGGGAGATTGAGAGTGGTGGGAAGGAAAACATATTTGACACTGAGGGTGGTGAGACCCTGTTCCAGGTTACCCAGAGAGGCTGGAGCTGCCTCAGCCCTGGAACCCTTCCAGGTGAGGTTGTTTGGGGCTCTGAGCAACCTGCTCCAGCTGCAGATGTCCCTGCTGAACTGGATGACCTGGAAAGGTCCCTTCCCACCCAATCCCCTCTGTGATTCTGTGTTCCTATGACGCTCCTGTTGCCCAGCCCTGCTGCAGCGACCAGGATCCAGCACCTCCCTCCCAGGGCCATTCACCAGGGGCTGCTGAAAGGTTTCTCCACCTCCTGTCCCTTCCCACCCCTTGCCTCACCTGCCAGGCACTGGTGGCAGCTCAGCTCTGGAGAACAGTCGCTCAAAAGGGGTTTTTAAGTGACTCTTTGTTTTTAACCCCCAGGTCAGTGGGTGGAGGTGATCACTCCATCTGGTGATGGCTCCAGGGGAAGTGCTGCTGCCTTTCAGCACTCAGGGTCTGTCAGGACATCCTGGTGCTGCCACCACCCGCCACCAAACTGTGTTTAATTAAATTCCATCCTGAGAAGTGGTTGGTTTGTTGGGTTTTTGTTTTTCACCAGGTAAACAAAAGTTAAGATGCCGGGCAACAGAAACCAGCACAGCCCTGGGGCATGGTGCTTCTCCTTGCCCTCTAGACCTCCACATCTACTCTGCATTTGCTGATGCACCACTGCTGGCTCTGGACCTCGTTCTGCTTTGGCTCCTGTGCCAAGAATCAGTTGGAATCCCCAGCAGACCCTTCCAGGCTGAACCAGTTGCCCTTTCTCACCTCTGATTTTCAAGCTGATCATCCAAATTCAGCATTCACCACCGGGCTGGGTGCAGCCTTGCTGAGCAAGGGCTTGGCTGGGGGAATTGGGCTGCAGGGAGAGAGAGGCTGTTAGCATGTTGGTGCTGGTGGTGCTAGCATGTTGGTGCTGGGGTGCTAGCATGTTGGTGCTGGTGGTGCCAGCATGTTGGTGCTGGTGGTGTCAGCATGTTGGTGCTGGTGGTGCCAGCATGTTGGTGCTGGTGGTGTCAGCATGTTGGTGCTGGTGGTGCCAGCATGTTGGTGTGCTGGTGGTGCCAGTATGTTGGTGTGCTGGTGGTGCCAGCATGTTGGTGCTGATGGTGCCAGCATGTTGGTGTGCTGGTGGTGTCAGCATGTTGGTGCTGGTGGTGTCAGCATGTTGGTGCTGGTGGTGTCAGCATGTTGGTGCTGGTGGTGCCAGCATGTTGGTGCTGGTGGTGTCAGCATGTTGGTGCTGGTGGTGCCAGCATGTTGGTGTGCTGGTGGTGCCAGTATGTTGGTGTGCTGGTGGTGCCAGCATGTTGGTGCTGGTGGTGCCAGCATGTTGGTGCTGGTGGTGTCAGCATGTTGGTGCTGGTGATGCTAGCATGTTGGTGTGCTGGTGGTGCTAGCATGTTGGTGTGCTGGTGGTGTCAGCATGTTGGTGCTGGTGGTGTCAGCATGTTGGTGCTGATGGTGCCAGCATGTTGGTGCTGGTGGTGTCAGCATGTTGGTGTGCTGGTGGTGCTAGCATGTTGGTGCTGGTGGTGTCAGCATGTTGGTGCTGGTGGTGTCAGCATGTTGGTGCTGATGGTGCCAGCATGTTGGTGCTGGTGGTGTCAGCATGTTGGTGTGCTGGTGGTGCTAGCATGTTGGTGCTGGTGGTGTCAGCATGTTGGTGCTGGTGGTGTCAGCATGTTGGTGTGCTGGTGGTGTCAGCATGTTGGTGCTGGTGGGGTCAGCATGTTGGTGCTGGTGGTGTCAGCATGTTGGTGTGCTGGTGGTGCTAGCATGTTGGTGCTGGTGGTGCCAGCATGTTGGTGCTGGTGCATGGGCTGGGTGCACATAAGCTGAGGGCCTTGGCACATGTGCAGGGTGGGCAGAAACATTTCCTCCACAGGCATCCTGATGGCAGGGCTGGCTGAATGAGGCCAGAGTCACACAATCATGGAATTCCAGCATGCTGGAGGTTGGAAGAAACCTCTGCAGATCACCCAGCCCAAGCCCCTTGCTCCAGCAGGGCACCCACAGCAGCTTGCCCAGCAGCACAATGCCCAGGGGGGGTTGGAAGCTCTCCACACAAGGAGACTCCACAGCCTCTCTGGGCAGCCTGCTCCAGGCCTCCAGCACCCTCACACCAAACAACTTTCTCCTCCTCTCCACATGGAACCTCCTGGCTGCCAGGCTGTGCCCACTGCCCTTTGTGCTGTCCCTGGGCACCACTGAGCAGAGTCTGGCTCCAGCCCCTTGGCCCCCACAGCTCCTTTCTCTCTTGCTGAGCATTGCTCAGCTCCCCTCTGGGGCTGCTCTTCTGCAGGCTCAGCACCCCCAGGGCTCTCAGCCCTCCCAGGGCTGCTCCAGGCTCCTCAGCACAGCCTGCTTTGGGCTCTCTCCAGCCCAGGGAGCAGCAGCCCGGGTGTTGCACAGCAAAGGTGAGGGTCCTGCCATGCTGCAGTTGTGCCCAGCCCTGCCTTGTGCCTTGCCAAAGCCCAGGGTGTGTGGGTGGTGTGCCTGGGCTGTGTGCCCACAGCATTTTGTAAGGGCAGATGGCTGGGAGGCAGGAGGCAGCAGCGTCAGCACGGGATGGCTGGGGGGGGGGGGAGGCCAAGCTGGAGGAGGCTTCAGGGCAGAGATGAGCTCCCATTGCATCTGCCACTGGAATCCCCTCCTGCCCTCCTCCACCCCCTGCCGTGCTGACCTTTTCTTGCTCTCGGGCTTGTCAACACAGCCTCTGTGCTGAACTAGGAATGATTTCCTGCTGATCTGCGAAAGGTCCTTGGGAATCTCAATTGTGAGGTAATTTGGGGCTTGTGGTTTGAGTTTTGTACCTCTCCCCTCCTGCTTGTTGGTTGCTTCTTTTGCTTTCTTGGGGTTTTTTTTTGGCCCAGCAGTTAGCTGGATTTCATAGAATCACAGAAGGGTCAGGGCTGGAAGGGACCTCAAGGCTCAGCCAGTGCCAACCCCCTGCCATGGGCAGGGACACCTCACACTGCAGCAGGTTGCTCACAGCCACCTCCAGCCTGGCTGCAAACACCTCCAGGCAGGAGGCTGCCACCACCTCCCTGGGCAACCTGTGCCAGGCTCTCACCACCCTCATGGGCAACAACTTCTTCCTCACATCCAATCTCAATCTACACCTTTCTAGTCTTACTCCACTCCCCCCAGTCCCATCCCCACCAGACATCATCTCTGCTGCCCTGGAAAGTGGACATCCTCCTTGCAAGTCAGAGTCTGCAGACCTCTTTGTGGGAGAGGAGGGTTGACTGCTTTTAGTTGAAGGCTCTTTCCCCACCCCTAAGTTCCACCATAAAGCAAATAAACTCTGATTTCCTTGCCCTTGGTGCCTGGAGAAGGTCCTTTTGGTGGTAGCTATGCTGCAGCGTGGCAGCATCCAGCCGGCTGCAGGGTTCAGAGCGGGCTGTTGGTGTCAGATGGCTTTGCAGATGACACCCTTGGTGTCAGCACCCATCCCTGGGCCAAGAGCAGTGCTGCTTCCCCAGCCCTGCATCCAGCACAGAGCTGCTCTGATGGTTCAGCTGCTCAAAAGCATCTGGGCTGGAATTTGCTTTTCTCCCCCAGCAAACTTCCTGCCATCTCCCATCTCGCCTGCCCTTTTCTCCAAGCAGTGTGAAGCCAGGCTGGAGCTGGAATAAACAGCATGTTGTTTGCCACTGCAGATTTGGACACAAATATGCTCCTCTGATTCCACCACCACCACCCAGGGCAGACTGGCAGTGACAGGGGAAGCTGTGGAGCTCAGTGGAAGGGGCTCCATGGTTTGAGAGCAGCCTTGAAGGAAAGGCCTTGGGGGTGCTGGGGGAGGAGAAGTTCAACAGGAGCCAGCAGTCAGCACTTGCAGCCCAGAGAGCCAAGCAGAGCCTGGGCTGCAGCAAGAGAAGTGTGGCCAGCAGGGGAGGGAGGGGATTCTGCCCCTCTGCTCCACTCTGCTGAGACCACAGCTGCAGCTCTGGGGCCAGGTCTGGAGCCTCTGTGCCAGGAAGGGTCTGGAGGGGCTGGAAGGTGTCCAGAGAAGGGCCATGAGGATGAGCAGAGGGCTGGAGCTGCTCTGCTCTGGAGACAGACTGAGAGAGTTGGGGTTGTGCAGGCTGGAGAGGAGAAGGCTCCAGGGAGACCTTCTTGTGGCCTTGCAGGATCTGCAGGGGGCTCCAAGAAAGCTGGGGAGGGACTTTGGAGGGTGTCAGGGAGGGATAGGACTGGGGGGGATGGAGCAAAACCAGAGGTGGGGAGATTGAGATTGGATGTGAGGAAGAAGTTGTTCCCCATGAGGGTGGTGAGAGCCTGGCACAGGTTGCCCAGGGAGGTGGTGGCAGCCTCCTGCCTGGAGGTGTTTGCAGCCAGGCTGGATGTGGCTGTGAGCAACCTGCTGTAGTGTGAGGTGTCCCTGCCCATGGCAGGGAGGTTGGGACTGGCTGAGCCTTGAGGTCCCTTCCAACCCTGAGAGCTCTGTGGCTCTGTGTCTTGGAGAACCATCCCTCATTGCCTGAGGGATCCTAAATGGCTCTCTGAAAGCTTTCTGCAGGCATCCCAGGGATTGGCTGAAGCCTTTGGGATTCCCTGTGGGTGTCTAATCTCCCCACACACCTTCACACATTGCTTTTTCCGACTCTCCTGAGAGCTGGGCCATCCCTGGAGGGATAAGAAGGGCTGAGTTCTCCACCTCCAACCTCCTAACAGCTGAGCACTTGGTCCTGCTCCAGCCCACAATATCCTCTCTTTCTGAGAGGCTTCCCAGTGTGTGCCTCCCACCTTCCCCCACCTTGAGAAATGGGCAGCAGCTCTGATGGTGGTGGATGGAGCTGAATGGAGATGTGCTGGAGAAGGGAGGACTTCTTGAGAGGGAGCTGTTCAGGCAACTGAGTTTTACTGCTCACTGCTACCTTGGAAAACCTGACAGCATGGGGCTGGGAGCCCAATCAAGCACTTGGAGCAGAGACCCAGCAAAAGAAGGCATCCCCCCTCAGACAGAGAAGGACCAAACCCAACCTCCAGCTGCAGGGAAGGCAGCAGAGCCATCAGGGTTTCCCAAAGGGCAGTGCCAGGCTTAGGGAGGTGAGCCAGCAGGCTCAGACTGACTGCTGAGAGCAGGGAGCAGATAACTTAACCAGGCTGGAGACGGGGACATGAGACCCAGAGGACACCATGGAGGGCTGCTGGAAACCACTGGAAGCTGCCAGACCGAGAAGAAGCCTAAAAACAAAGGGAAGAAGCCCCCTGGACAGTGAGCAGGGCAGAGCTGCTTTACAACCTCTTTTATTTTCCCTCTCACTCCAGCACAAGAGGATTCTCACTGTGTTTTTTATAGTTCTCCTGTGGTCTGCTAAAAGCTGCCTTGTAAACCCTTTAGGCACTTCCCCCTCTAAGCTCTGACCAGCTTGGGAGCCCAGCTTGGGAGTCCCACCGTCTGCAAGCAGGGGCTGTCAGGCCAGACTCCCCCCCAACCCCAGCCTAAAGGGACACCACAGCACAGGTGCTTGGGGCTCCAGGGGGGTGTCTTTGCAGCCAGGTCTGTCAGCTGGCAGCGCTCCATCATCCCTCCTTACTCTCTAATTCCTCCTCTGATAGATGCAGCCAGCCCTTCTCCAAACCTGACATTTATAGCACCAGTTTGTGCTGGGTATAAATATAACCTGAATGCGTTGGAGGAGCAGGAAAATCGTTTAAATGTTCCCTTTGACAGCAAGTTTGAAGATTGCTGACACTAAAACCACTTACTTATATTGTTCTGTATCATCCTGCACTCAGCCTTCCATCATCCTCATTAGAGGTGTGGCAGGCACTTTGCACGGGGATGAGGGCAGTGGCTCAGCCCTCCTGGCCCCTGGCACCTCCTGCCAGCCCACCAGCTCCTCCTGCTCCCACCCAAAGCAAGAGGAGAGCCAAAGCCACACCAAGGGGAGGGTCTGCAGCTGGCCAAGTCGTTGCCTGTGCCTATGTCGTGGGGTGAGCAGGCACAGATAAGCCTAAGGTGAGTGTGAGATGTGTGAGACAGGATCCCAGCAGGGTGGGGTTGGAAGGGACCTCTGGAGCTCATCCAGCCCAAGCCCCCTGCTCCAGCAGGGCACCCACAGCAGCTTGCCCAGCAGCACAGTGCCCAGGGGGGGTTGGAAGCTCTCCACACAAGGAGACTCCACAACCTCTCTGGGCAGCCTGCTCCAGGCCTCCAGCACCCTCACACCAAACAACTTTCTCCTCCTCTTCACATGGAACCTCCTGGCTGCCAGTCTGTGCCCACTGCCCCTTGTGCTGTCCCTGGGCACCACTGAGCAGAGTCTGGCCCCAGCCTCTTGCCCCCCACAGCTCCTTTCTCTCTTGCTGAGCATTGCTCAGCTCCCCTCTGGGGCTGCTCTTCTGCAGGCTCAGCACCCCCAGGGCTCTCAGCCTTTGCTCCTCCCAGAGCTGCTCCAGGCCCCTCAGCAGCTTTGTAGCCTCCTCTGGACTCTCTCCAGCAGTTCTCTGTCCCTCCTGAACTGGGGAGCCCAGAGCCAGCACTCCAGCTGTGGCCTCACTAGGGCAGAGTATGGAGAAGAGGAGCACACAGACCTGCTCTCCCCTGTTCATGCTTGGACACCTTTACCCTCTCTGAGAGCTCAGCAGCTCTGGCTGATTTAAGCATTACTACTGTCAGATGTGTGTGGTGCTAAGCTTCCTATCTGGATTCAGTGCTGCAAACACAGTCATGGAATCTCATACTGGTTTGGGTGGGAAGGGACCTTCAAAGCTCACCCAGCCCAACCCCCCTGCAGCTAGCAGGAACAGCTGGAGCTGGAGCAGGTTGCTCACAGTCCCAACCATCCTCACCAGGAATGCTCCCAGGGATGGGGCATCTCCCACCTCTCTGGGCAGCCTAGGCCAGGCTCTCCCCACCCTCAGTATCAAGCATTTCTCCCTTCTCTTCACTCTGCATCTCCCTCTTTGAGTTCAAACCATCCCCCCTTGGCCTGTCCCAACATGGCCCTGCTCAAAGCTTTGTCCCCACAGAGGTTTTCCAAATGCTGGTTCAGCACCCCTTGGCCTTTCTCTGCCCCCCGACTGGATGCCCACCTTGTGGGTGTGGAGGACCATGGGTGAAGCTGGATGCACCTCCCTGCAAGCATGAGAACCCCCGGGGCTGACCATCAGCTGGAGCCAGTATCACAGTGACCCAGAGCCCTTTCTCCAGGGCACGGGCAGAGGTAGGTGCTTGCTGGCACAGGGGTGGCAGTGCTTGCAGTGGGCAGGGTGCTGCTCCTTCCAGCTGGCCTCTCTGCCTGCTCCTGAGCAAGGACCTGTGCAGATCCAGCACGGGCTGCGAGCACAACCCTGGCACCAAGCTGCCAGTGCCGGTCCCCTGCAGGACACCTCCCCCTTGCCGTGCCAGAGCTGGAAGCAGAGCAGCTCGCTCCGTGGGGATATTAAAGCGATGCTCAGGCAGCTGGTGCCCAGGAGGAGGTTCCTCCACTGCTCCCCATCGCTGCATGAGGTGGGGGCTGGGGGAGGGTGGCTGCAGGCTCTGGGGAAGGAGCAGGTAAGCGAGAGGCTGGGTGGCAGCCGGTAGCACTTCGCGCTGCCGCGCCGGCTGCTGCAGACAGGAGCTGGGGGACGAGACAAGCACGACGCTTTAAAGGCTGGGGAAGAGAGATGAGCCCTCAGGTGCTGTTGTCTGCTTGTGACTGAGACAAAAGGCAGCCAGGGTGTGATGTGCAACGCGACTCCCAAGATCTGAGCAAAGAGGAGGATGAATGCCCTGCCCTGCCCATCTGCAATGGCTTTCCCGGGCCCAGTGAATGGAAGCTCAGCTCTCCCAGGGCTCGTGATGGAACAGTGCTGAAGGACCTCAACCAGAGCTGTCCGGAGGCATGAAATACAAGAGCAAAACCGCTGCAGGAGCAGCAGTTCTCAAAGCCAGAGACGTTAAAGGGGGAGACAGTGATGAAAGGGAGAGCCCAGCGTCTGGTGACACAGCGCAGGAGACAGAGCTCCTCGCAAAGTTTGCAGCTAACTGCTCTGCAATTAAAGGCTCCTTAGGACCAGATAGATCAGGCTGGGCTCTGCTGGCAAGTGTCTGGCTGCTGGCAGTGCCCTGAAGAGCTGTCCTCTCACACAGCCACAGATTGCATCATGCTGGAGAGGACCCTTTGAAGGTCGTCCTGTCCAACCCCCCTGCAGCCAGCAGGGACATCTCCAACTAGATCAGGCTGCCCAGGGCCACAGCCAGGCTGAGCTTGAATGTCTGCAGGGATGGAGCCTCCACCACATCCCTGGGCAGCCTGTTCCAGTGTCTCACCACCCTCATGGTGCAGAATTTCCCCCTGATGTCCAACCTCAATCTCCCCTGCTGCACTATTGCCTCTCATCTTATCCCCAAAGCCCCTTCTGTAGGTGCCCTTCAGATACTGAAATGCAGCTCTAAGCTCTCCCTGCAGCCTTCCCTTCTCCAGGCTGAACAGCCCCAAATTCCTTCATCCTGTCTTCATACTAGATGTCCTCCAGCTCTCTGCTCATCTTCGTGGCCTCCTCTGGGCCTGCTTTCCCCTTCTGAATCCCAAGCTGGTAGCAGATGCGCAGGAATGGAGATGCCTACAAGAAAGCTGGGGAGGGAGACTCGAGTTTCTCAAAGCATAAATGCTTGCGTCAGAGGGCTGGAGCTGCTCTGCTATAAGGACAGACTGAGGGAGTTGGAGCTGTTCAGTCTGGAGAGGAGAAGGCTCTGAGGAGACCTAATTGTGGCCTTCCAGGATCTGAAGGGGACTCCGACCCTGACAGTTCTGTGTCTCTGTGTGCTGGCTGCCACTGAGCTCTGTCAGGGAGTGCTGCTGAGGCTGATGCCTCCAGCTGAGATTCTGTGAACCTTAGAGGCTTGGGGCAGAGTGGCTGGAGAGCTGCTGGGTGGAGAAGGACCTGAGGGGTGATGATTGATGGCCAGGTGAATACGAGCCAACAGCATGCTCAGGTGGTCAAGAAGGCCAAAGGCATCCTGGCTTGGATCAGCAATGGGGTGGCCAGCAAGACTAGGGATGTGATTGTCCCTCTCTGGTCATCACTGGTGAGGCCACAGCTTGTCTTTAGCTTTGGGCCCTTCACTGCAGGAAGAACACTGAGGTGCTGAAGCATGTCCAAAGAGGAGCAACCAAGATGGTGAAGGAACGGCTGAGGGACCTGGGGTTGTTCAAGCTTCAGGTCCCTTCCAACCCTGACAATTCTGTGATGGTCTGTAGTTCTGCCCTGACAGGAGGCTGGGCTGAGCTGCTGGCTGTGGGTGCAGCCGGTGCAGGGCTCCAGCAGCAGCCACCCGCGCTCAGGGCTGCCGGGGCCAGGTCCGCGCCGCAGCCGCGGCGGCGTCGCCCCGCGCGCCGCGGAGGGGATCGCTCCACGCCTGCCCTTGTCTCCGCCGATGCCAGGTGATGTTCTCTCCTGTAAACATAAGGAGAGCTGACATATGCTTGGCTTTCTGCTTGGCTGGCTCTGAAGCTTCGCCCCGGTGAATCCCCTGCCGAGGTGACACGGCGTGCAGCGTGGGCCAGAACCGGAGGTGACACGAGCGGCGGTGTCAGTGACACGGTGCGGAGCCGGGGTAAGCGAGTGGAAGGCAGCGAGGAGCTGAAACGCCAGCAGGCAGGGAGAGGCTGCCAGCAGGACACTCAGCACAGACTCACACAATCAAAGGGTGACAGAGTGGCAGAATCAGAGAATCGTGGAGCCACAGCATCATAGAATCATGGAGCCACAGCATCATAGAATCATGGAACCACAGAATGATAGAATCATGGAGACACAGCATGACAGAATCATGGAGACATAGCTTGATAGAATCATGGAGCCACAGCATCACAGAATCATGGAGGCACAGAATGATAGAACCATGGAGCCACAGCATCATAGAACCATGGAACCACAGAATGATAGAACCATGGAGCCACAGCATCATAGAATCATGGAGCCACAGCATCATAGAATCATGGAGCCACAGAATGATAGATTCATGGAGACACAGCATCATAGAATCATGGAGCCACAGCATCATAGAACCATGGAACCACAGAATGATAGAATCATGGAGCCACAGCATGATAGAACCATGGAACCACAGAATGATAGAATCATGGAGACACAGCATGACAGAATCATGGAGACATAGAATGATAGAATCATGGAGCCACAGCATCATAGAACCATGGAACCACAGAATGATAGAATCATGGAGACACAGCATGACAGAATCATGGAGCCACAGCATCACAGAATCATGGAGCCACAGCATCATAGAATCATGGAGCCACAGCATGATAGAATCATAGAGCCACAGCATCACAGAATCACAGAGCCACAGAATGATAGAAACATGGAGCCACAGCATCATAGAACCATGGAACCACAGAATGATAGAACCATGGAGCCACAGCATCATAGAATCATGGAGCCACAGAATGATAGAACCATGGAGCCACAGCATCATAGAACCATGGAACCACAGAATGATAGAATCATGGAGCCACAGCATGACAGAATCATGGAGACATAGCATGATAGAATCATGGAGCCACAGCATCATAGAACCGTGGAACCACAGAATGATAGAATCATGGAGACAGAGCATGACAGAATCATGGAGACATAGAATGATAGAACCATGGAGCCACAGCATCACAGAATCATGGAGCCACAGAATGATAGAATCATGGAGCCACAGCATCACAGAATCATGGAGCCACAGAATGATAGAATCATGGAGCCACAGCATCACAGAATCATGGAGCCACAGAATGATAGAATCATGGAGCCACAGCATCACAGAATCATGGAGCCACAGCATCACAGAATCATGGAGCCACAGAATGATAGAATCATGGAGCCACAGCATCACAGAATCATGGAGCCACAGAATGATAGAACCATGGAGCCACAGCATCACAGAATCACGGAGCCACAGAATGATAGAACTATGGAGCCACAGCATCACAGAATCATGGAGCCATAGAATGATAGAATCATGGGGCCACAGCATCATAGAATCATGGAGCCACAGCATCACAGAATCATGGAGCCACAGCATGACAGCCCCTGCCCCTCCATGCCCCAGGCTCTACCACCATGCTGCCACAGACTGTGCCTGCTCAGCAGGGTCAGGGGAGCACAGACCTGCCCAGACTGGAAAAGACCTTTGAGCTCACTGAGGCCAATCATTAACCTAACACTGGCAAGTCCTTGGCTGAGCTCTGTCCCTCAGCACCACACGACTCTTAAACACCTCCAGGCATGGGGACTCCACCACCAACCTGGGAAGCCTCTTCCAGTGCCTGAGAACCCTTGCTGGGAAGAAATCTTTCCTGGCATCCAACCTGGACCTCCTCTGGCACAACTGGATGTTGTTCCCTTTGGTCTTGACATTTGTTCCTCGGGAGAAGAGCCCAACCCCCACCTGCCTCCAATCCCCTCTCAGAGAGCTGTAGAGAGGTCTCCCCACAGCCTCCTCTTCTCCAGGCTGAACACCCCCAGCTCCCTCAGCTTCTCCTCCCCAGCCCTGTTCTCCAGACCCTTCCCCAGCTTTGCTGCCTTTCTCTGGACCTGCTCCAGCTCCTCAATGTCCTCCTTGGAGTGAGGAGTCCAAAACTGAACCCAGCACTCAAGGTGTGCTGAGCCCAGGCTCCTGCTGCCCACACCATTGCTGCTCCAGGCCAGGCTGCTGTTGGCCTCCTTGGCCACCTGAGCACGCAGTGGCTCATGTTCAGCCAGCTATCAATCACCACCCCCAGGTCCCTCTCTGCTGGGCAGGTCTCCAACCACTCCTCCCAAGCCTGGAGCTCTGAGGGAGTTGTTGTGGCCAAAGAGCAGACCCTGGCAGTGGCCAGGTGGCTGCAGCCTGTGCCAGCCAGCCCCACCGAGGGCTCCTGGTTATTGACCCTGGCTTCAGAGGTTGCCTCTGAGGCACAGAGCTGCAGGCAAATCTGTCATCTGCCAGCCAGGCTTTGTGCTGTGGTTGCCTCCAACTGCAAACACCTCATAGGCTACAGAGCCTGATGGAGGAGGCCTCACTCAGCCCCTCCTTAGAATTCCTGGGCTGCCCTGCAGGAGAGCAAAACTCTCTCTCCTAACTCTGCTGTCCACCTAACCATGCTGCTGCTGCTGCTGGGGGCACCTCTGATAGTGGTTTCCTTTCACACTGAACACACCTCTGTAGCTCATACTCTGCTCTCCCCATGCATCATCATCCTCCACCCAGACCACTCATGTTTCCCAGGAACATCTGCTCCTCTTCTTCCTGGATAAGGAAGGAAAGTCCCAGGCTGGTGGAGATCACCCAAAGATCCAAGACCCTCCATGGAGCACAGCCTCCCACCCCTCCTGCTGGTTTGCTTTGCCATTTGGTTGCCCTCCTGGCTACATGTCTCTGCCTGCTCTCTCCCTCTGTCTCAGCTCCTTCTCACCCAAACCACAAGGCACAAGCCCCTCACCTTCTCCAGCGTGGTCTGCTCTGAGAGCCAGGTGAAGGATCTGAGCTGGTTTAAAATGCAGACTGCCCAAGAGGCTCTGGTTTCTTAGAGCCACTGGAGTCTCTTGACCCCATTCTGAGGTGCAGGAGAGAGCACCAGACCCCACGAGCTGACGTTGCTCTCAGGGACTTGATAGCACAACCTCCATCCTCTGATGCCTTCTGGGTACCAGCTGCACCCAAAGCTCAGCTGCCATATGGTGAGGGCTGTGCTGAGTCACAGCATCCAGGAGCCTCCAGCACCACGACCCTGCTGTGTCCTCACCACCAGGACATCCCAGGACAGAGCTGTCCCTGGGCTCTTGAATGCTTTCCTGGGGTTCAGCACACCAGGAGCCACCGGCTTTAAGCTGGAAGAGAGGAGACTGAGACTGGAGATTAGGAATTCTTTACAGAGAGGGTGGGGAGACACTGGAACAGGTTGTTCAGGAAGGCTGTGGCTGTCCCCTCCCTGGAGGTGTTCAAGGCCAGGCTGGATGAGGCCTTGAGCAAAGTGGGCTGGTGGGAGATGTCCCTGCCCATGGCAGGGGGGTTGGAAATGGATGATCTTTAAGGTCCCTTCCAACCCAAACCATTCTATGATTTGGAGTGCAGGGAAGTTTAGGGTGTAGGAAGGTTTTGGGTGCACGAAGGATTTGGGTGGGGGAAGGTTTTGGGTGGGGGAAGGTTTTGGGTGCAAGAAGATTTAGGGTGCAGGGAGGTTCTGGGTGCAGGAAGGTTTTTGGGTGGGGGAGGTTTGGGGTGTAGGAAGGTTTTGGGTTGATTCTGTGTTTCTATGAACTGAGGGACATGAGTGCACCCAGCTTTGCTTTCCCTTCCCTGGGACCATCCCATCACCTCTGTTCCCACCTTCTCTGTGATGGGGTGAGAGGTAGAAGCCACACCAGGCTCTGGCTGGGGCTTTGAGGCATGGTGAGGGCAGGGGGTGGGGGGGAGGGGTGGATCTTCTTATTGCTGGATTAATAATTGAAGAGGACAAAATGAAATTCACAGTGCTGAGAGTCTGAGCGATGCACACCGAGCTGGGGGTTACCCACTTCTTGCTGCTCACAGCCAAACCTCACTGTGTCCCCCACCTCAACCCCTCTAAGCCCCCTCATTTCCATTTTGTCCCCTTCCTCTTGGATGCAGGCCCTCCAGCCCCCTCAGTTCCAGCCTGTCCCCCCTCCTCTTGGAGGCAGGCGCAGCAGCGAGCGCTTCCCACAGTCAAGCTCATTTCCCTGCCTCCAGCTTCAGGAGCTGCCGCTCCTGAGACACCAGATCCTGGCCAAGTAGATTTGGCACTGAGAAGGGGGACAATTCACAGCCAAGACAACTTACCTGGATGGAATTAATCAAAGCCAGCAGCAGCAGCAGCAGCAGCAAGTTTCTTGGCTGGCTGGCAGGCTGTGCCCGCCCGGCTGTGCGCAGCGGAGGCTGAATGGGGCTGCAGGAGCGCAGGCCCCACGCAGGAGATTGGCACAGCTCTCTGATAATAAATTGTGCAAAGAACAGCAAGAAAAGGGAGGGGAGTGGGGGGGGAAAAAAAGCCCTACCAAGAAACATATCCCTCTGCTGATTTGGATGTGCAGGCAGCCGTTGCTATCTTCCATCTCCAGCTCAGCGTGCAGCCCACGGCAGCCCTGGCCGGCCGGCTCCATGCTCCCGAGCAGCTGAGGGGGGATGATGGAGATGTGGAGGCAAGTGATTGTGCTGCAAGGGTGGGCAAGGTGCATGTTGAGTGGGAAACTGGGAGGGGGACTTGCCCCCATCAGGATGTCTGAGTGATTGCCAGGGCTGCTGCCAAGGTGGGCTGAAGATGTGGCTTAAGCGGGAGCAAAGGGAAATAGCAGAGGGGTCTCAGCTCCTTCTTGGGGTGGAGCAAGGGGACTCAGCCAGAAATGAGAAGAGACAATGCAGATTCCTTGTTAAATCATCCCTTAGGGCACTGAGCCCACTGCCACAGAATCCCAGTGTGGTAGGGCTTGGAAGGGACCTCTGGAGAACTGCTCCAGCAGGGCACCCCCAGCAGCTTGCCCAGCAGCACAATGCCCAGGGAGGGTTGGGAGCTCTCCACACAAGGAGACTCCACAACGTCCCTGGGCAGCCTGCTCCAGGCCTCCAGCACCCTCACACCAAACAACTTTCTCCTCCTGCTCAGATGGAATCTCCTGGGTGCCAGTTTGTGCCCAGTGCCCCTTGTGCTGTCCCTGGGCACCACTGAGCAGAGTCTGGCCCCAGCCTCTTGCCCCCCACAGCTCCTTTCTCTCTTGCTGAGCATTGCTCAGCTCCCCTCTGGGGCTGCTCTTCTGCAGGCTCAGCACCCCCAGGGCTCTCAGCCTTTGCTGCTCCCAGAGCTGCTCCAGGCCCCTCAGCAGCTTTGTAGCCTCCTCTGGACTCTCTCCAGCAGTTCCCTGTCCCTCTTGACCTGGGGAGCCCAGCACTGGACACAGCCCTCCAGCTGTGGCCTCACCAGGGCAGAGCAGAGCTGGGGCAGGGGGAAACGTTCCTCGACCTGCTGGCCACCTACTTTTAATGCACCCCAGGAGATCATTGATCTCCTTGGCCACAAGAAGACACAGGAACTAGCTGGGGCAGATCTGACCCAGAAAGCCAGGCTGGAGGCCTCCCAAGGTTGCAACACGCAGCTCCCAGCAGACAGTGTCAGCTCATTTCCTTCCTGGATGAACGATGGTTTATCATCAGAGCAATTTGGTTTCTTAATCCCCCTCCTCTTAGGAGGCAGTTTGGGAGCTCACTGCTCCAGTGCTAGAAAGATGCTACCAATTTCCATCTGGGATTTCATGGTCCCTTCACCCCCATTTGGTGCCATATCACTATTCTCCTTAAATGGCACTGGGGTTTATTTTCCTTCTGTTAGGAACAGCAGTTGAATTCCTGCTTAGGAGCTCTGAAATATTGCTGTGAAAATCAAGGAGATGAGCTGACTTATCAGGGGAGAAAAATACCAGAAGGGCTAATGCCTGGCTCAGGAGCTGCACAGCCACTGAATAACACAATTTCTCCTGCAAGTCAAGAGCCTGGGGCAGCAGAGGACCTTGGGGAATGTGGGCAAAGCAGAACTTCCAGTCAGGCAAAGGAACGGTCATGAAAACACCTTCCAACAGCAATCTGCAGGGGTCTGTGGCCCTGGGCAAGCTGTCCAGTGGCAGGAAGAGGCTCTGCAGGGTTGTTGGTCCTCTGTGACCCTGCTTTAAGGTCACAGAATCATAGAATTGTTCCACTTAGAAGAGACCTCTGAGCTCATCCAGTCCAACCATCACCCCACCACCACCACAGCCATCAAACCACGTCCCCAGGTGCCATGGCCACAGGTTTCTTGAACACCTCAAGGGATGGGGACTCCACCACCCCCCTGGGCAGCCTGTGCCAATGTCTCACCTTCACCATCATGTCCAAGCTGTGTCTGTGGGGTGTTGCTTTTTGGCCATCTTTATTCTCAGTTCCTTTGGTCTGAGGACAGTTTGCATGGTGTCCTGCACTGCAAAAGAGAGAAAGAGCCCTTGTGGCCAGGAAGGACAATGGTCTCCTGGAGGGCATGAAGGAAAGTGTGACCAGCAGGTTGAAGAAGGCTCTGCTTGCCCTCTACTCTGCCCTAGTGAAGCCACAGCTGGACTACTGTGTCTAGTTCTGGGCTCCCATGTTCAAGAGGGGCAGGGAAATACTAGAGGAGTCCAATGGAGGCTGTGAGGATGATGAAGGGACTGGAAGATCTGTGTGAGGAGGAAGGGATGAGAGCAGAGCCCTGGGGCTATTGAGCCTGGAGAAGAGCAGCCCCAGAGGGGAGCTGAGCAATGCTCAGCAAGAGAGAAAGGAGCTGTGGGGGGCAAGAGGCTGGGGCCAGACTCTGCTCAGTGGTGCCCAGGGACAGGGCAAGGGGCACTGGGCACAGACTGGCAGCCAGGAAGAGAAAGTTGTTTGGTGTGAGGGTGCTGGAGGCCTGGAGCAGGCTGCCCAGAGAGGTTGTGGAGTCTCCTTGTGTGGAGAGCTTCCAACCCCCCCTGGGCATTGTGCTGCTGGGCATTGTGCTGTGGGTGCCCTGCTGGGGCAGGGGGCTTGGACTGGATGAGCTCCAGAGGTCCCTTCCAACCCCCACCATGTGGGAATTCTGTGATCCTGTGCTCCAGAGCTCTGGACAGTCCTCTCTCAGTCACCCAAAGACAGCCACGCAGCAGCCATTACCTCTGTGGCTGTTTCCCCACTCCAGACCAAGGCTGAAGCCTCTGCTGCTTCCCAGTGCAGCACAACTGCAGCCTGTCACTGACTCATTTGTTGGCAGGAAACCAGAAGACAGTTTTGTGCCAGTTACCACATCACCACTCAGCTGCTTCTGAAGGTGGGGTTCACCAGCTTGAGGGTCCCCTAGCCGGGAGCCTCTCTGTCCACCACGGGCCAGAGCACAGCGACCGGCAGGAGGCTGCAGGGACATCTGTCCCAGGGCTGTCAAGGTCTATGCAACACAACAGTCAACAAGACATGTGCCCTCAGGCAGGGCTCAGATATTAAATTCCCCAGTGGAGTGGAGTTCCCAGCTTTAATAATTACCCTCAGCCAGTGCAGCAAAGGCTTCTGGAAATCTTCTGATGGGAAGTGCATAATTTAAGTGCAAGGTACTTGCATTGTTGTTAGTGGTTAGTGGTTAGATCTGTGCCAGGTCTGCTCTCCTTTAACATCTTCATCTGATCTGAAAGAGGGAGGGTAAAGAGCATGTTAATTAAATTTGCAGAGGATATGAAATGGGAAGGTGCTGCAAATCCTGGCGAGGACAAAGAGCTAAAAGATAATGCAGTGGGAAAAGAAGGGTCAGGCCTAGGAAGGAAACAGCCAAATGAAATTCACTCTGAACAAATGCAAAGCAAATCCAGCTGGGGAAATATAATTTAACACCATGGAGACTGGGAGAGAGACGTTTGGTAAGCAAGCACAAAGCCAGGCAGCCCGAGGGACAGCAAACTGCACCGGGCTTTGCCGCACGGGCTGGGGAGGCTGCAGAGCAAGGGGCTGCCTGCAGACAGCTTCCAGGCTTCCCTGGTTGCTGCTTTCCTGCTCAGGGTGCCACTGAGGGTTGCCCCACCTCTGTGTGAGGAGCAGCTAGGGGCCATGAGGTTCCTTCAGAATCACAGAGCTGTTGAGGTTGGAAGAGACCCTGGAGATCATCAAGTCCAGCTGCTGCTTGCCTGGGGCTCGCAATGCCACCGCTGCTGCTAAGCCACTGCCCCTGAACCACCTCCCTCAGCACCACATGGACAGGGCTTTTCAACACCCCCCAGCAAGGGGGGCTCCACCACCTCCCTGGGCAGCCTGGGACAGCAGCTGAGAGCCCTGCTGTGAAGGCATTTTTCCCAACATCCAACCTGAACCTCCCTTGGCAAAGCCTGAAGCCATCTCCTCTTACTCTGTCGCCTGTTGCGTGTGAGAAGAGACCAACCCCCACCTGGCTCCATCCTCCTTTCAGGGAGCTGTGTGTGTCTGTGTGTGTGTGATGAGGTCTCTCATTGCTTAAGCAAAATCAGGGTTGTTTCAGTTCAAGGCAACCCAGGGCCACTTTGGGGCAACAGCAGAGGATGGGGCCCATGAGACCACCCCCAGTGTCTCCTTCCCCACTGCATGCCCACATCTGCAGCCTCTCTACAGAGCTGGGGGAACTCCAGAGACAAGCATCAGCTTCGTGCTGGGGGCATCTCTTGACACCCTCTTGTGTAGGTGAGTCAAGCACTGGGCTCCTATTGAAGCCTCCAGGGCACAGCACAGGAGGCAGTGCCCTGGAAGCTCACATTGCCACCGTCTCTCACCACGCAGCCACCACATCAACGCCTCCAGCATCACCTGCCAGGGAAGTCTGCTGCAAACACCTCCACATTACCTGCCACCTCCTCTTCCATCAGCTCCTGCCTTGTCACTGTGTCACCTGTGCCCCTGCCACTGACTCCCCCATCCTCACAGCACCAACACCAAGCAGCAGCATCCCAACCGCTCCTGGGCATCCCTAAACTTGGGACCAGCTACTCAGCTTGAGTCACAGAATGGTCTGGATTGGAAGGGACCTCCAAAAGTCATCCAGTCCAAACCCCCCTGCAGTCAGCAGGGACATTCTGCACCAGATCAGGTTGCCCAGAGCCTCGTTGAGCCTCACACTGAGCCTCATCTTTAGGGATGGAGCCTCAGCCACCTCCCTGGGCAACCTGTTCCAGCGTTCTACCAACCTCATGGTGCAGAACTTGTTCCTCACATCCAATCTCCATCTGCTCTGCTCTAGTTTGAAGCCATTGCCCCTGGTTCTGTCCCTGCAGGCCTTTGCAAACTGTGCCTCTGCAGCCTTCTTGTAGCCCTCTTCAGGTACTGGAAGGCTGCTCAAAGGTCTCCCTGGAGCCTTCTCTTCTCCAGGCTGAACACCCCCAGCTCCCTCAGCCTGTCCCCATAGCAGAGCTGCTCCAACCCCCTGATTACTTTTGTGGCCCTCCTCTAGACCTGCTCCATCAGGTCTATGTCCTTCCTGTCTTGAAGGCCCCAGAGCTGGACACAGCACTCCAAGTGAGGTCTCCCCAGAGCAAAGTGGCAGAATCACCCCTCTGGCTCTGCTGGCAATGCATCCTTTGAAGCAGCCCAGGCTGTGATTTGCCTCCTGTGCTGCAAGCTCACACTGCCTGCTCCTGTCCAGCTTCTCATCCATCAGCACCCCCAAGTCCTTTTCCCACAGGGCTGCTTCCTATCACCTCCTCCCCCAGTCTGTATTGACAGTGAGGATTGTCCCAGCATAGAATGGTCTGGACTGGAAGGAACCTCCAAAGCTCAAGCCCCCTGCAGTCTGCAGGGACATCCTCCACTAGATCAGGTTGCCCAGCGCCCTGCCCAGCCTCACCTCCAATATCTCCAGGGAAGGGGATGGAATGATGGTGCTGCACTGTGCCCATGGCATGGTGCTCACCCCCAGGGCTGGTCCCTTACCCCTCTGGGACATCATCTCCACGGGCCACGCTCCAGGGCGTGAGGGTCACGCGCCAGAAGCAGCCTCTGCTTCCCGGTGTCTCACCAGCCCCGCAGGACCCCGCTCGCTGCTGTCATGCCCAGGCAGCCATGCAGAGCAGACAGCTCCATTTAAGACAAGCAGCAAGCTTCCAAGAACTCCTGCTGCCTTCAAAGAGATCTTGGCATCAATACCTCACTGCGGCTGCCCGGCCCCCGCTGCCACGCCGCCTCGCCGGGAGCGCTCCTTGCAGAGCCACCCGGGCACGGGGCCGCCAGTCCTGGGGGCCTGTGCTGGCATCAGGGGCGCTCCATGCTGTGCTCCACGCCCCCAGGTGATGCCCCTGCTCCAGCCCCACCCCCAGTCCCTGCTCCCACACTGCAGGAAGGATATGGAGGTGTTGGAGTGTGCCCAGAGAAAGGCTATGAGGCTGGTGGAGGGGTCTTGAGCCCAAGGCTTATGAGGAGCAGCTGAGGGAGCTGGGGTTGTTCAGCCTGGAGAGGAGGAGGCTGAGGGGAGACCTCATTGCTCTCTATCAACTCCCAGGAAGGAGGCTGGAGTAAGGTGAGGGTTGATCTCTTCTCCCTAGTAACAAGGGATAGGATGAGAGGAAATGGCCTCAAATTGCACCAGGGCAGGTTCAGGTTGGATATTAGGGAACATTTCTTCCCCCAAAGGGTCATCAGGCTGCCCAGGGGAGGTGGTGGACTCCCCACCCCTGGAAGTGTTGAAGACATTTGGATGAGGATCTTAGGGACATGGTCTAAGAGTTGTGTACAGGGAGGTGTTAGGTTCTAGTTGGAGTTGATGATCTTAAGGTCTTTTCCAAGCTGGCAATTCTGTGATTCTTCAGAAGCATAGCCAGCAGGGGAGGGAGGGGATTCTGCTCCTCTGCTCCGCTCTGCTGAGACCACAGCTGCAGCTCTGGGGCCAGGTCTGGAGCCTCTGTGCCAGGAAGGCTCTGGAGGGGCTGGAAGGTGTCCAGGGAAGGGCCACGAGGATGAGCAGAGGGCTGGAGCTGCTCTGCTCTGGAGGCAGACTGAGAGAGTTGGGGTTGTGCAGGCTGGAGAGGAGAAGGCTCCAGGGAGACCTTCTTGTGGCCTTGCAGGATCTGCAGGGGGCTCCAAGAAAGCTGGGGAGGGACTTTGGAGGGTGTCAGGGAGGGATAGGACTGGGGGGGGGATGGAGCAAAAGTAGAAGTGGGGAGATTGAGATTGGATGTGAGGAAGAAGTTGTTCCCCATGAGGGTGGTGAGAGCCTGGCACAGGTTGCCCAGGGAGGTGGTGGCAGCCTCCTGCCTGGAGGTGTTTGCAGCCAGGCTGGATGTGGCTGTGAGCAACCTGCTGCAGTGTGAGGTGTCCCTGCCCATGGCAGGGGGGTTGGGACTGGCTGAGCCTTGAGGTCCCTTCCAGCCCTGACAATTCTGTGATCCTCTGATTCTCTGGCGAGGTCACAGCAAGGTCCTCTCTCCTGCCCTCCCCTGCAGGCAGTGTGCCCCGGGAGCTGCTGGCTGCAGGGAGCTGCCCGGCTCCTGCGCACAGGCCGTGCCCAGGGCCACCCTGGCACTCTCCTTGCGCGGACAGCTCGGCAGCTCGGCTGCAGCCCCGTCTCCAGCAGCCCCCTCCCCCTGCCCACGGCTCCCGTTCATCACCCTTGGCTTGTCGCGCTGCCGTCCCACCCCCGGCCCCCCTTCCCCTTGCCTGGGCTCCTCGTGGTCGGGCTGCCCGTGGCCTCGGGGGGGCTGGCGCTGGCTGCCAGCTCCTGCCCGCGTTAGAACGGGCAGCTCGGGAGCGCATCCACACGTCCGCCGGAGAGGGGGCACCGAGGGGGGCCGGGCGGCAGGGCTGGCTTGGGGAGGGGTGTTGGGGGGGGGGGGGGGAGGGGTGAAGGGAGAACCAATGCACCGTTCATTAGCCTCACTCTGCCTGTCCTAATTGCCTGTTCAGGCTGAAACAATTGTGTTAGAGGCTGCTCTGCCTAATTATTATTGTTCTGCTAAAAATAATGGGGGAGGGAGATGAAAGCGGGGGGGAAAGAGGAGAGGAGAAGGGAAGAGGCGGGAAGGAGAGAGAGCAGGAGGGCAAGGGAGAGGGGAAGGGCAGGAGGAGAGGGGATGGAGCAGCTTGCAAGGCTAAGTGACTTGTTTAATGACTGCGAGCTGTGAGGCTGGTGGGGAATAAACAGGTCTGAAATTGGTCGCCCCCCCACACACACCTCCCACCCCTCCTCTCCCCTTGCCCCTCTCGCCCCCTCCCTTGCACTCTGTTTATTTCCGAGTGATCAGAAGGAGAATAAAAGCCCATCTAGTGTAATGGAGGGAGAGGATTTAATCTGTGTGCCTGGGACTTCAGTCAACTGCAAGCATCGATCCGAGCCGGCGGGGGAAGAAAAGAAATTTACAGACCAATAAAAGTATATTAAAAAAACAACTTCCCCTGCCCTTTCGCCCGGGTGAGGGCCATGCCGCGGGGCTCCTGCAGGCTGCAGCCGGGGGAAGAAGCCTCTGCGTGTGGCACCTACCCTCCCAAAGCGCCGCTGTTCTCCTGGGCAGGGCTGGCTCCAGGGCTGGGGGGGTGGGGGTGGGGGCAATGAGCGGCCCCAGGAGCTCCCCCACGCTTGCCCGAGGGCGCTGCGGGGCCAGGGGGTTAGAAAGCGGAGGGTCTGGCAGCCAGTCTGACACTTAAGGAATTAGCTCTGCATCATTTGGAGTTTTCTGCTCTACTAATTTTCAGCCGGCTCCTCATTTGTGCCTTTTTGTCCCCACGTTTTAAAGGGGCAGCATCCCGGATTCCCAGGACCTCCCCGGGGCAGAGCTTGGCCCCCGCCGCTTGCCACCGCTCGTCTTCTGTTGGCAAAGACTGGCTGACTTGTGCCTCCTTCTCCACCAGCCTCTTCCCTTCCATGGGCACTTCCTTCCCTCACTGGCATTGGCACAGCAGCAGGACCTCGTGTGAGCAACACCTCCCTTGCTGCAGCACCCAAACCCTCTCTCCCTGCACCCAAAACCTCTCTCCCTGCACCCAAAACCTCTCTGCACCCAAACCCTCCCTGCACCCAAACCCTCCCTGCACCCAAAAATCTTCTTGCACCTAGAATCTCCTTGCACTCAGAATTCCTCTGAACCCCAAACCTTCCTGCACCCAAAGTCTCCCTGCAGCCAGGACTTCCCTGCACTCCAAACCTTAAAATCATAGATTCATTGAATGCTTTAGGTTGGAAGGGAGCTTAAAGATCATCTAGATCCAACCCCCCAGCCATAGGCAGGGACACCTCTCACCAGCCCAGGTTGCTCAAGGCCTCATCCAACCTGGCCTTGAACACCTCCAGGGAGGAAGCATCCACAGCCTCCCTGGGCAGCCTGTGCCAGAGTCTCACCAGCCTCACTGGAAAGAATTTCTTCCTCCTCTCCAGTCTAAATCCGACCTCTTCAAGCTTCAATCCATTCCCTCTTGTCCAGTTACTTGCAGCCCTTATCTAAACTCCTTTCCCAGCTCTCCTGTAGCCCACTTCAGGTACTGGAAGGCTGCTCTGAAATCTCCCTGGAGCCTTCTCTTCTGCAGGCTGAACAGCCCCAACTCTTTCTGCCTGTTCCCACAAGGGAGGTTCTCCAGCCCTCTAGAGCATCTTTGTGGTTTCCCTACACCCAAAGGCTCCCTGGGGAGGCTTCAGTTGCCAGGATCAGCAAACAAATCCAGCCAGCTCCCACTTTGCCCTTTGGTGTTTGCCTCTGGCTAACATTTGAGGGCAGGTGTGCAGTGCCCTGGCGGTGGATGAAAATGAAATCTGTCATCTGTTGACTGATGGTGCACTTTAGACTGCTGGGGGTGGGGGGACAGGGAGGGAATGTTTGATCAGAGGTTTGCCTGCACCATGCTGGCTGTGCTGGCAAGAAGCTGGGTTAAAATGCTGTCCTGGTGTGGGGCACAGAGGTAGTAGCTGGGTGTGTTTCACAGAATGCTTTGGGTTAAAAGGGACCTTTAAAAGTTCAGCTGCTTCCAGCCCCCCTGCCATGGGCAGGGACATCTTCCACCAGCCCAGGTTGCTCAAGGCCCCATCCAGCCTGGCTTTGAACAGGGCAGAGGCATCCACAGCTCCCCTGGACGTGGACAGCCTTTAGCATTGCTTGAAGCAATGGGCTTCAGAGATAAAAGCATCCCAAAGCCCTGCTGCCTGTCCATGCAGGATGTCTCTGCAAGCAGGACATGGGCTGGTGGGGTGGCATCCATTTGGCACCAGCTAGAGCTGCCACAAGCATATCAGTCCTGGCTTCACCCCCCCTGTGCTGGCTGCAGCCCTTATTCTGCTTTAATGCTCAGTGAAGTGAAGGGACCATGCCCAGCCCTGCCGAGGACATCTCAAGCCTGTCGTGGTGGCAGCAGCAGGCTTGGGACGACAGGGATGACAGAGCCCAGGCAGTGGCAGCAGGAAGAGGCTCCATGAAAGACAGATGGACCCAGAGGCTGTCTGACCTTTAGAGTTTTGCCTTTCCAGCAGAGGAGCAGGCTGAGGACACAACGTTCCAGCAAGCCCTATCGTTTTCCTTCCCTCACCCGGCAGAGCCCATCACAGATCATCCCATTAACAGTTACCAGCCAAGCTCACAAAGGAAATCAATGCAATTAAATAAATAAATAAACAGGAACCCAAGCCAAAGCCCAGCACTGGGCACAGCAGAGGAGAAGTACCAGAAATTTCCCCCCCAGCCAGCTTGGGGCTCTGCAGCTCGCTATTGATTATGCATCGATGGCCTCCAGCCAGCTGCGATGGGCAGGCAGAGAAATAATCCCAGCTCAGCCCAGCGTTGCTGGGCAGAGGCAGGCTGGGAGGAACAGCCTCAAGTTGCACCAGGGGAGGTTTAGGTTGGACAAGAGGAATCCTTTCTTCCCCACAATGGTTGTCAAGGCTTGGGCCAGGCTGCTCAGGGCAGTGGTGGAGTCCCCGTGCCTGGGGGGGATTGAAAAGCCATGGAGAGGTGGTGCTGAGGGCCATGAGATGGCAGTGCTCAGTTCCTTGTACCTGGCACCAGTGAGGCTGCACCTGGAATATTGGAGTCAGTTTTGGGCCCCTCACTCCAAGGATATTGAGGGGTTGGAGTGTGTCCAGGGAAGGGCAACCAAGCTGGGGAAGGGTCTGGAGAACAGGGCTGGGGAGGAGCTGCTGAGGGTTTAGGGTGGAGAAGAGGAGGCTGAGGGAAGACCTCACTGCTCTCTACAGCTCCCTGAGAGGTTAGGGTGAGGTGGGGGTTGGGCCCTTCTCCCTAGTAACAAGTGACAGGATGAAAGGAAATGGCCTCAAGTTGTGGCAGAGGAGGTTTAGATTGGCCATGAGGAACAATTTCTTCCCCTTGAGGGTTGTCAAGGCCTGACCCAGGCTGCCCAGGGCAGTGGTGGAGTCCCCATTCCTGCAGGGGTCTCACAGCCATGGGGATGTGGAGCTGAGGGAGCTGCTTTGGGGGTGAGCTGGCAGTGCTGGGGGAAGGGCTCCATGAACTCAAAGTTCTCTTCCAACCAAACCAATTCTGTGATATCTCAGGCTCTCCCAACCTGGGGGAGCCAAAGAATCCCAACCAGCAGCCCTGAGCCCTTCCGCCACAGCCCTCCTCTGGCTGCCAGTGTGTGGTTGCACAGGAGCTAAGGACCACCCCACCCCTCAGCTACCCTGGCAGGGTTCCTTCACCCCAGCCCCCAGCTCTGGAGTCCCCTTTAGAGCCAGACTTAAATGCTGTGCACCTCCAAACCTTAAGCCTGCTTAAGCTGGTCAGGCCCTTTCTGGCTGAGCTCTGAGGGCTGCCTGCTGACCCTTCTCTGTTGCAGGAATGCCTCTGGGCTTGCGTGGGTGCTGTGTGCTCCTGTTTGGATTTCACCCCTCCAGCTTTCAGGTTGGATCTTAGGCAAAATACCTCCACAGAATGAGTTGTCTAGGAATGGAAGAGGCTGCCTAGGAAGGTGGTGGAGTCACCATCCCTGGAGGTGGTCCAAAGCCACCTGGATGTGGTGCTGAGGGATGTGGTGCAGTGGTGGTGGCTTAGCAGCAGTGGTGATGTTGGGAGCTCCAGGGGAGGGCTTGCATTTTGTGATCTCAAAGGTCTCTTCCAACCTCAGCAGTTCTATGGTTGTGTGTCCTGGCCACCACCATCACCCTTGCTTCATGCCTACTCACAGCCAAGGGGCCTTTCCCACCACAGAGCTGCCAGCCCCTCCTGCCCCGCCACCCCAGTGCCTACTCAGTCCTTCCCAGCTGCCCTGCACTGGCCCAGTCAAGCCTCCCCTACCCACAAACAGGGGACTTTGAGCCATTCCTCCTGCCACATGGGCACCAGGAGCACCTCTCACCCCCACACAGATCTCCACTTGGCACCTGTCCCTCCCAAGCACACACAAACCACCTTCCCCTCAGCATCCCCTCTGCTCCTGCTCCACCTCCCATGCCCATCAGGCTCCTTTGCAGAGCCCCATGGCCCAGGCAGTACAACAGGAGCCACTCTGAACATTCCCAGCACACTTCCCTTGTGCTGTGGAAGCTGGAATTCCTGTGGAGGCCTCCATGCATGGACTTGGTCCCTTGTGCAGTGACGATCTGCAGGCTCCAGTGCCATCCCACCAGGGCTAACACCTGCCCCTGAAGAGGGGCAAAGACCATCTGCCCCCAGGGCAGATGCAGGGCTCCCTTTCATCAGTGCAAAGGCTCTTTCATTAACCACTCAAGACATGTTTCCAAGCCATTGTCCTTTCTGAATGCTCTGATCACAGACACCAGCACAAAGCTCCTCACTCCTGCTGCAGCAGCAGGCAGCTGGCTCCAGCTTTCTCCACCACCTCCATGTGTGGGGCTGAGAACGGGGCCCACAGCCCTCTCAAAGAGCTGCTGGTTCTCCTCCCTGCCATGTCCTGTGGAGCTGGACCACAAATCATCCTCCTTCTGCTGTCTTTGGAGACTCAGGGGTGACCAGAGAGATGCCCAGCCGTGCCTCCCTGCCTGGCAGTCAAATTCTCTCAGCAGAAGTGGCTGTGAGGGCAACCCTGCTGGGCATGGCATTGCTGATAGGATAGGATAGGGTAGAATAGAATAGAATAGAATAGGATATGATAGAATAGAATAGAATAGAATAGAAGTGGAATAGGATGGGATAGGATAGAGTAGAATAGAATAGGACAGGATAGAATAGAATAGAGTAGAATAGAATAGGATGGGATAGGATAGGATAGGATAGGATAGAATAGAATAGAATAGAATAGAATAGAATAGGATGGGATAGAATAGCATAGGATAGGACAGAATAGAATAGGATAGGATAGGATAGAATAAAATAGAATAGAGTAGGATAGGATAGGATAAAATAGAATAGAGTAGAATAGAATAGGATAGAATAGGATAGGATAGGATAGAATAGAATAGAATAGAATAGAATAGAATAGAATAGAATAGAATAGGAGTAGAATAGGATAGAATAGGATGGGATTGAATAGGATAGGATAGAATAGGATAGAACAGAATAGAGTAGGATAGAACAGAATAGAGTAGGATAGGATAGGATAGGATAGGATAGAACAGAATAGAGTAGGATAGGATAGAATAGAATAGAATAGAATAGAATAGAATAGAATAGAATAGAATAGAATAGAATAGAATAGAATAGAATAGAATAGAATCAACCAGGTTGGAAGAGACCTTTGGGATCTGATGGTGCCTGGGGACACAACCTGCCTTGCTCTGTCTCCCTGTTCCTCCCAAGGCATGGCTTCTGGGATCACCCTCTGCACCTCTGCCTGGGCACAGGTCCCTCCTGGCAGCCAGACACAAGGTGAGGGTGGGAACACCTTGGGCTCTGCTCTGATTCTCTCAAGAAGGGAACTGAAGGGCTCACCCCAGAGCAGAGTCCAGATGAAGCTATCATAGTATCAGGGTTGGAAGGGACCACAAGGATCATCTCGTTCCAAGCCCCCTGCCATGGGCAGGGACACCCCACACTAGATCAGGCTGGCCAGAGCCTCATCCAGCCTGGGCTTAAACACCTCCAGGGATGGGGCCTCAACCACCTCCCTGGACAACCCATTCCAGGGCTTCACCACTCTCATGGGGAAGAACTTCCTCCTCACCTCCAGCCTGAATCTCCCCACCTCCAGCTTCATTCCATTGCCCCTAGTCCTATCACTACCTGAGATCCTGAGAAGTCCCTCCCCAGCCTTCTTGTAGCCCCCTTCAGATCCTGAAAGGCCACAATTATCCCTCTCCAGGGCAGCTAGTGGGGCCAGTCCTGGGGGGAAAGGGTGGAAACACTGCGAGTGGGTGCCTGGTGATGGTGGGAGCGGCAGTGGGAGCAGGTGAGGGAACAAGGGAAGCATCATCTCCAGCTGGGAGAAGAGACATTTCCTTGTAAGGAGACAAAATAATCAGAGCTCTGGCCTTGAGGAGAGATGACTAAAGAGGGATGTGATTAGAGTTTTGTAAAGCCCTGCCTAGCACAGAGAAAGTGATTACTGAGTGATTATTCACCACTCCTCATTATGTAGGAACAAAATGAAATTATCCTGCAACTCGTTGAGGACAAACAAAAGGAAGGACCTTCTCCCATGGTGCATTAGCACAATGAGGAGCTGGCTGCCATCAGATGTGCTCAGAAAGCCACGGAGAGCAGCTCTGCCTACAGCTATCAACCACAAGGCTCTGGAACAGCCTTCAGCATGGCTGAGGTGGTCAGGGGAGGGATCAGCCCAGTTCCTCCCAGTCTCATTTGCTCACCAACCCTTGGTTGCTGCCTGGCCAGGGAAACCTTGGCTCTGAGGCCACAGGACTTCCCTGCACCCCAAAACCTTAGAACTGTAGATTCATAGAGCAGTTTGGGTTGCAGGGGACCTTAAAGATCATCTAGGTCCAAGTCTCCTGCCCAGGTTGCTCAAGGCCTCATCCAACCTGGCCTTGAACAATCTCCCTGGGCAATCTGTTCCAGTGTCTCCCCACCCTCACTGGAAAGAATGTCTTCCTCATTTCCAGTCTCCCTCTCCCCTTTCCCAGCTCAAAGCCATTATCCCTTGATCTGGAACTCCGAGCCCTTGTCTATAGCCCTTCCCCAGCCCTCCTGGAGCCCACTTCGGGTGCTGGAAAGCTGGTCTGAGGTCTCCCTTCTCTTCTCTTCTCCAGGCTGAACAGCCCCAACTCTCCCATTCTGCCTCCACAGGGGAGGTTCTCCTTCAGCATGGCTGAGATGGCCAGAGGAGGGATCACCCCAGCTCCTCACGTCCTCATTAGCTCACCCACCCTTGGCCGCTGCCGCCTGGCCGGGGAAACCTCTGCTGTGAGTCCCTAGGCCCATCCCCCGTGCTCACTGCTGTGGTTATCTCCACACATGCAGGGCATGAAGCATGCCAGAGAAACCCAAGGGAGTGGGACATGGCTAGGAGCAAGTCTCAAGATCACAGGAGTGACAGTAATCAAGATGTTAAGTGACAAACGCCTGACTGTGCGTCTCGGTAGCTTGTGCGCAGAAGGTCAGCATGGGTGGAAGCAGCTGCTTGGCAGAGGACGGGGAGCTGACACTCACAGCTACCTCAGGGGAGCTGGAGCAGCTTCCAAGCAGGTGAAGGGCTGCTGAGAGGAAGATGAATTGGGTGGATTGAAAGTGCTCCTCTCTCAGGTGCTGGCTCTGGTGATGCTCAAGTTAATGACGAGCCAAGGCGAGGTGGCTGGAGCAGGCTGGGCGAGCAGGCAGCAAGGAGCAGCAGAGGGGAGGCTGAGGCTGGAGGTTAGGTTAGGAAAACCATTCTTTAGAGTGAGGGTGGGGAGACACTGGAGCAGGTTGCCCACCTCCCTGGAGGTGTTCAAGGCCAGGTTGGATAAGGCCTTGAGCAACAAAGTCAAGCTGAGAGGTGTCCCTGCCCACAGCAGGGAGGTTGGAGCAGAACCTGAAGGGAGGCTGCAAGAAAGCCAGGGAGGGAATTTTCACAAGGGCTGGGAGTGCTGGAATGAGGAGCAATGGCTTTGAGCTGGAAGAGGGGAGACTGAGACTGGAGGTGAGGAAGAAATTCTTTACATTGAGGGTGGAGAGACACTGGAACAGGGAGGTTGTGGCTGACCTCTCCCTGGAGGTGTTCAAGGCCAGGCTGGATGAGGCCTTGAGCGAAGTGGGCTGGTGGGAGGTGTCCCTGCCCATGGCAGGGGGGTTGGAACTGGATGGTCTTGAAGGTCCCTTCCAATCCAAACCATTCTATGATTCGGGTTTGGGGTGTAGAAAGGTTTTGGGTCAGAGAGGTTTTGGGTGCAGGAAGGTTTTGGATGCAGGGAAGTTGGAACTGAATGGTCTTTAAGATCCCTTCCAACCCAACCCATTCCATGAATCTGTGAGGCTGTGATTTAAGAGAGGAGCAGTAAGGGAGGCCCAGCCACAAGGTCTTGGTGGTCAGAGCTTAAGTGACACTGGAGATGAACACATGCTTAAAAGGAGGAGGTTGAGGAGACAGCTCTGAGGGAACAAGGAGGAATCCAAGGAGACAGGGAACAGGTGGAGGAAGAGCTTCAATCATTAGCATCAGCTAAAGAGCTTGTGAAACAGGAGCTGCAGACAAAGAGAGTCTCTTAACCCACTGTCCCAGCCATGTGTGCTGAGGAAGTCTGCTCTCCAGGAACATGAGCATCACCTCAGCTTTGCAGCAAGCTGGGAGGTGGGAGCTGCTCTGCAGGCTGAGGATGAACCCACAAGTACATCTCTGCAGTGTGAACAACGAGATCTGTGCTGTGCAGGAGGAAAAGCAGAATCTGCCTGGCCTCCTCCCACCCACCAGACTTGGGCTGTGGTGGCATAAGCAGGGGGTGGACCGACCCAAAAGGATAGGAAAATGGGTCAGAAGATGGGAAAATGGGTCAGAAGATGGCTTTGGGGTTGAAGGCAGCCTGGAGCATGCTGCAGTGATTTGTGTCCTCCAGGACAGAAGTGGCAAAAGGAAATCTGCTCAGCAAGTTTGCTGATGATCCCAGACTGGGAGGCTTGGCTGAGACACCTGAAGGCTGTGAGGCCATTCAGAGACTTGGACAGGCTGAGAGCTGGGCAGAGAGGATCCTAATGAGGCTCAAGCAGGATGAGTGCAGAGCCCTGCAGCTAGGCAGGAAGAATAAGCTGCAGCAGGACAGGCTGGGAGGTGATCTGCTGCAGAGCAGCCCTGGGGAGAAGGTCCTGGGAGTGCTGGTGGGCAGCAAGGTCTGCATGGGACAGCAATGTGCCCTGGGGGCCAAGGAGGCCAAGGGGGTCCTGGGCTGCATTCAGAGGAGTGTGGCCGGCAGAGCCAGGGAGGTTCTCCTCCCCCTCTGCTCTGCCCTGCTGAGACCTTACCTGGAATACTGCATCCAGCTCTGGGTCTCCAGTTCAAGAGGGACAGGGATCTGCTGGAGAGGGTCCAAGGGAGGGCTACAAGGATGCTGAAGGGACTGCAGCACTGCCTGGGGAGGAGAGGCTGAGAGCCCTGGGGCTGTTCAGTCTGGAGAGGAGAAGGCTGAGAGGGATCTGATCAATGTCTATCAATAGCTGAGGGCTGGGGGTCAGGAGGCAAGGGACAGGCTCTGCTCACTGCACCCTGGGATAGGACAAGGGGCAATGGATATAAACTCCAGCACAGGAGGTTCCACCTCAACACGAGGAGGAACTTCTTCCCTGTGAGGCTCACAGAGCCCTGGAGCAGGCTGCCCAGAGGGGTTGTGGAGTCTCCTCTGGAGCCTTTGCAACCCTGTCTGGATGTGTTCCTGTGTGCCCTGTGCTGGATTCTCTGCTCCTGCTCTGGCAGGGGGGGTTGGACTGGAAGATCTCCAGAGGTCCCTTCCAACCCCTACCATGCTGTGAAACTGTGATCCTGTGATTCCTGCAACAAGGATTGTTGGCTTGGACAGAGACCCTCTCCCACTTCTCTTCTGAGGGTCTCGCTGTGGGCTGCAGCCAAGGTTAAAGCTCTGCCTCCAGGAGCAGCAGAGGTAGAGCTTGGTACTGCCTGGGTTTAGAACATTTTAAATCATTATCTTTTTCTTTTTTTTTTGCCTTTCCAAGCTTCAAATTAAATTAAAACAATCAATATTTTTGCAGGTTATGAGCTGCCCAGGGAACCTGCTGCTGAGCAGCTGCAGAAGCTCCTTCAGCCCAGATGATTTCCCAGGCCAGTTTATTTCACTTAGCATCTGAAGAGGCAGTTGGACTTCAGCTGTGTGTTGGAAGCCTTTGAATGGATTGATTGGCTTATTAATTGATTGGTTTCCTCATTGATGGGTTGGTTTCCTCATTGATGGGTTGGTTTCCTCATTGATGGGTTGGTTTCTTCATTGATTGTTTATTAATTGATTGATTGGTTTATTAATTGATTGATTTGGTTTGTTTATTCAGTCATTTCCTTTGGGTAAATCTTCCAACCAGCTGGGTTTCTGAGTCACCAAATCATAGAACTGCTGAGGCTGGGAGAGGCCTTGGAGATCATCAGGTCCAAGCCTGAGCTCCCAATGCCACCACTGCTGCTAAGCCACCAGCACTGCACCACCTCCCTCAGCACCGCATCCAGATGGCTTTGGAACACCTCCAGGGATGGAGGCTCCACCACCTCCCTGGGCAGCCTGGGCCAGTGCCTGAAAACCCTTGCTGGGAAGAAACTTTTCCTAACATCTAACCTGAAGCTCCCCTGGCACAGCTTGAGGCCATCTCCCCTTTTCCTGTCACCTGTTGCACTTGTGAGAAGAGCCCACCCCCCACCTCACTCCAACCTCCTCTCAGGGAGCTGTGGAGAGCAATGAGGTCTCCCCTCAGCCTCCTCTCCTGAAGGCTGAACAACCCCAGGTCCCTCAGCCATTCCTCATGAGCCCCTTCACCAGCTTGGCAGGGGAGTTGGAACTGGATGATCCTTGTGGTCCCTTCCAACCCTGACTGATGCTATGATTCTATACTTCAGCACCTCAGTGTTCTTCTTGCAGTGAAGGGCCCAAAGCTAAAGCCAAGGTTCAAGCTGTGGCCTCACCAGTGGTGACCAGAGTGGGACAATCACATCCCTAGTCTTGCTGGCCACCCCATTGCTGATCCAAGCCAGGATGCCTTTGGCCTTCTTGACCACCCGAGCATGCTGTTGGCTCGTATTCACCTGGCCATCAATCATCACCCCTCAGGTCCTTCTCCACCCAGCAGCTCGCCAGCCACTCTGCCCCAAGCCTCTAAGGTTCACAGAATCTCAGCTGGAGGCATCAGCCTCAGCAGCACTCCCTGACAGAGCTCAGTGGCAGCCAGCACACAGAGACACAGAACTGTCAGGGCTGGAAGGGACCTCAAGGCTCAGCCAGTCCCAACCCCCTGCCATGGGCAGGGACACCTCACACTGCAGCAGGTTGCTCACAGCCACATCCAGCCTGGCTGCAAACACCTCCAGGGATGAAGCTGCCACCACCTCCCTGGGCAACCTGTGCCAGGCTCTCACCACCCTCATGGGGAACAACTTCTTCCTCACATCCAATCTCAGTCTCCCCATTTCTAGTTTTGCTCCATGCATCCCAGTCCTAACACTACCCAAGGTTGCAGGGGGTTGTTGTGGACCAAGTGAAGCCCTTGAAAGTGACCTTGCCCTACCTGATGCTGCCCTTCCTGGAGTACCTTGTCCATTGGAGAAGGCAAATCCTCAACCTCCCAAAGGCTATTTGAGACCTCTGGGGCTTGTGAACTTCACAAGGCTGTTGGCCTTTCCCTGGAGGGATCACACCTGAGGCTCCTAGCTTCAAATCATAGAATCACAGAAGTGTCAGGGCTGGAAGGGACCTCAAGGCTCAGCCAGTCCCAACCCCCTGCCATGGGCAGGGACACCTCACACTACAGCAGGTTGCTCACAGCCACATCCAGCCTGGCTGCAAACACCTCCAGGCAGGAGGCTGCCACCACCTCCCTGGGCAACCTGTGCCAGGCTCTCACCACCCTCATGGGGAACAACTTCTTCCTCACATCCAATCTGGATCTCCCCACTTCTACTTTTGCTCCATTCCCCCCAGTCCTATCCCTCTCTGACACACTCCAAAGTCCCTCCCCAGCTTTCCTGTAGGCTGGAAATGCTGGAAAGCAAGCACCAAGCATCTCTAGGAAAGGGGCTCACAGAGGAAGAAACACATCCTCCATCCTCCTAGAGCTGACAGTGCAGGGCTTCAGTTCACTTCAGACAGTGACACTGCAGCAAAGTGACATCAGAGCTATTTAGATGCTTTCACGAAGTGATGTGCTCCCCAGCTCACTTAACTGCCCAGCTCCACAGCCTCAGTAGCAGCAGCAGCAGCAGCAAAGCTGCTCTGATAGGGCTGCAGGCGTGAAATGGCTCTGCTGTGGGCGGCTTTGCATGAGTGAGGCTGTGCTCAGCCAGAGGTTAACCACTTCGTTTGTGCCAGGAAGCTGGGGAGATGGTGGTGCAGGATAAGAGCAGCTGAGGGAGCTGGAGATGCTGTGACAGGCTGCAGGGCTGGGCCCATGACAACCTCAGGAGGTTCAACAAGGCCAAGGGCAAGGTCCTGCAGCTGGCTCAGGGCAATGCCAGGCACTGCTCCAGGCTGGGCAGGGACTGGCTTGAGAGCAGCCCTGGAGGAAAGGCCTTGGGGGTGCTGGTGGAGGAGAAGCTCAGCAGGAGCCAGCAGTCAGCACTTGCAGCCCAGAGAGCCAAGCAGAGCCTGGGCTGCAGCAAGAGAAGTGTGGCCAGCAGGGGAGGGAGGGGATTCTGCCCCTCTGCTCCACTTTGCTGAGACCACAGCTGCAGCTCTGGGGCCAGTTCTGGAGCCTTTGTGCCAGGAAGGAGCTGGAGGGGCTGGAAGGTGTCCAGAGAAGGGCCAGGAGGATGAGCAGAGGGCTGGAGCTGCTCTGCTCTGGAGACAGCCTGAGAGAGTTGGGGTTGTGCAGGCTGGAGAGGAGAAGGCTCCAGGGAGACCTTCTTGTGGCCTTGCAGGATCTGCAGGGGGCTCCAAGAAAGCTGGGGAGGGACTTTGGAGGGTGTCAGGGAGGGATAGGACTGGGGGGGATGGAGTAAAAGTAGAAGTGGGGAGATTGAGATTGGCTGTGAGGAAGAAGTTGTTCCCCATGAGGGTGGTGAGAGCCTGGCACAGGCTGCCCAGGGAGGTGGTGGCAGCCTCCTGCCTGGAGGTGTTTGCAGCCAGGCTGGATGTGGCTGTGAGCAACCTGCTGCAGTGTGAGGTGTCCCTGCCCATGGCAGGGGGGTTGGAAGTGGCTGAGCCTTGAGGTCCACTCCAACCTTAATAATTCTGTGATTCTATGATACTGGTGGCAGCCTGATCTGATGTGTTGCTGGGGGTCTCACCACCATGCTGCAGGCCAGCAGACCTTCCCTTCACCTGAAGAAGAGGAGGCTGAGGAAGACCTCATTGCTGTCTACATCTCCCTGAGAGGAGGCTGTAGTGAGGTGGTGGTTGAGCTCTTCTCCCTAGTCTCAGGTGATAGAAGGAGAGGCAATGGCCTGAAATTGTGCCAGAGGAGGGTTAGGTTGGACATGAGGAAAAAATTCTTTGCTGCAGGAGTGGTCAGGGACTGGCACAGGCTGCCCAGGGAGGTGGTGGAGTCCTCATCCCTGGAGGTGTTCAAGAAAGCTGTGGCCATGGCACTTGGGGCCATGGGTTGGTGGCCATGGTGGGGTTGGGCTGAAGGTTGGAGTGGATGAGCTCAGAGGCCTTTCCCAACCCAAACCCATTCCATGCCTCCACGGATTCATCGAGCACCTGAGGTACCAGAGAGGCTTTCAAGGGCTGAATCTCCAAGACTATCAAGCTTATGGAGTACCCAAAGCAGAAGGACACTTGATTCACTAATAGGTAACAGGGAGAGGATCTTGTCATCATCTTCAGGTAAGTGGAACATCTTCAGCTCAGCAGAAATCCAGGCAATTAACCCACCAGGGAGGTGGTGGCAGGGGCGGCCCCATTAGCAATGACACGTGAGGAGCCGTGCAGGACACGGGGCTTGAAGGAGCCACAAGGACGGCCGAGCGGTGCTCCACCTGGCAGCAGAGCCGGCGGTTGAAGACACAAACAAACACACCTCAGGCCAGCTCCCAGCAGCGTGGCAATCACTGCAACAATTAAGAGACCTTTGTGCCTGGCAGCACCCACTGGAGATGATAAACACCCCTCCGCGGGGGGGAGGTGGGGGAAGGCTTCGGCCATCAGTACCCAAACCAAGCTCATTTGTTTCTTCCTTGGCAAGCAGCTTGCCAGGTGACAGAAATCATCCAGAGAATTAGGAATGAGCAAAAAAAAAAAAAAAAGCCAACCCCAAACCCCACCGAAGTGCTTTGAGGTTGGAGGAGCCCTGCAGCAGCCTGGCAGGGGAGCAGCGGGGCAGGGCAGCAGCCTCAGCAGCTCTCTCCGCAGAGCCCCTGCGACAGCCTCAGGGATGCTGCAGCCAGCCAGCAGGACAGAAGAGCTGCAGGCAGCAGGAGGGAATCGACCAGCCCAACGTCTGCCCACCCCCTGTTTGGCTAACAGCCTGGCTTAGATATCACACAATGAATCAGGGAATGGTTTGGCTTGGGTTGGAAGGGAGCTTAAAGCTCATCCGGTTCCAAGCCCCCTGCCGCTGGGCAGGGACACCTCCCACCAGCCCAGGTTGCTCAAGGCCTCATCCAGCCTGGCCTTGAGCATCCACAGCCTCCCTAGGCAACCTGTGCCAGTGCCTCCCCACCCTCACTCCAAAGAATTTCTTCCTCATCTCCAGTCTCAACCTCCCCTCATCCAGCTCAAAGCCATTCCCTCTCATCCTGGCACTCCCAGCCCTTGTCCAAAATCCCTCCCCAGCTCCCCTGTAGTCCTCTTCAGGTACTGGAAGGCTGCTCTGAGGTCTGCCTGGAGCCTTCTCTTCTCCAGGCTGAACAGCCCCAACTCTCTCAGCCTGTCCCCACAGGGGAGGTTCTCCAGCCCTCTGATCATCTCTGTGGCCTCTTCTGGATGCTCTCCAGGCCCTTCGTGTGTGGGGGGGACACCAGAGCTGGATGCAGTATTGCAGGTGGGGGTCTCACCAGAGCAGGGCAGAGAAGGGGAATCCCCTCCCTCACAGGAGGTATGATGCACCCTCATCTGAAAACATCACACCCAAAGCCAGGGCAGCTCTGGAGGCTCCATGTGCCCCCCCTGCAGTCCCCAGCCTGCCTCAGGGTCCTCATGGGGACGTTCTCTTCTCCCTCTGAGCTCTGCTGCTTAGCTTGCAAACCCCAACAGCTGCAGTGTGGATGCAAATACACTTGGCAGGGTCTGCAGGCTTCAGTGTCCATGTGTGCTTGGAGGGAATTCATGTCTGAACATGGCTCCTGCAGATGTAGGACAGGGCCTGGGGAAGATTTCAAACTCATTTCCCTGCAACACGCTCTCAGAGAACAAGAGGGAGGTGGTGGCACCGACCAGGCTCCACTGAAATGACAGCAGAAGGCTGCAGCAGCCCCAGCACCAGCTGCAGGGCTGGAAGAGCATCTCCAGCAGCATGCAGGGGGTGGCACAAGAGGTTGCTAAGATGTCCTCTTAATTATCAGGCCAAGTGAGAGAGGTTGCTTCCCTCCAGGACGTAGAATCACCTGTGGCTGGCAGGGCACCAGCACTCCCAGTTGCTCTGTCCTGGGCTCCCCAAAGAGGAGACAGATAACACCCCACAGATGGACCAGATAGGCTCCAAAAGGCTTGCAGCAACCCTTTAATTCCTTGGTCCCCGCCAGACCCTTCAGCATCAGGGAGTGGCTCATATGTTCCCAAAGGCAGCAGCCTTGGGATCAACCAAGCCCCTGGATGTGTCTGAAGCTGTAGGGCAGAGGTAGAGCAAGGTTTGCAAGCCTGTTTCCCAGCAGTGGGAGTCATCCAGCAACTGTGGAGCCCAGAAGGATGAAAGGTTGGTGGGACAGAGTGATTGGGGTAGCCCAAAAGCTCTCAGAAGGTCCATTTCCACCCTGGCATTCCCATTGCTCCTAAAATTCTCTTAGCATGAAACACATTCATGGTCCCTAAGAGTCCTTTGGGGGATGAGAACTGATGAGCTCTGCTCCTCCACAGGGACCACAGCCAACCTCCACAGTGAACTTGGGGGCAAGTGGTGCTCAGGAGCCCAGCACCTACCTGGCAAGCACTGGCAGCACAAACCTGGCTCATGGATGGTCCACAGTTCAGAGCTGGAGGGCAAGTGGTGCTCAGGAGCCCAGCACCTACCTGGCAAGCACTGGCAGCATAAACCCAGCTCATGGATGGTTCACAGCTCAGAGCTGGGGGGCAAGTGGTGCTCAGGAGCCCAGCTCCTACCTGGCAAGCACTGGCAGCACAAACCTAGCTCAGGGCTGCTCCATGGTTCAGTGCCTTTGGAGACAGCCCTAAGAGTATCACTGCAATTACCCTGTTGTTTAGGTATCCCTGAGGAACAGAGAGGCTCTCATTAAGTGCTGAATGGAGAATTTGGAAGTGCAGGGGATGTCAAAGAGGCTTCTGCATGCAAGAGCCCCATGATGGAGGTAGCTCCCTCCCCATCCTCTCAGCCATCCGGCTCCACGCTGCCCCTAACAGCAGGAGCAAAGCAACCCCAGCCAGCAGAAAGGAGAGGGAAATAATGTGCTAAGCTCTGGAGGGGTTAACCTGCTCTCCAGCATGGTTCAGTGAAATTGTCAAAAAATCCCTTCTGACAAATTGCCTGAGAAGAGAGAGAGAGAAAAATCTGAAGGAGCTGAGCCCATGGTAATGATTTCTGCAAAGTTCCTGGGCGCCCAAACAGCACAAAACCATTAGCAAAGCAAATTGTGTTCCGTGCGCATCATTCACGCCACAACGCGGCGGCTGGGCAGCTCCCCTGCTCCGGCAGGAGCGGGACACCCGGCCAAGCCGGCCAGCAAGCTCTCCTCCTGCTGCTGGGCACGGTGCAGGGCAGGAGTCGGCTGCTCCTGGCCAGAGGGGGCAGCCCCGCAGCCCCGAGCCTCTCCCCTGGGCCGCCGCAGCCTTGAAGCCCTGCAGGGCAAGGGAGGGCAACAGTGGTGTGCCTGGCTGCATCCTGCATGCAGACCCCAGATCCAACCCCAAACCCCTTCTCCTAGGTGTTGGATTCACTGTGCCTGGCTGCATCCTGCATGCAGACCCCAGATCCAACTCAAACCACCTTCTCCTAGGTGTTGGATTCACTGTGCCTGGCTGCATCCTGCATGCAGACCCCAGATCCAACCCCAAACCCCTTCTCCTAGGTGTTGGATTCACTGTGCCTGGCTGCATCCTGCATGCAGACCCCAGATCCAACCCCAAACCCCTTCTCCTAGGTGTTGGATTCACTGTGCCTGGCTGCATCCTGCATGCAGACCCCAGATCCAACCCCAAACCCCTTCTCCTAGGTGTTGGATTCACTGTGCCTGGCTGCATCCTGCATGCAGACCCCAGATCCAACCCCAAACCCCTTCTCCTAGGTGTTGGATTCACTGTGCCTGGCTGCATCCTGCATGCAGACCCCAGATCCAACCCCAAACCCCTTCTCCTAGGTGTTGGATTCACTGTGCCTGGCTGCATCCTGCATGCAGACCCCAGATCCAACCCCAAACCCCTTCTCCTAGGTGTTGGATTCACTGTGCCTGGCTGCATCCTGCATGCAGACCCCAGATCCAACCCCAAACCCCTTCTCCTAGGTGTTGGATTCACTGTGCCTGGCTGCATCCTGCATGCAGACCCCAGCTCCAACCCAAACCCCTTCCCCTTGGTGTTGGATTCACTCTGCATGGCTGCATCCTGCCTGCAGACCCCAGCTCCAGCCCTAAACATCTTCTCCTAGGTGTTGGATTCACTCTCCATAGCTGCATCCTGCATGCGGACCCCAGCTCCAACCCAAACCCCTTCTCCTGTGTGTTGAATTCACTCTCCATAGCTGCATCCTGCATGCAGACCCCAGATCCAACCCCAAACCCCTTCTCCTGTGTGTTGAATTCACTCTCCATAGCTGCATCCTGCCTGCAGACCCCAGCTCCAACCCAAACCCCTTCTCCTAGGTGTTGGATTCACTCTCCATAGCTGCATCCTGCCTGAAGACCTTAGCTCCAGCCCAAAACAAGCCTTGGTGCTCACTGTAGAGACTGCTGCTGGGCTCCAGCTTTCATCACTCCTCTTGCAGGCTTGGGAGTGGCCCTTCAAAGCAGGGTGCTCGCAGGACACCAGCTTTACAAACCTCATTTTCCTTCACTTTTTGATCCCTCACCCTGCCAAGGAGCCTGTGGCTGCCTCTTTGCATGTCCCAAGCCTTGCTGGTGCCTCCCCAGCCAGCCAAGCCTGCTCCACCCTGGCTACAGAAGCTCCTTCTCAAGTGGGTGACTCAAAATGCCCTGCTCCTAGACAGATTGACTCCAGATGCTGAAGGACAAACACTGCCTGTCCTGCTCAGAAGCCTGGCTCTGACACATTCCTGGCATGCCCAACACCCCCAGGAAAAGCAGCACTGAGATGAGGCCAGGGGTGTGTGGCTCACCAAGGGCTGGCTTGGAGGACACTGATTAAAGATATGAGCTGGGCTTGTGCAAGCTGCTCTGGGGGTGCCCTGATCCATGCTGCTTGCTGCACACAGGGCTGGGGTTGCTCTGGCATGCAGGACACAGCAGAGGTTCCAAGCAGCAGCAGTGGCTGTGATAGGGGAACAGAGCAGCTCTCACCAGCCAGTGGCCAGTGCTGACATCCCTCTGCCAGGCTGCTAAAGCTGTAGGCAGCCCAGATACTGGGTTCAGTTTTGGGGCCCTCACTCCAGTTAGGACATTGAGGGGCTGCAGCATGTCCAGAGTAGGGCAACCAAGCTGGGCTGGGGAGGAACAGGGCTGGGGAGGAGCAGCTGAGGGACCTGGGGGTGTTTAGTCTGGAGAAGAGGAGGCTGAGGGGAGACCTCATTGCTCTCTGCAGCTCCCTGAGAGGAGGTTGCAGTGAGGTGGGGGTTGGGCTCTTCTCCCTAGTGACAGCTTCAAGTTGCACCAGGAGAGGTTGGGTTTGGACAAGAGGAGCAATAGCCTTCCCAAAAGAGTTGTCAAGGCCTGGCCCAGGCTGTCCAGGAGAGTGGTGGAGTTCCCATCCCTGAAAGGATTTAAAAGCTGCGGAGAGAAAACTTTCTGTGCTGCCAGAGTGGTCAGGGATTGGCACAGGCTGCCCAGGGAGTCCCCATCCCTGGAGGTGGCAGCTGGGGCCATGGTTTAATGGTCATGGTGGTGTTGGGCTGCTGGTTGGGCTGGATGAGTTCAGAGGTCTCTTCCAAGCCAAACCATTCGGTGGTTGGGTGAAAACCCTGCTTCGGCCACCCAGCAAAAAGCAGCCAGGGCTCATGGCAGGACTGCTGGCATGCAGGAGGCACAGCCCAGCAGAAGCTCCCAGGATGCAGGTCAAGGCGGGCTGCAGCTGCTCCCTGTCTCCTGGCTGGCTCTGCTGCTGCTCTCCCAGGCCTCTCGCTGTCGCCCCAACATGTCTGGGCACTGCCTGGCCCTGAGCTGTGGCGTCTGGCCCAGAGGCACCTTGCCAGCCCTGCAGCACGCTGGGGCACTGCTCCAGAGGGTGAGGAGGAGCAGCAAGGGTGGCTGCTCTGTACCCCAGGGCAGGACCGGCAGCCCTGACCCCTGACAGCGCTCAGTGGTACAGACATCAAGAGGCTGGGGCCAGACTCTTGCCAGTGGTGCTCAGGGACAGCACCAGGGGCAATGGGCACAAAGTGGCACCCAGGAGGTTCCATGTGAAGAGGAGGAGAAAGTTGTTTGGTGTGAGGTGCTGGAGGCCTGGAGCAGGCTGCCCAGAGAGGTTGTGGAGTCTCCTCTGGAGAGCATCCAATGCCCCTGGGTGTTGTGCTCCTGGGCAAGCTGCTGTGGGCGCCCTGCTGGAGCAGAAGGGTTGGACTGGATGAGCTCCAGAGGTTCCTTCCAGCTGCCAGCATGCAGGGCTTCTGGGATGTGCATAGATGTTGGGGGTACTTGGGGTACAGTGGAGGGTCTCAGGGAGCAATGCAGGAGCTGCACCTGACAGCTCCTCAGGTGATGCCCTGCAGGACCCCCACAGCCGTCCCCTGCTGCCAGCAAGGCTGGGAACAGCTTCATTGGAGAGGAGCCAGACAGTATTCTGGTCAGGGAAAGACTCTGTAATTCATTACCTGTGCCCCAGGACAGGCAGGATTGTAATAAACACCTTCTTTGAGTCCTGTAGATAGAAGTTACACGAAAATTACCTACTTTAAAAAGAACATTAGCATTTCAAAGCCAAACATTAGGAGACAGCTGAGCACAATGACTGCACACACTGGCAGGATGGTGCTTTGCCTCCTTATATACTGGGATGCTTCTTCACTCATTCTTGCTGTGCTGTTCTCGATGGGCTGGGCCACAGGGCTGGGAGCAGGACCTCCCAAACCACTCCTCAGGCTTCCAGTGTTCAGTGGAGGAGCTATGACTAAGAGCAGATCGTCCTGCTCCTTGTTATTTGGCCTCAAAAGAAGAGTGGAGTAAGCTCCTTCTGCAGGTGAGGCAGCAGCAGAGGCTGAGCCAAGGCTGTGTTCCTGGGTCAGGGTGGTTAAAAGAGCCCTAAAGCCAACCCCTGCAGTGCTGACATCCCAAGCAGTCCCCACAGCCACGGTGCTCTGAGCTCCAAAGCGTTTGTCAGCAGCAGAAAGAGAGCAGAGGAGAAAGGTGGCAGCAGTGGGAGGCATGAAATGGCCCTTGCAGGGCAGAAACTGAGCAAAAGGGACCTGGCTAAAGATGAGGTGGTGGTGACTAGGAAGGGTTTTACTTGTGAAGTGCTGAGGAAGTGCTTGGGGCACCAAATGAAGTGGTGGAGCAGCAAGACTAGCCTGGGGTCCAAAGAAGGGCAGTGAAGCTGGGGAAGGGTCTGGAGAACAGTGCTGGGGAGGAGCAGCTGAGGGACCTAGGGGTGTTCAGCCTGGAGAAGAGGAGGCTGAGGGAGACCTCATTGCTCTCTGCAGCTCCCTGAGAGGAGATTGGAGCCATGAGGAAGTTGGCCTTTTCTTCCAGGTAACAAGTGATAGGACAAGAGGAACTGGCTTCAAGTTGTCCCAGGGGAGGTTTAGGTTGGAGATGAGGAACAATTTCTTCCCCTTGTAGGTTGCCAAGCCCTGGTCCAGGCGGCTTGGGGCAGTGGTGGAGGCCCAATCCCTGGAGGGGTTTCAAAGCCATGGAGATGTGGTGCTGAGGGCCATGGTTCAGCAGTGACCTGGCAGTGCTGGGGTAGCTTAGAATCATAGAGTCACAGAATTGTCAGGGTTGGAAGGGACCTCAAGGCTCAGCCAGTCCCAACCCCCTGCCATGGGCAGCAGGTTGCTCACAGCCACCTCCAGCCTGGCTGCAAACACCTCCAGGCAGGAGGCTGCCACCACCTCCCTGGGCAACCTGTGCCAGTCTCTCACCACCCTCATGGGGAACAACTTCTTCCTCACATCCAATCTCAATCTCCCCACTTCTACTTTTGCTCCATCCCCCCCAGTCCTATCCCTCCCTGACACCCTATAAAGTCCCTCCCCAGCTTTCTTGGAGCCCCCTGCAGATCCTGCAAGGCCACAAGAAGGTCTCCCTGGAGCCTTCTCCTCTCCAGCCTGCACAACCCCAACTCTCTCAGTCTGTCTCCAGAGCAGAGCAGCTCCAGCCCTCTGCTCATCCTCCTGGCCCTTCTCTGGACACCTTCCAGCCCCTCCAGATCCTTCCTGGCACAGAGGCTCCAGAACTGGACCCAGAGCTGCAGCTGTGGTCTCAGCAGAGTGGAACAGAGGGGCAGAATCCCCTCCCTGGCCCTGCTGGCCACACTTCTTGTCCTCACAGGAGAGGTGATCTTGAACTTGATGATCTTAAAAGTCTCTCCCACCTGAGATGCCTCTAAGCCAAACCCTTTTCCCCAGCCCCAGCCCACCTGTGACGTGTGGCAGTGGGGATGGAGAGGACTTTGTGGTGCTGCCCAGGGGAGCCCAGACAGCCGTTCCAAAAATGAGCTGCACAGAGATCCATCAGGGAATTGGCAACAAAGAAGCAAGAGATGCAATCTCCAGAGGCCTTGGAAGCCTTCCAGCAGGAGCTTGCTTGCTGCTGCTGGAGGCTATAAGCAGGGAAGCCATAGCTGTTGGCTTGCCCTGCTGACAAACCCTTCCTCAGCACTTTCTGGTACCAGCCTGTGTCAAAGCCAAGAGCCAGGATGCTCTCCCAGCTAATATTGCCCCACTCCCATGAGCAGGCTTCCTAAGGAGAGATGGAGGTGCAGAGAGGCCAGAGCTCTAACCCCAGCTCGTTTGGGGTGTGGTGTCATAGCAGAACACAATGCTGGAGACGTCTTTGATCAGCACAGCTGGAAGCTCAGACAACAACAGCCAAGACTTCGCTCAGCCCCAGCATGGTGGGGTGGGAAGGGACCTCTGGAGATCATCTAGTCCAAGCCCCCTGCTCAAGCAGGAGCACAATGCCCAGGGGGGGTTGGAAGCTCTCCACACAAGGAGACTCCACAACCTCTCTGGGCAGCCTGCTCCAGGCCTCCAGCACCCTCACACCAAACAACTTTCTCCTCCTCTTCACATGGAACCTCCTGGCTGCCAGTCTGTGCCCAGTGCCCCTTGTGCTGTCCCTGGGCACCACTGAGCAGAGTCTGGCCCCAGCCTCTTGCCCCCCACAGCTCCTTTCTCTCTTGCTGAGCATTGCTCAGCTCCCCTCTGGGGCTGCTCTTCTGCAGGCTCAGCACCCCCAGGGCTCTCAGCCTTTGCTCCTCCCAGAGCTGCTCCAGGGCCCCTCAGCATCTCTGTAGCCTCCCCTGGACTCTCTCCAGCGGTTCCCTGTCCCTCTTGAGAGCTGGACCCAGCCCTCCAGCTGTAGCCTCAGTAGGTCAGAATAGATGGGAGGGAGAACACTTCTTGACCTGCTGGACTTACAGGGTCTGTGGAGCCTTCTTGTCCCAAGCCCTGTTTACAGATGAGCAGCAGGCAGGGGTGGAGATCAGAGCAGTACCACAGAGCCAGAGGGTGCTGAGGTGAGACAAACCGGCTTCAGTCGGGCTGCAGCCTGTCACTGGCTGCACGTTTGCCTTCCTCAGTGCTGAGCAGCTTGTGCTAACAGCAGCACCTTGCCCCACGCTGATCATTAACTCATTCTGCAGTCGGTAATTAAGGAGAGAGCAGTCCCCAGCGCACCGCAGCCTCGGGAGCACACCCAGCCTCCTGGTGCCTGGGGGGGACGCCACTGGCAGGTGACCCCAACCACTTCCTTTGCAACCCCTGTGTCTGAGCCCGGGGGAGGCAAGGGAAGAGTTATCTCCTGCCAGGGTAATTACTTCTTGTTTTGCCAGATAATATGCTGAGGGTTTGAATGGGGGCTATTTTTTCCTGCTCCTCTGCTGCAGCTAGGAAGATTGTGGCTGCTGTCATATGCGAGTTCTTATCTCTTATCTCTGCTCTTTTATCTTTGCTCCTCATTTAAATGTGTTTAAGGTTCTGAGCAAAGCCTTGTCTCTGCTCCAGAGAACCTGTTTCCTCTGCACAGCTCCTGGAAGCACTCTTGGCTCCGGGCCCCTGGCGGGGCCTCAGCAGCCTCTCGGAGGTGTGGTGTCTCTGGGGTTCACCTGGGACGTGCCCTGAGACCTTCAGGGACTTGCTTTCCTTACGAAGCAGGCAGTGCTCTCAACCCTCCCCTCTGGGGCTCTTCCTCATAGAAGAATCACAGCATGTTAGGGGTTGGAAAGGAGCTCGAAAGCTCATCCAGTCCAACCCCCCCTGCCAGAGCAGGATCACCTAGAGTAGGTCACACAGCAACGTGTCCAGGCAGGTTTTGGGTGTCTCCAGAGAAGGAGACTTCACAGCCTCTCTGGGCAGCCATCTGCTGCCCAGGCTCTGGCAGGTTGAGGTTTTCACCAAGGCAGGAACTTAGCAGTGCTCAGCCTGGGCATGGTGCTTGGGCAGTGGTGGTCCTGCTGGCTGGGGCAGTTGGGCTCCGCCGAGGGCATTTGCGGGGCTGGTGCACCAGAGTAGTGTTGGCAGGAGGAGGAGAGTGAAATTCAGCTGTGTGCTGGCAGGCTGGGGTCAGTGGGGGGCTGGCATAGGGAGAAGGAGAGGTCCAAAGCTGCCTGCAGCCCCTCAGGCAGGCTGCAGCTCCGAAGCTGGGTCCAGCTCCCCTCCCTGCCTGGTGACACAACCTCCATCTCCCCTCTCGGTCCTCCTTTGCACACATCAAAGCCTCTGGTTGCAAACAGCCCCTTGGGTCCTTACAATTAGTCTCCTCCTTCTTCCTTCTTCTGAGGCCTGGCATCAGTGCTGCCCAGGGGGCTCAAAGAGGAGCTCCAAGCTGCTAGTTTCATGGGGCTAACCCCCCTGTCCCATCACACCAAGCAGAAGCCATGCACCATGACATGCCTTCCCTCCCCAGGGAACAGAGCCAGGGTGCACCTCCTGCAGCCCAGCTCTCCGGGGAGGGGGCATTCCCCGGGCAGCATGGGGGGGCTGGCTGCACACATCAGGTCAGATTCCTCAGTGGGGAGCCCAGGGGCAGTGGTGCAGGCAGGGGCTCGTTACCCAGGCTGTGACACTAACACACAACCCCTGCCTCGGCGGGCAGGTTCCCCAGCGCTCTGCGCTCCGGCGCAGCCAGGGGGCCGGAGGCTACGCAGGGAGCAGACCGAGGAACGTTTTGGGGTTAGGAACAGGAAGTTTGGGGCTTTTTTTTTCCCCGACTCCTTCCCCCCTCCTTCAAATGGAAAGGAATCTTCTGCGCATCCATCTCGCCGGCCAAGGGAGGCATTTCACAGCCGCCGTAAGAGACGGGGAGCTGGGAACCAGGAGATAAAATAATTCGCTAATTGGAAGTGGCACCGAACGGTTTGCCTCTTGCCCCTCCTGTGATCTCGGTGGCAAGTGTCTGGCAGCTCGCCAGGAGGTGGAGCAAAGGGGCAGGCTGAGAGCGGAGAGGGGGCTGAGGTGGGGCTTCAGGACACCCCACCCTATCGTGTTTCCCCCCACCCCACCCCACCCTCCCACCCCCCACTCCCCCCTTCTTGTCACCTTCAATTAACCGGAGCGACGCCCATCAAAGGCAGAGCCGGGTGCAAGGCCGAGGAGGAGTGACAGGGCTGGTGCAGAGGAATTTCACACAGCAGCCCAGGCATTTTCTAGCTCACTGACTCGTTTTCCCCTTTCAGTTTTTCCTATTTTTGTCTTTTTTTTTTTTTCTTTTGGTGCATGTGTTTTGTTGTGCTTTGTTTTGTGCTTTGTTTTGTGTTTTGTTTTGCTTTGCTTTGCTTTGTCTTTTTTTTCCAGTTGGCTTTGCACTTGGCAGCCCTCAGCAGCCTGGCTCGTGGGGAGAGCAGTGGCTCTCTCCACAGCCAGGAGAAACCCAAAGCCTCGATGGACTCGTTGACTCATTCATTCACTCCACAACTTACATTTCTTCCCTGGGGCCAGGCCCTCTGCAGCAGAGGGTGCCATGATATGCCCAGCCAGGGTGCAAAGAGATGGAGCAGCAGTCCAGCGCCAGCCCTTCTGGTCATAACAGCTGATGGCATGGCCACTGAGTGCCTCACATCCCTCCAAGTCAGAGTGACAGGGGCTGGGTGTCTTGGGAGTGAGATCTGTGAGAGAGAGTCCGAGGGAGGGCTACAATGATGATGAAAAGACTTGAGCACTGCCAGATGAGAAGAGGCTGAGAGCCCTGGGGGTGGTGAGCTTGGAGAAGAGCAGCCCCAGAGGGGAGCTGAGCAATGCTCAGCAAGAGAGAAAGGGTAGGGGGCAAAAGGCTGGGGCCAGACTCTGCTCAGTGGTGCCCAGGGACAGCACAAGGGACGATGGGGGCACAAACTGGCACCCAGGAGGTTCCATGTGAAGAGGAGGAGAAAGTTGTTTGGTGTGAGGGTGCTGGAGGCCTGGAGCAGGCTGCCCAGAGAGGTTGTGGAGTCTCCTTGTGTGGAGAGCTTCCAGCCCCCCTTGGCCATTGTGCTGCTGGGCAAGCTGCTGCGGGTGCCCTGCTGGAGCAGGGGGCTTGGACTGGATGAGCTCCAGAGGGCCCTTCCCACCCTCACCAGCCTGTGTTCCTGTGAAATGTTGGTTAGAGCAAAAGGAGGTTTTGCCAGCTAGAAAGCCTGGTTGGACATTCTGTAAGACCCTGTCCTCCACCTCCCACGGGGAGCATCCCAGCCCCTGCTCCAAACACCTCCCATTGCCTGCAGGAGCCAAGTCCGCGCTGTTTGGACCCCTCTGCAGGAGCACAGTCCAGGTCTGAGCCTCAGCAGCATTTCCTGGCCTGTGTTTAGGCTCGGCAAAGAGGCTCATTTGGTTTGTGGCTCCATGACATTTCCAGTGAGGCAAAACAGGCTGAGCCTTCCCCTTCCCATCTGAGAGGGGAAGCGACGAGAGCTCCTTGCAGCAGGCTCACCCACAACGTGGCCCAGCCTGGCATTTGCCTGGTTCACTACAGCCTCAGCCAGCATTAATCAGAATTCAGTCCATCCTCTGCTCTGCCTCCCACGCCTGTGTGCCCAGCTCCTCTTGCTGGAGACAGGCTGCTCTCGGGTGGATAAAGGCTTGTCTTAAGTTGCCATCTAGGGGAGCAGGAGCAGTCGGTTGCTTTGAGGTAGGCGATGAGCTGGAGCACACCAAGAGCCTCCAAGGTGCTTTGTATTTAGAGGGGAAGCTGCTGGCACGGCAACGGGGATGGAAATGAAGGGACTTCAAATGGCCAAAGCACAGCTCAGAGGAGTAATTACAAACAAGCCTTGGGCTGGAAGCTCTGAGAAAGCCCAGGGAGATGCCTGCTTGATCAACTCATCCAGACCTTGTCTGCTGGTGGGAGGAGGAGGTTGCTCTCTGCAGGGTTTTCATTGAATCATAGAATGGTTTGGGCTGAAAGGGACTTTGGAAGGGAACTTTTGGGTTGAAAGGTGCCTTTAAAGGTCATCTAGCCAAACCCCCTCCCCCCAGATAGAAATCCTGGGTTAGTGGGAGGTATCCCTGCCCATGGCAGGGGGACTGGAACTGGATGGTGTTTAAGATCCCTTCCAACCCAAATTATTCTGTGATTCTAGATCAGGTTGCTCAAAGCCCCATCAAGCCTGACCCTCAATGCCGCCTATGGTGGTGCCACCCCCCCTGCTGCCATGGCTCAGTATTCCCCCAGGCAAGGGCTGGATTTAGGGTCCAAAACGTTTGGGTGCAGGAATAGCAAACCCTCTGAGATACCTTCTGAGATGTCTTTGCATTCCATGCTGGGGCTGGGGCTACTGCCAGGGAGGAAGAGCAGCTCTGAGGTGCAGCAGGGAGAGAGCCAGGGCAGCAGGAGGGAGCCAGGGCAGCAGGACACCGCTGGAGCTCTCCCTGGGATCCCAGCTCTGCCACGATCAGACCGGCTCCGATTTTCATACCCACTCCTTTTGTTGTGTTAAAAAGGTGGGGGGAAGGTAAAACAAAAGAGATCAGCTCAACCTGAGCTCTCCAGTGAGGCTAAATCCAGGTTAAATCCAGATAGGCACAGGGCGGAAACAAATTCCGTGGGTCTCTGAAGAGCAGAGGGAGCGGAGGGGGGGATGGTGGGGGGAGATAACACGAACCAAAAGCAACCACGAGGAAGGGGGAAATAGAGACAACAGCATGGGGAGGTGGGGGAGGCGTGTAGGGAGCTGGGTGAGGGCGGACGAGGCTGTGTCGCCAAGCCGGGCTGCAGCTGCCTTTGGGAGCTGAGGTCCTTCCCCAGGTCCCAGCCTCCCCCAGCAGGCTGGGGAAGCTGCGCGGCTGCCGTGGAAAGCGCTCCGAGCTGCTGGCACAAAAGGTTCCCTCCATCTGCATTTACAAAGTGCTTATCGCAGTGGTGTCTCGCTGCTCCCAGCCCTCTCCTCCAGAAGGGCAGAGTGTTTCTATTGTTGTTATACAAATAGCTTCCCCTGCCAGTTCCTTCCCTTCCAGGCTACTGAGTGGAGCTTGGCTCGGCTCCCTCTGGACTAATTTGATGAGAGATAATTATCTTGTTAATATCATCTTATTTTCATAAGTCCCAGCCTCTCTTTTATTAATTCTGTCAGTTCCTGCTTGTGTTGCTCTTAGGTCCCTGCCTTTTCAAAAGCAGTGGAACAGGCACTTATGGGAGAAACTCAGCAAAAGCACAACTTCACTTGGAGAATGTAAATATTGACATTTGCCACAATGCAGACTTTTAATCCCTTCCTCCTCTCCGGGCCGGCCCCCGTGGGAACTGCCTGGACACAGGCTGTACGTGGGGTGGGAGGCAGCTGGCGCTGGGAGATGCCCGGGAGCTGCTAACTGCTCCTGAAGGGCTGCAGAGCAGCGAGGGCAGAGAGGAGCGCTGGGGGCGCCGCAGCAGCGCCGCGCAGGGAGATGGCTCAGGACGTGCCCAGCGAGGTGCACCGCGGCAAGGAGTCCCCCTGCACCCCATCCTCAGGCTCAGCCAGCGGAGGGCTGCAGGCAAGGGACTGACAAATGGGGAAGGAAGGTGGATGTGGGGTGGTTTCAATAGAAAGGCTCCGTTTCAGCTGTCCAATTAGCATGAGGATGAGGCTCACCTTCCTCTCTTGCCACAGAATCACCAAGATCATCAAAGATCACCGAGTCCAACCTGTTACCACGGACCTCATGACTAAACCATGGCACCAAGTGCCACGTCCAATCCCCTCTTGAACACCTCCAGGGATGGGGACTCCACCACCTACCTCCCTGGGCAGCACATTCCAATGGCCAACAACTCTCTCTGGGAAGAACTTTCTCCTCACCTCCAGCCTAAACTTCCCCTGGTGCAGCTTGAGATTGTGTCCTCTTGTTCTGGTGCTGGTTGCCTGGGAGAAGAGACCAACCCCCTGCTGGCTACAACCACATGGTAGGGGAACCCAAATTAGAAGAAGCCTGTGCAGGGAGATGGGATGTGCAGGGGAGCACCCCACCCTAAGGTGCCCACAAAATGCTTCAGAGCCTTTCAGAGCTCTTGCAGACCTCTTCAGTCCTTTGCAGGAGCATTTCTGGCTGTGCTGAAGGTTACCTGCAGTTGTGTTATGCCATAGAATCACATGCCATGGGTCACTGATAAAGCCGGAGCCTGCAGCTTCAGTGGGTCCCCCAGAGCACTGACCCCTGGCCCTTGTCCTGCACTCCCCAGCAGGATGACAAGGGGGATCCTTGGGACCTCGCCAAGGAGGACCCTAGGGATGGGATTGTCCCCCTCTACTCAGCTCTGGTGAAGGCACAACTTGAATTCTGAGTTCAGTTTGGCACCCCTCAACTCCAAGGAGGACATTGAGGGGCTTCAGAGAAGGGCAACAAAGCTGGGGAAGGGCTTTGAACACAGGTCCTGTGAGGAGCAGCTGAGGAAACTGGGGTTGTTTAATCTTCAGAAGAGGAGGGTGAGGGGAGAGCTCATCACCATTTACAACTACCTCAAGGGAGGCTGGAGTGAGGTGGGGTTTGGTCTCTTCTCACACGCAGCAAGTGACAGGGCAAGAGGAAATGGCCTGAAGGAGCACCAGGGGAGGTGCAGGTTGGAGATGAGGGGAAAAATCTTGAGAGAAAGGGTTCTCAGGCACTGCAACAGGCTGTTCAGGGAGGAGGGCAAGTCACCATCCCTGGAGGTGTTTAAAAGCCACCTGGATGTGGTGCTGGGGGTAGTGGTAGCAGCTTAGCAGCCGTGGTGGCATTGCGAGCTCTGGGTGCGAGGTTGGTCTTCATGAACTCCAAGGCCTTTCCCAACCTCAGCAGTTCTATGATTGCATCCCACCTCCCCTGGCAGCACATCTCACTGTCCTCCAGATGGGACACCTACCTCCACCTCTTACCATCCAGGGAATATTTGTGGGGCCACTGCTGCCCTGAGCAGGCCACGGAGGGGACCCAGGGGCTGCCCTACTGCTTGGATCTCCCCCAGCACTGCTTGGGGTCGGTGTCAGGGTGCTCAGCTCTGCAGGGATAAAGAGCTTCAGAGTTTTGGTAGGGCAAAAAAAAAAAGCTTGCTGAACTTCATTTGAAAGCTGCATTTGAAATGATTGTTGTTTTTTAAAGCTCTCATGCTTAAATGCTATTTACTAAAAGAACTCATTGCTAATGTGTAAATGAGCTCTGGGGTTGTTTTATTTAGTGCCAGGTACTGGAGCAGGCTGCCAGGGAGGTTGGTTGACTCACCAGCCCTGTTTGTGTTTAAAAGCTGTGTAGATGTGGTGCTGCTGGGGGATGTGACTTAGTGGTGGCCTTGGTAGAGCAGGGTTAGTGATAGAGTCATCACCAGCAGTTCACAGAATGGTTTGGGTTGGAAGGGACCTTCAAGGTCATCCAGTGCCACTCCCCTGCCATGGGCAGGGACAGCTCCCACCAGCCCAGGTAGCTCAAGGCCTCATCCAGCCTGGCCTTGAACACTGCCAGGGATGGGGTAGCCACAACCTCCCTGTTCCAGTGTCTCCCTGCCCCTCAGTGTAAAGAATTTCTTCCTCATCTCCAGTCTCAGTCTCCCCTCTTCCAGCTCAAAGCCATTGCTCCTCATTCTAGCACTCCCAACCTTTGTGAATATTCCCTCCCTGGCTTCCTTGCAGCCTCCCTTCAGGTTCTGCTCCAACCTCCCTGCTGTGGGCAGGGACACCTCTCAGCCTGACTTTGTTGCTCAAGGCCTCATCCAGCTTGGCCTTGAACACCTCCAGGGAGGAGGCATCCACAACCTCTCTGGCCAACCCATTTCAGAGTCTCCCCACCCTCACACTGAAGAGCTTCTTCCTAATCCCCAGTCTAAACCTCATGGCTGGACCCAGTGATCCTGAAGGTCTTTTCTAACACAAATGAGTGTATGAAGCAGACAGAGGTGTGCTCCAGATTGGGACAAGCTGACCAGGATTTTGAGCAAGACCTTATTTAGTGTCAGGGGTGCACCTAAGGCACCTAAGGCTTCTGTCTTATTCATAGAATCCTAGAATCACCCAGGCTGGAGGGGACCTCCAAAGCTCATCCAGTCCAACCCCCTCTGCAGTCAGCAGGGACATCCTCCACTAGATCAGGTTGTTCAGAGCCCTGTCCAGCCTCACCCTGAATACCTCCAGGGATGGAGCCTCAACTGTCTCCCTGGACAACCTGTTCCAGTGCTCCACCACCCTCCTGGTGCAGAACTGGTTCCTCACCTCCAAGCTCCATCTGCTCTTCTCTCATTTCAAACCGTCGCCCCTTGGGGTCTAGTCCTCGATCGCTGTTAGAGCAAAGCACTGGGGCCAAATGCTGCACTCTAAGCAGAGGTTTGAAGTGAAGCAGGTTCTGAAGAGCCTTTTCTGCATCAGGATGTAAATACAAGGCTCTTCTCTTCGCCTTGCCTTCAAATAACACAGATATCAAACTCATTCAGCAGCGAGAGAGAGAGAGAGAGAGAGAGAGAAAATGAGTGGGTCGGGCAGGCTTCCTCTCTGCTAGAAGCAGAATTACATTAAGCCTTGCTCATGCCTGCTTGCAGGAAGAAGCTTTTTTGTTCTGGTTGGTACAAGTGCTCACACTGTGCTTCAGAGCTGGAGCAGCCAAGAGCTTTCCCAGCACTGCATTAAACAATGTGACTAATATCTGCAGCCTGCTCGTAAGCTGTGGATTTTGAGGCCGCAGCTTAGGCTCAGCTATTCAAGGGACCCACCTGATTCAGTGGCAGAGCTGAGGAAGGCTGTTTGCAGCAGCAGCAGCAGATGTACTTACAGCACTTAATCAGGCAGGCAAGAAGATTCTCATTTCTTTAGCTGCTGTTGGAGTCAGAGAATGGGGTAGGTTGGAAAGGACTTTAAAGATCATCCAGTTCCAACCCCCCCGCTGCTGGGGGCAGGGACACCTCTCCCCAGCCCAGGTTGCTCAAGGCTTCATCCAGCCTGACTTTGAACACCTCCAGGAAGGGGGCAGCCATGACCTCTCAATCATAGAATCACAGAATGGTTTGGGTTGGAAGGGGTTGGTTGGGGGTAATCCATTCCAACGCCCCTGCAGTCAGCAGGGACATCCCCAATTAGATCAGGTTGCTCAGAGCCCTGTTGAGCCTCCCTTGTAATATCCCCAGGGATGGAGCCTCCACCACCTCCCTGGGCAACCTGTTCCAGTGCTCCACCACCCTCCTGGTGCAGAACTTGTTCCTCACATCCAATCTCAGTCTGCTCTGCTCTCATTTCAAGCCATTGCTCCTCATCCTGTCCCTGCAGGCCTTTGGGAACAGTCCCTCTGCAGCCTTCTTGTAGCCCCCTTCAGGTACTGGAAGGCTGCTCTAAGGTCTCCCTGGAGCCTTCTCATCTCCAGGCTGAACACCCCCAGCTCCCTCAGCCTGTCCTTATAGCAGAGGTGCTGCAGTCCCCTGGTCATTTTCATGGTCTCCTCTGGACCCTCTCCATCAGGTCCAGGTCCTTCCTGTGCTGAGGGCTCCAGAGATGGATACAGTACTCCAGGTGAAGTCCTACCCAAGACCCTGTCCAACCTGGCCCTGAGCACTTGCAGTGAGGGGGGCAAGACACTTACCTATGTCATACCCCAACCTTTGGCAAAGTGTCCTTTCACTGAGTGTCCTTTGAAGTGTCCTTTAACAGAGACCAGATTCCACATGGTCTGAGGTCACCCTACAGCTGTGCTCCACTCTGCAGAGGGGAAACTGATTAATGGCCCCTTCGAGATCAACTCATCAAAATGATTCCATATTTCAAGGCATATGGTGAGAGGACCCCAGGGCTGGGGGGGGAGGAGGAGGAAGGGACAGCTAAACAGCCTCGAGTCAGTCATTTGGCCATCTCCTTGGTGAACCAAGAGACAAAGGAGGATGAAAGGAGAAGCAGGGAGATGACAGGCAGGGCGAAACAGCAGAGTAAAAAGGGGAAGGAACAAAAGGAGGAGGTAGATGGCTCCTTTGATTCCCCTGTGGATGTAGACAGGGAGGGAATCACAGCTTGGCAGTTCCTTGCTCTCTAGGCATGTTGGAGGGGCTTTGTGGGAAGGTTTGCTCTGTTTGCATGCTAACTGTTGCTCTCCTGGGACCCCAAGGGCTGCTGCTCAGCTCCAGCAGTTCCAGAGGCTCCCTTTCAAGGAGAAACAGACACTGCACTTCGCTATTGATTGGGCCTGTGAAAGACCTGGTGGAAAGGCTACACCTAGGGCTTGTTGCTGCAGCAGAGCACAGCACACATTAGTTGCATGCACCAAGGCATTTAAAATAGAGAGAAGAAAATGAACCTAAATGGAGATTGTGGTGAGGTGGGGGTTGGTCTCCTCTGCCTAGTCTCAGGTGATAGAAGGAGAGGAAATGGCTTGAAAGGGTTCCAGGGGAGGTTTGCATTCACAGAATTGTCAGGGCTGGAAGGGATCTCAAGGATCATCCAGTTCCCATCCCCCTGCCATGGGCAGGGACACCTCACACTAGAAGAGAAGAAAGAAAATGATGACCACCCAAATGGGGAGATTGAGATTGGATGTCAGGAAGAACCTCTTCCCCATGAGGGTGGTGAGAGACTGGCACAGGTTGCCCAGGGAGGTGGTGGCAGCCTCATCCCTGGAGGTTTTTGTGGCCAAGCTGGCTGTGGCTGTGAGCAACCTGCTGCAGTGTGAGGTGTCCCTGCCCACGGCAGGAGCTGGGGGAACTGGCTGAGCCTTGAGGTCCCTTCCAGCCCTGACAATTCAGTGACACTATGAGAACTTGGTCATCCAGGGGGCACCTGAATCCAAGTGGTGCAGGTCACCTTCACTGCTGCATTCCAACCAAAGCACTGCGAGGTAGTGAAACCTTCACCTCAGCTGCTGGCACCTCCAGCTGAGAAACTAGGCAAGGAGAATTCCATCCTGCAGCACCAGATGAATCCCAGCTCATCTTGGGGCGGGGTGGGGGGAGCATTGCTTCTAGATGTGCCACCCAGTGCTGGTTGAATCTCCCTCTCTGGAAAGCAGATGTCCCCTGGGGGCCCTACCGCATGCTTGGTCATTTCCAAAGCAGCCAAGGTGGCTCCCACGCGGGTTTTCCGCCCTCCCCACCCCCAGCCTGCTTCTTGCAAACAGCGTGTGTGGGAAGGGGGGAGGTGTGGGGCTGAGGGGGTGGGGTGTTGCATTAATTCCAGGCAATTTCTCACCCACAGCAGGTGGCAAGTCCAACACTTGCAGCCCAGGGATCAAAGAGCACCCGGCGGGGTCTCCCCGTGCTGGCAGCAGAGGAGCCCAGGCGCCTCTCCCAGGAGCCAGGCGCTGAACGTTCCAGCTCCCTCCACGAGGCATCAATCATTTTTTCCTGTTGCTTATCGTTTTGCATCGTGCCTCTCCTGTGCATTTTTAATTGGTTAATTACTCCATTCCTACACCCAGCACAGCCTCCAGCTCCAATTATTGTCGGCGGCGAGCGCCGGGGTTCAGCCTCCACCTCTTCCCCCACGCTATATTTGGCTGTTGCCCGGGCCAGGCTGCCTCCTGGCACAATACCACGGGGTGGGAAGATGGGGGTCCTGTAGATACCTTCGCTACTCCTTTGACAGGCCAGAGCCATCCTGCTCATTAGTCTGTTATCTAGCTGCTTATCAGCCCTGCTCCCCAGCTCCTCATTACCGTGGCTGCAATTACAATAGCGAGCATTCAACAGCCCTCCTTTCACACCCTCCCCGGCTCCGCTCCACCCCTAACAGGCCACTGCTATTCACCTCAACAGCTCCCCACTGCCAGCCTGGGTTGACTTTCCTCTATCAGCCAACACCTTAATGAACAGCCGAGCCGCTCCTTTTGTTTGTTCAGGCTTCACTAAGGGTATTGTGTGGTAGATCTTCAGTTAAAAGGCACCATCTGGGCCCCGGGAGAGGGAATCCAAACTCTTTCCTCCTCCTTTAGTGCTGCTCCCTGCTTAATTTGGAAAGGAATTGAAATTGCTGCTTTGTCCAGAGGCACCTTCGGTGGGAGGAAGCATCTAGAGGTCAGGATGGGTCGACGGGGAGCAAGGATGAGCAACAGGGACCCAAACGCACGAGGGCAAACCAAGAGGCTGCCAGGGCAGCAGAAGCTGCCTGCGTAGACAATGTGGCCCAGGAGTTATTTGGGTATGGCTCTTTGATGCCACCTGCCTCCTCCAGCATTCCCGTGTGCTGGAAGAGCTGCTTTGTTCCAGGAGAGGAGCTGAGCATCCCCTTTGTTGCAGGGGAGCTGCACTGAACAGCCCCTGCCTTCTGACATGTTCAGCATTGACATGCCAATGGGTGCCACCTCCTTGGGCATTTCACAGCAGGGCTTGGGCTGGCAGGGACCTTCGACCCCCCCCCTGCAGCCAGCAGGGACATCTCCAACTGGAGCAGGCTGCTCAGAGCTCCTGATCTGGAATGGTTCCAGCCATGGGCCATCTCCCACCTCTCTGGGCAGCCTGGGAGAGGGTCTCAACACTCTCAGTCTCTAACATTTCTCTCCATCCTGCATCTCCCTCCTTTACTTTCAAACCATCACCCTTTGTCCTCTCAGTACAGGACCTGCTCAGAAGTCTGTCCCCAGCTTTCTTCTCAGCCTCTTCAAGCCCTGCAAGGCCACCAGAAGGTCTCCCTGGAGCCTTCTCTTCTCCAGGCTGCACAACCCCAACTCTCTCAGCCTGGCCTCACAGCAGAGGGCTTCCAGCATTGCTGTGGCCTCCTCTGGCCCTGCTCCACCAGGCCCCTGTCTGTGCTGTGCTGAGCACTCCAGAGCTGCCCCAGCACTGCAGGGGAGGTCTCAGCAGAGCACAGCAGAGGGGCAGAATCCCCTCCCTGCCCCTGCTGCCCACCCTGCTGGGGATCAGCCCAGGACAGGCTGGGGCTGGGCTGGCAGTGCTTGGTGCTGGCTCATCTCCAGCTTCTCACTCCCCATTTATTCCAGACAAGGATAGCAGGGCTGAGTGACAGCTGACTGAAGATGACTTTTTACTTCTACAGGATTAGTTTCAGTGAGTTCATGGCTGCAGAGGTGGGAGTTCTGATGACATGGCATCAATGTGCAGGCAGAGGTGGGGAGGGGGGGAAAGCTGCAAGGACTCTTTTGGTGCTGGATCAGAAAGCAGACTGCAGAATGTGCTGCCTGACCAGGAGACCTGCTCCAGGAGATCAGCTCAGTGCTGAGGTCAGCCCCAGTGCTCCTCTCACTCTCTGCACTGTCACAGGCAGTAGCACTCCAGGTGTCACACAGGCCCGCGGAAGGCATCCAAAACCTAGCTCCAAGGTTACCCAGGTGAGAGACAAGGGCAGGGAAGGGGATTTTGACCTGTCAGAAGTGCCAGCACAGGAGGAATGAACAGTCTGAAAGCCAAGCAGCTTCCCTTGGAACTGGAGGCCAACATGCCCCTGCAGATCTGCCCTGGGAGCCACAGGCACAGCATCTGTGGCAGGAATCCCAATGCACAGGCATGGTGAGGAGGAAAGGAGAACCATTCAGACCACAGCTTGGCACAGGACCATGCTGCAGAGAGAGCAAGATCAGCCTGGGAGATGAACTGGCTGCCAAAGGTGGATAAAGTCACCTGGGCTCTGCTCCCACCAGGATCTGTGTGCAGGCAGCCCACTGGTACTGGGGAGCAGGACCTGGAAGCCCTCTGCTGTGAGGCCAGGCTGAGAGAGTTGGGGTTGTTCAGCCTGGAGAAGAGAAAGCTCCAGAGAGACCTTCTGGTGGCCTTGCAGTGCTTCAAGGGCTGAGCAGAAAGCTGGGGACAGACTTCTGAACAGGTCCTGTACTGAGAGGACAAAGGGTGATGGTTTGAAAGTAAAGGAGGGAGATGCAGAGTGGAGAGAAGGGAGAAGTGTTTGAGACTGAGAGTGTTGAGACCCTATCCCAGGTTGCCCAGAGAGGTGGGAGATGGCCCATGGCTGGAACCATTCCAGATCAGGAACTCTGAGCAACCTCCTCCAGTTGGAGATGTCCCAGCTGGCTGCAGGGGGGTTGAAGGTCCTTGCCAGCTGACCTTGGCCAGCTGCCTACACACAGACCTGTACTCAGCTGTCTTGTCTCTCCTGATGTGTCCAGAGGAGAAGGGAATGGAGACCTTGTCCTCATCCTTGCAAGATTGCCTCCTGCCCCTGACAGCCTTCCCCAGCCCTCCTGAGCCTGCAGGCTTTAACACCCTGCAGTGAGCTGCAGGAGCTGTGGACCTGCCCTTGCTCATCTATTTGGTCTGCAAAACCAGAGCAGGACTTGCACATAGAGCACTGAGGGGAGGAACAGTGGCTGGAGGGGTTCTTCAGCATGTTCCCACCCTACCACCCAACAGCTTTTCCCTCAGCTGCTAGAGACCTACCATCAGTCTGTGGGGAAGGCAAAAATACTTCAACAGCTGTCAGGGTTCCTTCCACCACCTGCACAGCTCCTCACCTGCAGCTCCTGGTTTGCAGGACACATCCCAGAGAGTTCAATTGCTTCGACTTGGAATCAAAGAATGGTTTGGATTGGAAGGGACATTAAGGATCATCCAATTCCAACCCCTCTGCCATGGGCAGGGACACCTCCCACCAGCCCAGGTTGCTCAAGGCCTCATCTAACCTGGCCTTGAACACCTCCAGGGAGGGAGAATCCACAGCCTCCCTGGGCAACCTGTGCCAGTGTCTCCCCACCCTCACTGCCAAGAATTTCTTCCTCATCTCCAGTCTCAGTCTCCTCTCTCCCAGCTCAAAGCCATTGTCCCTCATCCTGTCACTCCAAGCCCTTGCCCAAAGTCCCTCCTCAGCTCTCCTGCAGCCCCTTCAGGTCCTGGAAGGCTGCTCTGAGGTCTCCCTGGAACCTTCTCTTCTCCAGGCTGTACAGCCCCAACTCTCCCAGCCTGTCCCCAAGGGGAGCTTCTCCAGCCCTCTGATCATCTTTGTGGCCTCCTCTGGACCTTCTCAAACAGTTTGAGGTCCTTCTTGCGTTGGGGCACTCCAGAGCTGGAGTTGCTTGGGAGGAGACTTGACAGGGTGCTTGGTTGCATGGTTTAGTTGATTCGGTGGTGTTGGATGATGGGTTGCACATGATGGTCTTGAAGGACTCTTCCAACCTGGTCTATTCTATTCTATTCTATTCTATTCTATTCTATTCTATTCTATTCTATTCTATTCTATTCTATCCTATCCCATCCTATTCTATTCTACTCTACCCTATCCTATCCTACCCTATCCCATCCTATCCCATCCTATCCTATCCTATCCTATCCTATCCTAGCCTAGCCTAGCCTAGCCTAGCCTAGCCTATCCCATTCTATTCTATCCTATCCTATCCTATCCTATCCTATCCTATCCTATCCTATCCTATCCTATTCCCTCTCTTCCTCCTGCTGTCCATGAGCTCAGGATCCACTGCACACAGCACTGCCCTCCTCCATTCCAGCAGGCTCCGTGGCTGCGTCCCTGTGCCCGAAATAGGCTGGGGTCAGCCAGAGCAGTGGGTATAGGTCCTCTGCCCTTTCCCATGGCTCCCCTGATCCTGAAATACAGCAGTTCCCCACCCAGCTGGGAGCTCAGGCTCATGCAGAGGGGATATTAGATCTATTGCAGCCCTTTTCTCGTCCGTGCCTGCACTCTGGTCCTGTGTGCGATGTTAATTATGCAGCCGCCGCCGTTGCCATGGCACTCCCCAAAGCCATCAAAAGCCAACACAAGCACCTCAGACCTCCACCCCACCCTTCCTCCTTGCTGCTGGCCCTCAGACAAAGTCCCAGTGCCAAGCATTCGTGGCAGGGGGTAGGAACAGGCACCCACTGGTCTCGAGGGTCCCCGAGCCCTCTCTGCACAGCCCAAGACAAGTCCAGATTTGGACTTTTTGGGAACTGTGGCTAATCCTGGAGCTGCATTCCAAGAACTGCCTGGGAATCCAAACATGCCCATTTTTAGGGCAAGCTGCAAAATTACTTGCTCCTTATCACAACATTGGCCTATCTTTAGAAGCTAAAAGGGATGGTTAGAGTTATAAGGAGAGAGCGGGGAGGGGGGCGGGGGGGAGAGGGGAATAAATGAAGGGGGTGGGAGGTATAAACAGCTCCAGAGCCCTCAAACAGACACAATGTGAGATCAAAAGAAGATGAGCCAAAGTCTGAACAACCTGATGTATGCAGCATTTACATCCCACGGTGGCTGACACTGAAGAGCCCCCCATCAGGCAGCAACAGAACAGATCTGGGTCCTTCCCCCTCCCCTCCAGAGCACAGCTCAGGTATGGAAGGTAACCCTCTTACACCTCCGAAAAAGCAGGAGGTGGCCCAGGGAATTTGAGCTGAAATGGTGGCCAAGGGCAGGAGGAATGGTTACTGAATCACACAGGACTGGCAGGGACCTCAAGGCTCAGCCAGTCCCAACCCCCCTGCCATGGCCAGGGACACCTCACACTGCAGCAGCTTGCTCACAGCCACATCCAGCCTGGCCCTTCAAAACCTCCAGGCATGCTCACATCTTTGTTGAGCACCTCCAGGGTCCAGGACTCCACCACCTCCCTGGGCAGCCTCTTCCAAACTTGCAGCAAAGAAATATTTCTTAATGTCCAACCTAAGCCTCCCCTGGCACAGTTTCCTCTCCCTCCATCACCTCATACTAGGGAGAAGAGACCAAGCCCCACCTCACTCCAGCTTCTTCTCAGGGAGTTGTAGAGATCCAGAAGCTCTCCCCTCAGACTCCTCCAGACTGAGCCACCCCAGCTCCCTCAGCTGCTCCTCACCAGCCCTGTTCTCCAGACCCTTCAGTAGCTTCATTGCCCTTCTCTAGACCCTCTCCAGCCCCTCAATGTCCTTCTTGTAGTGATGGTCCCAAAACTGAACCTAGTACTCAAGGTGTGGCCTCAGCGGTGCTGAATCCAGAGGGGCAATCCCTGCCCTGCTCCTGCTGGCCACACTCTTGCTGATCCAGGCCAGGATGGTGGTGGCTTTCTTGCCCACTTGAGTCCATAGCATCACAAGATGTCAGGGGTTGGAAGGGACCTTCAAAGACCATTGAGCCCAACCCCCCCTGCCAGAGCAGGAGCAGAGAATCCAGCACAGGTCTCACAGGAGCACATCCAGACAGGGCTGGAAAGGCTCCAGAGAAGGAGACTCCACAACCCCTCTGGGCAGCCTGCTCCAGGGCTTTGTGAGCCTCACAGGGAAGAAGTTCCTCCTCATGTTGAGGTAGCACCTCCTGTGCTGGGGTTTCTATCCATTGCCCCTTGGCCTATCCCAGGGTGCAACTGAGCAGAGCCTGTCCCCTCCCTCCTGACCCCCAGCCCTCAGAGATTTATAACCACTTATTGAATCCCCTTCTCAGTCTTCTCTTCTCCAGAAGAGAAGCTCCAAAGCCAGGAGCTCCTCCATGTACTGTAGAAGGAGACCTGAGTGGGTCTTTTACTTCTGCTGGTGAAATCCCACCTATGACAACGTTCACACCTCCAGGCAGCTGCCACCCTTCTGGCTGTGCCAGAGGCTCTGCTGGTGATGAGTTCCTACCTTGGAGCACTACCCCTCACCACTGCTATGCTAATGCAATTAGAGGCAGTGCCAAGTGCAGAGCAGCATTTGTCCTGATATTGTTGGTGATGAAGGAGCCTCCTCTGAGAGCACTGAGTCCATTCCCAGCCCATCTGTATCTATCTCTAAAAAAGCTTTCACTTCCTCCCCGCCACCACGGAGTCCCCCTGATGAACTGCTGCCATCTCTTCACTCCCAACTCCATTACAGCCTATTCAGATCCCTTTCATTAGAACAAGCAGCAGGGTGACACCAAAAGCTTGCCTGGGGGATTTATGACACGGGGGGTGGTGGTGGGGAGACTCTGGGATCCAACACAGTCCGTTCAAAGCACCTCCCTTAAAGCACAACCACCTGGCTGTGTGCTGCGGGTAAGGGCGGCAGGTTGCCTTCTGCCAGGGTTCTCAGCACCCTGTCCAGGAGAATGGTCAGGGTTGGAAGGGACCTCCAGAGATCATCCAGTCCAACCCCCCTGCCAAAGCAGGATCACCCAGGGCAGGTCTGAGACAGGGGAGGAGGTCTGTGTGCTCCTCTTCTCCATACTCTGCCCTAACGAGGCCAGAGCTAGAGTGCCAGCTCCAGCTCTGGGCTCCCCAGTTCAAGAGACAGGGAACTGCTGGAGATAGTCCAGAGGAGGCTACAAAGCTGCTGAGGGGCCTGGAGCAGCTCTGGGAGGAGCAAAGGCTGAGAGCCCTGGGGGTGCTGAGCCTGCAGAAGAGCAGCCCCAGAGGGGAACTGAGCAATGCTCAGCAAGAGAGAAAGGACCTGTAGGCACAAGAGGCTGGGACCAGACTCTGCTCAGTGGTGCCCAGGGACAGCACAAGGGGCAATGGGCACAGATTTGAGGAGGTTCCATGTGAAGAGGAGGAGCAAGCTGTTTGGTGTGAGGGTGCTGGAGCCTGGAGCAGGCTGCCCGGAGAGGCTGTGGAGTCTCCTTCTCTGGAGACTCTCAAAACCTCCCTGGATGTGTTCCTGCATAGCCTGCCCTGAGTGATCCTGCTCTGGTGGGGAGTTGGACTGGATGATCCCCAAGAGGTCCCTTCCAATCCCTAACATTCTCTGATTCTGTGTTTGAGCCTCCACTGCAGGCAGTCATTTCTGCTCCCCACACCCTTCCCTGGATGTGCTTGCAGACCCTACTCAAGCTGGGGAGACAGGAGAAGAGGGCAGAGGTGCGGGGGTGCCTGTTTTGCAGGTTCAAGCCTCTCTCCATCACCTCCACCTGCCCACACAGCCTCCCTGCACGGTCACCACTGGGGCTGAGCTTTTGCTGGAGAGGTGAATGCCAGCAGGCAGCCCCAAGGAGCAGTGAAGCAGCCTTCCTCCACCTACACACGGCTTGGGTATTCCTCATCCCACAGGGACTGGACACGTGGACAGCCCGGGAGGCATTTCCAGGACAGATGACCCTTTCAAGGCAGGAAGGTATGACATACCTCATCCCCCAGAAGGTGATTTTGCTCTTCTCCCACAGCAAATCGATTGCCTTCCTCCACTCCTCACCTCCCAGCTTCACACCAGGCTCCAGGACGTGCCCTTCAGGAGTCCCGGGTGGCAGCCCCTGCCTGATCTCTGTGCCGTTCATCAGGCTGGGTAAATAGGTTGGTGGCTGCCTCTTTTTCACCCCTGGTTTAGTCTCCTCTGCCTGTGCTGTTTACTGTCCTGGATTATGCAAATCAAAATGTAATCAATATTGCAAACCAGGAAGGTAAGCAAAGCTGGTGCCCACTCTTCTGGACCGTGCCAAGGACAAGGGGGCAGGACTGACTCACAGCATCCCAGCACCCCAGACGGGTTTGGGTTGAGGAAGGACCTGTAGAGGTCATCCAGCCCAAGCTCCCTGCTCAAGCAGGGCACCCACAGCAGCTAGCCCAGGAGCACAACGGCCAGGGGAAGCTCTTCACAGAAGGAGACTCCAGAGGAAGCTGAAGGTATGTGGGAAGAGAGCACATCCCATTGTAAGCAGCTGGAGTGAGACTGATCATAGAATAGAATCATAGAATCATAGAATCAATAAGGTTGGAAAAGACCTCAGAGATCATCAAGTCCAACCTGTCACCCAAGACCTCATGACTACTAAGCCATGGCATCAAGTGCCACATCCAATCCCCTCTTGAACACCTCCAGGGATGGTGACTCCACCACCTCCCTGGGCAGCACGTTCCAATGGCCAACAACTCTCTCTGGGAAGAACTTTCTCCTCACCTCCAGCCTAAACCTCCCCTGGCACAGCTTGAGACTGTGTCCTCTTGTTCTGGTGCTGGGTGCCTGGGAGAAGAGACAAACCCCCACCTGGCTACAACCTCCCTTCAGGTAGTTGTAGACAGCATTAAGGTCTCCCCCGAGCCTCCTCCTCTCCAGACTAAACACCCCCAGCTCCCTCAGCCTCTCCTCTTGCAAGACAGGAGAGCAGGCAGTGTGACACCTGAGCTTAACTCAGCTCCACACTTCCTGCCTGAGCCCAAGGAACTTCCTTACTCCTTCCTAGTTGAGCAAATTGGTTTTCCCTTCATTCTTCCTCTCCTCTCCTCTCCCCTCCCCTCCGAACCTCTCCTCCAGGCTAAGCACCCCCAGCTCACTCAGCCTCTCCTCACAGGGCTGTGCTCCACAGCTAGAGTAGAATAGAATAGAATAGAATAGAATAGAATAGAATAGAATAGAATAGAATAGAATAGAATAGAATAGAATAGAATAGAATAGAATAGAATAGAATAGAATAGAATAGAATAGGAGTAGAATTAATCAGGTTGGAAGAGACCTCTGAGATCATTGAGTCCAACCCATCATCCAACACCACCTAATCAACTAACCCATGGCACCAAGCTCCCCATCCAGTCTTCCCCTAAACACCTCCAGAGATGGTGACTCCACCACCTCCCCAGCTCCTCCCCAGCTTTGTTGCTTTTCTCTGGACACATTCAAGAGTCTCAATGTCCTTCTTAAACTGAGGAGCCCAGAACCTGACACAGGACTCAGGTTGTGGCCTAACCAGTGCTGAGCACAGGGCAGAATGACCTCCCTGCTCCTGCTGGCCACACTGTTCCTGATGCAGGACAGGATGCCATTGGCCTTCCTGGCCACCTGGGCACACTACTGGCTCAGATAGAGCAGTCCAAGGCACAGCTAACCAACAGCCACTTGAAGTAAGGAGCAGAGTAGAAATCCATAGAATCATCAAATGGTTTGGGTGGGAAATGGTCTTCAAAGCTCATCCAGTCCAACCCCCTGCAGTCAGCAGGGACATCTGCAGCTAGAGCAGGTTGCTCAGAGCCTCAACCAACCTCACCAGCAAGGCTTCCAGGGATAGGGCATCTCCCACCTCTCTGGGCAGCCTGGGCCAGGCTCTCCCCACCCTCAGTGTCAAACATTTCTTCCTTCTCTCCAGTCTGAAAACCCCATTTCAGACCATCCCCCCCTGTCCTGTCACAACAGACCCTCATCAAAAGTCTGTTCTCATCCTTGTTTAAGTCCTGAAAGGACACCAAAATGTTTCCCTGGAGCCTTCTCTTCAGATCGGATGTTAGGAAGAAGTTGTTCCCCATGAGGGTGGTGAGAGCCTGGCACAGGTTGCCCAGGGAGGTGGTGGCAGCCTCCTGCCTGGAGGTGTTTGCAGCCAGGCTGGATGTGGCTGTGAGCAACCTGCTGTAGTGTGAGGTGTCCCTGGCCCATGGCAGGGGGTTGGGAATGGCTGAGCCTTGAGGTCCCTTCCAACCCTGACAATGGCATGCTTTGGGGCCAGAAGTGTCAGAGAGGCAAAGAGGAAGCTGAAATCCTGGAGAAGAGATGAAGAGTGAGACACAGAAGATCTCTCTGGATCACACAGCCCCGCATGGGATTGAGGCAGAACTCGCTGCAGAGCTACTGCATCGCAGTGGAGAGGTCTGTAAAGATTTCAAGGCAGCTGGAGTGCAGCCAGAGGTGTTCTTGTGGCTTTCAAAGTCCTGTGGATAAAGACAAGCCAATGTCCCCAGGGCAGGGTGTCGTGGATTATTGATGCTGAAGCCACAGAGGCTGCTTTGTCCTCCTTCATCACGGAGGCCAGGTGGCTTTGCCAAGGGATTCCTGTCTCAAACTGATGATTTCTGGCTGAGTTAGGGCAGGGCTTTCAGAAAGCCATGTTTAATAGTTGTATCAGTGCCACAGGCAGTGGGATTGAGGGCACCAACAGCAGGTTTGCAGGATGGCATCCAGAGGGACCTGGACAGGCTGGAGAGGTGGTGCCCAGGTGAACCTCATGAGGCTCAACAAGAGCAAGTGCAGGGTCCTGCACATGGGCTGGAACAATCCTCCCTGTCAGTCCAGGCTGCGGGTGAGGAGACTGAGAGCAGCCCTGAAGAGAAGGACTTGAGGGTGCTGGTGGGGGAGAAGCTGGGGAGGAGCCAGCAATGGGCACTGGCAGCACAGAAGGCCAGGGGCAGCCTGGGCTGCAGCCAAAGCAGTGTGGCCAGAGATGGAGAGAGGGATCCTGCCCCTCTGCTCTGCTCTGTGAGACCTCACCTGCAGGGCTGGGTCCTGATATGGAGCCCTCAGCACAGGAAGGACATAGAGCTGATGGAGAGGGTCCAGAGGAGGCCATGAAAGCAATCAGGGGGTTGGAGCATCTCTGCTATAGGACAGGCTGAGGGAGCTGGGGGTGGTCAGCCTGGAGAAGAGAAGGCTGAAGGGGCTACAGGAAGGCTGCAGAGGGACTGTTTGCAAAGGCCTGCAGGGACAGGACCAGGGGCAATGGCTTCAAATTAGAGCAGAGCAGATGGAGATTGGATGTGAGGAACAAGTTCTGCATCAGGAGGCTGCTGAAACACTGCAAGAGGTTGCCCAGGGAGGTGGTTGAGGAGCCAGCCCTGGAGATGCTCAACAGGGCTCTGGGCAACCTGCTGCAGTTGGGGATGTCCCTGCTGTGCGCAGGGGGTTGGACTGGATGAGCTTTGGAAGCCCCTTCCAACCTGGGCAATTCTATGACTCTATGACTCTATGCTTCTATGACTATGAAGTGAACCCCCTCCCAAACCTGCAGGTGAGGAGGCCTCAGGCATCTCCTCCACACGTTGCCCAGTGGCTCATTCCCTTCTCTCCTGCCACGTGGCCTCTTTTCAGGTCGGATTTGTCTGATGGCAGCTTCCAGCCACCGGCTCCTGTTGCACCTTTGATGGCCAGATTAAAGAGCTCTCTAGTCTCAAACAGATTCTCTCTTCTGCTGGGTAACTCCCAGGCTCGTGTCAAGGAGCTATTCAAAGTGCTTTTCACTAAGCCTTTCATGAGGCAAGCAGGTTGGTGGGGTGGGATTTGGGTCTTTCCCCCCCCTCCCCCCCCCTCTTTTTTTTCCCCTTTCTTTTTTTTTTTTTCCCCATTTTTTTCAGAGTTTCACCAAATGTTTGTAGCTCTTTCCTGGCTGCTTTCCACCTTTTCATCATGTGTGACCCCAGAACTGGCCACTGAGTTCTCTTATTAAAGCAAGGCACGGTCCCCTAGGGCTGTCAAGCCACTCTGTGTGTGTGTGTGTGGCTGGCTCTTTGGTGTCCTCCTCTGTAGGGACTTCAGGTTCAGAAGGCTTCTACTTGATCCCACCAAGCTTTTTCTCCTCCATGCTCTGTAGAGCAGCCCCAACCTCTGTGTGTGTGTGTGTGTGTTGTCTTTGTTCCTAGGTGCAGGGATCTCCAGTTCACTGTACCAAAATCCAGGCTTCTGGAGCAAACTCAACCTTGCAAGTGATTCATGCTGCCTCGGTGACATTTGTCTTCCTGCTGGGTTTTATATCCTCTTTAATTCTTATCTCTAAAGGCTGGGCACTCTCTTCCAGGTCATCAATAAATACTGGGTTGTTGGCTTGCCTCGAGGAAGACCTGGCATTGATCTGGTTGTTTGCCCTGAAAAGCCACTCAGGGTGGTCTCCACAGTCTCCAAGGCGCATTCTCTGCCGCCTAGACAGTGCCTCTGGCTCACCCATCAGAGCATCACAGCATGGCTTAGGTTGGAAGGGGCCTCAGAGGTCATCTACTCCAAGTTCCTGCCACGGGACAGGGACACCTCTCAACTAGATTGTGCCTCATCCAACCTGGCCTTGAACACCCTCAGGGAGGAGGCATCCACAGCCTCCCTGGGCAGCCTGTGCCAGACTCTCACTACCCTGCTACTGAAGAGCTTCTTCCTCAGCTCCAGTCTAACCCTGCTCTCCCTCAGTTTCAAACCATTCCCCCTTGGCCTGTCACTAAACACCCTTATGAAACATCACCCTCCAGCCTTCCAGTAGGATCCCCTCAGGTATTGGAAGGCAGCTCCAAGGTCCCCCTGGAGCCTTCTCTTCTCCAGGCTGAACAACTCTAGATCCCTCATCCTGTCCTCATAGCAGAGGTGCTCCAACCTTACCTCTGCCAGAACATCCCATGGCCTGAGACCTGAGCTGGCTGACTGAATGGAAATCAACATGAGGACAGATGTGCACTAGGAGAACACTGCAGGAGTCTCAACTTTGTGGGGCTGTGGTTTGCCTTAGACCTGGGAATTGCTCCCAGGGTCTGTAGGACAGATGAACACCAAAGATCAAGGAGCAACAGGCACAAGCTGCAAGGGGAAATCCCAAGGAAGACCTCAGAGCAGCATTCCAGTACCTGAAGGGGGCTGCAGGAGAGCTGGGGAGGGACTTTTGACAAGGGCTGGGAGTGCCAGGATGAGGAGCAATGGATTGAAGGTTGAGGAGGGCAGGTTTAGAGTGGAGATGAGGAAGAAATTGTTTCCAGTGAGGGTGAGAAGACACTGGAACAGGTTGCCCAGGGAGGCTGTGGATGTCCTCTCCCTGGAGGTGTTCAAGGACTTGAGGTCACTTCTTACCAGGGAGAAGAGCCCACCCTCCACCTGGCTCCAGCCTCCTCTCAAGGAGCTGTAGAGAGCAATGAGGTCTCCCTCAGCCTCCTCTTCTCCAGGCTCAACACCCACAGCTCCCTCAGCTGCTCCTCCCCAGGGCTGCTCTCCAGACCCTTCCCCAGCTTGGCTGCCCTTCTCTGCACATGCTCCAGCCCCTCACAGAATCACAGAGTCACAGAGTGTTAGGGGTTGGAAAGGACCTCCAGAGATGAGCAGGTCCAACCTCCTGCCGAAGCAGGATCTCCTAGGGCAGGCCACACAGGAACACATCCAGCTTGGCTTTGAAAGCCTTCCTCAATGTCCTTCTTGTGGTGAAGGTCTCCAGACTGAACCCAAGTCTCAAGGTGTGGCTGAGAACAGAGGGACAGTCACCTCCCTGGCCCTGGTGGCCACACTCTTGCTGTTCCAGTGTCAGCCAGACACTGAGGGGGGTTCTCCATCAGTTTCAGGAGCAGCTTTTGCAGCAGCCTTTCCAGCAGCATTGAAGTGCAAAGTGGATTACTGGATATTCATTAAACATTTGGTCAGGCCTGTTGAGATCCTGGGCTGCCATGGAAAATGGACTTAGCAACAGACTCCAAAAAGCATCTCAACACCCCCTGGTTCTCCAGTCCTGCATCTATTACTCTGAACTGGGCACTCTGCATGCAGTGAAGAGCTCTGAGGTCTTTTCCAACCTGGCTGATTCCATGATTCTGTGATTAAATAAAACAAATGGCAAACACCTCCTTAAGTGGACTTGGGGGTGCTGGGGGAGGAGAAGCTCAGCAGGAGCCAGCAGTCAGCACTTGCAGCCCAGAGAGCCAAGGAGAGCCTGGGCTGCAGCAAGAGAAGTGTGGCCAGCAGGGGAGGGAGGGGATTCTGCCCCTCTGCTCCACTCTGCTGAGCCCACAGCTGCAGCTCTGGGTCCAGGTCTGGAGCCCCTGGTACAGGAAGGCTCTGGAGGTGCTGGAAGGTGTCCAGAGAAGGGCCATGAGGATGAGCAGAGGGCTGGAGCTGCTCTGCTCTGGAGACAGACTGAGAGAGTTGGGGTTGTGCAGGCTGGAGAGGAGAAGGCTCCAGGGAGACCTTCTTGTGGCCTTGCAGGATCTGCAGGGGGCTCCAAGAAAGCTGGGGAGGGACTTTGTAGGGTGTCAGGGAGTGATAGGACTGGGGGGGATGGAGCAAAACTAGAAGTGGGGACATTTGGATTGGATGTGAGGAAGAAGTTGTTGCCCATGAGGGTGGTGAGAGCCTGGCACAGGTTGCCCAGGGAGGTGGTGGCAGCCTCCTGCCTGGAGGTGTTTGCAGCCAGGCTGGATGTGGCTGTGAGCAACCCGCTGTCTCACCACCATCCTGCAGGCCAGCAGACCTTCCCTTCATCTGAAGAAGAGGAGGCTGAGGGGAAACCTCATTGCTCTCTACACCTCCCTGAGAGGAAGTTGCAGTGAGGAAGTTGCACCCTAGTCTCAGGTGATAGAAGGACAGGCAATGGCCTGAACTTGTGCCAGAGGAGGGTTAGTTTGGACATGAGGAAAAAAATTCTTTGCTGCAGGAGTGGTCAGGGACTGGCACAGGCTGCCCAGGGAGGTGGTGGAGTCCTCATCCCTGGAGGTGTTCAAGAAAGTTGTGGCCATGGCACTTGGGGCCATGGGTTGGTGGCCATGGTGGGGTTGGGCTGAAGGTTGGAGTGGATGAGCTCAGAGGCCTTTCCCAACCCAAACCCATTCTGTGCCTCTATGAATTTGTTGAGCACCTGAGGTACCAGAGAGGCTTTCAAGGGCTGAATCTCCAAGACTATCAAGCTTATGGAGTACCCAAAGCAGAAGGACACTTGATTCACTAATAGGTAACAGGGAGAGGAGATGAGGAACAATTTCTTTGCTGCGGGAGTGGTCAGGGACTGGCACAGGCTGCCCAGGGAGGTGGTGGAGTCCCTGTGCCTGGAGGTGCTCAAGAACCCTGTGGCCATGGCACCTGGGGCCATGGTTTGGTGGCCACGGTGGGGTTGGGTTGCTGCTTGGACTGGATGCTCTCAGAGGCCTTTTCTAACCCATCCAGTTCTGTGATTCTATGGCTTCAGTGCTGCCCAAAATGGCTGGAGCAGCTCAGCTCCTCCCGAGGAAGCAGAGGGAGGCAGCAATTTGCAAGGAGAACATGAAAAAAAAAACCCAAGCCAAGGCCAAGGCCAAGCCCAGGAGCTGCTGATTTCCCTGAAATGGCTGCTAGCAGGGAAAGTTTAATTTGTCAGTGTTATATCTCAGAGCCTGCATCCCTTTAGGTGCATCTGAGCAGGGGAAGGCAACCCTCCCCCCTCCTACCCTCTTATCCCCCCCTAGACAAACCCAGCTCCCAGGTCTGAAATGTTCTCACTAGGTAAAGATTAAAACAATAACATTTGAAGCCTGCAAGCTTCCAAATGGGAAGCAGCAGTGGGGGGAAGAAAAGACTCTGCAGCAGTGCAGGAAGCCCTGCTAATGATGTCAGTAAATTGTATCAGAAGGATTCTCTCATTTTGGGAAGAGAGATGTAATAGCAGCAGCTATTCTCACTGGCACTAAACTCATTAGGTTGTTTACACTCTGCCTTCCTGCACTGCTCTCTGATATGCTGGGAAAAAAAAAAAGCATCTCTTATTTTGCCTTTGATATTTCCAGTCAGAAAGAGCAGGGAGAAGTCAAAAGATTTCCAGCAACATTTGATCCCTGCCATGTTTGAGGCTTGTTTAACTTTTCTTTTGGAGGGGAGGGGGGAGGGTGTTTCATTTTTGGTGGGGTTTTGGTTTGGTTTGGCTTGGTTTGGTTTGGTTTGGTTTGGTTTGGTTTGATTTGATCTGGTTTGGTTTGGTTTGGTTTGGTTTGGTTTGGTTTGGTTTGGTTTTATTTGATCTGGTTTGGTTTGGTTTGGTTTGGTTTGATCTGGTTTGGTTTGGTTTGGTTTGGTTTGGTTTGGTTTTATTTGATCTGGTTTGGTTTGGTTTGGTTTGATTTGATCTGGTTTGGTTTGGTTTGGTTTGGTTTGGTTTGGTTTGGTTTTATTTGATCTGGTTTGGTTTGGTTTGGTTTGGTTTGATCTGGTTTGGTTTGGTTTGGTTTGGTTTGGTTTGGTTTGGTTTGGTTTGGTTTGGTTTGGTTCGATCTGGTTTGGTTTGGTGTGGTGTGGTTTCGTTTGGTTTGGTTTGATTTTGTTTGGTTTGATTTTGTTTGGTTTGTTTTGTTTTGTTTTGTTTTGGTTTGGTTTGGTTTGGTTTGGTTTGGTTTGGTTTGGTTTGGTTTGGTTTGGTTTGGTGTGGTGTGGTGTGGTTTGGTTTGGTGTGGTGTGGTTTGGTTTGGTTTGATTTGGTTTGGTTTGGTTTGATCTGATTTGGTTTGGTTTGGTTTGATTCGATCTGTTTGGTTTGGTTTGATTTGATCTGGTTTGGTTTGATTTGGTTTGGTTCGGTTTGGTTTGGTTTGATTTGGTGGTTGGTTGGGTTTTGTTTTGCTTTACTATTCCCTTTTTGTTGAGGTTGGTGCAAGGTGCTGGGGAAATTCCTTCTTTCAGGGAAGGGTGGCTAATGCTGAGTGATTGAGTCCCACACTCACACAGTCACAGACTGGGAGGGGCTGGGAGTGACCTCTAGAGAGCATCCAGCCCAAGCCCCCTGCCCCAGCAGGGCACCCACAGCAGCTTGCCCAGCAGCACAATGCCCAGGGGGGGTTGGAAGCTCTCCACACAAGGAGACTCCACAACCTCTCTGGGCAGCCTGCTCCAGGCCTCCAGCACCCTCACACCAAACAACTTTCTCCTCCTCTTCACATGGAACCTCCTGGCTGCCAGTCTGTGCCCACTGCCCCTTGTGCTGTCCCTGGGCACCACTGAGCAGAGTCTGGCCCCAGCCCCTTGCCCCCCACAGCTCCTTTCTCTCTTGCTGAGCATTGCTCAGCTCCCCTCTGGGGCTGCTCTTCTGCAGGCTCAGCACCCCCAGGGCTCTCAGCCTTTGCTCCTCCCAGAGCTGCTCCAGGCCCCTCAGCAGCTTTGTAGCCCCTGCTGGACTGTCTCCAGCAGTTCCCTGTCCCTCTTGAACTGGGGAGCCCAGAGCCAGCACTCCAGCTGTGGCCTCGCTAGGGCAGAGCAGAGGGGCAGGAGAATCTTCCTCGACCTGCTGGCCACTCTCTTCTCAATGAATCACAGAATCCCTTTGGCCTTCTTGGCCACAAGAGCAGTGTGCTGAGGCCACCTGCTGCACAGGGCGCTGGGGACAACGAGGGGAGCCCAAGTTCTGATGGACGAAAGAAGGGGGAGGACAGGTTTTGCCTGTGCAGATGCTGGCAGGAAGGTGCCAAGGGCTGGGTGAGAGCTCCATGCCTGCAGGAGCTGGTGGCTGGCTAACAGCTCTACAGGAGCCTGCTGGAGAGTGGAGCTCCCCTTGAGGGGTGAGGCTCCAGATGGCCCAGGATGAGAGGCACCAGTGCTGGGATGGGGAGAGCTTTGGCTCTGCAGGGCTAGGCTGTGCCAAGCCCCGGCTTGGGGGGGAGCAGGAGCAGGCTGTGCCACCTCCCAGCCTCCTGCTCTGCACAGCAGCTGTGACAGCTGGAGCAGGCAGGGACACCCTGCACTCCCACACCTCCAGGCAGCCTTATCTGCCTCCCTCAGCCTCCAGCTTGGTGCTCTCACTCTGCTCTGGAGCACGAGATAGGAGCTGCAGCCCTCACAAGCGTGGCAGCAGACAGGACTGGGTGTCCCAGGAGCTGGCTCTGGGACACAACATTTCTTCCACTCTTTTAATCAAACCTGGATGCCTGGGCAGGAATTTGGTGGCTTTCCAGCACTTGGAAGTTGTTCTCCTGGCCTCTGCAGGTGCTCAAAAGCTGTGGGAGCTCAGAGCTGAGGACGCTGCAGTCAATGAGAGGCTCTCCGCGGTAGCTGCCCACCCTTGGAGGAGCGTTGCTTGGGCTGTGGCTTATGTGACCTGCATGAAAGAAGCTCTGAGATGAGCCCAGAGGCCAAATCCTTCAGCTGCTCATCCTAGGAGGCTGAGCTCTTCTCACAGCAAGTGAGTTGAAGCCAGTCTGGCCATGCCATCAACATGAAGATGACTTCTCTGCTCCTTACCCAGGAGCTTTGGTTCCTTTCTGCACCAGGCAACACCAAGCCTCCTGTCATCATCATCAAATCAACCTCTGGGCTGTGGTGAGCCTGACCCCTGATGTGGGGCAGCTGGAGCTGCCTCAGGGCTGCAGTTTGCATGAGGGTGTTCAGGCATGGCACAGCAGCTCTGTGAGGTTCTGGGGTTCTCCCAGTGCTCCCAGCTCCCGCAGCTCAGTCCTGCTGGCTGCTCTGTGACTCCCTGGTAAGCAAAGAAGCTCTCTGTAAGAGCTCAGGGGTGCCAGGAGAGGCAAGGGTGTTTACTGGAGTCTGTGGTACCATGGAGAAGACACTCCCACACCTCCTTCCCTTATTAAAGCAGTGCTGGTCAGAGAGGGGACCTGCTGCTGCTGCCTTCTCAAGGAGGATGTGAGACTGAGCAGCACTGCAAGAAGGTAAATGGGAAATACTGGGTGATCTGGATGAGCTGGAGAGGCTCTGCCTCCATCCCACTGGCACCTCCTGGCCCTTGTCAAGCTCCTGTTGGACAGCAAGTGTCTGCAGCTGCTGCACGCTGTGCTGACAGGACAAGGGCCGATGGCTTTGAGCTGGAAGAGGGGAGATTGAGACTGGAGATGAGGAAGAAGTTCTTCCCAGTGAGGGTGGGAACAGAGAAGTTGTGGACATCTCAACCCTGGAAGTGTTTAAGACCAGGCTGGATGAGGCTTGGAGCAACATGGCCTGGTGAGAAGGGTCCCTGCCTATAGCAGGGGGGTTGAAACTGGATGATCCTTGAGGTCCCTTCCAACCTCTGTGATTCTGTGTGAGCCTCCCACACTAATGGATTTGTGTTTCCTTGCTCTAGGACCACATCCATCTCTGGGCTCCCTGGCAAGCTCTCCTCAGGGTCATGCTTGGGAGGGAAGATTTGCTCCCAGTTTCCACCCTGCTTATGTGCTGCCATATAACAACATCAGCTGCAAGGTTACTTACTCATCTCATTACCCAAGCATAAACCCTAGGCAGACAAATAGAAAGCAAACCAAGGTTTATGCCTTATGGAGAAGGCTTATTGCATCTCCTAAATTGGAATGAAACCTCCAGAGGTGAAATACAGCACTGCTGTGGCAGCAGTGCTCACACACTGCCATGGGGAAGGCTCCCAGCTGGGATGTTACCAGTGTCAAGTGGTCAAAGGAGTTAAATCCAGCTGATCACCTGTGGTGTTCCTCAGGGATCAGTCTTGGGACCATTTCTGTTGAACATAGAATCATCAGGGTTGGAAGGGACCTCAAGGCTCAGCCAGTTCCAGTCCCCTGCCATGAGCAGGGACACCTCACACTACAGCAGGTTGCTCACAGCCACATCCAGCCTGGCTGCAAACACCTCCAGGGATGAGGCTGCCACCACCTCCCTGGGCAAATCTTTATTGATGACCTTGATGAAGGCACAGAGTGTGTCAGCAGTGAGTTCACAGATGACACCAAGTGAGGTGGCAGTGTTGATCTGCACCAGGGGAGGGAGGATATACAGAGAGACTTGGATAGATTGGATCCATGGCCAATGCTACCAGGATGAGCTTCAACGAGGCCAAGTGCCAGTCCTGCACTTGAGCCACAGCAACCCCAAGCAACACTACAGGCTTGGGGCAGTGTGGCTGGAAAGCTGCTGGCAGAAAGGGACCTGGGGGTGCTAATGGACAAGCAGCTGAAGAGGAGGCAGCAGTGTGCCCAGGTGGCCAAGAAAGCCAAAGGCATCCTGGCTGGGATCAGCAATGCTGTGTCCAGCAGGAGCAGGGAGGGGATTGTCCCCTGGGACTCAGCTCTGGGGAGGCCACACCTCAAGTGTTGTGTCCAGTTTTGGGCACCTCAATGCAAGAGAGAGGTGGAGGGGCTGGAGCCAGGGCAGAGGAGGGCAAGGAAGCTGGGAAGGGCCTGGAGAATAAATCTGATGAGGAATGACTCAGGGAGCTGGGGCTGGTTAGTGTGGAGATGAGGAAGCTGAGGGGAGACCTCATTGCTCTCTACAACTGCCTGAAAGGACATTGCTGGTCTCTTCTCACAGGTAATTAGTGATAGAACAAGAGGGAATGGCCTCAATCTGGGTAGGTTTAGACTGGACATTAGGAAGAAGTTTTCCCCAGCAAGAGTGGCCAGGTGTTGGAATGTGCTGCTCAGGGAGGTGGTGGAGTCACCAACCCTGGGTGTGTTTAAAGGTGGTTTGGATGTGATGCTTGGGGATCTGGTTTAGGGGTGAGCCTTGTAGAGTAGGGTTCTGGCTTAGACTTGGTGGTCTTCAGGGTCTTTTCCAACCTGAATGTTTCTGTGAGTCTGTGAAAGTCAAGGAACAGCCAGAGCTGAGCCGGCATCAGCAGAGCCAGAGGCTGCAAGCCTGCAGCTGGGATGTGTGAATTGAGGTGGCAGCAGGACGTGGGCACGGCAGATGGGTGATTTCTGCTTCTGCCTGCCTCAGTTTCCCAACAGCTGGCTCTGGATGGCAGTGCCTGCTCCCATGGCAGCAGTTAATGAGATCATGTCTGCACGTGCCTTTGAACACAAGCGGCTCTGCAACCTGTAAGTGCTAAGTACTATTAGCAACTAACAGCAGCTCTCCTTTGGTACAGGGCTCTGCTGACTTTGCCTGAGGCCATTCCAACCCAGTGAAGCATTACCTGAGCTGTGGCAGACCTCCAGGGCAGCCAGCACACCCCACATGCTCTGGAAAGCAGCTGGAGGCATCACCCTCAGCAGCACTACCTGAGCTGTGACAGAGCTGCAGAGCAGCCAACACAGAATCATAGAATTGTTAGGGTTGGAAAGGACCTCAAGGCTCAGCCAGTCCCAACCCCCTGCCATGGGCAGGGACACCTCACACTGCAGCAGGTTGCTCACAGCCACATCCAGCCTGGCTGCAAACACCTCCAGGCAGGAGGCTGCCACCACCTCCCTGGGCAACCTGTGCCAGGCTCTCACCACCCTCATGGGGAACAACTTCTTCCTCACATCCAATCTCAATCTCCCCATTCCTAGTTTTTCTCCACCCCCCCCAGCCCTATCCCTCCCTGACACCCTCCAAAGTCCCTCCCCAGCTTTCTTGGAGCCCCCTGCAGATCCTGCAAGGCCACAATTAGGTCTCCCTGGAGCCTTCTCTCCTCCAGCCTGCACAACCCCAACTCTCTCAGGCTGTCTCCAGAGCAGAGCAGCTCCAGCCCTCTGCTCATCCTCCTGGCCCTTCTCTGGACACCTTCCAGCACCTCCAGATCCTTCCTGGCACAGAGGCTCCAGAAGTGGACACAGAGCTGCAGCTGTGGTCTCAGCAGAGGGGGAGAATCCCCTGCCTGGCCCTGCTGGCCACAGTTCTCTTGTTCATGGTCCCACCAGTGCTGCTAAGCCATCACCACTAAACCCTGGCCCTCAGCACCACATCCACAGAGCTTTTAAATACCTTCAGGGATGGTGACTCCACCACTGGGCCAGTGCCTGAGAAACTTGTCTGGGAAGAAATTTTTCCTGATGTCCAACCTGAATACAACTTGAGGCCATCTCCTCTTGTCCTGTCACTTGCTGCCTGTGAGAAGAGACCTCCAACCTCCTTTGTCTTTGCTGCTTCTGGGCTGGGCTTCAGTGTGACCTGGCTTCAAGCCTGGAGTTAAAGCTGTGGCCAAAGCTTTAGAATGGAATGGAATGGAATGGAATAGAATGGAATGGAATGGAATAGAATAGAATAGAATAGAATAGAATAGAATAGAATAGAATAGAATAGAATAGAATAGAATAGAATAGAATAGAATAGAATAGAATGGAATGGAATGGAATGGAATGGAGTGGGGTGGGGTGGGGTGGGATGGGATGGGATGGGATGGGATGGGATGGGATGGAATGGAATGGGATAGGATAGGATAGGATAGGGTAGGGTAGGATAGAATAGAATAGAATGGAATGGAATGGAATAGAGTGGGGTGGGGTGGAGTGGGGTGGGATGGGATGGAATGGAATGGGATGGGATGGGATAGGATAGGATAGGGTAGGGTAGGATAGAATAGAATAGAATAGAATAGAATAGAATAGAATAGAATAGAATAGAATAGAATTAACCAGGTTGGAAGAGACCTTCGATATCATCCAGTCCAACCTATCACCCAAGCTCCCCATCCAGTCTCCTCCTAAACACCTCCAGTGATGGTGACTCCAGCACCTCCCTGGGCAGCCCATCCCAATGGCCAATCTCTCTCTCTGGGAAGAACTTCTTCCTAACCTCCAGCCTAAACCTCCCCTGGCGCACCTTGAGATCACGTTGATGTCCCTCACAGCGCACCACTGCCTCCTTAACACCCATCTCTGCCTCAGCAGCCTCCCTGCATGCCCTTCTCCATCCTTTTCCCCCTCATTCCACCTGATCACCTGTGGGCTGGATCCTGCCTGGAGACAGATGATGTGCCGGGCAAGAACGGCAAAGCTGATTAAGTTGGGGTGGGAAGCTCTGGCAGGCTGGGTTCACAATTAGGCTCCCAAAGGCAAGATCATAAAGCATTCAGACACTTGGGATCCTGGGCTGATTACTAGCATCTTTCATCATTAAATATTAACACCAAGGCTGCTTAAAGGCCAGGGAGAGAATTATAGAATTTAATACCTATCAAGCTCTATCAATAGGCCTGGAGAAATATGGTCCTTGTTTTGCCTCCCTGGGTTATTTTCTCTGACTGTTTTTTTAGGGTTTGGGGTGGGTTTTTTTTGGTGTGGTGTGTGTGGGTTTCTTTTTTTTTTTCCCTCCCAGTGCCTCAAATGTAAACTAGAAGCCTGGCAAAATTAAACAGCACAGTCCTTAGTTAGGAGCCACTGGGAATTGGCAAGCAGGGAGCACCGGGGATCAGGCTTGTTTGATATGCTAGGGGAGCGAGCTCATTAAAGCACATTGGTGGGTACCAGGAGGAGAGGAAGTTGAAAGAGTGACTGAAGAAAAGGAACCCAGCCATGGGAGAGTGGCTCCAGCCCCTGGGTGGCTTGGTTGCTCCTTGGGATCCCCAGCCAGCTCCTGCTTGGTGGCCTGCCACAAGGGAGCATCTGCAGCCAGCGCTGCAAAGCTCCTTGGACAGCGTAGAGGCACAGAGCATAGAATCATAGAATGGGTTGGGTGGGAAGGGGACTTAGAGATCATCCAGTTCCAACCCCCCTGTCATGGGCAGGGACACCTCCCACCAGCCCAGGCTGCTACTCATCCAGCCTGGCCTTGAACATCTTGGACTTGATGGTCTTTGAGGTCTCTTCCAACCTTGGTGATGCTGTGATACCTCCATGGAGGAGACATCCACAACCTCCTGGGCAGCCTGTAGCAGCGTCTCCCCACCCTCACTGGAAAGAATTTCTCCCTCATCTCTAGTTTTCAATGCTTCCTACATACACAGGGCTGGAAATGAGAACATCTGAGCTGCCCAAGCCCACTGGGATGGGAGCACAGGCACCTGTGCGGCTCACAGGGGCCGGAAAAGGAGGTTCATGTAGAATCCCAGAATCACAGGATCTTAGAATCACAGAATCATAGGATCAAGGAATCCTAGGATCACAGAACCCTAGAATCATAGAACCACAGAATCATAGAACCACAAACCCACAGAATCATACAGTTACAGAATCACAGAATGGTTTGGGCTGGAAGGGACCCCCAAAGGTCCAACCCCCCCCTGCACTCAGCCTGGAGAAGAGGAGGCTCAGGGGAGACCTCATTGCTCTCTACAACTACCTGAAAGGTGGTTGTAGCCAGGAAGGGGTTGGTCTCTTCTCTCTAGCAACCAGCACCAGAACAAGAGGACACAGTCTCAAGCTGTGCCAGGGGAGATTTAGGCTGGAGGTGAGGATGAAGTTCTTCACTGAGCGAGTTGTTCGCCATTGGAATGTGCTGCCCAGGGAGGTGGTGGAGTCACCATCCCTGGAGGTGTTCAAGAGGGGATGGATGTGGCACTTGGTGTCATGGTCTAGTCATGAGGTCTGTGGAGACAGGTTGGACTTGGTGATCTTTGAGGTCTCTTCCAACCTTGGTGATACTGTGATACTGTGATACTGTGACATCCTCCTCAGGTTGCCCAGAGCCCTGTCAAACCTCCCCTTGAATATCTCCAGGGATGGAGCCTCAACCACTTCCTTGGGCAACCTGTTGCAGTGTTCCAGCACCCTCCTGGTGCAGAACTTGTTCCTCACCTCCAATCTCAACCTGCTCTGCTCTAGTTTGAAGCCACTGCTCCTCTTCCCTGCCCTCCTCTCCGCACCGCCGCCACCGTCTCCGTTTTCTCCTCCTGGCTCACGCTCGCTGAGCTCACCCAGCTGACCCAAACCCAGGGAAGGAACCAGCTGCCGAGTCAGGAAGGCAAATTCAGACATGCCTGACTCCAGGGAGCCTGAATGAAATAACTAATTAGGTTCTCACAGCCCTTGGCTTTGCAGGAATAAGACCATATCCCACTCCCTACTCCGTAATGAAGCCCGCTCGATGTTTCCTAATGATTTGTTTAACTGAGTTTGCAGCATCTCAGGGCTGCAGCACCAGCCTGGCCCTACCCCAGATGCTGGGTAGTGGCGGGGGGAAGCTTTGGATTCTATCTCAGCTTTACCTTTCCCCAGTGGTCTGCAGGGTTTGGAGGTTTTGGTTTGGTTTTTAAATGTTTTCCATCCCAGCAGTGCAAATTCCATCTCCCGGTGCCACACAAATCCATCTTCCCCCCCGCCCCAACCTCCCCTCCCTGCCCTTTCCCCTGTTTACACTGTTTAGACACACACAGATGGTGATAAGTTTTTTCCTCCTCTTTGGAGCATCTCTCAGGGAGGCTGGAGAAGTGGATTTTTCTCTTCCCTGACTGGCACAGCCCCACTGTAGCCCCCACGAACTGGCATTGGGGCTCCCAGCCTCACATTTCACCGCCTGGGAGATGCATCCCCATTGCTCAAAGTAATTCTGGAGCAGGTCCAGAGGAGGGCAACACAGCTGGGGAAGGGTCTGGAGAGCAGGGCTGGGGAGGAGCAGCTGAGGGACCTGGGGTTGTTTCATCTGGAGAAGAGGAGGCTGAGAGGAGACCTCATTGCTCTCTGCAGCTCCCTGAGAGGAGGCTGGAGCCAGGCAGGGGCTGGGCTCTTCTCCCTAGTCTCAGGTGCTAGAAGGAGGGGCAATGGCCTGAAATTATGCCAGGGGAGGGTTAGGTTGGAAATTAGGAAGACTATCCTTGCTGCCAGAGTGGTCAGGCCCTGGCACAGGCTGCCCAGGGAGGTGGTGGAGTCCCCATCCCTGGAGGCGTTCCAGGAAGGTGTGGCCATGACACCTGGGGCCATGGTTTGGTGCCCATGGTGGGGCTGGGTAGAAGCTTGGCCTGGCTGATCTCAAGAGAGCATTTCCAACCCCAACCATCCTCTGGCTCTATCCTATAGGGATCCACTCCTCTGATCCCACAACCCCTGCCAGCAGCCAACACCGTGCCAGCTGCAGGGAGCTCTCTGCAGCTCAGGAGAGGCTGCCTGTAAACAACAGGATCCCTTCAGCCGCGCATTAGCACATCGTGCTCCAATCATCCATTTTAATTGTTGCCTTCAAAGGCAGGCACTCGGCAGCCACTTTGCCTCTGCGAATCGCATTGTTTATTGCCTCTCGCTCCCTTATCTCTCAGCTGCGTGGAGATACAGGGTTTATTTTTCACTATTCCTCTCCTCCCCCCGCCCCCCCCCCCCCCCCCCCCCCCCCCCCCCCCACCTCTCTCTGCTGTTATTTTACTCGTGGCTAAGGTCACGCTAACTTATGAGAGTCGCCAAAAATCATCTCTCTGTCTCTGTACACATTTTAATGCCCGCACTTGACTTTTTGCCGTGCTTTATTCTCCGCCGCCGCACGTCCCTTCCCCCGGGGACTCGCCAGCGCGGCAATAAATAACTGCTAATTCTCCGCCTTGCTCCTCACACCCCTCCCTGCTCCTCACACCCCTCCCTGCTCCAGACACAGTTCATTTTTCACACATGCATGTGCGGTACTGCTTAGGAAGGCTTGCTTCTGTCTTCCTTCAAGAACTTCAGGGGTTCCTTCTTGAGCAAATTGTTTTTCCCTTCCTTCCTTCCTCCCCTCCCCTCCCCTCCCCTCCCTTCCCCTCTCCTCTCCTCTCCTCTCCTCTCCTCTCCGAACCTCTCCTCTCCGAACCTCTCCGAACCTCTCCTCTCCGAACCTCTCCTCTCCGAACCTCTCCGAACCTCTCTGAACCTCTCCAAACCTCTCCTCTCCCCTCCGAACCTCTCCGAACCTCTCCTCTCCAAACCTCTCCTCTCCCCTCCGAACCTCTCCGAACCTCTCCTCTCCGAACCTCTCCTGTCCTCCCCGAACCTCTCCTCCCCTCCCCCCCTTCCCAAACCTTCCCTTCCCAAACCTTCCCTTCCCAAATCTTCCCTTCCCTCTCTTCTGAACCTCTCCGAACCTCTACTCTCTGAGCCTGTCCTCTCCTTCCTCTTCTTTTTCCCTTCCCTCCCCTTCCCCTTCCCCTTCCCCTTCCCCTCCCCTCCTCTCCCTTTCTCCCCAGTCTGGATGATGCTCTCATACCTCCCAGCAGCACTCCCCAAGAATTCAGGAGCAAGGGGAAGAGATGCTGAAGAAGAAGAAGAAGAAGAGGACATTCCTTGAAGAGCCCTTTTGCCTCTCTACACACGAAGGACGAGGAAACCAATAGCCAGCAGTCAAAGATCAAATGCTAGTCTGAAGCAGCATTCAGAGCTACTTCAAGGAGCAGCTCCAAAGCAGACAACAAGGGGGAGAGAGGGGGAAAAAAAAGAACATTTCCACCAACTTCAATTAAGTACAAGGTAACTTGGAAGCATTCCCACAGCCATTCCTCAAATTTTCCAGCCCTATCTTCTAGTTGTTTGGGTGTTTTTTAACTCCTCTTTCATTTCATCCCCCAGCTCTCAGAAAGGCTTTGCTCACATCAAAGATGCTTTTTGGTCTCCTTTGTTCCAATGGATAAGTTTCCCTCCATTAAAAAAAAAGAAAAGAGAGGGAAACCATCATCAAGGGTGGCCAAAAAATATAGATATAGAATAAATCACAAGGGTATAATTTAGTTGTTAAATATAAATATATATAAAAGAATAAAACAAGGGAACTGAGTTTTGTTTGAACTAGAGCTGGGAGTGGAGATCATGTCAATGGAGAGGCGGAATGAATAGATGGAAGCCTTTGCCCTGATGGGAAGGCATGAATTCTCCTTGGCTGAGAGGGAATTACAGCCAGGCCCTGTTGCAAGGCCAGTGAATATTCACCACAATCTCATGCCCACACAGGAAGGCAGAGAGGCAATGAATTTGATCTGGTTTCCCTTCAGATCAGTGGGAAGAGCTCACCCAAGTAGGTAGAATAGAGTAGAATACAGAATTAACCAGCTTGGAAAAGACCTTTGAGATCATGGAGTCCAGCCCATCACCCAACACCATCTAATCAACTAAACCATGGCACCAAGTGCCTCAGCCAGGCTCTTCCTAAACACTTCCAGGGATGGTGACTCCACCACCTCCCTGGGCAGCACATTCCAATGGCCAATCTCTCTTGCTGGGAAGAACTTCTTCCTAACCTCCAGCCTAAACCTCCCCTGGCACAGCTTGAGACTGTGTCCTCTTGTTCTCATGCTGCTTGCCTGGGAGAAGAGACCAACCCCCTCCTGGCTACAACTTCCCTTCAGGTAGTTGTAGGCAGCAATAAGGTCTCCCCTGAGCCTCCTCCTCTCCAGACTAAACACCCCCAGCTCCCTCAGCCTCTCCTCTTGCAAGACAGGAGAGCAGGCAGTGTGACACCTGAGCTTAACTCAGCTCCACACCTCCTGCCTGAGCCCAAGGAACTTCCTTACTCCTTCCTAGTTGAGCAAATTGTTTTCCCCTTCCTTCTTCCTCTCCCTCTCCTCTCCCTCTCCTCTCCTCTCCTCTCCTCTCCTCTCCTCTCCTCTCCTCTCCTCTCCCTCTCCTCTCCCTCTCCTCTCCCTCTCCTCTCCCTCTCCTCTCCCTCTCCTCTCCCTCTCCTCTCCCTCTCCTCTCCCTCTCCTCACCTCTTCCACTCCTTTCCCTCTCCTCTTCCTCTCTTCTCTCTCTCCTCTCCCTCTCTTCTCCCAAGAGAGGGGAGCAGGCAGTGTGACACCTGAGCTACCTCAGCTCCACACCTCCTGCCTGTGCCCAAGGAGCTTCCTTACCGCTGGGCGCAGAGTGGAATCGATCAGCCCACGCCAGGTCCCTCTTTTGCTGCTTGCAGCCACATCCATCAGGCTGTGTGGGAGCACCTGGAATTATGCTGATCACCCAGGGGCCACGTTTTTGAGATGCACTTTCTAGATCTTCTGTGTTTTCCTTAACCAAGCTTGCTGCAAGAGGCTCAGCACCTGCTGCCTTGCATGGAGGGGGATCGGTGCTGCCAGACATCGCTTTTCATTTCTCTTTCAAATGCATTGGTTGGTTTTATCTCTTTTTATTCCAAGGAGGAGCTGTGGTGGGTGCTCTGCATTCAGAGGCTGCCTCAGGGGTTGCAATAACTAGAAGTGCTGGGTGCTCAAGGCAGTGGAGGGCTGGAAGCTGGTCCTGCCTGCTCATCACTTCAGCATCTGCTGAGAGAAAAGGGAAACGTGGCAGCTCGCAGCCTCCTGGGACAGCTGGGTGGTGAGGTCCAGAAGTCAGTGTCCCTGGGCACACATTGGGGATGATTTGGAATCTTGTGTCCTGGTCTGGGCTCCCCAGTTCAAGAGGGGCAGGAAACTACTGGAGAGAGTCCAAGGGAGGCTGTGAGGCTGATGAAGGGCCTGGAGCATCTGTGTGAGAAGGAAAGGCTGAGAGCCCCGAGGCTGTTTAGTCTGGAGAAGGCAAGGCTGAGAGGGGAGCTGATCAGTGCTTACAAATGTCTGCAGGGTGGGTGCCAAGGGGCCAGGCTCTTTTTGGTGGTGCCCAGTGACAGAAGAATAGACAACAGGCTCAAAGTGGAAGCCAGGAGGTTCCACCTCAACATGAGAAACTTCTTTACTGTGGTGCTGCTGGAACAGGCTGCCCAGAGAGGCTGTGGAGCCTCCTCTGGAGAGTTTCAAGACCTGTCTGGACTCATTCCTGTGAGACCTTGTCTTGGTCCGGAGAGGGAAGGAGACTCAGTTCTTCTGAATATTCCTGTGTTGTGAAATTAGAGGCACAAATGAGGCCAAAATATCAACAGCTAGACTATTTATTACATAAATAAAGTGGAAATAAGAAGGGGAGAGGGAGAAGATAGAGAGGGAGAGAGAGAAGAGAGAGAGAAGAGGAAAGGAATTATATTACCACACCCCTCACCCCCCTCCCCAAGGCAGTTTGAGTCTGTGGAGGAAAGGTGCTGCAGGAGGTGCTGGGTTTGTAGAGAAACAGTGCTGAGGCTTTGGCTGGAGAAGAGATGTGGTCCCTCTGGGCAGCCTGGGTCTGTAGAGAAAGGGTGTTGGGGCTTTGGCTGGAGAAGAGATGTGGTGCTCTGGGCAGCCTGGGTCTGTAGAGAAAGGGTGCTGAGGCTTTGGCTGGAGAAGAGATGTGGTCCCTCTGGGCAGCCTGGGTATGTAGAGAAAGGGTGCTGAGGCTTTGGCTGGAGAAGAGATGTGGTCCCTCTGGGCAGCCTGGGTCTGTAGAGAAAGGGTGCTGAGGCTTTGGCTGGAGAAGAGATGTGGTCCCTCTGGGCAGCCTGGGTCTGTAGAGAAAGGGTGCTGAGGCTTTGGCTGGAGAAAAGATGTGGTCCCTCTGGGCAGCTTCTTCAGCTCCATGAGTGGCAGCAAGCAGGACTTAGGACACGGAGAGAGGATTCAGTCTGCTTCTCCCAGGCTCCACAGCCTCTTTTCCCCGACGCAGCCTTGGCCCGGGCTTTTCCTTCCTCCTCAGCGGCGTGGTCCTTCTTCTGCTTTTTTCTTCTGCTAAGCCAGCAGTGGTCAAGTCTTTTATACAGTTTTTAGTCCTTAGGTATGTGTCCAAGCATTGTTCTTCAGGAATTCAGGGGCCAGGAAATCCTCCTTAGGTAAATATCACAGTATCACAATATCACAGTGTAACTAAGGTTGGAAGAGACCCCAAGGATCATCAAGTCCAACCTGTCCCAACAGACCTCACAACTAGACCATGGCACAAAGTGCCACGTCCAGTCTCCCCTTGAACACCTCCAGGGACGGTGACTCCACCACCTCCCTGGGCAGCACATTCCAATGACGAACGACTCGCTCAGTGAAGAACTTTTTCCTCACTTCGAGTCTAAACCTCCCCTGGCACAGCTTGAGACTCTGTCCTCTTGTTCTGGTGCTGCTTGCCTGGGAGAAGAGACCAACCCCTTCCTGGCTACAGCCACCTTTCAGGTAGTTGTAGAGGGCAATGAGGTCACCCCTGAGCCTTCTCTTCTCCAGGCTAAACAATCCCAGCTCCCTCAGCCTCTCCTCACAGGGCTGTGCTCAAGGCCTCTCCCCAGCCTTGTTGCCCTTCTCTGGACACATTCAAGTGTCTCAATGTCCTTCCTAAACTGAGTGGCCCAGAACTGGACACAGGACTCAAGGTGTGGCCTAACCAATGCAGAGTCCAGGGGCACAATGACCTCCCTGCTCCTGCTGGCCACACTATTCCTAATGCAGGCCAGGATGCCATTGGCCCTCTTGGCCACCTGGGCACACTGCTGGCTCATGTTTAGGCGGGTGTCAATCAGCACCCCCAGGTCCCTCTCTGTTTGGCAGCTCTCAGCCACTCTGACCCCAGCCTGTAGCTCTGCATGGGGTTGCCGTGGCCAAAGTGCAGCCCCTGGCACTTGGACTTGTTGAATGCCATCCTGTTGGACTCTGCCCATCTGTCCAGTCGGTCGAGGTCCCTCTGCAGAGCCTTTCTATCCTCTAACTGACCAACGTCTGCTCCCAGCTTGGTGTCATCTGCAAACCTGCTGATGACTGACTCAACCCCCTCATCCAGATCATCAATGAAGATGTTAAAGAGGATGGGGCCCAGCACTGATCCCTGGGGGACACCACTGGTGCCTGGCCGCCAGCTGGCTGTGGCACCATTCACCACCACTCTCTGGGCTCGGCCCTCCAGCCAGTTCCTAACCCAGCACAGAGTGTTGCAGTCCAAGCCACAAGCTGACAGCTTAGCCAGCAGTTTGCTGTGGGGGACGGTGCCAAAGGCCTTGCTGCAGTCCAGGTAGACTACATCCACAGGCCTCCCCATGTCCACCAGGCAGTCCCCTGATCATAGAAGGAGATCAGGTTGGAGAGGCAGGACCTGCCCTTCCTGAATCCATGTTGGATATCCAGGTATTGTTCCCCAGGAAATCTTTCTGTGCATTCCTGTGTGTTTAGGCAGGGGTCTAGATGGAGGGGGGGAGGGCCTCCACCTTCCCCTTCTCCATCTACCTGCCACACACTCATTACACATCAGGAAACAGGTGGAGAGTCCATCCTCCCTTTCTGGGGGTAGCAGATAGCTGGAAATGATCTTGTCCTGAAGGCGTGGTGGCTGGGTCCTTGGGCCATTGTTGTAGGCCAGCTGCAGTCCAGTGTTACCACGATGCAATCACAAGGTGATTTGCATCCAGGACTGGTAGACAGGATTCCTACATGATCTTCCGGTGCAAGCAGCAAGGGATTTTATCTTTGTTGAGTCACACAAGGAGGGACAAGCTTTAGTCTCTCACAGACCTGCCCTAGGTGAGCCTGTTTTGGCAGGGGGGGTTGGACTCAATGATCTCCAGAGCTCCCTTCCAACCTCTGCCATTCTATGCACTCTTCATCTTGTGCATGGCAGAGAGCTGAGCTTGCTTAGGAGGCAGAGAGGAGAACAGAGCTCTTCTGAGCTGGGCAGCATGGCTTGGGCAGGGACAAATCAATTTAGAAACAGACTTGCAGTAACCCAGGATTAGCAAACAAACAATGACAGTTGCTCACAAGCTCACAGCAGCTTCTCATCCCAGCTTCTCCCCTGCCTCTCATCATCCCAGCCTCTCCTCCTGGCTGCCAAACCTTGCTGCGCTCTGCCACGGGAGGAACCTGCTGCTGGCAAATGGTTGCTCTCACGCCTGAGGTGCTCTGTGTGGGGGCAGCAGCTGGGCAGAAATCTCAACACAGATACCAAAAGATAAGAAAAACAATGCCAGGGAAAAAAAATAATAACCCAAAATAGAGTTCCTCAAGCATCAGAGTCGTTGTTTTGAGAAAATCAAGCTGGGATAAGGCACTAAAATAACAACTTCTCCTCAAGGGAGACCTTATTGCTGCCTACAGCTACCTGAAAGGAGGTTGTAGCCAGGTGGGGGTTGGTCTCTTCTCCCAGGCAACCAGCACCAGAACAAGAGGACACAGTCTCAAGCTGTGCCAGGGGAAGTTTAGGCTTGAGGTGAGGAGAAAGTTCCTCCCAGAGAGAGCAATTGGCCATGGGAATGTGCTGCCCAGGGAGGTGGTGGAGTCACCATCCCTGGAGGTGTTCAGAAAAGGCTTGGATGTGACACTTGGAGCCATGGTTTAGATGTCAGGAGATGTTAGGTATTAGGTATTAGGTTGGACTTGATGGTCTCTGAGGTCTTTTCCAACCTGGTTGATTCTGTGATTCTGTAATTCTATGATTCTATGGTTCTGTGATTCTGGTATTCCATGATTCTCTTCCCACTCTTTCCTACCAGCTGTAGTTTGCCCATGATTGTCTAAGGAAGCAAAGGTCCTGACATCAGGACCTTCTTGCTGGAGCAGGAGGTTTGTTTCAGCATGCTAAAGAGATGTGCCTGCCACTTGGTTATCCTGCAGTGCCTAAAAGGCAGGTGGGAACCCACAGAGAGCTGTAGATCGGCCTTGTGGCCACCACAGTAAAGAGGGGGAAGGAGTCACCAACCCTGGATGTGTCTAAAAGTGGTTTGGATGCGGTGCTTGGGGATGTGGTTTAGGGGTGGACCTTGTAGGGTAGAGTTAGGGGCTGGACTTGGTGATCCTGAGGGTCCTTTCCAACCTGAATGCTTCTGTGGTTCTGTATCCAAGGCTAAAAGAAATAACAGGGAAAGGAAACCCCAAAGTTCTCCTAGGACATGAGAAAAAGGGAAAGAACAGAAGCTTAGAGCAGGCAAAACTGTGGAGTGAGAGTAGGGAGCTGAGAGCAGGGAGCTGAGAGCAAAAGCAAGTTCCATCAGTCACTACTGATGTATGCTTGAACTCAGTGTTACTTAGAGATTGGTGGCTTTGGGAAAGAAACCACAAGTAATTAACCTTGATCTGCTAATGGGTCAGCTGAGCTGAGAGCATGGGTTTGGCTGAGAGGGATTATGCAGAGAGTACAGCAACCAAACCAGACAGGAGCTGAACAAATGTTCTAAGGATGATCTGAAAGTCAGTTTGTGGTGGGTGAAGAATGGTGGAGAAGTTCCTCGTGGCTGGAGCCAGGGAGGTGGCACTGCAGCTGGGGAAGGGGTGTCTGAAGGGGGTGAATTGAGGAGGTGTCCCATTCCCCATTTCTGCCACTTTGCTCTGCTCTGGGGAGACCTCAGCTGGGTATTGTGTACAGGTGTAGAGCCCTTAAGACAGGAAGGACATGGACCTGATGAAGAGGGTCCAGAGGAGGCCATGAAAATGATCAGGGTGTTGGAGCAGCTCTGCTAAAAGGCCAGGCTGAGGGAGCTGGGGGTGTTCAGCCTGGGGAAGAGAAGGCTCCAGGGAGACCTAATAGCAGACTGCCAGTACCTGAAGGGGGCTACAAGAAGGATGGAGAGAGACTGCAAAGGCCTGCAGGGACAGGACCAGGGACAATGGCTTCAAACTAGAGCAGAGCAGATGGAGATTGGATGTGAGGAACAGGTTCTGCACCATGAGAGTGGTGGAACACTGCAACAGGCTGCCCAGGGAGGTGGTTGAGGAGCCAGCCCTGGAGATATTCAAGGTGAGGCTGGGCAGGGCTGTGGGCAACCTCATCTAGTGGAGGATGTCCCTGCTGAGTGCAGGGGGGTTGTGCTGGATGACCTTTGGAGGTCTCCTCCCTCCTGGACCATCCTGTTCTTCCTCCAAGATGACATCAGTGCTGCCTCCACCAGCGAGGCCAGGCAGTTCCAGTCTCCCCACTCCAAGGACTAAGGTCTTCTATGGCATGGAATGCCCACTGCAGGACCTCAGGACAAATGCTCCTTCAGTTGCAAGGAGCAGGCCACATCTCATTTACCTTTGCCCCAAACCTTCAAAGGCTTGCTCCAGTGAGTGTTTCAAGTTGTGCTCAGGCTGTGACAGAAGCCAGCCCAGGATGGGGACAAACTGCTCCAGGAACTACCATCAGAAGCATGTTGGGGGGACACTGAGCAGCTAAGGAGCATCTACACAACCCTCCTGGTATGCAACCCACAAGCCCAGAGAATTCTGTCTTAGCCTAAAGATCTTTGGCACTGAACAGGAGCTGCTGAGGGGGAGAGGACATTCTCCTGACATAAAGGAGTTATTGACAGCTACTAAAGGCAGAACTTCAGAACAGGATCAGGGCTCTGGACCACTCCTGACACTGCTGGAGACATAGAGAAGGCACATTGGGATGCTGGGAATAAAAACTACGCTGGAGCAGGTCCAGAGAAGGGCAATGAAGTTGGTGAAGGGAAAACTGGGCTGGTGAGGAGCAGCTGGGGGAGCTGGGGTTGTTCTGCCTGGAGAAGAGGAGGCTGAGGGGAGATGATCTGGCTCCCTGCAGCCCCCTGAAAGGAGGTTGGAGCCAGGTGGGAGTTGGTCTCTTCTGCCTAGTCTCAGGTGATAGAAGGAGAGGAAATGGCTTGAAATTGTGCCAGGGGAGGTTTAGGTTGGAGGTGAGGAAGGATTTCTTCACTGAAAGGGTTCTCAGGCATTGCGAGAGGCTGCTCAGGGAGGTGGTGGAGTCCCCATCCCTGGAGGTGTTCAAGGAATGTGTGGCCATGGCACTTGGGGCCATGGTTTGATGGCCATGGTGGGGTTGGGTTGATGGTTGGACTCACTCAATGATCTTAGAGGGCTTTTCCACCCTGTGGCAGCTTTAAGCTCTGCCTTTAAAAATTCCATGGTTGTATGATCTGTGTGAAAGAAGAAACTTTTAAGGACCTCCTGCAGCTTCTAGGGCACAGCTCTTAATGAATCCTGCTTTGTAAGTAGTCAGACCATCCACCTGACCACGAGCCTGGCATCTCAGCTGGACACTGGTCCTGACCAGGGGGAATGGTCTGGCTTGAGACAGGTGATGAATGTGTCAGTGCACTTCTCTCACGTGTGTTCCCTCAAGCAGAGAGGTGAACTGGTCCCTTTAAGCTGATCAGAGCCAACCTTCTCCTTGCCCTTGCTGCCTCTCCACCTGCTCAGATGGATGTGGAGGTGTAAATCTGTGTCTATGCAGATGCCAGCCTGGGGTTTGGCAAATTACACCAGGTCCCTTGCCTCACCTGATTGAGGGCCTGCTGAGGTAGCTCTCATTTCTCACGAGGCTGTGTGATAAAATATCACTCCCCACGCCAGCATCCCTCCTCTGAGATGGCTCTAAATGGTGTGGGAGGCAGGAAATATGACATCATTCTTCTTTAGAAAGGGCAGAAGGAGCTGGAGACAAGTGAGAGTGCTTGCTGTGACAGGCGAGGCAGGAGAAGCTGCAATCTACCACAGAATTAGCAGGAGCCTGGGTGGATCTGGCTAGACTGGGGAAGAGTCAACAGAGCTTCTCCAAGGAGGTCATAGCTCATAAATCTATTCACAGAATCACAGAGCTGTCAGGGTTGGAAGGGACCTCAAGGCTCAGCCAGTGCCAACCCCCCTGCCATGGGCAGGGACCCCTCACACTGCAGCAGGTTGCTCACAGCCACATCCAGCCTGGCTGCAAACACCTCCAGGCATGAGGCTGCCACCACCTCCCTGGGCAACCTGTGCCAGGCTCTCACCACCCTCATGGAGAACAACTTCTTCCTCACATCCAACCTGAATCTCCCCACTTCTAGTTTTGCTCCATCCCCCCAGTCCTATCCCTCCCTGACACCCTCAAAAGTCCCTCCCCATTCACTTTCCTTGAAGGTTCCAACACAGGCCCAGGCAGGGATTAGTTGGCTGCCATAGTTCAATTGCATTGTCCAAAAGTTACCTCCAAGGTCTCCTGCAAAAGGGGCTTGGAGATGTTGTGGTGTTACAGAGAAAGGGAGGAAGCTTTCCCAGGCTCATCACTACTAGAAAGACCTTGAGGGGCTGGAGTGTGTCCAGAGAAGGGCAGCTGAGCTGGTGAAGGGTCTGGGGAACAGGGCTGGGGAGGAGCAGCTGAGGGAGCTGAGGGTGGTCAGCCTGGAGAAAAGGAGGCTGAGCTGAGCCCTTCTGGCTCTCTGCAACTCCCTGAAAGGAGGTTGGAGCTAGGTGAAAGGTTTGGGGAACAGGTATGTGAGGAGCAGTTGAGGGAGCTGAGGCTGTTCAGCCTGGAGAAAAGGAGGCTGAGCTGAGCCCTTCTGGCTCTCTGCAACTCTTCAACTCCTTTCACCTGGAGCCAGGTGAAAGGTCTGGGGAACAGGTATGTGAGGAGAAGCTGAGGGAGGTGAGGCTGTTTAGTTCTGGAGACCTTCTGGCTCTCCACAACTCCCTGAAAGGAGGTTGGAGTCAGCTGAAAGGTTAGCAGGACAGGTACGTGAGGAGCAGCTGAGGGATCTGAGGCTGTTTAGTTCTGGGGACCTTCTGGCTCTCCACAACTCCCTGAAAGGAGGTTGGAGCCAGCTGAAAGGTTAGCAGGACAGGTATGTGAGGAGCAGCTGAGGGAGGTGAGGGAGGTGAGGCTGTTTAGTTCTGGGGACCTTCTGGCTCTCCACAACTCCCTGAAAGGAGGTTGGAGCCAGCTGAAAGGTTAGCAGGACAGGTATGTGAGGAGCAGCTGAGGGATCTGAGGCTGTTTAGTTCTGGAGACCTTCTGGCTCTCCACAACTCCCCGAAAGGAGGTTGGGGTGAGGCTGGTATTGGCCTCTTTTCCCAAGGAACAATGTCAGGACAAGAGGAAATGGCCTCAAGCTGCACCAGGGGAGACTGAGGTTGGGCATTAACAGAAACTTCTTCCCTGAAAGGGTTCTCAAACACTGGCACAGGCTGCCCAGGGAGGTGTCTGCATCCCCACCCCTGGAGGTGTAGCGAAGCCCCAGAGCTGCGGTGCTGAGGCACATGGCTCAGCTCCAGCCTTGATAGAGTACAGAGAATGGTTGGACTCGATGACCTGAAAAGGTCTTTTCCAACTGAAATGATTCTATGAATCTCTAAGTGGTTCAAACCATGCAACACAAGCGAAGGGTAACAGATCAGCGGTGGTGCTGGCCAAAGACCAGTCACTGGGGGCCCTTGGAGGCCTGTCCTGGGCTCTGTGCTGTGTGACATTCCTCAATGATCTGGAAAAGTGGTGGATAATGAAGTGACAGTGTTTGCTTCTGCCACAAAATTATTCAGGATCATGAAATCTGAGGCTGCCAGGGAAAAGCTCAGGAGGATCTGCCGAGCCTGAGCTGCTGACAATAAAACAGGAGATGAAATTCAGTGTAAATAAACCTCAGGTAATGTCAGGGAAGGTGGCAAAAAAAACCAACCCCAGCCCACCCAGAACTGCAGATGATTAGCTGGGAATGAGCTACCACCACTCATCAAACAGCTCATACAGCACAGGGGAAGGCGTCCTGGGAGAGCTGCTCAGACCTCAGCCTGCTTCAAAAGGCAAGGAAGAGGATAGGCATCACTTCAGGGAGAGAGGACAGCAGTGGAGTTGTCATCAGAACCCTGCTCTGCTCTGCTCCACTCTGCTGAGACCACAGCTGGAGCTCTGTGTCCAGTTCTGGAGCCTCTCTTCCAGGAAGGATCTGGAGGTGCTTGTAGCCAGGAGGGGGTTGGTCTCTTCTCTCAAGCACCCAGCACCAGAACAAGAGGACACAGCCTCAAGCTGCACCAGGGGAAGTTTAGGCTGGAGGTGAGGAAAAAGTTCTTTACTGAGAGAGTTGTTAGCCAGTGGAATGTGCTGCCCAGGGAGGTGGTGGAGTCACCATCCCTGGAGGTGTTCAAGAGGGGACTGGACGTGGCGGTGACAAGTGGACTTGGTGATCTTTGAGGTCTCTTCCAACCTTGGTGATTCTGTTCTTCTGTGTGTGTGATTCTGTGCTGCAAGGTGTCCAGAGAAGGGCCACGAGGATGAGCAGAAGGCTGGAGCTGCTCTGCTCTGGAGACAGCCTGAGAGAGTTGGGGTTGTGCAGGCTGGAGAGGAGAAGGCTCCAGGGAGACCTTCTTGTGGCCTTGCAGGATCTGCAGGGGGCTCCAAGAAAGCTGGGGAGGGACTTTGGAGGGTGTCAGGGAGGGATAGGGCTGGGGGGGGATGGAGCAAAAGTAGAAGTGGGGAGATTGAGATTGGATGTGAGGAAGAAGTTGTTGCCCATGAGGGTGGTGAGAGCCTGGCACAGGTTGCCCAGGGAGGTGGTGGCAGCCTCCTGCCTGGAGGTGTTTGCAGCCAGGCTGGATGTGGCTGTGAGCAACCTGCTGTGGTGTGAGGTGTCCCTGCCCATGGCAGGGGGCTTGGCACTGGCTGAGCCTTGAGGTCCCTTCTTGCACTGACAATTCTGTGATTCTATAACCAGCAGGGAGGTCCTGGCACCATCCTGGTTTTGCATACTGAGTGTACCTCCAATTCTGCACCTGATGAAGGACTTTGGAGGACAAATAAAAGGCAAAGTGAGAAGTCTGGCCCAGAGAGTCCACCAAGGGCAAGTGTAGGACCCTGCACCTAGGGAGGAACAACTCTCTTCACCTCTACAGGTTAGGTGTTGACCTGCTGGAAAGCAGCTCCATGGGAAAGGACCTTGGAATGCTGGTGGATAGGTTCACCACGAGCCAAGAGTGAGCTCTCTCATGGGCAGGAAGGCCAAAGGTCTCCTGGGGTGCATTAAGATGAGTGTGACCAGCAGGTCAAGAGAGGTTTTCTTCCCCCTCTGGTCTTTATCTCTTGCTAAGGACTGATCAGATCCCCTCTGGGACTGCTCTTCTCCAGGCTCAACACCCCCAGGACTCTCAGCCCTTCCTCTTCACAGAGCTGCTCCAAGCCCCTCAGCAGCTCTGTAGCCTCCTCTGGACTCTCTCCAGCAGTTCCCTGTCCCTCTTGAAAACTATTGGAGTGGGTCCAGAGGAAGCCATGAAGATGATCAGAGGGCTGGAGAACTACCCCTGTGGGGACAGGCTGAGAGTTGGGGATGTTCAGCCTGGGGAAGAGAAGGCTCCAGGGGAACCTCAGAGCAGCCTTCCAGTACCTGAAAGGGGCTACAGGAGAGCTGGGGAGGGACTTGTGACAAGGGCTGGGAGTGCCAGGATAAGGAACAATGGCTTTGAGCTGGGAGAGGGGAGATTGAGACTGGAGATAAGGAAGAGAGGAAGTGAGGGTGGGGAGACACTGGCACAGGTTGCCCAGGGAGGCTGTGGAGGTCCCCTCCCTGTTCAAGACCAGGTTGGATGAGCGAGTTGGTCTAGTGGGAGGTGTCCCTGCCCATGGTGGTGGGGTTGGAACTGGATGATCTTCAAGGTCCCTTCCTTCATCTCCCAAAGCTGAGCTGCAGCCCACCTGTGCTCAGCAGAAGAGCTGCAGCAGCCTGCTTGTAGCTCAGACCTAACACAAGAGAGGAGGCTGCAGCTGGGGAGCGACACAAGGGACATCTTCACTTCTCTCCTGCACGTAAGGCAAAGAGGGGAAAAAAACCCAAACCAAACTCACAAAAAAACCCCCAAACAACAAACCAACAACTTATTATCCACATGGAGACCAGGACTGCTCCAACAGAAACGTGTCACCTGAGCTAGGTCTAGAGGCAAAACCTCGGAGGAGCAGTTGAAAAGCGAAAGGCAACCAGCGGCCACCTTTGCTGCCCCATCTCTGGAGGTGGGAGAGAGCAGCTGCCAGCCCTGCTGGAGTCCAAAGCTCTGATTTCTCCCTGGGATGCTGAGGTAGCACTTGGCTCCCCAGTGTTTGAATCCCTTCCTTTCTTCTTCTTTGTCTTTTCTTCTTTCCCCCCTTCCCCCTTCCTCCTTTCCCGGGGAGACACAATTAGGAGCAGCCCTTCCGAGCAATCCGACCCAAACTCGCACAGGCTGTCTGGAAGGCTGCTTCAAGAAGAAAGAAGATTGTGTGTGAAGAAAACACTCACCAGTGAGCTCTGACATCAAAAGGATGTTTTGCATGGACTAAATAGAAGTATTCATTTTTCATACATGCCCAGATCCACGCTGACACCAGCTGAGGCTTGCACAGGAGCGCACTTTGTTTACTTAAAAGCTTGAAGGAAGGGGAGATGTCACAAGTGCTCATGTAAGCTCTGCCTGTGCACCAATTGGACACATCCAGCATGGCTGTTTGTACAAGCAAAGATCTCCCAACAGGCCACGGAGAGCTGGCATAAATCATCTGCCCAATCATTTAAGGGGATGAATAATTCATGGCAAGGCACAAGTGGAGAGCTGGGAGCTACCTTCAAGGAGTGGATTTGCTGGCTGCTGGCTCTGTGAACCTCAGCTTGCTTTACCTGGCCTCCTGGTCACAAGATCACAGGCTCAGAGGCTCACAGGATCAGAGGGTCACAGGATGTTAGGGGTTGGAAGGGACCTCTGAAGATCCTCGAGTCCAACCCCCCCTGCCAGAGCAGGAGCAGAGAATCCAGCACAGGTCACACAGGAACACATCCAGACAGGGCTGCAAAGGCTCCAGAGAAGGAGACTCCACAGCCTCTCTGGCAGCCTGTTCCAGTGAGCCTCACAGGGAAGAAGTTCCTCCTCCTGTTGAGGTGGAACCTCCTGTGCTGGAGTTTATGTCCATTGCCCCTTGTCTTAACCCAGGGTGCAACTGAGCAGAGCCTTTCCCCTCCCTTCTGACCCCCAGCCCTCAGCTATTGATAGACATTGATTGAATCCCCTCTCAGGATCCCCTCACAGGAATGCATCCAGATGGGTCTGGAAAACCTCCAGAGAAGGAGACTCCACAATCCCTCTGGAGAGCCTGTTCCAGTGCTCTGTGAGCCTCAATTTATGAGCCTGGAGCAGTTCTGTGCCTCCATCCCTCAAAACATCACTGGTGGTCACCCCTCCTGAGCTGTTTGCCCACTCTCTGTCCCTATCCCAGCAGGTTCTCCCACAAGTTTTGTGCCAACTACCATCACCACATCCCAGTTACTTCATCCAAGTCATTTCATTGCACCACAGAATGGTTTGGGTTGGAAGGGACCTTAAAGATCATTGAGTTCCAACCCCCCTGCCATGGGCAGGGACACCTCTTACCAGACCAGCTTGCTCAAGGCTCCATCCAACCTGCCTTTGAACACTCCCAGGCTTGGCAACTCCACAACTTCTCTGGACAGCCTGTCCTGGTGTCTTACCTTCCATGGGGAAGAATGTCTCACCTAAACCCAGCTTCTCCCAGTTTGAAGCCCTTGCCCTTTGTCCTGCCACTCCATGCCTTCATTAAAATTCTGCCTCCAGCCCCCTTTGAATACTGGAAGGCTGCTCTAAGGTCTCCCTGGAGCCTTCTCCAGGCTGCACAACCCCAACTCTCCAAGCTTGTGCTCAAAGGAGAGGTTCTCCAGCCCTCTGATCATCATTCTGGCCCTCCTCTGGATCCAACATTTCCATGTCCTCCTTCTGTTGGGGTCTCCAGAGCTGGACACAGTACTCCAGGTGGGGTCTCACCAGAGAGGAGCAGAGGGGAAGAATCCTCTCCCTCATCCTGCTGGCCATGCTGCTTCTTTTTCCTTTCTCCTTTCTTCATTTCTTAACTTCTTGGTGCTGGTGGTGGAGGCAGAGAACTGGTAGCCTTGAGCTGTAGAGCTCACACAGGCTTGAGGCTGTCCATGGCTAGAGCAGGTCCACGCTCTCCATGCTGTCTGTGGAATGGTGAGGAAGATACTGAGCAACTGGGAAGATTTTTGATGCCTAGGTGGAACTTGGCCTTTATCTCAGCCAAGCTTAGAATCAGAGAATAGAATCATAGAATCAACAAGGTTGGAAAAGACCTCAAAGATCATCAAGTCCAACCTGGCACCCAACACCTCATGACTAAACCATGGCACCAAGTGCCACATCCAATCCCCTCCTGAACACCTCCAGGGACGGGGACTCCACCACCTCCCTGGGCAGCACATTCCAATGGCTAACAACCCTCTCTGGGAAGAACTTTCTCCTCACCTCCAGCCTAAACCTCCCCTGGCACAGCTTGAGACTGTGTCCTCTTGTTCTGGTGCTGCTTGCCTGGGAGAAGAGCCCAACCCCCACCTGGCTACAACCTCCCTTCAGGTAGCTGTAGAGAGCAATAAGGTCTCCCCTGAGCCTCCTCTTCTCCAGGCTAAGCAACCCCAGCTCCCTCAGCCTCTCCTCCCAGGGCTGTGCTCCAAACCCCTCCCCAGCTTTGTTGCCCTTCTCTGAACACATTCAAGAGTCTCAATGTCCTTCTTAAACTGAGGGATCCTTCTCACCCCCAGTGCAATTTGAGCCTAAAGGTGGTGTGGTGGTGCTGGGACAAACAGACATGGAGGCAGTGCTGGGGCAAGCAGACATGGGGATAGTGCTGGCTCTATCTTCTCCCCAAGCTCGTGCCTCCAGCACCTCCCACAGAGGGAAAGGTTTTCTCTCTCAGCATCCTCTCATCCAGAGAAACAGACTTTAGGAGGGAGAGGACAGGGCACAACTGTCAGCCAGGAACATTTTTGCTCTCAGGAATCCTTGATACCTCTAGTCACAATTTTTTTTGGAGGGGGTGGGAAATGGAGGTTTTCTTTCCCCCACTGTCAGGCACAGCAGAACCAGCCCAGGTCTGTTTAGTCTTGCATGAGATGCAAAAGCAAGAGAGGAGCAAAAGGTTTTCTGTAGAGATAGAGGGGGGGGGGAGGGAAATATTTTGCTGTGCAGCCTGAAGTCAATTTTTTTGCAGGCTCAGCTAGCAATTCTGTTTTCCAGGACCTGCTTACAGAATCATTCCTCCAGCTTTCCAGGAAGTGTTGCCAAGAGGAGGGTGTTCATCCTGCAGCCTCCCAGATCCCCATCAGCAGCTGCTTCTAGAAACCCAAAGTGCCTCTCTGCAGAGCAAACTCTCTCGTGGAGGTGTGCAGAACATTCCAGGGCAAGTCCTATCCTTTGCACTGCAGGAGGTTAAACCCCCCCCAGACAATGGTTTATCACCAGTCTGAAGGCTTCATAGAATCATAGAATGGGCTGGGCCAGATGGGGCCTCCAAAGGTTGTCCAGCACAACCCCCCTGCAGTCTGCAGGGACATCCTCCACTGGATCAGGTTGCCCAGAGCCCTGCCCAGCCTCACCTTGAATATCTCCAGGGATGGAGCCTCAACCACCTCCCTGGGCAACCTGTTCCAGTGTTCCACCACCCTCATAGCAAAGAATTTGTTCCTCACATCCAGTCTCAATCTGCTCTGCTCTAGTCTGAAGCCATTGTTCCTCATCCTGTCCCTGCAGGCCTTTGCAGACAGTCTCTCTCCATCCTTCTTGTAGCCCCTTCAGGTACTGGAAGCTGCTCTGAGGTCTCCCTGGAGCCTTCTCTTCTCCAGGCTGAACACCCCCAGCTCCCTCAGCCTGGCCCATAGCAGAGCTGCTCCAACCCCCTGATCACTGGCCTTCTCTGGACCCTCTCCATCAGGTCCAGGTCCTTCCTGTGCTCAGGGCTCCAGAGCTGGATGCAGTGCCCCAGGTGAGGTCTCCCCAGAGCAGAGCCAAGTGTCAGAATCACCTCTCTGGCTCTCCTGGCAACGCTGCTTTGGATGCAGCCCAGGCTGCCATTGGCCTTCTGGACTGCAAGCTCACACTGCCTGCTCCTGCCCAGCTTCTCCCTTACCAGCACCCCCAAGTCCTTTTTCTCAGGGCTGCTTTCTATCACCTCTATCCTTGGACTGCAGGAGGGAAAAAACACAGACAATGGGTTTTCACTGGTCTGAAGGCTTCACTTGTCCTCCTGTCCATCTGCCCATCTAGCTGCTGACACCCTCTGAGTGCTCACACCTCTCTCTCTGTCTGCTAGAGAGCAGACCTGTGGGAGCAGCACCTGGGCTGGAGGACAGCAAGTTCTGCATGGGACAGCAATGTGCCCTGGTGGCTAAGAAGGCAAATGGGATCCTGGGCTGCACTCAGAGGAGTGTGTCCAGCAGAACCAGGGAGGTTCTCCTCCCTGCCTCCTCTGCCCTGGTGAGACCTCACCTGGAATATTGCATCCAGCGCTGGGCTCCCCAGGTCAAGAGGGACAGGGATCTGCTGGAGAGAGTCCAAGGGAGGGCTACAAAGATGCTGAAGGGACTGCAGCACTGCCTGGTGAGGAGAGGCTGAGAGCCCTGGGGCTGAGAGCCTGGAGAAGACTGAGAAGGATCTAATAAATGTCTATAAATATCTGAGGGGACAGGTTCTCTCAAGAGGGAGGGGACAGGCTCTGCTCAGTTGCACCCTGGCATAGGACAAGGGGCAATGGATATGAACTACAGCACAGAATCCACCTCAACATGAGGAGGAACTTCTTCCCTGTGAGGCTCACACAGCCCTGGAGCAGGCTGCCCAGAGAGATTGTGGAGTCTCCTTCTCTGGAGCCTTTCCAGCCCTGTCTGGATGTGCTCCTGTGAATGGAATGGAATGGAATGGAATAGACTAGACTAGACTAGACTAGACTAGACTAGACTAGAATAGAATAGAATAGACCAGGTTGGAAGAGACCTTCAAGATCATTGTGTCCAACCCATCTCTATGAATCATCCAACACCACCTAATCAACTAAACCATGGCACCAAGCACCTTATCAATTGTCCTCCTAAACACCTCCAATGATGGTGACTCCACCACCTCCCTGGGCAGCACATTCCATTGCCAATGCCTCTCTCTGTAAAGAATTTCTTCCTAACATCCAGCCTAAACCTCCCCTGGCACAGCTTGAGACTGTGTCCTCTTGTTCTGGTGCTGCTTGCCTGGGAGAAGAGACCAACCCCCACCTGGCTGCAACCTCCCTTCAAGGAGTTGTAGACAGCAAGAAGGTCTCCCCTGTGTCACCTCTTGTCCAGGCTAAGCAACCCCAGCTCCCTCAGCCTCTCCTCCCAGGGCTGTGCTCCAATCCCCTCCCCATCTTTGTTGCCCTTCTCTGGACACCTTCTTTCCAGGTCAGCATCTGTGTGACCTGTGCTGGCCTCTCTGGTCCTGCTCTGGCAGGGGGGGTTGGACTCGAGGATCTCCAGAGCTCCCTTCCAACCCCTAACACCCTGTGAGCCTGTGTTTTTCACCAGTCTGATGGCCTCACATTGTCCCCCTGCCCACCTAGCCAGGCAGCTGCTGACAGCCTGTGCTCCCTCACCTCTCCCTCCCCGCCTGGGGCCGACGCAATACGATTGCATTTCTCTCTTCATTAACCACGATTCACAATCATAATTCACAAGCATAAAACCACTTTATTCACCACCACCACCACCACCCCCCTTTTTTTTTTTCCTTCTTTCCCCCTCCTGTTTGCTGTGCAAAGGCCTTTCAGAGCACCCACAATGTGGGGGGGCTGCCTCTTCAGCAGAGCCCCTCAGCCACCAGGAGCCTGCCGTTTTAATGCTCTAATCCGCCCGGCAGCGGGGAGCGCCCATTGAGACTTTTATTAACGACCACTTTCCACCCTCAAAGACTGTATTAAAATTTGGTTAATGGAATGGGAGATTAGAAAGGCCCCAACTGCAAGGCCCCCACTTGTGCTGCTCCTCACCATCTTCCCCCAAGTCCTTTCAGAAACGGGAGCAATCCCATTAACTCTTCTTTATGTTTTGCGGAGGTCATTTTTGATTGCGGCTTTGTTGTGGGCCCTCCCTCACCAGATAGCTTCCTCCCCCCCCCCTCCCCCCCAATCTAAGCAGCTGAAAGAATATGATTTTACAAAAGATCACATGTTGCAGATTCATTATCCTTCAATAGTCAGCTTAAAATTTAATTTCTTTGACTTATTGCAATTTCTTTCCCCCCCTCCCCCTTCCTTCTTTTAACGTCTGCAAGGGGAGGGGGTGACGACTTCCCTGGGCAGCAGCAGAGCAGAAGTCACCCCACAAGAAGCACTGACTGCTAGGCTTGGAAGGGACCTCTTGGGGATCACCCAGTCCAAGCCTCCCTGCTAAAGCAGGGCACCCACAGCAGCTTGCCCAGCAGCACAATGCCAAGGGGGTTTGGAAGCTCTCCACGCAAGGAGACTCCACAACCTCTCTGGGCAGCCTGCTCCAGGCCTCCAGCACCCTCACACCAAACAACTTTCTCCTCCTGGGTGCCAGTTTGTGCCCATTGCCCCTTGTGCTGCCCCTGGGCACCACTGAGCAGAGTCTGGCCCCAGCCTCTTGCCCCCCACAGCTCCTTTCTCTCTTGCTGAGCATTGCTCAGCTCCCCTCTGGGGCTGCTCTTCTCCAGGCTCAGCACCCCCAGGGCTCTCAGCCTTTGCTCCTCCCAGAGCTGCTTCAGGCCCCTTAGCATCTCTGTAGCCTCTGCTGGACTCTCTCAGGCAGTTCCAGGTCTCTCTTCAACTGGGGATCCCAGAACTGGAGCCAGCACTCCAGCTGTGGCCTCACTAGGGCAGAGTAGAGAGGGTGGAGAACCTCCCTCAACCTGCTGGCCACTCTCTTCTTCATTACCTACCAGGACATCATTGACCTTCTTGGCCATGGTTAACCCCAGCCACTTCTGAAAGGCAAGAGGAGGAAGAAGAGTGAGGGGGGTGCAAGAACCTGTTCTGTTTACGAGCATCAAGGCAGAGGATCAGGACAACCACTTATCCTCTCCACGCTGGGACGTGTGAAGCCCTCTGCACAAAAGCTGTGGCTATTTCACACACCACATGCAGGCTGCTTCTGTGAGCCTGCTCTTAATGGGCATCTTGGGGCTCCTCACCTGGCCTTCAAGGTGAGGCTCAACAGGGCTCTGGGCAACCTGATCTCATGGAAGATGTCCCTGCTGACTGCAGGTGGGGTTGGGCTGGGTGACCTTTGGGGGCCCATTCTGGCCTACAGCAGAGCTGATTTAGCTTAGAATCACAGAATTGTCAAGGTTGGAAGGGACCTCAAGGCTCAGCCAGTCCCAACCCCCTGCCATGGGCAGGGACACCTCACACTACAGCAGGTTGCTCACAGCCACATCCAGCCTGGCTGCAAACACCTCCAGGGATGAGGCTGCCACCACCTCCCTGGGCAAGCTGTGCCAGGCTCTCACCACCCTCATGGGGAACAACTTCTTCCTCACATCCAATCTCAATCTCCCCATTTCTACTTTTGCTCCATCCCCCCCAGTCCTATCCCTCCCTGACACCCTACAAAGTCCCTCCCCAGCTTTCCTGTAGCTTGGATGTTAGGAACAAGTTCTGCACCATGAAGGTGGTGGAAAACTGCAACAGGTTGTCCAGGAAGGTGATTGAGGCCCCATCCCTGGAGATACCCAAGGTGAGGCTGGGCAGGGCTCTGAGCAACCTGATCTAGTGGAGGATGTCCCTGCTGACTGCAGAGGGGGTTGGACTGGAGGGACCTTTGGAGGTGCCTTCCAAGCCATCCCATTCTGTGGTTCTGTGTGCTGGTGTCTCCCAGCCTGCCCTTGTGCATCAGGGCCCCACATTCAATGTGGCATGAAAGGGAACTCCACGCACACAGGCACACACACACACACATCCATCCATTATTTGTTCCGTTTCAGGAGTCAATATAACCATCCCCACCCTCCACATCCCCACCAAGCCCAGCACCAATGCTTATTGTCCCCTCTCAGGAAATGCTCCCTATTAATCATTTGTTCTAAGGGACTTCATTTCTCACCATTCTCTCCCCCCACCCCCCCCCCTTCCCTTTTCTCTTGCTATTGTTCCTTTCATCTGCTTAAACATTTCAGCCACCCCGTGAAAATAAGGGAAGGAAGAAACAGCAAACCACAAAACAACAAGGAAAAGAAGAGAGAGGAGAGGGGGTTGGGGGGGTGGGTGAAAAAGCAGCAGAACCAACATCAGGTTCTCAAGAAAGCAAACAATCAATCAGTTCAGTGGCCTCACAATGGGACTCAACAGGAGCAGCAGGGCAGCTGCCTGCTGTTTGAATCTCACTCACCCGAAAGGCTTGGCCAGGGTACAGAAAAAGCACTTATTCACAGCAAACTCAAAAGGGGGGAAAGAAAATAAAGGGAAATAAATCAGCCAAGAGGGAGGGTGAAGGACACAGAAGGGGCATTTTGAAAGTGGAGATTTTCACATTGCACTTCAGCTCCTCGTCCATGCTCGCTTTTCCCCCCGGCTCCAGTTATGGCAACAACCCCAGGCAGAGCTACAGGCTGGGGTCAGAGTGGCTGGAGAGCTCCCAAACAGAGAGGGACCTGGGGGTAGGGGGTGATAGTAGGCTGAACATGAGCCAGCAGTGTGCCCAGGTGGCCAGGAAAGCCAAGGACATCTTGACCTGGATCAGGAACAGTGTGGCCAGCAGGAGCAGGGAAATCATTGTGCCCCTGGACTCAGCACTGGTTAGGCCACACCTTGAGTCCTGTGTCCAGCTCTGGGCCCCTCAGTTTAAGAAGGACATTGAGACACTTGAACGTGTCCAGAGAAGGGCAACAAAGCTAAGGAGGGGTCTGGAGCACAGCCCTGTGAGGAGAGGCTGAGGGAGCTGGGGTTGCTTAGCCTGGAGAAGAGGAGGCTCAGGGGAGACCTTCTTGCTCTCTACAACTACCTGAAGGGAGGTTGTAGCCAAGAAGGGGTTGGTCTCTTCTTCTAGGCAAGCAGCACCAGAACAAGAGGACACAGTCTCAAGCTGTGCCAGGGGAGGTTTAGGCTGGAGGTGAGGAGAAAGTTCTTCACTGAGAGTCGTTCGTCGTTGGGATGTGCTGCCCAGGGAGGTGGTGGAGTCGCCGTCCCTGGAGGTGTTCAAGAGGTAACTGGATGTGGCACTTGGTGCCGTGGTTTAGTCATGAGGTCTTGGGTGACAGATTGGACTTGATGATCTTTGAGGTCTCTTCCAATCTTGGTGATTCTGTGATTCTGTGTGAAAAGACACCAAAAGTGGAGGGTGAAGCTCACAGGGATCACAGCAGAGCCCAGGTTGGAAAGGACCTTTAAGATCACTGAGCGCAAGCATTAGGCACTCCCAAGCGGAGCTGGAGGAAGAGGAGGCTGAGGGGAGACCTCATCACCCTCTACAGCTACCTGAAAGGACACTGCAGAGAGGTAGGTGCTGGACTCTTTTCGCAGGTGGTTAGTGATAGAACAAGAGGCACCAGCCTCAAGCTGCACCAGGGGGAGGTTTAAGTTGGATGTGAGGAAAAATTTGTTCACTGCAAGCAGGGCACCCACAGCAGCTTGCCCAGGAGCACCACTGGCCAGGTGGGGTTGGAATCTCTCCAGGGAAGGAGACTCCACCACCTCTCTGGGCAGCCTGCTCCAGGGCTCAACCTAAACCTCCTCTGGTGCAATGTGAGGCCATTTCTGTTTGTTCTATTCACAACAGACACAACCTGGCAAGAGGCAATTAAACAGAATTAACCAGGTTGGAAGAGACCTTTGAGATCATTGAGTCCAACCTATCACCCAACACCATCTGATCAACTAAACCATGGCACCAAGCTCCCCATCCAGTCTCTTCCTAAACACCTCCAGGGATGGTGACTCCACCACTTCCCTGGGCAGCACATTCCTAAACCTCCTCCCAAAGATCTCAGGGGAAATCAGCACATTCCAATGGCCAATCTCTCTTTCTGGGAAGAACTTCTTCCTAACCTCCAGTCTAAACCTCCCCTGGTGCAGCTTGAGACTGTGTCCTCTCCTGTCACAGGTTGCCTGGGAGAAGAGACCAACCCCCACCTGGCTACAACCTCCCTTCAGGTAGTTGTAGACAGCAAGAAGGTCTCCCCTGAGCCTCCTCCTCTCCAGGCTAAGCAACCCCAGCTCCCTCAGCCTCTCCTCACAGGGCTGTGCTCCAAACCCCTCCCCAGCTTTGTTGCCCTTCTCTGGACACCTTCCAGCAGCTCAACATCTTTCCTGAACTGAGGGGCCCAGAGCTGGACACAGGACTCAAGGGGTGGCCTAACCAGTGCAGTGTACAGGGGCAGAATGACCTCCCTGCTCCTGCTGGCCATGGTCCCAGGGGAAGCAATCATCTGGCAGATGTCATCACCTCAGCGGCTAGCTGTGTGTCTGGACACCTGGGCTGCTTCTGCAGCCAGAGACCTTCAGAGGAAGACTCCTGTTGTGCCAGGGAAGGGTTAGGTTGGAGATGGGGAACAATTTCTTTGCTGCAAGAGTGGTCAGGGACTGGCACAGGCTGCCCAGGGAGGTGGTGGAGTCCCCACACCCGCAGGCGTTTAAAGGTCACTGAGATGTGGCTCTTAGCAATATGAATTGGTGGTGAACTTGGTAGAGCAGGGGGAAGGGTTGGAGCTGGTGCTCTCAAGGGGCTTTGCTAACCTGTATGATTCTGTGATTCCAAGGCCTAGGTTAAAACCCTCAGCACCACATCTACACAACTCTTAAACTGGGCACTCCACCACCTCCCTGGGCAGCCTCTTCCAGTGCCTGAGAGCCCCATCTGGGACGAAATTCTTCCTAATGTCCAACCTAAACCTCCCTTGCTGCAACTTGAGGTCATTTCCTCTCATCCTGTCACTTGTTTCTTGGGAGAAGAGACCAAGCCCCACTTCAGTCCAGCCTCACTTCCATGGAGCTGTAGAGAGCAATGAGGTCTCCCCTCAGCCTCCTCTTCTCCAGGCTGAACACCCCCCAGGGTCCCTCAGCTGCTCCTCCCTAGCCCTGTACTCCAGACCCTTCCCCAGCTTCATTGCCCTTCTCTGGCCCTGCTCCAGCTCCTCAATGCCCCTCTTGGAGTGAGGGGCCAGAAATGCTCTTCACACAAATGTCTTCCAAACACCTCCAGGGATGGGGACTCCACCACCTCCCTGGTCAGCCTCTTCCAGCACCTGAGAACCCTTTCAGTGAAGAAATTCTTCCTCATCTCCAACCTAACCCTCCCCTGGCACGATTTCAGATCATTTCCTCCTATCACCTGAGACTAGGGAGAAGAGCCCAACCCCCACCTGGCTCCAGCCTCCTTTCAGGGAGTTGTAGACAGCAATGAGGTCTCCCCAGAAGAAAAGACAGAGCAGCTCACTACATCAGGCCCATGGTCCACCCTCCTTGGGACCCCACATGCCAGCCCCCATACCGTCACTTTATGCTCTCACCCACACACATTCACAGCTTGCATTGGGCTGGAAGGTACCCTCAAAGGTCATCTTGTCCCATGCCACCCTTCACTCAGCAGGGACACCTCCAACCAGATCAGGCTGCCCAGGGCCCCATCAAGCCTGATCTTGATTGACTCCAGCCTAACATTTACAGGGCTGCATTAAATCAATACATTAGTTTTGCTTGCTGCCTCCTCACACACCCCCACACCGGCCAAGCAGGGCCTGGAAACCACAGCAGATGACCACAGAACTCCAGCCAAGCCCCCATGGATTGGGATCAGAGCCTCCAGGGCTGATCTTTTGTGAGCATTTGGCTGTTAAAGTTACAGATTTGCTTTTTCCTCCCCCCTCCTTATTTGCAGTGGCTCTGCTCAAATATTTGTGGAGGCTGAGTGAAGCCTAATTGAAATTCAGTTGACTTCAAATTAATATTCATGGGGTGGGTGGGGTGGGTTTTTTTTGGGTATTTTCTTCTATATTTTCCTTCTTCCACTCTTCATTCAGCAGCTTCCTGCTGTGGAGGGGGCAGCTGTAAGCTGGTAGACTCCTGGAAGGCTGAGAAGTTTGGCAACCCAATTTGAATGTCTCCAGGATGTCAACGGGGTGTTTGCATGCAGTGACAGGCAGGGCTGGAGCTCAGGCAGGTTGTGCCTGTGCCAGGTGGGTGCTGCTGGCTGGAGATGTGCAAGCACCTCCCTCTGCATCACTGCTCACACCACCTGCTCCTTCCTTCTTGGCACCCAGCTCCCGTCATGGTGCCGGTGCCCTCTGCGCTGATGAGAGCTCCAGCTTGCAGCTCTGTGCCCTCCAAGCAGCCAGCTCCTGCTGATGGAGCTCCAGCTTGCAGCTCTGTGCCCTCCAAGCAGCCAACCCCTGCTGATGGAGCTCCAGTTTGCAGCATTGTGCCCTCCAAGCAGCCAGCTCCTGCTGATGGAGCTCCAGCTTGCAGCTCTGTGCCCTCCAAGCAGCCAGCTCCTGCTGATGGAGCTCCAGCTCGCAGCTCTGTGCCCTCCAAGCAGCCAACCCCTGCTGATGGAGCTTCAGCTTGCAGCTCTGTGCCCTCCAAGCAGCCACCCCCTGCTGATGGAGCTCCAGCTCGCAGCTCTGTGCCCTCCAAGCAGCCAGCTCCTGCTGATGGAGCTCCAGCTTGCAGCTCTGTGCCCTCCAAGCAGCCAACCCCTGCTGATGGAGCTCCAGTTTGCAGCATTGTGCCCTCCAAGCAGCCAGCTCCTGCTGATGGAGCTCCAGCTTGCAGCTCTGTGCCCTCCAAGCAGCCAGCTCCTGCTGATGGAGCTCCAGCTCGCAGCTCTGTGCCCTCCAAGCGGCCAGCTCCTGCTGATGGAGCTCCAGCTCACAGCTCTGTGCCCTCCAAGCAGCCAGCTCCTGCTGATGGAGCTCCAGCTCACAGCTCTGTGCCCTCCAAGCAGCAGCCAGCCTCCACTGATGGAGCCTCCAGCTTGCAGCTCCACACCCTCCAAGCAGGCAGCCTCCACTGATGGAGCCTCCAGCTTGCAGATCTCTGCCCTCCAAGCAGCAGCCAGCCTCCACTGATGGAGCCTCCAGCTTGCAGCTCCACACCCTCCAAGCAGCCAGCCTCCACTGATGGAGCCTCCAGCTTGCAGATCTCTGCCCTCCAAGCAGCAGCCAGCCTCCACTGATGGAGCCTCCATGAAAGGCAGGATCCTGCCATCACCAAGGAGCTGCTTGGCCTGCTGCAGGAGGGAAGGGCAGAGATTTGTGGCGCTCTGGAAGCGGGGAGGGATTTGGGGACATTGCTTATTTGTGGCTGTGCAGGAGCAGGGCTGAGCTTCCCAAGCCTCCCCCTCCACCCAAGCCCATCAATTGCTTCCCTGATCATAGATCAGGAGGGTTTGTTTTTTTTTCTCTTGGAGGTGAGCTGATATTCTTAGCAGGATGTGATGAGAGCCCCACAACTCCATAAAGCATCATTTCCCAACCTTAGCCACTTCTCCCCTGTCTCGTCAGCCTGCTGCTCTCTGTCTGCCACCGAGGAAATCTTGCAGGGGTGAGATTAGAGATGCTTGGCACAGTAAAACCTTCCTCCAGTCACCCAGGAAACATAAGACATTTTTCTTCTTCTTCAGAGCAAAAAAAAAGAAAAAAGAAAGAAAGAAAGAAAGAAAAGAAGTGGAAATTCAACTGGAAGCACTACATGGATGCAGCTCTACCCACAGAAAGCCCCAGTGGAAATTCAACTGGAAGCACCACATGGATGCAGCTCTACCCACAGAAAGCCCCAGTGGAAATTCAACTGGAAGCACTACATGGATGCAGCTCTACCCACAGAAAGCCCCAGTCAGGGTGCTGATGCAGGGTGACAGACTGGTGCTGCTCAAGTGCATTTCAGAGCATCCCAGGCAGCCTGGAAATGCTTCTCAGAGGGCTGGAGCACCTCTCCTATGAGGACAGACTGAGAGAGTTGGGGCTGTTCAGTCTGGAGAAGAGAAGGCTCCCAGGAGACCTAATTGTGGCCTTGCAGGATCTGCAGGGGGCTCCAAGAAAGCTGGGGAGGGACTTTGGAGGGTGTCAGGGAGGGATAGGACTGGGGGGGATGGAGCAAAACTAGAAATGGGTAGACTCAGAGTGGATGTTAGGAAGAAGTTGTTCCCCATGAGGGTGGTGAGAGCCTGGCACAGGTTGCCCAGGGAGGTGGTGGCAGCCTTATGCCTGGAGGTGTTCAAGGCCAGGCTGGATGAGACCTTGAGCAACCTGCTGTAGTGTGAGGTGTCCCTGGCCATGGCAGGGGGGTTGGAACTGGCTGATCCTTGAGGTCCTTTCCAACCCTGACACTTCTGTGCCTCTATGATTCTGAAGTCACAACTGCTGTTTGTTTTCCCCTTTGATTTGCAATCTTTTCCACGCCTCATGGCTTGCAACCCCTGAAGGGAAATGAGGGCAGGTGCCTGCAGCAAGACAACTTTTCCTCCTCCCTCAGGTAGAGGACAGGCAGCAGAACCAAAAGGCAAAGGAGACCTCGCAGCCAAGAGGTTTTACGGCTCCCAAACGCCCGTACCCCCTTCCCCTGCAGCAGCCAGGAGAAGAGCAGCAGGCAAATTTATCGCCCCTCTAAATACCAGCCGGAGCTGAGCGCCGGGCTCGCAAAAGTCACCGCAGAGCTTCAGCCCCGACCGTGTCATCGACCGCAAATCACTGTTAGGGTGTCCCAAGCACCGTGTTTGCATTTCCATACCTGAGGAAGGAGAGCTGCGATGTCCTCGGGCTGGAGCGCTCGGCATTAAAGCCGCCGCGGCAGTGCAAAGGGGCAGCTGGGAGGAAGGGAATGCCCGGGATTTAGACAGCAGCCTTTATTCTGAGCTCCGGTTTTACTACCGCAAGCTCGCCCGGTGGAGTGGAGGGTTGCTAAGAGGACGCAGCCTCAAGCTGTGACAGGGGAGGCTTAAGCTGGATGTTAGGAAGAAATTCGTCCCGGAGAGATTGGCCATTGGGATGTGCTGCCCAGGGAGGCGGTGGAGTCCCCATCCCTGGAGGTGTTTAAGAAGAGCCTGGATGAGGCACTCAGTGCCATGGTTGAGTTGATTAGAGGGTGATGAGCGAGAGGTTGGACTCGACGATCTCGAAGGTCTTTTCCAACCTGGTTAATTCTGTATTCTGTATTCTGTTTCCACTCTGGTTGTCTCATCAAAGTCATTGTCTGCTCCTGAGCATAGGCACCGCTGACTTGCAGCAGCTGATTGATCCTTCCAGAGCATAAAACTCACTCTGGCATCAAATCTCAGAATCCCAGTTGGAAGGGACCTCTGGAAATCATCCAGCCCAAGCCTCCCTGCTCAAGCAGGGCGCCCACAGCAGCTTGCCCAGCAGCACAATTGGCCAGGTGGGGTTGGAATGTCTCCAGGGAAGGAGACTCCACCACCTCTCTGGGCAGCCTGCTCCAGGGCTCAACCTAAACCTCCTCTGGGGCAGTTTGAGGCCATTTCTGTTTGTTCTATCACAACAGTCACAAGCTGGAAAGAGGCAGTGGTGCCAGGGGAAGCAATCATCTGGCAGATGTCATCACCTCAGTGGCTAGCTGTGTGTCTGGACACCTGGGCTGCTTCTGCAGCCAGAGACCTTCAGAGGAAGACTCCTGTTGTGCCAGGGGAGGGTTAGGTTGGAGATGGGGAACAATTTCTTTGCTGCAAGAGTGGTCAGGGACTGGCACAGGCTGCCCAGGGAGGTGGTGGAGTCACCATCCCTGGAGGTGTTCCAGAAAGGTGTGGCCATGGCACCTGGGGTCATGGTTTAGTGGCCAAGGTGGGGTTGGGTCGATGGTTGGACTGGGGGATCTTAGAGGCCTGTTCCAACCCACACCATTCTGTGATTCTATGACTCTCTGATTCCATGATTCTGTGACTCTATGATTCTCTGATTCTGTGGTTCAGTGATTCTATGACTCTGTGATTCTATGACTCAGTGATTCTATGACTCTGTGATTCTATGATGCCATTGAGGTGTTAAGTAATCGGTTGGACTTGATGACCTCTGAGGTCTTTTCCAACCTTATTGATTCTAGGATGATTCTAGGATGATGCTTCTATGACCCTATGATTCTATGCCCACAGGGTAACTCAGGCTAGAATGAGCCTCAGGCTGTCCCCCACCCTGGGCTGACCCCATCCCACCCTTCTTCAATGCTGTCTGAAGGCCCAGCAAGCTGTCTCTTAGGCAGCAAACTGGAGGGGGACTGACTGCTGCCGTGTGCTGAGCCATAATGTATGCACACAAAGGGCTGAGCAGGCAGCCTCACATCTGAATAATTTTTCTGCCTCAGTACATTCTCTACATTTCCACTTTAGCTCATCCTCCATCTCCTCTGGGGAAATTCCTAAAGGAGTGTCAGGCTGCAGGTGCAAGAATGAGGCATCTCTTAAGCTGCTGCTGCTGCTGCTGCTGCTGCTGCCAGATCCCCCTGATCCTGGAGTCCTGCAAGTGGAAAGGGTCTGAGATCATAGAATGATAGAATGCATCAGGCTGGAAGGGACCCTCAAAGGTCATCTTGTCCATCCCCTGTGCAGTCAACAGGGATACCTCCAACTAGGTCAGGCTGCCCAGGGCTACAGCAAGTCTGATCTTGAAGGTCTCCAGGGATGGGGCCTCCACCACATTCCTGGGCAACCTGTTCCAGTATTTCACCACCCTCACTGTGCAGAACTTCCTCCTGATGTCCAACCTAACTCTGCCCTGCTCCAGTTTCCAACCATTGCCTTTTGGCCTATACCCACAGGCCCTTCTGAACAGCTCCTCCCCAGCTTTCCTGTAGGCCCCCTTCAGATACTGAAATGTAGTTCTAAGGTCTCCCTGGAGCCTTCTGTTCTTCACACTGAATAGCCCCAACTCTGCCTGCCCTCACAGCAGAGGTGCTCCAGCCCTCCTGTCATATTTTTGGCCTCCTCTGGACCTGCTCCATCAGGTCCTTGTCCTTCTGTGTTGAAGACTCCAGAGCTGGGGTCCAGCTGTGTTGAGGAGCTCCAGAGATGGGGTGAAAGGAGTTAGGGGAGAACAATTGGAGGTGAGATGGATCCCTCTATGTCCCCACAATGTCAGCATCACGAGGATGGATGACAGCCAGTGGGAGCTTTGCCACCCTGCTTTGCCCATGCCTGTGGTCCCAGCACAGGGCTCTCCAGGCAGCAGCCCCTTCATTTCTCGTGGTTCTTTCCAGAGCAAAGCCCAGCAGCCTTCCAGCCCTCTGATCTTCCACTGCCCTTAGCAGCCAGATGAATCCTCTTGCAGCTCACCCAGCCACTGTGTTATTAGGTTGCTTCAAAGCCCCTGACTGAATGTCCCACCCAGACCCAGTGACTTAATATTCTTTAAATTACCTATTTGCACCAGCACCTCTTCATTTGATGCCTTAATCCTTAATAGCAACTCACCTTTATTACCAGAAAAGAGCCAAGTCAAGAGCAGATCTCTCCCCACATCCCCTGAGGTGAGAACTTATAAAATGAAATCATTTCACTTCTCAGCTGCGTTCTCATCTTCCTTAATTGTTCCTTTTAACTCCTGGGGAGCCAGCAGGACCTGCCTCGTTCCTTTGCAGCTTTTCCTCTTCCTGCCAGGCTTGAATTATCTATTGTTTGTTTTCATCCCTGCCAAGCCTTGCTATTTCTTGCTGCCTTCCTGTTTCCCCTCTTTCGTGCTGAACGTCCTGCCCCTGTTTACTGACCTCCTGAAGGTTGGATTTCCATTTGGCTTGCTTTTGAGGGACCATCGTGTGGCCCGAGCACCCTCCTGAACCCTGCCATTCACCTGCCTCCCTCCCCTGCTCCCAGGCAGGCACTTTGAGGCCCCGTGGGGTTGCCAGGTCTTGGTGTAGCTAAGCTTGTGCAGGACTCCTGAATGGCAGTTGAGGCATGTGGTTCATCAGCTGGCAGAAGGCAGCTGCTTTGCTCTGCTGCTCCTCAAAGGGCACCCATGGCAAACAATTTGCTTGCTTGCTTCCTTCCTTTTTCTCACTTTCTCTTTCCTTCTCTCTTTCTTTCTCTATCCCTCTTTCTTTCCCTCTTTCTTTCTCTTTCTCTTTTCTTTTCTTTTTTCTTTCTTTTCTTTCTTTTCTTTCATTTATTTTCCTTCTTTCCTTCTTCCCTTCCTTCCTTCCTTCCTTCCTTCCTCTCTCTCTCTCCCTTTCTTTCTTTCTTTCCTTCTTTCTTCCTTTCTCTTTCTTCCTTTCTCTTTCTTTCTTTCTTTCTTTCTTTTTTTTCTTTCTTTCTTTCTTTCTTTCTTTCTTTCTTTCTTTCTTTCTTTCTTTCTTTCTTTCTTTCTTTCTTTATTTCTTTCTTTCTTTCCTTCTTTCTTTCTTTCTCTTTCTTTCTTTATTCTTTCTTTCTTTCTTTCTCTTTCTTTCTTTATTCTTTTTTCTTTCTTTCTTTCTTTCCTTCTTTCTTTCTTTCTTTCTTTCTCTTTCATTCTTTATTCTTTCTTTCTTTCTCTTTCTTTCTTTATTCTTTCTTTCTTTCTTTTCTTTCTTTTCTTTCTTTCCTTCTTTTTCTTTCTTTCTTTCCTTCTAGCTTTCTTTCTCCCTCTCTTTCTCTCTTTCTCTATTTCTCTCCTTTCTTTCTCTGTTTTTTCTCTTTCTCTCTCTCCTTCCTTTCTTTCCTTCTCTCTTTCCTTATTTCTCTCCTTTCTTTCTCTGTTTTTTCTTTCTTTCTCCCTTTCCTTTCTTTCTTTCCGTCTCTCTTTCCTTCTCTTTCCTTCTCTGTTTCTTTCTCCATGTCTTTCCTTCCTTCTTTATCTTTTCTTTTCTTTTCTTTTCTTTTCTTTTCTTTTCTTTTCTTTTCTTTTCTTTTCTTTTCTTTTCTTTTCTTTTCTTTTCTTTTCTCTTCTCTTCTCTTCTCTTCTCTTCTCTTCTCTTCTCTTCTCTTCTCTTCTCTTCTCTTCTCTTCTCTCATCTTCTTTTCTTTTTTCTTCTTTTCTTTTCTCTGGGAAATTTAGAGAATCTGAGGGAATTTTAATCTCTTGCCTTTTTTACTCCCAATGCTGCCAAGCAGCTTCCTCATCCTGGGGAAATCATAGGATGGTAAGGGTTGGAAGGGACCTCTAGGAATCATCAATCTATCTCAACCCCCCTGCTGAAGCAGAATCACCTAGGGCAGGTCACGCAGGAATGAATCCAGAATCATGGAATCATGGGGGATGGAAGGGACCTCTGGAGATCACCCAGTCCAAGCCCCCTGCTAAAGCAGAGCACCCACAGCAGCTTGCCCAGCAGCACAATGCCCAGGGAGGGTTGGAAGCTCTCCACACAAGGAGACTCCACAACCTCTCTGGGCAGCCTGCTCCAGGCCTCCAGCACCCTCACACCAAACAACTTTCTCCTCCTCTTCACATGGAACCTCCTGGGTGCCAGTCTGTGCCCAGTGCCCCTTGTGCTGTCCCTGGGCACCACTGAGCAGAGTCTGGCCCCAGCCTCTTGCCCCCCACAGCTCCTTTCTCTCTTGCTGAGCATTGCTCAGCTCCCCTCTGGGGCTGCTCTTCTGCAGGCTCAGCACCCCCAGGGCTCTCAGCCTTTGCTCCTCCCAGAGCTGCTTCAGGCCCCTCAGCAGCTTTGTAGCCTCTTCTGGACTCTCTCCAGCAGTTCCCTGTCCCTCTTGAACTGGGGAGCCCAGAGCTGGCCCCAGTACTACAGCTGTGGCCTCACTAAGGCAGAGTAGAGTGGAAGAGAAAAACCTCTCCATCCTACAGCGGGTTTGATGCTCTCCTTTCCCAAGGAGGATGAGCACAGTGTCTTAAGTGGCAGCAGGATGGCTCTGCCAGGGAGCTCTCTCCCCACAGCCTCCTGCAAGTGTCGCCGAGCCGATGGCAGGAGCCTGCCCGGCGCTCGATCAGCAGTGGAGCTTCTGGGGTCTATTCCAGGCATTATTGGGACTTTAAAAATTATGCCTTATTCATCTATTGATGGCAGCAGCCTCTTGGGTGTAAATTGAAGCAATTAGGAAGGATCATGCAAATTAATCAATCCTTTCCCCCCTCCCCCCCTTTTTTATTTCCTCCTGCAGATGATTCCGTTCAAGCTGCAGTCCTGCTCTTCGATTTAGTTCAACTCTGTCTCTGAGTCAATTTTCAAACCTCCAAATTAAGCTATTTATTAGCTAAGAAGAACCAGAAAGGGGGAGAAAAAAAGAAAAAAAAAAAGCTTAAAAAATGGAGAAAAGAGAGAGAAAAGTCCTTCTAATGAATGCAAAGGCAGATGAGGTCATTCCTAAAAGGGTTCAACTCATTAACTGCCACATTTAAGAACCTACAGAAGTGCCAGTCCTGACCCCAGCAGGAGGTAGGAGGCTTGGGGATCATGGCAAAGCGCTCCTGGAGGTGATGCTGTGCAATGTGATCTAGGTGCACCTGAGCCAGCAGGAGGGTAGGACCGGATGATCTCCAGAGCTGCGTCCCAACCCCGTTCTCCGAACATCCTCCCAGCTCCACAGGCAGATCTCGGCACAGCCACCACTAGGAAGCCCCACAGGTCAAGCAGAGAGTCCTGGTGGTGCTGGGAGGTGAGGGACAGAAGGGACAGCAGGCTCCAAGGGGATGTGCCATACTGGGATGGCCTCTGCTGCTGCTTGCCTTGGGTGGATGTTTTGGGAGCCAGCCCCTACGTCTGTGGTTTCCTTTGCTGACAGCAAAGAAGGTGGCACCAACCCTATGGCAAAGGTGGCACCAACCCTGCATGCCCAGTGAGCCCCAAGCTGGGGACAGGACCCCTTCAAAGTGCCACAGATGCTCCAGTTCCAGATCCTTCATCTGGGATTTCCTGTGCTGAAAGCCTTTGGAGAAGGTGGCACCAACCCTATGGCAAAGGTGGCACTAACCCTATGGAGACGATGGCACCAACCCTATGGCAAAGGTGGCACTAACCCTATGGAGAAGTTGCCATCAACCCTATGACAAAGGTGGCACTAACCCTATGGAGAAGATGGCACCAACCCTATGGCAAAGGTGGCACTAACCCTATGGAGAAGTTGCCATCAACCTATGGCAAATGTGGCACTAACCCTATGGAGAAGATGGCACCAACCCTATGGCAAAGGTGGCACCTGCATGCCCAGCCCCAGATCCTTCATCTGGGGTTTCCTTTGCTGACAGCCTTTGGAGAAGGTGGCACCAGCACTATGGAGAATGTAACACCAACCCCATGGAGAAGGTGGCACCAACCCTACAGAGAAGGTAATACCAACCCCATGGAGAAGGTGGCACCAACCCTATGGCAAAGGTGGCACTAACCCTATGGAGAAGGTAATACCAACCCCATGGAGAAGGTGGCACCAACCCTGCATCTTCCTTGAGCCTTAGCTGGGGGCAGGACCCCTCAAAGTGGCACAGATGCTCCAGTTCCAGATCCTTCATCTGGGGTTTCCTTTGCTGACAGCCTTTGGAGAAGGTGGCACCAGCACTATGGAGAAGGTAACACCAACCCCATGGAGAAGGTGGCACCAACCCTGCATCTTCCTTGAGCCTTAGCTGGGGGCAGGACCCCTCAAAGTGGCACAGATGCTCCAGCCCCAGATCCTTCATCTGGGGTTTCCTTTGCTGAAGGCCTACGGTGGAGGTGGCACCAACCCTACAGAGAAGGTGGCAGCAGCCCTGCATGCCCAGTGAGCTGCAAGCTGGGGACAGGACCCCTCCAAAGTGCTCACAGCTGCTCCAGGCCCAGCTCCTGAGTTCCCCTCTGCAGCTTTAATTGTCCATTCCTAATGGATTAGCACGGCTCTTCCAGCCTAGCCCAATTAATGCAAATACCAAGGAGAGCTAAAAGGAAGTCAAATGAAGAGGAGGAGGAGGTGAGCTGAGGGGCTCCTCACCAACCATTTCAGCCCCATGGACGCTGTGCAAGCCCAGGAAGCCCTGCCCATGGCAGGGCAACACCCAACCCCTTGCCCAGGCTCCCAACTTCTGCCCACTGCTCAGGCAGAAGGGGTTAGAGGGTGGCTGAAGGCTTTTGAGTTTTAATTTAAGTGATTCTAAACCAGCTTTGGGTTTTATAGCTAATAAGACATTAGTATGCTAATTAAATTATCCATGGAGTGGCATAAAGAGGCCTTCCTGAAGTTTAATGGCTGTGTAAAAGGTAACTCTGCTCGTGAGGTAATTAATTCATGGAACAATAAATGTAAAATCAGATTCTTATTAATATCAAAGAGGCTTTGCCTGCATCAGGAATGAGGAGGGTGTGTGTAGGGGGGTGGAGAATGGTCATTTGGGCTCCTGATGGGGGCTAAAAGAAGGTGGCAACTCCTGACTGCAAAGCACCTCCGCCCTCAGCAGCATCCCTGCATCCACATCTTCTCCATCCTGCCCATCACAGCCATGTACAAAGCTGCCCCAGCCCACAGGCTTCTCCATCCTGCCCATCACAGCCATGCACAAAGCTGCCCCAGCCCACAGGCTTCTCCATCCTGCCCATCACAGCCATGCACAAAGCTGCCCCAGCCCACAGGCTTCTCCATCCTGCCCAGCACAGCCATGCACAAAGCTGCCCCAGCCCACAGGCTTCTCCATCCTACCCATCACAGCCATGCACAAAGCTGCCCCAGCCCACAGGCTTCTCCATCCTGCCCATCACAGCCATGCACAAAGCTGCCCCAGCCCACAGGCTTCTCCATCCTGCCCAGCACAGCCATTCAGAGAGCTGCCCCAGCCCACAGGCTTCTCCATCCTGCCCAGCACAGCCATGCACAAAGCTGCCCCAGCCCACAGGCTTCTCCATCCTGCCCATCACAGCCATGCACAAAGCTGCCCCAGCCCACAGGCTTCCCCATCCTGCCCAGCACAGCCATGCACAAAGCTGCCCCAGCCCACAGGCTTCTCCATCCTGCCCAGCACAGCCATGCACAAAGCTGCCCCAGCCCACAGGCTTCTCCATCCTGCCCAGCACAGCCATTCAGAGAGCTGCCCCAGCCCACAGGCTTCTCCATCCTGCCCAGCACAGCCATGCACAAAGCTGCCCCAGCCCACAGGCTTCTCCATCCTGCCCATCACAGCCATGCACAAAGCTGCCCCAGCCCACAGGCTTCTCCATCCTGCCCAGCACAGCCATGCACAAAGCTGTCCCAGCCCACAGGCTTCTCCATCCTGCCCAGCAGAGCCATGCACAAAGCTGCCCCAGCCCACAGGCTTCTCCATCCTGCCCAGCACAGCCATGCACAAAGCTGTCCCAGCCCACAGGCTTCTCCATCCTGCCCATCACAGCCATGCACAAAGCTGTCCCAGCCCACAGGCTTCTCCATCCTGCCCAGCACAGCCATGCACAAAGCTGCCCCAGCCCACAGGCTTCTCCATCCTGCCCAGCACAGCCATGCACAAAGCTGCCCCAGCCCACAGGCTTCTCCATCCTGCCCAGCACAGCCATGCACAAAGCTGTCCCAGCCCACAGGCTTCTCCATCCTGCCCATCACAGCCATGCACAAAGCTGCCCCAGCCCACAGGCTTCTCCATCCTGCCCAGCACAGCCATGCACAAAGCTGTCCCAGCCCACAGGCTTCTCCATCCTGCCCATCACAGCCATGCACAAAGCTGCCCCAGCCCACAGGCTTCTCCATCCTGCCCAGCACAGCCATGCACAAAGCTGCCCCAGCCCACAGGCTTCTCCATCCTGCCCAGCACAGCCATGCACAAAGCTGCCCCAGCCCACAGGCTTCTCCATCCTGCCCAGCAGAGCCATGCACAAAGCTGTCCCAGCCCACAGGCTTCTCCATCCTGCCCAGCACAGCCGTTCAGAGAGCTGCCCCAGCCCACAGGCTTCTCCATCCTGCCCAGCAGAGCCATTCAGAGAGCTGCCCCAGCCCACAGGCTTCTCCATCCTGCCCATCACAGCCATGCACAAAGCTGCCCCAGCCCACAGGCTTCTCCATCCTGCCCATCACAGCCATGCACAAAGCTGCCCCAGCCCACAGGCTTCTCCATCCTGCCCAGCAGAGCCATTCAGAGAGCTGCCCCAGCCCACAGGCTTCTCCATCCTGCCCATCACAGCCATGCACAAAGCTGCCCCAGCCCACAGGCTTCTCCATCCTGCCCAGCACAGCCATGCACAAAGCTGTCCCAGCCCACAGGCTTCTCCATCCTGCCCAGCACAGCCATGCACAAAGCTGCCCCAGCCCACAGGCTTCTCCATCCTGCCCAGCACAGCCATGCACAAAGCTGCCCCAGCCCACAGGCTTCTCCATCCTGCCCAGCACAGCCATGCACAAAGCTGCCCCAGCCCACAGGCTTCTCCATCCTGCCCAGCACAGCCATGCACAAAGCTGCCCCAGCCCACAGGCTTCTCCATCCTGCCCAGCACAGCCATGCACAAAGCTGCCCCAGCCCACAGGCTTCTCCATCCTGCCCAGCACAGCCATGCACAAAGCTGCCCCAGCCCACAGGCTTCTCCATCCTGCCCAGCAGAGCCATGCACAAAGCTGCCCCAGCCCACAGGCTTCTCCATCCTGCCCAGCAGAGCCATGCACAAAGCAGCCCCAGCCCACAGGCTTCCTCCCAGCAGGGCATTTGGTCAGGTGCTGGAGCAGGGAGCTCAGGGAGGTGCTGGAGTCAGCAAGGGGCAATGATATAAACTCCAGCACAGGAGGTTCCACCTCAACAGGAGGAGGAACTTCTTCCCTGTGAGGCTCACAGAGCCCTGGAGCAGGCTGCCCAGAGAGGTTGTGGAGTCTCCTCCTCTGGAGCCTTTCCAGCCCTGTCTGGATCTGTTCCTGTGTGCCCTGTGCTGGATTCTCTGCTCCTGCTCTGGCAGGGGGGTTGGATTGGAAGGTCTCCAAAGATCCCTTCCAACCCCTAACATCCTGTGTTCCTGTGAGCCTGGAAGTGCTTAAGAAACCTGTGGCCATGGCACTTGGGGCCATGGTTTGATGGCCATGCCTGTGTTGGTTTGCTGGTTGCTGGACTGGATGATCTCAGAGGGCTTTTCCAATCCAAACAATTCTATGATTTTACAACATGGGGCAAAAGGAAGCTCCCACACGATGAACTCTCCCAGGCACGCTCTCCTTGGACTGCCTAGATGAGGGACCACCCATTTCTTGAGAGCAGTAGGACAGGAGATCTTCCTCAGACAAACCTGCCCTACCCTGCACTCAGCTGAGCAGGATAAAACCCAGTAGCCCCTCTTGAAATCATAGCATCACAGAATTGTCAGGCTTGGAAGGGAGCTCAAGTCTCAGCCAGTCCCAACCCCCTGCCATGGGCAGGGACACCTCACACTGCAGCAGGTTGCTCACAGCCACATCCAGCCTGGCCTTGAACACCTCCAGGGATGAGGCTGCCACCACCTCCCTGGGCAGCCTGTGCCAGGCTCTCACCACCCTCATGGGGAACAACTTCTTCCTGACATCCAATCTCAATCTCCCCACTTTAGTTTTGTTCCACCCCCCCCACACTCCTATCCCTCCCTGACACCCTACAAAGTCCCTCCTCAGCTTTCTTGGAGCCCTCTGTAGGTACTGCAAGGCCACAATTAGGTCTCCTGGGAGCCTTCTCTTCTCCAGCCTGCACAACCCCATCTCTCTCAGTCTGTCTCCAGAGCAGAGCAGCTCCAGCCCTCTGCTCATCCTCGTGGCCAGAGGTGCTGCAGCCAGTCCTGGTCTTCCCCAGGGCCATGAAGTCTTGCAGGTGCAGAGAGGGATGCAAAGCTGTGTGTCTTTGCTGGGGAAGGAGAGCTGTGACCTCCCAGCTCCACAGAAGCTCAGAGGAGCTGCTGTGTCTGTCAGCAGAGCAGCTCTCCCAGTGCCCATGCTGTGATTTGCTCCTGGACAGCTCACCCCACAGCTGCTCTGCTGCCTGGCCGGCCCCAGTGGCAGTTGCAGAGGTCTGCAGGGTTGCCCGAGGGATTTCTGACTCAGAACTTGAGCTCCAACTGCACATCAAGGGGGAAGCAGCTGTTCTAAAGAGAAGTGCCCCAGAACCAGCAGGGAAATCAGAAGTCCTTCCCTCTGCCTCCCTCCACCGTGTCCTCCTGTCCTGAGCTGCTCACAGCCAGCCTGAGGGCTTTCCTGGCTCTTGGGTTCCCATTCCTGCCCTCCCTGCCTTCCCTGGGACCTGCAGGCTTTGGAGGCCACCCCAGGCAATCCCCCTCCCCGAGCTGGAGCAGCCTGCAGGGGTGGCACAGCCCCAGAAGAAACAGCCACCCACTCTGCAGGGACTGCTCTGTGCCCAGAGGGGCAGAGCCAGCAGCTCAAACCCGCCCTCTGGTTTGGTCCTAGCTGCAGGGAGAAGGGTCCACGTGTGGGAGGACAACACCTCTGGGCAGCACCTTGCCAGGCTGAGCTCCTTCTGCTCCTGCCCAGCATCTCTCCTGGCCAGGGGCATCACCTCTCTGTCCAGGGAGATTTCCTCCACCTGCACAAGGAGATGCCTCCTCCCCCACCACCTGCTGATGGTCCCAGCACTGCCAGGACAAGAGCTCTCTCCATGCTCAGAGCAGACTGGTCAGAGCCCACAGCACCAACCACCCTCCTTCCAGGAGAATAAAGGACAGCTGGCTGTGGATTAGCTCCTCCACAGGGAGTTTGGCACAGAGGCAGAGTACAGGTGAGCCCCAAAAGCTCCTTTGTGAAGCTCAGCCCCATGGTTTCTGTGCCAAGCATGTCCTGCATCAGCTCTAGTCTGGGGCAAAACTTTCTGGACACACAGATGAGAGCCATCAGATTCCAGCTGAGAAGAAAGCTCCTCACAACCAGGCAGAGGTTACTGAGGATCTCACAGGAGGAGAGGCAGAAAGCTCAGGGCAGATGCCACAGGTGACAGCCAGTTCTGGGATGGATAATGGCAATGCTGCTGGAATGTACAGCCCTGCTCTGCCCTGCTGGGGCTGCAGCTGCTCTGCTGGGGCCAGCTCTGGGCTCCCCAGTTCAAGAGGGACAGGGAACTGCTGGAGAGAGTCCAGAGGAGGCTACAGAGATGCTGAGGGGCCTGGAGCAGCTCTGGGAGCAGCAAAGGCTGAGAGCCCTGGGGGTGCTGAGCCTGCAGAAGAGCAGCCCCAGAGGGGAGCTGAGCAATGCTCAGCAAGAGAGAAAGGAGCTGTGGGGGGCAAGAGGCTGGGGCCAGACTCTGCTCAGTGGTGCCCAGGGACAGCACAAGGGGCACTGGGCACAGACTGGCAGCCAGGAGGTTCCATGTGAGCAGGAGGAGAAAGTTGTTTGTTGTGAGGGTGCTGGAGGCCTGGAGCAGGCTGCCCAGAGAGGTTGTGGAGTCTCCTTGTGTGGAGAGCTTCCAACCCTCCCTGGGCATTGTGCTGCTGGGCAAGCTGCTGTGGGTTCTTTGTTTTAGGGGGGGGCTTGGACTGGATGATCTCCAGAGGTCCCTTCCCACCTCTCCATGCTGGGCTTTTGTGAATTGAAACTGCTGAGGCTGCCTCCAGGGGAGAGGAGCACAACCCTGGGCAGTGAGGAGCTTCCGGAAGGAGAGGCCCTGAGTGAGCATCTGGGGGTTTGCCATGATCCAGCCACTCCAGGAGTTGAGTCAGCATCCCTGGAAATCCTGCTGCCAGCCAGGAGATGAGTAACAGCCTCTCATGGAACACAGCTGGGGAGTTTAGCCAACAAAGATGCAGGAGGGGAAGCAGTGCAGCATCCTCCTCGTGCTACCAGCCCACACTGCCTCTTGCAGTTCCAGATGGCTGGTGATCCATCCCCAAAATACCTCTACTGACCTGGCAGTGACCTGCAGACCAGGGCTGAGCCTGTTCCCAGGCAGTCCCATGACACCAGCAGCTGTTTTCTCAGAAGCAGGGCCCCAGCTCCTTGCTGGGCTCCTTCTAGAAATACCTCTGGTGAAGTGAAGGGCTTCCAGCAAGACCTGCAGCCTGCCCAGCCTGTGCCCAGCTCCCTGCTGGGCAGTCAAGGATGGCCAGCAGCAACTAATTGCCTTTGTGGCTTGTTCATTACAGCAGCTTACCAGACCCATGGCACAAAAGCTGCAGGTCAACTCCCTGCAGGTGGCTGTGGAAGCCTCACAGTTCACTGCCCCAGAATCATAGAGTCACAGAGTTGTCAGGGTTGGAAGGGACCTCAAGGCTCAGCCAGTCCCAACCACCCTGCCATGGGCAGGGACACCTCACACTGCAGCAGGTTGCTCACAGCCACCTCCAGCCTGGCTGCAAACACCTCCAGGCATGAGGCTGCCACCACCTCCCTGGGCAACCTGTGCCAGGCTCTCACCACCCTCATGGGGAACAACTTCTTCCTCACACCCAATCTCAATCTCCCCATTCCTACTTTTGCTCCATCCCCCCCAGCCCTATCACTCCCTGACACCCTACAAAGTCCCTCCCCAGCTTTCCTGGAGCCCCCTGCAGATTCTGGAGGGCCACAAGAAGGTCTCCTAGGAGCCTTCACTTCTCCAGACTGAGCAGCCCCAACTCTCTCAGAAAGGGGCAACCTCGGGCTTCTTCCAGCCCCCTGCTCCATGGAGCCTCAGGAGAGCCAGGCAGACAACAGCCCAAGCAAAGTTTGTCTTCTCACCAGGTCAGCAGCCACCTCACCTCACTGCATGGCCAGAGCAGTGTCCAAAGCAGCTCACCAGGGAGAAGGACAGCAGGGCATCTTCCTGTGGATGCAGCTCAGTGAAGCTCAAGCATCCTTTGAGTTGTGACCTGCAACCTGTTCCCAAGTCAGCAAACAGAATAATCAGATTCTGTTGCCCCCCAACACAAGGAGGACATTGAACTAGTGGAGCAGGTCCAGAGGAAGGCCAAGAGGATGATCAGAGGCTGCATCATCTCCCTTTGGGGGACAGGCTGAGAGAGTTGGGGCTGTTCAGCCTGGAGAAGAGGAGGCTCCAGGGAGACCTTAGAGCTGCATTTCAGTATCTGCAGGGGACCTACAGGGGAGCTGGGGAGGGACTTGTGACAAGGGCTGGGAGTGACAGGATGAGGGACAATGGCTTTGAGCTGGAAGAGGGGAGATAGAGACTGGAGATGAGGAAGAAATTCTTGGCAGTGAGGTTGGTGAGACACTGGCACAGGCTGCCCAGGGAGGCTGTGGCTGCCTCCTGCCTGGAGGTGTTCAAGGCCAGGCTGGATGAGGCCTTGAGCATCCTGGGCTGGTGGGAGGTGTCCCTGCCCATGGCAGGGGGCTGGAACTGGATGATCATTCAGGCCTCTTCCAGTTGAACCATTTTCTGATTCTGTGAAAGCAGGACCTGGGTGAGAGCCACCAGAGATGCCCATTTGGAGGACATTGGTCACAGCCAACCTTGCAGAGTCCTGCCAGTGATTGGCAGGAAGCAGGCTGAGCTTTCCCTGCAGTGCAGAGCCTGCTCTCCTCCCTGCTCCACATCTCCTGCTTGAACAGCCTCCCCCCATGACTGCTCTGATCCCTCCTCCAGCCAGGTGGCATTTCATAGGATCACAGAATGGTCAGGGCTGGAAGGGACCTCAAGGCTCAGACAGCTCCAACCCCCTGCCATGGGCAGGGACACCTCACACTGCAGCAGGTTGCTCACAGCCACCTCCAGCCTGGCTGCAAACACCTCCAGGGGTGAGGCTGCCACCACCTCCCTGGGCAACCTGTGCCAGGCTCTCACCACCCTCATGGGGAAGAACTTCTTCCTAACATCCAATCTGAATCTATCCCTTTCTGGTTTTGTTCCATTCCAGTCATGTGGCTGTGATTCCTTCCACCCTAAAACCAGGTCCTAACCAATGATGTTCCCACCATAGGGATCATAGAATCACAGAACTGTCAGGGCTGGAAGGGATCTCAAGGCTCAGCCAGTGCCAACCCCCTGCCATGGGCAGGGACACCTCACACTGCAGCAGGTTGCTCACAGCCACCTCCAGCCTGGCTGCAAACACCTCCAGGCAGGAGGCTGCCACCACCTCCCTGGGCAACCTGTGCCAGCCTCTCACCACCCTCATGGGGAACAACTTCTTCCTAAAGAAGTTCTTCCTTTTCAGGAAGAAAACCCCACCAGGGCTGGGTCCCAGCTTGTCCCCAGAGCAGCTTGTGGTGCAGTGCCTGCTGCAGGAGCCAGGCTGCTGCCTGCATTCTCTCATGAGTCCCAGCCCTGGGTGAGAGGACACAGGCCATGGGCACAGAAAGACACGAGGTCCTTGGCCATCAGCAGAACTGGGGAGGTTTGAGGTGCAGGGGGTGACCCTGGGGTTCATCCTGAGCCTGGCCTCAGCTGGATCTGGAGCTCCCTCAGACTGTGACAAACCCAATTGTACTGCATGGCACAGAGTGTGACAACGGGAAGGGGATTTGGCTCCCAAGACTCCCAGAGCCATCAACATCCTGGCAAAAGCCCAGGGCTCCTCCAGGAAGGTTTGGAGCAGGTGGACTTGCATAAATGTTTACTGAGTACATATCAGAGCCAGGGTTCTCCTTCAGGAGGGTATCTGCAGAGGGATCAGCTCCCAGGTGTCTTCAGCACTGCCCCAGGACTTGCTCTGCAGAGCTGCAAGTGGTAAAAATGTTCCCCAGGGGTCAGGGTTTGCATCAGTCTTGTTCAGCATCTTCATTACTGACCTGGATGAAGGCACAGAGTGGACCCTCAGCCAGTCTGCTGATGACACAGAGCTGGGAGGGGTGGCTGACACCCCTCAGGCTGTGCTGCCCTTCAGCCAGACCTGGACAGGCTGCAGAGTTGGGCAGAGAGGACCCTCATGAAGTTCAACCAGGGCAAGTGTAGGGTCTTGCCCCTGGGGAACAATCACCTCCTGCACCAGTACAGGTGAGGGGAGACCTGCTGGGAAGCAGCTCTGTGGAGAAGGACCTGGGAGTGCTGATGGACAAGCTCACCATCAGCCAAAATGTGCCCTCAGGGCAGAGAAGGTCAATGGTCTCCTGGGGTGGATGAAGAAGACTGTGGCCAGCAGGATGATGGAGGCTGTCCTAGCCCTCTGCTCTGCCTTGGTTAGGCCACATCTGGATACTGGGTCCAGCTCTGAGCTCCCCAGTTCAAGGACAGGGAACTGCTGGAGAGAGCCCAGCAGAGGCTACAGAGATGCTGAGGGGCCTGGAGCAGCTCTGGGAGGAGCAAAGGCTGAGAGCCCTGGGGGTGCTGAGCCTGCAGAAGAGCAGCCCCAGAGGGGAGCTGAGCAATGCTCAGCAAGAGAGAAAGGAGCTGTGGGGGGCAAGAGGCTGGGGCCAGACTCTGCTCAGTGGTACCCAGGGACAGCACAAGGGGCAGTGGGCACAGACTGGCAGCCAGGAGGTTCCATGTGAGCAGGAGGAGAAAGTTGTTTGTTGTGAGGGTGCTGGAGGCCTGGAGCAGGCTGCCCAGAGAGGTTGTGGAGTCTCCTTGTGTGGAGAGCTTCCAACCCCCCTGGGCACTGTGCTGCTGGGCAAGCTGCTGTGGGTGCCCTGCTGGGGCAGGGGGCTTGGACTGGGTGAGCTCCAGAGGCCCCTTCCAAGCCCTCCCAGTCTGTGATGCTGTGATGCTGGTGAGTGCTGAATTCCTGCTCCAGAGCTGTGTCTGAGCTGTTCCAGGGCTGTCAGGGAATCTTGGTGGGGTTGTTATTTTTCCCCCACCCCCCTCTTATTCTTTTCTTCCATTTTTCTGTCCCTGCTAATAAATTATCCCATTAGGACATAACCATATTTTCTGCTTCCAGAGCCTAGCTCTTTTTCACTCCACAGAAAGCCCTATTCAGGCAGAGATTCTTTCCCCCTCCCCCCCTTTTTTTTTGAAGGAAAAACAAAAATAACCCCCCAAAACCACTATTCCAAATCCCTGGCAAATCATTCTCCCATCTCAGCCTGGAGAGGAGCAGCAGCAGTCATTTCCTTTCCATTTCTGCACACATAAAACACTTCCCAGCTCTGGTCCAGCCCCAGCTGACTCAGTGAGCTGGAGAAATGTGCATTCAGATGGAAGTCTGAGCAAAGAGTGCCTGGGGCTGAGGCAGCCTGGGGATGGAACTGCAGGGGGGGGTGGGAGCCACATCACAGGCAGGGATGGGGCTCCTGTGGGACACAGGGAGGTGGGAGCAGGGGCTGCTTTCCTCTCCAGGGGGTTTCTGTGCCCCCCACACACACCTTGGAAATTGGCTTTCATTGCATTCCTTTGCTGGGCTCTTCCTTGGGCTTCCTTGAAGAATCAGAGTTGGGCTGGGTTGGGTTGGAAGAGATCTTAAAGCTCATCCAGTTCCAACCCCCCCTGCCATGGGCAGGGACACCTCCCACCAGCCCAGGGTGCTCATGGTCTCATCCAGCCTGGCCTTCAACACCTCCAGGGAGGGGGCAGCCACAGCCTCCCTGGGCAACCTGTGCCAGTGTCTCCCCAGCCTCACTGGAAAGAATTCCTCATCTCCAGTCTCAATCTGCTCCTTCCCAGCTCACAGCCATTGTCCCTCGTCCTGTCACTCCCAGCCCTTGTCACAAGTCCCTCCTCAGCTCTCCTGGAGCCCCTTCAGGGCTGAGGTGTCCCTGGAGCTTTCTCTTCCCCAGGCTGCACAGCCCCAAGTCTCCCAGCCTGTCCCCACAGGGTGGATTCTACAGCCCTCTGATCATCTCTGTGGCCTCCTCTGGACCCTCTACCAACAGTTCCAGGTCCTTCTCATGCTGGGGACGCCAGAACCGGAGGCAGTGCTTCAGGTGAGGTCTCATCAGAGCAGAGCAGAGGGACAGAATCCCCTCAGCTGCCCTGTAGGTCACACTTCTCTTGATGCAGCCCAGGATGCAGTTGGCTTTTTGTGCCCTCAGAGCACATCAAGAAGCAGGATGGGGCAGGAGCTGCTTTGCTGCCTGCTGATGTGCACCTCCTCCACCCCAGCAGCACCACACTCTTGGGGAGGCAGGAGGGGCAGGAGGAGCAGGAGGAAGAGTCCTGCTCCTAACCTGAGCTGGCAGAAACCAGGAGCAGGGCTGCTATAAAACAGCCTTTACCCTGTCTGCCTCCCCCATCCCATCAGCTCCCCCACCTGCCACACCAAGGGACAAGGCATGGCATCCCTGTCCTGTCCTGTCCTACCCTGCCCAGAGCTGCCTGCAGCAGCCACAGCTTTAGTCAGTAAATTCTGGGGTCTGGGGTTGTTTCTGCTGCCCTGAATCTGCACTCAGGGTCAGCCCTGGAGCTGCTGCACTCGGGGTCAGCCCTGGAGCTGCACTCAGGGTCAGCCCTGGAGCTGCACTCAGGGTCAGCCCTGGAGCTGCACTCGGGGTCAGCCCTGGAGCTGCTGCACTCGGGGTCAGCCCTGGAGCTGCTGCACTCAGGGTCAGCCCTGGAGCTGCACTCAGGGTCAGCCCTGGAGCTGCTGCACTCAGGGTCAGCCCTGGAGCTGCTGCACTCAGGGTCAGCCCTGGAGCTGCTGCACTCAGGGTCAGCCCTGGAGCTGCTGCACTCGGGGTCAGCCCTGGAGCTGCACTCGGGGTCAGCCCTGGAGCTGCACTCGGGGTCAGCCCTGGAGCTGCACTCAGGGTCAGCCCTGGAGCTGCACTCGGGGTCAGCCCTGGAGCTGCTGCACTCGGGGTCAGCCCTGGAGCTGCACTCAGGGTCAGCCCTGGAGCTGCTGCACTCGGGGTCAGCCCTGGAGCTGCACTCGGGGCCAGCCCTGGAGCTGCTGCACTCAGGGTCAGCCCTGGAGCTGCACTTGGGGTCAGCCCCTGGAGCTGGCCCTGGTGACATGCCTGCACCCCTCGCTGGGCTCATTTCCACCTGACTGAGCTCATCTGCTGCAGGGGCACCTGAAAGCTTGCACACAGGGCCATGCCAAGCACTGTGCAGAAGTTCAGGCAGATGCAAGCTGCTGCATTCTCCTTCCAGCTGATAAGTAAATATATAGCTTGTAGCACTTCCCTGCCCCCAGCAAGACAGCAAGGTTCTCTCTCCTGACCTCCCCCTGCTACAGCCACAGTGCCTTTGAGCCCATGGCATATCTACACAGTCCCACAATCTCATCATGCTGGGGTTGGAAGGGATCTCTGGAGCTCATCCAGTCCAAGCCCCCTGCCCCAGCAGGGCACCCACAGCAGCTTGCCCAGCAGCACAGTGCCCAGGGGGGGTTGGAAGCTCTCCACACAAGGAGACTCCACAACCTCCCTGGGCAACCTGCTCCAGGCCTCCAGCACCCTCACACCAAACAGCTTTCTCCTCCTCTCCACATGGAACCTCCTGGCTGCCAGTTTGTGCCCATTGCCCCTTGTGCTGTCCCCGGGCACCACTGAGCAGAGTCTGGCCCCAGCCTCTTGCCCCCCACAGCTCCTTTCTCTCTTGCTGAGCATTGCTCAGCTCCCCTCTGGGGCTGCTCTTCTGCAGGCTCAGCACCCCCAGGGCTCTCAGCCTTTGCTCCTCCCAGAGCTGCTCCAGGCCCCTCAGCATCTCTGTAGCCTCCTCTGGACTCTCTCCAGCAGTTCCCTGTCCCTCTCGAACTGGGGAGCCCAGAACTGGCCCTAGTGCTCCAGCTGTGACCTCACTAGGGCAGAGCAGAGGGGCAGGAGAACCTCCCTCAACTTGCTGGCCACACTCTTCTCCATGGTCCTGAACCTGCCTTTCTCTTACCTTCTCCTCTGTCCTCAACCCTACACCTTATTCCAGGGCAGCATAAAGTCTAGCAGGCCTTTGGAGGTAATTTTTCCTTCCTCCTTAGCAGCAAGGCCTTTGTTCTTCAGTCAGATGCCACTAATTGGATTATATCAGTTTATTAACAATAATTCCATCCTCCCCCACACACCTGGGACCTTGTACCCCACCTCACTGCTCCTCTGTAGAGCTTCCATGACCCTGCATCAACTGCAGAGAGACAGCTCAGACATGCTCTGGAGTTGGGCCAGAGAAGGGCAATGAAGGTGGGGAAGGAGAACAGACCTGGTGAGGAGCAGCTGAGGGACCTGGGGTTGTTCAGTCTGGAGGAGAGGAGGCTGAGTGAGACCTCATTGCTCTCTGCAGCTCCCTGAGAGGAGGTTGAAGCCAGGTGGGGGTTGGGCTCTTCTCCCTGGTATCAGGTGATGGAATGAGAGGCAGTGGCCTGAAACTGTGCCAGGGGAGGGTTAGGTTGGAGATTAGGAAGAATATCTTTGCTGCCAGAGTGGTCAGGCACTGTCCCAGGCTGCCCAGGGAGGTGGTCGAGTCCCCATGCCCGGAGGTGTTGAAGGAGCCTGTGGCCATGGCACTTGGGGCCATGGTTTGGGGGCCATGGTGGTGTAGGGCTGCTGGTTGGACTGGGTGGACTCAAAGGCCTTTTCCAACTGAAACCATTCTGCAATTCTACCCTCCCCCAGACTTGAAGTCCTCTTGGAACTAACTTTAGAAGTTGCCTACAGGATCTCCCTTTCCCTGCCTTGTTGTGACTTTCCTGCAGAGCTTGGTGAGGTGCTGCTCCCTGGCTGCCTGGCACAGGGGGGGTTGGCACCACCTTTCCTAACAGGACTACCAGCTGCACTGTGGCTTAGAAGATCCTTTCCTCCCTGCTCCTGCAGGGAAATGAATTTCTCCTGGATGTGCTGATGCACAGCTAATTTGCCTGTGGCCCCAGCAGATTTGCAGCCAGCAGGCTGCCCAGGTCAGTGCCAGGGAGCAGAGTGTCATGCCAGAGCATTTCCAACATCTTCTGAGTGATGAAGCTTTGCTCTGGGAGGGGCACCCACTGCCATCAATCCTTCATGAGCACCCCTGGGCAGGGGAGCAGCTGCCAGCAGCCCCCTGCTGCACCCACCCTGGCAGCAGGGAGAGCTGCAAGCAGGACCCTTCCTCTCTGCCAAGCACTTTTGGCCCCAGTGTGCTCTACCCCTTTGCCCTTCAGCCTTTTTCTAACCCACCTGCCATGACCAACCTACAGGGGCAGCCCATGCACAGCTCCTGCAGACCACCAGCCTTGCAAGCTGGGCTTGGACACCTCAGCTCACAGTATCACAGAGCACTAGATGTTGGAAGGGACCTCCAGGGATCATCAGGTCCAACCCCCCTGCCAGAACAGCATCACCCAGGGTAGCCTGCACAGGAATGCATCCAGGTGGGGTTGGAAAGGCTCCAGAGAAGGAGACTCCACAACCTCTCTGGGCAGCCTGCTCCAGGCCTCTCTCACCCTCACTGCAAAGAAGATTCACCTCATGTTGAGATGAGACCTTCTCTGTTCAAGTTTGCATCCATTGGTCCCTGGCTTATTGCTGTGCAGCACTGAAAAGAGTCTGGCCCCCTGCACCTGACACCCACCCCTCAGCTCTTGATAGGCATTGATCAGATCCCTCTCAGCCTTCTCCTCTCCACACTAAACAGCCCCAGGGCTCTCAGTCTCTCTTCACAGGGGAGATGCTCAAGTGCCCAAATCATCCTCCTGGCTCTGCCTTGGGCTCTCTCCAGCAGGTCTCTGTCTCTCTGGAGCTGGGGAGCCCAGAGCTGGACCCAGGAGTGCAGCTGTGGTCTCAGCAGGGCAGAGCAGAGGGGCAGCAGAACCTCCCCAGCCCTGCTGGCCTCACTTCTCTTGCTGCAGCCCAGGTCCCCACTGGCTCTCTTGGCCACCAGGGCACTTTGCTGTCCCCTGCAGAACTTGCTGCCCACCAGCACCCCAAGGTCTTTCTCCCTGGAGCTGCTCTCCAGCAGGGCAGCCTCTAACCTGTCCTGATGCCTGCTGTTTTTCCTCCCCAGATCAGAGAGAGAGAGAGAAAGCTGTGCTGACCCCCAGTGAGGACTAAGGCCCTGGGGAGATTGGCCAAGTGGCTGTCACCAACAGCTCTGCAGCTATTCCTGCCAAAGCAAAAGCAGCATTAAGAGGTCCTCTGGAAGCAGAGCAGCTGACTCTCAGTCAGGAAGCAAGCTCAGCAAAGCCCTCGACCCTGCTGTTTTTGGACTCCAAGAGGTGCTTCTGTCTCTACAGATTTCCACTCACCCAGATGGGTTTTGTCCTTAGCATCCACCACATCTGGTGGATGTTGTTTCCTGCCTCTCTTCCAGCCATAGTGGGATTCTCATGCTCCCAGAGAGCTGCTTTGCCTGAGGAAGCACCAAGCCCAGCTGCAACCCCCTCCTAGACCACTTATTTCTCCACCTTGAAGCTCCTCTCTAGAAAAGCATGGTGGGCTGAAAATTCCACCCTCCAGCATGTAATTTGCCAGCCCAGCTGAGGTGGAAGCAAAAGAAAGCTGGGTTTACAAGCAAGACTACAACCTGCAATGAAGAGGTACAGAATCTACAGCATTTAACAGCATTTAGAGGGCTTTACCATTAATGAACAGCACAAGGACCCCTCCCTGCCTCAAAGACCAGGGGAAGCTAATAGCTTCTCCCTCCCTGCCTCCCCTCACCCCCCTGTACATAAAAGGGGCAAGAGAAAGGAGCAGATTGGTGTCAGAAGTTGGCCAAAGCAATGCAGCCAAGGTCAGGCAGAAGCCACTTGGTATCTCCCAGCCCCAGGGAGTGAGGAGAGAGGGAAATTATGGCTTAAGTCCATTGTTTTTCCAATGGGACTGTGCAGAACTCTCACTGTTTTCCTTTTCCCACCCACTAGTGATTTATTGACATTTGACTCCTTTCTGCTCAGGATCTGTGAAACACTTGGAAAGGCATAGCCTAAAGCCACCACAAAAAGCAAAGGCCCAGCAGCACCCTGGAGGAAACAGCAGCAGGTTAGGAAGTCCTCTCTGATTTTCCAGCACCTTCACCAGCCTGGTTTTGCTCGAGCTGAGCCTGCCTGAGGAGCTGAAGGTTCCCCTAAATACCACATCCCCTAGCATGGAGACACATCAAGACCCTCTTCTGCTCCTGTTCCCATTTGTGCTCCCCTTAACTCCTGATCACAGCCACCACTCCCAGCCAGCCTGAGGGGGAATGTTTGTGGTGTGATCTTCAGTTAGGAGGTGGCAGGTTGGCAGGTTGCCCCCCAACTCCTGCACAGAGACACAGCAAGAGGTACTCAAGGGGTGGAGAGCTGTAGAACAGAATAGAATGGAATGGAATGGAATGGAATGGAATGGAATGGAATAGAATAGAATAGAATAGAATAGAATAGAATAGAATAGAATAGAATAGAATAGAATCAACCAGGTTGGAAGAGACCTTTGAGATCATCAAGTCCAACCTATCACCCAACACCGTCTAATCAACTAAGCCATGGCACCAAGCTCCCCATCCAGTCTCTTCCTAAACACCTCCAGTGATGGTGACTCCACCACCTCCCTGGGCAGCACATCCCAATGGCCAATCTCTCTTGCTGGGAAGAACTTCTTCCTAACATCCAGCCTAAACCTCCCCTGGTGCAGCTTGAGATTGTGTCCTCTTGTTCTGGTGCTGCTTGCCTGGGAGAAGAGACCAACCCCCACCTGGCTGCAGCCTCCCTTTAGGGAGTTGTAGAGAGCAAGAAGGTCTCCCCTGAGCTTCCTCCTCTCCAGGCTAAGCAACCCCAGCTCCCTCAGCCTCTCCTCACAGGGCTGTGCTCCAGACCCCTCCCCAGCCTTGTTGCCCTTCTCTGGACACGTTCAAGTGTCTCAATGTCCTTCTTAAACTGAGGGGCCCAGAACTGGACACAGGACTCAAGGTGTGGCCTAAGCAGTGCAGAGTCCAGGGGCACAATGACCTCCCTGCTCCTGCTGGCCACACTATTCCTAATGCAGGCCAGGATGCCATTGGCCTTCTTGGCCATCTGGGCACACTGCTGGCTCATGTTCAGCTGCTCTCAACCAGCACCCCCAGGTCCCTCTCTGTTTGGCAGCTCTCCAGCCACTCTGACCCCAGCCTGTAGCTCTGCATGGGGTTGCTGTGGCCAAAGTGCAGCACCCAGCACTTGGACTTGTTGAATGCCATCCTGTTGGACTCTGCCCATCTGTCCACCCTGTCCAGGTCCCTCTGCAGAGCTCTCCTACCCTCTAACAGATCAACTCCTGCCCCCAGCTTGGTGTCATCTGCAAACTGACTGCTGATGGACTCAATGCCCTCATCCAGATGATCAATATTGAACAGGCTGGGGCCCAGCACTGATCCCTGGGGGACACCACTGGTGCCTGGCTGCCAGCTGGCTGTGGCACCATTCACCACCACTCTCTGGGCTCAGCCTCCAGCCAGTTCCTCACCCAGCTCAGAGAGCTGCTGTCCAAGCCAGGGGCTGCCAGCTTGGCCAGGAGTTTGCTGTGGGGGACGGTGTCAAAGGCCTTGCTGAAGTCCTGGTCGATGATGTCCCTTCTTAACATGACAAAGCATGAAGGGAACTCGACGAGCAAGGGGAATACAGAACCTGTAAGGGAAAGAGCTGGGCTCTTTGGGGTGGGTTTTTTTTTCCCCCTTCAGTAATTGGACAAAAGATGTTTGTTCTACCAGGAGACCTCATGGCACCAGTCAAAGCAGGTGAAACTGAGTGTAATGCTCTCATTAGGGCAGGGAGATATTTTTATTCACATCTGAAAAATGTCTTTTCTGATAGATTCTGAGAGCCTGCATGGGGGTGAAAAGTTCCATGGATAAAGACAGCTAAAAGGTTTCCCTTTGGTTTTTTATCTGCTTGGTGCTCCCCTGCCCCCTTCTCCAGGTCACTGGGCACCCGAGGTGATGTGGGTAGGTAGCCAGGAGAGAGGGAAGCCCTGGAGCACACACAAAAAAAGGGGGGTGGGGGAGGAATGCTCAAATGCCAGTGCAAACAGCAGCCCAGGTGCCTGGGTGGTGGCCACTGCAGCTCTCCAGCTCTGTCACATTTGAAGCTGTCACTTGAAAATGCTTTGAGTAAGGAAGCTTTGCCTCTCCAGGAGAGCCCAGCTTTGATCCTCTGGGGGAAATCAAGCAGCTATTGCAAAGATGCAAATTGATGAGATTCCAGCACCTGGTGTGTTCATGCTTAGGGAGTATATTAAGAAATCATAACATCTAAGAGCACTCCCAGCAGTGGGGAACCTGACCAAATTGTTCCTGTGTGCTCTCTTCCCCAGAATCAGCAAGATCTGATGGGTTTTTTCCTGCCTCTTTGCTGAGTTCCCTGCTTCTCAGCCCCCAGCACAGGCAGCTGAGAGACCATCACAGCGTGGAGAGCTGCTTTGCAGTGGGGCTTCCTAGACAAGTAGCATGCAGCCCCCTTCTTGCCTCTTCTGAGGGGTTTCTCAGCCCAAAAGCTGGGCTTTATTTGGCTGTCAAGGGGAAGGTTTCACTTTGTAAGCAGAGCTCCCTCCCCCCCGCCCCAAATCACAGTCTGGCAGCAGGTTCAGCTCTCCCGTGACCGCTGTGCCCTCAGACATGGCTCCCTCTGTCCTGCTCTGCTTCCAGCCAACAGGGTGACACTGGATACCCACCCCAAACCTCCATGGAAATGCCTGTGCCAGGCTCCTCCTTGTGATCCCAAGGGCTGCAAGCTTTGGGAGCCTCCCTGGGCATCTGTCTGTCCCCACCCCCAGGGGGATCAACACCTCGCTGAACTCAGCAAGCACTGAGAGCTGGGCAACACAAGAGGTCTACAGCATGTCCTGTCAGGTCCTCCTGGGAGATCATGGAATCATAGAGTCACAGAAGTGTCAGGGCTGGAAGGGACCTCAAGGCTCAGCCAGCTCCACCGCCCCTGCCATGGGCAGGGACACCTCACACTGCAGCAGGCTGCTCACAGCCACCTCCAGCCTGGCTGCAAACACCTCCAGGCAGGAGGCTGCCACCACCTCCCTGGGCAGCCTGTGCCAGGCTCTCACCACCCTCATGGGGAACAACTTCTTCCTCACATCCAATCTCAATCTCCCCACTTCTACTTTTGCTCCATCCCCCCCAGTCCTATCCCTCCCTGACACCCTCCAAAGTCCCTCCCCAGCTTTCTTGGAGCCCCCTGCAGATCCTGCAAGGCCACAAGAAGGTCTCCCTGGAGCCTTCTCCTCTCCAGCCTGCACAACCCCAACTCTCTCAGGCTGTCTCCAGAGCAGAGCAGCTCCAGCCCTCTGCTCATCCTCATGGCCCGTCTCTGGACACCTTCCAGCACCTCCAGAGCCTTCCTGGCACAGAGGCTCCAGACCTGGCCCCAGAGCTGCAGCTGTGGTCTCAGCAGAGTGGAGCAGAGGGGCAGAATCCCCTCCCTCCCCTGCTGGCCACACTTCTCTTGCTGCAGCCCAGGCTCTGCTTGGCTCTCTGGGCTGCAAGTGCTCACTGCTGGCTCCTGCTGAGCTTCTCCTTCCCCGGCACCCCCAAGTCCTTTTCTCCAGGGCTGCTCTCAAACCAGTCCCTGCCCAGCCTATAGCAGTGCCTGGCATTGCCCTGAGCCAGCTGCAGGCATGGGATTTCAACACACAGAGGTATGGGACCCCAAGGCTGCTCACAGAATCACAGAATGCATTCAGGTTGGAAGGGACACTTGAAGGTCATTTTGCCCAACCCCCCTGCAGTGAGCTGGGACATCTTGAACTAGATTAGGCTGCCCAGGGCCTCATCAAGTCTGACCTTGAATGTCTGTATGGATGTGGCTTCTCTAGGCAGCCTGTTCCAGTGTTTTACTACCCTCATTTGTGGAGAACTTCCTCCTAATGTCCACTCAGGCTGGTCATGCCTGACCAGCTTCTCTAAACTACCCTGAGAAGATGTAAGTGGGAAACAAGCCTGTGGGGACACTGGCAGCAGCTAGAAGAGCAGCTAGGGAGCAGCTGGCATGAAACATCTGGGTCCTGTGATAGGTCTTGTACTTCAGTGTTCTCTTCTCAAGGGAAGCAAGCCTCCAGAAGGAGCAAAGGTAGTCTTTCTGATGACTACCTCCATAAAGGCATTAACAGCCCATGATTGAGGCTGGCTCTGCACCTCTTTCAGACAGGGAGGGAAGCTGCCCAAGGGGTTTAGGGATGCCCCTTTGCAACTGAGCCACCCAAAAGCCCCATGCAGAGCATGCAAACCAAGTTGCAGGCCCTCTGCAGCTGCCTGCCTCCCAGCAGGCCACTCTGAGCCTCCTCCAAAGCCACTTGTCGAGGTTCATAGGTTGATAGGATGTGAGGGGTTGGAAGGGACCTCTGAAGACCATCAAGTCCAACCCCCCTGCCAGAGCAGGAGCAGAGAATCCAGCACAGGGCTCACAGGAACACATCCAGACAGGGCTGCAAAGGCTCCAGAGAAGGAGACTCCACAACCTCTCTGGGCAGCCTGCTCCAGGGCTCTGTGAGCCTCACAGGGAAGAAGTTCCTCCTCGTGTTGAGGTGGAGCCTCCTGTGCTGGAGTCCTATCCCTGGGTACAACTGAACAGAGCCTGTCCCCACCCTCCTGACCCCCAGCCCTCAGAGACTGATAGACATTGATTAAATCCCCTCTCAGTCTTCTCCTCTCCAGACTAAACAGCCTCAGGGCTCTCAGCCTTTCCTCACCAGGCAGTGCTGCAGTCCCTTCAGCATCCTTGTAGCCCTCCATTGGACTCTTTCCATCAGATCCCTGTCCCTGCTGAACTGGGTAGCCCAGAACTGGATGCAATATTGCAGGTGAGGTCTCCCCAGGGCAGAGCAGAGGGCTGGGATGCCAAGGGCAAACTCTCCCTGTCGTGGCGAGCAGCGGAGGGAGACCAACTGCTCCCCAGGGTGGATGGAAACCAATTGTGCTGCTGACCCCACAGAGGATCCTCTTGGCCTGGTGCTGGGGGTATGAAGGGCAGCTGTCTCCTCCCACCTAGCTTCCAGGCTGAACAGCTCTCCCCCACTCAGGCAGCCACCCTGGCCCTGACGCCGGCTACCTTTTCAGGGGTCACCATCTGGCCAGCAGCCTGCATTAACACCCAGGCCTTCTGGAGGCAGGGAGAGACTGATTAGCTTTTGCCCTGCAGAAAGCAAAGTGGACCTGCTGTAACCTCGTGCTGCTTCCTCAGGAAGGGACCTGGCCAGTGCTTTGTGAGTGGAGCGAGCCAGCAGGCAGGGAAGCACTTGGTGCTGAACCCCCCACCCCCTGTGCTGGTACAATTTGACCTTGGAGCAAGGTCAGCCCCTGCTGCCCCCTGCACACAGCCAGCACAAGGCAAATCCAGGGTGTTCAGCAAAGCTCTGCCTCCAGCAGGCTCATTTCTCCTCCAGAAATTCATTTCAGAGGGATTCAGTGGCATTGACAGAGGTGGCAGTGGTAATTTCAGCGCTCATATTCAGGATGTAGCACTTCATCCTTTTGCCCTACAAGTGGGTTAGATGTGAATTGCTGCGGGCTGCCAGCTGCAGAGCCCAAATTATGCTGGCTGAGGGACACAGGCTGCTCTCACCAGAGCTCAGCTGGCTTGGAGATTGCACTGGGGTTTACCAGCAGCACAGGGAGCTTATGACTCCAGCACTCGTTCCCAGCTTCCCGGGGCTGCAAATGACAAAATCCTCAGCAAGCTTCACATGGGCGCTGGAGCTCCTGGCATAAGCTGGGAAGGAAACTGAGACCTCCTCCTCCTCCTCCTCCAGCAGAGCACAGCAAACAAAGGCTGTGGCACAGACTCACAGAAGGGGCTGGGTTGGAAGGGACCTCCAAAGGTCATCCAGTCCATCCCCCTCTGCACTCAGCAGGGACGTAGAATCAGAATCATAGAATCGTAGCATCGGTCAGGGTGGGAAGGGACCACAAGGATCGCCCAGTTCCAACCCCCCTGCCATGGGCAGGGACACCTCACACTAGATCAGCCTGGCCAGAGCCTCATCCAGCCTGGGCTTAAACACCTCCAGGGATGGGGCCTCAACCACCTCCCTGGACAACCCATTCCAGGGCTTCACCACTCTCATGGGGAAGAACTTCCTCCTCACCTCCAGCCTCAATCTCCCCACCTCCAGCTTCATTCCATTCCCCCTAGTCCTATCCCTACCTGAGATCCTGAGAAGTCCCTCCCCAGCCTTCCTGTAGCCCCCTTCAGATACTGGAAGGCCACAATTAGGTCACCTTGGAGCCTTCTCTTCTCCAGACTGAACAGCCCCAACTCCTTCAGTCTGTCCTCACAGGAGAGGTGCTCCAGCCCTCTGCTCATCCTCGTGGCCCTGCTCTGGACACCTTCCAGCACCTCCAGATCCCTCTTGTAATAGGGGCTCCAGAACTCCAGGTGGGGTCTCAGCAGAGCTGAGCAGAGGGGGAGAATCACCTCCCTTGACCTGCTGGCCACACTCCTCTTTATCCTCCACTAGATCAGGCTGCCCAGCGACCTGTCCAGCCTCACCTTGGATATCTCCAGGGATGGGGCCTCAACCACCTCCCTGGGCAACCTGCCCCTGAGTCTCCAGCAGGTTTTAAACAATCAGAGGGGAAAGGAGATGAAATGGGTGCTGCTTATTGCCACTGACCTGAGGAGCTGCTGGCAGAAGGAAGGGCTCCTGGTTGAGGCATGGGTCTCTCACAGAGTCTCCCCCAAGACTCCTGCAGATGCCTGTAGCCCTTGCACCCAGAACAGTGCAGAGGCCCTGGGGCAAAGCCCAGGTCTACAGCACCATAGAACTGCCAGCCTAGAAAAGACCTTAAGGTCATCAAGTCCAAGCAGAGCCTAACATCTGCCTGTGCACAACTGTTGGACCATGTCCCTGAGCTCCTCATCCAGACATCTTTTAAACACCTCCAGGGATGGGGTCCCCACTGCCTCCCTGGGCAGCCTGGGCCAGTGCTTGGTGACCACTTTCAGTGAAGAAACTTTTCCTAATATCCAGCCTGAACCTCCCCTGGTGTAACTTGAGGTCATTTGCTGGGCAGCCTGATCTAGTGTGAGGATCCCTGCCCATGGCAGAGGGGTTGGAACTGGATGATCCTTGAGGTCCTTTCCAACACTAACAATTCTGTGATTCTATGATTTCCTCTTGTCCTGTCACCTGGGAGAAGAGGCCATCCCTCTCCTCTCTCCAACCTCCTTTCAAGGAGCTGTAGAGAGCAATGAAGTCTCCCCTCAGCCTTCTCTTCTCCAGGCTAAATAACCCCAGCTCCCTCAGTTGCTCCTCATAAAACTTGGGTCTGTGACCCTGCCCCAGCTTTGTTGCCCTTCTCTGGACCTGCTCCAGCCCCTCAAAGTCCTTCTTGGCATGAGGAGCCCAAAATTGAACTCAGTACTTGAAGTGTGGCCTCACCAGTGCCCTGTACAGGGGTAAGTCCTGTCCTCAGTCCTTCAGATGCTCACTAGGAAGACTCAGCACAGGGGCAAATAAGGTGGAGAGGGAAAGCCTGCTTGGACTTGGTTGGCAGGTCCCAGGGAGCTCTGAGTACAACTGGAGCTCATCAGGGCTCTGGAGATGGCTGCAAACCCTGCATTGCAAACAGACTTCTGAGGCAAAAGGGGAGGCACCCTCATTAGTTGTGTCCCACTGTGCAGACCTGTGGAGCCAGCAGCACTCTTTGCACTGATGGACCCCCTGAAAGTCTGCTTTGGGAGAACTCAGGGTCCCCCCAGAACTGCTGGACAGAAAATGGGAGACCTGCAGGGCAGTGTCTCTTCAGAGCCACCCATCTCTCTGGCCCACACCTGTCACTTGTTCCTTGCTGTGTCCCTGCTGCTGCTGCTCCCTTCCCAAAGGCACTGGCTGGCATGGGCTGGCAGTCCTGCAACCCCACACTCAACACAGCTGCCCACCCCTCCCTCTCCAGCCAGCTGGCCTGGTCCTGATGGGGCTGGTACAGCACTTCTGGACTGTATTCAGAGTCCACACCACAACCTCTGCCCTGAACAGTGCCCAGGCTGCCCAGGGCAGGCCTGAGGGAACTTGTAGGCATGGGAGGCTTTCTACCCACTGTCCCAGTCTGCTTGGGGCAGCTCGGAACCTGGAGGGCTCAGTGATGAGAAACCCTTTGAGATGCCATTTATTGTAGGCATGGGAGGCTTTCCACCCATGGTCCTAAGTGTGCTTGGGGCAGCTCAGGACCTGGAGGGCTCAGTGATGAGAACCCCCTCGAGATGCCGTTTACTTCCGCAGCCAGACTCGAGCTGTGATTGCTTCAGCCTGCAGCCCAGCGAGGAGGGAGGCAGTGGCCGGCTGAAGAGCGTGGTGCGGCCCCGGGGGGCGAGCAGTTTCAGCAAGCACATCACTGCGCGTTAAGCCCTCACTGTCCCTGCAGCTCCCCGCCAGGAGGGCTGCTGGCAAGCGGATTGCACAACAGCAAGGAGCAGAGGGGGGAGCTGAGGGCTCCAGAGACGCAGGTTTGTGCTCCTGCTGGCTTCCTCGGCCACTGCCCCCCCCTGCCCCTCCCCGAAAGAGGGAATCTGCTCCTCCAGCACAGCACAAGGTCTGCTGCCCCAGCTCCATGCCCTGTCACACCCAGGCTGAAGAGCCACCCAGCCCTGGTGTGCCGGATGGGGTCACAGCAGGAAGGGGAGGGGGCTGGTCCCATGCCACATGCCAACACGCTCAGAGCTGCCAAGCATCCAGGTGCTCACCAGCTTCTTCCCCCAGAAATGTGATGCACGTGGAGAGTCTCCCTCTGGTCCCTTGGGAAGGGCAGGGTGTTCAGACAGCACAGCAGAGCAGTGGGGACAGAGTGCCAGGACAAGGTCGGGTGAAGCAGCCCAGAGGCACTTCCGAGGAGCGCTGCACTGCTGGCACAAGCCCTGCAGGGTGCAGAAGGCCATGCTGGATTTTCACACATGGCCAGCAAATGAGCCTGCAGAACACCTGGGGAGCAGGCCAGACACCACAGCCCACACCCTGGGCAGCAGCAAAGGGTTTGGCCTCTCTCCAGGCTGACGCAGCCCGTGCCAGGGCAGTGGGCTGAAGGTGATGGCTTTGACAGAGCATGGGTTACCCAAATCAGGCTGTCCCCTGTGCCTCCAAGAGGAGAGGATCATAGAATCACAGGATGTTAGGGGTTGGAAGGGACCTCTGGAGATCTTCCAGTCCAACACCCCTGCCAGAGCAGGAGCAGAGAATCCAGCACAGGTCACACAGGAACACATCCAGACAGAGATGGAAAGGCTCCAGAGATGGAGACTCCACAACCTCTCTGGGCAGCCTGCTCCAGGGCTCTGTGAGCCTCACAGGGAAGAAGTTCCTCCTCATGTTGAGGTGGAACCTCCTGTGCTGCAGTGCATATCCATTGCCCCTTGTCCTATCCCAGGGTGCAACTGAGCAGAGCCTTTCCTCTCTCTCCTGACCCCCAGCCCTCAGAGATTTATAAACATTTATTAAATCCCCTGGACTAACCACCCCCAGGGCTCTCAGCCTCTCCTCACCAGGCAGTGCTGCAGTCCCTTCAGCATCCTTGTAGCCTTCCCTTGGTCTCTCTTCAGCATATCCCTGTCCCTCTTGAACTGGGGGGCCCAGAACTGGATGCAAAATTCTGGGTGGGTTCTCATCAGGGCAGAGCAGGAGAGGAGAACCTCCCTGGCTCTACTGGCCACACTCCTCTGAATGCAGCCCAGGATCCCATTGGCCTCCTTGGCCACAAGGGCACATCACAGAATCATTTCAGCTGGAAAAGACCTTTAAGATCACCAAATCCAACCTTTATCTAACTCTAATGCCCCCTTCTTCTGCTGTAAGCTGTGTCCTTCACATCCTGCCCATGGCCCTTAGTAAGGTCCTGCTACCACAAGAGAGGCATGAGCTGGGGTCCCTGCTCAGTGCCAGCTTCCATGCTCCCTGTGCCTCGGTAGAGTCCCAGGGCTGCTCCCCAAAGCCACCCTGCTTCTCCTGGTGACCAGCCTACAGCAGGCTGCAGCTGCAAGGGCTACCTAAAAATAGCAAAGCACAATGTCTGCTGTGAGGCATTTCCTCCTCCCCCCCTCTTCCTCCAGCCTCCTGGTCTGTCCCTCCTTCTGTCCTGTCCTGCTTAGTCCCTCCAGCTCTTCCTTTCCCTTACTCAGCTCCCACCACACCCGAGACTGGGCAGTCCTGTCCTCTTCTTCCTCCTTGCCCCGCTGCTTTCCATCGTGTTCCTCAAGGTCTGTGCACACTGTTATGTGATCCACATCCTCCTTGGGATGTAGGGAAGCAGGAGAGGCCTCTTCCTGCCCTTGCCTTCAATTCCTCTGGGCCTGCAACACACAATAGCAGCGACTACAAACTCCTGCCTGGTAGGCTGAGCGCTTTCTGCCCAAGGCTATTGCTCTCCAGGTGTTCCACTGCCATTGAATTTGGCTGCGGGGTTATTTTCCTCACAATGCATTCATCAGGGCTGCTCTGCTTTTGTGGCTTCCTACCCACAGCTCCAGTCTCTCAGGTCCCTTTGTGTTTGGCTTCGCCCCGGAGTTTGCATCTTCTCGCGGTTCGGCTTTATCTGCAAATGTAATTAGCGAGCTGCAAACTCTCCCTTCTTCGCATCGCTACTGCTCCTCGGCTTTGACTTTAGCTCTCTTCCCACCCACCCCCCCCCCCCCCACTCCCCCTCCCTCCCCCCTTCCCCTGCCACTCCTGGCTATCAAGGGACATCAGAAGGCGGTCGAGATCCGTGCAGGGCTGAGCAGGTTAACCCACGAACCAGAGGCAGAGAAATTATTTATTTCCATTCTCCCTATTTCGGGCAACTTCCTTTCTCAAAGATGCAGCAGCTGGTTGCCAGGCTGCAGGCTGCGTGTCAGTCACACCTTGGAGCACGGCTGAACCGTGGCTGCTCGGCAGCCAGCGCCACCGGCTCCAGCCTCCAGCACCTTCGCGGCCGGGCTGAGTCACATCTTCCCAGGCACCTGGCTCACCTTCGGTGCCGAGATCTGCCCTCGACTCCCAGCATCAGCCAGCATTAATCTGAGCCACTAGAGCAGGTTGGGGTGAGAGGCTCTGGTGCTGAAAGTGAATCACAGAATGCGAGGGTGTTGGAAGGGACCTCTGGAAATTGAAGTCCAACGCTCCTGCCAGGGGAGGTCACACGGGAACACATCCAGGTGGGTTTGGAATGCCTCCAGGGATGGAGATTCCACCTGGGCAGCCTGCTCCAGGGCTCCAGCACCCTTCCAACTACAGAAGCTGCTCCTCATGTTTAGGTGGAACTCCTTACATTCAAGTTCGTGGCCAGTACCCCTTGTTCTGTTGCTGGGCACCACTGAACAAAGCCTGGTCCCATCCTTCTGACACCCACCCTTAAAGCATTCACAGAATCACCAAGGTTGGAAGAGACCTCAAAGATCGAGTCCAACCTATCACCACAGACCTCATGACTAAACCATGGCACCAAGTGCCACGTCCAATGCCCTCTTGAACACCTCCAGGGATGGTGACTCCACCACCTCCCTGGGCAGCACATCCCAATGGCTAACAACTCTCTGTGAAGAACTTTCTCCTCACCTCCAGCCTAAACTTCCCTTGGTGCAGCTTGAGACTGTGTCCTCTTGTTCTGTATTGTTTGATGGTCTGGATGATGGGATTGAGTCATTCATCAGCAAATTTGCAGATGACACCAAGTTGGGAGCAGATGTTGGTCAGTTAGAGGACAGAAGGGCTCTGCAGAGGGACCTCGACCGACTGGACAGATGGGCAGAGACCAACAGGATGGCATTCAACAAGTCCAAGTGCCAGGGGCTGCACTTTGGCCACAGCAACCCCGTGCAGAGCTACAGGCTGGGGTCAGAGTGGCTGGAGAGCTGCCAAACAGAGAGGGACCTGGGGGTGCTGATTGACAGCTGGCTGAACATGAGCCAGCAGTGTGCCCAGGTGGCCAAGAAGGCCAATGGCATCCTGGCCTGCATTAGGAATAGTGTGGCCAGCAGGAGCAGGGAGGTCATTGTGCCCCTGGACTCAGCACTGGTTAGGCCACACCTTGAGTCCTGTGTCCAGTTCTGGGCCCCTCAGTTTAAGAAGGACATTGAGACACTTGAATGTGTCCAGAGAAGGGCAACAAGGCTGGGGAGAAGCCTTGAGCACAGCCCTGTGAGGAGAGGCTGAGGAAACTGGGGTTGTTTAGCCTGAAGAAGAGAAGGCTCAGGGGTGACCTCATTGCCCTCTACAACTACCTGAAGGGTGGTTGTAGCCAGGAAGGGGTTGGTCTCTTCTCCCAGGCAACCAGCACCAGAACAAGAGGACACAGTCTCAAGCTGTGCCAGGGGAAGTTTAGGCTGGAGGTGAGGAGAAAGTTCTTCACTGAGCGAGTCGTTAGGGAGTGCTCCCCAGGGAGGTGGTGGAATCCCCATCCCTGGAGGTGTCCAAGAGGAGATTGGACGTGGCACTTGGTGCCGTGGTTTAGCCATGAGGTCTGTGGTGCCAGGTTGGACTCGGTGATCTTTGAGGTCTCTTCCAACCTTGGTGATTGTGTGATACTGTGATGCTGTGATCAGCATTGATGAGATCCCCCTGCCCCCCGAGGCTGCTCTCTTCCACACTGAGCAGCCCCAGTCCTCATCACCGAGGTACCTCCTCCCCTCCCTCGGCATCTCCGTAGCCCTACGAGGAGAAGCAGGCAGCCAAGGGTTAAAATTCTGCGTTCCCACCAGGGCCCCTTAGCACAGGGAGTGATAAGCAAGGCTGGAGTCTGGCAGAGTTTGTACCAGGATTTTTTGGAGCAGCTATTATTTCCAAAAATACGAAGTCATTCCTTTGAAGGGAAGAGGGGGGAAAAAAAAAAGGCAAAGAAAAGAAAAGAAAGAAAGAAAGGAAAGAAAAACAGAAGAGCTCTAATCTCCTCGCTGCAGAGTTTCACCTTCTGCTTCTCAGCCTTTCTCCAGCACACTGCCAGCACCCAGGAAGCAAGGCAGGAGGGGGAGAGTGGTGCAGGTCGCCCTTGGCATGGGCAACCACACCACCGTCAGAGCGGAGGGACGGGGTTGGCATCCCAGGAAGGTCCTCGGCTCCAGGACCACAAAGCCCTGTTACAGTGAGGGCTGGATGAAGCTGGGGTTGGACTAGATGACCTTTAAAGGTCCCTTCCACCCCAAAGTATTTTATCTTTCTATCTGGATAGGTTAGAGAAGTGTGCTCAGGACAGCCTCAGGAGGATCAATAAAGGGGAGGGGGAAGAGCCTGCGCCTGGGTCAGGACAATCCCCGCTATCAATCTGGGCTGGGGGTGAGGAGATTGAGAGCAGCCCTGTCAGTAGAGGACTTGGGGGTGCTGGTGGGGGAGAAGCTGGGCAGGAGCCTGCAATGGGCACTGGTAGCACAGAAGGCCAGGGGCAGCCTGGGCTGCATCCAAAGCAGCGTGGCCAGAGATGGAGAGAGGGCATCCTGCCCCTCTGCTGTGCTCTGTGAGACCTCACCTGCAGGGCTGTGTCCAGCTCTGGAGTCCACAACACAGGAAAGACCTGGAGCTGCTGGAGTGTGTCCAGAGGAGGCCACAAAGATGATCAGAGGGCTGGAGAACTTCTGCTGTGAGGACAGCCTGAGAGAGTTGGGGCTGTTCAGCCTGGAGAAGAGAAGGCTCCAGGGAGACCTCAGAGCAGCCTTCCAATACCTGAAGGGAGCTACAGGACTGCTGGGGAGGGACTGTTCAGAAGGGCCTGTGGGGATAGGATGAGAGGCAATGGTTAGAAACTGGAGCAGGGCAGATTTAGGTTGGACATCAGGAGGAAGTTCTGCACCACGAGGGTGGTGAGACACTGGAACAGGCTGCCCAGGGACGTGATGCAGGCCCCATCCCCGGAGGTATTTGAGGCCAGACTTGCTGTGGCCCTGGGCAGCCTGCTGTAGCTGGAGGTGTCCCTGCTGCCTGCAGAGGTGCTGGACAAGATGACCCTTTGAGGGTCCCTTCCAACCTGACTGATCCTGTGATTCTGTGACCTGGCGCCCAGCCTATGCACTGAAGCACTTGGGCTCAAGGGAGAGGATCCCTGCCCGGTGCTTGGCACCCTTTGGCTGCTGCAGGCTGGCTGGAGGGAGCTGTGCAGAGAGGCTGTGAGCCATGTGAGAGCCCTGCACGCTCCTGCTGCCCTCCCACGCAGCTCCGCTGCCAGCTGCACGGCTCAGCCTTCCACTGCCTGACGCCTGGAGCTGCTGAGCAGGGCTGAGGACTGACTCAGCACAGCCTGTCAGCATCCCCTGCTGCAGCATCCCCAGGCCCCTGCCAGCATTGCTGTCTCTCTCTCTCTGCCCTCCCCACCACTCCCTCGGAGCTTGCTCCCGCAGCCAGGAATCGCTGCCCGCGGCTGAGTAGGTTAGGGAAGAGCCAAAGCCCCCGGGTGGAGGTGAGTGAGGCAGAGATGCCTCCAGCTCCTGTCCCAGCTTTGTCTCTGTGGTTACCTGGCCGTGGGCAGCACCAAGCCCTTTCTCACAAGGACATCTAGTGGCACCATGACAGACAGCACACTTAACCTTGCCCACTCGGCACCTCGATTTGCCTCAGGTCCTCCTGACCTCTCCCACTAGCCCCTGCTGACCATCCACACGCAGAGCAGGGACATGGTTGGGGTGAGTGGAAAACAGGATCCTACCACTGGTGCCCCAAAAGACCATTGGGCCATGGTTGGTCACTGAGGAGGGGACATCACCAGGAGCAGGACTTCCCCAGTGCTAGATGGAGATGCTGCCAAAGGGTGCAGAGTCACAAGGGAGAGCTCAGGAGACTCCTGTCCCCTTGCAGAGTGGTGTGCACACCAAACCAAGGTCTTCATGGTAAAAAAGACATCCCAGGTCTCCAGTGAGCAAGGTGGGATGGTACTGGTGTGGGGGGGTCATGCTGAGACAGCAGCAGCACACATCAAGACAGCACAGGAGACCTCATTGTCCCATGGGCTAGAGCAGCCCAGTTCTCCTTTGCTCCAGCTGCTGTGCAGCCAGACAGCTGGAGGAAAGGGGAAGGGGGATCTGGGGAAGCTCCTGACCCCTCCACACAAGGGAAAAAACCTTGCAGAGACTGTCTAGAGACAAACATGAGCTTCAGCAGCAACAACTCAGGTGCTCCAGCCTCAGGTGTGCAAGGAGATGGGACACAAGCAGTGAGCACAGCAATGCTGCTCTTACCTCCAGTGCAGCCTCTCCTTTGGTTGGTGGCTTAGTTCCTCTTGAGCTTTCAACAAGCCTGGCAAGTGGGACTGAAGAGGCACCCTGTTCAGACCACACCTGTTGGACAAGCAGGTGGAGGTCTAAGACACTCCAGAGCAGAACAACATTACAGGAAGGCTCTGGAGGTGCTGGAAGGTGTCCAGAGAAGGGCCAGGAGGATGAGCAGAGGGCTGGAGCTGCTCTGCTCTGGAGACAGCCTGAGAGAGTTGGGGTTGTGCAGGCTGGAGAGGAGAAGGCTCCAGGGAGACCTTCTTGTAGCCTTGCAGGATCTGCAGGGGGCTCCAAGAAAGCTGGGGAGGGACTTTGTAGGGTGTCAGGGAGGGATAGGGCTGGGGGGGATGGAGCAAAAGTAGAAGTGGGGAGATTGAGATTGGATGTGAGGAAGAAGTTGTTCCCCATGAGGGTGGTGAGAGCCTGGCACAGGTTGCCCAGGGAGGTGGTGGCAGCCTCCTGCCTGGAGGTGTTTGCAGCCAGGCTGGATGTGGCTGTGAGCAACCTGCTGCAGTGTGAGGTGTCCCTGCCCATGGCAGGGGGTTGGGACTGGCTGAGCCTTGAGGTCCCTTCCAACCCTGACAAGTCTATGATTCTATAACATAGTCACAGACCTGGATCCTGCATTCAGCCCCACACACCTGGATGGTGACACACTGAGAACTTCAGGGTGGGGAAACACTGGCACTGGTTGCCCAGGGAGCTTGTGGCTGCCCCCTCCCTGGAGGTGTTGAAGGCCAGGCTGGATGAGGCCTTGAGCAACCTGGGCTGGTGGGAGGTGTCCCTGCCCATGGCATGGAGTTAGAACTGGGTGAGATTTAACCCAAACCATGCTGTGATTCTCTTGTGTCAGAGGAAGTGGAGAGATTGTGTGGATCATAGAATCACAGAATCATTTAGGCTGGAAAAGACCTTCAAGATCACCAAGTCCAACCACCAACCCTACTCTACCAAGTCAGCCACTAAGCCATACTCCAGCTCCCAGGGCAGTCTGAATGGTTTAGGTTGGATGTTAGGAAGGAGTTCTACAGAGAGAGAATGATTTCCCATTGGAATGGGCTGCCTGGGGAGGTGGTGGAGTCACCATCATTGGAGGTGTTCAGGAGGAGACTTGATGGGGTGCTTGGTGCCATGGGTTAGTTGATTAGGTGGTGTTGGATAGGTTGAGGGGTTGGACACGATGATCTTGAAGGTCTCTTCCAACCTGGTCTATTCTATTCTATTCTATTCCATTCCATTCCATTCTATTCCATTCCATTCCATTCCATTCCATTCTATTCCATTCCATTCCATTCCATTCCATTCCATTCCATTCTATTCTATTCTATTCTCAGCCCCATGCCATGCTGGGACCAGTGCCCCAGGGTACTCAGACCAGTGGTTCAGGGTACTCAAACTAGTGTCCCAGGGTACTAAACCAGTGCCTCAGGGTACTCAGACCAGTGCCTCAGGGTATTCAAACCAGTATCCCAGGTACTCAGACCAATACCCCAGGGTATTCAAACCAGTACCCCAGGGTACTCAAAGCAGTGCCTCAGGGTACTCAAACCAGTGCCCCAGGGTGCTGGACGATCTTCAAGGTCCCTTGCAACCCAAGCCAACTCTGGAAATGAGTGCAGCCATGGAAGGAGCAGGGCTGTGCTCCAGGGCTGTGCTCCACACAGCTATTTCCAGAGCAATCCTCTTCAGCTTGTAATGACCACGGAGAGCTTGGGCTTGAAGAGCATTTCCATTACAGAAAGGGCACATCATCTCCTGCCTTTATTCAAATGAAAGCAGTAATGAAATCACTGCTGCCTAATAACAGATGCACTTGGTTAGAGATGTTCTTGCCTCCTTCTCTCTTTTTTTTTTGGGGGGTGTGTTTTTGTTTTGTTCTTTGCTTCTCTGTTTCATGGTCAACGTTTATGCACTGCTGTCAGGAAAAAAATGGCTTTAATTTTCCATTCTGTTTCAACACCCTCTGCTCAGAAGAAGAACAACAACAACAACAAAAACAACCCCAACCCACCCCACACACAACCAACCACCACCAAAAAAGAAAAAGGATTATCCACTGAAGAGCTGTGAATTGACTCCATCTAATATCTTAGGAGCAGAGCTAACACCAAATGGCATTCAGCTGCATTTTTAATGCCCTGATGAAGTCATAGAAATCACTAACTCCCAGCCTGGCTCGTCGCATTTTTCTTGCTAAAGCACACCCTGGATCTCCCACTCTGCCTCTTTCTCCTCCAGAGAACCCAGCTGTCACTTCTGTAATGATTTTTCATTGGCTACCACGAACATTTGGAGGCTTAACATGAGTGATGTGGATGAATGAATTTCCAGACTTTGTTTGGCTTTTCGTTTGTAGTGGCAGAATGAGTCTGCTCTGCTGCTGGGGTTTTGGTTTTCCTTCCAACACCATCACCCCCACCCCCCAACCACCCCCCTTTTCTCACTGGCTCCCAGCACTCAGGTCCTTACTAGTGGCTGTGTGACTGTAATGATGTTCAGGGCTACATGCAGCTTCCTGGACCAGGTCGAGGTGCTGGAGGGAGGGCAACGAAGCTCGGGGCAGTGTGGCTGGAAAGCTGCTGGCAGAAAGGGACCTGGGGGTGCTAATGGACAAGCAGCTGAAGAGGAAGCAGCAGTGTGCCCAGGTGGCCAAGAAAGCCAAAGGCATCCTGGCTGGGATTAGAAATGCTGTGTCCAGCAGGAGCAGGGAGGGGATTGTCCCCTGGGACTCAGCTCTGGGGAGGCCACACCTCGAGTGCTGTGTCCAGTTTTGGGCACCTCAATGCAAGAGAGATGTGGAGGGGCTGGAGCCAGGGCAGAGGAGGGCAAGGAAGCTGGGAAGGGCCTGGAGAATAAATCTGATGAGGAGCTGGGGATGGTTAGTTTAGAAAAGAGGAGGCTGAGGGAGACCTCAGTGCTCTCTACAGCTCTCTGAAAGGAGGTTGTGGAGAGGTTGCTGCTGGTCTCTTCTCACAGGTAATTAGTGATAGACCAGGAGGGAATGGCCTCAAGCTGTGCCTGGGTAGGTTTAGACTGGACAGTGGGAAGAAGTTTTCCCCAGCAAGAGTGGTCAGGTGTTGGAATGTGCTGCACAGGGAGGTGGTGGAGTCACCAACCCTGGGTGTGTTTAAAGGTCATTTGGATGTGGTGCTTGGGGCTGAACCTTGTAGAGTAGGGTTCTGGGTCGGACTTGGTGATCCTGAGGGTCTTTCCCAACCTCAATGCTTCTGTGATCCTGTGATCTGTTTGGACACAGACACATTCTGCAGATGACAATGGCTTGGGTGTGAATTGGGAGGGAGGGAGGCTCTACAGAGGAACCTGGACAAGCTGGATCCGTGGGTTGAGCCCAGTGGGCTGAGATTCACCAAGGCCAAATGCAGGATCCTGCACTTGGGTCACAACAACCACATGAACACTCCAGACTTGGGGCAGAGTGGCTGGAAACTGACCAGCAGAGAAAGACCTGGGGGTATTGATCAACAGCCACTGAAGGTGAGCCAGGGTGAGCCTGGGTGGCCAAGAAGGTCCCCAGCAGCCTGGTCTGCATCAGCAGGGGTGTGGGCAGCAGGATCAGGGCAGGGATTGTCTCCCTGTGCTCACCACTGTGCTTCACTCCAAGAAGGACATTGAGGAGCTGGAGCAGGTCCAGAGAAGGGCAATGAAGCTGGGGAAAGGTCTGGAGAAGAAGTCTTGTGAGGAGTGGCTAAGAGAACTGGGGTTGTTTAGGCTGGAGAAGAGGAGGCTGAGGGGAGACCTCATTGCTCTGTACAGCTCCCTGAGAGGAGGCTGGAGGTGGGGGTTGGTCTCTTTTCCCAGATAACAAACCACAGGACAAGAGGAAGTGGCCTCAGGTTGCACCGGGGGAAGTTTGGGTTGGTCAGGAGGAACAATTCCTTCCTCAAATTGGTTGTCAAAGCCTGGAACAGGCTGCCCAGAGCAGTGATGGAATCATCATCCCTGGGGGGATTTAGTAGCCTTGGAGATGCAGTGCTGAGGGACCTGGCCTAGCAGTGGCCTGGGGGGTGTTGGGTTAATGGTCAGACTGGAAAAACCTGAGAGGCCTTTTGCAGCCTAAACAAGAGCTGGGACTCTCTGATCTCTCCATCCCCCTAAGTGCAAACCACCCAAGGCTACTGTGTTGTTCCAGAAGCTGCAGCAGCAGCAACCATTTTGGAAGGCTTCAATTTGTACAGGTTCCTTGGTTGCACCTCCCAGCACAGCCCCCTCTACACCCAGCAGCTCCTCAGGAGGCAGCCAGGTTTCCATCTGTTACACCAAACCCTCTACTGCAGCCTCAGCAGCTTCTTCTGTGCAGGAGGCTGATCTCTCCAGACAGCACCACAGGAAGATATTCTCTTGGCTGAGACTGTTGGGCAACCCTTGCTGTGGAGGAAATTGGTTGGGGTTTTTCCTTTCTTCAGGGAGCAACTCACTGGGGTAGGAGCTGTTTGCAACCTCCTCTCCTCTCCTAGCAGAGGCAGCTGAGGGTTTGCTCTGAGCAGAGCCTGTGGGGTTGGTGGGTGGGCAAACAATTCAGCTGGGGAGATTTCATTTGATGCAACAACAACAACCACAAAAATTGAGTTTGTCTCCCAACAGCCTTTTCCTTGTCTCAAGCTACTGCAATTTCCACCCCTCACCTCCCCCCCAGCTCCAACTAGAACACAAGAGAAAGATGTCTGCCTGAAAAGCTGGCCTGCTCCACCCATATCCATCTCCAACCAGATCTGCCTTCCACCTGAGAGGTCCCAGATGCTACCTGGCAGACAACGGTCCCCAGGGTCTGGCTCCACCAGAGGGGTTGGATGAGGTGACCTTTGTAAGGTCCTTTCCAAAGCATCCTATGGCTCCATAAAGGACAAAGGCTCCTGCTTCCCTGGCTTTTCTCTTGGCTCTGAAGTATGTGGACACAGATCTCTTTGGTGGTGGCTGGTGCTCCTGCCCCCTCAGGGCAGCAGATACATAGAATTGTTAGGGGTGGAAGGGACCTCAAGGCTCAGCCAGTCCCAACCCCCCTGCCATGGGCAGGGACACCTCACACTACAGCAGGTTGCTCACAGCCACCTCCAGCCTGGCTGCAAACACCTCCAGGGGTGAGGCTGCCACCACCTCCCTGGGCAACCTGTGCCAGGCTCTCACCACCCTCATGGGGAACAACTTCTTCCTAACATCCAATCTCAATCTACCCACTTCTAGTTTTGTTCCATTCCCCCCAGTCCTATCACTCCCTGACACCCTCCAAAGTCCCTCCCCAGCTTTCTTGGAGCCCCCTGCAGATCCTGCAAGGCCACAAGAAGGTCTCCCTGGAGCCTTCTCCTCTCCAGCCTGCACAACCCCAACTCTCTCAGGCTGTCTCCAGAGCAGAGCAGCTCCAGCCCTCTGCTCATCCTCCTGGCCCTTCCCTGGACACCTTCCAGCCCCTCCAGAGCCTTCCTGGCACAGAGGCTCCAGAACTGGCCCCAGAGCTGCAGCTGTGGTCTCAGCAGAGTGGAGCAGAGGGGCAGAATCCCCTCCCTGCCCTGCTGGCCACACTTCTCTTGCTGCAGCCCAGGCTCTGCTTGGCTCTCTGGGCTGGAAGGAGCAAGCAGAGCAGCCCTGCTGTCCTTTGTGCCTGTGACAGGAGAGAAATGAAGGAGCTGGCAAGTTGCTTCAGTAACCTGTTCCAGTCTCTCACCGACCTCATTGTGCAGAGATTCTTCCTGATGTCCAACCTAAATCTAATCAATGTTTATTAGTATCAGAGGGCTGGGGATCAGGAGGGAGGGGACAGGCTCTGCTCAGCTGCACCCTGGGATAGGAGAAGGGGCAATGGATGTAAACTCCAGCACAGGAGGTTCCACCTCAACATGAGGAGGAACTTCTTCACTGTGAGGCTCACAGAGCCCTGGAGCAGGCTGCCCAGAGGGGTTGTAGAGTCTCCTTCTCTGGAGCCTTTGCAGCCCTGTCTGGATGTGTTCCTGTGTGCCCTGTGCTGGATTCTCTGCTCCTGCTCTGGCAGAGGGGTTGGACTGGAAGATCTCCAAAGATCTCTTCCCACCCCCTAACATCCTGTGATCCTATCCCCACAGGCCCTTGTGACCAGTCCCTCTCCAGCCTTCCTGTAGGTCCCCTTCAGATATTGAAATGCTGCTCTAAGGTCTGCCTTGAGCCTTCTCTTCTCTAGGCTAAACAATCCCAACTCTCTCAGTCTCTCCTTGGAGGGGAGATGCTCCAACCCTCTGATAATCTTCATCCTCCTCCTGTTGTCAGGAATCATCAAGAGCCAGCTGCTCCCTAAGGGATGGGGAGCCAGGAGCTGAAGGGTAGCCCCACCTCAGGCAAGACACTGGACAAGCATCTAAACACAGCATGCAGAGCAACAGGGTTGAAAAGTAGTCCCAGACATATTTAGCAATGAACTGAGCCCAGGCTCTATCCACAGGTCCAGAAGGAGATTTAACCACCCAGGACTGAGGTTCATTAGAGGGTTGAGGTCCATCAAAGGTCCAAGGTGCATCCAGGAGGCAGGACCAAAAGAGCTACAGGCTCAGAGGATGTTAGGGGTTGGAAGGGACCTCTGGAGATCTTCCAGTCCAACCGCCCTGCCAGAGCAGGACCAGAGAATGCAGCACAGGTCACGCAGGAGCACATCCAGACAGGGCTGGAAAGGCTCCAGAGAAGGAGACTCCACAACCTCTCTGGGCAGCCTGCTCCAGTGCTCTGTGAGCCTCACAGAGGTGGAACCTCCTGTGCTGGAGTTTATATCCATTGCCCCTTGTCCTATCACAGGGAGCAAGTGAGCAGACCCTGTCCCCTCTCTCCTGACCCCCAGCCCTCATTGATTGAAGATCCCTCTCAGTCTTCTCCTCTCCAGACTAACCACCCCCAGGGCTCTCAGCCTCTCCTCACCAGACAGTGCTGCAGTCCCTTCAGCATCCTTGCAGCCCTCCCTTGGACTCTCTCCAGCAGATCCCTGTCCCTCTTGAACTGGAGACCCAGAGCTGGATGCAGTATTCCAGGTAAGGTCTCCCCAGGGCAGAGCAGAGGGGGAGGAGAACCTCCCTGGCTCTGCTGGCCACACTCCTCTGAATGCACAGAAAAATTCTACTGCTGTACTCTACAGGGAAGCTCACCTACATTAGAGTTTAAGGAAAGAAAGAAGGTCCTAGGCTGCCTGTGAATAGGATTCCTGAGCCATGGGCAAGGTGTGGGTGAGGACCCAGGTGAGGCTGATCTGGGCCATTAAGGTCTATCCGTGCAGTCAGCGCCCTGACACCTACCAGGCCCAACTGCTCTGTGTGATTTCATTGCCAATGCAATTGGAGACCCTCTGAGATTAGTTTTCCCTTAAGAGTTTTCTTCTAAATGATGAGCATCTGAGCCAATTTCAGTTTGAAGATGCACCTTTGGCAGCAGGAGACAATACCATGATGAGTTCAGTGATCCAGTCAGAGGAGAGGTCAAACAACCCTGATGCCAAAACCAACATTATCTGAACCCAAGGTGAGTTGGAGGACTGAAGCAGAGAGCTCTGCAATCAAAATGAGGGGCATCAGCTCCTCACAGATGCAGGCAGCCTGCAGACACTGGAGAAACGCTGCCTGATGGAAACCTGACTCTGGAAGGAAACCCACAGACACTCCCTGAAGCACAGAATAGTTCGGGTTGGAAGGGACCTTCAAGATCATCCAATTCCAAGCCCCTGTCATGGGCAGGGACACCTTCCTTCAGCCCAGGTTCTCAAGGTCTCATCCAGCCTGGCCTTGTACACCTCCAGGGAGGGGACATCCACAACCTCCCTGGCTGGGCAACCTGTGCCAGTGTCTCCCCAGCCTCACTGCAAAGAATTTCTTCCTCATCTCCAGTTTCAGTCTCCCCTCTCCCAGCTCAAAGCCATTGTCCCTCATCCTGGAAGTGTTTAAGGAGAGCCTGGATGAGGCACTAAGTGCCATGGTTTAGCTGATTGGATGGTGTTGGGTGCTAGGTTGGACTTGATGATCTCAAAGGTCTTTTCCAACCTGGTTAATTCTGTATTCTGTCACTCCCAGCCCTTGTCACAAGTCCCTCCCCAGCTCTCCTGGAGCCCCTTCAGGTACTGGAAGGCTTCTCTGAGGTCTCCTTGGAGCCTTCTCTTCTCCAGTGTCCCCAGGGAAGGAATTCTCCATCCTCACACCCAATGCAGTGACCTCCAGGAGAGGAAGGGAGTGTGCCCTGAGCTCAAGGCACCATCCTCACCATGAGACCAGGCAAGTGGCCAGGTCTGAGCAAGCAGGGCAAGGGGTGCAGACACCTTGGAGGGGATTTCTCTCCACTTGCACGTGGATGAAAGCTGTTGAGCCTGTAACTGATGTTTGGATGAGAGCAAATCTCTCCAATTATCATATGAAGATGGATTCAGCACATCCCTAGGTGAGCAGTTCCAGAAGTTAATTACCTTTCCTCTGAAACATTTTGTGTCTTAATTCCAATGTGAAGATTTTTCTTGCTTCAGCTCCACCTGTCAGCCACGGAGCCTTGTCTTTGGCTGCTGGATTAAAGGACCCTCTGCTATCAGAAATCTCCTCTCTGGAAGTACTTAAGAGACCATGATCAAGTCACCTCTCAACTTGCTCTCTGATGAGCTAAATAGATGGAAGTCCTTAAGCCTATCAACATCACACAGCAGGTTTGCCAGACCTTTTGCTCATTCTTGCAGCTCTTCTCTGAGCTCCCTCTAATGCTTTTCTTTCTTTCTTTTTCCCTTTTTTTCCCTTTTCTAAATCCCTGATCAAAGTGTGGATGCCCCTCCTACCTCCACAACCCCTCCAAATACAGAGCTGTCACTTGGGACTGGTGTCCTGCTCATATGGCTTCCTAAAGCCCCTCCTGTGCCACTGGTTTTGCTGGCACGTTCCCAAATCTCCTCACATGGATGATATTCTTTGTTGAAGGATATGCAGTGTTGTGCCTTGCACTCCTAAAAGGCACATCCCACCTAAGGAACCAGTTCACAGCTTCATTTGTGCCAGCAGTGGTGTTCTCCTGCTGTTATGGTTTCATACCTGCATGTAGATGTAAGCCACGGATGAAAACGATCAGGGGGTTGGAGCAGCTCCGCTGTGAGGACAGGCTGAGGGAGCTGGGGGTGTTCAGCCTGGAGAAGAGAAGGCTCCAGGGGGACCTTAAAGCAGCCTTCCAGTACCTGAAGGGGCTACAAGAAGGATGGAGACAGTTTCCAAAGGCCTGCAGTGACAGGACCTCACTGAGCCTCACCTTGAATATCTCCAGGGATGAGACCTCAACCACCTCCCTGGGCAACCTGTTCCAGTATTCCACCACCCTCCTGGTGCAGAACTTGTTCCTCAGATCCAGTCTAAATCTCCCCTTCTCCAGTTTGAAACCACTGCCTTTTGTTCTGTCCCTGCAGTCCTATGCAAACAGTCTCTCCATCCTTCTTATATCCCCCTTCAGGTATTGGAGCCTTCTCTTCTCCAGGCTGAACACCCCCAGCTCCCTCAGCCTGTCCCTGGAGCAGAGCTGCTCCAACCCCCTGATCATTTTCATGGTCCTCCTCTGGACTCTCTCCATCAGGTCCATATCCTTCCTCAATTGAAATGCTGCAGTTAATTTGTTTGTCCCAGCAGAGCCACTCAACCCCAGTTAAACTGCAGGACACATCTACAACCACAGCTGGGCTCCCAGCATGAACTCCTCCAACCTTGCCCTGTGGCCCTGAACACTGACCACACGAAATGAAAAGGGAAACAGGCCCCTTTCAAGAGTTTCCCAGCTGCTCTCCTTCTCCTCAGCTCCCCTCCCAGCGAGCTGCTATCTAGGACACACAACCAGTGCATGAAATCTCTTCTTCCGTCCCCTTTGCAAGGTCCACCGCTGCTGGGCCAGCCCAACTCAGCCCTGTGGAAGGTAATTAGCAGTGCTGCCTTTGCTCCTGTCACGCTGCACACGTGTACACTCCAGCTCCAGGTGTCCTGGGGAACCAGGAGCAAGAGGCAGCTGTGGCAGGTCCATCTGGGCTGGAGTGCCTGAGGATGAGGCGGGCTGAGAGGCTGCACGCCTGGAGAAGGAGCAGGAGGACGTCACTGGGTGGATTCCCACCAGGGCAGGCAGAAAGCAAGCTTGGGCTGTGCATCTGGGTGACCCACTTCCAAACCTTGCTATTCCCCAAATGGAACCTCCTTCAATTTACAGCCACTCTGCCTCTCCTCTGCTGTTCAGAAACCATTATCGCCGTGTCTACCCCAAGCTCTCACAGCTGCCGTTGGATGCCACGTCCGTTTACTGCAGCAGTAATAACCCACGGACACAGCAGGTCACCCAGCCAGCCAGCTGTGCCTGCCTGCTGCACCCAGACACCTGGCAGGGCAGCCATTGCCTGGGAGGCAGCAGGGGAAAAGAAAAGCAGAGTTCTGGATCACTTGGGTGACCAGGAGCCACAGAACGGTGGAGGTTGGAAGGGACCTCTGGAGATCATCCTGTCCGACCCCCCTGCTCAAGCAGGGTACCCACTGCAGCTTGCCCAATGGCCAGGGAGGGTTGGAATCCTAGAATCATAGAATTGTTAGGGTTGGAAGGGACCTCAAGGCTCAGCCAGTCCCAACCCCCCTGCCATGGGCAGGGACACCTCACACTACAGCAGGTTGCTCACAGCCACATCCAGCCTGGCTGCAAACACCTCCAGGCATGAGGCTGCCACCACCTCCCTGGGCAACCTGTGCCAGTCTCTCACCACCCTCATGGGGAACAACTTCTTCCTAGCATCCATTCTGAATCTACCCAATTTCTGGTTTTGTAATCCTTACAGTTGGAACAGAGAAGGAGGCTCCACAACCTCCCTGGGCAGCCTGCTCCAGCCCTCCACGAGTTCTTCTTCCTGTTCAGATGGAACCTCCTGGGTTCCAGTTTGTGCCCACTGCCCCTTGTCCTGTCCCTGGGCACCACTGCCAAAGGCCTCTTGCCCCCCACCCTTTAGCTCTTGCTGAGCATGAATGCCCCATGTTACTCAGACCTGTGCCCCAGGGTGCAGAGCAGCAAGAGGGGAGCTCACATGTCCTGCAGCTGGTTAGAAGGTAGGAGAGCTCTGCAGAGGGACCTTGCCAGGCTGGACAGAGAGTCCAAGGACATGAGATTTAACACATCTAAGTGCCAGGCTCTACACATTGGCCACAACTACCCCAGGCAGTGCTACAAGCTGGGGTCAGAGTGGCTGGAGAGCAGCCAGGCAGAAAGGGACCTGGGGGTAGTGGTTGACAGTAGGCTGAACACGAGCCAGCAGTGTGCCCAGATGGCCTAGGAGGCCAGTGGCATCCTGGACTGCATCAGGAACAGTGTGGCCAGCAGGAGCAGGGAGGTCATTCTGCCCCTGTACACTGCACTGGTTAGGCCACACCTTGAGTCCTGTGTCCAGTTCTGGGCCCCTCAGGTTAGGAAAGATGTTGAGCTGCTGGAAGGAGTCCAGAGAAGGGCAACAAAGCTGGGGAGGGGTCTGGAGCACAGCCCTGTGAGGAGAGGCTGAGGGAGCTGGGGTTGCTTAGCCTGGAGAGGAGGAGGCTCAGGGGAGACCTTCTTGCTGTCTACAACCACCTGAAGGGAGGCTGTAGCCAGGTGGGGGTTGGTCTCTTCTCCCAGGCAAGCAGCACCAGAACAAGAGGACACAGTCTCAAGCTGTGCCAGGGGAGGTTTAGGCTGGGTGCTAGGAAGAAGTTCTCCATAGAAAGAGAGATTGGCCATTGGAATGTGCTGCCCAGAGAGGTGGTGGAGTCACCATCACTGGAGGTGTTTAGGAAGAGGCTGGATGTGGCACTTGGTGCCATGGTTTAGTTGATCAGAGGGTGTTGGGTGATAGGTTGGACTTCATGATCTCTGAGGTATTTTCCAACCTGGTTAATTCTATTCTAATATGTGGGCATGGAAGAGTGCTCCTGAGAGAAACCAGTAAGGTCTCTCCTATATGGACTTCTACTGAGCTTCACAACCTTACCAGAGCTGCTGCAGCAGAGATACTTCAGGTTTGGACTTTCTATTTGTAATAATAATGGTACCAATCAAGGGGTAATAGATATAAACTACAGCACAGGAGGTTCCTTCTGAGGAGGAACTTCTTCACTGTGAGGCTCGCAGAGCACTGGAGCACGCTGCCCAGACAGATTGTGGAGTCTCCTTCTCTGGAGGAGAGTCTTCTCCTTCTAGCCCTGTCTGGATGTGTTCCTGTGTGACCTGTGCTGGATTCTCTGGCCCTGCTCTGACAGAGGGGTTGGACTGGAAGATCTCCAAAGATCTCTTCCCACCCCCTAACATCCTGTGATCCTATCCCCACAGGCCCTTCTGACCAGTCCCTCTCCAGCCTTCCTGTAGGTCCCCTTCAGACATCGAAATGCTGCTCTAAGGTCTGCCTCGAGCCTTCTCTTCTCCAGGCTAAACAATCCCAACTCTCTCAGTCTCTCCTTGGAGGGGAGATGCTCCAACCCTCTGATAATCTTCTCCTTCCAGCCCTGTCTGGATGTGTTGCTGTGTGCCCTGTGCTGGATTCTCTGGTCCTGCTCTAGCAGGGGGGGTGGGACTGGAAGATCTCCCGAGGTCCCTTCCAACCCCTACCATCCTGTGAGCCTGTGAACAAAGCAATTCTTCCAGGGCTGGCTTGGTATTTATTTCACCCTAAACTGCAGTGCCTCCCATTTGTTCTGGGAATAGATTCCAGTTGTCCAGTTGTCACTGCAGCAGTGGGGATGCACTGTCCTGGCTCATTCCTGCTTCCAGCTCCTCTGGAAAGTTATTTCCCCCTGTCTAAAAAGAGTTTCCAATTGCAAAAGAAATCATCTTGATGATGATGATGGCACTGATGATTATGATAACTGTTTCTGTGAGGGGAAAAAAGGGGGGGGCAGGGAGGGGGAAAAAAGAGGGGAAGAAGCTCCTGAAGCCTCTGTAGTCAAGATCTGGGAGAGAGAAAGAGAGAGAGAGAGAGAGAGAGAGAGAGCATTCCAGTCACCATTTCAATTAGAAATATTAAGGACATATGTTGTCGTTACCCAAGGAGTCCCAAACTGCAGCCAAGCCATGCAATAATCAATTATGGAATTCAATTGGAATGTAATTAATTGAGCATTCATTCTCTGGTTGCAGAGGAGGGTACAGTTGTTTTAACAGATGTGCCAGCTCCTCTGAGGTTTGATTTTATATTTCTTTCTGGCTCGTGGTGATGTTTTACCCTTGGAGCAGCAAGAGCGGCTTGGCCCAAGCCTCCCAGGCAGCCTCAGGAGATGCTGAGTTTAGAGATACTCTGAGGAGGAGAATGCAGGACCTGAGTGTTTCAAAGCATTTGTCTTCACTGGACCCCAGCATCCCAGCATGGTGTGGCTTGGAAGGGACCTCTGGAGCTCACCCAGCCCAAGCCCCCTGCCCCAGCAGGGCACCCACAGCAGCTTGCCCAGGAGCACAATGCCCAGGGTGGGTTGGAAGCTCTCCACACAAGGAGACTCCACAACCTCTCTGGGCAGCCTGCTCCAGGCCTCCAGCACCCTCACACCAAACAACTTTCTCCTCCTGGCTTCCATTTTGTGCCCACTGCCCCTTGTGCTGTCCCTGGGCACCACTGAGCAGAGTCTGGCCCCAGCCTCTTGCCCCCCACAGCTCCTTTCTCTCTTGCTGAGCATTGCTCAGCTCCCCTCTGGGGCTGCTCTTCTCCAGGCTCAGCACCCCCAGGGATCTCAGCTTTTCCTCCTTACAGAGATGCTCCAGGCCCCCTCAGCACCTTTGTAGTCTCCTCTTCACTCAGCAGAGAAGTTTCTCCTCTTCTTCAGGCAGAACCTCCTGGGATCCAGTTTGTGCCCATTGGCCCTTGTGCTGTCCCTGGGCATGGATGGAAAGAGCCTGGCCCCAGCCTCTCAACCTTTATCTCTTGCTGAGCATTGGGCAGATCCCCTCTGGGGCTGCCCTTCTCCAGGCTCAACACCCCCAGGTCTTTCACCTTTCAACTGCTTCTCTACTCAAGACCCTCTCCAAGCCCACCCTCAGCACAGGGAAGCTTGGGAGCTCTCTTGGCTGCTCTGCTCTCACGTTTTGACACAATGGCTTCGCTCACAATGGCTTCAGGCCTCTTCGTGCCCTCAGCATCAATCAGTTGCTGAGGCTGCAGCTCTTCGTGGATGTGGCCTAGTACAAAAGATTCTGCTGCTTTAGTTTCAGCTGCAGAGGCAAAAAAAACCCACCCCAAATCCTTGTTCATTAATGAAGACCCAGCCAAAGAAAATGACCATTACTGATTGTATCCCGTTTCTAACTCCAATTCAAGCTCTCTTTTAGGGAGTTTGTGTGGCAGGAACTTTGAAGCACCTGCATTGTTCCCCCAGTCAGGGCAGGAGACACATGAAACGACCCACATAGCATGCAGGGTTTGTTAGTGGCTGTGCCATTAACTGCCATTAATCATAAACCACTTTTCCTTGTGCCAGGTCAGCACCTGCCCTGCATTCAATAAGTCAGAGCTCTGCCTTTGGGTAGGATTGAAGTCTGTGCTTCACAGGGACGCATCCAGTCGAGGACAATAGACATTTGTTGCTGCCCAGAGCTGCAGAAAGAGTCTCCTGCCATATCCTTTGAGATGCTGGCCTGACAAAACCCTGAGTGATCACACAAGGAAAGTCCTGAGAGTAGCTAAAGGGATGATGAAGGGATTGGAGCACTGCCTGATGAGGAGGGGCTGAGAGCCCTGGGGTTGGTTAGTCTGGAGAGGAGAGGACTGAGAGGGCATCTGATCAACATCTATCTGCCCCCAAAACTGCCCCTAAGTAGATAACCAGTTAAACTTTTACCCTTAAAACCCCCTTCCCAGCCCAAAATTGCCCCCCAAGTAGATAACCAGTTAAACTTTTACCCTTAAAACCCCCTTCCCAGCCCAAAATTGCCCCCCAAGTAGATAACCAGTTAGACTTTCACCCTTAAAACCCCCTTCCCAGCCCAAAATTGCCCCCAAGTAGATAACCAGTTAGACTTTCACTCTTAAAACCCTCTTCCCAGCCCCCAAATGGATAACCAGTTAGACTTCAATCTCTAAAAAACCCTTCCCTGCCCCAAAACTGCCCCAAAGTGGATAACCAGTTAGACTTTCACTCTTAAAACCCCCTTTCCAGCCCAAACCTGCCCCTAAGTAGATAACCAGTTAGACTTTCACCCTTAAAACCCCCTTCCTGGCCCAAACCTGCCCCTAAGTAGATAAGCAGTTAGACTTTCACCCTTAAAACCCCCTTCTCAGCCCAAAATTGCCCCTAAGCAGATAACCAGTCAGACTTTCACCCTTAAAACCCACTTCCAAGCCCCCCAAATGGATATCTAGTTAGACTTTCACCCCTAACATCCCTTCCCACCCCAAAACTGCCCCAAAGTAGATAACCAGTTAGACTTTCACCCCTAAAGCCCCTTCCCCCCAAAAAAAACTGCCCCGAGGAGGACCTTCAGCCCAGCTTTCCCAGCAGCTGCCTGCGAGACCACCTTGGTTTCCTGCGTGACAGCAGCAGGGACGAGAGGAATACAAGGTCTGCACGAAGAGGTTTCGCCATCCCCCTCGTGGTTCATCTGCCTCATCACCCAGGATTATAGGTCAGGGAGGGGGCTCCAAATGCGTTGCCTACTGCTTGGCATGCATTAGTCATCCTTCCCCTCTCGAAATGCCGGTGAAAGGCGCCCGAGGAGAGGGCACTGAATAGCAAACAAGAGGCGGCAGGCAGCCGGCGCCGCGGGGAGGCTGCGATGTGTTCATCCCCGGCGGCAGGCAGCCGCGGCCCTGCAGCGGAGAAATCAGGGAGCATTCACACGGGGAACAAAAGGGGAGAATTCGGGATGAGCCCCTTCCCTCCAGAGCTCATCAGCACAGCCCTCCTCAAGCCGGATTTTTCTCCCCGGCTTGATGTGCTTAAGGGCTGGGGTGGGGATGGCCAGGAGCTGGCCCTGGAGGGTTGCTCCTTCCTTCCCCAGTGGACACTGCTTGCCCTAGGTGGGCAAACAGCTGGCTGGCTGTCCTGGAGGGTTGCTCCATCCTTCCCCAACGGACACTGCTTGCCCTAAATGGCCCAGCAGCGCTCTGTCTGTCCTAGAGAGCTTCTCCCTCCTTCCCAAAGAGCACTGCTTGCCCAAGGTGTGTCAGCAGCTGTCTGTCTGTCCTGGAGGGCATCCACCTCTGCAGAGATGCTGCTCCAGAGGCACCTCAGGATAAATATTAGGCTGTGCTGCTGCTCTGTTGTGATGCAGGATGGTGCCCAGCCATTTCATCCAGCATGCCCTGTGCTCCCCCAAACCATCAGATGAAAAAAAGCCACCTTGAGCCCAGGTTGGGGGTGAAGCATCCTCCAGGCTCAGACAGATTTGGGAGTGCAGCAGCTGCAGGAGGATGGACATCCTTGACTATCCCCAGCCTTTGCCAAGCTGCTCTCCTGCCTGTGCCGCTGCAAGGGAGTGAAAATCTCTTTGTTTGAACCCAAAAGCCCAGCAGAGCTGCTGCAAAGCCTCACTGCACCCAGGGTGCTGCTCTTTGCAAGCAGCCTCTGAGGGCCTGCTGCTTACCTGCCAGCACCAAACAAAACACCAGGAGCTCATTACCCAGCTCAGAGCATCGGTGCAGCTTCCCCAGGCTCCTGCACCAAGCCTGCATTGCAAATGAGAGGCAGAAATGCAGAGGCGGCCCCTGGTGAGTGCTCTCACCTCAGCCAGGAGGGAAGGCAGACAGCTGGGGGGGGAAGAGCTGACACCATGAGCACCAATGAGACAGCAGCTTAATCACAGAATCACAGAGTCATGGAGTCACAGAGTCATAGAATCATAGAACCATAGAATCATAGAGTTACAGAGTCATAGGATCATAGAACCATAGAATCAGAGTCATAGAATCATGGAGTGATAGAGTCATAGAATCATGGAGTCATAGAATCATAGAATCATAGAATCATAGAGACATAGAATCATAGAGTCACAGAGTCACAGAGTCACAGAATCATGGAGTCACAGAGTCATAGAATCATAGAATCATAGAGACACAGAGTCATAGAATCATAGAGTCATAGAATCATAGAGACATAGAATCATAGAGTCACAGAATCATGGAGTCATAGAATCATAGAGTCATACAATCATGGAGTCACAGAGTCATAGAATCATAGAATCATAGAGACATAGAATCATGGAGTCACAGAGTCATAGAATCATAGAGTCGTAGAATCATGGAGTCACAGAGTCATAGAATTATAGAGTCATAGTATCATAGAGTCACAGAGTCATAGAATCATGGAGTCATAGAATCATAGAACCATAGAATCATGGAGTCATAGAATCATAGAGTCACAGAGTCATAGAATCATAGAATCATAGAGTCATAGAATCATAGAATCATAGAGACATAGAATCATAGAGTCATAGAATCATAGAGTCATAGAATCATGGAGTCACAGAGTCATAGAATCATAGAATCATAGAGACATAGAATCATAGAATCATGGAGTCATAGAATCATAGAACCATAGAATCATGGAGTCATAGAATCATGGAGTCATAGAATCATAGAACCATAGAATCATGGAGTCATAGAATCATGGAGTCATAGAATCATAGAACCATGGAATCATGGAGTCATAGAATCATAGAATCATAGAGTCACAGAGTCATAGAATCATAGAGTCATAGAGTCATAGAATCATAGAACGATAGAATCATGGAGTCATAGAATCATAGAGCCATAGAACCATAGAGTCATAGAACCATAGAATCAGAGTCATAGAATCATGGCGTCATAGAGTCATGGAATCATAGAGTCATAGAGTCACAGAGTCAGAGAGTCAGAGAGTCATAGAATCATAGAGTCCTAGAGTCATAGAATCATAGAGTCACAGAGTCATAGAACCATAGAATCATAGAGTCATAGAGACATAGATCATAGAGATATAGAATCATAGAGTCATAGAGTCACAGAATCATAGAGTCCTAGAGTCATAGAATCATAGAGTCACAGAGTCATAGAACCATAGAATCATAGAGACATAGAGTCACAGGGTCACAGAGCCATAGAAACACAGAATCACAGAATCATAGAATCATATACTCAATAGAGAGGTCTGTTTTGGAAGGCACCTCCAAAGGTCATCCAGTCCTACCCCCTCTGCAGTAATCAGGGGCATCCTCAACTGCTGCCCAGAAGTGGGATGCCAGAAGTGAACCAGCACAGATAAACCAGTTTGTTCTCATGGTGTTGCACTCAGAGCTCTGCAAAAGGGTGGTTGGGGTGGGCAGAAATAGCCCTGTGGTCACCCTGCAGCAGGGAGATGGAGCTGCCAAGAACTTCTAGGCAGTGCCATAGAATGATGGGGGGGATGGAAGGGATGGTGCCATAGAATCATGGTTTGGGGTGGAAGGGACCTTAAAGATCATCTAGTTCCAAGCCCCCTATCATGAGCAGGGATACCTCCCACCAGCCCAGGTTGCTCAAGACCTCATCCAACCTGGCCTTGAACACCTCCAGGGAGGAGGCATCCACAACCTCCCTGGGCAAACTGTTCCAGTGTCTCCCCACCCTCACTGCAACGAGCTTCTTCCTAATCTCCAGTCTAAACCTGCCCTCCTCAAGCTTCAGTCCATTCCTTCTCATCACCCTTGTCAAAAGCCCCTCCCCAGCTCTCCTGTAGATACAGAGAAGCTGCTCTAATGTCTCTCCAGAGCCTCCACTTCTTCAGGCAATGCCATGAGCTGGGGACACCATGTGCCAGTAGCAACACCTCCAGGTTCTCAGCACAGTCCCCATCCCCTTCTTTTGCACGTGGCCAGATGTGGTAGCATGACATGAGGTTGCTTCCACCTAAGATGTGGTGCTAGCAGCACTCCAGACCCCTGGATGCCTCAGCTGAGGGGCCTGGGATTGTTCAGCCTGGAGAAGAGGAGGCTGAGGGGAGACCTCACTGCTCTCTACAACTCCCTGAAAGGAGGCTGGAGCCAGGTGGGGGTTGGTACCAGCTGACAGTATCAGGTGACACACTGAGAACACCACAACAGAAGGAAACACCACAGATGATGGAGAAAGGGAAGTAGTGTGCTAAGCACTGTCACAGGAAGATGCAGAGCTGGGACAGGCTGCCCAGGGAGTCACCATCCCTGGAGGTGTTGAGGAAACACGTGGAGATGATTCAGTGGTGTTTAATGGCCGCAGGTTGACGGTTGGACTCGATGATCTTGGAGGCCTTTTCCAACCCAAACAATTCTAGGAAAGGAAGCAGCCTGAAATTGTGCCAGGGGGCTTTAGCTTAGAGATAAGGGAAAAGTCCAGCTCCCTCAGCTGCTCCTCACCAGCCCTGCTCTCCAGACCCTTCACCAGCTTGGTTGCCCTCCTCTGGACACCCTCCAGCACCTCTGCATCCTGTGAGACTCAGTGCATGGAGCAGGAAGCTTGGGCACAGCACTTTGCATCCAGCCCATGTCTCCCAGCTCAGCCAGCACTGGGGTGCTTGGGTGGTTTTTTTCCCAGCCTCAGCACAGCCCTAATTTACAATCCTGCCAGCCCTGGGCTCCTGACATTTCTCCAAATGCCTCTTTCCAACAGGTAATTCTGCACTTCATGAAAATTTGTTTGCCCTTCCTAATCTTCAGCTCTGGCACAGCCTTTTGTGTGGCTCTGCCTGGGCTGCAATCAGAGGGCTTCTCTCCACGTCTGATCCCAACAACCTTCACATTTGTCAGGGCTCTGGTACCTGCCTTTATAAGCTTGCCTGGGAGTCCTCGAGTGGGCTGTGCATACGGATGAGGCTCCTTTGACTCAGGCGAGAGGGCCACAGCTGTGTGCCGCTCCACGGCGACCTAAATCGGCTCTGAATGAGGGCTCAGCCTCCTTTCAAGGCATCCTCCAAGCAAGGAAGCCCCAGCCAGCCTGCCAAGGCAGCTTTTCAAAGCCACTGCCTGTGGGTCAGCTGGATCGCAGCAGGCAGCAGTGCAGGTCAGCCCCTGCGAGCAGGCTGGACTGGAAGCATCCCGGTATCACAACAGCACAGTAGCACAGTGTATCAGAGGCTGGGAGGGATCATCAGGTCCAACCCCCCTGCCAGAGCAGCATCACCCTGGGTAGTCCACACAGGAATGCATCCAGATGGGGTTGGAAAGGCTCCAGAGAAGGAGACTCCACAACCTCTCCGGGCAGCCTGCTCCAGGCCTCTGTCACCCTCACTGCAAAGAAGATTCTCCTCATGCTGAGCTGAAATCTTCTGTGTTCAGACTTGAACCTGTTCCTTGTCTGATTACTGTGCACCACCCAAAAGAGCCTGGCCTCCTCCCCTTGCCCCCCACCCCTCAGATATTGATAGACATTGATCAGATCCCTCTCAGCCTTCTCTTCTCCAGACTAAACAGCCCCAGGGATCTCAGTCTCTCTTCACAGGGGAGATGCTCAAGTGCCCAAATCATCCTCATGGCTCTCCCTTGGATTCTGTCTGTCTTCAGTGAGTCCTATCTCCTCATCATATTATCAGCATTTTCTTAGTGGTGTAGGGATGGGATGGGGTCAGGTGGGATGGGAGCCATCACAATGGTGTCCCTAAGTGAGACATAGAACCATAGAATTGTCAGGGTTGGAAGGGACCTCAAGGATCAGCCAGTTCCAACCCCCATGCCACGGCCAGGGACACTTCACACTTCAGCAGGTTGCTCACAGCCACATCCAGCCTAGGCAAGCTGTGCCAGTGTCTCACCACCCTCATGGGGAACAACCTCTTCCTCACATCTAGTCTCAATCTAACCATTTCTAGTTTTGCTCCTTTCCACCCCCAGCCCTATCCCTCCCTGGCACCCTCCAAAGTCCCTCCCCAGCTTTCTTGGAGCCCCCTGCAGATACTGCAAGGCCACAAGGTCTCCTGGGAGCCTTCTCCTCTCCAGCCTGCACAACCCCAACTCTCTCAGGCTGTCTCCAGAGCAGAGCAGCTCCAGCCCTCTGCTCAGCCTTGTGGATACCTTTGTCTCTGGACACCTTCCAGCCCCTCCAGATCCTTCCTGGCACAGAGGCTCCAGAACTGGACACAGAGCTCCAGCTGTGGTCTCAGCAGAGTGGAGCAGAGGGGAAGAATCACTTCCCTGGCCCTGCTGGCCACACTTCTCTTGACCACCATGTTCCTCATCAATGATTGAGGTCTACTCCAGGGAATCACAGCATGGCATCTCTTCTGCTCTCCACCTTCATCCTTTATCCATCAGCAGCCAACAGTTACTTTGGTGACATGCAGAGTGGTCCAGGTTTAGACAAAGATACTTTGCAGCACCATCTCCACTCTGAGCACAAAGGAGTAAAGATGCAGAGGGAGTCTGGTGGCAAGCTGGCCTGGAGGAACAGAGCTATCCATGCACAGGAGGCCACAGCAGAAACTCCAAATCTCCTCTGTGTGGATAATTAGAGTGAAACAGGTTTTCCTCCAGACACCCTGAGGAGGAAGTGTGAAGCTACATGAGCTGTTTTGTACTCACCACATTGGAAGCTCTGCTTCTAAGGTCTGAACGCTCCACACAGAAAAGGAGGACAGCAGTGTGCAGTTCTCTTGCTATGCATGGCCTGTTGTCCTGCTTTGAGCTTGAGCAGAACCAGTTCTGCTCAGTGCTGTCACTTCCCAGCTCAGGCTCTGCTCAGGGAGGCACTTGCTGCAGTTCAGGGCAGGTTGGCACAGCCAGGGGCTGCTTCCAGCAGGGAGAAGCTGATGAGAAGAGTTCCTGCCAAGGGTTGGGCTGCAGAAAGGCTCTGCCTGAGACTTGCTCCTCTGCAGACCAAGGGCACTGCCACAGCTTGTGCCTCACCTTGGGGTGCAGGAAGTCAGAGGTGGCAGCTGCAGGGAGGAGCAGACAGGACAGGTGACCCTCAGCTGCCCAACAAGGGATTGCAGCCCATGGATGGCATCTTCAGGAGCAAGCCATGGTCTAGTCATGAGGTCTGTGGTGACAGGTTGGACTTGATGATCTTTGAGGTCTCTTCTAACCTTGGTGATACTGTGATACTGTGCTACTGTGAAGAGGACACAGTCTCAAGCTGTGCCAGGGGAGGTTTAGGCTGGATGTTAGGAAGAAATACTTCACAGAAATAGAGATTTGCCATTAGAATGTGCTGCCCATGGTCTAGTTGATTGGATAGGGCTGGGTGATAGTTGGCCTGAATGATCTTGGAGGTCTCTTCCAACCTGGTTGATTCTATGATGCTATGATTCTATGATCCCAGGGTCAAGCTCTTCTTCCATTGCTGGTGTCCCAGGAGGACTCTCTCTGTTCTGCCTTTGATCCTGATCTGTGTGTTCCTGAATCCAGTTCCACAGTCCAGCTCCCAAATCTGGTTCCCATTTGCTGCTGAGTCCATCCTGGGACTTGCCCAGTGCCTGCCCCCAGATTCAGTGGTGCCAGTGGTGCCATCAGTGCCCTCAGGGGTTGAGTTCCATATTGGTTTGTGTCTCTTTGTTTCATTGCATTGTTCCCATTTCCATCCCAGCTGGTTCAGTTCCTTTCCCAGCCCATCAGCCTCTCTCTCTTCTTCTCTTTCCCTTCCCTTTGGGAAGGCAGAGGGTTCACAGAGAGCCTCTGGCACCCAACTGGTGGCCAGCCCAGCCCTGACCCTTAACCTCTGCGAGGTCTGGACAAAGAAGGCTACTTGAGAGCAGCTTTAATGGAGTGTGATTACTTTACACCAAAGGGGTTCAGAAGTAAAGAGTAAGAAGGAACTTTCTGAAGCTCCCTCAGCAGTCAGGGCTGAGATTCCCTGGAGTTGTGATGAATAGCTGGAGCAGACTGGAGACAGGGGTTGGTCACAAGGCAGTAGAAAGTAGCCTCTGCAGTGGCAGTGGTGAGGCCTGAGCTCCTTGCTGGGTGAAGACTCTTTAGTTAAGTTGGGAAGAGGAGAATCATTTTGAAGTCCTATTGAAGAAATCTGAGGAGTGCAGCACTCGATGTGAAAATGATGCAGATGAGAGAGAGCTTCTGAACTGCAGCAGATGAAACAAGGTGAAACCATGGAGGAATTTGCAGCTCATCAAGGTTCTGAAGAGGCAATTTTGCAATTATGGGTGCTGAAGCTTCAGTGAGAGCCTGAAGTCTGATTGTGATCTGGGACAAAAAAATTGTAGACAGAGATGACAGGAAGGGCCTCACTTAACCCTCTACAAAGCAATTAGAGCTGCCTGATCCAAGAAACCCACACTCAGGCTGCTCTGAAGGTTGTGGAGGACTGGCGTGGCTTTGGCACAGAGGGCATGGAGGGGCACAAGACAGGAGCAGTGGTGAGACACAAACAGATGCAGAGCTGGAGCTGGAGACCAGAAGAGGCAGAGAATTCTACAGCTGCCTTGCTTGGAAGAGACCTTTAAGATCCCACCATTCTCTAACTCTACCAAGCCTGGTGCTAAACCGTGGCCCTCAGCACCACATCTCTGCAGCTTTTAAACACTTCCAGAGATGTGCATTCTGCCACCTCCCTGTGCCAGGCTTTGGGAACCCTTTCAGTCAAGAAGTTTCTTCTAATTTCCAACATAAGCCTCTTCTGGTGCAACTTGAGGCCATTTCCTCTTGTCCTGTCACTTGTTACTAGGGACAGGATGCAAACCCCCACTTCACTGCAACCTCCTTTCAGGGGGCTGTAGAGAGCAATGAGGTCTCCCCTCAGCCTCCTCCAGGCTCAACACCCCCAGCTCCGTCAGCTGCTCCTCCCCAGCCCTCTTCTTCAGACCCTTCCCCAGCTTGGCTGCCCTTCTCTGGACCTGCTCCAGCTCCTCAATGTCCTTCTTGGAGTGAGGAAGCCAAACCTGAACCCAGTACTCAAGGTATACTCAAGGTGCTGAGTACAGGATGTCAGTCCCTGTCCTGCTCCTGCTGCCCACACCATTGCTGATCCAAGCCAGGATGCTGTTTGCCTTCTTGGCCACCTGGGCACACACAATGGCTCATCTTCAGCTGCTGTCATCCCACACCCCCTCTGCTGGGCCACTCTGCCCCATGCCTGGAGCCTTCTTGAGGATGTTGTGACCCAAGTGCTCTCTGGTCCTCCAAACCTCTGCCTGGTGGCACAGAGCGGCACACATCCACCTCCTCCACCCACGGCTACCCTTCTGGATCAGCCCAGCCCATGCCCTCTCCTATGAGAGAGGCTTCTGCAAAACCCCCTGCTCCTGCCCTTGAGTGATGGCTGCCCAGCAATCTCCAGTGCAGCTTAATTTGATAATAACCCTGAGCCAGTTTAAATGCTTCAATCATGCCACCTCTTAATCATCTTCTCTCAGAACAAAATAATCCCACTTTGCTTAATCTCTTCTCCTGTGGAAATCCTGTCACTCCTTTATTGTCTAAATGACTCTACACTGTGCTCTCTCCAACACAAAAATATCTGCCTGTGACAAAAACAGGACACAGCTCCCTGTGTGGTCGACAGCAGCGTCGTGCCACGGTGTCTGTAACCTTGGGGAGCATCTCGTGAAGGGCTGGCACCTCTGCTGCACCTCTGTGGATGAAGGCAATGTCAGCCCACCCAGTCCTCTGCAGGAATGCCTTCATGGGTACAAGCTGGAGCACAACAGCTTCCACCTCAATGTGAGGAAAAGCTTCATTGCTCTGAGGGTGGCAGAGCCCTGGAGCAGGCTGCCCAGAGAGGTTGTGGAGTCTCCTGCTCTGGAGACTTTCAAGACTCTTCTGGATGCATTCCTTTCTGACCCTGCTTTGGGCTGAACTCAATGATCTCTAGAGGTCCCTTCCAGACCCTATCATTCACTGAGTGTGCCCAGGCAGCCAAGAAGGCCAATGGCATCCTGGCCTGCATCAGGAACAGTGTGGCCAGCAGGAGCAGGGAGGTCATTCTGCCCCTGTACACTGCACTGGTTAGGCCACACCTCGAGTCCTGTGTCCAGTTCTGGGCCCCTCAGTTTAGGAAGGAGGTTGACTTGCTGGAATGAGTCCAGAGAAGGGCAACAAAGCTGGTGAGGGGCTTGCAACACAAGCCCTATGAGGAGAGGCTGAGGGAGCTGGGGTTGCTTAGCCTGGAGAAGAGGAGACTCAGGGGTGACCTTATTGCTCTCTACAACTACCTGAAGGGAGGTTGTAGACAGACGGATGTTGGTCTCTTCTCCCGGGCAGCCAGTACCAGAACAAGAGGACACAGTCTCAGGCTGCACCAGGGGAGGTTTAGGTTGGATGTTAGGAGGAAGTTCTATACAGAAAGAGTGATTGCCCATTGGAATGGGCTGCCTGGGGAGGTGGTGGAGTCACCATCATTGGAGGTGTTCAGGAGGAGACTTGATGGGGTGCTTGGTGCCATGGGTTAGTTGTTTAGGTGGGTTGGGTTGGTTGATGGGTTGGATGTGATGATCTTGAAGGACTCTTCCAACCTGGTCTATTCTATTCTATTTTCTATTCTACTCTACTCTATTCTACTCTACTCTATTTTACTCTACTCTATTCTATTCTGGACTGCTGCAAGACTGTCTCCCATCTCACTTTCATCCTCCATATCCTGGAGCCACCTGAGATGTGGATGGTTGCAAATCACTTAGGAAACTCCTTGGTTGATCTTTTTTCCTGGAGACACTAAGAATGCAGACGTGTGGGGTTTGATCAGAGAGAATAGTCTTGAGGATAGGAGACCAGCAGTGTCTGGGGACGAGGACAGCACACTGCAGGTGTGAAGAGGGCTACAAAGCTGCTGAGGGGCCTGGAGCAGCTCTGGGAGGAGCAAAGGCTGAGAGCCCTGGGGGTGCTGAGCCTGCAGAAGAGCAGCCCCAGAGGGGAGCTGAGCAATGCTCAGCAAGAGAGAAAGGAGCTGTGGGGGGCAAGAGGCTGGGGCCAGACTCTGCTCAGTGGTGCCCAGAGGCAACAGGCATAAATTGGAAGCCAGGAGGTTCCATCTAAACAGGAGGAGAAGCTTCTTTGGTGTGAGGGTGCTGGAGGCCTGGAGCAGGCTGCCCAGAGAGGTTGTGGAGTCTCCTTGTGTGGAGAGCTTCCAACCCCCCCTGGGCATTGTGCTGCTGGGCAAGCTGCTGTGGGTGCCCTGCTGGAGCAGGGGGCTTGGCCTGGATGATCTGCAGAGGTCTCTTCCAACTCCACCACACTGAGATTCTATGATTCTACGACTTCAAAAGGTGCTGCAGACTGCAATAAAATTGTGTGCTGCACAGAGAGCATTCTGTAAGGGAGCAGCAAGTCCAGGTTCGTCCTTCTCTGGCCCACGGAATGCTCTGTGCAGCCAACACTGTCACTTGGGTAGCTGCTGTCAGGAGAGTGGGAAGCAGAAGATTTCAAATCAAGGCACCTGCAGAAGGTTGTCAGGATGTCCTGGCTGCATTCACATGACTTTTTTTGGTTGGTTTGGGTGGCTTTTTTCTGCCAGAAATGGAATTTCTGATGAAAAACATCAAATCAAGATGAGATCTTTCCACACTCCTTTCACCACTGGGATGCAGGGTTTGAGGAAGAACAGCAAAAGCCTCCCCCAGAATTCATGAAAGCCACCATCAGTGGCTTCATCACAGTCTGGGAGAGGTTGTTTTGTTGTTCTCTTTTTTTTTTTGCCTGGAGAAGGTTCAGAGATGAATCTATCTGCAGGAAATCTTTTACTCTTGGGGCTGATTTCCCCTGAGATCTTTGGGGGGTTGTTTAGGAATGTGCTGCCCAGGGAGGTGGTGGAGTCACCATCCCTGGAGGTGTTCAGGAAGAGACTATGGGGAGCTTGGTGCCATGGTTTAGTTGATTAAATGGTGTAGGGTGATAGGTTGGACTCCATAATCTCAAAGGTCTTTTCTAACCTGGTTAATTCTATTCTACTCTATTCTACTCTACTCTATTCTACTCTATTCTATTCTATTCTATTCTATTCTATTCTATTCTATTCTATTCTATTCTATTCTATTCCTATTTCTATTCTATTCCATTCCTCTTCTCTTCTCTTCTCTTCTCTTCTCTTCTCTTCTCTTCTCTTCTCTTCTCTTCTCTTCTCTTCTCTTCTCTTCTCTTCTCTTCTCTTCTCTTCTCTTCTCTTCTCTTCTCTTCTCTTCTCAAAAAATTTGTTATGATCAGCATTTGCTGAGAGAGTTGGGGTATCTCAGAGAGCCTGGAGAAGAGGGGGCTCAGGGGAGACCTTCTTCCTCCCTACAACTACCTGAAGGGAGGTTGTAGCCTGGTGGGGGTTGGTCTCTTCTCCCAGGCAACCAGCACCAGAACAAGAGGACACGGTCTCAAGCTGCACCAGGGCAAGTTTAGGCTGGAGGTGAGGAGAAAGTTCTTCCCAGAAAGAGAAATTGGCCATTGGAATGTGCTGCCCAGGGAGGTGGAGGAGTCACCATCCCTGGAGGTGCTCAACAAAGGCTTGGACGTGGCACTCGGAGCCATGGTTTAGCTGTCAGGAGGTGCTGGGTGATAGGTGACAGGTTGGACTTGACGATCCCTGAGGTCTTTTCCAACCTGGTTGATTCTGTGCTTCTGTGTGATTCTGTGACTCTGGATCCCGTAGTGCAGCTGGTATCTCCCATCAGCACTCCCCATGGCGGGTGGACAATTCTTTTCCCCCAGTCCAGTGTCTTGTAGTTGTCATTACCAGACAGGGTTTTTTTCCCGCCCTGTTCTTCCGCCGGTGCAACGAGGCCAGGCTGGAGCTCAAATAATGAATAGGTGCCTTTTAGTGGAGTTCATTGATTTGGGAGAGAGACAGCATTTCATACCCTTGATTGATCTCCTGAATAACCATCGGCTCTGCAAGCTGGGCAGAGGAGCTTTGATTCTCTCTCTGCTGTGAGATTTATTTCCCCAACACGCCGGAGTGTGACTGACTGCGGCACGCTGCCTGCCGTCGGGCTGCCTGCACCTCTCCTGGCTTCACAGCCGCCTTCCAGAGCCAGGGAGAAGACACTGCCTGTTTAACATGTGGAATGTGTGGCCAGCAGGATAAGGGAGGTTCTCCTTGGACACTGCTCTGCCCTGGTGAGGCCACATCCGGAGAGCTAGGTCCTGCGCCGGGCTCCCCAGTTCGAGACGGACAGGGAACTGCTGGAGAGAGTCCAGCAGAGGCTACAGAGATGCTGAGGGGCCTGGAGCAAAGGAGGACCTGTGAGGAGCAAAGGCTGAGAGTCCTGCGGGTGCTGAGCCTGCAGAAAAGCAGCCCCAGAGGGGAGCTGAGTATTGCTCAGCCAGAGATAAAAGGTTGGGGGGCAAGAGGCTGGGGGCAGACTCTGCTCAGTGGTGCCCAGGGACAGCACAAGGGGCAATGGGCACAGACTGGCACCCAGGAGGTTCCATGTGGAGAGGAGGAGAAAGTTGTTTGGTGTGAGGGTGCTGGAGGCCTGGAGCAGGCTGCCCAGGGAGGTTGTGGAGTCTCCTTGTGTGGAGAGCTTCCAACCCTCCCTGGGCACTGTGCTGCTGGGCAGGCTGCTGTGGGTGCCCTGCTGGAGCAGGGGGCTTGGATTGGATGGATGATGCCCAGTGGTCCCTTCAACCCCCATCATGAGGGGATTCTGTGACAGACCAAACTTCAGCAAGAAGGATGTATGGCTGAGTTTTTCTGGTAGAGTAAGGGATGGGTCTCCTTGGGTAGCACCACCATGACTGTGGTATCCCTACTCCTGGCCAGGAGGTTCTCCAGCAAGGCCACATTCTAAAGGAGTGGAGTTCACATGAGTGATAGCCTGGGGTCTGGCCTGGGGTCTAACTCAGTATCATCAAAATCCTGGAGGAGATCAGGAGGCAGAAGTGATGCAGGGTGAGTTTGGAACAGGGAAGAGGCTTTCAGACAGGTTGCTAGGAGGCAGGAGGAGGACTTCTCCTCTCTGCAGAGGACTGGTGGCTCCCGGCTGGTGTCCTGCGGGGCCACCAGCGCTGTTGGTCACATTGCTTGAGGGCTCTTCCCCTGTCACCAAGCAGAGCCCAGCAAAGGCATTGATGTGAGGGCAGAGTGTCCTCTGTTGGGTGTTTTCATCTCTTTATTTCTCTGCTTTCAGATAAATATTTGATAACTTTTCTGGGATTAAGCCCTCTGATCGGGGCCCTGCTGATTTATTTATGCACACACTCCCTCCACTGCGGCACTCCGCTGCAGCAGGTGGAGGTGTCCTGGTGGCCAAGGCATCAGCACAAGCACAGCTGTAGTGGTGCCATGGGCAGTGGCACTGAGGCACCCTCAGCACCAAGCTGTGTGGTGTAGCTGACAGCTGGAGGGAAGGGATCCATCCAGAGGGACCTGGACAGGCTGCAGAGCTGGGCCCAAGCCAACCTCAAGAGGTTCAACAAGACCAAGGGTAAGGTCCTGCAGCTGGCTCAGGGCAATCCCAAGCACCAATTATAGGCTGGGCAGGGACTGGCTTGAGAGCAGCCCTGGAGAAAAGGACTTGGAGGTGCTGGGGGAGAAGCAGCTCAACAGGAGCCAGCAGTGAGCACTTGCAGCCCAGAGAGCCAAGCAGAGCCTGGGCTGCAGCAAGAGAAGTGTGGCCAGCAGGGCCAGGGAGGTGATTCTGCCCCTCTGCTCCACTCTGCTGAGACCACAGCTGGAGCTCTGGGTCCAGGTCTGGAGCCTCTGTGCCAGGAAGGATCTGGAGGTGCTGGAAGGTGTCCAGAGAAGGGCCATGAGGATGAGCAGAGGGCTGGAGCTGCATGGAGACAGCCTGAGAGAGTTGGGGCTGTTCAGTCTGGAGATGAGAAGGCTCTGAGGAGACCTCACTGTGGCCTTCCAGTATCTGCAGGGGGCTCCAAGAAAGCTGTGGAAGGACTTTGTAGGGTGTCAGGGAGTGATAGGACTGGGGGGAATGGAGCAAAAGTAGAAGTGGGGAGATTGAGATTGGATGTGAGGAAGAAGTTGTTCCCCATGAGGGTGGTGAGAGACTGGCACAGGTTGCCCAGGGAGGTGGTGGCAGCCTCATGCCTGCAGGTTTTGAATTCCAGGCTGGATGTGGCTGTGAGCAACTTGCTGCAGTGTGAGGTGTCCCTGCCCATGGCAGGAGGGTTGGAACTGGCTGAGCCTTGAGGTCCCTTCCAACCCTGACGCTTCTGTGATTCTGTGTAAGCCTGGCCAGACACATGGACCAGAGCATTTTTGTCTCTTGCTGTGGTGGCATCCAGGGTAGGTCAGAAGAATCCCATCCCAGAGGTGGTTTTTGCCTCCCCATTGATTCCCAGACTGTCTAGACAACTGGTCTGCAGGTGACTGCCACACTGCCAGCTCCAGCAGTGTCACAGCTTCACAGAGAGTGGGGCTGGTGAGGAGCAGCTCATGGCCCTGGGGGTGTTTAGTCTGAAGAAAAGAAGGCTGAGAGGAGACCTCTACAGCTCCATGACAAGAGGCTGGAGTGAGGTGGGGGTTGGTCTCCCATGTAACCAGTGATAGAACAAGAGGGAATGGTCTCAGGTTGCTCCAGGGGAGGTTGTGGTGGGGCATTAGGAACACTGTTTTCACTGGAAGGATCGTCAGGCACGGGCACAGGCTGCCCAGGGAGCTGCTTGAAGCTCTGGAGGTGTTTCAAAGCCATGTAGATATGGTGTTTGGGGCATGGCTTAGTGGTGGCCTGGATAGAGTAAGAGTTAGTGGCTGGACTCAATGGTCTTGAAGGTCTTTTCCAACCTCAACCATTCTCTGATTCATCCTTGGGCTCAGACTGCAGCAGGTTTGTCCTGTCTTGCCACAGGCACACCACCCCTACCTGACACCACCGGTCTCAAAACACTTTTGGGCTTTGGCTGAGGATGGGAACAGCCTAAAATAAAGAAGAACCAACTTTCTTCCTGCAAGAATCAACTTTCTTCCTGCCAGAATCAACTTTCTTCCTGCCTGGCAGCAGTGTTTGTTTCACGGGAGCCTGAGAGAGAAGGCTCCAGACTCAAACTCACTCCTCCCTGCGCACAGGGAGAGGTCTCCAGGCTGCCTTCCGCCTGGTGCCTGGGAGGATGGGGAAGGAGCTCAGCAGAGCTCCTCAGCATCTGCTCAGCCTATCTGGGAAGCACAGGGTGAATGCTTAAAAAGGGCACCGGAGCACACAAAGCAGTTCTGCCCCACTGGGCTGCTAACAAAAGCAATTAGCTGGTGGAGGTGGGAACGGGGACTTTGGGCTCTGCTTATACAGCTGATTAGGGGATCAGCTGTCAGTCTTGGCCTCTCCTTGAAGCAATCCCCACACCGTGGCTATGAGCCAGAGAAGAAAACAGCTCTGAAAGGCCAAGGCTTGGCATCTCTCTGCAAGGCTGGAGACTTCAGGCTGGCTCCGTGTCAGGCACTGGCCACCGTATTTGCACGCTTGGAAAGGCCAGCAAGGAGCTAGCAGAGGTTGGGAGTTTTGGCACTGCTTTCCACACACTTGTCTTCTTTTCCTGCCAGGACACTCATTCCACCTCGTTCCAATCTCACTTCTACCATTTTTCTGAGCTCCACATTCCTGGGGACAACAGCTCCAGGATCCCTTCTTGCAGAGCAACATAGGAAAAGCCATGCCTGGTGCCTGCAGTCACAGAATCCCAGCATGGGTAGAACTAAAGGGCACCTCTGGAGCTCACCCAGTCCAACCCCCTCTGCTAAAGCAGGGCACCCACAGCACAATGCCCAGCAGCACAATGCCCAGGGGGGGTTGGAAGCTCTCCACACAAGGAGACTCCACAACCTCTCTGGGCAGCCTGCTCCAGGCCTCCAGCACCCTCACACCAAGCAACTTTCTCCTCCTCATCACATGGAACCTCCTGGGTGCCAGTTTGTGCCCATTGCCCCTTGTGCTGTCCCTGGGCACCACTGAGCAGAGTCTGGCCCCAGCCCCTTGCCCCCCACAGCTCCTTTCTCTCTTGCTGAGCATTGCTCAGCTCCCCTCTGGGGCTGCTCTTCTGCAGGCTCAGCACCCCCAGGGCTCTCAGCCTTTGCTCCTCCCAGAGCTGCTCCAGGCCCCTCAGCATCCTCACAGCCCTCCAGCGGTCATTACTGCCTGACAATCACACACCACTCACATCCATTTTGCTCCTCTACTCCATGCCCCATCACAGGCTGCTTCTCACCAGGACCCCACCAGAAGTACACCAAGTGCCTCGATGCTTTTAGTGTGTCCCTGCCCTTCCCCTGCACCAGGCAGAAGCCACGGTCAGGGCAGGTGCTGCTAATGGAAGCCATCCTCGGAGAGGCCACTGATAATTCTGCATTAATCTCCTCCTGTCACTGCCCTGTCTGCTGCTGATGAGCTTGGAGGCTGATGCAAGCCAGAGTGGAGTCTGACTCACCCAGATCTGCTTTCATGGAGGATGAGGGGCTGCCAGGGAGAGCTCAGGGGGCAAAGGAGCCACTGCAGGGTGTCTGGCACAGAGCTGTGCCAACAGATGCTTTGGGAATGTGTGGCAAAGCAGGTGGGCAGACAGAGGTGTGTGCTGCAGCTGCAGGGCCATGGCCACTTCCTAGACTCTGCAGGCAGGAGGGAGAGTGGGCAAAGCCCAGGCACTTTCCAGATTGCTGGGGGCTGTGCCTGGGCTCTCATCCTTAGGGAGGTCCAGCATCATCACCTTGGAGGTGTGCAGCACTGCCACCTCCCTGCACTCTGCCCCGTGCAGGCAAACCCTGTTCTCATCCAGTGACAGCAGGGCCTGTCCTCTCCTGATTGAAGCCCCAGCACCTCAGCCTAGCAAAACCTTTAGGGAAAGGATTCCAGTTTCTGAGGAGCTCCTCTGTGCAGCAATCCCTCTTCGTGGCAATCCCAGATCTGGGGTCAGTCAAAGGAGGGATCAGTCAAAGGTAGAGTCAAAGGTAGAGTCAAAGGTAGAGTCAATCAAAGGTAGAGTCAGTCAAAGGTAGAGTCAAAGGTAGAGTCAGTCAAAGGTAGAGTCAAAGGTAGGGTCAGTCAAAGGTAGAGTCAAAGGTAGAGTCAGTCAAAGGTAGAGTCAAAGGTAGAGTCAGTCAAAGGTAGAGTCAGTCAAAGGTAGAGTCAAAGGTAGGGTCAGTCAAAGGTAGAGTCAGTCAAAGGTAGAGTCAGTCAAAGGTAGAGTCAATCAAAGGTAGAGTCAGTCAAAGGCTGAGTTTCCTCTTGCATTGGGATTCTCTATATGCCCTGGAGGTTATCTTGGCCACTTCCCATGCTGGATGGGAGAGCCATTTGCCAAGAAGATGCTGACCTGAAGGCTTACTTGAGTGAGAATCCTCTCCCATCCTCTGCTGACGTTTGGCCTGGATGATGCAATTTTAGCCCCAGATCAACTTGTCTTACCAGCTGGACACTGAAAAGCTTTGTTCCTTGGATTTCCAGGCTGGCATCACTTCTCCTACCATCATCATGGTGTTTCCTGGGGGCTGAATTAGTACTGAGCAATATGAGTTTGACAGTCTGTGCTCTCAGACAAACACAGAGCCTTGTTCTGGAGCAGTGGGAAGAGTTCAACATGAAGGTCCAGCAGTAAGGGGGATGACATCCTCGACAAACTCAAGACACTACAGCCTGCTGAGGTACCTCCAGCAACAAGCACAGGGCTGGGTTGCTGGGATGGGAAAGCAGCATCTTCATCCAGATAAAACAGAGGCAGGACTGACTTACAGAGAAGAAATGGGAAGAGAAAGAAAGAAGCTGTGAGGTGAGCACAGAGATGTTGTGGGAGCTGGAGCTCTGTGTCCAGTTCTGGAGCCTCTGTTCCAGCAAGGATCTGGAAGTGCTGGAAGGTGTCCAGAGAAGGACCACGAGGATGAGCAGAGGGTTGGAGCTGCTCTGCTCTGGAGACAGCCTGAGAGAGTTGGGGTTGTGCAGGCTGGAGAGGAGAAGGCTCCCAGGAGACCTAATTGTGGCCTTCCAGTATCTGCAGGGGGCTCCAAGAAAGCTGGGGAGGGAATTTTGAGGGTGTCAGGGAGGGATAGGACTGGGGGGATGGAGCAAAAGTAGAAGTGGGGAGATTGAGATTGGATGTGAGGAAGAAGTTGTTCCCCATGAGGATGGTGAGAGCCTGGCACAGGTTGCCCAGGGAGGTGGTGGCAGCCTCACCCCTGGAGGTGTTTGCAGCCAGGCTGGATGTGGCTGTGAGCAACCTGCTGCAGTGTGAGGTGTCCCTGCCCATGGCAGGGGGGTTTGGAACTGGCTGAGCCTTGAGGTCCCTTCCAACCCTAACAATTCTATGACTAAGGAAAACCCAAGGAAGAAATGGGGTGGAGAAACTGCTGCAGAGGTTGCACCACAGGAGATGAGGGGAGGCACAATCCATACAAGAAGGAGATGATTTTGTCCAGGAGATGGGGAGGAGAACAGTCCCAGCCCTGGGGCAAATTCAGAGCATCCTGCTGAGAGGAAGAGGCTCTGGCAGAGACATTGGCACAATCATCAATGTGTGGTGCACAAGGAGACTCAGCACCATGGAGTCCAGAGATGAGTGGAGGGTGAGGGCTCCTCAGGACCAGGGTGGGCATCACAGCAAGGAACGGAGGGAAGGACTCCAGGATCTACAGGGGTGAAGGCTGGTGGGGAGGAGCCTTGCCTCAAACGCTGCTGGAGGATGGAGAAGGAGGAGGAAGGGCTGCCCTTGGAGCCACAGACCTTTCTTCTCCCCCTCCCCTTCCCCCACTTGACATTTGGAGTGTGAACGTCTCTCCGTGTTCGGCGCTGGCGGAGATGGTTTCTGCTGGAAGGAGAAGGAGGTGCCGACAGCAGCAGCCGCAGGGACGCAGCTTTCCTCTAATGAACTAGAAAATAGTTTCCCTTTAATACTGATCATCCTGGAAGCCAGCTGAAGTGAATGTGATTTACATAAAGATGAAGCCGCTCGGCGCTCTCCTCTCCAGCAGCAGCGGCGGGAGGGTGGCTCAGCAGCAGCCAGCAGCAGCCAGCAGCACAGGACCTCAGCTGCGATGCTCCGCACCAGCCCGGGCTTGGCAAGCGCTGCCAGGTGCCTCTGCTTCCCGACAGGCAGCAGAGAGCTGTGCCCTGCCCCAGCGCCTCTGGCTGCCTCTGGGAGCCCACCAGGAGGGCTGGCTGCAGCTCCCCCTCTCCCCCTCCCCAAACTGCTAACCCGTCCCACCTCAGCCTGGCTCCTGGTTGCGGTCAGCTGCTGGGTGCTGCTGCCACCCACCTGCCGTCCCCAGCAGGGCTCTCTGACTTGCAGCAGGCAGGCTGCACAGTCCCAGTCCCAGCGTGGTGGGGTTGGAAGGGAGCTCTGGAGAGTGTCCAGTCCAACACCCCTGATAGGATCACCCAGAGTAAATCACCCAGAAACACCATGTCCAGGGGTGGGGTTTAGAAGCTCTCCACACAAGGAGACTCCACAAGCTCTCTGGGCTGCCTGCTCCAGGCCTCCAGCACGCTCACACCAAACAAGTTCCTCCTCCTGTTCAGATGGAACCTCCTGGGTTCCAGTTTGTGCCCAAAGCCCCTTGTCCTGTCACAGTACATCCCTGAGGAGCATCTGGCTCCATCCTCCTGACCTTGACCCTGTAGATATGTACAAGATGACTGAGACCCACCCCACCTCAGCCTCCTCTTCTCCAGGAGTTGTGGCCATGCACAAAGCCAAGCTGGGAGGCTGACCTGTCTGGAGGGAAAAAAGCAACAAACTATGAGCCAACCCCCAGCATGAACAGAGGGGGAAGTTCTGTAGCAACCTGACTTGTCTGACAAGCTGAGAGTCCATCTCAAGCTGCTCACTGGAGACCAAGATGTGAAAGGAGCAGAGCTCCTCAGGTATTCTGCTCCGAGCATCCTCCGGGTTATATTCCCGGCCAGACTGGCAGCACAGGCTTAGCTCTCCCACGGCTGCTGCCTGTTTGCACTGGGAATCACCTCCCTGGATGATAGGCACACCAAAGAGATGGCTCAGCTTGCTCTCTGCCAGCCCTCCCCCACGCAGTGCCACAGCACAAGCACCATGCGGAGAGGCTGCGCGCAGCCCCTGTGCCACCCTGCTGCTCCGTGCTCTGCTCTCCCAGGCTGTCTGCACAGTCAGTGCCCACCAAGCACCCTTCTGGTGTGCTCCTCAGCTTGCCAACTTGGGCACCTGAGCACATTCAGGATCAGAGGAGAGTTAGAGGTGGAAAGGGACCTTTAAAGGTCATCCAGTCCAATGCCCCTGCAGTCACCAGGGATATCTGTAGCTAGAGCAGGTTGCTCAGATCCCCAAACAACCTGCCCTGCAATGGTTGCAGGGATGGGGCAGCTACCACCTCTCTGGGCAGCTTGGATTAGGGCCTCCCCACCCTCAGTGTCAAACATTTCTTCCTTCTCTCCAGCCTGAATCTCCCTCTTTCAGTTCACACCATCACCCCTTCTCCCATCACAACAGGCCCTGCTCAAAACTCTGTCCCCAGCTTTCTGCTCAGCCCTTGGAGCACTGCAAGGCCACCAGAAGGTCTCTAGGTGATCAAGCCCAACTCTCTCAGCCTGGCCTCACAGCAGAGGGCTTCCAGCCCTGCCAGCATTGCTGTGGCCTCCTCTGGCCCTGCTCTACCAGGTCCCTGTCAGTGCTGTGCTGAGGACTCCAGAGCTGCCCCAGCACTGCAGGGGAGGTCTCAGCAGAGCACAGCAGAGGGGCAGAATCCCCTCCCTGCCCCTGCTGCTAGGCATCAGCCCAGGACACTGCTGGCTCATTTCTGTAGGTGCAATGAGTGTTGAATTTTACACTCTGCACAAGGCAGGCCACCAATACTCCAAGGTGCATGTTGAGTGCTCGCTTGTGGCCAGGGCAAAAATGGCTGCAGGCTCCCTGCACATGAAGGAGAGATGTGGTGCAGAGTTTCTTGATGTTCACAGAGAATCACAGAATGCATTGGGTTGGAAGGGACCCTCAAAGGTCATCTTGTCCTGCAGCCAGCAGGGACATCTCCAACCCCATCAAGTATGACCTTGAATGTCTACAGGGATCGGGGCTCAACCACATCCTTGGGCAATCTGTTCCAGTATTCCCCCACTCTCATTGTGAAGCACTTCCTCCTGATGCCTAAACACATCCATGTTTGCATTCCCAGGTGTAGGCACTGTAGGCCAATGTGCTCCTGCTCATGGCTCTGCCCTGTGCAGAGCATCTGCCCCTGTGCCAAGACACGTGGACTCACCATGCCTGCACCATACGTGACCAGTTACTGGGGGGTGGGAGTGTGTGGGGAGGATGGGCACCACAGACCTTCAAACACTCATCCTGGCTGCTGACAGTGCAGCTTGTGCCCACCCTTGCCCACAGGCCAGCAGCACATGGGAGGAGGACAATGAGCATCAAGAGGAGTGTGGCCAGCAGGGCCAGGGAAGGGATTCTGCCCCTCTGCTCCACTCTGCTGAGACCACAGCTGGAGCTCTGGGTCCAGGTCTGGAGCCTCTGTGCTAGGAAGGAGGTGGAGGTGCTGGAAGGTGTCCAGAGAAGGGCCAGGAGGATGAGCAGAGGGCTGGAGCTGCTCTGCTCTGGAGACAGCCTGAGAGAGTTGGGGTTGTGCAGGCTGGAGAGGAGAAGGCTCCAGGGAGACCTTCTTGTGGCCTTGCAGGATCTGCAGGGGGCTCCAAGAAAGCTGGGGAGGGACTTTTTAGGGTGCCAGGGAGTGAAAGGACTGGGGGGAATGGAACAAAACTAGAAGTGGGTAGATTGAGATTGGATGTTAGGAAGAAGTTGTTCCCCAGGAGGGTGGTGAGAGCCTGGCACAGGTTGCCCAGGGAGGTGGTGGCAGCCTCACCCCTGGAGGTGTTTGAAGCCAGGCTGGCTGTGGCTGTGAGCAAGCTGCTGCAGTGTGAGGTGTCCCTGCCCATGGCAGGGGTTTGGAACTGGCTGAGCCTTGAGGTCCCTTCCAGCCCTGACAATCCTGTGATTCTCTCAGCCACCAGCCCTCGCCAGCTGGTAGCAGCTGCAGCGCACTGGGAGGTGCTTGGGGGGGAGCTGGGCAGGGTGCTGTAGGAGTCAGCATTCCCTGGGCCCTGCTGCACGCCTGGGTCAGCAGTTCTGCCTCCCCTCAGATAGATGATGTTGTCGACTAATAACCACATCAAATATTCAGGAGCTTGCTGCTCTGCCAGCAGCGCTGCGGGGATGAGCGTGCCAGGAGATGGATGGGCTGTGGACTCTGCGGGGGTGGCAGCGGGCAGCAGGGGCTCAGCTTGCAGGAAGGGGAAGTTCCCCTCCGAACAGCAGCCCCTAGCCCTCTGCTGGGAGCTATTTCTGCCTTGTCCCACCGGATGGAGAGCAGGGAGCTGCTTCTGGTGCGGCTTAGGCAAGGAAAACAGACAGCCCCAATCCCACAGCAGTGTGGCCAGCAGATCCAGGGAGGTTCTCCTCTCCCTCTGCTCTGCCCTGATGAGGCCATGCCTGGAATACTGCATCCAGTTTTGGGCTCCCCAGTTCAAAAGGGACAGGGATCTGCTGGAGAGAGTCCAAGGGAGGGCTACAAGGATGCTTAAGGGCCTGGAGCACTGCCTGGTGAGGAGAGGCTGAGAGCCCTGGGGCTGTTTAGTCTGGAGAGGAGAAGGCTGAGAGGGATCTGATCAATGTCTATCAATATCTGAGGGATGAGGGTCAAGAGGGAGGGGACAGGCTCTGCTCAGCTGCACCCTGGGATAGGACAAGAGGCAGTGGATATAAACTCCAGCACAGGAGGTTCCACCTCAACATGAAGAGGAACTTCTTCCCTGTGAGGCTCACAGAGCCCTAGAGCAGGCTGCCCAGAGAGGTTGTGGAGTCTCCTTCTCTGGAGCCTTTCCATCCCTGTCTGGATGTGTTCCTGTGTGCCCTGTGCTGGATTCTCTGCTCCTGCTCTGGCAGGGGGCTTGGATTTGATGATCTTTGGAGGTCCCTTCCAACCCCTAACATCCTGTGAGCCTCTGATCCATTCTTGCTCCCTGGAACTTTCTCCATGTTAAATGTGGATGTAGCTCTGGTGCAGGGACAGGAAACCTGGGAAGCCTGACCATCAGCAGAGGACCACCCCTGAGAGGTGATCCCTGGTCTGCAAAATGCTCCATGCGTGATGCCAGCATCACAACTCCTGCTAGAGCCCAGCTGTGGGAGCTTCTCCCCACTCAGGGAGTAACAGGGACCACGCATGGTCTCCAGTGACTTTTCTTCCTGCCAGGACCACAGATGTCTTGAGGGGCTGGAGGCACGGCCAGGATGCTACAGCAACAGAGAGCGTGTGACAGCCAGGGCAGGGCTGGTTGCAGCAGAGGTGGAAACAGCCCCAGAGCGAGGGGCGCAGGCAGGAGCTCGCCGTGGTGCTGGGAGCAGTGCGGTCTGCACCAGCGTGCTGCGAATTGCTGTTCTAGCTCAGGCAGGAGGAGAAGCCCCCGGGGTGGTAGGACAGGCCATGCTCATGCTGCTCCTCCACAGGCTCCTTTGGAGCTGCATCCTGCCTCTTACTGTCTGCAGGTCACCGGCTCCAGGTGCTGTAAACTCTCCCACCAGCTGGGACCTGCAGCATCTCTCACAGTTGTTGGCCCAGGTGAGTTTCCTGCCCTGGGCCCCCCCAGCTGAGGACCGTGTCCTGTGGTGGCAGCTCACTCGTGGGGCTGCCAGTGGGTGGCTGGTGAGGCAGGACGAGAGCCAGCACGTCCCTGGCATGGGCTGACAGCCTCAGCAGATGCCATCAGCTGCCTTTTGGAGCAGGGCTCCCTGCATCTCAGCAGCACGAGGTGCCTGAGGGTGGATGAAGGAGAGGAGTGGGAGCCTCCCCTGCAGGTAAGTGATGGGACAGAGGTAAGGGAAGGAGATTAAAGACTGTTCCCCTATCTGTTTCTCTCCTCAAGGAAGAATTCAGTGGACAACTGACCTACATTAGTCATCCTGGAAAGATTTCTTTTGGGGGCAGCTCTTTGATTTCTCCTGTGCCCAGCAGGACAGACACATTACTTTTCACACAACAGAAGTCCAGAGGGGATGTGCAGGACACCATCACTCTCTGGCATGCCTAGAGGTGGGGAGGCATGGCTGATGCTGCCATGGCATTTCACACATCATGCCCCAGGTGTATTGATAGTCCTCATGTTTTGTGTTCAGCCAACACCTCCTGCCCAGCCCCAGGATCCCAAAGAACTGTGGAGAACTCTCAGCACATACCAAACCCTGCCCACAACTCTCCACTCTCTTTTGAGCTGGTCTAGCTGGGGCTTTGTAATCACAGGCTCACAGGATGTTAGGGGTTGGAAGGGACTTCCAGAGATCTTCAAGTCCAACCCCTCTGCCAGAGCAGGACCAGAGAATCCAGCACAGGTCACACAGGAGCACATCCAGGCAGGGCTGGAAAGGCCCCAGAGAAGGAGACTCCACAACCTCTCTGGGCAGCCTGTTCCGGTGCTCTGTGAGCCTCACAGAGGTGGAACTTCCTGTGCTGGAGTTTATATCCATTGCCCCTTGTCCTATCCCAAAGTGCAACTGAGCAGAGCCTGCCTCTTGACCCCCAGCCCTCAGATATTGATAGACATTGATCAGATCCCCTCTCAGTCTTCTTTCCATACTAACCAGTCCCAGCTGTCTCAGCCTCTCCTCACCAGGCAGTGCTGCAGTCCCTTCAGCATCCTCATAGCCCTCCCTTGGACTCTCTCCAGCAGATCCCTGTCCCTCTTGAACTGGGAGCCCAAAGCTGTATGCCATATTCCAGGTGTGGCCTCACTAGGCCAGAGTAGAGGGGAAGCAGAACCTCCCTGGATCTGCTGGCCACACTCCTCTGAATGCAGCCCAGGACCCCACTGGCCTTCTTGGCCACCAGGGCACATTGCTGTCCCATGCAGAACTTGCTGCCCACCAGCACTCCCAAGTCCTTCTCCACAGGGCTGCTCTAATGTCACAGTCAAGTGTGAGGCATTTACTAGGAGAAAGGTTGGGGGATCAAGTGCCTTTTGCATGATAGAGACCAACTATTCCTTCTCTCCTTGCCAGCCCTGAAAGCCAGAAGCTCCAAGGGACACTTATCCCCACCACCCAGGCTCCTTATGTTGTGTCTCAGCCTTGCTAGCCCATTGGCATAAACTGCATCAGATGCAGCCAAGGAGTGGAGCAATGTGCAGGTAAAGACTGGTCCTGCCCAACTCCACTCTCTCCCACAGTTCTTCCTCCAAGTGATGGATTCTCTGCCAACCCTACCAGAAACATCTCACCACCCTCTCCTCCCCCCAGGGCACTGAAGAAAAGGAGGCTGAGGGGAGACCTCATTGCTTTGTACAACTCCCTGCAAGGAGGTTGGAGCCAGGTGGAGGTTGGTCTCTTCTCCCTACTATCAGGTGACAGAACAAGAGGAAGTGGCCTGAAATTGTGCCAGGGGAGGTTTAAGTTAGAGATGAGGAACAATTTCTTTGCTGCAAGAGTGGTCAGGGACTGGCACAGGCTGCCCAGGGAGGTGGTGGAGTCCCCATCCGTGGAGGTGTTCAAGAAACCTGTGGCCATGGCACTTGGGGCCACGGTTTGGTGGCCATGGTGGTGTTGGGGTGATGGTTAGACTGGATGATCTTCAAGGTCTTTTCCAACCCAACCCATTCTGTGGTTCTTATGATTCTGTATCTGTTAAAGGCCCCATGGCAGCTGCCAGCAAGCACAGCTTGACAGCTAGCATCTCCTTCTCAGGAGAAAGGTGATTTGCGGTCACCCCTGCGGGGCCGAGTATCCTGACCCACCACAGAACCACAGAGCTCCCTGGTGCGCCAGCAGCACGGGGCAGGGGCATCAGGAGGCCCCCTGGGGTGTGCAGAGAGCCAGGCAGGAGAGCATGCCAGGGGCCGGGGGAGGACGGCCGAGGGGACGCGGCAGCTCGATTGCTGCGCTAGGCACGCAGGAGCAGCTCTCACCTGGAGGAACGCGGGACAAGGGGCACTGGGATTCAGTCAAACCCATCCCCCCAGCTGTGGCACTGCGAGGGGGATTTTGTTTAGTGAAAGGATTTATTCATAAAGCCACAGCAGCAGCAGCAGCAGCAGCAGCAGCCCAATCCCTTGTCCTGGGGGCCCTGCGACGTGTGGCTAAAGTCAATTAGAACAAGGCCTGCACGGGGAGGTTAGGAGCCAGCATCGTACTGCCTGGCAATGGGGAGGGAGAGAAAGAGCTGGAGGGAGAGAGAGAGAAAAAGGCAGAGGAAGAGAGGGGGGGTGGGGGGGAGAGCCCTTTCAGAATTCACAGCTCCTGAAATAAAGGGGGGAAAAAAAGGAAAAAGGAGGCTGGAATCATGTTTTGGGTAGAGAGGAGAGAGCGTAGGAAGTGTGTGCTTGCCAATCTGCCAAAAAGGAGTTGCTTTTTATTTTCTTAAGAAGGCAATTATGTATTTTTGTCATCCCCTTCCTACTTTGAAGCAGTTGAACCTGCTTTGCTGAAACTTTCCAGAACAATTTGCCCTCAGGCTGCTGCCAGAACTGCAGCACTTACACCCCGAAGATGAAAGCGGGAGGGTGCCACGGCGCTGGCTCCGCGTATGTGGAGCAGAGGCACCTGCAAGCTGGTCGTGTCTGCACCTCCATCTCATGAGCCACCAGCTCCTCTCGCCCACCCCACCCCATCCCCACACCCACCACTGTGCTTTGCAAGAGAAAAGGAATCTCAAAGCCTTGGTTTGTCGTGACTCAGGTCAGAAGCTCATCCCAGGCACACAGGGAGGCTGAAATGCCAACGTGACTCCAGGGGAGGATCTCCTGCTGCTTCTCCTGGAAGCTTCCACCCTGGGAGATACCCTTATCTGTGTGTCAGTGGACAACACAGCCCAGATGAACTCAGGTCTGAGCTGGTGCTCAGCAGACCCTGGGCAGGGCAAGCACATGGATTTCTGGAGGTCCAAAGCCAGACTCACCATTTACAGAGGGACATTGGAGGCTGCTCAACCCCTTGCAGTTCCTTCTCAGTGCCTGCTCCTCTCCACCCCAAGTCCTTGCCCCTCTCATAGAATCATAGAATAGCTAGGGTTAGAAGGGACCTCAAGGCTCAGCCAGTCCCAACCCCCCTGCCATGGGCAGGGACACCTCACACTACAGCAGGTTGCTCACAGCCACATCCAGCCTGGCTGCAAACACCTCCAGGGGTGAGGCTGCCACCACCTCCCTGGGCAACCTGTGCCAATGTCTCACCACCCTCATGGGGAAGAACTTCTTCCCAACATCCAAACTGGGCTCTTCTAACACCTCCCCTGGGCTCTCTGCCTCTCTAGGAACCATTGAAGCGCTTTGGCACGTGCTGAATGACTTTGCCTGTGGCTAATGCTTTCACTTGGATGGCACAAGGTGGAACTCAGCTCCAGGGCAGCTGGCAGCCCTGCCAGGGTGAGATCTCAACGAGATCTGCTCACTGCTGGACTCCAGAGCCTCCAGCTCCACTGTGCCAGCGTCCCTCGCTCCTGCTCGAGTCGCTTTCTATTTCAAAGAGGCCATTTGCTCCCTCAGCTAGGAGTGAGAAAGCCATTTGAGACAGCAGGTTGCCCAGATTAAGCAGTGCCATTTCACAGCTGGCCTTCCACAGAAGATGAAATGGGGATTGTTTGGGTGGGTTTTGTTGGGTTGGGTTTTTTTTTTTTTGGTGCTGTTAGCTAGCTTGTTGTTAGCTTCTTGTGACCCTGCAGAACTGCCAGAGCCAATGCAAAGGAGCAGGAGAAGGAGAAGGAAAGATAAAGGAAGAGAGAAGGTATCACTTTGGTCCCACCTGACATGAGTTGACCAGGTAACAACATCCTAAGCACTCCCCCCCCCCGCCCCCAGTTGCCATGCTGACTGCAGCTCCTGCTGCTGCTCCTTTGCCCCACTGTCTGCGATATCAAATGCTGCCTATAAATTACTAATAACAAGGATATGTACCTTGGAAAACAAGCTAGTGCCTGTGGGTGGGATGGGATCAATTTCCTAACTCAATGTAAACACCACAGCACCTTTGATATTCATGATATTCATATCCACAAGGCAGGAGCTGGGCATTAAGGTCACCAGATAGAAGCATTACAAGGAGCACATTACAAAGATGCATGGGCTTGAAACCCTTGAATGCAGATAGGAGTGACCCAGCTATGCCCACGTGCATTCCTGCCTGCTGTGATAAACTCTATCTTCCTCTGCCTTGTCCCACACACAGCCTGAATGCTGTCTTGTACTTGGGAGGAGGACAAACAGGCAGAAGAAATATTTTTAACCATCATGGTGGTGAAACTGGTTAGGCCACACCCTGAGTCCTGTGTGCAGTTCTGGGCCCCTCAATTTAAGAAGGACATTGAGACGTTTGAATGTGTCCAGAGAAGGGCAACAAAGCTGGGGAGGGGTCTGGAGCACAGCCCTGTAAGGAGAGGCTGAGGGAGCTGGGGTTGCTTAGCCTGGAGAAGAGGAGGCTCAGGGGAGACCTTCTTGCTGTTTACAACTACCTGAAGGGAGCTTGTAGCCAGGAAGGGGTTGGTCTCTTCTCCCAGGCAACCAAGGACAGAACAAGAGGACACAGTCTCAAGCTGTGCCAGGGGAAGCTTAGGCTGGAGGTGAGGAGAAAGTTCTTCCCAGAAAGAGTAATTTGCCCTTGGGATGTGCTGGTGGGGGTGGTGGTGGAGTCCCCATCCCTGGAGGTGTTCAAAAAGGGATTGGATGTGGCACTTGGAGCCATGGTTTAGGTGTCAGGAGGTGTGGGGTGATAGGCAATAGGTTGGACTTGATGGTCTCTGAGGTCTTTTCCAACCTGGCTGATTCTGTGATTCCATGATTCTATGAAATGCTGGCCCAGGTTGCCCAGAGAGGCGGGAGATGCTCCATCCCTGGAATGATTCCATGTCATGCTCTGAGCAGCCTACTCTAATTGAAGATGGCCCTGCTGACTGCAGAGGGGGTGGACTAGATGAGCTTTAAAGGTCCCTTCTAACCCAAGCCATGGTTCTATGAAATATGGCCATGGTCAGGTAGAACATGAAGAGAAGAAGTCCTGACTGCCACAGTGGATAGCACCTGGACAGACTGAGAGAGATGGGGGTGTTCAGCCTGGAGAAGAGGAGATTCCAGGGAGACATAACAGCAGCTTTCCAGTGCCTGAAGGGGGCTACAAGAAGGCTGCAAAGGGACTGTTTGCAAAGGCCTGCAGGGACAGGATGAAGGGCAAATAGAGCAGAGCAGATTTAGTCTGGATGTGCGGAACAAGTTCTGCACCATAAGGGTGGTGGAACATTGCAGCAGGTTGCCCAGGGGAGGTGGTTGAGCTCCATCCCTGGAGATATTCAAGGTGAGGCTCAACAAGGTTCTGATCTTGTGGAGGATGTCCCTGCTGAGTGCAGAGGGGTTGGACTGGATGAGATTTGGAGGTCCCTTCCAACCCAACCCATTCTGTGACTGTATAATCCTGTGAGTACACAGGGTGGCTGTGGTGAGGGCCAGAGAAGGTGCACAAATGCTGGTGATGGACAAGGACAGGAGTTGATCTGCTGGAGGGTAGAGAGGCTCTGCAGAGGGACCTCAACAGGCTGGACAGATGGGCAGAGTCCAAGGGCAGGAGATTGAACACATCCAAGTGCCAGGTTCTGCACATTGGCCACAGCAACCCCATGCAGTGCTACAGGCTGGGGTCAGAGTGGCTGAGAGCAGCCAGGTAGAGAGGGACCTGGGGGTGCTGGTCGATGGTAGGCTGAACATGAGCCAGCAGTGTGCCCAGGCAGCCAGGAGGGCCAATGGCATCCTGGCCTGCATCAGGAACAGTGTGGCCAGCAGGAGCAGGGAGGTCATTCTGCCCCTGTATATTGCACTGCTTAGGCCACACCTTGAGTCCTGTGTCCAGTTCTGGGCCCCTCAGTTTAGGAAGGAGGTTGACTTGCTGGAACGAGTCCAGAGAAGGGCAACGAAGTTGGTGAGGGGTTTGGAACACAGCCCTGGGAGGAGAGGCTGAGGGAGCTGGGGTTGCTTAGCCTGGAGAGGAGGAGACTCAGGGGTGACCTTATTGCTCTCTACAACTACCTGAAGGGAGGTTGTAGTCAGGCAGAGGTTGGTCTCTTCTCCCAGGCAACCAGTACCAGAACAAGAGGACACAGTCTCAGGCTGCACCAGGGGAGGTTTAGGCTGGAGGTTAGGAGGAAGTTCTACACAGAGAGAGTGATTGCCCATTGGAATGGGCTGCTCAGGGAGGTGGTGGGGTTGCCGTCACTGGGGGTGTTCAGGACGAGGCTTGACAGGGTGCTTGGTTGCATGGTTTAGTTGATTAAGTGGTGTTGGATGATAGGTTGGACACGATGATCTTGAAGGTCTCTTCCAACCTGGTTTATTCTATTCTATTCTATTCTGAAAAGCAAACACAGGGCAGTGCAGCAGTGCTTGGTGGCTGCATCAGGAAAGGACCTGCCTGTCCCCTGCGTAGCTGAAAGACAAAGTGGCAAAGACATACCTTGATAATGAAGAACTGCATCAATTAGAGCTACAGATTGGACATGCAGAACACATTCAATACCAAGCAGGCCTTTATTCCACTGTCAATATTCTCATTTTCTCCTGCTTGGTTTTTTTCCCTTTCCCCCTACAAGGCCTTTCTTCCTGGTGCTCCTCCTCTTCAAAACAAATCAAGAAAGGAAGAACAAATAAATAAAGGCTGCAGGAACAGCAAAACTGGTGAGGAGATGAGTGTGACCACGAGCATCACAGGCTGCTTTGGGTTGCAAGGCACCTTAGAGATCATTGAGGTCCAACCCCCTGCCAAGGCAGGGACACCTTTGACTAGCTCAGGATGCGCAAGGCCTGATCCAGCCTGGCCTTGAACCCTGCCAGGCTTGGAGCTCCACAATTTCTGCAGGCAACCTGTTCCAGTGCCTCAGCACCCTCATGGGGAAGAATCTCACAGAATCACAGAATTAACCAGGTTGGAAGAGACCTTGACTTGAGACCATCGAGTCCAACACTATCAAATCAACTACACCATGGCACCAAGTGCCTCAGCCAGTCTCTTCCTAAACACCTCCAGGGATGGTGACTCCACCACCTCCCTGGGCAGCACATTCCAATGGTCAGTCTCTCTTGCTGGGAAGAATCTCCTCCTCACATCCAGCCTAAACCTCCCCTGGCACAGCTTGAGACTGTGTCCTCTTGTTCTGTTGCTGGTTGCTTGGGAGAAGAGACCAACCCCCACCTGGCTACAACCTCCCTTCAGCTAGCTGTAGAGAGCAAGAAGGTCTCCCCTGAGCCTCCTCTTCTCCAGGCTACACAACCTCAGCTCCCTCAGCCTCTCCTCACAGAGCTGTGTTCCAGACCCCTCCCCAGCCTTGTGCTCCAGACCCCTTCCCAGCCTCATTGCCCTGCTCTGGACACATTTGAGCATCTCTGCATCTTTCTTAAACTGAAGTGCCCAGCACTAGCCACAGTAGTCAAGGTGTGGCCCTAATGTCTCACCTCAACCCAGCTTCTTCAGTTTGAAGCCATCACTACTACGCCTTTATCCAAAGTCCCTCCCCAGCCCTCCTGTACCCCCCTTCCTTTACAGGAAGGCTGCTCTGAGGTCTCCCTGGAGCCTTCTCTTCTCCAGGCTGAACAGGAAGAGGCAGTTGTGAACGGTGCTTGGTGTTGGCAGCAATTAAGCAACTGTCTACACTCTTAAACCCTGATTTTTTTGCAAGCGCTGCCTCGGCTCGACGCGGCCGAGTCCCAGAGCTTTTAATTCACATCTAAAGCTTGATTGGCAAATTAATAAAGGGCTAGGAGTGAAATTAATGAAAGATTAAAGACCCCACAGCTCACAGCTGATATGAAAACCGCCCCTCCAGACTCGGTTATGCAATAATTAGGCTAAGCTAGCACCGTGTTCGTACGGATCCCGCTCTCGCGTTTGCCCATCGATCGGATTTACCGCTTCAGAGCGAGGTCCTAAACCCTTTCCCTATAGGTTTTGTGGGGCCTTTAGCAGGGCCACTCTCCATCATCTCCATTTTTCCATGCCATAATTTGTTGGGTTTTTTTTTTCTTCCCTTTGCAATTGCTCTAAAGTGAATTTTCATTAATGAATTGTAGAGCCCAGCACTCGGGCTCTCAGTTTCGCCAGGGCGGAATGAGATCTAAAGAGCTATTAGAGCATGGAATGGGTAATTGATTAACTCAAATGGGCCTGGCCAACGCTCTCAGAATCCTCTACCAAGCACATTGCCCCCATCTCAGCCTCTACAGCTCAGATTGGCTGGGGGAATTAAGAGGGGGGGGAAAAAAAGCCCCCCAAAAACTGATAAAAGGGAGCGCTGTGAGAGAGTTTTGGCTTGGGTGTTTTGGTGTTAACAAAGGGCTAAGCCCAGCAGCATGGGGAGCTGTCACAGAATCACAGCGTTGTCAGGGTTGGAAGGGACCTCAGGGATCACCCAGGGGTATCTCCTGCTGCTGCTGCTTCTCCTGGAAGCTTCCACTCTGGGAGATACCCTTATCTGTGCTTCAATGGACAACACAGCCCAGATGAACTCAGGTCTGAGCTGGTGCTCAGCAGACCCTGGGCAGGACAAGCACATGGATTTCTGGGGGTCCAAAGCCAGACTCATCATTTACAGAGGGACATTGGAGGCTGCTCAACCCCTTGCAGTTCCTTCTCAGTGCCTGTCCTCTCCACCCCAAGTCCTTGCCCCTCTCATAGAATCATAGAATAGTTAGGGTTGGAAGGGACCTCAAGGCTCAGCCAGTTCCAACCCCCTGCCATGGGCAGGGACACCTCACACTACAGCAGGTTGCTCACAGCCACATCCAGCCTGGCTGCAAACACCTCCAGGCAGGAGGCTGCCACCACCTCCCTGGGCAACCTGTGCCAGTCTCTCACCACCCTCATGGGCAACAACTTCTTCCTAACATCCAATCTGAATTAACCCATTTCTAGTTGTGCTCCATCCCCCCCAGTCCTATCCCTCCTTGACACGCTACAAAGTCCCTCCCCAGCTTTCTTGGAGCCCGCTGCAGATACTGGAAGGCCACAATTAGGTTTCCTCAGAGCCTTCTCTTCTCCAGACTGCACAACCCCAACTCTCTCAGCTTGTCTTCATGGCAGAGGAGCTCAAAGCATTCAGGCTTGGAGAAATTTGAGTCTGCAGCCTAGAGCTGTGGGTTGATAGCCTGAAAAATAAAGCAAACAAATAAATAAAAAGGCCAGAAAAGAAGGAAGTGAGGACTTGGTGTGCTGGGATCGGGGAGACGAGCTGCAGCCAGCAGCCAATTTGCAGAGATTTACTGTGGCCCTTTAATTGGGGCTGGCTGAGGTGTGGGCAGGGCTGGTGAAAAGACAGAGTGCTCTGATGGCGACGAAAGGCCTGGGTCCTCCTCCTCCTTCCCACGTGGGACCTTGGGAGGATTTGTTGCCAAATTCAGCCTTGCTTTTGTGGTTTGGTTTGGTCTGTTTTTTCCCCTTCACCTGAAGGCAGGCACTATTTCACCCCAGCCAACTCAAAGTGGTGATCAGCAGCACCTCTCAGCTGAGAATATCCCAATCATTTCAAATATGGTTGGGTTTTGTTCACACACCCCCACCCCCCACCCCGTGGTAATTATGTTCATGCCTTGTCATTACCTCCTCATCTGCTCCACAGCGCTTGGGTTAACACACTGAGAGATGTTTTGTTATGGACTCCTGCAGATTTATGGCCCTTGCTTCTCCCTCTGTCTTGCTTTTGGCGGATGATAACCAAATTCTTTTGTTTCTGATCGCTTTTCCTTGCTTTATGGAGTCATAAAGGAACGAAAGTACCCCAGTAAAGAGGTGTAAATAGGGAGCACACAGCTGCAGATAGGTGGTTGTGCTTGCTGAGTGGATGCATGCACACGGCCCCGCACCCTCAGCCCTTACCAGCTTCCTCCCAGCTCCAGTGCTGCAAAGAACAGAATGGAATAGGACAGAATAGAGTAGCGTAGCATGGCATAGCATAGAATAGAATAGCATAGAATAGCATAGGATAGCATGGAATAGCATGGAATGGAATGGAATGGAATGGAATGGAATAGAATAGAATAGAATAGAATAGAATAGAATAGAATAGAATAGAATAGAATAGAATAGAATAGAATAGAATAGAATAGAATAGAATAGAATAGAATAGAATAAACAAGGGGGGAAGAGACCTTTGAGATCATGGAGTCCAACCCATCACCCAACACCATCTAATCAACTAAACCATGGCACCAAGCTCCCCATCCAGTCTCTTCCTGAACACCTCCAGGGATGGTGACTCCACCACCTCCCTGGGCAGCACATTCCTAAACAACCCCCCAAAGATCTCAGGGGAAATCAGCCCCAAGAGTAAAAGATTTCCTGCAGATAGATTCATCTCTGAACCTTCTCCAGGCAATAAAAAAAAGAGAACAACAAAACAACCTCTCCCAGACTGTGATGAAGCCACTGATGGTGGCTTTCATGAATTCTGGGGGAGGCTTTTGCTGTTCTTCCTCAAACCCTGCATCCCAGTGGTGAAAGGAGTGTGGAAAGATCTCATCTTGATTTGATGTTTTTCATCAGAAATTCCATTTCTGGCAGAAAAAAATTACCCAAACCAACCAAAAAAATCATGTGAGTGCAGCCAGGACATCCTGACAACCTTCTGCAGGTGCCTTGATTTGAAATCTTCTGCTTCCCTCTCTCCTGACAGCAGCTACCCAAGTGACAGTGTTGGCTGCACAGAGCATTCCGTGGGCCAGAGAAGGACGAACCTGGACTTGCTGCATCCAACCCATCATCCAACACCACCTAATCAACTAAACCATGGCACCAAGCACCCTATCAAGTCTCCTCCTAAACACCTCCAGGCATGATGACTCCACCACCTCCCTGGGCAGCACATACCAATGGCCAATCACTCTCTCTGTGTAGAATTTCCTCCTAACATCCAGTCTTGAACCTCCCCTGTTGCAGCTTGAAGAGGCCCTGCCTCTGCTGCAGTGGGTGAAGGAAGCCACCAGCTGCTCACTGCTCCTTAAACTCAGCTCCACCTTGGCTGACCTGCCTGCCCAGCTCCACTTTGACAGGCTTTTCAAAAGCCTGCTCACAAAATGCACCACAAAAGCAGCTTGTTCTTTCTTCCCTGCAAGGTTGGTCAGGGATTAGCACAGGCTGCCCAGGGAGGTGGTGGAGTCCCCAGCCCTGGAGGTGTTCGAGAAACCTGTGGCCACAGCACATGGGGACATGGTGTAGTGGTCATGGTGGGGTTGGGTCAGTGGTTGGACTTGGAGGTCATCTCCAATGAAATAAATTCTATGATTCCATCATTCTCTGCATCCTCTCAGCCCTTTGCCACCCCATGTGCACGGTGTGGGATACTTGATGAGCAATATGCCCTAGACCCATCCTAGGTCCTTCCCTGGGATGCTAACCAACTGCTTCCCAGTTCCAAATTCATGTTAAAACAGCTGGTCTCCTTTCTCAAGACATGGCCAAGCTCTGACTCCAAAAACATGGAGCATTACCTCCACTTTTTTTTAGGAAGCCAGAGATTGGTGATGATGGAGGTCAGAAAGTCCTCCAGCCTGCTGTATCTGCCCTTCTACTCAGGACTAGTAAGGCCACATCCTGAACACCGGGCTCCATTTTGGGCTCCTCACTCCAAGAAGGAAATTGAGGGGCTGGAGAGTGTCCAGAGAATGGCAACAAAGCTGGGGAGGGGTGTGGAGAACAGCATTGGGGAGGAGCAGCTGGGGGAACTGGGGGTGTTTAGTCTGGAGAAGAGGAAGCTGAGGGGAGACCTCATTGCTCTCTACAGTGAGGTTGCAGAGAGGTGGGGGTTGGTCTGTTCAGCCAAGTGATAAGAAGAAAAGAAATGGCCTCAAGCCAAGTTTAGCTTGGGCACCAGGAAGAAGTTCTTCACCCAAAAGGGTTGTTAAGCCCTGAAACAGGTTGCCCAGGGAGGAGGTGGAGTTCCCATCCCTGGAGGTGTTTAGGATTCGTGCGGATGTGCCGCTGAGGGATGGGGGCTTAGGCAGGGACTCGTCAGTGTTAGTCTAATGATTGGATTGGATGATCTCAAAAGGCCTTTTCCTCTCCAGTCAATTCTGTGGCTGTGTGATCTGCTCCAGCAAGCCCCAGCTCCCAGCTCTGCAGCAGGCCCTGCCTGTTTACCCTGGCAGGGGAAGCGCAGGGACCTGTTGCTCCACGCTGCACAATCAGCTCCCTTGCAGCTTTTTTACTGCTGCAAATCACATTTCAGCAGAAGATGATTTTCACCTTCCTCGTACACTAATGAAAAACCCTTTAATTCAAAGTGTTGACATTAAAGCTCAGGCTGAGGATCTCTTCCCTGGCATACAAATGGCAGCAGCACCCATTGCTTTCCCACGTAATGACAGCTTGAAAGCACTGCTTCATTTTTTTTTATCCTGGGGATTTAACCTGCTTTGCTTTCCTTCAGAATAAAAGAGCAGAGCAGGTGTCACATCCCTGCCCTTATTTCATAGAATCACAGAGTGGCTGGAGTTGGAAGGGACCTCGAAGATCTTCCAGTTCCAACCCCCCCCCCTGCCCTGGGCAGGGACACCTCCCACCAGCCCAGGTTGCTCAAGGCCTCATCCAGCCTGGTCTAAAACACCCCCAGGGATGAGGCAGCCACAACTTCTCTGTGCAACCTGTTCCAGTGCCTCACCACTCTCCTTGTGAAGAACTACCTCCTAATGTGCAACCTAAGTCTGCCCTGCTCTAGTTTCAAACCATTGCCCCTCATCCTGTCACCACAGGCCCTTCTAAACAGCCACTCCCCACCTCTCCTCCTTTCAGGTACTGGAAGGCTGCTCTAAGGTCTCCTTGGAGCATTCTCTTTTCCAGGCTGAACAAACTCAAACTCTCCCAGCCTGTCCCCATAGAGGAGGTTCTCCAGCCCTCTGATTTATCTTTGTGGCCTCCACTGGACCCTCTCCAGCAGCTCCAGGTCCTTCCTGTGTTGGGGGCTCCAGAGCTGGGTGCAGTGCTCCAGGTGGGGTCTGAGTACAGCAGAGCAGAGCAGAGGGGCAGAATCTCCTCCCTTGACCTGCTGCCCACAACACTTTTGATGCAGCCCAGGCCATGGCTGGCTTTCAGGACTGCCAACACACATTGCCAGCTCATGTCAAGCACCTCTTCACCCAGCACCTCCAAGTCCTTCTCTGCAGGGCTGCTCTCAATCCACTCATCACCCAGCCTGGATTTGTGCTCGGGATTACCCCTGCTCAGGGGCAGGACCTTGCACTTAGCCTTGATTGGACTTTGCCTCTGACCCAAACACTGTCTTGACAGCACAGAGGACTAAATCCCAGACTAGCTGGGAGAGAAGGCAGAGGCTTGGTTGGCACAGTGATGTGGGACTGCAAGAAGGATGGAGAGACTGTTTCCAAAGGCCTGCAGTGATAGGACCAGGGGCAATGGTTTCAAACTAATGAACAGATTTAGACTAGATGTGAGGAACAAGTTCTGCACCATGAGGCTGCTGAAACACTGCAACAGGTTGCCCAGGGAAGTGGTTGGGGCCCCACCCCTGGAGATATTCAAGGTGAGGCTCAACAGGGCTCTGAGCAACCTGATCTGGTGGAGGATGTCCCTGCTGACTGCAGAGGGGTTGGATTGGGTGACCTTTGGAGGTCCCTTGCAATCCAAACCATTCTCTGTTCTACATGGAAGAGAACACGAGGATCTTTCCTCCACCTCTCCAAATCTCATTTGCCTTCTTTCACTCTCTTTGACTCTCTTTGCAGCTCAAGCTCTACCTGACCTCCCATCCCTGTCCCAACTACCTACCCCCACTGACTGCGGTCTGAATATGAAGTTCCCAGATGTAATTTGCACATCAGTCCCTCTCTAGAGGATCTCATTTTATCCTGTCCCCATCCAACCTCAAGTTCCTACAGGCTCCTTGAGCACCTCTCCTGCTTTCTCCCAGTGTCCTGCTATCACCCTCAGGATGAAGGCCTGCATGTGTGGTTGTTTAGCCTGGAGAAGAGGAGGCTCAGGGGAGACATTATTGCCATCTACAACCACCTGAAGGGAGGTTGTAGCCAGGTGGGGGTTGGTCTCTTCTCCCAGGCAACAGTGATGGAGGGAGAGGACACAGTGTCAAGCTGTGCCAGGGGAAGTTTAGGCTGGATGTCAGGAAGAAATTCTTCCCAGCAAGAGAGATTGGCCATTGGAATGTGCTGCCCAGGGAGGTGGTGGAGTCACCATCCCTGGAGGTGTTTAAGAGGAGACTGGATGAGGCCTTGATGCCATGGTTTAGTTGCTTGGATGGTGTTGGGTGATAGGTTGGACTTGATGATCTCTGAGGTCTTTTCAAACCTGGTTCTGTATTCTGTATTCTGATTGCATGTGGTCAGCTCATGTGGGGAAGCTTTGCTCCCCTCCTAGGGTCTCATCCTGGAGGTGCTTCCTGAGGATGCTTCTGGTCCAGCTATGCATGAGGGCTGTTGAAGCTGGAAGGAAGTGACTTAGAAGCAGATAGGAGATCCATCATGGAGCTCTGCAGCATGCACATGCCCAGGCAGTCACCATGCTCAGGTTTTTCTCTGTGAATGCAGCTGTGAAACGCAGATGTGTCTGAGCCCTCTTGCCTTCAGGTGAGGCACAGTGGCTGTCCGGCAGGAAGCTTGCCTGCTTTCTCCTTACCTCCTGTGAACAACCCTCCCGACCACAGAGGAGCCAAGAAGCCTTTGCATTGCTGGAAAGATGCTTGGGAGTAGCTGATGTGAATCACTGCCAAGCATGCAGACCTTTAAAGTGGCTCTAGATACTTGCTAGATTAGGAAGATGAATCACAGCCATCGTGACCTCTACGTGTGGCTGGCAAGTCGCTCTCCTGTCACCTAGTGAGCAATCTGTTTTTCATGAACCCAAAATAACAATGTTTAGGAATAGTTGGGGGGGGGGGTTTCACTCTTTTTTTTCCCCCCTTCTCCAGCTCTGTGTGAGTCACTAGCATTGAAGCAAAAGGAGGAGGAATCCTCTGCATAGAGCCGCACACGGCTCTGGGAGCAGGCACATCTGAAGCAGGAGCTGTCCAGCCTGGCCGGGTCGAGATTGATGTCCCAGCGATCTCCCTCCTTTTGCCGGGCTGACCGACTTGGCACACGAGGGAAGAGCTGGGAACCGGCAGTCCCTGCTGCCAGCCCCACGTGGTGTGCACCTCTTCATCCCCAGATTATCTCCTGTGCTTCCTCCTGTCAGCTCATTTGCCTCCCTAAGATGAGGCTGGCTTGGATCCCACGGCGAACACTCTGGCTGCTGCCAGCCCCCTGCCAAAGCTTCCCTCTCAGACCTGAAACAGGAGCAGGCTGTAGGCTTGACGTTTTTCAGCAGCTAAGCCAAACTATAGAGGAAAGGATATTTTTACCCTTTCCCCCTCCCCACCCCGTGCCCTTTTTCCTCCTCGTGTCTGTTGACTCCTGGCTTCCTCTGCCTCACCACCACCAGCAGCAAGCTAATCAAACTCAAACGTCACCAGTTCAATAACTGCCCTGTCAATGTGTGTTGGTTCCAAATGGCTTCGAGCAACAGGGCTGCAGGGTCAAAGCCTTGCCCTCAGAGACCCTTTGAAGGAAAAGGAGGAAGCTGCAGTGAGGGGTTTAAGGCTGAAAGTTGTGGGGGTTTATCTCCCTTCTTTTCCTAGGCACTTCCTCGGTGTTTACTGACAGCTCAGCTCTTCCCTGGCTGTTTGTTTGCAGTGCATCTCTGCCAGCTGCAACTTCCAGGTCAATATTCCACGGAAAGGCAGGATGGCTTCCCTGCTGTGACCACCCCACCACAGTCAGGGGGATGTGTTGATGAGATCCAGCTCTCCCAAGTCCCTCCAGGAGCCCCTTGGGTAGCATGGAGGGAGGAGATCACAATACTGGGAAGGATTGCATCTTCATCTGTCTATATCTCTCTCTCCTTCCCTCTCTCTCTCCATCATCTATCTACCTACCTATCTATCTCTTTTTCTATCTCTCTCTCCATATCATCTATCCATCCATCTATCCATCCATCCATCCATCCCTCCATCCATCCATCCCTCCATCCATCCATCTCTCCATCCATCCATCTCTCCATCCATCCATCCCTCCATCCACCATCTGCCATCTATCTATTTAATTTTTCTTCACTGCAAGAACCAAAACCAATCTGAAGCAACCAGAAAACTGAATTGCTCCATTTAAATCCCAGAATCCCAGCATGGTAGGAGTTGGAAGGGACCTCTGGAGATCATCCAGTCCAACTCCCCCCGCTGCTCAGGCAGGGCACCCACAGCAGCTTGCCCAGCAGCACAATGCCCAGGGGAGGTTGGAAGCTCTCCACACAAGGAGACTCCACAGCCTCTCTGGGCAGCCTGCTCCAGGCCTCCAGCAGCCTCACACCAAACAACTTTCTCCTCCTCTTCACATGGAACCTCCTGGCTGCCAGTCTGTGCCCATTGCCCCATGTGCTGTCCCTGGGCACCACTGAGTCTGGCCCCAGCCTCTTGCCCCCCACCCTTTAGCTATTGATGAACATTGATTAAAGAACAATTTGATAGCAGCAGATTTGCAAGAAGAGGGGAAGAGAGCAAAGGCACCACATGAGGACCAGACCTTCACTGGTGTATCTGCATCTACCTGGATGGTTGGGTCTTTGGCAGTGCTTGGACTTCCAGCCACTGCCTCTGAAGGGCCCAGGCCAGCAGCACAGAGCCCAGAGATGATGCTCAGGGACCACAAACCCTGCCCAGTCCCATTGCACTGCTGAAGCAGCCTGCAGATACAGGCAGTGCACAGCACCCTGAAAACCACCCAAAGCTGCTACACATCCTCTGTGCATCCTCACATTCCCTTGCAGAGGGGACCTGGGCTATCAGCCTTAAACCTTCTTGCCCACCTCCACGAGGGAAAGGGCCAGATTCTGACCTACCACCATTTTCATTTCTTCTCCCAGGCAACCAGCACCAGAACAAGAGGACACAGTCTCAAGCTGCACCAGGGGAGGTTCAGGCTTGAGGTTAGGAAGAAGTTCTTCATAGAAAGAGAGATTGGCCATTGGAATGTGCTGCCCAGGGAGGTGGTGGAGTCACCATCCCTGGAGGTGTTTAGGAAGAGACTGGATGGGGAGGTTGGTGCCATGGTTTAGTTGATGAGATGGTGTTGGGTGATAGGTTGGACTCCATGATCACAAAGGCCTCTTCCAACCTGGTCTATTCTATTCTATTCTATTCTATTCTATTCTATTCTATTCTATTCTATTCTATTCTATTCTATTCTATTCTATTCCATTCCATTCCATTCCATTCTATTCCAACCCCAGGGCTGAGCTGTGCCTCTGCTCCCCAGGGGAGGCCAAGAGGGTGTTTTCATCAGGACCCCCCTGCCAGGCACAGTGCCAGGGATGTGGCAGCAAAGGAGCCCAGCAGCAGCACCTGGGGAGCCCTGAGCCAGCAGGGCTCATGCTGGGAGGGGCAGCCACAGAGAGGAGCAGAAATGCTCCTTATTAATACAGAAATTTATGCTGCCTATAAAATACCTTCCCAGTGACATATTTAGTAACCCAATTAATACTCCACGACAGGCAGCTCAGTGTAACTAATTCCAGTCTGTATGCTCTCTTTATAGGGAAATAAATGGCTTGATGCTGTGGTATTGATCTCTGTGGCCACAGGATTTCAGAGCACAACCTTCCATCCATCCCAGCACCACCCCCCCAGGAAGCTCCACAGGCTTCAATTCCACCTGCAAGCGATTCGTCCCTGCCTGCTGCACGGCAGGGAAGGGGCAGCCCCAGGAAAGAAGAGCAGGGGAGGTGTGGGCTGTGGGTCTGGTGGATGGGATGGGATGGGATGGGATGGGATGGGATGGGATGGGATGGGATGGGATGGGATGGGATGGGATGGGATGGGATGGGATGGGATGGGATGGGATGGGATGGGATGGGATTGGTGGCTGCAGCCCCACATCCCCTCCTCTGAAGAGCCAGCTCCATTCCACAGGTCTTCAGCCCAGTCCTATGCCACGATGACAGAATCACAGAATTGCCTGGGTGGGAAGAGAGCTCTGAGCTCACCCAGTCCAACCAGCAACCCACCCCCACCATGGTCACTAACCCATGTCCCCAAGTGCCACGGCCACAGGCTCCTTGAACACCTCCAGGAGCAGTGACTCCTCCACCTCCCTGGGCAGCCTGTTCCAGAATGATGGGGACATCATTGTGCCTAGAAACCAGCACCCAGGCAGGGCCTTCCCAAATGTGTGCAGTGATGGGGGCCATGGTGCTGGCTTCCAGCTCTGTGGCAGCATTGCCACGGAAACCAACACTGTTGGCTGTTTTTCGTCCTGATCTCCAAACCCAGCCCATAGCATCACTGCTCCCATCCACAGTGCCTGGGGGGAGATCCTCCCAACAGCAGCTGATGTGCCCACAGCAGAGCCTGCCCTAGCCCTGAGTGAGACCACAACCACTCTGCTCTCACCTGCTTGCAGCTTTCCAAGGCTGCCCAGCAATCCATATAGGATACCTCGGTGGGATGTCACTTCACACCTGCACTCCTCACCCTCAAAAACACCCCCTTGTGCCTAGGACGGCTGCTGAGCTGCTGCTGCTGGCAGGGGAAGGGAGGGAAGGAAGAAGAAGGGAAGCTTGCAGCCTGTGAGGCTGCCCATACTGTGAGACATACCTTGGGGGGGGGATGTCACATCAGACTCCCCACCCTCAAAAACACCCTCTTGGCAACCACCACCCCCAGGTCCTCAATGCAGCATCAGCTGCTCAGGCAGGAGGCTCACCAGAGGAGACCCAACGCCCACGAGCAGCTTGCTGGGTGAGGAGCCGGCAGCAGGGTCTGGAAGCAGGAGAAGAAGCATCAGAGCTCACGGGAGGGCTGGCAAGGGACGGGCAGAGCGATGTGCCGGTGTTTCCTGGAGGGAGGGGAGGGTGGCCGTGGTGCTGGCTGCGCGCAGGGAGGTGGCTGGAGCCAGCGCCGGGGACAGCAGCGTGTGGGAAGAGGCTGCGCGCCGCAGCGAGGGGGCTTCGAGCAGAGCAGTCACTCTCTGCCTCCCTACTTTCTGACATCCAAAGGCTGCATTTTCATTATTCATCCCCCTTCAGGGGAACTATCTCATAATAATAAAACCGTCAGAAGGAATACACAGATACATACATCCACCGAAGCAGGAGCTGCCACGGGGCCGGGAGAGACCTGCCGGCTGACGGGCCCCGGGGCCGCCCCCTCGCGTCCCCACCACGCTGTGTGACACTCGGCTCCTGCCCCATGGGGCAGGGGAGCTTCACAGACTCGTGGAAGCATGGAATGGTTTGGGTTGCAAGGGACCACGAAGCTCATCCAGCTCCAACCCCCCGCCTGCCATGGGCAGGGACACCTCCCACCAGCCCAGGATGCTCATCCAGCCTGGCCTTAACACCTCCAGGGAGAAGGCAGCCACAGCCTCCCTGGGCAACCTGTGCCAGTGTCTCACCAACCTCACTGGAAAGAATTTCTTCCTCCTCTCCAATCTGCCCTCCTCAAGCTGCAATCCATTGCCCTTCATTCTATCACTCCAAGCCCTTGTCCAAAGTCCCTCCCCAGCACTCCTGTAGCTCTCTTCAGGTACTGGAAGGCTGCTCTGAGGTCTCCCTGGAGCCATCTCCTCTCCAGGCTGAACAGCCCCAGCTACCTCAGCCTGTCCCCATAGGTGAGATGCTGCAGCCCTCTGATTGTCTTCATGGCCCTCAGCTTTGAGGTTTGCTTGAGGGTACCTGGTACCAGGGCACCACAGCTCTCTGCATCCATTATCCAAGCTCCTGATTGGCTGAAGGCTCTGCTGTATCCTGGTGCCTCTGGTGTCCCTCTCTCCATCTCTTTTTGTTTCTGGCCCAGGCATGAGCTGAGTATCCCAAACTGCTTGCAGAATGGCGTGGGTTGGAAGGGACCTCTGGAGACCATCCAGCCCAAACCCCTGCTCAAGCAGGACACCCACAGCAGCGTGCCCAGGATGAAGTGTCCAGCTGGGTTTGGAATGTCTCCAGAGAAGGAGACTCCACAACCATGCTCCTAACACACAGTGTCATGCCAAAGAACCCTGGGATGTGCAGAGGCAGGCACAAGCTGCAGAGAAACACCTTGGCAACGTGGGCAGTGGCACTGAGGCACCCTCAGCACCAAGCTGTGTGGTGCAGCTGACAGCTGGAGGGAAGGGATCCATCCAGAGGGACCTGGACAGGCTGCAGAGCTGGGCCCAAGCCAACCTCAGGAAGTTCAACAAGGCCAAGGGCAAGGTCCTGCAGCTGGCTCAGGGCAATCCCAAGCACCAATTATAGGCTGGGCAGGGACTGGCTTGAGAGCAGCCCTGGAGAAAAGGCCTTGGGGGTGCTGGGGGAGGAGAAGCTCAGCAGGAGCCAGCAGTGAGCACTTGCAGCCCAGAGAGCCAAGCAGAGCCTGGGCTGCAGCAAGAGAAGTGTGGCCAGCAGGGGAGGGAGGGGATTCTGCCCCTCTGCTCCACTCTGCTGAGACCACAGCTGCAGCTCTGGGGCCAGGTCTGGAGCCTTTGTGCCAGGAAGGGTCTGGAGGTGCTGGAAGGTGTCCAGAGAAGGGCCATGAGGATGAGCAGAGGGCTGGAGATGCTCTGCTCTGGAGACAGCCTGAGAGAGTTGGGGTTGTGCAGTCTGGAGAAGAGAAGGCTCCCAGGGTGGAGGGCTTGTTTCATTTGATATTCATAGAAGCACAGTCATAGAATCCCCCAGGTTGGAAGGGACCTCCAAAGCTCATCCAGTCCAACCCCCTGCAGTCAGCAGAGACATCCCCAACTAGATCAGGTTGCCCAAAGCCCTGTTCTGCCTCACCTTGAATATCTCCAGGGTCTCAACCACCTCCCTGGGCAACCTGTTCCAGTACTCCACCACCCTCCTGGTGTAGAACTTGCTCCTCAATCTGCTCAGGTTTTAGATTGGGCAGAGTGGGATCCCCTGGGTATCAGAGCACTGCATCTGCTTCCACTCAGGAGCCCTCAGCTCTTCTTACCAGCAGACACTTGCAAAACTCAGCCTTTGCCAGCGTGGGAGTGGAGGGAAGCTGACAGACCCCCCCCCCTCCCCTGCAGACTGCTTGTGCTTGAGTGCATATTATGTCAAAAACCAGAGGGAAGAAGTCTTTGCCAAGCCAACCCTCGAGTACATCTGAGGTCCTTCCTGCTAAATCAATATTGGCAATGCCTGCTGCTCTCCACCTGGGATGGGAGGAGGGAGGGAAAAAAAGTCAGCAGCAGCGAGGCTGCTTTTGCTCTAATATTGCCTTGGATGTCACCTCCTCCTCAGAACAAATACTTCATCATTTGAGGTTTCTGGGAGAGCTCTTCAGTTACAGCAGGACCTAAGCTCCTGCCAGAAGGGGCAGTTGCTGTTCCCTTTGCCAGGCTAACACTTATTTCTTGAGGAATAACTCACTGCTTTTTCCAGGTCCTTCTAAAGCAAGCTTTGTGTTCTCCTCGGCTTCAGCTTGAGTCTCAGTCTCTCTTGACACTGAAGGGACCTCTTGGACCAGCTCAGCCTACCTTGCAGGCAAAACCCATGGCACCTGCAGCTGGAAAAGGGCATTTCATCCTCATAGTATCAGTCAGGGTTGGAAGGGACCACAAGGATCACCCAGTTCCAACCCCCCTGCCATGGGCAGGGACACCCCACACTAGATCAGGCTGGCCAGAGCCTCCTCCAGCCTGGGCTTAAACACCTCCAGGGATGGAGCCTCAACCACCTCCCTGGACAACCCATTCCAGGGCTTCACCACTCTCATGGGGAAGAACTTCCTCCTCACCTCCAGCCTGAATCTCCCCACCTCCAGCTTCATTCCATTCCCCCTAGTCCTATCCCTACCTGAGATCCTGAGAAGTCCCTCCCCAGCCTGAGCAGCTTTTGCCAGGCTTTGGCAGCATCTTTCAGGAGGTGGCATGAAGAAGATTCCTGGTAGCCTCTTCAGCCTCCCATTCCCAGCTGGGTCTTTGTGTGTAGAGACTTGGCCAAAGAATCACTTTTAGTCGAATAGAGAAGCATGGAATGGGGTGGGCTGGAAGGGACCTTAAAGACCAGCCAGTTCCAACTCCCTCTGCCATGGGCAAGGAATGCTTCCTTCTAAATCAGGCTGCTGAAGGCCTCATCCCTATTACAGGAAGGATGTGCAAGTGCCGGAAGGTGTCCAGAGAAGGGCCAGGAGGATGAGCAGAGGGCTGGAGCTGCTCTGCTCTGGAGACAGACTGAGAGAGTTGGGGTTGTGCAGGCTGGAGAGGAGAAGGCTCCCAGGAGACCTTCCTGTGGCCTTCCAGTATCTGCAGGGGGCTCCAAGAAAGCTGGGGAGGGACTTTGTAGGGTGTCAGGGAGGGATAGGACTGGGGGGGCTGTGGGGGTGGTGGAACAAAACTAGAAGTAGGGAGATTGAGATTGGATGTGAAGAAGTTGTTCCCCATGAGGGTGGTGAGAGCCTGGCACAGGTTGCCCAGGGAGGTGGTGGCAGCCTCCTGCCTGGAGGTGTTTGCAGCCAGGCTGGATGTGGCTGTGAGCAACCTGCTGTAGTGTGAGGTGTCCCTGCCCATGGCAGGGGGTTGGGACTGGCTGAGCCTTGAGGTCCCTTCCAGCCCTGACAATTCTGTGATGCTATGATTCCTCCAGCCTGGCTTTGAGCACCTCCAGGGGAGGGGGAAATGCACAACCTCTCTGGGCAACCTGTGCCAGTGTCTCACCCCTCTCCTAACCAAGATGTTTCCCTTCAGCTGCTTGTGCAATTGTGCTGCTGCTGTTGGTGTAGTCTTGCTGTGCTGTGTGGTGACCAAACAGCCTGCTCAGCCTGCAGGTAGCTCCATGCAAGAAGTCCATGAGTGGAGGCTTCAAACCTCACCTTTCAGGTGCCACTGGAAGAGCTCCAGGCCAAAGCCTGGCCCCAGCTGGTATTTGTCTCCTGGTGTGTCTCTACTCCCAGCAATGTAAACAGCAATAAAGACCTCTGAAAGCAGCAAGAGGGGACATCATCTGGAGCCTGATGAACTGCTTACAACCCTTCAGCCTCTGAGTGACAGCACAGAGCCAAGTGGTCATGGGAATATACTTAGGGAGATCTTGGCTAGACTACAAGAGGATTAATGGCAGGGGAAGGATTTTCTTTGTCTTAGAGATTTTTTTGGACAACTCCAGTCAATTGCAGTAAGCCTGGATAATTGCTGTGTGTGGCTCTTCCCCAGATCCCATCAACAGCTGCAATTTCACCACTTCCTACAAGCAAACAAGGTGAGGGTGAGCTGCTCTGCTTCTGGAACATCAGCAGGTGTGAGCCCAGCTGAGGCTACAAAGATGCTGAGGGGCCTGGAGCAGCTCTGTGGCCAGGAAGCCAATGTTCTCCTGGGGTGCATGAAGATGAGCGTGGCCAGCAGGTTGAAGGAGGTTTTCCTCCTCCTCTACTCTGGCCCCAGGGAGGCCACTTCTGCAGTACAGGGTCCAGCTCTGGGCTCCCCAGTTTAAGAGAGACAGGGAACTGCTGGAGAGAGTCCAGCAGAGGCCACAGAGATGCTGAGGGGCTTGGAGCAGCTCTGGGAGGAGCAAAGGCTGAGAGCCCTGGGGGTGCTGAGCCTGAAGAAAAGCAGCCCCAGAGGGGAGCTGAGCAATGCTCAGCAAGAGAGAAAGGAGCTGTGGGGGGCAAGAGGCTGGGGCCAGACTCTGCTCAGTGGTGCCCAGGGACAGCACAAGGGGCAATGGGCACAGACTGGCACCCAGGAGGTTCCAGGTGGAGAGGAGGATCAAGTTGTTTTTGTGAGGGTGCTGGAGGCCTGGAGCAGGCTGCCCAGAGAGGTTGTGGAGTCTCCTTGTGTGGAGAGCTTCCAACCCCCCTTGGGCATTGTGCTGCTGGGCAAGCTGCTGTGGGTGCCCTGCTGGAGCAGGGGGCTTGGGCTGGGTGATTTCCAGAGGCCCCTTCCAACCCCACCATGCTGGGATTCTGTTTAGGGATGCCCTCTCTGCAGGCACCAGGTGGACCACCTTTGTAGCTGGCATGCAGTTAAGGCCCTTCCTGCCTGCTCAGGGTGGCTGAGCAGCACAGCCAGGAATGAAAGCTCCTTGCAGCAAACTCCTGCCCACTAGAATCCTCTTGTATCTTTGCTGCTAGTGACTACAGGGCTTGTAATAAAATGTCTTCTCTGTGTGGCTTCCTGAGCTGAGGCATCCAGCTTCCAGGCATTTAGGTAAAGAAAGGCAAGAATAAATGATTAGCAGGGGTTTGAATAAATCCTGACGGGGTCTTTTAGCCTGACAGATCCCCAGGGGTTGTTTATTACTGTGCCTTGTAACTCACCCAACCTGCTTTATGGCCATGCTTACAGCTCTCTATGAAATGTCTGCAACACACTTGGAGAATCAGAGAATTCCAGACTGCTTTGGGTGGGAAGGGACCCTTAAAACCCATCCAGCCCAACCCCCCTGCAGCCAGCAGGGACATCTGCAACTAGAGCAGGTTGCTCGCAGTCCCAAATGACCTAACCTGGAATGGTTCCAGGGATGGGGCAGCTACCACTCTCTGGGCAGCTTGGGCCAAGCTCTCCCCACCCTCAGTGTCAAACATTTCTTCCTTCTCTCCAGTCTGACTCTTCTTCTTTGAGTTCAAACCACCACCCCTGGTCCTGTCACAACAGCCCCTGCTCACAGCTCTGTCCCCAGCTTTCTTCTGGGGACACAGTGCCACAGCCAGTCCCCTCTTGAACACCTCCAGGGATGGGGACTCCACCACCTCCCTGGGCAGCACATCCCAATGGCTAACAACTCTCTCTGGGAAGAACTTTCTCCTCACCTCCAGCCTAAACTTCCCCTGGTGCAGCCTGAGACTGTGTCCTCTTGTTCTGGTGCTGGGTGCCTGGGAGAGGAGACCAACCCCCTGCTGGCTACAACCTCCCTTCAGGTAGTTGTGGAGAGCAATAAGGTCTCCCCTGAGCCTCCTCTTCTCCAAGCTAACTCCTCCTAGCCATGTCCCACAGCAGCAGCACTTCATGCTGGTCCCTGGTCATGTGCTAAGCTCCTTGCAGGCTCTTGCTGGGCTGAAGGAAGTGCAGGCTTCTCCAGGAGCTGTGCTGAGGACAGCAGTGGGCTCATTTGTGGTCAGCCCCTCGTTATCCTCACCCAAAAGCAGGAGGCACCTGGCTGGAGGTGCTGGGTCAGCTGTGGGTGCTGAGCAGCCTGCTGGGGTTTTTTGAGGAGGGGGAGGAAGCTGCTCCTCTTTAGTGTGGCTAATATCAGCAGTTGGCAAAAAATAGCAGCAGCAGCAGCAGGCTCCTGAGCCCCACGGTCTGGAGGCACGTTGTGCTCAGCCTGGATCTTGCAGAGAAAGGGAATTGCAGCTTGGGACTAAGACATGAATTGAACTCCTCTATTTTTTTCATGCTGTGGCTCCAGCAAGAGACTGCAGCTAAAAAAACGACCGAGGTAATTAATTACCAAAGTCTGTCGCCTGCTGCAGGACCAGAAGGAGGGAGAAAACAAGGCTGAAGAGGACAGCATTCCCCACAGACGTGGGAAGATCAGGCTGAGGAAGCCTTCTGCTCCACCATCACGCAGTCTCTGTTCACATGAGCTTAGGAGACAGCCAGGCTTGGCCAGGTAAGAACAGGATACAAGGAGGAAGCCCTCAAAGCCTTCGCAGGCTGCTCGCCTCCCAGGGTACCTCAGGCTGGGAGCATCCCTGCCATGCTGGGGCCCTGCAGTGCCACCCACCCTAGGTCACAGAGGTCACACTCCTCACTGAGCAAGGATCAGGTGATGTCAACCCCTAGTCCATGCTGCTGGCTGGAGGGGCTTGAAGCCGGTCAGGAAGTGATAGGACTGGGGGGGATGGAGCAAAACTGGAAGAGGGGAGATTGAGATTGGCTGTCAGGAAGAAGTTGTTCCCCATCAGGGTGGTGAGAGACTGGCACAGGTTGCCCAGGGAGGTGATGGCAGCCTCATCCTTGGAGGTGTTTGCAGCCAGGCTGGATGTGGCTGTGAGCAACCTGCTGCAGTGTGAGGTGTCCCTGCCCATGGCAGGGGGGTTGGAACTGGCTGAGCCTTGAGGTCCCTTCCCACCCTGACACTTCTGTGATTCTATGGTAAAAGAGGGAGCCAGAGCTCCCAGCTGTGCCAGAGAAGATGCTTTTGTCACTTCCCAGATGTGTTTCACAAATCTGGAGGCCATTCCACTAAAACACTGAGCAAACCTACAGTTTTGGTATCAATGGTTGCACCTTTTTCTGACCATAAACATGGTTTCCATTGAACCAGCAGTACAAAGGGTCTTAACTACATGCCAGCTACAAAGGCAGCCCACCTGGTGCCTGCAGAGAGGACATCCCTAAACAGAATCCCAGCATGCTGGGGTTGGAAGGGACCTCTGGAGCTCATCCAGCCCAAGCCCCCTGCTCCAGCAGGGCACCCACAGCACAATGCCCAGCAGCACAATGCCCAGGGGGGGTTGGAAGCTCTCCACACAAGGAGACTCCACAACCTCTCTGGGCAGCCTGCTCCAGGCCTCCAGCACCCTCACACCAAACAACTTTCTCCTCCCCTTCACATGGAACCTCCTGGCTGCCAGTCTGTGCCCACTGCCCCTTGTGCTGTCCCTGGGCACCACTGAGCAGAGTCTGGCCCCAGCCTCTTGCCCCCCACAGCTCCTTTCTCTCTTGCTGAGCATTGCTCAGCTCCCCTCTGGGGCTGCTCTTCTGCAGGCTCAGCACCCCCAGGGCTCTCAGCCTTTGCTCCTCCCAGAGCTGCTCCAGGCCCCTCAGCATCTCTGTAGCCTCTTCTGGACTCTCTCCAGCAGTTCCCTGTCCCTCTTGAACTGGGGAGCCCAGAACTGACTCCAGTACTCTACATGGAGCCTCACTGGGGTTTCCTTCTGGAGCAGTGCAGAGGATTTCTGACTTCTGGGGATGCTCATGGGCTCAGGAGAAGGTAAAGCAGCTAATATATTTAAGGAAATTAAATTAACTAAACTAATTAAATAAATAAATAAATAAAGCAGCAGGAGAAGCAAAAATAGTTTAAACCTCCCAGAGTTATATTTGTCTTAGCTCAGCACATGAAGCATCTCTGAGAGACCAAAGCCAAAGCCTCAGACACCTCCTTTGAGGGCAGCTTGACCACTAGGACAGGTTGCAGCAGAGTTTATTTTCCCCCTTCCTAATCTAGTGCCTAGGATGGCTGCTGAGCTGCTGCTGCTGGCAGGGGAAGGGAGGGAAGGAAGAAGAAGGGAAGCTTGCAGCCTGTGAGGCTGCACATACTAACTGTGAGACATACCTTCGGGGGATGTCACATCAGACCTCCACTCCCCACCCTCAAAAACACCCTCTTGGCAAACACCACCCCCAGCTGCCTGCAAAGCAGTCCCTTCATCCTGCTCCAGGTCTTCAGCTGCTCAGGCAGGAGGCTCACCAGAGGACACCAAATGCCCATGAGCAGCTATCTGGAAGAGGTGATGGCAGCAGGGTCTAGAAAAGGAGAAGAAGCATCAGAGAATACAGAATACAGAATTAACCAGGTTGGAGAAGACCTCAGAGATCATCAAGTCCAATCTGTCACCCAACACCATCAAATCAACTAAACCATGGTACTAAGTGCCTCATCCAGTCTCTTCTTGAACACCTCCAGGGATGGTGACTCCACCACCTCCCTGGGCAGCACATCCCAATGGCCAATCTCTCTTGCTGGGAAGAATTTCTTCCTTACATCCAGCCTAAACCTCCCCTGGTGCAGCTTGAGACTGTGTCCTCTTGTTCTGGTGCTGGTTGCCTGGGAGAAGAGACCAACCCCCACCTGGCTACAACCTCCCTTCAGGTAGTTGTAGATGGCAAGTAGAGCTCACTGGAGGGCTGGCAAGGGACAGGCAGAGTGATGTGCTGGTGTGGACACAGTCTCAAGCTGCACCAGGGGAGGTTTAGGCTGGAGGTTAGGAAGTTCTCCATAGAAAGAGAGATTGGCCATTGGGATGTGCTGCCCAGGGAGGTGCTGGAGTCACCATCACTGGGGGTGTTTAGGAAGAGACTGGATGGGGAGCTTGGTGCCATGGTTTAGCTGATTAGATGGTGCTGGGTGATAGGTTGGACTCAATGATCCCAAAGGTCTCTTCCAACCTGGTTAATTCTATTCTCCTCTCCCTCTCCCCTCCCTCTCCCCTCCCGGGAGGGAGGGAGGGAGGGTGGCTGTGGTGCTGGCTGTGTGCAGGCAGGGGTCTGGAGCCAGCACCGGGGGACAGGTTGCAGCAGAGCTTTTCTCCCCCTTCCCAAACTAGTGCCTAGGATGGCTGCTGAGCTGCTGGTGCTGGCAGGGGAAGGGAGGGAAGGAAGAAGAAGTGAATCTTGCAGCCTGTGAGGCTGCCCATACTAACTCTGAGACATCTGACAGCTGTTCCTTGACTGCTCAGTGGTTTCCCAGCCATCCCAGCTCTCAGCAGGCTGGTGTGAACCTGTGAGCCCAGATGCTCCCAGCTCTGGCTGGTGACACGCCGAAGGACACCTTCCCCCCACGTTTATTCACTTCAGAATGGCCAAAGCAAACACAAAAAGCCCACAAAATGTGGCTGAGTTTTGAACTAATAGCAATTTTGTATGCATTTGACCATTTCTGCCCTGTGTGAGCCAATATCAACTCTCTCTCATTTATCAATTAGCATTTATAAAGTCCTTATCACCATGGAATCCAAACACTGTAAATGGATTAAACAAACCCAACCAAGAACACATCAGCAGGCTGCCTGGGGGGAGCTGGTAACTTCATCCACTCCCAGGCTTTGTGGAACAGCAGTGTGATCTCATTGGGGGTGACAGGGACAGGCAGAGTTTGGAAGGCAGCAGGGATTTAAGGCAGGAGTCATTGAAAAGAATTAGAGCAATTATTCCTGAATGAAGTGGCTCTTTGCTCTTGCCCTGAGTGTGCATGAGGGGAGCTGTTCTGGAAGCCCTGTCCTGGAAGAGCTATCCTGGAAGAACTGTTCTGGAGGAGCTGTTCAGGAAGCCCAATTCTGGAACAGCTGTTCTGGAAGATCTGAAAGACTTACTCTGGAAGCCCTATTCTGAAAGAGCTGTCCTGGAAGACCTGCTCTGGATGATGCATTCCAGAAGAGATCTTCTGGATAACCTATTCTGGATAAACTGTTCTGGATAACCTGTTCTGGAAGAGCTGTTCAGGAAGACCTGCTCTGGATGATGCATTCCAGAAGAGATCTTCTGGATTACCTATTCTGGATAAACTATTCTGGAAGATCTGTTCTGAAGGACCTGTTCTGGATTGTGTATTCCAGAAGAGATCTTCTGTATTACCTATTCTGGAAGAGCTGTTCTGGATTGTGTATTCCAGAAGAGATCTTCTGTATTACCTATTCTGGGAGAGCTGTTCTGAAGGACCTGCTCTGGATTGTGCATTCCAGAAGCAATCTTCTGGCTTACCTGTTCTGGAATCCCTATTCTGGAAGAGCTGTCCTGGAAGACCTGCTCTGGATGATGCATTCCAGAAGAGATCTTCTGGATTACCTATTCTGGACAACCTATTCTGGAAGAGCTGTTCTGGAGGACCTGCTCTGCATTGTGTATTCCAGAAGAGATCTTCTGCATTACCTATTCTGGATAACCTATTCTGGAAGAGCTGTTCTAAAGGACTTGCTCTGGATTGTGTATTCCAGAAGCAATCTTCTGGATTACCTGTTCTGGAAGCCCTATTCTGGAAGAGCTGTCCTGGAAGACCTGCTCTGGATGATGCATTCCAGAAGCGATCTTCTGGATAACCTATTCTGGAAGAGCTGTTCTGGAGGACCTGTTCTGGATTGTGTATTCCAGAAGAGATCTTCTGGATAACCTATTCTGGAAGAGCTGTTCTGGAGGATCTGCTCTGGAAGACTCCACTGTCCAGTAGCTGTGCTCACTAGCTGACACTGATTGGAAGAGCCTGACTTACACATCTGCCCATCACCATGGGGCCATCCACATCAACACAAAGTGCCTGCAAAGCAATGTCAGTGCAGGCTGCTGATGCCTCCAGCCACTCTGAAGTAATTGATGGCAGCCAAATGAAGGTAATTTTCCTGCTGTCATCAGGAGCAGGAGATGTCCCCAAGTGCCTCATCACTTAGCATAAACACAAGCCATTTGCTCCAGAGCTGGCCAACCATGAGCTGGATCGGTGCTTCATCAGTGGGAAGCTGAAATGGGTGTCAGGAGGCTTTGCTGCCAGGATTAGAGAGTGAAACTGGCAAGGGCTGTCTTAACCCAAGAGCATTTTAAGGTTGCAGCTCAAGGAGCAACATGTGGAAAGGAGGATCCTGTTTCCCCATCCTGTCACCTCTGCTGCTATGGAACTAGTGGTGCATCCCACTGCAGCAGGAACAGTGGAACTGCCACCCCATGCTGGTCACATGTGAGGTGCCAGAGCCCTGGAGCAGGCTGCCCAGGGAGGTTGTGGTTCTCTGGAGAGCTTCCAGCTCCCCCTTGGCCATTGTGCTCCCGGGTGCCCTGCTTTAGCAGTGGGGTTGGACTGAATGAGTTCCAGGGGTCCCTTCCAATCCCTACCACACTGTGATTCCGTGAGGCAATCACTCTCTGGGTTGCACAAGCAGGAAGCAGTTGTGATGCTCCTGGAGCTGAGAGAGATGTCATGGGCTGGGCAGCAAGCAGCCATCCCTACTAATGCAGGAGTGGTGGATTTGGGGAGCAGCCCAGTCGCTAATCACCTGCAGCATCTGGGCTGTAGCTACCAGGTATTATCAGGCATTAGATTAATGATCCAGCAGGCAGAGCAAACAATTCACAGCCAAGGCTGGGCTGGAGCCTCACCCCCCCTCCTTCATGGTAATCCTGGATTTGGGGCTTTGTTTTATTGCTGCTCAGGGTCAAGCAGAGACCAAGAGCTGTACAGCTGCCCTCTGCCCAGGGCAAGTGACCCTCTGCCACAGGCCACTGCTTTTTTTTCCCCCCTGTGCTAACAAAGCACCACACAATGTCACCTCAAACTGTCAACAGCAAAAGGGGGGGGGGGGGGGGGAAAGCATAATGAGAATCTAGAGAGGACATTTTTGTTATTCCAGGGATGGGTTAAACCAGGAATATTCATGAGAGATCATTTGTTTATCCAAGTAGCCTTGAGCGCTCATCAGCGAAGGAATGGACTCTTAGTAGCCACAAGTCAATATTTGCCCAGCATTAGCAGAGCAGGAGTGGTCATTTGGGGGCATCAAAGGAGCCACCAGGCTTTGATTTCAGAGAAATCTGCTTGGTTCCCTGCTGTGGTGTGAGAAACAAAAAAACAAAAGCAAACCCAAACAAACCACAAGCAACAACCCCCAACCTCAGTGAATATTGAATGCCACATCAAGGACAAGGGCCCAGGAGCTAAGAGGCTGTTTGGGTGGTGTTTGCACACTGAGCATTTTCATGCTGAATTGGCTTTGGGCTGCAGGTGCCAGCTGAAAATCACCATGGCCATGGGATGCTGCTGATTGCTTAAGCACTGCACAAGCCCACGGAGCACACCGAGCACACACAAGCTGCCTGACCTTTGCTTGCAAGAGGTGGATGGGCTGGCTGCCTGCTGGGCCAAGCATAGCACCCACACCAGGCTGCTCTTGAATCACAGGAGCAAGGAATGGCTTGGCTTGGAAGGGACCTTAAAGATCATCCAGCTCCAACTCCCCTGCCATGGGCAGGGACACCTCCCACCAGCCCAGGATGCTCAAAGCCTCACCCAGCCTGGCCTGGAACACCTCCAGGGAGGAGGCAGCCACAACCTCCCTGGGCAACCTGTGCCAGTGTCTCCCCACCCTCACTGCAAAGAATTTCTTCCTAATATCTGTCACTCAGTTATCTCCTGAGCTTCTCCACCAGCCTGGTTTTGCCCATTGGGTATGCCATGAGTGATGTCTCCATCTTCCCCTGGATGAGTTGTGTTTGGCTTTGCCCTTGGATGCTCACAGGTTGTCAGGAGTTTTTCCCCTTCTTTGCTCCTTGGATGCTCACAGGTTGTCAGGAGTTCCCCCCCCCCCGCCACCTTCTCCTTGGATGCTCACTGGTTGCAAGAGTCTTTTTTTCCCTCTTTGCTCCTTGGATGCTCACTGGTTGCAAGAGTCTTTTTTCCCCTCTTTGCTCCTTGGATGCTCACAGGTTCCAAGAGTCTTTTTTTCCCTCTGTTCTCTTTGGATGCTCACAGGTTCCAAGAGTCTTTTTTTCCCCTTTTGCTCCTTGGATGCTCACAGGTTCCAAGAGTCCTTTTTTCCCCTCTTTGCTCCTTGGATGCTCACAGGTACCAAGAGTCTTTTTTCCCCTCTGTTCTCTTTGGATGCTCACAGGTTCCAAGAGTCTTTTTTTCCCCCTTTGCTCCTTGGATGCTCACAGGTTCCAAGAGTCCTTTTTTCCCCTCTTTGCTCCTTGGATGCTCACAGGTTCCAAGAGTCTTTTTTCCCCTCTTTGCTCCTTGGATGCTCACAGGTTCCAGGAGTCTTTTTTCCCCTCTTTGCTCCTTGGATGCTCACAGGTTCCAAGAGTCTTTTTTCCCCTCTTTGCTCCTTGGATGCTCACAGGTACCAAGAGTCTTTTTTCCCCTCTTTGCTCCTTGGATGCTCACAGGTTCCAAGAGTCTTCTTTTCCCTCTTTGCTCCTTGGATGCTCACAGGTTCCAAGAGTCTTTTTTCCCCTCTTTGCTCCTTGGATGCTCACAGGTTCCAAGAGTCTTTTTTTCCCCTCTTTGCTCCTTGGATGCTCACAGGTTCCAAGAGTCTTTTTTTTCCCTCTTAGCTCCTTGGATGCTCACAGGTTCCAAGGGTTTTTTTCCCCCCTCTTTGCAGTGGGTTGTGGGTTTGCATCATATCTCTGAACATGAAAGCCCTGTCTTGGATGCTCACTCTGGGATTAACTTTTTCTGCCTTACCTCAGGCCACCAAGCTGGAGAAGGGCCTTGAACAGAAGCCTTATGAGGAGCAGCTGAGGGAACTGGGGTTGTTTAGCCTTCCAAAGAGGAAGCTGAGTGAAGATCTCATCACTCTCTACAGCTCCCTGAAAGGAGGTTGGGGTTAGCTTCTTCTCACATGCAACAAGAGTCAGGAGAAGAGCAAATAGCCTGAAGTTGTGCCAAGGGAGAGTCAGGTTGGACATTAGGAAAAATTTCTTCCCAGCAAGGGTTCTCAGGCACTGGAACAGGCTGCCCAGGAAGGTGGTAGAGTCACTGCCTCTGGAGGTGTTCAAAAGCCCTGTGGATGTGGTGCTGAGGGGGGTGGCTCAGTTGCAGTGGCTTAGCAGCAGCAGTGACATTGTGAGCTCTAGTGGAATGGCTGAGCTTGGAGGTCTCAAAGGTCTCTTCCAGCCTCAACAGTTCCACAGGCTCACAGGATGTTAGGGATTGGAAGGGACCCTCGAAGATCTTAAAGTCCAATTCCACTGCCTGAGCAGGACCAGAGAATCCAGCACAGGTCACTCACTCAGGAACACATCCAGATGGGGCTGGAAAGTCTCCAGGGAAGGCAGCCTGTCCCAGTGCTCTGTGAGCCTCACAATGAAGAATTTCCTCCTCATGTTGAGGTGGAACCTCCTGTGCTGGAGTTTGTATCCATTGCCCCTTGTCCTACCACAGGGTTCCATGATTCTCCGATCAGCAGACCCACATCTAAAGCCACGGCAACAAACCTCCAGCAGAGCCAGGCTTCCTTGGAGCAGCTTGTGCTGTCTGAAAAGCCTCAGCAGCTGGGAGCACATCCAGAGAGCCGAGGAGATGGGCACACATCACCCCTGAGAGCTGTTCTGCAGCAGCGAGGTGGCAGGGGCAGGGAGAGGAGCACGGCAGCGATGAGCAGGTCTCCGGCAAACAGCTGTAAAGGGGCTGTACCACAGCTGCTGTGCCAGGTGGTGAGAGCACAGAAGGGCACTGGGAAATAGCTGAGAGCAGGCTGTGAAGCCAGTGAGTGCTCCTGTCGAGAAGCCTCTCCAGCTGCCAGCACTGCTGCCTCGGCCCCAAAATATCCACACCACATCCCCCGCTCCTGCCACCCACCACCCCTTCCTCCAGGCACCTGCTCCACCCTGGTCACGCTGCTGACCAAGCAGCCCCCACTCCCTCCATCCTCACCAGCATGCCAGGACCTTGCACAGCAGCACAGTGCTTCATTCCAGCTGTCTCCATCCTTTTCCTGCTGCTTCAAGGCTTGCAGCTCACATTTTCTGGGCTTGCATTTCACGGCCCAGCAGAACTTTGCTCTCAGGAAACCTTTGTGTTAGGAACACCAGAGAAGGAGCTGCAAGTCAGTCTGCTCAGATGATAGTATCAAGTGAGAGGACACGAGGAAATGGCCTGAAATTGTGCCAGGGGGAGGTTTAGGTTGGAGATTAGGAAAAATTTCTTTGCTGCAAGAGTGGTCAAGGATTGCAAGAAGCTGCCCAGGGAGGTGGTGGAGTCCCCATCCCTGAAGGTATTCAGTGCCATGGTTTAGTAGGCATGAGGTCTTGGGTGACAGGTTGGACTTGATGACCTTTGAGGTCTTTTCCAACCTTGTTGATGCTATGATTCAAGAAACCTGTGGCCATGGCACCTGGGGACATGTTTTGATGGCCATGGTGGGGTTGGGTTGATGGTTGGACTGGATGACCTCAGAGAATGATCTGAGAGGCCTTTTCCAGCCTAAACAATTCTGCACAGAACACCTTTACTGCAGCCCTTAATGCATGGTGACAACTTTGTGTCTAGGTAAAAGGGGGAACAATACAGTGACAGAGCTTCCCTGATGCTTCCTTTGTGTAAGTGTGGGGTCACCCTAAAGCCCCAGGTCACCCAGCTCCCCTTTGAGGCACCTGACAAGCCTTCCACTTCTCCTGCCCAACAGAATGGAGAGGGTAATGCAAGAAAATCAGTTGGTGCTGCAAAGCACCTCCACCCACAGTGGCAGCAAACATCCCTCCCCACACCTCTCTCTCGTGTGGCAGCTGCTGCAGCACTGACACTTGGGTGCACAGCATTGCACCCAAGGGTGCTTGCTGGGTGCAAATGGTTCCAGGAGGCAGAGCAGTTAGGCAGCACTGCCTGGAGAGGGGCACAGATGGAGCCCTGGGCTGCATCCAGCCATGCTGTCAGAATGCCAGCCAGAGCTGGAGGCATAGCCATGAAGGCACAGCATGAAGCACATGCAGAGTGACAAATAGTCACATCTAGGAGGGGAAGGGTAGGGCAGGGGAGGGTGCACACCTCTGCTGCCTGCTGAGGAGGGTCTGCAAGAAGAGCCTCTGCTACCTGCTGGGCACCAAGGGGGCGATTCTGAAATGAATCCTTGTAAGCTGTGTGAAGGGAGGTTCAGGTTGGGTAGTAGGAAGAATTTCTTCCCAGCAAGGGTTCTCAGGCATTGGAACAGGCTGCCCGGGGAGGTGGTGGAGTCCCCACCCCTGGAGGTGTTTAAAAGCCACCTGGATGTGGTGCTGGGGGATGTGGTTTAGTGGCAGCGGCTTAGCACTTAGTCGTGGTGACACTGGGAGCCTTAGCAGCAGCGGTGGTCTTGTGAGCTCCAGGGGAGGGGGTGGACCTGATGATCTCCAAGGTCTCCTCCAACCTCAACAGTTCTATTTTTTCAGGTTCCCAATTAGCAGGTACGGGCTGCCGCGCCAGGCTGAAAACAGCAAAAGGAAGTGCTTGCCTGAGCCCAAAAGCTGGGGCAGCTCCTGCCTGGGGCTCAGCTGGGTGTCTCCTGCAGCGTGCAAGAGGCAAGAGCAGCACATCCTCCCCCCGCTTAGCCTGGACAGTCGGCAGCAGGTCCACCCAGCTGCGAGGGTTTAGCAGGAGAACTGCCCTCGGAGGCAGCGCTGGAGCAGCGGTGGCACGGCAATTTGTATCTGGCACAAACACCGGCAGAAGGAAAAAAAGCCCCGGCAGCACGCCGCTGCTTTCTGCACTTCCACCGCGACCCCGCAACCGCAGCTCACAGCTGACACAAATCCTGCGCTTGCGGAGGTGACCCAGCGCCAGCCACCTGGCTGCGGTGGCTCTGTGCAGCAAGGCACGGCTCCAGCAGATTGATGGGAGAAGCTGTGCGAGGCAGAGAGCCCAGCTCGGTCGCAGAGGGAGCTGGAGATGTGTTCTCCTCCCCTCCCAGGGGGCTTTCACGCCGCTGCGGAGCTCTCGCTGTGGAATCCGTGCTCCAGCCAGCTCTCATTTTCTTCCCCTGCCCTGTCAGCGGGAAGCAAGCGCTGCCGGCAGAGGTGTGTGCCTGGCTGGTGTGCGGCAAGAGCCTCTCCGACTCGGGCTGGGCGTGCTGGCTCTTGCTCTCCAGGCTGGCTGCACGCAGGCAGCGCCCAGGGCCGTGAGCCGGGCTCCCTGTGCTCAGCAGCCTTTTCTCTCTCAGGCTGGGGCTCCGGGCTTCCATTCCCTCTTATCTGCCACAATTATCCTGGCAGACCTGATTCATCTCCACTGCCTGCAGTTCTGGTTCCTCTGGGAGCAGCAGGGATACCTGGTGACATACAGCCTCCTTAAGGCAAAGGAGGATTTGGAACCAAAGCCAGAGTAGCACTTGGGGAGGGGAAAAAAAAAAGGAAGAGATCGTTAAAAAAACAACCACCTCCACACCCTGAAACCTAAGCCTCATCACCCTGCACAAGTGCTGCTCTCCTTCCTGAGCCACTGCTGGGGCTGGTGTTTCTGAGGCTTTGCACCCGGGTAGGGAGGGTCCCTTCAAATGCAAAACTAGGCTGTGATGTGTGCAGGACCATGGGAAGGAGCAGGGGAGATGCAGCCAGCACCTATAAACATCCTCATCAGGCCCAGGAGAAACACTGAGAGTGTGGCATGAGGATAGCAGAATGACAGTCTGCATCTGAAGGGCTGGAACAGGTCCAGAGAAGGGCAACAAAGCTGGGGAGGGGTCTGGAGAAAGGGTGAGGAGCAGCTGAGGGAACTTCTCAGGAACTTCTGAAGGGACTTCTCAGGATCTCAGGTAGTGATAGGACTAGGGGCAATGGAATGAAGCTGGAGGTGGGGAGATTCAGGCTGGAGGTGAGGAGGAAGTTCTTCCCCATGAGAGTGGTGAAGCCCTGGAATGAGTTGTCCAGGGAGGTGGTTGAGGCCCCGTCCCTGGAGGAGTTTAAGCCCAGGCTGAATGAGGCTCTGGCCAGCCTGATCTAGTGTGGGGTGTCCCTGCTCATGGCAGGGGGGTTGGAACTAGATGATCCTTGTGGTCTCTTCCAGCCCTGACTGATACTATGATACTATGAACCTGCAGAAGAGAAGTCTGAGGGGAGACCTTCTGGCTCTCTACAACTCCCTGAATAGAACAGAATAGAATTAACCAGGTTGGAAGAGACCTTTGTGGTCATGGAGTCCAACCTATCATCCAACACCATCTAATCAACTAAACCATGGCACCAAGCTCCCCATCCAGTCTCTTCCTAAACACCTCTGCTGAAAGGAGGTTGGAGCCAGGTGGGGATTGGTCTCTTCTCTCAAGGAACAAGTGTCAGGACAAGAGGAAACAGCCTCAAATTGCACCAGAGGAGGTTTATGTTGGATTTGAGGAACAATTTCTGCCGCAGAAAGGTTGCCAAGGCCTGGCCCAGGCTGCCCAGGGCAGTGGTGGAGACCTCATCCCTGAAGGGTTTTCAAAGCCATGGAGATGTGATGCTGAGGGCCATGGCTTAGTGGTGGACTTGACAGTGTTGGTTTAATGGTTGAACATGATGACCTTAAAGGTCTTTGGCAGGCTGAATGATTCCATGATGCTATCTTGAAGCACAAAGCCACAAACAAGTCTACCTTCTGCCAATGCCTCCCTGGCAATGCCCAGGGGCAATCACACACATCCAGCATCAACACATTTGGAGGCTGACTCCATGCTTCCCTACTCTGATTGGAAAAGGAGAAAGAAAAGAACTTGGGGTTGCTGGTGGATAAGAAGCTTAACAGGAGCCAGCAGTGAGCACTTGCAGCCCAGAGAGCCAAGCAGAGCCTGGGCTGAAGCAAGAGAAGTGTGGCCAGCAGGGGAGGGAGGGGATTCTGCCCCTCTGCTCCACTCTGCTGAGACCACAGCTGCAGCTCTGGGTCCAGTTCTGGAGCCTCTGTGCCAGGAAGGATCTGGAGGGGCTGGAAGGTGTCCAGAGAAGGGCCAGGAGGATGAGCAGAGGGCTGGAACTGCTCTGCTCTGGAGACAGCCTGAGAGAGTTGAGGTTGTGCAGGCTGGAGAGGAGAAGGCTCCAGGGAGACCTTCTTGTGGCCTTGCAGGATCTGCAGGGGGCTCCAAGAAAGCTGGGGAGGGACTTTGTAGGGTGTCAGAGAGGGACTTTGTAGGTTGTCAGGGAGTGATAGGACTGGGGGGGATGGAGCAAAACAAGAAGCCCTCTGATCATCTTCCCAGCCTCCTCTGGACCCTCTCCAGCAGCTCCAGGTCCTTCTTGTGTTGGGGTCCCAGAACTGGAGGCTTTGCTGCAGGTGGGGTCTGAGCAGAGCAGAGGGGCAGAATCCCCTCCCTGTGCTGCTGCTCTCCCTGCTCTGGATGCAGCTCAGCACACAGCTGCCTGCTGGGCTGCCAGGGACCATTGCTGGCTCCAGGGGAGTTTGTCACCAGCTGACACCCCCAGGTCCTTCTTCTCCAGGCTGCTCTCCTGCCACTCTCTACCTACCCTATCTATGTGCTCAGGCTTGCCTTGACCCACGTGCAGGACCTTGTTGAGCTTCACGAGGTCAGCATGGGCCTCGTTTCCTTTGCTGGAGTTTCACCTTGCAGCTCCTCTGAGTCCCCCCTCTGCTACCTCCTGCTTCTCCATCCCAGCTTTAGCAGTAGAGAAGATCTCTGGGCCCAGTGGAAAGGTAATAATTGACTCATATGCAGCATTACACTCTGAGGTTGGATTCATTTTCACACTCCCAGGATGTGCTGCGCCGGAAAGCCGAGGTCTCATCTTCAGCCTGTCGCCCTGCCCGGCGACAACAGCTTCAGGCACACACCAAACAATAAACCAAAAAGGTAAAATAACAAAAATGAAGGAGAAAAAAAAAAAAAAAAAAAAAGAGGGGAGGGGGGAAATATTTCAAGTCAAAAAGCTGAGAATTACCTCAAACCATCTTCTGGAGCCTTTCATTCCCACGTCAGGAGCTGGCTCCCGCAGCGCGCTGGGAAGGCAGAAGCCCTGCGACGCTTTCAGGGGGTAGGATGCAGCAGCATTTCTCATTGCAATTAGGGGGGGAGCAGTGCAATTAGATTCCTCAGCCTGGGCTGGAAAGGAAACACGTTTCTTGCCTCAGGGTGAAGATCTTAGCAGGATTCATCAGCACTCACATCTTCAGGATCTTCTGCCAGGTTGGCCCCGCAGCAGCCTGGTTGCCAGGGGAAGTTGCTAGATTTATTAATCTATTCTCCAACTAATCCTCCTTGCCCCAGAAGGGAGAGGGGAATCAGAGCTGTCTCAGCAATGCTGTTCTGCCTTTCTCAGCTTGCTGAGGTTCCTCCTTAAAGGCTTGCTCCAGGGCTGAGGAAAGTCATTGTGGTGGGCTGAAATTACCACCTCCCACCCCCCAACTGATTTCAGAGTATTACTCCCCAAAATAAAATTGCCAGACCAGCTCACTTTGGGATGGATGCAAATGAAGCTCCACTTACAAGCAAACTAAAGCCATCAAGAAATATGAAATGCAATGAATAGGTACAAAACATGCAATACATGTCCTATATATAGAATCACAGGATCAGCCAGGTTGGGAAGGACCTCAGAGATCGTCAAGTCCAACCTATGACCTCTCACCCAACACCTCCTGACAACTAAACCATGGCTCCAAGTGCCAAATCCAAGCCTTTTTTGAACACCTCCAGGGGCAGGGACTCCACTACCTCCCTGGGCAGCACATTCCAATGGCAAATTCCTCTTCCTGGGAAGAACTTCCTCCTCACTTTGAGCTTAAACCTCCCTTGGCACAGCTTGAGACTGTGTCCTCTTGTTCTGTGGCTGGTTGCCTGGAAGAAGAGACCAGCCCCCACCTGGCTACAACCTCCTTTCAGGTAGTTGTAGAGGGCAATAAGATCTCCCCTGAGCCTCCTCTTCTCCAGGCTAAACAATTTACAAACAACACAGAAACTTCTCAGACCCCCCTGGATGGATCCAGGGCACCATTCACCTCCTCCCTCCCTCCCTCCTTCCCATTACCTCACACAGTAGTCACAGAATCAACCAGGATGGAAGAGACCTCCAAGATCATCAATTCCAACCAATGATCTTTGAGGTCTTTTCCAACCTTATTGATTCTATGATTCAATCACCCAACCCAATCAACTAAGCAAAGCAGAGATACCCTGGCAAGGCCACGGGAAGAGAGAGAGAGGGAGAGAAGTTGCAAGCAGAAGCAACAGAAGAAGGAGAGCAAGAACTGTTTCTGCCTCTTCTCTATATCCCATTAGCAATCCAATGAATTCTGTAGACCTTAGCAATGTTTTACTTCTACAGCCAATGGTCATTTATTTCACTGCCAGTCTTTGCAGTCAGGATCTGGGCTAAAGTTCCCCCTTCAAACTGTAATAGTCATGGAATCATAGAACCATTATAGTTGGAAAAGACCTCAAAGATCACAGAGTCCAGACTTCAGCCTATCACCACCATGGCCACTAAACCATGTCCCAAAGTGCCCTGAGGGTGGTGGAACACTGCAGCAGGTTGCCCAGGGAGGTGGTTGATGCCCCATCCCTCGAGACATTCAAGGTGAGGCTCAACAGGGCTGAGCAGCCTGATCTGGTGGAAGATGTCCCTGCTGACTGCAGAGGGGGTTGGGCTGGATGAGCTTTGCAGGCCCCTTCCAAGCCAAACCATTCTGTGATTCTGTAGAGCAGACCAGCCATGGTCAGAGAGTGAAGAGCAGCAGGTCAGAGCTTCTTTCCCAAGCAAGGGAAGCACTGGTGGGAAGAGCAGCAAGGGAAGCAGACCTCTGAGCTAACAGCCAGAGCTGCAGAGCACAAAACCTTGCAGCCCATTTACTGCTTTTCTCCAAGCTGTCTTTACCTGTAGTGCAGCTGCATCTTGTAGGACACTTTCAAGCTGGATCCTTTGAACTTGGCTAACCTCAAGCAGCATTTGCTGGAGAGGTCTCAGCCACTTTTTGGCCACAAATGGTGTAGTGAGAAGCTTATGGAGCTTGCAAGTCATGGAGTAAAATCACAACTGTCCTCAAATCACTTCCCTAGTTCAAGAAGTTTAGCTTCTGATGATTGAAGTTCACAAATCTAACATGAAATAAAGCAAAGCTTTAGGTTTGAGAAGCTGGGCTAAGCTAGTCTCAAGGCTCATGTTATGAAATTTGGCAGAGGAGAAGCTGCAACTCCAAGGGCTTTGCACAAAGGTGCTGGGAGAACAGGAAAAACTGAATCATGAAGTTTCCTACAGCATAGCAACCAGGGAATTCCTTGTTAAAAACAAAACCAGCACAAAAAAACAACCTCAACATAGCTGTGGGCTCCTGCCAATCCCATCCATATCTGCTTGGCTACCCAGCTCCAGGTGCTGCAGGGAAGCCTGGCCTTACAGAGCATAAAATCACAGAATCAAGGAATGGTAGGGCTTGGAAGGGACCTCTGGAGCTCATCCAGTCCAACTACCCTGCTAAATCAGGGCACCCACAGCAGCTTGTCCAGCAGCACAATGCATGGGGGGATGGGGTTGGAAGCTCTCCACACAAGGAGACTTCACAGCCTCTCTGGGCAGCCTGCTCCAGGCCTCCAGCACTCTCAAAGTAAAGAAGTTTCTCTTGAAGTTCAAGTGAAACCTCCTGGGTTGTCATTTGTAACCACTGTCCCTTGTCCTGTCACTGGGCATCACTGAGAAGAGCCCAGCCCCATCCTCATGACCTCCACACTTTAGATATTTATATGATGTGCTCTCAGGCTGCTCTTTTCCAGGCTAGAAAGCTCCAGGTCTCTCAGTCTCTCCCCTAATCATCCTCATGGCCCTCCGTTGTACTCTTTCCAGTAGTTCCCTGTCCCTCCTGAAGTGGGAAGCCCAGCATGGGCATCAGAATCATCATCCAGGGCATCCAGCAGGCTTCATGTCAAAGCAAGGAAGCACAGACATCTTTCCCACATCAGCATAAGGAGAGCATATTTCCAGGGGTCTACAGCATCAGCTATCTTGAAAAGTGATTCAAGAGCTGGAGTGCAAACTTACAGGCTCACAGGATCTTAGGGGTTGGAAGGGACCTCCAGAGATCCTTGAGTCCAAATTCCCTGCCAGAACAGGACCACAGAACCCAGCAGAGCTCACACAGGAACACATCCAGACAGGGCTTAAAAGGCTCCAGAGAAGGAGACTCCACAACCTCTCTGGGCAGCCTGCTCCAGGGCTCTGTGACACTCAGAGTGAAGAAGTTCCTCCTCATGTCGAGGTGGAACCTCCGGTGCTGGCGTTTGCATCCATTGCCCCTTGTCCTATCCCAGGCTGCAACTGAGCAGAGCCTGCCCCCTCCCTTTTGACCCCCCAGCCCTCAGATATTTATAACTATGTATTAAAACCCCTCTCAGTCTTCTCTTCTCCAGACCAAAAAGCCCCAGGGCTCTCAGCCTCTCCCCACTAGGCAGTGCTCCAGTCCCTCAATCATCCTTGTAGCCCACTCAAGACAAGCCACAGCAAGTGGCATTTGAAGAAACAACCAACCAGTGGGGAAAAGGCAAGGAGATGTAGAAGAGCAAGATGAAATCAGAGGAATTGAGCTTCATCACCTAGAGGATAGGACAGAAGGTGACAACAGTTTAGTAGTCACAAGGTGTTGGGTGACAGGTTGGACTTGATGATCTTTGAGGTCCCTTCCAACCTTATTGATTCTATGATGTGGAAAAGGCAAATATTTAGACTGAATTTCCCTCTTTGAACAGGATGCAGAGAAGAGAGACAAAGCTTCTTGCACCAGCACTGTGAGTCTAAGAAATATCAAAGGGAAGGTGATGCACGAAGGGAGCTGAAGTTCACACTTACCAGTGGTCCATCAGCTGACCACCACTGCTGAGGAGCATCACTGGCTTGGGGCTGCAAGAGAAGCTCCTTGGAAAGATCAGTTCAGGGCATAGTGAAGACAAAACTCACACAGCTGAAGCTCTGGGAAGCTACCAGCTGAGGAGCTGAGAAGCAGAATACACAGCAGCAGCACATTGCTCTGTAAGCTCTGCCTCTGCAGCCCTGGTGCCCTCAGCCCCATGCTGCAGGGACCCCCTACAGACTGGGAACAACTGCCTAACTAGGCTGTCACTCTAGGAGAGAGGGAAAGGGGACTGTGATGAGCAGGGGCAGGGACATCTCAAACCTGGGGACACCTCACACAACTTTAGTTCTGCAGCATCCAACATGCCCTTCAGTCCTATGCCAGGCAAGTGCCTGCTGGGGGGAAAGCACAACACAAGCAGCATCTCCACCAGCATGGTGCAGCTTGGCATTAGAAGAGGCAAGCAGCTGACCTGCTGGCTTTCCTATTTCAAGGCTGCTTGGAGACAGAGATGATGATTCAGCCAACCCTCAGCTGAGGCTTTGGCTCATTTGCTGCAATTACCTAAACAGAAGTGCTTGGACCCAGAGGTGAAGCTGCCAGAATGAACACCTGGGCTTGTTTCAGACCAGACAATAATGTAAGGTGGAAGATCCCAGAATCTCATCATGATATGGGTTGGAAGCGACCTCTAGAGATCATAGGCTGGTTTGGGTTGGAAGGGACCTCCAAAGGTCATTTACTCCAACCCCCTCTGCAGTCAGCACAGAAATCTTCCACTAGATCAGACTGCTCAGAGCCTTGTCCAGCCTGACCTTGAATGTCTCCAGGGATGGGGCTTTAACTACCTCCCTGAGCAACCTGTCCAGTGCTCCTGTGCATGCTAAAGATCTAGTCCAGCCTCCCTTTTAAAGCAGGTTTGCCTAGATAAAGTTACAGAATCACAGCATCATAGAACTATTGAGGTTGGAAGAGACCTTCGAGGTCATCAAGTCCAATTGCTTGCCTAGAGCTCATAATCTCATCCCTGCTGCTAAGCCACCACCACTGAACCATGTCCCTAAGCACCAAGTCCATACCCCCAGGGATCCAACTCCAATGGATTGCACAGGAATACATCCAGAAGGTCCCAAGGCCCTGAGCTTGAACTTGCCAAGCTCAAAATGTCCTAGAAAAGGTACATTTACACATGACCAAAGCTGGAGCCTTGCATGGCAGGATTGGGTCTGTTGAATAGTCTCTCAGGCTGAGGGGACAAGTGGGTCACAAGGGAGGGCTACAAGGATTATTGAGGGACTGGAGCACTGCCCTATGAGGGGAGGCTGAGAGCCCTGGGGCTGGTTAGTATAGAGAGGAGAAGGCTAAGAGGGGATTTAATCAATGCCTATCAATATTTGAGGGCTGGGGGTCAAGAGGGAGGGGACAGGCTCTGCTCAGTTGCACCCTGGGATAGGACAAGGGGCAATGGATGTAATCCAACACAGGAGGTTCCACCTCAACATGAGGAGAAACTTCTTCCCTGTGAGGCTCACAGAGCCCTGGAGCAGGCTGCCCAGAGGGGTTGTGGAGTCTCCTTCTCTGGGGAGGTGGTGGAGTCGCCATCATTGGAGGTTTTCAGGAGAAGACTTGATGGGGTGCTCGGTGCCATGGGTTAGTTGTTTAGGTGGTGTTGGATTGGTTGATGGGTTGGATGTGATGATCTTGAAGGTCTCTTCCAACCTGGTTTATTCTATGTATTCTGGAGCCTTTCCAGCCCTGTCTGGATGTGTTCCTGTGTGCCCTGTGCTGGATTCTCTGCTCCTGCTCTGGCAGGGGGGGTCGGACTTGATCTCTGGAGGTCCCTTCCAACCCCTAACATCCTGTGAGCCTGTGAGCCTGTGACAAAAACCCATGGGAAAAAAAAAGCTGAGTCTGCTCCTCCCATAACCAGAGGGCAGACATCAAGGCCCTCACTTCTATTTCCCACATTTGCCCATAAAGATAAACATGCAAACAGATCAGGAAGTCAAAAGTGAGCCATTTGCCGGTCCATTTTGATTCAATCAGGCAAGGCAACAAATTCAAACTGGTTCTTGGGCAAAAACATGCCAGCCATCATTTCTGCCTCAGATAGCAACCGTTGGGAACGAAAAAAAAACCCACCCTGGTTCGCAAACGGTCTCTCTCTCTCTCTCTCTCTATCCAAGCAGCTCCAGTCCAGACGCAGCTTCCATTTTTCCCTGTGCCTAAATAATGCTCTGGCAAGCTTTAGAGGAGCAGCTCAGCCGTGCTGCAGCTAAAGCTTTCTCGAAACATCAAAGAACAGGAACAGTAAAACCCATCAACATTTTCCTAATCAAAAGCAGATGTAATTGTCAAGCAAAGGCAGATAACAGAAGCCGGGCAGCCTCTGTGAACCCCCAGCTTCACTCAGACTTAGCAATTAAGCATCAGCTGCCGCTGCCAGAGTAGCTGTGAAACTGTGGGGTAAAAGTCACAGCTCGCCAGTACCAATTAGCTGCTAATGAACATCAGCAATCCTTCCCCCCCCACCCCCACCCCCGGTGAAGGGAGCCTGAGACCAAATTAAGCCCCAAAATACCACCCACGCCCTTCTGCCACCGCTGCTGCCAGGGGATGCTCCGTGTGCCTCTCTGCCCTCCTGCATCCCCGTGGCTAGGCAGTGACCAGGGCAAAAGGAACCACCCTAGTGGATTAAAACCCCCTCTGTTGGAGGAGAAAAGGTTGGGTTTGAAGTGTTGCTTCTCCCAGGTCACTCAGCTGCAGCGAGGGGGAAGAGGGGGAGAGGGAGCCGGGGCTGTAATAATTTAAGCGGCGCTGCCATGCCATGTGAAATCAGCAGCCTTAAAGGAAGTCAGTCAATTTCAACCTCGTTCCTGAAGGGGAATAATTAAACACTCGAAAGATGAGGGAGAATTTTAAGCAGTCAGCAAGGATTTAAGACAACACATCATTCCTACCCCGAATAAAATTAAAAGGAAATGATAAAATGTAGGCGAGGAGAAGCAGGACTGATGGTGGCTGGATGAAAAGAGAGCTACGTCAAGAGGAGCCTCAGTCAATCAAACCCAGCTCACCTCTCCAGACTGAGATGGAAGGGTTGAAGGAAAGCCCTGTGGTTGCATGGTTTAGCTCAACAATAGTGGTGTATAACTCAAGAGAAAGTGTGTGTGTGTGGGGGGGGTGGGGTGTGAAGATGGAAAGGTCTCAGGAACAGGGGAATTTAAACACAGCTCCAGAAACAGGCAGACTGATCCTTAGGAAAGGGGCAGAAAGGCAAAAGGCTTCCAAGGGATTTGAAGCATGGGTTGGTGTAGGTGTGGCTGTCTTGCAGACACAGGAGACCTACGTAGGACCATCTCCTGCAAGAACTGTCTGTGATGCAGCGAACTGCAGGAAGGCTGCGAGTGTGAGAGAGTGAGGAAGCTAACTGCAGTGGAAGTGTGATGGGGAAGCTGGCAGTGACAGGGCAAGGGGGGATAGTTTGAACACAAAGAGGGGCATTGAGACTGGAGAGAGGGGAGAAATGTTTGACACTGAGGGTGGGGAGCCCCTGGCCCAGGCTGCCCAGAGAGATGCCCCATCCCTGGAACCATTCCAGGTCAGGTTGTTTGGGCATCTGAGCAGCCTGCTCTGGTTGCAGATATCTCTGCTGGTTTCAGGGGTTGTGGACTGGATGAGCTTTAAAAAAGGTCCTTCCCAACCCAACCCAATCTATGATCCTAGGAAGTTTTCCAAGTCTAAGATGGTTTTGAGACTTCTGGATTCACCAGAGTCCAAAGGGAACTTCAGATCCATCTAGATGTGGAAAGGCCTGAGGCTGCAAAGCACTGGACATCACTCACTTGTAAGTTTCTCAGGTTCATAATATTTATGTGAGATGGAAGGCAGAAATTCTTCAGTTTGAAGGTGGTAAGACACTGCAACATGTTGCCCAGAGAAGCTGTGGATACCCCATCCCTGGAAGGGTCCAGGGCCAGGTTGGTTGGGGCTTTGAGCAACGTGATTTAGTGGAAAGCCTCCCTGCCCATGGCAGGGCAGATGAAGCTGGATGAGGTCTGAGGTCCTTTCAAGCCCAAACATTCTATGTTCATGTTGAAAAGAAGTCTCTGCTGACACAGTGGAGCCACTCCTGCCATTTCCTAGGCATCTCTGAAGCACCCTAACCTGCAGAAGACTACTCCCCACCCCACTTCCAGAAGACTAATCAGCTGCAGCCCATCATTAACCAGAGGAGAGCTCACACACGTGTGACAGGGAGGAGGAGACGAGCCTGCTGGGGGAGGGGAGAAAAAGAGCAGAGCAAAAAGAGTCAGCACCTTTTGGTGTTCCAAATGATACCTGCGTGCAATATGGATTATGGAAAGGTGCCTCTGTGAGCATTATTCAGTGGCAATAGTTCAATCTTAATACTAGTGTGAAGGATAGAGCCCAGGCTCCAAAGATAACTAAAAAATCCATCTTAGGCACCGTAAAGCAGTGTGACATTAGAAAAGGCAAACACAGAAAACAAGCAGATCCCTGTGTTTATGAAGCCAAAGCCCTCTGTAAGCCTTTTTTTTTGAAGGTAATTAAGGTGATTTGGGGCATCTCAGTCACAACTGACCCAGCAGATAATCATAATAACAATGCTGGAATCCAGGAGAACTGAAACAATTCCAGGAGGTGCCCAGGAAGGCAGTGCACCATGCACCCCAAACAGGTGTTGACCTAGATAGAGATGAGGAAAGGGCTGGGAATGGAATGGAATAGAATAGAATAGGATAGGATAGGAATAGGAATAGAATAGAATAGAATAGAAATAGGAATAGGAATAGGATAGGAATAGAATAGAATAGAATAGAATAGAATAGAATAGAATAGAATAGAATAGAATAGAATAGAATAGAATTAACCAGGTTGGAAAAGAGCTTTGAGACCATCGAGTCCAACCTATCATCCAACACCATCTGATCAACTAAACCATGGCACCAAGCACCTCATCAAGTCTCCTCCTAAACACCTCCAGGGATGGTGACTCCACCACCTCCCTGGGCAGCACATTCCAATGGCCAATCTCTCTTTCTGTGTAGAACTTCTTCCTAACATCCAGCCTAAACCTGCCCTGGCACAGCTTGAGTCTGTGGCCTCTTGTTCTGGTGCTGGATGCCTGAGAGAAGAGACCAACCCCCACCTGGCTACAACTTCCCTTCAGGTAGTTGTAGAGAGCAATAAGGTCTCCCCTGAGCCTCCTCCTCTCCAGGCTAAGCAACCCCAGCTCCCTCAGCCTCTCCTCACAGGGCTGTGTTCCAAGCCCCTCCCCAGCTTTGTTGCCCTTCTCTGGACACCTTCCAGCAAGTCAACCTCCTTCCTAAACTGAGGGGCCCAGAACTGGACGCAGTACTCGAGGTGCAGCCTAACCAGTGCAGTGTACAAGGGGAGAATGACCTCCCTGCTCCTGCTGGCCACACTGTTCCTGATGCAGGCCAGGATGCCATTGGCCTTCTTGGCTGTCTGGGCAATGTTCAGCCTACCATCAACCAGCACCCCCAGGTCCCTCTCTGCCTGGCTGCTCTCCAGCATACAATAGAATAGAATAGAATGGAATGGAACAGAACATAATGGAATGGAATGGAATGGAATGGAATGGAATGGAATGGAATGGAATGGAATAGAATTAACCAGGTTGGAAGAGACCTTTGAGATCATGGAGTCCAACCAATCACCCAACACCATCTCATCAACTAAACCATGGCACCAAGCACCCCATCCAGTCTCTTTTTCAACACTTCCAGTGATGGTGACTCTACCACCTTTTCCTAAACACCTCCAGAAGTGTGGAAGGGCACTCTGGCTCTTTGTGAATCTCTTGAAGTCCTCCAGAGCTGTTAAAATAGGTGTTGAATTCTTGGGAGGAAGCACGAAGGGGAAGAAATTGTGCTCAATCTGCAGATCTGCAAGGAAAACAGAAACAAATATCTGGCAGGAGGATGGGAGGAAGGAGCATGAACTCTTCAGAAAGTCAATGCTTTTTCCTTCAGAGGGCTAAAAGCAATCTATTAGAAGATCACACACAGGAAAAAAAAATAAACACATCAGACATTTCTTGTTGAGGAGGGGTTGGGGAGGAGGATGAACATCTAGCAATAGCTAGAGAAAATATCTCCAGGCATCACCCGCTTCAGAATTGCCTGTAGAAAGAGCATGGAGATGAGAAGGTAAAAAAAAAAAACCCAAACAACCAAAAAGTAGGCAGCTTTATATTTTTTTTGCAGGCAGTCTAAGGACACAGTCCAAGACCCATCAGCATTTACAAATTCTCCAGGAGCTTTGAAGGCTTCTGTCATATTGCAACGTCTTGAGCTGGCTGATCCCGAGCTCACGTTCAAAGGTAGACACATCAAAGGCAATGACAACACTCAGTGAGGCTGCAACATGACTAGTAGCAATTATTTGAATCACAGGGTTCAGTGACCAAGTTCTGCCCAAAGCCTCCTCCAATCCACCCTGGGAAGCCACAAGGAATAGGCAATCACAGCCTGGGCTGCAGCAAGAGAAGTGTGGCCAGCAGGGACAGGGAGATGATTCTCCTCCTCTGCTCCACTCTGCTGAGACCACAGCTGCAGCTCTGTGTCCAGTTCTGGAGCCTCTGTGCCAGGAAGGAGCTGGAGGTGCTGGAAGGTGTCCAGAGAAGGGCCAGGAGGATGAGCAGAGGGATGAAGCTGCTCTGCTCTGGAGACAGACTGAGAGAGTTGGGGTTGTGCAGGCTGGAGAAGAGAAGGCTCTGAGGAGACCTTCTTGTGGCCTTGCAGGATCTGCAGGGGGCTCCAAGAAAGCTGGGGAGGGACTTTGTAGGTTGTCAGGGAGGGATAGGACTGGGGGGGATGGAGCAAAAATAGAAATGGGTAGATTGAGATTGGATGTGAGGAAGAAGTTGTTCCCCATGAGGGTGGTGAGAGCCTGGCACAGGTTGCCCAGGGAGGTGGTGGCAGCCTCCTGCCTGGAGGTGTTTGCAGCCAGGCTGGATGTGGCTGTGAGCAACCTGCTGCAGTGTGAGGTGTCCCTGCCCATGGCAGGGGGGTTGGGACTGGCTGAGCCTTGAGGTCCCTTCCAACCCTGACAATTCTATGATTATATGAATAGACTTACTCTGGAGATGGCTGAAAACATCCCCTTCATGCCTACCCCTCCCACCCCCAGCATGAATTTTTAATGTGAAGGGGGGAAAAGGATGCATGGCTGCCCTTCAGCTGCTGAACCACTTCATGCAAGCCCTTCCCCAAGTGAAGCTTCCTTCATTTGCAGCAGTCCATGCAGCACAAACTGCCTGGCTAGGTCACCACTGACAACAGAGTTGTTCAGGTTTCAGCTGGGATGTGTTCTCTTCCTGGTTCAGTGTTGTGGTTTGGCTGTAGGATGAGAACGGTGCTGTAGGGGTTGGACTAGATGTCCCTTCAAGGTGTCTTCCTACCCAAACCACTCTATGATGCTTGGACTCAATGATCTTAGAGGCCTTTTCCAACCTAAACCACTCTATGATGGTTGGACTTGATGATTTTAGAGTCCCTTTCCAACCCACAGCTGCCTATGATGGTTGAACTCAATGATCCTGGAAGTCTTTTCCAACCCAAACCACTCCATGATGGTTGAACTCAATGATCTCAGAGGCCTTTTCCAACCCAAACCACTCTATGATGATTGAACTCAATGATCCTTGAGGTCTTTTCCAACCCAAACTACTCCATGATGGTTGGACTTTATGATCCTAGATGTCTTTTAAAAACCAAACTACTCTATGATGGTTGGACTTGATGATCTCAGAGGCCTTTTCCAACCCAAACTACTCTATGATGGTTTGACTCAATGATTCCAACCCAAACCAGTCTCTGATGCTTGGACTCAATGATCTTAGAGGCCTTTTCCAACCCACAGCTGCCTATGATGGTTGAACTCAATGATCCTAGAGGTCCTTTCCAATTCAAACCACTCTGTGATGGTTGGACTTGATCTTAATTTCTAACTGAAACATTTCTGTGACTCTGTGGTAATTTGCTGGTGGTTTGGTTGTTGCTGAGCCACCAAGGCAAGGATTTTTCAGCTTCTCATGCCCTGGCAGGAGAGGCTGAGGGTGCAGAGGATGCTGGGAGGGGACACAGGCAGGACAGCTGACCCAAATGGGTATTCCATGGCATAAGACATCATGCCTAGTACATAAACTAGGGAGAGTTGGCTGGGAAGGGCAGATCATTGCTCTGGGACAATCTGGGCACTGGTCAGTGGGTGGTAAGCAGTTGTGTTGTCCATCACCTGTCTTTTCTTGGGTTTACTTCTCTCTCTTTTTTGCTATATTAATTATGATGATTATTTGACATTATTTTAGTTATTAAATTGGTCTTCTCTCAATCCAGAAGTTCTAATTCTTCTTTGTTGATTCTCCTCTGCATGCCAGTGAAGGGGTAGGAGTGAGTGAGCATCTGCACGGTCCCAGCTGCCAGCTGGGGTTAAACCACAACAGGAACCCCAGCGGTAGGGCTCCTGATGCCTGCTCAAAATCACTGCAGCTTGACAACTCAGACAACCCATCTGACAAGCACTCACTCTGCCAATCCACATTCACTCAAGAGCTGTTGATGGCTCAACAAAAGAACACTGAGAGAGTACAGCCTGGTCCTCTGTCTGTGGCACTCCACGCTGAACGCAGATGCCATAACGCCAGCATCAAATCCTGAAGCTGCTATAAAGCCTGAGCTATGTCTGCTGGCTCCATCAGCTGAATCTGCACGCTGAGGTGTTCCAGCAATGCAGAGATTCAGCCTGACTGATGTCAGAAGACGTTCAGACGCTGTTGAGAAGAGAGTTGGTTTAAGCTCAGCGCTAACAGAAGGCCATTTTAAGCTCAGCGCCAACAGAAGGCGAAACCTCTGGACAAGAGCATCACGCTGGTGTTGCAGCAGGTAAGTGTAACAGGGCTCATTCCACTTGGAGAAGACCTTTAAGATCATGGAGCCCAGCTCTGCCAAGCCTGGCCTCAAACCACGTCCCTCAGCACCACATCTCTGCCTTTTGGGGCCTGTCCCTTCCCTTCCAAAGGCCACACCTGGCACTCTCGGGTGCCTTATTTCTGCAAGCACCAGGGCTCAAAAATCATAAGTGCTGTTGGCAGTGGCCATGATTGCTATTACCATGGACTCCAGTCCAATTTTTGTTCCTGTCTCCCACTCCAGTGCAAGCCAAATGCTGGTGGAAGGGGGTTAATTTCTTAATTTAAGAATCATTAGTGAGAGAAATTGCAGCACACAGCTGTCTGGGGTCTTTACTGCAATGTCTCCACCAGCTGTGATTCAAGCTGACCAGCTTTGTTCTCCTAGCTTTGACACCGATAGCAACAGTCGGCCTGGGTCAATTAAATGTTTTCTTCTTTGTTTATCACCAGAAGGCTTTATAATGCATCTGGCAGCCTTAGTCCACCCAAGCAGGACAGAGCATCCATAATGTATGGGGACTTGCAAATCAGCACCAAAAGGCCTCCTTTCTCCCAGATGAATTCTCCCCAGCCCAAGGGCTTCACAGCAGCGTTAGGTGTGAGCTCGGCCTCCACCTAACGATTTCCCACCTGGCTTTTAATTGCTTCCTCCTGCCCCCTGAGAAGGCAGCTCTGTCAGCACAAAGTCCTGAGCAGTGATGAAGGCAGCAGTGAGCCAGCCCTGGTGCGGCATGTGCTGGCCTGCCCAGCCCCTCTTCCACCAAAGTGGCACCAGGCGAGGGGAGAGACGCAGGAGCGTGGACTTCAGCTTCTGCTGGAAAGCAGCACAGTTCCTCGGGAGCTTTTCCTCTGCTTGTTAGCAGGAGCTAATACCCATGTTAATGCTATTGTTACTGTGCCCTAGAGCCAGCCTGGTTACAGCAGCAGACGCTGCAATCACTCCTTCATTTGGTTGTGTAGGCATGTCTGCTGCTTCAGTTAATAACCTCAGTCTTGGCCTTAATTCAACAGAGCCAGGTTGATCAAGCTTTTGACGCCGGCTCCCTCAGCTTTGCTCATTTGGAAGCTGAAGAAGTAGGGGCTGGATGAAAAGGACTATTAGATGGCTTGAAAATTGGCTGGGCTGCTAGGCTCAAAAGCATGGTAATCAATGGCTCAACATCTGGTTGGCAGCCAGTAATAAGCAGAGTGCCTCAGGGGTCAATACTGGGGCTGATATTGTTCAATATCTTCATCAGCTACCTGGGTGATGAGACAGAGAGCACCCTCAGCAAGTCTGTGGACAGTACTAAATTAGGGAGGATGATTGGCACAGCAAACAGTGGAGCTCCCATCCAGAGGGACCTTGAGAAACTTGAGCGTGGGGCCAACAGAAACTCAGCGGAGTTCAACAAGAAGTGCAAAATTATGCATCACGCCTGGCACCAGCCCAGGCTGGGAGCTGATGGGCTGCCAGGCCAAACAAGCCTCCAGCACACTTTCAGCCTGAATAATGCAAACCTCAGCTTGGGCTGCACTGCCATGAACAAGGCCAGGAGACTGCGAGAAGTTACCGTCATAGAACCACAGAATTGTCAGGGCTGGAAGGGACCTCAAGGCTCAGCCAGCTCCAAACCCCTGCCACGGCCAGGGACACCTCAGACTGCAGCAGGTTGCTCACAGCCACATCCAGCCTGGCTGCAAACACCTTCAGGCATGAGGCTGCCACCACCTCCCTGGGCAACCTGTGCCAGTCTCTCACCACCCTCATGGGGAACAACTTCTTCCTAACATCCAATCTCAATCTACCCATTTCTAGTTTTGCTCCATCCCCCCCAGCCCTATCCCTCCCTGACACCCTCCAAAGTCCCTCCCCAGCTTTCTTGGAGCCTCCTGCAGATCCTGCAAGGCCACAATTAGGTCCCCTCAGAGCCTTCTCCTCTCCAGACTGCACAACCCCAGCTCTCTCAGTCTGTCTCCAGAGCAGAGCAGCTCCAGCCCTCTGCTCATCCTTGTGGATACCTTCATCTCTGGACACCTTCCAGCACCTCCAGATCCTTCCTGGCACAGAGGCTCCAGAACTGGACACAGTGGGGTCTCACCAGGGCAGAGAGGAGTGAGAGCCTCTGCCCAGTGGTGAGAAGGCCACATCTCAGTTGCAAGTCCAGCTGTGGGCCTCCAGGTTCAAGAGTGACTTGGGAAAAGTAATGATCAGCCAGCAGAGGTTAGCAAGATTTGTGGCTTGTGGGCTATGAAGAAATGGGATCCTGGGGTGCATCACGAAAAAGTGTGGCCAGCAGGGCTAAGGAGGTTCTTCTCCCTCTCTACTCTGCCCTACTATGACCACAACTGCAATCCTCTGTCCAGTTCTGGGCTCCCCAGTTCAAGAGAGACAGAGACCTGCTGGAGAGAGTCCAACTGAGAGCCATGAGGATGATTAGAGGACTTGAGCACCTCCCCTGTGAAGAGAGATTAAGAGCCCTGGGGCTGTTTAGTCTGGAGCAGAGAAGGCTGAGAGGGATCTGATCAATGCCTATCAATATCTGAGGGGTGGGTGTCACAGGATCACACAGGCTCACAGGATGTTAGGGGTTGGAAGGAACCTGGACTGGAAGATCTTCCAGTCCAACCCCCCTGCCAGAGCACAGGTCACACAGGAACACATCCAGACAGGGCTGGAAAGGCTCCAGAGAAGGAGACTCCACAACCTCTCTGGGCAGCCTATTCCAGGGCTCTGTGAGCCTCACAGTGAAGAAGCTCCTCCTCATGTTGAGGTGGAACCTCCTGTGCTGGAGTTGATATCCATTGCCCCTTGGCCTGTCTCAGGGTGCAGCCGAGCAGAGCCCTGTTCCTCCTCAGGTTGAGGTGAAACCTCCTGTGCTGGAGCTTATGTCCACGAGTTTTGTGGAGACAGTAGAAGAGATTCCAACCATCACCCACCTCTCCCACTCCTTCTCCCACAACAAATGGCTGACAGGATCCCCTGATGTGCTTTTAAAGAGGAGAGATCAAATTATATGTTTGCAAGTCGTCATTAAAAAAAAACACCCCTAATAATAATAATAATATCTCAGTAAAAAATCTGCAGCATTGTTACAGAACAATGGGTTTAATTATTGAGAAATGAGCTATTTGCAAGCAATTTCACTCATCACTTGTGCTGCTCCTGGGGCCTGGGAAGCTCTGAAGGATAAGGAGATTGAAGGGAAGCTCTCGGAGGGTAATTTGAGTCCCCGCATGCAAAGAAGCGAACAGAAGAGCTGCTTTCTTGGAGAGCAACGCACGGTTTGAGAGTGCTGCCAGCCAGCTTTAAGGTCTGGCCCCATCTGCAGCCACACACAGGCTGAAGGCACAAGCACAAGCCCTATGAGGAGAAGCTGAGGGAGCTGAGGGTGTTTAGCCTGGAGAAGAGGAGGCCTAGGGGAGACCTTCCACCTGAAGGGAGGTTGTAGCCAGATGGGGGTTGGTCTCTTCTCCCAGGCAAGCAGCAACAGAACGAGAGGACACAGTCTCAAGCTGTGCAGGGGGAAGTTTAGGCTTGATCTTAGACAGAAGTTCTTCACAGAAAGAGAGTCTGCCCACTGGAATGGGCTGCCCAGGGAGGTGGTGGGGTCAATGTCCCTGGAGGTGTTTAAGAAGAGACTGGATGACACACTTCATGTCATGGTCTGGTTGATTAGTTAGGGTTGGGTGTTTGATTGGACTTGTTGATCTTGGAGGTCTCTTCCAATCTGGGTGATTCTGTGATTCTGTGATCTGGCATGTCTTGAAAACATCCTGGGTCCAGGAGTCCCTCTGTGGGGAAGATCTCCAGACTCTTCTACCCTCTTAGGTTTATCCAAGGCCAAGCTGCACCAGGGGAAGTTTAGCCACGAGGTGAGGAGAAAGTTGTTCACAGGAAGAGGAATTGGCCATTGGAATGTGCTGCCCAGGGAGGTGGTGGAGTCCCCGTCCCTGGAGGTGTTCAGAAAAGGATTGGAGGTGGCATTTGGAGCCATGGTTTAGCTGTCAGGAGGTGTTAGGTGATAGGTAATAGGTTGGACTTGCTGATCTCTGAGGTCTTTTCCAACCTGGTTGATTCTATGATTCTAAGGGCTGCACCTTGAACCGCCGGAGGACAGAGTTGAGGCTCCCAGTTTGAGAGCTAGGATAGCTGGCTGGGAAGATTCACAGCCCTTTTTGGGGGGGAAAGCACAGCTCATCCCAGAATACTGCTGGGGTTTAAATATTTATCCTTAGATCTAAGCAAGTCCTTTTTATCCCTTTGCTCCAAACCTTGGCTGCAAATCATTGGGTGCAAACCCCATCCGACTCCTAAGATGATCATTGCTGACAGGCAACAGGAGATTCCCACTGAAACATAAAGGATCACAGCACCACAGAATGTTAGGGGCTGGAAGGGACCTCAAAAGCTCATCCAGTGCAGCTCCTCCTGCCAGAGCAGGTCACACAGGAACACATCCAGGCAGGTCTTGAATATCTCCAGAGAGGGAGACTCCATAACCCCCCTGGCAGCCTGTTCCAGTGTTCTGTCACCCTCACAGTGAAATCATTCTTCCCCATGTTTCCATGGAACTTCTCTGCCTCAGCTTCCACCACTGCCCCTTGTGCTGTCCTTGGGCATCCCCCAGCAGAGCCTGGCTCCAGCCTCTGGGCACTCACCCTGCACAGCTTTATCACCAGCAATGAGGTCACCCTCAGGCTCCTCTTCTCCAAAGGTACAGAGCTCTCCGCTCCCTCAGCCTCTCCTCGTAAGGAAGATGTTCCACTTCCTTCATATTTTTTATGGCTCTGTGCTGGACTCTCTCAAGCAGTTCCCTGAGGTTCTTCTTGAGTTGAAGAACCCAGAACTGGACATAATTTTTCCAGATGTGGCCTCACCAGGGCAGAGTGGAGGGGGAGGAGAACCTTCCCCAACCTACTAGCCACAGAATGCCATGGGCCCTCTTGGCCACAAGAGCATATGGCCAACAGCTCATGCTTTGTACTGTTACTTCTGCTGCCCCTCTCCTAGGCTTTATTTCACTCTTAAATCTTAATCACATCTCCAAATTAAACTGCTATCAGCACTTTTCCACCAGGAAACTCAGGTATCTCTAAATTCTTCCCTCCTGGGTCCTCCTGCAGTGTCTGGCATTCTGCCTTTGCCAGCTAAATCAAGGTCCACTGTTTTCCTGCTCTCAGAAGCCCTCCTCTGAAAGCCTTTGCAGTCTCCCCATCAAAAGCAGTTAACAAAAGGATCATAGAATTACAGAATTGTGGGAGCTGGAAGGGACCTCCAGATGCTGAGTCCAGCCTCCCCTGCCAAAGCAGGACCACCTAAGGCAGGTCAAACAGGAATGCATCTAGATGGGTCTTGAAAGCCAACAGAGAAGACCCCACACCCTCTCTGGGCAGCCTGCTCCAGGGCTCCAGCACCCTCACAGGACAGTTTTTCCCTCATGTTGAGCTGGAACTTCCTTTGCTCCAGTTTGTGACCATCTCCCCTTTTCCTGCCACAGGACCCCACTGAAAAGAGGCTGGCACTTTCTTGGCACTCACCCTTCAGATATTTCAAAACATTGCTCAGCTCCCCTCTGGGGCTGCTCTTCTCCAGGCTCAACCACCCCAGGGCTCTCAGCCTTTCCTTATCCACTCTCTTCTCCGTCCTTGTAGCCTCCATTGAACACTCTCTAGTACTTCCCTGCCCCTCTGGAACTGAGGAGCCCAGAACTAGATACAATACTCCAGATATAGTCTCACCAAGGCAGAGCAGAGATAGTGCAGAACATCCCTTGAGATGCTGGAAGGATGAAAGGACACCTTCCTATCTGTCACCTCCTTCTACCTGGTACCACATTCATGTTTAGCACGAACTGCAACACCTTTTGAATTCATCATTCCAGTGCTGGTCAGAGCCACATGAGGCTCGGGGTTTGATGCAGTGAACCCCATTTTATCAGCCCTGAACATCTCCAGGGCTTTCTTAGAATCATCTCCACCACAGCAGGATACTGGACCACCAATCTCCATCTCTGGAGACATTCAAAACCCACCTGGACATGCTCCTGTGTGACTTTCTCTAGGTGATCTTGCTTTAGCAGGAGAGTTGGACTTGATCTCCAGTGGTCCCTTCCAACCATTCTGTGACACCCAGCTACAGCTCTGACTGATGCCTTTGCACAGGCTGCTTGGCATGGGGTTGGGATTCTACAAGCAATGACATTGCATTCCTGGCTCCTTCCTGCTCCATCAGCCCCACAGATGAGCTACCTCCACTCATATAACCTCCAGTGGTCCCTTCCAACCTCTACCATTCTGTGACGTCCAGCTACAGCTCTGACTGATGCCTTTGCACAGGCTGCTTGGCATGGGGTTGGGATTCTACAAGCAATGACTTTGCATTCCTGGCTCCTTCCTGCTCCATCAGCCCCACAGATGAGCTACCTCCACTCATATAACCTCCAGTGGTCCCTTCCAACCTCTACCATCCTGTGACGTCCAGCTACAGCTCTGACTGATGCCTTTGCACAGGCTGCTTGGCATGGGGTTGGGATTCTACAAGCAATGACATTGCATTCCTGGCTCCTTCCTGCTCCATCAGCCCCACAGATGAGCTACCTCCACTCATATAACCTCCAGTGGTCCCTTCCAACCTCTACCATTCTGTGACGTCCAGCTGCAGCTCTGACTGATGCCTTTGCACAGGCTGCTTGGCATGGGGTTGGGATTCTACAAGCAATGACTTTGCATTCCTGGCTCCCTCCTGCTCCATCAGCCCCACCTCCCCCCACACATTGTGTGGGCACCCAAGGAGAGCAGGAGTGTGTGTGGGGACCCCCTTTGCTGCAGCACCCTCACAATACACCACTCACAAGCATCATCTTACCCTTCAGAAGTACAGGCAGCTTCCCAATCATAATCCCCACCTAAGTGTCCTCCAGCTTGCCTTTCCTGCCAGAAATTGGGAGAGAGCAATGTGCTGTAATCACATAATTCCTGTCAGCAAAAGTAAACAAGGATGGCTGAGTGATTTCCCAACAACACACTAATGGCCAAAGCTGAGGGAAAGAACATAATAATCCAACTCAAAATCAAAATCTCCTGCTTCACTTCTCTTGGAACCCTTCTTGAGTTGGTCTCTTGCTGTTCATATTTATTGTAGGCTTTTTCTCCTCATTTTTTAGGTTTATTTACCCAGAGCTAATGAATAAACCAGGAAAGATGTGCAATAAACCACCATTAAGATGAAATTGGGAGAAAAGAAAATGCCTTTGGTGGGAGAGTTCAGGGGATGCAGAGCTAGCAAATGGCCAGGACAGGCCTCTGAAGCCTTCTTAAGGAGAGGTCTCTTGAGGTTTCTTGGTCAAATAAAAAGAGGCATTCTGGAGGAATGATCTCTTCTCAAGGCTGTATTCATTTTTCTAACAGTTTGATGCTGGCAGAAGAGCTGCTGAGGACCTTTTCCACATTGAAGCTTTTTTATCTCGTTTTCATAGAATCATAGAATGGTCTGGGCTGGAAGGGACCTCCAAAGGTCATCCAGTCCAACCCTCCTGCAGTCAGCAGGGACATCCCCCACCAGATCAGGTTGCCCAGAGCCTTGTTGAGCCTCATCTCGAATATCTCCAGGGATGGAGCCCCAACCACCTCCCTGGGCAACCTGTTGCAGTGCTCCACCACCCTTATGGTGCAGAACTTGTTCCTGACATCCAATCTCAATCTGCTCTTCTCCAGTTTGAAGCCATTGTCCCTGGTCCTGTCCCTGCAGGCCATTGCAAACAGTCCCTCTGCAGCCTTCTTGCAGCCCCCTTCAGGTACTGGTAGGCTGCTGTTAGGTCTCCCCAGAGCCTCCCCTTCTCCATGCTGAACACCCCCAGCCCCCTCAGCCTGTCCCGTAGCAGAGGTGCTCCAACCCCATGCATGGCCCCCATTTGCATGGCCTCCTCTGGAGCCTCTCCAGCAGCACAGTGAGCAGTACCAGCAGATTGACACCTTGCACACCAATTTCCCTGTGGGGCTTGGGTTTGTTGGTTTGTTTGACCACCTTTCAATAAACTCTTGCAAGCACATATGTGGAAGAAACATTGGGGGAAGAATTTAGTGCAGCACCAGCTCCAAACTGGCTGGAAACTTAGGTTTGCAGAGGAGCTGTTGTCAGAGTGAAAGACATCAAAGGAGACTTTTCCAAAGCACATCTGTCTAATAACATTTGATTTCTCATTAGTGACCTGAATGCTGCCCTGTAGAGGATGCTTATTAAAGTGGCTGGTGAAAAGGCCAGGAGGAGCTGCACACATGTTGGAGGACAGGATTAGAGCACAGAATAGAGCTGAAAAAAAAATCAAGAAAAGAAAGAAAATACTTTATTTCTTTATTTTTAATTAAAATGACAGATTCCAAAGGGATAAGAGAAAGATTCTCTACTATACTTGCAGGATGTTTGGTGCCTCTAGCTCCAAAGCAAATCACAGAATGGCCACAGAATAGTGGGGGGTTAGAAAAGGCCTCTGGAGAGCATCCAGTCCAACCCCTCTGCTAAAGCAGGGTACCCACAGCAGAGACCACCTCAGCTCTTAATAGGTGCTCCATGTTCAGAGCTTATGATGTTCACAGAATCACAGCATGGTGTGGGCTGGAAGGGACCACTGGAGATCATCCAGTCCAAGCCCCCTGCCCCAGCAGGGCACCCACAGCAGCTTGCCCAGGAGTATGATGGCCAAAGGGTGTCGGAAGCTCTCCACACAAGGAGACTCCACAACCTCTCTGGGCAGCCTGCTCCAGGCCTCCAGCACCCTCACACCAAACAACTTTCTCCTCATGTTTTATTGGAACCCTTCCTAGCTTCCAGTCTGTGCCCATTGCCCCTTGTGCTGTCCCTGGGCACCACTGACATGGTCTGGCCCCAGCCTCTTGCCCCCCCCCCCCCAGGTCCTTTCTCTCTTGCTGAGCATTGCTCAGCTCCCCTCTGGGGCTGCTCTTCTCCAGGCTCACCACCCCCAGGGCTCTCAGTCTTTGCTTCTCATAGAGCTGCTCCAGGCTCCTCAGCAGCTTTGTAGCCTCTGCTGGACTCTCTCCAGCAGTTCCCTGTCTCTCTTGAGCTGGGGAGCCCAGAACTGGACCCAGTGCTCCAGCTGTGGCCTCGCTGGGGCAGAGAAGAAGGGGAGGAGAATCTCTCTCAACCTGTTGGCCACTCTCTCCTCCACACACCCATGGCAGCACAAGCAGGATCTGAACTCCACTTCCTCAAACACCTGTTGACTTTCAGAAGACCTTGAGAACCTGGTGGCCATCAAGGAAAAAGAGCATGCAAGAAACAGACAGGGAAAGCTAATCAGCTTGAGACAGTCCCTAAGTCTGCCAGCTCCTGAGGTGCAGCCAGCAAAAATGCTCAAATCCAGGACCAGGCATTTGAAGGAGCACAAAAGACCACTTAGACAGGAGGGCTCAGCATGCCAAGAAGCAACTGGAGCCACAGAGCCGTGCACATTAACTCCAGGTTCAAAGGTGAAGCTGCCATAAACCCTTGGAAAGCAGCAGGAGGGAGCAGCCAAGCAACTGCAGCACACGTTGCAGAGACAAGCAGTAGGACACGGGGACGAAGCGCTTGCCCTGGGAAGTCAATCATCCTGGCAGGCACACAAGCAGGCACAGCTTCCAGAGGACATCTGAGGGCCTTTGGGGCAGAGATCAGTTTTATGGACATGCAACATGCTGATAAAAGACCTGAAGGGAGTCTCCAGACAACTCCTTTCAGAGGCGCAGCTCACGAAGGCCATCCCCGACCAAACCTGTGGCGTTCGTTGGGTTTAGGTGGTGAGCTCTGAAGTGGCTCTCAGAGTTATTGCTAGGAAAAAAGTTATTTCCCCCCTGCTTCTCCTGGTGGGCATAAGTAGTGAAATCTCCAAGGCTCCAAAAGGACAGGCTGCACTTGCCTGGTGGATTCAGAATGCATTTTGGGTGTGATCTGAGCTATCGATTCCTTTCCCCCGGTCTAATATTGCTGCTCATGATTCTGGAATCCCATCAGTCACGGCCCAACAAGCACCTCTGCAACACAACTACATCTCCTGTCATTTGAACTGAAGCACAGGGGCTGCAAGAGGAGAAGCTCCCACAACAACCAGGATGCAATTCAGGTTTTCCTGGGATTTCAGAGGACAAAGGGTACAGAAAGTTAAATCTGTTGGATGGCTACGGAGGAGCTAAGCTTTCTTGGAGGAACTGATGGCTTCTTTAGGTCTGAAGGAGATGTTAGGGGTTGGAAGGGACCTCTGGAAATCATTGAGTCCAACCTCCTGCCAGAGCAGGACTATAGAATCCAGCACAGGTCCCACAGGAATGCATCCAGAGGGGTCTTGAAAGTCTCCAGAAGGGAGACTCCACAACTTCTCTGGGCTGCCTGTTCCAGTGCTCTGTGAGCCTCACAGGGAAGAAGTTCCTCCTCATGTTGAGGTGGAACCTCCTGTGCTGGAGTTTCCATCCATTGCCCCTTGTCCTATCCCAGGGTGCAACTCAGCAGAGCCTGTCCTCTCCCAAGAGGGGACAGAGATGCTAGACTGGGTTTGATGCTGTCAGCCCAAGCCAGTGGCCATGCAGTGGAGCAAGAGTGTGTTTTGCCATGCTACTGGTAAAGGAGAAAGGGTAATCAGTCCAGACCAGTGAAACCTCTGGCAAGCCAGAATCGGCAGTCCTGAGGTTTAACCTGTGTGAAGTTCAGTGGTGACTTTCAGAGAGCCAGGTGAAATGACAGCTTTCTGGGAGCTGCACTGCAGCCCTCCACTGGCTGGGGTTGCTCAGCTACCAGGACTTGAGGCTCCCTTCCCAGCTCATCCCATCCCACAACACAAGCTGGATGATTCACAGCATCATGGAATTGTTTTCATTAGAAAAGTCCTTTGAGATCTTCGAGTCCAGCCATTCTCTAACTCTACCAAGCCTGGTGCTAAACCACAGCCCTCAGCACCACATGGGTGGCTTTGACACACCTCCAGGGATGGACATTCAACCACCTCCCTGGGCAGCCTGTCCCTGTCTTTCAGCAAAGAAACTTCTTCCAATATCCAACTTAAACCTCCCTTGTTGCAACCTGAGGCTGTTTCCTCTCATTCTGTCACTAGGGAGAAGACCCCAACCCCAATTTCACTGCAACCTCCTTTCAGGGAGCTGTAGAGAGCAATGAGGTCTCCCCTCAGCCTCCTCTTCTCCAGGCTAAACAACCTCAGTTCACTCAGCTGCTCCTGCCCAGCCCTGTTCTCCAGACCCTTCCCCAGCTTTGTTGCCCTTCTCTGGACCTACTCCAGCTCCTCAATGTCCTAATTGGAGTGAGGGCCCCAAAGCTGAAGCCAGATCTCAAAGTGTGGCCTCAGCAGTGCTGAGTCCAGACCTGCTTTGGGAGCTTTCTCCTTCTCCCATACCTAGCAGACAACACACTTCCAACCCACCCCCACTGCCTGGGGCACATGCGCTGGCCTTGGCCTCAGGGCTTTTGCTCCTTGCCTGTCCAGCTCAGGTGGCCTTGCTTTTCAGAGCCTTTTCCCCAGCCTCGCTGTGGCTTTGCTTATTGCACTTCAAGTGAAGCCCAACGAGCAGCCCAAGTGAGTGTGAAACCTTCAGTGTTTACATAGGTGCCAGAGCCTTCAAACAGAAAAGCCAATTGCAGACATCTCTGCAGTCTCATTTGCTTGATGTCCAGCGATGATGACTGTAGCAGCAGCTGGTGCTGCTTCAAGGCTGTCTCTGCCAGCCTTGCTTCCTTGTCTGTTTCCCCAAGCAACACCACGAAAGGCTCTGGTTTCATTTTCTCCCTTTCATCCTTGCATTAGCTCTGCAAACAGCCCTCCTTGCTTGCTCCTCGAGTAAAGCCTTTGTCTGGAAACCTCAGCTGTCTGAGGCCAGCATTTTGTTGTCTGTGGTCCTAGTGGCGGCTTTGTTTGTTCATTAACGACACTCTGCTCTTCCCTGTGATCCTACAGCACTTTCTTCTTTGCTTGCAGGGTCCTGAACTTAATGACTGGGGAGTTTTCTCTCAAGGCTGAGCAGCAGGCTCGTGAAAAGCATCCAGCTCAAGAGGTGCTTGTACCTGGAGAGGCATTCAGGAGAGCAGAGCCGGCTGTTCAGGCAACGCTAAACAGCCAAGTGAGAAATCATTTCTTTTGCCACTCTCAGTAGGGGGGGAAGCTTGGTGTTCTCCAAGAGACACTGTCCCAGCTTGCACACCTCACAGAATTGTCAGGGCTGGAAGGGACCTCAAGGCTCAGCCAGTCCCACCCCCCCTGCCATGGGCAGGGACACCTCACACTACAGCAGGCTGCACAGAGCCACATCCTGCCTGGCTTTAAAAACTTCTGACACTCTGAGGTGATCTTTGCAACTCCCTAGTGCCCCTTGGGCCTAGATGTCAAGAGGCTCAGATCATGGAATACACAAGAGCAGGGTTAGATTTACTGGGGGTTTTAAGCAGAGCTGTGAGAAGTGGTACAAGGAATGTGCAACATGTCCAGAGAAGGGCCACGAGGATGAGCAGAGGGCTGGAGCTCCTCTCCTGTGAGAACAGACTGAGAGAGTTGGGGTTGTTCAGTCTGCGGAAGAGAAGGCTCCCAGGAGACCTTCTTGTGGCCTTCCAGTATCTGCAGGGGGCTACAAGAAAGCTGGGGAGGGACTTTGGAGGGTGTCAGGGAGGGATAGGACTGGAAGGAATAGAGCAAAACTAGAAATGGGGAGATTGAGATTGGATGTCAGGAAGTTGTTCCCCATGAGGGTGGTGAGAGCCCGGCACAGGTTGCCCAGGGAGGTGGTGGCAGCCTCATCCCTGGAGGTTTTTGCAGCCAGGCTGGATGTGGCAGGTGAGCAAGCTGCTGTAGTGTGAGGTGTCCCTGCCCATGGCAGGGGGGTTGGAACTGGCAGAGCCTTGAGGTCCCTTCCAACCCTGACAGTTCTGTGTTTCTATGATTCTAACACCTTTACCCCCTGCTATCCTGAAAGGGAAGAGAAACATCTGGTAGGTCATTATCAAGGCTCGTAAATGGCCCATCTGGAAACCAGCAGAGCTAGGCTTTCCAGCCCTCGTTGAACACCTTTGGAGACTGTTTATGAGGTCTACACCAGAGTGTGGTTACCATCCCAACCTCTCTCACAGGAAGACACACTGCCATTCTTCTGTAAGCAGCCCCATCCCTCCAGGTGTTGCCTCACCTCACAAAGGCTCTTCCACTCCCTGAGGAGCTCTGTTATCACCTTCAGTTAAGGCAATGTTCTCTTTCCCTCAGTGCAGTTTCTGAGTAGGACCTGCAGTGGGCTGGGTGTCATTCACAGCTGCCTTTGCCTAGGCATGAGCTGTCCTGTGCTCAAGTAGCATCGAGGTGGAAGCTTGACTACATCAGAAGCTGCATCCAAGCCTTCATCACTTAGTAAAGCAGCTGAGCTCGCTGTGGAATCTTGCTGCAGCCCTATTTCATCTTCTTGCTCTCATGCAAAGCCACCAGACTCATGGTTTGCAGCCAGCTAGTGGGAGGTGCCCTGCTGATTCCTTCCTGGCCCTTAAACTTTGAAACAGTTGGATGCTGTGTGGGCTCTGAGCATTTCATTAGCATGGTCTTAGCAGGGGAGCACTCCCCTGGAAATCACCACCCAGATTCATATTACAAGGATGGAAGAGCAGCTGCTGGAATACAGAATTAACCAGGTTGGAAAAGACCTCAGAGATCATCAAGTCTAACCTATCACCCAACACCATCTAATCAACTAAACCATGGCACCAAGTGCCTCAGCCAGTCTCTTTTTAAACACTTCCAGTGTGGGTGACTCCACCACCTCCCTGGGCAGCACATTCCAGTGGCCAATCACTCTTGCTGTGAAGAACTTTTTCCTAACATCCAGCCTAAACCTCCCCTGGCACAGCTTGAGACTGTGTCCTCTTGTTCTAGTGCTGGTTGCCTGGGAGAAGAGACCAACCCCCACCTGGCTACAACCTCCCTTGAGGTAGTTGTAGAGAGCAAGAAGGTCTCCCCTAAACCTCCTCTTCTCCAGGCTAAGCAACCCCACACCTCAGCCTCTCCTCACAGGGCTGTGCTCCAGACCCATCCCCAGCCTTGTTGCCCTTCTCTGGACCCATTCAAGCAACTGAACATCTTTCTTAAACTGAGGGGCCCAGATCTGGACACAATCATCCCATTTTCCAATGCCAGGGTAGAGATCAGGCCTTTGTGCTCCCGAGGTCAGTGCAGTCCCAACACACCTTCAAGTGCCCTTCAAGTTCAAACAGATACAAGCTCATCCTTTGTGATGCCCCTGGCAGCACTCCTGTTAAAATGGTTTCCCAGCCCCCAGAGAGGCCAGAAAGCCTCCTCACCTATTAATTTGCCACTTGTTCTACTCTCCAGACCAGCACTCCCCTGCAAACCCTTCCCTCCAGCACCATGCTTCCGGAGCCACTGCGAGACATCTTCTCCCTTCTGCAGAGAACTACAGCTGGTTTCCTGCTGAAGTGTGGTGGATTGAAAGTTCCCCCTCCCCCCATAGCATTAAATTGCCAGACCAGCTCAGCTGGAAGCAAATGAAGCTGTATTTACCAGCAAGACTACAATCTACAATCGAGTGCAATGAATATGTACAAAGCACAAAATATGACAATATTGCCACCCTCAAATGCTTTCCTGCCCTGTCCAAGTCATAGAGTCATAGAAGCATAGAATCATAGACTTGTCCAGGTTGGAAGGGACCTCCAATGCTCGTCCAGTCCAACCTCCCTGCAGTCAACAGAGACATCCTCAACCAGGTCAGGTTGCCCAGGGCCTCACTGAGCCTTGCCTTGAATATCTCCAGGGAAGGGACCTCCAACGCCTCCCTGGGCAACCTGTTTCAGTGTTCCAGCACCCTCATAGTGAAGAATTTCTTCCTGATATTCAATGTAAATCTGCCCTTCTCTAGTGTGAAGCCACTGTCCCTTGCCCTGTCCCTGCAGGCCTTTGAAAACAGTCTCTCTGCAGCCTTCTTGTAGCCCCTTCAGGTTACTATTAGGTCTCCCTGGAGCTTCCTCTTCTGCAGGCTGAACACCCCCAGCTCTCTCAGTCTGGGCTCATAACAGAGCTGCCCCAACCCCCTGATCATTTTCACTGCCTCCTCTGCACCCTGTCCATCAGGTCCATGTCCTTCCTATATTGAGGGCTGCAGACCTGTACACAGGACTCCAGGTGAGGTCTCACCAGAGCAGAGTAAAGTCCACCAGGAGTGGGAGAAGTAGTAGCGAAGCTTCCCATCCAGCCTGCAAAAGAAGTGGGAGTTGGTGGCTGCTCTCCTTCTCCTCTTCTCTGAATATGTGCTACTGGAATTTTAAACAGCTTATGTAAGTGGCTCTCATTTAATCCATCTGAACCATCCTCTTTTAATCACACACCAGATCAAAGCTCCTGCCTGTGAAACAAGGAGGGAGCAGCCCAGGCTCTCCCCCAGTCTGAGCTGGCCTGCAAGTGGCTGAGGGGGGGACAGGTTGTAGGGGCACAGGACAGCATGGGATTCTTTGGGCACAGGGCAGGACAGGATGCTTTGGGCACAGGGCAGGATGGGTTATTTTACATGTGATCAAAGAATCATAGAATTGTCAGGGTTGGAAGGGACCTCAAGGCTCAGCCAGTTCCAACCCCCCTGCCATGGGCAGGGACACCTCACACTACAGCAGGTTGCTCACAGCCACATCCAGCTTGGCTGCAAACACCTCCAGGGATGAGGCTTCCACCACCTCCCTGGGCAACCTGATGCTCTCTTGGTTGTGTTTTGTTTGTTTTAGGTGAGATGCTCTCTTGGTTGAGTTTGGTTTGGTTTAGGTGAGATGCTCTCCTGGTTGGGTTTTGTTTGTTTGTTTTAGGTGAGATGCTCTCTTGGTTGGGTTTTGTTTGTTTGTTTTAGGTGAGATGCTCTCTTGGTTGGGTTTTGTTTGTTTGTTTTAGGCGAGATGCTCTCTTGGTTGGGTTTTGTTTGTTTGTTTTAGGCGAGATGCTCTCTTGGTTGGTTTCCTCTGTGTGTGTGTGTTTGTTTTAGGTGAGATGCTCTCTTGGTTGGGTTTTGTTTGTTTGCTTTAGCTGAGATGCTCTCTTGCTTGGTTTCCTCTGTGTGTGTTTGTTTGTTTTAGGTGGGATCTCTTCTTGGTCGGGTTTTTCTTTGTTTCTTTTAACACCAATGTGGGAAACACAAGTGCTGCTGTTGGAACAGCTTGCCCAGGGAGTTTGTTGAGCCCTGGAGATATTCAAAGTGACAGAGGCTTGACAGGTGGTCCTGCTCTGGCAGGGGGCTTGGACTAGATGGAATGGAATGGAATGGAATGGAATGGAATGGAATGGAATGGAATGGAATGGAATGGAATGGAATAGAATGGAATGGAATAGAATAGAATAGAATAGAATAGAATAGAATAGAATAGAATGGAATGGAATGGAATGGAATGGAATGGAATGGAATGGAATAAACCAGGTTGGAAGAGACCTTCAAGATCATTGTGGCCAACCCCTCAACCAATCCAACCCACCTAAACAACTAACCCATGGCACCAAGCACCACATCAAGTCTCCTCCTGAACACCTCCAATGATGGCGGCTCCACCACCTCCCCAGGCAGCCCATTCCAATGGGCAATCACTCTCTCTGTGTAGAACTTCTTCCTAACATCCAACCTAAACCTCCCCTGGCACAGCCTGAGACTGTGTCCTCTTGTTCTGGTACTCTTCTGGGAGAAGAGACCAAGGACACAGTCTCACAGATGATCTTTTGAGGTTCCCTTCCAGCCCTTGAAATTCTGTGATTCTGTGATCTAGTTGAGGATGTCCCTGATGGCTGCAGAGGGGGGCTGGACAGGATGACCTTTGGAGATCCCTTCCAACCCAGACCATTCCATGATTCTCTGTCACCTCCAGCGTGCCTCCACGTGCTGGAGGGTGCCGGGAGGCGCCTGTGCCGTGGGGGGCAGAGTAGCTTGGCTGGGGAGCCGTCCTTCAAAGAGCAAGCTCTCTCTCTCTCTCTCTCTCTCTAACTCTGTCTCTGTGAGATTTATCCAGTTTACCTTTTTTCATTTCTTCTCCTGAAAGGCTGACATTTAAAAATGTGTAATTGTGTTTATCCCTGGCAAGCCGTGAATGGCTCCCCGGGCTGCCCGAGCCTCCCGCGCCGCTGGATAAATTACACTGACAACCCCTTATTACAAAGGGAAAAAAATAAGTTAATCGGGGGGGGGGAGGAGGGGGGAGAGAGGGGAGAGGAGGGGGGAAAGGAAAAAAAAAAAACCACCCAACAACAAAAAAAGGCAAAGCAGAAAGAGATGCATAAAAAAACCCCCAAATCCCCAAAGTGCCTGAGTCAGCAGAATTGGCCTCACGTGAGAGTCGTTTGCCAGGATTTAATTAAAGAGCGATCGATCCGGTGGGTGGGTGGGTGGGGGGTGAGCCAGGGTGCCCACACGTGCAGGGCAGCAGCTGCTGCTGCCTTTCCGCTGCCTAGGAGCTTGGGAGGAAGGAGTCAGCAATGTTGCAGCAAAGGGGGGTGAGCGGCGTGGCCTCAGGGAGGGAGGGAGGGAAGGAGGGGTACAGGCAGCTTGCCGTGGACGCGTTGCCCGTCGCTGAGGGATGGCGGGGAGGTGGCATTAGAGAGTGGGTTGGGTTGGAAGGGAGCTTAAAGATCATTCAGTTCCAGCACCCCTGCCATGGGCAGGGATATCTCCCACCAGCCAAGGTTGCTCAAGGCCACATCCAGCCTGGCCTTGAGCACCTCCAGGGAGAGGGCAACCACAGCCTGCCTGGGCGACCTGTGCCAGGGTCTCACTACCTTTACTGGGGAGAATTCCTTCCTCATCTCCAGTCTAAATCTGCCCTCCTCAAGCTTCAATCCATTCTCTTTTGTCCTATGACTCTCAGCCCTTGTCAGAAGTCCCTCCCCAGCTCTCCTGTAGCCCCCTTCAGGATTCTGGAAGGCTGCTCTGAGGTCTCCCTTGAGCCTTCTCTTCTCCAGGATGAACAACCCTAACTCCCCAACCTCACTGAAAAGAGTTTCTTCCTAATGTCCAATCTAAATCTATCCTGCTCTAGTTTCAAACCATTGCCCCTTGCCCTCAGCACCAGAGCTGGGGAAGGGTCTGGAGAACAGGACTGGGGAGGAGCAGCTGAAGGACCTGAGGTTTTTCAGCCTGGTAAAGAGGAGGCTGAGGGGAGACTTCATTGCTCTCTACAACTCTCTGTGAGGAGGTTAGAGTGAGGTGGGGTTGGGCTCTTCCCCCTAATATCAGGTGACAGGAAAAGAGGAAATGGCCTGAAATTGTGCCAGGGGAGGGTTAGATTGGAGATTAGGAAACATTTCTTTGCTGCCAGGGTGGTCAGGGATTGGCACAGGCTGCCCAGGGAGGTGGTGGAGTCCCCATCCCTGGAGGTGTTCAAGAAACCTGTGGCCATGGCACTTGGGGCCATGGTTTGGTGGCCTTGGTGGGGTTGGGTTGCTGGTTGGGCTGGATGACCTCAGAGGTCTTTTCCAACCAAAACAATTCCATGTTTCTGCCACCTAATAAATGCATCAGAGGAAAGAGCTTGGGTACTGCAGAAATGCCAGGAGCAACCAGGCTGCAGTTCCCCCTGCATTCAGGGCTTTGCCCCAAGGTGTGAACAGCACACCAGGAACAGAAATCCCATTGTCTCCCTGAGCAAGGCTTGAAGCTTTTGGGAAATGAACATCTAGATGCAGGCTCAGGAAGATGTCTGAGGAGCCATGAGGGACACCCACCCCTGGTCACTCCTGCACTCCTGTCCTGCACTGTTATGGAGAGAAACACTGAGCAACACAAGCTGAGGTCTGGGACCTGTGGGCTGGGATTTAAGGTGCTTCAGGGAGCTCAGACATCCTGAGGATGCTGTGAAGAAGAGGGAAATGCATCAGCAAAGCTGGGGTTCATGCAGCCCATCGCTGCTGATAGCTCCCATGGCATGTCCAAGCTGACCCAGGCAACAGCCACAGAGCTGGATCAGAGCTGGAGAGCCCTGAAGTGACCCAGAAACCCTGCAGGGGGATGGAGTTTGGAAGCAAGGGAAAGGGGTCTGGTGCTGCCTAAGCTTCCTAACCCAGATCATGAGGAAATCACAGAATGTTAGGGGTTAGAAAGGACCTCCAGAGACCATCAGTCCAACTCCCCTTGCCCAAGCAGGATCACCTAGGGCAGGTCACACAGGAACACATTCAGGTGGGTTTTGAAAGCCCCCAGAGAAGGAGCCTGCTGGGAGCTCAAGTGCTGCTGGCTGTGGGAGTGGAAATTTCCTCTGTCTCATGGCTGCTCCGAGTCTCTCCTGAAGTCCAGGAACTTCTGACACGGCTCTGTGTGCCTCTGCTTCCCTGCTTAGTCACACAAAGCATAACCTGCAGGGTGAAATGCCAGCCACCAGTCAATATCTGAGCAGGCTGCTAGTGGAAATCAGAAACAGGTTTTGCAGAGGTTCTGTTTCAAGCCAAAGAGCCGGGCAGAGGTGAAAATGCTTGGTTGGAAACGCTCACCTCTGCCAACAGGAGCTGCAAATGCTTCCTCCTGGGACACCAGTCCAGGAACTGCCCCTGCTGAGTCTCCACCTCCCTCCTCTGACCCTGACAAGTCCCCCCCATCACTCTCATAGTCAGTGGTCCTTGGCCTCTGGGCTTTGACCAGAATGTTGTGCAAAGCATTAAGTGGAGATGCGCAGACTTCGGTGCTGGACTCCATGGCCGGATCGATTCAAATTCAACCATCTTGGGAGCAGAGCAAAGAAGTTAACAGCAGCTGGAAGCTGCACACAGCTCCTTTCATTCCCACACATTTTTCTTGCCTAATTGGAGTGAGCTGGGTGGTTGGGTAGGAGCTGGACACAAGCTCTCTGTGACTTGTTTCTGCAGGCGGGAGGAAAGGAGGCATCGATTGCTCCCTGGGGTACCAGTTGTACCAAGCTGCTCTTATTGGGGGAACAAGAACCCCCATGCAGCACCCACACATGGCCTTTGGGGGAAGAAGAACCCCCTTGCAGCACCCACACATGGCCTTTGGGGGAACAAGAACCCCCATGCAGCACCCACACATGGCCTTTGGGGGAAGAAGAACCCCCTTGCAGCACCCACACATGGCCTTTGGGGGAAGAAGAACCCCCTTGCAGCACCCGCCCATGGCCTCTGGGGGAAGAAGAAGCCCCTTGCAGCACCCACACATGGCCTTTGGGGGAAGAAGAACCCCCTTGCAGCACCCACACATGGCCTTTGGGGGGAGAAGAAGCCCCTTGCAGCACCCACACATGGCCTTTGGGGGAAGAAGAACCCCCTTGCAGCACCCACACATGGCCTTTGGGGGGAGAAGAAGCCCCTTGCAGCACCCACACATGGCCTTTGGGGGAAGAAGAAGCCCCTTGCAGCACCCACCCATGGCCTTTGGGGGAAGAAGAAGCCCCTTGCAGCACCCACCCATGGCCTTTGGGGGAAGAAGCAACCCCTTGCAGCACCCACCCATGGCCTTTGGGGGAAGAGGAGTCCCCTTGCAGAACCCACCCATGGCCTTTGGACAGCATGGGGCAAAGGGTAAGGACAGGTCCGCATGCTCTGGCCGTGTGCCCTGGCTGTGGTGCTGCTGCTTGGCTTTTCCACACCTCCTCCCCCTCTGCAGCAGCAGCAGCAGCAGCCAGGTTCCAGCCCTGTACAGCTTAACCACGAATTCAATGCAGAGGAAATAAAAATAAGAAAGGAAAAAAGAAAGGAGGAGGGGGGGGGAAAAAAAGGCAGAAAAAGCCCCAAACCCAAAGGAAACAAGAGGAATCATTTCTATTCTTGCTCAGTTTGAAGATCAGTCTCACAACCCTGACATCTTCCAGATAATGACTGAAAATCCCTTCTGCCTGCAGCCCGGACACCAATCAATACCCACAAGCAATTTCCAGTGCTGGGCTGCCTTGTTAAAGACCTAACATTCCCTTTCCTCGAGAAGTGGGTGGCACAGTGAGTCACAGAGAAGCTCAGCAGGATGCAGCTTCTACCTGATGTAATGCTGAAGCCAGGCTCGACATCAGAAATCAGCAAGAAAAGCTTTTTCAACCCTCCCTCCCTCCCCCCTCTCAGCCTAGGACTGCATCTCAGTGGCAGACAGGAGGAGCCTGAGGAGCCTTGCTGGGCAGCAGATCTCCGAGGGCCTGATGGTGCCACCCTTGCTGGTCTGGCAGCAGGAGCAGGACCACAAGCAACCTCTGGAGAGCTCACCCTAATCTCTGGGACTTCTGAAATGGGTTTGTGACATGAGGTCCATCACAAGTGGCACAGCCAGGCAGCACATAGCCTTGGGCTCCATGCAGAGACACACCACAGCACCACAGAACCACTGAATCGTTTCAGTTGGGTGAGACCATCTGGTCCAACCATTCTCTAGCTCTACCAAGTCTGGGGCTAAACCATGGCCCTCAGCACCACATCTCTGCCTCTTTGCAACACCTCCAACCAACTCCCCGCAGAGCCTGCTCCAGGGCTTGATGAACCTTTCAGTGAAGGTTTTCCTTCTAATAGCTGACCTAAACCTCCCTTGGTGCAACTCGAGGCCAATTTCCTCTCACCCTGTCCCTTGTTCTTTGGGAGAAGAGACCAACCCCCACCTGGATCCATCCTCTTTTCAGGGAGTCACAGAGAGCCAGAAGGTCTCCTTTTCTCCAGGCCAAATAATCCTAGTTCCCTCCAGCTGCTCCTCATGAGATCTGTGGAAGTGTTCAAGACTTAGCAGGGCTGGGCTCCAGCAGCATCCAGACAGCCCTGCATGAATCCTGGCCCCCTTTCCTCATCCCCACGCTGCCACGGCGGATGGAGAGCTGTGGTAAGGTCCTTTGTAAGAGGAAGCAGCAAGCTGCTGCAGGAGCCTAATTCCCCTATGAAAGGCAGGGAGCTCATAGAATTGTTAGGCTTGGAAGGGACCTCAAGGCTCAGCCAGTCCCAACCCCCCTGCCATGGCCAGGGACACCTCACACTACAGCAGGTTGCTCACAGCCACATCCAGCCTGGCTGCAAACACCTCCAGGCATGAGGCTGCCACCACCTCCCTGGGCAACCTGTGCCAGGCTCTCTCCACCCTCCTGGGGAACAACTTCTTCCTCACATCCAATCTCAATCTACCCATTTCTAGTTCTGCTCCATCCCCCCCAGTCCTATCCCTCCCTGACACCCTACAAAGTCCCTCCCCAGCTTTCTTGGAGCCCCCTGCAGATCCTGCAAGGCCACAAGAAGGTCTCCCTGGAGCCTTCTCCTCTCCAGCCTGCACAACCCCAACTCTCTCAGTCTGTCTCCAGAGCAGAGCAGCTCCAGCCCTCTGCTCATCCTCCTGGCCCTTCTCTGGACACCTTCCAGCCCCTCCAGATCCTTCCTGGCACAGAGGCTCCAGAACTGGACCCAGAGCTCCAGATCTGGAGGTCATCTGACTGAAGGAGCTTCTCCATCACCCAGAGCCTGGCTCTGGCAGACAGTCTCACAGCCAGGAGGTGGCTGTGGCAGGGAGCTTGTAAAGCTCCTGTCTTCCTGCCATAATCAGGCTAACCTTCTCCACAGCAAGGAAGCCCCCAAGGGAGCTCCTCAGCCTGACAAAATGCCTTTCTTTTCAAGTTGCTTTGCTTAATTACTCTGGGAGATGGTTAAAAATATGAAGTGCCACGAGCCTTTGAAGTTCAGAGAGATTTTAGCAGGTGCAGTAATCCCCTTATTCTAATCCTGATGACCAAGATATGTTGGCTGCCCTTTCTTCGTGGGCTAGTGGGACTCAAGGGGTTTAAAACCTGGGGTCTTTTCCTGCTGTTCTAGGATGGGACTTGCAGAACCATGCTGGCCTGTCCTCACCCTGAGTGGACCAAACCTGCTAATGTGCTGATGCACCACTGTGGCTTGTTTATGCCTTCCTAAAAGCTCAGGTGAGCATCCAGGAGGACAGTGGTTGTGCACAGCAGTCTGGAGCTGATTCTGCTGAAGCAGGAGAAAGGTTTAATCCACCCCTATAAGGAGCTGGACCCATGCAGCTAGGAAGGGGTTGGAAGGGGCTGCAGACCAAAGCATGCAGAGGCAGGAATCCTACAACTGGTGTGGTTGGAAAAGGTCTCTGAGAGCATCCAGTCCAACCAGCAACCCCACCCCACCATGGCCACCAAACCATGTGCCAAAGTGCCATGGCCACAGGCTCCTTGAACACCTCCAGGGATAGGGACTCCACCACCTCCCTGGGAAGCCTGTGCCAATCCCTGACCACTCTTGAAAGGGATAAATTTCTCATAATGTCCAACCTAAACCTCTCCTGGCACAATTTCAGGCCATTTCCTCTTGTTCTGTCATCTGATCCTAGGGAGAAGAGACCAACCTCCATCCCACTCCAACCTCCTCTCAGGGAGCTGTAGAGAGCGATGAGGTCTCCCCTCAGCCTCCTCTTTACCAGGCTGAACAACCCCAGGCCCCTCAGTTGCTCCTCCCCAGCCCTGTTCTCCAGACTCTTCCCCAGCTTGGTTGCCCTTCTCTAGACCTGCTCCATCCCCTCAGTGTCCTTCATGGAATGAGGGGCCCCAAAACTGAACCCAGCACTGAAGGTGTGGTCTCCCTAGTGCTGAGAACAGGGGGACAATCACTTCACCTGCTCCTGCTGGCCACAACAGGAGGCTCCTCTTACTCTGTGAGTGGTCAGGGAGAGCACTGCAAAAGCTGAGTGTTGCTGCCATCCTTCAGTCACAACGAGCAGGGAGAGAATTCATTTCCCTTATGCAACCAACAGGAGCTATTGCCTGAAGCACAGGCTGCTGTGCAAGACTAATTAAGAGCTGAGCTATGTGCATGAAAGAGCTAAATGGATGTTGCTTTGTTAGAGAGGTCTACGGGCCTGCCTGGCTGAGGGAGAGGAGGCACCACAGAAACAGTCTGAAGCAACATCAGAGAGCCAGCAGTGGCCAAAAGCAACATCAGAAAGCCAGGGATGGCCAAAGCAAAACTTTGCAGCCTTCAAAGAAAGCAAAGAGCAGGAGTTTGGGCGGCCGGGAAAAGAGGCTTGGGAAGTCTGGTGGCATCACAGAGTGTTAGGGATTGGAAGGGACCTCGAAAAATCATCCAGTCCAACCCCCCCTGCCAGAGCAGGATCACCCAGGGCAGGTCACACAGGAACACATCCAGGTGGGGTTGGAATCTCTGCAGACAAGGAGACTCCACAACCTCTCTGGGCAGCCTGCTCCAGGACTTTGTCATCCTCGCTGTGAAAAAGTTTTCCCTCATGTTGCCATGGCACTTCCTCTGCTCCAGCTTGCCCCCAGTGCCCCTGGTGCTGCCCTGGGACATCCCTGAGCAGAGCCTGGCTCCACCCTCCCAGTGCTGCCCTTCACATCTCCATTAACAGCTCTGAGGGGCACCCCTCAGACTCCTCTGCTCAAGAGCCCCAAGCTCTCTCAGCCTGGCCTCAGCAGGAAGGTGTTCCACCGCCCTCAGCAGCTTTGTGGCTCTGTGCTGGACTCTTTCACCAACATCTCCTGCTGCACCAGTGCATGGGGATGGTTTCTAGGCAAAACAATGCCCCCCATCATTCTGTCAGGGATTGGCAGAGGCTGCCCAGGGAGGTGGTGGAGTCCCCAGCCCTGGAGGTGTTCAAGAACCCTGTGGCCATGGCACATGGGGCCATGGTGTGGTGGCCACGGTGGGGTTGGGTTGCTGGTTGGGCTGCACGATCTCAGAGGGCTTCTCCAGTCACAGCAGCTCTGTGTTTGTGTCTCCTCCAGCAATGGTTTTGCACGTGAAATGAACTCCCCCAGCAATGCCTGGCTGCCGTGCAAGTTCCTTCTGCACGGGCAGGAGGAGCTGCCAGAAGCCAGGCCTGAATATGAGCTAACAGCTTCAATCAAATCACCTAACTACATGGTGGGGGGTGAATAAGCTGAGAAATGAAGTCAATTGTGGGAGCAGCAAGAGAAGTATTTCACAGTATCACAGTATCACAGTATAACTAAGGTTGGAAGAGACCCCAAGGATCATCAAGCCCAACCTGTCCCAACAGACCTCACGACTAGACCATGGCACCAAGTGCCACGTCCAATCTCCCCTTGAACACCTCCAGGGATGGTGACTCCACCACCTCCCTGGGCAGCACATCCCAATGACAAACGACTCGCTCGGTGAAGAACTTTCTCCTCACTTCGAGTCTAAACCTCCCCTGGCACAGCTTGAGACTGTGTCCCCTTGTTCTGGTGCTGCTTGCCTGGGAGAAGAGACCAACCCCTTCCTGGCTACAGCCACCTTTCAGGTAGTTGTAGAGGGCAATGAGGTCACCCCTGATCCTTCTCTTCTCCAGGCTAAACAACCCCAGCTCCCTCAGCCTCTCCTCATAGGGCTGTGCTCAAGGCCTCTCCCCAGCCTTGTTGCCCTTCTCTGGACACGTTCAAGTGTCTCAATGTCCTTCCTAAACTGAGGGGCCCAGAACTGGACACAGGACTCAAGGTGTGGCCTAACCAATGCAGAGTCCAGGGGCACAATGACCTCCCTGCTCCTGCTGGCCACACTGTACCTAATGCAGGCCAGGATGCCATTGGCCCTCTTGGCCACCTGGGCACACTGCTGGCTCATGTTTAGGCAGCTGTCAATCAGCACCCCCAGGTCCCTCTCTGTTTGGGAGCTCTCAGCCACTCTGACCCCAGCCTGTAGCTCTACATGGGGTTGCCGTGGCCAAAGTGCAGCCCCTGGCACTTGGACTTGTTGAATGCCATCCCGTTGGACTCTGCCCATCTGTCCAGTCGGTCGAGGTCCCTCTGCAGAGCCTTCCTATCCTCTAACTGACCAACATCTGCTCCCAGCTTGGTGTCATCTGCAAACTTGCTGATGACTGACTCAACCCCCTCATCCATATCATCAATGAAGATGTTAAAGAGGCTGGGGCCCAGCACTGATCCCTGGGGGACGCCACTGGTGCCTGGCCGCCAGCTGGGTCCTGATGGCCCCAGAGGCGCTCCAGCTCCCCAGGCTTACAAAATGTCTTCTCTTTACCTCCCCCCCCCCCCTTTCTTTTTAACTTTTTTTTCCTCCCTCCAAATTAAATTTCCTTGAAATCAATGCATTCCCATGGAAATTCGTTGTTACAACAAAATGCCATTGAAATGCCATTTTTTCTGGTGGAAATGCTCTCTTGGTGTGCTCTTGACACGGTTGGATTACTGCAGCGCTCTGCTCCACGCAGCACCCAGGGTGTGCTCCTCTCCTCCCTTCCTTCACCTGGTGGTTTGTCTCCCCAGAGAGTCAATGGCTGAACTCCAAGCATCCTATAAGCCCTGTGAGGAGAGGCTGAAGGAGCTGGGGATGTTTAGTCTGGAGAAGAGGAGGCTCAGAGGAGACCTTATTGCTGTTTACAACTCCCTGAAGGGAGGTTGTAGCCAGGTGGGGAGGTGGTCTCTTCTCCCAGGCAACCAGCACCAGAACAAGGGGACACAGTCTCAAGCTGTGCAGGGGGGAAGTTTAGGCTTGATCTTAGACAGAAGCTCTTCACAGAGAGAGAGGTTGCCCACTGGAATGTGCTGCCCAGGGAGGTGGTGGAGTCCCCATCCCTGGAGGTGTTCAAGAGGGGATTGGACGTGGCACTTGGTGCCATGGTCTAGTCATGAGGTCTGTGGTGACAGGTTGGACTTGATGATCTTTGAGGTCTCTTCCAACCTTAGTGATACTGTGTGATGCAGTGGTGGGGTCAATGTCCCTGGAAGTGTTTAAGAAGAGACTGGATGAGGCACTTCATGCCATGGTCTGGTTGATTAGTTAGCATTGGGTGATTGGTTGGACTTGATGATCTTGGAGGTCTCTTTCAGCCTGGTGGATTCTGTGATTCTGTGATCTGGCATGCCTTGAAAACATCCTGGGTCCAGGAGTTCCTCTGTGGGGAAGATCTCCAGACTCTTCTACCCTCTTGGGTTTATCCAAGGCCATCTGCATGATGAAGTTGGATCAATGCTCACCAATATCTGAAGGGTGAAGTTCTGGGTCCCCAGCTCAAAACAAATAGGGAGCTACTGGAGAGGGTCCAGTGGAGGCTACCAAAGTGCTGAGGGGCCTGGAGCAGCTCTGGGAGGAGCAAAGGCTGAGAGCCCTGGGGCTGGTGAGCCTGGAGAAGAGCAGCCCCAGAGGGGAGCTGAGCAATGCTCAGCAAGAGAGAAAGGAGCTGTGGGGGCAAGAGGCTGGGGCCAGACTCCTGTCAGTGGTGCCCAGGGACAGGGCAAGGGGCAATGGGCACAAAGTGGAAGCTAGGAAGGATTCCAACAAAACATGAGGAGAAAGTTGTTTAGTGTGAGGGTGCTGGAGGCCTGGAGCAGGCTGCCCAGAGAGGTTGTGGAGTCTCCTTGTGTGGAGAGCTTCCAACCCCCTTTGGCCATCGTGCTGCTGGGCAAGCTGCTGTGGGTGTCCTGCTTTAAGAGGGGATTGGAGTGGATGATCTGCAGAGGTCCTTTCCAAACTACACCATGCTGGAATTTGGGGATTCTGTGACTGTCTGCCCATGCTGGACTCGATGAGAGAAGCAAGGACTCAACCCAGCCATTATACCTGTTGAGTGTTCCTTAGAAGAGAGGTCCCCAGACCTGTTGAGTTTCTTCTTCAGGCATGGGAATCATTCCTTTGACTCCCATCTCATGCTCCTCTGGCAAGGGATTTGCATCTTCTGCCTTTGCATTTTAGGTCTGTGATTTCTCATGCTCTGGCACCCCACAAGCCCTCTGAGGCTGTCACCAGACTGGTTCCTACCCAGTCTGTCTGGTTTTGTCCCAGAATGCCCTGGACCTGTTGGAATCACAGCCCCTGCCCATGCCAGGCTGCACACAACCCTCAGCTGCTTCAAGCTTAAGGCAGCTGTTCCTTGCATTCTTTAATGTAGTAAACCTGGACAAGCATCAAACCTTCTTTGAGAGGGATCACACCAGCTTCTACCCCACCAGGCAACTACCTTTGGAAGCCATGCTGCAACCAGGAAGGCAGAAAACAAGTTTCCTTCCTAAATTAAGCTGGTCTACAGTGTGGCAGCCTGGATAAGCTCCTAAAATGCTCCTGCATGGCTCATTCTGTCCATCCCCATCAGCAGGGGCTCCCCAGGAACAGGCCTGCAGATGCAAGGTGTCTTCTCCTGCATGCCACTGCCAAGCTGCCTCAGCCCCTTGGGATGCCATGAGCCCTTGCCAAAGTGCCAGCCCTTGGCTTCAGCCACCCAACCTCCCTCCTGCAGGGCCTGCCCAGCCTCTTCTCTGCACACACTCCACAGCCACGAGGACCTGAATCCCACCCTGCAGCCATCCCTCCAGATCTAGGCCACATGTAGAAGGGATTAATTTTCTCCACTTCAAGAATTTGCATGACATGGGCAAAACTTATTATTTGTTTGCCACAGTGACCCTGGTTCTCCTCCACAGTTGGCCACAGCTCATGCACATGGAGAGTAAGAGTCTCAAACTTTGTTCTCAGAAATAAACCCAGGAACCTGCAGACCTACACCAGTAACATGAGATCCCAGCATGGTGGGGATTGGAAGGGACCTCTGGAGCTCATCCAGTCCAAGCCCCCTGCCCCAGCAGGGCACCCACAGCAGCTTGCCCAGCAGCACAATGGACAGGGAGGGGTTGGAAGCTCTCCACACAAGGAGACTCCACAACCTCTCTGGGCAGCCTGCTCCAAGCCTCCAGCACCCTCACACCAAACAACTTTCTTCTCCTCTCCACATAGAACCTCCTGGGTGCCAGTCTGTGCCCCGTGCCCCTTGTGCTGTCCCTGGGCACCACTGAGCAGAGTCTGGCCCCAGCCTCTTGCCTTTCTCTCTTGCTGAGCATTGCTCAGCTCCCCTCTGGGGCTGCTCTTCTGCAGGCTCAGCACCCCCAGGGCTCTCAGCCTTTGCTCCTCCCAGAGCTGCTCCAGGCCCCTCAGCAGCTCTGTAGCCTCTGCTGGACTCTCTCCAGCAGTTCCCTGTCCCTCTGGAACTGGGGAGCTCAGAACTGGACCCAGTACTCCAGGTGCAGCAAAATTCCAAGCAGTGATGTGGCTGGACAGACATTCTCAGCTCCATTTGTTACTTCAGCTTTGGCAGTTCATTAATGACAGCCCACTGGTGTGGAGGGAAAAACAAAAAGCAGAACCAAAACAACAAAGCACACCAAGCAGTCAGCATCACAAAGGCAGGATCCTCACAGTGCTGAGAGCAAAAGGAAGCAACAAAAGGCCACAGAAATGCAGCCTCCCAGTTACAGGCAGCCAAGTGAGTCACTGCAGACACTTCATTGGATTCACTTTAGCCTTTTTATACACTCATAGAACTGTTTGGGTTGGAAGACAGCTCTGAGATCACCCAGTCCAACCAGCAAGCCAACCCCACCATGGGCCATCAAATCACATCCCCAGGTGCCATGGCCACACATTTCTTGAGCACTTCCAGGGATGGGGACTCCACCACCTCCCTGGGCAGCCTGTTCTCTTTCCATGAATCACAGAATTGTCAGGGTGGGAAGGGACCTCAAGGAGCAGCCAGTTCCACCCCCCCTGCCGTGGCCAGGGACTCCTCACACTAGAGCAGGTTACTCACAGCCACATCCAGTTCCTAAACTGGGGGCCCCAGAACTGGACACAGGACTCAAGGTGTGGCACATCCGCCCCAGCACCTCCCTGGGCAGCCCAGGCAAGGCCATGCATGCCAGTGGTTACACAGATCTTGCTCTGAGCAGGGGAACCTCCTTCCATGCCTCAGTCCAGGAGCTTTGGTGGGGCTGAATCCTGCAAGGCTCCCCACGGTCCAAGGAGTGAGGAGATGTTCTGCAGCCACTGCAGCCCAGGAAGAGCTGGCTGCAGAGGGGGTGTCATCTCCTTGGTTCAGCCTGCAGAGTGGAAGGATCATGCTGCTTCTTACAGGGAGTGCAGGCAGAGCCTCCTTGGGATGAAGGACCCTATGGTGTCTTTGCAAGTGCCCACATGTCTTCATCATCATTGGAGAAAGGATGATCCCTGCCTGATGGGGAGGAGCAGGTGTGCAGTCACACAGAAACCCAACCTTTGGTCTCTTGAGATCCTTATCCCAAACAGCTTTGTGACAGCTACTGCCCTGTCCTAAGAAACTCCTGAGATGTGAGAGCTCCTTGCTTCCTGCTCCCCTTCCCCACAGGAGCTGCTTCCTGCCCTAAGGTGAGTGGGCAGCAGGAGCTGGCCAGCTGTGCAAGTGGGTTGTAGAATCAGAGAATCACAGAAGTGTCAGGGTTGGAAGGGACCTCAAGGCTCAGCCAGTCCCAACCCCCTGCCATGGGCAGGGACACCTCACACTGCAGCAGGTTGCTCACAGCCACATCCAGCCTGGCTGCAAACACCTCCAGGGATGAGGCTGCCACCACCTCCCTGGGCAGCCTGTGCCAGGCTCTCACCACCCTCATGGGGAACAACTTCTTCCTCACATCCAATCTCAATCTCCCCACTTCTAGTTTTGTTCCATTCCCCCCACCACCTACCTGACACCCCAAAAAGTCCCTCCCCAGCTTTCTTGGAGCCCCCTGCAGATACTGCAAGGCCACAAGAAGGTCTCCTCAGAGCCAGCCTGCACAACCCCAGCTGTCTCAGTCTGTCTCCAGAGCAGAGCAGCTCCAGCCCTCTGCTCATCCTCCTGGCCCTTCTCTGGACCCCTTCCAGCCCCTCCAGCCCCTTCCTGGCACAGAGGCTCCGGACCTGGACGCCGTGCTCCCGGTGTGGCCTCACCAGAGCAGAGCAGAGGGGCAGGCACAGCTGTGGGGGTTTGGTTTTTGGAACTGGCCGATCCTTGAGGTCCCTTCCAACCCTGACAACTCTGTGACCGCAGGAAGCTGCTCCTTGCAGGGTGCCAAACGACACAAGGAGGTGCAGGCAAAAGATTCCAGCAGGGAGAAGCCGGGGTGGAGTGACTGATTTTCATTTAACACATTAACCAATCCACTCTTTTCAAACACAGGCTCAAGCCTACTTAAGGCAAAGTTCAAGTTAATATTGATATTTGAAAGGGAGAAGCACTTTCATATTAATCACCTCACCATTAAATGTCTGTTATGAGAGAGAGCTTATGGGCTGTGTCTCCAGACACGTTTTCAAATGGCTCAGGCTAACTTTGATCCTTCCTAATGATGGGGAGCAATTATATAATGGCTTCAGAAACACCCTGAGCACACAGCTTTCATGAGAGCTGGTTGGGGTTGGGGTTTGTGTTGTGGTGGTGTGGTTTTTTTCCCCTCCCTGCAGTGTTGCTCAGATAATATCTCAATAACAAAGCCAAAGCAACCGTCCTTGGCTCACCCTGAGTCTTGCTTTGCAGCAGGCCGGAGTCTGAGCAGCAAGGAGCTGCCTGGGGTGCACTGAGTGTGTCCAGCAGATCCAGAGGGGTTCTCCTCCCCCTCTGCTCTGCCCTGGTGAGGCCACACCTGGAATGTTGCATCCAGCTCTGGGCTCCCCAGTTCATGAGGGACAGGGATCTGATGGAGAGAGTCCAAGGGAGGGCTGCAAGGATGGGGACTGGTGAGGAGAGGCTGAGAGACCTGGGGCTGGTTAGTCTGGAGAGGAGAAGACTGAGAGGGGATTTAATCAATGTTTATAAATATCTGAGGGCTGGGGGTCAGGAGGGAGGGGACAGGCTCTGCTCAGTTGCACCCTGGGATAGGACAAGGGGCAATGGATATAAACTACAGCACAGGAGGTTCCACCTCAACATGAGGAGGAACTTCTTCCCTGTGAGGCTCACAGAGCACTGGAGCAGGCTGCCCAGAGAGGTTGTGGAGTCTCCTTCTCTGGAGCCTTTCCAGCCCTGGATGTGTTCCTGTGTGCCCTGTGCTGGATTCTCTGGTCCTGCTCTGGCTGGGGGGTTGGACTGGATGATCTCCAGAGGTTCCTTCCAAACCCCTAACTTCCTGTGAGCCTGTGCTTACAAAAGAACAGGATGTTGAAGTGGTGCCGAACCTTTGTGGGCTTCTCCTTCAGCCAGGGATGCTCAGAGTTCTCCATCACAGGTAGAGAAGGAGCTGGGGAGTGTTATCCTCTGCAGGGCTGCTGCCAGGCAGTGCAGACCCTCAGCTCAGTCATTGCCATGGCAACTGCATCCTGGGGCAGCAGAGATGGTGAGGAAGCACAGCAAAGCTCTGCTCACACCAAGCCTGGCCATAGCTGGGAATGCAGTGGAGCCTGACACTGTGGCCAAGGTAGGAAGGGTGACCCAACAGCCCTGGTGTGGGGGGAAAGGAGGTGAATTTCCTCCCAGAGGAGTCTGAGAGGGGCCATGCCCTTGGGAGTGTCAGGGGCTGTTGGCATGTGGAAGGATTGTGCTTGGAGAAAGGGATGAACGAGAGCAGAAGTGCCTGTGGGGAGCCTGTGTGTGCACAGGAGTTGGACTAAGATATCTCCAGAGGTCCCTTCTGACCTCAACCATTCTGTGATTCTGTGTCTGTCTGTCTGTAGGTGGGTGGCAGCCTTGGTCTGCTTGAGGGTAGGAAGGCTCTACAGAGGGACCTAGCCAGGCTGGATCAATGGACCAAGGCCAATGGGATGAGGTTCAGCAAGGCCAAGGACCTGCACTTGGGTCACAGCAACCCCATGAAGGCTCCAGGCTTGGGGCAGAGTGGCTGGAAACTGCCTGGTGGAAAAGAACCTGGGAGTGCTGGCTGACAGCAGCTGAACATGAGCCAGGGTGTGCCTTCTTGGCCACCAGCATCCTGGCCTGGATCAGCAATGGCGTGGCCAGCAGGACCAGCACAGGGATTGTCCCCCTGTAGTGAGCACTGCTGAGGACACACCTTGAGTGCTGGGTTCAGTTTTGGGCCACTCACTCCAAGAAGGACATTGAGGGGCTGGAGCAGGTCCAGAGAAGGGCAACAAAGCTGGAGAAGGGTCTGGAGCACACAAGTCTTGTGGGGAACCTGGAGAAAAGGAGGCTGAGGGGAGAACTTCTGGTTCTCCACAACTCCCTGACAGGAAGCTGGAGCAAGGTGAGGGTTAGTCTCCCTATTAACAAGTAGCAGAACAACAGCAAATGGGTTGAAGATGCCCCATGAGAAGTTTAGGTTGGATAGTAGAAGAAACTCCTTCACTGAAAGGGTTCTCAAACACTGGTCCAAGATCCCCAGGAAGGTGGTGGAGCCCCCATCCCAGCAGAGGTTGCAATGCCTGTAGATGTGCTGCTAAGGGAGATGGTTTAGTGGTGACCTGGCAGTGCTGGCTTGGGCTTTGTGATCTTAAAGGTCCCTTCAAGTCACGATTCTGTGACTCCATCTTTGTGCTTGTGCCCACTGCCAATGTGCAGCTGCCCATGCAGACATGGAGCTGTGCAGGCAGGGCCCCAGATGGGCAGGAAGCTCCACCTGTGTGCACTGCCACACTCCTGCATGCCCTGCAGCACACGTGGCTGGACATCCACACCCTTTGGTGAAGAGGTCAGGGGGTGTCAGAGCCATGCCTGTGCTCCCACTGGCCAGGGCCTGCCCAAGCACCTGCATTCATGTTGAACAAAACCAAAAGCCAAGCAGTAGATCTTCCTTTCAGCATTGGTGGGGAGAGGCTGCCAAGACCACAAGCAGAGGACAGGGCTCTGTCAGAGAGAGATGGACTCGCACTTGGCTCTTCCCCACTTCATCATCTCTGCATTTTCCAGCTGAACATTGACCTTTTCTCTGAGAGCAGGGCCATGGGTGCCAGCACCTGCAGGCGTGTGGAGAAGCCTGACACCCACAGCCAAGGCATGGAAATGTCCATCTGGGTGTGCAACAGCACTTTAGAAGCCCAAGCAGCCCCACTTGCCCTCCTCAGCCTAGCAGAGCTGAACAGCTAAAGCTGCTGCTCACCTATGGACACAGCAGGACCAAGCAACCTGGCTCTGGGAGACTCCTGTGGGCCAAGCTCTACATCCTGACTATAGAATCATAGAATTGTCAGGGCTGGAAGGGACCTCAAGGCTCAGCCAGTCCCAACACCCCTGCCATGGGCAGGGACACCTCACACTACAGCAGGTTGCTCACAGCCACATCCAGCCTTCCCTTAGAAACCTCCAGGCATGAGGCTTTCACCACCTCCCTGGGCAACCTGTGCCAGTGTCTCACCACCCTCATGGGGAAGAACTTCTTCCTAACATCTGATCTGGATCTACCCCATGCAGAGCTACAGGCTGGGGTCAGAGTGGCTGGAGAAGCTCCCAAACAGAGAGGGACCTGGGGGTGCTGGTCGATGGTAGGCTGAACATGAGCCTGCAGTGTGCCCAGGCAGCCAAGAGGGTCAATGGCATCCTGGCCTGCATCAGGAACAGTGTGGCCAGCAGGAGCAGGGAGGTCATTCTGCCCCTGTACACTGCACTGGTTAGGCCACACCTTGAGTCCTGTGTCCAGTTCTGGGCCCCTCAGTTTAGGAAGGAGGTTGACTTGCTGGAGCATGTCCAGAGAAGAGCAACAAGGTTGGTGAGGGGTTTGGAACACAGCCCTGTGAGGAGAGGCTGAGGGAGCTGGGGTTGCTTAGCCTGGAGAGGAGGAGACTCAGGGGTGACCTTATTGCTCTCTACAACTACCTGAAGGGAGGTTGTAGACAGGCAGAGGTTGGTCTCTTCTCCCAGGCAACCAGTACCAGAACAAGAGGACACAGTCTCAGGCTGCACCAGGGGAGGTTTAGGTTGGATGTTAGGAAGAAGTTCTACACAGAAAGAGAGATTGCCCATTGGGATGTGCTGCCCAGGGAGGTGGTGGAGTCACCATCCCTGGAGGTGTTTAAGATGAGACTGGCTGAGGCACTTAGTGCCATGGTTTAGTTGATTGGATGGTGTTGGGTTGGGCTTGATGATCTCAAAGGTCATTTCCAATCTGGTTCATTCTGTGTTCTGAATCATAGAATCACAGGACCATAGAATCACAGAACCATAGTACCACAGAATCACAGAACCACAGAATCACAGAGCTACAGAATCACAGAACCATAGAACCACAGAATCATAGAATCATAGAACTGTAGAATGGTCCAGGCCGAAAGGGACCTCCAAAGGTCACCCAGTCTGACCTCCTCACAGCAGGGGCATCCCCAACTAGATCAGGTTACCCAGGGCCAGGACATGATCTTCAGTTCTGCAGAGGAGCCCAGCACAAAGCCTCAGCACACCAGACCCACTGAAGGTAGCTTAAACCAGCCTGGAAGTTCTTCCCAGAGAGAGTCCTTAGCCATTGGGATGTGCTGCCCAGGGAGGTGGTGGAGTCACCATCCCTGGAGGTGTTCAAGAGGGCAGTTGGTGCCATGGTTTAGTAGTCATGGGGGCTTGGGTGACAGGTTGGACTTGATGATCTTTGAGGTCTCTTCCAACCTTGGTGATTCTGTGACAGAAGGGGAAAGAGCTGACGGCACGAAGTCCTTCAGTGCCTGCTCTCTTGAGTCCTTCCAAATTTCTGCTCTTTGAAGAGGGGAGAGTTTCACTCTGCTCCCTTTTCTTACCTTGTTTAGGCTCAGGTTTCCTTGTCTGGCTGAGTGGCTCATTAGGGAGCGGATAACGAGCTTCCTCTGCCCACTGCTGAGAGCAGTTGGTGCAAGATCTGGAGCCGACACATTGTGTTCCCGAGGAGTTCCCCGGCGTTGGCTCCAGACTGATGGCAGCAAAACAGAGCAGGGGGAGATGGTTTCAAAGAACTCCAGCACAAGTAAAGTCTCTTGGTTCAGCAGAGTTTGCCACCATGCTGTCAGGCACCCCACTGCTCCAAGGCACTCCTCGGAGGTGCAAATCACACAGCATGGTGAAGGGTGGGTGGGACCTCTGGAGCTCATTCAGCCCAAGCCCCCTGCTCTAGCAGGGCACCCACAGCAGCTTGCCCAGGAGCACAATGCCCAGGGTGGGTTGGAAGCTCTCCACACAAGGAGACTCCACAGCCTCTCTGGGCAGCCTGCTCCAGGCCTCCAGCACCCTCACACCAAACAACTTTCTCCTCCTCTTCATGGGCCCATGAGCCATGGGGTTAACTGCTGTGAGGTGGCAGGCAGGTCACAACCACCCACCAAGCTTGAGCAACAGCTCTTCTACAGCCTGAAGTACCATTCTCTGTGCAGAAGACATCTCTGTGGGGGTGCATCCTACCAGCTGTGAAGATCTAGAGAGAGGTTATTGTGAGCAACATGGGGCTGGCCTAGCACTGATCCTGCTAGGGACAGGGTAGAGGAGCCCCTGGGGATGCATTGGATTCAGAAATCCTCATCATCAGTGGCAGTGAGGTGTAGGCCTTCCAGGTGAGACCACCTCATCTCTTAATAGGTGCTTCATGTTCAGAGCTTATGATGTTCACAGCATCCCAGCATGGTATGGGTTGGAAGGGACCTCTGGAGATCATCCAGTCCAAGCCTCCTGCCAAAGCAGGGCACCACAGCAGCTTGCCCAGGAGCACAATGCCCAGGGTGGGTTGGAAGCTCTCCACACAAGGAGACTCCACAACCTCTCTGGGCAGCCTGCTCCAGGCCTCCAGCACCCTCACACCAAACAACTTCCTCCTCCTCTTCATGGGCCCATGAGCCATGGGGTTAACTGCTGTGAGGTGGCAGGCAGGTCACAACCACCCACCAAGCTTGAGCAACAGCTCTTCTACAGCCTGAAGTACCATTCTCTGTGCAGAAGACATCTCTGTGGGGGTGCATCCTACCCGCTGTGAAGATCTAGAGAGAGGTTATTGTGAGCAACATGGGGCTGGCCTAGCACTGATCCTGCTAGGGACAGGGTAGAGGAGCCCCTGGGGATGCATTGGATTCAGAAATCCTCATCATCAGTGGCAGTGAGGTGTAGGCCTTCCAGGTGAGACCACCTCATCTCTTAATAGGTGCTTCATGTTCAGAGCTTATGATGTTCACAGCATCCCAGCATGGTGTGGGTTGGAAGGGACCTCTGGAGATCATCCAGTCCAAGCCCCCTGCTCCAGCAGGGCACCCACAGCAGCTTGCCCAGGAGCACAATGCCCAGGGTGGGTTGGAAGCTCTCCACACAAGGAGACTCCACAACCTCTCTGGGCAGCCTGCTCCAGGCCTCCAGCACCCTCACACCAAACAACTTTCTCCTCCTCTTCATGTGGAACCTCCTGGCTGCCAGTGTGTGCCCATTGCCCCTGGTGCTGTCCCTGGGCACCGCTGGCCCCAGCCTCTTGCCCCCCACAGGTCCTGAGGCTGCTCTTCTGCAGGCTCAGCACCCCCAGGGCTCTCAGCCTTTGCTCCTCCCAGAGCTGCTCCAGGCCCCTCAGCAGCTTTGAAACCTCTGCTGGACTCTCTCCAGTAGTTCCCTGTCTCTCTTCAACTGGGGAGTCCAGAACTGGACCTAGTGCTGCAGAAGTGGCCTCCCTGAAGCAGAGCAGAGGAGGAGGAAAACCTCCTTCAACCTGCTGGCCACACTCTTCTTCATGCACCCCAGGAGACCTTTCCTGGCCACAAGAGCACATTGCTGGTTCTCTGTGCCACTGTGCTCCAGCACTCCCAAGTCTTTCTCCATGGAGCTGCATCCCAGCAGGTCAACGCCTCAGCTGCACTGGTGCATAGGTAGCCAGGATCTCCACATAATAGTGAAGGAAAGCAATCTCCTGTCCTGAAAAATCATCAGATGCCACTAGACCTGGTAAAGGGCCAAGAACTAGAGTCACAGGAGCCAAAACTCCTGTCCAGAGAAGGGCCACAAAGATGAGCAGAGGGCTGGAGAACCTCTCCTATGAGGACAGACAGAGAGTTGGGGTTGTTCAGTCTGGAGAAGAGAAGGCTCTGAGGAGACCTTCTTGTGGCCTTCCAGTATCTGCAGGGGGCTACAAGAAAGCTGGGGAGGGACTTTGGAGGGTGTCAGGGAGTGATAGGACTAGGGGGAAACAGAGCAAAACTAGAAATGGGTAGATTGAGGTTGGATGTCAAGAAGAAGTTCGTCCCCATGAGGGTGGTGAGAGCCTGGCACAGGTTGCCCAGGGAGGTGGTGGCAGCCTCATGCCTGGAGGATTTTGCAGCCAGGCTGGATGTGGCTCTGGGCAGCCTGCTGTAGTGTGAGGTGTCCCTGCCCATGGCATGGAACTGGCTGAGCCTCGAGGTCCCTTCCAACCCTGACAGTTCTATGAAACTCCATCCACACTGAGACACCTGAACAACCAACCTGCTTTGCAGGAGTTCTGAGCTAGCCAGGGGCTGCTGATGGCTCTTCTGCAGCCTCTGCCACTGCTTAAGGCACAAAAGCTGGTGGCTTCAGCGGGCCCAAACGTGCCAAGGGGAAATGATGGTTACTGGGCAGCATTTTTTTACCTGAAATGCAGCTTTTTGTTTAGAAAACAAAGATACAGATACAGATATAGGTATAGATATAGGTATAGATATAGAAATAGATATGGATATGGATATAGATATAGATATAGGTATAGGTATAGGTATGGATATGGATACGGATATAGGTATAGGTATAGATATAGATATATAGATATAGATACAGATATAGATATAGATATAGATATAGATATAGATATAGATATAGATATAGATATAGATATAGATATATTAAGGGCACCTTCAAGGGTAGCTGTTTGGAGGGTGGCAGCAGAAAACCAGCACGAACAATGCCAAGGGACTATGAAGTCCTCCGCATTTCGGGAGTGTGAACACCACAGGTCAATTAATCTCCAGCACACTCTCACCCAGCTGGCCCTGACTCAGCTGCCCCTCTCAGGACTGTGTGGCAGCACAGCTGGGCTGCTTGGCTGGAGAGCAGTTCCACGTGCAGGATCAACAGAGGTCTGGAGAAAGCAGGACGCGGCATTTCTCGGCGCTGCCCACCGCCTTCAGCTGCTGCGACAGCAAAGCGAGCCTCTGCCAGGTGTGGATCTGCAAGCCCCAGCTTCTGTGGCATCATCTCAAAAAGAACCTGGGGCTTGGGAATGCATTTGAAGCAATTTTCTGTCGCAGCTGCTCTGGTTTTATGCCTTGGTCGATTCTCCTGTGGTAGGAAGGAGGCTGGAATGCAGAATTAACAGCCTCACTCAGTGCCCTTGGAGAAGCAGGGGGATGAGCAGGTCTTGTGGATTCAGATAGGTGTTGCACCCTCTGCAGCCTTCAGAGCTGTGCAGAAGAGGGGAAGCAACTTCCAGGCAGTCATTGGAGAGATGCCTGGGACGCCTCACACTACAGCAGCTTGCTCACAGCCACATCCAGGCTGCCCTTGAAAACCTCCAGGGATGAGGCTGCCACCACCTCCCTGGGCAACCTGTGCCAGTGTCTCACCACCCTCAAGGGGAAGAGCTTCTTCCTAACATCCAGTCTGGATCTACCCACTTCTGTGCAGCTCCTTAGGAGGGTCTGCAAGGCTGCAGCAGTCATGACAGAGTGCAGGAAGAGTCCCTCAGCTCAGGTAGAGCAGCCAGCCTGGCTGCTGAAGCCCTCACCCACGGCCTGGCTCTGGAGATGTGCTTCCTCCTGAGCTCCCCCAGCCAGGGCTCAGCTCGCAGGCTGCTGGATTGGAGCTGACACATGTCACCTCTAATGTCCAGGGAGACACTGCAGAGCCCTGAGCACAGGGCTAACCTTGGCTGCTGGCTTGGCCTTAGAGCTTGCCCTCTCCATGCATCTCCACTAACAGGGACAGCTCCTGCCCCTGTGGTGCCCTGCTCCACCAATGGAGGGTGGGGAAAACCTCCCCCAGTGCTGGGTCTCTAAAGCCATGAGGACTGCTCTCAGATGGTGATTTGGTCTTCCAGAGGGGATATGGAGTAATGCTGCTCAGGTGCAGACCTGGGAGGAGGCTTTCAAGCTTAGCTGGAATCAGTGAAGAACATAGTTCTGCACCATGAGGGTGGTAGAACACTGCAACAGGCTGCCCAGGGAGGTGGTTGAGGCCCCATCCCTGGAGATATTCAAAATGAAGCTCAACAGGGCTCTGGGCAACCTGATATAGTGGAGGATGTCCCTGCTGACTGCAGAGAGGGTTGGACTGGATGACCTTTGGAAGTCCCTTCCAACCCAGACCACAGAATGGTCATAGAATGATTCTATGATCTCCTTTTGAGGACCAAGGTGGGACAGAAGGGAGGGAGGGAAAGCCAGTTCATCTGAGTGTCTTCTCCATAGCAAAACAAGCACAGAGGTCCATGCTCATCTGCAGAGACCACAATCATCTGGGCTATCTCCAAAATCAAAGGTGAGATGTAGAGGGCTCCGGAGAGTGATTTCTCCAGGCTTGCCTTTGACACCTGCAGCACAGAAGAGGGAAAGCACCCTGAAAAACATCTGTGGAGGGGAAGCACCCTGAAAACATCTGTGGGTTATGGGATCCCACAGAGCCATGGGGTTAACTGCTGTGAGGTGGCAGGCAGGTCACAACCACCCACCAAGCTTGAGCAACAGCTCTTCTACAGCCTGAAGTACCATTCTCTGTGCAGAAGACATCTCTGTGGGGGTGCATCCTACCAGCTGTGAAGATCTAGAGAGAGGTGAGCAACATGGGGCTGGCCTAGCACTGATCCTGCTAGGGACAGGGTAGAGGAGCCCCTGGGGATGCATTGGATTCAGAAATCTTCATCATCAGTGGCAGTGAGGTGTAGGCCTTCCAGGTGAGACCACCTCATCTCTTAATAGGTGCTTCATGTTCAGAGCTTATGATGTTCACAGCATCCCAGCATGGTGTGGGTTGGAAGGGACCTCTGGAGATCATCTAGTCCAAGCCTCCTGCCAAAGCAGGGCACCACAGCAGCTTGCCCAGGAGCACAATGGCCAGGGGGTGGGGGGTGGGGTTGGAAGCTCTCCACACAAGGAGACTCCACAACCTCTCTGGGCAGCCTGCTCCAGGCCTCCAGCACCCTCACACCAAACAATTTTCTCCTCCTCTTCACATGGAACCTCCTGGGTGCCAGTTTGTGACCCACTGAGCACCACTGGGCAGAGTCTGGCCCCAGCCTCTTGCCCCCCACAGCTCCTTTCTCTCTTGCTGAGCATTGCTCAGCTCCCCTCTTGAGGCTGCTCTTCTGCAGGCTCAACACCCCCAGGGCTCTCAGCCTTTGCTCCTCCCAGAGCTGCTCCAGGCCCCTCAGCACCTTTGTAGCCCCTGCTGGACTCTCTCCAGCAGTTCCCTGTCCCTCTTGACCTGGGGAGCCCAGAACTCAACCCAGTTGCCTTCAGTTGCCACTGGCTTTGAGGAGCTGGAAGTGCCATTCTGCTCTCATGGTGCTGCTACCTGCAAGGCTGTGTGCCAGTGGCCAGTTCTTTGGCCATGGGAGCAGGACACCAAAGGATGTGCCAGCAGAGATCCTCCCAGGTGGCATTGCTGGAGCAAAGCCCTCACTGGGCAAGCACTCTGCTGCCACCCATCTGCCTCATGCCAGGAGTGCTCTGTGTCCCACAGGAAAGGTGAGGGAGCATTTAAGCCACTTTTAAAGCTGTGTAAGACCTTAAACCCTTGGTGTCACATAAGGACTTAAATGCCTTAAGACTGCAGCATGTCATAAGACAGAGTTAAAGCCACATAAGCCTCCTTTAACTGCTGTGGTCCTCAAGGGCAGTCTTATGGCATCCCAAAGGCTCCTGTTTGAAAGGTCCCACAAAACTGGGCTTCCAGAGAGTTGTTCCTTCTGATAGGCTGCTCTGATAGCTCTCATTCAACCCTGGCTGCCTCAGGCATGCAGGAGGAATCTTGCCCTTCCTTCAGCAGGTTTGGATACCTCATGACAGTCAGACTCGATGATCTTAGAGGTCTTTTCCAGCCACAACTGTTCTGTGCTTCTATGAAGACAAAGGGCCAGGCCTTCTGGAGCTTGTCAAACCCAGATGGTTTCCTCCCTTTCCTTGACTGAGGGCTGAAAGAAGCAGGTCACAGAATCATAGAATCACAGAACTGTTTTGGATGGAAGAGACCTCTAAGAATATCCTGTCCAAGCAGCAACCCAACCCAACCCCACCATGGCCATTAAACCATGTCCCAAAGTGCCATGGCCACAGGTGTCTTGAACACCTCCAGGGATGGGGACTCCACCACCTCCCTGGGAAGCCTCTGCCAATCCCTGACCACTCTTGCAGCAGAGAAGTTTTTCCTGATGGTAAACTTAAGCCTCTCCTGGCACAACTTCAGGCCATTTCCTCTCCTTCTATCACCTGAGAATAGGGAGAAGAGCCCAATCCCCACCTCATTCCAACCTCCTCTCAGGGAGTTGTAGAGAGCAATGAGGTCTCCCCTCAGCCTCCTCTTCTCCAGATTGAACACCCCCAGGTCCCTCAGCTGCTCCTACCCCAGCTTTCTTGCCCTCCTCTGCACCCAACATCCACCATCCTTAGATATTCTTTCTTCCACAAATAACTGATTTGCAGCATCTGAGTCACTGGAAGTCCTTTTGGTGCACCTGGTGTGTCTGGGAGAGGAAAAGGCTGCTGCAAGCTGAATCAAGAGCCTTCTCCAGCTGGCACAGAGAGTGGTCCAAGCAGAGAGGCAGGAGCAGCAGCATGCAAGGTCAGGCAGAGGCAGGCAGATGATGGTGCACACAGCCCCTGATCCGTGGGGCTTATCACAGCCTATAAAGACACATTTTGTGGCAAAACCCCCGTGTTAAGATACTGTCTGCACATCACTGCTTTAAGCCCCTACAGCAACTTAAACTGGCTATAATGTTAAGCCTTTAGAGTATTTTAAAGTGCTTAGATTGCTCAAAAGACCAAAAGCTTAATCTTAAACTGCAGTGCAGCTGCTTAAACAGTTTAAGCTGATCTAAAAGCTTGCAGGAACACAGAGTGCTTGAACTGTGCTGAGCCCTGCTTGTTGGCTGAAGCAGGGTGCTGGCCCTGTCACACCCAACGTGACAGGGGGGCTGACACAGAAGCTGTTTTCCTAAATAGACCTTGCAGAGCCTGAGGGAGAGCACAGACCTTCGGTTACACAGCTTCCCAGGTGAGAACACTCATCTCTTAAGAGCCTGGCAGGGGGTTCTGGCCCTCTGCTCTGCCCTGGTGAGACCCACCCCACCTGGGGCACTGCAGCCAGCTCTGGAGCCCCCAGCACAAGAAGGAGATGGAATGGTTGGGGAGGGTGCAGAGGAGGCCATGAAGACAATCAGAGGGGTGAAGAACCTCCCTCATGGGGACAGGCTGGGAGAGCTGGGGCTGTTCAGCCTGGAGAAGGCTCCAGAGGGAGCTTAGGGCAGCCTTCCAGTACCTGAAAGGGCTCCAGGAGAGCTGGGGAGGGAGTTTGTACAAGGGCTGGGAGTGCCAGGATGAGAGGCAATGGCTTTGAGCTGGGAGAGGGGAGACTGAGACTGGAGATTAAGAAGAAATTCATTCCAGTGCATGGACATCTCATCCCTGGAGGTGTTCAAGGCCAGGCTGGATGAGGCCTTTGAGCAACCTGGGTTGGTGGGAGGTGTCCCTGCACATGGCAGGGGGTTTGGAATTGGATGACTTTGAAGGTCACTTCCAACCCGAACCATTATATGGTTTTATGATTCTATGATTATCCCTTCCTGGTACCGGGAACAGCTCCAGGTGTGCTCATCCTTCTCAGCTCCACCAGCTCCCCAGGAAGAGGAAGGTCTCCAAGTAGCATGTCCTCAGCTGAGGAGGGCACAGCATAGCAGGAATCATCACCTTTCCCTTTCTGTCAGACACAGTTAGGCTTTGCAAGCAGAGCCTTGCAGGGGAAGCTGCTCCCCAGTTGGGTTATTAATGGTGCTTTCTTGCACAGCCCAGCAGGAGTGAATGTTCCTTATCATCCTCCTCTAAAATAAGTAATTGCTGGAATCTCCAGCTAGGAGGACAGATGCTCCATCCCTCAGCAGGATCTAAACCAACACCCTGGTTCCCATTGAGTCAGCCCAGGCCTGTGAATCTCTTCCCAACAGGGCCATTCTTTTCCCCCCGCTCTCACAGGGAAAACAAAACCAACCCCAAACAGAACACTAAGTTGTTTTACTGGGGTTTATCTTTTTTATTATGATGATGAAACCTTTTTTTCCCCCCAATTTATTTGTTGTTTGGGTTATTTCTCTCTCTCTCTCTCTCTCTCTTTTACCACCCATGAATGCAGCCAACGACTTGTGCAATGTGTGTGTTGGCTTGGGGAAAAACTGAAATCATTCTCCAAAGTTCCTGAAGTCTGGCTGGAAAAGCTGCCCAGGTACATGGAAACATGCAGATAGGGGTGGCCCAAAGTACAAACTGTGTCTGGCTCAGCAGAAGCCCTGCCCAGTGGCTGAACTCGACTTGCTGAGAGGCACCTCGGCGGTGACTTTGGGCTGCCACCTGAAATTCTCAGCTTTGGTGCCATCATGGTATGCAGAAAATAAATAGAACGAGGCATTAACTGCTCAGTTGTGCCAAACACTCATGGAAAACAACAGGTTGTGCTCTCCCACCTCTGGAATACTGAGTGCATTAAGGAGAGTGCAAAGAGCAGATCAAGGGAGGTTCTCCTCCCTGTCTCCTTTGCCCTGTGTGAAGTCACTTCTGGAGGACTGGATCCAGCTCTGGGGTCCCCAGTTCAAGAGGGACAGGGAACTGCTGGAGACAGTCCAGAGGAGGCTACAAAGCTGCTGAGGGGCCTGGAGCAGCTCTGGGAGGAGCAAAGGCTGAGAGTCCTGGGGCTGACAGCCTGGAGAAGCCCCAGAGGGGAGCTGAGCAATGCTCAGCAAGAGAGAAAGGAGCTGTGGGGGCAAGAGGCTGGGGCCAGACTCTGCTCAGTGGTGCCCAGGGACACGACAAGGGGCAATGGGCACAAACTGGCACCCAGGAGGTTCCATGTGAAGAGGAGGAGAAAGTTGTTTGGTGTGAGGGTGCTGGAGGCCTGGAGCAGGCTGCCCAGAGAGGTTGTGGAGTCTCCTTGTGTGGAGAGCTTCCAACCCCCCCCGGGCATTGTGCACCTGGGCAAGCTGCTCTGGGTGCCCTGCTTGAGCAGGGGGGTTATACTGGATGAGCTCCAGAGGCCCCTTCCAACCCCAGCATGCTGGGATGCTGGGATATTTAACATTCATATTCATGTGTGTGTGTGTTGATAGTAGAGGCTGTACAAGTTGCAAAGGTGTTGGACTGGTCTGAATTGTCTTGTGGTGCTTTTGTGGTGCTGTCTACAATGATATCTACACTATGCTCAGCAGCACCACCCATCCTATGGTGTTTGCACATCTGATGTTCACACACACAGAGGGATCATCACTGCTAAGAACAATTCCTCAACATGAAATGCTGCAGGGCTCTGGGAATGTGTCCCACTGACCACAGACTTACCCAGCTCTTGCAGTGGGCTGCAAGTCCAGACCCCTCTTCTGGTAACATCTGAAGCTAGTTCATAGAGTCTTGTTGAGATATGAAAACCTCAGAGATTCAGACCTGTGAAAGGGCCTGGAGGTATCAAAGAAGAGGCCATGAGTGTCCCTGGTGCTGTGGATGAGCTCACCACAGATTAGAGCTCACCACCTATCAGAACTCCACATGGATTAGATCTCAACACAGCTTCCTCCAGCCCTCCTGGCAGAATTCAGTGCCCACATCAAACACCTCTGTTTGCACAGAGGGAGGTCATGCCTGGTAGGCAACACCTTCCCCCTACCCTTTGCTTTCCTGCTCACCAACACAGCAGCTGCCAGCCCCTGAGCAGAGCACCAGCACCCCAACGCTCATCTCAGCAGCATCCTTCCTCCTGTGTGTCCTGTGGGAGCTCTCCCTCCTGCTCTGGGAGCCTCTGGGACCCTGAGCAGGCTAGCTGGCTTTCTGACTCAGGAATCACCATTATTTATTGATAGGATGCCTTTTGCAAGCCTCAGGGCTCTCCTGCAGCCTTTCAGGCTGTGCACAGCCCGCTCCAGCTCACCCAGCAGCTGCTGCATGCAGAGGTGTTACAAAACTGTCTTGGCCAGGAAGCAAAAAGCAGCTTCTCAGTGGGTGTGCAGCAACTGCAGCAAAAGGGCTGGGCTCACCAGCCTGGAAATGTGTGCAGGAGCAGCACAAGCCCAGGGCTGGGAGCAGGGCTCTTGGGAAACACCACAGGCTTCTCCCTACACAGGGTCCACCACGCAGAGCATCATTCCAACAGCATTAGCCCAACATCATCTACTCTGTCCCCAGCTCCTGGACACCTCCACCCAGCTGACCCACACTTACCCTCTGCCATTGCTCCCAGGCCAGCTCACACCAGTCACAGTCATAGAACCGGAGAAGTGTTGAGGTTGGAAGAGACCTCTGAGATCATCAAGTCCAAACCCTCCCCTAGAGCTCCCAATGTCACCACTGCTGCTAAGCCACCACCACTGCACCACATCCCTCAGCACCACACCCAGGGGGCTTTTAAACACCTCCAGGGATGGTGACTCCACCACCTGCTTGGGCAGCCTGGGCCAGTGCCTGAGAACCCTTGCTGGGAAGAAACTCTTCCCAATACCCCAATACTCAGTGCCATGGTTTAATTGATTGGATGGTGTTGGGTGATAGGTTGGACTTGATGACCTCAAAGGTCTTTTCCAACCTGGTTCATTCTGTATCCTGTAAGTGTCCCTAATGGAGGACCTCCAGAAGCTTTGTCAGCCTTCTTCCTACCCTCAGCTACTGCCATGGGCAGACAAACTCATTCTACAGTCCGAGTTCCTCAGGGATCTGCCTCAAAAGAAGGACTGTGGCATGTTTGGAGCAGGTTTTTCCTGGGCAGCTTTTGGCCCTGGATTGAATGCAGCGTGGTCTCCCGTGGTTGACAGCTGGAGCAGAAATGCAGCAGCCTTCCTTCTCAGCTTGCCTTGAGTTCTCCCACGAGAGGATATTGCAGTTGTCAGTGATCAGAAATGGAGTGACTCAGAGAAATGCACCATTTCCAATAAATGGGCAATGAAACAAGCTTGAGGTCAAAGAGAAGCTGCCAGCTCTTTCTAATGGCTTGCTCCAAAGTGCAGATTCATCCTTGGGGCTGAGACTCTAAGGTCACCTCTGCTTGTCGAAGGCTCCAAGGTGAAGGTGGCAAAGCTCTTGAGGCTTCTGAGATGCCTGATGGAAGCATTTGGACAGACAGCAAGGATGTCCTCGTGGCCTTCAAGTGGGCCATGTGGAGATGGGGATGTTACACCCAGGTGCAGCCAGGACATGGATGTGTCCTGGAGCCTGAAGAAAGATGTGCTGCTGAGGAACACCACTCAGGTGGCTTCATGTAACTACATGGTGCAGCCAGGACATGGATGTGTCCTGGAGCTTGAAGAAAGATGTTCTGCTGAGGAACTCCTTGAGATGGCTTCATGTAACTGCATGGTGCAGCCAGGACATGGATGTGTCCTGGAGGCTGAAGAAAGATGTGCTGAGGAATACTTTGAGATGGCTTCATGTAACTGCATGGTGCAGCCAGGACATGGATGTGTCCTGGAGCCTGAAGAAAGATGTGCTGAGGAACACTTTGAGATGGCTTCATGTAACTGCATGGTGCAGCCAGGACATGGATGTGTCCTGGAGCCTGAAGAAAGATGTTCTGCTGAGGAACACTTTGAGATGGCTTCATGTAACTGCATGGTGCAGCCAGGACATGGATGTGTCCTGGAGCCTGAAGAAAGATGTTCTGCTGAGGAACACACTGAGATGGCTTCATGTAACTGCATGGTGCAGCCAGGACATGGATGGGTCCTGGAGCCTGAAGAAAGATGTTCTGCTGAGGAACACCATTGAGATGGCTTCATGTAACTGCATGGTACAGCCAGGACATAGATGGGTCCTGGAGGCTGAAGAAAGATGTTCTGCTGAGGAGCACCATTGAGATGGTTTCATGTACCCATTTTAGCCAGCCCTTTAAGGAGAGTTTCCTTGAAGAGATGGGGCCAGCAGCATGCTGATATTCATTGCAACCCACACATGCTCCTCTCACCCCTGAGGACCGTGTGCCTAACCTGCCAGAGCACATCCTCCTCCCAGGGCCCCAGCTCCTGCGTCTGAGCAGCAGCACCGAGACAATGTCCTCCCCTAACTGGGTTACAGGAGATTGGATTAGCAATTTGTGAGTTAGTAAAAGTCTAAGAATGGAAGATAAAACAAAGTGTGACAGGCTAAGCAGCCCTTGTCACCGGGGATTGATCACAGTGCTAATAGCCAGCGACAGCCGCACATTAATAACACAATAACCCAGCTCTGGATATTGGCACTATCACAACCCCTTAACCTGGTAATAACTCATTGGGAAAATGCTAACAATGTCATAGCCAACATGTCTCTGCTGCTCACATCCCTCTCTACCTGCCAGCAGGACCACCTCGGGGTCGTCGGCTCCGCCACCCATGCAGGTGTCAGGTCCTGACTGAAGCTCCATGCCCGGCCGCAGACATGGTGCCCTGGGGTAAGGGGAGGAGCTGGGAAGGCAAAGAGAAGGAGATGGAAGGCAGGAGAGAGGCATTGTGGATGCCTCCTCTACTGAGGTGTTCAAGGCCAGGCTGGATGAGGCCTCGAGCAACCTGCTGTAGTGGGAGGTGTCCCTGCCCATGGCAGGGGGGTTGGAACTGAATGATCTTGAAGGTCCCTTCCAAACCAAACCATGCCATGGCTCTACAATTCTATGATTATTCCTTCCTGGCTACATGATTTCAAAAGCCTCTCCCAGTTCTACCCATTCCATGATTCTGTGATCCTATGATTCAGGGCTGAACTCGTGGTGGTGACACAGGACACAGAAGATCTGGACTGTGGGGTCTGGTGGAGTTAGAAAGAGACCAAGCTCATGGTCAGTCATAGAATCATTGAAATGTTTTCTTTGGAAAGGACCTCTAAGATCATTGAGTCCAGCCATCAACCACCATGGTCATTCAACCAAGTTCCAAACTGCTGTTTTGTAAACACCTCCAGGGATGGTGACTCCACCACCTCCCTGGGCAGCCAGTTCCAAAGCCTGACCGCTCATTCAGTTCCCTCAGCTGCTCCTCCCCAGCCCTGTTCTCCTGACCCTTCCCCAGCTTCATTGCCTGTCTCTGGACACACTCCATCACCTCAATGTCCTGCTTGGAGTGAGGAGCCCAAAACTGAACCCAGTGCTCAAGGTGTGGCCTCAGCAGCGCTCACTACAGGGGGACAATCCCTGCCCTGCTCCTGCTGGCCACACCATTGCTGATCCAGGCCAGGATGCTCATGGCCTTCTTGGCCACCTAGGCACACACTGGCTGTCAGCCAGCACCACCAGACGGGTTTTTGGTCAGTCCTTTCCATCAGGGACATCCAGGAGAATTCACAAGAAGCAAATTGAGGCTTTTTAATCTTCTCCCCACCCCAACTCTGTGGATTTTAGCGCTGGGAACCACCCTCAATTTGCCTAGGAAGTCTTCTGCTGCTCCTTGTGGCGGTGGTAGGAGAGGCACTGTGGAAATTACAAGGAAAAACAGCAACAACGACAACAACAAAAACCACCACAAAAACCACCACCACCTCAGGCTTATTTAGAAGATGGAAAATGAAATCAGAGATCAAGCTGTATGAAAAATGTAGATCAAAATCGGGGGGGGGAGGGTGGAGGAGGAGGAGGCAAAACCCTGCCTTGAAAGCAGGCAGCACCACCTTGTTTACAACGGATCTTCTGAAGGCTGCTGGGTGTCACTGAACACCGAGGGGGAGGAGAGACGGAGAAAGATCGCTGCTGTTTCTCCACCCCGCCCCCCGCCCGAGCGGGAGCAAGCAAGAGGCATCTCCCTTCCTCGGCTGGAGCCCAGGCTGTGCTTTGGCACCCACCCAGCCGCTGCATCTCTTGGCCGCGCTCGCCGGAGCGCCGCGGAGAGCAGCCGAGGGAAGGGATTCAAAGGTCAGCAAATCCTCAGCGCCGGTTGCGGGAGGGCAGGGCTGCGGCACCAGCCGGGCAGCTGCAGAGGAGCCCAGCGCCTCCCGCCAGGGCCCCGCTGCCGGCCGCTGCGTCTGCACGCAGCCCAGGACCAACCCGGGCCGGGTGGAGGACGCTCCCCGGGCTGGGTCTAGCAATAATTCTGGGAATCCCAACACAAGAAGGATGTGGAATTGTTGGTGTGGGTCCAGAGGAGGCCACAAAGATGATCAGAGGGCTGGGGAACCCCCCCGCTATGGAGACAGGCTGGGGGAGTTGGGGCTGTTCAGCCTGGAGAAGAGAAGGGTCCAGGGAGACCTCAGAGCAGCCTTCCAGAACCTGAAGGGGCTCCAGGAGAGCTGGGGAGGGAGTTTAGACAAGGGCTGGGAGTGATAGGATGAAGGACAATGGCTTTGAGCTGGGAGAGGGGAGACTGAGACTGGAGATGAGGAAGAAATTCTTTGCAGTGAGGGTGGGGAGACGCTGGCACAGGTTGCCCAGGGAGGCTGTGGCTGCCTCCTCCCTGGAGGTGTTCAATGCCAGGTTGGTCAGGGGGTCTTGAGCAACCTGGGCTGGTGGGAGGTGTCCCTGCCTATTGCAGGGGAGTTGGAACTAGATGATGTTTAAGGTCCTTTCCAACCCAACCCACTCCATGATTCTATGAACAAGAGGCCCAGAACAGGTGAAATTGCATCAATGATGTAAGTGCAGCTGCCTCAGTTTGGCCAGGTCAGCGTTTTGGGAATGCTTATGGCCAGCTACATCCATGGGGTGTGTAGAACATCCTCTGTATCATCCTTCCAGCACACCCAACTGTCCTCATTTTTGGCTCAGACAATCCTGGGAGTGACTCTGTGTCAGAGGAGGAGATGCTGGTGAAGGATCAAAGTCCTGTGCCACAGCACAAGGACCTGTGTCCCCTCTTTTTTTTTTACTGGGGGGCTGCTTGCTGACAGCAGAAAGCCCCACTCCTTGTGCACCAAGCCATGAAATTGAAGGGCAGAGGACCCCCAGCTGTTACAAAATGCTTTAGCTAACAGCATGGTGTCTTCTGCTCCACCACCCCAAAGGTTCCTGCTCAGACCCTCCTTTGGAGCTATGACCACTTGTGGCATCCAGTCACTACCAGCAAGGGGGTTGTGGGAGGCAGGGCAAAGTGGGGTGGGAAGGTTAGCTGGGGAAACAGTGGGGTTGCTGTACCCAAGAGGAAAGCAAACCCCTGCTCACTGCAGCTTCCTTCAGCAGGCCAGGAGAGAGCTGACTTTCCTCCCTTCCCAATGGGCTCCTGCCCACATGGTGCCACCTGCCATCCCTTTGGGACACAAGGCAGACCTAGAATGAAAAAAGAAAAGGTGGAAATGCAATCTAGCTTTGAAGGATTCCCTGACTAATTAGTTCTGGAGGCCAGGCTGGCTGAGACCAGCTTGCAATTACTCTGACAAGAAAGGATCCATTTGAGTCTTGCTGCCAAATGGGACCAGTTCCCCCTGCTGCCCAGCTCAGGGTGCAAGGAGCAGAGAATTGAAGGCATCCTGATGCTTCCATGCCGTCTAGCTGCTGGTTTTCTCCCAGGATGCCCTGACAAGGGCTTTTGCTGCAGTGTAGCTCTGCTGCATGCAAGAGACATGCATCAAGAGTGGGGGGAAAAAAAAAGAAGGGAGGGCTCAGCTTGTTTGGCTTAATTAGAATAATGAAGCTGTGAGCCTAATAGGAGGAGGTTGGGAGTGCTGGGGCTGTAATTGGCAGAGATTGGGAAGCGTGAGGCTGTCGGCTGGCAGCCATATGGAAGCAGCAAAGTGAGGGCAGTGAGTGACAGCCCGAACCTGTGGCGCTCTCATTAATTCCAACAGCAGAGCCGTGATTGATGTGTCAGCTCCCTGCTGCTCCGCGATTCGGGCGGCTGCTTCCACCTCGCTGCTGCTGCTGCTGCTGCAGCCCCGGCCCCGGCTGCCCCGGCCCCGGCCGGGGAAGGAAGTCAGGGAAAGGGGAGGAGAGGGGAGTAGAGGAGGACGAGGAGTAAAGGGGGGAAAGGGGCAAGAGAGGATAGGTTGTGGGGTGAGATGGAGGGAGGGAGGGAGAGAGGAAAGGAAGGAGGGAGGGAGGGAGGAAAGGAGGAAGGGAGTGAGTTGGGGATGGAGGGAGTTAGGGATAGATGGAAGGATGGAGGATTGTAAGTAGGGAGGGAGGGAGTGATGGGTGGATGGATGGATGAATGGAGTGGGAGGTGGTTGGATGGAAGGATGGAGGAATGGATGGAAGAAGGGAGGGAAGGATGGAGGAATGGAGGGATGGATGGAGGGACGGATGGATGGAGTGGGAGGTGGATGGATGGAAGGATGGAGGAATGGATGGAAGGAGGGAGGGAAGGATGGAGGGATGGATAGATAGATAGATAGACAGACAGACAGACAGACAGATGCATGCATGGAGGGATGGATGGAGGGATGTTTTAACCTTACTGTGCCCTGGTGAGACCACATCTGGAGTACTGCATCTGGTTCTAGGCTCACCCACTCAAGACAGACAAGGAACTACTGGATAGAGTGCAGCCAAGGCTATGAGGAGGATGAAAGGACTGGAACATCTGCCTGATGAGGATAGGCTGGGAGACCTCAGACTGTTTGGCCTGCAAGACTGAGAGGAGATCTTATTAATATCTGAAGGGTGGGTGTTAAAAAGAAGGGGCCAGACTCGTTCCAGTGGTGCCCAGTGTCAGGACATGGGACACTGGGCACAAACTGGGACACAGGAAGCTCCACTTCAACATGAGGAAAAACTTCTTTGCTGTGAGGATGCTGGAGCCCTGGAGCAGGTTGCCCAGAGAGGTTGTGGAGTTTCCTTCTCTGGAGACTTTCAAGATCAATCTGGATGCTTTCCTGTGTGACCTGTCCTAGGTGAGCCTTCTCTGGCAAGGCAATTGGACTGGATGATGTCCAGCCTGCACCATTCCATGATTCTATATCCTGCACCAGCAGTCCCAACCTCATGCAGCGCACACAGAGTTAAATGTAGTGGGTTTAAATCCCTTTTTACCTCTCTTTAGGGAAGGGAGGATGTCTGGGCAGATCCACCTCGGTGCTGTGACTAAATGGGTGCTCTGACACAGCATCCAAGCAGTTTCCCCCTCATGGAGCAAGTTGTGGCTGTGGGAGGATGTGGGACAGAAGGCCAGGAGAGTCCTGTCTGTGTCACCATGATCTGACGTTTCCTCCAGCCTTGCCTGCCTGCGTGAATCAAGACTTCTCATCCCTCCCTCGGAGGGAAGCAGCTACCCATGAAGGGGAACGGGGGATAAACTGCCAAGATGATAACTCATTTGGGTAAGGCTATCAAGGCTCATTTGTTTTGCCCTGTTGCCTTCCTGAAGGAGCATGCAAAGTGAAGGATTAGCGTGTGGAGAGCAAAACTTCAGCTTCCCGCCCCCTCTACATTCCCTAGTCCCAGCTGGCGGGGGGGAAGCCGAGGTGATACCTCACTCCAGGGCTGGTTCCTCTGCACTGCAGAGCTACTGGGGGAGAAATGAGTTGCCTTTCACTTTGGGCAACTCCACTGCAAGCATGCAGCCACTCCACTAATTGGAAGAAGCATGAAAAGCAAGATGGAGAAGGGAAGACTCATTTTGATTGTAGAGCTCCAGCCGTGGAGTTCCTCTAACAGGAGAAGAAGTAGCAGTCAGGGTACCCAGAAGCTTTGTATCCACCACAGTCCTTTTTTTTTTTTTTTGCAGTGGGTAATCACTTGTAGGCTAAAGACCATTAGGTAAAGTGTCTCAGAATAACTCATTTGCAGGCTACATGGTGAGGAGGTGGTTTCTCAGCAACTGGTACCTCCTACACAGAGACTGCGACTGTTCCTGGACGAGGATGAAGCTTCTGCTCATGATGATGCTGAGATGTGGTTCATGCAGCTCCACTCTGGTCTGGGTGGTTTCCTCAATGTCTCTTGTCATATCTGAACACAAACAAGTCATAGCAGGGTCCACGATTAACTGAAGGTCTTCTGCCTGCTTCCTCTGCACAGAAAAGCTGCCAGGCTGAGGTTGCTTGGCTGATGCAGTGTCTGCAGGGAGTGGGGGCAAGGCAGTAAGCTTCTCTGTGAGTCTGGGTCAAGCAAGCTGTTCAGCAATCAGCTTGTTCCTCAACGAGTGAGTTTCCTAACAGCTAGCTACCACTTCACCCCCAAGCTGGGCAAACCAGACTGCCACAAGCTGTTCTCACACCCACTCTGCCAGCCGTGCCTGTGCCTTCGCTAACCAAGTACAGTGCTGGCCCCATTTACCCTGGACCCATCATCAGTGCAAGACACCCACTGCCCTACCCCACCTCAGATGACTCCTGCAGGCCTTAGCACCTGAGCTACACCATCAGCCCACAGCTGGCTCTCTAAGGGGCCAGGCTGCCCTACAGTCTTTGCATGTACTCTGCTTGGTTTGGCCCAGAGCAGAGCTGGGCAAAGCTTCAGGTCCCCACTGGGGGCTGCAGGTCAGTGCTGCAGGAGTGGCTGGGCTCCTCCACTTGAGCTAAAGCATGGCATGGGTCCCAGGTCTGAGCAGCTTCAGCAGGCAGCAGCACTGATCCTAGGCTGCAGCTTCACTTTGGAAGAGCAGTGAAGAAATTAATTAGAAACCTGCACCAGCAGCCAAATGCAGCAACTCTGTCAGATTTTTTTCCCACACATTTCCCTTCCTATAGGTGTTTCCAGGGGCTGAAAGGCAGCGTGAAGCTGGCTGAGAGACTGTGATGCTGTTTCCAAGACTCTGTCCCTACAGCTCTGCAGGCAGCCAGCCTGTCTTCCAGCTACCCTAGCTGAGCAGATGAGCTGAGTGCTAGGTCTCTGGAGCCTCCCAGGTCCCGCATGGGTGGTAGACAACAGAAGGCAGCGTTTGTTGAGTAGCCAAGAGAAGAGAAATAACCACATGTCAGCACATGATTTGTCCTCTGTGTCCACCTTAGAGCTCCTGAAGCTCATGAACGAGCAGCAGAGCGAGGTGGAGTGGGGATGGCTGGTTGGCACTGGCCAGGGTATTGGCATTGGCAGTCCTTGCACGGCTGGGGCGCTCTGAGCTCCTGCTGTGGGCAGTCCGGAGGCTAGAGATGCTGGAAGGATTCATGGGCAAAGTCTAAAGTGTCCATTGTTCATGGTGATCAACATAAGAATGAGACAGAAAACTATGAAGGTGGTCACAGCATCCCACGTGCTGGCTCAGGGGGAGGTCTCTTGTACCTGGTTGCAAGCTCAGCTGAGTGGTGGCCAGAGATCATGGCCAGGCCAGGCCCCCTCTGCTTGGTACCAAAGACAGAATCATGGAGTCACAGAATTGTCAGGGTTGGAAGGGACCTCAAGGCTCAGCCAGTTCCAACCCCCCTCCCATGGGCAGGGACACCTCACACTACAGCAGGTTGCTCACAGCCACATCCAGCCTGGCTGCAAACACCTCCAGGAATGAGGCTGCCACCACCTCCCTGGGCAACCTGTGCCAGGCTCTCACCACCCTCATGGGGAACAACTTCTTCCTCACATCCAGTCTCAATCTACCCACTTCTAGTTTTGCTCCATTCCCCCCAGCCCTATCACTCCCTGACACCCTAGAAAGTCTCTCCCCAGCCTTCTTGGAGATCAAGCCCAACCTCTCCCCTAGAGCTCCCAACCCCACCACCACTGCTAAGGCACTGCCACTAAACCACATCCCTCAGCACCACATCCTTGCATCTTTTAAACAGCTCCAGGGATGGGGGCTCCACCACCTCCCTTGCCAGCCTGTTTCTGGGCTTGATAAGCCTTTCTGGGAAGAAATTCTCCTAATATCCAACCTGAACCTCCCCTGGCACAACTTCAGGCTGTCGTGCAGCTGGGAGGTAGCAGGTCCTCAAAACCACTGCTATAGCTGCTGAGATCCAGCACCAAGCCACAGATCTGGCTCTGAGAGAGCTCTTCACCATTTTCCACCAGTTCCTTGCAGTGAAGCAGGGTGGAGGAGCAGCACCTGTACAGCAGCTGTGTCTCAGCTGGGAGCTGCTCTCTGTGACAAGCAAAATACAGCAGCTTCCCAAACTGCTGCTGGCTGGTAGGAGCCCAGAGCCCAGATGAATTCCTTGTACCTGACTCCATGCATCCCTGCAGGGGCAAAGTGGGGCTCAGCTTCCCCTGCCAATCCATCACCCTCACTCCTGCTCCACAGCAACCTGTGCCTAGGGCTGTCACTGAGCTGCAGCACTGCAGACATCCAAGTGCAGGGAACAGAGGGAGCAACACCTGGGACAATCTAAGCTGGGCAAGCTTTGGACACCGGGCACTAGAACACATCTTAGTATTGCTGTTTAATGTCTTCACCAGTGACACAGACAGAGGGGTTCAGTGCACCCTCAGCAGGGCTGCAGGTGACACCAACACCAAACTGAGTGGTGCAGATGGCACTTTTGAGGGACAGGATCCATCGAGAGGTTCAACAAGGCCAAGTGCAAGGTCCTGGCCCTGGGTCAGGGCAATCCCCAGAATCAGTCCAGGCTGGGGATGCAGGGTGAGAGCAGCCCTGTGGAGAAGGACTTTGGCATGCTGGGGGGTGCAAAGCTAGACATGAGCTGGCACTGAATACTGCCAGCCCAGCCCCAAGCTGGTTCAGTGTGGGCAGCAGAGACAGGGAGGGGATTCTGCCCCTCTGCTGTGCTCTGCTGAGACCTCCCCTGCAGTGCTGGGACAGCTCTGGAGTCCTCAGCACAGACAGGGACCTGTTGGAGCAGGGCCAGGGGAGACCACAGCAATGCTGGCAGGGCTGGAAGCCCTCTGCTGTGAGGCCAGGCTGAGAGAGCTGGGGTTGTGCAGCCTGGAGAAGAGAAGGCTCCAGGGAGACCTTCTGGTGGCCTTGCAGTGCTTAAAGAGAATGAGAAGAAAGCCATGATGCCAGAGAGCTGCAGATTCTCAGTGTCTCACCCAGCTGTAACCTCAATCTCTGGTGAGCCACGGAGCACACACCAGCCCCACTGAGCAGGGACTTTCCAGCACCTCTAATGGCTTTGGGTGACATCAAGGTTCTACCATGGTTAGTTTCCCTTTTTCAAGTTACAGACAGAAAGGTCTGATCTCCCTGGTCACTAATTGTGCCTGGCTGGTTTTCCTCAGTGTTTGTAGGAACCACCATGTGTCCTCTTGGCAGAGCTCCCTGGAAAAGCTGCAGAGCACATCTCTGCAGGGGCTAAATGCACTGCCTGGGGAAGGGCTGTGGGTGTGGAGGAGTTCCTTATTCTCCATGGTTCACCCTTCTGCTGCTCTGCTGAGACCCCACCTCCCATACTGCCTCCAGTTCTGGTGTCCCCAGTAGAAGGAGGACACAGAACTGTTGGAGTGAGTCCGAAGGAAGCCACAGAGATGGTCCAAGGGCTGGAGCACCTCTGCTGTGAGGATAGGCTGAGGGAGCTGGGGGTGTTCAGCCTGGAGAAGGGAATACTCCATGGGGACCTTAGAGATGCCTTCCAATACCTGAAGGGATCCTACAGGAAGGCTGCAGAGGGATTTTTCATGAGGGTTTCTAGAGACAGGACAAGGGGGAATGGTTTGAGCTGAGGGAGAGTAGGTTCAGACTGGACCTTAGAAAGAGTCATAGAATCATAAAATTGTCAGGGTTGGAAGGGACCTCAAGGCTCAGCCAGTCCCAACCCCCCTGCCATGGGCAGGGACATCTCACACTACAGCAGGTTGCTCACAGCCACATCCAGCCTGGCTGCAAACACCTCCAGGCATGAGGCTGCCACCACCTCCCTGGGCAACCTGTGCCAGGCTCTCACCACCCTCATGGGGAACAACTTCTTCCTCACATCCAATCTCAATCTCCCCACTTCTAGTTTTTTTTCCATTGCCCCCAGTCCTATCCCTCCCTGACACCCTAAAAAGTCCCTCCCCAGCTTTCTTGGAGCCCCCTGCAGATCCTGCAAGGCCACAAGAAGGTCTCCCTGGAGCCTTCTCCTCTCCAGCCTGCACAACCCCAACTCTCTCAGTCTGTCTCCAGAGCAGAGCTGCTCCAGCCCTCTGCTCATCCTCGTGGCCCTTCTCTGGACACCTTCCAGCACTTCCAGATCCTTCCTGGCAGAGAGGCTCCAGACCTGGACCCAGAGCTGCAGCTGTGGTCTCAGCAGAGTGGAGCAGAGGGGCAGAATCCCCTCCCTGTCCCTGCTGGCCACACTTCTCTTGCTGCAGCCCAGGCTCTGCTTGGTTCTCTGGGCTGCAAGTGCTCACTGCTGGCTCCTGTTGAGCTTCTCCTCCCCCAGCACCCCCAAGGCCTTTTCTTCAGGGCTCCTCTCAAACCAGTTCCTGCCCAGCCTATATTGGGGATTGCCCTGAGCCAGCTGCAGGACCTTGTTCTGAAGAAGTTCCTCAGTACAGGGATGGTAAGACACTGGGATAGGTTGCCCAGAGAGGTTTGGTTTCCTCCCCCTTGGAGGTATTCAAGGCCAGGTTGGATGAGGTATCCTTGCCCATGGCAGGGAGGTTGGAGCAGATGAGCTCTGAGGTCCCTTCCCACCTAAGCCATTTTATGATTCTTTAAGCTATTAACTGAGTTTTGTCTTCTTCCCAAGGACACCTTTCCTGCTGGCTTGCCCAGACGATGCAATCGCATCATGTCTCCACATTTAAGGATGTTTAAGGATGTTGCTAGGTCATGTAGGGAAAAAACCAGTAGAGAGGCAAAAGCCCATTTAGAACTTACCTTGGCCACTGCTGGGAAGCCCAATAAAAAATGGCTTTATAAATATATTAATGGCAAGAGGAGGGGCAAGGACAACCTCCACTCCTTAGTGGACATGGAGGGGAATAGAGTAACAAAAGATGGGGGAAAGGCAGAGGTACTTAACGCCTTCTTTGCCTCCATTTTCAAGAGCAGGATAGGTTGTCTGCAGGACAAGTGGCCTCCTGAGCTGGCAGATGGAGTCAGGGAGCAGTACAGTCCCCCTGTAATCCAGGAGGAAGCAGTTAGAGACCTGCTGGGCCACTTGGATCCCCACAAGTCCATGGGAGTGGCTGGGATCCATCCTAGGGTACTGAGGGAACTGGCAGATGAGCTGGCCAAGCTGTGAGGAGAGGCTGAGAGCCCTGGGGCTGGTTAGTCTGGAGAAGAGAAGACTGAGAGGGGATTTTATCAATGTTTATAAATATCTGAGGGCTGGGGGTCAGAAGGGAGGGGACAGGCTCTGCTCAGTTGCACCCTGGGATAGGACAAGGGGCAATGGATATAAACTCCACCACATGAGGAGGAACTTCTTCACTGTGAGGCTCACAGAGCACTGGAACAGGCTGCCCAGAGAGGTTGTGGAGTCTCCTTCTCTGGAGCCTTTCCAGCCCTGTCTGGATGTGTTCCTGTGTGACCTGTGCTGGATTCTCTGGTCCTGCTCTGATAGGGGGAGCTGGACTGGAAGATCTCTAGAGGTCCTTTCCAACCCCTAAGATCCTGTGAAAAGCTCTGAGGAGGGTCACCTTGGCATCCAGGGCTGGTCTGAGAGCCCAGGTGAGAGCAGCCAGGGTGGGCTATGCTCAAAAATCTCCATCCTACTTGTAAAGCCAAGCATGATTATGAGCCACCACCACCACCTGCTTGGGCTTTTCCCTAGCATTTCCTGCAGGCACAGCATCCCACAGTACTGTGATCATCTCTTCTGCAGGCAGAGGCTGTAATGCTCTCTCCTGCTCACTCCAGGGTTTTATTAACCCCAGCACACTGTGCTGAAGGACTTCCTGCTTCATGCCTCACGCCGCCTGCTCGGCCGGCCCCGCTCAGGGAACAGGTTCACACCGAGGTGGAGCTGGGTGTGGGGGAGAGGCACTTCTGCCAGCAGCTGACCACCTTGGGGCTGAATGATTTTCCTCCTTCAGAGCTGGAGCTGTGGTGACTGCAAACAAGCCGTGCCATGTGGATCTGCTTCTTAATCACAGCCGGCTCCTCGGGTTTCCAGTGTGACTACTCATAAGTTCAACACTCATGTCTGAAACACATGCTGCTGCATCTTTGTGTGGGGAAAAGAAAACATTCCTGTTGGCAAGCTCTGCAGGAGTGCTTCTAAAGAACAAATATCAAAGTGTGACAACCAGGGCTGATTACAAATAGCAGGAACATTTGCAGAGCACTGCTCCGCGGAGCTGCCGGCCCCCTCGCCAGAGGCATTCCCCAGCTGCCCTCTAAGCGCAGCCCAGGGGCTCCCCAGGGATGATCTCACTCTCTGCATTGCTACCCCAGCACCACCAGAGCCAGGGAAAATAACTTCAATGTGTAAGGAGGAATCTACCCTCCCCTGAGGAAAGGACAAGGGGCAATGAATCATAGCATCACAGAATTATCAGGGTTGGAAGGGACCTCAAGGCTCAGCCAGTTCCAACCCCCTGCCATGGGACACCTCACACTACAGCAGCTTGCTCACAGCCACATCCAGCCTGGCCTTCAAAGCCTCTAGGGATGAGGCTGCCACCACCTCCCTGGCAATGGTTTGAAACTGGAGCAGGGGAGATTTAGAGTGGACATGAGGAAGAAATTCTTTGCAGCAAGGGTAGTGAGACCCTGAAACTGGTTGCCCAGGGGTGATAGGACAAGGGGCAATGGACACAAACTACAACACAGGAGGTTCCATCTCAACAGGAGGAGGAACTTCTTCACTGTGAGGCTCACAGAGCACTGGAACAGGCAGCCCTGAGAGGTTGTGGAGTCTCCTTCTCTGGAGCCTTTCCAGCCCTGTCTGGATATGTTCCTGTGTGACCTGTGCTGGACTCTCTGGTCCTGCTCTGGCAGGGGAGTTGGACTCGATCTCCAGAGGTCCCTTCCAATCTTTAACATCCTATGAGCCTGTGAGCCTGTGAGCAGGCTGGATGAGGCTTTCATAGAATCATTCAGGTTGGAAAAGACCCCTGGGATCATTAAGACCAACTGTTAACTCTGCTCTACAAAGTTCACTCCAAAACCATATTCTTAAGCACCACATCTAAATGACTTTGAAACACATCCAGGGATGGTGAGCAACCTGCTCTAGTGGGAAGTGTCCCTGCCCATGGCAGGAGGCTTGGAATCATAGAATCAAAGAATCAACAAGGTTGGAAGAGACCTCAAAGATCATCAAGTCCAACCTGTCACCACAGACCTCATGACTACTAGACCATGGCACCAAGTGCCACGTTCAATCCCCTCTTGAACACCTCCAGGGACGGCGACTTCATCACCTCCCTGGGCAAGAATCATAGAATCACTGAATGGTAGGGGTTGGAAGGGAGCTCAGGAGATCATCCAGTCCAACCCCCCTGCCAAAGCAGGATCACCCAGGGCAGGTCACACAGGAATGCCTCCAGACAGGTCTTGAAAGCCTCTATTGAAGGAAGCAAGATGATCTTTCGGTCCCTCCCAACTCAAGCCACTTTATGACAGTAAATCCATGCAAGAAGATGAATCCTGAAAGCAGGAGCAGGATTAGGAGGAAAGCTGAAGAATTCAGCTCCTGCTGTAGCCTGCACAAAGGCAGAATGATGGACGTGCAGAAGTAATCCTTCTGCTGCCTTTCTCAAGCAGGAATCAGGAACAGGTTAACCAACCTTTTCATGTCACTGCTGCAGAAGGCACTGTCCCACGCCAGGACTGCCAATCCCACTCCAAAACACCAGGACAAGTTCTTGCAGCAAAAGCAAAACACAACAAAACATCCTCTTGTGATTCCCCACACACACACCCCCGGTGCATTCACGGGCTGCCTCTCGATATCTGTGCAAAGTGTGCTGCCTTGGGCATTCTTTCTGCATCCACATCAGGATGTCTGAGATGAACTTGGTCCTCCTTGCATCAGATGGCAGAATGGTTTGTGGGGTTTTATGGAGACAGACTGAGAGTGTTGTTCAGTCAGGAGAGGAGAAGGTTCCCAGGAGACCTTATTGTGACCTTCCAGTATCTGAAAGGGGCTACCAGAAAGCTGGGAGGGACATTTTAGGGTGTCAGGTAGGGATAGGACTGGGGGGAATGGAGCAAAACTAGAAATGGGGAGATTCAGATTGGATGTCAGGAAGGATTTCTTCTGCTGAGACCACACCTGGAGCACTGTGTTCAGTTCTGGAGCGTCTGTTCCAGGAAGGATCTGGAGGTGCTGGAAGGTGTCCAGAGAAGGGCCACGAGGATGAGCAGAGGGCTGGAGCTGCTCTGCTCTGGAGACAGCCTGAGAGAGTTAGGGTTGTGCAGGCTGGAGAGGAGAAGGCTCCCAGGAGATCTTGGGCCTTGCAGTATCTGCAGGGGGCTCCAAGAAAGCTGGGGAGGCACTTTTGAGGGTGTCAGGGAGTGATAGGACTGGGGGGATGGAGCAAAAGTAGAAGTGGGGAGATTGAGATTAGATGTGAGGAAGAAGTTGTTCCCCATGAGGGTGGTGAGAGACTGGCACAGGTTGCCCAGGGAGGTGGTGGCAGCCTCAGGGAGGTTTTTGCAGCCAGGCTGGATGTGGCTGTGAGCAGCCCGCTGTAGTGTGAGGTGTCCCTGCCCATGGTAGGGGGGTTGGGACTGGCTGAGCCCTGAGGTCCCTTCCAACCCTGACGATTCTGTGATTCTGAGTCTGAGGCAAGCTGGAGGATTTCTGGATGTCACCCACAAAGCAGTGATCCAGTAATAGCAGCACAGGCTGCTAGCAGTCAGTGTGCTCAGATATTAAATAAATGCTCCTGGATGATTTTCAGGCTATGCATTGTGCCATCTGTCAGAGCAGCACTGCTAGGTTTTAATTACTCTTTATACTCTGTCTTCTTGCACCTGGATTCATCATCTTCTTTTTTTTTTTCCCCCATCCTGTCTATTATTCATGTTGATGATCTGCTAAACTGTGCCTTGCTTCTGTGTTCTTCTAATTCCTCCCAACAGCTGGCCCAGCAATGTACATGGGAAAGAGTCAGAGGAGTGCAGGATGGGAACACAGCTCTCGCTTAGGCGCTTGCTGATGTGGGGGTGGGATTCCATTCATCTGGGGAATAACTCCCATACCTGAAGGGATCCTACAGGAAGGCTGGAGTGGGATGTTTCATCAGGGTGTCTAGAGACAGGACAAGGATACAGAATGCAGAATTAATCAAGTTGGAAAAGACCTTCGAGGTCATTGACTCCAACCTATCACCCAGCACCATCTAATCAACTAAACCATGGCACTGGGTGCCTCATCCAGTCTGGTGTTAAACACTTCCAGTGATGGTGACTCCACCACCTCCCTGGGCAGCCCATTCCAATGGCCAACCTCTCTTTCTGGGAAGAATTTCTTCCTAACATCCAGCCTAAACCTCCAAGGAGGAATGACTGGAAGCTGAGGGAGAACAGATTAGAGAGAAGTTTAAAGAGTAGGAGAGTAGATTAGAGAGTAGGTTAGAGTGGATCTTAGGAATAAGTTCTTCAGTATGAGGATGGTGAGACTCTGGAACAGGTTGCCCAGGGAGGTTGTGGATTCCTCCTCCCTGGGGGTGCTCAAAGCCAGGTTGGATGAGGCCTTGAGCAGCCAAGTCTAGTTGAGGAGGGGGGTTGAAATACACCATGTCTGATGTGCCTTCCAGCTTAGGCCTTTCTGTGATGCTGTCATTCTATGAAGATAATTCACCTAGGGAATTACTTAGAATCATGGAATTGTTTAGGCTGGAAAAGGCCTTTAAGACCATGAAGTCCAATCATGTGGCCCAAAACTACCACATCCACTGCTAGACCCTGTCCCTCAGCACCACATCTAAGCATGGTTTAAACCCCTCCAGGGATGGGTACTCCACCACTGTCCTGAGCAGCCTGGGCCAGAGTTTCACAACCCTTTCAGGGAAGAAATTGTTCCTAGTCATAGAATCATAGAATAATATCATCAACAAGGTTGTAAAAGACCTCAAAGACCATCAAGTCCAACCTGTCACCCAAGACCTCATGATTACTAGACCAGGTCCAACTTAAACCTCCCCTGGCCCAATTTCAGGCCATTTCTTCTCATCCTATCACTTACTAGGAAGACCAACCCCCACCTGGCTCCAACCTCTTCTCAGGGAGCTGTAGAGAGCAATGAGGTCTCCCCTCAGCCTCCTTTTCTCCAGGCTCAATGACCGCCCAGTTCCCTCAGCTGCTCCTCCCCAGCCCTGTTCTCCAGACCTTTCACCAGATTACAGTATCACAGTATCACACAGTATCACTAAAGTTGGAAGAAACCCCAAGGATCATCAAGTCCGACCTGTCTCCACAGACCTCATGACTAGACCATGGCACCAAGTGCCACATCCAAGCCCCTATTGGACACCTCCAGGGACGGTGACTCCACCACCTCCCTGGGCAGCACATTCCAATGACAAACAACTCGCTCAGTGAAGAACTTTCTCCTCACTTTGAGTCTAAACCTCCCCTGGCACAGCTTGAGACTGTGTCCCCTTGTTCTGGTGCTGGTTGCCTGGGAGAAGAGACCAACCCCTTCCTGGCTACCCTTCAGGTAGTTGTAGAGGGCAATGAGGTCACCCCTGATCCTTCTCATCTCCAGGCTAAACAACCCCAGCTCCTTCAGCCTCTCCTCACAGGGCTGTGCTCAAGGCCTCTCCCCAGCCTTGTTGCCCTTCTCTGGACACGTTCAAGTGTCTCAATGTCCTTCTTAAACTGAGGGGCCCAGAACTGGACACAGGACTCAAGGTGTGGCCTAACCAATGCAGAGTCCAGGGGCACAATGACCTCCCTGCTCCTGCTGGCCACACTGTTCCTAATGCAGGCCAGGATGCTATTGGCCTTCTTGGCCACCTGGGCACAATGCTGGCTCATGTTTAGGCAGGTGTCAATCAGCACCCCCAGGTCCCTCTCTGTTTGGGAGCTCTCTGCCACTCTGACCCCAGCCTGTAGCTCTGCATGGGGTTGCTGTGGCCAAAGTGCAGCCCCTGGCATTTGGACTTGTTAAATGCCATCCTGTTGGACTCTGCCCATCTGTCCAGTCAGTCGAGGTCCCTCTGCCCTGCTCTGGACCTGCCCTTCTTGGAGTGAGAGGCTCAAAACTGAACCCAGTATTGGAGCTATGGCTTCACCAGTGCCAAGTGTGTGAATTTGCAGAGAGGAAATGGATCACAGCAGCTTCCCAAAGAAGAAGGAGATCTTGATGCAGAAGAAACAGCCCTGCTCCAGGAATCCCCCACGCAGCCCCCGCCAGCAGCAAAGCCTCCTGCTTGCCATCTCCCTCCAACCTGGGTATTTCAGACCAATTTGCTCTTGTCAACTCAGCCATGAGACAGCTACTGGTGGAGGTTTGCAGCTCTGTTATTAAAGTTACTGCCTGTGGGTTGTGAGCATCAAGGGATGGCTCTAAAATCATCGCTGAGTTGTGGTGAATAATGTCTTCAAGCTGCACTAAAGCCACCGGTGCAGCGAAGCTGTGCTCAGTGGAGTAGCTGGAATGCCACTGCAGGAAGTCCAGCAGGGGTGTGGGATGGGTCAAAGAGGACCTGCTGCTTGCATGTTGAAGCCAGGCAGGATAGTATCACCTCCCAGCAGCTTCACCATCCCTGGAGGTGTTCAAGAGGGGACTGGATGTGGCACTTGGTGCCGTGGTTTAGTCGTGAGGTCTGGGTGACAGGTTGGACTTGATGATCTTTGAGGTCTCTTCCAACCTTGGTGATTCTGTGATTCTGTGAAAGCAGAGCTCTGAGTTTGAGTATCACAGTATGGTAGGGGTTGGAAGGCTCTGGTGGTCATCCAGTCCAACCCCCCTGCCATGGGAAGGTCACTTAGAGAAGGTCACACAGGGACACATCCAGATGGGTTTTGAATGTCTCCAGAGATGGAGACTCCACCACCTCTCTGGGCAGCCTGCTCCAGAGCTCTGTCATCCTCAGGTTAAAAAAGTTCCTCATCATGCTTAGGTGGAGCCTCTGATGTTCCAGTTTGTGCCTGTTAGCCCTTGGCCTGTCACTGGGCACCACTGAAAAAAGCCTGGTCCCATCCTCCTGACACCCACCTTTGAAGTATTGATCAGTATTGATGAGATTCCCCCTCAACTTTTTACACATTCACAGATTCCATTGGGTATGAAGGGACCCTCAAAGCTCATCTTGTTCAATCCTCTTGCAGGGACACCTCCAACTAGATCAGGCTGCCCAGGGCCACATTGAGTCTGACTTTGACTGTCTTCAGGGACGAGGCCTCAACTACATCCCTGGGCAACCTGTTGCAGTCTTTTCCAAACCAAAAAGCCTCAATTTCCTCAGTCTTTCCTTGTGAGATAGATGCTCCAGCACCCTCAGCATCTTTGTAGTCCTTTTCTGCACCCTCTCCAGCAAGTTCCTGTCACAGGATCACAGGCTTACAGGATGTTAGGGGTTGGAAGGGACCTCCAGAGATCTTCGAGTCCAACCCCCCTGCCAGAGCAGGACCAGAGAATCCAGCACAGGGCACACAGGAACACATCCAGACAGGGCTGCAAAGGCTCCAGAGAAGCAGACTCCACAACCTCTCAGGGCAGCCTGTTCCAGTGCTCTATGAGCCTCACAGTGAAGAAGTTCCTCCTCATATTGAGATGGAACCTCCTGTGCTGCAGTTTACATCCATTGCCCCTTGTCCTATCCCAGGGTGCAACTGAGCAGAGCCTGTCCCCTCCCTCCTGATCCTCATCCCTCAGATATTTATAAACATTGATTAAATCCCCTCTCAGTCTTCTCCTCTCCAGACTAACCAGCCTCAGGGCTCTCAGCCTCTCCTCACCAGGCAGTGCTCCAGTCCCTTCAGCATCCTTGTATCACAGTATCACAGTATCACCAAGATTGGAAGAGACCTCAAAGATCAGTGCCTCCAACCTGTCACCACCGACCCTCCTTTGGACTCTCTCCATCAGATCCCTGTCCCTCTTGACCTGGGGAGCCCCAAGCTGTCCTTCTTGCCCAAGCCCACCCCCCCCTCCAGGGCTCACAGAACCGAAGCGTGGTCCCACCACCTCCGCAGCAAACTCCCATCTCCCTGCAGCGTGAGCTAAACCAAACCCTCAGCCCCCGTGCCCTAGGAGAGAGTGTGTCCACCAAACAATAAAGGCAGGGACCCAAAAGAGGTGGGGAAGAGCCAGGCTGCCAGATCCACTCCCATCCACGATGTGGCACTTCCAATGAGTAATCCCTTGCCAATGCATATGGTGTTTTTGTAGATGTGAAATGTCAGGGAACATAACGTGCTGGTATGTTTAAAAATAAATTGCTGGGACAGCTCAAAAAGAGAGGAAAAAAAAAAAAGGAGGAGAAGAAGAAGAAGAAGAAATGAGTGGAGTGGAAGTGCCTCGTGGTGAGTGCCTCTGCTGTGGATTAATCCTGTCGTCCGGCTTGGGCAGAGCTTCCTTCAGGGGTCAAACCAAACGCCCACTTAATAAAACTGGGTGGGTTTTTGGCTGGCTCTCTGAGGAGTGCTGCCTAACCAGGGCAGCCTCTTAATTAATTTATGCAAATGGCTGTTTTCTTCTCCTCTGTTTAAATGTTAGTGATACCTGTCTGAGCTCCTTAGAGCTAATTGAAGAGCAACAAAGACGGAGCCACAGGCAGGACTTTAGGAAAGGCACAAGCAGGTAGGAGGAAACTCTCAGAACCAGCCCAGAACAGCTACAAAGTGCACACACACACAAGTCTTTAAGCTCTGCTCAAAGCACAAGATACCAAAGTCCCCCCACCATCACCATCAGGATGTGTTATCTGAAGGCATTATGACAGCAGCCTGGGCTCCCACCGCAGACCTTGCTCTGTGCATAGAGCAGAGAAGAACTGAGTCACAGAGTCATAAGATCAGAGTCATAGAATCATAGAATCACAGGATCATAGAATCATGGAATCACAGAGTCATAGAATCAGAGTCATAGAATCACAGCATCATAGAATCATAGAATCACAGAGTCAGAATCATAGAATCACAGAGTCATAGAATCAGAGAATCATAGAGCCATAGATTCATAAAAGCATAGAATCATTGAATTGTTTCAGGTAGAGAAGACCTCCAAGTTCATCCTGTCCATCCCTTCCATGAGGGTGGTGGAACAGGTTGCCCAGGGAGGAGATTGAGGCTTCATCCCTTGAGATATTCAAGGTGAACCTTGACAAGGCTCTGGGTGACCTGATCTAGTGGAGGATGTCCCTGCTGGCTGCAGAGAGGGTTGGATTGGGTGATCTTTGGAGGTCACTTCCAACCTAAACCATTCTATGATTCTCTGATTGATCTAACACCATCTTAACCATCAAACCATGTCCCACAGTGCCATATCCACACGTTTCTTGCACACCTCCAGGTGATAGCCAGAGCCTGTTTGCAGGAGCCTCAGGCATCAGGCATGGGGATCTTATCAATGCATATAAATCTAAAGGGTGGAAGTCATGAGGATTGGGCTGGGCTCCTTTCAGCTGTGGCCAATGATGGGACAAGGGGCACGAGGTACAAGGTAAAGCACAGGAGGCTTCACTTGAATTTAAGGAGAAACTTCCTTACTTTGAGGGTGATGCAGTACTGGAACAGGCTGCCTGGAGAGGTTGTGGAGTCTCCTTCTCTGAAGACTCTCAAAACCCACCTGGACACGTTCCTGTGCAACCTGCTCTAGGCATACCTGTGTTAGCAGGGGGAGGCTGGACTGGATGATCTCCAGAGGTCCCCTCCAACCCCTTCCAGTCTAAGATTCTATGATTCCACCATTCTATGAGCTTGGCAAATCCACCCCCACATCCCCTTTCTCAGCTTCCCCCATGTTTGCCTCATGTCTTCCACCCACAAGCACGTGATCTCCCCCCCAAATCAAGAGCTTGCCTTCCAAGTGCAGCTTTGCAGAGTGATGACTCCATCCCTAGAGCTGTGCTGTAAGCTGAGAGATGAACACACAGCAAGGAGCTATAAGAAGCCATCCAGCTGTTGAAAGCAGGCTGTAGAGAAGGGTAGGGTGCCATGGGGGTGGGCAGGATGGGACCTGGCACTGGTGCTGTGGTCACTGAAATAATACTGCAAGTGGTGCAGATTCCTGCCCCACAGGGAGCTGGGTTAGGGAAATGAGCTAGGAAAGGGCTACAGATACCTACCAGCTCCAGTTACTGCAATGGGAATGTTGTCCCCCACAGCCTGGGTTGGAAGGGAGCTCTGGAGATCCTCCACTCCAAGCCCCCTGCTAAAGCAGAGCACCCACAGCAGCTTGCCCAGGAGCACAGTGGCCAAGGGGGTTTGGAAGATCTCCAGAGGAGGCTCCACAACCTCTCTGGGCAGCTTGCTCCAGGCCTCCAGCACCCTCACACCGAACAACTTTCTCCTCCTCTTTACATGGAACCTCCTGGGTGCCAGTTTGTGCCCATTGTGCTGTCCCTGGGCACCACTGGTAAGAGTCTGGCCCCAGCCTCTTGCTCCCCCCACCCTTGGGCTGGGTCCATGCAGATGGAAAGCCTGCCTCTTTCCCTGCTGGCAGATCCTACAGAGCCAGCCAGCAAATGGCCAAAAGCTTCTTTCCAGGAATCTGGGAGGATCATTTGGCACAATTGTCCTTCAGATCTTTTGCTTCTTATTGGGAGGGGGAAGAAAAAACCAAAACCAACAAGAAAAAGTGATGCTGAGGCAATGGTGCAGTGGTGGCACAGCAGTGGTGGCTACCAGCTGGGCTCAACACCCTGCAAGGTCTCTTCCAACCCATGGTGTTGGTTCTGTGAGTCTGAGTTCTACGCTGGGTGCTTGTTCTGCAGGTTCCTGGACAAAAACCTGATTTAGGTGAAGCTGCAAAGCCTCCAGCACTATTTCTAGAAGGTCTTCCTGGTTTGTTCCCTTCTTTTGCATTTTTTTTCCCCCCTTTTTCTTAAGAGAACCACTAGGAAAAAAGAAATAAATCCAAATTGCATTCACTGGGAAAATCAAACCCAGCAATGATGACAGCCACCTACCCTTGGTTGTGCAGAAGAGAAGCAGCCTCAGCCCAGCAGGAGAGCTGCAGGTATAAGGGCGGGAGGCTGGCCCATTACCACTTCTATGGCACAGCAGGATCCCTACCTCTCCTTTGCTTTTTGATGAGTAGAGTAAACAGCAGAGCCACTTTTCCCAAGGAAAATGTTCTCTGTTTTTTTTCTGCAAAGCTGCTCTCCTGCCTCCCCACCAGGGCTCTTCTCTCTAACCCATCTCATCCTTCCCCTGCATCTCTTCAAGGTGCAGCCCAGCTGTTCAGGCTACCCTGGATGGAGATGAAAGTGTGGGTGTAGGTGAGCTTGTCCACCTGCCTCTCTCCACATCACAAGTGTCCTAGAATCACTGAGTCATAGAACTGTTGAGGTTGGAAGAGGCCTTTGAGACAGAGCCCAGCCTCTCCCCTGGAGCTCCCAGTCCCATCACTGCTGCTAAGCCATTGCCACTAAACCACCTCCCTCAGCATCCCACCTACAGGGCTTTTAAACACCTCCAGGGATGGGGACTCCACCACCTCCCTGGCCAGCCTGTTCCAGTGCCTGAGAAGCTTTTCTGGGAAGAAAGGGTGCTACCAGCACCCCCAGACACCTACAGAGGGAATGCAGGGTGCTGGTGGCTTAGTCCTGAACAGCATCCCAGCCCCTGGGGCTGGCTGCCCAAGCACTTCTCATCTACTTCAGTGCAGAGTCACAGATTCATAGGATGGGTTGGGTTGGTTTGGAAGGGACCTCAAGGATCATCCAGTTCCAACCCCTCTGCCATGGGCAGAGAAACCTTCCACTAGAGCAGGCTGTCTAACATGGCCTTGAACACCTCCAGAGAGGGAGCATCCACAACTTCCCTGGGCAACCTGTTCCAGTGTCTCCTCACCCTCACTGTCAAGAATTTCTTCCTCATCTCCAGTCTCAGTCTCCCCTGTTCCAGCTCAAAGCCATTGAGCCTTGTCCTGTCCCTACAAGCCCTTATCAAAAGTCCCTCCCTAACTTTCTTGCCCTTCGCTTCCAACCCACCCCCGGCGCTGCCGCCGAGCCTCTGCCAGCTGTGTGGAGAGGCCTCAGCACACACAGGAGCCTGAAAGGCGGAGGCAAACTCGGTGTTGGAGCAAAGTGTGAGACTGTGGGAAGCGTCTGGAGCCGTGGAGGCTCCACTGTGACTGGCAGTGAGTCGCTAGGTGCCAGCCTGGCAGCCAGCTGCCACCGTCCGTATGGCTCTGCCCACATGCATCCCCTCTGCAGCGCTCCCTCAATGTGCAATATCAACATTGCAGGAGCACAGGATTCTTGGGGGTTTTTTTGCATGTAATTATCCTAAGGTTTATTTGAATAACAAGATGGTTTGGGGTGGGGAGGGGGAAGAGGAGGAGGAAGAGCTCAGCTACCTCTTGCAGATCATGCAAAGTCTAGCGGCTCTGCCAGCAGAGCTCGGAGATGCCGACAGACAGGGAAGAGCGTGCAGACACACAGCCATGTCTGTGTTTGCTTTGAAGAGGGCTGCTCCAGCAATGTTGCCACTGAGATTCCTCAGCCCCACATCCTAAAATATTCATTGCCACAGCCCAGATTTTCTCTCTCCCGAGGAGGAGAAAGCCAGGCGGAGAGGAGAATCTATCTGGCATCCCCTGGTGGCTTTGCTTCTCCCTGCTGCAATGGGAGAGCCAAGTCGGAGAATCATGGAGTTGTTTGGGTTGGAAAAGGTCTCTGAGATCATCCAGTCCAACCACCAAACCAACCCCACCATGGCCATCAAACCATAGCCCCAAGTGGCCACAGGTTCCTTGAACACCTCCAGGGATGGGGACTCCACCACCTCCCTGGGCAGCCTGTGCCAATCCCTGACCTCTCTTGAAAGAAATACATTTCTCATAATGTCCAAACTAAACCTCTCCTAAACCTCTCCTGGCACAATGTCAGGCTATTTCCTCCTGTTCTTTCACCTGATATTAGTGAGAAGAGACCAACCCTCCACCTGGCTCCAACCTCCTTTCACAGGGAGTTGTAGAGAGCAATGAGGCCTCCCCTCAGTGGTACAACCAAAGGACCCACCAGACCTTTGTGGATCGTGACCAGACCTCATGGCAGAGAAGAGAGAGTCCTCTTCCAGTTATCTCACCAATATCTGTAGCAAGGAGTTCCAGGGTAAAAGATCAGCTCTGATGAATCCCACAACAAGTTATCCCTAAGGAATATCTATACTCCCAGTAAGGGCTGCAACAAGGAGCAACACTATGGGTAGAGTCCTTTAATGACACACTTAGGGTCATCTGGGCACCCTTAGAGACATCTGAGACAGTTGTGCCATGCCCAGGGGCAAGATGGATGCCCAGGCTTGACCCTGCAGCATGGACCTTCAGCCCTGCCCTTCCTGAGGTCAGCTGTTTTGTTCCAACCCCCAGCATGCTCTGCTTGCCTTTTGGAGTTCCATTCAGTTCCTACCCTGGCTGCTACTACTCGGAGGTGCCATGAATGGCTTTAAGTGAGAAAAATGCACACAGCATAGCCAGCAGGGCAGGGAGGGGATTCTTCCCCTCTGCTCCACTCTGCTGACACCACAGCTGGAGCTCTGTGTCCAGTTCTGGAGCCTCTGTTCCAGGAAGGATCTGGAGGTGCTGGAAGGTGTCCAGGGAAGGGCCACGAGAATGAGCAGAGGGCTGGAGCTGCTCTGCTCTGGAGACAGCCTGAGAGAGTTGGGGTTGTGCAGGCTGGAGAGGAGAAGGCTCCAGGGAGACCTTCTTGTGGCCTTCCAGTATCTGCAGGGGGCTCCAAGAAAGCTGGGGAGGGACTTTGGAGGGTGTCAGGGAGGGATAGGACTGGGGGGAATGGAGCAAAACTAGAAGTGGGGAGATTGAGATTGGATGTGAGGAAGAAGTTGTTCCCCATGAGGGTGGTGAGAGCCTGGCACAGGTTGCCCAGGGAGGTGGTGGCAGCCTCCTGCCTGGAGGCGTTTGCAGCCAGGCTGGATGTGGCTGTGAGCAACCTGCTGCAGTGTGAGGTGTCCCTGCCCATGGCAGGGGGGTTGGGACTGGCTGAGCCTTGAGCTCCCTTCCAACCCTAACAGTTCTATGATTCTATGACCTACAACTGCACTACTGAAGTTTTATTCTCCCCGACATTTCTCTCAGGTCTTGGTGACAAAGGAGGGCTCAGTGCATCGAGTGTGGCCCCAAGGCGACCACAGCTGCTTCCAAATGACCTTAACCGGGGGACAGGGGTCCAGTTTCAAAGAACTCAGGCCCTTTGCTGTTAGGTGCAGGGACCAATTGAGCCCGGCCCCGTCAAAAGGCTGAGATCAGGAGCTGCCCCAGGGGTTCCATGCCGGGCTGCAAGCTGCAAAGTGCAGCTGTTCTTCCCACAAGCAGCACCCCCCTTCCCCTCCAGCAATCTACAGATCAAACCATCCGGTCTGGGTTTGTGTTGGGTGGTTTTGCTTTGGGGTTTGGTTTGGGTTTTTTGGGGGGGGGGTGGGGGGTGGTTTGGTTTGGTGTGGGGCTGGATTGTTTTTGCGGGGGGGGTGGGGTGTGGTGGGTGGGCTGTGGGTCAAATTTCGTTAGAGGAAGGCCGGCTGCTTCTAAGACATTTAACATTTGTCTGTGGTTATTGTCCTGGGTGATTTGCATAATGGATTAGTACAGATTAGCCCCGTATCCGGAGAGTCGCTGGGTTGCTTTGCATGCACCATAGGCGAAGGATTCAGGCTGCAAATGGGATGATCTAATAACGAGCGTAATTGCTGTTTTATAGACTGTAAGTACTGCCGTGTCAGTAGCTTGCCTCTCTCTACAGCGAGGCCATTGTACAAACAGAAATCCCCCAGTCACCAAACAGCTCTTCAGAGGCTGCTCCCTGCAGCAGCTCCAGCGAGGGCCCTCTCGCTGCCGCGGGCGCAGGAGAGATGCTGAGCACACGCGTGAGGAGCTACCAGCACCGCGGTAACTGAGCCAGCCCCTCGCAGCTGCTAGCCTGAGCAGCAGGGCTCCCTCGGTACAAACACTGCTGCTTTCCCCCAGCGCCGGTGTGATGGCTGAGAAGGGGAAACTGAGGCAGCAGAACAGGAGGACCCTCTCAAAGTAGAGCATGGGCTATAGGGAAGGGATTTTTATTGTATCTCCTCCTGCTTTGAGTTAGACCAGACCCATTCTGCTCAGGGCTGTCACTTCCCAGCTCAGGCTCTGCTCAGGGAGGCACTTGCTGCAGTTCAGGGCAGCTTGGCGCAGCCAGGGGCTGCTTCTAGCAGGGAGAAGCTGATGAGAAGAGTTCCTGCCAAGGGCTGGGCTGCAGAAAGGCTCTGCCTGAGACTTGCTCCTCTGAAGACCAAGGGCACTGCCACAGCTTGTGCCTCACCTTGGGGAGCAGGAAGTCAGAGGTGGCAGCTGCAGGGAGGAGCAGACAGGACAGGTGACCCTCAGCTGCCCAACAAGGGATTGCAGCCCATGGATGGCATCCTCAGGAGCAAGCTGAGGGATCCCAGGGTCAAGCCTCTTCTTCCATTGCAGATGTCCCAGGAGGATTCTGTCTGTTCTGCCTTTCATCCTGATCTGTGTGTTCCCAAACCCAGTTCAAGAACCCAGCTCCTGCATCTGGTTCCCTTCTGCTGCTGAGTCCAGTCTGGGCCTTGCCCAGTGCCTGCCCCCAGCATCAGTGGTGCCAGTGGTGCCATCATTGTCCTCAGGGGTTGGGTTCCATATTGGTTTGTGTCTCTTTGTCTCTGTTTCATTGCATTGTTCTCATTTCCATCCCAGCTGGGTTAGTTTCTTCCCCACCCAATCAGTCTCTCTCCTTTCTTCCCTCTGGGAAGCAGAGGGGTTCATGGTGGCCAGTCCATTCCCAACCCTTGCCATATCCCTATATGCTTTTCACAGCACCACAGAAAGCCAGGGACTGGAAGGGACCTTCAAAGCTCATCTAGTCCAACCCCCCTGCCAGAGAAGGGTCACCTAGAGCAGATCACACAGGTAGGTTTTGAGTATCTCCAGAGAGGGAGACTCCACAACTCCCCTGGGCAGCCTGTTCCAGTATTCCTTCAGCCTCACACTGACAAATTTTTCCTCCTGTTTCCATGGAACTTCCTCTGCCTCAGCTTCCACCACTGCCCCTTGAGCTGTCATCGGGCATCACCCAGCTTGGTTCCAGCCTCTGGGCACTCACCCTGCACATCTTTATCAACAACAATGAGGTCACCTCTCAGGCTTCTCTACTCCAAGTTACAGAGCCCTCAGCTCCCTCAGGCTCTCCTTGTAAGCCATCATTTTTTGTGGCTCTGTGCTGGACTCAGTTCCCTGAGGTCCTTCCTGAACTGAGGGGCCCAGAACTGGACACAATACTCCAGATGTGGCCTCATCAGGGCAGAGTAGAGGGGGAGGAGAACCTCTCTCGACCCACTAACCACAGCCCTTCTAATACAGCCCAAGATGGCATTGGCCTTCTTGGCCTCAATTCCCTGAGGGTAAATCCAGGGTGGAACAATTAACTTCTCTCAGGTGTCTCTCGGTGCTGGGCAGCAAACCAGCCTCGTGCTATTAATGCTCCAGAGCCCTTTAGCAGCACAGAGGCTGGCAATCACGACAGCACTCTTGAATCATTCATCATTTTGCATGGGGGCCACTTCTGTAGGTGTCTTGTTTCCTCTGTGTTTGTAATGTTTGAGGACTAAAAATAACAAGGAGCTGCTGTTGCAAATGTGAGCGAGGAATTAAGAGTGGTGAAGAAGCTTTGAGAGGAAAGCCTTGGTGGAGGACATCAGAGCTTTCCCACAGCTGTAGCTGCAAACCCAATTAATCCTGGGTTAGGCAAAATGAAAATGTGCAGCTGGAGAGATTCACAGGGAAGGCTCTGAAGCAGCTTTAACTTTCCCTCCAAGCAGTATGCAGATAGTGAGGAGAAAAGGCTTTGGAAGACATTTTTGAGCTCCTCTGTGACCACAAACACTGCACCGCTGTGATCCTCCCCACATGGCTGCTTGAGAGCATCACTTTGCTTCCCTGTGGTTTAGCCTGTGGGGGACTCAGTAGAGAAGTGATGCTTTGGGGCATCAGAGCTTCACTCCTGCCATAGGCTTGGATCAACACTCTGAAGCAGCTTTGAACAGCTACTGTGGATCATGGAATCACAGAACTGTTTGGGTTGGACGAGACCTCTAAGAACATCCTGTCCAACAGACAATCTGACACCACCAAGTTAATTAAACCATGTCCTGAAGTGCCATGGCTACTCTTTTCTTGAACACCACCAGGAGTGGGGACTCCACCACCTCCCTGGGCAGCCTGTTTCACTCTTTCACTGAAGAAATTTTTCCTAATGTCCAACCTAACCCTCCCCTGGCACAATTTCAGGCCATCCCTCCTTGTCCTATCACCTGATTCTAGGGAGAAGAGACCAACTCCCACATAGCTCCAACCACTTTTCAAGGAGTTACAGAGAACCAGGAGGTCTCCCCTCAGCCTCCTTTTCTCCACACTAGACAACCCCAGGTCCCTCAGCTGCTCCTCCTCAGCCCTGTTCTCCAGACCCTTCCCCAGCTTGCTTGCCCTTCTCTGGATCTGCTCCTCAACTTGATATCTTTCTTGTAGTGAGGATCCCCTCCTGCAGATGGGCTTTGGTCTCCTTGCTGGAGCTGCCTGGGCTCATTCAGTGGTGAGAGCCATGGAGCTGTGCAGATGGGCTTGGGGGTGGGAGCCGAGGCTGCATGGGGAACATGGCTGCTGCATGCACAGAGGCACCAAAGCTTCAGGAAATCACAAGCAGGGCAATCTGGAGAGCTGGAAATGGGGCAGACACTTGTAGTGGCATGGGAATGGGGCACGGGGTGACAATCCTGCTGTAAGGATGCTTTCAAAGATCTGCAAGGGCAGAAGGCGGTGAACAGCACCTTGGGGCTGCGAACAGGGCATCTGCAGGGGAGCATCAGCATGCCTCTCTGTGATCCTGCTCAGGGTCCTGAGATGACCTGAGGTGGTTTGAGAAGGCAAACCCATCACTGACCCAACACCTATGCTCACCAACCCCTCTCACCAGGAAGGGGCACATGGCTTGGAGTCAGCCCCAGCCCTTCGCTCTCTTCAAAGCACATTTTGCTGTTTGCTCAGGGCTGGGCTGAGCCACACAGATCCTCCTCCTCCCTGCTCCATGTGGCTGGATCAGAAGGAGACTGGCTGATCCACCCGACTGGCAGAGCTGCTGACCTGAAGCCAAGGCCACCCTCCAGCCCCCTTGGGTGCTGGGATAAGCCGAGCAGCGGGTCACTGCCTGCGTTCCTCCCCGCAGTTCCCAAGCACATTGCCGTGCCCATCTCCTTCAAGCAGCGGGGGTGGGGGGCGCTGCTTGAACTCCTTGCCTAACGATTTCCACGCTGACTTCTCCTCTGAGCCTAGGGGGAGGCGAGGGGGAGGGGGGGAAGGAAAGGATGAGAAGAATTCACGTCCTGGAAAGTTTCAGCCTCTTATTTCAGAATTAATTTTGCAAGCTCCTCCTCGGACCCAGCTCTCTGTGGGCTCAGGCAGAACAGGGCCAGCGAGAGGGGAAAGTCATGTTGCTGGTTAAATCTCCCAAAGCAAGAAAAAAAAACCAAACCCACACTAAAAAAAAAAAACCAAAAAGATAATCCATTTTAATGAAGGTTCACAATCTGCAGTGAATGTGAAACAATGTTGTCAGCTAAGCTGTTGCATTATTCACTTTTATTTGTACAAGGTCCTTCCATTAATATTTGACTACAAGGGAATGCAATTAAAAATTTTCTACTTGAATAAACCCCTCACCACTGTGTTGGTTAAAGGATAAAAACCTTCTTTACGTCGCCGGAGAAGAGAATTTAGCACACTCCGGGCTCCGGGCACGTGGGTCACACGCCGACTCCTGGCGCTTCCCACCTCCCCCCACCCTGATTTTGTTCCCTGCTCCCTTTTCTCTCTGCCTTCCCTTCATCCCTCGCCCCCATACCGGCTCCTCTGCGCTTCCCTTCTCCCTCTCCCTGTCATTTGGAGTATCCCAAAGCAATCATTTCCTTCTGAGCGGAGCCAAAACAAGCTGGGATGCGAGTGTCTGCGTGTGCGTGTGTGTGTGTGTGGAAGGGGCTGTGCAGGCAGATGAGAAGCACCCACAGTACCCACTTCCCAACAGTCTCAGTACCCACTTCCCAACAGTCTCAGTACCCACTTCCCAACAACCTCACAACAAAATCATGGTGGGGGCTTCTCAGGGTGAGACAGAGCCCCCCTCTAGCTTGCCAGGAAGCAGTGGGGCTTTGCCTCTGTGCGCAGGGGTGTTGGCTGGCAGGGAGAGGTGATTCATTATTTACATTTTTGCATGCATGGATGGGCACTGCATTAGTTGTGGTCTCCCAGGGAGGGAGGGGGAAAAAAAACAACCACCATAAAACCCTACAAAAAAAACCCCTTCCAGGATCCTGGAAGACAGTTCAGAGAAGACATGAGGTCAGCCTGCAGAGTCCTCACCAAAGAGTAGATGTTACAAACAAGGGATTGGAGGAGGATATGCAAAGCATGGGGTTACATGTTTAAGCTTGGTGCACCATTTCCCCTTCCAGAGCATCCAAGAACAAAGAGCTGTCAGTGAAAATAGGGAAAGAGAGTTTGGGTGGGCACAGAGTGGCTGTGGTGGGTATGTGGAGCATTCTGCCACAAGGCACTGATGAGCACTGTGCATGTGTATACAGACTTGGTTGCAGAGAAGAGGGCAAACCATGTGGGGATGGGTGACAAGCAGTGTCCCTCGGGATCTTTGTGGGGACCACTGCTGTTCAATATCTTCATCTATGATATCAACAGGGAGACTGAGGCACCCTCAGCAAGTCTGCAGATGATACCAAGCCGAGTGGTGTGGTTGATAAGACTAACGGATGGGATGGGTGCCAGCCAGAGAGACCTGGACAGGCTGGAAAGGTGGCTGAGAAGAACCTCATGAGGTTCAACAAGGCAACCTAGGCCTGGGCAACCCTTGGTATCAGTCCAGGCTGGGGGATGTTGAAATTGAGAGGCCCCCCTGCAGAAAAGGACTTGGTGGATGAGAAGCTGGACAGGAGCCAGCAGTGGGCACTGGCAGCACAGAAGGCCAAGGGCAGCCCGCAAGATCTGCCAGGGGACACAGTGGACTGCCAGCTGTTCTCCGAGGTGATGTATAACCCCAGCACATGTTAAGACCTCACTGGTCCCTGTGGGACCATGAAACACTACCCAGGGACATGGCAACACTTGTAGATCTACGTCTGCCTCCTTTTGAGGCCAAACAGCACCTTCCCACTGGGCAACAAAATCTGTACCGTGGGGTAAGAAGCTGCTGAGCGTTGTCTTCCTCTTCCAGCGACAAACTTCTCCCTGTTTCTGTGACAAACACAGCCCCAGAGCTACATGTCCTCCTCTGAGCTGCTGAGAACCATTGCTGAGGTTGGAACAGCCCATGTTCATGGATCCTGGGGCAGAGGGACACAGCCACCAACCAGGAGCAATTGCCATTGATAATTAGGGAGCATTCAGCCTTTCCATCCTCTCCTTGATCTCAGCTGGGCTCTTTCCTGGTTGTTAGTAAGGAAATTGGCACTGATGTCCAGACCTCATGAAGGAGCTGCTGGCACCATCTGGGGGCTCTTCTGAGCTGCTCCAGCTGCAAGCCTGGAGCTCTCACATCCCACAGCTGTTGCTGCAAGTGGGGGAATTAGCTCCTCTAACGCTAAGCGATCCATCCCTCGAAGACTAAGCACCACCTCAAGCAGGTCCTAGGAGTCTCAGGTTGCACAAACCACATGCAGAGGAATCTTTGGACCTTAAATGCTTCTGCACTTCGACTCTTCCCTGATAAAATGAGGATTAAGAAGCCCATTCATCTCACAGAGTGTTGTGAAAAATCAGTCCATTAGTTTGCGTCCCATTAACGTTATCTAGGCCAAGGAGATGAATAATTCTGTCCCCAGAAGAAGATTTGTATAGTGAGCAGCATAGAAGACAAGGGACCAAAGCAAACAATCAAGCTGAAGTCAGATGCTGAGAAATGGTTGTTTGAGTGGGTGCCATTCATTCCAGCACAGGGCCAGGCTGTGCTGGGCAGGAGCGGGATGTGCTTGTAAGCAGAGGCTCTGCCGAACACCCTGGATGGAATGTGCCCAATCCTTCATGGAATCAGAGAATGGTTTGGGTTGGAAGGGACTTTAAAGGTCATCCAGTTCCAACCCCCCTGCCACAGGCAGGGACACCTCTCACCAGCCCAAGTTACTCAAGGCCTCATCCAACCTGGTCTTGAACACCTCCAGGCAGGAGGCAGCCACAACCTCCCTGGGCAACCTGTGCCAGTGTCTCCCCACGCTCAGTGAAAAGAATTTCTTCCTCATCTCCAGTCTCTATCTCCCCTCTTCCAGCTCAAAGCCATTGTCCCTCATCCTGTCACTCCCAGCCCTTGTCAAAAGTCCTTCCCCAGCTCCCCTCTAGCCCCCACCACCACTTCAGGCACTGGAAGGCTGCTCTGAGGTCTCCCCACATTTATTGCCTGTATCCCCCACCTTTGTTCTCTGAAGAGTGTGGCTCCTTCCTTACCAAAGATTGCATCTGGACATTTAAATGTCAGAGCTCATGAAGAATGCATGAGCTTGGAGCTGCGTCCCTCCTCAAACACACAAATCTCTGCTTGAGGAAGGGTGGGTGCTGCCAGCTAACTGCAAGGAGTTCTGTCTTTGACCCCTCTGGACCCAAACCTGTCCATCTCAGGCACCCAGACATCACCCACAGCTGTCATAGAATCACAGAATGATAGAATCACAAAATCCCAGATTGATTTGGGTGGGAATGGACCTTCTAAAGCTCATCCAGTCCAACCCCCCCTACAGTCAGCAGGGACATCTGCAACCTGAGCAGGTTGCTCAGAGTTCCAAACAACCTCACCTGGAATAGTTCCAGGGATAGGGCATCTCCCACCTCTCTGGGCAACCTGGGCCAGGCTCTCACCACCTTCAGTGTCAAACATTTGTTCCTTCTCTCCCTCTTTTGGTTTAAATCCTGTCACAACAGGCCTTGGGCTAATGCTCCTCTTGCCATTGTGAGCACCTGAGCACAGAGCCCTCTGCTCTTTGAGGTCCTGGAGAAAGAGGCCCTTGGAGCACATGGCCAGTACTGCTTTCCAACACAAATGCAGAGCAGGAAGGGGGTTTGAAAGAGCACAAGTATGTTCAGTGAAGAGGACAGGTTTTCTGATGCCTCTCCTGGTTCTTGAGGGAGCCTTGGTTGCTTTGCACAGCTCCTTGCAGGCTCCCATCAATAATACCAAATGCCAACAAAATCCATGGCTTCAAGGCTTGTTTTTAGAGGTGAATAACTTAGATTTCTTCCTCCCTGTCCTGCATCAGTCTCTAGTCAGGAAGGATTTGGTTTAAAATATCCCATTTTGTTTCCTTTCCCCTCTCAGCTCTGGGAAGAGCTGGAATACATGTAGCCTTCAAGAGCTGGGCTTATGTACTGAGCCTCAGCCAGATTTCAAAGCCTCTGCAGAATGTGTGAGTTCTTTGGGCTTCCAGCCAGAGCTACCAGAGCTTTTCTTCTGTCAGAGCTGGTTGAAGTTTGCCTTCAGCACAAGAAGGACGTGGACCTGTTGGAGTGGAGCCAGAGGAGGCAAAAGTGATCCAGCCCACAGGCTGAGAGAGTTGAGGTTGTTCAACCTGGAGAAGAAAAGGCTCCAGGGAGACCTTCTGGTGGCCTTTCAGTGCTTAAAGAGACTGATTAGAAAGCTGGGGACAGACTTTTGAGAGTGCTGTGACAGGACAAGGGGTCATGGGTTTAAGCTAAAAGATGGAGATTTAGAGTAGAGGGAAGGAAGGAAGGAATTTTGGGTGCTGAGGGTGGTGAAACCCTGGCCCAGGTTGCCCGGAGAGGTGGTGTGGGTGCCCCATCCCTGGAAACATTCCAGGTCAGGTTGGACAGGGCTGTGAGTGACCTGCTCTAGGTAAAGGTGTCCCTGAAGGTCAAGTGCCTTCAATCCAAACCATTCCATAGTGGTTTGATTCTAAGTGGAGTCTCTGGATATCCAGGAGATAGAAGACAACATGGAAACAGACACCTCCACACAACCTGCTCAAGTAATGTGCCCCAGGGCTCCACAACTGGGCAACCAACCCAACACCCACATTTGAATCTGGGGCTTTAAAAGGTGCACCCCAGTGCTGCACCTGGCAGCTTTAGCATTTGGCCTGCCCAGGGAGGTGGTGGAGTCACTGCCCCTGACAGGGTTCAAGAGGGGATTGGATGTGGCACTTGGTGCCATGGTCTAGTCATGAGGTCTGTGGTGACAAGTTGGCCTTGATGATCTTTGAGGACTCTTCCAACATTGGTGATACTGTGAAATGCCTCTTCCTGACCTCCTCCAAGGCACTCATGGGTAAGACCCGTGACGAGAGAAAGAAATATTTTCCCTTCATTCAAAACCACCTCTGCTTGTCCTTTTAGCAGAGACTGATGTGGGAAAAGCTCAGTGGCAGAGAGGCAGCCTGGAAAAAATTAGAAGTAAATGGAACAGGCAGTGGCTGAACAGGAGCTGGCAACTAATCTTCTCTTCAGCGAGCCCCTCTTGTAATAGGTACTGAGCTGCTTGGGAAGGACTAAAGGTGCTAAAATATGATGTTTATTGAATGATCAAGGAGTAGTGCTCTGGCTGTTCAGGGAGATTTATTCTCCATCTGTGCTTGTTTTTATTCTGCTGGCATGCCTAATAAATATCAAATCTCTTAAACAAAAGCATCTCCATTTGCAAACGCGTTAGCAAGCCTTTGGCATTTCCCAGTGATTCGGCCCCAAACCTCCCCTCCTGGAAGCCCAGGTGTTTATCCTCAGCACTTGCTGGGATTTCTCAAGCTGGAACTCTCTCACTCCTCTGCTAGTTGCCTGGAGAAAAAAAAAAAAAAGAAAAAAAGCCAACCAACCAAAACCACAAAGATGTGTGTGACCAGCAGGATGAGGGAGGGGATTCTCCCTCTCTGCTCTGCTCTCCTGAGACCCCATCTGGAGCACTGCATCCGGTTCTGCTGCCCCCAGCACTAGAAGGACATGGAGCTGCTGGAGAGGGTCCAGAGGAGGCCATAAAGATGATTAGAGGGCTGGAGAAGCTCTCCTATGGGAACAGGCTGGGAGAGTCGGGGCTGTTCAGCTGGAGAAGAGAAGGCTCCAGGGAGAGCTCAGGGCAACCTTCCAGTACCTGAAGGGTCTCCAGGAGAGCTGGGGAAGGACCTTTGACAAGGGCTGGGAATGACAGGGTGAGAGTCAATGGCTTTGAGCTGGAAGAAGGGAGGTTGAGACTAGAGATTAGGAAGAAATTCTTTCCATTGAGGGTGAGGAGACACTGGAACAAGTTGCCTGGGGAGATGCTGAAGGCCAGGTTGCTTGAAGCCTTGAGCAAGCTGGGCTGGCAGGAGGTATCCCAGCCCATGGCACGGCGGAGGTTGGCACTGGATGATCTTTAAGGTCCTTTCCAATTCAAACCATTCTCTGATTCCATCATCTATTGTGGTTTTGGTTTTTTTCATTTATTTTTTTTTTCTCTTTTCAGCACAAGCACTTCCAGATGCACACACAGATGACTCCCAGTAATCCAGGGAATTTGAGAAAGCAATCACCAAGTGAAATGGCCACGGCACACGAGCACACCAAGGCTTGGAAAACCTTCGCTGTGCAGCTAGAGAAGGATCAAACTGAAAATAATAATAGTAATTTTTATGGGTTTTTAAAAAAATCTTTTAAAAAAATTAAAAACCCCCAAATCCCAGAGCCCTGTGAGGCAGTGAGTCAAGTTTGGCAACTTCCAAATGCATAACCCGTTGCTACAAGCTGTTCCATGTGGCTCCCCAGAGGGCTGGTCCATAAAGGATAACAACCTTTGCCTGCTGGGAGCTATTAGCTTAAATGGTAGCGGGCTGCTGCAGCATTTAAGCCTGATTATAATAGTGTCATTGGATTTGGATGTGCTGGGATCCATGCAGATGGATTTCACACACACACACAAAAAAATGGGAAGAGATTCCATCCAGGAAAGGGAGTTGAAGGGATGTCTCCGTGCGTGGCAAGCGCTGGCTGACTGCAAGTGCAAATTGAGGCTCGCCAGAGAGAAGGGGGGGGAAAAGGAAAGCTAAACACACACAAAAATATAAACCCCAACAGGAAACCTCTAGGAAGTTAGATGAGGCTCAGCTTTGTCATGGGGAAGTTAGGAGAAGAAATGTTTCCCACGCTCAGGAATCAGCTGGAATGGGCTGAGCTGCAGAATTATAGACTCAGAGAATCATTTTGCTCGGAAGAGACCTTTAAGATCGAGTCCAGTATAATACTACCAAGTCCACCACTAAACCACGGCCCTCCATGGCTTTTAAACCCCTCCAGGGATGGGGACTCCACCTGGGCAGCCTGGGTCAGGCCCTGACAACCCTTTTGGAGAAGAAATTGTTCTTAATATCCAACCTAAATCTCCACTGGCACAACTTGAGGCCATTTCCTCTTCCCTTATCTTTTCCTGCCTTGTCCATGTTAATGATCCAAATGCCCACACCTCTCTGCTTCACTTTTGCATTAAATTCATATTATTTTATTAAGACAGCCCCTGGGCACCTGCACATTGCTTAGGTGAGCACATTAAATCATGAACTCTGTCACAGGTGGTGCTGCACAAAATTTGGCAGGTCTCATGCCCCTCCATGCAGGTGTTACCTGCAGGGTAGCACTTCTCCCTTCCCATCATTTCCAGGGATTCAGAGGGCAGACTTCAGGCAAGGAAATCCCATTGGATCAGAGAGCAAACCCTAAACCTCCACATCTTGAAAGCAAGCTGGGAATTTCCACATGGCTATGGGACATGACCCAGAAAAGCATCAGTCTTGTACAATTCATTCTTCTGTCTTTGACTGGCAGACCTCAGGTCATTTACACACAGTCACAGATTGCATCAGGTTGGAAGGAACCCTCAAAGATCGTCCTGTCCAACCCCCCTGCAGGCAGCAGGGACACCTCCTAGATCAGGCTGCCCAGGGCCACACCAAGTCTGATCTTGAATGTCTCCAGGCATGGGACCTCAACCACACCTCTGGGCAACCTGTTCCAGTGTTTCACCAACCTCATTGTGCAAAACTTCCTTCTGATGTCCAGCCTAAATTTCCCCTGCTCCAGTTGCAAACCATTGCCTCTAAAACCATTACACACCTCTTTGAGATGCAGCCCATGAAGCTGGGCCACCACAAATGCAGCAGGTGATGCCACAGACAAACCCAGAAGTGCCTGGCACTGAGGCACTGAGCTTTCCAGCAGCTTCTTTGTTTGCAGAGGCATTTATAAGCTTCCACTTAATTAAAATAATCACTAATCAGCCTGGCAGCTCAGCAGAAACAGCCTGCATTCCTCATGTCATTGCAGAGGATCACCTGCTCCCAGTGCCTAAAGCCATTGCTGTGGCTCAGTCATGTTCTACCAGGGATGTTTTAGCACAGACATCTCTCCAGGGAGACCCTAGAGTGGTCTTCTAGTACCTGAAGGTGGCCTACAAGAAATCTAGGGAGGGCTTTTTACCAGGGCTTGTAGTGATAGAGAGACCTTATTGCTGTCTATGACTACCTGAAAGGTGGTTGTAGCCAGCAGGGGTTTGGTCTCTTCTCCCAGGCAAGCAGCACCAGAACAAGAGGACACAGTCTCAAGCTGTGCCAGGGGAAGTTTAGGCTCGAGGTGAGGAGAAAGCTCTTCACTGAGAGAGTTGTTAGCCATTGGAATGTGCTGCCCAGGGAGGTGGTGGAGTCACCGTCCCTGGTGGTGTTCAAGAGGGGATTGGACGTGGCACTTGGTGCCATGGTTTAGTAGGCATGAGGTCTGTGGTGATAGGTTGGACTTGATGATCTTTGAGGTCTCTTCCAACCTTATCGATCCTATGATTCTATGATAGGATGAGGGATGATGGCTTTGTGCTGGAAGAGGGGAGATTTAAGCAGGAGATTTGGAAGAGATTCTTTGCAGTGAGGATGGGGAAACACTGCAACAGGCTGCCCAGGGAGGTTGGGAATGCCTCCTCCCTAGAGGTGTTGAAAGCCCTGAGCAGGAGGCTTGAAACTAGCTGATCTTTAAGGCCCCTTCCAACCCAACCCAACCCCACCCCACCCCACCCCACCCATTCTCTGTTTCTGACTCTATGCTGGAGGGAAAGAGAGGACGAGCAGGAACCATGACTTCGGACTGCCTGAAACAATCTGACAGTAATCAGAGCCAGGCTTCAGCATCCCATCACGTCTCCCTCTTTGCAAAGAGGACACAGAAGGGCACAGTACCCACAACCTGTGCCCTTACCCAAGCCAGCAGCCCTCTGTTTTCACCCCCCACACACTCACCAGGGCAGTAATTCTTATTCTACAGCCTCGGCCAGGGCCACCTCCCCAGCTTCAAGAGCTTTAACCCTTTGTTACCTCTCCAAATCTCCACTGCTTGGACAAACAGAGCCTCACCACCCCATAAACCCTTTTTTAACGTTTCATCAAATCTTTCCTTCCTTCTTAAGGCTTAAGGAGAACAAGTTTAAAAAAAATGGAAGGAAAGGGGGGAGGGGGGAAGAAAAAAGCACATTCCCTATTTAGAAACATTCCTGTGATGTTTATTGGAAGGGGCTGAAAGAGCTGAGGTTTGAAAATTAGTATCTGGCAAGGAAACAGTGTCCTCAGGGGCCAGAGAACAAGCTGCACTGGGAGGAAAGCGATGGGCCCAGCCTTTAAAGGCTGGAAAATTGCAAACCAAGTGTGCTCAGCAGTATTTCCCTTTGTGCACGTCTTTTATTCCTAAGATGAAAATTGCTCAGGACAAAAGCGGCGGCCCGCTACCTGGGACAGGCTGCCCCTTGCTCTCCCTTTCTCCCTGGGAAAAAGGACCTGGCTCTTTGAAGGCAAGAAGTGTTCAGCACGAAGCAAATGCCAACGTGACCATTTTTAATGCAAATTCACCCAGATCGCTCCCTGCTCCTCTAATACCGCCTGGGAAATGTGTGACAGTGCTTTGGCAGCGCTGTCACTCTGCCCTCCCCTGCGCTGTCAGGAGAGGAACAGGGGCCTGTGGTGCTTCTCACAGAATCACAGAGTCAACCAGGTTGGAAAAGACCTCAGAAATCATCAAGTCCAACCTATTGCCTATCACCTAACACCTCCGGACAACTAAACCATGGCTCCAAGTGCCACATCCAGTCCATTTTGAACACCCCCAGGGACGGTGACTCCACCACCTCCCCAGGCAGCCCATTCCAATGGGCAATCACTCTCTCTGTGTAGAACTTCCTCCTAACCTCCAGCCTAAACCTCCCCTGGTGCAGCTTGAGACTGTGTCCTCTTATTCTGGTGCTGGTTGCCTGGGAGAAGAGACTAACCTCTGCCTGTCTACAACCTCCCTTAAGGTAGTTGTAGAGAGCAATAAGGTCACCCCTGAGTCTCCTTTTCTCCAGGCTATCATCAAGTCCATCCTATCATCAAGTCCAACCTATTACCTATCACCTAACACCTCCTGACAACTAAACCATGGCTCCAAGTGCCACATCCAGTCCTTTTTTGAACACCTCCAGGGACAATGACTCCACCACCTCCCTGGGCAGCACATTCCAAGGGCCAATTCCTCTTTCTGAGAAGAACTTTCTCCTCACCTCCAGCCTAAACTTCCCCCTGCACAGCTTGAGACTGTGTCCTCTTGTTCTGGTGCTGGTTGTCTTGGAGAAGAGACCAACCCCCACCTGTCTACAACCTCCCTTCAGGTAGTTGTGGAGAGCAATAAAGTCTCCCCTGAGCCTCCTCTTCTCCAGGCTAAGCAACCCCAGCTCCCTCAGCCTCTCCTCACAGGGCTGTGCTCAAGGCCTCTCCCCAGCCTCGTTGCCCTTCTCTGGACATGTTCAAGTATCTCAATGTCCTTAAATTGAGAAGCCCAGAACTGGACACAGTACTCAAGGTTTTACATGATGAGAAAGCATCTCCTTCCTTTCCCATCCTCTGATCTCATCTCTACCTGATAGCAAGGGCCTCTTCCACCCCGCTCTGGAAGTCTATGGGATTTGCAATCCAGTTACTCAGAGATTTTATTGAGTGGACACAGGTGATGCTGGTGGTGTCACTGTGAGGATGATGTCTATAATGCCCATTGCATGGAGGGCCAGGCACAGAGGCATGTCAGTACTGAGTCCTGTCTTAATTCAATATCATCCTCAATCATCTGGATGAGGGGATGAAGTGTGCCCCCAGCAGGTTTGCTGACCACAGAATCATAGAACTGTTTTGGTTGGAAAAGACCTCTGAGAGCATTGAGTCCAACCATCAACCCAAGATCTCCATGGCCATTAAACCATGGTCCAGTTTGCCACATCTACACATTTCTTGAACACCTCCAGGGCTGATACCAGGCTGGGAGGAGGGGCTGACACTCCACCAGCTGTGCTGCCAGTCACTGAGATCTAGACTGACTGGAAAGCTGGGCAAAGGGGAACCTGAAGAGGTTCAACAAGGGGAAGTGTAGAGTCCTGCATCTGGGGAAGAAGAACCCCCTGCACCAGTACAGACTAGAAGCTGACCTCTTGGAAGGTTTGTGGAGAAGTACTTTGAAGTTCTTATGAGCAGTAAGTTACCCCTGGCACAGCAATGTGCCCTTATGGCCAAGAAGGCCAATGGTCTATTATGATGCATGAAGAACAGTGTGGCCAGCAGGACCAGAGGTTCTCTTCCCCCTCTCCTCTGCCCTGCTGAGACCACATCTGGAGTATTGTGTCTACTTCTGGGCTCCCCAGATCATTAGGGCCAGGGATATACTAGAGAGTGTCCAAGGGATGCTGAGGATGATGAAGGGACTGGAACATCTGTTTGAGGAGGAAAGGCTGATCTGTTTGAGGAGGAAAGGCTGAGAGCCCTGGGGCTGTTTAGCCTGGAGAGGAGAAGGAACAAACTGATTATGTTTACAAGTGTTTATTAATGCTTACAATTATCTGAGGGGTGTGTCCAAGAGGAAAGGGCCAATCTCTTTTCACTGGTGCCCAGTGACAGGGCAAGGGGCAACAGTTGCAAACTGGCACACAGAAACTTACTATGAGGAAAAACTTTACTGTGAGGGTGCTGGAGCCCTGGAGCAGGCTGCCCAGAGAAGTTGAGGAGTCTCCTTCTCTGGGCACTTTCAAGACCCATCTGGATCTGTTCCTGTGTGACCTGCCCTAGGTGACCCTCCTTTGGCAGAGGGGTTGGACTTGATGATCTCCAGAGGTCCCTCCCAACCCCCACCCTTCCATGGTTCCGTATCCTGCGCCAGCAATCCCAGGCTCACGCAGCACGGACAGAGTTAAACCCCGCTCCGGCGTTCCCAGGGGGCCCATGCTTTAGCCGCTCTGACTCCGGGGGGACGAGGCTGTGACTTTCCCAGCAGTTCTTCCCACACTCTCCCTCCGCCGGGATTCGGCCGAGCCCCGCGCCCCGCCCCGTGGAGCATCGCACCGAGCCGCGACCCCGCCCGGCTGCCGCTGCTCGCCGCCCCCGCGGATGGACAAACCCCTGGATGGGGAGGCCAACGGTTCCCACAGCCCACGCTGGGGAGCAGGAGGAGCTGCAACCCACCAAATGCAGCCCCTGGGAGCCATCAGTCACATCAAACCACCACCACCGCCGCTGCTCTCCTCTCCGCTGCTCTCCGCTGCTCTCCACTGGTCCTGGCCCGACTGCGAGTGCTGTGCCGGCAGGGGTACCCTGAGCTGTAGCCGGCGCCGTACCCCTGGGGGGTCACTGGGATGAGCACATGTGCCTTCCAGTGAAAGTGTCCACACTCCTGTTCAATATAGTGCCCATCCTCCCCAGAACAGACCCACACCGATGGAACTCCGTCCACCCACTTTATCATCTCAGCACCTCTGTGCACTGCTCAGCATCCAGGGAGAACTTCTGGTGGCTTTCAGTGCTTAAAGAGCTGATCAGAAAGCTGGGGACAGAGTTTTGAGCAGGGCCTGTTGTGACACAACAAGGTGGGATGGTTTGAACTCAAAGTGGGAGATTGAGAGTGGAGAGAAGAAATGTTTGACCCTGAGGGTGGTGAGAGGCTGTCCCAGGTTGCCCAGAAGCAGTGGGACATGCGCCCATCCCTGGAACCATTCCAGGTCAGGCTGTTTGGGGCTGTGAGCAACCTGCCTCAGTTGCAGATGCCCCTGCTGACTGCAGGGGGATTGGACTGGATGAGCTTTAAGGGTTCATTCCCACCCAAATCGTTCTGTGATCCACAAGCACTGCATGGTGGAGCACACAAGTGCAGACCTGCAGGGGATGGATGCCTCTGGCTGACTGCTCCTCTGACAGACAAATCCCACCTTGCTTAACATCCCATAAACACCATAAACACAACCTCACTCACAGTCCTGAGCCAAGCATCACCTGTACCGCCACATGTGCCACAGCACAGTCACCCACACAGATGCTGGAGGAGCAGAGGAGCTTGTGCACCATCATTGGTAGCCCAGAGCAGTTTCTGCAAGCTCAGACCTGCACCCTCAGGCTAACTGAAGGTGACTTCAGTGCCCCAGAAATGTCCATACTGACTGCAGCTGCGGAGGGAACACTGAGTGTAAGGGTTCAGCAAGTGATGATTCAGAGTTTCCAGGCACTTTAGTAGTATTAACTAGTTCATACTCATTAATTAGTCCCATCTGACCAGCAGGTGCCTGAGTGTGCATGCAGGGCAGGTCATTTCCACCGTGTGCCCATGCATCACCTTGTCTTTCCCTGTGGAGACAACATTCCCAAAGCAGGAAAGCACTGGGATGGAGAGCAAAGGGCTTGTGAATAGTGTCCACTGCTCAAGCCAACCAGAAGAGAGTCACTCCTGTGAGATCACAGAATCAGAGAATTGTTAGGGTTGGAAGGGACTTCAAGGATCATCACAATCCCACAGCTTAAAAAAGGAGCTGAGCTGCTTTAGCAGCCTTCCCCATGGGAGAAGGGCACATGAATCACAGAATTGTCAGGGTTGGAAGGGACCTCAAGGCTCAGCCAGTTCCAACACCCCTGCCATGGGCAGGGACACCTCACACTACAGCAGCTTGCTCAGAGCCACATCCAGCTTGGCCTTCGAAACATCCAGGGATGAGGCTGCCACCACCTCCCTGGGCAACCTGTGCCAGTGTCTCACCACCCTCATGGGGAACAACTTCTTCCTCACATCCAATCTGAATCTACCCATTTCTAGTTGTTGTTCCATTAATGACTCCATTGCAGACCAGGAACACCCAAGCTGATTTTTCCCATCAGAGATGCACAGGAGATGTGAGAGAAGATGGGAGGAGAGCCCCAGTGACTGTTGCCAGCCTCCAGGACACCCAGGCTGATGGGCAGGCAATGGAAACCCACTGGAAGTCCACAGCAGGTGGGGAGCTGCTGAGCTGTAATCCAGCACGCTTGGCTATTTAATGCTGCTTATTGCAGCCCTCAATTCTTCCTCTCCCTGCAAGACAAATGTGATCACTGCTCCATATGCTTCACTAGCCTTCCCCAGCAACATTCAATCCACCACTGAGTTTAGCTGGGGGGCAGGATAAGATTGTGCAGATATAATAACTCCATTCATCACCGCCGAGCAGCGGTGGGCAAGCAGCGCTTTGTAAATGACTCGGGAAGTTTGGCAGCTCCCATCCCACCAATCTCCCTGACAGGCAATACCAGAGTGCCCTCCAGCCCTGGAGAGGCACTGCCAGAGGAGCCAGACCCACTGTCACCCAGCCATCGTGGTCCTTGTCGCCCCGTGGTGCACCAGCCTGGGTGCACGTGGGAGCTGATCCCATTGCCCAGCCTCTCCCAGGGAAAACACTGACAGCAGCAGGAACAATAAGCCTGGAGGTGCTGCTACCCCCATGAGTGACGATGGTCTGAGGCTGGCTGCTGCAGACAACCCACCCACAGCTCCTAGAAGGACCTATCTGCAGCATCCAGGAGGCTTGGGGAGCGTTGCATATGGATCCCACCAGCTTGCTGCGCTCTGCCGTGGCTGTTACCCCTGATGGACCTGAGTAGCAAAGGGGTTTGGTGGTCTCCCAGCACACTCACACACCACAGATGCACACACACACAGCCTGGTGCTGCTGCCCCAATGCATCCCCTCCTGATCTCTCCTGCCTTAGAGGAGCAGCTCCCACTAGGCACAAGAGAAAAGCAAATCACCAGTATTTTTAAAACAAAAGGTGCAGACATACCCAGCAGCTCCAGCTGCATCCCACGCTGCCTCCTGAGCCTCTAACCACCTGAGAAATGCAATCCTGCTGCTGACATGTGCCTTTGATTCAGGAGCTGCATTAGCCCTAATTCCTTGTACTCATATCCTCTGCTGAGCCAGGATCTGTGAGCAGGGAAGCCTGAGCCAGCACTGCTGATTTCCATAGGTATCCTTCAACCTCTCTTGCACCCCACACTGGAAACAGCTCTGCAAGCCAGAGCTGTGGGGAAGTGCTCCCCATGTGCTGAGCTCACATGGGGTGGAGAGAAATCACTGCAGGGCCACGGCTTGGTGACCTCCTGGGCATGCTGGCTGTTACAGAGTCATGGAATCACAGAACAGTTTGGGTGGGGAGGGTCCTTTAAAGCTCATCCAGTCCAACCCCCCTGCAGTCAGCTCAAACAACCTGACCTGGAGCGGTTCCAGGGATGGGGCAGTTATCCCCTCTCTGGGCAGCCTGAGTCAGGGTCTCACCACCCTCAGTGTCAAACATTTCCTCCTTCTCTCCACTCTGAATCTCCCTCTTTTAGTTTCAAACCACCACCCCTTGTCCCATCACAACAGGCCCTGCTCAAAACTCTGTCCCCAGCTTTCTTCTCAGCCCCTTGGAGCCCTGAAAGGCCACCAGAAGGTCTCCCTGCAGCTTTCTCTTCTCCAAGCTGAACAACCCCAACTCTCAGCGTGGCCTTACAGCAGAGGGCTTCCAGTCACCTCTCCTGGACCTGCTCCAACATTCCCAGGCTGAGGAGATTGTCCATTATCTGCTCAATTTTTGGGCTGCATCTGTTTGAGGGGTTGGGGGTTTTTTGTGTGTGTTGGGTTTCTCTTCCAAACCTTTCACTACCAGAAGGAGAACCCCTTGGAGAACTCCTGCTTCAGTGGCGGGGGGGGCTTGCTGCTTTCTTGGGCCAGCCTCTGTTAAAGGAAATCCAAAGGGCTGCCACATCTTTTTTTCCCCTCCCTTTCTTGACACAAAACAGCCTTTCCAGAGGCTTAATGGAAATTTGAGTCAGGCACTGGCTGCCAGGGATGCAAAACACCCCAATCGATTTGGTGTGTTCAGGTTCATTCATTACACTGCACAAAATTATTTGGGAGGGTGAAATGCCCTGGGTTGGTTTTCAGCGGTGTCTGCAGGAATGTGGGAAGAGGCTGCTCAGGAGAACCTTGATCACTGCATGCTCAGCTGCAGCATTAAAAAAAAACCAAACAAAAAGACCAGGTTCTCACCTGGTTTTCAAGGTGGAAAAAAAAAAACACCACACTGTGGCAGCTTTCTCCACAAACATCCTCTTCTACAGGAAGGACATTGAGGTGTCCTTGAGCACTGTGTCCAGTTCTGGGCCCCTCGGTTTAAGAAGGACATTGAGACACTTCAACGTGTCCAGAGAAGGGCAATGAGGCTGGGGAGAGGCCTTGAGCACAGCCCTGTGAGGAGAGGCTGAGGGAGCTGGGATTGTTTAGCCTGGAGAATAGAATAGAATTAACCAGGTTGGAAGAGACCTTTGAGATCATGGAGTCCAACCTATCACCCAACACCATTTAATCAACTAAACCAGGGCACCAAGCTCCCCATCCAGTCTCCTCCTAAACACCTCCAGTGATGGTGACTCCACCACCTCCCTGGGCAGCACATTCCAATGGGTAATCACTCTCTCTATGAATAATTTCTTCCTAACATCCAGTCTAAACCTCCCCTGGCACAGCTTGAGACTGTGTCCTCTTATTCTGGTGCTGGTTGCCTGGGAGAAGAGACCAACCCCCACCTGTCTACAACCTCTCTTCAGGTAGTTGTAGAGAGCAAGAAGGTCTCCCCTGAGCCTCCTCTTCTCCAGGCTAAGCAACCCCAGCTCCCTCAGCCTCTCCTCACAGGGCTGTGCACCAAACCCCTCCCCAGCTTTGTTGCCCTCCTATGGACACCTTCCAGCAAGTCAACATCCTTCCTAAACTGAGGGACCCAGAACTGGACACAGGACTCAAGGTGTATATATAGATATAAAGGTATATCTATATGTATATATATATATATATATATATATAGAGAGAGAGAGAGAGAGAGAGAAGAGGAGGCTCAGACCTTGAGCACAAGCCCTATGAGGAGAGGTTGAGGGAGCTGGGATTGTTTAGCCTGGAAAAGAGGAGGCTCAGGGGAGACCTTCTTGCTCTCTACAACTACCTGGTTGTATCCAGGAAGGGGTTGGTCTCTTCTCCCAGGCAAGCAGCACCAGAACAAGGGGACACAGTCTCAAGCTGTGCCAGGGGAGGTTTAGACTCGAAGTGAGGAGAAAGTTCTTCACCAAGCGAGTCATTCATCACTGGGATGTGCTGCCCAGGGAGGTGGTGGAGTCACCATCCCTGGAAGTGTTCAAGAGGGGATTGGATGTGGCACTTGGTGCCATGGTTTAGTCATGGGGTCTGTGGTGACAGCTTGGACTCGATGATCCTTGAGGTATCTTCCAACCTTGGTGATTCTGTGATTTTGTGTTAGAGAGGGTCCAGAGAAGGGCAGCAAAGCTGGTAAAGGGTCTTGAAAACAAGTCCTGTGAGGAGCAGCTGAGGCAGCTGGGGTTGTTCAGCCTGGAATAAAAAGAGGTTGAGGGGAGACCTCATTGCTCTCTACAACTCCCTGAAAGGAGCTCGGAGCCAAGTGGGGCTTGGTCTCTTCTCCCAAGGAACAAGTGATAGGACAAGAGGAAATGGCCTCAAGTTGCCCCAGGGGAGGTTTAGGTTGGGTATTAGGAAAAACTTCTTCGCCAAAAGGGTCATCAAACACTGGAAAAGGCTGCCCAGGGAGGTGGTTGGGGCCCTGTCCCTGGAGATATTCAAGGTCAGACTTGATGTGGTCCAGGGCAGCCTGATTTAGTTGGAGTTGTCCCTGCTGACTGCAGCAGGGGTGGACAAGATGACCTTCCAACCCAGTGCAATCTGTGAATGTGTGAATCTGTGTTGCAGTCACTGTCCCTGGAGGTGTTCAAGAAATCTGTGGACATGACTCCTTGGGACATAATTTAGTGGCCATAGGGGGTCTTAGTTTAATGCTTGGACTTGATCAAACCAAACCAATTCTGTGATCCTGACAGTTGTACACAGGGAGATGGTAGGTTATCAGAGAATCACAGAATGGTTTGGGTTGGAAGGGACCTTAAAGATCATCCAGTTCCAACCCCCCTGCTGTGGGCAGGGACACCTCCCACTAGCCCAGGCTGCTCAAGGCTCCATCCAACCAGACTTTGAACACTTGCAGGTAGGGAGACATCCACAATAGCCCTGGACAACCGCCTTCACTGGGAAGAATTTCTCCCAGTGATCTTCAGGTCTTACCCAACCAGGCAGCTCTACAATTCTGAGGCTCTAAGCCTCTCTCTCTACAAAAGCTAGGGTCTTGTTGCAAGTAAGAATTAATAAATAAGTCATGAAATGACACAAATCATTATCAAAATGCCTTCCAGCCACATATATTCCAACAGAGTAATGAAGCCAGGCAGGCATTGTACTCTGTCAAAGCAAACAACTCACTTTTAGTGTCCCTCCAGCGCTTTCTTCCAAGTAAGAGCTGTATTTACTGCCACCCTGCTATACAGACACTATATTTACTTATATATGATCATATAGGCACTAGATTTGCTTAGATATTTCCTCCACTTTCCATATTTCAAGGCAAAGGCATCACAGGTGCATTACATCAGAGGACAGAGAAGAGTCATCCAGAACAGGCAAGTTAAGCCAGGTTTAGATCGGTCCTGCAGTGCCCATTCCTATCATCCTGGGAGCACAGAGGATCACAGCATCACGGATCACAGGATCACAGAATGTTAGGGGTTGGAAGGGACCTCAAAAGATCATCCAGGCCAACTCCCCTGCCAGAGCAAGGTCACCCAGGGCAGGTCACACAGGAGCACATCCAGGCAGATTTTGGAATGTCTCCAGAGAAGGAGACTCCACAACCTCTCTGGGCAGCCTGCTCCAGGGCTCTGCCAACCTCACAGTGAAAAAGCTTCTCCTCATGTTCCCATGGAACCTCCTCTGCTCCAGCTTGCCCTCAGTGCCCCTTGTCCTATCGTTGGACATCACTGAGCAGAGTGTGTCTCCCCCCCTGACACTGCCCTGCACATCTTCATAAACACGAATGAGGTCACCCCTCAGGCTCCTCTGCTCCAAGCCGAAGAGCCCCAGCTCCCTCAGCCTGTCCTCAGCGGGGAAGGTTGTGGAGCAGCACACTTAGGAGTGTGGGGACACAGCAAACAGACCTGTGGCTGGGCTGGTGTGGGCAGACTGGGGGGACCAGCTCGATAGCAGGCACGACAGGAGCAGCCCTCTAGGAAGTCCACACAGGAAATGGCCGCACAGGACACATGCAGAGACACCACTTGAGAGTGTGTCCACAAGCAAAGGACATGCTGCAAGCACCCATGGAAAACAGCCACACACAGCAGGATGCAAGGGTCATTGGACTCAGCTTCAAGGGTCATTGGACTCAGCTTCTGGCAGGGTAGCTTTATTTTGCAGAAAGCTTCAGGGGTTTTTTATGGCTTCATGGAGGGTCCTCTCTGCATGTATTGTTTTGCAATAGATGAACATTTTCCCAGAGCCTGTGGTGTCTCCTGAACTGACCAAGGGATGTTGGGAACATCATTCTCATCCCTGCACCTTTGACTCCTTGAGCAGCTTGTGAACAGTGCCCAGAAGAGATAAGGCATCACAGAATCATGGGGGGGGGGGGGGGGGGGGGGGGGGGATTGGAAGGGACCTCTGGAGGTCATCCAGTCCAGCCCTCCTGCCAGAGCAGGTTCACTCACAGTAGGCTGCCAAGGATGGTGTCAGGAAGCTTCTGAATGATTCCAGAAATGGAGACTCCACCACCCCTCTGGCCCAGTTCTTCCAGTGCTCTATCACCCCTGCAAGTAAAGGAGTTCCTCCTCATGCTCAGATGGAACTTCCCATGCCAGGTTTGTGCCTGTTAGCTGTTTTCCTGTCTCTAGGCACCACTGGCACCTACCCTTTAACTATGTCTAAACACTGAGAAAATCCCCCCAGTCTTCTCCAGGCTAAAGAGCCCCAAGTCCCTCAGCCTCTTTTCTTTAGCCAGATGTTCTAGTCCTTTACTCACCTTGGTAGCCCTTTGCTATACCTTCTCAAGCAGTTCCCTGGCCTTCTTGGTCTGGGGAGCCCAGAAGAGGACACAGTTCTTTTCCCACAGAGTGGCTTCCTAGCAGGTCCCCCCTCACCTGTACTGGTGCAGGAGGTGGTTGTTGCCCAGGGGCAGGACCCTACACTTGCCCTGGTTGAACTTCACGAGGGTCCTCTCTGCCCAAATCTGCAGCCTGTCCAGATCTGGTTGAATGGCAGCACAGCCTGAGGGGTGTCAGCCACCCCTCCCAGCTCTGTGTCATCAGCAGACTGGCTGAGGGTCCACTCTGTGCCTTCATCCAGGTCACTGAACAGGACTGGACCCAGTGCTGACCCCTGGGGAACAGTAGGGATTACAGACCTCAAGTAGAGACTGAAGCAAGGAAAACTGAGCTGGGACAAAAGGAGGGGCCTGAAGATGTCATGAGACCCAAGGCCAACCCAGGGGTTGACTCCATTCAGTCTTTGCCTTTATCCTCCCTCTCTTATCTTCCAGATGCAGCCCCCATGGAGCATTGGGAAGGAGAGAGCTAAATGCAGAGATCCAGACCACTGGTGGGGTTACAGAATCACACAGAATCAGTCAGGGTTGGAAGGGACCACAAGGATCATCTAGTTCCAACCCCCCTGCCATGGGCAGGGACACCCCACACTAGATCAGCCTGGCCAGAGCCTCATCCAGCCTGGGCTTAAACACCTCCAGGGATGGAGCCTCAACCACCTCCCTGGACAACCCATTCCAGGGCTTCACCACTCTCATGGTGAGGAACTTCCTCCTCACATCCAGTCTGACTCTCCCCACCTCCAGCTTCAGTCCATTCCCCCTAGTCCTATCACTACCTGAGATCCTGAGAAGTCCCTCCCCAGCCTTCTTGTAGCCCCCTTCAGATACTGGAAGGCCACAATAAGGTCACCTCGGAGCCTTCTCTTCTCCAGACTGAACAGCCCCAACTCCTTCAGTCTGTCCTCCTCTGAGCAGTGAGGAGCAAGATCAGGCTTCTGGAAGGCACAGCCTTGAAACCAGCCATGAAGTGGGGAAACAAACTCGTCTGTCTGACGGAAGAGATGCAAATCTGCCAGGCTGCAGGGACATTTTCTGCCAGTGTCCTAATGAAGCCCAAGCACAGACACATTTCTGACTGGGGCTGTGAAAGAGCCATTTGCATAATGTTTGCCTGCAGATTGCTGTGTGTTACGCTGCGGTGGCTTTAGAGGAAGGACAGGCTGTCCTCTTGAAAGTGTCACTGAAAAATGTGCTTCCCTCAGAGACAGAGGGGCAGCATTTGTATGCTCCACTCGGCGGGAAATAAGCAGCCCAGAGGCTGCGCGGTGAGACGCTCCCCAGCTCGCCCTTGCGCCTTGGGACAGCAGGGAGGGGGCAGGGGGCTGCTCACAACCTTTCCCAGTCTGGAAGGAGCCCAGACCACTGTGTCAGGCAGATGCCAGGAGAAGGAGGAGCAGTAAGGAGGGATGTATCACAGTCTCACAGTATAACCAAGGATGGAAGAGACCTCGAGGATCATCGAGTCCAACCTGTCACCACAGACCTCATGACTAGACCATGGCACCAAGTGCCACATCCAGTCCCCTCTTGAACACCTCCAGGGATGGTGACTCCACCACCTCCCTGGGCAGCACATCCCAATGACGAACGACTCGCTCAGTGAAGAACTTTCTCCTCACCTCCAGCCTAAACTTCCCCTGGCACAGCTTGAGACTATGTCCCCTTGTTCTGGTGCTGCTTGCCTGGGAGAAGAGGCCAACCCCCTCCTGGCTACAACCACCTTTCAGGTAGCTGTAGAGGGCAATGAGGTCACCCCTGAGCCTTCTCTTCTCCAGGCTAAACAACCCCAGCTCCTTCAGCCTCTCCTCACAGGGCTGTGCTCAAGGCCTCTCCTCAGCCTTGCTGCCCTTCTCTGGACACGCTCAAGTGTCTCAATGTCCTTCTTAAACTGAGGGGCCCAGAACTGGACACAGGACTCAAGGTGTGGCCTAACCAATGCAGAGTCCAGGGGCACAATGACCTCCCTGCTCCTGCTGGCCACACTGTTCCTAATGCAGGCCAGGATGCCATTGGCTCTCTTGGCCACCTGGGCACACTGCTGGATCATGTTCAGGCAGCTGTCAATCAGCACCCCCAGGTCCCTCTCTGTTTGGGAGCTCCCCAGCCACTCTGACCCCAGCCTGTAGCTCTGCATGGGGTTGCCGTGGCCGAAGTGCAGCCCCTGGCACTTGGACTTGTTGAATGCCATCCTGTTGGACTCTGCCCATCTGTCCAGTCGGTCAAGGTCCCTCTGCAGAGCCTTTCTATCCTCTAACTGACCAACATCTGCTCCTAACTTGGTGTCATCTGCAAACAGATGTGGTGGCAAGAATAGCTGAAATCGGGAGCCATCAGCCCTAGGAAGAAAACGTTTGGGCCAAGGAGCACCAATGCTTTAGACTCAATGATCTTCAAGGTCTTTCTACGAATAGAATAGAATAGAATAGAATAGGATAGAGTAGAGTAGAATAGAATAGAATAGAATAGAATAGAATAGAATAGAATAGAATAGAATAGAATAGAATAGAATAGAATAGAATAGAATTAACCAGGTTGGAAAAGACCTTCAAAACCATCAAGTCCAACCTATCACCCAACACCATCCAATCAACTAAACCATGGCACCAAGTGCCTCAGCCAGTCTCCTCTTAAACACCTCCAGTGATGGTTACTCCACCACCTCCCTGGGCAGCACATTCCAATGGCCAATCTTCTTTTCTATGAAGAATTTCTTCCTGACCTCCAGCCTAAACCTCCCCTGGCACAGCTTGAGACTGTGTCCTCTTGTTCTTGTGCTGCTTGCCTGGGAGAAGAGACCAACCCCCACCTGGCTACAGCCTCCCTTCAGGTAGTTGTAGAGAGCAGTAAGATCTCCCCTGAGCCTCCTCTTCTCCAGACTAAGCAACCCCAGCTCCCTCAGCCTGTCCACAGGCTGCCCAGGGAGGTGCTGGAGTCACCACCCCTGAAGGTGTGCAAAACACATGTAGACATGGCACCTGGGGCCATGGTTTAATGGCCACGGTGGTGCTGGGTTGGGATGATCTCAGATCTCTTTCCCAACCCAAACAATTCCATGGTAAGGAAACCAGTATACAAGCCTGGGTGTAGGGCAGGGAAGCTACCTGCCAGTTATTGGGAGGCAGGAGATGTCAGGAAAAGACCAGGACAGAGGAAAAAGGTTGCACAGGTCAGCAAGGTGGATGACCATGCACATGAGGGCTTGGTAGGAAAGGATCTTCTGATAGAACTCGACTTAATAAAGCTGGATAAAAGCAGGCAGGATTTATGTGCTTGCTTGAGGGGTGCACCAGACAGGGAGCTAATTACTTGTTGCAACCTGAGGCTTAAAGGGGAAAAAAAAAAAAGCCAGAGAGTGGGCATTAGAAATGCTGCTTTCAGTGGCCTGGCTGCTGCAAGAGAGGGTGGAAAAAGCCATGGCAGCACCACCAAACCCATTCTTCCTAGTGAAGGGGATGTGAGATCAGAGGAACTGGAACCATAGCCAGCCACCCCCTCAACCTTCTCAACCTGCAGGAGGGTTCATACTAGTTAAACTTGGACTTCAAGAAAGCTGGGGAGGGAGTTTTTAAAGGGGCTTGCTGTGATCAGATGAGGGGGAATGGTTTGAAGCTCGAGGAGGGTAGATTTAGACTGGGGATTAGGAAGAAATTCTTTCAGAGAGAGTGGGGAGACACTGGAACAGGCTGCCCAGGGAGGATGTGGATGCCCCAGTCCTGGAGGAGCCCATGACCAGGCTGGGTGAGGCATTGAGCAACTTGGTCTAGTGGAAGGTGTCCTTGCCCACGGCAGGGGGTTGGAACTGGGTGATCTTTAAGGTCCCTTCCAATCCATTCTGTGATCCTTCCCAGATTCCAGCAACAGGAGCTGACAGCAGACACCAAAATGGACTGTATTTTTTTGATTCTCCTTTTTAAAGGCTTCTATACTTGGAAGTCTCTCTCCTGTTGGACCTCAAAGTGGTCTTGTTACTCTGTGCTCCTTAGATGATTTATTAATTACAGGCAGGCAGCGTTACAGCTGAGCTGCAGCTCCCTCAGTCCTGGTGATTTGTGTGAGAGTGGAAGGGGGAGGGGGGTGGAAAACCACCCACCCAACCTTCAGCATTTGCAGGAACAAACCCCATGTGCAGAGCCAAAAAGAAAATAATAAAAGAGGAGGCAATGTGGTCCTTAAAAGACAAAATACACAGCCCAAAATATCTATTCATATATATTTATATATATATATCTCTAGCTCTGGGTGATGTGCATCATGCTTCAGGAGACTGGATCTATTTTTGTGCCTTCATAAATGACCATGGAAGAGCATTTCAAATGCATCTCAAAGAATAAGATCCTTTTGTTCCCAGGCACAGACCCACACAGAATGGACTTGGCTGGAAAATAGAAAGAAAGAGATACATAAAATAAGACTTTGAAAGAAGGAGGCAGAAGAAAGTTACCTGAATAACTACTACGGGCTTTGGAGTTTCTCATCTTGTTGTCACAGCAGGAGACACTCCTCTGGTGTGGAGGAAGAGCTCTGGGCTCCCATCTGAGTAAGGATACAGAGAACAATAACCAAATCTCCTGCAAGCTGTGAATGAAGAGAGGCTTTTGGTACCGTTTTGGAAGTCATTAAGTGCTGAGGATGCTTTATAAAGATGTGTTAATTATGGAGCACTCACTTCTGGCTGGCTGGCTGCTCAGCCATGGCGGATATTTTAGTGCGTTCAAGGAGACAGTGAGAGCAGACACAGCAAAAGCTGAATCATTAGGTGGACTTTTATGGTCTTTCTTAAACTTCAAGAGAGTGCCAGGAGGAAAGAGCTGATATTGTTTCTTACTGAGCAAACTGAAGAGATCTTGGCTTTATTTCTCCAGGCAGATGGGCAGGTACGTGGTGGTATGAACCCAGAGGCAGAAGTTCTCCGCTCTGAGGGCGGTGAGACCCTGGCCCAGCTTCCCCAGAGAGGGAGGAGATGCCCCATCCCTGGAAGCATCCCAGGTCAGGTTGTTTGGGGGTCTAAGCAACCTGCTCTAGTTGCAGATGTCCCTGCTGACTGCAGGGAGGGTGGAAGAGATGAACTTAAAAGGTCCCTTCTAGCCCAACATTTGGACTTGATGACCTTAGAGGCCTTGTCTGACTGATTGTATAATTCTATGCTCCTGTGATTCTATGATTCAATGATTCAGTGATTCTATGGTTCTGTTATTCTGTGCTTCTAAGATTCTATGACTCTATGACAAGCAGAGTCCCTCAGAGATCAGTCCTGGGACCATTCTTGTTCAACATCCTTGTGGGTGCCTTGGACAGTGGCATTGAGTGCACCCTCAGCAGGTTTGCTGATGACACCAAGCTGTGTGGTGCAGCAGACACGCTGGAGGGAAGGGATGCCATCCAGAGGGACCTGGACAGGCTGGAGAGGTGGGCACAAGCCAACCTCAGGAGGTTCAACAAGACCAAGTGCAGGGTCCTGCAGCTGGGTCGAGGCAATCCCAGGCACAAATCCAGGCTGGGCAGTGACTGGCTGGAGAGCAGCCCTGAGGAGAGAGACTTGGGGGTGCTGGTGGACAAGAGGCTCAACAGGAGCTCTCAGTGTGCACTTGCAGCCCGGAAAGCCAATCAGATCCTGGGCTGCAGCAAGAGAAGTGTGGCCAGCAGGGCAAGGGAGGTGATTCTCCCCCTCTGCTCAGCTCTGCTGAGACCACACCTGGAGTACTGCCTCCAGTTCTGGAGCTCCTAGTACAAGAGGGATATGGAGGTGCTGGAAGGTGTCCAAAGAAGGGCCATGAGGATGATCAGAGGGCTGGAGCACCTCTCCTGTGAGGACAGACAGAAGGAGTTGGGGCTGTTCAGTCTGGAGAAGAGAAGGCTCCAAGGTGACCTAATTGTGGCCTTCCAGTATCTGAAGGGGGCTACAAGAAGGCTGGGGAGGGACTTCTCAGGATCTCAGGTAGTGATAGGACTAGGGGGAATGGAATGAAGCTGGAGGTGGGGAGATTCAGGCTGGAGGTGAGGAGGAAGTTCTTCACCATGAGAGTGGTGAAGCCCTGGAATGGGTTGTCCAGGGAGGTGGTTGGGGCCCCATCCCTGGAGGTGTTTAAGCCCAGGCTGGATGAGGCTCTGGCCAGGCTGATCTAGTGTGAAGTGTCCCTGCCCATGGCAGGGGGGTTGGAACTAGATGATCCTTGTGGTCCCTTCCACCCCTGACTGATTCTATGATACTATACTATGATACTATGATGCTGATTCTGTGATTCTGTGATTCTGTTATTCCATGATTCTGTTATTCTATGCTTCTATGATTCTCTGACTCTATGATTCTATGATTCTATGACTCTTACTGTGTGATTCTATGATTCAATGATTCTATGGTTCTATGCTTCAATGATTCTATACTTCTAAGCATCTACAGCTGTGTTCAGGACAAACATTTAGGATGCTCTTGGTGTGACACCAACACCAAACAGGCTGATGGGAGCAAAATGTTGGGTCAGTGACATTTTTTGGGGGGTTGTGGTCTCAATGAATGAACCCCCAGTGGGCTCTGCACCTCCTGGCAAACCTTGACACCTCTGTGTTGGGTGGAGGCCGGGCGCTGAGCCGTGCAGAAGGCAGGCTGGGAAAGGCTGGGGCTAGTCTAGCCTCAGGGTACCTCTCTGTGCTCGGTACCTGCTGCTCCAGCTTCATCTGAAGAAGCCACTCCAGATAATGCACCTTTATTTGGTTTGGAGGAATTAAATTTCAATTCCCAAGGAAATTCAATGGAACTGGATAACAGACAGCACAAAGCCCAGGAGCCCAACCTCTGCCTGCCTCCAGACCAGAACAAAAATCCATCTTTTCAAAGCACGGGGATTGCAAAATGAAAGTTTCTTCTTCTTGGTTTGTTTGGTTTTGTTTGGTTTGGGGTTTTCTTTTTTTTTTTTTTGTTTTGGCTGTTGTTGTCAGAAAGACACCTGGACCAGAGCCAGGTCTTGAAGCAAGCAGGAGGCAGCCTGGCCTGTCGCTCCAAAGTAAGGGTTTGGAACACAGAGCTCCGGCAAGACCCCAGAACGTGAGATCCAAAGCGAGGATCTTCAGTCCCCTTCTTGTTGAGAACATCAGCAGGAGGAGGACTAAACAAAAACTGTCACTGGTATTTTTTCTTCCTGTTGTCATTAGGTGGTTGCAAGTGAAAGCAGAAGAGGCCTTTTTGCAGCAGAGGATATAATACAATCTGTAGGTGTTGAAGGAAGAAAGGGAAAAGAATAAGCAGAAGGGGAGGCAGGGAAGAGGAGAGGAAAGTTACATAAAGCTGCAAAGCTGAAGCCACTTTGGGCAATGCAGGTATTTAGGAGACTGAAAAATCGTGAAGTCTGGCTGACCTTGAGCTGCTGGGCTTGGTGGCATCCATCTGATCCATGCCCTACGATGGAGAGAGGCTACCCGTGGGGTTGTCATGGAGCAGGTATCCACACAGAGCTTAGCCAGGCACCATCAGCAGGTTGGGTTGAACTTCTGAAACCCAACAGGGGATACCCTGGACAAGCTGGAGAATTGGGTCCATGTGAACCTCATGAGGTTCAAAAAGGCCAAGTGCAAGGTCCTGCACCTGGATCAGAGCAATCCCCAGTATCAGGCCAGGCTGGGGATGCAGGGCTGGAGAGCAGCCCTGCAGAGGAGGACTTGGGGGTGCTGCGGGGTGCAAAGCTGGACAGGAGCTGGCATTGAGCACAACCAGCCCAGCCCCAGCCTGTCCTGGGTTGATCCCCAGCAGTGTGGGCAGCAGGGGCAGGGAGGGGATTCTGCCCCTCTGCTGTGCTCTGCTGAGACCACCCCACTGTGCAGTGCTGGGGCAGCTCTGGAGTCCTCAGCACAGCACATACAGGGACCTGTTGCAGCAGGGCCAGAGGAGGCCATAACAACGCTGGCAGGGATGGAAGCCCTCTGCTGTGAGGCCAGGCTGAGAGGTGGCTTTTTCCATCTTGGATAAGAGAAGGCTCCAGGGAGACCTTCTGGTGGCCTTTCAGTGCTTCAAGGGCTGAACAGAAAGCTGGGGACAGAGTTTTGAGCAGGGCCTGTTGTGATGGGACATGGGGTGATGGTTTGAACTGAAAGAGGGAGATTCAGAGTGAAGAGAAGGAAGAAATGTTTGACACTGTCCCAGGTTGGCCAGTGAGGTTGGAGATGCCACATCCCTTGAACCATTCCAGGTGAGGTGAACCGCACAAACTGCTCTATTACAGATGTCCCTGCTGATTGCAGGGGGGGTTGGATTAAATGAGCCTTAAAGGTTCCTTTCCACCCAAACCATTCTGTAATTCTACAGTGAAGAGGATGAGAGCCTCTGGCAGGTGCCTTCAGCCTGTCTGAGCTCCAGGAGCTTCAAAGCAACTGGATCTAGCATAGGGTTTCCAAGTCAGCAACAAAGCCAAGGGGAAAGGTGAGGATTGCCTTCCACATGGGAGAAAGATTTTGAACCCAGAGGTAATAACACAGAGTGACAGAATTGTCAGGATTAGAAGGACCTCAAGGATCATCTAGTTCAAACCCCCCTGCCATGGGCAGGGACACCTCACACTACAGCAGGTTGCTCACAGCCACATCCAGCCTGGCTGCAAACACCTCCAGGCATGAGGCTGCCACCACCTCCCTGGGCAACCTGTGCCAGGCTCTCACCACCCTCATGGGGAACAACTTCTTCCTAACATACAATCTAAATCTCCCCTCCTCTAGCTTGGATCCATTCCCCCAATCCTATCACTACCTGAGATCCTAAAAAGTCCCTCCCCAGCTTTCTTGGAGCCCCCTGCAGATATTGGAAGGCCACAATAAGGTCTCCTCAGAGCCTTCTCTTCTCCAAACTGAACAACCCCAACTCTCTCAGCCTGTCCTCACAGGAGAGGAGCTCCAGCCCTCAGCAGCAGCTGCAAGGTGGGACAAGTCCTGCTGCCCCTGAGGTGCTCCTCAGCAGGGATGTGTGACAGCAGGCAGTGGGAGAAGCATTGTCAGAGCCCACCCAGCACGGAGGAGAGGGCAGTGGGAGCTGATCCCCGCAGCTGGGGTTGGGCATTAGGGCAGCAGCAGAGATAAAAGCAGGAGTAAAAGCAGAGCAGTGCAGAGCGCGGCTGAGCCGCGGGGCAGAAGGGAAAAGCACCACGCAAGAAATTGATTCCATTAAAAAGTAATCTCAAATTTAATAAAAGTTATGATTTGATTATAGCTGTAGAACTGGAGGGCAGAGGGAGAGCTGGGCTGGGGGTGGGGGGAGGCACTGGGGAAGGGGGAGAGCGGCTCTCAAGTCTGGCCAAGGCTCCAGAATGGTTCTCCCAGCCCTGAGCCCGGGCTCGCAGCCTGCCTGCCTCCTGCCTGGCTCATCCCCAAGGACCTCTGCTCCTGCAGCCATCCCTGCCCAAGCTGCCCGTGCTGAGCTCCTCCATCCCCACCGTGGGACTCACGCATGGGAGGGTGGCACAGCTGGGCTGGATGGGGAGAAACAGGAGGGAGCTCATCCAAATAAAGGCAAGGTTAATGAAACCAATTCCTCAGCATGCTTGCACGAAGGCTGAGAAGCTCCTCTGCATCCCAGAAGATGCTTTGGCGTTTCTGAAGCCTGCTGGCACTGCTCTTCTCTGCAAACCCACCTGCTCCACTCCAACCCAGCTCCTCCAGCAAGGCAGCAGCCCCTACCTCCCCTCTCTAGGTTCCCTCTGTGCGCTGGGACAGGGATAGGCTGACTCAGTGGCTTGGGACAGGACAAATACAACAGAAAACAGAATTAACCAGGTTTGAAAAGGCATTCAAGATCATCAAATCCAACCCATCACCCAACACCATCTAATCAACTAAACCATGGCATTGAGTGCCTCATCCAGTCTTATTTTAAACTCTTCCAAGGATGGTGACTCCACCACCTCCCTGGGCAGCACATTCCAATGGCCAATCTCTCTTTCTGGGAAGGATTTCTGCCTAACATCCAGCATAAACCTCCCCTGGTGCAGCTTGAGACTGTGTCCTTTTGTTCTGTCACTGTTGCCTAGGAGAAGAGACCAACCCCCACCTGGCCACAACCACCCTTCAGGTAATTGTAGACAGCAATAAGGTCTCCCCTGAGCCTCCTCTTCTCCAGGCTAGAAAAAAACAATCAGAGATCTGTCCACACCAGGACCAGCAGATGCTGAGCTTGAATCAGGTGGCTGCTGACAGAGCCCAAATGCTAGGGAGGAGCTGATGAGGCTGATATTTTGAGTGTGCTCAGCTGTGACACATCTGCAGCCTTTAAAAGCTTGTCCTTGGGCCTGGGAACTGCTTGGTTCTCTTTCTTTTGGTTCTGGTGGAGAGACAGCTCCTGGTCACAGTGTGTGCTCTCTGGGTAAGCTGAAGCCACCCTTGAGGGCATGGCTGGGAGGGATGTGTTAGGGTAACACCAGCAGAAGGCTGGTGTGGGGATGGGTGGGTGGGTGGCAGGCTGATGTTCATCCAGACCCCACACATGGTTCCTTCCCTTCATTTTAGCTGGAGGATGAATGAGCATGGTCCTGGGTAGGAGGAGAGGAGGACCAGGGTGGGGAGATTCTCTTTTGATCATGGTGGTGTTGAGCACAACTGGTGGTGAAGGAAAACAGAGAGGAGTTTGCTTGCTCCCAGAGAGGCTTCTCTTGTATCTGTTCTCTTAGATACCCCAGGCCTCTGATTCTGCTCTGCAAAATAAACAGACACAAACTGTTTGGCAGGTTAGAGTAACCCAAAACCCCAACAGGGTCTTAAAAAGAGCAACCACTCATTCTGTGAGCTAACATCTGTAGGGCCATCATTCGTGTCCTCTGCTAAGCCACTGCCCCTAAGCCAAGTCTCTCAGCTTGACATCCAGAGGACTTTTAAAGACCTCTAGGAGTAGTGACTGCACCACCTCCCTTAGGCAGCCTGTGCCAATGCTTGAGACCCCACTCTAGGAAGAAATTTTCCCTAATATCCAACCTGAACTTCCCCTGCCAGAACCTGAGGCCATTTCCTCTTGTTACTTCTTCCATGTGAGAAGAGACTGAGCCCCACTCAGCTCCAGCATCATTTCAGGTAGTTGTAGAGGTCTCCCCTCAGCCTCCTTTTCTGAAGACTACACAATCCCAGCTGTCTCAACCATTCTTCACAGGAGCTGTGCTCTGGACCCTTCACCAGTTTGGTTGACCTTCTCTGAACCCACTCCAGCACCTCAAAGTCTTTCTTGGAGTGGCTCAAAACTGAACCAAATATTTGAGGTGTGGCCTCACCAGTGCCAAGTTTAGGTGGGCCTTGGAAGTTGAGCTGTTACCACAAAATCACAGAACACTAGAGGTTGGAAGGGACCCCCAGAGATCATCCAGTCCAACCCTGCTGCCAGAGCAGCATCACCCAGGGTAGTCTGCACAAGTGGGGTTGGAAAGTCTCTAGAGAAGGAGACTCCACAACCTCTCTGGGCAGCCTGCTCCAGGGCTCTGTCACCCTCACTGTAAAGAAGTTCCTCCTCATGTATCACAGTATCACAGTATCACAGTAACTAAGGTTGGAAGAGACCCCAAGGATCATCAAGTCCAACCTGTTCCAACAGACCTCACAACTAGATCATAGCACCAAGCGCCACGTCCAATCTCCCCTTGAACACCTCCAGGGACGGCGACTCCACCACCTCCCTGGGCAGCACATTCCAATGACGAATGACTCGCTCAGTGAAGAACTTCTTCCTCACCTCGAGTCTAAACCTCCCCTGACACAACTTGAGACTGTGTCCCCTTGTTCTGGTGCTGGTTGCCTGGGAGAAGAGACCAACCCCCACCTGGCTACAACCACCCTTCAGGTAGTTGTAGAGGGCAATGAGGTCGCCTCTGATCCTTCTCTTCTCCAGGCTAAACAATCCCAGCTCCCTCAGCCTCTCCTCATAGGGCTTGTGCTCAAGGCCTCTCACCAGCCTTGTTGAGGTGAAACCTTCTCTGTTCAGGTTTTCTTCCATTGGTCCTTGTCTCATTCCTGTGCACCACTGAAAAGACCTTGGCCACCTCCACCTGACACCCACCCCTCAGATATTGATAGACACTGATCAGATCCCTCTCAGCCTTCTCCTCTCCACACTAAACAGCCCCAGGGCTCTCAGTCTCTCTTCACAGGGGAGATGCTCAAGTGCCCAAATCATCCTCCTGGCTTTCTCTTGGACTGTCTCCAGCAGGTCTCTCTCTTGAACTAGGGAGCCCAGAGCTGGACACAGGATTGCAGCTGTGGTGTCAGCAGGGCAGAGCAGAGTGGGAGAACCACCTCTCTAGCCCTGCTGGCCACACTTCTCTTGCTGCACCCCAGGTGTCCCCACTGGCTCTCTTGGCCACCAGGACACTTTGCTGTCCCATGGAGAACTTGCTGTCCACCACCAGCACTCCAAGGTCTTTCTCCCTGGAGCTGCTTTCCAGCAGGGCAGCCTCTAACCTGCCCTGGTGCCTGCTGTGATTCCTCCCCAGCTGCAGGACCTTGCCCTGGGGGTGGTTAGGGCAGCACAGAAGAAAAGAAGGAAATAACCTGTGAGGCCTAAAAGAAATGTTGCCACGGGGAATTAAAAAAGGAAGTCTAAAGATGGTCTAAAGCTGAAGTGGGCACAGCAAGATTGATAGCAGCTTCAGTGAAAAGTCAAATGTGTTCCCCAAATATTTCTGCTTGGTAATTAAAAAGGGAAAAACTCAACTAAAATAAACAAAAAGAAGAACCACCCCCCCTCCCCCCAAAACCCAACAGGAATTGCACAGTGCAAGTTTACAGAACTAATGAGGTATTTTTCATTCTAAACAGTAACTGTGGTGGTTATTAAATTGTATTATTGAGTCAAATGCATTCAAATTAGAGATGCTGTGCAATGGGCTTCCAAGTGGGCTTTGGAGAAACTCCTGGGGAACTTTGTGGCTTAATCATAGGGAATGTGATAATGTGAAAGACTCAGAAAGCTTCAGAGGATGGGGAGGGGGAAAGGGGAGGGGGGAGAGAAGGGAACACTGAGCCAACACAAATAAAGGGAGGAAAGTTATTCTGCTGAGCCCTGATCCTGCAGGAAATAGCAGGACAGCTGGTGAAAAGATCCAGCTAATAATTAAATGAGAATAAAACCTTATATGAATAGAATATTGTGGCTGCTCAGCAGGCTTTTCAGAGTGCTCTTGGTAAGGGGGTTGTGAATCAGTGAGGGGAGCCACTGGAGCGCTTTTCTTGAGTCATGTGGACAGCAATGTGGCCAAAAAGGCCAATGGTTTCCTAGGGTGCATGAAGAAGACCGTGGGTAACAGGTCAAGGGAGGTTCTCCTCCCCTTCTATTCTGCCCTGGTGATAAGCACACCTGGAGTATTTGGTTCAGTTCTGGGCTCCACACTTCAAGAGGGACGGGGATGTGCCAGAGAGAGTCCAACAGAGGCTATGAGGATGATAGAATAGAATAGACCAGGTTGGAAGAGACCTTCAAGATCATCATGTTCAACCACTCAACCAATCCAACACCACCTAAACAACTAACCCATGGCACCAAGCACCCCATCAAGTCTCCTCCTGAACACCTCCAATGATGGTGACTCCACCACCTCCCCAGGCAGCCCATTCCACTGGGCAATCACTCTCTCTGTGTAGAACTTCTTCCTAACATCCAACCTAAACCTCCCCTGGCACAGCCTGAGACTCTGTCCTCTTGTTCTGGTGCTGGCTGCCTGGGAGAAGAGACCAACCTCTGCCTGTCTACAACCTCCCTTCAGGGAGTTGTAGAGAGCAATAAGGTCACCCCTGAGTCTCCTCTTCTCCAGGCTAAGCAACCCCAGCTCCCTCAGCCTCTCCTCACAGGGCTGTGCTCCAGACCCCTCCCCAGCTTTGTTGCCCTTCTCTGGACACGCTCCAGCAAGTCAACCTCCTTCCTAAACTGAGGGGCCCAGAACTGGACACAGGACTCGAGTGCAGCCTAACCAGTGCAGTGTACAGGGGCAGAATGACCTCCCTGCTCCTGCTGGCCACACTGTTCCTGATGCAGGCCAGGATGCCATTGGCCCTCTTGGCTGCCTGGGCACACTGCAGGCTCGTGTTCAGCCTACCATTGACCAGCACCCCTAGGTCCCTCTCAGCCTGACTGCTCTCCAGCCACTCTGATCCCAGCCTGTAGCTCTGCATGGGGTTGCTGTGGCCAATGTGCAGAACCTGGCACTTGGATGTGTTCAATCTCCTGCCCTTGGACTCTGCCCATCTGCCCAGCCTGTTGAGGTCCCTCTGCAGAGCCTCTCTACCCTCCAGCAGATCAACTCCTGCCCCCAGCTTGGTGTCATCTGCAAATTTACTGATGATGGACTCAATGGACTGGAACATCTATGTGATGAGGAAAGGCTGAGAGAGCTGGGGCTGTCTAGTCTGGAGAAGAAAAGGCTGAGAGGGGGACTTATGAATGTTCACAAGCATCTGAAGGGTGGGTGGCAAGAAGCAGGGGCCAGGCTCTTCTCAGGGATGCCTTGTGATAGGGTGAGAGGTAATGGACACAAGCTGGAACACAGCAAGTCCCACCTCAACAGGAGGAGAAAATTCTTTGCTGTGAGGATCACAGAATCACCAAGGTTGGAAGAGACCTCAAAGATCATGGAGTCCAACCTGTCACCACAGACCCCATGACTAAACCATGGCACCAAGTGCCACGTCCAAAGATGCTGGTGGCCTGGAGCAGGCTGCCCAGAGATGTTGTAGAGTCTCCTATGGAGACTTTCAAAACACATCTGGATGGGTTCCTATGTGACCTGCCCTAGGTGACACTGCTTTGCAAGGGGTGTTGGACTTGCTGAGCTCTGGAGGTCCCTTCCAACCCCTATCATTCTCTCATTCCATGTGCATTGCTGTGTAGCTGGTAAAACAGGAGGATGAAGGACTGCATGGGGCCACCCTGAGCTCAGGCAGCTCTGAAATGGAAATTAAATCCAGAGGCACAGAAGAAACATCCTGGAGCTTCAAAAGCTACAGATAATCCTCCAGCATACTTTAATGTACTTAATTCCAGGTCTAAAATCCCAAATACTACACAAAACCTGTGTGGCAGGGGTAGAAAGAGGAGAAGCTGGGAGTGCTCAGTGTCATGGGGCTCCTGCAGCAGTGTGGTATTTGCCCAGTGGCAAAAAAGGCCACCTGGCTTTTGATGGTGTGATGCCAGCTTCCAGAGGAAGGTGAAAAACATTAAGGCACCCCTGTGATCCTTTATTTAAAGAGCATCTTCTTGATCCCAAACTTGGTGCTCAGCTTAATCCTGGGCATGCCAGCAAGAGGCAGCTCCCCATGCAAAATCCACCTTTACCTGTGGCTGTTTGCTGACGCCACAGAAGGGAAAAACAACACCCAAAGAGCAGTCCCCAAACAAGAGAAGAGCAGCCCCAAAGAAACAAAGAGCAGCCCCAGACATCAACAGGCAAACAAACAAACGAAACCCCCAACAACTAAACAACAAAAAGCCCCAAAGGAACAACCAACCAAAGAGCAGAGCAGCCCCAAACAAACACAAAGGAAGAAAATAAACCCCCAGACCCCCACAACCAAACAAAAGCAGCCCCAACTCAGAACCCAGCTCATGAATCAAGTGGCAGGAATGGTAATTCTTCCTGATCCCCAAGTCCAGAGGATTACCCAGCGTGGTGGGACTTCTGGAGATCATCCAGTCCAAACCCCCTGCTAAGCAGGGCACTCACAGCACCTTGCCCAGGAACACAATGGCTGTGGGGGGGAGAGGGGGTTGGAAGCTCTCCACAGCCTCCCTGGGCAGCCTGCTCCAGGCCTCCAGCGCTCTCACACCAAGCAACTTACTCCTCCCCTTCAGATGGAACCTCCTGGCATCCAGTCTGTGCCCATTGTTCCTTGTGCTGTCCCTGGGCACCACTGACAAGAGTCTGGCCCCAGCCTCCTGCCCCCCACAGGTTCTTTATCTCTTGCTGAGCATTGCTCAGATTGCTTCTTGGGCTGCTCTTCTCCAGGCTCAACAGCCCCAGGGCTCTCAGCCTTTTCTGAGCCTTGATTAGATAGTGATGGATGATAGGTTGGACTCGATCTCAAAGGTCTCTTCCAACCTGGTTAAGTCTAGTCTAGTCTATTCCTCCTCACAGAGATACTCCAGGCCCCTCAGCATCTGGAGAGCCTAGAACTGGACCTAGTACTCCAGGTGTGGCCTCACTATGACAGAGCTCATCAGGTCCAAACCCCCTGCCAAAGCAGGATCACCCAGGGCAGGTCACAAAGGAACACATCCAGACAGGTTTTGAATGTGTCCAGAGAAGGTAGCCTCTGGGCAGCCTGTTCCAGGGCTCCAGCACCCTCACCATAAAGAAGCTTCTCCTCGTGTTGAGGTGGTGTCCTTAGTGGGAGGCAGGATGACTCAGCTGCTGTCATGGTTGGTTCTACCAAGAAACCAGAAAGAGGAACTCAAAGATCTCATTGCTGTGTTTTGGGAGAGGAGCAGCTGGTTGCTGCCTGTCCCTCATCCCTTTTTCTTTCCTTTCTTGCTCTGCAGAGCTGTCTGACTCACCACTGCTGAGTGGGAAAGTGAAGTTTGCTGTGAACCCAGGCAGCTCAGTTTTTAGCTTTGGATCAGGACCTGGTTCATCAGGAAGGCTGGAAGGCAGAGCTGGCCCATGGGTGCAAAGTGGGGGTGATAGCTGATGGGTCTGAGGAGACCTTACTGTGGCCTTCCAGTATCTGCAGGGGGCTCCAAGAAATCTGGGGAGGGACTCTTTAGGGTGTCAGGGAGTGATAGGACTGGGGGGGATGGAGCAAAACTACAAGTGGGTAGATTCAGATTGGATGTTAGGAAGAAGTTCTTCCCCATGAGGGTGGTGAGAGACTGGCACAGGTTTCCTAGGGAGGTGGTGGCAGCCTCATCCCTGGAGGTTTTTAAGGGCAGGCTGGCTGTGGCTGTGAGCAACCTGCTGTAGTGTGAGGTGTCCCTGCCCATGGCAAGGGGGGTGGAACTGGCTGATCCTTGAGGTCCATTCCAACCCTGATGATTCTATGATTGATGTGCCCTTCTCCCAGTTTCTCCATGCACTGTGCCAGCTCTGCTGCAGGCAGGAGCCATGGGGAAGGCTGCTCAAGCAGCTCAGCTCCTTTCTTAAGCTGTGGGATTGTGAGGTTTTGGCGTCGTGTCAGCTCTCCTTGAGCTGCCTCCCAAGGAGAGGCCTTTTCTCCGTGGTTTGTTTCTTCAAGTGTGGTGTTTTCCTCAGACAGTTGGTGTCCTGGTGTTCTCAGAGATGTGAAATGGGTCCTTGGGAGGCTTTTCAGCAAATGCTTGTCTGGATGCATTTGCACTTTTATTCTTCTGGCTTGTAGCTGAGTCATTGAAACTGTAAACCACGGTCTCGCACACAAAATAACACAACTGTGTGCTTCTGTGGTTTTGTTTTCATCTGTGCAGGCTGCCTGGTGCAGAGCTGGCTGTGGCACTCTTTACATCAAGTGACAGCCCATAATAACTACGAATCCTGTGATTGCTTGAGCCCTGGCAGCACGAGAGAGCTCAGAGACAAGCAGGAGAGCAAAGCCTCAGCTTGCAAACGTGCCTGGTCCAGCAATTGGAGCAGGTTGCCCAGGGAGGTGGTAGAGGCCTCATCCCTAGAGGGTTTTAAGACTTCCAGTGGGTTTCCATTGCCTGCCCATCAGCCTGGGTGTCCTGGAGGCTGGCAACAGTCACTGGGGCTCTCCTCCCATCTTCTCTCACACCTCCTGTGCATCTCTGATGGGAAAATCAGCTTGGGTGCTCCTGGTCTGCAATAGAGTCAGTAATGGAACAACAACTAGAAATGGGTAGATTCAGATTGGATGTGAGGAAGAAGTTGTTCCCCATGAGGGTGGTGAGACACTGGCACAGGTTGCCCAGGGAGGTGGTGGCAGCCTCATCCCTGGAGGTTTTGAAGGCCAGGCTGGATGTGGCTCTGAGCAACCTGTGAGGTGTCCCTGCCCATGGCAGGGGGGTTGGAATTGGCTGATGCTTGAGGTCCCTTCCAACCCTGACAATTCTCTGATTCTGTAATTAAGATCCACCTTCCTACTAGTCAAAATCAAGCTGGGTTGTTACTAAGCAAGACACAAGTTTGTCCTCAGGGAAAAAAAAAATCAAAGGGCTTCTAGAAACAGTAGAAGGTTGGCTCTTGCAGAAGAGCTCTTCCTCAGTGTCTCCAAAGAGGCACAGGGACCTCTGTGGCCCTCCTAGTGGTTTAGGTCCAGGCCAGGCAGATGTGAGTTGGAGCAGTTCCTCCTTGTGGCACAAACTTCATGCAGGGAGTGTTTCAGAGAAGCTTTTTGGAGAGCTGTTTCTCACCACACCTATTCTCCTTAGATCTTTGAGGGAATGACCATTACTGGTTGTTGTACTGGGGGCTCTAAAGACAAGTAGGAGAGCTGAAATGTAGATGTGCAAGTTGAAAGTGTCTTTGGGCAAGTGACAATTAAATCTTGGCATGTCCCTGAAGTGTAGACAGCAGAATGCGTTGCACAGCAGAGGGCTGGAGAACCTCTGCTATGAGGACAGGCTGGGAGAGTGGGGGCTGCTCAGCCTTGAGAAGAGAAGGCTCCAGGAAGACCTTAGAGCAGCCTTGCAGTACCTGAAGAGAGCTACAGAAGAGCTGGGGAGGAACTTTTGACAAGGGCTGGGAGTGACAGGATGAGAGGGAATGTGTTGAAGCTTGAGGAGGGCAGATTGAGACTGGAGAGTAGGAATCAATTCTTTCCAGTGAGAGTGGTGACACTGGAACAGGTTGCCCAGGGAGATTGTGGATGCCTCCTTCCTAGGCATGTTCAAGGCCAGGCTGGATGAGGCCTTGAGCAACCTGGGCTGGTGGGAGGTGTCCCTGCCCATGGCAGTGGGGTCAGAGCTGGATGATCTTTAAGGTCCCTTCCAACCTAAACCACTCTATTAATCAGAAGCTGGTTGAGATGTGAATAACCCCAGGATCCTAGGACTGGTGCTGCTGTTCTGGTTTCAGCCCCAAGTGATGGTCTACATCAAGGGTCTGGAGCACAGCCCTGTGAGGAGAGGCTGAGGGAGCTGGGGTTGCTTAGCCTGGAGAAGAGGAGGCTCAGGGCAGACCTTATTGCTCTCTGCAACTACCTGAAGGGAGATTGTAGCCGGGTGGGGGTTGGTCTCTTCTCCCAGGCAACCAGCACCAGAACAAGAGGACACAGTCTCAAGCTGTGCCAGGGGAGGTTTAGGCTGGATGCTAGGAAGAAATTCTTCACAGAAAGAGAGATTGGCCATTGGAATGTGCTGCCCAGGGAGGTGGTGGAGTCACCATCACTGGAGGTGTGTTTAGGAAGAGACTGGATGGGGAGCTTGGTGCCATGGTTTAGTTGATTAGATGGTGTTGGGTGATAGGTTGGACTCAATGATCTCAAAGGTCTCTTCCAACCTGGTTAATTCCATTCTATTTCCTCTTGTCCTACCACTTGTTACTAGGGAGAAGAGACCAACCCTCACCTCGCTGCAACCTCCTGCCCTGTCTTTGGGCTGTGCTGCAGGCCCTCCCTTGGCTTGCTGAGTTTCCCTCCCTCTTCTGCAGCACCTTTTGAGTCCCAGGGAAATGTGATTTATTTTTTTTTTTAATCAGGCACTGATTTTTTTTTGTTTGCTACTGAAGCAAAAAAATCTTTGCTGTTGCTCATTTCTGTGTCATGTTGTCACAACATTTCCTTGGACCTGGTTCTCTCTCACTCTCTCTCTCTTTTTTTTATTATTATTATTTTTTATTATTCATTATTGATCATGGGAAATTGTTTCTAGGAGTGTGGGATGTGATTTATTTATTACTGAGCCTTCCAGTGGGATGTGATTTGTGCTGAAGCCCTTTTCCCTGTATTGTGCTTTGGCAAATATGATGAGGCTCTGGAAGTAGGACAGCTTTGATGCTGGGAAGAGTCACTCTTAACATCCCAAACACACTGCTGTAGATGCAGCCTCCCCCCATCCCCATCCCCCTCCCTCCTTCCCTTCTGTGCTGTCTTTCTGCTGGTGCCAGAGGCTCCCCCATCTCTTCCTTTTAAAATCCAGGCTGTCTCCTGCCATTGGTGGCAATAGGTACAGCCTGAGGCTCATCAGATCCACTCATTTCACATCACATCAATATTATTACCCTTGATAAACTCATAGGAAGCCTCTTAGACAGATTAAACTTTTCTGGGTTTTTTTTTTCTGGGTGTGAGCAAATGGAAGTGATTGTGCCCTTGTACTCTGGTGGGACCCCACCTCCAGTACCATGTCCAGTTTGGGGCACAGTTTTGAGGTGCTGGAGCTGGTTCAGAGAAGGGCAGCGAAACTGGTGAGGGGTTTAGTGAGCAGGTCTTGTGAGGACAGGCTGAGGGAGCTGGGGTTTCTGAGTCTGGAAAAGAGCAGACTGAGAGGAGTCCTTATTGCAGCTACCTGAAAGAGGCTTGGAGTGAGGTTGGTGTTGGCCTCTTCTCTCCATTCACCTGTCCAGAGAAGGGCAATGAGGTTGGTGAAGGATCTGGAAAACAGGGCTGGTGAAGAGCAGCTGAGGGACCTGGGGGTGTTTAGTGTTGAAAAAAAGAGGCTGAGGGGAGACCTCATTGCTCTCCACAGCTCCCTGAAAGGAGGTTGCAGTGAGATGGGGGTTGGGCTCTTTTCCCTAGCATCAGGTGATAGAGTGAGAGGGAATGGCCTGAAATTGTGCCAGGGGAGGGTTAGGTTGGAGATTAGGAACAATTTCTTTGCTGCAGGAGTGGTCAGGGATTGGCACAGGCTGCCCAGGGAGGTGGTGGAATCTCCATCCCTGGAGGAGTGGCCATGGCATATGGGGCCATGGTTTGATGGCCGTGGCAGGAAGGTTGGAGTGTAAGGTGATGATCTGCAAGGTCCCTTCCATCTTAAGCCATCCAGTGATCCTATTATTTATATTCACTGCTGTGAGAGCATCCACAAGAGCCTGCTCCAGCTGAGGGCATGCTGTGAGCTCCAAAGATAACTGGGGGAGAAAAGAGGAATGCTCCTAAAACTGGTGCCCCTGTCTTAATCTCGCCCTGATTGTTTCCCGTCGGGCGGTGCCCTCTCTTTCCCTTCCTCTGCTCTCCCTCTCTCCCGATTTGCTTGCCTTCCCACCCATAAAAGTCTGGAATGTCCTCTTGCACTTCTGCTCCTCTTGTACCCTGGGTTTTAGTGGGAACATTTGAAAAATAAATACTAGCCAAGGAGCACATTCCTTTTTATTACAGCTATTCTCTCTGCATACGCAGCGGTGAATTAACTCCAGTTCTGCAAGTCTCTTGATTTTTATGTATGGGTGGAGAGAAGCTGGGGCCATAAAGCTTGGGTTGCTTTTTGGTTTGTGGGTTTTTTTTTTTTGGTCCTGTAGACATTAGTGTTCTCACACATCTGAAGGTACCCCTAGCACAGCCCATCCAGTCCCCCCAGGTGCTGGTGCAGTTCTATTTCAGCTCGTGCACCGCCGGTGATTTCCATTTCCTTTAATTCTCTTTTAAAAGCTGGGGGGGAGGGGAGGAAAAAAAATCTCTCAATCTTTTTTTTTTCTTCCCTCTTTTCCTATTTCTGAGACTGCTGGTTATTGTTGCAGAGTTATAGCATGACACTGCCTGAATATAGGCAATTTTCTCCTGCAAACATGTTATCATTACTCTGTCAATACATTTATTGCTTCAGAACCTCTGGGGCAGGAATCGCTTTGCTCGAGCGAGCACCAGAGATAGACACTTGCAAGGTCTGAAGCTTTGCAGTAGGTGCCCTGGTCCATATTACACTGGCTGGAGTGTTGTGGTAAAACCTGTGTCTGCTTAAATAGCATTTTCAGTCCTTCCTTCAGTGTTATTTGGGGAGGGAGGGGGGCTGACCTGATCCCAGTGTATCCCTGGGTTTATAGTGGTGGATGTACAGATTGGAGCTCTCGGTGCCTTGTTTATTGAGTTACTTTTATGGTAGCTTATATCCTTCTGTCTTAATCTCATTTTATGTCTCCTTTTTTTTTTTCCCCCTCCCTTTCCTTCTCCCTGTCTTTACAGCAGTAACTGTCTCTGATATTTAAATGCCCACATACATGATCAGTAGATCTTAAGAGCAGTATTTTTGTCTGCCTCCGTTTAGCCAGTGCTGGGCCTGGCTGCCTTTCCAAGTCAGTCTGGATGATGTGGTGCTCACATGGCATGGGCTCTTCTTCACTGGTCACAGTGGTAATAAATAGGTTTATTGCTATTGTCAGAGACATATGTTTTAAGGCCAGCAGGGCCTTTATGATTATTTGGTTGGAGATTATGGATTGCTCAGAGCAGAATTCAAAGCACTGAGTCAAACTTAATAATGTGAAAGGGAGAACGCGTGAGCTGAATACATCACTGGGGAAGACACAGCCCTTCTGGAGGTGTCACTTGAGTGTGGCATGCAAGCTGTAGTTGTGTGGGCAGTCATCTCCCTTCTCCACATCCACAGTGCTCTCCTGAACCAAGGTCTCCCAGGCTGGAGGTGATTTAAACTCAACGTGAGCCACCAATGGTTGCTGGCTGCCCAAAAGGCAAATGTGACCTGGGCTGCATCAAGAGAAGTGTGACCAGAAGGACAAGGGAGGGGATTTTGCCCTTATGTTCCACTCTGGTGAGAAGCCACATGGAGTGTTGCAACCAGTTGTGGTGTCCCCCACACAAGAAGGATGTGGAACTGTTGGAGGAGGTCCAGAGGAGGCCACAAAGATGCTGCGAGGGCTGGAGAACCTCCATTATGGGGATAAGCTGGGAGAGTTGTTGCTGTTCAGCCTGGAGAAGAGAAGGCTCCAGAGAGACCATAGAGCAGCCTTCCAGTACCTGAAAGGGTTACAGGAAAGCTGGGGGGGTGAGAATCACCTCCCTGGCCCTGCTGGCTATGCTTCTCTTGATGCAGCCCGGGATGTGATTTGCTTTCTGGGCTGCAAGTGCACACCGCTGGCTCATGTTGAGCTTCTCAAACACCAGCAGCCCCAAGTCCTGTTTCTTCAGGGCTGCTCTCAAGCCAGTCCCTGCTGTTTCCCTTTGCAGCACGAAGAGCCTGCACATTATTTACCATTTGTATTCCTGCAGCAGCCAGACCTTGGAATGACAGCGTCTGTCAGCGAGCTGGCTGCAGCCTCTTAATAAGTATTACATGAGCCACTGCCTCCTTATGGTCCTGGAGACTTTCTTTTGCTGAAGGAAGTGCTGCTCCCAGAGATGCCATCTCCAAATGACACCTCTCCCCCGACTCCCCCCAGAAAAGCACATTCCTCAAGGGGTCTTTAGAGGCACTCTGCTGCACTTAGGCCCTGCTGAGTTGTGTGGCTGATTATGATGCTCTGCAAAGTGTTGTTTCACAACTATGATTTTCCAATTACTTAAATCACCTGGAACTGCAAACCAGACCACAGTTCCCTGTGATTTGTTCTATTTTCTCTTGGATTGTTTTTGGTGGTGGGGTTTTTTTCCCCCCTATTTGTTTTAAGTGCAGTATTTTGGGTTCTATTTTGCTTCCTTCCAGAAAGCACTTTCTTAATGCCTGGCTTTGCTGGCTGGGTGGAGAAGTGCAGTCCCAGCTACTCTTCCATTGGAGGTGGGCTTCAATTTAGATTTAGGGCATGATTGCAGGTGTCTACATGAGAGCCAGGTGTCTGAACTGCTGTTAAAATGACAGCAGCATTCACAGGGCACACAGGAAGCTACATTGCAGTGCCTTCATCTCCAGCTCAAACACATCCTTCCTAGACTGGCTGTCCTTCTGCTGAAACCAAAGGAGAGAAGTTTCCTTTGGTGACTTTACCAATTATCTTTGTGAAGAGGGCATTGAGGGCACTCTTGGTCAGTTGGCAGAGCAGCTGGCCAAGTTAGGGGGATGTGTCAGTCTGCTTGAGGGTGGTAGGAAGGCTCTACAGAGGGATCAGGACAGGCTGGGTTGAGGTCAGTAAGTCCAGGTGTCAGGTCCTGCACTTGGGTCATCCCATGAGAAGCACAGCCAGCAGGGAGGGAGGTGATTCTCCCCCTCTGCTCCCCTCTGCTGAGACCCCACCAGTGTCCAGTTCTGGAGCCTCTATTATAAGAAGCATCTGGAGGTGCTGGAAGATGTCCAGAGAAGGGCCACAAGGATGAGCAGAGGGCTGGAGTTGCTCACCTGTGAGGACAGATTGAGAGAGTTGGGGTTGTTCAGTCTGGAGAAGGCTCCGAGGAGACCTTCTTGTGGCCTTCCAGTATTTGCAGGGGGCTCCAAGAAAGCTGGGGAGGGACTTTGGAGGGTGTCAGGGAGTGATAGGACTGGAGGGAATGGAGCAAAACCAGAAATGGGTAGATTGAGATTGGATGTGAGGAAGAAGTTGTTCCCCATGAGGGTGGTGAGAGCCTGGCACAGGTTGCCCAGGGAGGTGGTGGCAGCCTCATGCCTGGAGGTGTTTGCAGCCAGGCTGGATGTGGCTGTGAGCAACCTGCTGTAGTGTGAGATGTCCCTGCCCATGGCAGGGTGGTTGGGACTGGCTGAGCCTTGAGCTCCCTTCCAACCCTGACAATTCTGTGATTCTATGAACAATCCAGGATTGAGGAAACTTGGCTGGTAAGTGCCCAGCAGCAATAGAACCTGTGGGTGCTGGTTGATAGCTAGCTGAAGATGAGTCAGCAGTGTGCCAAGGTGGCCACCAGCATCCTGGCCTGGATCAGCAATGGTGTGGTGAGCTGGGCAGGGTTTGTGCCCCTGTAGTGGACATTAGTGAGTGTGCACCTTGAATATTGGATTCAATTTTTGGCCCTTTGTTCTGAAAAGGACATTGAGGACCTGGAGCAGATCCAGAGAAGGGTCTGGAGAACAGGGCTGGTGAGGAACAGCTGAGGGAACTGGGCGGTGTTCAGCCTGGGGAAAAGGAGGCTGAGGAGAGACCTCATTGCTCTCTATGAATCCCTGAGAGGAGATTGCAGTGAGGTGAGGGTTGGTCTCTTCTCCCCAGGAACAAAAGGCAGGACAGAAGGAAACAGCCTGACATTGTGCCAGGAGATGTTTAGGTAGCACATGAGGAACAATTTCTTTCCCAAAAAACTTCCTGTTCTCAAACTTGTTTCAGGCAACTGATTCACTGATTTCAGGGTTGCTGCAGGCTCTGCACAGCTACTTCTCATCCTAGATCTTCCCTTTACAGTCTCTCCTAGGCCTGGCTTTTTGATCCCTGCCCCTCAACATGGACTCTCTTGGATTGCAGATTCCTATCTCCACCTGTCCCACCCTGATACCACCTATCCTCTCCACCACCTTTTTTCTGGAGGAGGCTCAGCAGTGATTATATTTTCCCCCTCCCTCCATGGCATGCCACCTTCTCTAAACTCCTTTCAGGAAGATGAGATGCCCAAGGATGCCTTTTCCACCCAAGATGCTTCATAAAGGTCCTAGTGAGAGCTGAGGGTAGCTGGCTGTGCAGTTGGGGGAATTCCCATGACAACTATAAACTGGTTTTTAGCAGAGGGAGGGACAAGGCTGGATAAGGACTTCACACAAAGCAGTCCAAGTCATTGGGAGACAGGGAGCCAAAGGGTCTGAGCTTCATCTTTCCCAACCTTTTTATAGCCCACACTCAGGAGAGGCAGAGGGAACTTGGAATTACCTATCCAGAGCAGTTCCCCATCTTGCTGCCTCTGTGAGAACAATGTGTTATAAACCACATACCAGTTAAGTTTTAATTAACCAATTATCTCTTCTGAGTTTCTCATAGCTCCCTTTATCTCTCTTCTTTAGCTACAGCACAATCCGGAAATGAGAGTAAATGAGAGCACTTGGAGACAAAATGGAATTAATAAAGAGAGGCAGAAGGTACAGCCAAAAACAACCCAGGCTGACCATGCTTGTGACGTGTGAAGTGATGGCTTGAGCTCTTGAAACAGATAAGTGAGTGTGGTGGGTTGAAAATTTCCTCTCCCCCCTGCCCCCCCAATGTTCAATTTGCCAGCCCAGCCCAGCCCAGCTGGAAGCAAATGAAAGCTGGATTTACAAGCAAGGCTACAATCTACAATGGAATGCAACTAATAAGATCTTGAAAACCTCCAGGGGTGGGGATTCTGCCACCTCCCTGGGCAGCTTGAGACACTGAAACAGGTTGTCCAGGCAGGTGGTGCAGGCCACCTCCCTGGAGGTCTTTAAGGCCACAGTGGATGTGGCTGTGAGCAACCTGCTGTAGTGTGAAGTGTCCCTGCCCATGGCAGGGGGGCTGGAACTGGCTAAGCCTTGAGGTCCCTTCCAACCCTAGCTATTCTATGATAAAGCATCATGAAATCAAGCAGTTCACCCAAGTCATCCTATAGTTGCATCCTAGAATTATCAGGGTTGAAAGGGACCTCAAGGCTCAGCCAGTTCCAGCCCCCCTGCCATGGGCAGGAACACCTCACACTACAGCAGGTTGCTCACAGCCACATCCAGCCTGGCCTTAAAGACCTCCAGGGATGAGGCTACCACCACCTCCCTGGGCAACCTGTGCCAGAAGAAGCTGTATCTGCAAGCTGCTGGTGAGACAGGTGTCTTCTGGAAGAGTGTGGAGCCCTCACTATTACTGTGTGAGCTTATTGTTGTCTGCAGGAGATCATCTGTGCCTGCATGTCCTGTCCTACCTCAGGCTTGTATTGGAGCAGCATTTCAATATCTGTAGGGGACCTACAGGAGAGCTGGGGAGGGACTGTTCAGAAGGCCCCGTGGGGGTAGGATCAGAGACAATGGTTTGCAACTGGAGCAGGGCAGATTTAGGTTGGACATCAGGAAGAAGTTCTGCACAATGCGGGTGGTGAAATACTGGAACAGGTTGCCCAGGGATGTGGCTGAGGCCCCATCCCTGGAGACATTCAAGATCAGGCTTGATGTGGCCCTGGGCAGGCTGATCTAGTTGGGAGGTGCCCCTGCTGACTACAGGGGATTGGACAAGATGACCTTTGAGAGTCCCTCCCAACCGAATGCAATCTGTGAGTGCCCTTTAAACTGTGGTTTGTCCCCAGTGGGACCCAATCTGCAAGGCTTCCAAAACACACATGAGAGAAAGCTCCACACAAGATCCAGAGCTGCTGTGTGCTTTCAAAGCACAACTGGAGAATCCCCTCTTCTCTCCACACTTGTTGACATAAACCCATTATCAGAGCACTCATTTGAGGCACAGGGCAAATCCCATCCTTGCCTGAGGGCACAAACACATCATCTACCTCCAGGCAGTTTGTTGTCCCCAGCTTAGCAGCAGCCTTGCAGGCAGTGCTTTAATGAAGCAGCTCCGGTCAGGATGGGCAGACTGGACTGAAGAGGATTGCCTGTTGTGGTGGGTTGAAGAATTCCTCTCCCCTGCCTCCCAACATCAAATTTGCCAGCCCAGCTCAGTTGGATGCAAATGAAAGTTGGATTTACAAGCATAACTACAATCTACAATGGAGTGCAATGAATAGGTACAGAATCTACAGCATTTAACAACATTTAGAGGGATTTACAATTGATGAACAGCACAAGGACCCCTCCCTGCTCAAAGATTAAGGGAAGCCAATAGCTTCTCCCTCCCTGCCCTGTATATAAAAGGGACAAGAGCAAGGAGCAGAGAGATGCTAGAACTTAGCCAAAACAATGCAGCCAAGGTCAAGCAGAAGCCAGGTAGTACCTCCCAGCCCCAGGAAGCAAGAAGGGGAGACTGTTTTGGTACAACCAGTTGAAGTCCCTTATCTCTCCAATGGGATTGTGTAGAACTATCACCATTTTCCTTTTTACACCCACTAGTGATTTATTGACATTTTGCTACTCTGTGTGAAACATTTTTAAAGGCATAGCCTAAAGCTACCCCACACCTGTCTGCAGGGTTCTGGTTTGATTTCCCCTGCTTCAGGGTCCTTGCTGGATAATGCAGCAGGGGCCAGCACCTCTTGGCCCCGCCGTGGCGGTTCAGCTTGTTCACAGCACGACTGCTGTGCCGAGACAGGCAGCAGCTTTCCCTGCAAGCAGGTTTTTGCCACGGAGACCATGTGTGCTGAGCAGGCTCCAGCTTCTTAATACAGCCAAAAAAAAGCAGGCAAAGGGGGGGCTGTGATTTCTGCCAGGCTTCCTCTTCGCAGGTTGTTCTTCACACCGCTATTGCCTCCTGCGCAGCGGCAGCTTCCTCTCCTCGGGAATCAAGGAAGAGCATTAAAGGCTGAGGTCCCTTGCAGGGCTTTAACTAAGGTACGTGCTTTCAGGGAAGCATCTGGGTACAAAGAGTTGTCTTGTCACTTGGGTAAACAAGACACAACTATCAGGCTCAGTTTGGGGCTTATCAATTGGAACCAGCATGAAAGCGAGTTCTCCAGCTCTGGCTCGCAGTCGCAGTGACTGGTTTCTCAAGATAAACTTAAGAGTGCATTCAAGTACTTTTTCCCCCCCTCTCAAAGTGATATGAAAGTCACATTGTTGTTGCTCCACATCTTAGGAGCCTGTTCCCTAAATAGGATTTCAGAGAAATGAAGTTGCTGGGATGCTCGTCTGGGATGCGATTGGAGCGTTACCGGATGGCTCGGTGACTGCCAATCCTCGCTGCTCCCCCAGTCTTCCTTGGGATGCTTTGTGCTGCAGGGCGAGGAGTGCTGGGGGAAGAAAGCCTGTTCACACAATCCCAGCACGGTGGGGTTTGGAAGGGACCTCTAAAGATCATCCAGTCCAAGCCCCTTGCTAAAGCAGGGCACCCACAGCAGCTTGCCCAGGAGCACAATGCCCAGGGGGTGCTGGAATCTCTCCACGGGAAGAGATTTCACAGCCTCTCTGGGCATCCTGCTCCAAGCCTCCAGCACCCTAACTCCAAAGAATTTTCTTCTCCTGTTTGTATGGAACCTCCTGGTTGTGCCCATTGCCCCTTGTCCTGTCCCTGGGCACCACTGATGAGAGTCTGGACCTAGCCTCTTGCCCCCCATACTTTAGCTGTTGATTACTGCTGATGAGGTCTCCTCTCAGTCTGCTCTTCTCCAGCCCCAGGGCTCTCAGCCTTTCCTCCTCAGAGAGATGCTTCAGTCCCCTCACCATCTTTGTAGCCTCCTCTGGACTCTCTCCAGCAGTTCCCTGCCTCTCTTGAACTGGGAAGCCCAGAACTGGACCCAGTAGTCCAGCTGTGGCCTCACTAGGGCAGAAGGGAGTTGGAGGGAAGAACCTCTGCTGACCTGATGGTCACAAGTCATCTTCACTCCCACAGCATACTGCTGGCTGATGGTCAACTTGCTGTCCGCCAGCACTCCCAGGTCCTTCTCTATGGAGCTGCTTTCTGGCAGGTCAGCCTCTCACTGTGCTGCTGCAGGACCCTACACTTGACCTTGCTGACCTTCATGAGGTTCCCTGTGCCCAGCTCTCCAGCCTGCCCTGCTGTTCCTCTTGGCAAGGTGTACCTTTGCTAATCAGATGATCAGATGGGTGAAAAATCAGATGCCCCCCCTGGAACAAGTCTTCTCTTGGCACTTCCCAAGAAGAGAAGAAAGCAAATTGTGTGTTTCAGTTGCTCTGTTTCTGGGGATGTAACAGGAGGTGCAGCCTTCCAGTCTGGGTAGGAGCTCCAACCATCTCTGACCTCTAATTAATTGTACAGCCACAGCTTATCCTGGGATGCCTGTCAGCTGAGCCACTGACCAGTAATGACTTCTGCATGGTGCAGATTCACTGACCTGCAAACTAAGAGGCCATCCTGAGCTGTCCACAGCCATCCTTCTCCAGCCTGTTCAGACACTGGTGCTGGCTGGAGATCTCCGTTTCAAAGCTGTAACAAGGTCCCCTGGGGATTCTCCTCCTGCTCACAGGGATGGCACTGATGGGGGGGAGCTGGGAGCCGTGCCTGCCCTGCTGCCCCTTCACCCTGTCTCACCAGCCCGTTAGACCCAAATTGTCATTAGGGGTGAAAGGGAACCACCTCTCCCATGGAGCCAGGGGTTTATTGTTGGTCTAATTATGGTCTGAACAGTCTAATCAAAATATTACAAACAGTTATTATCCCAGTTACAACAATGCCAGCGCTCTGAATTCTTGTGGAAAAGCTTCATTAAATACTACAGTCACAAAAACCCCTGCTTGGGATCTGCAGCAGGTTACCTCCACCCTTCTGCTGCTCCTCAGCCTCCTGCCCCTGCTTCTCCTGGAGCAGAAAAAGAGTCTGGGTGCCAAATGGCTTGGTGATGTCTCAAGGCTGTCATCAGGATAAGCTCAGGACCCCTTTCCTGGGGTGCTTGGTGTTACCTTGTTGCTGTCTACAACTACCTGAAGGGAGGTTGTAGCCAGGTGGGGGCTGGTCACTTCTCCCAGGCAACCAGCACCAGAATGAGAGGACACAGTCTCAAGCTGCACCAGGGGAGGTTTAGGCTGGATGTTAGGAAGAAATTCTTCACAGAGAGAGTGGCCATTGGAATGTGCTGCCCAGGGAGGTGGTGGAATCACCATCACTGGAGGTGTTTAGGAGAAGACTTGATAGGGTGCTTGGTGCCATGGTTTAGTTGATTAGATGGTGTTGGATGATAGGTTGGACTCAATGATCTTGAAGGTCTCTTCCAACCTGGTCTATTCTATTCTATTCTATTCTATTCTATTCTATTCTATTCTATTCTATTCTATTCTATTCTTTCTAATGCAGCCTCCTTTCTTGTAAACTTCAGCAGTGACAAGTTGCATGAAAGGCCCTCAGCCTCAACTCATGTCAGGGGTTGGTGGTTATGCAGAGCTAGAATAAGTTAAGCAGTAGCCACTGACCAGCCAAAATGAGCTAAAACCAGCTTATGGGCCAAGGCAAGTCCAGCAGGTCCCAGCACCTTGCTCTTCAAGTGGAATGCCAGCAGGTGGTCCCAGGTGCTGTGTGGTGAACATCAAGTTGCAGACAGAGGCATTTGGCCCATTCAGTAGTGGTGTCAGTGAAGAAACCCTTTTGCTGTTTTATGAATCACAGACCAATGTGGGCTGGGACCTCTGGAGCTCATCCAGTCCAATCCCCGCTGCTCAAGCAGGGCACCCACAGCAGCTTGCCCAGCAGCACAATGCCCAGGGCGGGTTGAGAGCTCTCCACACAAGGAGACTCCACAACATCTCTGGGCAGCCTGCTCCAGGGCTCCCTCACACCAAACAACTTTCTCCTCCTCTTCACATGGAACCTCCTGGCTGTCAGTTTGTGCCCAGTGCCCCTTGTCCTGTCCTTGGGCACCACTGACATGGTCTGGCCCCAGCCTCTTGTCCCCCACCTTTATCTCTTGCTGAGCATTGCTCAGCTCCCCTCTGGGGCTGCTCTTCTCCAGGCTCTCCCCAGGGCTCTCAGCCTTTGTTCTTCACAGAGATGCTCCAGGACCCTCAGCAGCTTTGCAGCTTCTGCTGAACTCTCTCCAGTGGCTCCTTGCCCCTGTTGAGGTGGGGAGCCCAGAACTGGACCCAGTTACTCCAGGTGTGACTTCACTAGGATAAAACAGAGGGGGAGGAGAACCTGCTGGCCACACTCTCAATGCACCCCAGGAGAGCAGTGGCCTTGCAATGCTGCTTTGGACATTGTTTGTTGCATTAATACCATTATATTACAATATTGATTTTATTTCACTTTCCTGTTATATTGCTGATATTTAAGTTTATGTATTTTAGACAAATTAATATAAACATTTCATCTTCCTGCACTTTTATGAGTTATCAAATATTACAGCCAGGGAGATTTTAAAAGGTTTGGGAGGTTGTGTGTTTTGAAGGTGGCTTTTTTTTCCCCCCACCCCCCCTCACAAAATGCTGCTTGGTCAAAAAGGAATCTTGAAACCAGAGCAGGCTTCTACAGAGGCTCTGAGGCTTTCATCAAGGAAAGCCAGAATCAGGGAGTTGTTTAGGTTGGGAGAGACCTCTGAGATAATGAAATCCAACCATCAACCTAACACCACCCTGGCCATCAAACCATGCCCCCAAGTGCCATCTTCACACCTTTCTTGAACACCTCCAGGGCTGGGGACTCCTCCCCCACCACCTCCCTGGGCAGCCTGTTCCAATCCCTGGCCCCTCTTGCAGCAAAGAGATTGTTCCTCATCTCCAACCTAAACCTCTCCCAGCACAGTTTCAGGGAATAATGGTGACAGATACTCTCAAAATAATTTCTTTCTTTTTTTTTTTTTTCCCCCATAACTTTTTATTTATGGACAACTAGCACAAAGATGCTTTAATCCTGGAACTACAGCAGGATGATTTGCTGCAGAGGGTTTGATCCACTCCCTGTTCTCGCTTTTAAATGCGATGGGTACTGAGATTTTCAAGGTGTGTGGAAGGCACCATGGGAACTGGCTTCTGACTGAAGTTCTTCTGCCTTTGGGCCTTGAGTTTCTGGCATTAGTAGATGCTCCTTGGGGACCCAGCTCAACCTATATGAGATAATTGTGTGAAATCTGAAAGGGTTCCCTTATGCCTCTTCCACTGCTGCTTTCAATGGCTGCGAGAGAATTCCAGCTACAGCAGTGTGCAGCATGCAGACATTTTCACTGACTCCCTGATTTTAGTGCTGGGGGGGAAAAAAAAAAGGCCTATTAAATTACACAGCCTGATGTGCTTCAGACAAAGGGCTGCTCTCTGCTTGGGATTACAGAACCTTCCACAGCGCCTGAGAGGTGTCACAGGCAGCAGCATCCGCAGCTGGTTCAAAGCAGAGGGGTGAGAGCTTGTTTCAATAATATATTGCAGTGTTCACACTGCCCAAGCATCTGCTAACTGCCCTCAATTTTAGGTTAAAAGTTTTGAAAGAAAGAGGGGGAAAAAAAAAAGAGAGAAAGGAAAATAAGTGGACCTCTTCCAGGGAGAAGTGCATGTTTATATCTGCAGGCAATAATTAGAGGATGGTGATTCAAGGTACTGCAAAAGAAAGAGGAAGAAAAGAAAGCCTATGGGGAAAAAGAGCTGAAAAGCACTCAGCTACTTGATCTAGGATAAATTCAACCTTTCCAAAATCTACCCAGGCTGAGCTTCTGCCTCCTCTAGGGAGATGCTATAAGGCTGGCTGGAGCCAGTATGTGTTCTCCATGACTCACCTCACCCTGATCCCACCACATGCTCCACTGAGGGGCTGGAGTGTGTGCAGAGAAGGGCAACAAAGCTGGGGAAGGGTCTGGAGAACAGGGCTGGGGAGGAGCAGCTGAGGGAGCTGGGGGTGTTTAGCCTGGAGAAAGGCAGGCTGAGGGGAGACCTCGTGGCTCTCTACAGCTCCCTGAAAGGAGGCTGAAGCGTGGGTTGGTCTCTCCTCCCTAGTAACAAGTGACAGGCTGAGAGGAAATGGCCTCAAGTTGCACCAGGGGAGGTTTAGGTCGGGCATTAGAAGCCCTGGAAGTGTTCTCAAACCCTGGCACAGGCTGCCCAGGGAGGTGGTTGAATCCCCATCCCTGGAGATGCAGAGATGTGGTACTGAGGGATGTGCTTTAGCATCAGCCTTGGCAGGGTTAGAGAATGGTTGAACTTGATGGCCTTAAAGGGCTTTTCTGAAAGAAATGATTCTGTGCTTCTATGTCCCCAGTGCCTTTGGCTTCACCCCCAGGTACAACAGGAGCCTCCTCTGATACAGACTCCCCCATCCTGCTGGGCGAAGGCCTAGCTCCCTATTTTCTCCCCTGCAGCACTCAATCCCCAGGTACAAGGTTGCTGCAGAGCGCTCTGGGGCTGTTCCTGTAGTGCCAGCCACTTTAATCATTCTCTTGCATCCTACAAGAACATGTTCACAAACTTTTAATAGCTGATCTGCAGAGGCTGGGAGCAAGGCTCCTGAACAAGCAGCAGGGCTTGACCGCCACTATTAAATAGTGATTTTTATCCATGTTCACACAGGTCCTGGGTGAGGGAGTGGAGAGCACACAGCATAAACCAGGTTTATTTATTTCTTCCTTGTACAGGAGCTTTAGATTCAATAAGTTTGTGGGAGCTGGGAGGACAAATTAGATAGGAGCTGGGGAGAGATAGTGGGAAGGATTAGTGGGGGCTTTTAGCAGTAATGGAGAGCAGGTCTGAGGTGAAATGGCTTTGGGTGACAGGGACCTTAAAGATCATCTACTCCAACCCCATCTGCCATGGGCAGGGACACCTCCCAGCTAGACTTGGTTGCCCAAGGCCTCATCCAACCTGGCCTTGAACACACCTCCCTGAAGGAGTTATCCGCAACCTCCCTGGGCAACCCATTCCAGAGTCTCCCCACCCTCATATCAGAGAATCATAGGATTGTTAGGGTTGAAAGGGACCTCAAGCATCATCCAGTTCCAACCCCCCTGCCATGGACAGGGACACCTCAGACTCTGTCATATCATAGAATTGTTAGGGTTGAAAGGGACCTCAAGCATCATCCAGTTCCAACCCCTCTGCCATGGTCAGGGACACCTCACACTATGTCAGGTTGCTCACAGCCACAGCCAGCCTGCCCTTAAAAACCTGCAGGGAAGAGCTTCTTCCTAAGATCCAGTCTAACCCTACTCTCCCTCAGCTTAGAATGGTTACCCAGCAAGCTGGGGGTCTCCAGGTTCCAAGGGAGCACAGCTAACGTCAAGGCTGTGTAAGGACCAGCCTAAAGATGTTCTCATGTCTTCATAAGCCATGGTGGCCCCCAGCTGTTTTGCACAGCCTACTGTGGTGATAACATCACTCTGCAACTAGAAATTCTCCTTTAATTGGTTTTTGGGTTGGGTTTTTTCCAGGGGTAGGGAGCAATCTGGGTAAACTTGTGAAGAAATCCAGGAGAGAACATTAATTCTGTAGTTCTCCTCTTCATCAGATAGCTGCCTCTTAAAATATGCTCAGGAACTCATTTTGCTCTTGCCTTTCTTTGCAATATCTACAGAGAAGAGGTACTCAGGCAAAGCTTTTGTTTCCTGTGCCCTCCTCCAGTGCACTGTTATTGTTTGCACATTAAAACAAGAGTTTGTCCCCCACTTCTCGCTGCGTTTCACCTTCACACTTTGAAGGAGTTTCTTCAGTCCTCTCTATGCTCAAGAATAGTTTTGTTTGGGGAATGCAGTTTCCACTACTTCTGCAAATTGCAGGAGGTGGGGAGGGACCTTTAAAGCTCATCCAGTCCAACCCCCTCTGCAGCCAGCAGAGGCATCTGCAACTAAAGTAGGTTGCTCACAGCCCCAGACAACCTGACCTGGAATGGTTCTAGGGATGGGACACCTCCCACCCCTCTGGGCAACCTGGGACAGGGTCTCAGCACCCTCAGTGTCAAACATTTCTTCCTTCTCTCCTCTCTCAATCTCCCTCTTTTAGTCCAAACCATCACCCCATGTGCCATCAGAACAGGTCCTGATCAAATGTCTGTCCCCAGCTTTCTGATCAGCTCTTGAAGCACTGAAAGGCCACCAGAAAGTCTCCCTGGAGCCTTCTCTTCTCCAGGTTGAACAACCCCAATTTTCTCAGCTTTGTCTTGCTGCAGAGGGCTGCCAGCATTGCTGTGGCCTCCTCTGGCCCTGCTCCACCAGGCCCCTGTCTGTGCTGAGCACTCCAGAGCTGCCCCAGCACTGCAGGGGGAGGGTCTCAGCAGAGCACAGCAGAGGGGCAGAACCCCCTCCCTGCCCCTGCTGCCCACCCTGCTGGGGATCAGCCCAGGATGTGGTTCTGTTGCAGATGTGCAAACCCTTTGGGGCATCCATCACTTTTGTTTTGCTGCCCAGTCAAACCAGACGGGTCATTCCAGGTTTTCCATTAACTCCTCAAGCTCCTTTGGGGCTGATTAAATGCAAGTCTTAACGGCTGCCTCCCTGCTCCACTGCAGGGAGGGTTTGCCTTTCCCAAACACTGCTCTTGTTCTGGCTGTAACATCTGTGACAACAGAGAGCCATTTCCTAAGGAGCACAAAGATGTGCTGCAGACCTCCTGATGCCTCTGGGCTTGCTCGTGGCCCTTGTGCAAAGGGACCTACTTATCTGGTGGTGCAGCTCTTATTAAAGCACTAAAACACACCAGACAAGAGCCAGAGTGCTTGTGTGGGCAGCTAGTTTGAACTTTATAATGCCAAAGAGTTGCTTACTGAGTGCTGGGAGAGTGATTCAGTGTGCTGAAGGTGGGTGATGATGACTAACCCAGAAAGCCATGCTGTCTGGCACAGCACTGACCCTGCTCACTCTGTTGATCAGAACTCTTGCACACAAGGCTTAGATCATTCTTTTTATCTCCCTGAGAAGCTCTTCACTCCTAGGCAGGTTGACAAACGTTGGATATGAGAAGAAACTTCTTGCCTTGAAAGGCTTCTCAAACCCTAGAACATACTTCTCAGGAAAATGGTTGAATCCCCATCCCTGGAGGTGTCTCAAAGAGGCAGAGATGTGGTGCTGAGGGCCATGGTTTAGCCCCAGCCTTGGTAGAGTTAGAGAATGGTTGAACACAATGATCTTAAAGGTCTTTCCCAACCAAAAAAACTATTCTATGATTATTTGGGGCTTTTGGCATAGTGTGTTCAAACAGCTCAGCACAGAATCACAGAGTGTTAGGGGTTGGAAAGGACCTCTAGAGATCAATGAGTTCAGCCCCACCTTCCAGAGCAGGATCACCTAGGGCAGGTCACACAGGAAGGAGACTCCACAACCTCCCTGGGCAGCCTGCTCCAGGGCTCCAGCACCCTCAAAGCAAAGTTTTTCCTCATGTTGAGGTGGAACCTCCTGTGTCTCAATTTCTATCCTTTGTTCCTTGTTCTGTTACAGGACACCACCAAAAAGAGCCTGGCCCCTTCATCTTGACACTCACCCCTCAGATAGGCATTGATCAGATCCCCTCTCAGCCTTCTCTTCTCCAGACTGAACAGCCCCAGGGTTCTCAGCCTGTCTCAAACCAGTGCTGGAAGTGTAGAGAAGAGGCAGCAGGATCATGCTGGTCATCAGGTAGGTGACACAATGAACTATATCCATCAGCATAAATCAAGAGAAAGTGGTAGTGACATTGCTTCCTTACTCTTAGCAATGTTCACATAAAGCCTTCTCCCAAAGGCAAACCTGAGGACCCCAAGGGATCTTCAGTCCATAGTTCCCCCAGGTCCCTCACCCTTCAAGGACATGTCCCCATGCTTTTGGTTTGGAAGTTCTCTGCACAACACAGGTGCAGCCCAAGAGCAAAAGAAGCAGCAAGGTTTTGTCGGTGCCCATTGCTCAGTGCTCTGTGTTCACACTGGTGGAACCTTGAACTCCAACCCCTCTGACTTGCACACAACTCCTAGAAATGTGTCCACCTGGAGTCTTCAATCCCTCTTAGCTGCATCTCACTTTGCTCCCATTGCCCCTGCTCTGCCTGGGTCGCAGTCACAGTGGTGACAGGGCAACAAAGTCCCCCTGGGAGTGTCTGAACAGGGCTGCTCTTGGATGGATCAATTTGCAGTGCAGTTTTTGCAGTTAGCAGCTGGGTGTCTTCATTGGTCAAGGTGCTAGCTCATTTGGGCATCCAAGATCACTATGACCCAAGATTGGTATTGTCCCCTTCACCTTCAGCAGAGGAGCTGCCCTTCCTGGAGGAGGGGTATGAGGGCAGAAAGGAGAGCAGCAAGATTCATAGGTACACCACAGCTCCACACCCATATCTTGATACCAAACCTTTAGCTTTCCACTTCTCTTAGAGTATTACTTCATCTGGGGCTGCAGGAGGCCACCTCCAACCTGTCAAGCCAGTCTCACCTCCAAGGGCATGGCAGGCACATCACCAGCCTCTTTCTTTCCACAGCACTTATCCCTGCAGGCTGCCCTGCCGAGCTAGAAGGCTGCAGCTGGTTTGGGTGGTGAAAGGCTGGTTTCAACAGGGCAAGGAAAAGGACAAGCCTGGGCAAGAGAAAACTCTGGGGAAAACCTTAGAGCTGCCTTCCAGTACCTGAAGGGATCCTACAGGAAGGCTTCAGAGGGACTTTTCACAAGGGTGTCTAGAGACAGGACAAGGGGGAATGGTCTGAAGCTGAGGAAGAAGTTCTTCAGTAATAGGGTGGGGAGACTCTGCCCAGGCAGACTGTGGATGTGTCCTCCCTGGAGGTGTTCAAAGCCAGGTTGGATGAGGCCTTGAGCAACTGAGTCTAGTTGAGACCGTGGCAGGGGGGGTTGAAGGAGATGACCTCTGAGATCCCTTCCAGCCTAAGCTGTTCTATGGTTTGTAGGTACACCACAGCTCCACACACATACCTTGACACCACACCATTTAGTTTTCCACCTCTCTCAGGGTATTACTTCAGCTGGGGGCTGCAGAAGGCCCCCTCCAACCTGCCCATTAACGGAGGATTCCCAAAGCTCAAGCCAGCCTCATCTCCAAGGGCACGGCGGGCACGACACCAACCCCTTTCTTCCCACAGCACTTCTCCCTGCAGGCTGCCCTGATGAGCCAGAAGCCAGCAGCTATTTTGGGTGGTGAAAGGCTGGCTTGACACCTTCCTGCCGAGAGCCTCCCCCCCCAGCGCCCGCTAAACCCGGGTGAGCTGTCGGGGAGAAGCCTGCTAATGAGCAGCGCTCCTCATGCCTCAGCTGGGAGCAGCAAGGGTGTCTCTGAGCAGCTCCACACCCCAGGGTGACAGCTCCAGCTTCGCTGATTCCCTCCTGGCTCAGTGTTTTTGTGGTTTGTTTGGGGGGGTTGCTGCCTTTTTTTCATATTGGAACTCTGCATTAGATGTGGCAAAGGCACAATTAGAGGCAGTTAGGTGATTGATTCCTGGGCGCCAGGGCCTCTCCTCCTTTGCCTGGAAGGGCTGGCAGGTATTATTTAAAGAGCTAATGAATGTTAATGGGCACATTATTTGCAAATCTGGAAGTGGAATATGAGATCAGGGCTCCTGCATGTCATGGTAATCAGCTTTGCCTGGCTCGCTCTGGCTCGGGGGGGGGAAACACCCTGCAGGGGCTTTGTTGTAGGCTCTGCAGATTAATATCCTTTTGCCAATCCAGCAGCTTCTCTCTGGGTGTTTCAGTCAAAGAAGCAGATGGCTCACACGCTGCTTCCTGATGCCTGACCAAAGGGATTGTCCCACTCAAAACCACCCCAGAAGGCAGCCAGGTCCCTGCTTTGTCGTCTCACCGAGGGGAGAGAGGTGCTTGGAAGCAGGTAGGGATGGGGCTGGCTTGAGCCATGCCGTGGCAACATGCCCATGAGGAAGGGTAAGGGCAGGGATGGGAAGGAAGTATCTCTTCTGCTCAGGGCCTGGCAGAGTCCATGTGAACCCTCCTCTGGTCAGGGACTGGCAGTGAGAACCCTAAGGTCTGGATGTGGGAACCCCAAGGTCTGGATGTGAGAACCCCGAGGTTTGGCTATGGGAACCCTGAGGTTTGACTATGGGAACCCCAAGGTCTGGATGTGGGAACTCTGAGGTCAGGCTGTGAGAGCCCCAAGATTTGGCTGTGGGAACCCTGAGGTCTGGCTATGGGAACCCCAAGGTCTGGCTATAGGAACTCTGAGGTCAGCCTGTGAGAGGCCCAAGATCTGGCTGTGGGAACCCCAAGGTCTGGCTATGGGAGCAGCTCACAGCTGTGGTGCTGAGAGACATGGCTGAGGGGTGACCTGGAAGTATTAGGTTAATGGTTGAACCTGATGATCTTGAAGGTCTCTTCCAACCAAAATGAGTCTATGATCTTGCTGGGCTCCTGCTGCTGCCCTGAGATGCCTTTCCTTCAGTGCTTCCCAAGTTTATTTCACATATCCCCACCCCAATGCTAGCCTGCAACTCAAACTCTTACTTCCAGTGCCCTCCAGTATGCCCACATCCATCCAGAGCCATGTGCCAGCCAACATGGAAGCCAGTCCAGACTTCCATCCAGGCTGGTGGCCCCAGCAGCCCCACATGCTCCTAGGCAGTGAGTTGCTGCTGAATGCCACAGGTAAGGCTTCAGTCTTCCTCACTGTGCTTTCAAAGAGAACACAGAAGTTCATCTTCTGACTTCCACACAACTCCTAGAAATGTGCTGATCTGGAGACTTCTACCCCTCTCAGCTGGATGTCAGTTTGTGCCTGTTGCCCCTTGTCCTGTCCCTGGGCACCACTGACCAGAGTCTGGCCCCAGCCTCTTGACATTCACCCTTGGATTGCTCAGATCCCCTCTGGGGCTGCTCTTCTCCATCCTCAACAGCCTCAGGGCTCTCAGCTTTTCCTCCTCACAGAGATGCTCCAGGCCCCTCAGCAGCTTTGCAACTTCTGTTAGGCTCTCTCCAGTAGTTCCCAGTCTCTCTTGAGATGGGTAGCCTAGAACTTGACCCAGTGCTCCACCTCTGACCTCACTGGAATGGAATGGAATGGAATGGAATGGAATGGAATGGAATTAGAATAGAATAGAATAGAATAGAATAGAATAGAATAGAATAGAATAGAATAGAATAGAATAGAATAGAATAGAATAGAATAGAATAGAATTAACCAGGTTGGAAGAGACCTTTGAGATCATGGAGTCCAACCTATCACCCAACACCATCTGATCAACTAAACCATAGCACCAAGCACCCTATCAAGTCTCCTCCTAAACACCTCCAGTGATGGTGACTCCACCACCTCCCTGCGCAGCCCATCCCAATGTGCACTCACTCACTCTGTGAAGAACTTCTTCCTAACATCCAGTCTAAACCTCCCCTGGTGCAGCTTGGGACTGTGTCCTCTCATTCTGGTGCTGCTTGCCTGGGAGAAGAGACCAGCCCCTGCCTGTCTACAACTAGGACACAGTAGAGGAGGAGGAAAACCTCCCTTGACCTGCTGGCCACACTGTTCATTGACCTGAGGAGACCATTGGCTTTCTCAAGCAGGAGGGCACATAGCTGGCTGATGGTGAATTTCTTGTCCACCAGCACTCCCAGGTCCTTCTCCACCGAGCTGCTTCCCAGCAGGTCACCCCCTCACCTAGCTGTGTGTATTTCCAGCACCCTTCTGGGTGAATCAGGCAGGTTGCTGCCTTTAAAAAAGGAGAAGCTTTCTACTACGTTACCTCCAGACTTCTCAGCACCTACTCACCCATCCTCCTGAGCTCCTTGGTGCCAACCTACTTTGTATTAACAGCAATTCAAACATTAACAGCTGCTGTCCATGTTAATGGGGGGAAAAAAAAGCAGCAGCAGCTTAATACAAATATACCATTGCTGTTTGTGCATTGTCTAAATGAGACTTGGTGGTGTCTTCAGCTAAAGTAACAATCTCCACTTTTATCCAATCCTGATATGTTTATAAATATATTTAAATGGGTATAAATATTTATAAATAGCTTCTGTAATCTTCTGTAATTAGGCTGTAAGCTGTGTGACAGACAGCATCTGTTTGATCTGCCTGCACTCTCGGCATGCACCTCTGGCAGGTTCCCCCTAATAAAAGCATTCGAGGCAGGCAGATGCCTCCCAAGGCAAGCAGCCCTACCTTAGAATCATGGAATTGTCAGGGCTGGAAGGGATCTCAAGGATCAGCCAGCTCCAATCCCCCTGCCACGGGCAGGGACACCTCACACTACAGCAGGTTGCTCGCAGCCACATCCAGCCTGGCTGCAAAAACCTCCAGGGATGAGGCTGCCACCACCTCCCTGTGCCGGTGTCTCACCAACCTCATGCTGAAGAACTTCTTCCCAACATCCAATCTCAATCTCCCCATTTCTAGTTTTGCTCCATCCCCTCCCCAGGGAGTCCTATCACTCCCTGGCACCCTAAAAAATTCCTTCCCAGCTTTCTTGTAGCCCTCTTCAGATACTGAAAGGCCACAATTAAGTCTTCTCAGAGCCTTCTCTTCTCCACACTGCACAACCCCAACTCTCTCAGTCTGTCTCCAGAGCAGAGCAGCTCCAGCCCTCTGCTCAACCTTGTGGCCATTCTCTGGACACCTTCCAGCACCTCCAGATCTTTCCTGTACTAGGGGCTCCAGAACTGGTTGCAGTACTCCAGGTGTGGTCTCACCATAGCAGAGAAGAGGTTGAGAATCACCTCCCTCGACCGGCTAGCTATGTTTCTCCTGATGCACCTTGCTCCTTCCCATGGCAGCAGACAGCCTAGACCTGCAGCAGCCTCCCAGCTGTGGGAGGAGGAGGTGAGGAGTAGCCCAAGCAAAGATTTGGGAGGTTACAGCCTGTGCCTGGACACTGTGGAGGGGAGCAGGGGGTGATGGAAGGTGAAACTGCCCAGCAGGGCTGAGGATGCAGGTGCTACAGCTATTGTCAGAAAGGACCACTTGCTCCAAGAAGGACTTTGAGGTTCTTGAGTGGGTTCATAGAAGGGGAACAAAGCTGATGAAGGATCTGGAGAACAGGTCTGGTGAGGAGCAGCTGAGGGAACTGAGGTTGTTTAGTCTGTAGAAGAGGAGGCTGAGAGGAGACCTCATTGCTCTCTACAGCTCCCTGAAAGAAGGCTGGAGTGTGGTGAGTGGAGTGTCTGGAGTGTCTCTTCTCCCAAGGAACAAGTGATAGGACAAAAGGAAGTGGCCTGAAATTGTCCCAGTGGAGGTTTGAGTTGGATGTGAGGAACAATTTCTGCCCTGAAAGGGTTGTCAAGGCCTGGAACAGGCTGCCCTGGGCAGTGGTGGAGTCCCCATCCCTGGAGGGCTTGAAAAGCTGTGGAGACATGGTGCTGCGGGGCGTGGTTTAGTGGTGGACCTGGCAGTGCTGGGTCAGCTGCTGAATCTGGTGATCTGAAAGGTCTCTTCCAACCACAACCATTCTGTGACCAGCAGCAAGAATGTGATGGTTTGGGAGGCTCTTCATAAAGCCTTTTTTATTTCTGCTCATAACTCTTCATCTCTGCTCTGTTTGACTTGGATCGCTTTGAGCTATCTTCATCTCAGAAGGAAAGAAAGAATCCTAACACAGAGTCAAACAAAAGTGACCCTTTTTGCTCTAAAAGCCTCTTGGGGATGCTCTCTACACAGAGAAAATGGGATTTATTTTTGTTCTCAGGGCTATAGGTGGCACCTGCTGACTCCTTGGAGCCAACTGCTGAGCATGGTGGGAGAAGGGCAGGATAATCTGTGGCTGCACAATGCCACCTGGAGATCCCACAGGTTCCTCCCTGCACCCAGGTCTCAAAGCACCTGCTGGGATAGTGCTGGATACCTGCTGCCTGAACTGCTCCAGGCTCATCCTTTTACAGTTTCAGGGCAGGCTGGCATTGCTCAGATAGCTCCTGGCTCTCCAGGCAACACCACAGAGGACCACCAAGCAGATTATGCTCAGAGCATCACAGAGGGGCTCAAGCAGGACAGAGGACATCTGCTGCCTGGTGCCAAGGTGGCTTGATGAGTGTGTTCAGTGAGAGAAACTGCCAGAGCTTTACTGGGCACCTCCTTTTTGTTGTTTGGTTGGTTGGTTTTTTCCCCACTGGAGAACTCTCTTTGGGGATGCTGACCAAGACCACACTCTGGAGAGATGTTACTAAGTGCTCAGAGAGGTTGTGGAGTCTCCTTCTCTGAAGACTTTCAAAACCTGCCTGGATGTATTCCTGTGCAGACTACCCTGGGTGATCCTGCTCTGGCAGGGGGGTTGGACTGGATGATCTCTGGAGGTCCCTTCCAGCCTCTAACGTTCTGTGATTCTGTGGTCTCATCCTCAGTGGGCACAAGGAGAGGGAGCAGCAGAGGTTGCTCAGTCCAACAGATGGATGCCCTGAAAGGTTTTGCCAGGCTTTGACCCCTGGAACTGGTGGGCTGCAACAGAGAGATGTCCTGGTTCCCATGGGTACCACTCCGTTCCCTTCGGAGATGGTGGACACGTCCCATGTCCTTGGCCTGGTTGTCCAACCTGCCCAACTGGGTGACTCCTCCTGGTGCATGATAAAATCATGTTTGAAGTATGGCCTAGGGGCAAAAAAATTCCTGTGGGGGAGTTGGAAGGATCTTGGCTGTCATCCAGACTGAGGAAAAGGACATGGGGGAGGGTGGCACTTTGGGACATGGTTTAATGGCCATGGTGGTCTTAGGTTGATGGTTGGACTGGATCTGAGAGATCTTTTCTAGCAGGAACAATTCTGTAGGGAGGTTTGTAGGAAGACAGTACTGAGAATGGGAGGAAAACAGAAAGTGAGGTAGATCAGAGCAAAGCTAGACCAGAGCAGGAGCCTGGGGCTGAGTAACAGTTGGAGACCCACCCAACAGATCTGGACTGGCTGTGCCAAAACACTGGGATGGGAGGAAATCCCTTAGGAATAGGGACTGAGCAGAGCCTGGCTCCCTATTTTCATCCCTGCTCTTGAGCAGGGGCACTGTGGTGATTGTCTTTTCCACTTTACATGTTTAAAATGCAGGAGAAGAGGCTGAAAGAACCTCACCCTGCAAACTGAGGAGCTGCAGGATGATCTTTGCTTTGCAGCTTTGACTCAGGCCCTGGCTGTGTATCTTTAATCTTTCAGAAGTCTTTAATCAGAACAAAATCTGGCTTATCCCTAAAGCCCAGGGTCTGAGCCTGTGAAGTGCAAACAGAATCCTCTAGAGCCCTATGGGAAGAGTTTGCACAGAGACAAGGGAAGAGGTGGCTGTGGCTGAGGCAACAGCCAAGTGCCCAGCGGGAGCCGTGCTTGGCTCCAGGAACGGAGGAGGAGAAGTGATGCTCAAGGCAGGAACAGGGAAGGAATGAAACAGTGACAGCTGCAGATGAATCAGAGAATCAGAGAATTGTTTCAGTTGTAAAAGATCTCTGAGATCATCAGCTCCAACCACCAATCTCACACCACCATGGCCATTAAACCATGTCCTCAAGTGTTACGGCCACAGGTTTCTCCCTGGGCAGCCTGTCCCAATCCCTGACCACTCCTCCAGCAATGAAATGTTTCCTAATGCCCACCCTAAATCTCCCCTGGCACAATTTCAGGCCATTTCCTCTCATCACCTGAGACTAGGGAGGAGAGAGCAATCCCCCCCTCACTCCAGCCTCCTTTCAGGGAGCTGTAGAGAGCAAGGAGGTCTCCTCTCAGCCTCCTCTTCTACAGACTAAACAACCCCAGTTCCCTCAGTTGCTCTTCACCAGTCCTGTTCTCCAGACCTTTTCCCAGCTTTGTTGCCCTTCTCTGGACTCTCTCCAGCCCCACAATATCCTTCTTGGAGGGAAGAGCCCAAAACTGAACACAGGATCTGAGGTGCAGCCTCCCCAGTGCTGAGTACAGGGGCACAATCCCTGCCCTGCTCCTGCTGGCCACACCATTGCTGACCCAGGCCAGGATGCTGGTGGCCTCCTTGGCCACCTGAGCACACACGATGGCTCATCTTCAGCTGGTTGTCAAGCAACACCCCCAGGTCTCTTTCTGCTGGGCAGCTTTCCAGCCACTCTGCCCCAGGCCTGGAGACCTCATGGGGTTTGTAAATGGCAGGCTGAGAGTTTTAAAAGGGAAATTGGAATGCCAGGGCAGTGTCTACCCTCACCTGGATGGCATCTTGGTGCTTCTTGTGAGCTTGTATTTATTTAAGGGTGACACTGAGGATCTGCAGAGGGGTTTTTCACAAATGGAACAGTGGGGCTTGCTAAGAAGTGGCACAAACCAAACAGAAAAGCCATAGAAACCAGCAGAGCCTGTGCAGCTGCTCTGATCCTGTGAGACAAGCAAAGTCAACCCCCCTACCGAGCTCTTCCATTTACAGCTCAGCCGATCTACTGCAGGCCTTGCTGGGACAAATGGGTTTTTGGCATGAGGAAGGCTTTCCCCACTGTCTTCACGGGGAGCAGACTTGCTTTACAAATGTTTTCAGGCAGAGCTAGCCAGGGTAGAAGCAGATCCTGCCGGCTGTCCTCGGAAAGGCTCCTGCTGCCTGCACCTCCCCGCTCCTGTTGCCGGCTTCCCCTTCCCTCCTCTCCTCCCTTGCGACTCTCCCTGGCAGATTTAGCTGTGGTAAAAAAGCTCAGAGCTGGAAACCATCCTGCTCTCAGCCTAAAAACATTGGAGAGGCAAAGGTACTTGGATAGAGAAGAGAAGAGAAGAGAAGAGAAGAGAAGAGAAGAGAAGAGAAGAGAAGAGAAGAGAAGAGAAGAGAAGAGAAGAGAAGAGAAGAGAAGAGAAGAGAAGAGAAGAGAATTAGAATTAACCAAGTTGGAAGAGACCTTTGAGATCGAGTCCAACCTATCATCCAACACCATCTAACCAACTCAACCATGGCACCAAGCACCCCATCCATTCTCCTCCTAAACACCTCCAGTGATGGTGACTCTACCACCTCCCTGGGCAGCACATTCCAATGGCCAATCTCTCTTGCTGGGAAGAACTTCTTCCTAACATCCAGCCTGAACCTTCCTTGGTGCAGCTTGAGACTGTGTCCTCTTGTTTTGGTGCTGGCTGCCTGAGAGAAGAGACCAACCCCCACTTGGCTACAACCTCCCTTCAGGTAGTTGTAGAGAGCAATAAGGTCTCCCCTGAGCCTCCTCTTCTCCAGGCTAAGCAACCCCAGCTCCCTCAGCCTCTCCTCACAGGGCTGTGCTCCAGACCCCTCCCCAGCTTTGTTGCCCTTCTCTGGACACCTTCCAGCATCTCAGCATCTTTCCTAAATTGAGGGGCCCAGAACTGGACACAGGACTCAAGGTGCGGCCTAACCAGTGCTGAGCACAGGGCAGAATGACCTCCCTGCTCCTGCTGGCCACACTGTTCCTGATGCAGGCCAGGATGCCATTGGCCTTCTTGGCTGTCTGGGCACACTGCAGGCTCATGTTCAGCCTACCATCAACCAGTACCCCCAGGTCCCTTTCTGCCTGGCCACTCTCCAGGTTTGCACAACCTCTCCTCCTGTTGTCACAGACTGAGGGAGGTTGATCTTTCTGGTCATGGAGTATCACAGCAAGTTGCAAACCAAAGAGAAACCTGAAAAACACTCAACATCCTTCCCAAAGCCACGGGTTTGGTTTGTTGTTGGAAATATCCCATCAAAGTGGCAGCCCTGGTTTCTTCTGCCTAGTCTCAGGTGACAGAACAAGAGGAAATGGCCTGAAATTGTGCCAGGGGAGGGCTAGGTTGGAGAGGACGAACAATTTCTTTGATGCAAGAGTGGTCAGGGATTGGCACAGGCTGCCCAGGGAGGTGGTGGAGTCTCCATCCCTGGAGGTGTTCAAGGAACCTGTGGCCGTGACACTTGGGGCCATGGTTTGGTGGCCGTGCTGGGGTTGGGTTGCTGGTTAGACTGGGTGAGCTCAGAGACCTTTTCCAACCCAAACCATTCTGTGATTCTATGATTTCATGAAGTGCTGGGAACTGTGAGGAGGGGAGGAGAGGACTGGGTTTTAATGCAGCAGATGTCAGAACCACCTCTGGACAATTTTAAATGACTTTTTTCTACTCAGGCACAACCTGAGGCTTTTAATTGCCTTTTAATGTTGTCTCACTTGTCTGGAATAACACTTAGTGCAACAAGAAATGCAAAGTCAGTCTGAGGAGAGGATCCAGCCTGTGAGCAAGCTCTTGAGGAGGAGGCCCTGGAGCCAGCTCCCAGCAAGACCTCCAGGCTGGGATCCATTGCTCTTCTGCAGTGCTCAGCCACCACCCCGGCTCGCAGGGGTGATGTGGGAGACCTGGGGGCACATGTCACTGCTCAGCTGCTGAGGAGCTGCAGGAGCAGAGCAGCAAGCAGGCATCTGCACAAGGTTGCCCCAGAAGAGGTCCTGACCCAAGACCCACAGATGGAGGGGAGGAAAAACCTGGACCATCACCAGGACAACTTCATAGACATTTGAAAGAGAGGTGAGACCACCTCAGAGCATTTAGGTGGCTCACAGCTGCTGTTTCAGGAGAGGCTGGAGTATTGCCTGGCACTCCCAGACTCCCTCTGTTCCCTGCTGCTGTCCCTTGTGTGATGGGGTGGTGTCTGTGGCAGACAGCTCTGCAGAGCTGCTCTTTGGGTCCATGCCTATGCACCTGGGTTCGTGGGGCTGGCACAGGAAGCTTCCCTGCACTCTTCACATCAGAAGGAGCTTGGAACCAGCTGGAGGTGAGGGGAAAGCATCAGATGGCTTAACCAGCTCCCTGCCACCTTCCCCCAGCTCCCATCCTGCTGCAAACCAGGAGAGGGGGAGATTCCTCTTAGGGATGGAGTCAGGAGTCAGGTAAGAGGCAGATCTGAGCTCACCTGGGTTTATTTGAATGCTGGGTGTGCTGGGAGCACAGGGATCAATGTGTGTCTGCTCCCAGGCTACGGAAGTGATGGTCAGGAGGACCTCCACACCTATGTGAGCAGCATGTGATGAAAGAATAGTGTGTGGGACAGGACCAGGGCAGCTGGGTACTCATCTGTGGAGATGCAGAGACAGGTCTGTGGTGACAGGTTGGACTTGGTGATCTTTGAGGTCTCTTCCAACCTTGGTGATTCTGTGATATCTAAATATCTTCCTGATATCTAAATCTGCTTTCCTCTAGTTTGAAGCCATTGTTACTCGTTCTGTCTCTGCAGGCCTTTGCAAGCAGCCTTTCTCCATCCTTCTTGTAGCCCCCTTCAGGTACTGGCAGGCTGCTCTTAGGTCTCCCTGGAGCCTTCTTTTCTCCAGGCTGAACACCCCCAGCTCCCTCAGCCTGTCCTTGCAGCAGAGGTGTTCCAACCCCTTGATCATTTTCATAGCTTCCTCTGCACCCTCTCCACCAGGTCTAGGTCCTTCCTGTATTGAGGGCTCCAGAGGTGGTGCTCCAGGTGAGGTCTCACCAGAGCAAAGCAAAGTGTCAGCATCCCCTCTCTGGCCCTGCTGGCAGCACTGCTTTGGATGCAGCCCAGGCTGTGATTTGCCTCCTGGGCTGCAAAGCTCGCACTGCCTGCTCCTGTCCAGCTTAATCCTGAGCAGGCCACAGGGCTAATTTAAAATGCCATTATTGAAGGTTCCTTCTACAAAAAAAAAAGCTAAAAAAAAAAGAAGTGTCTGCAACTCAGTAACATCACAGGAGCCTAAAAATAACACTGGGGGAAAAAAAAAAACACCAAAAAAAACCCTAAAACTATAAAGAAGGAAAGTTCATTGCAACTTCATTTCAAAAGGGCTTTCCACATAAAAGCTGAGAGCCTTGTTAAGAAGAAATTAAAAGCAGCCACCAAAAGGGTAAATTATCATTTATGGGTTTTGGTTTTTTTTTCCAGGGGACACAGGCATTGTTTAAAGACCTTCTAGGAGAGGATGAGAGCAAATCTATACCGGTATCAAAAAGGGGACTTGAAAAGGGGGCAAGGAAAAATTAGCTGTTCTCATTAAAGGGCCGACCAAAGGAGCCTGGCAGGGGGAAAACAGTATCCTTCAAAAAGGAGAAGTCATGTTCAAACAGGGGCAGGATAAAAATAAAACCAAGAGCACAGGATGGCAAATTCAGTGTGAAGCTGTGACAAAGGAGACAACCCCCTGTTTTTTTCCCCTACTTCTTTGTTTTTGGTGGGTTTGCCTTTTGGGTTTACCTTTTGGTTTGGTTTGGTTTGGTTTGGTTTGGTTTGTTTGGTTTTGGTTTGCTTTGCTTTGGTTTCGTTTGGTTTTGCTTTGGTTTGGTTTTGCTTTGGTTTGATTTTGTTGGTTTGGTTTGCTTGGGTTTGGTTTGGTTTTGCTTTGGTTTAGTTTGGTTCTGCTTCGGTTTGGTTTTGTTGGTTTGGTTTGCTTTGGTTTTCATTTGGTTTGGTTTTGCTTTGATTTGGTTTGGCTTTGCTTTGATTGGCTTTGGTTTTGCTTTGCTTTGGTTTTATTTTGTTGGTTTGGTTTGCTTTGGTTTGCTTTGCTTTGGTTTCATTTGGTTTTGCTTTGGTTTTGTTTTGCTTTGCTTTGGTTTTGCTTTGGTTTGGTTTCGTTCGGTTTTGCTTTGGTTTGGTTTTGCTTTGGTTTGATTTTGTTGGTTTGGTTTGGTTTTGCTTTGGTTTAGTTTGGTTTTGCTTCGGTTTGGTTTTGTTGGTTTGGTTTGCTTGGGTTTGGTTTGGTTTTGCTTTGGTTTAGTTTGGTTCTGCTTCGGTTTGGTTTTGTTGGTTTGGTTTGCTTTGGTTTTCATTTGGTTTGGTTTTGCTTTGATTTGGTTTGGCTTTGCTTTGATTTGCTTTGGTTTTGCTTTGCTTTGGTTTTATTTTGTTGGTTTGGTTTGCTTTGGTTTTGCTTTGGTTTGCTTTGCTTTGGTTTCATTTGGTTTTGCTTTGGTTTTGTTTTGCTTTGCTTTGGTTTTGCTTTGCTTTGGTTTTGTTTGGTTTTGCTTTGGTTTTGGTTTGCTTTGGTTTGGGTTTGGTTTGGTTTGCTTGGTTTGGTTTGGTTTTGCTTTGGTTTGGTTTTGTTGCTTTGGTTTGGTTTTGTTGGTTTGCTTTGCTTTGCTTTGCTTTGCTTTGCTTTGCTTTGGTTGGTTTGCTTTGTTTTAGATTTTTTTTTCCTGATGAGCATCATTCTAAGGGTGTAAAAATCTAATACTGCATCCTTTACCTCAGCAGCTGTGGAGTCCCTTCCCCACCCTGGGCTCTTCCCACCATGGAGGACCCATCCCAAAACTCAACCATCATTGGAGGAGGTTGGGAAGACAAAGTGAGGGGGAAATAGAAAGTATCCAAAAGAGTAGATGACAAAGAGCCCAGAGCCTGGAGGATCATAGAATCACAGAATTGTCAGGGTTGGAAGGGACCTCAAGGCTCAGTCAGTTCCAACCCCCCCTGCCATGGGCAGGGACACCTCACACTACAGCAGGTTGCTCACAGCCACATCCAGCCTGGCTGCAAACACCTCCAGGCATGAGGCTGCCACCACCTCCCTGGGCAACCTGTGCCAGTCTCTCACCACTACTTTTGCTCCATTCCCCCCAGTCCTATCACTCCCTGACACCCTCAAAAGTCCCTCCCCAGCTTTCTTGGAGCCCCCTTCAGATACTGGAAGGCCACAATTAGGTCTCCTGGGAGCCTTCTCCTCTCTAGACTGAAAAACCCCAACTCCTTCAGTCTATCCTCATAGGAGAGAAGCTTCAGCCCTCTGCTAATCCTCGTGGCCCTTCTCTGGACACTTTGCAGCACCTCCAGATCCTTCCTGGAGCAGAAACTCCAGTACTGGACACAGAGCTCCAGGTGTGGTCTCAGCAGAGTGGAGCAGAGGGGGAGAATCACCTCCCTCAACTGCTGGCCACACTTCCCTTGCTGCAGCCCAAGATGTGATTGGCTTTTTGGGTTGCAAGTGCACACTGCTGCTCCAAGTCCTTTTCTTTAGGGCTGCTCTCAAGCCAGTCCCTGCCCAGCCTATATCTGTGCTTGGGCTTGCCCCGACCCAGATGCAGGTGGGCAACCAGGTGCATGAGGGCAACAATCCATCAGGCCTGCGGCCAGCTAAGGATCAAAGCTTCCTTCACCATGAGAGACATTGGCACAGGTTGCCCAGCTAGGTGGTGGCAGCCTCATGCCTGGAGGTGTTTGCAGCCAGGCTGGATGTGGCTGTGAGCATCCTGCTGTAGTGTGAGGTGTCCCTGGCCATGGCAGGGGGGTTGGAACTGGCTGATCCTTGAGCTCCCTTCCTATCCTAACAGATTCTATGATTTTGCATATCTCACTGGGGAATTTCACTCTTGTTTTACTGTCTAGATGTTCAGTATTGAGGGATCCTGCCACAGCTTTTCACCATCAGCTCTGAATACTGAAATATTGTCAGCAGCTTCATCCTCTGCTTTCCTTTCCCTCTCCTTTCTTTTCCTTCTCTTGGTCATCTCCTGAACCGGAGCTGATGCTCCACTGCAGATCCGTGGGGGCCTCTCTTGGCACTTTTACTCCACTGCAAAATCTGCTCATTTATTCCTCATTTCCATTTGGTACTCTTATGCAATTATTGGATAGAGGAGAACTTTCTCTTTTACACTACATTGGTTTAATTTCTTTAAGAGCTTTTGCTGAAGAAAATTTTCCAGAGCTTTTGCCGAGCACCCCTGGCTCTCCAAGCTCTCCAAGGGCTCAGGACCTTGGAGCAGATGATCTCTAAGGTCCCTTCCAACCTCAGCCATTCTATGAAGGCTTTGCTGCCACTCTTCCCCAGGAGTTTATATTTATCTGGGGAAGGACTATTTGTAGTGAGAGGATGAGGAGCAGTGGTTTGAAAGTAGAGCAGGGTCAAGCTTGATGGAGCCCTGAGCAAGCTGATCTAGTTAGAGGTGTCCCTGCTGACTGCAGGGGTGTTGGACAAGATGACCTTTAAGAGTCCCTTCCAGCCTGATGCATTCTGTGGTTCTATGATTTGTACTTGAACCAGTCCTGAGGCTTACATGAGCTGTAACTGCTCAGGGAAGACAACTCAGTCCTTGTGCACCCACGTCATAGGTAGTGTTACCAAAAAGAAAGCATCACCTCAGTGATCTGTGAGAGCCTGAGAAGTAAACTGAGGGTGGACAGTTTTGGGGGAAAAAGCATTAAAACAAGGAGGAGAGATCAATTTGTCACTGAGTAGATCAATCACTACAGAATCACAGAATCCCCTGGTTGGATCATTGAGTCCAACAAAAACCTAACATCTTGTTCTGGAGTCCATAGTACAGGAAGGCTCTGGAGGTGCTGGAAGGTGTCCAGAGAAGGGCCACAAGGATGAGCAGAGGGCTGGAGCTGCTCTGCTATTAGGACAGACTGAGAGTTGGGGTTGTGCAGTCTGGAGAAGAGAAGGCTCCCAGGAGACCTTCTTGTGGCCTTCCAGTATCTGAAGGGGGCTCCAAGAAAGATGGGGAGGGGCTTTTTAAGGTGTCAAGGAGTGATAGGACTAGGGGGAATGGAGTAAAACTTGAAGTGAGTAGATTGAGATTGGATGTTAGGAAGATACTATTCAGCATGAGGGTGGTGAGAGCCTGGCACAGGTTGCCCAGGGAGGTGGTGACAGCCTCATCCCTGGTGGTTTCGAAGGCCAGGCTGGATGGGGCTCTGAGCAAGCTGCTGTAGTGTGAGGTGTCCCTGCCCATGGCAGCGGGGTTGGAACTGGCTGAGCCTTGAGGTGCCTTCCAACCCTGACAATTCTCTGATTCTATGATCTCCCTCTACACAGCCAGTAGACCATGTCCCTAAGCACCTCATCCAAACATGCAGGGATGGTAAGCAGGGATTCAACTGTGACTTAAATCCTGTTTGCAATTCTGTTCCCCCCACTGGAGGGGGAGGTGGGGGTGGGGGAAAGACAAGAAAAATCCCCAGAGACTGAAGAAGATTGAGAGAGAGGCGGGAAAAGATAAGGGGTAGGGAACGGCTCTGCGGGTAGAGAGATTACACAGGCTGAGACTCTTCATCCTGGAAGGAGTGTGAGTGATGGGCTGTGAGCGGAGGATGGCATGGGAGAGATTATTCACTGCTTCCTGCAGCACAAAAACCAGGAGTATCAAACCTCAGATCAGGACACTCCAAACAGGCAAGGAGGGGGGGGGGAAAAGGGAGAAAAAAGGCTTTTTTTCACATTCTGTCTCACTAAACCTCTTCCCCTCGGGGTGTTGCTGTAAGGTTTGGATGGCCTGCAGATAAATTAATCACTTCAGGGAGAGCATCTGGAGCAGGTCCAGAGGAGATGATGTGAGGGTTACAGCACCTCCTCTCTGGGGACAGGCTGGGGGAGTTGGGGCTCTTCAGCCTGGAAAAGAGAAGGCTCCAGAGAGACCTCAGAGCAGCCTTCCAGCACCTGAAGCGGCTCCAGGAGAACCGGGGAGGGACTTTTAGAATAGAATAAACCAGGTTGGAAGAGACCTTCAAGATCATCGAGTCCAACCCATCATCCAACACCACCTAATCAACTAAACCATGGCACCAAGCACCCCACTAAGTCTCCTCCTAAACACCTCCAATGATGGCAACCTCACCACCTCCCTGGGCAGCACATTCCAATGGCCAATCACTCTATGAAGAATTTCTTCCTAACATCCAGCCTAAACCTTCCCTGGCAGAGCTTGAGACTGTGTCCTTTTGTTCTGGTCCTGGGTGCCTGGGAGAAGAGACCAACCCCACCTGTCTACAACCTCCCTAAAGGTAGTTGTATAGAGTGATTAGGTCTTCCCTGAGCCTCCTCTTCTCCAGGCTAAGCAACCCCAGCTCCCTTTTGACCAAGGCTTTAGTGACAGGATGAGGAGCAATGGATTCAAGCTTGAGGAGGGCCCATTTAGACTCAAGATGAGGAAGAAACTCTTTCCAGTGAGGGTGGGGAGACACTGGAACAGGTTGCCAAGGGAGGTTGTGGATGCCCCCTCCCTGGAGGTGTCCAAGGCCAGGCTGGATGAGGCCTTGAGCAGCCTGGGCTGGTGGGAGGTGTCCCTGCCCATGGCAGTAGGGTTGGAACTGGATGATCTTTGAGACCCCTTCCAACCTAAACCATTTTATGATTATGTGTATCTGCACATCTAGTTCAGACTGGAACCTGGGAGTCTGCCTTTAACACAGGCCATTGGATTTCAGGATGAAACACAGGATCCTCCTTGTGGGAGGAGAAATCCAGCTGCTTTCATAAGGAGACTCCCCACTGTGCATCATGTTAGAATCACAGAGTCATTGAACTGTTTGGGTTGGAAAATGCCTCTAAGATCATCCAGTCCAACCATCAACCCAACACCACCATGGTCATTAAACCATGTCCCCAAGCACCATGTCCACACATTTCTTGAACACCTCCTGGGACGGTGACTCTGCCACCTCCCTGGAGGTGCTGTTGTGAGACATCAGGCTGATGATTTAATTTTGTGAGGAAGATGGCCAGCAGGAGCAGGGAGGTCATTCTGCCCCTCTACTCTGCACTGGTTAGGCCACACCTTGAGTCCTGTGTCCAGCCCTGGGCTCCTCAATTTAAGAAGGACATTGAGATACTTGAACGTGTCCAGAGAGGGAAACAAAGCTGGGGAGGGGTCTGGAGCACAGCCCTGTGAGGAGAGGCTGAGGGAGCTGGGGTTGCTTAGCCTGGAGAAGAGGATGCTCAGGGGAGTCCTTATTGCTCTCTGCAGCTTCCTGAAAGGAGGTTGTAGCCAGGAAGGGGGTTGGTCTCTTCTCCCAGGCATCCAGCACCAGAACAAGAAGACACAGTCTCAAGCTGTGCCAGGGGAAGTTTAGGCTGAAGGTGAGGCGAAAGTTCTTCACAGGAAGAGCAATTGGCCATTGGAATGTGCTGCCCAGGGAGGTGGTGCAGTCCCCATCCCTGGAGGTGTTCAGAAAAGGCTTGGATGTGGCACTTGGAGCCATGGTTTAGTTGTCAGGAGGTGTTGGGTGATAGGTAATAGGTTGAACTTGATGAGCTCTGAGGTCTTTTCCAACCTGGTTGATTCTATGAGTCTATGATTCTATGATTCATCTCATGCTGCAGGGCAGCTCCAGCCCTCCAAGCAGACAAGCATTGGTGTAGCTGCCCGCAGGGAGGAAGGTGGCATCCCGGGGCTGAGGGCCACGTGACAGCTTCCATCTGATCCTGCACATGGTGCCAGCTGAAAGCTGGCAGGTCATCAAACACAGGCAGGAGAATGGAAACAACAGGGCACAGCTTCAAAGCACATTTCTACGAGGATGCAAGGCTCAAAGCACATTCCCACCACAGCTCTGGAGAAGAAATACCTCTTTTGCTCACAGGCTGGAGTTCTGCCACGCTCAGGTTTCCACCTCAGCAGCAGTGACTAATGGCAGAGGGGTAATTTGTCACCCTACTGGCCTGAAAATGGTTAAACCCTCGTGTGTTCAGGGTTAAAACACCCCACAGAAGCTCCTCCTGTGCTGAGTGGAAACAGGCAGATTTTCTGCATGGAAAGCCAAGTGGATCAAGCTTTGAAGGCTTGGCACTGGGCTAGGAGCTGTGGTGGTGCCCCAGCCCCGCCGGAGGTGTGCTCGGAACAGGGCATCCAGCAGACTATCATTTCGTTTTTCAACTGAAATTTATTCCATCAAAAGTCATTATCCTAAAATCAATGGAAACAAATCAAAGTGCAGATGAGAGCAGACCTCCAGCATCAGGAGCAGCCTGGGTGCCTGCTGCAGGCACCCATGCCCATGGCTGTGAACGGCACAGCGTTGACAGCTGGGCTCACAAAGCGCCAGGGCAAAGTTCTGCTATGCCCTTCTGGTTTGGGGAGCAGTGAGGAGTGCACACTTTGAGCTTATCCCCCTGCTCTGCTGCACACCTCACAGTATTTCAGCCAGAGTCTGTCATGTGGGGTGCTCTGGGGTGCTGTCTGATGTCTTCATCGGTGATACAGACAGTGGGATTGAATGCACTCTCAGCAAGTGCACAGGTGACACCAACACCAAGCTGAGTGGTGCAGATGACACACCTAAGGGACAGGGTCTGTCCAGGGGGACCTGGATAAACTAAAGAAGAGGTCCCATGTGAACTTCATGAGGTTCAACAAGGCCAAGTGCAAGATCCTGCACATGGGTCAGGGCAATGCCCAGTATCAGTCCAGGCTGGGGGTTCAGGGCTGGAGAGCAGTCTTGAGGAGGACTTGGGGGTGCTGGAGGTGCAAAGCTGGACATGAGCTGGCACTGAGCGCTGCCATCCCAGAGCCAGCCCTGTCCTGGGCTGATCCCCAGCAGTGTGGGCAGCAGGGGCAGGGAGGGGATTCTGCCCCTCTGCTGTGCTCTGCTGAGACCTCCCCAGCAGTGCTGGGACCAGCTCTGGAGTCCTCAGCACAGACAGGGACCTGTTGGAGAGGAGCTAGAGGAGGCCACAGCAATCGCTGTCTGCAGCAGGCACCCAGGCTGCTCCTGATGCTGGAGGTCTGCTCTCATCTGCACTTTGATTTGTTTCCATTGATTTTAGAATAATAACAGCCTCCACTGGCACAATTTCAGGCCATTTCCACTCCTTCTATCACCTGATACTAAGCAGGAGAGACCAACTCAATACATTCACTGGAAGCCCTCTGCTGTGAGGCCAGGCTGAGAGAGTTGGGGTTGTTCAGCCTGCAGAAGAGAAGGCTCCAGGGAGATCTTCTGGTGGCCTTTCAGTGCTTCAAGGGGGTGATCAGAAAGCTGGAGAGAGGGTTTTGAGCAGGACCTCTTGTGACAGGACAAGAGGTGATGGCTTGAACTGAAAGAGATTTAGATTGCAGAGAAAGGAGAAAAGTTTGACACTGAGGGTGATGGGAGCCTGGCCTGGGATGCCCAGAGAAGCAGGAGCTACCCCATCCCTGGAATCATTCCAGGTCAGGTTCTCTGGGGCCCTGAGCAATCAGATTTAGGAGAGTTGGATTAGATGACCTCTAAAAGTCCCTTCCAACCCAATCCAACCTGTGATTCTGTCCCCACCTCTGCAGGACAGCACATTTTCAGATTTATCAATGTGTAACCTGGTGGAGGGACACTGAGGGGAGGTTTGGTGCTGAGACCAGGTCAGGGCTCAGAGCAGCTCCTTCTGATGGGCTCTGCATCTGTGAGAGACAACCCAGGAACCAAGCAGCCCATTCAGATGCAGTAAGCAGGCAGAAGCCCCCAGCACAGCCAGCCTGGCCAAGTCTCCCACAGGCAGCATTTTGAGAGCTCTCTCCACTGATTCATTGGCAAACAGAGATTTGACAGAGCAGTAAATGCCTTTTGTTTCAGTTCCCTCTTGACAGATGTTTTTATGATGATCAGAAAGAAAGGGAAAAAAAACCCACCAACAAATCCTGGCTAAAAGACAGAAGGGAAAGAAAAGGAAAGCAAAAGAGCAAGCTGAGCTCCAGCTAATAACTAACAAATCAGGAGAGGGGAAATAATGGTGATGATTAAAAAACAGGATCAGATGCTAGGAAATAAAGACCCAGGGCTGCCAGAAGTAAATCTATTAAAATAAATAAATAAATAGCTAGATAACTAAATGGATAGATGGAAAGATGAAAATCCATCTCCAAATGTGTTATGGACAGCAAGAAAGCCTTTTAAATTAGCTGGAATAAAAGGAGTGCTAACAAAATTACAGCATTATGGATCTGTCCTGTGATAGGTGCAGTGCTGCTGCCAATACTCATGAAGAAGAACCACAGTATCACACAGTATCACCAAGGTTGGAAGAGACCTCAAAGATCATCCAGTCCAACCTGTCACCACAGAGCTCATGACTAGACCATGGCACCAAGTGCCACGTCAAATCCCCTCTTGAACACCTCCAGGGATGGTGACTCCACCACCTCCCTGGGCAGCACATTCCAATGGCGAACGACTCTCTCAGTGAAGAACTTTCTCCTCACCTCGAGCCTAAACTTCCCCTGGCACAGCTTGAGACTGTGTCCTCTTGTTCTGGTGCTGGTTGCTTCAGAGAAGAGACCAACCCCCTTCTGGCTACAACCAGCTTTCAGGTAGTTGTAGGCAGCAATGAGGTCTCCCCTGATCCTTCTCTTCTCCAGGCTAAACAACCCCAGCTCCCTCAGCCTCTCCTCACAGGGCTGTGCTCAAGGCCTCTCCCCAGCCTTGCTGCCCCTCTCTGGACACGTTCAAGTGTCTCAATGTCCTTCTTAAACTGAGGGGCCCAGAACTGGACACATTACTCAAGGTGTGGCCTAACCAGTGCAGAGTAGAGGGGCAGAATGACTTCCCTGCTCCTGCTGGCCACACTATCCTTGATGCAGGCCAAGAGGCCCCTTCCCCCCCAAAAAAAAAAGAGATTTAAACAACCCTGCTCTGGGAAATAATGAAGGAGGTTTTTCTCTCCAGCTCTTGTCCTGCCCTGGCAGGGTAGGGGTTGGACTCGATGAACTTCAGCGGTCCCTTCCAACCCCTAACACGCCGTGAGCCTCCGAGCTGCGATTTCGCATTCCTCTGGCAAGGGAGTAACAGCTCCCAAATTGTTAAGAGTTAAAAAAAAGAGACACACACACACACAAAAAGAAGAAAAGACAAGAAAAGAAAAAAAAGAAAAAAGAATTAAGCTGCAACCTTAATTAACTGAAATAATTATTAATTTTTAAAAGCTTTGGATTAATTTTTAAACCACTTCCCAGCCGCAGGATCGGCCAACTCGCTGCTCAAGTTGTGGAGAGGACAGGAAAAAATAAAGCACACTAAATATTTCAGAAGAATGACAGAAGAGGCTCATAGAATCGTCACAGAATGGTCAGGGTGGGAAGGGAGCTCAAGGCTCAGCCAGTGCCAACCCCCGAGCCATGGGCAGGGACACCTCACACTGCAGCAGCTTGCTCACAGCCACATCCAGCCTGGCTGCAAACACCTCCAGGCATGAGGCTGCCACCACCTCCCTGGGCAACCTGTGCCAGGCTCTCACCACCCTCATGGGGATGAACTTCCTAACATCCAATCTCAATCTACCCACTTCTACTTTTGTTCCATCCCCCCCAGGCCTATCACTCCCTGACACCCTCAAAAGTCCCTTCCCAGCTTTCTTGGAGGCCCCTTCAGATACTGCAAGGCCACAAGAAAGTCTCCTCGAAGCCTTCTTTTCTCCAGACTGCACAACCCCAACTGCCTCAGTCTGTCCTCACAGCAGAGCAGCTCCAGCCCTCATGGCTCACCCTCGTGGCCCTTCTCTGGACACCTTCCAGCACCTCCAGATGCTTCTGGTAATAGAGGCTCCAGAACTGGACACAGTGCTCCAGGTGGGGTCTCAGCAGTGTAGAGTAGAGGGCAAGAATCACCACCCTGCAGATGCTGGAAGGCCACAAGAAGGTGTTTTCAGAGCCTTCTCTTCTCCAGACTGAACAACCCCAGCTCCCTCAGTCTGTCCTCATAGGAGAGGTATTCCAGCCCTCTAATCAATAAAGCTGGCATTGTGGTGGCATGGAGAAGAGAGAGAGAAATGGGAATACGGAGCATCACAACCCCCATGACACCACTTTGGAGGTGCCACTGTCCACCTAAGCTTCTCCTCTCTTTCCACATATCCCAACTTCTCCATAGTTTTAGATGGGTCTGCACTATCAGGGAACCAGAGAACATATTGTGTTGGTCTCTCCTGCTTAGCATCAGGTGACAGAAGGAGATTAAAAGGCCTAAAATTGTGCCAAGGGAGGGTTAGGTTGGAGATTAGGAACAATTCCTTTGCTGCAGTCGCGGTCAGGGATTGGCACAGGCTGCCCAGGGAGGTGGTGGAGTCCCCATCCCTGGAGGTGTTCAAGAAACCTGTGGCCATGGCACCTGGGGCCATGGTTTAGTGACCATGGTGGTGTTGGGTTGCTGGTTAGACTGGATGATCTCAGAGGCCTCTTCCAACTAAACAATTCTATGGATCTATGGTTCTGTGGGAGGGAGCTCCAAAGGCCATCCAGTCCAACCCCCTCTGCAGTCAGCAGGGACATCCTCAACTAGATCAGGCTTCCTGGAGAGGTTATGGAGTCTCCTCTGGAGACTTTCAAAACCCACCTGGATGTGTTCCTGTACAGCCTGCTCCAGGTCATTCTGCTTTGGCAGGGGTGTTGGATTCAATGACCTCTAGAGGTCCCTTCCAACCCCTAGCATTTCTGTGATCCTATGATTCTGTGATCCCATTGCCCAGAGCCCTGTTGAGCATCACTTTGAATACCTCCAGGGCTGGGGCCTCAACCACCTCCCTGGGCAACCTGCTCAGGTGTTCCACCACCCTCATGGTGCAGAACCTGTTCCTAACATCCAAGCTTCCTTTGTTTTCCCCTCAGCCTCCAAAAATGCAATATATTTTTTGCTGTCAGCTGGCTAAATACATAATGAAATACATACAGAAAAAATAGTGCATTTCCAACACCATCTTGAGAGCCTGAGGTCCTACTCTGATGCAGAAGTTTGTTAGCCTTGCTATTCCAGAAAAGGTCTTGAGACATTTCAGTTGGTTGGGTTGAAGCAGGTGGAAGGTAACATGGAAGGCTGGGTTGGTGATTTCACAGAAGCACAGCATGGTAGGGGTTGGAAGGGACCTCCAGAGATCATCCATCCCAACCCTCCTGCCAAAGCAGGCTCACCCAGGGAAGGTCACACAGGAACACATCCAGATGGGTTTTGAAAGTGTCCAGAGATGGAGACTCCACAACCTCTCTGGGCAGCCTGCTCAGGGCTCCAGCACCCTCACAGTAAAGAAGTTTCTCATGTTGAGGTGGAGCTCTCTGTGTTGTAGATTGCATCCATTGTTCCTTGTCCTATCACTGGGCACCACCAAAAAGAGCCTGGCACCTGCATCTTGACACCCACCCCTCAGATATTGATAGACATTGATTGGATCCCCTCTCAGCCTTCTCTTCTCCAGACTAAACAGCCCCAGGGCTCTCAGCCTTTCTTCATAGCAAAGATGTTCAAGTGCCCCAATCATCCCTGTAGCTCTCTGTTGGAGTCTCTCCATCAGATTCCTGTCTATCCTGGACCCAGTATTGAAGGTAATTGTGAGATTAAGGGATGTTTTGGAAATACAGAAGGGCTTGCTCTGATATAATGACCACAACTCAAGCAGAAGCTCAGCAAGAGTGGCAGGGACAGCATGACCCTAACTTAATGAGAAAAGTTGATGCAATAGCAGTGAGCTGATGTCTAACCAGGGAAATGAGGTGTTCCACTCCTACTGTGAAACACAATCACAGAATGGTTTGGGTGGGAAGGGACCTTTAAAGGTCATTTAGTCCAAGCCACTGCAGTCAGCAGGAACATCTGCAACTAGAACGGGTTGCTCAGAGCCCCAGAGGGCTTGACTTGGGATGGTTCCAGGGATGGGGCTTCTACCACCTCTCTGGGCAGCCTGAGCCAGGGTCTCAGCAACTTCAGTGTCAAACATTTCTCCCTTCTCTCTACTCTGAATCTCCCTCTTTTAGTTTCAAGCCATCACCTCTTGTCCTGTCACAACAGCCCCTGCTCAAAAGCCTTTCCCCAGCTTTCTTACGGGCCCCTTTAGGTACCAAAAGGCCACCAGAAGGTCTCCCTGAACCCTTCTCTTCCCCAGGCTGAGCAAGCCCAATTCTCTCAGCCTGGCCTCACAGCAGAGGAATTCCAGCCCTCCCAGCATTGCTGTGGCCTCTGGAACTCCTTCAACACAAAGCCAGAAAAGTGGAAATCAGGTGATTTGGGTTCCTAAAGGAGACCTTCAAGAGAGAACTCCCTTGAGCCTTCCTTGAGCTTGGCCTTCCTTCTAGCACATCACTTCTCTCCTTTGGCCATGTTGGGGAGGTTTTGCTGCAGGAAAATGCTGGCATCTTGCTGGCAGGACTCTGTTAGCATGGTTCCTTGGGTGAGAAGGAACATTTTGTTGCTGCTGCTGCTGCTGCTGCGTTTCTGCCCGAGCGAGCCCAGACCTTCCCATGACAGCTTCCAACGTGACTGGTTGGAGTCAAACCACCAGAAGCAGCACATGTTATTTAAGCTTCCACTAATCCCAGCCTCACTGGGCAGTGAACTGGACTGGAAGGGCTCCTGTGCTGCTGCAGAAGGAATTAACACCCGCTGGGGTGTGCTGGCATCCGTCCCCTGGCACCCCTGTCTGTTGGCATTGCCAGCGCTCCTGCATTCCAGCAGGGCTCTGCGCAGCGGTGTCCTGGCTTGTGACACCAAGCAGCGATGGGAACGGCTGGAGAGACATCAGCCATCCCCCAGGGCAAAGCCACTGCTGTGTGAGGGCACCACAGGGAGCTGTAAGGCAGCAGCACAGTGTGTTCCCCCTCCTGCTGCCCGCAGAAAGTGCTGCCTGCGATTCAGCAAGCTGCAGAGCCAGCTCCTGGCTACAGCTGCCATGAGGCTGTAGGTGAGCCCAGCCCCTGGCCAGCTGCAAGGTTATCCTGGGTGAGTGATGGAGAAATTGGAGCAGGGATGCTGAAGTCAAAGCTTCTGCACATGCTGCTGAGCTGGGAGAAAGTCACAGAATCAGGGAATGGTGGGGATTGGAAGGGACTTCTGGGGATCATCCAGTCCAACCCCTCTGCTAAAGCAGGGCACCCACAGCAGCTTGCCCAGGAGCACAATGGCCAGGGAGAGGTGGAAGCTCTCCAGAGAAGGAGACTCCACAACCTCTCTGGGCAGCCTGCTCCAGGGGTCCAGCACCCTCACACCAAAGAATTTTCTTCCAGTTTGTGCCCATTGCTCCTTGCCCTGTCACTGGGCACCACTGACAAGAGACTGCCCCCAGACTCATGAGCTCCAGCCCTCCAGGCTCAACAGCCCCAGCTCCTTCAGCCTTTCCTCATAAGACAGACCTGCCAACAGGATGGTAGAATCCAGGCATTGAACTCAAGTGGCCACCAGTATCATTACCAGGTCCTCAGTGTTATAAGGGCACCTTTAAATGGAAGCAGAGGATTCTCCTCAATGAAAAATGCATCAACAGAAGCTTTAGCTGGAAGATTTCTATGTTTTAGCATCTTCCTTCTGGTCCCTCTCACTAATATTGAAGCCATTCACCATCCCCTGGCAATTCAGTGCTTTCCAAGGCAGTCCCCACATGTGACATCATTCATTTTGATGCAGTACAAACATTAGAGAGCTTTTTTTCCTTCCCTTTCTTTGCCATAATGGGTTTCAGTGCTGAGCTGGAATATCTTTCACAGCAGGCAAATGAGTTTTCCTGCACTGGAGCCAGGAGAGGGTGGGTTTTATCCCCTGCCCCTTGGGCTGAAGCCCTGGGCTCAAACTGTAGCTGTACTAACTGCTCAGCCTCATGTGTAGGCAGCAGTGCCATGTCCTCAGTGGCTGGAGAATCATAGAATTGTCAGGGTTGGAAGGGACCTCAAGGCTCAGCCAGTTCCAACCCCCCTGCCATGGGCAGGGACACCTCACACTGCAGCAGGTTGCTCACAGCCACATCCAGCCTGCCTTTCAAAACCTCCAGGCATGAGGCTGCTACCACCTCCCTGGGCAACCTGTGCCAGTCTCTCACCACCCTCATGGGGAACAACTTCTTCCTAACATCCAATCTCAATCTACCCATTTCTAGTTTTGCTCCATCCCCCCCCAGTCCTATCCCTCCCTGACACCCTACAAAGTCCCTCCCCAGCTTTCTTGGAGCCCCCCTGCAGATACTGGAAGGCCACAAAAAGCTCTTTTGGGAGCTTTTTCTTCTTCTCCACACTAAGCAACCCCAGCTCTCTCAGTCTGCCTCCATAGCAGAGCAGTTCCAGCCCTCTGCTCATCCTCATGGCCCTTCTCTGGACACCTTCCAGCACCTCCAGATCCTTCCTGGCACAGAGGCTCCAGAACTGGACACAGAGCTCCACATGGGGTCTCACCAGAGCAGAGAAGATGCATTAAGGATGAAGGACCACTGCTCTTTAAGCAAGTCTGGCTGGGAAGTCAAAGAGATGTGTGTTTGAGAAGGAACACTGCTTGGTGTTCTTCATCTGCTCAACTGGGCTGGGACAGGTGCTGATGATGCTTGGAGGCTTCAAGCCTGGAAGTTGGAGTAGACCTTGGTCAACCTGATCTAGTAGGAGTTGTCCCTGCCCATGGTAGGAGAGTTGGAACTAGATGATCTTTAAGGCTCCTTCCAACCCATTCCATGATTAATTGATCCCCCAAGATGACCTCTGGCATCTCTAGGAACTGTTACTCATTTATGCAGCTGCTTCTTGTGACCCAGGGCACACACAAATCTCTGAAGGCAGAGAGGTACATTTGGAGGTGGAGATGAGGTTCTCAGATCTTTGTGTATCACACCCCAATGTTTTTCAACCAGTACAGGCAAGGCTGTGCCCAGTGTCCCTCCATGCCTTGAGCATCCCACTTCTCTGGCTCCACAGCCTCCCCTTGAAGGAGATGTGCACAAAACTTTCCCCAAGCTAAAGCTCTGTTTTGACCCCTACTCCAGCAGTGTTTGAAAATGGGTGGCCTGATTTGAGTTCCACTTCCAGGAGCACAACTGAGAAAACACCAGCTTCCCCATACCCAGCCTGGCCAAGCCTGTAGAAAAAGCCAGCAAAGCTCCCAAGCAAGAAGCTGTCTGCCCCCTGCGGCAATGGTTGCTCCTCACCAGCACCGGTGAGAAACATCAGCCCGATCACACGCCCTGGAGGCAGGCAGGGCAGCACCACTGGGCTCACAGCTGATGCCTACCACATTATCAGAACTGACAGTGTGCTCACACCTTGCACAGCACCAACCCTGCCAGAGCAGGCTCAGCCCCCCTGATGCTGTGGTTATAGCTGGGGTTATGCTTTTCCCTGGCACTGCTTGGGCAGGGTAGATGTTCTCCAGCTGGGAAAAGGGGGGTGGGGGGGGTCACAGGTGCTTCTGGTTCATCAGCAGAGCCTTTAAATTCCCACCAGCAGGGCAGCACTTTGAAGTGGGCTGTGAAGGGTGTGGAAGGATAGACAGACTGACTGACTCCCCTCGGACATGCTGGAGTGGTTATATTGTGCTTGGAAGGACCTGGCCTGGCTTGTATGCCTGTTTGCCCAGCTGATGATGGCTTGATAGCTGCAGCAGGGAGCTTGTTAACTGAATTCCAAAGGGACTAATTACAGCAGGAATCTGTCATCTCACAGCTTGTTCCATGCCTCTGGATCTGAGGGGGCTGCAGGAGCTGGGACCTGTTGGCAAGAAGCAGCTGGAGGAGTTGTGTTGCCCCATACTTGGTGTTGCTGCCTTATTACTGGGCACAGAGAGAGCTGAAGTCAGGCTCTGGGGAGATGCCAGCAGCTGTCTTCCTTCTCTGGGAGCTGAAGAGGTGCTCAGGTCCCTGGAGACAGCAGGATGCTAAGTCAAGCAGGAGGAGGCGGGTGCAGCACATGAACCCTCCAAGTCTGGGGTATTTTAAGTCCCGCTACATCTCTCCTGTGGTGCTGCTGAGTGGCTCCTTTCAGCTCCTCCACTAAAAGCAGCACAGCTGGGGTGTGGGTCAAATCACAACAGGGAAATGCCTTTCTCCCTGGCTATGTGTTTTGAGGTCATCATGGCAGTCTGGGGATAGCTGGGGGAAAGGTGCCCAGTGCTGATGCTGTTACAAGGGTGGAAAGTGACTTTTCTTTTCCCCAGGGCAAGGAGAAGCCTGGTCCTCTCAGATAGCTGGTATAGGTGTTGGGATACCCTATACCAAACACACCCTAGCCAGGTGGATTTCATGGAATCATAGAATCGTTAGAGCTGGAAGGATCCTCAAGGATCATCTAGTTCCAATCCCCTGCCATGGGCAGGGACACCTCACATGAGATCAGGTTGCTCACAGCTACTTCCACCCTGGCCTTAAAAGCCTCCAGGGATGAGGCTTCCACCACCTCCCTGGGCAACCTGTGCCAGTGTCTCACCTCCTTCCACCCAAGGCATTGCTTGTTGGTGTGGGTGGCTGTGCAGTGGGAGCAGGACCCATATCTGTAGCAGCCTCAGCTATGACCTCAGCTGTGTTTGCCCAGGGTCAGCCCCTCTGCTGATGGCTGTATGCTCCTCTGCTGGCAGAGCTCATGGGGTTATTCAGGGAGTGGCTGGAGAGGGGCAGGACTGAAAACAGAGCTGAGAGCAAGGACCTTCCTGCCACGGATGAGTATTTCTATTGTTTTCTGTAGCTGAGGAGCTTCAGCTGCTCTAATAAAACCCAAATCTTGGGTTCTGTGCTCTCCCTTGGGGTAAAGGTGCAGCCTGATCTCCTCCAGCCCAGCTCTGGGGCCTCGTGGGGGGTGGTTTGCTGGCGCATTATCAGTGATAGAAATGATGCTAATGAAACAGCTCCGGGAGCTTCAGCTTTCATTTCTCTTCCAGCCCTCATGTCTCAAAGGTAAACTATTACATTGCCAATATTGAGTGCAGGGCTGTTTGAAAGCATTAAGGCTCCAGTTCATCAGGGGTCAGGTTTTATTTGAGCTGGGCCAATTGACAGTTCCTTCTGTTTGCATCCGCTCCGGGCAGTAGAAGTCTTCTCTGTTCCTGCGCCAGTGCAAGCGGTGGCTAAAGGCTTCCTGGGTAACTGGGAATGGGATCTTTACCACCACTCTGCCCCAAGGCTGGCATACAGGAAGATCTGTCAGCCCTCAGAGGGCTGACATGGAGCCTATTCTAGCATCTCTGGCTTCCAGGCTGGAGAATCCTGATCCAAGTCTCAGGCTGAGCAGAACAATTTGAACCAAGCAGGAGCCCCTATTCTGTGTGCAGACCTCTCAGCTCACATTAACAACCATCCTGCTGCTGCCTTCCTTTCTGCTCTGTACATGTGGTGGCCAAAGATCTCAGCCCAGGGATGAAGGTTAGGAGCTTTCAGCATTGATGTGTGGTTGCCTCCCAGCACCCACAATGGTCTTGCATGTTCACGTTGTGATTCCTGACCTGGCAACTGCCAGGCTTGTTCCAAACCAATTGTCATGGGCAGTCCAACCTGACCATGTTGAACCCATCAAGGTTTGGATGCTGTCAGTGATCACAGAATCATAGAATGGTCCAGGCCAGAAGGGCCCTCCAAAGCTCATCCAGTCCAACCCCACTGCAGTCAGCAGGGACATCCCCAACTAGGTCAAGCTGCTCAGAGCCCTGTTGAGCCTTACCTTGAATATCTCCAGGGAAGGGGCCTCAACCACCCTCTGGGCAACCTGTTTCAGTGTTCCACCACCCTCATAGTATCATAGTATCAGTCAGGGTTGGAAGGGACCACAAGGATCATCTAGTTCCAACCCCCCTGTCATGGGCAGGGACACCCCACACTAGCTCGGGCTGGCCAGAGCCTCATCCAGCCTGGGCTTAAACACCTCCAGGGATGGAGCCCCAACCACCTCCCTGGACAACCCTTTCCAGGGCTTCACCACTCTCATGGTGAAGAATTTCCTCCTCACATCCAGCCTGAATCTCCCCACCTCCAGCTTCATTCCATTCCCCCTAGTCCTATCACTACCTGAGATCCTGAGAAGAACTAGTAAAGAACTTGTTCTTCACATCCAGTCTAAATCTGCCCTTCTCTAGTTTGAAGCCATTGTCCCTCATCCTGTCCCTGCAGGCCTTTGCAAACAGTCTCTCCCCATCCTTCCTGTAACCCCCTTCAGGTACTAGAAGGCTGCTCTGGGGTCTCCTTAGAGCCTTCTCTTCTCCAGGATGAACACCCCCAGCTCCCTCAGCCTGTCCCAAGCCTCTTAAGATTTTTGTGGCTCTCCTCTGGACCTGCTCCATCAGGTCCATGTCCTTTCCTGTCTTGAGGGCTCAAGACCTGTACACAGTACTCCAGGTGAGGTCTCCCCAGAGCACAGCAAAGTGTCAGAATCCCCTCTCTGGCTCTGGTGGCAGCACTGCTTTGGATGCAGCCCAGGCTGTGATTTGCCATCTGGGCTGCAAGCTCACACTGCCTGCTCCTGTCCATGTGACATCATTCCTCTGGAAGACAAAGAGTCACAGAATGGTGGAGTGTTGGCAGGGACCTCTGGAGGTTGGGGTTGGTGCCTAGTAGCAGGTGACATGGATGAGAGAAAATGGCCTGAAACTGTGCCAGGGAGGTTTATGTTGGAGACTAGGAACAGTTTCTTTGCTGCCAGAGTGGTCAGGGATTGGAACAGGCTGCCCAGGGAGGTGGTGGAGTCCCCATGCCTGGAGGTGTTCAAGGAACCTGTGGCCGTGGCACTAGGGGACATGTTTTGGTGGCCATGCTTGTGTGGGGTTGGTGGTTGGACTCATTGATCTTTGAGGGCTTTTCCAACCAAAACAATTCTAGGATTCCATTTTAAAACACCTACATGGACCCCTCTGGATCTGCCCTGCTGAGCTCCCTCAGAGAATCAACCAGGTTGGAAAAGACCTCAGAGATCAGCAAGTCCAACCTATTACCTATCACCTAACACCTCCTGACAACTAAACCATGGCTCCAAGTGCCACATCCAAGCCTTTTCTGAACACCTCCAGGGACGGGGACTCCACCACCTCCCTGGGCAGCACATTCCAGTGGCAAATTGCTCTTCCTGTGAAGAACTTTCTCCTCACCTCCAGCCTAAACTTCCCCTGGCACAGCTTGAGACTGTGTCCTCTTGTTCTGGTGCTGGATGCCTGGGAGAAGAGACCAACCTCCACCTGCTTCCAACCTCCTTTCAGGTAGTGAAAGGTAGTCCTCTTCACAGGACTGCCAACACAGCTGCAAACCCAAGCAGCTGGACCAGGAAACCACCTCTCCATCTCCATTAGGGCTCTTCACAGGCCACAGGTTACTGTCAGACTCTGTTTGCATCTCTTGCTTTCTGAACAGTGGCTGCTGCTGTCAGCTGGCTCTTATCCTGTTTATTTTATAGGTGCTTTCATTTGGTTTTACTGCCCCTTTCTTTCCCCCTGTCCCCCCAGTCCAGCTGCTCTTTTGTGGTCGCCTCATTCTTTTGATCAGCCTGGCTTTTTTGGAACACATTTAGAGTCTCTTTTAAAAGTGCCCTTCGACAACTCTGAATTAATCACTCCAATTACTCTGATAATTTCCCTCCCACTCCCTCAATGCTGTCAGCAGGCCCCTTCTCACGCCACAGGACGTGGCTGTCTCAGGATTGCGTTCGGGCAGAGCGATAAAATCGGAGCGTAACGGTTAATAAGGAGCTTGGTTTGGTGATCAGTTCACCTTAATCCATTAGAAAAGCAGCTAAGACAACAATATTCTGAAGGTAATGAATGCTTTGAGCTGGAAAAGACATCAGAGTCGGTTTCTGAAGCTTTGAGGATGTGTGATGACGAGCCACCCAAGACCTCCACACAAGAAGCATAGCAAACAGTTGGAGAGGGTCCGGAGGAGGCCACGAAGATGATCAGAGGGCTGGAGCAGTTTCCCTGTGGGGACAGGCTGAGAGAGTTGGGGCTGTTCAGCCTGGAGAAGAGAAGGTGCTGGGGAGAGCTTAGAGCAGTCTTCCAGTACCTGAAGGGGGCTGCAGGAAAGCTGAGGAGGGCCTTTCTACAAGGGCATGTAGTGACAGGATGAGAGCTGGGGAGGGACTTGTGACAAGGGCTGGGAATGACAGGGTGAGGGACAATGGCTTTGAGCTGGGAGAGGGAGATTGAGACTGGAAACTAGGAAGAAATTCTTTCCAGTGAGGATGGGGAGACACAAGCTCAGGCTGCCCAGGGAGGTTGTGGATGCCCCCTCCCTGGAAGTGGGGCTGGGTTGGATAGGCCCTTGAGCAGACTGATCTAGTGGAAGGTGTCCTTGCCCATGGTGAGGGGGCTGGAACTGAATGATCTTTAAGGTCCCTTCCAACCCAAACCTTTTCATGACTTCTGTGGTCCCTTGCCAAAGAGCTGCGCCTGGAGCCACAACAGCGTGGGGTGTGCTCCTCTCCCTCTGGGCACAGTGACACCAGGGTCAGTCCATCTCCATCACTCCCTTTAGGGCACCAGTGTGGGCACAAGGAGGACAATCCTCCTCCTTTGGAAGCAATGGCTTGAAATTCCCCCACCCACAAGCACAGGCTGAGGAGCAGCAAGGAACCTTGTGTTTCATGGGACATGCTGGGGGCTGGCTCCTGCCTCTCAGCACTTTGCTTTGAGAGCAAAGCAATCTTGAGCCACCTTGGGTTTCCTTTCCACCAAACCCTCTTGCTGGCAGTTGCCTTGGAGCTAATAACCTGCCACAGCAGCTGCAAATGTTTGCAGCACGGGTGTGCTGCTTCTGTGCTGGAGACTGACACTGCAGGTCTAGAGGCTTATTTTCCGACCACCAGCTCATGTTCCCAGTGCATCATCATGGAAAAAAAAAGAAAAGGCCCATGAAAGGTAGGTGATTTGTCATAATACAGAAAGAAAAGGCATGGTAATGTAAATTATGCACATCATTAACCCCAAGCATTGCTCTAAAATGGACACAAATTCAGCAAGAAAAGCATCTTCAGGTTGAACTGTGACCATTTGCTCTGAAGGGCTTCCCTGGAGCTGCTGGCAGACCCAAGCTGAGGAGGGACTGTTCAGAAGGGCCTGTGGTGAAGAGACAAGGGGCAATGGTTTGAAACTGGAGCAGGGCAGATCTAGGTTGGACATCAGGAGGAAGCTCTGCACAGTGAGGGTGGTGAGACACTGCAACAGGCTGCCCACGGATGCGGTTGAGGCCCCATCCCTGGAGACCTTCAAGATCAGATTCTGTGTGGCCCTGGGCAGCCTGATCTAGTTGGAGGTGTCTGCACTGACTGCAAGGGGGTGGACAAGATGACCTCTGAGGATCCCTTCCAGCCTGATGCAATCTGTGAAACTAGCAGCAGCATAAGGTGCTTGTTCCTCCTTGGGGGATGTGTTGTATTATCCATGGAGGGGCTGCAGCGCCTCTTGCTATGGTCCTGCTCCACCAGGATATCAACAGCAGGTCAGGCAGCACAGATGGGATCACAGAATCACAGTACATTAGAGGTTGGAAAGGACCTCCAGACATCATCAGGTCCAACCCCCCTGCCAGAGCAGCATCACCCAGGGTAGTCTGCACAGGAAAGCATCCAGGTGGGGTTGGAAAGGCTCTAGAGAAGGAGACTCCACAACCTCTCTGGGCAGCCTGCTCCAGGGCTTTGTCACCCTCACTGTAAAGTTATTCCTCATGTTGAGGTGAAACCTTCTCTGCTCAAGTTTGTATCCATTGGTGCTTGTCTTATTATTGTGCACCACCCAAAAGAGCTTGGCCCCCTCCCCTTGCCCCTCACCCTTCAGATATTGATAGACATGGATCAGATCCCTCTCAGCCTTCTCCTCTCCAAACTAAACAGCCCCAGGGCTCTCAGTCTCTCTTTACAGGGGAGATGCTCAAGTCCCCAAATCATCCTTGTGGCTTTCCCTTGGTCTCTCTCCAGCAGGTCTCTGTCTCTCTTGACTGGAGAGCCCAGATTGGGTGCAGTATTCCAGGGCAGAGTAGAGGGGGAGAAGAACCTCCTGAGCCATGCTGGCCACACTTTTCTTGCTGCACTCCACATTCATGGGTCTGTAATGAACATGGACCTGGCACCATCAGCTCCTCATCTGTTCATGGAATCATGGAGTTGTTTTGGTTGGAAAAGGCCTTTAAGATCCTCAAGCCCAGCCATTCTCTAACTCTACCAAGCCCAGGGCTAAACCATGTCCCTCAGCACCACATCTCTGCAGCACAGAAACACCTCCAGGGATGGGGATTTCGAGGCAGGTGAAGTCGGTGGCACAACTGATCTCATCCTGCAGGAGACATCAGGGGAGGGTGGGTGAACTCTACACCACCCCAAAGTGCTTCACGTCCCCTCTGGCTGTGCAGGAAGCCAAAAATACCCAGCTTGGGTGCCTGGCTTTGATGTCTAACGTTGCCAGAGGTGAATCCCGTGCCAAGCTGCCGTGTCTTCAAGAAACACAAAGGGGTGGGGAGGGAATTGGTGTCGAATGCCTCCTCCTCTCCAATTTCTCCCTTTTCTTTCTGCTCACTTCTTTAGCTGCTTCAAAGAGGAAAGAGTCAATTTAAAGCCTTTCATCAGATCACCCTCATCAAAGGCAAGAGGGCTGCAGCCTGAGTGGGATTTCTCAGCCCCCCCCTCCCTCCCCCCCCCCCCCCTCCCAGCACTCAGATTCCTAAACCTGCTGTAAAGCAACTTTAAAAACCTTTTTTTTTTTGGTCCCCTTGTGTGTGTGTGTGGAGAATTTTTTTTCCCCTTCTTTTCCTTGCAAAAAATTAGACCTCATGAAAATAAATAATTCCCAGAGGAAATTTCAATTTGATTACAAATATTGACTTGCTTGGGGGGAAGTTTTTCTCTCTCTCTCTCTCTCTCTCTTTTCTTTTTTCTTTTTCCTTTTATTTTTTTTTTTCTTCTTCAAGAAAAATCCATTTGGAATCAACATTTTCAAATTAAAGATGTATGTTCACTTAACTTGGGAAGAGAGAGGGGGGGAAAAACAAAAGCCAGCAATTTTCTGTCCAGTTCTTGGGGATTTTAGGAGGTTCTGGGGGGGTTTGGAGGTGGTTTATTTGGGGGGGTTGAGGTTTTTCTTTCCATCCATAGGGGGGGTTTATCTTTTTCTGCACAACCTCTGGCAAAATAAACCAAAGCCATTTCTTTTAAGCCTGAAAGGTGCTCATGGTAAGTGACTCTGGAGCTGGGGGCTCTCTTGGAGCCTGAGTCGGGAGGCAGAGGGGTTAAGCCCTCCCCAGGACCACTGCAGGTCCCCAGCAGCAGTTCCCCGCTGAAGACGAGCAAGCTGCAGCTGAGAGGCAGCTGGCTGGAGGCATCCAGGTGTCAGCCAGAAATTCCTGCAGGCAGTGGCACTGGGGTTTAGGAGCACTTAATGAACAGAGGCACATAACACATGGCTGATCACAAAGGCAGCAAGCCCTGGGACCAGAGCCTGTTTGCCCAGGCAATGTCCATGCAGAACGTGGCTGCCCTTGGTGGCAGTGGGAGGCAGCAGGAGCGGCTCTGGCATGCAGCAGAGCCCATCTCTGACATCAAAGCAGGATAACATAGCAGAGGTGCAACCTGTGCACTCTGCCAGCCATCCCATGCACACACCCTGCTAGGATCCAGTGGGTGATGCTGCAGGTGGTCTTACAGCCTGCATGGCACAGCAGAGACTGGAGAGCTGTTGCAGTCCCCCGTGCCTGGTGTTGGCTCATCCCTGTGGTGAGCAGTGCAGGGGTTCAGGGCTCACTCCATGATTCCTGAGTGCTTTTCTCAAATGAATGTGTTAGGGGTGTTAGGTGAGGGGTTGGTCTGCTGGAAAACATCTCTGCAGAGAAGGACTTGGAAGTCCCGGTGGACAGCAAGTTCACCATAAGTCAGCAACGTGCTGTTCTGGCTGAGAAAGCCTCTGGTATCCTAGGGTAGATTAAGAAGAGTGTGACCAGCAGTTTGAGGGAGGTTCTCCTCCACCTCTAGGGAGGCCACATCTGAAGTACTGGGTTTGGTCCTGGGCTTCCCAGTCCAAGAGAGACAGGGAACTACTGGAAAAAGTGCAACAGAGGCTATGGAGATGCTGAGGGGCCTGGAACATCTCTGTGAGGAGGAAGGACTGAGAGCCCTGGGACTGTTGAGCCTGGAGAAAAGCAGCCCCAGAGGGGATCTGAGCAATGCCCAGCAAGAGGACAAGAGGCTGAGGCCAAGTTCTTGTCAGTGGTGCCCAGGGACAGGACAAGGGACAATGGGCACAAACTGGAAACCAGGAGGTTCCATCTGAACAGAAGGAGAAAACTGATTGGTGTGAGGGTGCTCGAGGCCTGGAGCAGGCTGCCCAGAGAGATTGTGGAGTTTCCTTCTCTGGAGAGCTTCCAAATCCCCCCCAGCCATTGTGCTCCTGGGCAAGCTGCTCTGGGTGTCCTGCTTTAGCAGGGGGCTTGGACTGGATGATGTCCAGAGGTCTGTTCCAAGCTCCACCCACCACGCTGGGATTTGGGGACTCTGTGTTTCAGATACCCCTCTCTGGGCAGACATGATTAAGCTATTTAGGATGACAGATGTTGCCAGTGAGGATCACCTCTCTTAAGGTTAATTAATCATTTGTAAACCCACCTTTGGCTGTTTCATTATTCAGCAGCACTCCTGAACTCTCTGGCCAGATAACTTTCGAGAGGTTTGTCAAAGCCTTGAGTTATCCCAGAACTGAGAGTAATTGCTGGGGTACAAGGAGAGCAATGGCCCTGGGTGCCACCTCTGTGCAGGATGCTTCTGCTTGCCCATCACTGAGACCACATCCTGGGTTCAGGCTGGACCACAGCCTGGGTTCAGGCTGGACCACAGCCTAGGTTCAGGCTGGACCACAGCCCGACAGCCGCTGTTCTTCCTCACCTACATATTTCTTCCTTGAAGCTTGACTGACCTTAAACTATCTTGAAGCCTCCTCTCCAGGAGCCTGACATTTAAAAGTGCAGTGACAGAAAATAACTTCTGCTAAAAATATGTGTAACTTATTTACCAGCACAAGGAGAGGGAGAGAAGAATTCAAATGAAGGCATGCATACACATGGTGCTGCTCCATTGTCACTTGGGGCTGCTGCTGTGTGCTGGAACACCTTTCACCTCCTCCAAAAAAAGAAGGCTGCCCCCTGCAGTATAGTGCCATGCAGGGCTTTCCCTCCATGTCCAAACCTTGCACTGGCTGAGCAGAAGAAGGGATAGGGAGAGAGGGGATCTCTGTGTCCCTTCTCAAGCTGCAGAGGGAGGTCAAGAGGACACAGTCTTAAACTGCGCCAGGGGAAGTTTAGGCTCGAGGTGAGGAGGAAGTTCTTCCCAGAGAGAGTTGTTAGCCATTGGAATGTGCTTTCCAGAGAGGTGGTGGAGTCACCATCCCTGGAGGTGTTCAGGAGGGGATTGGATGTGGCACTTGGTGCCATGGTTTAGTAGTCATGAGGTGTTGGGTGACAGGTTGGACTTGATGAACCTTGAGGTCTCTTCCAACCTTATTGATTCGATGATTCTAAGGTTCCAGTCATGGGGGACCCAAGGAGCTTGTTTAACATCTCACAGGCACCAAAAATGGAAGGCAGGGAAAGACAAGCCAGCTCTTGCTGAGAAAACACCCAATAGATCATTCTTTGTCAGGTCACATAAATGAAGGAGAATGACACAAAAAGAAATCAAAGCCAAAACTCTGCACAAGTCAGTGAGCTCAGGGCCTGGTGTCGGGCAGGGACGGGGGCAGCCTCTGCTCACTTGTGCCCTGTGACAGGACAAGGGGCAATGGATGCAAGCTACGGCACAGGAAGTTCCACCTCAACATGAGGAAGAATTTAAGGTTCACAGAGCATTGGAACAGGCTGCCCAGAGAGGTTGTGGAGTCTCTGGAGACTTTCCAGCCCTGTCTGGATGTGTTCCTGTGCAACCTGCCCTGGATTCTGTGGTCCTGCTCTGGCAGGAGGTTGGACTCGAAAGCCTCCAGAGGTCCCTTCTAACCCCTAACACCCTGTGACCCCAGGAAACAGTTTTTATCCCCATGGGGAAAATCCTCAAGTTCACAGGCTCACAGGATGTTAGGGGTTGGAAGGGACCTCTGGAGATCCTCAAGTCCAACCCCCCTGCCAGAGCAGGACCATAGAATCCGGCGCAGGTCTGGAATGCATCCAGATGGGTCTGGAAAGACTCCAGAGAAGGAGACTCCACAACCTGGAGCCTGTTCCAAGCAAGTTCTCCCAAGCAAGAGCAGAGCTCACCCAAACAAGCTCCTCACCCTCTTGTTTGTTTTTCCTTTCCTCAACCAAAATGCCAGAGTAGCCATGGAAGAGGAGGGGGAAGCCTCCTGAACGTGAACCGTTCATGTATCTTTAATTATTGTTTTCAGCCACATAAATCCAGGCTGAATTAAAATTCATGATGGTTCTAGGGTACAAGTGCAAACAATTTGTTCAGTAAACTTTGCTCTAATTGGCATTCTGAAAATTTCCTGTTAATCAAGCCCCTTGGGCTCATTTCTTACCAGTGTAGCTCTGCCTTGCCAGTGTCAGCTGCTGGGAGGGTGCCCACGTGTCTGCTAGATTTCAAGGGTCTTTATGTGATATTAACTTATCCACCTTGTCCTCACATTAATTTGCAAGTGATTTTTGAACAACCTTCTGTGGCCCTGCCTTTTATCTCCCTGCTTCATTACTCCAGGCAAGCGAGCGAGCAGAGGAGCATTTGTAAAACCTGAAACGAGGGGAAGGAAAAAAACAACAAAACCACCAAACCTTGAACTCAGAAATGTTGGGGGGGGGGGGAGGGAAGGGGGGAAACCAAACCCAAGGGGGCCTGAGATTCCTCCCTGCAAGAGCTGCCTTTCCAGTGGCACTTGAATCTGAGTGGCCATGAGAGAAGGAAGAAGATGCGCAAGGCCAGCAAGGTAAACGGCAGCAGTGTGAGCGGTGCTGCTGCCTGGAGGCTCCAGCCAAGCGGGCCCAGGAGCAGGGATACAGAGGTGGGTGAGGCTTTGCTCCTCTTGAGCCAAGGGTATAGAATCATGGAATCACAGAATGGTTGTGGTTGGAAAAGACCTTTAGGATCAGCAAGTCCAACCATTCTCTCCCTCTGCCAAGTCTTGTGCTTAACCACACCCCTCAGCACCTCTTCTCTACCTCGTTTAAACCCCTCCAGGGATGGGGATTCCAGTTTCTGAGGACCCTTTCAGCAAAGAAGTTTCTTCTAATGTCCAACCTAAACAACCCCTGGTGTAACTTGAGGCCATTTCCTCTCATCCTGTCACTGGTTGTGAGGGAGAAGAGACCAACATCCAGCTGGCTTCAACCTCCTTTCAGGGACCTGTAGAGAGCAATGAGGTCTTCCCTCAGAGTCCTCTTCTCTTCTGGCTGATCAATCCCAGGTCTCACAGCTGCTCCTTCCCAGCCCTGTTCTCCAGACCCTTCCCCAGCTTCATTGCCCTTCTCTGGATCTGCTCCAGCCCCCAATGTCCTTCTTGGAGTGAGAGGCCCAAAACTGAACCCAGGATTTGAAGTGTGGCCTCACCAGTGCCATGTACAGGGGGACCATCCCTGCCCTGGTCCTGCTGGTGACACTACTGCTGATACAGGCCAGCCTGCAGTGATGGCACGGGCAGAGCTGCTGTTCCATCCCATCCCCACGTGCATGGAGAGCATCAGAAATTACTCCAGGAGATATTGGGGGGTGGGGAGTCCTGCTGCAGAGCCTCACTTCCTACACACTGTCCAACATGGACCAATTGGCCCAGTTCTGGCTCTTTTTTCCCCCAGGCAACACGCTCTCCACAGCAATGCCCAAGCCAGTCCCACCTGGGACCACTGCCAGGAGGATTTTTTCAGGAGCTTCAGTTTTGCAGCCTTATCAAGCTAGTCCTTAACTTACATCCCTAGAGATTTGGGACTAGAGGAAGCTATGTATAACCCAAGTGTCTCTTCCCACCAGCACAGTAAGACAGAAGAATAGAAATAACAAAATAATGAGCATCTGACAGAGATGAGGGAAGCAGTGGAGAAGCTCTCCTGGATGGAAAAATACGTGGTGAGGAAACGTATGAGAACAAGCAGTTCCCAGAAGAGAACAAAGATGGTGCACAACAGCAAACTGCTCCCCTGTGAAAGCTGATAAGAAGCATAATTAGATGGCATTACAGCAGCAGCAGGGGCTGGGAGCTGGAGAGAAAAATGGTATGGAAAGCTGGAACAGGCACGTGCCTGCGGGGAGCAGAGAGGAATGGCACAGGTTCAGAGCGCAGCAGAGGCTAAAGGCTGCACACACACAAGGGTTGGGAGGCAACCAGCAAGGGTCTGCAAAATGAGAACAGCAAGATCATAGAATCATAGAATGGTTTGGGTGGGAAAGGCCCTGGAAGATCATCCAGTTCCAACCCCCTCGGCAACTGAGCACAGCCTGTCCCCTCCCTCTTAGAATCATAGAATTGTTAAGGCTGGAAGGGACCTCAAGGATCATCTAGTTCCTACCCCCCTGCCATGACACCTCCCACCAGCCCAGGTTGCTCAAAGCCTCATCCAGCCTGGACTTGGACACCTCCAGAGAGGGGACATCCACAACCTCCCTGGGCAACCTGTGCCAGTGCCTCCCCACCCTCACTGGAAAGAATTTCTTCCTCATCTCCAGTCTCAATCTGCCCTCTTCCAGCTCAAAGCCACTGCCCCTCCATCCCTCCCCAGCTCTGGTGCAGCCCCTTTCAGGTACTGAAGATGTGTAGGTGTGTAGGAATTTACCCCATCTCCCTTGCCTCAGCCTTTTATAAACGGTCCATTGTGGAGGGAACTTCGCAAATCAGGCTTTGAACAGAGCTGTGGGGAAGGCCAGTGTGGGGAAAGAAGTCTGAAGTCATTTGGGGATGGCAAATGTATTCAAAAGGAGAGGATCTGATGAAATGCACTCAAGGAGATTGAACTCTTGCTGGTTAACTTCAAGACTTATGAAGGTGTAGAGGCCCCTGGAGATGAGAGAAGCATCCCTCTCTAAAGAGGATACTTTTAAAAAAGAATAAAAGGGTTCTTATTAAAAATATAATCATCTTAATCTCAAGTCCCTGAAAGAGCTTGGAAGAAAGACTTAAATGAGCAAGTCACAAGATGTAAACTGATAAATAAAATCAAAGAACAGGGGTTTGTCAAGAGCCAGCCACATCAATCCACTTTAATCTCCTCCTTTGATAAGGCAACAGGTTTACTTGATGATGGGAAGGCAGGAAACACGACTGAGGCCTTTCACAATTTCCCAGTGGACAGCCTTGAACAAGCTGAGAAAACCACCTCTGGAAACTCCGGAGTCCTGGGGCCAGTTCTGGGCTCCCCAGTTCAAGAGGGACAGGGAACTGCTGGAGAGAGTTCAGCAGAGGCTACAGAGATGCTGAGGGGCCTGGAGCACCTCTGTGAGAAGCAAAGGCTGAGAGCCCTGTGGGGGTGCTGAGCCTGAAGAAGAGCAGCCCCAGAGGGGAGCTGAGCAATGCTCAGCAAGAGATAAAGCAGGGGGACAAGAGGCTGGGGCCAGATTCTTCTCAGTGGTGCCCAGAGACAGAACAAGGGGTAAGGGGCACAAACTGGAAGCCAGGAGGTTCCATCTGAACAGAAGAAGAAAGTTGTTTGATGTGAGGGTGCTGGACGCCTGGAGCAGGCTGCCCAGAGAGGTTGTGGAGTCTCCTTCTCTGAAGAGCTTCCAACCCCCCCTAGGCATTGTGCTCCTGGGCAAGCTGCTGTGGGTGCCCTGCTGGAGCAGGGGGCTTGGACTGGGTGATCTCCAGAGGTCCCTTCCAACCCACACCGTGCTGGGATGCTGGGATAACCCTGTGGACGTGGGGATCAGGTGGACTTACGATCTCTGACACTTGATTCATAACTTGGGGTGTTTGGGTTGGTTGGGTTGGGTTATTCTATTGGTAGCTGGGGTCAAAGGAGAGAGAGGGTTTCTCCAGCCTCCACTATGGCTCTAGATGAGGTGCTGGCAACTTTCCTCTCCATATAGTCATGGGCTGCCTTTATCCAATACAGCAGTCCATACCTTTGCCCAAGGACATCTCCTTTCACAGTATTACAGTATCACCAAGGTTGGAAGAGACCTCAATGACCACCAAGCCCAACCTGTCACCACAGACCTCATGACTAGACCATGGCACCAAGTGCCACATCCAATCCCTGCTTGAACACCTCCAGGGATGGTGACTCCACCACCTCCCTGGGCAGCACATCCCAATGACAAATGACTCGCTCTGTGAAGAACTTTCTCCTCACCTCGAAAATAAACCTCCCCTGGTGCAGCTTGAGACTGTGTCCTCTTGTTCTGGTGCTGGTTGCCTGGGAGAAGAGACCAACCCCTTCCTGTCTACAACCACTTTTCACGTAGTTGTAGAGAGCAATGAGGTCACCCCTGAGCCTCCTCTTCTCCAGGCTAAACAACCCCAGCTCCCTCAGCCTCTCCTCACAGGGCTGTGCTCAAGGCCTCTCCCCAGCCTTGTTGCCCTTCTCTGGACACATTCAAGTGTCTCAATGTCCTTCCTAAACTGAGGGGCCCAGAACTGGACACAGGACTCAAGGTGTGACCTAACCAATGCAGAGTCCAGGGGCACAATGACCTCCCTGCTCCTGCTGGCCACACTATTCCTAATGAAGGCCAGAATGCCATTTGGCCACCTGGGCACACTGCTGGCTCATGTTTAGGTGGCTGTCAATCAGCACCCCCAGGTCCCTCTCTGTTTGGGACCTCTCCAGCCACTCTGGCCCCAGCCTGTAGCACTGCATGATGACTGTCTCAATCCCCTCATCCATATCATCAATGAAGATGTTAAAGAGGATGGGGCCCAGCACTGATCCCTGGGGGACACCACTGGTGCCTGGCCGCCAGCTGGATGTGTCACCATTCACCACCACTCTCTGGGCTCAGCCCTCCAGCCAGTTCCTAACCCAGCACAGAGTGTTGTGGTTCCCAAGGAAAACTCAGACTAAACCTTTGTTATGTTGATTTGTAGCATCTCCTGTTGGTTTGTACCTTACTTTCACCAGGACATCAGCATCCCCAGGTGTCCTGAAGCAGCAACATTTTGATGCAGCATTATCCCACATTAACCACGGATATTGGCATTGAGCTGAGAAGATGCTTTTGGTGGAGCTTCCCTCACTCCACCTGCCCTGGAAGTGGCACTGATTAAATCCCCTCTCAGTCTTCTCTTCTCCAGACTAAAAAGCCCAAGGTCTCTCAGCCTCTCCTCGCTGGAGGAGTGTGTCCAGCAGATCCAGGGAGGTTCTCCTCCCCCTCTACTGTGCCCTGGTGAGACCTCACCTGGAATATTGCATCCAGTTCTGGGCTCCCCAGTTCAAGAGGGACAGGGACCTGCTGGAGAGAGTCCAAGGGAAGGCTACAATGATGCTGAAGGGACTGCAGCACTGCCTGGTGAGGAGAGGCTGAGAGCCCTGGGGATGGTTAATCTGGAGAAGAGAAGACTGAGAGGGGATCTAAGAAATGTCTATCAGTATCAGAGGGCTGGGGGTCAAGAGGGACAGGACAGGCTCTGCTCAGTTGCACCCTGGGATAGGACAAGGGGCAATGGATATCAACTCCTGCACAGGAGGTTCTACCTCAACATGAGGAGGAACTTCTTCACTGTGAGGCTCACAGAGCCCTGAGCAGGCTGCCCAGAGGGGTTGTGGAGTCTCCTTCTCTGGAGCCTTTCCAGTCCTGTCTGGATGTGTTCCTGTATGACCTGTGCTGGATTCTCTGATGCTGCTCTGGCAGGTGGGGTTGGACTCGATGATCTCCAGAGATGCCTTCCAACCCCTAACATCCTTTGATCCTGTGATCCATACAGGCAGCCTGGGCAGCCCGACCCCAGAGGCTTCGCTGCTCTACTCCTGTCCTTCTGGACGGACAGAGGGGCTGCCGGCTGGGCGCCCTTGGAAGTCCCGAGCAGGGGGCTTGGCGAGCTGTAAGAAAGGCTGCCGGAGGACTGCAGGAACAGAAGCTTTTGATACAGTTTCAAACAATGTGTAATTATCAGGTAGCTGAAAATTAGCCCATCTGTGCCTCGGGAGAAGACAATGAGAAGTTGTGTGTTACTAATGGCTGGGGAAAAAAGCGCTGGCAACACTAAACAGGAAATTTCCACTCCACTTTGCTTTCTTTTTCATTTCTCTCTTCTCAAGGTAATGTAATTACACGGTGTAATCCCCAAATCTCCTGACTTTTTGGGGGCTTTGGATAGAGCTGACGAGGTCTTCAGCCTCCTCTCTCTCTTCCTCTCCTCGCAGCAACGCAGGCTGCGGCGTTTTGAGCAGCGCCAGACGTCTGGCTGGGCCACCAGATGTGGGGAACAACATAAACTGCCTTTACAACACAAGAGCTAATGATATGTAGCAGGGTTGGTTTGTTTTTTTTCCTCCAGCAGATTGTAGATCCCCACTGTGCCTGTGCCACAGCCCCACCAGCTGAATGCAAAGCACCCAAGCTTGCGGTGCTGCTTTGGATAGAATTTCTGTGCTGGTGGGGCTGGCCAGCCAGAGCCCGGGGTCTTTGCTCCAGGTCAATGCACACATAAGAATGTAGAATACAGAATTAACCAGGTTGGAAAAGACCTTTGAGATCATCAAATCCAAACTATCACCCAACAGCATTTAATCAACTGATCCGTGGCACCAAGCACCCCATCCAGTCTCCTCCTAAACACCTCCAGTGATGGTGACTCCACCACCTCCCTGGGCAGCACATTCCAATGGCCAATCTCTCCTTCTGGGAAGAATTTCTTCCTAACATCCACCCTGAACCTCCCCTGGCACAGCTTGAGACTGTGTCCTCTCCTGTCACAGGTTGCCTGGGAGAAGAGACCAACCCCCACCTGGCTACAACCTCTCTTCAGGTGGTTGTAGAGAGCAATGAGGTCTCCCCTGAGCCTCCTCTTCTCCAGGCTAAGCAACCCCAGCTCCCTCAGCCTCTCCTCACAGGGCTGTGCTCCAAACCCCTCCCCAGTTTTGTTGCCCTTCTCTGGACATCTTCCAGCAAGTCAACATCTTTCCTAACCTGAGGGGCCCAGAACTGGACACAGGACTCAAGGTGTGGCCTAACCAGTGCTGAGCACAGGGCAGAATGACCTCCCTGCTCCTGCTGGCTACACTGCTTCTGATGCAGGCCGGGATGCCATTGGCCTTCTTGGCCACCTGGGCACACTGCTGCTCATGTTCAGCCAGCTGTCAACCAGTATCCCCAGGTCCCTTTCTGCCTGACTGCTCTCCAGCCACTCTGACCCCAGCCTGTAGCTGCCTGGGGTTATTGTGGCCAAAGTTTAGAACCTGGCACTTGGACTTGTTAAATGCAATCATGTTGGACTCTGGCCATCTGTCCAGCCTGGCAAGGTTCCTCTGCAGAGCTCTGCAACCCTCTAACAGATCAACTCTTGCCCCCAGCTTGGTGTCATCTGCAATCTTACCGATGATGGATTCAATGCCCTCATCCAGATCATCAATAAATATATTGATCAGGATGGGGCCCAGCACTGATCCCTGGGGGACACCACTAGTGCCTGGCTGCCAGCTGGATGTGGCACCATTACAGTATCACAGTATCACTAAGGTTGGAAGAGACCTCAAAGATCATCGAGTCCAACCTGTCACCACAGACCTCATGACTAAACCATGGCACCAAGTGCCACGTCCAATCCCCTCTTGAACACCTCCAGGGATGGTGACTCCACCACCTCCCTGGGCAGCACATTCCAATGATGAATGATTCACCACCACTCTCTGGGCTCACCCCTCCAGCCAGTTCCTAACCCAATGCAGTGTGCTCCCATCCAAGCCAGGGGCTGCCAGCTTGGCCAGGAGTTTGCTGTGGGGGACAGTATCAAAGGCCTTGCTGAAGTCCAGGCAGAATACATCCACAGCCTGCCCCACATCCACCAGGAGGGTCACCTGGTTATAGAGCCCTTCTGGTTTCTCTCCTTTTGGTCCTTGCTGATCCAGCATGGGAGAAAAAAAAGACACTAAAATTAAACCCAAGTGTGCTTCCCTTAAGTGCCTTGTGGACCCAGTGATAAGGGTCTTTTGAGGGTTGGTGAAGCAAAACTGGAACAGCATAAAGCTCATGTAAACAGTCCAGGCAGGGTAAATAGCTCATGATTTTTTTTACTCACACTTTTGTCTGTGGAATAACTGGGAGCAAATTGCCTTTTTTTTTTTTTTTTCCCCTTTCCTTAGCCCAAATTATTCAGGGAAATATTTTTTTTCCCCTGCTGAGTTTTGCTGTTCTCCCCTTTTGGAGAAGCGCTGGCTCTCAAAGATGGCCTGCTTGAGCTCTGAATGGAAAGCAAATGCTGCCTTCACCTTCAGTGAACTTTGAAGAAATTGATTTTTTTTACTGACATAAAAGAAGAGCTGAGAAGTGACAGCTCGTGGGCTTTGCCCAGGATGAATTTTGCCATTTCAGGACTGTCCGTGCAGCTGGATGCAGGCAGGATGCAGGCAGGATGCAGGCATCCCAAAAGAAAGATGAGAGATGCCCTTTCAGCTTGGCCCTGATCAACCACCAGCCCTGTCCTTCTTCACACATGGCATCCCTGCACTGCCAATCTCTACGGTCTTCTGAAGAGCAGCTGAGGGAAATGGGGTTGTTTAATCTGGAGAAAAGGAGGCTGAGGGGAGACCTCATCGCCCTCTACAGCTCCCTGAAAGAGGGTTGGAGAGAGGTGGGGATTGGTTTCTTCCTCCTAGTTTTAGAATCATAGAATTATAGAATCAATAAGGTTGGAAAAGACCTCAAAGATCATCAAGCCCAACCTGTCACCACAGACTTCATGACTAGACCATAGCACCAAGTGCCACGCTCAACCCTCTTGAGCACCTCCAGGGATGGTGACTCCACCACCTCCCTGGGCAGCACATTCCAACGATGAACAACTCTCTCAGTGAAGAACTTTCTCCTCACCTCCAGCCTAAACCTCCCCTGGCACAGCTTGAGACTGTGTCCTCTTGTTCTGGTGCTGGTTGCCTGGGAGAAGAGACCAACCCCCACCTGGCTACAACCTCCCTTCAGGTAGTTGTAGAGAGCAATAAGTTCTCCCCTGAGCCTCCTCTTCTTCAGGCTAAGCAACCCCAGCTCCCTCAGCCTCTCCTCACAGGGCTGTGCTCCAGACCCCTCCCCAGCCTTGTTGCCCTTCTCTGGACACGTTCAAGTGTCTCAATGTCCTTCTTAAACTGAGTGGCCCAGAACTGGACACAGTACTCAAGGTGTGGCCTAGGTGATAGGACAAGAGGAAATGGCCTGAAGTTGTGCCAGGGGAGGGCTAGGATGGAGATTTGGAAGAACACCTTCACTGAAACAGTGGTCAGGGATTGGAAGAGGCTGCCCAGGGTGGTGGTAGAGTCACCATCCTTGGAGGTGCAAAGATTCATGGAAGGGTTTGGGTTAGAAGGGACCTTGAAGATCATCCAGTTCCAGCCCCACGGTCATGGGCAGGAACTCCTTCCACCAGCCCAGGCTGCTCAAGGCCTCATCCAACCTGGCCTTGAACACCTCCAGGGAAGAGGCATCCACAGCCTCCCTGGGCAACCTGTGCCAGTGTCTTCCCTCCCTGACTGGAAAGAATTTCATCCTCATCTCCAGTCTAGATGTGGCCATGGCAATTCAGGACATGGCTTAATGGCCATAGGGCCTGGAGCATCTCTGTGAGGAAGAAAGGCTGAGAGCTTTGGGGCTGATGAGCCTGGAGAAGAGCAGCTGGGCTGATGGTTGCCCTCCATGATCTCAGAGGTCTTTTCCAACCAAAACAGTTCTCTGAGGCTATGATTTCGAGCAACCCGTGACGGGGAGGACTCCAAGGCGAACCACTCCTGCTGGTAATCTGAGGTCAGGCAAACAAACTGCTTCCTCCCTGCTCTCCCTGGCACTGTGGTGAGAAATGCAGCCAAGCTCCAGCATCAAGAAGAACAAAAAAAAAAAGGCAGAAGCTGGCACAAAACACAGCAGCTCCTTAAATGAGTTTGCCATTAGCCGGAAGGGCTGCAAATTGAAGCGAAGATAAGCCCCTTAGCGTTCCCCCCCTTCTTTAATCCCAGCCTGGTAAGAGCAGAGATGTGTTCCTATTCAGTGGGCTTTATACAGAGGCAGGTATTTTTCATTTACCACTCCCCCTCCCCCCCCCCCCCCCAAAAAAAGCCACCACCCCCCACCCCAGATGGGATAAATTATTAATGTTATTTAGAAAGGCAATTCTGCCATTCAGCAACTCCTTTCGGATCCCCACGCTTAATCTGGCTGCTTAGCATAAGATACACTCCAGTTAAGAATAAAAAAGGGCAAAAAAAAAATCACATTCCCTCACAAGGCCTGGAAAAAGGGGGAAAAAAAAAGAAAGAAGCAGCGAGTGCTGAGGTGCCTGAACAAGGGTTGGAGTTTAAATGCTGCTCTAAAGGCTAATACATTTATCAGTGGCAAACATAAGCCCAGATTTCCACTGGCTTGTCCCCCTCCCTGCCTGTGGAGGGATGGGGGCCTCACTTGCATGCATCCAGAGCCATCAAAGCTACTCAGTGAGAGAGATGGAGGTGCAAAACCTGCTGCTGCTGCTTGCATAGCCTCTGTCAGGCTGCCTGCTGGCTGATGGAACCCCATGGCGACACATTAAGCGACACTGTCCTCCTCTCCTAGCATGCACAGGAGCCAGCAGTGTGCTCTTGTGGCCAAGATGAGCAATGGTCTCCTGTGGTGCATTGAGAAGAGGGTGGCCAGCAGGTTGAGGGAGGTTCCCCTCCAGCTCTGCTCCGCCCTAGAAAGGCCACAGCTGGAGTGCTGGGTCCAGTTCTGGGCTCCTCAGTTCAAGAGAGAGAGGGAACTGCTGGAGAGAATCCAGAAGAGACCACAAAGATGCAGAAGGGCCTGGAGTGGATCTGTGAGGAGGAAAGGCTGAGAGCCCTGAGGGTGTTGAGCCTGGAGAACAGCAGCCCCAGAGAGGAACTGAGCAATGCTCAGCAAGAGATAAAAGTTAGGGGGCAAGAAAAGAGCCAGGATCTCAAAAAAAATTATATATATATATATATATATATATATGAAAAATAGTGTGCTCAAGCTCAATCAAGCTTGAGCTCTAGGAAGGGAGCAATGGCTCCTTGCTTCTACATCAGGAACACTCAGTCTCTACAGAGGGATGGGGACAGGCCGGATTAACAGGCCAAGGTCAACTGTACGAGGTAAACCTCATACTGTCCAAGTGCCAGGTCTTGCACTTGGGTCACAGCACCCCAGTGGATGCTCCAGGCTTGGGGCAGAGTGGCTGCAAAGTGACCAGCAGAGAAAGACCTGAGGGTGTTGACTGACAGTGACTGAATATGAGGCAGTGTCTGTCCAGGTGGCCAAGACAGCCACCAGCGTCCCAGCCTGGATCAGCAATATTGTGGGCAGCAAGACCAGGGCAGGGTATTCAGCACTGGTGAGGCCACACTTTGAGTACTGGGCTCAGTTTTGGGCCCCTTACTCCAGAAAGGACATTGAGGTGCTGGAGCATGTTCAGAGAAGGGCAACAAAGCCGGGGAAGGCTTTAGAGAGCAAGTCCTGTGAGGTACCAGCTGAGCGACCTGGGGTTGCTCAGCCTGGGGAAAAGAAGGCTGAGGAAAGACCTCACTGCTCTCTATGACTCCCTGACAGTGAGGTGGTGGTTGGTCTCTTCTCCCAAAGAACAAGTGAAAGGACCAAAGGAAATAGCCTCAAGTTACACCAGGTGTGTAGGTCGGACACGAACAGCAATTTCTGCCCTGTAAGGGTTGTCAAGCCCTGAAACAGGCCGCCCTGGGCAGTGGTGGAGCCCTCATCCCTGGGGGGATTTAAAAGCCATGGAGATGTGGTGCTGAGCAACCTGTTTAGTGCCGGCTTAATTTTTGAACTCAGTCATCTTCGAGATCTTTTCCAGCCTAAGTGATTCTGTGACTCACTGAATTCATTCAGAGCATCCCCTACCTGAACCCTCGCACACACAGACACACGCACATACACACATACCTCCTGGCAGCTGTCACAGCCACACGCAGCCATAAACCTCCTTCCAAAGCGGAGGGCAGCGCAGGTGCCACACGGCCGAGCACGGCCGCGGCTGGGAATTGCAGGCAGGGAGGCTGGTTTGGAAGCTCTCTCCGCGGATGCATTCTCCACGCAAATACCGGAGGAGGCTCCCTGCCATCCTCGCTTCAGCATTTTTCCTCTCCAACGGCTGCACAACAAACTGTTTAATTGAGCAGCCGGCGCTGCGCCGATGTTTCCTTTCAGCAGGGTTTTGAAGCCAGGCGAAGTTATGCCTTTTTGTTGTTGTTGTTGTTGGTTGTTTGCTAAACTCACTTCAACCCTTCTCGCGGTAGGGTTGCGACAGCGCCGTTGTCTTCCTCCCGAAGACGGCGTCGCCCCAGAGGGAAAGCAGCGCCCGGGAGGTTTTCAGGCTCTGGGCTTTTTTTGTCTCCCGGGCCGGGTGCTGGCGGGGGGACGAGCGGCGGCTGGCGGGTGGCAAGCGCGGGTTTGCCTTTGATCAAGCCACGAGCAAGGGAGGGCTCCTGCAGCTGCGCTTGAAGCTGGAGAGATGTCTAAGCCACGGGCGAGCGCAGAGAGGAAACGGGAGCTTTTATGTCAAAACGGCTTATAAGAAGATTTTTTTGTTGTTGTTGTTGTTGTTGTTTTTAAGTTTGTTCAGGGGAGCTGGGATGAAATATTTAAAGGCAGCATCAGAGCGGAGGGGTTTTATTCTCATGGAAACGCTGAAATGCCATTTGCAAAGCAGAAATGGCTTCGGTTTTTCCGTGCTTGGAAACGGCAGCATCCTGAGGCAGCTGCTTCGGGTTGGGTTTGTTGTTTGGGTTGGGGTATGTTGTTGGTTTGGTTTGTTGGGGGTTGGGTTTGGGGGTTGTTTTATTGGGGGTTTTGTGAGGGTTTGGGGGGGGTCGGCTTTGTTTGTTGGGTTGGGGTTGGGGTTTTTTGTTGGGGTTTTGGGTTTGGTTTATTTTTATTGGTTTTGGGTTTCTGTTGTTTAGGGGTTTGTGGGGTTTGTGGGTTTGGTTTTTCGTTTTCTGTTGTTTAGGGGTTTGTGGGGTTTTGGGTTGGGGTGAGGGTTTTTTCCACAGAATCACAGAATTCCAGGGGCTGGAAGGGACCTCAAAAGCTCATCCAGTTCAACTCCCCTGCCAGAGCAGGATCACCTAGACCAGATCACACAGCTATGCATCCAGGTGAGTTTTGAATATCTCCAGAGAGGGAGAATCCACCACCTCCCTGGGCAGCCTGTTCCAGTGCTCTGTCACCCTCACAGTGAAAAAAATTGTCCTCATATTTACCTAAAACTTCCTATGCCTCAACTTCCACCCATTGCCCCTTTCCTGTCACTGGGCACCACCACCAAGAGCCTGGCTTCTTTCCAAGAAGAACTAAATCAAGGTGAAACCAGCTGAGCTCTTGGCCATTTCCTCCCAAATGAGATCTTCTGTCTGTTCTGGTGAGTCTGTTCGGAGCCATGGTTCCCCTTTGGAGCAGGGAGACTCAGCCTCGGAGAGCAGCCCCACGTTGTTGCAGCCAGCATTCAACTTGCATTAGCTTTGTTTCTTACCCTGGCAACGAGACATTTCAGTTAGAGGACTCCACTGGGCATTAAGAGCTGCTCTGAAGGGTTTGCATGGTTTGAAATCAACGTCATAAAAGAGCAAGTTCTGGTTTGAAAGCACAGCTGTCCTACTTTAGGGTTTGGGGGTTTATTATTATTGGGGCAGTTTTTCACTGTCTTTAGATACAGTTTATGCAGTTGCAGTTCCCCTATCTGTGTGTTAGATCTTGGTAAATATGACAAGCCAGCCTGCTTCAGCTCTCTCCTGAAGACTTGGGTAGCTTCTTATCTACATCAAGTCCTTTGAATGTGGTTGCTGTTACCCTCATAAAATCACCCAGAGAATCCCAGTATTGTGCTGCTTGGAAGGGACCTCTGGACATCATCCAGTGCAAGCCCCCTGCTCAAGCAGGGCACCCACAACAGCTTGCCCAGAAGCACAATGGCCAGGGGAATTTGGAATCTCTCCAGAGAAAGAGACTCCACAACCTCTCTGGGCAGCCTGCTCCAGGACTCCAGCACCCTCACACCAAACAGCTTTCTCCTCCTCTTCACATGGAACCTCCTGGGTGCCAGTCTGTGCCCATCACCCCTTGTTCTGTCCCTGGGCACCACTGACAAGAGACTGCTCTCACGCTCATGGCCCTCTTTAGATACTTAGAAGACCCCTTCTGGGGCTGCTCTTCTGCAGGCTCAACAGCCCCAGGGCGCTCAGCCTTTCCTCCTCACAGAGTGCTCCAGGCCCCTCAGCATCTTTGTGCCTCTTGCCCTACCTCCTGAGAAGAGTCTGGCCTCATCCTCATCCTTTTGATATTGATGAGCATTAAGAAGATATTGATAAGCATTAAGAAGATCCCCTCTCAGCCTTCTCCATGCTTAGGTGGCACTCTTTGTGCTCCCGTTGGTGCCACTGTGCTCATTATCCAACTCTTCGCTGGTCCCAAGCAGCGCATGGCTCCAGGTATAGGTAGCTCAGAGCTCCCCAAGCTCTTTGGTGCCCGGGTCTGGGTAATGTTGGGGCCATAGCATAATTCAGTTGCTGGTAAGTGAATTTTGAGGAGCAAATTCAGCTGGTTTCACTGGGAAAATCAGTTCTTTAGGCACCTCTGGCCAACTTCAGCATCCGAGGCGCAACACGTAATCAAGAAAAGGTTATTTCAGAGTGGTGACCAAACCATACTTGAACTCAATATCTCAGCAGGATCACAAAAGCCACAAATCCCTCAAGATGATGCCTGAATTTTAAAGAAGAGACCTTCTGCTTTGTATACACTTTGTTCACAGGGCTTTTTTTTAATACCAAATTCAAAGAAGTGTGCAGATGAAATGTTGGCAAGCAGCATAAAAAAAGAGGGAGAGAGAAAATCCTGCTTAAAAATAACATAGGAAAGCATCAGATGAAATGTGTATCATTTATTCCCCAACACTGAGCATCCAAAATAGCTGAGAGGGTTCCAAAGAGGAGTAGAGGAGGTACAAAGGAAATCCTTCTGAACAGAGAGTGCAGACTGCAGCATGGCTTGGCCAGATAAATGCAAAATGATAAAGTCAGGCCAGTAAGAGATTTCAAGGGTTAAAAGGCAGCTTCCTCAGCAGCTGGCATGGATAGGACAGACCTGGGGTTTTTTCTAGCTCTAATGGAACCTGTGGTGGTCCTAGGGGTTTCTCGTTGGATCAAGTTGTCCTGCATAGAATCATAGAATGGTCCAGGCCAGAAGAGACCTCCAAAGGTCATCCAGTCCATCTCCCCGGCAGTCAGCAGGGACATCCCCAACTAGATCAGGTTGCTCAGAGTCTTGTTGAGCCTCACCTTGAACATCCTCAAGGATGTTCCACTACCATCATGCTGCAGAACTTGTTCCTCACATCCAGTCTAAATCTTCTCTCCTCTAACTGCATTGTCCCTCATCCTGTCCCTGCATGCCTTTGCAAACAGTCCCTCTGCAGCCTTCTTGTAGCCCCCTTCAGGTACTGGAAGGCTGCTGTTAGGTCTTCCCAGAGCCTTCTCTGTCAGGCTAGTAAAAGATTTCAAGGGTTAAAAGGCAGCTTCCTCAGTAGCTGACATGGGTAGGACAGACCTGGGAATCTTCTGGCTCCAGTGGAAGCTGTGGTGGTCCTTGGGGTTTCTCTTTGGATCAAGTTGTCCCACACATATTCAATATTTAGGAAGCTGGAAGGTTTTCAGCCTGTAAACATTGTTCCTCTAAATCCTCCTTGAGATTTGATCATAGAATTATTTAGGTTGGAAAAGACCTCTAAGAAAAAGTCCAAGTGTTACCCCAGCACTGCCAGGTCAACACTAAACCATGTCCCTCAGCACCACATCTCCACAGCTTTTCAATCCCTCCAGGGATGTAACTTTACCACTGCCCTGGGCAGCTGGTTCCAGGGCTTGACAAACCTTTGGGGGAAGAAATTGTTCCTCATATCCAGCCTAAACCTCTCCTGGTGCAATTTGAGTGCATTTCCTCTCATCCCATCACTTGTTCCTTGGGGAAAGAGATCAACCCGCTTCTCACTCCAACCTCCTTTCAGAGAGTTGTAGAGAGCAATGAGGTCTCCCCTCAGCTTCCTCTTCTCCAGGCTGAACACCCCCAGTTCCCTCAGCTGCTCCTCACCAGCCCTGTTCTCCAGACCCTTCCCCAGCTTTGTTGCCCTTCTCTGGACCTGCTCCAGCTCCTCAATGTCCTTCTGGGAGTGAAGGGCCCCAAATCAAATCCAATATTTGAGATGCATCCTCAACAGTGCCAAGTACAGGGGGATGATCACTTCCTTTGTGAAGCCTCTCACGAGCTGTAGCAGCCCTGTGAAATAAGATAAAATCAGCCTCTTTCAGCAATGCAATAATCCATCTCCAGCTGATCCTGATTTGCCCATTACTCACCTACTTGCTGATGCTTCAGGACCTGATGAAGCTCTCACAGCTATTTATAGAATCATAGAATTGTTTTGGTTGGAAAAGGCTTCTAAGATCATGAAGTCCAACCATCAACCCCACACCACTCATGGCCACTAAACCATGTCCCAAAGAGCCCAAATGTGTACACATTTCTTAACACCTCCAAGGACAGTGATTTCACCACCACCTCCCTGGGCAACTTAATTCCAATGCCTGACCCAGGCTCCTCTGGAGAGAAACATCTCAGAGCCCACCTGGATCTCCCAAGAAAAGCAAATCATAGTATCACAAAATTGTTAGGCTTGGAAGGGACCTCAAGGCTCAGCCAGTTCCAAATCCCCTGCCACGGGCAGGGACACCTCACACTACAGCAGGTTGCTCACAGCCACATCCAGCCTGGCCTTAGAAACCTCCAGGGATGAGGCTGCCACCACCTCCCTGGGCAACCTGTGCCAATGTCTCACCACCCTCATGCTGAAGAACTTCTTCCTAACATCCAATCTCAATCTACCCATTTCTGGTTCCATTCCAGTCATGTGACTGTGATTCCTTCCACCCTAAAACCAGGTCGTAACCAATGATGTTCCCACCATAGGGATCATAGAATCATGGAAGTGTTAGGATTGGAAGGGACCTCAAGAATCATCCAGTTCCAAACCCCTGCCATGGGCAGGGCCACCTCACACTACAGCAGGTTGTTCACAGCCACATCCAGCCTGGCTGCAAAAACTCCCAGGGATGAGGCTGCCACCACCTCCCTGGGCAACCTGTGCCAGTGTCTCACCAATGCTTCACACCTAGCCCTGCTGGGGGGACCCTGATGTGTCAGCCAGCACTTTTGGCTGTGGGCCTTCCTCACTCACCTACTTCTTGCTGCTACAAGCAGGTAGGCAAAGCTCCTGTGATGGTGGTGCAGGTGATTAGAGGAAATTGCCTTGCTGAAGCACCCCGTGGCTTGCCTGCTGGTAAGCTGCCAGGGCGAGGGAAGCGTAGGTATCGAATGAATAGCAGAAGAGATTGCAGGTAATTATGTTCCTTAAGCTGTTAACAGGATTGGCCATTTGATAAATGAGAGGATTTGGGGAATGTTTTGTCACTGACAAGGCATTGTGAGAGCCGAGTGGGAAGGGGAGCGTTCCTGTGCCATACGTAGCATCTCCCGGGATGATGCCGCACCGTGAAATCCAGCTCAGACCTGCGTGTGCCAGCACACCGAGGAAGCACGACAGGTGTAGGACTGCCTCTGCTGGAAAAAAAGGAGGGGAGGGGGAAGGAAAGAAGAAAAAAGAAAAGGAAGTGGAAAGAAAAAAATGGGGGGGGGGGGCGGGGAACCAGAAAACCAAATCTCCTACCTATGGAATTAATTTGGAGTTGGAGCCCCGGCAATGTCCCCCAGGGGCTTCTGGTAATTCATGGTGACACACACATCCCCACCCCACCTCCTACATCCCTGTATATGGGTTTGGTGCCACCCAGGGCCTCTTAAATTCACAGCATCACAGGGTGGAGTGGGTCCAGAGGAGGTCCACGAAAACAATCAGAGGCTTGGAGCACCTCTGCTATGAGGACAGGCTGAGGGAGCTGGGGGTGTTCAGCCTGGAGAAGAGGAGGCTCCAGGAAGACCTAATAGCAGTCTTCCAGTACCTGAAGGAAGGATGGGGAGAGTCTGTTACCAGAGGTTTGCAGTCACAGGATGCGGGGCAATGGCTTCAAATTAGAGCAGAGCAGATTTAGACCAGATGTTAGGAACAAGTTCTTTACTATGAGGGCGGTGGAACACTGGTACAGGTTGCCCAGGGAGGTGGTTGAGGTCCCATCCCTGGAGATATTCAAGGTAAGGCTCAATGAGGCCCTGGGCAACCTGATCTAGGGGATGTCCCTGCCGACTGCAGGGAGATTGGACTGGCTGAGCTTTGGATGTCCCTTCTGGCCTGGACCATCCTGTGATTCTATGTTAGGGGTTGGAAGGGACCTCCAGAGATCATCAACTCCAACACCCTGCTAGAGCAGGACCATAGAATCCAGCACAGGTCACACAGGAACACATCCACACAGGGCTGGAAAGTCTCCAGAGAAGGAGACTCCACAACCTCTATAGGGGGCACGTTCCAGTGCTCTGTGACCCTCACAGTGAAGAAGTTCCTCCATCTGCTTCTCAGTGCTCTGGCTCTCCTCTGCCTCCCTCAACCCCTTGTTTGTTTGTTTTTTAGGTTCCCCACCTATCTGGAGAGGTGAGAGGGAAACCACTTCATGTCCTTCTGCTCTGACAGTGCCCCTCAGGGTTGTGTTGGGTACCCCTGGAGCTCCTCTCTTTCTTTTCCAGTGCCCTCAAGGGCCTTGGGTTGCCTTTTGGGCTGGTCTAGAGCTTTTGGTCTGCTTCTTGGCGCCACTCACCCCTGAAAATCTGCACATTTGGGTGTTCCCAGGAGCCTGCCATGTGTTCTGCAAGACCTTAGGACTATTAGTCCCATCCCAGAGCAGTGAGGCAAGGGCAGGACCCATGATCTCACAGCCATCTGCATGGGGAAGGGACACAAGGATGCATCTTTCTAAGACATTCACCAATGAGTTGGTCTGAAGCAGAAGGGTAGGATGAGAGCTGGAGCTGTTGCAGTAGTCTGCTGCCTTGCCCCCCCCCGGATGGGCCTTGTCTCAGCCCATCAGGTGCCCTCCACTCACTTCATCTTGTTACCCTTTCAACAGCAATTTTTTAGAGACCCTTTTTAAAGAGCATCAAGGTGAGACTGAAGTGCAGAGATGATCAACACCCATGTGGAGCAGCTGATGCTGCCAGACTCTGCTCCCCAGCCTATGTCAATGGTGGGGCACAGAAAAGCCACTTCTGCCCTCACACACAATCTCTGCAGTGATCACCATACAGCTTCCAGTGAAGCTGAGGTGGCCTTGTCTTGCCAGGTGCCCCACAAAGCTCCTCTTTAATAAACCCTTTCTACCCTCCTTTGCACAACAATGTTGGAGTTCAGCAGCTGGAGCTGCATTTGCTGGGCCCCTGCTGAAATGGAGCAAAGAGCAAGTTGGGCTGAAGAGAGCATCTGAGGGCAGAGAAACAGCCCTTCTGGCACTTAGTATCTCCAAGGAAATAGGAGCTGCTGCAGCAAGAGAGCCATGGCTGCTGGCTGCCCCTTTCAGCTCCAGCAGCACAGAAGTGAGCTCCTTCTGAGGCAGGAGCTGTGGGACGAGCTGAGGAAGAGGAGCAGCAGAGCAAGGTCTGCTCCAGAGATCTGCTAGCAGGCACTAAGTAAACAGTTCAGTGACTAAAGCAAAAGTCACCTTGTCTCATTTGTGGCTTGCTCCACTTTCTCCTTCCAAGAGGAGAAGGAACCCAGCATGATGCCAGCACGCCTGATTCCTGCTCAGCGCTTCCTGCAGCGCAGCTCCCTGGCAAGGGCTGCAGGGAACTGGCAAGCACAGGCCCTTCCCTCAGATCCTCAAGGGGTAAATGAAGGTACAATCCAGTTCCTGCTCCTTCAGACAAAGTCCTTGAACCTTTGCAGCACAAGCTGGAGTCTAGAATGGTGGCCCCAAGCAGCTGGTGGAGGTGAAATAGCAGCTCCTGTCATCAGGGAGCACCAGGGAACGAACAGGAACAGAAACTCTGGATGCTTTCCCTTTACAAACAAGAGAACTCAAGCCCATATTTTCACCCAAGCAGCCAGATCACAGAATCACAGAATGGTAGGGGCTGGAAAGGACCACAAAAGATCACCTTGCCTAACTGCCCTGCCAGAGCAGGATCACCCAGGGTGGGTCACAGAGGAACACATCCAGGCAGGTCATGAATGTCTCCACAGGAGACTCCACAACCTCTCTAGGCAGTCTGCTCCAGGGCTCTGTTGCCCTCACAGTGAAAAAGTTTTTCCTTATGTTCCTGTGCAACCTCCTCTGCTTCAGCTTTCTCCCAGTGCCCCTTGTCCTGCCATTGGACATCCCTGAGCAGAGCCTGGCTCCATCCTCCCATCACCGCCCTGCACATCTTTACCAACAGGAATGAGGGCAACCCCAGGCTCCCCTGCTCCAAAGTAGAGAGCCCCAATCTCCCTCAGCTTGTCCTCACCAGGGAGATGTTCTGCTTCCTTCAGCATCATCACAATAATCATCTCAGGCACACTGGATTTGTGTAACCCCAGCCAAGCCCAGGGCTTCACTTCTCCACACAGCTCCAGCCACAGCTGGGAAAGGCCAAATCTCTCCCAGAGCTTATCCAAAAGCACAGGGCAGCCACAGGAACACAGCTGCCACCTTGAGTAGGTTGCAATTCAAGCACAGAGGTGCTTGCTCTTGCCAGCACGTTTAGGAAGGGAAGATGGGCTGCCAGCCTGCTCCTGGGTTAGCTGGATGAGGAGGACTTCCCAAAGGCTGACCCACACTGACAGCCTTTGCCATTTATAAAGCCCTTGCCAGCCATGGGAGCTGGAATGATCAGGAAAAGCTTTTATCCACAACGAAGAGCATCTGACAAGGGAAGGCTAAGCCAGCTGCTGCCTTTAGTGCCAGCCAGCCCTACAAGACATGCCCACAGGCAACCCCAGCACCACGAAGAAGATTGCAGTCCAGAAGCCAACCACCACCCGCTCCAAACAGCCTCAGCTCAGCAGCTGACATCCCCCGCGGGCAGCCCTCCTGCAGCCTTCACACCCCTGCGAGGGAGGTACCAAGTCTTCTGCAGGTTCTTCTCAAGCAGTGCCTAGGAAAAGAACCCTTCAGCTCAGCTTTAACTGTGCTCCTGCTTGTTGGACCCACATCAGCCTCTCCCATGGGGAGAGCACAGTCCAGCTCCTGCAGAGCCAGCTCCTGCCACTGCAGTGCAGCACTCTGCTTTCACTGCAGGGCCCTTAAAACAGCCCCACCACCACCACTTCAGCCATGGGGCACCTTGCAGAAGTGCTTGGCATCACCATGCCTCTGGCTAGCAGCAAGGGATCACCTCCAGGTCCTCCTGGGCACAACTGATCCACTAGGAATGGGGTACACAGGCCCCCAAATCCTCCTTGGGGTCACTCTCCACTTCAGAGCACCTACGCAGCATCTCCTTTCATGCCCACACCCTCCTGTGCACCACATTGGGTCAGGGCTGTGCTGCTCACCAGGGATTTCTAATGCTTCACTGCAGTAAAACCAGCACCACCCCTGCTGAAAGGAAAGCTCCTTGTGAGTAGTATTCAGTATCACCAAGGTTGGAAGAGACCTCAAAGATCATCGAGTCCAACCTGTCACCACAGACCCCATGACTAGAGTAGGGAGGACAATAGTGCCCACTGCAGGCTTGAACTCACAAGCTTCCCATTAAGGGTCTTATGTGCTACCAACTGAGCCACACTTCCAGCAGATGAGGCACATCCAGACCCACACAGGTCTGCTCAACATCCTACCTCCCAGGTCAGACTCCTGCATTGTGAACTCCAACCTGACAAACACTGCTTGGGAACTGGCTCAATTGCTGAGGAAAAGCCCCAGATCCCACCAGCTTCCCAAAATGCTTTACCTGACAGGGAATAGCACTCACTGTGTCCCAGCTGAGGGCACATCTCTTGTGCCCTGCACATGGCTGCATGTCCCCCCCAGGCAGGAAATAAGTGTCCTCACAGGAAATAGAATTTTCCTCCTGTTCAGATGGAGCCAGTTTGTGCCCACTGCCCCTTGTCCTGTCACAGGGCACCACTCACAAGAGTCTGGCCCCATCCTCTCGCCCCTTGCCCTTTGGATAAGCACTGAGAAGATCCCCTCTCAGGCTGCTCTTCTCCAGACTAAACAGCCCCAGGTCTCTCAAGCCTTTCCAGAATTCCAAGAAGCAGCTGCTGTTGTGCTCCTGGTGTCATCTGCCCTCCTCTCTGCCACAGATCCCTGCAACCCAGACTCTACTAGAGGACCAAGTGATCACACCCGGAGGAATGAATCTCCCCATCTCCTGAGCCGAGCTGGGAAGAGCAAGCCAACAGCCATCTCTTTGCAGCCTTCCTGAAACCTTGCCACTTTGGCCCCCACACTTCACCAGCAGGTTTGAAGCAATCTCTGGAGACCAGGCACCTCCACAGCACCTGGAGACAAACCCTGGAGAGAGAAAGTGAGGAGACCGAAGAACCTCAGCCAGAGAGAGTGTGCCTCACACCACAGCACAGGGTGTGGAAGCCCTGGCAGCCGCCCTCCATCCTGGCAGCCTGTGCCAAGGCATGGCAATGGCTTTAAGCTGGAGAAGAGCAGATTGAGATTGGATGTGAGGAACAACTTCTGCACTGTGAGAGTGGTAGAACACTGCAACAGGCTGCCCAGAGTGGTGGTTGAGGCCCCACTCCTGGAGATACTCAAGGCTCAGTGAAGCCTTGGGCAAGCTGATCTAGTTGGGGATGTCCCTGCTGACTGCAGGAGGGGTCAGACTGGCTGAGCTTTGGAGGTGCCTTCTGGCCTGGACCATTCTATGATTCCATGGGGATGTCTGCCCTTGAGAGCAGAGAAGCTGCTCCAGCTCCAAGGGGAGATAGTTGGAATTAGCTGTAGTTTCCAGAGAGAGAAAGAAAAGGACCAGCATAGCCGCTTGATGTTGTAGCTGCTGCAGAGGGGCAGTGTGAACTCAGGGTAGGGCTTGATTGATGTGAGCACAGGAACCAGGCAGCGAGGCCTTAGATGTGAGAGAGTGCATTATTTTGGTTTTTTTTTTACAGAGGAGGAAAAGGCAACACAATAAAACTTGCTTCTAACTGTGTTGAAAAAGAACTGCAAGGACTTGAAAGGGTGCAGGACAGACTCAGGGACACCTGTGCTGTTCGTTAGTCTGTGCTCTGCCCCTTCAGAACATTGTTCCCTCAAAACAAGAAACAAGAGAAGGAAAAACATCCCTCACCTGTAGCCCTCTCAGCAGCCCTGGCACAATCACAGCTCTCATCCTTCACCTCCCCTCCCCCACAGCCATGCTGGCTGCATCCTGATGGGTAAATCATGTTTCTGCCCTTTTATTTTTGGTGAAATGGATGCAGCACAAAAAAACAACAAGAGATTATATTAAACCCCTCCCCGTTTCCCCCCTCCTCCATGTCCACCAGCAATTTAGTTTGGTGCTGGCAGCTTCCAGCCTCTTTTAATTATCCTTGTGGTTAGGTTGCAATCTGTGAGTTGCCTTCCTTGGGAAGTGGTTAGCTCCAGGTTTGTGGTGTGAGAGTCTTTCCGTACAAAGACCTGTAAGTAACCTTACTCCATCTACTGCTGAGGTTTCTAAGCTGCTGCCCAGGTTCAGCCCCATGCAGCCATCAGAGCCAGGCACTAAAATTAAGGAGGGACTGTTTCTGAATGCTCACAAAGAGCAGCCCTGAAGAAAAGGCCTTGGGGGTGCTGGGGGATGAGAAGCTCAGCAGGAGCCAGCAGTGAGCACTTGTAGCCCAGAGAGCCAAGCAGAGCCTGGGCTGCAGCAAGAGAAGTGTGGCCAGCAGGCCAAGGGAAGTGATTCTTCCCCCCTGCTCCACTTTGCTGAGACCACACCTGGAGCTCTGTGTCCAGTTCTAGAGCCTCTATGACAAGAAGGATCTGGAGGTGCCCAGAAGTGTCCAGAGAAGGGCCATGAGGATGAGCAGAGGGCTGGAGCTGCTCTGCTGTGGAGACAGACTGAGAGAGTTGGGGTTGTTCGGTCTGGAGAAGAGAAGGCTCCCAGGACACCTTCTTGTGGCCTTCCAATATCTGAATGGGGCTACAAGAAAGCTGGGGAGGGACTTTGGAGGGTGTCAGGGAGTGATAGGACTGGGGGGGATGGAGCAAAACTAGAAATGGGTAAATTGAGATTGGATGCTAGGAAGAAGTTGTTCCCCATGAGGGTGGTGAGAGACTGGCACAGGTTGCCCAGGGAGGTGGTGGCAGCCTCATGCCTGGAGGTGTTTGCAGCCAGGCTGGATGTGGCTGTGAGCAACCTGCTGCAGTGTGAGGTGTCCCTGCCCATGGCAGGGGGGTTGGAGCTGGCTTAGCCTTGAGGTCCCCTCCAACCCTGACAATTCTATGACTCTCTTTTCAGTCATTCAAAGCATGCAACTTCAGGTGCCCCTTGAAGTCTTCCATGTGGCTGGCAGCACTAACCAGAGTCCTCTGTTTGTCCTTGAGTGCCATCTCAGAGGCTTTTGCGTTCATTATGGTTTGCAAAACTTGTGCATGAGTTTATCTGAATTTTTATGCCCCATGGAAAATGTCATATCCACGCATGGGGAGGCTCTGTGGGGACCCAGACCGATGTCTGGAGTGCTTCACCTCCCCTGGCCATATCAAAACAGCATCACACAGAGAGGCACAGGACAAATCAGCCCACTCAGTACGTACAAATCTTCCCTCTGTGCTCCCCGTTCTGGCTTTTCTGTATTCTCACTCCTCCACCATAATAATGTGTAAAAGAAGTGTCTTAAGGCTCCATTGCTTGCTAACAGCCACAACCCCAGCACAGCAGATGAACCAGAAAGCAATCAGGAGGGTTTACGTGTCTAGAAAGAAGTAGCCTCAGCAAACAGTGCTGGGAGCAGCAGCAAAGCCTCATTGCTGGAGGGAGACTCAGAACAGGCAGCACGGCCAGGACACTAGACCCAAGCTTCAGCCAGGTCTGGGAAGGACACTGTCCTGCTCTGTGCTGTCACTTCCCATCTCAGGCTCTGCTCAGGGAGGCACTTGCTGCAGTTCAGGGCAGGTTTGCACAGCCAGGGGCTGCTTCCAGCAGGGAGAAGCTGATGAGAAGAGTTCCTGCCAAGGGCTGGGCTGCAGACAGGCTCTGCCTGAGACTTGCTCCTCTGCAGACCAAGGGCACTGCCACAGCTTGTGCCTGACCTTGGGGAGCAGGAAGTCAGAGGTGGCAGCTGCAGGGAGGAGCAGACAGGACAGGTGACCCTCAGCTGCCCAACAAGGGATTGCAGCCCATGGATGGCATCTTCAGGAGCAAGCTGAGGGATCCCAGGGTCAAGCCTCTTCTTCCATTGCTGGTGTCCCAGGAGGACTCTGTTCTGCCATTGACCCCTATCTACGTGTTCCTGGATCCAGTTCCAGAATCCAGCTCCTAAATCTGGTTCCTGTTTGATGCTGAGTCTGGGACTTACCAAGTGCCTGCCCCCAGCATCAGTGGTGCCAGTGGTGCCATCATTGTCCTCAGGGGTTTTGTGTCTCTCTTTCTCTATTACATTGCATTGTTCTCATTTCCATCCCAGCTGGTTCAGTTCCTTTCCCAGCCCATCAGCCTCTCTCCCTTCTTCCCTTTGGGAAGGAGAGGGGTTCGTGGAGAGCCTCTGGCACTCCTCGGGTGGCCAGCCCAGCCCTGCCCCTTGACAAGAGCAGCTGGTCCATTTTCTCGGCGCCCCAGCACCAGCCACAATAACTGAGACTTTCTGCTTAACCCAGTGGAAAGAGTTTTGCAAGACCTGGCAGGGAGCAAGCTGAATATGCAGCAAACAAGGCTCCAGACCTGCTGCCTGTTGCAATGGCTCATTAATACTGCACAGAGAAAGCAAATGACTGATGCTTACTGCAGAGTCACCAGCGGCCGTAGCTGCGCTCGGATTATCGAAGCAGCGCAGAATATTTCACCCCATATGGTTTGCCTGAAGAGGTTGTTTCAGATAATGGTTCTCACGTTGTTTCCCTTGAATTTCCAATCTCCCCCAGCAGACACTTTGCTGGAGCACTCCAGAGCAACCTTTGTGTCGTTTGGTGCCGCCTGAACTAGCAGAGTGCTGGGGACTCACAATTAAAAGGGGATTGCAGAGAATCAGAGAAGCACAGAATCGTCAGGGTTGGAAGGGACCTGGAGGATCAGCCAGTTCCAAGCCCGCTGCTATGGGCAGGGACACCTCACACTGCAGCAGGTTGCTCACAGCCACAGCCAGCCTGGCCTTAGAAACCTCCAGGGATGAGGCTGCCACCACCTCCCTGGGAAACCTGTGCCAGTCTCTCACCACCCTCATGGGGATAAACTTCCTAACATCCAATGTCAATCTACCCACTTCTACTTTTGTTACATCCCCCCTAGTCCTATCACTCCCTGACACCCTCAAAAGTCCCTCCCCAGCTTTCTTGTAGCCACCTTCAGATACTGGAAGGCCACAAGAAGGTGTCCTGGGAGCCTTCTCTTCTCCAAACTGAACAGCCCCACAGTCTGTCTTCATAGGAGAGGTGCTCCAGCTCTCTGCTCATCCTCATGGTCCTTCTCTGGACAACTTTCAGCACCTCCAGTTCCTTCTTGTTATAGAGACTCCAGAACTGGACCCAGAGCTCCAGCTGTGGTCTCAGCAGAGTGGAGCAGAGGGGCAGAATCCCCTCCCTCCCCTGCTGGCCACACTTCTCTTGCTGCAGCCCAGGCTCTGCTTGGCTCTCTGGGCTGCAAGTGCTCACTGCTGGCTCCTGCTGAGCTTCTCCTCCCCCAGCACCCCCAAGTCCTTTTCTCCAGGGCTGCTCTCAAGCCAGTCCCTGCCCAGCCTATATCAGTGCCTGAAATTGCCCCGACCCAGCTGCAGGACCTTGCCCTTGGTCTTGTTAGGCCTCGTGAGGTTCAACGAAAGAAATAATAATGAAGTTGAAATTACAGCAGGAAAAAGTTAACAAAAAAATTTTTTTAAAAAAATTTTAAAAAGAGAGAAGAGAGAGAGAGAGAGAGAGAGGATGAAATGTTTTCATTGGAATCAGGCTCAGGCTGGCAAAGCCTAACTCCCAGCATCATGTTTTTAATGGGAAGTGTCAGTCACAAAACAATTTCGTGTACGCAGCTGAAATTAATCAAAATCACTGGGTGCAAAGGAGCACAAGATGAAGTGCCCACAAAACAGGCCCAGCCACCAGAGATCTCTTGGCAGCAAGGATGGAAGGGAAGAGCTGGGACTCAGGCTCCACCTGCTTAATCATGCAAATGAAGAGATACAGTGGTGTGAGAGTAAGGGGGAAGTTCACTAAGGAAAAGCCCCTCAAGACTGAATCTCCCGCAACTGTACCGGTGAGAAACAAAAGCCACTGGGCTTTAAGGTGCAAAGAACACAAAACCCCACCCTAGTCAGACACATCAAAGGGCTGGGGACATCTTCTGACCTGGAGTGGGTGCTAAGGAAAAGCCTTACTGCTGAAAAACCTTGCAGCACAGAGAATGAGAAGAGGAGGCTGAGGGGAGACCTCATTGTTCTCTACAGCTCCCTGAAAAGATGTTGGAGCCAGGTGGAAGTTGGCCTCTTATCTCTAGTCTCAGGGGATAGGAGGAGAAGAAATGGCCTGAAATTGTGGCAGAGGAGGTTGAGGTTGGAGATTAAGGAACAATTTCTTTGCTGCAAGAGTGGTCAGGGATTGGAACAGGCTGCCCAGGGAGGCGGTGGAGTCCCCATGCCTGGAGGTCTTCAAGGAACCTCTGGCCATGGCACCTGGGGACTTGGTTTCATGGCCTTGGTGGGGTTGGGTTACTGGTTGGACTGGATGATCTCAGAGAGCTTTTCCAACCCAAACAATGTTGTAGTCCTTTATAAAGCCCTCAGGTAGTCCAGGTCTGAAGGCACACATGTGGTTGGTGCTATCATGTGCATGCTGCCAGACCTGCACATGAGGCACTGCGTGATGCTGGGCTCCACTCCACACCCCTAACAGGCAACACACCTGAGTGAGCACTGATCCTTCCACCTGTATTATGTAGACTTTCCCTGGTGCCACCTGTGCCTCTCCAGCTATTTTCACTTCTCTTTCTACCTTATGTCTGTTTACCTTCCAAGTCCTCCCACCTGCCTTGAGTCTGAGGACTGCTGGCACTTACCACCTCCTCTGCTGTGCTCTGCAGGTGAAACATTGCTGGTGCCTGAAGCAAAGAGTGGGGCTTGTTGCTGGACAAGATCTCTGTGGGACACACAGCTGAATGCTGGCATGTCCCAGCAGAATCGCTCAGCAGAGCTGCCCCTCTGCTCTCATGAGACCACACCTGCAGCACTGCATCCAGTTCTGGTGCCCCCAGCACAAGAGGGACTTGGAGCTGTTGAAGAGGGTCCAGAGGAGGCCATGAAGATGATCAGAGGGCTGGAGAACCTCCCCTATGGGCACAAGCTGGGAGAATTGGGGCTGTGCAGCCTGGAGAAGAGAAGGCTCCATGGAGACCTTAGAGCAGCCTTCCAGTACCTGAAGCAGCTCCAGGAGAGCTGGGGAGAGACTTGTGACGAGGGCTGGGAGTGACAGGATGAGGGACAATGGCTTTGAGATGGAACAGAGGAGACTGAGACTGGAGATGAGGAAGAATTTTTTTTCCAGTGAGGGTGGTGAGACAGTGGAACAGGTTGCCCCCTCCCTGGAGGTGTTCAAGGCCAGGCTGGCTGAGGCCTTGAGCAACCTGGGCTGGTGGGAGATGTCCCTGCCCATGGCAGAGGGGTTGGAACTGGATGAGCTTTAAGGTCCCTTCCAACATAAAGCATTCAATGAGCCTATGACTGTAGATAGCCTGTTGTGGTGAGAGGCTCAGGACATGTCAGATTTGGAAGGAAAAACAAAAAGTGTCCATCTTTCCCTGGGGTTGTTCCTTTCTTAGGTTTCAAGCCCTCAGTTCAGCTATTAAGGCTCTGGCTTGTCCAAAGTGGGCTACATGGCATTGCCCCTGGGGGGTTTATTTATATATATGTATATAGTCAATATTAAACATAGATTACAAAGGTGTATATATGTATTAAAAAAAAAATTGGAAATGGTAATTTTTGTTAATCCTTTTGCCATTTTACCTGACATTTTAATAATAATAATAATAATAATAATAATAATAATAATAATAATAATAATAATAATAATGGTGGAAAAATATCACAGCACAAAATCTTAAAGCCTCACATGGTTTTGATATAGTATCACAGAATTGTCAGGGTTGGAAGGGACCTCAAGGCTCAGCCAGTGCCAACCCCCCTGCCATGGGCAGGGACACCTCACACTGCAGCAGGTTGCTCACAGCCACATCCAGTCTGGCTGCAAACACCTCCAGGGATGAGGCTGCCACAACCTCCCTGGGCAACCTGTGCCAGGCTCTCACCACCCTCATGGGGAAGAACTTCTTCCTCACATCCAATCTGAATTAACCCATTTCTAGTTTTTTCCCATTCCCCCCAATCCTATCACTTCTTGACACCCTCAAAAGTCCCTCCCCAGCTTCCTTGGAGCTCCCTTCAGATACTGGAAGGCCACAAGAAGGTCTCCTTGGAGCCTTCTCTTCTCCAGACTGCACAACCCCAACTCTCTCAGGCTGCCTCCACAGCAGAGCAGCTCCAGCCCTCTGCTCATCCTCGTGGCCCTTTTCTGGACATGCTCCAGCACCTCCAGATCCTTCCTGTATGAGGGGCTCCAGAACTGGACACAGAGCTCCAGGTGTGGTCTCAGCAGAGTGGAGCAGTGGGGAAGAATCACCTCCCTCACCTGCTGGCCACACTTCTCTTGCTGCAGCCCAGGCTAAGCAAAGGAAGTAAAAATATCTCAAGACAGAAATGTCAAACACCAGTGCTGCATAAACCCGGTGGTAAATCAATAGCCAGCAACACTCCTGACCTACATGAACAGAAGCACGAAACAAAGGAACCTCAGAATAAAATCCATGGCTGACAGAGCTTAGCACCAGAAAGTTGTGTTTGCAAAGGAAATCCTAGCAACAGCACAGGGTCACTGCTCAGTGCAGGCAGGAGAATTGGGGAAGGATTATGCAGAAAATGCAGAGGTGTTCAAACAGACCTTTTTTTCCTTCTCTTTCTTTTTTTTTTTCCCAGGCAGTATTTGGAAAGAGGGATGATTTGCTTTCATTGCTTGAAGATGATGAAATGCTTTCCAGTCTATTAGTAACTGAGAGAGATGTTAGAATCTATCAGCAATGAACATTTTTTTTCCTCTTTAACATCAGCAGGCTCCCAAGCTCCAGGGTGGCTGGCAGAGAAGCTCCTGGCTCCACTAATGTTGAATGTTAATAGCAGCAGATCTGTAAATGCCCAGCTTACAAAAATCTATTCAATGGGAAGAGAAGTTGAAGAGAATCAATGAAGCATCAGAGGAAAGAGCAGTTCTGGGTCAAAGCAATGGAGGGTTGCTGGGGCTTTCTTTTTTCCCCCATCCTATCTGTCGTTAGGGCAGTCAAGGAACCCAGATCTCCTAACTGCCTGGAGCCACCACCTTTCCCAGGCTCGTTTAACCTGGTGACTTTGAGGTGTCACTCAGACTTGGTAAGGAAACTTGACATCTGGGCTGGCTTGAAACCTTTGCTGGGGTTAAGAAAAGCAAATGTGAAAGGATAAGAGCAGGTCCCTGCCCCCGGTTGCTGTCCACGTGCAAGGGCAGGCAGTTTTCGACCCAGGATGTGATGTTCTCTGAAGGCTTTTCCTTGGTGTGCACTCCTCCCAGAGACTGTGCCTTGGAAGTGGGTGGCTGGTGGCTGTGAAATGGCCCAAATGGGCACACAGGAGCTCAGGGAGCAGCACTCAGGAGTGCAGCAGTGTGGTTCATAGATTCACAGATTGCATTGGGTGGGAAAGGAATCTCAAAGGTCATCTTAGAATTGTAGAATCACAGAATTGTCAGGGTTGGAAGGAACCTCAAGGATCATCCAGTTCCAACCCCCCTGCCAGGGGCAGGGACACCTCACACTACATCAGGCTGCTCAGAGCCACATCCAGCCTGGCCTTCAAAACCTCCAGGGATGAGGCTGCCACCACCTCCCTGGGCAACCTGTGCCAGTGTCTCACCACCCTTGTGGTGAAGAACTTATTCTTAACATCCAATCTGAATCTATCCATTTCTAGTGTTGTTCCAACCCCAGTGCAGTCAACAGGGACACCTCCAACTCCATCAGGCTGCACAGGGCCACATCAAGTCTGATCTTGAATGTCATCTGATATGGGGCTTCAACCACATCCCTGGGCAGCCTCTTCCAGTATCGCACCTCTCATCGTGCAAAACTTCCTCCTGATGTCCAACCTAAATCTTCCCTGCTCCAGATGCAAACCATTGCCCCTCTGCCTATCCCCACAGGCCCTTCTAAACAGTCCCTCCCCAGCTCTCCTGTAGACCCTCAGATACTGGAAGGCTGCTCTAAGGTCTCCCTTGAGCTTTCTCTTCTCCAGGCTGAACAGCCCCAACTCTCTCAGGCTGTCCTCACAGCAAAAGTTCTCCAGCCCTCTGATCATCTTTGTGGCCTCCTCTGGACACACTCCAGCAGCTCCATATCTTTCCTATGTTGAGGACTCCAGAGCTGGACGCAGCACTGCAGGTGAGGTCTCAGCAGAGCAGAGGGGCAGGATCCCCTCTCTCCATCTCTGGCCACACTGCTTTGGATGCAGCCCAGGCTGCCATTGGCCTTCTGGGCTTCAAGTGCTAATTGCAGGCTCCTGTCCAGCTTCTCATCCAGCAGCTCACCCAAGACTTTGTCTTCAGGGCTCTCCAAGCCAGCAGCCTTACCTCTCCCAACCCACACATGCATCCAGACTGTTGTTAGCTTCAAGCACCAGCAAGAGACCTACCTTAAGCGAGTTTGACTCCCCTTCTTTGTAACGAGCTGCAGTTAGAAGCGAAGTGAATTAAATCAGCAGACACTTTGCACCACTGTTTAAGCTAATTCAAACACCTGAGTAAGTCTCAAACCCATTATCAGGCACTAGAAGCCATCACTGTTTCAGGATAGCACCAAAACACATTAGACAGGCCCAGCTGGGCACAAAACTTTGTCTTTGGAACTCACTGATGTTTTCAAAGCCCCCTCCACCTCTCCCCCCCCCAAAAAAGTCTTGCACTAAACAAGCTGGTGCAGAGTGGAAATTGTAACACACTGTGTTTGATCTCCCATTTAATGTAATGAGGCTTCACTGGAGGCAACCAAAAAAAAAAAAACCACCATGAAGAAGAGGGGGAAAAAATTAATCAAAATCCTATGTGAATTTATTTATGGATCACAAAAAATGTTTCGAGCATATCCAAGACATGGTGGAGGGATAAAGTTAGATGAAGTTAGGATTTATCTCGATTACCTAACCTGGCATTAAAATCCTTTCCACTGATCAGCAAACAGAGGGATAAAAAGATTTCAGAGACATTATGTAGGTTTGGAATAATTCCCAGTCCGGGTTCCTATAACAAGAGGAATTGTGGGAGGAATACAAATATTAATCAGAAGAAAAGGTTCTAAATTGGGAAAGCGCTCTGGCAATGAGACAAAAGTCTAAGTCATTAGTGTAACAACCTCTAATCCCTATCAGAGCAGCCAGTCTCATGACAGAGATGGACGTGAAAATGGCTTTCTCCATAAATATTTCAGGTTTTGATTAATTCCAAGGCTCCATGGCCGGACGTAACAAATATGTTGTGAAACGTATCGTGGCAAAACAGAGACGGGTGGCTCCACAGCCCAACACAGGGAGGGGAAAAAAACCACCAAACAACCCAGAAAACTCATTTTCTAGGAAAGGGAGAAACACAGTTGAAAGCTGTTCCCTTCTTAACTCAGTGCAAAAAAAAAAGGAGAAAAAAGAAGAAAAAAAAATTCCCCTGGTGCCCAAACTCTTTCAAGTAACTTCTGCCCCCATAAGGCAAACCTCTCTAATTAAGTCCAGAGCCATGCTACTGTGTTGACCCTGATTTCCATTGGCAGCTCCCTGACAGGCACCAAAATACCTTATTAATTTGGGGCTTTTTCCCCCCAGGGATAGCTGTTCTGATTTCTAACCAAAATATATACACACACACACACACACACACACATATATATGTATGTATATATATGTATACACACACATACATATATATATACTATATATACACATATAATATATATAATTTTAATACATATATATTTTAATACATATATTTCTATATGTATACAATTGGATATATAGAGAACTAAATACATATATTTATATATCTACACCCACAGCCAATCACATCCTGGGCGGCAGCAAGAGAAGCGCAGCCAGCAGGGCCAGGGAAGGGATTCTCCCCCTCTGCTCCACTCTGCTGAGACCACAGCTGGAGCACTGAGTCCAGTTCTGGAGCCTCTATTACAAGAAGGAGCTGGAGGTGCTGGAAGGTGTCCAGAGAAGGGCCAGGAGGATGAGCAGAGGGCTGGAGCTGCTCTGCTCTGGAGACAGACTGAGGGAGTTGGGGTTGTGCAGGCTGGAGAAAAGAAGGCTTCAAGGAGACCTTCTTGTGGCCTTCCAGTATCTGCAGGGGGCTACAAGAAAGCTGGGAAGGGACTTTTGAGAGTGTCAGGGAGTGATAGGACTGCTGAGACCACACCAGGAGCACTGTGTCCAGTTCTGGAGCCTCTACTACAAGAAAGATCTAGAGGTGCTGGAAGGTGTCCAGAGAAGGGCCATGAGGATGAGCCATGAGGGCTGGAGCTGCTCTCCTGTGAGGGAGTTGGGGCTGTGCAGTCTGGAGAAAAGAAGGCTCCCAGGAGACGTTCTCGTGGCCTTCCAGTATCTGCAGGGGGCTACAAGGAAGCTGGGGAAGGACTTTTTAGGGTGTCAGGGAGTGATAGGACTGGGGGAATGGAGCAAAACTAGAAATGGGTAGATTCAGATTGGATGCTAGGAAGAAGTTGTTCCCCATGAGGGTGGTGAGAGACTGGTACAGGTTTCCTAGGGAGGTGGTGGCAGCCTCATGCCTGGAGGTGTTTGCAGCCAGGCTGGAGGTGGCTGTGAGCAACCTGCTGCAGTGTGAGGTGTCCCTGCCCATGGCAGGGGGGGTGGAACTGGCTCAGCCTTGAGGTCCCTTCCAACCTCAACAATTCTATGACTCTACGATTCTATGGTATTTTTATAGATATATAAAATATTTTTTATATATATATCTAATGTATATGTTTTTATATATATATATATATATATATATATATATATATATAAATTAAATAAATAAGTCACTATTTTCTAGGTCAGGAGAGGCAAGAAATGCTGGGAACAGTCCCCCCCGGTCACAGAATTTGCAGCGGAGCATCAAGCAATAAGCTCAAAGTCCTGCTATGGTGACAAGTACTCATGTAAAGCAGATCATCCCTATCCAGAGACTGAAGAACATACATATGCATACCAAAGCTCTCAGATTACTCACAGCACTCTCCTGTGTGGGTTTTTTTTTTTTTTCCTTATTTATTTGCATGTAATTACAAATCTTTGCCTTTCAGAGCCTGTGCCAGCCTGAGAAGCTCCTTGTGACAGCCCCACGGCTCGGAGAGCGAGCGCAGCTGCGCTGGGGTTGGATCGAGGTGGGTCCCAGGTAAAGAACAGCCCTGTCTGGGGAAAAGTGGGGTTTAAGCAACCCCAATCTCCAACCCAGGTTTCTAGGCAGCCTGATTGTGAGCAAACACTGCAAGCAATCCGTTTTGGAATGGATTTAAGCTTGACCTTACTGTGGCCTTCCAGTACCTGAGTGGGGGTACGAGAAAGCTGGGGAGGAATTTTCTAGTGATAGGATGAGAGGTAATGGCTTTGGGCTGGAAGAGGGCACATTGAGACTGGAGATTAGGAAGACATTTTTTCCAGTGAGGGTGGGGAGACATTGGAACAGGTTGCCCAGGGAGGTTGTGGATGTCCCCTCCCTGGAGGTGTGCCAGGCCAAGTTGGATGAGGTCTTGAGCAACCTGGTCTGGTGGGAGGTGTCCCTGTCCATGACAGGAAGCTTGGAACTAGATGATTTTTAAGGTCCCTTCCAACCCAAACCATTCTGTGATTCTGTGAAAAGGCTCCTCAGGGAGGTGGTTGAATCCCCATTCCATGACATTTTAAAGGACACAGAGATGTGGGACATGGTTTAGCACCAGGCTTGGTGGAGTTACATAATGGTTGGACTCAATGATCTTAAAGGTCTTTTCCAACCAAAACAATCCTATGGTCCTATAAAAGGGACTGGGGACAGAGGCGGGTGAGAGCTGCTTAAGTCTCATACTGCCACTGCAAGAGACACACTCATGGTGATGATCTTTGGTTGAGGTGGTTAATAAAGCAGGATTTTCATGCAGGAGCAGGAGACTGGAGTGTTTTTCCGCTAGGCTCATGGACACGAGGCTCAAGTTGTTCTGGAAGAGGCCAGTGCTACCTCAGTCAGCAACAGCAACTCCCTCCAGCACTTGCACATCCTTACAGATGATTCACAACCTCATAGAACAGCTCAAGTTAGATAGGAACCTCAGAGATCCTCTACTCCAACCCCCCTGCCATAGGCAGGGACACCTCTCAACTAGACTCAGCTGCTCAAGGACTCATCCAGCCTGGCCTTGAACACTTCCAGGGAGGAGGCATCCACAGCCTCCCTGGGCGATCTGTTCCAGACTCTCACCACTCTCAGACTGAAGAGCTTCTTCCTAAGCTCCAGTCTAACCCTACTTTCCCTCAGCTTCCAACTATTCCCCCCTTGTCCTGTCTCTAGACACCCTCACAAGAAGTCCCTCTCCAGCCTTCCTATAGGATCCTTTCAGGTGCTGGAAGGCAGCTCCGAGGTCCCCCCAGTATCTTCTCTTCTCCAGGCTGAGCAACCCCAGCTCCCTCAGCCTGTCCTCATAGCAGAGGTACTCCAGCCCTTTCACTTTGAGCTGATGAATAGTTCCTAACTTAATTAAAAACAAAACCACAAACCTGATCCCCAAAGTACTAAATGGATTTTACCACCTTGCAGCTCAGCACGCTTTGCAATAAAGGATGGAAAAGTTGCCATCAAATTCACCCTCGTTTAAAGGTTTCCACTTCTGGTGTTATTAGGGGCTTCTTATGCAATACTGAAGTGTATTTTAAAGACAGCTGCATTAGATTCCAATTTTGCTTTCAAGGAGTGCTACCAATCTAATTAAATCATCGTTCTCAGAGTTTGCACCCTGCAGATGAGCAATGCCTCTCTTGCAGAGTACACCGAGTCCTTCCGAGGTGTGTGGAGCCAACTTCGTGGCTGCTTCAAGAGCACAGCAAATGCCTGCAACCACTTAAGAGCCAGGTGGAAACACCCTGGGGACAGCCAGTGGAAGAACTCAAAACAAGTAAAAGTCTTTTTCTCAAGCAGGAAACTAAAAAAGAAGATATAGCCACAGAAAATGGAAAACGAGAAGAGGGCTGAAAGAGGAAAGTTTGGGACCACTCTGCATAGCTTTATGCTAAACTAAACATATCCACATTCATAATTCACCTCTCCCCCTACAGTGGAGAGCTGGACATGTTCCCCACATAGAATCACAGAATCATTGAATGGCTTAGGTTAGAAGGGACCTCAGTGATCATCTCCTCCAACCCCCCCTGCCATAGGCAGGGACAACTCTCAACCAGACTCAGCTGCTCAAGGACTCGTCCAACCTGGCCTTGAACACCTGCAGGGAGGGGGCATCCACAGTCTGCCTGGGCAATTTATTCCAGCATCCCACCACCCTTGTACTGAAGAACTTCTTCCTCAGCTCCAGTCTAACCCTACTCTCCCTCAGCTTCAAACCCTTGTCCTGGCTCTAGACACCCTCACAAAAAGTCCCTCTGCAGCCTTTCTGTAGGATACTTTCAGGTGCTGGAAGGCAGCTCTAAGGCTCCCCCAGAGTTTTCTCTTCTCCAGGCTGAACAACCCCAGCTCCCTTAGCCTATCCTTATTACAGAGGTGCTCCAGCCCTTGGATCATCCTTGTGGCCCTCCTCTGGACTTGCTCCAACAGCTCTGTATCTTGTTATCTTTTTCTCTGAGACAATGCATCCAAAGTGACCATATTTGTGTCATTATTGATGGCATTCAAGGTCACAACTGCAGCTTCAGCAGTGACTGAAACACTGCTGATCAGTGAAACTCAGGCAGTTTGGAGAGAGCAAGATAAACATGGCTGGATGTGCTGGTCAGCAATTTAAGTCTTCAGAACCACAAGAGTCCAGTAAGGACCAGACATAGTCAATGCCTGATTTCAAGCCCCAGGCAGGAGTGTAACCAGCACCAAGCCTTGGGAACTGCTGTACTGCTGGTGGCTTCTAGGATTTCCTTTGTTCAGTCAGCTCTGAGGTGCCGAAGATCAGGAGCTAGGAACACTGCCTCTTGTTTCCATGTTCTGGACACATCCTGTGCTAATGGCTATTGCTTGCTGGCTGTCATCAGCCTCCCTCACAGATTGCATTGGTGGGAAGAGACCCCCAAAGGTTAACCTGTCCAGCCCCCTGCAGTCAGCAGGGACATCTCCAACTACATCAGGCTGCCCAGGGCCACATCAAGACTGATCTTGAACGTCTCCAGGGATGGGGCCTCATCCAAATCTCTGGGCAACCTGTTCCAGAGTCTCACCACTCCTTGCACAGCCTGGATTTGTTCTTGGGGTTGCCCCAACCCAGGTGCAGTACCTTGCCCTTAGCCTTGCTGAACTTCAAGGTGCTGGCTTTTGCGTCTGTCCTGATACCATTCCGTCCTCATCCCCTTTCCATGGGTGGAACTCAGATTGAAAAGCATCAATTCAGAGCTGGAGTTAAGCAATAGACTTCCCAGATTGACACCTACAGGTAGAAACCTAAATTTAGGTGTCTCAAGCTCCAAGCTAAAGAACTCCCACCCCTCCTTTTTCGCTCCGTTTTATTCTTGATGAAGACAGGATGAAGAGCACCGCACACATTAATCAATACGTGGGTTTGCCAAACATTTATACAGTGACATAATCACATAATGGTGTTTCTTTCTTTCCCTTTTTTCTTATTCTTTCCCCCCCCACCACCACCACCCTCCTTCACTAAAATTTTCTCTCATTCAGGTTGAATTTGCAATCGCCGTGGTCACCAAATTGCTGTTTCTGCAGAGTTATCCCACGGCAACTCTATTTCTGAGTGATAATAACATAATCATAGAATGCTTTAGGTTGGAAGGGACCTTTAAAGGTCACATCCAGCCTAACCACCCTGCAGCCAGCAGGGACATCTGCAGCTAGAGCAGGTTGCTCAGAGCACCAACCAACCTGACCTGGAATGGTTCCGGGGATGGGGCAGCGAACGTCTCTCTGGGCAACCTGGGCCTGTGTTTCACCCCCCTCACAATAAAGAATTTCTCCCTTCTCTCCACTCTACATCCCTCTCTTTCAGTTCAAGTCATCACCCCTTGTCCTGTTACAAGAGGCCCTGCTCAAAAATCTGTCCCCAGCTTTCTGATCAGCCCTTGAAGCACTCAAAGGCCACCAGAAGGTCTCCCTGGAGCCTTCTCTTCTCCAGGCTGAACAACCCCAACTCATATCAGAGGGCATCCAGCATTGCTGTGGCCTCCTCTGGCCCTGCTCCACCAGGTCCCTGTCTGTGCTGAGCTGAGGACTCCAGAGCTGCCCCAGCACTGCAGGGGTGATCTCAGCAGAGCACAGCAGAGAGGCAGAATCCACTCCCTGCCCCTGGTGCTGAGGATCAGCAGGATGTGATTCCATAACTGCATAACCATAACACATCAATGAATATGGATGTGCCCAGACAAACCACTTTGCATTTATTTAGCATTGACTTTCACATACCATTTCTGACACAGTCACTCACTGCCATGAGAACCATCTGCCTCTCTTCTCAGGGTCAGATTTGACTATCTCAGCTAATTTTGTGCCATCCACAAACCTTGCCACCACAACACTCAGCCCCCCTCTTTGCATATCATTTGTAAGGAGATCAAAAAGCACACCTCCTAAATCAGACAGCTGCATGCCTGAGATGTAGAATTCCTTCCACTGGGGAAAAAAACTGAGCTTTCCTCCAACTTTTTGTCCCATTTTGTCTCTATCATATTTACTTACCAGAGGACATCTTATTATCAACAAGGCCAAATGCCAGGTTCTGCACTTGGGCCACAATAACCCCAAGCAACACTACAGGCTTGGGGCAGTGTGGCTGGAAAGCTGCTGGCAGAAAGGGACCTGGGGGTGCTAATGGACAAGCAGCTGAAGAGGAGGCAGCAGTGTGCCCAGGTGGCCAAGAAAGCCAAAGGCATCCTGGCTGGGATTAGAAATGCTGTGTCCAGCAGGAGCAGGGAGGGGATTGTCCCCTGGGACTCAGCTCTGGGGAGGCCACACCTCGAGTGTTGTGTCCAGTTTTGGGCACCTCAATGCAAGAGAGATGTGGAGGGGCTGGAGCCAGGGCAGAGGAGGGCAAGGAAGCTGGGAAGGGCCTGGAGAATAAATCTGACGAAGAGCAACTGAAGGAGCTGGGGATTGTTAGTTTGGAAAAGAGGAGGCTGGGGGAGACCTCAGTGCTCTCTACAGCTCTCTGAAAGGAGGTTGCGGAGAGCCTGGTGCTGGTCTCTTCTCACAGGTAATCAGTGATAGAACAAGAGGGAATGGCCTCAAGCTGTGACTGGGTAGGTTTAGACTGGACAGTAGGAAAAAAGTGGCCAGGTGTTGGAATGTGCTGCCCAGGGAGGTGGTGGAGTCGGCAGCCCTGGATGTGTTTAAAGGTGGTTTGGATGTGGTGCTTGGGGATCTGGTTTAGGGGGGAGCCTTGTAGAGTAGGGTTAGTGGTAGGACTTGGTGATCCTGAATGTTCCTGTGATTCTGTGATGTCATCTTAACTACCCAAAGAGTCTTTGCAGAAAGACTTACTGCCGTTTGTTTGGGAAGCCCATGCCCCCTGTACCAGCTACATCAGCCTTACCCACAAGCTTGTTGACATCCTCAAAGGGTTCAGATAGATTTACAAGCCATGGTCTCCTTCTGGAAGGACTGTAATGACTTCTCCCAGATAAATCACATTTATGAAATTGTCTATGGGTTCTCTTCTTTATTATTGTAGCTTTTTGCCCAGTTGTTCAGTTTGGAAGTGAGATTTACTGATCTGTGGGGTTTCCACATTTCTCCCGGAGTTCTCTTCCTCAAGGCTGGAGACACATTCCATCCTTCTTGCAGCGTGGTCAACTTAAATGACACTTTTCATGCTACATTTAGCTCTCTCTTAATCTAGTGTTGGAGGTCTTGCAGGACTCTTGATTGAGTATCATCTCATCTCGGTGCTTTCTTACCCTTCATTTTTATTGATTCCTTCCCAAATGTCCTCTGCTGAAACTTCATTTAGGGATAATTCCTCATTGCTCTCCCCTGCTTCACCACTAATGTACCCCTTCCCCAGCCTTCCTCTATAATTTGTTCCCCATTATTACAGTTTCCCAGCCTTCTGCCAAGTATTTTTGAGACATTTATTATGTCAATAACTTCCTTTAAAAATCAGCCAGCCTAAGTTCAACCTCTTTTAGGCTCCAGACCTGCAGCATTTGTATAGATATATTTCCACATTATTTCTATTGATCTGGTTGCCCATTTTTCATGGGGCCTACTTAAGCTGGGACTTTAATTGCTGAGCCCATTCTTTGCTATTTCCTTCCTCAATGTTATTGATTGCAGTTCCTTCCATCTTCATAGATTCATAGATTCATAGAATGGTTTCAGTTGGAAGGGACCTTGAGCATCATCCAGTTCCAACCCCGCCTGCCATGGACAGGGACACCTCTCACCAGCCCAGGTTGCTCAAAGCTTGAACAGTTCCAGGGAGAGGGCATCCACAACCTCCCTGAGCAACCTGTTCCAGTGTCTCCCCACCCTCACTGTGAAGACTTTCTTCCTAATCTCCAGTCTCAAACTCCCCTGCTCAAGCTTAGAGGTGATCCCTGTCATCCTATCACTACAAGCCCTTGGGGGCTGGGGGGAAGTCCCTTCCTGGCTTTCTAATTCCAGGCAGAGAGGGACCTGGGGGTACCTAGGTCTATGGTAGGCTGAACATGAGCCTGCAGTGTGCCCAGGCAGCATCCTGGCCTGCTTCAGGAACAGTGTGGCCAGCAGGAGCAAGGAGGTCATTCTGTCCCTGTACACTGCACTGGTTAGGCCACACCTTGAGTCCTGTGTCCAGTTCTGGGCCCCTCAGTTTAGGAAGGAGGTTGACTTGCTGGAGTGTGTCCAGAGAAGGGCAACAAAGCTGGGGAGAGGTTTGGAATACAAGCCCTATGAGGAGAGACTGAGAGAGCTGGGGTTGCTTAGGCTGTAGACAGCTGGGGGCTGGTCTCTTCTCCCAGGCAATCAGCACCAGAACAAGAGGACACAGTCTCAAGCTGCACCAGGGGAGGTTCAGACTGGATGCTAGGAAGAAATTCTTCACAGAGAGAGGGATTGGCCATTGGAATGGGCTGCCCAGGGAAGTGGTGGAGTCGCCATCACTGGAGGTGTTCAGGAGGAGACTTGATAGGGTGCTTGGTTGCATGGTTCAGTTGATTAGGTGGTGTTGGATGATAGGTTGGACACGATGATCTTGAAGGTCTCTTCCAACCTGGTTTATTCTATTCTATTCTATTCTATTCTATTCTATTCTATTCTATTCTATTCTACTCTACTCTACTCTATTCTATTCTATTCTACTCTATTCTACTCTACTCTATTCTATTCTACTCTATTCTATTCTACTCTACTCCTATTCTATTCTATTCTATTCTATTCTATTCTATTCTATTCTATTCTATTCTAATCCTCCTTACTTACAAGAATTTCCTTCCTCCTCTGGAAGAGGAGTGGCACTCTTCACCCATGTGCTGCTGTTGATTTGGTGACTTCCCACAACTGTCAGCCATAAAAAATCCCTCATTGCTTCTGCATGCTTAAACCCTCGTTTACAATCTAGTTTCACTTTGATTTATACAGCTTATCTCTGCCTGTTAAAAAAAACCACACACACACACCACCTCACCAAGGGCTGGAAATCTGCTTGTCTGCTGCTCTGACAATTTATAACGCTGATTCCCCTTCCACAGTGTCTTTCCTCCTCCCTTGTCAGTGCCCACGTCGTTCCCCACACCAGCTCCCCGTGTCCCGACTCACTCTGCCCCCCGTGTCCCGCTTCCCACCTCGCTGTGTGTCCACTGAAGGCCACGACAGCACTGCAGCAGAACAATATAATAAATAAATGAGGCTTCCTGCCTCCCAGATTTTAATAATACATTTCCTCAACACCTCCCAGCGTGAGACTTGTGTGATTGCTCATTCATGTTTAATTTGTCATGTTCTCTAATTCCCATATCTTTTGCTGGCACGCTTCAGGCAGGCAGGCAGAGCTTTTCTGGCATTGTGGCGCTTGTTCCCTCCTTCATATGCACTCCCAGCTTCATCACAGGGAATGGCTGAGAGACCTGGGGCTGTTGAGACTGGAGAAGAGCAGACTAAGAGGAGATCTTCTCAAGGAAAGGGCAAATGTCAAGAGGCTGGGGCCAGACTGTTGTCAGTGGTGCCCAGGGACAGCACCAGGGGCAACAGGCACAAAATGGAAGCCAGGAGGTTCCATCTGGAGAGGAGGAGAACGTTGTTTGGTGTGAAGGTGCTGGAGGCCTGGAGCAAGCTGCCCAGGGAGGTTGTGCAGTCTCCTTGTGTGGAGAGATTCCAATCCCCCCTGGGCATTGTGCTGCTGGGCAAGCTGCTGTGGGTGCCCTGCTTGAGCAGTGGGGTGGACTGGATGAGCTGCAGAGGTCCCTTCAAACCCTCACTGTGCTGGGATTCTAGGATTCTGCTAGATGTAGCACACAGCACTGGTTTCTTTTTCTTTCAAACTGTTGAGAATGGCTTAGGTCAGAAAGAACCTGAGATCATCTACTCCCAGCTCCCTGCCACGGGCAAGGACACCCCTCAGCTAGACTCAGCTGCTCAAGGCCTCATCCAGCCTGGCCTTGAACACCTCCAGGCAGAAGCCATCCACGACCTTCAATGTGCACTTTGGTTTATCCACAACTTTTATGAGTGAGCTCTTTATTAAATCATATAGGTCATAGAATCACAGAACATTAGGGGGTTTGGAGGGGACCATCCAGTCCAACCCTCCTGCCAGAGCAGGATCACCTAGAGTAGGTCACACAGGAATGCATCCAGGCAGGTCTTGAATGTCTCCAGAGGAGGAGACACCAACTAAAAGACCAAACAGAACTGGGCACAGAACATACACTAGCAGGACTCCATTCAAAAGAGCCTCCCAGGCTGCACCATTGCCACCCACATTACTGCAGCATTAAGTACCTTCCAAATAGTGAACCTCAAGCTATGAACTGCACTGGGCTTGCCAGGACAATGATTTGGCTGTGGCCTCCATCATTCCTCTCTGGATCCAGACTAGAGCCCACAGGGAGGGAGGGCTGCCGGCTGGCTGGAGTATTTTGAGCCCACTGTTGGCCATCTTTGCTGGAAGCCCACTCAGAGCCTCTGGTGGTGGCAGTATGTGAATGTGCCTGCACGCAGGCAATTAATCTCAGTGCCCCAGGAAGCACTGCCTGTCCTAGGCTTGTACAACACAGCCATGCACTACAGGAAGGGCTGCAACATATGGTCTCTCCCTTCCACAGAAACAAGGTAAGTGCCTCAACCCAGCCAGAAACCCTGGGCTCACTGATACAGACCATATTTCTTTAGTCTGCTTCTGAGAGAATCATGTGGAACAGTTTCAAAAGCTTTCCTAAAGCAAAATATGTCCCATCTGCTGCCTCCTCTTCATCTACTAGGCATTATTTTCTCCAAGACAGAAATTAGAGTGAGACCAGAGGATTTATTCGTGGTAAATCTATGGGGTTTGGGGTTTTTTTCCCTCTTTTCCTTTCTATCTTCTCTTGGCTTTAAATTGATTGTGTAATATATTTTTACCTTTTTTTTCCCCCTCACTTAAGAGTGGATTTTAATTCCCTGCTTTCCCCTTTGCACATAAGTGAACTGTGGTTGCCTTTTCTCTTGGGCTCAGTGATCTCACCTGCCTGAGAGAGCTTCCAGGGTAGTCACTAATGCTCCAGTAATTGCTTCAGCTACTTCTTCATTGCCCACATGGCTCTCACAGCACACACCCACAGCAGTCTGAGGCCAGAGCTTCCAATCTGGGGAAACAAAGAGAGAAGAAATATAAGGCACAAACCCAGGGCAGAAGGACTTGGGGGACTAGGTCAAGCTCAGACTGCTTCCCTTGCTCTCACCTTCAAGGAGGCTCAGCACAGCACAGCATTAGCATGGCAGAAGGCTGCCTTCCAGCTGAGGCAAAGCAAGCTGACAGCTCCAGGAAGGCTGTGTCTGAAAAGACATTTTCAGCTGAGAACTTTAGGTCTGCTGCACTGATGGGAATTTAAACACCAAGCACATCCCGGCAGCCACACAGCTGATGACAGAGATGTGCTGACTTCTAGGCAGAAGATGAAGAGGTCTTTTATGAGACACCTGGGTGGAAGCTAGAAAGAGCTGGGGAGGAGCATGAGGTCCCACTGCATGTCACAAATGTAAAGGGAAATGCAAGTGAAAAGATCCTGGAAGGCAAAGTCAGGCTGCTGGCTAGAAGATTTAGCCCCAGGGTACTGCTGACAGTTTGTCTGAAATCCTTCCAGTTAGAGACACAACTCCAATTAGGCAGAGGGGAAGCCGATGCTATCTGGAGGTGATGGTCTCCATCAAAAGTCAAGAGTGAAATCAGACTTCTCACAGGGAAAACACACATGATGTGCTTCATTAAGAGGGAGCTAGGGGAAATCTGTCACAAGCTAAGGCAAACAGATTGCTAAGGGGTTGGGAAAACAAAAACTACTCTGTTTATCCAGCTAGTTCAGAGAAAAAGCTTAGTACAGGGACACTTCACAGGTGACAATTCATTATATCAGCATGAGATTGGACTCCAAGAAGCTAAACAAAAGTGCCCTTGCAAGGGAGAGCTAGAAATGCATGGATACAAAAATGGGGAGGGGGTACATTTAAATAAATAAATAAATAAATAAATAAATAAATAAATAAATAGGTTAGCTAAAGTAAAACACAGGTCATAAAATCAGATTTTGACACAGCAGAGAACAGTAAATGCCAGTGCCAAACCCTACACTACACCATAGCATGGGAGTTGGATTAGATGAGTGCTGGAGCATCTCCCCTATGGGGTCAGGCTAAGAGAGTTGGGGCTGTTCAGCCTGGAGTAAGAGAAGGCTCCAGGGAGACCTTAGAGCAGCCTCCCAGTACCTGAAGGGGGCTATAGGAGAACTGGGGAGAGACTTTTGACAAGGGCTTGTAATGATAGATGAAGAGAGAATGGATTGAAGCTTGAGGAGGTCAGATTTAGACTGGAGATTAGAAAGAAATTCATTCCAGTGAGGTTTGGGAGACACTGAAACAGGTTGCCCTGGGAGGCTGTGGCTGCCTCCTCCCTGGGGGTGTTGAAGGCCAGGCTGGATGAGGCCTTGAGCAACCTGGGCTGGTGAGAGGTGTCCCTGCCCATAGCAGAGACTTGAAACTGGATGATCTTTAAGGTCCCTTCCAATCCAAACCATTTTATGAATCTCTGAATCTATGAACCTTAAAAGGTTTCTTCCAACCCAAAGAATTCTATGATTCAATGTGGCCATAAACTCCAGAAAAGAGAGTATAAGTCATAAAAAGGGAGAGAATATTTTCTTACATCAAAGAAAATGTTTTAAGGGAAATCTTGTCAGCCTCCAATTCTTACTGGCAAAGCCTATAGCCTGGCAGTAAGGATGTAAATATATGAGCAGAGTCATCCCATCAGTCACCAGAGGAAGAAGACAGAGTGCTTAATGTTGAGAGGTGAAATACTAAACATGGGCACCTCTATTATTCATAAATAAATCAGTTTAAGGGCACAAAGGGAGAGGGAGGAAAAGACATTAAAAAGAAGGGTAAAGAACCCATTTCCTAAGGGGCCTCCAAGAAAGCTGGGGAGGGACTTTTTAGGGTGTCGGGGAGTGATAGGACTGGGGGGGATGGAACAAAACTAGCAATGGGGAGATTCAGATTGAATGTTAGGAGCAAGTTCTCCAGTCTGAGGGTGGTGAGATACTGGAACAGGTTGCCCAGGGAGGTGGTTGAGGCCCCTTCCCTGGAGGTTTTTGCAGCCAGGCTGGATGTGGCTGTGAGCAGCCTGAGGAGTCCCTGCCCATGGCAGGGGGGTTGGAACTGGCTGATCCTTGAGGTCCCTTCCAACCCTGACAATTCTATGACTCTACGATTCTATAAACACCGCTTTTTGAGAGCTGTTAGATCCTGAACATCCACCAGGACAGGCTGCTCTCTGCTTGCCATTATGCAAGGCACAAGAGGAAGCAGCTGAAAAAGAGGCAGTCGATGAAGTGACTGAGAGTCTGAGCTGCTCTGACAGAACAGAAAGCTCTAGCTCGGAGTGCAACGGTTATGACTTTGCAGGTCTAAATGGGCCAGGAGGCTCACCACAAACACTCAAGGTAAAAGCGTGATAAAAGAGGAGAAGTGGTTAGAAATAAAGAAGCTGTTGGACCTCTGGGTACAGCACTGAAACCCCCCCAAGTCTATCTCATTCTGATGCTCGCATTTAAAGCTGGTGAAAGATTAGTTCGGGGGCAGAAAAGGGCCATAAAAGGTGGGGGGGAGGGAGGGGGGAAAGGATATGAGGAGAGAAGAAGATGTAACTGGGAAACTTCAACAGCTCAATTGTGGGGCTCTTCCATAAACACCTTCACAAGGGGGAAATATCAAGCAGCACTTTTTAATCTAGCGGAGACAGAAGAAAGACTAAGGGCTGAAAAATGAAAGTGATTCAAAGCAGAAATGAAACGCACATTTTTTAACAGCACTGATGATTAAATTTGGGAACAAACTACCACCTGAAGTGATGGATTTGGCAACTCTTGACATCTGGAACATATGTTCCTGTGAAAAGTTCAAGTTTTGATAAATAAGATTTTTTTCCTTTCTTTTTTTTTTTTTTCCTAGCTTTTTCCTTTCTTTTTTTTCCCCTTTTTCTTTCCTTTTTTTCTTTTTACTTTCTTTTTCCTTTTTTTCTTTTTTTTCTTCCATTTTTTGTCTTTTTTTCCTTTCTTTCATTTTTCTTTTTTCCTTTCTTTTCATTAATTTTCTTTTTTCTTCCTATTTCCTTCTCTCCTTTTTTGCTTCTTTTTAGTTTGCTTTTCTTTTTTCTTTTTCTTTTTCTTTTTTCCTTCTTTTTTACATTTTTCTTCCTTTTTTCTTTTCTCTTTTCTTTTTCCTTTTTTAATTCTTTTTCTTTCTCCTTTTTTAATTCTTTTTCTTTCTTTTTTTCCTTCTTTTTTCTTTTTCCCCTTCATTTTTCTGTCTTCTTTTCTTTCTTTGTTCTTGCTTTGTTCTTTCTTTGTTCTTTCTTTTTTCTTTCTTTTTTTCTTTTTTCTTTCTTTTTTCCCTTCATTTTTCTGTCTCCTTTTCTTTCTTTGGTCTTTCTTTGTTCTTTCTTTTTTTCTTTCTTTTTTCTTTCTTTTTTCTTTTTTCCCTTCATTTTTCTGTCTCCTTTTCTTCCTTTGTTCTTGCTTTGTTCTTTCTTTCTTTTCTTTCTTTTTATTTCTTTTTCCTTTCTTTTTTCTTTTTTCCCTTCATTTTTCTGTCTCCTTTTCTTTCTTTGTTCTTGCTTTGCTCTTTCTTTTTTCTTTCTTTTGCTGTCTCATTTTCTTTCTTTTATTCTTTCTTTTTTCTTTCTTTTTCCCCCCATTCTTTTTCCTTATATTTCTTTCTTTTTTTTTTTTTTTTTAATCTTTCTTTTTCCTTTTTTACTTCTTGGAAAGCAATTTTGCCAGAAATTTTTCAGCCACTGTTCAGGTTTCTTGTCTAGACGAGCCAAAGAAACAGCTTCAGACACTAAAAGCTGGCCAAAATTATAATTAGAAGCAGAAGAATGGAATTGCTCAATAAGGATCAAGATACAGTAAGAGCTAATTCACAGATTCACAGAATGGTTGAGGTTGGAAGGGACCTTAAAGATCATCCAGTTCCAACCCCTTGCCATGGACAGGGACTCCTCCCACCAGTCCAGGTTGCTACTCATCCATCCTGCCCTTGAGCACCTCCATGGAGGGGGCATCCACAACCTCCCTGGGCACTGCTCCAGTAGTCTCACCATGCAGTGTCTGTAATGACAATTTTGTATCACTAATATTTCTGAATTATTTGAACACAGCTTTAAAATAACAACCAGAAGGGAACTGCTTGACATAATCTACTGGAACAGGCTGCTTTTTGACAGCCTCGTTTCAGGCAGGGCCCGTTCCAGGAGAATCCTGCATGGTCAGATGTCGTGGATGCTGAAGCACAGACTGACAAGCAATGAGTACGCCAGCAGCCATGATGTGGATTTGTATCATGGAATCACTGAATCCCAGCATGGTGGGAGTTGGAAGGAACCCCTGGAGATCATCCAGTCCAAGCCCTGCTGCTAAGCAGGGCACTCACAGCAGCTTACCCAGGGGTAAATGGCCAGGAGGGGTTGGAAGCTCTCCAGATTCCACAACCTCTCTGGGCAGCCTGCTCCAGGCCTCCAGCACCCTCACACCAAACAATTTTCTCCTCCTCTTCACATAGAACCTCCTGGGAGCCAGTTTGTGCCCATTGCCCCTTGTCTTGTCCCTGGGCACCACTGAGCAGAGTCTGGCCCCAGCCTTTTGCCCCCCACAGCTCCTTTATCTCTTGCTGAGCATTGCTCAGCGCCCCTCTGGGTCTGCTCTTCTCCAGCTCAACGGCCCCAGAGATCCCAGCCTTTCCTCCTCACAGAGCTGCTCCAGGCCCCTCAGCACCTTTGTAGCCTCTACTGGGCTCTCTCCAGTAGTTCTCTGTCTCTCTTCAACTGGAGAGCTCAGAAATGGACACACACACAGAGGCACTTCACTAGCAGCTTGGGTTTTTAGGTAGAGGTGCTCAGTGGCATTATACCAAGAGTAATCTTTGTAATTGCAATCAAGGCACCAAGAACACTTGTGAGAGAGCTTTTAATGCACTACAGGAATGAAATATGCCACAGAAGGCACCCACAACTTGTAGAGCATCATTAACCACACCACCATCATTAACAAATGTGCCAAGGCAGGCTAGTACATCTGCACATAATTCAAGCAGAGGAGTTGGGCTCCGCTCGGGGCCGGTTGGTTTTAGATTAAAATACTTCAGAAGACTCCTGTTTATCCTGAGCCAATAGAATGTGAAGCATCAGTGAGGAAAAGAGGGGGCAAAAAAACCAACCCCACCCAATATCCTCCTGGGATCTTTCATTGGACTGAGAATTGTGGCACTTCTCAGTAAATGCCAGGCTTATCAGTGTTGTGAGTAAGCATCAGTTAGCTCTCAAACAAGCTGACTCTGTTCATTTTTTTTTCTCTCAGAACTGTATGTAATATTCTCCTGGCAAGGAGCAGCTCATTTAGTAGACTGCAGCACAAATTTGTAAAAGAAGCTTGCCTCAGCTCTGATCAAAAAAAAAAAAAGAAAAAAAGATCCAGAATAGATTAGATGGCTGCAGAGAGATCAGAGGCTCACAGGATGTTAGGGGCTGGAAGGGATCTCTGGAGATCATCCAGTCCAACCCCCCCAGCCAGAGCAGGACCTTAGAATCCAGCACAGGTCGCACAGGAACACATCCAGACAGGGCTGGAAAGGCTCCAGAGAAGGAGACATCACAACCCCTCTGGGGGACCTGTTCCAGTGCTCTGTGACACTCAGAGTGAAGAAGTTCCTCCTCATGTCGAGGTGGAACCTCCGGTGCTGGAGTTTATACCCATTGCCTCTTGTCCTATCTCAGGATGCAAGTGAGCAGAGCCTGTCCCCTCCCTCCTGACCCCCAGCCCTCAGCTATTTATAAACATTTATTAAATCCCCTCTCAGTCTTCTCTTCTGCAGACTAACCAGCCCCAGGGCTCTCAGCTTCTCCTCACAGGGCAGTGCTCCAGTCCTTCAATCACCCTCGTAGCCCTCCCTTGGACTCTCCAGCAGATCCCTGTCCCTCTTGAACTGGGGAGCCCAAAACTGGGTGCAATATTCCAGGTATGGCCTCACCAGGGCGGAGCAGAGTGGGAGGTGAGCCTCCCTCAATCTGCTGGAACACACTCCCCTTCATGCACCTTTGTTTGGAGCCTTTTGGCTACAGTTCCTCTGAAGGCACACAAGAAATTGAGGCTTCTCCCTGTCAGATCGTAACAGCCCCACTAATTGTATGAAAACTTCCTCCTTAATATCTGTTTACCTACTTCAAACTGCATCAGCGGCTTCAAGTGGTATTTTTGACCTGTGAGTGGTTAATGCCATCAATATTTACAAGCTATTTTCATCCCTTTTATAGAGATCCTCGCTTTATTTCCACCGTGCAGCTTTCTCTCTTTTATATTGCTAGACGGGAGCCAGCAGCATCGTGGTGAGGCCTTCATTAGCATTCAAATAAAAATTCATTGTTTGCTGATGTGGTGGGGAGATGAGTTCAGCCTTCAGCCTGTGCTGGTACCATCAGAAGTGTTTACATTCACGCCTATGCTTGGTTTTTCTTTTGACAGAGCAGAACAAAGCACAAGAAAGGCTGCACTGGGTCAGAGCGAAGGTTCCTCTGCTGCACCATCTGGTTTTCAATACAGATGCCTGGGGAAGGAGTTTCAGAACATCCCAGGCATGCAGCAGTGCTTTCTTGGAGTATTATTCTGTTTTCCAACAATATGTGTCTTGGGACCTTTTGAGTCACAATCCTTGGTTTTTACTATTTAACAGGTTATGCTTTAACTTCTCTCCATTAACTTTTGCTGTTACCCCCCGGAGCACAAGTAAACTTTGAGCATCCATAATATCCTGTGGCAAGGGATTTTACAGCTCAATTACAAGTTTTGTAAAGAGCCATCAACCAGATGAAACTGATTTCTAGCTGTTGCTTCAGAAGAGACACTGAAGAGGCTTCTCAGTTCACAGAGAAGGCTGCAAGGGAGATAGATATGAGACTTCCAGCAGCTGGGTCACAACTCCATGAATGCTGAAGGCTTGGGAAAGAGTGGCTGGAAACTGCCTGGTGGAAAAGGATTTGGGAGTGTTTGTCAATAGCCAGCTGAAGATGAGCCAAGGAGTGCCCAGGTGGCCAAGGCAGCCACCAGCATCCTGGCTTGGATCAGAAACAGTGTGGCCAGCAGGACCAAGACAGTGATCATGCCCCTGTACTCAGCACTGGTGAGGCCACACCTTGAGTACTGGGTTTCACTCCAAGAAGGACACTGAGGGGCTGGAGCAAGTCCAGAGAAGGGCAATGAAGATGGGAAAGGTCTGGAGAACAGGGCTGGTGAGGAGCAGCTGAGAGAACTGGGGTGGTTCAGCCTGGAGAAGAGGAGGCTGAGAGGAGACCTCATTGCTCTCTATGCTCCCTGAAAGAAGGCTTGAGCCAGGTGAGGGCAGTTTCTTCTCCAAAGGACCAAGTGGCAGGACAAGAGAAAACAGCCTCAAGCTGCACCAGGGCAGGTTTAGGTTGGATCTTAGGAATAATGTCTTCTCTGAAAGGTTTGTCAAGCCCTGGAACAGGCTGCCCAGGGAGGTGGTTGAATCCCCATCCCTGACAATGTATAAAGCCCACAGAGATGTGGTGCTGAGGGACATGAGGTTTAGCATGAGACTTGGTAGAGCTAGAGAATGGTTGGACTCAACGATCTTTTCCAGCCTAAATGACTCCATGGTTCCGTAGTTCCAAGCTCAGTAGAACTACAACAGGTGGACAGCCCAGGCAGTGACCCTCTAGAGCATTTTTCTACTGTTCTGGCTAGGACATGTGAGTTGCATCTTCAGGTCCCATTCAAGAGCTCTCACAAATAACTGAGCTGAAGTTTCTCACCAGAAGAGCTTTCCCTAACACGCTGGGGTTTAGCCATTTAATTGTTCCTCTCAGAATGCCTCCTCCCTTGCTCAGCACAGACTCCAGTGTGACGGTCTGCAGCTCTCCACTTGGCTCCTGGGGACCTTCTCAGGGATTGCTGTCACATTTACCAGCTTCCAGCCCTCCTGCAGGGAAAGTGATTTAAGTGACAGGTTGCACACTATAGTAGCTCCATAATTGCATATTTGTTTTCCTCTGGAGCTCTTGAGTGATTACCATATGGTCTGGGCAATTTCTGACTCTTCGTCTTATCAATTAGTCCTAAAATGCATTTTATTGTCATTTAATTTCAGACAGTTCCTTACACTTGGTCCCCATAAGTTTGGTTCTCACAGGAGCATAACCTACCTCAACCATAGTGAGCATAAACAAAAGCTTCAGTCTACTTTTCAACCAGAGTTTTCCTCTCTACCAGTCAAACTTTTAGGGACTGATCATCTTCTCCCTACCATCAGGGTCTTGGGTTCAGTTTTGGGCCCCTCAGTCCAAGAAGGAATTTGAGGGGCTGGAGCAGATGCAGGGCAATGAAGCTGGTGAAGCATCTGGAGAACAGGGCTGGTGAGGAGCAGCTGAGGGAGCTGGGGATGTTTGGTCTGGAGAAAAGGAGGCTGAGGGGAGACCTCATTGCTCTCTACATCTCCCTGAAAGGAGGTTGGAGTGAGATGGGAGTCACAGAATGTTAGGGGGTGGAAGGGACCTCCAGAGATCATGAAGTCCAACCCTCCATCCTTTCATCCTTCCATCATCAGTAAATTTGCAGATGACACCAAGCTGGGGGCAGGAGTTGATCTGCTGGAGGGTAGAGAGGCTCTGCAGAGGGACCTCGACAGGCTGGACAGATGGGCAGAGTCCAAGGGCATGAGATTGAACACATCCAAGTGCCAGGTTCTGCACATTGGCCACAGCAACCCCATGCAGAGCTACAGGCTGGGGTCAGAGTGGCTGGAGAGCAGCCAGGCAGAGAGGGACCTGGGGGTGCTGGTTGATGGTAGGCTGAACATGAGCCTGCAGTGTGCCCAGGCAGCCAGGAGGGCCAATGGCATCCTGGCCTGCATCAGGAACAGTGTGGCCAGCAGCAGGGAGGTCATTCTGCCCCTGTACACTGCACTGGTTAGGCAGCACCTTGAGTCCTGTGTCCAGTTCTGGGCTCCTCAGTTTAGGAAGGAGGTTGACTTGCTGGAGCGTGTCCAGAGAAGGGCAACAAAGTTGGTGAGGGGCTTGGAACACAGCCCTGTGAGGAGAGATTGAGGGAGCTGGGGTTGCTTAGCCTGGAGAAGAGGAGACTCAGGGGTGACCTTATTGCTCTCTACAACTACCTGAAGGGAGGTTGTAGTCAGGCAGGGGTTAGTCTCTTCTCCCAGGCAAGCAGTACCAGAACAAGAGGACACAGTCTCAGGCTGCTCCAGGGGAGGTTTAGGCTGGAGGTTAGGAGGAAGTTTTACACAGAGAGAGTGATTGCCCATTGGGATGGGCTGCCCAGGGAGGTGGTGAGGTCGCCATTGCTGGGGGTGTTCAGGACGAGGCTTGACAGGATGCTTGGTTGCATGGTAGGTTGGACACGATGATCTTGAAGGTCTCTTCCAACCTGGTTTATTCTATTCTATTCTATTCTATTCTATTCCTGCCAAAGCAGGGTCACGTAGGGCAGGCCACACAGGAACACATACAAGAAAGGTTTGGAAGCCTCCAGAGATGGAGACTCCACCACTTCTCTGGGCAGCCTGCTCCAGGGCTCCAGCGCCCTCACAGCAAAGAAGTTTCTCCTCATGTTGAGGTGGAGCTCTCTGTGTTGTAGATTGCATCCATTGTTCCTTGTCCTATCACTGGGCACCACCAAAAAGAGCCTGGCACCTGCATCTTGACACCCACCCCTCAGATATTGATAGACATTGATCAGATCCCCTCTCAGCCTTCTCTTCTCCAGACTAAACAGCCCCAGGACTCTCAGCCTTTCTTCATAGCAGAGATGTTCAAGTCCCCCAGTCACCCTTGTAGTTCTCCCTTGGACTCTCTCCAGCAGGTCTCTGTCTCTCTTGAACTGGGGAGCTCAAAACTGGACACAGTATTCCAGGTGTCTCACCAGGGCAGAGCAGAGGGGGAAGGGAACCTCCCTAAGCCCTCTTGGATACACTTTTCTTAATGCACTCCAGCATACTCTTGGCCACAAGGACACGTTGGTGCCAGTCTCTTCTCCCTAGTCTCAGGTGATAGGAGAGGAAATGGCCTGAAACTGTGCCAGGGGAGGGTTAGGTTGGAGATGAGGAAAAATTTCTTTGCTGCAGGAGTGGTCAGGGATTGGCACAGGCTGCCCAGGGAAGTGGTGGAGTCCCCATCCCTGGAGGCATTCAAGAAACCTGTGGCCGTGGCCCTTGGGGCCATGGTTTGATGGCCATGGTGGGGTTGGGTTGCTGGTTGGACTGGGTGAGCTCAGAGGCCTTTTCCAACCCAAACCACTCTCTGATTCTCTGATCTGTTGACCAAACCTCTCGAAAAGTACCTGATTCTGGCAAGTTGGAAAACTTTTTTACTACTACTTCATTATTCTTTTAGTCAGTTTCTCCTTTCCTGCTCTACAGATTTAGCTTCACAGTTAATGCCTTTATTTTTTTTTTCTTTTCCTTCCTTCCTTCCTTCCTTCTCCTTTTAAATAGTTTCTTTCTTTGCTCAAAACCTCCTGATCTTGAATAGTCTTTTCCACTCTGCGCTTCAAATATTGCATTTTTGGTCCCTGGTAGAATTATTTCACTTAGTGATATATTGCTCTGAGCTTCAGATAGGGTGTTTTTATCTAGTTTCTCATCTTCTGCATCCTTAGAGCAGCTGCTTTTAATTTCCTTTGAAGCAGCTCATGCACTTTTGAATAGGTCCCATTTTTGAGTTAGGGATTACTGAGAGGTAGGGAGGGGTGGAAATCAAATACTCCTAAGATACCCTGGCACCAATTCTTCTGAAGAAAAGAGAGAGAGGGAACCACCAAAGGTGGCTTTGGAGGAAAGAAGACGCCTAAGATCTCTTGCTGGAAGGGGAAGGAGGGGGAAGGACTCTGCCACAGCATTCCAGACAACAGGGACCTGGATGCTTGGTGAGTCAAGCAGAGGAAGCTCTAGCACCATGCTCTCAAAAGGGCCTGCAGGGAGGCTGTAGCAGGGCCTTATTCCAGGCAAGGGATGTAGAGAAGCAACTGATGAAGCTCAACAAGGGCAAGGGTGCTGCACATGGGGAGGAACAACCTCCTGCACCAGCACAGCTGAGGGGTGACCTGCTGGAAAGCAGTTCTGTGGAGAAGGACCTGGGAGTGCTAATGGGCAATAAGTTCACTACAAGCCAGCAATGTGCCCTCATGGCCAATATGAACAATGGGCTCCCAGGGAGCATTAAGAAAAGTGTGGCCAGCTGGTTGAAGGAGGTTCTCCTGTCCCTTTAGTCTGCTCTAGTGCCCCACATCTGAAGTACTGCGTTCAGTTCTGGGCTCCCCAGTTCAAGAAGGATAGGGAACTACTGGAGAGAGTTCAGCAGAGGCTACAAAGATGCTGAGAGCCCTGGGGCTGTTGAGCCTGGAGAAGAGCAGCTCCAGAGGGGATCTGATCAATGCTCAGCAAGAGCTAAAGGACCCATGGGGGAGCAAGAGAATGGGGCCAGACTCTTGTCAGTGGTGCCCAGTGACAGGACAAGGGGCAATGGGCATGAACTGGCACCCAGGAGGTTCCACCTAAATAGGAAGAAACTGGTTTGGTGTGAGGGTGCTGGAGGCCTTGAGTAGGCTGCCCAGAGAGGCTGTGGAGTCTCCTTGTGTGGAGAGCTTCCAACCCCTCCCTGGCCATTATGATCCTGGGCAATTTTAGCCATGGGGTTGGACTAGGTGATCTCCAGAGGTCCCTTCCAACCCTGACCACGTTGGGATTCTGTGAAACCCCAGAGGAGGATTCATGCTCAAAAGCAGGAACACATCTGTGTCAGCAGGATGATGTGAACTTCCTCACCCAGAGAGCAGAACTGGAAAGACCTTCTGCTACTGCAGCTCTCTACACTCACAGTGGTGCTGCTCATGGAGCAGAGCCGTCACAGGTGGCCTTTCAGCATACTCCCTGTCTCTCGTCTCCTACCCAGGCTCTGTGGAGGCCGTGGGGAGCTTGGGGTGAAAACCTGTGAGCATTTCCCTACATCACACCTCCACCTCTGCTGCACTGCTCAGCACCCTTGTGGCCTACAGGAATGAAGGTTTCGTGGATGATGGAAAAGCTGTGCTGCTTTCCTGGCTGGCTGGCATCCAGCTCACCTGGAAGAAAGGACCTCACAGCAGAACAAGAGAGGACAGCTCCCAAGGGACACAGCAGGGGCCATGCAGGACAGCTCTGTCACTGCCTGCTGTCATGGCACATTTGGATGTGACAGTGACTGTTCAGCCTCAGGGTGCTTAGGGTACTGGTTTCTCATAGGTACTGGTTGCTCTTAGGGTACTGATCCTTCTTAGGGTACTGGTCCCTTTGAGGGTATGGGTCCCACTGGTCCCTCTTAAGATACTGGTCCCTTTTAAGGTACTTTCCTTCTTGGGATACTGGTCCCTTTTAGGATACTGGTCCTTCTTAAGGTGCTGTTCCTCTTAGGGTACTGTTCCCTCTTAGGATAGTGATCCCTCCTAGGATTCTGTTCCTCTTGGGGGTGCTGATCCTTCTTAGGGTACTGGTCCCTTTTGTAGGGTACTGGTCCCTCCTAGGGTTCTGTTGCTCTTGGGGGTGCTGATCCTTCTTAGGGTACTGGTCCCTTTTGTAGGGTACTGGTCCCTCCTAGGGTTCTGTTGCTCTTGGGGGTGCTGATCCTTCTTAGGGTACTGGTCCCTTTTGTAGGGTACTGGTCCCTCCTAGGGTTCTGTTGCTCTTGGGGGTGCTGATCCTTCTTAGGGTGCTGGTCCCTTTTGTAGGGTACTGGTCCCTCCTAGGGCTCTGTTCCTCTCGGCGGTGCTGGTCCCTCTTAGGGTACAGGTCTCTTCTAGGTTACTGGTGTGTGCAGGCAGCTGTTTGCTGACAGATGTGGGTGTCCCAGCCCAGCAGCCCCCCGTCCCTGGGGAGAGGCTCCCTGCTCACACAGACAAGGTCTACAAAATGAAATATAAACGGAATACAAAGCAGGCAGCTGGCAGAAGCCAGGCAGGCCTGCAGCTCCGCCACGGCTCCCAGGAACAATCCCGCCAGATGTTCCAGCCTCACAAGGGAGCCAGGCACCCCTCCTACTGCAGGAACTGCCTTTTGCCTCCTGTTGTGTTGGCTTCTTGCAATAACACTGGTGGGGCGGGGGGGAAATGGTGGCAGTTAGAGAGTTACTTTCCCTTCCCAAAAGCAGCAGCGCTGTAGATTTGTGTAGTTAGTGAATACCGAGGAGAAATAAATCAGAGCGGGGAGAACTGCTGTTCCCTGCTCTTCCTCCAGCCTGCAATCTGAGAAAACGCCATCCATAATGAATACTAAATAGTGGGAGGCTTTCTCTCAGCGCTGTGTTACTCAACCTGATTGCTGTGCAGCATAATGTGCCGGGAGAGGAGAGCGGGGGCCTGGCTGCGTTCCTCTGTTTCGTGCAGTCATAGAAACTGTCAAGCTTAGGTGCCTCTGTGATCTCCAAGCAGCACGTGTCCCTGCACCCTTTCCTAGCCACCCACAGCTCTGGAAGGGGCTCCCGTTGTTCCTGCAGCTCCCATTTGCCCACCCAGGCTTATTTCTGTCCCTTTAAAATTTATCTGCTCAGGGAATGTTAATCCCTTTGTGCCTTCCTGGTTTGGTGGTGGTGGTTGGTGTGTTGGGGTTTTTTTTTTCCAAAGCAATTCAGAGGGATATGTTAGCAGCTGCCTTGTAGTGGAAGTCACCTGGAGTTAACACTCACAAGCTCTCTTCTGTTGAGCAATGACTCACCTCTGTGTGGTGTAAAATCTGTACTGCATTCCTTGAACCCTTCCCCCATCTGCAGACATTCCCAAGTGCCTCTGCTTCATCACCACGAACATTTCCCACCTTGCAGTGAGCACCTGCTGGTTGAGGGTACAGCCAAAACCAAAGGAGAGCAGAGAGTAAGAACATTTCTCCACAGAAGAATGACTTCTAGAGTACTCCCACAGCTCCTTCAGCTTAAAGGATCAAGGAATCACAGAATGTATCTGGTTGGAAGAGACCTCAAAGATCAGCCAGTCCAAGCCTCAGCCCAGCACTAGTAGAAGGGGATGTGTAGAATCACAGAATCATTGAAGTCCAAAAAGACTTTAGGATGATTAAGTCCAACCATTAACCCAGCACTGCCAAGTCACAGAATCACAGAATCACCCAGGTTGGAAGAGACCTCAAAGATCATCAAGTCACCACTGATTCCTGTCCCTCAGCAGCACATCTGCACATTTTCTGAGCACATCTAGGGACAGTGATCCTATTGCTTCCCTGGGCAGCCTGTTCCAGGCCTGGGCAACACTTTTGGCAAAGAAATTGTCACTAATGTCCAACCTAATCTCCCCTGATGCAACTTGAGGCTGCTTCCTCTTGTCTTACTGCTTACTGGGGAGAAGAGACCAACCCCCACCTCACTCCCAGGAGCTCAGGGACTCAGGGAGCTGTAGAGGGAAATGAAGTCTCCCCTGAGCCTCCTCTGCTCCAGGCTGAACAACCCCATGTCCCTCAGCTGCTCCTCGCCAGCCCTGTTCTCCAGCCTTCTCCCCTGTCCTTCTTGAAGTGAGGAGTCCAAAACTGGTCCCAGTACTCAAGATGTGGTCTCACCAGTGTCCAGGACAGGGGACAATCACTGCCCTGCTCCTGGCCAGACCATTGCTGATCCAAGCCAGGATGCTGTTGGCCTCCTTGGCCACCTGGGCACACACTGGCTCATACTCAGCCAGCAGTCAGTGAACACCCAAGGTCTTTTTTCACCCAGTAGTTTCCAGAAACTCTTCCCCAAGCCTGCAATATTCATGGGATGGTTGGGACCCAAGTGTAGGACCCAGCACTTGACCTTGTTGTCGCACCTCCTTCTATTGGCCTTAGCCCATCGTATTGCGCAAGATGGTACAAAAAACCAGGATGAAAGTTTGACCAAGGCTACTATTCACACTTCAAAATTCCTGCAGCCAATATGGAATACATCTGCCTCTATTTGGGGAGTTTGATGCCACTTCTGATTACCCTCTTCTGCCAGCAGCTCCATCTTCCAGACAGTTCAAGGCACAACCACGATGATAATTCCTCCTAACAAAAGGCAGAGCAGAATTGATGCTGACCCAAAGTCTTGTTAACACACAGCACAGACAGCAGTTATTGGGTGGTATTTTTTTTTCCCCCTTAGAATACTGAATTCAGGCAAAATCAGAAGTTCTGAAGGAGAGCAACTTGTCCATACCAATGCAATGCATATTCTTCTTCCCTTGGCTCACACTGCTGCATTCATATCACAGACTACCTGCACTGCCAGAGTCAGAGACTCCAGCAGAAGGGCTACAGGACAAAGAGCAAAACCTTGTTTGAGAGATTCAGAGAATGTTTGGGTTGGAAGGGACCTTACAGATCATACAGGACCAATCCTCCTACCATGGGCAGGGACACCTCCCACCTGGCCTCATCCAACCTGACTTTGAACAGCTGCATGGAGGGCACATCCACAGCCTCCCTGGGCAACCTGTGCCAGTGTCTCCTCACCCTCAAAGGAAAGAATTTCTTCCTCATCTCCAGTCTCAAACTCCCCTCTTCCAGCTCAAAGCCATTGTCCCTCATCCTGTCACTCCCAGCCCTTGTCAAAAGTCCCTCCCCAGCTCTCCTGGAGCTGCTTCAGGTACTGGAAGGCTGCTCTAAGTTCTCTATGGAGCCTTCTCTTCTCCAAGCTGAACAGCCCCAACTCTCCCAGTCTGTCCCCATAGAAGAGCCCCTGGATCACCTCTGTGGCCTCCTCTGGACCCTCTCCAGCAGCTCCAAGTCCTTCTTGTGCTGGGGGCACCAGAACTGGAGACAGTGTTGCAGGTGGGGTCTCAGCAGAGCAGAGGAGAGCAGAGCAGGGGGACAGAATCCCCTCCCTCATCCTGCTGGTCACACTGCTTTGGATGCAGCCCAGCACATGGCTGCCTTCTGGACTGCAAGAGCACCTTGCCAGCTCACGCTGAGTTTTTCATCAACTGACTCCACCAAGTCCAAGGTTTGGTAAGATCAAACCCCCAGTCACATGGATGCACAGAGCAGGAGATACTCAAGCTCCCCACACTCACACTTCTCACTGAGCTCTGCAAAGGTCACCCTGTTCTGTGAGTAAGCCCATGTCAACAGCAGGTATATATTAGGGTGCAGAACACACTTTGCTGAGGAGATCCAGGCTCTCTGGGTTAAAAGGTTATGAAATTTAATCTAATCTCTGTTTCTATTTTCTTAGCTCTTCCCTCCCAATCGGCACAGAAGTCAGAGCAGCCCCAAATTAAGGTTTCCCAACTTCTTTTACATGTTTCTCCAAGGCTATTCAGACTTGTAGACCAAACTCTTCCCCATTCTCTCCAGCCTGCCTGAAATCTCTCCTTGAAGTCAAGCTGATTTGCATCATAATTACTCAGAGTGGAATAAAATCATTTCCTTTTGTTAAAGCAGTCCTTCCACCACTCTGCTAAGAACTTTTTGTGCTGCAGCACAGAGAAGTCACATTTGGCTGGTGAGAGGCTTCTATCTGGTACCTTTACAACCATCCACAAAGTTCTTACACTTCCAAACCCCTAAGGGCAATGATGGCATCACTGGCACCACTGATGCTGTGGCAGGCACTGGGCAACTCCCAGGATGGACTCAGCAGCAGACAGGAACCAGATCCAGGAGTTATGGATCTGTATTCAGGAACACACAGATCAAAATCAAAGGCACAACAGACAGAGTCCTCCTGGACAATGGCCACTGAAGAAGAGGCTTGACCCTGGGATCCCTCAGCTTGCTCCTGAAGAGGCCATCCATGGGCTGCAATCCCTTGTTGGGCAGTTGAGGGTCACCTGTCCTGTCCGCTCCTCCCTGCAGCTGCCACCTCTGACTTCCTGCACTTCAAGCTGGGGCACAGGATGTGGCAGTGCCCTTGGTCTGTCCAAGCCAAGAACCTTTATGCAGCAGGAACTCTCCCCATCAACTTCTCCCTGCTAGAAGCAGCCCCTGGCTGTGCCAACCTGCCCTAAACTGCAGCAAGTGTCTCCCTGAGCAGAGCCTGAGCTGGGAAGTGACAGCACTGAGCAGAATGGGGTTTGGTCCAGCTCAAACCAGGACAACTTGTCAACATCAACTCCCCATGCCCAAGACAAGCTGATTCAGTCTAATTTTGCTCTCCAATGGATGAGACTTTGTGGATAAGGAAGAAACAGGAGACACCATATAGCTCAGTATCACTGAGGCTCATGACATTGCCCCACCTGACCTTCAAGAGTGCAGTGATTGAATCATTTAGGTTGGAAAAGACCTTTAAGATCATCGAGGCCAAGCACTAGCACCCTGGCTGAAGTCATGCCACAAATCTGGTTGGGCTCTGCACTCTCAGAGCAGTTTCCAGTGGTTCCCTGTATGATGTGAAGGACAAATTGAATGGTTACTCAGCTGCTCATAAGTTCCATTCAATATTTTATTGATAGCCTGGGTGAGGGAATGGACTCTGTATTTATTAAATCTGCCAAGATTAAATCTGTGAAGAGCAGCTACAAACACAGGGGGGGATGACAGCATTAAAAACTTTTGACAACTTGGACAAGCTGTCTATAAATGCAGGAGTCATATCCATTCTAAAAAGCAAAGTGTTTGAACTCAGGCAGGAGTAAAGTGCACAAATACAGGACAAACATCAGCTGAGCAGAAAGCAGTCTGGGGAGAAAAGAGAAAGGGGGGAAAAAAAAAAGAAGAGGGAGATCTGAAGGTTCTGCTAGATCACAAGCTGAACAGGGGTTATTGTCCTGAGCAAAGGGAAAACACCACACAGCTGTATTAACAAAAGAATTACCTGCAAGACATCTTGCAGGTCCTTTCAGTGTACTCAGGAATGTCTCGGTGCAGAAGCACAGCCAGTCTTGGGCACTGCTCCTCAGCAAAGGTTGACAGCAGCAAGAATAACAATAATGGTTAGAGGTCTGGAAAACATGACCTGAATCAAGAGACTGAGAACAGGAGGTGCTCAACAAGGAGAAGACCACGGAGAGAAGCAATGACAGCCCTGACAGAGTCGGCAGCAGCAGGCTCCTGTAGCAGATAAAAGGCTGCTCCAAAATGGCAGAGAAACAACGGGGCTGCACTTGCCAAGGACAGCATGAGCAGAGCTGACTGCTGTGGAAGAAGGAGAGGGCCTAAGTGAGCAGCTGAGAGTTCATCCAGCTTCATTTTGCAGTGATTCTGTGCTCAGCTGATCACGGATCACAGGATATTAGGGGTTGGAAGGGACCTCTGAAGATCTTCAAGTCCAATCCTCCTGCCAGAGCAGGACCCTATGTAGAATCCAGCACAGGTCACACAGGAACACATCCAGATGGGTCTTGAAAGTCTCCAGAGGAGACTCCACAGCCTCTCTGGGCAGCCTGTTCCAGTGCTCTGTGACCCTCACAGTGAAGAAGTTCCTCTTCATGTTGAGGTGGAACCTCCTGTGCTGGAGTTTCCATCCATTGCCCCTTGTCCTATCTCAGGGTGCAACTGACTAGAGCCTGTCCCCTCCATCTTGACCCCCAGCCCTCAGATATTTATAAATGTTTATTAAATCCCCTCTCAGCCTTCTCCTCTCCAGAATAACCACCCCCAGGGCTCTCAGCCTCTCCTCACCAGGCAGTGCTCCAGTCCCTTCAGCATCCTTGTAGCCCTCCCTTGGACTCTCTCCAGCAGATCCCTGTCCCTCATGAACTGGGAAGCCCAGAACTGGATGCACTATTCCAGGTGAGGCCTCAGCAAGGTAGAGTAGAGGGGGAGAAGAACCTCCCTTGCTCCACTAGACACACTCCTCTGAATGCACCCCAAGACCCCAGTGGCCTCTGTGGCCACCAGGGCACATTGCTGTCCCATGCAGAACTTGTCCACCAGCACTCCCAGGTCCTTCTCCACTGGGCTGCTCTCCAGCAGATCACCTCCCAACCTGTCCTGCTGCAGTTTATTCTTCCTTCCCAGATGAAGGACCCTGCACTTATCCTTGTTGAGCCTCATTAGGCTCCTCTTTGCCCAGCTCTCCAGTCTGATGCTGAGCAGAGTTTGTCCTGGTGTGGCCCAGTGACTCCAATTGCTCATCCACATTTACATCACTCCTGCATTAACACCACCATTAAAAGGAGAGTACTTAACGTTCATCTCAGCCTCCCCAGGCTATCTGTCTTACAAATATCTTATCAAAATGCTATTTGCCAAACCAGCTTGACTTGCAAGTCATTAATCAAAAGCCACTTTAATAATTAGTCCTCAAATAGTAATTCAATAAAATCTTTGGATTGGATTTGCCTCCCCAACTGGTGCAGTGGGCAAAAGGGTTTGTAAGCATTTGGCACCATTCCTCTCAGCTTCAGAGAGTCTTAGATTAGAGCTGCTGGTGCCAGTCTCCCACTCCCCTGCCATCATCTGAGAAACTACAACAGTTTTAGAAAGAGTTTTATCCATCTTGGGCCTCTCAGTTCCAGACTCCTACAGGAGATGCCAGACCACTGCTGCTGCCATTAGCCTCTGCTCACATTCCTGGCTCAAAAGCAGGGCCAGCACTACCTATGGCCATCTGACAGTGGAACACTACTTTAAATCTTCCCCAGATTATAGATGCATAGAGTGGTTGGAAGGGACCTTAACAATCAGCTGGTTCCAACCCCTCTGCCCATGGGCAGGGACACCTCCCACCAGCCCAGGTTGCTCAAGGCCTCATCCAACCTGGCCTTGAATACCACCAGGGAGGGGTATCCACAACCTCCCTGGGCAACCTGTTCCAGTGCCTCACCACCCTCACTGGAAAGAATTTCTTCCTCATCTCCAGTCTCAATCTGACCTCCTCAAGCTTCAATCCCTTCCCTCTCATCCTATCACCACAAGCCCTTGTAAAAAGTCTTTCCCCAGCTCTTCTGGGGTTTCAGGTTCCAAAAGGCTGCTCTAAGGTCTCCCTGAAGCCTTCTCTTCTGCAGACTGAACAGCCTCAGTTCTCCCAGCCTAAGGGAGGTTCTCCAGCCTTCTGATCAACTTTGTGGCCTCCTCTGGACCCTTTTGACAGCTCCACGTCCTTCTTGTGCTGGGGGCACCGGAGCTGGATGCAGTATTCCAGCTGTCTCCCCAGTGGGCACAGAGAACCATTTAAGAAGCAGTGGCCAGACAGGGCAGCTAACTTGACTGCTCCTTAGTCACAGCTCCTTCCCAAGGTGCCAAGGGAAAGCAGCGATGCCTTATCAAATCGTTATCATCAATTGCCAATATTGATCAGAACCAGCTATAGCTGAGCCTCTCCCAGGATCTATCGAACCAAGTGGCTGTGCTGTAGTGCTGCTGGAAGGAGAACAAAGATCTATGTGGGGTTTTGAAAGTTCTGAGATTCATGAAAAGAAAGCCCAGTAATGAAAATACAGCTAAGCCAAAGAACATCACTGTGAGGAGGAAAGGCTGAGAGCCCTGGGGGGACCCTGGAGAAGAGCAGCCCCAGAGGGGATCTGAACAATGCCTAGCAAGAACTAAAGGGGGGGTGGAAAGGATGGGGCCAGACTCTTGTCAGTGGTGCCCAGGGACAGGACATGGGGCAGTGGGCACAAACTGGAACCCAGGAGGTTCCATCTGAACAGGAGAAGAAATTTGTTTGGTGTGAGGATGATTTCCAGAAGCCCCTTTCAGCCCCTACCAGTCTGTGATGCTGTGATTTCACTAGCACATAAACAGTTAAATCAACACTGTGTAAAGCCAGAAATAACCCAAGCCACAGAGCTTGTTAGCTGTGTGTTCCCTTCCACCACTCTCAAATGCAGTTGAGATGTCAGAGAGTGGAAGTCCGAAAGATTCCAGATTTATCACCCTAATTCTTTACATTTCTTCTCAGGAATTCATGCTGCTGCTGTTTTCCCTTCCATTCTGATTACCTTCTCTGTAACATATTGGCTTTCTTACTTGTACTGAATAGTTCCTGGTCTATTATATCTATAATTGTATTACTAATGAAGCATGCATCACGGGTTAGAAGCCAAGCTAAAGGTGGCAGCCCCACATTTCTCAGGTCTATGAAATGGTTGCCAAGGGATTTTGGATTCATAGAATCGTTTATGTTGGAAGGGACTTTGAAGATCATCCAGTTACAACCCCTCTGCCATGGGCAGGGACACCTTCCACTAGCCCAGGTTGCTCAAGGCCTCATCCAGCCTGGCCCTGAGCACCTCCAGGGAGAAGCCTCCCTGGGCAACCTGTTCCAGTGTCTCCCCGCCCTCACTGGAAAGAATTTCTTCCTACTCTCCAGTCTAAACCCTCTTCCAGCTCAGTGCCATTGCCCCTCATCCTGTCACTACAAATCCTTGTAAGAAGTCCCTCCCCAGCTCTCCTGTAACCCCCATCAGGTATTGGAATGCTGCTCTAAGGTCTCCCAGCAGCCTTCTCTCCTCCAGGCTGAACAACCCCAAATCTCTCAGCCTATCCCCACAGGGGAAGTTCTCCAGCCCTCTGGTCGTCTTCCAGACCCTCTCCAGATCCTTCTTGTGTTGGGGCACCAGAACTGGAGGCAATGCTGCAGGCAGTGTCTCAGCAGAGCAGAGGGGCAGAATCCCCTCCCTGTGCTGCTGCTCTCCCTGCTCTGGATGCAGCTCAGCACTCAGCTGTCTGCTGGGCTGCCAGGGACCATTGCTGGCTCCTGGGGAGTTTGTCACCACCTGCCACCCTCAAGTTCTTCTCCTCCATGCTGGTCTCCAGCCACTCCTCACCCAGCCTGGATCTTTGCCTGGAATTGCCCTGACCCAGGTGCAGGACCTTACACTTGTTGAACTTCATGACATTGGCTTGGTCCCACCTCTCCAGCCTGTCCACGTCCCTCTGGATGGATCCCTTGCTTGGGCCTGCTGGACAAGAGCATCCAGTGCTGGCACTTTCCCTTGTGCAGCAGGAGATGGACATTTTCAGTTTTGAACCTGAGCTCTTACAGAGCCTAAATAAAGCTCAAAGTTTTATCAGCTAGCAGCTAATTACTTTCCTTCCTAGCCAGCTAGCTCTGAAAACAGTCAGTTCATCTGCATCCATATCACTCTCCCTGTTGCTAGGCAGTCAATGCTAGTCAGCAGTTGCACTGTAAGCAGCGTGGCAGGGCTCACCCTGGCTTTGAACACACTGCAGTAGCTGGGAGGTGCTGCCTTCCAACCTCAAAGCAAAGGTTTTGCACTGGCCAGCAAGCATTAGCAGCAAGCTGAAGTGCACGGCTTTATCCCCACCGCTTCTAGGGCAGCTGTGGAGCTGTTTGGGAGCAGCTGCTACCCACTGCAAGGAGCAGTGTGCAATGGGAGAGACCCAAAAAGAAACAGCTACCAAAACAGCCTTGACCAACTGTGGTCTCAGCCCTGCTTTGGTCAGCTCTTATCCAAGAGGCTGTTACACACAAACCCAAGGCAGAGAACCACAGAACCATTTGGGTTGGAAAAGACCTTTGATATTATGAAGTCCAACCATTCTTTAACTCTGCTAAGGCTGGTGCTAAACCAAGTCCCTCAGCACCACATTTCTGAATCTTTGAAACACCTCCAGGGATGGGGATTCCACCCTCTCCCTGGGTAGCCTGTGCCAGGTTTTGAGAACCCCTTCAGAGAAGAAATTTTTTTCTCATATTCAACCTAAACCTCCCTGGTGCAACTTGAGGCCATTTCTTCCTGTCCTGCTGCTTGCTACTTGGAAGAGGAAACCAAGCCTGACCTGGCTCCAACCTCCTTTCAGGGAGCTGTAGAGAGCAATGAGGTCTTCCCTCAGCCTCCTTTTCTCCAGGTTGAACAAACCAAATTCCCTCAGCTGCTCCTCACAAGACCTCCTCTCCAGACCCTTCCCCAGCACCTCAATGCCTTTCCTGTAGTCGGGGCCCCCAGACTGAACACATCAGCCATGGTGTGGCCTCACAGTGCTGAGTACAGGGGGAATGATCTCCAGAGGTCCCTTCCAACTCTCACCATGCTGGGATTCTGTGTGTGTGTGTGTGATTCCAGAGAAAGGGAATTCAAAAAAAGAGGAAATTTGGTTAAAAAATAACACCACCACCAACAACAACAACAAAAAAGCCTGCTCAGAGTGGCAGTCAGGAAGGGAAAATGTTTTTCAGATGGCAGGTAGACTATTTTAGGCTTCTATATTGGAGGCTCAAAGCAAATGCATATAACCTGTCAAAAAAAAAAGGAGAAGACTTGAGAGCAGAAAGGCAAAAAGCTAGCATCATAAAATGGCAGGATCAGGGAGGCTGTTGGAAGTTAAAAGGTACCCTGCAAGAAAAAAAAAAAGCTGAAGTTGTGTCTGAAAGAGGAAAACTGAAAAGAACATAAATTCTGGCAGACTAAATGTAAAAAGCCCAATAACACAGACTGAAGAAAGAGCTTAGGAGCAGTTTGCTAAATAAATAAATAAGTCGAATAAATCCATCTTGAGCACTTCAAGAGAGTTGCACCAACCACTGAGCTAAACAGGTATGAAAGGAACACTCAGGAAAGGTGTCATCACTAGAAACAAAAGGGCCCAAAGCCTCCATTTGTAACATCTCTGTTTACCTGGAGGATCTTGGAGGATCTCTGAACTCAGCATCTTCTTTATAAGGCGTTCACAAAAGGGCTTGGCTTAATTGAAGGCGGTTAAGAGGAGATGGTAAATCAGACCAAATGGGTAACAGCACATTGCTGGGTGCAGCTGAGAGTCACACAAGGTTTGTGCAGAATGTCCTCTGGGCTGATGCCCTCAGTATGTAACCCTTTGGTCAATGGTTTGTGCTGGGACAGCCACTAGGTGAGTGACAGACCCCTTCTGTGAACACCTCTGCATTCCCAAAAGGAAGGGAAAGGGAAGAAGGGAGAGACACTGATGGGGTGGGGAAGAGACTAACCCAGATGGGATGGAAATGAGAACAATCCAGTGAAAGAGACACAAACCAATATGGAACCCATACCCTGAGGGCAATGATGGCACCACTGGCACCACTGATGCTGTGGCAGGCACTGGGCAACTCCCAGGATGGACTCAGCAGCAGACAGGAACCAGATCCAGGAGCAGAATTATGGATCTGGATTCAGGAACACACAGATCAAAATCAAAGGCACAACAGACAGAGTCCTCCTGGACAATGGCCACTGAAGAAGAGGCTTGACCCTGGGATGCCTCAGCTTGCTCCTGAAGATGCCATCCATAGGCTGCAATCCCTTGTTGGGCAGTTGAGGGTCACCTGTCCTGTCTGCTCCTCCCTGCAGCTGCCACCTCTGACTTCCTGCTCCCCAAGGTGAGGCACAAGCTGTGGCAGTGCCCTTGGTCTGCAGAGGAGCAAGTCTCAAACAGAGCCATTCTGCAGCCCAGCCCTTGGCAGGAACTCTTCTCATCAGCTTCTCCCTGTTAGAAGCTGCCCCTGGCTGTGCCAACCTGCCCTGAACTGCAGCAAGTGCCAGGACTGAGCAGAGCCTGAGCTGGGAAGTGACAGCCCTGAGCAGAACTGGTTTTGATCCAGCTCAAACCAGGACAATTTTTTGCTGTAAAGTGCTGCAATTACCAAAGGACTGGAAGGTAACTAATAAGAAATGTGTGTTTAAAAAATAAATCCAGTGGTGGTTGAAGAACCCACAGATCACTAAGTCTGATGCAGATTGGTCATATTGCAGCTCTAGTAAAGAACAGACTTGGTGAATATATGAATAAAAGCAATACCTGAAGGAAAGGCAGCATGACTATTGTAAAAGGAACCTGAGCCTCCTAAAGCTGCTGGAACTCTTTGAAGGAGTCAAAAGCATGTAAATAACAATGATCCAGCTGAGAAATTTTCCCTCTATTTCCAACTCACTCCAAGCTTCCAGAAACCTCAGGCATTGAAGGACTCATCAAAGACTTCGTAATAAACTAAACAGCTGGGGACTACAGGTAAAGACCTCACAGAGTTCAGTAATAGTTTAATACTGGAAAAAGAAGATAAGACTAAAGATGAGGTGAACAGTTGGCCTTGATGATCATAGCATCATAGAACCATAGAATCAAAGAACCATAGAACTATAGCATCATAGAACTGTTGAGGTTGGAAGAGACCTTTGAGATCATCAGGGCCAACCCTCCCCCTAGAGCTCACAATCCCACCACTACTGCTAAGCTACTAACACTCTCTTCTAACCCCCAGCATTTTATGATGGTGTGATTCCAATCACAAGGGTTCTATGATACCATGATTAGTTTTCCCTGTGTGAGATGATCATCCATCACTGTCCAACTGTCCGACCACAATCACCAAAGCCCAACCGTTAACCCGTGGAGATTATGGTCTAGGGTGTCCAGGTCAGAAGTGAGCTGGAAAGCAGGTGGAAGAGTGAAGATTCCTGATGCAAAGTAAATGAGTTAGGACAACATTTACTACCAAAAACGTAAAGATCTCATGGCGCTGAGCAGCCTCACGATGAAGTGGAAGATAAATTCCACCCCTGACAGCTCTAATCTGGCTATCCAGGGAAAGCAGCGCCAAGTTTACACCCAGAGTGATGGGCTCTGAACTAGTTTGCACAATTTGGGAAATGAATCTTGACGTTCCAACAGCCTGCTCTATGAATGCATCACCTCCCTGCTCAATAGCAGTCAAGCCAAAGAAAACCCCAAGTTTAGAAGTCTTAGGAGAGAGGAATGACTTTGCCGCCGTATGAAATGCATGCTGCGGCCGCTTCTCGAATAGCAAGTGCATCTGTGCTGCTCTCACCTCGAAGAAGAAGGCACTGTGACAAGAGGGAGAAAAGAAACACAGCAGAATGACAAACATGGTCAGTCCCAAACTGCTTCCAGGTGAAAAACAAACTTAGCATGCAGAAGTTGGATAGGAAGCGATCGGTTGCCATTTGTCTTGCCCAATCGTACCAGGCAGGCCAGGTGCCAGGAGGGGGAGATGGACGCGGTACAAGAGCTCTGCTGTGTGCTTTTTGTTCAGCTGCTGAAGCCTTTGTGTTCTGTCAGGAAAGAATTTCAAGGGATGTGTGAGAATTGTGACAGTTAGTTTTCATACACAACCCCAGCATGCTGTCAGGAAAAAAAAAAACACATGGTTGGGGGGGGGGAAAGGAGGAACAGAAGACTGCTGCACTTGCAGTGCTTTTTGTTTTCATTACTTGCAAATCATAATTCATTAGAGGTCTCCACTTCCTTTCCCAGCTGCCTTCCCCAAGCTACAATTTCAGAATTAAAATAAATAAAGCCCCACTTAGGCAGCATTTGCTCACACCTGACTGTGGCAATCCAGCCACGCTGCTTGCCAGCCTCTGTAGCTTGAACACAGCTCCCCTCCCCGTGCTCCATTTGGCTCATTTTCACACTCCTTTGAGCTCTGTGGGTTTGGGTTGTTAGCTCAGCTCCTTCAAGGACAGCACTACTTTTCATTCTATCCTGCAGTGGGCTAGTACCAACTAGTCCCACACCTGATAACAGCCTTAACCTATGGGCAAGCTATTAATAATACACAAGCAATCATTTTAATTGCAAGCCGGGTGCCTAGGATTTAGGAGCTGCAGGGAGAGCTCCTTCTAGCTCTGAAATATTATTGTCCCGATGAGCATTTTGGAGTTTAGCTCTCATTAAAAGTAATAGAGGGAAATAGTCTGTAGCAAACTGAATGTGTTTGTTTTCACAGTTCACCTCCTGCTCCTCCACACTAAAACACACTCTCGCTCAGTGACAAGACCACAGCTGTTGCCATCTTTTACTTACCTGCTGTGTGCAATATTTAGCTGGAGGGACAGTGAAGTTTTCTGTTTGTTAGTTATCAGGTCAATAACTCTCACCTTATCACTTCAGTTTCCATTCTGTTGATAAAACCTGTCAGCCTTCCTTGAGTGGTTCCTGGCCCCCAGAAGAAATCACATTAAATTGGCACAACCAAGTAAATCTGTAAGGGATGTGCTCCTGACTCACCAAAGGGAAGGGGGGAGGACTTCAATTTCTCTCCCTCTTCCTCCAATGTCCAAGCACTCAGGGCTGTGTTGAAACCCTTCCTAAGGATTCAGCAGTTCAAGTCAGCTCAGGTCTTCGAATATGGCCCAAAGGAGATGTCCATGGAGCTGAAATTGATATGTTTAAGTGCAAGAGACAATAATAATTTCTTCAAGTATGAGCTAAAAATACCCAGAAGAAAGTGGAATTCGTAATGGAGATTTTAAAGGTCTGTGACATACCAGAGCCTGCACAAGGGGTTTAATGAGAGAGGAGCCAATTTAATTGGTCAGTGGGAGCAGATGCTTTGCTGGGGGAGCGGGCTCCAACGTCTCACATTCCACTTTAATGCCAGAAGCATCACTGCTGTGCTTAACATGGCTGCGACAAGCCCGTGTCAGAGGAGCACGCTGTCAGGCTCGGAAGAACCTTGATAATCAACATCTCCAGCTTGTCAGATCACAAGAGCCGAGCCATGAGGAGAAAGCACTCAAAAGAGGAGGCCAAAGCTGACAACGAAACCTTCCAAGAGGTAATTGCATGACTGACCACCTTCCCGGCGCCATTTGTTTCATTATTATGCCAGGCGTGAGGCTAAAACAGCCTGTTAAGTTTGAGAGCCTCTTAATGCTGCCTTAACAGGGAGCTGCTGAGCACCACAGTTCAAAGCAGCAGGGCTCCCCTGTGAAAACCAGCCTGCAGTGTGTGGCAGCCTCACAGGGACCCCCCAAAATAACTTCCCTGGACCGTTCAATTAGAGGCAATCACCGCACAGCACTTGGCTACTTGTGGCATGGCTCATCAATCAGGTTTGCTGTCACCGTGTCTCTTCTCATAGCAGTCACCAGAATGCTCTGAGCTCCCTCCAAATGCATGTGACATTTACTGTCAGGGGCTGTCAACACCACAGGATTCTCCCAGGGCCTCCGAGTTCATCGCAAAGCCACAAGATACATCCCCAAAATGCTCTCCCACTTCCAGCTCTGGATTACTATGAGTGACTGAGGGGCTTTGGAGCACTTGGGGAAGACTGAAACAGTGGCTCCAGCTCCAGCTTCTGACAAACACCTCCTTTTCCTCCTTCTCCTTCTCCTTCTCCTTCTCCTTCTCCTTCTCCTTCTCCTTCTCCTTCTCCTTCTCCTTCTCCTTCTCCTTCTCCTTCTCCTTCTCCTTCTCCTTCTCCTTCTCCCTCCTTCTTTCTCCTTCTCCTTTTCTCCTTCTCCTTCTCCTTTTCTCCTTCTCCTTCTCCTTCTCCTTCTTCTGACAAAAATGCAACCATGTCATGACAGGGTTTAGGCCTGTGAGGATGAACTTCTTGGGTGTAAGGGTACTGGAGCCCTGCAGCAGGCTGCCCAGAGAGGCTGCCCAGAGAGGTCTCCTTCTCTGGAGAGATTCCAAACCCACCTGGACATTGGTGACCAGCAGGACAAGGGAGGAGATTCTGCCCCACTCCTCTGCTCTCATGAGATTCCACCTGTATTATTGCACCCAGTTCTGGTGCCCCCAGCATAAGAGGGACATGGATCTGCTGGAGCAGGTCTGAAGGAGGCCACGAAGATGATCAGAGAGCTGGAGCAGCTCTGCTATGAGGAGAGGCTGAGAGCTGGGGCTCTTCACCCTGGAGAAGGTTTCACAGAGACCTTAGAGCAGCTTGCCAGTCCCTGAAGGAGGCTACAGGAGAGCTAGAGAGGGACATTTCACAAGGGCTTGTAGTGACAGGACAAGAGGCAATGGCTTTAAGCTGGAAGAGGGGAGAATTAAACTGGAGATAAGGAAGAAACTCTTGCCAGTGAGGGTGGGGAGACACTGGAACAGGTTGCCCAGGGAGCTTGTGGATGCCCCCTTCCTGGTGGTGTTCAAGGCCAGGCTGGATGAGGCCTTGAGCAACCTGGGCTGGTGAAAGATGTCGATGGCAGGAAGAGTGGAACCAGACGATCTTTAAAGCCCTTTCCAACCTAAACCATTCTATGAATCTATGACTCGACGAATCCTGGGCAACCTACTGAGGGTGACCCTGCTTTAGTCGGGGGGGAGTGGGTTGGAATGGATGATGCCTTCCTCCAAAACACCCCTTCTCAACTTGTGAAGAGCAAGATGAGACGGTTTCCTTGGAAATTTAGCCTTGCCTTCTTCCCCATTGATCCTGTATCTGATGGCTGTTTAACGACACGGTGACCTGAGTGGAAAAAATTTGTAAAGCTTAATAAATTGCAGTTGGCAGTATTGACAGAGTGTGTCGAGGCACGTTTGGCTTTGCATGAGCGTGCCACAAGAAATCTAATAAAGGAAAACAAACACATTTTCTTTTGTCTGTGAGCTGTGAAACTTAAATCATCTGTAATTACAACGTTTCAAAGTAGACTTGGTCAGAGTCGGAGAGCAGAGGGGGGGCGTTGTGAGCCATAAATTCCTGGCTTCTTGTGTCTCAAAAGCTTTGGTGTTTCATTAAGTTACTGTGCTCAGGATGCAGGAAAAGAAGATGGGGGGGAAATGGAGATGAAAACCAGAAGATCAGTAAAAGGCAAGAGGAAGCAGCTCCAGAATCCAAGGAATAAAGTTCAAGTGGCAAATGTGCCTCAAAGACATAACTAAGAACTTGGTGGGGGTGTTGGTCTTGCTTGGACTTTAAGGGGGAACTGGCACTAGCAAGTCTTTAAACCAGTGACTCATAGAATCATTAAGGCTGGGAAAGACCTCCAAGATCACTGAGTCCAACTGTTAGCCCAACACTGCCAACACTGTCACTACTAAACTATGTCCCTCAGCACTGCATCTACACAGCTTTTAAATCCCTCCAGGGACTGTGATTCAACCACTGCCCTGGGCAGCCTATTCCAGGGCTTAACCATTCCTTCATTGAAGAAATTCTTCTTCATGTTCAACCTAAACCTCCCCTGGTGCAATATGAGGCCATTTCCTCTTGTCCTTTCTCTTGCTCTTTGAGAGAAGAGACCAACCCCCACCTCACTCCAACCTCCTTTCAGGGAGCTGTAGAGGGCAATGAGGTCTCCCCTCAGCCTCCTTTTCTCCAGGCTAAACAACCCCAGGTCGCTCCGCTGCTCCTCACTAGCCCTGTTCTCCAGACCCTTCAGCAGGTTTTCTGCCCTTCTTTGGACCCACTCCAGCACCTCAGTGCCCCCCTTGTGATAATAGGCCTAAAGCTGAACAGTGAATAAAAGAGTGCTTTCAATTACAAGGCTTTAAAAAGACCTCTGAACGTGGCTAACCTCCTAGAACTTCAGTGTTTATTTTTAACTTGCCCTCTCCAACCAGCCTGGTTTCCTCTTTCCACCAAAATAAATACATTTCTTAAGAAGCACAGTATTTCTTAGGGAGCAAAGTGCTTCTTGTCCTAAAATTATTGTGTGATAGCAAGTGCAGTTTTCTCAGCCTCTCCTCTTACACTCAGTGTGCTGGCCCACTGACCACCACCACCTGAGTCCAACAGTCCTGGCAATTTTCCATCCCATTTATAGTCCATTTACCCCAATTCAGAGCTCACCAATTTGGTAAGTTGATACCATGGGAAACCTTGGCAAAGGTCTCATTGAAGTCCAGGTAAACAACCCCTACTGGTCTCCCCTTGTTCTCTGAGCCAGTCTCACTGCAGGGAAGTAAGGCATGATTGCTCTTGTCAAATCCACGCTGGGTATTCCAAACCACTTTCTTGTCCTTCACATGCTCAAAACAAAGCTTCCAGAAGAGGGTCTGTCATCACCTCCAGAGATCCAGGTTTCATAAAGTGGTTTAGAGTTGTCTATTTCTTCTCCTTACCCTTCTTGATAGAGTGTGTGATATTTGCCCTTAGAATTGTTGGTTGGCAAAGATCTTTAAGATCGCCGAATCCAACTGTTAAGGCAGCACTGCCAAGGCCACCACTAAACCATGTCCCTCAGCACCACAGTCATCAGAATCCTCTCCTGAATCCTGTGACCTTCCAAAGTGGCCTTGCAACGACATTGGTCGCTTCCCCCAGCACCCTTGGGTGCACAGAACTGAACTACCACCACCACCAGTCAGAAAATCTGTAGTAAGACACTCTGCACCTGCAGCAATTCCTCATGGCTTGTCACCTCTTCCTTCTCAATGTCCTTTCCACTCTATGACCACAGGCTGCAAGGACACAAACTAGCTGAGCTAGAAAGACACAAGAAGCGACCCTTGTGCAGTCCTCCTGCCTCCATAGTTCAAGTAATTTCTCTCTCTGTTTACTTCTTCAGCTGCATTACTCCACACCACCCTACACCTCTGCACTTTGCTATCTTAACTTTGTCTTGATCTGGACAATCCCCTTCGTCATCTCTCAGAATCCCTCTCTGATCTCATCTTCATTCATAGATTCATAGAACGGTTTGGTTTGAAAGAGACCTTAAAGATCATCCAGTTCCAACCCTTCTGCCATGGACAGTGACACCTCCCATCAGATCAGGTTGCTCAAGGCCTCATCCAGCCTGGCCTTGAACACTTCCAGGGAGGGGGCATCCACAACCTCCCTGGACAAACTGTTCCAGTGTCTCCCCACCCTCACTGGAAAGAATTTCTTCCTTATTTCCAGTCTAAATCTCCCCTCTTCCAACTCAAAGCCATTGCCCCTCATCCTATCACCACAAGCCCTTGTCAAAAGTGGCTTCCTGGCTTTCTTGTACCAGAGGCTCCAGGTTCAGCTGTTTTCCTTCTCCAGAATAAAAGACATAAAGGCAGAGTGACTGCACAACAGACATCATTCCACTCCAGTGGCATCCTCACAAGATGAATCAAAACAGACCAGCTCTGCAGTCATAGAAAAGATGGAGAGCACCACACACCCAAATGCTGGGGACTCGGAAGGGAACGAGGACTAAGAGTGTTAAAAACACAGTGATTAGCCAAGAAGAACGTGGATGAACAAACACCAACAAATTTAAGCCTTCTGAGCATTAATTACTGATATCAACTTGATGAGCAAGAAAATGAAGGCAAGATTACAGAGTGGAGTCGCTGATATTTCTCTTTTGCATCTAATTTTCATCCCCAAACAAACTCTAGTAGCTTAGGAATACCCAGCTACTAGCACGAGACAATTACAAACACATTTACTAGAACAAGCAACTAAATGACTTCGTAATTACAGTATTAAGCCAAATCTGGGGTGAAAAGGATAAAAGATTTGTGTCCCATATGACACACCAGGGGAAAAAAAAAAAGAAAAGAGAGAGAGAGAAGCGATGGAAAACCAGAAGGAGTTTAGCAGTTTAAAGCAAGCATTTTGGCTGATGAAAGAGAGCGATTAAGTATCTCCTGGAAAGCCACGCTTGGAGCTGAACTTGCAGTCAGCCAAGCATCAAATATGGGCAGTGCTGCCCAAGAACAAGGTGTCCACAGCAGGAATTACCAGCAAAGAGAACACCGTATTCTGGAAAGGGAGACAAACTGCCGGCACGACCCAAGAGTGGCTGTGCCCGTGGAAGGAAGAAATAAACCAGAAAGTACATTGTTGAGCTGGAATGGGCAGAGGAAGTGGCAATGTTCACGCTGCTGAAGGAAAGCACCAGAGTAAGCAGAATATAAAGCCTATCTTCTCCTCACACCAGCATGCCAGGCTCTCGGTTGGGAACTCTGCCATCTCCTGTCCTAACACCGTTGAAACACACACACCAGACACGCAGCAGACAGGAGCCCAGGAAGGCCTCTGCCAGCACCATCCATCACGAGACAAGAGGTGGACACAGGTTCGTACACAACCCAAATGTTTCAGCACCACATCTTGACGCAGCTTTTTACACATTTCCATTCACAGATGTTTCCTGTTCATACCTGCCTCCCAAACACAATTAATCATATCACTGATTATAGGAAGATTAACCAACTGCGTTTCTGATCACACCTGAAATGGCTTTCTTGCTATCAGAAAAGCAACTTGCAGCATGCAATTTCTCTTTGTCTGACTCGCACCCAAATGTCTTCCTGCCCTGCTGTTGCAGGCTGTTCTGGGTCAGGAAAAGGCACTATTCATGAGGTTTATTAGGCAAGCACTCCCCGCTATTAATTTGGTCCCTACATTTAATATCTTCATCAGCAACACAGACAGCAGGATCAAGTGCATCCTCAGCAAGTCAGCAGATGACATCAACATCAAGCTGAGTGGTGCAGCTGGCACATCTGAGGGACAGGATCCATCCCGTGGGACCTGGACAAGCTGGGGAAATGGGTCCATGTGACCCTCATGAGGATCAACAAGGCCAAGTGCAAGGTCCTGCACATGGGTCAGGGCAATCCCAGCATCAGTCCGGGCTGGGGGATGAAGGACTGGAGAGCAGCCCTGTGGAGAAGGACTTGAGGATGCTGGGGAGTAAAAAGCTGGACAGGAGCTGGCAATGAGCACAGCCAGCCCAGAGCCAGCCATGTCCTGGGCTGATCCCCAGCAGTATGGGCAGCAGGGGCAGGGAGGGGATTCTGCCCCTCTGCTGTGCTCTGCTGAGACCTCCCCCGCAGTGCTGGGGCAGGTCTGGGGTCCTCAGCACAGCACACACAGGGACCTGCTGGAGCAGCGCCACAGGAGGCCACAGCAATGCTGGAAGCCCTCAGAGTTGGGGTTGTTCAACCTGGAGAATAGAAGGCTTCAGGAAGACCTTCTGGTGGCCTCCCAATGCTTAAAAGGGTTGAGAAGAAAGCTGAGGACAGGCATTTGAGCAGGACCTGTTGTAATGGGACATGGAGAGAAGGGTTTAAACTAAAAGAAGGAGATTTAGACTGGAGGGAATGAAGAAACTCTTTATTGTGAAGGTGGTGAAACACAGCTCCAAACTGCCCAGAGAGGTGGTAGCTGCCTCATCCCTGGAACCATTCCTGGCGAGATTGTTCAGTGCTCCAAGCAACCTGCTCCAGTTGCAGATGTTGCTGCTGCCTGCAGTGGGGTTGGACCAGGTGAAGCTGAAAGGTCCCTTCTAACCCAAACCCGTCTGATACGCGGTTGCAAGTCCTCAGTCCAGGGCTCACCTCTGGGCTCAGGGACCCCGCACGGAAACCTCAGACTTGAACAGCCTGCTCATGCTTCCCAAAGGGAGATTTATCTCCCGGAGCCACGGGGGGATGCACAGAGCCCTTCCTAAGGACACCCACACGAGGAGGCTCAGGCCTTCAGGGAACGCCCCTCCCTCTCACCCAGCACCACCAGAGCCTACAGAGCGCCCCCACCCATCCCAGCCCCTGCCGCTCATAGCGCAGCCTGTCCCGGGACGCAGCGCCCGCTGCGCCGTTCCCGCGCTGCGCCGGGGGCGGGCCGGCTGCCGCTCTAGCCCCTCTCTATGGTACGGAGCCTCTCTGGTTTTAACCGCCCGCTGGGCAAAGGCCGCCCGAAGCTGTTCCTCGGCGCTTTGCCAGGGCGGGCTCCGCTCTCCCCATCGCCCGGGCTGCGGACCGCAGCCCCTGCCCCGCGGGAGGCCGGCCGCGACCGGCGGATCCCCTCGACCGCCGCCTCCTCTCTATGGCCTAGGCCGCCGTCGCTCGGCAACGCGCCCGCTCTGTGGCGCCGCGGGTGGGATGTGGCGGCTGCTGCTGGGCCGCGGCCTGGGCCGCTGCTGGCCGCCCCCCGCCCGCCCCGCCTGCGCCGCCGGCCCTGCCGCCGACCGCGGCCCCAGCCCCGAGCGGTGAGTACGGCCCGGCCTGGCGGGTGGGAGGCCGTGAGCTGGCCTGCAGCGAGAGCCGGGTGGGTGCCGGCCCACAGAACGCGGCGAGGTGGTGGTGGGAGGGTGTCCAAAGGCCAGGTTCTGGCCTCACGGTGTTTTCTGGTCGTTTTAGAGTTCCCGGTAGCCAGGATGGACGGTCCCGGGATGGCTCGGGGAGAGGAAGAAGGCAGCAGGCCCTGCCCGGCCTGGTGCCCCGCTGCACCGTGCTGGAGGCAGTCACCTGGGTGAGGAGCAGCAAGCAGGGCCGCGTGGTCCCGGCTGGGAGGGATGTGGACTTGGGGGTGGGAAGGGGAACGGGAGCAGTCGGAGCTGTTGGGAGAGAAAGCTCCCTGAAATGGATCTGTGGACAAGCTGCTACATGGAAACGGGACACAAGGAGAGAGCAGGGCTCTTTTCCTTAATTTGTGCTTTCTTTTCTTCAGGGAGCACTCGGTGCACTGCTGCTGCAGCTGGTCAGACAGATCTCCTGGTTGAGATCGCTACCCGACACCAGGAGAGAGCACAGGGCTCTCTGGCTTTCTTCACTGCCCTCTCAGCAGACAGGTTAGCAGCTCTGGCTTGTGAGAAAGGATTGTGGGAGGGACAGGCTGTTGGTCAGAGTTGCAGCCTCCTGGTACGTTAACGAGAAGCTGACAACCAGTTTCCAAGCTGTCTGGGGAGGTCGAGGGCTGGTAACTGTCAGGGGAAGCTCATTTGTTTCTTAGGGATTTGGTGCAATCCCACTTGGCATCCTGCATGCCCTTAGCTTCGTTTTCTCTCCTGGACTCCCTGAACTTTCTTCCTGCTTAGCTTTGTGGCTGGGTAGCTACACAGCCCAGTGTTGTCTTCTAAAGCAGACACTGCACAGCTAATGAGAACTGGTTTTCACTCTCTGTTCCAGTGGTGACTGAGGCCTCAACCAGCTGTCCCAGTGCACAGTTGGGGTCCCACCTCCAGCAGAAAGCAAGCCCAGAGGTCCTACCAGAGAATTCATCCTCAGGCATCCCCTCAGGGCAAGGAGACAGACAGCCCTGGGCAGAGGCAGGTATGTGCAACGTGCAATACTTGTGCCAGGAGGACTTCTGAGTCTACATTTCCCCAAGGCAAAGCTAGGAGCCAAGAAATGTGTAGCCATTTATTGACACTTGAGGTGGGAGGTTAGAGTGAGAAGACAGGAACTTCAGAGAGGTGAATCAGGAGTCCAGAGACAGGAGGAAAAAAGCTCCTGCAGGCAGGCAGGAGCCTGTGCTGTAACTGCAGGTGACATTGGCTCTGGCAATATTGGTCTGCTTTAGCAACCTGATTACAGCATCCAGTTTCTGTTCTTTCATTGTGGACAGATATTTACAGTCAGAAGGCTTCAGGCAAATAAGTGCAGTTTGTGTACATGGTGTGAAACTAAAGGACTTCTTTTCTTGCTGGAAGCTGAGGATGTACTGACGAGTGCTGATGCTGTAGATAAAGACAGTGGCAGGAGGTATCAAAGACATTCTTATTAAAATGAGTTTTCTAAAAATAGGAAGATACACTGCAGGGAAAAAAAAAAAGAGGAAGTCTTATCCAAGAAAGCATGTCCTCAATGATAAAGTCCTATCAAGGAAGATCAGGTAAGGCCTACAACAGAACTACTTAGAAGGTATATAAGCACTAATAATGGCTTCAGGAAAGTTGTTAGAAGCAGGAAACCTGCTGGAGCAGGTAGAAGAAGAGACAGCATAGGATCACAGAATTGTCAGAGTTGGAAGGGGCCTCAAGGATCATTCAGTTCCAACCCCTCTGCCATGGGCAGAGACACCTCACACTACATCAGGTTGCTCACAGACACACCCAGCCTGGCCTTAGAAACCTCCAGGGATGAGGCTGCCACCACCTCCCTGGGCAACCTGTGCCAGTGTATCCAGTTCTGGAGCCCCTTTTAGAAGAAGAATCTGGAGGTGCTGGAACATGACCAAAGAAGGGCCACAAAGATGATCAGAGGGCTGGAGCTGCTCTGCTGTGGAGACAGACTGAGAGAGGTGGGGTTGCTCATGCTGGAGAAGAGAAGTCTCTGAGGAGACCTTCTTATGGCCTTCCAGTCTCTGAAGGGGGCAACAAGAAAGCTAGGGAGGGGCTTTTTAGGGTGTCAGGGAGTGATAGGACTGGGGGGGATGGAACAAAACTAGAAATGGGTAGGTTCAGACTGGATGTTAGGAAGAAGTTCTTCACCATGAGGGTGGTGAGACACGGGCACATACAAAAGCCAGTCGGTAGATGGTGGCTAGATAATGTAAGGTGTTGCAGAAAAGGTCAGAGGAGTTCCACATTCTTTGCTTGCTTCCAGATTTTTGGCTTTCTTCAGTGCTGACTTAAGCTACTGCCCATCACTGCATATCAAAGCCACCTCCTGCCAGAGGTTATCAGTCCCATCACTTGGCAAATGGAGCATTTTGTTTCCATGTCTCCTAATTAGCTCCAGGAAAACAGCCAGGTTAATTTACCTAAACAGCCAATTAGACCCATCTGGTTTTGCCTGGAGCATATTAAGAAGCACTCAGACACAAAGCTTCCCTGGTAGGTTACTGGACATGGACTTCTGGGAGAAGTGGTGGGGAGTAAGTGGAGACAGTGATGCCTTCAGTTGGCACAGCTGAAGTTCAGGGGTGACCGCGTGTCTGTGTCTGACAAACAGTTTCCTACTGAGAGCCAACAGGAAGAGCTTTTAGGCAAACTGATAAATTGAACAGTGACAAGTCACCAAGGCCAAATGCTCTTTGTTGTTCAGATGTTCTTCAGAAGCAATGAAACCACTGAGCCTCTAATGAGGATCTGTAATCCAGTGCTTCAATCTGTTCTGTGACCTGAAGGATGACAGGTTGGACCCTGGCTTTTAAAAAGGCAGGAGGGTTGTTTGAGGCACAGAACTGCTAAAAAGGTACTTCTGCAGTGCTAGAAACTGTGTTAAAGAATAGAGGTGTTGGATTCAGGATGGTCAGGATGAAGGTGCCAGTCTCCTTTTGGTGGTGCCCAGTGATAGGACAAGGTTCATCAGGTATAAGCTGGAACCCAGGAGGTTCCACCTCAAAGTGGAGAGAAACTTCTTTATGGTGAGGGTGATGGAGCACTGGAGCAGGCTGCCCAGAGAGGCTGTAGAGTCTCTTTCTCTGGAGACTTTCAAGACCCATATGGATGCTTTCCTGTGTGACCTGCCCTAGGTGGTTTGGACTCAATGATCTCCAGAGGTCCCTTCCAACCCTTACCATTCTATGGTATATATGATACGTGGGTGACTCTGCTGTGTCAAAACATCAAAGGGCTTCTAAGGATTTAGGCCAGCTTGCTCCATTGCAGAGATTTAAGAGACCTGTAGATTTAATAAGAGTCCTTTGGAGAAGACAACAGGAATGTGGAGCAAGATTAGCCAGCACTTTGCTTTCTGAAAATCTGTCAGCTAGAGCCTGAAAGACCTGGAGAAACAAAACTGAGGTGAGGGAAAAGAGGGGCTGCTCTTGGGCTAGTAACTCCTTCAAGTACAGTAAGTAATTCTCACATGGAAAGCTGTTACTGGTGAATTCTGCAAGTCCTTTGTTGAAACATGTTCTGTTAGGCACAGTCAGCAGTGATATGGGAAAAAAAGGTGACAAGTGAAGTGACAGAAGCAGCAAATGGTAGAGAATTATTCAGGACAGTCAAATCTGAAAGTCACAGCAAAAGATTGCACAGGAGCTAAAACCAGGGTGGTAATCCCAAGGTAGGTTAAATGAGCATAGGCAGGGGAGTGCAGCTGTAAATACACAGAATGAGGAGTGTCACATTAATTATACTGCAGAGGGAGCATTTAAAGTCACTGTGGATATAGTTTTGATAAGGTTAAGTCAGTGCTCAGCAGCAGTGAGGCCAATTAAATGTTAATTATTGGAAAGGAAGGAACTGAGGACAAGGCAGTGTCACAGGTTGGTGGAAGTCTGGTGAGGCCACGTCTCGAACACTTGAGGAAAAGACACTGACTTAAAAAACAGCAACCAGAAAAGGATGACAAGGAGACAATTACACAGAGACTGCCTCTTCAGGTTCATAAAGAAGTGGCAGAGGGTGTGCTGGTGCTTTGTGAAACTGTGTCCTGGGCTGCATTGGTCCAAAGCAGTGTGACCAGCAGAATTTGTGATTCTGCTCTTCTATTCTGCTTTCATGAGACCCCACCTGCAGCACCACCTGCAGTCCATTTGGAGGGGGGCAGCATAAGGGGGGACATAGAACTGTTGGAGCAGGGCCAGAGGAGGCCACAAAGATGAGAGCCTCCCCTGTGGGGAAGGCTCCAGGGAGAGCTTAGAGCAGCTTTCCAGTACCTGAGGGGGCTACAAGAGAGCTGGGGAGGGACTTGTGACAAGGGCTGGGAATGACAGGGTGAGGGACAATGGCTTTGAGCTGGAAGAGGGGAGATTGAGACTGGAGATGGAAAATAAATTCTTGGCAGTGATGGTGGGGAGACACTGGAACAGGTTGCCCAGGGAGGATGTGGATGTCCCCTCCCTAGAGGTGTTCAAGGACAGGTTGGATGAGGCCTTGAGCAACCTGGGGAGGTGGGAGGTGTCCCTGACCGTGGCATGGGGGTTGGAATTGGAAGACTGTGAAGGTCCCTTCCAACCCAAACCATTCTCTAAACCCATGAGTATTTGTCAGAATAGACATGTTAAGAGGCAGCACAGAAACGATCAGGTAGCAAAAAGGCAGGAGACAGTAGCTGTTCAGCCAGGGCAGAGGTAAATTGTGGAACTCATTGCTACAGGCCAGAAGTAGAAATGGATTCCAAGAAGTGATTAGGTAAAATTGCACATTCAGATTGGTCTTAATTGGTCCAGCCAAAACCTCCTGCTCAGAATATCACAGAACAGCTGATTGCTGGCAAGTTGTGCCAGGAAAAGCCTGACTCTATAATCCCTCTTCCTTACCCTTTCTGCCCAAACATCCACAACTGTCAGTTGTCAGAGGCAATATATGTCAGGAATAATTGGATTGTGCTCAGTACATAAGTCCTCAGGTTGCATTCTCACATCAGGCTGTGCATCCATTTGGGGGGAATTTGCTGAGGAAAGGCAGGGTGAAGAGATTCAGTCATTTCCCCTCAAGAGTCTTAAAAGAAATGCTTAGTCCTGTAATGTGAGAACGCCTGGAAAGCTTTTCATGGGAAGTTTGAAAGTGAACCTTGGCTGGTGCTTTTCTCTCAGACTCTGTTTTGCTTTCTATAGACAAAGCTGCCTAAGGTTGAGGGATTTTTTTTTTTTCCTGCTGTTTAGCTGCTGAAAAAGAATGAGGCTGGTTAAATCCAACTGCAGCAAGAAGCTGGGGCGAGCAGAAGGAAGGGAAGGACAAACGTCTGGCAGAGGATGCAGGGGAATCTGGTTGCAAAGCTTTGCCATTAGAGAACAGACCTCCAGGGCTCAGAGTGAAGCAAAATGTACCTTCAGTTCTCCAGTCTTCTGTTGCCAGTGATGGCAAAAGCCCTTCTGGAGAGAATTCCACGTCCTCACCCTTTATTTCAGTGTTTCAGCTGACTCCCAGCCTTGCTTGTGCTGATCTGCACGTACAGTGACAATCTGCTACCGCTGTCAGCTACTTCATTACCTCGAGTGGCAAAGATCTTTGTGATGGATCCAAACATCCCAATCCTGCAGATGAGCCTTTCCAGTTCCAGCATCACACACTGTGATAGAATCTATTACTTTTGGGGTGTTTAAAGAGAAAACTTGAAGAAATTCATTTAAAAGTCACCTTAAATAGAGCCGTGGATATTATTATCATCAAGTCCTCCGCTGTATGATCACATCTTTCTTCCTTCCCTTCGTGCAATTCAGGCCTCACTCAAAGGTTTGGCTGTTGGGTTGGCTTTTTTTCTGCCTCTGGAAGGTAAAAGCACGTAGTGAAGGAGGAGGAAGTGATTACAGCCAGCCTCAGTGTTACAGCAGCTGAATGCTGCCCTGGGGAGTTGTATTTTACCCCTGGCAGAAGTGTAAAATTCGTTATTTCAATTTGGAGATTACAGACATTTCCAAAGTGTGTTTTCATTTCAAAGCACAATGAAACCAATTGGAAACACTAACATTTTCCATGAGGCAGAAAGCCTGGATTTTGTCCAGCTCTTGTGGTGAATTCGTTCTTGGGAAGCGTTTGGATGTTTTGGGATGGGCAGATCTCGGCTGTCCACGGGAAGGTTATTAATTCCTCCTTTGGAGGTAGCTCTGAGCAAGATGTGATTAGCACAGGATGAGCAGTGGGGAAGTACGAAGCATTTATTAGCTGCTGAATATGTGAGCGTTGGGCATCTGGTGCACTGAGAGCTGCAGGGTTGCATGGAAGAAGAAAGGCTGGATAGTCCTGTTGCATGGTGTTTGGAGAAGGAGAAATGAAGTTAGACACAAAAATTCCAGCCATGGCATTCCCAGCTTTTGTGTGCCTTGAATGTACCACCTAAAGAATAATGTTGATGTGGGTCTGTGTGTGTGCAGTGTAGTGATCAGCTTGTTCAAAGCCCAGTGCCTATGAATTTCATGCAATCCCAGCAAGGTGGGACCTCTGGAGATCACCCAGTCCAACCCCCTGCTAAAGCAGGGCACCCACAGCAGCTTGTCAAGGCTCACCATAACCAGAAGGGTTTGGACTAAGAGATAGAGTCTCCCAGTGAGGAAGATCAGATCATTCTGTGCCTGCTCCACAAACAAACGTGAAGCAGAGCTACTGAACTCCCAGCTTACATTACCTTGGGTGGAATGATGAATAGGAATCATGTTTGCCACAGTGATCCTGCTCCTTGGGTGAGTGGGGCTTTGCAGATAAAAGACTCCTGATGGGCTGCATCAAGAGGAGTGTGGCTGGCAGGTAAAGAGAGGAGATTCTTTCCCTTTGCTCTTGTGAGACCCCACCTGGAATACTGCGGTTGGCTCTGGTGTCCCCACCTGCCCTCGGTGACCCTGCTTTGGCAGGGGGGTTGGACTTGATGCTCTCCAGAGGTCCCTTCCAGCCCCTGCCAATCTGTGGTTCTGTGATATTTAATTTGTTTTAGCTCCCTGCTTTACAGCTTGAGAAGGAGGATGGAGAGACACAGGGAGGGCACAGCTACTTCTGCTGTTAGCAGCACTGCCTTGAAGTGATCCAGACGTCAGCACCTGGTGTTAGGTGCTCAGAGGGATCCAGCTGCTGATGGTGATAGAGGTTAAAAATAATTGGCCTCAGTCAGCCCTGGCCTGCTTGTCCTCTTTGCTGGAGGTCACCATCCTCTTAGACTAGCTGGTGTAAATGCCTGTGTAATCACCTCTAGCACAGTGCTGTTAAGAGCAGGGTGGCTTAGCTTCTGCAGTAGATGTTTTTGTTAGATAATTCTGATTGAAAGTGGTGGGATAGTGGCTGAGCAGATGGTTGTGCTATCGTATCTAAGAGGGCAGCCAGGAGCAAGCAGGCCACATTGGGGTGATAACCTCAGCCTGCAGAGGATGCAGCCAGAGTAGCCTGTCTGATCATCCCTGGGAAGAGGCAGAGAGAAAGAAATCACCTAGAAAAGGAGCTAGAGGAGCACGCACCTAAGTGTGAGATCTCGGCGTGGTGCCCTGGCCGGTGGGGATTGGAGCATAGTTCTGACACGTGCAAACTTAAGCTGTTAGGAATTTGAACAAGGAGGCAATTTCACCTTCCCTGTGACACTGGTGAGAGGGGTCACCACTTCAATGACAATGTTGAAAATTGAAGAAGAGTGGCAAAAAAAAGACATAAAATTAATCAGCTGGGGCAGAAAAGTACTTGAGCTGAAAGCCAAGAACAGTACAGTCTGTTTAGAATCACCGGTAAGAATCAAGAGAGGTTGATTAGTCCTCTCAGGACCTTGAAAAGGAGAATAGGTTTTTTAGTGAAGAAGAAGAAGAAAAGCCTAGAAGAGCCAGAGCCTGGGAGCAGAAACCAGATGTATTTTAATTTGAAATGAAGCCCAGAGGTTTAAAGCAGCGATTACAAGCTGCTGGAACAAGCTTTTCAGAGGGAGCAGGAGATTCTCTACCTTTTGGTGTCTTCAAATCAAGTCTGGGGGCCTGTCTGGAGGAGGTGTGCTAGCCAGCTGTGGATTACAGGACTGTATTCACAGGCATTTGGTTGCTTTTGATAGAAAGGGCAGATTGCTTGGTGTTCCTTCTGTTCTTCAAGTCCCTGACTGAGTGGGCGATCAATCCTCTAGGAAAAAACTGTGGAACAAAGGGGATAGGAAGAGGAGGAAGAGGCAAAGGTACAGCATTGCTTTACCCTACTCCTCTTGTTCTTTGTTTTGTATTGTAGGGGAGTTCCAAGTACCTGAGAGCTCCAGCCTGGGCCCAGTTCACCACAGTGCCAAGGTATGCTTTCATTGCCACGTCCTCCCTCTGCACCTAGGACCCCTTCCCTACAAGAAGGTATCTCAGGGTGACCCCAAGCACAGCCTGAGCAATCCATTTGTATGTGAGGCTGGAGTCTTGTCCCGTGCAGCTGGAAGCCAGGAGAACCTCCAGGTCTAAAACCTGGAGATAAAGGGAGGTTCTTCTCTCCTTCTGCTCTGCCCTAGTGGAGAGAGTCCAGTGGAGGCTACAAAGGTGCTGAGGGGCCTGGAGCACCTCTCTGAGGAGCAAAGGCTGAGAGCCCTGGGGCTGGTGAGCCTGGAGAAGAGCAGCCCCAGAGGGGAGCTGAGCAATGCCTAGCAAGAGATAAAGGGTGGGGGGCAAGAGGCTGGGGCCAGACCCTTATCAGTGGTGCGCAGGGCACAGGACAAGGGGCAGTGGGCCAAACTGGAACCCAGGAGGTTCCATCTGGAAGAGGAGGAGAAAGTTGTTTGGTGTGAGGGTGCTGGAGGCCTGGAGCAGGCTGCCCAGAGAGGTTGTGGAGTCTCCTTGTGTGGAGAGCTTCCAATCCCCTCTGGGCATTGTCCTCCTGGGCAAGCTGCTGTGGGTGCCCTGCTGGAGCAGGGGGCTTGGACTGGCTGATCCCCAAAGGTCCCTCCAACCCACACTACAACGGGATTCTATGAGAAAGAAAGCTGTGATGTGATGCCTTCTGCTTTTAACACACCAAAGGTCCAGGAACTGCAGACTGGCACCTCCACCATTCAAGGTGTCTGTGTAACAGGAGTGCTGGTAGAGAAATATTGAAAGAAAAGGGGGGGGAACCAAATCAAACAAAACCCCTCAACCTTTTCCAGCAGCACCACTCTGTTCTTGTGTGTTTGCATTTTGATGCAATTTCTCACTAGGTGATTACGTGCTGTTGCTATTTTGGTTTTCACCAGACAGCCCATGACTGGAGAAGGTGGTGTCACTCCTAAAGCTGCAAATCAGGACTGCCTCTTGTCTGTTAGAGAGAGGAAGAGGCTTGGGGCTTGAAGAGGGTGCATCAGCTTGAGAGTCACAAGGGTGTAAATGATATTATTGTTCCTCTTGTGATTAAACCTGCTAATTCCTTGCAAATCAGTCTTGGGTGCAGACAATTCCCTATTTTAAACATCAGTCAGCTGAGCAATTGCTCAAGGACACTGTGAAGAGAGCAGAGGTAAATTCGGTGCTTAGCAGGGTGCAATGGCAGTGTCCTCTGCTCCCCCACCAGAAAGCTTGATCTGCTGGGGGGGGTGAGCGCTGAGCTCCCCATTCCTGTGCAGGGCTGTAGCTCGTTCATAGTGCCAGGGGGCTCTGGGCAGAGGAGGGGAGCTGGTCCACGTCTTGTCCTCTTGTGAGCAGCTCTGAGTGCTGCCTGAGCAGTAAAGCCGTTGGGTGGCAAGGAGCGTTTTTGCCGGGTGAGGCCCCCGAGTTGCAGAGGCGCCTCAGCCCCTGTGCAGTGTGTGCGGCTGCCACTCGATGGCACTGCGTGTGGAAGCCAGGCCGGGAAACTAAAGCTGCAGGCCAGGCTAATCCTCTTCCACCCACCTCCTGGAGCTGTGGTGAAGTCAAAAATCCTGTTCATTACTGAGAAAGAAAAGAGCTTGTCTGTGGTGTGCAGGCTCTGAGCAGTGTGCAGTAAGCTGGCAGGGTGGGCTCAGCTGGAGTGCCGCAGAGTGCCGCACAAATGTCAGAGCCGCTTTGGCAGAGGCTGTTTGTGCTGCTGGCGTCATGCAGGAGGGGGAACAAAGGCTGATGGCACTTTGGAAGGGGGGAGTCATGAGTGGTGTCAGGTATTTGGTGTCAGGAAGGGCCTGCTGATGTCTGAGGGGCTCCACCAAGCTGCCTGGCTGCAGGGGAGGTGAGCAGTGTCGTGCAGCCTCCCTAACGAGCTGACTCTCTTAAGATAGGACACATGACACCAGATGACATCACCCTCTAGATAACTATAGTACAGTAGCAATCTGTCTGGCTGCTCAGTTTCCAAGAAAGACTCTTGTATGTGTGGTTTTTTTTCTCCTGCTGTCTTAACAGCTTTCTTCTTTAACTCCTCAGGGTGACCCAGCTCAGCGAGGGCGTCTGGAGGAAGCTGCTTTCCAATTGCAGCAGATTTTCCGGATTGACATTTCCATTGCACTCAACATCCTTGGTAATATGGACTTGGATTTGTTTTGTCTTTAAACCACATATTTCTCATTGTTGTTTTGGCTGGTTTTTTGTGTTGGCTTGTGGGGTGGTTTGGGGTGTTTTTTTGAGGGCCTCCAAAGTGTTGCAGGTCTTGCGTGAAGGCAGAGGTGTCACACACTCAAGCTGAAGCCTCCTTCCAGCCATCTCAGTTGTGCTTTGAAAGATTTATTGCCCTCTGTCCCATTCTGCCACCTGATTTATATCAGCATATTTAAGCCCAGGCTTGGTTGGAGCCTGCACTCTCGTCCTGACACCTAGCAGTTGGAAGTGAAGCCATCTCTGTCGTGTTTTTTTGCACCACGAGCTGTCGTATCCTCGTATCCTTTCTCATTATCTGAGCTCTCACTCTTCCTGGCAAGCTGAAAAAGGAATTGCAGAGTTGCAGCTCTAAGAAGAGCTGAGGGAAGATGTGATGATCTAAGAGAGAAAAAAAAAAAAAAGAGTCCTTGCCCTATATACACCACTAGTTGCAGCACTGAAAAAGCATGGCACTTCTGTGCAAGCCATACGCTGTGCTAGGCCATCAGCTTCCTTTGCAGGCTCAGTGGGGCCACTGCTCCTGTGGAAACTTTGGGCCTGTGGTTTTGAGGGCTGGTGAGCCAGCTGGAGGTGGAACCAGAGCACTTGGCATAGGCTAGAAAGAAAGAAGAGCAAAGCTCAGTAGCTGTTGGAGGCTGTTGCTGCATTGTAGGCTGCATTCTGTTTTCTTTTTCCCCTGTGGTTACGTTGGTTTCTTCCCAGGGATTGAAAGCATGAGAGCAGGCCACCATGGGATAGCCTACACCTGCTTCAAGCTGGCAGCAGATCGAGGCTACAGCAAAGCCCAGTTCAATGTGGGTCTGTGTTACGAGCATGGCAGAGGCACAGAAAAAGACTTGGAAAAGGTATCCATGGCATGTAGGGTTGGTTATGTGGGGCACAGAGCAGCAGAGTGGTCTTTGTGGGGGGCCCAGGTGTTTTTTCTCCCTTTGCATGGGTGTGGCACTCTGTGAAGGCTCATTAGAAAGTGCTGGAAATAATGCAAAGTGGAGCTGTGCAGTGCTGGCTTCAGTGTCACAGATCCCTTCAGAGATGTGCTCCTGAAATCCCCTTTCTCATAGCTTCTCAGGTCTTCCCATAGGTCCACAGGCTGTGCTGCTAGCACCCAGGAGAGTGTGAGGAGAAAACTGTCATGTTGCTGTATTTAAAACACCCCTGCACATCCCAGGGCTGCTTTACATCTCCAGCCCTCCACTGCGGGTACCTTAACTAAAGCTGCCACCTAGTGCAGGCTGGCCGTAGCCAGCATCTTCTGGAGCTGGAAAGATCTGCAAAGGCAGCTTGTTTCCAGCAGTTGTGCAGATCCCTGCTGGCACAGAGTCAGCTTTGCTATTGTTGGCCCAGTGCCACCCCCTTCATCATGGGCAGCTTGGAGTCGAGAAGGCAGAGGGGTTGGAGGGCTCTAGGGTAGTCGCAGTCCATTGTGTCACCTCAACAGTCTCACATTAGCAGCACCCAGCACTGCCAGCCCAGCCCCAGGCTGATCCCCAGCAGTGTGGGCAGCAGGGGCAGGGAGGGGATTCTGCCCCTCTGCTGTGCTCTGCTGAGACCTCCCCTGCAGTGCTGGGGCAGCTCTGGAGTCCTCAGCACAGAATAGACCTGTTAGAGCAGGGCGAGAGGAGGCCACAGCAATGCTGGCAGGGCTGGAAGCCCTCTGCTGGGAGGCCAGGCTGAGAGAATTTGGGGTGTTCAGCCTGGAGAAGAGAGAGCTCCAGGGAGACCTTCTGGTGGCCTTGCAGTGCTTCAAGGAGCTGATCAGAAAGCTGGGGACAGACTTCTAAGCAGGGCCTGCTGCGATGGGACCAGGGGTGATTGAACTAAAAGAGGGAGACTCAGAGTGGAGAGAAGGAAGAAATGTTTGACACTGAGGGTGGTGAAACACAGTCCCAGTTTGCCCTGAGAGGTGGGAGATACCCCATCCCTGCAAGCACTCCAGGTCAGGTTATTTGGTCCTCTGAGCAACCTGCTCTAGTTGCAGGTGTCTCTGCTGACTGCAGGGGGGTTGGACTAGACGTGACCTTTAAAGGTCCCTCCCCACCCAAACCAGTCTACAGGGAAGTGTGGGACAGCTGCCAGGGTAAGCTTGTGCGGCTTTTGACAGATTAGACAGAGAGGCTAAGCTTGTCCTGGGCAGAGGGGAGTCAGGTGCCATCTGAGGACACATGGTAGCCAGGTCACACAGGGCTGTTTCTCTTTCTGCAGGCAGCTTTTTATTACTGGCACGCAGCCAGCAGCCGGCACCCCATGGCACAGTACCGCTACGCCAGGTACCTCCTGTGCCACACTCCTGGAAACAACTGGCACAGGCACCAGCAGGCAGTGACCTTCCTGGAGCAAGCAGCAGTGGCTGGCATCACAGAGGTTAGTGACCACAGCGTGGGAGCTCATAGGAAAGAGACCCAGCAGAGGCTAAAGGATTTGAAGACCTCTTCAAAAGCAGCGTCTGTGGGACTGGAGGCAAAATGCTTCCTTTGTTCCTGGCAGCGTGTAGGAGACAGCCCTGGCTGCACGTGGGAGGCAGCTAGGTACCTGCTGGGTCAGCAGCTTTGGGTCTCTGTTGGGTCTGTGCTGGGCTTTTTTATATGGCTCTTGGATTAGATGCATAGATTAGACCATTGGTTTAGGAAAGCTGACCTACACTTCTGGCCAAGAAGACCAACAGCATCCTGGCCTCTGCCAGCAGGAGCAGGGAAGTGATTGTCCCACTGTACACTGGTGAGGCCACACCTTGAGTACTGGGTTCAATTTTGGGGCCTTCACTGCAAGAAAGACATTGAGCTGCTGGAGCCTGTCCAGAGAAAGGCAATGAAGCTGGTGAAGGGTCTAGTGAACAGGGCTGGTGAGGAGCAGCTGAGGGAACTGGGGTTGTTTATTCTGGAGGAAAGGAGGCTCTCTACCACTGCCTGAGAGGAGGTTGAAGCTATATGAGTGTTTGCATCTTCTCCCAGATAACAAGTGACAGGACCACAGGAAATGGCCTCAAGTTGTCCCAGGGAAGGTTTAGGTTGGACATGAGGATTTCTTCCCCAAAAGGGTTGTCAAGCCCTGGAACAGGCTGCTACTGTTGGAAGTGGTTGAATCCCCATCCCTAATGGGGTATAAAAGAGACAGAGATGTGGTGCTGAGGAACATGGCTTAGCACCATAGAATACATAGAGTAAACCAGGTTGGAAGAGACCTTCAAGATCATCGTGTCCAACCCATCAACCAATCCAACACCACCCAAACATCTAACCCACGGCACCAAGCACCCCATCAAGTCTCCTCCTGAAAACCTCCAGTGATGGTGACTCCACCACCTCCCCAGGCAGCCCATTCCAATGTGCAATCACTCTCTCTGTGAGGAACTTTTTCCTAACATCCAGCCTGAACCTCCCCTGGCGCAGCCTGAGACTGTGTCCTCTTGTTCTGGTGCTGGCCGCCTGGGAGAAGAGACCAACATCCGTCTGTCTACAACCTCCCTTCAGGTAGTTGTAGAGAGCAATAAGGTCACCCCTGAGTCTCCTCTTCTCCAGGCTAAGCAACCCCAGCTCCCTCAGCCTCTCCTCGTAGGGCTTATGTTCCAAACCCCTCACCAACTTTGTTGCCCTTCTCTGGCCTCGTTCCAGCAAGTCAACCTCCTTCCTAAACTGAGGGGCCCAGAACTGGACACAGTACTCGAGGTGCAGCCTAACCAGTGCAGTGTACAGGGGCAGAATGACCTCCCTGCTCCTGCTGGCCACACTGTTCCTGTTGCAGGCCAGGATGCCATTGGCCCTCTTGGCTGCCTGGGCACACTGCAGGCTCATGTTCAGTCTACCGCCTTGGTAGAGTCACCAGCCTTGGTAGAGCTAGAGAATGGCTGGAGTTGATAATCTTAAAGGCCTTTCCCAACCAAAAAGGATTCTCTGATTCTGTGTGTCATCTCCTCTTGATTGCATGAGTACAGGTTGCTTTTGGGGGAAGAACTTCCTTGAGATGCTTGAATTCAGAACAGATCCTCATATTGTGTCTGGGAGTTCTCAAGATGATTCATCCACGAGGATCTGTGTACCTTGCCCTCCTTTCCCACTCTCCAGGAGACGCACTGAGGCATGTGCCATCTTGTCGTTCTGGCAGTCCCTCTTGGAGCACACTGTTCCAGGAAGTACATCTGCTCTGTCTTATGGACAGCTCACGAGTAGGAGCCTTGCTCTGGCTTTCCACAGTACAGTTTGAAAGGATATTCTGGGCCTTGGGCTGCGAGCGTGGCGATGTTCACCGCACACAGCGGAGTTCTGCAGATCAAATGTCATCTTTTTTGTGTTTGTTTGCCAGCTCAGGAGGATTTTTACTTGGGCCTACAGGAAGGCTGGGGAGGGACTGCTGAGAAGAGCTTGTGATGATGGGATGAGGGGCAATGGTTTGAAACTGGAGCAGGGCAGATTTAGGTTGGGTCATCAGGAGGAAGTTCTGCACAGTGAGGGTGGTGAGACACTGGAACAGGTTGCCCAGGGATCATAGAATCAATAAGGTTGGAAAAGACCTCCAAGATCATCAAGTCCAACCTGTCACCCAAGACTTCATGACTACTAAACCATAGCTCCAAGTGCCACATCCAGTCCTCTCTTGAACACCTCCAGGGATGGTGACTCCACCACCTCCCTGGGCAGCACATTCCAACGGTTAACAACTCTCTCAGTGAAGAACTTTCTCCTCACCTCCAGCCTAAACTTTCCCTGGTGCAGCTTGAGACTGTGTGCAAGGTCAGACTTAATGTGGCCCTGTGCAGCTTGATGTAGTTGGAGGTGTCCCTGCTGACTGCAGGGGGTTGGGCAAGATGACCTTTCAGGGTCCCTTCCCACCCAATGCAAGCTGTGAATTCCACCTTCCCTCGAGAGGCTCTGCAGCAAGCAGTGTGCTGGGCACACATCTTGCCACAGTGACTGTGGCATTCAAACAACTTGCTGAAAACCTGAAGTTCTGAAGAGGGAAGATGCTGGCTGATGTGTGTTGTGTGGTTTTATTGCAGGCACAGGCTTATCTTGGAGTCTTCTACCTGAGGGGCCTGCAACCTAAGGAAGAGAGAGGTCTGAAGTACCTGCTGCTGGCGGCCCAAAGCGGCGTAAGTAAGCCCTTGGCAACTTCTGATTGTTCTCAGCTTGGGATCACTGCAGGTTACAGGTGCCAGGTTTCAGGGCTTCTTGGAAATGGGAGCTAGTGCCAGGACTGGAGAGCAAAATCTGATAGGGCAGAGTGGAACCTTGGTGCATCCTGGAGAGGAAGGAAGCTTTGGAGTGCTGAGCCCACAGAACACGAAGAGAGGAACAGCCCTGTTGGCTTGGGGTGGTTCTTGCACCACCAGTGCTTGTATTCATCAAGCATAATTTGGCAGGTTTCCCTTTGTGGAGCATCCACACCCTCTTCAGATAACCTCTTTCACTGCTCAGTCATTTTGAGAACTTGGAATCATAGAGTTTAGGCTGGAAAAGACCTTTCAGATCATCAGTACCAACCCTTAACACCATACTACCAATGTCCCTCAGTGTCACTTTGCTGTGGTTTTGAAACCCCTTCAGCTATGGTGATTCCACTACTGCCCAGGGCAGCCTGTTCTAGGGCTTGACAGCACTCTTGGGGAAGAAATTTTTCTTAATGTCCAACCTAAACCTCTCCTGGTGTAACTTTGAGGCCATTTCATCTGATCCTGTCACTTGTTACTTGGGAGAAGAGCCCAACCCCCACCTCACTCCAGCCTCCTTTCAGGGAGTTGTAGAGAGCAGGGAGGTCTCCCCTCAGCCTGTTTGTCTCTAGGCTGAACAACCCCAGTTCCCTCAGCTGCTCCTCCCCAGCCCTGTTCTCCAGACCCTTCACCAGCTTTGTTGCCCTACTCTGGACAAGCATCAGCACCTCAATGTCCTTCTCAGAGTGAGAGGCCCAAAACTGAATCCAGGATTTAAGATGTAGGCTCATCAGTGCTGAGTACAAGGAGACAATCCCTGCCATGGTCCTGCTGGCCACACTATTGCTGGTACAGGTCAGAATGCTGGTGGCTTTCTTGGCCACCTGGGCATACCCTGGCTCACCTTCAACCAGCTGTCAGCCAACTCCCCCCCAGGTCTTTTTCCACCAGGAACTTTCCAGCCACTGCCCCAAGCCTTTAGTGTTGCATGGGGTTGCTGTGACCTGAGTGCAACAACCCATTGATCTAGCCTGTCCAGGTCCTTCTGCAAGCCCTCTACCCTCCATGTTTTGATCACAACCATGCCAATTCCCAGAACCAAGTCATCTCTCTCACCTCTGCTTCCCATTGGATGCTGGCAGCAGAGCTACCACAGCCTGGGCTCTGGTGGCAGGCTCCTGCATAGGCTCTCTGGGATGAGGGAGCTGGGGTTGTTTAGCCTGGAGAAGAGGAGGCTCAGGGGAGACTTTAATGCTCTCTACAACTACCTGAAGGGAGGTTGTAACCAGGTGGGGGTTGATCTCTTCTCCCAGGCAACCAGCAACAGAACAAGAGGACACAGTCTCAAGCTGTGCCAGGGGAAGTTTAGGCTGGAGGTGAGGAGAAAGTTCTTCCCAGAAAGAGTATTTGGCCATTGGAATGTGCTGCCCAGGGAGGTGGTGGAGTCCCCATCCCTGGTGGTGTTCAAAAAAGGCTTGGATGTGGCACTTGGAGCCATGGTTTAGTTGTCAGGAGGTATTAGGTAACAATTTGGACTTGATGATCTCCAAAGTCTTTTCCAACCTGGTTGATTCTGTGACTCCTGATGTTCTGCTAGGGGAAGGGCTCCATGAGTAGGTGATCTTCAAGGTCCCTTCCAACCCAAACCATTCTATAATTGTTCAGTTGGCTTTACTTTGGGACTATGGGACCACAGAATCACAGAATGTTAGGGGTTGGAAGGGGACCTCAAGAGATCATCTAGTCCAACCCCCCTGCCAGAGCAGGATCACCTATACCAGATGCCAAGAGGAATTATTTGGTGTTCAAAGCTAAACCTACTTGGAGAGGGTGTGTGTGATAGCTTCCTGAAGATCTCAGACTGGCTGACCCACTGCTGTGCTTTGCAAGAGAAAAGGAATCTCAAAGCCTTGGTTTGTCGTGACTCAGGTCAGAAGCTCATCCCAGGCACACAGGGAGGCTGAAATGCCAATGTGACTCCAGGGGAGGATCTTCTGCTGCTTCTCCTGGAAGCTTCCACCCTGGGAGATACCCTTATCTGTGTTTCAGTGGACAACACAGCCCAGATGAACTCAGGTCTGAGCTGGTGATCAGCAGACCCTGGGCAGGGTGAGCACATGGATTTCTGGAGGTCCAAAACCAGATTCATCATTTACAGAGGGACATTGGAGGCTGCTCAGCCCCTTGCAGTTCCCTCTCAGTGCCTGCTCCTCTTCACACCAAGTCCTTGCCCCTCTCATAGAATAGTTAGGGCTGGAAGGAACCTCAAGAATCAGCCAATTCCAACCCCCCTGCAATGGACAGGGACACCTCACACTACAGCAGCTTGCTCACAGCCACATCCAGCCTGGCCTTAAAAGCCTGTAGGGATGAAGCTTTCACCACCTCCCTGGGCAACCTGTGCCAGTCTCTCACCACCCTCACTGGAAAGAATTTCTTCCTCATCTCCAGTCTCAATCTCCCCTCCCCAGGCTCAGAGAGCTAGTTGGACTAGATGGTCTTTTAAGGTCTCTTCCAAGCAAACCCATTCTGTGTTCCTTTCCCATTACCCTGTCTAGTCCCTCATAAGACTCCTGGAGCTGGGTGAGGTGAAGGCAGCACTCCTCATCTCCAGCTCCAAAGAGGCAGAGCAGGCACAAAAAGTCATGGGTTCAGTGCTTCCGTCTCGGGCTCTTCCTCTCTGCTGGAGCTGAGGGAGGAACTCTGACAAGTGTTCTTCCAAATACAAGGAAGCTTCAGAGAACTGCTTTTTACTTTGGTTACTACTTTTTATCCTCCTCCCTCGTTTTATCCATGCAGCCATGGAATCTAGAAGCCACGGAGAAGTGTTGTGGGGGAACCAGGCCCGACCTTCTCCGTTCCCAAGCGCGTCGCCGGCGCTCCTGCCGTGCTAATTTGGGGATCTGCTCTCCTCCTGTTCTTGTCTCAGAGGTGTTCAGCAGCCACGAGATGGCTACTGGAGTGCTTCATACTCACTTAACCCTGTCTCTTGTCACATCTGAAGTGCCAATCCTTCAACATGTTTATCTCCTCTCTGAAGAAGTTTGTTGCTGTCAGAAACGGAGGCTTGCAACATTTTGCAGAGCACCCACTCAGTGAAGTTCCTCGCTTCCCTCTACCAGCTACATCCCCAGGCAGCAACACTTGCAATATGTTCTTTCCTCATGGCTTCATTAAAACTTGCTACTTTACTTCCTTTCTTCTTTTCTGGTGCTTTGCCAAGCCTTGTTTAGATCGTGCTTCAGGCAGGCACGCACTGAGGCACGTTGCTGGCTTGTTTGCCAGAAAAGGTCTGTGTGACCACTAGCCCAGGAGGGCTTTACAGTGTGTTCAGAACCATCATCTTGCTTCCTTGCTCTCTGGGAGACCCTTTTTCTCCTTGCTCTCTGGGAGAGCCTTTTGCTCCTATGGGATCTCAGATAAAGTGCACAGCCAACACATAAACATATCAGGAGTTTGGGTTGGCATCCCCGGCAGCAGGGGCAGGGAGGGGATTCTGCCCCTCTCTTGTGCTCTGCTGAGACTCCACCTGCAGTGCTGGGGCAGCTCTGGATTCCTCAGCACAGACAGGGACCTCTTGGAGCAGGGCCAGAAGAGGCCACAGCAATGCTGGCAGGGCTGGAAGCCCTCTGCTGTGAGGCCAGGCTGAGAGGGTTGGGCTTGTTCAGCCAGGAGAAGAGAAGGCTCCAGGGAGACCTTCTGGTGACCTTTCAATGCTTGAAGAGCTGATCAGAAAGCTGGGGACAGGCTTTTGAGCAGGGCCTCCTGTGACAGGACAAGGGCTAATGGTTTGAACTCAGGGAGATTCAGAGTGGAGAGAAGGAAGAAATGTTTGACACTGAGGGTGCTGAGATCCTGTCCCAGGTTGCCCAAAGAGGTAGGAGATGCCCCATCCCTGGAACCATTCCAGGTCAGGTTGTTCATGGCTCTGAGCCACCTGCTGTAGTTGCAGATGTCCCTGCTGACTGCAGGAGTGTTGGACTGGATGACCTTTGAAAGTCCCTTCCCACCCAAACCATCCTGTGATTTGCACAGCTTGGTTTCCACTGCCTGAGATTCCTTCTGGAGCATAATTAGGTGTGGCTGAGCCAGACAGTGGTGTCAAAGGCCTGATGACCATCATGATGCTGCTGAGGTGACTCTTCCAACACTTGGCAGCAAGTATCTCTGTGGCATTTGTTATGTTGCCATGAGACTTCTGCATGACCTGAAGTAGGGCAGTCCACAGGGTGTGCTCAGTTTGGGTGTGAGCAGTATGTGGGTGCAGTCAAGGCTGCCCAAGTCCCCTTAGCCCTGAGACAATCCATCAGGATACTCTGCAGAGGCAGCAGTTCCTTTGTTCCTGTGACAATGCTCTGAATGTTGAAGGCAATCAGTGAATTTAACTAGGAAGGGATTTGATTGAAGCTGGAAGAGAGGAGATGTAAGCTGAAGATTAGGAAGAAATTCTTTAGAGTGAGTGTGGGGAGACACTGGCACAGGTTGCCCAGGGAGATTGTGGATGCCTTCTCCCTGGAGGTGCTCAAGGCCAGGCTGGATGAGGCCTTCAGCAACCTGGGCTGGTGGGAGGTGTCTCTGCCCATGGCAGGGGGTTGGAACTGGATGATCATTAAGATCTCTTCCAACCCAAACCATTCTATGAATTCTATGAAGGAGCAGGGTCCTTGGACCACTTACTCTGCAGAAGAGCAGCCCCAGTGGGGATCTTCTCAATGCTCAGCAAGAGATAAAGGGTGGGGGGCAAGGGCATGGGGACAGACTCTTTCTCTATGGTGCCCAGTGACAGCACCATGGGCAGTGGGCACAAACTGCAACCCAGAAGGTTTCATCTGAACAGGAGGAGAAAGTTGTTTGGTGTGAGGGTGCTGGAGGCCTGGAGCAGGCTGCCCAGAGAGGCTGTGGAGTCTCCTTGTGTGGAGAGCTTCCAGCTCCCCCCTGGGCATTGTGCTCCTGGGCAAGCTGCTGTAGGTGCCCTGCTGGAGCAGGGGGGTTGGACTGGATGAGCTCCAGAGGCTACTTCCAACCCCTACCATGCTGGTATTCTGAGAGTCTGAGTTGGAGGCAGCTGGTCAGCAATTCTGCTTCAGTATATGCTCAGAGAAGAGGTGAAATTCCTGCAGACGTGGTCTGAGGGACGGAGGAGTAAACTTGCACGGAGCTGACCGAGGATAGATCAACCAGCTTCAAAGGTGGTGCTGCAGGCTGGCTGCTCGCCTTTCATGTGCTGTCATCACGTCTCCCTGGTGTGAGGCTGATGGCTCTGCTTTCTCCCGTGGCTAGGATGCCCAGAGCAGGTACCACGTGGGCGTTTGCTATGAGCAGGGCCTCGGCGTGCAGCAGAACCTGGCAGAGGCGATGAGGCACTACCGGCAGTCAGCCGCGGCGGGGAACCCCAGCGCGCGGCAGAGGCTGCGCCTGCTGGCAGAGGAGCTGGAAGGTACCAGGGGTGGGGAAGGAAAGAGGGGGTGTGGGGCTCTGTGGGGCTGTGGACCCCATAAAAGGGGGGCTTAGATTGTCTGAGGAAAAGCAGCATAAGGCCATGGCAAGAAGAAGTCCCCTTTACTGAAGGGAGCGCTTTCCTTTCTCGGTTCTTTCTGCTGCTCACCAGTCAGGCTGAAGTGGAAGAACTGGTCCCATGCTATGCTGTGTCATTAAGAAGCAGGAGGTGAAGGGAAGGGATTCTCCCACTCTACTCTGGTGAGACCCCACCTGCAGTGCTGTGTTCAGCTCTGGAGTCCCTCAACACTATAAGGACATAGAACTGTTAAGGCAGGTCCGGAGGAGGCCATGAAGGTGATCAGAGGGCTGGGGAACCTCCCCTATGGGGACAGGCTGAGAGAGCTGGGGGTGTTCAGCCTGGAGAAGAGAAGGCTCCAGGGAGACCTTAGAGCAGCCTTCCAGTACCTGAAGGGGGCTACAGGAGAGCTGGGGAGGGACTTTTGACAAGGTCTGTGGAGTGAAAGAGATGATGATGACTTCAAACTGGAAGAAGCTCCATTTAGATGAGACATTAGGAAGAAATGCCTCTCTGTGAGGGTGATGAAGCACTAGGACAGGTTGCCCAGAGAAGTTGTGAAGGCTCCAAACCTGGAAGGGTTCAATGGCAGGTTGAGCAAGGTGGCCTAGTAGGAGATGTCCCTGTTTGTGGGGGATTGGAACAAGATGATCTGTAAGATCCTTTCCAACCCCAGCCATTCTGTGACTCTGATCAGTACCTTGCTTTCCTCTCCTTTCAGACACACCACCAAAGCACACCTTCCCTTCTGGAATAAGAGCCTCTTCCTCTAGCCCCTCTTTCTGGGCTAGTGAGCCTGTGCCTGCAGGTCTGCACACCACCCAGCCAGCACAACCTGCCCTCACCCTGCCTCACTCCTGGAGTGCAGATGGACTCCACATGATGCTTGGTGCCACAGGATGGAGCCGTGCCCTGGGAAGCAGCACAGCACCGCTGGAGCTGCAGCGCTTGGAGCCCCACCACTGCTGCTTCTAGAGCAACAGGTAAGGGACACAGGCAGGCAGGGCAGGCAGCTCTTCCTCTGTGGAGCTGGAAGCAGGCTAGCAGTGAGTGGAAGGAGCAGGTTTTCTCTTAATGCAACAGGAGCCATTTTTAAGTACTGGAGGGTTGAGAATGAGCCTTGTGATATCTCCTGTGGCTTGTAGTGGCAGGATGAGGGGCAATGGCTTCAAACTAGAGAAGAGCAGATTGAGGTTGGATGTGAGGAACAAGTTCTGCAGCACAAGTCCCAGTCAGAGGGCAGGAGCTGCTGGATTAATAATTATGTGGCCCTAACTTAACTTTAGGGCACTGAAGCACCTCTGCTACCAGGACAGGCTGAGGGAGCTGGGGTTGTCCAGCCTGGAGAAGAGAAGGCTCCAGGGAGACCTTAGAACAGCTTTCCTAGTACCTGAAGAGGGCTACAAGAAGGCTGCAGAGGGACTGCTTGCAAAGGCCTGCAATGATAGGACAAGGGGCAATGGTTTGAAGTTAGAGCAGATTTGGATTGGATGTTAGGAACTAGTTCTGCACCATGAGGGTAGGGGAACACTGCAACAGGTTGCCCAGAGAGATAGGTTGCCCCATCCCTGGAGATGCTTAAAGTCAGGCTTGACAAAGCTCTGAGCAACCTGATCTAGTGGAGGATGTCCCTGCTGACTGCAGGGGGCTTGGACTGGATGAGCTTTGGAGGTCCCTTCCAACCCAAACCATTCTGCAATTCTGTGAAGGTGACCTCTGAAAGGAGGGTCCCCATCCTGTGCATGAGTCCTGCTACTTCCAGAAGACAATCACAGAATTATGGAAGTGATTTGGTTGGAAGAGACCTTGAAGATCATTGAGTTTAACCTAAGAGCACTGTGGGTCCTTGGACTTGCTGCACTCTTGGCAATGTCCTTTGGTCCCCAGTTTCTTTCCTGCCAGAGTGGTCAGGGTTTGGAACAGGCTGCCCAGGGAGGTGGTGGAGTCCCCATCCCTGGAGGTGTTCAAGAGCCCTGTGGCTGTGACACTTGGGGCCATGGTTTGGTGGCCATGGTGGGGTTGGGTTGGGTTGCTGGTTGGACTGGATGATCTTAGAGGTCTTTTCCAACCAAAACAAGTCTATGATTCTGTAGGATTCCTTCAGCTCTGGCAGCAAGCTGCTCCCATGGGTACACCCCTTTGAGTCACAACGAGCAGGGCTGGCTGCAGAATGTGTTGTGTAGCAGGCCAGCTCCTTTTCACTGCTGTGGGCAAGGGATGCTCCCAGTGGGCAGTAACCTGTGACAGGCAGGCAGCAAGCAGCTGGTAGGATAATTTCTTCCCCTGGAGCAGCTGGATCCGGAAAAAGCCATTTGTCCACACCAGTTTAAACTGGTTCAAGGGCATCTGTACAAACTCTCTGGCTTCCTGTAGCCACACTGCTCTCGCTGCTTTGTGTAGACTCAGCCTCTGGAAAACAAAGGCAGTGGCCCCATCCTGAACTTGCTGTGGTCTCCATTCAGCAAGGGAGGAGCTCAACGCATCTGATTGTTCTTCTGGTCTAGTCTGGTCTCTCTTTCTGCCCAGACCAAGCTTTCTTAGTCCATTTCCTTTATCAAGCAGGATACAATTAGCAGGAAATTCCTCGGGTGGATTTCCTATGCTGCGATAATCCACGAGGTGCTTACCCAGCCGTCAGCACAGGACGGGGCTGGGGGTGGCCGGGGGAGGGGGAGGGTAGGGAAGCAGTTTGAAGAGTCAGGAAACTGAACCAAGAGAGAGAGGAATTTGGCTCCTTTTTTAACCTGCTGCTTAGGATGTATTTTTGTGTAAAGCTTGCCCATTGACAGGCAGATCAAAGTAACTTGGCAGAGGAAGAGGTGAGATGGTGCAGTGCGTTCGTCTTCCCTGCGTGCTCCCGGGATGCCGAGGGCTGCATCTCCTCCCAGCCACAGCTCTGCCTCCTGCCTGCTTTGCACAGCTGCATCCCAGCCAGAGTTTGGCTGTTGACATTGTTGTGGTGCAGGAGGCTCTTTTGTTTGTGAAAGAACAACAAGAAAAAACCCAGCAAGATATTTCTGTAGCAGCACGGCTGGGGCAAACCCATCAGGCCTGCTTTATTACCAGAGATGGAGTCATCTGTAAAGCACTTTGGAGACTCCAGGTGCAACAGTGGAAGGTTTGGATATTAAAGAGTCTTACCTGGGGAAATCTCACTCTGTTGCTTTTGTCATTTGCTCCCAGGAGCAACAGAAGAAGGATAACTCTCATGTACTCTGTTTTAAATGAGCTGTGTGAGCAGCTTGCCGCTATGGCTTGTGTGTGTGTGCACACTAAAAGCAGGGCACTGGCACCTCGGGGGGTGTGGAGAAAGAACACAGGTAGGACACTGCTGAGGTGCTCCAGGATCATGTCTGCTGGGTTGAGCAACTTAACAGTAAAGTGGCAGCCAAAAATCTCACCCAGAGACACCTGATGCAACAGCCCTACCCTGAGCAAAGGCGCAGATTCCTAGAATCACAGAAGGGGTTGGGTTGGAAGGGACATTAAAGATCATCTAGTTCTAAGCCCCACTTGCCATGGGCAGGGAGACCTCCCACTAGATCAGGTTGCTCGAGGCTTGTCCTTGGAGGAAGGCATGTTGTGGCCTGTGGTGTCTGGAGAAATCACAGACAGTGGTTTCAAACTGGAGCAGGGGAGGTTTAGGTTGGACATCAGGAGGAAGTTGTGCTAAAATACTGGAACGGGTTGCCCAGGAATGTGGTTGAGGCCCCATCCCTAGGGACATTCAAGATCAGACTTGATGTGGCCCTGGGCAGCCTGCTCCAAGTTGGAGGTGTCCCTGCTGGGTTGGAGAAGATGACCTTTGAGGGTCCCTTCCAAGCTGATGCAATCAGGGCAGTATTTTAAACACAAATGTGGTGAAGCAGAGCCAGCAGGGGTGGCCCTGAGCTGTCACGAGGGGAGGCTGGCAGGCTCCTCCTAGCAGCAGAGGAGACAGCTTACCCTCATGCCCAGGGCTTGAGCCACCTCTTGCCTATACAGCCACTTTACCAGCACACCCCAGATTTGCTCTGGGGGGGGTTGTATCATGCTTGGAAGGCCCAAAGTGTGGTGCAGAGGAGTCCTGTTTGTGCGCCGCTCGCGAGCACCTGCCTGCCATCCGCGCAGCACCGCGTGAGCCTGCAGCTGCACTCCAGATGCTTCTGCCACCCTTCTCCTGCCACGCTCTGCCAACCCCCAGGGCTTGCAGCACCTGTGTGTGCTTCCTTTGTCACTGATGCCTGGCCCCTGGTTTCCTAGCCAGGCTCTGCCTCGTGGCTCACGTACACACAGATCAAAGCAAAAGACCCTTCACGCGCTTGAAGCTTACCACTGAGCATTTCCAAGCGGCGTTTTCACGCTTCCCTTTTCCCAGGTTACCTTTGGCAGACTCCAGCCATCTGTTGTCTGCTTCTGGGCAAGGACTAGCTTCCAAAATCCGATGGCCTCAAAAGAGAGCTTGGAGAAAGAAATTGTGGGCGTGCAGTGCAGCTGTAGGAGAGGTGCCAGTGCTGATTTTGGGGTGTTGCGCTCCGTGCCAAGCTGACTGTGGTAGAGCCACAGAAGCTGAAAGGATCAGGTGGGGACAAGAGGCAGATCTCCCCTTTCTGAGCTGCCATTTCAGGCTGTCTGCAGCTCTACCATTACAGCAGCTTGGTCCAGAGATGGTGGTGGTAGGAGGAAAAAAGAAAAACAACCAACCAATTTTATTTAAATAAGAGCTGAGATCCTGGAGCCCAACCCTGCAGCACGTCGCAAAACAAGTGACTGCGGCGTTTGATCGTCCGTGGCGCACAGGCTGTGATCACAAGGGTAGAGCTGACTCTGGTTAATCTGATACCCACCCCCAGCCCCTCTATCAGCCTGGCCTGGGAGGAGAAGGCCCTCCTGGAGTGTGGTGGGAAGGTGGAAGAGGAGGAAAGCAAGGAGGGCAAGAAGAGGGTGGGTGAAAAGGCATTAAACAAGGGGAGATCAACCGTGGGGAGAGTTGCAGGGTGAGGCAAAGGAGGGAATGTGCCTCAGAGAGGGAGGATGCACTGACCCTGTTAAAGCACACATGTGCACCCCAACTGTAGAATGAAACTCTCGATTCTTCTCTCCTTTGCACAGCCACCAAGCTGCCTATACAACAGGAGCGCTGTCCTCCGGCGCCAGGCTCTTCCCGTGCGCCGACAGCTGCCGCAGAAGCCCTGAGCCTGTTTCGCTGTGCACTTGGACCTTCTGGGACAAGATCATCTCAAAGAGGGTGCTCATTTCTGAGAGGAAAGTGCTGGCTAGTCTTGTCCCAGCAGCGTTGGAGTCGGCCCCAGCACCTTTGCCAAAGGTCTCAAAGGTCCTCGGTTTCTCCTGCCTCGCAGCTTCCTCGTCCTGAGGTGAGTGCGGAGAGTCGGGGCAGAAGACGTTGTCCTTGTAGCTGCCGGTGAGGGGCAAGGAGAGCCGAGCCACCCATGCTGGGTCAGCAGCTGTCAGCCTCTTGAGGGCCAGCTCTGGAGGGAGTAGGGGGGGAAAAAAAAGCAAAGCAAAAAACCAATGAAGAGCTGTTGGTGAGACATGGAGTGGAGAAGACCACACAGCGTGGACGTGAAGAGATGAGGAAGAAACCAGCAAGGAAAAGAAATACTGAGAAAGAAAGAGACTTCCCCCCCCCCCAACTGTGAGATTGTAAACAGGTCCAGAGACAAGCTACCAGCAGCACCAGCCAGACCAGCAGCTTGAAACCCCAAACTAGAAGCAGCTTCAAACTCCTGGGGGTTTTACCTTGTGGGTTTAGTTTTTAATGTAACCACCCCGTGGGTCACTCTGCTTTCTCATTTGGTGCAGTCTCAAGTGGCACTTCACTGAAGTGTTAGCACAGGCAGTGAAAGTGAGGGGGTTAGGACTGGCTGAAAGGGAGGCAACAATGGAAAGCTTTCAAGGTTGGGGGAGGGGGGAGGGGGAGGGAAGTAGTGGGCAGAAAGAAGGTCACTGGTAGACTTCCACTCTAGGGAGGGAATTTGCTGCTGAGAAGGCATATTGAAACTGCAGAGAAAAGGGTTCTTGTGAATACAATAACAGCAGCAGTAGAATGAAATCCTGGATGATAAAATGCACAGCTGGGTGGCTGAAGACCAGTGAGGAAAATTTGAGCTATAAAGTAGTTGTTGATCAATCAGGAACAGATGAGGAGCCTGCTGTGGGTGTGGGCTGCAGGCTCATCACTGTGCCACTAATGTGATTCTGCCCCGAAATGAGCAAATGAAATCATACAGTTTGGTGGTCAGGCTGTTCCCTGTTGGCATGAAAGCATCCATGGGATTGTTGCAAGGGCTGGTGAGATGTGATTAGCACTATTGCACACAAATCTGATTGTCCATCAGTAGGAAAAGGGGATCTGAATCACAGAATGGAAGGGACCTCTGGAGATCACCAAGTCCAACCTCCCAGCTGAAGCAGGATCACCTAGGGCAGGTTACACAGATTTTGAATGTCTCCAGAGGTGGAGACTCCAGCACTTCTCTGGGCAGCCTGAGGCCTCCACCACCCTTAAGTTCCTCCCCTTGTTCAGATGGAACTTCTTATGTTCCAGCTTGTGCCCATTACCCCTTGTCTTGTCACTGGGCAACACTGAAAGAAGCCTGGTCCCATCCTCCTGCCACCCACCCTTGAATCAGCATTGATGAGATGCCCCTCAGGCTGCTCTTTTCCAGCCTAGAAAGACCTCATTCTCTCAATCTTTCCTCATCATAGAGGTGTTCCAGGCCCTTGATCATCTCTGTAGCCCTTTGTAAGGACAGAAGAAGAAAGAAAACTCTTGAGATAAAAGCAGGAGCAAGTCCAGGCTTACGTGAGGGGACCCTGAAGGTTGCTGAGCCTAAGGAAGCAAATCCTCACTGGGGAGCTGACCACAACCTGCAATTATTTGTGTGAGATAAGCCCTGACAAAGGAAGTGTTGCTGCTTAAAATAGTGCTGGCAAAAGAAGAGGTGATTACAACTGTCCAGGAATAAACAGCTACTGGAAATGAAAGGAAGGACCCCACAGCAGGCTGAGCCTGGAATAGCTTCCCCCTCAGACAGCAGGGAAGGAAACAAGGCTCTTGTTTGTCAAGGTAGAGCTTCCCAAACAAGAGCTTGCAGACACAATATGCAGTTGGTAAACAAGGCTGCGTGATGTGGTGCACAGCCACTCTCTCCAGCCCCCTGCCCACAGCCCCTTGAGGGTCAAGGTGACCCCTGGGTTTGGGAGACACTGACTGAGAGCAGCAAAGCCACAATGTAAGTCCCAGGCAGAGGACAGGAGCTGCTGTCATCATAATTATGTGGCCCTAACTTGAGCAACTCTGCTACGAGGACAGGCTGAGGGAGCTGGGGTTGTCCAGCCTGGAGAAGAGGAGTCTCCAGGGAGACCTTACAGCAGCCTTCCAGTACCTGAAGAGGGCTACAAGAAGGCTGCAGAGGGACTGCTTGCAAAGGCCTGCAGTGATAGGACAAAGGGCAATGGTTTGAAGTTAGAGCAGACTTAGATTGATGTTAGGAACTAGTTCTGCACCATGAGTGTAGGGGAACACTGCAACAGGTTGCCCAGAGAGATAGGTTGCCCCATCCCTGGAGATACTTAAGGTGAGGCTCAAGAAGGCTCTGAGCAATCTGATCTAGTGGAGGATGTCCCTGCTGACTGCAGGGGGCTTGGACTGGATGAGCTTTGGAGGTCCCTTGCAACCCAAACCATTCTGCAATTCATAGACTCATAGAACTGTCAGGGTTGGAAGGGACCTCAAGGCTCAGCCAGTTCCAAGCCCCCTGCCATGGGCAGGGACACCTCACACTACAGCAGGTTGCTCACAGCCACATCCAGCCTGGCCTTCAAAACCTCCAGCCATGAGGCTTCCACCACCTCCCTGGGCAACCTGTGCCAGTCTCTCACCACCCTCATGGGGAAGAACTTCCTCCTAACATCCAATCTGAATCTCCCCATTTCTAGATTCTGTGAAAATGACCTCTGAAAGGAGGGTCCCCATCCCAGGCATGTGTCCTGCTACTTCCTGAAGACAGCTATAGAATCATGGAATTGGTTTGATTGGAAGAGACCTTTAAGATCATTGAGTTTAACCTAAGAGCACTGTGGTCATTAAACCATGTCCTGAAGCCAATACCCTGCCAAACTCTGGGGCATGTGCCCCACAGTCACTGAATCAAGTCCCCTTCCTGGGCCAACCACATAACTGGTCCTCGTTCCCTGTCCTGGGAAAGCAGCTCTGTGTGGGGGTGGGGTAGGGGTGAGGGCTGGGATTCAAACCTGGTAAGGAGAGGAGAGCAGATCCATCACTGAGATCAGAGAATTGGTTTGGTTGGAAAAGGGCTCTAAGATCACTGAGCCCAACCATCAACCCAACACCATTAAACCATGTCCCCAAGAGCAGACAGGAAGCACCAGACACACAACCACCCTGGTCCTGGTGAGGCAGCTGCTGCAACAGCTCTCCCTGCCTGTACCACCTACATCCTTAGCCCAGCGTCCTGCCAGTGTAACCCCTGACTGCACTGCTGCCAAGAGCAAGCCTGGACCACACAGGTGCACGACTGCAAGAGCAAAGCCAGCAGGAGAAGAGCACCCATCCCACACCCTTCAGCAGCTCCACGCAGTCTGCTGCCCTGAGCCAACTCCACAATGACAATTTTCTTCCAGCTGAAGTCTCCAAACCTTTTTGTGCTGCTTGACTTCCACAACGTATTCCTACAATCACAGTCTTTCAGCCTCAGTGCCTGCTCCTTCAGGGACCTCCCAGGGCTCCCCCATCTTTTTGGCTCTACAGCATCCATCATTCTCCTCAGCCTGCAAGAAGCCACTGCCATTGCCTGGAGGTTTGGATGCTTTGGCTTTTCAGGAGGACACCACAGTAGCCTGGTTGCTGTGCAGAGAGCCAAGGCTGCTGGTCCTGGTCCTTCAGTTTGATCATTTCATTTGCTGGATAACTCTTCACTGCCTCACTGTGATGGTGCTTGGGGAGGGGTGGTTTGGTTTGGAATCAATAAAGTTGTTTTAGCTGCTGCTGCAGGCCCTGTTTTGCTGATGGGGAAAGGTGTTAGCAGACAGCGCTGAGCTGAGCACCCCTGCTGGCTGCTGCCAGCATGAACCCCCAGCTCTGGCAGGGACAGAGGACTGGGGCAGTGCCTCCCCCACTGTGAACAGCACAAAGCCTGGGCCAGCTGTGGGGATATTCCTGAGCACAAGCCATGCTTCCTTCCTCCTTCACTCAGGATGCAAGTCCATGTCTCTGTTTGTGTTTGGGAGGAGGAAGGAGGCCCGGCGGTGCCGTCTGGGCTCGTGGTGAAGGTTGCTTTGCTCCTGTGAAGCAGGGCAGCCTCTTTAGTCACAGAATCCCAGCATGGTGGGGTTGGAAAGGACCTCTGAAGATCATCCAGCCCAAACCCCTGCTAAAGCAGGGCACCCACAGCAGCCTGCCCAGGAGCACAATGCCCAGGGAGCGTTGGAAGCTCTTTAGAGGAGACTCCACAACCTCTCTGGGCAGCCTGCTCCAGGCCTCCAGCACCCTCACACCAAACAACTTTCTCCTCCCGTTTAGATGGAACCTCCTGGCTTCCAGTTTGTGTCCATTGCCCCTTGTCCTGTCCCTGGGCACCACTGACAAGAGTCTGGCCCCAGCCTCTTGCCCCCCACCCTTTCTCTCTTGCTGAGTGTGGTGGTTTGAAACTGCCACACTGAGCATTGCTCAGATCCCCTCTGGGGCCACTCTTTCTCCAGTCTCAACACCCCCAGGGATCTCAGCCTTTGCTCTTCACAGAGATGCTCCAGGCCCCTCAGCATCTTTGGAGCCTCCACTGGACTCTCCAGCAGTTCCCTGCTTGTAGCTCTACTGCACAGGCAGAAAACCACACTGGGACAGCCTCAGCATCCAGTGAACCAGGGGACACTGAAATTCCAGTCACATGGTAAAAGGGGTTAGGAAAAAGGAAGAGGTTTGGGAAGGGGCTTAGGAAACCAAATCCAAGCAGCACAGATGACACTCCATGGTTCTCCTCCACAGCAGAGACTGGTTTGTGGAACCTGTGTGGGCAGGTCTACCTATGTCAGTACACCATTGGGTTAGAGCTGGACAAGCTGTTCACTCCCTGCTCTTGCCTGCAGGATCTGTAAACCTGAGGAAGCTTGTGCCTTGTTTCTCCCAGCCCCTGCTTCACCTGCAGCTCTCCTTTCTCCCAGCCCTTCAACTACAGCTCTTTCTCCCAGTCTTCCCTTCACTTGTGGCTCTCCTTTCTCCCAGCCTTTCCTTCCTCTGCAGCTCTCCTTTCTCCCAGCCCTTCAACTACAGCTTTCTCCCAGTCTTCCCTTCACCTGCAGCTCTCCTTTCTCCCAGCCCTTCAACTACAGCTTTCTCCCAGTCTTCCCTTCACTTGTGGCTCTCCTTTCTCCCAGCCTTTCCTTCCTCTGCAGCTCTCCTTTCTCCCAGCCCTTCAACTACAGCTTTCTCCCAGTCTTCCCTTCACTTGTGGCTCTCCTTTCTCCCAGCCTTTCCTTGCTCTGCAGCTCTCCTTTCTCCCAGCCCTTCAACTACAGCTTTCTCCCAGTCTTCCCTTCACTTGTGGCTCTCCTTTCTCCCAGCCTTTCCTTGCTCTGCAGCTCTCCTTTCTCCCAGCCCTTCAGCTACAGCTTTCTCCCAGTCTTCCCTTCACTTGTGGCTCTCCTTTCTCCCAGCCTTTCCTTCCTCTGCAGCTCTCCTTTCTCCCAGCCCTTCAACTACAGCTCTTTCTTCCAGCCTTCCCTTCATTTGTGGCTTTCTTTTCTCCCAGCCTCTGCTTCCTCTGCAGCTCTGCTTTCTCCTAGCCCTTCAACTGCAGCTTTCCTTTCTCCCAGCCTTTCCTTCCTCTGCAGCTCTCTTTTCTCCCAGCCTTTCAGGAGTAACAGGTCAGGAAGGCAACACGGAGAGGCAGCCTTGGTTCTCCCTCTAAGCAAGGGCAGAGAAAACACCCAGCTCTGGAAATCAACCCACCACAGCAGCACACCTCAGCCAGCTCCCCTTGCTGTGGCAGAGCAGAGAGGCTCCACGGCGAACCGTCTGTGGCAGGACATGAGTCAGCCCAAGCCTTTCAAATTGAAATGCCAGGAGAAGAGATTTTGTAGAACAAATCAATAAAAGGAGCATGTAGAAAATGTCAGGCCCAGATGGCATTCACCCTGCAGCGCCCCAGGAACTCAGATATGAAATTGCTTGGTTTATTAGCTACTGTTTGTTAACTACTGCTCCAAATGAACCTGCTGCCGGGAGTTGGCAAGTTGGGAATGGTGACAAGAGCCTCTGAGGCCGTCAGGGGTTCATAGAAACCAGTGCAGGTGAGACTCAGCAGCCAGCCATTGAGGCAAGGACTGACCTGGCACCTGCAAGGTAGGCAGCTGTGTGTGGAAAACTCTGTTGGTGCCTCTGGAAAGAGGTGGATGAAGAACAAAGCAGAAGACCTCCTTAGAGCAGCGCTGTAGGTGTATCTTAAACACTGCTCACAGTTCTGGTCACCACATCACCAAGACATGCTGACTTTAGTAATGGGTCAATCACAGGAGATGAGACCAGACTAGTTCAGCCTGGTGGGAAGTATGTGACATCCTGAAGGGCTTGGCAAGGACAGCTCTTCACCTTCCTCACTCTGCATGGACCATGAAAACAGCCATGAGGCTGGCAGAAGTCAGCCTGCCAAATCAGTTAAGCAGGAGCAGACACATCCATGGGAGTACAGACCTGCCAAGGGTGATCAAACACACGGGGAGAACACCACCATGAAGCTCAGCAAGTCCCAAAGCACAGGAGATGGTCCACAGATGCTCTCCCATGCATCTGCTACTCTCAGCCACCCTAGGAGATTAAGCATCCCCTGGCTTGCTGCAGGCCAACCAGATTTAGCTCCTGACTGAGCTTAGTGTGTTATTCGAGGAGATTCCACTGCTGGAGCCCTCCATCAGCCCCAGCATGCTCCCGACAGTGAGGCCACCTCACCTGCCTGTGGCTCCAAGAGGGTCTCCAGCTCCTCTCCCACCAGCTGCTGCACAGAGAGCTCAAAGCCGCTCTCGGAGTCGCGATCCTCCGCCTCGCTCTCGCCGTGCCCGCTGTCCTTGGTGCTCATGCAGTCAGCATCCAGCCCCGCAGCCCTGCCAGGGGGTAAGGCACTGCAGTCACTCCCACCCTCAGCACAACCCTGCCCCATCCATTCCTCTGAGTGTGGTGCTTGTTACCCCCCCAAAATGACCCAGAGATGGGATGTGGCCATCCTCTCAGAGTCCCAGCATGGTGGGGTTGGAAGCGACCTCTGGAGATCACCCATTCCAAGCCCCCTGCTAGAGCAGAGCACCCACAGCAGCTTGCCCAGGAGCACAATGGCCAAGGGAGGTTGGAATCTCTCCAGACAAGGAGACTCCACAACCTCTCTGGGCAGCCTGCTCAACCTCTTTCCAGCACCCTCACAGCAAACAAGTTTCTCCTTCTCTTCAGATGGAACCTCCTGACTTCCAGTTTGTTCCCATTGCCCCTGTCCTGTCCTTAGGCACCCCTGACAAGAGTCTGGCCCCAGCCTCTTGGCCCCCACCCTTTTTCTCTTACTGAGCATTGCTCAGATTCCCTCTGGGGCTGCTCTTTTCCAGACCAAACAGCCCCAGGGCTCTCAGCTTTTCCTCCTCCAGGCCCCTCAGAATCTCTGTAGCCTCTCTTGGACTCTCTCCAGTAGTTCACTGTCTCTCTTGAACTGGGGAGCCCAGAACTGGACCCAGTATCCAGATTTGATCTCCCTAGCACAGAGTAGAGGGAGAGGAGAACCTCCCTCATCCTGCTGGCCACACTCTTCTTCACACACCCCAGGGTATTTGTCCTCTCAGTGCATTCCTCACAGACCCAATGGCATCATCATTTCAGTCCCCACTAATTAATGAACGAAAGCAGTGGGATCAGAAGCAGACCCTCTAGGAGCAGACAAGGAGCATCACAGCCCAGCCTTGTCCCAGATGTCCCTTCCTCTCCATCCTTAGAAGACAGAGCAGATGATGAGTGAGGAAGAGAAAGCTGTGCCTGACCATGGCCTGGGCAGCTGGGGACAGATGGGACATGGCAAGGCAGTGAAGCTCTGGCAGCCTTAGGAGTGTTCACCCAGAGCTGTCAGGAGCATCATTCACTGGGAAAGCTGCATAGGTTGTCTCTGGGAATGTCTTAGGCACACAGCTGGGATCTCAGACTTGGCAGAGTTGGATGATTGGGCTTGATGACCATAAAGGTCTTTTCCATCCCAAGTGATCCCATGATTTCAACCCTTACCATCCTTGCTGGTGACATCTCCCTTGTCCCCCCAGGGACAGGCTCCCCAAACTGGTGTCAGCTGAGCATCTCTGAGAAAGCACCCAGAGCCAGGAGAAAACTCACCCTTGTGCTGCTGCCTCCCAAGCTGGCACCCTCTGTGCCCACGAGTGCACCTTTCCATCACACTTGAACACTTCGGTGTCCTACCCAGGATGGAGAGATGGTTTGTGGCCATGGAGGAGCTCAGCTGAGTACAGAAGGAGCTGCCAAAGGTGCACCAGGAAGGAGCCAAAGAGCAGCTCTAGGAGGGTGCTGGATACCAACATGAGGCCAGGGCCTGAGGAGCACAGGGAGGACCTTCCTCCCCAGCCTCAGGTCAGCAAAACCAGCGGTGAGGTTTTGCCCTGAGTGTCTTCTGCCCTTGGGGACCCTCTTGGAGCCAGTGGGGCTGAAGCAGAGGCCTCAGAGACACAGGGACCGTGACATGGAGAAGGGAAGGGCCTTACCTGCTGCCATTCTTGGCCGTGTACTTGTTCCCCCTGTGGTTTGTCCTGGGCTGGAACTGGCCCTGGTGCAGCAGGGAGAGCAGCTGCGAGATTTGCTGTAAGGCAGGAAAAGCCTGTTGAGCCCCAGCAGTGGCCACTCAAGCTGCTTCCTGCCAGGATGTCCCCTGTGGACACCCCCTCCCCGGCCTTTTTATAGAGCTTCCTCCTGCAGATGGTTCAGCATCCCCATGAAGGAGGGAAAACAAGTGGCTGGGCAGCCCACCTGGCCCCACACTGCTTCCCCTGCCCGCCAGTCCCCACCCACACACTCCCCTGGGGTTGTCCCCTTCTCCCCGTGGCAGCCATCCTCCACCCCAGCTCCCAGGGTGGTCTGGTGGGTGTGGGGAGACCCTGTCCGCGGTGGGGAGACCCTGTCCGCGGTGGGGAGACCCTGTCCGCGGTGGGGTAGCCGTTCAGCCCACCCAGCCCCTACTGCCAGGGCACTTCTACCCAAGGCTAGGAGAATCAGCCAGAGATCATTGAGGCTGCACATTGCCACCACCCCACATTATGCAAGAGCCGGGCAAGGAAGGATTTGAGGGGGGTCTGCACCTCCAGTAACATGCTGGGCAGCTCCTACCTGCACTGGTGGTGACTCCATGGCAAACTCCCCACTGGGGCTCTGCTCTGCCAGTGCCACCAGCGACAGCCGGACCAGGCTCCTGAGGATCTGCTGGTGGGGCTGGGGGTGCCCAGGTTCCCCAGCACCCACAGGCTGGCTGGGTGGCAGTAGGGGCTCTCCCATGGGCCCTTGTGGTGGCTTCACCAAGCTCTTGGAGTGCAGCGGTGCATCCGGGGAGCTCACAGCTTCTTTGGCTGAATGTTTAGGTCTGTGGGGCTGGCAGGGCCGGCGCTGCAGGATGGGCAGGCTGAAGGTCTCCTGCTCCTCCTCCGAGTCTTTTTGGGTCCTCTGATTTCTCAGGGTCCTGTAGAGAGTGGGGGTGAGGTGGAGGGGAGCTTGAGGGGGGCTTCCCGGTGCTGGGGCAGGCGTGCTGGGCAGATCCTCCTGGCAGGAGCGGGGAGGCTCCTCCTCCCGGGGCCGGCCCCGGAGCAGCGGGACGAGGTGGATGTCTGCCTTCTGGATCTGCCTGTGTGGCTTCTTGAGCTGCTGCTGCCTGCGGGCATCCTCAGCCTCCCTGCAGTTGTAGGCCATGCCATCCTTCTTCTCCTTCTTCCTCAAAGACAGGGTGAAAGCCAAAAGGAGAAGACACCCTCCCAGGAGAGCCACCAGGCAGATAATGACCAGCAGAGAGGAGCTCAGCTGGCTGGGATCCTGGGCCAAGATCTTGGAGAAGGACCCATGGCGCCGGAAGACCAAGCGGAGCCGGGCCAGGGTGTGCAGGGGCACGTCCCCAGCGTCGCTCACCCGCACCACCAGCTCCCGCTCGCTGCCCGCCAGGCTGCTGCCGTTGCTGGCATTGAGGAAGACCTGCCCCAGGAGAGGGTCCACGATGAAGAGGCCAACATCATCCCCCCCCACCACCTCATACCGGAGAGCCCCGTTGAGGCCAGAGTCCAGGTCCCTGGCCGCGATGGTGAAGAGGAGAGGAGTGCCAGCACACGACACCAGCGTGGCGTTGGGCACTGCTGCGGCCCCTTGGGTGCTGCCGTTCCCGGGGGCCACCCAGAAGCACCCAGTCTCTGCGTGGACCAGGACAGCGAGCGTGGCCACCCCTCCCACCAGCGCCGGCGCGGTGACGACGGGCGCGTTGTCGTTCCGGTCCAGCACGGCCAGCCTGAGGGAGACGTTGGATGCCAGCTTGGGCTGACCACCATCCTCTGCAGTCACCAGGAACTCCAGGCTCCTCACCTGCTCGTAGTCAAAAACTTGCAGGGCAAAAACGTCCCCAGTGGTGGGGTCGATCGAGACCAGACCCGAAGCAGAGGGGTCCAGGATGCTATAGGTGACTTCACCGTTAAAACCCAGGTCAGGGTCGGTGGCACGGACAGTGAGCAGGAAGGCGGGAGCCTCGCTGTTCTCGGCCACCGCAGCCTCGTAGGAGGCCCTCTCGAAGGAGGGGGCGTTGTCGTTGACATCGCTGATGCCGATGGTGAGGTGCTTCAGCACAGCCAAGGGGAGCTCCCCCTGGTCCCGCGCCACCAGCGTCAGGTTGTACTCGGCGCACAGCTCCCTGTCCAGCACGGCGCTGGTCATCAGCACGTAGCTGTGGCTGGTGGTCCGCTTCAGCCTGAAGTGCTCGGCCCCCTGGCCGAGGGAGCAGTGCACCTGCCCGTTGCTGCCCGAGTCGGGGTCGCTGGCCGTCACCAGAGCCACGAAGCTGTCTTTGGGGAGGGCTTCGGAGAGCACCGGCGCCCGGGCAGCCCAGGTGACACGGACGTCAGGAGGATTGTCGTTGACGTCCAGGACCTGGACCAGGACCTTGCAGTGCGCTGGGATGGGGTTGGCACCCAGGTCCCGGGCTTGCAGGTCCAGCTCGTATGCCTGGGTCTGCTCATAGTCCAGCGGGCCCGTCAGGACCACGCTGCCCGTGCGGGCGTCGATGCCGAAGGTGCCCAGCACCTCCGGGGGCGCATGCCTGCTCAGGCTGTACTCAATCTCCCCGTTGGGGCCCTGGTCGGGGTCGGTGGCCGTGACCCTCACGAGGAGGGCCCCAGGCAGAGCATCCTCCCGCACCTTGACCGTCAGAGAGCTCTCCGCGAAGACGGGGCTGTTGTCGTTGGAGTCGAGGACAATGACTTTAATTAAAGCGGTACCTGACCGGGGGGGCTCCCCCTGATCGGTGGCCGTCAGCACCAGGTCGAAAGAGGAGTGCAGCTCCCGGTCCACTTCCTTCACTACGACGAGCTCGGCGTGCCGCGTCCCGTCGGAGCCGGGGACGAGCTCCAGAGCGAAGTGGTGGCTGCGGGAGAGGGCATAGGAGCAGCGGGCGTTGGGGCCGGCGTCGGCGTCCAGGGCTCTGTCCAGCGGGATGCGCGTCCGCAGGGATGCGCTCTCCGAGATCTCCAGCTCCAGCTCGGGGGTGGGGAACCGCGGCGCGTTGTCGTTGATGTCCAGCACCTGAACCTCCACGTGAATCAGGGCCAGGTTTCGGGCGGCCAGCACGTCGAAGGAGACCCAGCAGGCTTCGCTGTGCCGGCACAGCTGCTCCCTGTCCACCCTGCCGGCCGTGCTGAGCGTCCCGTCCCCGCTCCCCACTCGCAGCGGGAACCTGCCGGGGGTCTCCATCAGCTGGAAGGCGTCAGCCGCGTCGCCGCTCTCGCCCCCCTCGAAGTGCTCGGCCAGCGTCCCGATCAGCGTTCCCGGCGGCACTTCCTCGAACACCCGGTACTGCACCGTGAAGGTGGCCACCTCCTGCCCATCGGCGGAGAGGAAGAGGTACCACCAGAAAGCCGGCAGCTGGAGAGCGGAGCGGCCGAGCAGCAGCATGCTGCAGGTGAAGCCCAGCGCCGCCGGCCTGCCCTGCTGCCGCCCCATGCCCACGCGGTCCTCACGGCGAGCACCGGTCAGCAGCATCCTCTGCCATCTCCCTGCCCCAAAGGCCACCGGTTGGAAAGGAGGAGAAACGCTGAGCGAGCCCAGCCGGTGTCCCCCAGCCTGCCATCACTGGGGGACAGCCAGGAGAAGTAGCTGCTCCCCAGGCTGACAAGCTCAGCCCGGCGCAGACGGGACCACAACTGCCACCACCGCCACCACCACCGCCGTGTGAGCGGCGTCCGGGCGGTGCGGGGCCGGCAGCTGGACCGGCCGTGCTTCCTATGGAAACCACACCTACAGGAAAAGGGAGGCCCGGGCTGCCACAATGCCTGGGAGGGGTAGAGGCTGGTGGGGTGGCTTCTCAGCTGGTAGGAGGGTGTGGTGATGCCCGGGGCACACAACCCGGGGGCCATCGCCACTGCCTCTTGTCTCCTCAAAGGCGTGAGTCCTGCAGACAGCCCCCGAGCCGTCCGCAAAGCCTCAGGGGTGCTGCAGGAAGATCTTCACAGAATTGTTTTGTTTGGAAGAGACCTTTCGGATGGAGCCCAACCATTAAGCCAGGTCACCACTCAGTCCTGTCCCTCAGCACCACAGATGCCATCTGCAAGGGCCAGCAACGATGGACTTCTGTTGTCCTAACCCAAAGACTTCTCCACACTGCTGGATTCCTGACTGACTTGGATGAAGATCAAGGACCCAGGTGTGCCCAAGTGCTGCTTTAATCCCTGCTGCTTGCTCTGCCTTTTCCTGTCAGGCTTGAAGGCGATGCACCCAGGTCACCTTTCCCAACATGTGGCTGTTGGTTACATTGCTGCTTTGCTTGCAGCTGGGCACACCAAAAGGAGCTGATGAGTCCCTGGGCGAGCTGCCACATCAGACAGGGGCAGAAGAGCACACAGGAAGAAAGGAGACTCTGGCTGACGCAGCAAGCTGTGTCCTGTCAGGCCTCTCCCCACCCCTGTGTCCATCTGTCCTGGCTAGCTCCCCTCCTCTTGGCACATGCTCTATTCTCTGGCTTGGCTCTGCTATGATTTCCCAGTGTCACTCCTCACCCAGCACTGACTGTGCACCCCAAACCCCCACCTCTGGGCAGCCTGCATGGCTGGTGGCCACATGGGCATGCCCAGGTAGCACAGCCTGAAGCTGTGTCTTGTGTTCCTCCTGGCAGCTTGGGTGCCAGCAGAGCCCTATTACCCCAGGCTGGGCTGTACTGTGGGTCTCCAGGTGAAGGCACTCAGCACAGGGAAGCTCACTGCAGGAGTTTCCTTGGCTGTTATGGAGAACAGAGACCCCTCATGTTGTGGGCTGAGTTCCACCAGCCACAGCATGGGGTTGAGCTTGTTCAGCCTGGAGAAGAGGAGGCTGCAAGGAGACCAAGGGAGGGACTTACCCTGTCACTCCATGCCTTTGTGAAGAGGGGAGATGGCTTCAGACTGGAAGAAGATCAATTTAGATCAGACCTCAGGAAGACTTTCTTCCCCATGGGGGTGTTGAGACACTGGAACAGGTTGCCCAGAGAAGTTGTGGAGGTGCTAAGCCTGGAAGTGATCAAAGGCAGGCTGGTGGAGGCTTGAGCAAGGTGGCCTAGCAGGAGATGCCCCTGCCCATGGCAGGAGGGTGGAACTGGCTGATCTTTAAGACCCCTTCCAACCTAAACCATTCTGTAATTTTATGATCATCCTTATCCTGGTCCTCACACCTACCAGGCAGCCTCCAGCTGCCACTCATGTTCTGTGCCCACCTTGCCAGGCACCCTCCTATTCCCTTCCCTCTCTGCTCCCCTCACAGCTCTGACTTTCCCAGCTGATGGACCCCATGACCTGCCTCCCCTCCCAGTTCCTGGCTCTCATCACTTTTCTCTCTTGTGGTCCATTCTAACACCACAATGACCAGCAGAAGAAAAACCACCCCAGTGCCAACCAGCTGCTTGTCCTCAGCTGGGTTAGTGCCACCTCTCAGCACACTGGGAGGAAGGAGCAGTGCAGCTCGGCCATGGGGGGGGGTGGCAGGAGACCCAGACCTGCCTCCAGGTGACCTTTGCCAAGTCACTTCCCTGCTTTGTGCTCTCACTTCCCCCTCAGCTGAGCAAGGCCATGCCAGGGCTGTCCCAGGCGGATGCTCTCCAGCTCGCTGGCTGTCCATGGATGGGGAAGTGGATGGCCCCCAGCCCATGCCCTGTGTCTGGGTGGGGAGGGTGGGAAGGCTGCTTCCTTCTGGAAGGGGAAGTCTCATCCTTCCCCCTCCCATCTCTTACGCCTTTCCTTTTCAGGGATGGAGAGGAACAGAACCACCTCACTGAAATATCACCAAGCAAAGGAGATAAATATTGTCCTGAGACCAGGGAGGGGAGACCCCCAAGAGCCTTGTGGGACAGAGCCTCCTCCTCATCACCTCCCAGCCCATCTGCAGAACCCCACACTTAACTCAGCACTCATGGGGCAGGAGATAGATTCCCCCTGGCAGCAGCACCCGTGTGTGCTGGAGCCCTCTTGGGTGGGAGGATGGAGGGAGGATGCCCCTTTAGGCTGCTGGTGCCCCAAACCACTCCATTTTCTCCCCAAAGGCAGGAGGCAGGGGAGATTTCGAGCAGCAGTTGTCTCAGCCCCCCCAGGGAAAGGCTCAGGTGACAGTCCCAGCCCTGGGAGAAGTCAGTCACCAAGATGAGGGCTGTGACCCCTTCCTGAGCACAGTCCCCACACCTCCACAACCAGCTGGACACTGGTAACAGATCTGCCCAGGACAGCAGGATCTGGAGGTGCTGATGCATTAATTGTGATGCTTCAGGAATCAATCCCTAGAGACTGGACTGGTGACCTTGAGCCACCAGTTTGGGGAAAGGACAGCTGCAGGATGGTGCAAAAGCTCCACTGAGCTGCAAACCACTCAGGTCCCAGTCTCAGTGGAAGGTGGGCAAAGAAAAGAGGAATGAAAATTGGGGCTGGGCTGAGACCTGCCTGAAGCACAGACAGTAAAACAAGGTCTGGTGATGAGAACAGAAGCCATCTCCTCCCAATTCCTGGGCACACAGAGGCAGGTTTCCAGCCTGCAGGTGCTTTGAAGCCTCCACAGAACATAAAATGACCACCTGAGGAGGCTGTCTGCAGCTACAAACCTTCATTTAAGCTCAGAAAGAGCATCAGCTCCATTCAGTTATTGCAGCAGCGTTCTCCAGCTTCTGTGTGACTCTCTCAGTGCCCAAAGGAGACTGAATGCTGTTTACTGGTGGGAAAAATCTGGCTGCTGTGAAGCTCAGCTGCTCTCCAGGCTCCAAGCACGGGCACAGGGACACCACAACCTCCCAGGGGTGCAGAGCTGTGCTGCAGGCATTGCACACTCCCCCCCCCCCCCATCCATCACACAGCAGAGAGCAGCCCAACCACCTGATTTTGAGCTCCACTGCACTGCTGGAGGGCTTCACATTTCCACTGTCAGTTTGTGGTTGGCTTGGTGTTGGCTGGTGGACCACCACGAGCTGTGCTGCACATCACCAGGTAACAACAACAAAAAAGGAAGATAAATGTGTTTCAAATCTAATTAGGAAGAACAACCTCAAAAGGAGAAGAGATCAGAATGAGCATGACTAAGGTGCACCAAGATTTGGCCTAATTAAGGTGCTCAGGGCTTACTATATTGTGTAGACCACTCAGGGATGCAAGACTTGGTCTCATCTCTGCCTTACAACTACTCCATGGGGTGAAAAATGGTTGCTGAGGGTCAGGACACAGAAGCCATAGACAACAGGTCACACCTTGAGGTGGAACTCCCCTCTTTCAGGCTCAGCTCCATGCCTCAGAGCGTTGTCCTCAACAGGAGGGTGGCTGCAAATCCTGATGGAGCAAGTGAAAGCCTGGATGCTTCTCACCAGCTGGTGCCTTACACCAGGGATCATCCTTTCCCCCCTCAGCTGTCCCAATTTTCAGCCCTTCAAAGACAGGCTTTGCTCCTCCAGAAGTCTCCTGCCCTTTTCAGCAGAATAAATGGTTCCTTAATCCCTCTCATTGCATTAGATGATTTAGGAGCCAGGTGCAGCTGTGCAAGGTGGCCCAGGACCTGCCCTGTCCTCCACTGCCTGCAGGGCTCCAGGAGGCAGGAAATTATTCACCTCTCACACCAGACAGCAAGCACAAAGATCAGCAAGAGGTGCATGGATCTTCTCTCAGGAGGCTCTGGCTCTCCCTGTGCTGATCTCAACAGTAAAATCAGAAGGTGACAAGAACTGAAAGTGACCTCCACCACCAGCTGGTCCAGCCTGCCACCCCCCCCTCAAGTCCTTCTTGGGCTTGGTTGCTCTGTACCTGATCCTTCAAAGCAAAGACAGAGTCATAGAATCCCAGAATGGTTTGGGTGGGAAGGGACCTTCAGAGGTCATCCAGTCCAACCCCCCCCCTGCAGTCAGCAGGGACATCTACAACTAGAGCAGGTTGCTCAGAGCCACAAAGAGCCTCACCTGGAATGGTTCCAGCCATGGGGCATCTCCCACCTCTCTGGACAACCTGGGACAGGGGCTCACCGCCCTCAGGGTCAAACATTTCTCCCGTCACTCTGAATCTCCCTCATTCAGTTCAAACCATCACCCCTTGTCCTGTCACAACGGTCCCTGCTCAAAAACCTGTCCCCAGCTTTCTGATCAGTCCTTGAAGCTCTGAAAGACCACCACAAGATCTCTCTGGAGCCTTCTCTTCCCCAGGCTGCACAGCCCCAACTCTCAGCCTGGCCTCACAGCAGAGGGCTTCCAGCCCTGCCAGCATTGCTGTGGCCTCCTCTGGCCCTGCTCCAGCAGGTCCCTGTCTGTGCTGAGGGCTCCAGAGCTGCCCCAGCACTGCAGGTGGAGCCTCAGCAGAGCACAGCAGAGGGGCAGAATCCCCTCCCTGCCCCTGCTGCCCACACTGCTGGGGATTGTGACAGTTCGAGGCTGTGCCTTCTCTCTCAACCCACCACAGGGATCAGCCCAGGACAGGCTGGGGCTGGGCTGGCAGTGCTCAGTGCCAGCTGCTGTCCAGCTTTGCACCCCCCAGCACCCCCAAGTCCTTCTCCACAGGACTGCTCTCCAGCCCTGAACCCCCAGCCTGGACTGATGCTGGGGAGTGCCCTGAGCCCGGCTCAGGACGCTGCACACAGACTTCTCTGCATCATTTTGGACCCTTCTCCAGCAAAGCCTTCGGTGCTCCGGGGACCCCCAAACCAGGCTCGCCCCTCTAAAGCCCGGCTTACCCGCGGTGCGCTGCTGGAGAGCTCAGGAGGAGGAGGGTCCCCCCGCAGCCCTGCAGTTGGCTGTCGGCGCCACCAGAGCTCACTGCTGCTCCGCGCTGGGCTCCGCGCAGCCTCCCGCAGCGCCCTCCGCATGGCGCCAGCCGAACTGCCAGCAACCACCACGCTTCCAGCGCCAGGCTGGCTGGCTGACCACCCTCACCCCAAGGCAGTGGTCCTGCTCAGGCTGAGCTGGCTCCAGCCCTGCTGGGAGGCACTAGGAGATCACAGAGTCATTTGGAGTGGAAAAGACCTTTACGATCACCAAGTCCAGCCCTTACCTGACTCTGGTGCTAAACCACATCCCTCAGCATCACATCTCTGCACTTCTGAAACGCCTCCAGGGATGGGGATTCAACCACCTGCCTGGGCAGCCTGTGCCAGGCTTTGATAACCCTTTCAGTCAGTAAGTTTCTTCTAATGTCGAACCTAAACCTCCCCTGCAGCAACTTGAGGCCATTTCCTCTTATCCTGTCACTCGTTCCTTGGGAGAAGAGGCAAACCCCCACCTAGCTCCAGCCTTATTTCAGGGAGTTGTAGAGAGCCAGAAGTTCTCCTCTCCAGGCTGAACGCTGCCAGTTCCCTCAGCTGCTCCTCCCCAGCCCTGTTCTCCAGACCCTTCACCAGCTTTGTTGCCCCTCTCTGGACAGGCTGCAGTACCTCGATGTCTTTCTTGGAGTGAGAGATACTGCAGGTCCCTCCATCCTCACCCTGCTACTGATGCTCCCCCCTCAGTTTTGCCCCATTTTAGGCAGCACAGCAGCATCCTGAGCAGACCTTCCTGCAGCTCCAGCTGAAAAAGCCCTGTGAAAATGCTCCCAGGAGCACATAGGAGGTTCTGGGAGCTTGTATAGGTGCTTCCTCCTGCAGCAGGTGAACATCCTAATTAGGAGACAGATGAAAGGACAGAGTCACTAAAGAGGCTATAATCAGGCTGGTGAGAACAGGTGATGCAGCAGCTTCTAAACTTCTAAGGCAGCACTGTGGCCTCCAGAAGAGCAGGGAAGGCTCTGCCAGCTCCAGGAGCAAACCTGTGCAGGGGCTCTGATAAGGGGGAAGCATTGTTGCTCTGCATTCATAAGCAGATTGTTGTTGTGGAGGGGGAGAAAGTACTAAGTGACTAAATGGGAGTGAGCCGAGAGTAGCAATGACAGTGATGGTGCTGTGCCTGCAGAGCCTCTGCTGCTCCAGGACCTGAATGTGCCTCCTAAAGGCTTCTGCTACAAAGAGCAGAGAGCAGCAGAGCTGGCCCAACACAAAAGAGAAGGACCTGTTAAGAAATGATGTTTGACTGTGTAGGAGGAAACAATGAGCAGCAGAACTGGGATATAAGCCTTGGTGTCCTTCTGGAGGAGAAAGCTGGCAAAGGCTTGGTGCTTGCTTGCTTGTATGCTGCTAGGAGCCTCAGAGTGAGTTATTGTTTCTTTCCCAACACTGTTTCAGGAGGTTCTGCCTCATATCTGTTTGCAAATTAAACAAGTGGGGAAATCCTGGAGGACAGAACTTCAACACTCAGCCTTGACTAGATAAACAGAGTAAGTGTTTTATGTTGAGGGTGGTGAGATACTGTCCCAGGTTGCCCAGAGAGGTGGTAGAAGCCCCATGCCTGGAACCATTCCAGGTCAAGTTGGACCTGATCAACCTGCTCTAGTTGCAGATGTCCCTGCTGACTGCAGAGGACTTGGACTACATGACCTCTAAATGTCCCTCCCTCCAGCTGCTGCCCACGCTGCTGGGGATCAGCCCAGGACAGGCTGGCTCTGGGCTGGCAGTGCTCAGTGCCAGCTCCTGTCCAGCTTTGCACTCCCAGCACCCAAAAGTCCTTCTCCACAGGGCTGCTCGTCAACCCTTCACCCCCAGCCTGAACTGACACTGAGGATTGCCCTGCCCCAGGTGCAGGGCCTTGCACTTGGCCTTGTTGAACTTCACACAGGGTGAGGGTGCCTCAGTCCCACTCTCTGCATCATTAAACAGCACTGGCCTCATTCTGGACCTCTGACCAGGGATGTGTACATCCAAACACCAGCCCTGGGCCTGACCTGCCCAAGGGTGGTGGGACTCTGGGTGACTCTGAGTTGCAGTGACAGCCCTTACCTCCTCTAACATAAGCTGATCATGCACCAGCCCCTCCTGAAAACAAGGAAGGGAAAAATCAAACCAGAAAACAAAACCCCCCACACCCCCAAAAAAGTGATATAAATTATGTTTATTGCAAAGATTAAACTGCTCCAGCAAGTCCAACCAAGACTTCACTTTAAAGAAGCTGGAAATCAGTGAGAGGAAGAACACTGGAGCATCTGCCATGCCAGAAACCCCTCCAGCACGTGGAGGAACAGGTGAAAGATCCCATCTCATGCCCACAGGGATTTGTGCCAGGAACACAGCTTGGGATGGACACAGAGCTGGCTTCTGTCTTCTGGGATGAGAAGCAGAGAGTCAGGAACCTTATTTTGTCTCCTATTCAGCAGGGTATATCCTTGAGGGTGATCCCAGAGGCTGTGCTCCTTCCCCAGGGACTGCTCTCCAAGCCCACAGGCTGAAGACAGACTTCCATCTGGGACCAGCTTCTTCTCCAAAGAGATGCCCAGCTCCTCTGGCAGAAGAGAGACTCCCAGGCCTGAGAGGTCACCATGGTCTGCCACCACCAGAAGCCTCAGAGAGCTCAGGATGACTTTTTCACCCTCCTGGCTGCTCCCTCGACAAGCTTCTGGCAGGTGTGACCAAGTCACACATCCATAGCCAACTCCACCATCACTCCCTCCTCAGGTGGGGACATGCCCTGCTGCTTCCAACACTGAAATGTCTCCCAGCAGAGCTTCCCTTGGCACAGGGAAGCAGGCAGCAATGGAGACAACAAAGATGACCACAATGAAGATGACTTCAGGTCTCTCCACCCCTGCCATTGTGCATGGAGCTCTGGCAGGTTCTGGCCAGAGCTGCACATTTCTTCACTAGTGCCAATACCTTGAGATGTTCAAGCAGCTGCAAGGGGGGGATGGTGGTGGACACACTCTTCTCACCTCTCCATGCCACCTCTCTTCTCTCTCCCACCTTAACTGGGTGACTAAGCACGTTGTCATCTGCTGCTGGCTCCATCACTGAAACACTAGCACCGGTTCAGCTGCTGCCTCCTTCTGCTCTGGCTGCTTGCCCCGACGGGCTGAGCCCACTGCTGGGGCTGGCAGGAGGCAGGACAGGGTTTCAGCCATATAAAGAGCATAATGAGGGCACCCTGTGTGTGGAAACATCTTCAATCTGGGAAGCAGCTCCAGGTGATGTAACTCCCAGCTCCTGCCAAGGGGCCAAGCATACACCCAGAGTTCCCCAGCAAGGACCAAGACAGCTCTCCTGGGCACTCCCAGATGGCGTGGGACAGGTAAAACCAGGGCAAGAAAAACCAGAAGAGATGCAAACGCTGTCCTGCGTAGGCTGACCCAGCCCCAGAGCCTGGGCTGGAGACCCAGGTCTCGCTTGGAGGCAGTGGTGCTCCTGGGATGGACTTCTGGGGGCTGCTGCTGTTGGGTCACTGCAGCGACACAACCCTTCTGTGTGAGCCTCTTGGGGAGAAGACACAATCCAGGGAGCCAAAAGCTCCACCTGCGGGAAGCGGTGAGTCTCAGGCTAAGCTAACATCCCAGTCACTGTCTCGCCAGGGGTCACTGTCTCGCCAGGGGTCACTGTCTCGCCAGGGGTCACTGTCTTGCCAGGGGTACCTAGAGTCCGGCCCGGGCGGCCCGCAGCCTGGTCACAGGTAGGTGACCTCGATGACGTTGGGCTCAGCGCTCCTGCAGGGCAGGTGATGCTTGCAGGAGCACTGGCAGGTCACACCAGCCACATCCCTGCTGCCCGGCTCCAGCTGGTAGGGCTGGGCAGGCAGCCTCCTCTGGGAGCCCAGCCGCCTCCAGTCCGTCAGCAGCACCCCGTGGTCCAGGTCCTGCGGCATGGGCTCCTGGTAGAGGGTGATCTGGATGGTGCGCAGCTGGGGGCCGTAGTGCACCACGATGATGATGAAGATGGCCAAGAGGACGAAGATGACCACGATGGCGGAGATCATGGGCAGGCCATCGGGTTTCTTGGTCACGCTCCTGACAATGGAGATGGGAGTGAGGGCAGCTGCCTCCTGGGGCTCGGGCTGTCTGGGCTGGCTGCTGGGCAGGGAGGTGTTCATGGCTGAGCAGGCTGACCTGGGACAGAGAAACGTGGAGTGGAAAGGGGTGACCGGCGAGCACAGGCCCTCTGATGTCGTTCATCTCCTGCCCTCGTGCCAGCAGTTCCTGCCTGCATGAAGAGCAGGACTATCCTGTAAGTTCTTCCCCCCTCAGGCTCGTGAGACAGGATGCATTTCGGCAGGAGTAGCTGGAGCTGTAGGGCTGGTGCCCTGGCCGTGATGCCCTGTGCCCCCTTGTCCTGACTGCCTTCAGTGTGGGGGTCTCCCTCCCTGCTGCAGCCAGCAATTGGAATGGGGAGCCTTCCACCCTTCCCTCCTCACCCCCGGTCCCACAGTGCTACTCCAGCCCCCACGGGAACCTCCCTGCGAGACCCAACACCACCCAAAACCACACCACGAGGCAACCCTTGTGACAGCCACAAAGCCCCGTGGAAGCCAGCACGGGGGGGAGAAGGCAGGGAGAGCCCCTCGGGGGTTACCTCTATGTCCCTGTTGTGTGGGAACCATCATCTCCAGAGGGGAGGCTGGGGAGCCGAGAGCAGGACCAGCAGACAAAGCCTCCGGGATGGCTCTGCAGGGTAGGTGCAGCCGGAGTCACCTCGGCGGCTGCCACGTCACAGCTCCCCCCGGGACTCTCCGGGGCAGAGGAGGAAGCGGCTGCCCAGCCCAGGAACGGCAGAGGTGCTCCTTACCTAGTCGCTGCCACATCATCGCCGCCGCCCCCTCCCTCGCTCTCACACACCCTCGCTGGGGGAAGAAAAACCCAAAGCCTCCTCTGGCCCAAGCACAAGCAGCCTTTTGTTCGGGCAGAAGGCATCTACCTCCCCTTGGCTGCACACGAACCACCCCTGGCCTCCCAGCTGCAGGAACCCTCCTCCCCCCTTCCAAACAGCCCGGCCTTCAAACGGGATGTGGTTCAGAGCTGGGTGCAAGAAGCTGCCCTGCTGCACAGGAGGGCTTTGCACAGCCCAGCAAAGTGCCCACAAAACGCTCCAGGCTGGAAGGATCCTCACCCCAAGAGAGCATGCAGCCCCAAGGTTGATCTTCTCTGCTGGGGAGCTCTGTGGGAGGACCATTCCGCTATGGGCAGCAGCAGTGTGAGTCCGTGGTGAAGCTCTGGGCCTTGGCACCCGCTTGGGGTCACAGGCAGGGGCCAGTGCCAGGTCAGTGCTCTCACATATCGCCCCTCATGCAGCAGATGCTGCCCTTGGGGCCAGCAACCTTCACCCTCACACGCAGGCAGCTACCATCCCCTGGCCCAGGGATGCTGTGTGGTCGGATCCGCTGCCACCCAGGCCGGACTTGGATGGTACCAGAGATCTATTCCAGCCTGAATAATGCCACAATTCTGAGACCCTGAGCACACCTCAGAGCAGGAAAGATGGATCCTCTGGGGTTTCAGCCATGACAAAACACATCCCCCTATCTTTCCATCCCCAAACAGCGCTGCTCTTACCTGGAGGCTCTCAGCAGACAACCTGGGTTGAATGTTTGGGCTCCTTCTTCCCTACACGTGGGGCAGACAGGGTGGGAACTGCCTCTTCCCCCATCCAGCCGAGCATCCAGAAGAGATTTGGCCGCATGTTGGAGCTTCTGGGAATTTGCACTCATCTCAGGATTCAGTAAAACCTTAATCTATAGCATAATCTCTGAGCACCACATCTGTGCAAGGCAGAGACAACCGACGGGGGAGGCTGCTGGCAGAGGCTTTGATAAAGCAAAGGCTGCTGCAGGGGGCCTGATAAAGCAAAGGATGCCTGGTGGATGCCCAGCCTGATGGTCTGCTCAGGGCTTTGTACAGCTTTGAAGAGTTTCACTGAAAACCAAGGAGCTGCACAGTGCATGGGAGCCCACTCCCTCTGTTCCTGCCAACATCTCCCAGCCAGGGAAGCAAGGCCCTTGCTGGCAGCAGCAGTACCCCCTCGATGTGCTCGGTGCAGTGAAGGAGCAGCTCCACTGCCCTCAGCCAAGGCTCTGCGGCTTTCTAGGGGGTGTGGGAGGGGGTTGGATGCAGTTCCCCAAGCCAGGAGACCCAAGCCTGGGGATTTGCATCCTGAACACCTGCATGGACCCTCTGAAATGGGTGGGCAGAGGAGTCTTTCCCATGTGGGGACACAAAGACCCTTCTCCCCTGAAACCTACCTGTTCACAATCAGCATGGGGCAGCTTCTTACCTCTGAAGTTCAAACTGTGTCTGTCTGTCTCTGTGACAGACAGACAGAACACACACACACAGACAAGGTCACAGCCAACAAACCACATGTGCTGAACCCCTTGGGCTGGGTGGGGAGCAGAACTGGCCCATTTGTTTTCCAGCTCTTCCCCTTGCCAAGGAGCTGGGGTTAGGCTAAGTCCAAGCCTGCCATATGCTGCACGTCCTGCGGGGAAGGAAGCTGCTGCTACCTGAAAGCCTGCATCCCTAAACCAGCACCCCCAAACCAGCATGTCCTGGTGCCCAGGCCTGCAGGAGCTGCACAGGAAGGCCCAGGGCACAGGGAAGCACTGGTTGCTGAGATACCCTGGCCCTGGGAGCAGAGCTACAGGCTGGGGTCAGAGTGGCTGGAGAGCTGCCAAACAGAGAGGGACCTGGGGGTGCTGGTTGATGGTAGGCTGAACATGAGCCTGCAGTGTGCCCAGGCAGCCAGGAGGGCCAATGGCATCCTGACCTGCATCAGGAACAGTGTGGCCAGCAGGAGCAGGGAGGTCATTCTGCCCCTGTACACTGCACTGGTTAGGCTGCACCTCGAGTCCTGTGTCCAGTTCTGGGCTCCTCAGTTTAGGAAGGAGGTTGACTTGCTGGAACGAGTCCAGAGAAGAGCAACAAAGTTGGTGAGGGGTTTGGAACACAGCCCTATGAGGAGAGGCTGAGGGAGCTGGGGTTGCTTAGCCTGGAGAGGAGGAGACTCAGGGGTGACCTTATTGCTCTCTACAACTACCTGAAGGGAGGTTGTAGTCAGGCAGGGGTTGGTCTCTTCTCCCAGGTAACCAGTACCAGAACAAGAGGACACAGTCTCAGGCTGCACCAGGGAAGGTTCAGGCTGGTGGTTAGGAGGAAGTTCTACACAGAGAGAGTGATTGCCCATTGGAATGGGCTGCCCGGGGAGGTGGTGGGGTCGCTGTCACTGGGGGTGTTCAGGATGAGGCTTGACAGGATGCTTGGTGCCATGGGTTAGTTGATTAGGTGGTGTTGGATGATAGGTTGGACACGATGATCTTGAAGGTCTCTTCCAACCTGGTTCATTCTATTTCCAGTTCCCTCCATAGATGCTCAGAACTCCCCTCTCAGGTGGGAGGCAGAAGAGAATTAACCAGGTTGGAAAAGACCTTCGAGATCATGAGTCCAACCCAGCACCCAGCACCACCTAACCAACTAAGCCGTGGCACCAAGCTCCCCATCCAGACTCTTCCTAAACACTTCCAGTGACGGTGACTCGCCCAGGAAGGCACAGTGCATCCTGCAGCCCTCCTGGCTGACAAGGAGCAGGGTGGACCTGGGGGAGACATCCTCCCCACAAACCAAGCACCTTCCCACACACACCCCCAGCACCACAAGAGAAGGTTCTGAGGCCCAGAGCAGGGCAGGCCCTGGCGCCGCTCTCCCTGGCTGCGAGAGCCGAGTCCCCCCACAGGCTGATGGCGAAGTTTCCTTTGCCGTCGGCAAGCGATGTCTCACATCCTCCCCGACCATAATGGGCTACAAAACACAGTTCCCCTGTGGATTCAGCCCGTTTCCTTCTATTCTTTAACAGGAAGCTCTGGGAGAGTCAGCCCAGGCAGGCAAATCGCTCCTCACCCTCCCGGGATGGACAGAGCCTTAGTGAGGCTGCAGAGCCACAAACCACCGAAGAGATGCTGGCTCCAGCCCTCCATCCCCTCCTCTGGCTTCTCTGCTGCATGCTGCTCCGAGGTGAGAGGTCCTGCATGCATGCTGGGGAGGGGAGAACGTGCTGGGCAGGGGGATCTGGGGAGCCTGGCTTCCTGGGGAGCACCAAAGGGAGCCAGCCAGAGGGTTGAATGTGTGGCTGCTGCCATGGGAAAGCTCAGCCTTTAAATTCAGGGGTGGCAGGAGGCAGGTAGCTGGGGAAAAGGTGGCCCTGCCAGGCTGGAAGGGTTTGTTTGACAGTGCTGGCATAAAAGGACTTGTTTCCTGGTTCACCCAAGGTGTTGTTTCCTGGTTCACCCAAGGTGTTGTTTCCTGGTTCACCCAAGGTGTGTTTCTGCTGCTGAGGAATTGTCCTGCAGCAGGTGCCTTTTGCCAAGCCTCCAGGCAGGGCATTTCAGTGTGCAGGACGTTATTTTCCTCAGGGAGAACTTTTTTTTCCCTTGGCTGATTTTCATTTCATAGAACCACAGAATCCACCAGGTTGGAAAAGACCTCAGAGTCATCAAGTCCAACCTTTTACCTAACACCTCCTGACAACTAAACCATGGCACCAAGTGCCACCTCCAAGCCTTTTTTGAACACCTGAAGGGATGGGGACTCCACCACCTCCCTGGGCAGCACATTCCAACGGGCAATCACTCTCTCTGTGAAGAACTTTCTCCTCACCTCCAGCCTAAACTTCCTCCTGGTGCAGCTTGAGACTGTGTCCTCTTGTTCTGGTGCTGCTTGCCTGGGAGAAGAGACCAACCCCCACCTGGCTACAACCTCCCTTCAGGTAGTTGTGGAGAGCAATAAGGTCTCCCCTGAGCCTCCTCTTCTCCAGGCTAAGCAACCCCAGCTCCCTCAGCCTCTCCTCACAGGGCTGTGCTCCAAACCCCTCCCCAGCCTCGTTGCCCTTCTCTGGACACCTTCAAGAGTCTCAATGTCCTTCTAAAATTGAGAAGCCCAGAACTGGACACAGGACTCAAGGTGTGGCCTGAGCAGTGCTGAGCACAGGGGCAGAATGACCTCCCTGCTCCTGCCATAAATACAAAGCCCATGTGCAAGACTCGTGCAGAGCACACCTCATCCCTGTGGGAAGAAGTCTGCTCCTTGGTGAGAACCCTGCTTTAGCTCCCCTTCCCCACCTGAGTGGCAGGGTGTGGGATGGAGGAACCCCTTTGCTGCTCTCAAGGGGGACAGGTTGTCTTTTCCTGCACCATCAGGCACCTCTTGTGCTGCTGAGAGCTGCAGTAGCTGGGAGCTGAGACACAAAGGATTTCAGACTGCTGCTTCCAACAGACGAGCCCCTAAAATGTGTCTCTCCAAGCCAGAGCTCCAGCATTAAACCAGAGAGGCTGCCTGGGTGTTGCAGCCACCACACTGGTAATAAAGGGGTCTTTAAAAGGCAGGGAAGACAGAGAGCAGCTCAGACAGTGGCTGTGTGGTTCTGAGAAGTGAGAACACACAGGCTGGAAAATTCCTCTCTGCATTAGAGGCCATACTGGTGGTTTCAGCAGAGGGCTGAGCTGTGCCTGGTAGCAAAGGGCTTTGAGGGCCTTTGGCCATAGTGTGGCTCTCCTCAGCACCTGCCCAGGATGCACTTTTCCCTCTTGAAATCAGTTGATGTGGTTTGCACAGGACAGGAATGGCACAGAAGTCATCAGGCTCCTTCTCGGGCTCGGCTGCATCATGCCAAGACCCAGCCCCTGCCCAGTGTAGTCAGAGATCCACCTCCCAGGTGGAGCCAGCTGCTGCAGCTTCAAGCAGAGGAGAGGTCACCCTCTGTGCTTTGCTCCTGAGAGCATCAGTTTGTCCTCTGCCATCTGCTTAACACCACGAGGCAGGGACTGCTCTCAATGCCTGTGTGCTCAGCAGCTAGTGCCAGACCCCAGCAAGGCCAGCACCAACAGATCACAGAATCAGTGAATCCTTTAGGCTGGAAACGATCACAGGCTCACAGAATGTTAGGGCTTGGAAGGGACATCCAAAGATCATTGAGCCCAACCCCCCTGCCAGAGTAGAGCCACAGAATCCAGCACAGGTCACACAGGAACACATCCAGATGGGGCTTGAAAGTCTCCAGAGGAGGAGACTCCACAACCTCTCAGGGCAGCCTGCTCCAGTGCTCTGTGAGCCCTCACAGTGAAGTTCCTCCTCCTGTTGAGGTGGAACCTCCTGTGCTGGAGTTTATATTCATTGCCCTTTGTCCTAAGGCAAAGGACCTTCAGTGTCATCACTGCTCCTCTGCTAAGTCCCCCACTAAGCCATATCCCAAAGCACCACAGCCTGTAAACCCCTCCAGGGATGGTGCCTCCACCACCTCCCTGGGCAGCCTGTTCCAGTGCCTGACAACCCTCTCAGTGACTTCTTTTTCTTTCCTAACGCTCACCCTAACCCTCCCCGGTGCAGCTTGAGGCCACTGCTGATGATAACAGCACTGCTGCTGCTGCAGATGCACCCCTCCAGCTTCAGTCAGAACCACCAGCCTTCCCCCCTGCCTCATCCCTTTGCATTGCCCCCACGCTTCTGAAACTGCTTTAGTTTGATTTGGAATCACACAGCAAAATCCCTGAGGTGATGCAGGACTTGGGGAGAAGCTCCAAGCAGCAGGCTCAGGCAGGGGGCAGAGCTAGGGGTCAGTGGTGCCACCAGATCCCTGACACACACAGGCAGGTGAAGAAGGGAACTCGGGGCTCTTCAACAAGGCAGAAGAGCTTTAAATGTCTCCCTGCACCTGAGGAGGAGGAGTTTATCTCAGAACTTGCTCTTGCTGGAAACTAACAGCTGCCTTCTCCCACATGAGCCTTTTCTTGTTGCATTCTCTGTGCCTTCATTCATTTATTAATGAATTTGTTATTCTTCTCTTTAAGCTCTCTCAGTTCTCTCTGGAGGCAGGTTCAAATGCTGTTATTTTGCAGTTGCTGGAGTGGGAAGGGCTGGAACTTTTCCAATCAGTTTTTCCTCCCCCAGAAACACTTAACAGCAAATTTGTCCAAACAAACCCCTTCCCCTGGACCTTTTCCATTACAATGGGCAGGCATTTCCCAGACAAAAGATTTCCACTGGAAAAAAAATCCTTCTGGAAGCTGATGAGAACCCAGCAGGATTTTCCCACTGCTTACTCCATCCACTGCTCTCCTTCTCTGCCCCACAGGCAGTGGATGGATGGGAAGAAAGAGTAGATGAGGTGCAGCTAGAGGACAGACATTGACCAAGCAGGAGGCCTTCCAGAAGGCTTGTGGCCTCAAAGCAAGGCATCCACTGCATCCTAAAGCTGGTTCCTCGGTCAGAAAGGAGAGGGCAACCCAACCTGACCTGGTGAAGAAGGAGGAGAAAGCAGGAGGTGGTTAGGAGAAATGTTTGCTCACCCAACAAACTGCTTCCTTCCAGTAACAAGAAAGCCCACAGCTGGCTCTGCAGAGCTGACTGAGGTGGCCAGACACTCCCCAGAATCTATGTCCCATTTACAATAGGTGAGTCAGCAACAGGTGTACTTGGAGGGGAACCTTCCTGCTGGGAAAGCCAAGGCGTGGGCTGAAGCTCCAGGCTGGGGAAAAAAAAGGAGAGCTGTGCCTTGTGGTGCTGAGGACAGCCCCCACTGGTTGTGGGCAAGGTGAGGGGTGCAAGGTGGGTCCCCTCAACCTTTCACACCATCATCCTGCACGACCGCAGCCTCTGCAAGGCCCTGAGGGCAGCGCAGCTCTGGGCAGGCAGCTGCAGAGGTGCAATTCAATCACCTTCTCTCACACATGAGCTAGAAATGAGCCTGGAGCCACTCAAAACCTTGGAATCACACCGAAATTGGTGCAATTAGAAATCAGTCACAGCTGGTGATGGGCTGGATGGGGGGACACAGGACCACTGGGCTTCATCACAGGCACGTAATGCTTCTGTGCCTTGTTTTCCCCAGGGCTAACCAAATTACCTCTTCCACAAAGTGGTTTGAAATCTGGGAATGAAGCCTGGGTGATGTCACCAGGGTCAGTAAAATGTGGACTCAGAGGAAACTTGTCAGGGCGAGGTGCTTTACCTGCTGCTTCTGTGAGACTCAGCACTTCAGGCAGCAGCTGCAAGGAGCCTCCTCAGCACCCATGTGCTGCAAGGGCTGCATCCAGGCAGGGACCTCCTTCAGCTGCTCCTCTGGGGCTCCAGCCAGGAGAATGAAGGAAAAAATAAAGGAAATAGCAGGAACTGTGAGAAATCCCTGTGCCACCAGTCCCTTACACACAAGGTGGGAGCCGAACCAGCCCCAGCAGATCACATTCCTGCATGGTGCTTCCCAAATACCACACTGCCTGGTCACCACCAGCAATGCCCAAAGAAACCTGGGGGACCTTGGAACTCCTGGGAAGAATAATAAACTTGGGAATAAACTTGGAAATGGTAGCCAAGAGCCTCCATGAAGGTGGCAGAAGCAAGATGTGTCTGGTTGGCAGCTACTGCTGTGCTGCTGCAGGGGATGGTGAGCTGTGTGCTGTCACAGGGCTCTGTGGACACCAGGCCAGGGGGGCCCTGTACAAGCAACCACGGCAGCTGGAGCACACAACAGCCTTTCATTTGAGTGGGCATGGAGTGAGCTCCTCCAAACCCCCAGAGAACCAGGGTCAAGCCCTAAGAGAAGGGCAGGACCCATGGAGACCAGGAGCAGAGAGTTCTAAAAGAAGCAGGTCACAGAGGAAACTGGAACCAGTCAGCAGCTGGGAGGGTAATGGCACAGCAGCCTGATGGAGCAGCTGTTTACTTCCTAAACACACAGACTTGCAGACTGGTGGGGGTTGGAAGGGACCTATGGAGGTCCCCCAGTCCCACCCCTCTGCTAAAGCAGGGCACCCACAGCAGCTTGCCCAGGATCACAATGGCCAGAGGGGGTTGGAAGCTCTCCAGAGAAGGAGACTCCACAACCTCTCTGGGCAGCCTGCTCCAAGCCTCACACCAAAGAAGGTTCTCCTCCTCTTCAGATGGAACCTCCTGGCTTCCAGTTTGTGCCCACTGCCCCTTGTCCTGTTTCTGGGCACCACTGACAAGAGTCTGGCCCCAGCCTCTTACCTTGCACCCTTTATCTCTTGCTGAGCATTACTCAGATCCCCTCTGGGGCTGCTCTTCTCCAGGCTCAACAGCCCCAGGGGCTCTCAGCCTTTCCTCATAAGAGCCTCCTGCAGTGGTGCATCACATGGAGTAGTGAGGCATGGAGCAGTGGTGGTACAGCCATGGAAAAGCAGACTTTAGCACAGGTGGTGATGCAGCAGAGCCTGCTCCATGCATGTGGCTTCCCATCATTGTTTGTCTCCCAGCTTGTTTTCTACATTCAAGTGGTTTCTCATTGACTTCCTCTCGAGATGTGCTTCCAGCAAAGCTCAGCAGAGAGGAGCAGCACCGAGCATGGTCCTCAGAGAGGATGCCCAGGCCTGGGTGTAACCTTTGAGGAGGGGCAGAGGAAGGCTACAATTAATTTTAATTGCTGAGGAGATCCAGGGTTAATTCCTGGCTCTCTAAACTTTCCACAGCACTTTGGCCAAGTCATTACCATTCAGATCCACTTGGCAGTGAGCTGCCAAACACACACACCCCCCATGCCACTTGGGAGTGAGACAATGAAACACCTCTGTGGAGCTGGGACCTGACTCAGGCTGTCAGTTATCCAGCATAATGACATTTCTCCTCTCTCTCCTCCTCTATTTCATGCAATCATAGGATGGTTTGGGTTGGAAGGGACCTCAGAGATCCTCTTCCACCTTCCCTGTTCTGCTGTGAGACCCTCAAGGCAGAGGCACTTAATAAAAGAGGATCTAAGCTTTTGCAGAGCTCTCTGCTTTCTGGATGTTTTGCCATGTGGAAGGCCCATGAATGAGGTGGTGTTGCCCTCTGCTGCTTCAGCAGCTGCTGCCTTGCACCCAGGAAACAGCTGCACATGTGTGAAGCTATTTTTGTTCTGGGTCATTTGACCAAAGTGCCAAAAGATTAATTGAGAAGTCTGAATTGTGGTGGCCAGGCAAAGCATTTGTCTGTGCAGCCTCCCAAGCTGAGGGTGACACAGAGGTTAGCACAGCAAGGCCAGTGGGTTCCACAGCTCCCTGCCATGCAATCTGCTACCTAGAGACAGGTAGGACATCACCACATCTCCCCACAAGGGAAGGAGAAGGCTCCAGTAAGTCCAAGGTTACACATCAGCAGGGACTGATGGTCCCTCTCTGAGTTCTGAGTGGGAAGGACCAGCCTCAGTCTCTGTGCCTTCATACCAGTGCCACAGACCCTCCCTTGGGGCTCCATCTCTCTGTGAACACAACCTGGGCACCAGAAGCACTTCTTGAGCCTCACCTAAGCCCTGCTGAAGTGTTTCTGACAGCTGGTACAGGTCTCTGCCACAGCAGTGCTGCCTGACAGAGGTTCTTATGTAAAATCAGGGGGAGGGTGTTAAATGTCAGTGCCTCTCTTTGGACACTGCTGGAGGAACTCTCTTTAAATGATTTCCAAAAATGCCTACAACTCACCTTCTTTGTTGGCTTGTTTCTCCTTTTGTTGCTGAGGAGTGAGCAGGGAGAGCTGCTGGCTCTGGCAACAGCTCAGCTGCCATGAGAAAGCTCCGTGGAAGGACCCTTCTGCTCTCAGCCTAACACCTCTAACCTCAGGGAAGAACTGCTGCAAAGAAGAGAAATCCAAAGACTAATCAAAAACTTAGCCAAAACTCAGTTCCCCAGTTCAGGAGGGACAGGGATAGACTAGAAAGTGTCCAGTGGAGGCTATGAGGATGATAAAGGGACTGGAACACCTGCCTGATGAGGGAAGGTTGAGAGCCCTGGGGCTGTGAGCCTGGAGAAGAGCAGCCTGAGAGGGGATCCTATTAATAAGTATCTGAAGGGGGGTGGGGGGACAAGAAGAAGGGGCCAGGCTCTTGTCAGTGGTGTCCTGGGATAGGACAAGGGGCAATGGACACTAACTGGACCAGAGCAAGCTCCCCCTCAATAGGAGGAGAAACTTCTTCGTTTGTGTGCATTCTGGAGGCCTGGAGCAGGCTATGCACAGAGGTTGTGGAGTCTCCTTCTCTGGTGACCTTCCAAGAGCCATCTGGATGCATTCCTGTGTGACCTGTCCTAGGTGACCCTGCTTTGGCAGGGGACTTGGACTCCATACTCTCCAGAGGTGCCCTCCACCCCCTATCACTCTGTGGTTGTGATTCCAGTGCTGAGGCTGAGCTGAATGCACCTGCAGCTCCTCTGCAGCCCCACGGCTCAGATGGGCAATCAGGAGTTCCCCATTTCAGTGAGAGCAGAAAAGGCTCATTTCCCATCACAGCTCCCTTGGCAAGCTCCTGGTCTCCACCTCGAGCAGCTCAATCTGGCCATAAAGGGCTCACACCCAGCACGCAGCAGGTATCTTGGCAGCGCTCAGGCTCCGTGGGGAGTCACTCCAGGGCTTTGATGTTTATTGCAGTTACAGCTGTGCTGGCTGCATCCTGCTGGTCAGTGCTGGCTGTTTACACAGTCAGGGCCCTCGGTGGCAGCAGCACTGGCAGGAAATGGTTCCCAGCACCGCTCACAGCAGGGTCCCCCGGGGATGCCTGCAGGGAGCCTCCACGACAAATGGCACTTCAGCGTTGCTACCCATCCTGCTGCCCAGCCCCACGCTGTGACTTGGGTCTCTTCCCGCTCCAATGCAACTGAGTCAGGATGCTGAGCACCTTCACCTAAAGCAAACACCTCATAGAGCAGGGCTTTTGATTATTTGAGTTGGCAGGGAAGGCACAACAAGTAGCAGCAGCAATGGCCAGAAGTCAGAGCCAGACCTGCTCTGCTTTGAACTAAGCCGTGGCTGTGTTTAGAGAAACCAGGGCCACTGACTCCTGCTGAGAGGGGATCTCCATCCCTTGGCCTCCCCTCACCTCTCTGCAGCAAAGCTCAAACACAAGCAGACCAGGGTGAGCACCTCCTGGGCCAAGTGTGCACTGGATGAAACCTGCTTATCCATCTTCTGTGCAGTAAGCCCAAGGTTCAGTTTTGCAAATGGAGAGCTCCATCTGAGCCATGGCTGTGCTCTGACCTTCAGCGAAGGGCTGCAAGGAAGTGTTGAGTGGGAAAGGACCAGCCAGCTGGGTATGAGCAACCATGTGCCTAAGTAGCCAAGAAAGCCACCAGCATCCTGGCCTGTGCCAGGAACAGTGGCCAGCAGGACCAGGGCAGGGACTGTCCCCCTGTACTCAGCACTGGTGAGGCCACACCTCTGCCACTTTGGTCAGTTTTGAAGGCCTCACTACAAGGAGGACATTGAGGTGCTAGAGATGCTGACATGTGTCCAAAGAAGGGCAACAAAGCTGGTGAAGGATCTGGGGAGCAGGGCTGGTGAGGAGCAGCTGAGGGGACTGCAGCTGTTCAGCATGGGGGACTAAGACCTTCTCATTCTCACAAGTCCTTGAAAGGAGGTTGGAGTGAGGTGGATGCTGGTCTCTTCTCCCTAGCAACAAGTGACAGGACAAGAGGAAAGGGCTTCAAGTTGTGTCAAGGGAGGTAGAGGTTGGATGTCAGAAGAAATTCCTTCTCTGAAAGGGCTGTCAAGCCCTGGAACAGGCTGCCCAGGCAAGTGGTGGAGTCGCCATCCCTGGAGGGCTTTAAGAGAGGTATGGATGTGGTGCTGAGGGACATGGTTTAGCACCAGACTCATTAGACAGTGCTTGAACTCAATGATCTTAAAAGCCTTTTCCAACTAAAATGATTCTATGATGTCCTTCCTCTTGCCCTAGCACTGTGGGTGCAGCAGGTAGCCCCCAGGAAGGTCCCATCAGGGATGGCAGAACAGAGCAGTGTCCTCTCCCTTGGTCTCAGCTCCCTCCCATCCCTGTAGCCTCTGTTCAAGCTCTTAGATTTCTCCTCAGCTCCACAAAAATGCTGGAATAAATGGGCAGCTCAGCACCTTTACCCCCCCTTTTCCTTTAACAAAGGCTAAGTGCAGACAATAGCTCTTTCTTCAGCTATTTCTTGATGCTCTCACGTGCCACCAGCACTCAAAAAAGAAAGAAGAAAGCACCTGTGATCACTTCAAGGAGAAAATGTGTTCCAGGCAGCCTCTGCTCCCCACAGGAAAACAAGACAATGCCTTCTGCAAGGGAGCTTGGGAGAAAGAGGAGCTGCTTGAGCCTGGCACCTGCTGGAGGATATTGGCCCCCGTGATGAGCTCAGCACATTATCCACACTGAATGTCTGGAGTGTCTGAAAGCATCTGCGAGCCCAGGGCCAGAAATGGTGGTGTAAGGCTGCTTGAGAAGCTCAGCCACACAGGAAACCTGGCAGGCTCTGGGATCAGTGGAAACAGCCCAAGTCACCACAGGTCCTCCACGGAGTCGAGCAGGCAGTGCCCCCCAGGTGACAGGGCTGTGAAGGACATCCCCTCCCTCAAGAGAAGCCTCTCCTCCTCCTTCAGAAGTGCAACCATGTGCCTACAAGATCTTTTTCTCATCTTTTTTTCTCATTATATTGAAGGAGGTTCTCCTCCTCCTCTACTCTGCCCTGGTGAGGCCCCACCTGGAATATAGCATCCAGTTCTGGGCTCCCCAGTTCAAGAGAGACAGGGATCTGCTGAAGAGAGTCCAAGGGAGGGCTACAAGGATGCTGAAGGGACTGCAGCACTGCCTGGGGAGGAGAGGCTGAGAGCCCTGGGGCTGTTCAGTCTGGAGAGAAGACTGAGAGGGATCTGATCAATGTCTATCAATATCTGAGGGCTGAGTGTCAGGAAGGAAGGGACAGGGACAGCCTCTGCTCACTTGTGCCCTGGGATAGGACAAGGGGCAATGGATGAAAACTGCAGCACAGGAGGTTCCATCTCAACGTGAGGAAGAACTTCTTTACTGTTAGGGTCACAGAGCACTGGCACAGGCTGCCCAGAGAGGCTGTGGAGTCTCTTTCTCTGGAGGCTTTCAAGACCCATGTAGCAGTGGGGTTGGACCTGAAGATCACCAGAGGTGCCTTCCAACCCCTAACATCCTGTGAGCCTGTGATATTAATTGACCCCATGAGTGATGTTGCCTCTGTCTATAATCCTGTCTATGTTACTAGGCTGTTGGCCATCTAAGCTGCTTTTTGGAGAAGGATATGCCATCATTTTCCTACACAATCACTTCCTTTCCTCACTGCAGTTACAAGTCCTTTGTTTTCTGGTCCTGTTCCCAATGGATTTAGAAAACCAATTAGCCTTCTCCTTTCTCTGTAATTAAAGACCTGCTCTTATCTCCTCTTGAATGGACCAAACAAGACAGATTTTGCCAGCCTGCTGCCTGGGAAGCTAGAAGAGAAGAGCATGAAAAAAGATCTGAAAAGTGAGGGTCTGCTTCTCACAGCCAATTCCTCTCTGGAAAGAGACCATGTTTTATGGTGTGCTCACCATGACTGACACTGCTTTGGTCCCTCTTTGGCTGGGATCATTGTCAGAAAGCCTCAGACACACACCAAAAAAAACCCTCAAACAATTAGGGCTCCCATGCAGTCAGGTGAGAAAAATGAGATCAATTAGGAGCTCCCAACACCCAGCTGGTGCCAAGGGGTGGGCCCTGAGCCAAGCACTGCTAAGCCACATAACACTGGATGCTGAAGATCTCGCTCCAGACACAGCCCATCCTCAGGGCACTGATCTGACCTCTTTTCAGACACCTACAGCATTGGTACCCACCATGAAGTTCAGCATCTGCGTTGCCCCTACACCTCCTGGTAAGAAATGGGATGCTGCAGGCTGTGGTTCCTCTACAGATTCATAGATTCACAGACTGTGTAGGGCTGGAAGGGACCCTCCAAGGGCATCTTGTCCAACCTCCATGCAGTCAGCAGGGACACCTCCAACTATACCTGGCTGCACAGGGCCACAGTAAGGCTGATCTTGAATGTCTCTAGAAATGGGGCCTCCACCACCTCCCTGGGCAACCTGTTCCAGTGTCTCACCACTCTCACTGTACTGAACTTCCTCCTGATGTCCAACCTTAATCTGCCCTGCTCCAATTTCAAGCCATTGTCCCTCATCCTATCCCCACAGGACCTTCTGACCAGTCCCTCCCCAACCATCCTGTGGGTCCCCTGCAGATATTGAAAGCAGCTCTAAGGTCTCCCTGGAGCCTTTTCTTCTCCAGGCTGAACAGACACGATTCTTTCAGCCTGCCCCCATAGCAGAGGTGCTCCAGCCCTCTTTGTGGCCTCCTCTGGACCTGCTCCAGCAAGCATACATCCCCCTGGTGTTTGGGGTCCCACAGCAAGAGTAAGGTAGAGAGCTGAAACAGGGTTTTATAAGTGCCTGGCCCTCTCTTTGGTGAGAAAGAGGATGTAGATGAGCTCCCTTGCAGGCTGCCTCATGAGGGATGTAAAGCTGCAGGCAGGATGAATCTTGCATCCAGGGCAGACAGGCTCTGGCTGCCCATGTGCACACAAGCACTGCTCTGCTCTGGCTGCAGCTGGACCTCCCCTCCAGCCACCCCATGAGGTGCAGCACCCTGCAGAGGCACAGCACCTCATCACAGACCACTGCTGTGATGGAGCTATATGGCATGACAAGGGGACAGCCAGCTGGAAGGGTTCAACCTTTGCTGATGTTCCTCTTTGTTCAAACTTCTGCTGAGCCTTTAGCTCCCTGAGGACTCTGGGGAGGTGGAGCACCAGGGGCAGCAGATCCAGCAGGTTTCTGTAGCTGTAATGGAGTTTCTTCCATTAATCTTGGCTACAGACAGCACCAGGACCACCAGCAACAACCACTGTGAAATGCCAGCTAGGACCTGCTCTGGGTGACCCTGCTTCAGCAGGGGGTTGGAATAGATGATCTCCAGAGGTCCCTTCCAAACCATTCTCTGAGTTGGCCCTCAAGGTGCAGCCCTCTTGTTGTGCCCAGACTGACACAGCTACAGGGCTTCAGCCAGCTTCCCAGGATGCCAGTCCATGGGATGAGAGGTAGGAGACAGGAAGGACAGTCCCACCAGCTCCTGGAAGCCTTTACAAACCTCATCCATCCATTCACTGAGGTCACAAGGGAACAAAGATTTCAAATGCATGACTCAGAGCCCAGCCTCTTTAAGCAGCTCCAGCATACAGGTCACTGGGCCTTGCTCCACCAAGACCTCACTGGAGGCAAACAGCTCATGGGGAGGGAATGACCCCATGGACTTAGGAGACTTTCTCCCTTCAGCAGAGGAAGACAGCTCCCTGAAGGGTTCAGCTGCATGTGGGAAGGAGGGCATGAATAAACTCCAGAAGTAACTCACTCAGAACCTGATCATTTTGCATTCAGTGTCTTCTGCTACTCCTTTGCTGTCCAAGCCATTGCTGCAGAAGATGAGGAAAGCCCAAACCACACAAGGAGCAAGAGCAGCCCTTGCTTTAGTGCCAGTCACAGATTAGCTCCACTCATCCTCTCCTTCTTTCATTTCAGGTACTGCAAGCTCCACAGACCCCTCTGTCCCTGCTGTAACAGGTACCTCCTGGGCTGCTGCCTCCTTTCTGTGTCTGTTTGAATGTTGATGCCCTTGTGGGGATGCAAATGGGCAGCCCACAGATGGCAACCAGGTTCAAAACTCCTATGGGCTGAAGTACCTTCTCCCAAGGCCTTGCATTGCCTGCCTCTTCTTGCCCCTTCTGTCATCACTTACCCCTTCCAGGAACCATGGAGGGCACTGTGTCCCAGAGAATGGCTTTTTGCCTGGAAGAGAACAAGGTGCTGTTCCAGGAAGCCTAGTGAAGGCAGAGGGATCCTGCCCCACCCTTGCTCCCTATTCCCTAGCAGTTAACATGTTCTCCTCCATGGGTCCTCAGAGCCAAGGTCTCTTTGCCCACAGGACCTCAGAGCCACACCAGTGACAAAGCCTCTCCTTAGTACCTCTTGTCCCCATCACCCTTTCAGCTCTACAGGGCTACAACAGCCCCTTTCCAGCCCATCCTTCAACCCTCCCCAAGAGGATCCCACCAACAAGGAGCACACATAGGAGATCTCACCTCCATGTCTCTCTGCTTGTGTTATAGGGCAGCCTCAAGCAGGAACACACAGTCCTGAAGTACAGAACCATACCTCAGGTAAGGCTCATCTGGAGACCTAAAAGTGCAGCTCCTGGGCATCCTGGCTTGTAATTGCTCTGTCCTTTGCTCCATCTGGGCCACCCAACAATAAATGGGTCTGTGCAGTGGCAGCTTAAATGGGAAGAAGGAAGTTTTGTGGTATGTGGGCTTCTCCTCCAGCCAGCTCACCCTAGAGGGCTAGAAGCATAGAGGTGAGCAAGAAATGGGTACAAAAATCCCTAAATTGGATAGGGAGAAGCAGGATCAGCAGGACACAACCCAGGGAAAACCCTGGGATTTGCATCTTGTGTGCACACAGAGCTGGGAGTGCACCAGAGCCCAGGAGCCAGGTGTGGGCACCCCACTCACTCTGCTCAGCAGCTCTTCAGGTGAGGACCATGGGGTGTGCAGCATGTGCCAGCACAGCACCTCACACACCAGCCCTGCCCTTGGCTCCTGGTGATGAGACAGCAGTGAGAGCTTCCCTGCACTACCCTTGCTGCTCAGTACTGCTCTCTTGGCAAGCCTGACCCAATTTATGAGGTTTTTAACTAAAAACACACAGTGCTTTGCACATCCTCAGCACCTCCTATACAGCAGGTCAACATGCTTCCCATTTCTCCAGGAGGAAAAGGGAAAGCATAAAAGTGGCCAAGAAGGCAAACAGCATCGTGGCCTGGATCAGGAATGGTGTGGCCAGCAGGACCAGGGCAGGGAGGGTCCCCCCCCAGTGCTCAGCCACACCTTCAATACTGGGAGTGAGAGGCCTAAAACTGAACCAAGAAGGACATTGAGAGGTTGAAGCAGGTCCAGAGAAGGGCAACAAAGGTGGGGAAGGGTCTGGAGCAGCTGAGGAACTGGGGGTGTTTATTGTGGAGAAAAGGAGGCTGAGGGGAGACCTCACTGCTCTCTACAGCTCCCTGAAAGGAGGTTAGAGATAGGTGGGGGTTGGTCTCTTCTCCCTAGGATTAGGTGATAGGAGGAGGGGAAATGGCCTGAAATTGTGCCAGGGGAGGTTTAGGTCAGAGCTAACCCTAAAACTGCCTCCACTTTCAAAGCAGGGAAAAAAGTGGTGACAACAAGCAGACTTTCTCCTTGTGTGTCCTGAGCTCTTCCATCTCAGAACCTCCATACACTGAAAAGCCCAAAAGCTAATGCAAAGAGCTCCCTGACTGAGCAGGACAAAGACCCCTGTTTACTCAGGCCCAAGCTTTCCCTAGCAGACTATCAGTAGCTCCCAAGGAGTTTGAGGACCTCTCTCAGGCTGAGAGAATTGGGGCTGCTCAGCCTGAAGATAAGAAGGCTTCAGGGAGACCTTAGAGCAGCATTTCAATATCTGAAGGGGACCTACAGGAGGGCTGGGGAGGGACTGGTCAGAAGGGCCTGTGGGGATAGGAAAAGGGACAATGGTTTGAAACTGGAGCAGAGGAGATTTAGGTTGAAATCAGGAGGAAGTTCTGCACAGTGAAGGTGGTAAAATACTGGAACAGGTTGCCCAGGGATGTGGTGGAGGCCCCATGCCTAGAGACATTCAAGGTCAGGCTTGAGGGGTGCCCTGAGCAACCTGATCTAGCTGGAGACAGGAGGGGTGGACAAGATGACCCCTGAAGGTCCCTTCCAACACAATGCATTCTGTGATTCTATGACCCTTTCTAGCAGCCATGCTCTCCTCCAAGCTGTTTCTGAGCAGAGCTTGTGGTGAGGGGAGCTTTCTGAGGTGATGCTTCACTTTCCCTACAGATCCTTCAGTAAAATCACCACCACCAACCACCTTGAGTCTCACCTCCACGGCTCCAGCTGCTGCAGCCAAACCCTTCTCTGCTGCTACAACACTGCTGACATCACCTGCACAAGGTAAGGGTGGAAGAATCCCACTTCAGCTCAGGCAGGGCCTGTTTGTGCATCCCTCCTTAGCCAAGCAAAACTGGGAGCATCAGAACGACTGGGGCAGCCCATGCCATGCTACATCCTCAGCACTTCTGAGTCTTTGCTAAAAGAGCAGCTCATTCCAGCTCCCCACAAGCACAGGGCTGGCCACAGCCAGGACAGGGATGTGGCAGCAGCCCAACAAGGCCCTGTCAGAAATGCCAGACCATGCTGGAACAGGCTGCCAGGGAGATCAGGGATGCCCCCTCCCTGGAGGTGTTCAAGGCCTTGAGCAACCTGGTGTCATGGGAGGTGCCCCTGCCCATGGCAGAGGGGCTGGAACTAGATGATCTTTAAGGTCCCTTCCAACCCAAACCATTCTATGACTCAATGCTTTACCAGGCAATGTTTTGTGGAGCAGCCTCAAGCACCCCAGCCTCCCCAGCAGCCCTCTCCCAAGCTCACCTCCCAGGCATGATGTCTAAACTGACAGCTCAGCTTGCCAGCTGGACATCTGGAGGTTTGTTTGGAGGGGGAAGTCTCAGGCAAACAAAGTTTTTCACTCCATGGAAACCTAGCAGCTCTCCGTAGGGGACCAATGGCATCCTGGCCTGCATCAGGAACAGTGTGGCCAGCAGGAGCAGGGAGCTCATTCTGCCCCTGTACACTGCACTGGTTAGGCCACACCTCGAGTCCTGTGTCCAGTTCTGGGCCCCTCAGTTTAGGTAGGAGGTTGACTTGCTGGAGTGTGTCCAGAGAAGGACAACGAAGTTGGATAGGGGTCTGGAACACAAGCCCTATGAGAGGCTGAGGGAGCTGGGGTTGCTTAGCCTGGAGAAGAGGAGGCTCAGGGGAGACCTTATTGCTCTCTACAACTCCCTGAAGGGACGTTGTAGACAGGCAGAGGTTGGTCTCTTCTCCCAGGCACCCGGAACCAGAACAAGAGGACACAGTCTCAAGCTGCACCAGGGGAGGTTTAGGCTGGAGGTTAGGAAGAAATTCTACACAGAGAGAGGGATTGCCCATTGGAATGGGCTGCCCAGGGAGGTCGTGGAGTCACCATCACTGGAGGTGTTTAGGAGGAGACTTGGTTGCATGGTTTAGTTGATTAGGTGGTGTTGGATGACAGGTTGGACTCGATCTTGAAGGTCTCTTCCAACCTGGTTTATTCTATTCTATAGCACAGTTAGTGGCAGCTTCAAGAGTTAATTCTCCTTTCCCCTGTTTTCCTTATCCAGATGAAAAGCCTAATGGAGGCAAAAGCACACCAGCTTCACCAACTCAAGGTACTTTTTCCTTTTATAGAGTCATAACCAGCTGAGATCATCCCATGGCAATTAGCTTGCTTGGCTCACAGGGTGCAGGTTATCTAAGCACTTGTCTTTACCTTGGGATTGAGCCATCAGCAACACCCCCCAACAAAAAAAAACCCAAAGCAGCCTGGAATCCTTACAAGCAGTGATAAAACACCAGATCAAATGCACTTCACATCATCTGCCTGGGAGGAACTTGAACAGCAGATGAAAGCCTGATCTGTGCTCAGGAAAAGGCAGCCCTTCAAACACCCTTTTAACAAAATATTATCCTTTTGCTCCTGACACTTTGCTTAACCCAGCCTGTAAGGGAAAAAATGAGAGACTCCAGTCAGAGGAGTGGCTGAATCCCCAGCCCTGGAGGGATTGAAAAGCCAGGTAGATGTGATGCTGGGGGACAGGGCTTAGTGGCAGCTGGGCAGTGTTGGGTTAATGGTTGGGCTCGACGAGCTCAAAGGTCTTTTCCAGCCTGAATGATTGATTTGCTGATTCTCTGCCTCTCCAAGTACCTCTCAGATCTTCTCTAACGCAAGCAAGGTTAGAAACCCTCGGTCAGCTCTGCTGCACAGATGTCCAACCAGCAGGCCTGGGCCCAGCTAAGCCAAGAGCCCCTCGCACGAGCAGGCTGCTATTAATTATAAGCCCTTGAAGAGCTGAACAGCTCCATACATCTCTGACTGCAGAAATGTTGCTGATGCTTCCAGAAGCCAGCTCTCCTGTTGGGTGAGACCCAACAGTTCACAGGCACAGGTTATCCCTGCCAGGCTCAGCAAACCACAGCTCCTGCCCACAGCCCCCTATGGCTGGAAGAACAGTTCCAGGATGGAACAAAGGGGTTCATGACTGGTGGAGGGAAAAGAAATGCACAGCAGTGATCTCTGCTTCTCAGGAATGTTCTGCTCCCAGTTTGATTTGTTGTTTCATACTCCCCCACCCCCCTTTTCATGTAATTTCCCTCTTTTTCTTCTGAGTTTTGCCAAGCTGCATTCCAAAGCAGTGATGTTTCTGCAAGACAGGAACCCCAGTTTCAGTTCACTGCAGTGCCAGGAGCTGTTCCATACTCCTCCAGGCAGCCAGTCCTTTTGGCCAGATGGGAATCCTAGAACAGTTTGGGTTGGAAGGGACCTCCAAAGGTCATTCAGTCCAACCACCTTGCAGTCAGCAGGGACATTCTCCACTAGATCAGGTTGCCCAGAGCCTTGTCGAGCCTGAACTTGACTAGCTCCAGGGCTGGGGCTTCAACCACTTCCCTGGGCAAACTGTTGCAGTGTTCCACACCCTCATATTGCAGAACTTGCTCCTAACATCCAATCTAAACCAGCTCTGCTCTCATTTCAAACCATTGTCCCTCGTCCTATCACTGCAGGCCTTTGCAAACAGTCCCTCTGCCTCCTTCAGGTACTGGAAGGCTGCTCTAAGGTCTCCCCAGAGCCTTCTCTTCTCCAGGCTGAACACCCTCAGCTCCCTCAGCCTGGCCCATAGCAGAGGTGCTTCAGCCCCCTGATCATCTTCATGGCTCTCTCTGGACCTGCTCCATCAGGTCCATGCCCTTCCTGTGTTAAGGGCTCCAGAGCTGGATGCAACACTCCAGGTGAGGTCTACACCAGGGGCAGGATCTCCTCTCTCCATCTGCTGGCCACACTTCTTTTGAACAGCAGAGAGAAAATCCTCCCTGACCTACAGATTTGAATAGGAATAGAATAGGAATAAGAATAGGAATAAGAATAGAATAAGAATTAAATAGAACAAGAACAAGAACAAGAACAAGAACAAGAACAAGAACAAGAACAAGAACAAGAACAAGAACAAGAACAAGAACAAGAACAAGAACAAGAACAAGAATAAGATGTCCTGGAGATCTAAAGCATCATTTTTAGTGTCTGGACACGGCCTGTAGCTGTTCCATAAGGGCTTTTTTCCCCTCTGCATAACTGAAACACAGGGGCTAGCTTCAAATTTGCCTGCAGAGGCACTGGCAGCAGCTGTCACAAACCAAAGAGCTTCACACAAGCCAGTTCATCCCACTGACAACTGGAGTCCTTGCTCGACCAAACCTCTGTGCTGCCACACAGAGGTTTGCTACATATGGTGCACAAGTCAGCCCAACTCAAACCAGCTTAATTACTTCTAGGTAACCCAGGACAGCACAGCCACTAATTGCAGGCCCAAGGACATGCCAACCACTTGATCCACAGCCACATGCTGCAGAATTCTTCCCCCAAGTCCATTTCTTTGTTGTTAAAGTCTCAATATATAGGAGCAACACCAAAGCTATGACCTTCCCAGTTCAACTGCTGCACCTGCCCCAAAACTCCAGAACTGAAGATTTTGTACCAGGGTCCTTGAGTTTTGGTTCCCTGAGTTTCACTTTGGACACAGAAAATAGCACAAAGGATGTTTGGTGGGGAGATTTAGCCCAAGTATGGAATTCCCAGGTATCACCAACACTGATGGATGGACCACTGGGTGGATAAGGAACTGGCTAGATGGTTGCACTCAATGGGTTGTGGTCAATGGCTCAATGTCCAAATGGAGACTAAGGACAAGTGGAGCTCCTCAGGGGTCTGTCCTGGGTCCAGTGCTGTTTAACATCTTTGGCAGGCACATGGACAGTGGGGTTGAGGCACCCTTAGCAATTTGCTGATGGCACCAAGCTGTGTGGTGCACTGGAGTCACTTGAGGGAAGGGATCCATCCAGAAGGATCCTGACAGGCTTGGGAAGGGGGCCAGTGACAACTGCATGAGGTTCAACAAGTCAAAGTGCAAGGTCCTGCATCTGGGATGGGCCAATTCCAGGCACAAACCCAGGCTGGGTGCAGAGGGGGTTGAGAGTAGCCCTGAAGAAAAAGCCTTGGGGGTGTTGGTTGCTCCCTGTGTGCCAGCAGTGCCCTCATGCAGCCCAGAAGGCAGATGTGTGCTGGGCTGCAGCAAGAGTATGGCCAGCAGGGCAAGAGAGGAGATTCTGCCCTTTGACTATGCTCTGCTGAGACCCCTCCTCAAATACTGTATCCAGTTCTGGTGTCCCCAGCATAAGGAGGACAGACAGCTGCTGGAGTGAGTCCAGATGAGGCCTCAGAGTTGATCCAAGGACTGAAGCACCTCTGCTATGAGGACAGGGTGAGGGAGCTGGGGTTGTTCAGCCTGGAGAAGACTCCAAGGAGACCTTAGAGCTGCCTTCCAATACCTGCAGGGATCCTACAGGAAGGCTGCAGAGGGACTTCTCATGAGTGTCTAGAGACAGGACAAAGGGAATGGTTTGAAGCTGAAGGAGAGCAGAGTTAGACTGGAGCTGAGGAAGAAGTTCTTCAGTACAAAGGTGGTGATGCTGAAACAGGCTGCCCAGGGAGACTGTGGATGCCCCCACCCTGGAGGTGTTCAAAGCCAGGCTGGATGAGGCCTTGAGCAACCAAGTCTAGTTGAGAGGTGTCCCTGCCCATGGCAGGGAGTTTGGAGGAGGTGATCTCTGAGGTTCCTTCTAACCTAACCCATTCTATGTTTACCACAACTCCACTCCCCTCTCCAGCATGCCCATTAGCTCTTTTGGTTATTAGGTGACACTCATGGGCAGGACTCACCTTCTGTGTTTCTCTTTGCAGGTCAAGAGCTCAAGAGAAGCGAGAGTACTACGACATCAACAACTCAGGGTGCTTCCTCCTTTCTCTCACAGAGAGGTGACTGCTGATAGATATTTTCCATCCCTTCTCACAGCCAACACCAAGGCCACCACACTGCTGTCTTCAAGGCAGCATGGTGAGTGGCCAAAAAGCACCTGAGGGCTGTTGGCCATCTCATTTAGCCCTTGAATATCCCCAGAAGCAGAGCTTTGGGACAACCTGTAGAAGCTGGGCATAGTGATTGTGCATCACGGCAGGAGAGGTGCTACTGTGGTAAAAGGAGTGAGATGAGACAAGCTGCCCCCTCAAACACTCTGCCAGATCACTCACTCACCTGCCACACTCAGCTCCCTCACTAGAGCCCCAGCACTAAACCCCGGGGGTGCTCTCAAGCTGTCCATAAAAAGGGCCACATCAAGGCACTCTGATCCCCACACAGGTCTTGGTCACTGCTGGTTACTCAGGATCCCACATTATTCTCTTCAACAAAGTGCAAGTTATATCCTCCAGCACTGCTAGGAAAGCTCCTCCCAGCCTTGGAAGAAAGCCTTTCACACAAAGCTGCCTTTTTCCCCTCTTGTAGGCACCTCCATGCCAGCCACTCCAACACCACAGCCCTCTGGCTATTTGCCTGTGCCCACCCCAACAGACGACAAATCACCGCTGACGGTGGCAGCTTTTGGTAAGGTCCTGGGCAGCCTGGCAGAGGGGAGGGTGTGTTTTGCCAGGCCATGCCTCAAAGATACTTCCCTGCAGTTGGATCAACACTTAGCTCTTTCAGCATGCCTGGCCCTGGAGCATTCAGAGTGCAAGGCAAAGGCCTTGAGGAAAAGACTTGTCGTCGGCAGGCAATGAAGTACCTGACAAAGAGAATCACAGAACTGCTTAGGCTGGAAAAAACCTTTAAGATCATCCAGTCCAGCTGTTAACCCACCACTGCACCAGGGCCCTCAGCACCACATCTACCTGGCTCTTCAATCCCTCCAGGGATGGTGATGCAACCACTGCCCTGGGCAGCCCACTCCAGGGCTTGACAACCCTTTCAGAGAAGAAATCGTTTCTCACATCCTACCTGAGCCACCCCTGGAACAATTTGAAGCCTTTCCTCTTGCCCTTGCTAGTGGTTGCTTGGGAGATCAACCCCCACCTGATTCCAACCTCCTTTCAGGCAGTTGTAGAGAGCCAGATGATCTCCCCTCTTTTTCTCCAGACTAAACAACCCAAACTCCCTCAGCTACTCCTCATAAAACCTCTTCTGCAGACCTAGTGTCAAAAGGAACAGATAATTTGGAAGGCCATCCTGGCTACACCTGGGCTTGAGATCTTGCTCCCAGCATCAATATTTGCCCCAGCTCCATGTTACAATAAGACCTAGGCACAAATCATCCCAAACTATGCCTTGGTTTCTGTGACAGGGTCTAGGATAAATACAGTGCCTGCCTGGAAGCCTAAACAATGTTCTGTCCTGCAAACCTGTTGAGACTGCAGCAGTCTCACCCTTGCTTTGCTGCCTTCCCCTGCACCCTGCTTGGCAGGCAGCCAAGTCATAGAATCATTTTGGTTGGAAAAAGACCTTTAAGATCATAGAATATTTGGGGTTGGAAGGGACCTACAGAAGTCATTCAGTCCAACTCCCCTGCAGTCAGCAGGGACATGCTTCTCTAGATCAGGTTGCTCAGAGCCCTGTTGACCCTCACCTTGAATATACCCAGGGATGGGGCCTCAACTATCTCCCTGGGCAACATGTTCCAGTGTTCCACCACCCTCCTAACATCCAATCTAATTCTGCTCTTCTCTCCTTTCAAACCATTGCCCCTTGCCCTGTCCCTCCAGGCCTTTGCAAACAGTCCCTCTGCAGCCTTCTTGTAGCTCTCTTCTAATACCTGAAGGCCACAATTAGGTCTGCCCAGAGCCTAAGATCATCAAGTCCAACCACATCATCCACTCTACCAAGTCCTCCACATCCTCTGGGCTGTGAAAGGCTGAAGCAAGAGGTGCCATAGCTTAACCTGCCAACAGACTTGAACAGAGGCATGGAGTAAACTTACCAGACCCTGTCTGCCCTGGGCTGTACTGTCCCACTCCTCCATCAAGCTGAGCAAAACCCCCAATCTTCTATGACACTACAGGAAAAAAATGATCATTCAGAAGCACTTTGAACAGTGAAGTGTTAACTGTCTGAGTACCCTTTGCTTACATCCTCCACCAGAAGGGCTGACAAGGCAAGATTCCCATGTGAAGAACAGTTGGTTTGAGGCCTGATGTCAGGACCAAATCTGCACTTGGCCACTAGTTTATCACAGATAATCCCAGCCACAGCCTTTCCCTCTTCTTTCCCAATCCCAGTACTTACCTGACCTTATACCCTTCTAGGAGAAGATTTACTAACTGTGGTAAGGACATCCTGACTCCAAACAACCCCCAGTGGAACTGGCTGGCTTCTGCCCTTCTGGCACTGCCCCACCTGAAGTCCTTTGAGGCTAAACCAAAAGAGGATAAAGCTCTAGTGACCATTAACCTCTCTGTCTGTTGTGTCCCATGCTCATTTGAACAAAAATCTTGGATTCCTACCCAAGGTGAAAGCCTTTCTGCTACCCCAGAAGCCAAGGCCAGGCACATTGTGCTATCAGTCACCATGAGGGTGGTGAGAGACTGGCACAGGTTGCCCAGGGAGGTGGTGGAGGCCTCATTGCTAGAGGTTTTTGCAGCCAGGCTGGATGTGGCTGTGAGCAACCTGCTGTAATGTGAGGTGTCCCTACCCATGGCAGGGGGGGTTGGAACTGGATGATCCTTGAGGTCCCTATAAGAGTTCTTTCCTTCATCCCCAGGTGTCATCAGCTTCATAGTCATCCTGATAGTGGTTGTGATCATCCTGGTCAGCGTGGTCAGCCTGAGGTTCAAGTGTAACCGCTCAAAGGACTCGGAAGGTATTTGCCAGGGGTGCTCTGTCTTTACCCAATCAAAAAGCCACCAGTTTCCTCCTGGACTGGGTAACTCCTGAAAGCTTACATGGTGGGGAGGTTCTGAAGCCAAACTGGAGCCCAGATTCATAGACTCATGAAATGGTTTGGGTTGAAAGGACCCTTAAAGATCACCCAGTTCCAAACTCCCTGCCACGGGCATGGACAGCTACTAGACCAGGTTGCTCAAGATCCCATCCAACCTGGCCCTGAACACCTCCAAGGTTGGGAACCTCCTGCCACTGTCACCCCAGTTGAAGGATTTTCTCTAATCAGCTCTCAGCTACTCCCTGTGGTGTCTCTGCTCCCACTAGGATTTCACTTATACCCCTGTACAATGTAATTCTGAACACAGCTGACTCATCTTCTTGCTCGGCTCTGGTGGTTTCTCACCTGTACATCAACCAGTGCTTTTCTCCTTCCAGACAAGCAGAAGCCAGGGAGCATCATGGTATCAGAGAGGTAAGGCTGCTCACAACCTTCTGAAAAACCTACTTTATTCCAGAACTAATTTTAGCAAGGAAAAGAGGCTGCTTTGGTTATTTCAGGTTGAAGGAAGGACTTCAAGACATCCTTGAGACAGGTTTAAAATAAACCAACCAAAAAAAATCAGCTTTGATAGAACCTCATCCCATGCCTGATGGAGTCAAAGGTGGAAGTGGTATAAAGGGCCCTCATGTCAAAGCTGCACCAGTACCTGTGAGGAGGACTCATCTTCCAAAAGCAGTTGGCTTATCTTTCTTTGCCTACATACAGAATTCAAGTCTAAATTTGGGGTTCTGGATCTCAAAGTAGCCTCAAAGTAGTGAGATGAGATCAGGTCCCCATAAATATAGATCTCCCAGATGCCTGTTACTATCATCTAGTAAGAGCAGAATAAGGGACCAGAGACCTTTGGAAGAGAAGCACCAACTGGAGATTCACAGGTGGGAAGGGACCCTCAAAGGTCATCTTGATCAACCCCCCCCTGCAGCCAGCAGGGACACCCAACGAGATCAAGGTGCACAGGGCCACAGCAGGTCTGCTCTTGAATATCTCCAGGGATGGGACCTGTCCCAGTGTTTCACCACCCCATTGAGAAGAACATCTCGTGATGTTCAACCTAACTCTCCTCTGCTCTATTTTCAAACCATTGCCCCTCGTCCTATCCCCACAGGCCCTTCTGAATAGTCCCTCCCCAGCCTCCTGTAGGTCCCCTTCAGACACTGAAATGCTGCTCTAAGGTCTCCCTGGAGCCTTCGTCTCTCCAGGCTGAACAACCCCAATTCTTTCAGCCTGTCTTCATAGGAGAGGTGCTCCAGGATGGTCCACCTGAACCCCATGGCCTATCACTGCTGCCAAAAAAGAGAGGCTACATGTGGGGAAGCAGCAGCAAGTAAGAGCTGGGAGGGACCAAAACATGTTGCTCATACTTTTCCATGTGATAGTTTCTTACTAAAGTTACAAACCCTGCTTTGGAAAGAGGCAAGGGACACAAGGAGTAAGGTCTGTAATGTATTTAGGTGCTAACTTTGTATCAACATCAGTGGTTTCCAAATACCCCCAAAGGCCATGATCTGAAGCCACCAAGGCAGGACATAGCAGAGCAGTGGACTGTGCCCCTGAGGCACCTGAAATCCCCAAGGCCATTCAGTCTCCACTAAGCTGCATATCCCAGCCCTCAAGGTAGGAAGAAAGGGGAATTCCACCTTCCTAATACTTTGACTCTTGGGAGACAAGGTGGCAATGCATGATGTAAAAATATCCAGGGCTTCCTTTGTGTGACAAATAAGGGTGCAGAACAGACACACACAGTCAGGTTTCCTGGTGTTCCAGTCCAGGTAGGGGCTGCAGGGCTTGAAGGTAATTCAGCCACCCAGAGTCAGATCCAAACTGCTCCTTGATGGTGCCTACAAGTGGCAAACCACATCCCAATTCATCTGAATGTGCTGCTTGGCTCCCTAGGGAGCTCCAAAGCCATATTCAGATAGGGAATGTGGGATAGGGCACTAAGGATGGGCCTGAATCAGGACAGCAGCTCAAAGGGCAATGTGAGCCAAGCCTGGTCCCTTGGCCTAGTCAGCCACAGCCTTGCCTGCTTGCCCCCAGCTGCATGTGAAGAAAGGCCTCTCTTACACTTTGAGAGGAGTTAATATCACCTTCTCCTCTTGACAGCTGCTCAGCAGGCCCAAGCCAGAAGGATAACAGCATCACTCTGATCTCCATGAAGAACATCAACATGAACAACAGCATGAGCTACCCACCATCAGAAAAGGTTTGCCTCTAAAGCCTGCCTTTCTAGAGGGTCAGCTGGGGCTTGTTTTCTCTTGCTGGATAAGAACATGCCTCTCAGCTAGCTCTGTGCTCTCCTGTTCCTTCACAAAAGTAATAAAACTCGGCTGCCAGCCAGCTCCTAAAGGTACTAGTCTGGTTCCACTGAGCCTAATCAAAGTTTGGACGCCCATCTCAGGTTTAGCCAAGTTCCCTGAAGCCAAAGTGCCTGCTCTACCTCATAGATAGAGGTGCCATCATCTGGGGCCAGCCAGCAGAGCTGTTGCAAAAGGCCTTCAAGGTCATCAAGTCCAACCATTCTCTAACCTCATGTGCTGGGTTGAGGCAGCCCCCTCTCTCCCCACCACGGGCAGGAATAAAACACTCAGACAAACGGATTACAAAAGTGATGAAAGTTTAAATAGAAAGCAGTGAATGTTACAGAGAACCCAAAGCGCAGTGACAAAGAGAGATCCCAAAGCAAACCCAGAGGCATCCCATTCCCACCTGAGGGTACACCCGAGACCTCAGGGCTCCTTCTTCCCCCTCCCTCTGCTGGGCTAGTCTCAGCTGGCCAGGCCTGAGACTGCCCATCCCCCTGTGGCCTTGGGCCTAGCCAGGCCCAAAGCCAGGAGACATCTCCCCCAGTTACCGGCTGGCGGAGGAGGAAGAAAAGAGAACGTGCTAGACTCCGCACTGGATCTTATAGTGGTGCAAAGAATTATGGTAGGAAATACACAATTTCCTGTGTCCATCCCTCTGGGCTGGACTTCTGGACACAGGAAGTGAACACAGCAGGGGGGCACCCAGCTCAAACTACAACACCTCAGCACTGCATCTATTAATCTCTTAAAGACCTCCAGGGATGGGGATTCAAGCACCTCCCTGGGCAGCCTGTTCCAGGTCTCGAGAATCCTTTCAGGGAAGAAGTTGCTTCTGATGTCCAGCCTAAACCTCCCCTGGTGCAACTTGTCTCTTATCCCTGGAGAGAGGAGACCAACTCCCACCTGACTCCCTCCCCTTTCAGGGAGATGCAGAAAGCCATAAGGTCTCCCCTCAGCCTTGTTTTCTCCAGGTTGAACACCAACAGTTCCCTCAGATGCTCCTCACAATGTCTAAGTTCTAGACCCTTCACCAGCTTCATTGCTCTTCTCTAGACCCTCTTCAGCCCCTCAATGTCCTTGGAGTGAGGGGCCCCAAACTGAACCCAGTACTCAAGGTGTGGCCTCAGCAGTGCTGAGTACAAGGGAACAATCCCTGCCCTGGTCCTGCTGGCTACACCATTGCTGAACCAGGCCAGGATGCTGGTGGCCTTCCTGGGGACACCCTGGCTCACGTTCAGACGGCTGTTGATGGACAGCCCAAGGTCTTTCTCTACTCAACAGCTTTCCAGCCACTCTTCTTGAAACCTGGAGCTTTGTATAGGGTGACCAAAGTGCAGGACCTGGGACTTGGCCTTGTTGTATCTCATACAGTTGGCCTTGGCCCGTTGCTCCAGCCTGTCCAGGTCCCTCCCTGAAGACGTAAACAAGCTTGCCTTTGAGAAATCAAGGTCTCCCCCTCTTAGTCAAGGCTGACCCACTCCTGCTCCACAGGTGATGTTGGAGGACAGAATCACAGAATCACCAAGGTTGGAAGAGACCTCAAAGATCACCAAGCCCAACCTGTCACCCAACACCTCATGACTAGACCATGGCACCAAGTGCCACGTCCAATCCCCTCTTGAACACCTCCAGGGACGGTGACTCCACCACCTCCCTGGGCAGCACATCCCAATGGCTAACAATTCTCTCAGTGAAGAACTTTCTCCTCACCTCCAGCCCAAACTTCCCCTGGCACAGCTTGAGACTGTGTCCTCTTGTTCTGGTGCTGGTTGCCTGGGAGAAGAGACCAACCCCCACCTGGCTACAACCTCCCTTCAGGTAGTTGTAGAGAGCAAAAAGGTCTCCCCTGAGCCTCCTCTTCTCCAGGCTAAGCAACCCCAGCTCCCTCAGCCTCTCCTCACAGGGCTGTGTTCCAGACCCCTCCCCAGCCTTGCTGCCCTTCTCTGGACACGTTCAAGTGTCTCAATGTCCTTCTTAAACTGAGAGGCCCAGAACTGGACACAGGACTCAAGGTGTGGCCTAACCAGTGCTGAGTACAGGGGCACAATGACCTCCCTGCTCCTGCTGGCCACACTATTCTTGATACAGGCCAGGATGCCATTGGCCTTCTTGGCCACCTGGGCACACTGCTGGCTCATGTTTAGGCAGCTGTCAATCAGCACCCCCAGGTCCCTTTCTGTTTGGCAGACAGGACTTTCCCATCAGGACTCTCAGGTCCATTCCACATGAGCACTTCACATCACTTCCCACCCTTCTGAGGCTGGGGTTGAGCTGGGTGGAACACAGTGCTTACCTCCTTTTGCCATCCCCAGCAGGCTGCTGACACACCAATACTTCTTCTTCTTTCTGCAGGTGCTATGAAGCCAAGGGGCCCAGAGCTTGAAGCTGACTCATGACAACCAGCAGTGACCTTCTAGGTTCTTTGATGGTTTCTTTCCCTTGAGGGAAGAGCAAGGGTGGACTTTCTCTATAAATTATGATATCCTTTCTGATCGATACATTTCCAGTAGCATCCCACATAGCTTCCCCACCTGGGGCCTAAGGGCCTTCTCCAGTTACAGCTTGCCATGCTCAGTGGTTGGCATCTAACTGAAGTTGTGTTAGGCCTTCAGACACTCAGAAGCATGAAGGAACATCTACTTCACTACTAAACTGCTGCCTTAATGGCCTTCATGGTCCATGCAGCCAGTCATGGGGTCGTTAACTGAGTCAACCCCATGCACAGTCTGAAGCTGGAGGCCTAATGGGACACAAATGGCCAAGTGCAAGGTCAAATCCCAGCACAACTGCTGCAAGTCCCTTATCCTTGATGTCCTCATTGTCCCTGCAGCAATGGGGGATGATCCCAGCCACCTACCTCACAGGGTTGTTGTGAGGCTGTGCTGAGTGATGTCTGCAAAGCATTTGGGGAGGCAGGGATTAAAGGTGCTGCTGAAATGCACATTGCCCTCTGCAATCCCTGATTATTGATAGCTGGGCTTCAGGCAGGCAGGGGGCAGATTCTCACAGCTGCAACGTGCTCAATGAAGACTCATCTGGAGCACGAAGCACGAGGGCTGTGCATTGACAAGGCTTGAGCTCAGTGCAGAATGGAGTGGCCACAAAGAAAATGCTGAGCTTCATGGTCTGAAGTCTGGTAGCCTGAGTTTGCTGGGAGAGCTTCCATCTTCTGCACCATCACTTTCCCACAGCTTCCAGAACTGCAGCTTCCACCACCATCCACACCAGAAACACCCAAGAGCTTCCAGAAGTACAACATCCCCTTCCAGAGACCAGCCAGAGCACCCAGCTTACTGCAGCACCAAGAACCACCAGTGGCACCCCCAGCTCGCCACAATAACCAGGACAATGCTCCCTGTTAGGCTCCACAGTGCCACAGCTCATATTTAGAGGCCCTGTTCCCCAGACCCTTCCCCAGCTCTGGGCCTGTCCTTCTCTGGACCTGCTCCAGCCCCTCAATGCTCTTCTTGGAGTGAGGGCCCAAAACTGAAGCCAGTACTCTAGGTGTGGCCTCAGCAGTGCCCAATACAGAGGGACAAGCACTGCCTTGGTCCTACTGGCCACCCTATCGCTGATCCCAGCCAGAATGCTGGCAGCCTTCTTGGTCATGTGGGCACACACTGCCTCATGTTCAGCCAGATGTCAGCCAACACCCCCAGGTCCTTTTCCACCAGGCACTTCCCCAGCCACTCTGCCCCCAGCCTGCAGCATGCATGGGGATGTTGTGCCCCAAATGCTGAAACATGTCCAGAGAAGGGCCACGAGGATGAGCAGAGGGCTGGAGATCCTCTCCTGTGAGGACAGACTGAGAGAGCTGGGGTTGTTCAGTCTGGAGAAGGCTCCCAGGAGACCTTCTTGTGGCCTTCCAGTACCTGAAGGGGGCTACAAGAAAGCTGGGGAGGGACTTTGTAGGGTGTCGGGGAGGGAATAGGACTGGGGGCGATGGAGCAAAACTAGAAGTGAGTAGATTTAGACCGGATGTTAGGAAGAAGTTGTTCCCCATGAGGGTGGTGAGAGACTGGCACAGGTTGCCCAGGGAGGTGGTGGCAGCCTCATCCCTGGAGGTTTTTAAGAGCAGGCTGGATGTGGCTGTGAGCAACCTGCTGTAGTGTGAGGTGTCCCTGCCCATGGCAGGGGGGCTGGAACTGGCTGAGCCTTGAGGTCCCTTCCAGCCCTGACACTTCTGTGATTGTAAGTGCAGGACCCAGCACCTGGGCTTTGTCAAACCTCGTACAGCTGACCTCAGCCAATCCATCTGATGATATTCTGCTGGAACAGAACAAGTGAGCCTGATTGAATTGCATTGGCTGGAGCAGAGATGCCCACTGGAGCCCATGCTGCTGGAGGTCACTGGGCTCTGCAGCTGCCAGCAAAGAGTTCAGCAAAATAAATGCAAGGCTGTCACAGGTCCTGCTGAGCCCCACCACATCTTCTGTCTTGAACAGATGCACCCACCAGGCTGAGAAGGTGCTTCTCATCAATTAAGGTCTTATGGTCAAATTCTTGAACAGTGAAAGGACAATGTTCTACCAGCCTGGGGAATCTGCTTAAGCAGGAGGTCCCAGGTGATTTCCAGGGAGGGAGGAACCAGGGAACTACAGGCCAGTCAGTCTCACCTCCATGCCCAGAAAGATCATGGAGCAGATCCTCCTGGAGGCACTACTGACTCAGAAGAATAGTGAAGAAGTGATTTGGAACAGGCAGCATGGCTTTGCCAAGGGCAAATCCTGCCTGACCAACCTGGTGGCCTCCTATGAACAGGTGACAACATTAATAGAATCACAGAATATATCTGGTTGGAAGAGACCTCAAAGATCATCCTTGATCCAGCACTGAAGGGTCAACACTAAACCATGTCCCGAAGTGCCAGGTCCTCGTGATGCTTAAATGCTTCCAGGGATGGTGACTGCACCACTGCCCTGAGCAAACCATTCCAATGTTTGAGAAACCTTTCAGTGAAGTATTTCCTAACATCCAGCCTGAACCTCTCCTGGCACAGCTTGAAACCATTTCCTATAGTCACTTGTCATCAAGAAGAGGCTGGGCCCCTCCTCGCTCCAACCTCCCTTCACATAGCTGTAGAGAGCCATGGGGTCTTCCCTGAGCCTCCCCTTCTCCAGACTGAACAACCTCAGCTCCCTCAGATGCTCCTCTTAGGCCGTGGTCTCCAGGCCCTTCACAAGCCTCACTGCCCTTCTCTGGACACACTCCAGCACCTCAATGTCCTGCCTACAGTGAGGGGCCCAGAACTGAACTAAGACCCAAGATGTGGCCTCACTAGTGCTGAATACAGAGGAAGAATCATGTTTATGGTCTCACTTGAAAATACACTGTCTGCTTCTTCAACCTAACATTACCAGCACTTTTCTGACATGCCACTTGTACCCCATTTTCATATGCATCTCCAAGGAATTATCCAAGCTACAGGGACTAGGTTTTCAGGAGGAATCTCAGCAAACAAGGCACAGTATCACAGTATAACTAAGGTTGGAAGAGACCCCAAGGATCATCAAGTCCAACCTGTCTCCACAGACCTCATGACTAGACCATGGCACCAAGTGCCACGTCCAATCCCCTCTTGAACACCTCCAGGGATGGTGACTCCACCACCTCCCTGGGCAGCACATTCCAATGACAAATGACTCTCTCAGTGAAGAGCTTTCTCCTCACTTTGAGCCTAAACCTCCCCTGGCACAGCTTGAGACTGTGTCCTCTTGTTCTGGTGCTGGTTGCCTGGGAGAAGAGATTAACCCCTTCCTGTCTACAACCACCTTTCAGGTAGTTGTAAAGGGCAATGAGGTCACCCCTGATCCTTCTCTTCTCCAGGCTAAACAATCCCAGCTCCCTCAGCCTCTCCTCACAGGGCTGTGCTCAAGGCCTCTCCCCAGCCTCGTTGCCCTTCTCTGGACACGCTCAAGTGTCTCAATGTCCTTCTTAAACTGAGGGGCCCAGAACTGGGCACAGGACTCAAGGTGTGGCCTAACCAATGCAGAGTCCAGGGGCACAATGACCTCCCTGCTCCTGCTGGCCACACTGTTCCTAATGCAGGCCAGGATGCCATTGGCCCTCTTGGTCACCTGGGCACACTGCTGGCTCATGTTTAGGCAGCTGTCAATCAGCACCCCCAGGTCCCTTTCTGTTTGGGAGCTCTCCAGCCACTCTGACCCCAGCCTGTAGCTCTGCATGGGGTTGCCATGGCCAAAGTGCAGCCCCTGGCACTTGGACTTGTTGAATGCCATCCTGTTGGTCTCTGCCCATCTGTCCAGTCGGTCGAGGTCCCTCTGCAGAGCCTATCCTCTAACTGACCAACATCTGCTCCCAACTTGGTGTCATCTGCAAACTTGCTGATGACTGACTCAACCCCCTCATCCATATCATCAATGAAGATGTTGAAGAGGTTGGGGCCCAGCACTGATCCCTGGGGGACACCACTGGTGCCTGGCCGCCAGCTGGCTGTGGCACCATTCACCACCACTCTCTGGGCTCAGCCTCCAGCCAGTTCCTAACCCAGCACAGAGTGTTGCAGTCCAAGCCAGGGGCTGACAGCTTAGACAGCAGTTTGCTGTGGGGGACAGTGTCTAAGGCCTTGCTGCAGTACAGGTAGACTACATCCACAGGCCTCCCCACGTCCACCAGGCAGGTCACCTGATCATAGAAGGAGATCAGGCTGGAGAGGCAGGACCTGCCCTTCCTGAATCCATGCTGGCTGGACCTGAGCCCTTGGCCATCCTTCAGGTGCGCAGTTATTGCCGCCAGGATAATCTGCTCCATCACTTTCCCTGGCACTGAGGTCAGGCTGACTGGCCTGGAGTTTCCAGGCTCCTCCATTCGTCCCTTCTTGTGGATGGGGACCACACTGGCCAGTTTCCAGTCATCTGGGACCTCTCCAGTCAGCCAGGACTGGAGGAAAATGATGGAGAGCGGCTTGGCCAGCTCCTCTGCCAGCTCTCTCAGCACCCTAGGATGGATCCCATCCGGTCCCATGGACTTGTGAGTGTCCAAGTGGCTCAGCAGGTCCCAAACTAATTCCTCATGGATTTCCAGGGCATATATTCCAGCCCCATAGCTGAGGGGCGAGCAACTGATGTCATTTACCTGGACCTGAGCAAAGCCTTCGACACTGTCCCGCACCACATCCTGGTCTCCAAACTGGTGACACATGGGTTTGATGGGTGGACCACTAGATGGATAAAGGACTGGCTTGATGGCCACACCCAAAGAGTGGCTGTCCATGGGTCCATGTCCCAGTGGAGGCCAGGGAGAAGCGGAGTCCCTCAGGGATCAGTCCTGGGACCAGTCTTGTTCAACATCCTTGTGGATGCCATGGACAGTGGCATTGAGTGCACCCTCAGCAGGTTTGCTGATGACACCAAGCTGTGTAGTGCAGCAGACACGCTGGAGGGAAGGGATGCCATCCAGAGGGACCTGGACAGGCTGGAGAGGTGGGCACAAGCCGACCTCAGGAGGTTCAACAAGACCAAGGGCAGGGTCCTGCATCTGGGTCGAGGCAATCCCAGGCACAAATCCAGGCTGGGCAGTGACTGGCTGGAGAGCAGCCCTGAGGAGAGAGACTTGGGGGTGCTGGTGGACAAGAGGCTCAACAGGAGCTCTCAGTGTGCACTTGCAGCCCGGAAAGCCAATCAGATCCTGGGCTGCAGCAAGAGAAGTGTGGCCAGCAGGGCAAGGGAGGTGATTCTCCCCCTCTGCTCAGCTCTGCTGAGACCACACCTGGAGTACTGCATCCAGTTCTGGAGCCCCTATTACAAGAGGGATATGGAGGTGCTGGAAGGTGTCCAGAGAAGGGCCATGAAGATGATCAGAGGGCTGGAGCACCTCTCCTATGAGGACAGACTGAAGGAGTTGGGGCTGAAGGAGTTAGGTGACCTAATTGTGGCCTTCCAGTATCTGAAGAGGGCCTACAAGAAGGCTGGGGAGGGACTTCCCAGGATCTCAGGTAGGGATAGGACTAGGGGGAATGGAATGAAGCTGGAGGTGGGGAGACTCAGGACGGATGTGAGGAGGAAGATCTTCACCATGAGAGTGGTGAAGCCCTGGAATGGGTTGTCCAGGGAGGTGGTTGGGGCACCGTCCCTGGAGGTGTTTAAGGCCAGGCTGGATGAGGCTCTGGCCAGCCTGATCTAGTGTGGGGTGTCCCTGCCTATGGCAGGGGTGTTGGAACTAGATGATCCTTCTGGTCCCTTCCCCTCCCTGTCTAATACTATGATACTATGAATCCAGACAGCTCCAGATCCCAGGGGAGTGTGACTGTGTGCATGGACCATGGAATCATTGAATTGGTTTGGTTAGAAAAGACCTTTAAGATCATTGATCCAACTGTTAATCCAGCACTGCCAAGTCTGCCACTAAACCACAGCCTTCGGCATCACATCTACATGGCTCTTCAGTCTCTCCAGGGATGGGGACTCCATCAGTTCCCTGGGCAGCCTGTTCCACAGCTTGACAACCCTTCTGGGGAAGAAATTGTTCCTCATGTCCAACCTAAACCAGTGCAACTTGAGGCCTTTCCCTCTCACCTTGTCACTTGTTACCTGGGGCAAGAGACCAACTCCCCTCTGGCTCCAACCTTCTTTCAGGGAGTTGAAGAAAGCCAGAAGGTCTCCTCTTAGCCTCCTTTTCTCCAGACTAAACAACCCCAGCCCTGTTCTCCAGACCCTTCACCAGCTTCGGTGCCCTTCTCTGGATCCTCTCCAGCAGCTGTGTCCTTCTTGCAGCGAATGAGTGGCCCAAGCATGACAAGTAGGGTTTTAGCTCCAGGAAGACACCAGAAAGGCAGTTTGTAAGCACCTGAGAGACCTCTCAGTTGAGTGTCAAGCTTTAACTAATGACCCCTCCTAAAGAGGAGGAGACAAATCCTCCACACCTGAAGGTTCTCCCATGAGATCTCACTGCTGCTTTAGTTTTCCTTCCTTTGACCTCCTTTTCCCCATAGCCTCTCCTGACAAACAACCTGAACCTGCTGCACCTCCAAAAGCAAAGTTCCAACTTGGATCTCGGTCACTGAATCAAAACTAGACAGAACCACTGATGTGAGCCTCAGCTGCCAGTCTCCACTGCCCACATGAGAGCTTATCTCCCTGCAGCTGCACTCCCACAGAGCACAATGATGGAAGATCCCAGCTCCCTCACATCACGACTCCATTCCCAGGGTTCATGAGCCCAGCCTGACATGTGGGGAGAGGGCAAACAAGCAGCAGCAGCTGAGCGTGGATGCAGCCAGCAGGAGCCAAAGGACAAGCCCCTAGGGGGCTTCCCACCAAAGCTTGGGCAGGAGGCATGGGGTAGGTGTTCCTGCAGAGCCCTTCCAGCCTCAAGTCACCGATTCAAGGCCATCTCCCATGCCTCTGTCAGAACAGCAGCGCTGCCAAGGAGACTTGAGCACCACAGCCACAGCCTGAACTTACTCCATCTCTGAGGGCACCTCCCATGGCTCCCGGCCTCCGCTGGGTCAATCTGGGGGCACCACCCAGGCATACTGGCCTCCACTGGGTCACTCTGGGGGCACCTCCCAGAGCTCCCGGCCTCCACTGGGACACTGGGGGCACCTCCCAGAGCTCCCGGCCTCCGCTGGGTCAATCTGGGGGCACCTCCCAGAGTTCCTGGCCTCCGCTGGGTCACTCTGGGGGCACCTCCCAGGCATAACGGCCTCCGCTGGGTCGCTCTGGGGGCACCTCCCAGAGCTCCTGGCCTCCGCTGGGTCACTCTGGGGGCACCTCCCAGGCATACCGGCCTCCACTGGGTCACTCTGGGGGCACCTCCCAGAGTTCCCGGCCTCCGCTGGGTCACTCTGGGGGCACCTCCCAGGGCTCCCGGCCTGCGCTGGGTCACTCTGGGGGCACCTCCCAGAGTTCCCGGCCTCCGCTGGGTCACTCTGGGGGCACCTCCCAGGGCTCCCGGCCTCCGCTGGGTCACTCTGGGGGCACCTCCCAGAGCTCCCGGCCTCCGCTGGGTCACTCTGGGGGCACCTCCCAGGGCTCCCGGCCTCCGCTGGGTCACTCTGGGGGCACCTCCCAGAGCTCCCGGCCTCCGCTGGGTCACTCTGGGGGCACCTCCCAGAGCTCCCGGCCTCCGCTGGGTCACTCAGGGGGCACCTCCCAGGCATACCGGCCTCCGCTGGGTCGCTCTGGGGGCACCTCCCAGGCATACCGGCCTCCGCTGGGTCGCTCTGGGGGCACCTCCCAGAGCTCCCGGCCTACGCTGGGTCACTCTGGGGGCACCTCCCAGAGCTCCCGGCCTCCACTGGGTCACTCTGGGGGCACCTCCCAGAGCTCCCGGCCTCCACTGGGTCACTCTGGGGGCACCTCCCAGAGCTCCCGGCCTCCACTGGGTCACTCTGGGGGAACCTCCCAGGGCTCCCGGCCTCCGCTGGGTCACTATGGGGGCACCTCCAAGAGCTCCCGGCCTCCGCTGGGACGCTCTGGGGGCACCTCCCAGAGTTCCCGGCCTCCGCTGGGTCACTCTGGGGGCATCTCCCAGGGCTCCTGGCCTACGCTGGGTCACTCTGGGGGCACCTCCCAGAGCTCCCGGCCTCCGCTGGGTCACTCTGGGGGCACCTCCCAGGGCTCCCGGCCTCCGCTGCGTCTCTCTGAGGGCACCTCCCGGGGCTCCCGGCCTCCCCAACGTCTCTCTGAGGGCACCTCCCGGGGCTCCCGGCCTCCTCTCCTTCTCTCTGGGCACCTCTCGGGGCTCCCGGCCTCCACTCCGTCTCTCTGAGGGCACCTCCTGGGGCTCCCGGCCTCCGCTGCGTCTCTCTGAGGGCACCTCCCAGGGCTCCCGGCCTCCGCTCTGGCTGAGGGCACCTCCCAGGGCTCCCGGCCTCCGCTGCGTCTCTCTGAGGGCACCTCCCGGGGCACCCGGCCTCCGCTCTGTCTGAGGGCACCTCCCGGGGCTCCCGGCCTCCACTGCGTCTCTCTGAGGGCACCTCCCGGGGCTCCCGGCCTCCACTCCGTCTCTCTGAGGGCACCTCCCGGGGCTCCCGGCCTCCACTCCGTCTCTCTGAGGGCACCTCCCGGGGCTCCCGGCCTCCGCTCTGTCTCTCTGAGGGCACCTCCCGGGGCTCCCGGCCTCCACTCCGTCTCTCTGAGGGCACCTCCCGGGGCTCCCGGCCTCCGCTGCGTCTCTGAGGGCACCTCCCGGGGCTCCCGGCCTCCACTGCGTCTCTGAGGGCACCTCCCGGGGCTCCCGGCCTCCGCTCTATCTGTCTGAGGGCACCTCCCGGGGCTCCCGGCCTCCGCTGGGTCAATCTGGGGGCACCTCCCAGAGCTCCCGGCCTCCGCTGGGTCAATCTGGGGGCACCTCCCAGGGCTCCCGGCCTCCACTGCGTCTCTCTGAGGGCACCTCCCGGGGCTCCCAGCCTCCACTGCGTCTCTCTGAGGGCACCTCCCGGGGCTCCCAGCCTCCACTGCGTCTCTCTGAGGGCACCTCCCGGGGCTCCCGGCCTCCACTGCGTCTCTGAGGGCACCTCCCGGGGCTCCCGGCCTCCGCTGCGTCTCTCTGAGGGCACCTCCCGGGGCTCCCGGCCTCCAGTCCGTGTCTGAGGGCACCTCCCGGGGCTCCCGGCCTCCCCAACGTCTCTCTGAGGGAACCTCCCGGGGCTCCCGGCCTCCCCAACGTCTCTCTGAGGGCACCTCCCGGGGCTCCCGGCCTCCACTCTGTCTCTCTGAGGGCACCTCCCGGGGCTCCCGGCCTCCACTCTGTCTCTCTGAGGGCACCTCCCGGGGCTCCCGGCCTCCACTCCGTCTCTCTGAGGGCACCTCCCGGGGCTCCCGGCCTCCACTCCGTCTCTCTGAGGGCACCTCCCGGGGATCCCGGCCTCCACTCCGTCTCTCTGAGGGCACCTCCCGGGGCTCCCGGCCTCCACTACGTCTCTCTGAGGGCACCTCCCGGGGCTCCCGGCCTCCACTCCGTCTCTCTGAGGGCACCTCCCGGGGATCCCGGCCTCCACTCCGTCTCTCTGAGGGCACCTCCCGGGGCTCCCGGCCTCCACTCCGTCTCTCTGAGGGCACTTCCCGGGGCTCCCGGCCTCCACTCCGTCTCTCTGAGGGCACCTCCCGGGGCTCCCGGCCTCCACTGCGTCTCTGAGGGCACCTCCCGGGGCTCCCGGCCTCCACTCCGTCTCTCTGAGGGCACCTCCCAGGGCTCCCGGCCTCCGCTGGGTCACTCTGGGGGCACCTCCCAGAGCTCCCGGCCTCCGCTGGGTCACTCAGGGGGCACCTCCCAGGCATACCGGCCTCCGCTGGGTCGCTCTGGGGGCACCTCCCAGAGCTCCCGGCCTCCACTGGGTCACTCTGGGGGCACCTCCCAGAGCTCCCGGCCTCCACTGGGTCACTCTGGGGGCACCTCCCAGAGCTCCCGGCCTCCACTGGGTCACTCTGGGGGAACCTCCCAGGGCTCCCGGCCTCCGCTGGGTCACTATGGGGGCACCTCCAAGAGCTCCCGGCCTCCGCTGGGTCACTCTGGGGGCATCTCCCAGGGCTCCTGGCCTACGCTGGGTCACTCTGGGGGCACCTCCCAGAGCTCCCGGCCTCCGCTGGGTCACTCTGGGGGCACCTCCCAGGGCTCCCAGCCTCCGCTGCGTCTATCTGAGGGCACCTCCCGGGGCTCCCGGCCTCCCCAACGTCTCTCTGAGGGCACCTCCCAGGGCTCCCGGCCTCCTCTCCTTCTCTCTGGGCACCTCTCGGGGCTCCCGGCCTCCACTCCGTCTCTCTGAGGGCACCTCCTGGGGCTCCCGGCCTCCGCTGCGTCTCTCTGAGGGCACCTCCCAGGGCTCCCGGCCTCCGCTCTGGCTGAGGGCACCTCCCAGGGCTCCCGGCCTCCGCTGCGTCTCTCTGAGGGCACCTCCCGGGGCTCCCGGCCTCCGCTCTGTCTGAGGGCACCTCCCGGGGCTCCCGGCCTCCGCTGGGTCAATCTGGGGGCACCTCCCAGAGCTCCCGGCCTCCGCTGGGTCAATCTGGGGGCACCTCCCAGGGCTCCCGGCCTCCACTGCGTCTCTCTGAGGGCACCTCCCGGGGCTCCCAGCCTCCACTGCGTCTCTCTGAGGGCACCTCCCGGGGCTCCCGGCCTCCACTGCGTCTGTCTGAGGGCACCTCCCGGGGCTCCCAGCCTCCACTGCGTCTCTCTGAGGGCACCTCCCGGGACTCCCGGCCTCCAGTCCGTGTCTGAGGGCACCTCCCGGGGCTCCCGGCCTCCCCAACGTCTCTCTGAGGGCACCTCCCGGGGCTCCCGGCCTCCACTCTGTCTCTCTGAGGGCACCTCCCGGGGCTCCCGGCCTCCACTCCGTCTCTCTGAGGGCACCTCCCGGGGCTCCCGGCCTCCACTCTGTCTCTCTGAGGGCACCTCCCGGGGCTCCCGGCCTCCACTCCGTCTCTCTGAGGGCACCTCCCGGGGCTCCCGGCCTCCACTCCGTCTCTCTGAGGGCACCTCCCGGGGCTCCCGGCCTCCACTCCGTCTCTCTGAGGGCACCTCCCGGGGATCCCGGCCTCCACTCCGTCTCTCTGAGGGCACCTCCCGGGGCTCCCGGCCTCCACTCCGTCTCTCTGAGGGCACCTCCCGGGGCTCCCGGCCTCCACTCCGTCTCTCTGAGGGCACCTCCCGGGGCTCCCGGCCTCCACTGCGTCTCTGAGGGCACGTCCCGGGGCTCCCGGCCTCCACTCCGTCTCTCTGAGGGCACCTCCCGGGGCTCCCGGCCTCCACTCCGTCTCTCTGAGGGCACCTCCCGGGGCTCCCGGCCTCCACTCCGTCTCTCTGAGGGCACCTCCCGGGGCTCCCGGCCTCCACTGCGTCTCTCTGAGGGCACCTCCCGGGGCTCCCGGCCTCCACTGCGTCTCTCTGAGGGCACCTCCCGGGGCTCCCGGCCTCCGCTGCGTCTCTCTGAGGGCACCTCCCGGGGCTCCCGGCCTCCGCTGCGTCTCTCTGAGGGCACCTCCCGGGGCTCCCGGCCTCCGCTGTGTCTCTCTGAGGGCACCTCCCGGGGCTCCCGGCCTCCGCTGCGTCTCTCTGAGGGCACCTCCCGGGGCTCCCGGCCTCCACTCCGTCTCTCTGAGGGCACCTCCCGGGGCTCCCGGCCTCCACTGCGTCTCTCTGAGGGCACCTCCCGGGGCTCCCGGCCTCCACTGCGTCTCTGAGGGCACCTCCCGGGGCTCCCGGCCTCCACTGCGTCTCTGAGGGCACCTCCCGGGGCTCCCGGCCTCCACTGCGTCTCTGAGGGCACCTCCCGGGGCTCCCGGCCTCCACTGCGTCTCTGAGGGCACCTCCCGGGGCTCCCGGCCTCCGCTGCGTCTCTGAGGGCACCTCCCGGGGCTCCCGGCCTCCGCTGCGTCTCTGAGGGCACCTCCCGGGGCTCCCGGCCTCCGCTGCGTCTCTGAGGGCACCTCCCGGGGCTCCCGGCCTCCGCTCCGTCTCTCTGAGGGCACCTCCCGGGGCTCCCGGCCTCCACTCCGTCTCTCTGAGGGCACCTCCCGGGGCTCCCGGCCTCCGCTCTGTCTGTCTGAGGGCACCTCCCGGGGCTCCCGGCCTCCACTCCGTCTCTCTGAGGGCACCTCCCGGGGCTCCCGGCCTCCGCTCCGTCTCTCTGAGGGCACCTCCCGGGGCTCCCGGCCTCCGCTGCGTCTCTGAGGGCACCTCCCGGGGCTCCCGGCCTCCGCTGCGTCTCTGAGGGCACCTCCCGGGGCTCCCGGCCTCCGCTCCGTCTGTCTGAGGGCACCTCCCGGGGCTCCCGGCCTCCGCTCTGTCTGTCTGAGGGCACCTCCCGGGGCTCCCGGCCTCCGCTCTGTCTGTCTGAGGGCACCTCCCGGGGCTCCCGGCCTCCGCTCTGTCTGTCTGAGGGCACCTCCCGGGGCTCCCGGCCTCCGCTCGGTCTGTCTGAGGGCACCTCCCGGGGCTCCCGGCCTCCACAACGTCTCTCTCAGGGCACCTCCCGGGGCTCCCGGCCTCCGCTCTGTCTCTCTGAGGGCACCTCCCGGGGCTCCCGGCCTCCACTCCGTCTCTCTGAGGGCACCTCCCGGGGCTCCCGGCCTCCGCTCCGTCTCTCTGAGGGCACCTCCCGGGGCTCGCGGCCTCCGCTGCGTCTCTCTGAGGGCACCTCCCGGGGCTCCCGGCCTCCGCTCCGTCTCTCTGAGGGCACCTCCCGGGGCTCCCGGCCTCCGCTGCGTCTCTCTGAGGGCACCTCCCGGGGCTCCCGGCCTCCACTCCGTCTCTCTGAGGGCACCTCCCGGGGCTCCCGGCCTCCGCTCCGTCTCTCTGAGGGCACCTCCCGGGGCTCCCGGCCTCCACTGCGTCTCTCTGAGGGCACCTCCCGGGGCTCCCGGCCTCCACTGCGTCTCTCTGAGGGCACCTCCCGGGGCTCCCGGCCTCCACTGCGTCTCTGAGGGCACCTCCCGGGGCTCCCGGCCTCCGCTCTGTCTCTCTGAGGGCACCTCCCGGTGCTCCCAGCCTCCACTGCGTCTCTCTGAGGGCACCTCCCGGGGCTCCCGGCCTCCGCTCCGTCTCTCTGAGGGCACCTCCCGGGGCTCCCGGCCTCCGCTGTGTCTCTCTGAGGGCACCTCCCGGGGCTCCCGGCCTCCACTCCGTCTCTCTGAGGGCACCTCCCGGGGCTCCCGGCCTCCACTCCGTCTCTCTGAGGGCACCTCCCGGGGCTCCCGGCCTCCACTGCGTCTCTGAGGGCACCTCCCGGGGCTCCCGGCCTCCACTGCGTCTCTGAGGGCACCTCCCGGGGCTCCCGGCCTCCACTGCGTCTCTGAGGGCACCTCCCGGGGCTCCCGGCCTCCACTGCGTCTCTGAGGGCACCTCCCGGGGCTCCCGGCCTCCACTGCATCTCTGAGGGCACCTCCCGGGGCTCCTGGCCTCCACTGCGTCTCTGAGGGCACCTCCCGGGGCTCCCGGCCTCCACTGCGTCTCTGAGGGCACCTCCCGGGGCTCCCGGCCTCCACTGCGTCTCTGAGGGCACCTCCCGGGGCTCCCGGCCTCCGCTGCGTCTCTGAGGGCACCTCCCGGGGATCCCGGCCTCCGCTCCGTCTCTCTGAGGGCACCTCCCGGGGCTCCCGGCCTCCGCTCTGTCTGTCTGAGGGCACCTCCCGGGGCTCCCGGCCTCCGCTCTGTCTGTCTGAGGGCACCTCCCGGGGCTCCCGGCCTCCGCTCGGTCTGTCTGAGGGCACCTCCCGGGGCTCCCGGCCTCCACAACGTCTCTCTCAGGGCACCTCCCGGGGCTCCCGGCCTCCGCTCCGTCTCTCTGAGGGCACCTCCCGGGGCTCCCGGCCTCCGCTCCGTCTCTCTGAGGGCACCTCCCGGGGCTCCCGGCCTCCACTCCGTCTCTCTGAGGGCACCTCCCAGGGCTCCCGGCCTCCGCTCCGTCTCTCTGAGGGCACCTCCCGGGGCTCCCGGCCTCCACTGCGTCTCTCTGAGGGCACCTCCCGGGGCTCCCGGCCTCCACTGCGTCTCTGAGGGCACCTCCCGGGGCTCCCGGCCTCCGCTCTGTCTCTCTGAGGGCACCTCCCGGGGCTCCCAGCCTCCACTGCGTCTCTCTGAGGGCACCTCCCGGGGCTCCCGGCCTCCGCTCCGTCTCTCTGAGGGCACCTCCCGGGGCTCCCGGCCTCCGCTGCGTCTCTCTGAGGGCACCTCCCGGGGCTCCCGGCCTCCACTGCGTCTCTCTGAGGGCACCTCCCGGGGCTCCCGGCCTCCGCTGCGTCTCTCTGAGGGCACCTCCCGGGGCTCCCGGCCTCCACTCCGTCTCTCTGAGGGCACTTCCCGGGGCTCCCGGCCTCCACTCCGTCTCTCTGAGGGCACCTCCCGGGGCTCCCGGCCTCCGCTCCGTCTCTCTGAGGGCACCTCCCGGGGCTCCCGGCCTCCGCTGCGTCTCTCTGAGGGCACCTCCCGGGGCTCCCGGCCTCCACTCCGTCTCTCTGAGGGCACCTCCCGGGGCTCCCGGCCTCCGCTGCGTCTCTCTGAGGGCACCTCCCGGGGCTCCCGGCCTCCACTCCGTCTCTCTGAGGGCACTTCCCGGGGCTCCCGGCCTCCACTCCGTCTCTCTGAGGGCACCTCCCGGGGCTCCCGGCCTCCACTGCGTCTCTGAGGGCACCTCCCGGGGCTCCCGGCCTCCACTGCGTCTCTGAGGGCACCTCCCGGGGCTCCCGGCCTCCACTGCGTCTCTGAGGGCACCTCCCGGGGCTCCCGGCCTCCACTGCGTCTCTGAGGGCACCTCCCGGGGCTCCCGGCCTCCACTGCGTCTCTGAGGGCACCTCCCGGGGCTCCCGGCCTCCGCTCCGTCTCTCTGAGGGCACCTCCCGGGGCTCCCGGCCTCCGCTCTGTCTGTCTGAGGGCACCTCCCGGGGCTCCCGGCCTCCGCTCGGTCTGTCTGAGGGCACCTCCCGGGGCTCCCGGCCTCCACAACGTCTCTCTCAGGGCACCTCCCGGGGCTCCCGGCCTCCGCTCTGTCTCTCTGAGGGCACCTCCCGGGGCTCCCGGCCTCCACTGCGTCTCTGAGGGCACCTCCCGGGGCTCCCGGCCTCCGCTCGGTCTGTCTGAGGGCACCTCCCGGGGCTCCCGGCCTCCACTGCGTCTCTCTGAGGGCACCTCCCGGGGCTCCCGGCCTCCACTGCGTCTCTGAGGGCACCTCCCGGGGCTCCCGGCCTCCGCTCTGTCTCTCTGAGGGCACCTCCCGGGGCTCCCAGCCTCCACTGCGTCTCTCTGAGGGCACCTCCCGGGGCTCCCGGCCTCCGCTCCGTCTCTCTGAGGGCACCTCCCGGGGCTCCCGGCCTCCGCTGCGTCTCTCTGAGGGCACCTCCCGGGGCTCCCAGCCTCCACTCCGTCTCTCTGAGGGCACCTCCCGGGGCTCCCGGCCTCCACTGCGTCTCTCTGAGGGCACCTCCCGGGGCTCCCAGCCTCCACTGCGTCTCTCTGAGGGCACCTCCCGGGGCTCCCGGCCTCCACTCCGTCTCTGAGGGCACCTCCCGGGGCTCCCGGCCTCCACTCCGTCTCTCTGAGGGCACCTCCTGGGGCTCCCGGCCTCCACTCCGTCTCTCTGAGGGCACCTCCCGGGGCTCCCGGCCTCCCCAACGTCTCTCTGAGGGCACCTCCCGGGGCTCCCGGCCTCCTCAACGTCTCTCTGAGGGCACCTCCCGGGGCTCCTGGCCTCCACTCCGTCTCTCTGAGGGCACCTCCCGGGGCTCCCAGCCTCCACTCCGTCTCTCTGAGGGCACCTCCCGGGGCTCCCGGCCTCCACTGCGTCTCTGAGGGCACCTCCCGGGGCTCCCGGCCTCCACTGCATCTCTGAGGTCACCTCCCGGGGCTCCCGGCCTCCGCTCTGTCTGTCTGTGGGCACCTCCCGGGGCTCCCGGCCTCCGCTCTGTCTGTCTGAGGGCACCTCCCGGGGCTCCCGGCCTCCACTCCGTCTCTCTGAGGGCACCTCCTGGGGCTCCCGGCCTCCGCTGCGTCTCTGAGGGCACCTCCGGGGGCTCCCGGCCTCCACTCCGTCTCTCTGAGGGCACCTCCCGGGGCCCCCGGCCTCCACTGCGTCTCTGAGGGCACCTCCCGGGGCTCCCGGCCTCCACTGCATCTCTGAGGGCACCTCCCGGGGCTCCCGGCCTCCTCTCTGTCTGTCTGAGGGCACCTCCCGGGGCTCCCGGCCTCCACTCCGTCTCTCTGAGGGCACCTCCTGGGGCTCCCGGCCTCCACTCCGTCTCTCTGAGGGCACCTCCTGGGGCTCCCGGCCTCCGCTGCGTCTCTGAGGGCACCTCCGGGGGCTCCCGGCCTCCACTCCGTCTCTCTGAGGGCACCTCCCGGGGCTCCCGGCCTCCACTGCATCTCTGAGGGCACCTCCCGGGGCTCCCGGCCTCCGCTCTGTCTCTCTGAGGGCACCTCCCGGGGCTCCCAGCCTCCACTCCGTCTCTCTGAGGGCACCTCCTGGGGCTCCCGGCCTCCGCTGCGTCTCTGAGGGCACCTCCGGGGGCTCCCGGCCTCCACTCCATCTCTCTGAGGGCACCTCCCGGGGCTCCCGGCCTCCACTGCGTCTCTGAGGGCACCTCCCGGGGCTCCCGGCCTCCACTCTGTCTCTCTGAGGGCACCTCCCGGGGCTCCCGGCCTCCCCAACGTCTCTCTGAGGGCACCTCCCGGGGCTCCCGGCCTCCCCAACGTCTCTCTGAGGGCACCTCCCGGGGCTCCCGGCCTCCCCAACCTCTCTCTCAGGGCACCTCCCGGGGCTCCCGGCCTCCACTCTGTCTCTCTGAGGGCACCTCCCGGGGCTCCCGGCCTCCGCTGCGTCTCTCTGAGGGCTCCTCCCGGGGCTCCCGGCCTCCACTCCGTCTCTCTGAGGGCACCTCCCGGGGCTCCCGGCCTCCACTCCGTCTCTCTCAGGGCACCTCCCGGGGCTCCCGGCCTCCGCTCCGTCTCTCTGAGGGCACCTCCCGGGGCTCCCGGCCTCCCCAACGTCTCTCTGAGGGCACCTCCCGGGGCTCCCGGCCTCCGCTGCGTCTCTCTGAGGGCACCTCCCGGGGCTCCCGGCCTCCACTGCGTCTCTCTGAGGGCACCTCCCGGGGCTCCCGGCCTCCACTCCGTCTCTCTCAGGGCACCTCCTGGGGCTCCCGGCCTCCGCTCCGTCTCTCTGAGGGCACCTCCCGGGGCTCCCGGCCTCCACAACGTCTCTCTGAGGGCACCTCCCGGGGCTCCCGGCCTCCGCTCCGTCTCTCTGAGGGCACCTCCCGGGGCTCCCGGCCTCCACTGCGTCTCTCTGAGGGCACCTCCCGGGGCTCCCGGCCTCCGCTCCGTCTCTCTGAGGGCACCTCCCGGGGCTCCCGGCCTCCGCTCCGTCTCTCTGAGGGCACCTCCCGGGGCTCCCGGCCTCCGCTCCGTCTCTGAGGGCACCTCCCGGGGCTCCCGGCCTCCACTGCGTCTCTGAGGGCACCTCCCGGGACTCCCGGCCTCCGCTCGGTCTGTCTGAGGGCACCTCCCGGGGCTCCCGGCCTCCGCTCTGTCTCTCTGAGGGCACCTCCCGGGGCTCCCGGCCTCCGCTCCGTCTCTCTGGGCACCTCCCGGGGCTCCCGGCCTTGACACTTACCTGTGAAAGCACCTCCCAGGGCTCCTGGCCTCCACTGCGTCTCTATGGACACCTCTCAGGGGTCCTGGCCTCCACTGCGTCTCTCTGGGCACCTCCCGGGGCTCCTGGCCTCCATACTTACCTCTGAGGGCACCTCCCAGGGCTGCTGGCTTCAGCTGCATCTCTGAGGGCACCTCCCGGGGCTCCTGGCCTCCATACTTACCTCTGAGGGCACCTCCCAGGGCTGCTGGCTTCCGCTGCATCTCTGAGGGCACCTCCCGGGGCTCCTGGCCTCCATACTTACCTCTGAGGGCACCTCCCAGGGCTGCTGGGTTCAGCTGCATCTCTGGGGGCACCTCCTGGGGCTCCCAGCCTCCACTCTTCCATCTGAGATCTCCTCGCACGGCTCCTGGCCTCTACTCCCTCTCTCTGGGCACCTTCTGGGGCTCCCAGCCTCCTCTCCTTCTCTGAGGGCACCTCCCGGGGCTCCCAGCCTCCACTCCGTCTCTCTGAGGGCACCTCCTGGGGCTCCCAGCCTCCACTGCATCTCTGAGGGCACCTCCCAGGGCTCCTGGCCTCCACTGCATCTCTGAGGGCACCTCCCAGGGCTCCTGGCCTCCACTGCATCTCTGAGGGCACCTCCCGGGGCTCCCGGCCTCCACTGCATCTCTGAGGTCACCTCCCGGGGCTCCCAGCCTCCACTGCATCTCTGAGGGCACCTCCCGGGGCTCCCGGCCTCCACTGCATCTCTGAGGGCACCTCCCGGGGCTCCTGGCCTCCACTGCATCTCTGAGGGCACCTCCCAGGGCTCCTGGCCTCCACTGCATCTCTGAGGGCACCTCCCAGGGCTCCTGGCCTCCACTGCATCTCTGAGGGCACCTCCCGGGGCTCCCGGCCTCCGCTCCGTCTCTCTGGGCACCTCCCGGGGCTCCTGGCCTCCACTGGGTCTCTCTGGTGAGCCCGTTTGACGCTGTGCCTTTTCGAAAGGGACAGTGCTGGCACACTCTGGCTGAATCTTTTGCCAACCAAGATAGGTCTCAAGGAATTTCATTGGCAGATCGGTAGCCTGCAGCTTTGAGTGCAGCTGGAATCTGTCTCAGTTCCTCTCTGTTCTCCCTTTCCAGCCTGTCTGCTTCTGAGCAAGCAGCCGGAGTCTGACCTTGTGTACCCGACAAGCACTAATGCTGCATGCGCTTGGAGGTCTAATAAGAATTCTCTTCCTTAATAACTGCCTGCTCTCTCTAACCCTTCTTGGGAGAAAGGGCAGGTAGGGGGAGGGAGAGGGGGGGGTACAGGGGGTGAACCCTCCGGAGGAGGGAATTTTGTTTTGTTATTTTTCCTTTGCTGTCTATTTCTGTATATATTGTAATTACTGCAGTGTGTCTGTACGACCTGCAGTCCGTCTTGCCTGGAAATACAGCATGCCTTTGCTTCTCCCACTGCGCCAGCCGTGCTTTGGCTTTTATTCCTTTCCTTGTGGGGGAGGGAGACCTGGGCCTTCTCTCCACCCACCGCATCTGGGCACCTCCTGGGGCTCCTGGCCACCCCTCTCATCTCTCTCTCTCTCTCTGGCCACCCCTCTCATCTCTCTCTCTCTCTCTGGCCACCCCTCTCATCTCTCTCTCTCTCTGGCCACCCCTCTCATCTCTCTCTCTCTCTCTGGCCACCCCTCTCATCTCTCTCTCTCTCTCTGGCCACCCCTCTCATCTCTCTCTCTCTCTGGCCACCCCTCTCATCTCTCTCTCTCTCTGGCCACCCCTCTCATCTCTCTCTCTCTCTCTGGCCACCCCTCTCATCACTCTCTCTCTCTGGCCACCCCTCTCATCACTCTCTCTCTCTGGCCACCCCTCTCATCACTCCCTCTCTGGCCACCCCTCTCATCACTCTCTCTCTCTGGCCACCCCTCTCATCACTCTCTCTCTCTCTGGCCACCCCTCTCATCACTCTCTCTCTCTCTGGCCACCCCTCTCATCACTCTCTCTCTCTCTGGCCACCCCTCTCATCTCTCTCTCTCCCTCTCTCTGGCCACCCCTCTCATCACTCTCTCTCTGGCCACCCCTCTCATCACTCTCTCTCTCTCTGGCCACCCCTCTCATCTCTCTCTCTCCCTCTCTCTGGCCACCCCTCTCATCACTCTCTCTCTGGCCACCCCTCTCATCTCTCTCTCTCCCTCTCTCTGGCCACCCCTCTCATCACTCTCTCTCTGGCCACCCCTCTCATCACTCTCTCTCTCTGGCCACCCCTCTCATCTCTCTCTCTGGCCACCCCTCTCATCTCTCTCTCCGGCCACCCCTCTCATCTCTCAGGGCACCTCCCGGGGCTCCTGGCCACCACTCTCCCAGGGCACGTCCCGGTCCGCAGTCTCCCCCGGGGCAGTCCTGCTGCTGTCACTCTCTGGGCTCCGAGACTGTCGCGAGCCCCCTGCCGCTGCGGCTTTTATATCGTACCGGAGCCCCGCCCACCACTGTCTCGAGACCGCGCCCTCGGCTCGCTCTCTATGACGTCACCTCGCCCTGTTCTGCGGCCCGCCCCGCGCGGTGCCCGCTGGGAGCTGTGGTCCGCGGGGGCGCGCGGGGGCCTCCCGTCTCCAGCAGGCCTTGCGCTGTCGCCCCCGCGCACGGAAGATGGCGGCGCGGGCGGGCCGGGGCGGCGGGTGGTGAGGCGCGTGGGGGGCGGGCGGGCGGGCTGCCCCGCGGCCCGCCGCAGCCGCCATGACCTACACGGCGGAGCAGTTGGACGGCGTGCGGCGGTGAGATGGGCCCGGGGCGGCGGGCCGGGAGTAGGGGCGTTTAGCGGCTATATGGTGGGGGCCTGCGGTGGGGTGTAGGGGGAGAAACGGTGGCGGTAACCTTGTGTTCGGTTGCAGAATAAAGCGGTGTCGGAACTACTATGAGATCCTGGGGGTAGAGAGGGACGCCAGCGAGGAGGAACTGAAGAAAGCCTACCGCAAACTGGCCCTGAAATTTCACCCCGACAAGAACCGCGCTCCCGGCGCCACCGAGGCGTTCAAAGGTGAGAGGCGGGGATCGGCCCCTGAGCCCTAAGGCAAGGTGCAAAGCAGGGCAGGCTGCCTCCGTTCTGTGCCTTACATAAAGGCATCACCCATGCCCCTGTATCTGTGTTGGTTTTATAGACGGGTATGGACATTGCCACAACATCCTGCAGCTGCTCGGCGAGATTTGCCTTTTCATCCCCAAAATACAGATTTCCATTAGGAGCAAAGCGAAAAGTATCCCAAACCTCGTTCCTGGATGCTGCTAAAGGTTCAGAGCAGTGCTTGGAGATGATGCTGGCCGTGCAGGAGAGTGTGGTGTTGTGTAATCAATAGCTGCTCTGTGTTGGAAATAAAACTATCTTCAGATATATATATGGCTTCAGGCAGATGAGATTTGACTCCCAATATCCTGTGTGTGGCTTTGCAGCCATCCAAACCTGTGTCCACCATGTCAGTGTCTGAACTCTGTGACACCGTTTGCTTTTTCCATGCTGTCTGCAGCAGCCCTGCAAGGCAGCGTGAGGAAAATAAGATACTCATCACAGTCCTGCTTAGTAGGTCCAGAGGAGGCTACAACCATGGTGCAAGGGCTGGAACCCCTCTGCTGTCAGGACAGGCTGCAGGGGTTCACAGGATGTCAGGGGTTCGAAGGTACTCAAACGAGATTATCCAGTCCAACCCCCCTGCCAGAGCAGGACCATACAACCTAGCTCAGGTCACAGAGGAATGCATCCAGTTGGGCCTTGGAAGTCTCCAGAGAAGGAGACTCCACAGCCTCTCTGGGCAGCCTGTGCCAGTGCTCTGTGACCCTTAGGGTAAAGAAGTTCCCCCTTGTGTTGAGGTGGAACCTCCTGTGCTGCAGCTTACATCCGTTGCTCCTTGTCCTATCACAGGGAGCAAGTAAGCAGAGCCTGTCCCCTCCCTCCTGACCCCCAGCCCTCAGGCATTTATGAACATTTATTAAATCCCTTCTAAGTCTTCTCTTCTCCAGACTAACCAGCCCCAGGTCCCTCAGCCTCTCCTCACCAGGCAGTGCTCCCCTCGTTGCCCTCCGCTGGACCCTCTCCAGCACATCCCTGTCCCTCTTAAACTGGGGAGCCCAGAACTGAATGCAGTACTCAAGATGAGGTCTCACCAGGGCAGAGTAGAGGGTTGGGGTTATTCAGCCTGGAGGAGGCTCCATGAAGACCTTAGAGCAGCCTCCCAGTATTTCAAGGTGGCTACAGGAGAGCTGGGGAGGGACTTTTTAGGACAAGGCAGGGAGTGACAAGATGAGGAGTGATTTAGATTAAACCTTGGGAAGAGATTCTTCACCAGGAGAGTGGTGAGGCACTGGAATGGGTTGCCCAGAGAAGCTGTGGAGGCCCTTGAGCAAGGTGTTCCAGTAGGAAGTGTCCCTGCCCATAGCAGGGGGTTGGAACTAGATGATCTTTAAGGCCCATTCCAACCCAAACCATTCTATAACACTATGAATGAGGAGCTTTTGAAGGTCTTTGCTTTATGTTTTGTGTCAGGGTTGTATTTCTCTATGAACCATTATGGTTGGACTCAGTGCTCTTAGAGGTCTTATCCATCCTAAACAATTCCATGATTCTGTGAGCTTGTTTGCAGCCTTGTTATGTCACAGATAAGGGAAGAAGGTGAATCAGTTGAATGCTGCTGGGTGGTTTGAAGTGTGAAGCAGAAATGCTGTGCAGCCTCACAGGTTCCCAGAGCAGCTTGGAGCCTGGTTCTGCCTTTCAGTTAGTCTCAGAGGTTATTAACTTTGTGTTATGTGGCTATGGAGATGCTCTTTGGTGTGATAAAATGTTACATTCTCACTCAGTCTCTTGACTGACGTGGCTCTCTCACCTCAGCTTTACAGATATTTCAACTCCCTGCATCCTTAACACTTTTCTCTTTCTCCTGGTGTCAGCCCTAGCAGGATGTAGGGTTCCATCACAGGTGATAATGGTGTCCTGACACCTCTTTCACAAAGGCAGCTCCTTCAGAAGTGACTCAGTCTTGGGTGAAGCACAAATTTCCTAGGCCTGTTTGGGCTTCTTTAATTCCTCTTCTTATCTATTATCTGGAAATACTGTGTGATACCATACTGCTCCTAGTATCAGGTGATGGAACAAGAGGAAATAGCCAGAAATTGTGCCAGGGGTGGGTTGGGTTGGAGATGAGGAAAGATTTCTTTGCTGCAAGAGTGGTCAGGGATTGGCACAGGCTGCCCAGGGAGGTGGTGGAGTGCCCATGCCTGGAGGTGTTCAAGAAATGTGTGGCCATGGCACCTGGGGACATGGTTTAGTGGCCATGGTGAGTGGGTTGATGGTTGGGCTGGATGATCTCACAAGTTTTTTTCCAACCAAAACAATTCTCTGGTTCTGTGAATCCCAAGGGCCCTTGAGGATCATTTGGTCCAGCCTTTACTGGTCTAGACAAGCACAGTCTAGACAAGCCGGTCCAGCACCTTGTCCAGCTGAATCCGAACAGTGTCCAATGCTGGGGACTCCACCACTTTCCTGGGGAGGTCGTTCTCATGGCTGATCACAGGCTCACAGGATGTTAGGGGTTGGAAGGGACCTCTGGAGATCCTTGAGTCCAACTCCCCCTGCCAGAGCAGGACCAGAGAATCCAGCACAGGTCACACAGGAACACATCCAGACAGGGCTGGAAAGGCTCCAGAGGAGACTCCACAGCCTCTCTGGGCAGCCTGTGCCAGTGCTCTGTGACCCTTACAGTAAAGAAGTTCTTCCTCACATTGAGGTGGAACTCCTGTGTTGTAGCTTACCTTGCCCCTCGTCCTATCACAAGGCACAAGCAAGCAGAGGCTGTCCCTGTCCCTTCCTTCCTGACCCTCAGCCCTCAGATATTTATATACATTGATCAGATCCCTCTCAGTCTCCTCTCCAGACTGAGCAGCCCCAGGGCTCTCACCCTTGCCCCATAAGGCAGTGCTCCAGTCCCTTCAGCATCCTTGTGGCCCTCTACTGGACTCCTTCAAGTAGATTCCTGTCCCTCTTGAACCGAGGAGTCCAGAACTGGATGCAGTATTCCAGATGGGGCCTCACTAGGGCAGAGTGGAGGGGGAGGAGAACCTCCCTGGATCTGCTGGACACACTGCTCTGAATGCAGCCCAGGACCCCCTTGGCCACCAGGGCACACTGCTGTCCCATGCAGAACTTGTTATGCACCAGGACTCCCAGGTCCTTCTCCCCAGGGCTGCTCTGCATCAGATCACCTCCCAGCCTGTCCTGCTGCAGCTTATTCTTCCTTGCCTGGTGCAGGGCTCTGCACTCATCCCTGTGGAGCCTCATTAGGTTCCTCTGTGCCCAGCTCTCCGTTTTGTCCAAGTCTCGCTGCATGGCCGCACAGCCTTCAGGTGTCTCAGCCAAGCCTCCCAGTTTGGTACCATCAGCAAACGTTGCTGTTGGTCCCTGGTGTGACCAGTCCTCCTCCTGTGCCTTCCCTCTGCAGCCATAGGCAATGCCTTTGCGGTCCTGAGCAACCCAGAGAAGCGCCTGCGGTACGACGAGCTGGGCAGCGAGCAGGAGCGCCTCGGCACCGGCCCCGCCAGGCACTACGACTGCTACACTGAGTTCGAAGCAGACATTACACCAGAAGAAATATTCAATGTCTTTTTTGGGGGGCACTTCCCTACAGGTCAGTATCTCTGCACTGAGCTGCCACTGCCAGACCGTAAAGGCAGCTGAGCCTCCTCTGGGTGCTGCTCCGTGGGGTGATGACACACCTGGAAAGAAGAACAACTGCTTTGCATTGACTCTTTCTAGAATCATAGCATCACAGAACTGGCAGGGTTGGCAGGGACCTCAAGGATCAGCCATTCACAACCCCCACTGCCATGGGCAGGGACACCTTCCACTGGATCAGGTTGCCCAGAGCCACATCCAGCCTGGCCTTCAAAACCTCCAGGGATGAGGCTGCCACCACCTCCCTGGGCAACCTGTGCCAGTCTCTCACCACCCTCATGGGGAAGAATTTCTTCCTAACATCCAATCTGAATCTCCCCATTTCTAGTTTTGCTCCATCCCCCCCAGTCCTATCACTGCCTGACACCCTAAAAAGTCCCTCCCCAGCTTTCTTGGAGCCCCCTTCAGATACTGCAAGGCCACAAGAAGGTCTCCTGGGAGCCTTCTCTTCTCCAGACTGAACAACCCCAACTCTCTCAGTCTGTCCTCATAGGAGAGGTGCTCCAGCCCCCTGATCATCCCTGTGGCCCTTCTCTGGCCCTTTTCTCCCATCCTAGCTTTTTATACCTGGAAGAGTTTCCTTGAGGCAGGATTTAAAGTTTGGATTCCTCAAAATAGGTTGTCAAAGCCCAGCCTTGCTCTCCAGGAATGCACCTGGAAGAGAAAGCTGCCAGTGGGGTCCTGGCTGTTACTGCAGGGGGAAGTTCTCAACCTCCCACTCTCTTTTTTAAAGGTTCTGCCAGTAATTTTAGGCAGGAGCATTTCAGCCTGGCACAGGGTTAAGCTGTTTGGTCCTGGGGTAGGCAACATTTCAACATCAGCTGTAGCTGGAAACCTTTCTTTTTCTTGTTGCCTTTATTGCCTCCATTGTCTGAAGCCAAAAGTGACATGGGAGGTAAAATAAGTGTGATGGAGGGAAGGGTTCAGAGGTGTCTTTGCTGGTAGGGCTGTTCTTGAGACACTTTACAGCGTGGCAGCAGCTCCTGGCATGGTGATCTCAGTGCCCCTGTAACAAGTAGAACACAGGAGATACCTTGGCCTGCAGCAGCTTGCCTCTGGGAAAGAAATTAAAATTCCATAGCTCAGAAAGTGATGCCAGGCAGCTGTTACTGATATGCAGTGTCCAGTAACAGCACTAGATCCTTCCCTGCCTGTAGCACCTCTGTGTGTGTCTCAGCCCAGCCCTGGCTTTTGTGTGTGCAGGAAAGCTAGAGAGGTCCTGCAGGATGAGTGGAATACAGGTTTGGGTTAAATCTGAAAGGCAAGGGAAGCTCAAGGATCTTCCTGGCAGTATCTAACAAATTGCCTTGCCACTCTTGTAATCTTCCTCACCTCCAAGATGTAAAGTACCATCCACACCACTTACCACAAGTAGTATGTACAAATAGTGGTTTAGAAGCTTCCCATCAGCTTAGTCTATGTGGGAGCATCATGCAGTTCAGAGCATCTCAACCTCCTTTCAAAATGTGGTTGATCAGTTCTAGAATGCCAGCATGGTGGGGTTGGGAGGGACCTCTGCTGATCACCCAGTCCAGCCTTCCTGCTAAAGCAGGGCACCCACAGCAGCTTGCCCAGGATCACAATTGGCCAGGGGGGTTTGGAAGCTCTCCAGAGAAGGAGACTCCACAACCTCTCTGGGCAGCCTGCTCCAGGGCTCCAGCACCCTTACACCAAACAAGTTTCTCCTCCTGTTTAGGTGGAAGTAGAGAAGTTTTCCCTTGTGTGCAAAGTGAGCCAAGTTCAGCATGGTAATTCCACACTGGGTTGATAAGAGGACAAGAAATTGAAGAGTTGGGAGGATTCATTATCAATAGATACCAATCCAAGCTGAGGTATGATGAAATTGAAAGCAGCCCTGCAAAAAAGGGCTTGGGAGTGTGGTGGATGAGAAGCTGGGCATGAGCCACAAATGGGCACTTGCAGCCCAGAAGGCTAATGGCAGCCTGGACTGCATCCAAAGCAGCATGGCCAGAGATGGAGAGAGGGCATCCTGCCCCTCTGCTCTGCTGAGACCTCGCCTGCAGCAGGTGAGCAGCAGAGGAAGGACTTAGATCTGCTGGAGGAGGTCCAGAGGAGGCCACCAAGATGATCAGGGGGTTGGAGCACCTCTGCTATGGAGACAGGCTGAGGGAGCTGAGGGTGTTCAGCCTGGAGAAGAGACAGCTCCAGGCAGACCTTGGAGCAGCTTCCAGTACCTGAAGGGGCTCCAGGAGAGCTGAGACTTTTGATAAGGGCTGGGAGTGCCAGGATGAGAGGGAACGGATTGAAGCTTGAGACCTTAGAGCAGCTTTCCAGTACAAGAAGGCTGCAGAGGGACTGTTTGCAAAGGCCTGCAGGGACAGCACAAGGGACAATGGTTTGAAATGAGAGTAGAGCAGATTTAGATTGGGTGTCAGGGACAAGTTCTGCACCATGAGAGTGGTGGAACACTGCAACAGGCTGCCCAGGGAGGTGGCTGAGGTCCTGTCCCTGGAGATATTCAAGGTGAGGCTGGACAGGGCTCTGGGCAACCTGACCTAGTGGAGGATGTCCCTGCTGACTGGAGAGGGGTTTGGACTGGATGACCTTTGGAGGTCCCTCCCAAACCATCCTATGATTCAGTGTTGAATGACAGAAACTTCCAAGGAAGCAATTTGCCTTCTGCCAGCCTTGTTTGGGTCTGTGTTGGAGCTCTGCCTGCAAGCATCCTGAGACCCTTGGGAAAATCTTCAGCCTAGCAACTAAACAGATGCTTTGACCACAGCAAAGGTCACTTCCTCCCAGGTTTCTTGCTGAACTCTCTGGGCAATTCAGAGCAAGGACACTGTAAGGGTATAAAATGAAGTGACATCATTGCCAGGGCTTATAAATAGCTGTGCAGTTCTGGTGGTGTGATAAGGCCAGAGACTGGAATTCTCTAACACAAAGACATTCTGTGTTTCAAAAGAGGAGAGCCCAGCTGTTATTAAGATATTCATATGGAGATAAAAAATCAGAGTTGGGGCTTCAAATCCAAGCAGCAACTCTTTCCTCAGTTTAGAGTGGTTAAAAATAAATCAGCTGCAGTCAGTGCTCAAGAAAGGAGATCCTGAATTGTTCCTTTTTACTCAAAACATTTGGACTTTAAATCTCCTTCCTTAGAGAATCACAGAATGGGGTGGGTTGGAAGGGACCTCTGAAGGTTGTCTGGTCCAAGCCCTCTGCAGTCAGCAGGGGCATCTTCTGCTAGGTGAGGATGCACACAGCCTTGTTGAGCCTGACCTCGAGTATCTCCAGGGTTGGGGCCTTAACCACCTCCCTGGGCAGCCTGCTGCAGTGTTCCACCACCCTCATGGTGTAGAACTTGTTCCTCACATCCAATCTAAATCTGCTCTGTTCTCCTTTCACACCATTGTCCCTTCTGCTATCACTGCAGGCCTTTGCAGACTGTCCCTCTGCAGTCTTCTTGTAGCCTCCTTCAGGTACTGGAAGGCTGCTGTAAGGTCTGCCTGGAGCCTTCTCTTCTCCAGGCTGAGCACCCCCACTCCCTCAGCCTGTCCTCACACCAGAGGTGCTTCAGCCCCCTGACCCTTTTCACAGCCCTGCTCTGGACCCGCTCCATCAGGTCCGTATCTCTCTTGTGTTGAGTGCTCCAGATCTGGACACAGTCCTCCATGTGAGCTGTTCCCAGAGCAAAGTGGCAGAATCACCTCTCTCCATCTGCTGGCCTTGTTATAAAGTGATGAAGTGAAGCTATTAATAGCTTGAAGGCAGTAGAAATGAATGTGGACAACCACATTTGGTCATTATGAGACTATAAATCATGCCTGGAGTCCAGTGAAGCAACTAAATTCTGCTCAGAGCCTGGGGATGCAGCACCAGCTGCAGCCTTGCAAGTGAATGTGACAGCAGTAGTGTTCACAAGCAAAATTACAGCCTGTTTCTGCAGTTTTGAGTTCAGTTAAGGTGATCTTGGGGCAGGCTCTTCCATTTCTCTGCTGCACTTTTGGGGGTGACAAATTGGTTTGATGTGTTTGTGCTTTTTAATCCCAGCCCTGGTTCAGGTGGTCTGCTCTAAGCCTGGATGATCAACTGGAATGCCAGAGCTCTGGGTGAGTAGCAGCAGGAGGATGGACATCACAGCTGTCTCTTGGTTTCTTTTCCCCAGGAAATATCCACATGTTCTCAAATGTAGCCAGAGACTCACACTATTACCCACGGAGGCACCGAGCTGAAAGAGCATGGACACAGGAGCAAGAGGAGGAAGAAAACAGGCCACAGGTAGCCAGGAAGAGGGATCACAGAATCACACAATGGTAGGGGTTGGAAGGGACCTCCACACATCATCCACTCCAACTCCCCTGCCAAAGCAGGGTCAGCCAGGGCAGGTCACACAGAAGCACATCCAGGAGGGCTTTGAATGTCTCCAGAGCAGGAGACTCCAAAAGCTCTCTGGGCAGCCTCCCTTGGGCTTAACGATCTCCCTAGGGTGAGAGGTCCACTTCTGCATCTGAAGCCAGGACAGACTTTCCCATCCTTAAGTGTTCAGTGTTGCAGCCAAAATGTTTTCAGAAGTAACTGGATTGTCCTCTGTTGATCACTGCTTTACAGATTCAGTGTTCTGGTAGGATCACAGGCCCTGGAGTTTCTGTCACTGAGTGTTCTCTCTGGTGTTTGCTTTTTGCAGACTCCAACAGCTTGGTAATCCAGCAGCAATTAGTCTGATTGTGGACTGATATTGGATATGACAGCATTGACCTGTCCTTCTGGAGCAATTCATCCACCACATCTGCCCAGGTGCTGCCTAAGCTTCTTCCCACCTGGGGCAGAATGGATTTGGGTTGCATTCCTACCATCTGAAACCTCCAGATGAGACACAAGGTGTCATTTGCTGCTGCCACACATACTCACATGCCAGCTGGCTTGGGATAACCTTCCTCTGGGGGCAATCTGTTAACCTGATGAGATCATTCTCATGGGAAGATGAATTTTTCCCCATGTGTCTCTTCGAATCAAGCTCTGAAAAGCCTTCATACACAGCTAAGCTAAGGCAAAGGAATCTTACTTACTACTGCATCAGGCATCCTTGCTGCTCTCCCAGGGCACAGGGCAAAGCCTAAGCAGGGGCAGGTTATATTTTGCTCCTGCCTAAGAAGAGGAATTTTAGAAGCCAGTTTAGAAACAAAGGACAGAAGTAAACTTCTGTGTTTTCTCTTCAGTGTTTTTTCCACTCTTTTGTTCTACTGAATTCATCCAAACAATAAAGCCCAAGTTCTTGCATCCTGCCCCAGGTCACACTATGTAGGGTCTCTTAACCCTTTACTTCTCAGCCAATTCATCCAGTGGTGGGAAAGGAGATTTGAGATTCTGAGTGCAGGTAGCAGAGCAGAGAAGATGCACAGAAATTGCTGTGCACAAAGAGGGGTTGCAGCCTGTTCCTTCAGGCTGGGCTGTCAGCTAATCACTGACAGCTACACCACTGTGGACATCTATTGCCTTGTGAAGGAATCCCAGCCTGAGGGCAGGGGGGGTTGTGGAAGAGACCTCTTAGGATTGCAGAATCACAAAATTACTTAGGTTGGAAGGGACCTCAGAGATCATCTCCTCCAACCTCCCTCCCATGGGCAGGGACACTTCTCAACTAGACTTGGTTGCTCAAGGCCTCATCCAGCCTGGTCTTGAGCACCTCCAGGGAGGGGACATCCACAACCTCTGGGCAGACTGTTCCACAGTCTCCCCACCCTCCTACTGAAGAGCTTCTTCCTAAGATCCACTCTAACCCTGCTCTCCCTCAGCTTCAAACCATTCCCCCTTGTCCTGTCTCTAGACACCCTCATGAAAAGCCTTCCTGTAGGCTCCAACCCCCTACTAAAGCAGGGCACCCACAGCAGCTTGTCCAGGATCACAATGGCCAGGAGGGGTTGGAAGCTCTCCACACAAGGAGACTCCACAACCTCTCTGGGCAGCCTGCTCCAGGCCTCCAGCACCCTCACACCAAAGAAGCTTCTCCTCCTCTTTAGATGGAACCTCCTGGCTTCCAATTTATGCCTGTTGCCTCTGGGCACCACTGAGCAGAGTCTGGCCCCAGCCTCTTGCCCCCCACAGCTCCTTTCTCTCTTGCTGAGCATTGCTCAGCTCCCCTCTGGGGCTGCTCTTCTGCAGGCTCAGCACCCCCAGGGCTCTCAGCCTTTGCTCCTCCCAGAGCTGCTCCAGGCCCCTCAGCAGCTTTGTAACCTCCGCTGGACTCTCTCCAGCAGTTCCCTGGCTCTAAAGGCAAAGCTGTAGGTGAAAGAAATGTCATGAAAGAAAGGCTTTAAAGATTTGAGGGAGATGACAGACCTTCCAAACAACCTTTACTGATCATCTCAGAAAACTCCTCAAGAGCTGTTTGGAAGCTCTGTCGCCCTCCTGCAATCCAGCACCGCTCCCTCATTTCTTTCCTTTCAGTTCACATTTAGCTGTCTTTCTCTGAGGAGAGGCATCTTTTTCCCATCTAGGTCTTCCCTTGACTAATCATTGCTGTTCTTTCCAGAACTCCTACTCTGCATTTCTTCAGCTGATGCCTGTTTTCATCATCATCATCGTGTCGGTTATAACTCAGCTGATGGCCACCAACCCGCCCTACAGCCTCTTCTACAAATCGTAAGTCACTTGCCAGCACGTGGCTCTGGTCCCCACTCTTTGCAGCAAGGGAGCTAGATGGGAAGCTGGCTTTGATGGCAGAGCCTTAGTGTCCTGTTCTGCTCATGCTGGAGTTTCCCTTAGTTTGTAACTAAGGCAATACCTTAGGGCCGTGCTGAGGAGTTCTTCAGAACGTTGTGGCTGTGAAGTTAATCTGGAGGTGCTGGGAAGGTGTCCAGAGAAGGGCCACGAGGATGAGCAGAGGGCTGGAGCTGCTCTGCTCTGAAGACAGCCTGAGAGAGTTGGGGTTGTTCAGTCTGGAGAAGAGAAGGCTCCCAGGAGACCTTCTTGTGGCCTTTCAGTATCTGCAGGGGGCTCCAAGAAAGCTGGGGAGGGACTTTTTAAGGTGTCAGGGAGGGATAGGACTGGGGGGGATGGAGCAAAACTAGAAGTGGGGAGATTCAGATTGGATGTTAGGAAGAAGTTCTTCCCTAGGAGGGTGGTGAGACACTGGCACAGGTTGCCCAGAAGGTGGTGGCAGCCTCATCTCTGGAGGTTTTTAAGGCCAGGCTGGATGTGGCTCTGGGCAACCTGATCCAGTGGAAAGTGTCCCTGGCCATGGCAGGGGGGTTGGAACTGAATGATCCTTGGAGGTCCCTTCCAGCCCTGACAATTCTGTGAAGTTAACTGTGGTGAGCTTCATTGTACTACTGTGTGCTGACCCAATAGAGGCACCCAGCCACAAAGCTTTCTCAGCTGCTGTGAAATGGTTTTTGCATGGTGATACAGCACCAGGAATGTGGGTGTAGCTCAGCAGTCTCTGGTTTACCCAGCCCCAGGGCTCTGTGGGCCACCACTGAGGTTCCCAGGCTCAAGTGATTAAAAAATTAAGCCAGTGGTGTGCAGTATAAATCCAAATGTTCTCTGGAATTCCACTGGCAGAATTGTCAAGCTTCCCAGATCATTAAAGCTCTGAAATGCCCAGGTTTAACATCTGTAAAGTCCTAGGTCCCAGGAGCTGCAGGGGCAAACTGGACTGCTCAGCTCTGAAAGCACAAGGAGCACAACCAGGCCTGCTGTAATCTGAGCCTGTGGGGCTGAAGTCTGGAAGTTAGGAAGAAATTCTGTACAGTGAGGGTGGGGAGGCACAGGAACAGGTTGCCCAGGGGGGTTGTGGATGTCCCCTCCCTAGAGGTGATCAAGGCCAGGTTAGATGAGGCCTTGAGCAGCCTGGGCTGGTGGGAGGTGTCCCTGCCCATGGCAGGGGGGTGGAGCTGGATGATCTTTAAGGTCCCTTCCAACTAAACCATTCTATGAACAACCCCTCCTGTTCTCAGCATCCTGTGGTGGGATGAGGGAAACTCTGTAGTGGGGAAGAGCTTGGTTCAGTCACCTCCACTGGTTCTGCCTGTGATGGCAGTGGAAATGAGCAGCTTTTGGAGCTGCAGAGTGCTCCAGACACTCCCCTTGCTCCCTTCTGGCAGCAAAAAGTCCTTGGGTTTAGGCTGATGTCCTTTGCACTGCCACAGCAGCTGAGTCTTACTCTGTACCACAAGATGTCAGTGTGTGGAGCTGATACAGAAAGTGGAGGGTGGAGCTTTTTTGGGGTGGTTTGGTAGAGGTTTCTTACTTCTTTTTTTGAGCAAGTGTTTTTGCTATCTGTGCCAGTCCCATGTGGAACCTCCCACGCTGCCCCTGGAGCAGCTAATCTCTCCTGCTTCCCTTCACTCCTTCCCCTTCTGCTGATCTGAGATAGTCAGGTCTAAGCCTGGTACACAGCCTGCTTCTCCAAATCATGTCCTTAGAAGCCAGTGGCAGCCTGAAAACTGAAATAAACAGTTTATGTAAAGAGAGCAACACCTCTGAGAGGCAGAGAGAAGGGCAAGAGGAGCTGAGGGGATAGAAGGGGCAAACTGGATCCCACTGGGCAGTGTAACCTTTGTGTTTTGGCTGCCTGCCCCTTTCTCGGGGCAGCCATTTGCAGACCTGCCTGGGAGCCTCTGCTCAAATTAGGCAGTGTGGTATCAGAGCAGGCTTTAACCCAGTGGCTGTGCCAGGGGGCCTGATTCTGCCTCCAGGATGTTCTGTGGGATACTCCATGCCCCACTTCACTTCCTGATAGCCCTAAAGGAAAGGGCAAGCCCCTGAGTCTCCCCTGATTTCATGGAGTTGCTTTGGTTGAAAGAGGTGGTTCAGATTTTCAGGTCCAGCAACAACCACACTGCCAGGTCACCACCCAGCCATGTCCCTCAGCACCACCTCTCCACAGCTTTTACAGGCCTCTGGGGAGGGGGACCCCACCACTTCCCTGGGTAGCTTCTCCCAGTTTCTGTTTCTAGGAAAGGATTCAGAAACTGGGGAAAGCCAGATCACATTGCAGTGTATCCTAAGCAGTATGGAGGCTGTTTCCCATTCCTCTACCTTTGCTACCAACTCCCATGGATCTCTGGACCAATTTTACCACAAGATACCAGCAGGTAGAAGTTGGTGGAACCTTCATTCACAGATTCATAGAATGGTTTGGGTTGGAAGGGACCTTAAAGATCATTCAGTTCCATCTCCCTGCCATGGGCAGGGACACCTCCCACCAGCCCAGGCTGCTCAAGGCCTCATCCAGCCTGGCCTGGAACACCTCCAGGCAGGAGGCAGCCACAGCCTACCTGGGCAACCTCTTTCAGTGTCTCCCCACCCTCACTGGAAAGAATTTCTTCCTAATCTCCAGTTTAAGTCTCCCCTTCTCAAGCTTCAATCCATTCCCTCTCATCCTGGCAGTCTCAGCCCTTGTCAAAAGTCTCTCCTCAGCTCTCCTGGAGCCCTTCAGGTACTGGAAGGCTGCTCTGAGGTCTCCCTGGAGCCTTCTCTTTTCCAGGCTGAATAGCCCCAACTCCCCCAGCCTGTCCCCATAGAGGAGGTCCTCCAAGCCCTCTGATCATCTTCATGGCCTCCCCTGGACTTGCTCCAGCAGCTCCAGGTGCCTTTGATGCTGGGGACCCCAGAACTGGCTGCAGTGCTCCGGGTGCGGTCTCCCCCGAGCAGAGAGGGATGAACTTTGAAAGTGTCTTGACTGAGCTGCTGGGGACAGAGTGCTTGGAAGGAACACTGGCAGCCCAGAGCCAGTTCTCTGTAGATCTCTCCAACCATCAGCTCTTTCCCTGTGGTTTGATCTGGGGGTGGGGACCTGAATCCTCTTTTGAGGTGCACAGCTCGCTGTGCCGGCGGCTTGTCATTTCCCGGCTGGCTGGCTGAGGGAGCTGTGGCCCTGCAGAAAGTGCCTGTAAAGAAGCAGGAAATACTGCCCTCTGGGAATGTGGGTATGGAGAAACACCTCTCTTTGGTTCCTTTGCTTTTGGACTGCTAAAAGCTCTTCTTTCTCCACGCTGTGTTGGCAGGTCCATCGGCCACGTTATCAGCAGAGAAACGGAGAACTTGCAGGTGCCTTACTATGTTGATAAAAACTTTGAGAGGAACTACCAAGGAGCAGAGCTGCAAGAGCTCGAGAAAACAGTTGAAAAAGATTACATAGACTATATTCAGACCAGCTGCTGGAAGGAGAAGCAGCAAAGTAAGTTCTTTTGGTCCCACGTGTCTGCCTGCGCCCCCCTGGGTGGCTGTGAGGGCTCCGCTTGACAAAGCACTGCTGAGTTTAGCCTCACTTCCCACTGCTTGTAACAGCTCCAGCCTTGCACTGGTGTTTCTCACATCTGCTCTGCACACTCAGGTTTTGCTGTTGTTGAGGGGCTGTCAAAATTCATTGTGGTACTCAGCACTGGTGAGTGCTGTGTCCAGTTCTGGGCCCCTCAATTCAAGAAGGATGTTGAGTTGCTCAAATGTGTCCAGAGAAGGGCAACAAGGCTGGGGAGGGGTCTGGAGCACAGCCCTGTGAGGAGAGGCTGAGGGAGCTGGGGGTGTTTAACCTGGAGAAGAGGAGGCTCAGAGGCTTATTGCTCTCTACAACTACCTGAAGGGAGGTTGTAGCCAGGTGGGGGTTGGTCTCTTCTCCCAGGCAACCAGCACCAGAACAAGAGGACACAGTCTCAAGCTGCACCAGGGGAGGTTTAGGCTGGATGTTAGGAAGAAATTCTTCCCAGCAAGAGAGATTGGCCATTGGAATGTGCTGCTCAGGGAGGTGGTGGAGTCACCATCCCTGGAGGTGTTCAAAAAGAGGCTGGATGAAGCACTTAGTGCCATGGTTGAGTTGATTAGATGGTGTTGGGTGATAGGTTGGACTTTTGAAGGTCTTTTCCAAGCTGGTTAATTCTGTGTTCTCACTTGGGGAGACAAGTATTAAGGAGGTTTCACCAGCTGAGAGAGTTCTTTTTCTTCCACTCAGTTTTGTTTATCCTGGAACATTTAGTGATGTTTTAAATGCAGAATCAAGCCCTGAGAGATCATTAGGGCTGGAAAAGATCTTCAGGCATCAACTATTCCACATTCCCCTTGCTGGAGCAGAATTATTTTTGCTTTCATAAGAAGTTTAGCTTAACTTTCCCATGAAAACCTCTCATCCTTTCACTACAGGCCCTTCTAAACAGTCCCTCCCCAGCTCTACTGTAGCCCCCTTCAGGTACTAGAAGGCCTCTCTAAAGCCTCCCTGGAGCCTTCTCCAGGCTGAACAGCCCCCAACTCTCTCAGCCTGTCCCCACAGAAGAGCCCACAGCCTGTGCAGGTGCTTTTGTTGCTCCTGCAGAGGACTGTTCCTGGTATCAGTTTTCAGAGCATGCTTCTGTGCCTGTGCTGTGAGCTCATTTGCATTTTCTATCTTTAGATGAGTTTGAGATCTTCTTTCCACCAGAGTCAAGATTGTCTTTTAAAAACAAGAATTGAATAGAGGGAAGGAGAACAGAGAAATGTGAGCATTCAGAGATGTTGTGCTCACATCAGTCCTAAGGCAGCCAGTGGCTTCTTTTAACCCCATGTTGTAGCACTTGTGAGGTGGTACTGAGATAGCTCACTGCCAATAGAGCAAATCCCTGCTGCTTTTGGAGCTGTACAGAATAACACAGTCCCAGACTGCCAGCATGGTGGGGTTGGAAGGGACCTCTGGAGATCATCCAGTTCCACCCTCCTGCTAAAGCAGGGCACCCACAGCAGCTTGCCCAGGAGCACAATGGCCTGATGGGTTTGGAAGCTCTCCACACAAGGAGACTCCACAACCTCTCTGGGCAGCCTGCTCCAGGCCTCCAGCACCCTCACAGCAAAGTTTTTCCTTGTGTTCAGGTGGAACCTCCTGTCCTGCTTCTGGGCACCACTGATCAGTCTCCTCCCATTCTCTTGCCCCCCACCTATTATCTTCTGCTGAGCATTGCTCATATCCCCTCTGGGGCTGCTCTTCTCCAGGCTCACCAGCCCCAGGGCGCTCAGCCTTTCCTCCTCACAGAGATGTTCCAGGCCCCTCAGCACTTTTGTAGCCTCCTCTGACTCTCCAGTAGTTCCCTGTCTCTCTTGAGCATCTCTCAACAACATGGGCAATGGGCAACAGGGTTTGCAAGGCTGTGAGAGACAGTTTGGCAGAGAGGGAGGGAGATGATCCATCCAGCAGGGAATGCCAAGTGATGCCTGCAGAGCAGGGCTCCTTGGGCACTTTCTGCACTTAGAGACTGCATTAGTCACCTGTCTGCAGATGCATTTGCAAGGTCCACAATTAGCAGTAGCCTGAGGAGACCACTGTAATTAACCCCCCCACACATCTGCACAATGATTACCAGGCCAGCAAGCAGGTAATGAGCTCAGCAGAGACTGTGCTAACCTTGGTCCAGCTGGGTTGGCAAAAATAAACTGAATGCCAGACAGAGTGCTGGGGAAAAGTTCTCTGGAGGTGTTGAGAGGGCTCTGAGTCAGCTGTTGCTTCATCACTTTGGTCCATTAAAGCTTGTTGGAGTGTTTTAACTTCACATGGTCAGCCCATTCTGGGCAGTTGAAGGCCTATGAATAGGACTTTTGTTTACTGAAGGTGCATTTCTCCTTAGCACCAGCAGAATGGCCATGGATTGGTTAGCTAGGAACAGATGGAGTTTGAAAGTTGTTTAGGACTTCAAGGGTGCTACTGGTTTCCAGCTACCTGAGTGAGCTTCACAAGCAATTGCTCTGTCAGTGTCTGGTTCAGCCAGCTGCTGTTACAGTGCTGCACTGGACAGGCTTCCTCCCTTCACTGCAGAACAGTGTGAAAGCATAGAATAGAATCACAGAATGGGGAGGGTTGGAAGGGACCCTCCAAAGTGCATCCAGTCCAACCCCCTGCAGTCAGCAGGGACATCTCAGGATGCTTGCAGGCAGAGCTCCAACACAGACCCAAACAAGGCTGGCAGAAGGCAAATTGCTTCCTTGGAAGTTTCTGTCATTCAACACTGAATCATAGGATGGTTTGGGAGGGACCTCCAAAGGTCATCCAGTCCAAACCTCTCTGCAGTCAGCAGGGACATCCTCCACTAGGTCAGGTTGCCCAGAGCCCTATCCAGCCTCACCTTGAGTATCTCCAGGGACAGGACCTCAGCCACCACTCTGGGCAGCCTGTTGCAGTGTTCCACCACTCTCATGGTGCAGAACTTGTCCCTGACACCCAATCTAAATCTGCTCTTCTCTCCTTTCAAACCATTGTCCCTTGTGCTGTCCCTGCAGGCCTTTGCAAACAGTCCCTCTGCAGCCTTCTTGTACTGGAAGGCTGCTCTAAGGTCTGCCTGGAGCCTCCTGTTCCCCAGGCTGAACACCCCCAGCTCCCTCAGCCTGTCCTCGTAGCAGAGGTGCTGCAGCCCCCTGATGCTTTCTGTGGCCCTCCTCTAGACCCACTCCATCATGTTGACTTCTGCTGAAAAGATGATGAGAAAGCTCAGCCATTTCTCCTGAAATCTTTGCTGTGTTCAAGTACCAGAAGCACAGCCCAGGGGTTTTTTTCCAGGAGGTGGTCCAGCTGTGGTAGCACAACTGCAAAGTAAGGCTGCAGATTGCTCTGAGTTGTAGCAAATACAACTGTAAGCAAGAGAGGATTAAGGATCTCTTGTTGGAATTTGGTATTCTGGGGCTTGGTTCAAAGGAGCAATTCCATGTAGAGGACTGAAAAGCACAAGAAACCTACCTGACAGGATGAGTGCTGTGAGGACTGCAGGCATTTACAGGGGACAGCGTTGCCCAGTTGGAGAAGTGTAAATTAAGATTCTTCCCTGCTGAACTCCAGGGATTCTGGACTGGGAGACAATCAGCAGAGCTTGAGTTCTGCTGCAGGCTTGTCAAGGCTCTGGGCACTCCTTGAGTGGCATTTTAGTTCAAAAGCCTGAAAATTGATTCCTGATCTGAACTGCAAGGTTCAGGGCTGTCAGTTCCTTAAGCTTTTCAAGCCATAGGAGATGGGTTAAATGGCTTTGCATGTCAGTAGGACAGGGACAGAGGACCTAAGGTGTGAAAGGACCTATTGAAGCTCTTTCCACTCTGAATTATTGTGTCAAATGAGGTGGGCTTGGGAGGTGTGGAAAAGCTCTTTGAGAAAGTGGAGTGTCACCAGGCAGCCTGTGCTGAGGGGAAGTGCTGACCTTTGCAGAAACCAATTAAGTGTGGCCCTCTGAGGTGCATCTAATCCTGCAGCTGCATTGTTCTGCTGGGAGAAAGCTGGCTGAAGATTTCCTTCCCTCCTCAGCAAAAGGAAGTGCTCTGAATTACTGAGGGAAATAATTTTGAATGGCTGGGGGGAGGGACAAAACTGAAACAATGGAATCATTTCAGGCTTGTGCCACTTTGGAGAAGGGGGAAAAGCAGGCAGAGTACATTCAAGACTGTGCTGTTAATGAATGGGCACAGAGGCCTTTCAGCCAGGTCCCTTGGGTCCTCCCATCAGTGCTGAGGCACATCAAGGAAAAGACTTTCTGATGACTTCTGGGCAAAGGCAGAGTTGGAGTTCTGAGCAGTTGCAATACCAAAGCCCCAGTTCTCTCTGCCTCCAAAGTATGCAGAATGCACCTGCTAAGAGACTGGTGGTTAAGGGTCAGGTGGGCAGGGGTGTGTCTGGCAGTTCCTGCATCACTTAGTCAGCTGCAGGCAGCTGACACAGCCCCAGGGAAGAGCCAGGAGGATCCTTCTCCCCTGGCTTGTCACTTAAACACCACTGGCAGGTGCAGAGTGACCCCCTCTGCCAGCCTGTGGAGATCTCAGGGGGAGTCAAGCATGATGAGATCTAGCTCCAAGGTAGATAGCAATATCACCCCAGTGCTGTAGAAGACCAGGTGGTGTCCTGCTCCCCCCTCTTCCTGCAGTTACTTTAACCATATACCTTTATTTTAAAGCAATCACCTGCTCTTTATAAAATCATGGATTGGGCTGGAAGGGACCTCCAAAGCTCATGCTGTCAGCAGGGACATCCTCCCCTACAGCAGGCTTCTCAGAGCCTTGTTGGCCTTAAGTATCTCCAGGGATGGAGCCTCAACTACCTCCTTGGGCAACCTGTTGCAGTGTTCCTCCACCTTCATGGTGCAGAACTTGTTCCTAACATCCAATCTAAACCTGCTCTTCTCTCATTCCAAACCATTGTCCCTGGTCCTGTCCCTGCAGGCCTTTGCAAACAGTCCCTCTGCAGCCTTCTTGTAGCCCCCTTTAGATACTGGAAGGCTGCTCTGAGGTCTCCCTGGAGCCTTCTCCTCTCCAGGCTGAACAACCCCAACTTCCAGCCTTTCCTCATAGCAGAGGTTCTCCAGCCCTCTGATCATCTTGGTGGCCTCCTCTGGAACTCCTCCCTGAGGTTCATGTTCCTCTTCTGTTGTGGGTCCCATATCAGGACACAGCCCTGCAGGTGAGGTCTCCCCAGAGCAGAGGGGCAGGATGCCCTCTCTCCATCTCTGGCCACGCTGCTTTGGGTGCTGCCCAGGCTGCCACTGGCCTTCTTGGCTGCAGGTGCCCATTGCTGCCTCCTGTCCTGCTTCTCATCCACCAGCACCCCCAAGTCCTTTTCCACAGGGCTGCCATCTCTCACCTCACCCCCCAGGCTGGATTGCTAACGAGTATGGTTCCAACCTGAGTGCAGGACCCTCCATGCAGTCAGCTTAACCATAGACCTTTATTTTAAGGCCATCAGCTATTCTCTAGATAATTAACATCATTTCAAATCTCATGGGACTTCTAAGCCATACTTTTGCAGTCTGCATTTTCTTTGTAGACAGCAATAATATCAGTCTTGGGGCTTGGTTTGGTTGGTGCCCTGCTGGGGAGGGTCATTTCTACCTGTTTGAGTTTCCAGGCAATCATGAAAGTGCTGCTTCCCCAAGCAGCCAACCTGCTTGAACCTGACGGCCTCTCCTTACAGAGAAGGTGAGGCTCAAGAAGGCTTTGGGGGATGTTCCTGCTGCCTGCAGTGGGGGTTAGGCTAGATGACTTTTTGGAGGTGCCTTCCAACCCAACCCATTCTGTGGTTCACCCTAATAAGCATTTTTTTTGCCCTTCTTTCAGAGTCTGATTTGTCCAACTTGGCCAAGCTGTACAGAGACGAGCGGCTAAAGCAGAAAGCAGAGTCCCTGAAACTTGAGCACTGTGAGAAGCTCTCCAGTCTGATTGGAATGCACAAAGGGGGCTGAGCCTGGCAGGCACCTTCTGGACTTTTTATTTATTGCTGGTTTAATTGAATTCCCTTTTTTTTTTTTCCTTTCTATTTTCCTCTGCCTAGAAAAGGGAAGGAGTCTGTTGTAAAGAACCTGAGTACTTGGTTCCTTCTGCATGTAGTGCAGAGCTGGGCCCAGCTGAGCTCTAGAGCTGGTGCCTGCTGTACCACAGACACTGTACACACTAGATTGGGTTCCAAGGACCAGTGGCACTTTGTACATTAATCCCCTGGGAAACACCCTTAGTTTGGAAGCTGTCTCCATCGCTGCTCTGTCTGCCACCCAGACTCCCCAGGAGAGCAGCCCAACGCCTTTGCTTGCTGTGTTTGACAAGGACCTGCAGTTCACTCCATCCCCCAGCAGCTGACTGCAGCAGCCTTCTCCTGCTGACACCACCTGGGCCTCCTTGCTTCTACAGAGCTGTTTCTTCTGCCAGTGTCACAGCCAACCCTTGACTTGGAAGAGTCAAGCAACCTGCTGCAGGTGAGCACCCCAGCGGGCTCCCAGCTCCCCCTGACGCCACGGATGGAGCCCTGTCCCTGTCTGATTGAGGGCCTTGGGATGTAACCACTGGAGGGCCATGGGACACAAGCATGTCCTCCTCTGAGTGGAGGGCCATGGGACACAAGCATGTCCTCCTCTGAGTGGAGGGCCATGGGACACAAGCATGTCCTCCTCTGAGTGGAGGGCCATGGGACACAAGCATGTCCTCCTCTGAGTGGAGGGCCATGGGACACAAGCAGGTCCTCCTCTGAGTGGAGGGCCATGAGCTGTAAACCACTGGAGGGCCATGGGGCACAACCCCCCTATCCTTGTCTGATTGGAGGGCCACGGGATGTTAACCACTGGAGGACCATGGGCTGCAGTCCTGTCCTTGTCTGACTTTGAGCTATGGGACTGAGCCCATCCTTGTCTGGCTGAGGGCCATGGGGTGTATCCACTGGAGGACTATGGGATGTAATGGTGTCCTTGTCTGACTTTGAGCCCCATCCCTGCCTGCCTGAGGGCCATGCCTGTTCCCTTCTGGGGTGACACAACGGACTGAGCTGCCAGCAGGCAAGAAGCTGAGAGCCTGTGAGCTGCACCATCTCCAGCATCTGCCAAACTGTAGAGAAAGGACAACTTGTGTTTATTTCATCTTCTCATGGGCATATTTTTCAGCTGGCTGTTTCACTCTGATTTTGTTGTATCTGCAGACTCTTCTGTTGCAGCTGGTACAGGGGTCCTGCTTCTTTCTGTTTGTTTTTTTCTGGTACAGTTTTGATGTAGCACATTTTTACTCTGCTGAGCAGTTCTGGATGTTTCAATGTTAGTACTGTAAAGAGAAAGCTCTGTGTAGTAGTGTCCTGTTTTTTTCTTGACCCTCCTTTGAGAAGCCAGGCCTTTAGAGGCAGGTTGAGGATGGCAGCAGCAGGGACCAGAGTGTTACTCCATCTGAGCACTGTCCCTGAGCCCCTGTCTCTGGGGGGATGCCCCATGTGGAATGAGATACTCTTACAAAGGCCATCTCCAGGTGCTGCTGGCACTGCAGGTGCAGGCTTCTGCCCTCCAGCCCTGTGTGGCAGTAGCTGTGCTCCCCTCTCCCTCACAGAAGGTCCCATCTGTTAACACTGAGCTAGGCTCTTCTTACCCCCAGTCCTAAAACCAGCTGTGAGTAGCACAGGGTGGCCTTGGCTTGAACCTAGGGAACAAAGTGCTCAAAAGTTTGAGAAGTGCCAGAATTCAAACTGCCTTTAGGTAGGGCTTCAGCTTCGGGTCTCCACCTGCCTGAGGGTGGTGGTGCAGTCACACAGCAGCGCTCTGCCCGGTGAGGATGTTTTGCCAGTGTGGTGGCACAAGAGGGCTAGGACTGAGGACAGGGACTTGGGACCATTGGTGCCAGAACATGTCCCCTTTGTGCCCCTGTCCCCTTCATTACAGCAGTGGGAGGCTGGGCACCAATCAAAGCAGGCCCCTGCAGAAGCAAAGCTTTTCCCACCTGGAGTACTGTGGCTCTGCAGCACTCAACACAGGAAGGACATGGACCTGATGGGGCAGGTCCAGAGGAGGCCATGAAATGATCAAGGAGCTGGAGCACCTCTGCTACAAGGACAGGCTGAGAGACCTGGGATTGTTCAGCCTGGAGAAGAGGAGGCTCCAGGGAGAGCTAACAGCAGCCTTCCAGTACCTGAAGGGGACTACAAGAAGGCTGCAGAGGGCCTGTTTGCAAAGGCCTGCAGGGACAGGACCAGGGGCAGTGGTTTGAAAGGAGAGAAGAGCAGATTTAGATTGGATGTTAGGAACAAGTTCTGCACCATGAGAGTGGTGGAACACTGGAACTGCCCAGGGAAGTGGTTGAGGCCCCAAAGTGAGGCTCAACAAGGCTCTGAGCAGCCTGACCTGGGGGAGGATGTCCCTGCTATCTGCAGGGGCTTGGGACTAGATGGTCTTTGGAGGTCCCTTCCAACCCAAACCATTCTCTGATTCTGTTCCATGATTTTTGTACTCTGCACCAGACAGAGGGCTGTTAGCCTTCTGCAGGAGAGATGCAGACATCCCATACGTGATGTGACCGTCACAACTGCAGCAGTATTGCTGCTGTGAAACAGTGGCAGGGGGGGAAAACCCAACCCCTTAAAACAGTATTTTGATGTCAACATTTGGTCCTTACTCTGTCAGAGGGCTTGGGGAAGCTGAGCAGAGTCACAGAATCACCACTCTGGAGTGGAAGAGCACTGCTGAAGAAGGCATTTCCAGGGGGCTGCTGGGGAGAAGCTGTAGTGTGGGAGGCTGTGAGGGCAGAAGCGTTGGTTTCCAGATCACCAGCCTCGCATGAGGACAGCCTCATGCTGGTCTTTGCCACTTGTGAGAAGGTACTGCAAAGTGTACAGAAAGCAAAGTTCTTTGGATGTTACTTTTTCTACATGAAATAAGGCTGTAGAATATATTTGGAATCTGCTGAAGGGGTTGGGCTTGGCTCCAGGTTTGGGGTCTTGCCTGACCCTCCTGTTTGACTCCCCTGGCCGTGAAGGGGTATGGGGGGGAGACCAAACACCTTGACTTCACTGGATCACTGATGTCTTGGCCAGAGCCTGAACTCATCCCTAAGTATTTTGCACTTAAACCAGATTGCACCTTTCATCCAAAGATCTACAGGTGCTTTATGGCAATGGGAGACCTCCTGAGAGATGCACAATGATTGTAGGAGTCTTCTTGGGGACTAGGAAAGAGGCCAGGGTGAAGCAGAGAGGTTGTGGATGCCTCCTCCCTGGAAGTGTTCAAGGCCTGGCTAGATGAGTATAGTTGAGAGCTGTCCCTGCCCATGGCAGGGAGGTTGGAGTAGATGATCTCTGAGGCCCTTCTCACCTAAGCCATCCAATGATTCTATGGAGGAGGAGGCTGGAAAGTGAGGTAAGTACCCAAAGCAATAAGCTGTTCTTTGTCCCTATCTGCAGTCAGGGCTGTCACAGGTGACTTGAGTGCTGCTCTTGGAGGGTGTCAATAAAGGCTCTGAACTCTCCTTGCTGATCCACATGAGAGCTTCTTTCTGGCAGCCAGTGGCACCCTGCTCAGCGTGGGCAAAAAGGGAAGGAGAAGCCTGATTTGTGCCCATGGCTGCCGTTAAGTGAAGGTTAGGTGTCAGGATGGGATTGACTTCCAATTATTAATAGGGTCCCTGAAGGGAGAAAAAGAGTTCCCAGAGCAGAACTGCTTCTGCCAGCAGCACCCTGGGTGCGGGTGGGCACTGGGCTGTTGGCATTCCTTGGGCAGCACCAGGGCCGTGCACAGGGCCTTATCCCTCTGCCTCTATTCACGGTTTACAGGGAGCCCTCGGCACTCCCGTGCCTGGCTGTGCCGCCCTGCAGCCCCGGCTAGGAACCAGGCACTCGCGGCGCCTGCGCCTCCCTGCCGCGCAAATGGCGGCGGGGCAGCACCCGCGGGCGTGGGCAGGGGACCAGCCCCGTGCCCAGCCGGCAGCTGGCCCGGGAGAGCCGCGGGTGTGCCCCCGGTGGCAGCTGAGCCCCTCCCCGGGCGCGGCCCGGAGCTGGGCACCGGGCTTTGGGGTGGGGCGGTTGTTCCCGGGGGCGGCCCCTTGAAGCTGGGGGCGGTGCGGCGGTGGCCGCCATTTGCCGCGGGGGTGCGAGAGACGGCGGCGGGCGCTGAAGCCTTGGGCAGTTCCCGGGGCCGGGAGCTCGGCTCCAGCGGCGGAACCGCAGCCGCCGCAGCGCCGAGGCCCTCGCTGCGGGGTCCCCCAGCCCGAGGAGCGGGGGCTGTGCGCGGGGGGCGGAGCCGCTCGTTACGCCCCTCGGGGGGCGGGGCCAGCGCAGGCCGCGCCCCCTGGCACCGCGCGTGCGAACGTGGCGGGGGCGCCGCTGCCAGCCGCGCCGGGGCAGACGCGGGCGCAGGGGGGCGGGAGTCACGGCCCCGAAACAACCTGTCCCTGCGGCTCCGCCTGTGCTGGGCCCCGGCCCCTGCGCTGGCAGCTGCCTCCTGAGCCACAGGAGAGACTCGGTTTGGCTGGAAGAGAGCTCAAGGCGTCATCGAGTCCAAGCGTTACCCGAGCGCTGCCAAGTCATCACCAAACCATGCCCCAAGCACCACATCTGCACGGCTTTGAAACCCCTCCAGGCATGGGGACTCCAACGCTCCCCTGGGCAGCCTGGGCCAGGCCTTCATAACCCTTTTGGGGCAAGAAGTTGTGCCTCATGTCCGACCTAAACCTCCCCTGGGTGCCATTTCTTCTTGTCATATCACTTGTTCCTTGTTTTAAGCCACCAGCTCAGCAGACCGGAGCTTCATGGTGGTCTCTGTTGTGCAGCTCTGGGTGCCTGTAGCCATGTGACATTGGGATGGAAAAGAAGAGGACAGTGGTGTGAAGCCCTTGCACAGATTTGGCTGTGGGTCACTCTCCAGGCTTGGGCAGCCAAGCTGTTTGTATCTGCCCCAAGCTCAGATGCCAAATTCCCTTCCAAACCTCAGGGGCAGTTTCCAAAGCCTCTGCCAAGCAGGGCCAGAGTTTCTTGCTCCTCTGGAGTTACACAAAAGCAGCTGTGGCATGGGAGAGACCACCAGCCTTCCTCTTCCTTCTCGCTGCTTCCTGGCATAGGGCTGGCACAAAGAAAGAATGGGTTAATGAGCAATGCAGTGGTGAGTCTAAGGGCAGTACCCTGCTGGCTTCAACATAAATCCGTGTCTCATTAGTGACTCTGTTTGCTAACAGCCTCACTCTGTAACGTTGCTCTGTAACAGGCTTGTGCCTAACAGGCTGCTCACACACCCCCTGAACTGTTCTGGGTGCCAGCAGATGAGTTACAGCCTCTTAGCATAAAACTGACTGGTAGGAGGACCCTGGGGATCGTTGCCATGCCACCTTCTTGTTCCTGTGCCAAAATCAAGAGCCACACTGAGGAGGGGGTGATGCACGGCAGGCCTAGGAGGAAGAGATGGAAGCTGGAGTCAGCTCTGGCCCCCCAGCTTGCTGCCGTGGCGGTGAGACGGAGCTGCCCGGCTGGTTCCCTCTGTGCTCCAGCGACACACCCAGACGGGGTGTTCCTGGCAGCCTGGGGGGGGTTGGAAGGAGCAGCCGAGCCAGCAGTCCTTGCCACGACCCAGCCACGCGTTCCCACAGCGCTGGCCCGCTGGAGCAGGGGTGTGGGGGCCAGCCCCTCCCCGGCAGCGCTGGGAGCGAGGAGGCGGATGGACACCGGGCGTGCCGCGGTGCTTTCCAGCCACCCCCGCAGCCTCCGGTCTTGCCGCAGCTTTGTGGCAGCTGCTGCCTCTCTGACCGTGCTGGTGTTGGCAGGATCTGGATGGCAGAGTGAAAGCTGCTGCAGCAGCAGCACCGGGAGTTGTGCCTAGTGCAAAAGCTGGGAAGGAGGGAGAGGAAAGGAAGGTTTAAAGCATTTATGTGAGCCCTAAATCTGCCTTGCACCTGCTGCCGGGACAGCAGGACCTGCAGGCAGTAGCACAAGGAACCTTTTCTTTGTGCCCAGGGAGAGCTGCTGGGATCCTCCCATTGGCCTGACTATTTTACCTTGTCCAGAGCTTCACCAGCTTCTGCAGCCCATGTTCCCCCTGTGCCAACTCTGCTCTTCGTCCCCACCTGCAGTAGTGGTACCCCAGATGCACTGAAGTCATTGATAAGCCTCCTCCAGGGAGGTTTGGCAGGACATTCGTGACCTTGGGCTGGACCAATCAACTTCCAGTGGGACACTGGGCACAACCCTCAGTGGAGAAGGGAATGAAACAGCATCACCCTGGGATCTGGAGGCCAGGGTCTGAGGGGTCAGGTTAGCCCTAGAGGAACTGCATCCCGTGCCACTGTGGGTCTATACTCTCCCCCGCTCCTAGTACTGCAAGCCCGCCAGCAGGAGGGGGCTGCATGCATGTCCCCGCGGTGTTCCCGGCTGTGCTGTGCCAGGGCTGGAGCCAGCAGTGACTCAGCAGGAGCCCACCGGGCTGCAGTGCCATGACTCCAGCCCGGGAGGCTTGGGGATGCTTCTGGCCAGGCACAGAGCTGCACCCGTCACACATGGGGACTGTGGGTGGTTGCAGCACCCAAGAGCAGCCCAAGGTTTTGGGGTGCAACCTGCCATCCACAGGGAGCTCCTCTGCTGGCAGCCACATCCCACCAGCTCCCTGCAAAGCCAGGCTGCAGGGATCTGGGGATTTGAAATCCTGCACACACACACTCTCTCTTAAGAGTTCAAGGCTACCATGCTGGCAAGCTGCCCACGCCAGGTCACCTCCTGGCACAAATGCCACCTGTGAGCACAGCCCTGCTGGGCAGTGAAGGGTTAAGTACCAGGCTAGCAACCGGGCAGCTATCAGGAGCTTTCCTCTCGTCCTTCTCCTTGCCAAGGTTTAAATTTAGTCCCTGCATGAACCCGGACAACTTGGGCATCAGGTTGCTGCAGGGCTGGCAGCACCAGGGAGCACCTGCTACTGCTGATTCACTGCAAAAGCCCCCCTGAAAGCTGGGACTGAGCTTCAGTGTGGCTGTCAGAGCCAGCAAGCTGCAGAGACCCCCCGGGCTATGCCGGGCACCCTGGCCATTTGCTTTGAGCCCCCCCAAAAAAGGCAAATAGAAGCTGTTCATCACTTGGCTCTTGTGAGTCCCAGCATTGCTCGGTGCCTGGTTTAATTTCAAGCCTTCAGTTTGCTCCTGGCCACTCGTGATGAGTTTTGGGGGAGCTGCTGCTTGGGGCAGGGCTGTTTTGGGTGAAGCCCGCGGGATGGGGACATGCCACCCCTGCAGTGAGGCAGGCAGAGGTGCTGGTTTAATTTCAAGCCTTGAGTTTGCTCCTGGCCACTCGTGATGAGTTTTGGGGGAGCTGCTGCTTGGGGCAGGGCTGTTTTGGGTGAAGCCCGTGAGATGGGGACATGCCACCCCTGCAGTGAGGCAGGCAGAGGTGCTGGGAAAGGAGCAGTGGCAGGGACAGAGCAGCAGCCCGGGGCCGGGCCATGCCCTCTGCACTGAGGATGGGATGTCCCCAGAGGGGTCTGCGGGTCCCCCAGCCCCATGGCAGCCCAGCCCACCACACCAGGGGTCACAGCCTGGGCGCCCCTGTGGGGTACAGATATCCCCTGGCACCTCTCCTGCAGGTCTGGGGAGCAGTGGCGTGGGCTGAGAGGGCAGAGCTGGCAGCCCCCCGGCAGACCCCTCAAGCCGGGGGTGGCAGTGACATCCCTGCAATGCTCTTGGCATCGCCTCCCCCGGGCTGGCGCTCGCTGAGGTCCATGTGATCGAGGGGCTGCTCCGTCCCGGCGCTGGGTCCAGCCGCCGCCGCGACGGCGACAGAGACAGAAGGTCGAGCCAGCGGCCCCGGCGGAGTGTCCCCAACACCGAGGTGGGACCCCCAGCACAGGCTGGCACCCCCCGGGGTCATAATGCCTCGTGGGAAGACGGACCCCGTCCTGCTGTCCCACGCTGAGCTGCCCGTCACCGATGGCGAGGGTCCCCGCGGCAGCTGCGAGGGCCGGAGGTCCACGTCGGAGGAGGAAGGCCACCTCCCCGGCCTCCCCCGCGACGACCTCACCAAGAGCATGTCAGGCTCCTCCGTCTCCTCCTACCACTCTGCCCTGTGCTCCGAGGGGACCGAGACCTTCAAGGACTGCCTGGAGTTTCTGGACGAGGAGGCGCCGGTGCCCAGGGACGCGGGGCAGAGGGGCAGCCGTGCAGAGGGGGCTGCCCCGGGACGCTGGGCAGTGACGGAGGCCCCCAGCGTCCCCCCGCCGCCCGTCCCCCTCGCCCGCCCGCAGCAGGCTCAGCTGTCCGTCGCGGCTAAGAATAGCTCAGCGCTGGGGCAGGGGGGCAGGATGGGTCCCCTCGGCGGGGACCGGCAGCCTGCCACCGTTGCCACTACCGCCAGCAGAGAGCTGCCTCTGCCCCGGCCGCCCGGGGGGATGCTCGGAGGGGCACCCAGCGATTCGGACGAGGCGGACGGCGAGGTACGGGCACTGACAGCCAGGGCTTTCCGCAGCCTCTCAGGTCTCCCCGGTGCCCACCTCGACATGTACAGCTCCCACACCTCCTCCAGCCTCTCCAACTCGCTGTCGGAGGACGGCGGGCGGCCACGGCGGAGGCCAGTGGACAGCGGCGAAGCTCGGGGCACGGTGGCAGCCCTCCACGGTAGGGTGGGATGGCCCTTCCCCGCCAGCGTGGACGGGGAGCTGCTGGGCTTGCTGGGGAAGGAGCAGTTCGAGTGTGTGGACGTGGAGCTGGAGAGCGGGGAGAACAGGAAGGGCCACTGCAAGAAGAGGACCGTACCCAAGCGCCAGATCCTGCTGAAGAGGAAGGAGAGGAAGGAGACAAGTTTTGGCCCGAGGGGGGACATCTCGGTCCCCCAACCTCTGCCCCCCACCAGGAAGGAGCCCCTTAGCAAGGGCAGGGCCGTCGGAGAGGACTTCAGGCTCAACTACAAGCAGTTCATGAAGACAGCGTCCCTGGACACCAGCGCTGACAAGACCAGAGCAGCCTCTAGCCTGGTGAAAAACGTCCTCGCCAAGAAGATGCAGTACGAGCAGATGATCAAGATGGAGCAGAAGGGACTGCGGGGCAGCTCGACCTCCTCGGGGCCGTCCTCCACTGGCACCGACCTGCTAGGGGATGGCCTGGAGGGCAAGTCCAGCTCACTCTCCCGCTCAGACTGCAGCTTCTCAGCCGAAGACTTACGGGGCAGTGGGATGCTGGCAGCTACGGTGGACACAGTGACGGTGGGGGACACCACCACGCATCCCGCCAGGGGGGTGGTGCTGAGTGAGGCGATGAGGGAGAACGTCTGCAAGCTGAAAAAAACCTTCAACGAACTCAACGAGAGGATGAAGTATCAGGAGGTGCTGGAGGGCCACCGGCTGCCTGACGCTGATGAGGAGCCCGAGTCGGAGAGGACTCGCTACCGGCGAGCACGAGCCTTGTTTGAAACCCACTGTGGGGTGGGGAAGGCGCTGGATGTTGCCCCCAGATTTGAGAGGGTGCCAAAGCCCTGGCCCAGCTTGAGGGAGCGAGCCATCTGCCCCAGCCACCCCCAGCCCCGCCGCTGCGAGCCCAACAGCCGGGCGCTCCCCGCCATGCCATCACGCCACCTCTTCACCTCCCGGGCGCAGGACGTGAAGCTGCTGCCACAGAGCCAGCAGGAGGAGAAGCCACCAGTGGTGTCCCACCAGCTGCCCGGCCCTGGCTCCCCAACCCGCGGGTGCCCACCAGCCATTCCCCCTAAGCCAAAGGAGAAGGGGAAGGTCTGCATCCCGCAGCCCCGGGACGTGCGCAAGCTGGTGAAGAACAGCTACAGCCTCTGCTTCGGGACTGCCAGCACATCCCGTGGCACATCCCGTGGCACCGTGGCACCAGCAAGCAGTGGGGAGCCACCCCCAGCCGCCCCGCTTGTCATCCACTGCACTTCGGTCCGACGCCAGGAGCCTGTGGCAGAGCCTGGGGATGAGGAGGGGCTGGCAGCCACCAGCCAAGAGCCAGCCCCGGCGTGTGCCGAGGGACCCACGAAGCTCACCAGCAGCCAGCCCTTGCTCACTCAGGGCTCCCCTGTCCACATCACGAGGGTCCAGGCCACACGGAGAGGGGTGACCGCTGCGGAGGGGCCGCCGACATCACCCCCACACCGAGAGCGGAGCGAACTCAGGGTGCCACCACGGGCACCGGCAGCCGAGGGCGTGCCACACGTGGAGACACACCTCCACGTCCTTGTGGGCCGGAGGTCCCCGGCCAGCGCTTCTTTGGGGACCTCTGCAGTCCCCAGCCCGGAGGCGGCCAGGGAGGGCTCCCCGGCTCAGAGCACTGCGGTGCTGCGGACGGAGAAGACCGTTCTCCTCCCACCATCGCCATCGAGTCCCACGGAGGGGAAGGAGGGACGTAGCCATGGTGGCACAAGAGCGCTCCAAGGGGCTGAGGAGCTTGAGTCAACGGTGCATCAGCATGGCAGCAGAGACAGCAGGAACCCCCACGCTGGACCCCCGGCTGGCGACGTCGTGCACCCACAGCCTGCACATCCAGGAGCAAGAAGAGCACCAGAGCCACTCACAAGAGAGCAGAGGCAGAAGCAGCCAGTCAGCCAGCCGGTGTCAGCAGGGAGTGGTGGCTTTGCTGTTGGCCCTGGCCCTGCTGCCCCATTTGGAGCTGGGGAGGGTGGTAAAGGTGCCTCTGGCCAGCTGCCGGAGCAGAGGGAGGCCTGGGAGCATTTACCCAAATGGCAGGCGGTCACTGAGCCACAGCTGCCTCCTGCCCCAGCAGACACCTCCAACTACTTGGCAATTCCTGTGAAAGCCCCCAGATCCTCTCCCATGCCAAAGCTGCCCTTGGTCCCCAGCCCAGCCAGCGCATCCTCTGGGACCTCTGCAGTCCCCAGCATAGCCAGCACATCCTTTGGGACCCCCTTGGTCCCCAGTCTAGCCAGCACATCCTTTGGGACCTCTGTAGTTCCTAACCCAGCCAGCATGTTCTCTGGAACCCCTTTGATCCCCAATCCATCCAGCATGTCCTCTGGAACCCCTTTGATCCCCACCCCAGCCAGTATGTCCTTTGGGACCCCTTTGGTCCCCAATCCATCCAACGTGTCCTTTGGGACCCCTTTTATCCCCAACCCAGCCAGCATGTCCTTTGGGACCCCTTTGGTCCCCAACCCAACCAGTGTGTCCTTTGGGACCCCTTTGGTCCCCAACCCAACCAGTGTGTCCTTTGGGATATCTGCAGTCCCTAACCAGCCCACCAGCACATCATTTGGGACCCCCATGGTCCCTAACATGACCAATTCACCCTTTGGCTATCCATCAGCCTCCAGCCTGGCCAGTGCATCATTTGGGACTTCCTTGGCCTCCAATCCTACCAACAAGTCTTTTGGCACCCCTTTGATCCCCTACCTATCCAGTGCATCCTTTGGGACCCCCTTGGCCCCCAATCCATCCAGTGCATCCTTTGGGACCCCTTTGTTCCCCAATCCAACCAGCTCATCCTTTGGGACCCCCTTTGTCCCCAGTCCATCCAGTGCACCCTTTGGGTCCCCCTTGATCACCAACCCAGTCCCCACCTCCCTTAGGCACCCATCAGTCCCCAGTCTAGCCAGCACATCTTTTGGGACCTCTGTAGTTCCTAACCCAGCCAGCATGTCCTCTGGGACCCCTTTGGTCTCCAACCCAGCCAGTGTTCCACTGGGAACTGGTTTGCATCCCCTGCCCAGTGGGGAAGCACCTTGGAGCAAGCCTGGCCCCGAGACCCCCCTGCCCCAGCCCCCCAAGGGCCTGGTGGCTGCGGAGCACCCGGTGCTGCTGCCCTCAGCCCAGCCCCAGCCTCGCCTCGAGGACCCTCCCCACTTCCTAGGGAGTACCGACAGAGCCCCACCGAGCAGCAAGACCATGCCAAGCCCCACCAAAGCCTTTGCCCCCCAGCCGCCCCCGCACCGGAGGATGCTCGTGGATCCCGACAGCGGGAAGTGCTACTACATGGAGCCGCCGCGGCAGCCCCAGCTGAAGACACTCTACGACCCCGAGACCGGGCAGTACCTGGAGGTGCTGATCCCACCGGCAGCATCGCACACGGGGCTCTACCAGGCTCCTTTCAATCCCCTGGTCGTGGCCCCGGGGGTCTACGGCCCACCCCACGTGCCCTACAGCAGCTTCCCGGGGCTGACGGCACCCCAGCCACCCTCTGCACCCTCTCCAGTGCGCCCTGAGCAGCCAGCTGCCGAAAATCCCAGCTTCTCCGGGACCTTCAGCTCTGCCGCCAAGGCCGAGGGGCCGCCCGCTACCGGGGGTCCTGACTGCGGCTACCTGGAGAGCCTCTACTACATCCCCACGGGCATGCGGGCCAGCCCCGGCCCCAGCCAGCCCCCTGCCCACGCCAGCCCTGCTGAGCCCGAGAAGGGGCCGATGCTCCGGATGTGATGGCCCCTGGGGCTGTGCGGCGTGTCCCGTCCTGAGCAGCTGGGCTTTAAGCCCCAAATCAGCATCATCCTTGGCACAGGACAGGTTCCCCTGCCCACGGCTGAGCTGGTGAAGTGCTGAGGGTAACAAGCACCGGCTGGACCTCACCAGCGCCTCACGGGAATGGGCAGAGAGTGGTTTCCATGGTGGCAGCCTTGCAGGGGGCTGAAGCCACAGGCCCAGGCCAGCAAAGGGACCAGATGCATGGCCCCCACTTTCCTCGTACTACTGGATCCATCCCAAGGGCATCTGGAGCTGCTTGGAACACAGGGATGGTAGCTGGGCCACCACCAGCCCCCAGCAGACATGGTGGACACCCTAAATTAGTAATAAAACTGCTGAGGCAGCATTGAAACCCTGCCTCGGTGTGCTCTGTAAAGGGGAGGGGGTTGAGGGAGTCCCACCGCCCCTCCAGGGGTGCACTCCACAGTCTGTCTGTCCCAGAGAGGCCACTGGATGAATCTGAGTCCATGGGAGGGGTGCTGCTGTCATCAGTGAGCCCTGAACTCCTGCCCTTGAGCCCCAAACCCTACTTTGAGCCCCCAGCCTCAGCCCTTGAACTCCAGTCATGAGCACCAAACCCAAGTCCTCGAATTTCAAATCCCATCCCTGAACCTCAAACTTCAACTTTGAGCCCCTAGCCTTGAACCCCAAATTCTAGGCCTGAATCTCAGCCCTAAATCTCAAATCCCAACCCTGAGCACCATTTCTGAATCCCAGACCCCAGCTCTGAGCCTCAGCCCACAGCCCTGAAAGCTAGTCCTGAACCTCAAACCTCAGCCCTGAGCTCCCATCCTTGAACCCTAAATCCCAGCCCAGAACTCCAAACTCCAGCCAAGAACCCCAAACTCTGTCCTTGAACCTCAGACTTCAGCCCTGAATCCATAATCCCAACGTTGAGCCTCATCCCTGAACCTTAAACTCTGACCCTCAGCCTTGAACCCCAGGCTCTTCGAACCTCAGACTCAACACTGAGCTCCCAGCTCTGAACCCTGATCTCTGTCCCTGAATCCCAAACCCCAGCCCTGAGCCCCAAAATGCCACTCCAGGAGGGTGCACACCAGCCCCGGGCGGGTGTGGGTGGAGGAGGTGTTACGGGGCTGGAGGACACCGAAACCCTCCCGGAGCCGGTTCAGAGACACCAACCCCGACCCCCCCGGGGCCGCCCCAGCCGGATGCAGGTGCTGGAGCCGCGCATCAGCAGCCGCTCGCCAGCCCCGCGGGGTTTGTAGCCGGCCCCCGCCTCCGCCCCGCCACTTTCGGCATCGTGGCAGGATGCGACCGGTGCTGGCGGCGTGGCTGGTCCTGAGCCTGCTGGCAGGGACAGGGGCCGAGGAGCAGTGCGGGGACCCCCCCGCCGCCCCAGCCCGCTCCATCGCAGCGCCCCAGCTCAGCCCCGAGGAGCGGCTTTCGCCCCACATGCCCGAAGCCCTGCGCTGCGACGCCTGCCACGCCATCGCCTTCCAGGTGGGCATCAGGGAGTTGACACCCCAAAAGGCTAGTCAGGGCACCCGTGGGGATGCTCTGGCTTGGGGAGGTGCTTCCAGATCCCCTGGGGCATCCACTGATGACTACCCACTACCCCAAAAAGTCCCTTTAGGGCCAGCGAGCCCCTTGCAGCTGTTTACAGACCCACCACCCTGTGCACAAGTGCTGGGGCTGCAAGGAAGGGGGTGCAGACCCTGACCCACTCAGGAGTGGGTCACAGGGAGGCTGCTACCCTCACTGGGTGGTTTCTACCCTTTTCCACCCCAGATTGAGCAGCAGCTGCACAAGGCAGAGGCAAAGATGGGCAGGAAAGCGCTGAGCGAATCCGACTACTTGGAGGTGCTGGAGAGGAGCTGCTCAACGAGCTGGGAGAGGTGAGTGGAGCATTCCCACGATCCGGGTGTCCCTGGGGACAGGAATGTCCCAAGGGATGAGGATGTCCCTGGGAACAGGGTTGTCCCAGGGGATGGGGTGTCCCCAGGGACAGGGATGTCTCCAAGGACCAAGGTTTCACCAGCCCCTGCTTCTCCCCGCAGCTACGGGGTGCAGGAGCTGGATGGGGTGAAGCGGCTGACGGGGCCAGGGCTGCTGAGACAGGAGCCCATGAGCGTGATGGTGACAGGGGGACCCTGGCCGAGACGGTAAGTTGGGAGATTTGGCGGCGGGGGGCGTACTGGGCACTGCCCGCTCGCCACCATGGCAAGGGCATGCAGCGTGATCCACACTTCTCTCCCTACAGGCTGTCAAAGATGTGCCTTGGCTCCCTGGGCGAGTGGGGCGAGGCGCAGATCTACGAAGCCCACCGGCGGGGCGCGGGCACCCTGCGGGAGCTGCTTTGCCATGGGGAGAAGGGGCCCTGTGCCAGCGGCAAGGCCGGGGGGCCAGCCCCAGCCAAGGCGCTGCAGAACGAGCTGTAGCCCCGCGGCGGTTAATGCTTAATGCCCCGCTGACCTTCGGAGCCGACTTCGTCCCCAGAGACAGCCGACACGTGTCGGGAGCTGGGCACCATCCCGGTGTTGCCCATCACCAGCGCTCTGACCGTCCCTCGGCGCCCAGCGCGGCCGTGCCAGGAGGGTGCCGGTGGCAGCCGGTGCCCAGCGTCGCCGGACCGCCCACCCCCGAGCCGGGCATTACTCTGTAACCCACCGCCTCTAATGTTTTACCAACACGGTGCTGGCGGCAGGAGTGCCCCGGCCCCGCTGGCAGTGCCAGCCCTAATTAAAGGAGTTAATAGCTGATCCGTCCCCAAGGCAGCGCTCCCTGGTTTCACAACTCGCAGCCAATGGTCGCCTCCCAGCCTGCCACCCCGCGCCACAGCCTGGGTGACAGCGACTAAAGTCCTTCCCACTGCCATAAAACCCCCTGCGCGGTGACATCGCCACCACGGCCACGTCGCTGGAGGATGGGGACTCGCTCGGGAGACCTGGCTCAGCCCCAGGTGAACGCAGCCTCTGTCGCTGTCCCCATCCCCGTCCCCATCCCCTTCTTGGCCGTATCGCAGGGCAGTGGGGAGGGAGGCAGGTCACTGGAGGTACTGACTCCGGTGATGGCCAGCTCGGGGCCTTGATGCCCAGCTGGGTCCGGTGAAAGATGGGGTGAGCTTTGGGGCTGCAGGGCACCTGCTGGGATGCTGGTATCTGTAGCGTGATGCAGGCAGCCCCGGGTCAGTGGGGAGTCCCCTCCAGCCTTCCCTGGGGAGGGATCGGTGGGTTTGGGAGCCCAGACCCCTCTCGGGGGTCAGAGCCGGTGCCGGGTGGGGCTGTCCAGCCACGTGTGTCGAGCTGTGGCCCGGTGGCCTTTGCGTCCCCGGGGCAGAGCCCAGCCCCGTTCCCCGGGACACCAAAGACAACACTGATCCAGCTCCCACCTTGCCCTCACTGCCAGAATGGGAATGCAGCTCTCACTCCTGCCAGCCCCTCACACCCCCCTGGGAAGGAGCTGCCTGCAGTGGGCAGGGTGAGTACCAGGGCACCTCTGTGGGCAAATCCTTCTGTAACGTGACATCGATGGAGACCAGCAGCAGGACCCCTCCCCACCCCTGAAGGCACAGAGCGTCCTGTGGGGCAGTCTGTGCCATCCGTGGGGACAGTGTGGGGTGTCCCCAGCTCCCCAGGGATAGCTCAGGGCTGAGCTGTGCCCCCTGCACAGCAGGACCCCAGAGTGAGCACTGGGTCCCCCCGGACAGAGGTGGACATGCTCTACAAGATTGAGGACGTGCCCCCCTGGTACCTCTGCATCCTGCTTGGCTTCCAGGTATGGCCTGGAAAGGGGATACCCCCACCAGCAGAGCCCGAGCCCGAACCCCAGCTCCCTGTGATGTGGGACATCCCACAGCCCCACTGACCCCCCTCCTTGCCCCCCAGCACTACCTGACCTGCTTCAGTGGCACCATTGCTGTCCCCTTCCTGCTGGCTGAGAGCCTATGTGTGGGTAAGGACCAGCTCACCGTCAGCTACCTCATTGGCACCATCTTCACTTGTGTGGGCATCACCACCCTTATCCAGACCACCGTGGGCATCAGGTAGAGCCGTGGCCCTGGTGGGGAAGCCCCCCTGCCCATGCCCAGGCCATGGGTGCAGACATCCCCTCTCACCCCCCCCAGGCTGCCCCTCTTCCAGGCGAGCGCGTTGGCCTTCCTCATCCCTGCCAAGTCCATCCTGGCCCTGGAGAAGTGGCGATGCCCACCTGAAGGTGAGGGCAGGGAGGTGCAGGGGCAGCGCCCAGCTGTTCCCCACCTCCAGGGTCCACCTCACGCCCCTCCATCCCCAGAGCAGATCTACGGTAACTGGACGCTGCCGCTCAACACCTCCCACATCTGGCAGCCCCGCATGCGAGAGGTAGGTCCCCTCCTGCCACCGCCCCGCGGGACCCCGGCCCCCGCCGAGGGCTGCTGACCGCCCATCTCTCTGCCCCGCAGATCCAGGGGGCCATCGTGGTGTCCAGCCTGGTGGAGGTGGCCATCGGGCTGCTGGGGCTGCCTGGGGCGCTGCTCAGCTACATCGGGCCGCTGACTGTCACCCCCACCGTGTCCCTCATCGGGCTCTCCGTCTTCCAGGCGGCCAGCGAGCGGGCCGGCTCCCACTGGGGCATTGCTGTGCTGTACGGCGTGGGGATGGGAACGGGGCGGTAAGGGGGGCAGAGCTGCCCCCAGCCAGAGCCAGGAGCACGCTGGATGAGTGACCGCGCCTCTCTCTCCAACCAGGACCATCGTCCTAGTCGTGCTCTTTGCCCAGTACCTGCGGAACGTCACCACCTGCCTGCCCGGCTACAGGCGGGGCAAAGGCTTCGTCCTGCTCCGCGTCCAGATCTTCAAGATGTTCCCGGTAGGCACCGGCCGAGGGCTGCTGGGTCCTGGGGCGTCCCAAAGGCTCCCCACGACCCCACGCACGAGCTTGGGGGCGACACGGGGTGCGTGCCCCCACAGATCATCCTGGCCATCCTGCTGGTGTGGCTGCTCTGCTACGTGCTGACGCGCACCGGCGTCCTGCCCAGCCGGCCCGAGGCCTACGGATACAAGGCCAGGACGGACGCACGGGGGGAGATCCTCTCCGTGGCACCCTGGTTTCGGGTGCCCTACCCCTGTGAGTGCCGGGCGGCCCCACGCGTGGGCTCCCCGCTGTCCCGTTGGAATGGGCTGCCCAGGGAGGTGGTGGGGTCGGTGTCCCTGGAGGTGTGTAAGAAGAGACTGGATGAGGCACTTAGTGCCATGGTCTAGTTGATTAGTCAGGGTTGGGTGATCAGCTGGACTCGATGATCTTGGAGGTCTCTTCCAACCTGATTGATTCTGTGATTCTTCACTCGGGGGGGATGCAGGGACCTGGCACAGTATCACCAGAGCTGGGGAGCACCTGGGAGGTCCCAAAGTAGTGAGCATCGGGGGGGCTGGGTCCCAGGGTGCTCCACACCCTGACACCTCCTTCTGCCCCCGGGCAGGCCAGTGGGGTCTGCCCACGGTGACCTCAGCAGCCGTGCTGGGGATGTTCAGTGCCACGCTGGCAGGCATCATTGAGTCCATTGGGGACTACTACTCCTGTGCCCGGCTGGCAGGAGCCCCTGCTCCCCCTGTGCATGCCATTAACAGGTACAGCCAGCTGCACCCACCCCCAGTACCCTGCCCATGCCGTGCCATCCCTGGGAAGCAGGCGGGGATGCTGCAGCAGGGTGGTGGCTGGGCCCAGCCTGTTCTTGCCGCTCCTCAGGGGCATTTTCACTGAAGGCATCTCCTGCATCATTGCGGGGCTGCTGGGAACCGGCAACGGCTCCACCTCCTCCAGCCCCAACATCGGTGTCCTGGGCATCACGAAGGTACGGGGGCCAGGGAGGGGTCTTGGCTCAGTCGCGGGGGACGGGCACTGTCACCTGCTGCCAGTCTCTCCATGCAGGTGGGGAGCAGGAGGGTGATCCAGTACGGGGCTGGCATCATGATCGTGCTGGGGACCATCGGCAAGTTCACGGCGCTGTTCGCCTCCCTGCCAGACCCCATCCTCGGCGGCATGTTCTGCACCTTATTCGGTAACCCCCCGCCCAGAGCCCTGCTGCCAGCAGCCCTGGGGGCTGCTCAGCCCACCGGATGCTGGGGGGGCTTGGAGCTTTGGGACTGAACCACGGCGGGTGTTGGAAGGCCCCTGGCTGCCCACTGGCCGGCTCCCTGCCGGTGGCAGCAGCAGCGTGGGCGTTGCTGCCCGCCTACAGCGTGGCCCCCACTGCCCACCTAGAGCGTGGGCACTGTCTCTGCTGGCAGGCATGATCACGGCCGTCGGCCTCTCCAACCTGCAGTTCGTCGACATGAACTCCTCCCGCAACCTCTTCGTGCTGGGCTTCTCCATGTTCTTTGGGCTGACCCTGCCCAACTACCTGGATTCCCACCCCGGGGCCATTCGCACAGGTACCCACCATGACAGGCCCCGGTTTTGGAACAGAGAATCTTTTTGGTTTAAAAAGCCCTTGGAGACTGTCCGGTCCAGCCATTAACCCAGCACTGCCAGGCCCTCAGGACCACGTCTACACAGCTTTGAAATCACTCCAGGGATGGGGACTCCATCACTGTCCTGGGCAGCCTGCCACAGGGCATGGCAAGCCTTTCAGGGAAGAAATTGTTCCTCATGTCCAACCTAAACCCCGCCTGGTTCGACCTGTGGCTGATTCTTCTTGTCCTACCACTTGTTCCTTGAGAGAAGATACTGACCCCCTCCTGGCTCCAATCTCCTTTCAGGGAGCTGTAGAGAGCCAGAAGGTCTCCTCTGAGCCTCCTTTTCTCCAGGCTAAACCCCAGTTCTCTCAGCTGCTCCTCACCAGACCTGTCCTCCACCCTTCCCCGTCTTTGTTGTCCTTCTCTGGACCTGCTCCAGCCCCTCAATGTCCCTCTTGGAGTGAGGATCCAAAACTGAACCCAGCACTCAAGCTGTGGCCTCAGCAGTGCTCACTACAGGGGGACAATGCCTGCCCTGGTCCTGCTGGCCACACCATTGCTGATCCAGGCCAGGATGCTGGTGGCCTTCTTGGCCACACACTGGCTCAGCTTCTGCTGTCTGTCAACAAGCACCCCCAGGTCCTTTTCCACCAGGCAGTTTCCAGCCTGTCCCAAACCTGGAGTATTCATGGGGCTGCTGTGAGCCAAGTGCAGGACCTTGGCCTTGTTGAACCTCATCCCACTGGCCTCAGCCCATGCAGCCTTCCAGGTCCTTCTGTAGGGTCTCCCTACCCTCAAGCAGATCAACACTGCCCCCCAACTTGGTGCTGCCTATAAAGTGACTGAGGGTGCCTGGATCCCCTCATCCAGATCATCGATAAAGACTGAAGAGAACAGGTCCCAGTGTTGAGCCCTGGGGGCACCACGTTGGGTGCTGAGGGTGAGGAGGGCAGATCTCACTGGCACTTCTCAATAAGCACACCCCCAGTGAGCACCAATCCATTAGGTAAGTGCAGGTTATCAGAGCATGTCCCAGCTCAGTCCCCACACTCTCACAGGCGTCCCCGAGCTGGACCAGATCCTGACAGTGCTGCTAACGACGGAGATGTTCGTCGGAGGGACCCTCGCCTTCGTCCTGGACAACACCATCCCAGGTAAACAAAGAGCACTGAGCCGGGGGGAGGCAAAGGCACAGGCTGGAGGCAGATTCACTTCCAGAGCTGCAGGAGGCGGGCGGGAGGGCCAGAGGAGGCTGACGCCGGGGGGCAGGCAGAGGCCGGGCTCCGGACTGAGGGGGTGCTGGCTGGCACAGGCACGCAGGAGGAGCGGGGGCTGGTGCAGTGGAAGGCTGGAGCGCACTCGGACAGCACGTCTAAGGCCAGCCTGAGGAGCTACGACTTCCCCGTGGGCATGAGCGCGGTGCGCAGGAGCCGCTGGCTGCGGCGAGTGCCCATCTGCCCGGGTTTCACCGGCTACCGGCCCCGGGCGGGAGGCTGCGGCACGGCGCCGGCGGCGCCCGCGGACGAGCATGACGCCGCGGACATTGTCTCGGTGTGCACCAAGGTCTGAGCGAGGGCAGCGCTGCTGCCCCGGCGCCACAGACGCCGAGCCGAGCTGCCACGGCGCTGCCGGAGCGCGTTAGCGCCTGCCAATCCACAGCCAAAGCCTCCCGGGGCTCGCCTCAAAGGCGAGGCCGTCTCGGGGCCATCCTGAGCTCCCGCGGTATCGGCCCGGGGACCACCACCCTTGTGACATTGCTCCACCTCGAGCTTTAGCTGGCCGAGACTCGCTCGGCACTTGGCTAAGGCTCGTTAGCCACTTGCTGAAGCTCATTAGCCACTTGCTGAAGCTCATTAGCCACCAGTAGAGCCGGTCAAGAGTCCCCGAGCCAAGAACTCCCAGCAGCCAAGAGCTCCTAGCAGGGGCCATGAGTTTCGCTGCCGGGCCCTCAGCTTCAGCAGGGCTGCCTAGGGCTCTGTGCAGGGGTGCAGCATCCAGATCAGATCCGATCCAGCTCAGTTTCAGATGCCTCCTTTAAGATCATAAATGGGGAAAAAAATGCAATAAACAATCCAAGCACACCTGCCCTGCCAGTGTCTTGGCTCTTCCCTTGTCCCTCCTGCATGGTGAAGCCTCCCCATGCTCTCTCCCAGGCTGCCCAACATGCTGGAGTTTGTTCAGCTCTAGCAACCACCTTTGGTGGGCTTCTCCCAGCCCCTGGCACAGCAGGAGAGGTGCTCAGCACAAGCCCTTGGCAAACCCATCCCGCTTTGGGCAGCCCTGGCCAGCTGGCTCCATCCCACTTGCTGCCTTCTGCAGCTGGGTGGTTTCCAGCAGAAGGCAGCTGAGGGCATCGTTGCCAACAGTCAAGGCCATCTCTGGGCTTGGATTTGGCACCAGAATGCCAAGGCTGCATGACCCTGTTGGCCTGGGCACAGTGGCATGGTGGCATAGCCACACACACACACTCCCCAGCCTGAGCAGGGAGAGCAGATGTGAAAACCCCACGGGTCGAGAGCAAGACAGTTTAATAAGTGAAGCAGGGGGGGAAATAACGACCAGTGCCCCCCAGGCGATGCAAATTCAGTCACCTGCTCCCTCCCACGGGCAGAGCAGTGCCCAGCCAGACCATGAGCAGTCAGGAGCTCCCTCCCTGCTGCTGCTGCCCCAGTTTTGCTGCCCTGGGTGACCTTGCATGGTGTGCAACACCCTCTCGGCCTGCTGTGCCCCCTCCCAACTTCTTGCCCACCCCAAGCCTACTTCCCCGGGGCTGGAGCAAGACAAAGACCAAGCCCTGATGCTGTGCAAGCAGCAGGCAGAAGGTTGGTGTGCTGGCACTCCAAAAGCAGCAGGGCAGAGGCTGAGATGGAGAAGAGCCTCTCCCTCCCAGCAGGCACCAGCAGGAGATTCACCTCTTCACAGGACCTGCCACTGTGATACAGTTGGCTGGGAGACAGCAGGGGGGAAAAAACAAACCAACGCCAAGGCAGCAAACCGTGGCTGTTTCACAACAAGCTGGCTCCCAGCAGCAGCAGCACCACAGAGCTGCCAACCACCCTGAGCTGATCACACCCAAGCTGATACTCTAGGAGGAAGCTCACGGACAAGCAACTGCTGCCAGCTGCGTGGGGGTTGTCTGCTGAAACTCCCACTCCAGCTAAAAGCAAGCTGGGGCATGGCAGGATGTTATTTCCTGACCTTTTCTGTCTTTAGGTGCTCAAATCTAAACCATCTCCAAGTCAGTGGGAAGGCCAGAAGGGTTTGATTTTTGCAGCTCTAGGAAGGTCAGCAGTCAGGCTAGGGAAGGGAATGCTTGAGGAGCTCAGGGTAGCAGTCATGAACATTTTGTGGAGCAGCAGCAAAACGAGTTGTCCTTGGAAGGGGGAGCTTCTTCCACCTGCAGCCAGCCTCACACAGTGATGATTAACACAGAACCATGCAAGTGTTTTGGTTGGAAGAGACCTCGAAGATCATCCAGTCCAACCATTAACCCAGCACTGCAGGTCACCGCTAAACCATGGCCCTCAGCACCACAGCTACACAGCTTTAGACCCCCACAGGGATGGAGAATGCACCTCTGCCCCGGGCAGCCTGGGCCAGGCCTCAACAACCCCTTTGGGCACAAGAATGCTCCTAACATCAGGAAGATATTAACAGCCAGGCTGGCACAGTCGTGAAGCACAGTGAAGCAGACTGGGATTTGAAAGCTGCTGGAGGCCATCACTGCCACACGTTCACAGATTGCACTGGGTGGGAAGGGACACTCAAAGGTCATCTTGTCCACCCCCCCTGCAGCCAGCAGGGACATCTTCAACTAGGTCAGGCTGCCCAGGGACACATCAAGTCTGTCTCCAGAGGTGGGGCTTCCACCACATCCCTGGGCAACCTGTTCCAGTATTCTACCACCTTCACTGTGAAGAACTTCCTCCTCCTGTCCAACCTAAATCTCCCCTGCTCCAGTTTCAAACCATTTCCCCTTGGCCTATCCCCACAGGCCCTTCTGAACAGTCCCTCCCCAGACTTCCTGTAGGTGCCCTGCAGATATTGAAATGCAGCTCTAAGGTCTCCCTGAAGCCTTCTCCTCTCCAGGCTGAACAACCCCAATTCTTTCAGCCTGTCCCCACAGCACAGGTGCTCCAGCCCCCTGATCATCTTGGTGGCCTCCTCTGCACCTGCTCCAGCAGGTCCATGTCTCTCTTGTGTGGAGGGCCCCAGAGCTGGACACAGCCCTGCAGGTGAGGTCTCAGCAGAGCAGAGGGGCAGGATCCCCTCTCTCCATCTCTGGCCACACTGCTTTGGATGCAGCTCAGGCTTGCCATTGGCCTTCTGGGCTGCAAGTGCCAGTTGCTGGCTCCTGTGCAGCTTCTCATCCACCAGCACCCCAAAGTCGTTTTCTGCACTGCCACCCCCACACAACTCATGTACAGCCTGCAGCAGCTCTCATGCTCACAGCTCTAACAGCTGCCATGCCAAAGCCCCTGGCTGCATGCACTGGACCGTGCCAGGGCTTTATTTAGTGCCATCAGCTGTTATCAAGGTCTACCCCTGCTGCCAGCAGCAGCAGAGCTGAACTGGGATTAGCAGTGGTGAGAATGAAGGAAAATACTTTCACAGACTCAAAGTGGTTTGAGTCAGAAGGGACCTTAAAGATCATCTACTTCCAACCCCCCTGCCATGGGCAGGGACATCTCCTACAGGCCCAGGTTGCTCAAGGCCTCATCCAGCCTGGCCTTGTGCACCTCCAGGGAGGAGGCATCCACAGCCACCCGGGGCAACCTGTTCCAGTGTCTCACCAACCTCACTAGAAAGAATTTCTTCATGTCCAGTCTCAATCTGCCCTCCTCAAGCTTCAATCTAGTCCCTCTCATCCTATCACTCCAAGCCCTTGTCAAAAGTCCCTCTCCAGCTCTCCTGCAGCCCCCTTCAGGTACTGGAAGGCCGCTCTGAGGTCTCCCTGGAGCCTTCTCTTCTCCAGGCTGCACAGCCCCAACTCTCCCAGCCTGTCCCTAGAGGGGAGGTTCTCCAGCCCTCTGCTCCTCTTCATCCCCAACAGCGTGCAGAAAAGAGGAGGCAAGGAAGAGAAGAGCAACCAGAGCCCAACCTCAGCTGGGGGCACTCCAGGTGCTTGTGTTAGAATACATAGAATACATACATAGAATAAACCAGGTTGGAAGAGACCTTCAAGATCATCGTGTCCAACCCATCAACCAATCCAACACCACCCAAACATCTAACCCACGGCACCAAGCACCCCATCAAGTCTCCTCCTGAACACCTCCAGTGATGGCGACTCCACCACCTCCCCAGGCAGCCCATTCCAATGTGCAATCACTCTCTCTGTGTAGAACTTTTTCCAGCCTGAACCTCCCCTGGCGCAGCCTGAGACTGTGTCCTCTTGTGCTGGTGCTGGCTGCCTGGGACAAGAGACCAACCTCTGCCTGTCTACAACCTCCCTTCAGGTAGTTGTAGACAGCAATAAGGTCTCCCCTGAGTCTCCTCTTCTCCAGGCTAAGCAACCCCAGCTCCCTCAGCCTCTCCTCGTAGGGCTTATGTTCCAAACCCCTCACCAACTTTGTTGCTCTTCTCTGGACTCGTTCCAGCAAGTCAACCTCCTTCCTAAACTGAGGGGCCCAGAACTGGACACAGGACTCGAGGTGTGGCCTAACCAGTGCAGTGTACAGGGGCAGAATGACCTCCCTGCTCCTGCTGGCCACACTGTTCCTGATGCAGGCCAGGATGCCATTGGCCCTCTTGGCTGCCTGGGCACACTGCAGGCTCATGTCCAGCCTACCGCCAACCAGCACCCCCAGGTCCCTCTCAGCCTGACTGCTCTCCAGCCACTCTGACCCCAGCCTGTAGCTCTGCATGGGGTTGCTGTGGCCAATGTGCAGAACCCAGCACTTGGATGTGTTACCAAACAGCTTCCTGGGCACCGTATCCCCCCCTCCCCTCCCCCCTTCCAACCCCGACCCCGGTAACACCGCCCCCTCTTTGTTTCTCTCCACAGGTTGCCACGAGAGGCAGAGCATTCACCAGACAGCCACCAGAGGTCAGTTCTACCATTATTTATTTGTTGGTTTTTGTTTTTGTTTTTTTTTTTGTTTTTTTTTTTAAATATTCTTGAAAAAATATACTTTTTTTACAATATTTTCAACTTCAACACTATTCACACTGAACACGTATGGCAGCTTCACCCTACCCGAGTATGAAGTTTAAGAAGCCAAAACTGTTCTAAGCTTTTTTATTAAAAGAAAGGAAAAAAAAAAAAAAACCCAAACAAAAAAACCCAAACCCTCCCCCCAAAGATTTAAAAAAAAAAACAACAAAAGGGAAAAAAAAAACCAACACCAAACCCCAAAAAACAACCAACCCCAAACCAAAAAGAAAAGTTGTTGTGCTGTAGACTATTTGTGTAGTGATGATTCAACAAAGCGAGGCAGGGGGGGGGGGGGAAAAGCACCGCTCCAATCACTAACGCTGGGGGGTGGGGGAGGGGTCCTCCTGGTTTGAAATCCCACTGTGGTAAAAAGCTGTACCCTAGGAGATAACACAGGCAGAGCTATGCAGGGATGTGGGAAAAGGGGGGGGGGGGGAGGGGCAGGGAAGAAAAGGGGGTGATGAAACTCCTCCAACATCAAGGGGGGGGAAAAAAGGTTTGGAACGTGATGCCACGCTGCAAAGTCGAGGGAATTTCCTTCCTGCCGGGGTGTTAAATTTGGGTAGCTGAGATCTAGGACTCTGCACGGGTCTGTCAAGCTTGCTGTTAAAAGCTCCTGCTGCTTCCAAGGAGCCTGGAAGTTCTCCGGGGAGAGTGGGGGGAACGTTAACGTTAGTCACAATACTGCTATTCCAAAGGGGAGTTAGCCGATTTGCATAACAATCAGATCTCCTCGCTGTCACTTTTAAGTTAAGGCATTATCAGGTGCAGGCTAGCACCGGTTAACATATCCTTAGTCAAAAACCAGACCACCTGGAGCACATCCCGAGTCCTAGTTCAAAAAAGACAGAGTCTGCAGAAGGTTTAGAAACATGGTACTTTGTCCCAGCTCCACTGGTGCTTCTGAGCTTGCAGCCCCAGCTATGGTTCCATTGAGAGATTGACTTAGTAACAGTCTCAGCACTTTTATTGAGCATGCAAGACTAACAAAAACTTTGGCAATGCATAAGTGTAACACAGTGACAAGAAGAGAGAGCTTTTAACAATTAAATCTTCTAATACTGGCTTCACAGTGTGGAAATTGTGCTACATCCACCAAGAGAGGGCCCAGTCTACTCAAATGTTTAAGTACTTCACCCCAGGGACAAACTCCTTTGCGTTTGGATTCAGGTTACTCTTGACCTGAGGAAGGGAAAAAAAACAGAAGTGGAGGTGAAGTTGTGGCTTTCATCTTCCATTGTCAAGCTGAACACAACCCTGGGTGGGCAGCACTAGGAATGCTGTGGGGGATTTCGAGCAAGGGGCACACAACAGGGCTGCTGCCTACACCAAGTCTCCGTGGTGACTGCAAAATTCCACCCCTCTGTGCCAGCTCCCAAATTATCCACCCTCCCTTAGCACCACCTGGATGTTTCAGGCAGAGCAAGGGTGGGGGGAAGAGGAAAGCAGCAAACCACAGGCATGCACTGTGCACAGCAACTTCTCTTAGTGCTGAAGCAGCTTTTTCTGCAGTTGAGCTGTTCAGACGTGCCAGGAGCTTTGGAGATCGTGCTTATTTAATCAAGAGGAGGCTCCCTCCAGCCACTTCCAGGCTCTGAATGTACATAAGCACTACTGAATGTTTACATTTCTGTGTCTACCCTGTCCTCCCACTTGGCAAGCTGCTGCTCCAGCAAGTCCTGCAGTTAGAGGTGGGCAGGCAGATACCCAAAGTGAGCTCTTTATCACAAAGAAACAGAGGATTAGGCTTTTGTGTTCTTAACTGAGTCAGAAAGTGCTGCCTTGCAGCTGCTTCAGCTTGGCAGAGTAGGGGGTTGCAGCTGAAATTCACAGCAGCTGGTTTTCATACTCTGGATCAGTAACTTTGTGTTTTGGTAGGGAGAAGCCTGTCCAGGCTGCCCCTTCCTTCTAGCTAAGCTCTGCAGAGAGTCACACGGCAACAAACAGGGAAACACAACTACAGAATTGTTTTGGTTGGAAAAGACCTTCAAGATCAACTGCAACCATTCTCTAACTCTACCAAGGCTGGGGCTAAACCATGGCCCTCAGCACCACGTCTCTGCCTCTTTGAAACACCTCCAGGGATAGGGATTCAACCACCTCCCTGGGCAGCCTGTGCCAGGCTTTGAGAATTCTTGCAGTGAAGAAGATTCTCCTAGTGTCCAACCTAAACCTCCCCTGGTGCAACCTGAGGCTGCTTCCTCTCACCCTGTCACTTGTTACTAGGGAGAAAAGACCAACTCCAACCTGGCTCCAACCTCCTTTCAGGGAGTTGTAGAGAGCAATGAGGTCCCCCTTCAGCCTCCTTTTCTCCAGGCTGAATAAGCCCAGTTCCTACAGCTGCTCCTCACCAGACCCTTCACCAGCTTGGCTGCCCTTCTCTGAACCTACCCCAGCACCTCAATGTCCTTCTTGGAGCCCTCACTCCCCATATAAACAATCCTACTTTAACTGCTTCCCCCTTTCTCAGAATTCCTAGAGAGATCTGCCATGTTTCCCATGATCCAAACCAGCCCTTAGAAGGTGGTTTGCACCTACCCAGCACTCAAGAGATGCTGTATTAAATGCTTGCAGTCCTGCCACTGCCTGGCAGCTCACAGGGCCAGCATGCTTCATCCACCTGCCCTTCCTGCAGAACATTGCATGCCTACCCAAAGCCACTTAAAATTTAAGCCATGGGCTAGGAAAAGGTCCCCTGTGGTTAAGAAGGAAGTCACTGAATAGGTCATGTCACTTAGAGGAATATCCCCTACCCAACCATTCCACATTTCCCCTCCACCAGAGGCAGGCAGGGGTTAAGAGCCTCTGGGCCCACGTGTCAAGAGTTTACTCTTGCCATTATCAGCCACAAAAGAAGTCAGCCTTGGACAAAGAGAGCTGTCAAGCTTTAGAAATATGACCAGAAAGTGAATTTACCACCAGATCCTCCAGTGATGAGCTGTCACTGATAACAAGGTCATTGAACTGGTCCTGGATTTGATCCATTGTCTGTGGGAGATCACGGGCTGGAATGAACCATTCGTGTTCCTCCTCCTCTTCCAGCATCTCCTGGAAGCAGCGCTCGATGAACTCTTCTTCCCACAACTCCTCTTCAATCTGTGCAACAAGAACAAACTGCCTCAGCAACCAGCTCAGGGAGAGCTTGGGTCTCCATGCCAACAGCTGTGCACCCAGCTGACCACCTCCTCCCTGGCTCTGCAGTGAGACCTGTGCTGCAGGAAGGCAAGCAGCTTTCATTTCATTTTTGAATGCAGGGAACTGTTCTGTCCCAGGACTATGGGCTGCAGTCAAAAGGGAACGGCAGGAGAACACCACCCCCCTGCCCCCAGCCCTGGCTGTTCCACCTGCAGCTTGTTACAAGGGCAAGGAGAAGGAAAAGATCAGTTCCAAGTGAAAACTGAAGTTGTACCTACAAATCTGGACTGAATTCACTGCACACATGAGGAAGGGAACCAGGGGCAACATATGTTTAAGTGAAACCTCCTGTGTTCCACTCTGTGCCCCTTCTTGTATCACTGGGCACCACTGAGAAGAGCCCAGCCCCATCCTCTTGACCCCCAGCCTAAAGGGTTGATCAGCATTGAGAAGATGACCTCTCAGTCTTCTCCAGGCTCTAAAGAGCCCCAGGTCTCTCAGCCTCTCAGCTTCAGTGCCCTCATCATCCCTGTGGCCCTCCAGGGCTCTCCCCAGTGTTCTCTGCCTCTCTTGAACTGGACACAGCACTGCCATGCAGCCATGCACACTCACTAGGAAAGGGCTCTGCAAGATTTCCAGGGGGAAAAAAAACCAACCACTGCCTGTCACTTGGAACCAGCAGGATCTCCTTGGCTGTGGACTACCTGCTCACCCAGTGTGCTTCTCCTAAGCACCTCTATCTACATGGTCTTAGAAGCTGTTCAGAATGCTGATCTGCTGCACTACAAGCAGGAGGACTCAACCAGTGCAGAACTGACAGGCAGTGCTGAGAAGAAAGGAAAGTCTTGCTTGGTTGTGCAGTAAACAAGCTCTGGGGGGAGTTGATCCAGACAAATTTTCCATGTCCTGCATGGTCTTACTTAGGAGTGGAAAGCAGGGAAACAGAAGCTGGAGTGAATGGCTTGCCAGACACAAGGGAGTGGGAAATGATCCAGGACAGACCCAGAAACTCACTCAGTGGAAGACTGAATGAGTTTTTCCTATCTATCCTTCACTCAAACCAAACACATTCTTGATCCTGAAGGGGAAAGTCAGTCACATACCACAAACACCAGGTGACAAAACACCAGTGTGAGATTCCTGCAAGATATAGCTCCCCTGTGCTGTGGGCAAACACATCCAGCAGCTCCCTTGGCACTCAAGCTGAGTCCCTGTTGCTCAGAGCCACTGCCCAGACAGCTGTTCCCACATGGAACACTGACTTAGTAATTTCCCCAGTAAGCACTCCCAGCAAGTTTCCAGTCAGTCCTGCTGGTGAGGCATTGCCTCCATGCTGCATGTGGTTAAAGGCAGCTGTGGGCACAGAGCCACCAGCTCGTGTTACAGCGGGGCTTGCCTGGCTCCAGGGCTTCGGTTACCTGGTTGTACACTTACAGGTGCCTCCAGAAGTACCAAATAAAGTTTAATTCCCCCAAATGTCTTGGAATTAATAGTATTTGTCCAGCCCAAGTTTGAGACGTGCCTGCAGCTGCAGGTGACCAGGCTGCCACACGGTGTTTGCCTGCCTCAGTGAGACCGCTCTCCCTCATGCTCTCCCCTTTCCTCTTCTCTGAGAGCATTCTGCACTCCAAAACCAGTTTATTTGCAGCACAGCTCTCAGGTCCTTGCCCAAGAAGTACACATCCCATTTGCTAACTGCAGGATAGTCCCCAGAAAGAAAAACCCACCCCAGAGACAGTGATACTGGGACCATTCTGGCCTGTGCACAAGAGAATGTAGATTTTTGTGAGCAACCTGAATTCCAGATCAGCTTTGAGCCCTGCTGGCACCCCAGAGAGAGCAGCAAACAGAGCCTGCTGCAGCTCAGATGCAGCAGAGCCACACTGCTGGAGTGCAGCACAAGCAGCTGCTCAAGTGCAAAGACCAAGTTTTGATTAAGGAAGGGGTGGTGCAGAAGCAGGCTGCTGACAGCCTCTGCAGGAGAGGAAGCTGCATCCAGATGCAAGGTGAGAGATGAAGCGAAGGCTTCCTTGCAGCCCAACTGCAAGGACCAGCAGGATGACACTGAAGTATTAAACAACAAACAGGGCTGTCACCCAACAGCTCTCCCTCTGAGGAACAGCAGCCTTGTTGAGGAGGCAGGGATGTGCCCAGACATATCCAGCTCAGAACCGCCACAGCCAGCATGTCTGCACATGCAGAGCTTCACAGCCTAGCAGGACCTGTCCCTTCCAAAGGGCCATGTTAAGCCTCTCATCTTGTTTTGAACTCCATCTTGCAGAGGCAGATGCATTAGAATGTGCTGCACTTCCCAGATTGCCCACCAAGATTAGAGAAAAAGAAGAATTTCATGCTAGAGACAGAGCTCTGCCTGTTCCCCACGATGCTTCTAGCAAGCCTATCTAAAAACTCCTTCTCCCAAGGACTCGCAGCCTGGTTGCTAAGCCACGGCACCACTCCCTTCAGCTAGAACATGGCAAAGCAGCCCAGGAGGCCTTTCTGGAGGGCCATGACTTGCCTGCCTGTTGAACTCCTCTTCATTCTCCATCCACATGTACTCTGCAAAGGGATTGTCATCTTCATGAGAATGCCCATTGATGATCACATCCTCACTGATGATGCTGGGGCTGGTACTGCTGCGACTCGGATCTTTCATGGCTGCTGCTTTGACTGCAGGTCTGCAATTAAGCAAAGCAGTCATTAAGAGGTGTGCAGAGTCACTCATCACATTGCACATGCCCTGCCCAAAGGGAGGCTGCAGCTGGATTGGAAGGCTCTAGGTAGCCTAGCAGAGGAGCTCTGCTAATGCCAGGGAGTCCAAGAGTCCCAGAAGTGCTGTTTGCATTGTTTTGGCAGAATGTGGATTCTCCCAGGGACAAACTTGTTTCCCAAATGAAACCTCACCAAGGCCAGAGAACAGTGACAGAAAACAAAACCACAAAGCACATGTGCTAGGCAGTAGGAAAACAGTAAAGGCAGAAACAAAAGGACAATTTGTTTGCCAAAACACTTTGAAAGCTCCCACTTGAGTTCCCACAATGTCCCCTGGGAATCAACCGCCCAGTGTCCAGAAGGAGGGCAAACAACACTTCAGGAGAGTTCCCAAGGATATGCCCATGGTAGGGAACATCTGGGTGTGACTTTCAGCCTCCTCAGATTCAGTTATGGGATGTTCTGTGTGTGGCATGAACCAACTTTACAACCACTTCACCTTGTGAGCAAGGCAGAAACCATTGCCCGCCGATTCCCTCCGGAGCCCAGCCAGCACAGCAGCTCCCACGGCTGCCTCCCTGGCAAAAGCCCACTGCCTGGGAAGCTGCAGGTGAAGACACACCATAGGGTGCTGGCAGACAGTCTGTGCTGGGCTCTTGTCCCACGTCATTAAGAGGGACTGTCAGGCCTGGAGAGCAGTCGAGAGTTCTGCGTGCCCACAATACGTGACACCAGGCAGCCCGAGCCGCAGCCGCGAAGGTACAGCTGGCGAGCACCAAGTGACGGACAAACCACACATGGGGGCTGAATCCCGGTCCTAAGAATGGCATCACAGCCCTGCCAGGGGCTCTCTGAGCGCAGAGAGACAGGTCTGCTCAAAGTCCAGCTTCTAACTGAAAACCTTAGCTGTGAGGTACCCTAAATAACCCAGGGGTGCCCTTTCCCCTACATGGTGCTGGAGCACAGCCACTGGAACAGCCAAGTGTCTGTAGATACCAACACAGGCAGTGGGGATTATTTTGACAACAGCACACAAAGCATGCAGGCAACAGGCTCCAGAAAACACATCTTGAATGGTTTTCAAACACTGCTAGAAACTGCCAACAAAAAAAGGCAGCAGTGAGGGGAAATCCTTTTCTTTTCTTCCCAAGAAGTGTTGTGGCTCACTGTGTACCAAAAACTGAGAGGACATCCAACTACAGCCTCCCATTGCTATGAAGAGTACAAGGGCTTACCATGCAGCAGCTCATGTTTGCTTTCTGTCTATCAGCTGGTGCCATTTTCTCCAGAACTAATGCAAGTTTCAGTTCAAAGTGTGTTCTGGAACACAGCAGGTCACAAACCTGCTCAATTAAGAGAAGCACACAGCTGAAGAGAACCTGCCTGGCTTCACTGTGTTCCAAGGCTTTGAAATCAAAGTAGGGAAGTCACTTTAGCTCCCTAGGAAGTACAACAAATGAGAGCAGAACCCGGGCATTCTAACCAGAGAAAACAGGTTGCTTTTGATGTGCTTTCAAAACAAACCTGCCAGGGATTACCGGCAGCGTTTAACATCAGTCAGGAAAAGCCATTGCATGTAGTACCCCGATTCAAGCTTGAGATGGCTTTAAGCAACTTCAGCTGTTCACAAGCTAACCAACAGGGCAGGCTCAAAGAAATAAAAGAGGTCCAAGTCTGGAAAAAAAAAACCCAAACCCTAATTTCTTTATTTTTTTTCCACCTTTTTTTGTGTGTGTGTGGAGTGAATCCTGCTACTAATATTCCACTGGGCTTCCACACACCAACAATTCACACTGCAGGTGAGTAACTCTGCATCAACAGGGTGAGGTAGTGGGGGCCAGACTCCAGCCAAAACAGCACCTAAACAAGTCCATGGAGGTGAAAAGAATAGCAACAAAAACACCCCTGCTCCTTTGTGTAAAAACCTCAAAGGTTGATCTGTTGAATCATGGACAGGTTTGCCAATCTCTTAAGCGTTCCCACAGCGCAGAAGGGATTTGCTGAGGGAGGGAGGGAGGGAGGGAGGGAAGAGGAGGGCATTGCTCCATGCTGAAGGCTGAAACATTTCATCCCCTTGCTGCCCAAGGACGATTGGATGATTATCTTCAAGATCCCAGAGGCTCAAGCTGCAGAGCTGAAGTTTATCTGATGAAGCCCTAAGCCTGCCGAGGTTTTCCCACAGGAAAACACGTCCACAACCATCCTGCACGAACAGTTAGGGAGCCTCGGGCCAGTCCCTTACTCCCAAGCACTCCCTGTAATTTGATTTTCTGCAACTTGTAATAAAACAACACTGCAGAGGGAGCTTGCCACTGCACCGTGGCAAGGCACAAACCAGCTGGCTTTCTGTGCTCTTTGGCCAGGACAAGCCCGGGCTCGTTTCACCAGATCCAGGGTTTTCAGTCACTAGCTACAGGCAGTTCTGAGGAGGAGAGCCAAATACCTCTAAGCCTTGCAGAAAGTCACAATCTGAGAGGGTTGCTGCAGGAAGGAAAAAAAAAAAAAGTCCCAGTGACAGGCTATACTACAGGGTGTGAATAAAAATAACCCATTTTCCATCTGTGTGTAGGTGGAAAGCAGAGGATGGCAAAGCTCCTCACACCAGAACAGGAAACAGAACATTAGCGGTGCTAAGGAACAGAAAACATGGAGAACTTCACCGCAGGGCTGTGACTGGAGACCCAGCCCCAAGTTATTCCAGGATTCAGTCAGGGGGTGGGGGGAGATGCAGAAGGCACAGCTTAAATGCAGAGGAAAAACCAGACAAAAAAAAAGGTTTTTTATCTCAGGCATGAAAAGAGAAATTAAAAGATCCTGTAGAGCAACAGGGCTTGCAGCTGACTCAAAGTGGTTTCTGTCCCGAGTGTGGGACTTGTTAGTCCAGACTATCATTAAGGTTTATTAATTTACCTGCTTCTCTGAATTCTGCTGCATCTGCAACAGAGAAGTGCCCCAAACCACCCATCATTGAAATTCAAAGCCTTGTGAGTGAAGATTCTGCATTTAAACCCCAATGGAAGGAGATGATCTGCTGCCTAACTCGGGGAGGGGCTAGCTCCAGACATCAAACCCCAGGTCAAATACGAAGGCATTTACTTCAGGCACCCCAAAGCAGCAGCAAACAGCAAGCAGCACCTTGGGGTTTCAGTATCAGCTGAAGTGTAAGCAGAGCTGTTTGTGGAGCAAGGAGCACTTTGAACTTCTGCAGATGGTGGCAGTTGTTTATCACCCTGTGATTACTCCTGTGAGTCAGGAGCGCTTGGCCGAGTTGCTTGTTATCTAATTAGATTAGCAAATGGCAGTGCTCGAGTGAACTGATTATACACCGTGCAATAAACACATTTCTTCATCGAGATGAGGAGGGCTGCTATCTGACACCAACATTTCAAAGCACTCCACTGGAGTTTAGGTGTGAACAGCCCAGGCACTGTATCAGAACCGGGGCTGAAAAAAATCCAGTCGGTTGCAACGAGCAGAGCCCTCCCAGAGGGCAGCAGCTCCGCGGAGAGCCAGGGAGGCACAAAACGTCTGGCAGGAGGCAGCGTTTGCTCCGCAGCACACCCGACTTGGTGCCGATGATTTCGGCAGCCACAAGGGCCGACGCTTCGCTTCAGCGGGAGCCGGGTGAACCCGCCGGGACGCGGCGTTCCGCTGCTCGCTCCCAGCTGATTATCAGCTCGCTTTCGGCGACGAGACGGGTGCTGCCCCGCCCGGGGGCGACCACACAGCCGCTGCGGGGATAATCGCAGATTCCCAGCTGCCGGTACGGGCGGCTCTGGTCCGGGCTCCACACCGAACCTCCCCGCCTCGAGCCCCGCGGCCCAAAGAAACCTGCACGGCCTCCCTGGCTCAGCGCCTCGGCCGCGACGGCCGGGGCCGCCCCCTCCCCCGCCCGCTTTGTTCGCCCACAAGGGCCGCCCCCGCGACGGGGGTTCCGTCCCGTCAGGCCCCGCGCCGCCGAGCGCCCCCCCCCCCCCCCATCACTCCCCAGGACCCGGATGAAGCTGGAGACAATAAAGACGATGCCACGGGGCCGTCCGGCCGCGCAGGCCCCGCCACCGCGGGACGGGATGGGGGGAGCCGGGGTCTGGCACCGCCTCGGGGGAGGGGGTGGTTCCCCCCCAAATCCCCCCCCCCCCGCCTCCGCGACGGTAGCGGCGGCCCCTCCTGCGCACTCCCTCCCGCGCCGCCTCACCTGCGCGCAGAGGAATGGGCCGCGGTCGCGCACGCCGGCTTCGAGGTGCTCTGCCACTGCCTCGTTCCCCGTTCGCTCCCCGGTTCCGCTCCGTGCCCGCCGCCCCTCTCACCTCCCAGCGCCGCAGCCTGCCGGATATGAAGTCACTTCCGCTACCTGTGTGACCTCACAGGCACCGCCCCGTGCTTCCCCGGAAGTGGCGGCGCCAGGCAGGCAGCCCTGCTGGGGAGGCGGCGCGGTGGATACCGGGAGCTGTAGTCCGGCCGGCCGCCGCACGGCATGCCGGGAGCTGTAGTCCCGCCGGGCGGCCATTTCGCGTTGCTGCGCGGGACACGCCGGGAAAGGTAGTTCCGCCGGGGCAGGGCGAGCCTCCATCTTGTGGCGCCGGCTGGCATGGAGGCGGCGCGGGCGGCGGGGAGTCGCCGGAGGTTAATAGAGCTAATAGATTGATCCTGCTTGTAGTGGCACTAGAGCGAGGAGGGCACCGCACCCGCTGTGCAGCTCCGCTTCGCCTTCTCCGGGGAAGGAGAAGGCAGCAGGGAGGGAAGAAGCCTCGGAGAGCGCTGCGGGCTGCCCTGCCGTGCCGTGCCTCGGGGACTCCCGAACCTTTCCCAGCCGCCCTCGGGGGGCACCGGTCTGCACGGGCAAGCCCTTGAGCGCTGGGCTTCACTGGGGGCAAGGAAATAGAGTACCTGACGAGCTGTAGTATCTTCTGTTTACAAGCCAAGTGCTTCTGCACTAGCCTCAGCTTAAAGCTCTAGTAGGAAACAGGACCCAATGAGCACTCTGCTGGGACCCACGTTAAGAGCCTGCACTTCAGCCCTGTTTACAAAACGGGTTTAAAACAAAAGCACTTTTTTAATTCTCTCCTTTGTTTCCCCTCCTCCTTCTCAAAGGCAAGACAGAAATGCCTCTCTCCTTCCAACAGCACCTAGTAAAACACTCAGGTTTTAGCAGTGATCAGAGCCAGGCTGTGCTCCTGGCTGTTTACCCAAGTGTCTGCCTCGGTACAGGCTTTTCCAGTCCTCTGATCTTTACAGTCTCTTAAAAAGCAAAGAAACCAGACCCTGCCAGTTAAAAGCCCTTTGTTCCAGCCAAGCCACTGCTGAATGCAACCTTACTGGCTCTGCAGTCAAAATGCAGTGTTTGCAAACCCACCTCCACACCCACCTGGGCATGGAGATTCGGAAGCTAACCACCACCACGAGCATGAAACCTGCCCCAACAGCAAGCTGGCAACTGAGTGGATGGGGAATGTTTCTGTATGCAGCTACAAAGCCCCTCAGTGTCTGTTGCACAGAAGTGAGGAACCTTGGCTTACCCTGGAACCCATTAATGACTGAAGAGATACCAAAGGTGAGCAGATTTGCTTGGGCTGAAGAAGTGAGCCAGGAAGGTGCAGACCAACTTGCTCAGCAGAGCTCTTCCCATCACACCACCACCTTCTGAGGCTGCAAGGTCTCCTGTGCTGTCACCACACTCTCCTTCCTCCCCTCCCAGGTCTTTCTCCACCAGGCCCTTTCCAGCTGCTCTGCCCCAAGCCTGGAGTGTTCATGGGGTTGTTGTGACCCAAGTGCAGGACCCAGCGCTTGACCTTGGTGAACATCTACCACCCAGTGTTATCAGAAACCAAGAGCTGCTGGGAGCAAGGAATTTTTGGAGGCTAAAGTTGGACTACGTCATGGATACTTTCCACCTGAGAGTTTTTGTGCTGGGACACTATAGAGGATGTAACATCCTCCTCCAGTTTCATCTGCAGCAGTTACAAGAGGCTGAAGCCTGTCCCTGCAGGATGCTGAAGCTGCAGGGGATGGCTAAGTCAATGCTGCTTCTCCAAAGAAAGCACACAGAAGTGTAGCATTTCAGTAATTAATCTTAGCTACAGGGTGGGAGGAAGTTTGAAATGCTTGGAAGAGATGGAGAGGGTGCATCTGGAACATTGCATCCAGTTTTGGGCCCCTCAGTTCAAGCAGGACCTCAAGGAACTGCTTAGAAGTCCAGCACAGAGCCACAAAGCTGCTGAAAGCAGTGGAAGACTTCCTGTGCAGACAGGCTGAGGGAGCTGGGGGCTTGGTGCAGCAGAGCCTGCGGGGTGCCCTCATTCATCTTGATAAAGATGTGAAGGACAGTACTGGAAGGATGGAGCCAGGCTCTGCTCAGGAATGTCCAATGATAGATAAGACAAGGGGTGCAAGTTGGAGCAGAGGAGGTTCTATGGGAACAGAAGGGAAAACTCTTACTGTGAGGGTGAGAGAGTCTGGAGCAGGCTGCCCAGAGACGTTGTGGAGTCTCCTGCGGAGACGTCAAAGACCTTCCTGGATGCATTCCTGTAGCATGCCCTGGGTGACCCTGCCCTGGCAGGGGGATTGACAGTGGATGATCTCTGGAGGTGCCTTCCACCCCCTAGCATTCTGTGAAACCTTCCAAATTAATGTACATCTACCACCTTGAGAGAGAAAACAAACACTGCCAAACAGTGGGTGGTTGCTTTGAAGTTGGGTCCTCTGCTCGGCTGATGAGCTCAGCAGCCTGTTGGAGACAGATGAATGACAAGTGACAGCATGAGTGAGTGGGGGCCCAACCACAGCCTTCTGACTTGGGCAGAAGAGAGCTGAGTGCAGGGCTGCTGCTTACACTTCCTTTCAGGGCCCTAGGAGAGATGCAGAGCACTTTAAGACCATCACTGTAGATGATTTCATACAGCCACCAGCGAGGGGTGTGCAGAGAGCAGCAGCTTCTCTTTGTTACGGAGCAGGAACCAGGCAGTGCCTGGGAAGGTTTTGTGAGGTGGCTGTGTGAGTTAAATCAAATCTGCACCATTAGCTGCTCATTAGCATTTCACCACTCAGCCCAGAAGCCCCAGGGGAACTGCTACCAGCACAGCAGACGGTTTTTGAAGTTACACTGAACTCTTGCAACACCTCCCCTTTTTGGGAGGATGCATCAGCAGAAAACTAGGACAGGGAAGACAAGTTAGCAAGAGGTTGCTTCCACCAAACACCCCACCCCATGTCTGCTAGGTGGATTTGGCCATGTAACTTCAGCAAGATTCAGCCTCCTCCATTGTAAAACCCTTCTTAGCACTGAGGCTTCCTGGCTAGGCAGGAAGCTCAGGCTGAAGGACTGTGCCCTAGTCACAAAACTGTAGTTGGAAAAGACCTTTAAGATGACAGAGTCCAACTGTTCTCCAACTGTACCAAGGCTGGTGCCAAACCATGGCCCTCAGCACCACATCTCTGCCTCTTTGAGAGAGAGGTGGGGATTCAACCACCTCCCTGGGCAGCTTCTTCCAGTCTCCAAAAAAACCTTTCAGAAAAGTTTCTTCTAATATCCAACCCAAACCTCCTCTGGTGCAACTTGAGGCCATTTCCTTGTCCTAATGCTTGTTCCTTGGGAGAAGAGACCAACCCCCACCTCACTCCAACCTTTCAGGGGGTTGTAGAGTGCAACGAGGGGGTTGAGTCAGTCATCAGCAAGTTTGCAGATGACACCAAGTTGGGAACAGATGTTGGTCAGTTAGAGGGTAGAAAGGCTCTGCAGAGGGACCTTGACCGACTGGACAGATGGGCAGAGTCCAATGGGATGGCATTTAATAAGTCTAAGTGCCGGGTGCTGCACTTTGGCCACGGCAACCCCATGCAGAGCTACAGGCTGGGGTCAGAGTGGCTGAGAGCTGCCAAACAGAGAGGGACCTGGGGGTGCTGATTGACAGCTGCCTGAACATGAGCCAGCAGTGTGCCCAGGTGGCCAAGAAGGCCAATGGCATCCTGGCCTGTATTAGGAATAGTGTGGCCAGCAGGAGCAGGGAGGTCATTGTGCCCCTGGACTCTGCATTGGTTAGGCCACACCTTGGGTCCTGTGTCCAGTTCTGGGCCCCTCAGTTTAAGAAGGACATTGAGACACTTGAACGTGTCCAGAGAAGGGCAACAAGGCTGGGGAGAGGCCTTGAGCACAGCCCTGTGAGGAGAGGCTGAGGGAGCTGGGGTTGTTTAGTCTGGAGAAGAGAAGGATCAGAGGCGACCTCATTGCCCTCTACAACTACCTGAAGGGTGGTTGTAGACAGGAGGGGGTTGGTCTCTTCTCCCAGGCAACCAGCACCAGAACAAGGGGACACAGTCTCAAGTTGTGTCAGGGGAGGTTTAGACTCGAGGTGAGGAAAAAGTTCTTCACTGAGCGAGTCATTCGTCATTGGAATGTGCTGCCCAGGGAGGTGGTGGAGTCGCCGTCCCTGGAGGTGTTCAAGGGGAGATTGGACGTGGCACTTGGTGCTATGATCTAGTTGTGAGGTCTGTTGGAACAGGTTGGACTTGATGATCCTTGGGGTCTCTTCCAACCTTAGTTACTGTGATACTGTGAGGCCTCCCTCTCATCCTGCTTTTTCTCCAAGCTGAACCACCCCAGCTCCCTCTGCTGCTCCTCACCAGCCCTGTTCTGCATACCCTTCACCTTCACTGCCATTCTCTGGACCTTCTGCAGCCCCTCAACATCCTTCTTGGAGCGAGGGGCCCAAAACTAAACCCAGTACTCAAGGTGTGGCCTCAGCAGTGTTGAATGCAGGGGAAATTTTTTACCCACATCATCCTGATGTGGCTTGAACTTCAGCTTTGATAACACCATCAAACCTCAGAAAGAAAACTGGCAGCAGAATATACCTAGGGGTGTTTTAACAAGTGACATTTTAATTTGTTTGGAAACAAAAAAGAAGGTTTAGGAAAGAGAAAAGTAAAAGTTATGCAGCAAGCTGCTCAGTCACAGGTGTTAAAACATGCAGATTTTAGAGAGCTAAGAGTTTCAGTGTGGTACCATGAACACAGGAGAGTCAAGAGCTGAGTAGACACAGTGGTTAACATGCCAAACATCTCTACCAAAATGACTGTCACCTAAGCTTTGTTTATTGGTAACTCACTTTTAGTAACCTGAATTCACAAAGAAGCAGTAAAGAACAAAAGAAAAGAACTACAGAGAAACACAGGTTACACATGCAAATTCCTGGTCACATAGCACATGTGCAGGTACATTAAAGAGCACAGTTCTAAGGAGTCTTGACAAAACCAGATCCTAACAACAGCAACAACAAAAGTAAAAAGGGTTTAAAATGCAGGTATGAAAAAAATTACAGGTGAAGAATATAAAGATACTTTTGTTTTGTTTGGGGTGGTTTGTTTTTTTTTTTACATTTCAGGACTCAAAATGCTGCTTTGGAACATTACCAGAGATGGACAACAGCTACAAGATTCAAGTAAAAGCAGGAAGAGCTTGAGGAAATAATACTGGTCAGAGGAGAATGGGCATTTACTTGTCACTAAAAATACAGGGAACAGCTGAATGGGCAAGTCTACCAAGAGCTTTGGGAGGGGGGTGGGAAATCATCACAAAGTTGTAAAGCTGACTAATCTCTAAAGTTTTCCTATCTGCTATAGAACAGCAATGACATTAAAAGAAACTGCAATTCGACACTTAAGAAATTTGCAACTTACATTTAAAGACTTCTTCCAGAAATGAAATGCAATGACAACCTTACACTGGAAATTAAACAGCTGCTAGGCTCAGACTGAAATCTGGAATGTTCTAGATAAAACTCAAAAATACAGAGGGGGGGGAGCTTTTTAGCTTTTATTGAGAATGGAACTGAAAAGACACATTTCTGAAAGCTTGAAAAGCAGGTAAATTCCACTTAAATCAAGTTTGTCTTCCCATGGATGAGCTTTCCACAAGGGTGCAAGGATTTTTAACAGCATGTTGAAGTGTCAAAACAAAAACAACTTGTTGCCATTCTCGCATGAAGAACAAATTTGTGTCGTTAACTTAACTGCTTTATGCCTTTTTCCTTTCTTTTTGCTACAACATTTAAACACGTGAACAGACCTAAAATGCCTACTGTTTTTCACTAAACCCAAAAAGAAGACAGTATTCCCATCTACTACTTGTACTGCTTTTAAAAAAGATTAAACATTAAAAACCAAAGCCACTGCTTTCCTTACAGCTTTCTTTTAAGCTTCTTTCTTTTGCCTGTAGTCTTCTGCCATTTTATCCAGAATTTTCTGTGGAAAGAAAGCAATCAAGGTTTTGGGTAGGTTTCAGGAGTTTCTCACAGCAATAAAAAACACACACACACACACACAAAATATCTAATTGGCAAGTCTAAAAATCTGTGAATATTCACTGACAGGACTGGCACTTCTCCATGTACTGGAGTGGAGCTCCCCTGCAGTGGGCCACTATCCGTTTTGTCACCGAACAGCTCGCTGCCAGCAGAGGCCCAGTGGCAGCCTCTGGGAGCATTACCTGCTCCTGCTGGGAACACCTTGTGGCAGGCTGGTGAGCTACCACAATTCCCTGCCATTTTTTCATGGGCTTGTGACAGCAGCTGTGCCACTTACCTGGGTGAAGCTTGCTACCTAATAAAGGCAGGGTCAACACATCCCCCCACCCCAGAAGGGTTATTTTGGAAGTTTGAGGGATTTGGGATCACTTTGATGTCATTTAGTAGCAATTATCATGATTTATTTACTCCTGTTGCTCTCAAAGTGAAGGAGGCTCCCAGCTGGAGAAGTGCCTTGCCACTGTGACACGGAAGCTGCATTTCCCCCCCCCCCCCCTACTTCCTTCCATCCCCCATCCCCAAGCCACACCAATGCTAAAAGTCATTCCAGAGCAGCTCACTAGTCCTTCATGCCATGGGAAAAAACAAAAAGGCAAAATCAAAATCACATTTCATTTAAGTGATAAAAGCTAGTAAGCTGGGATTATTTCCCCCACCTCCCCTCTTACATCAAGCCTTTAACATCCCATCATCAGGTACCTCAATGGAAAAAAACAACCAAAAGAAACAAAACCAAACCAAAACAACAAAACAACCAAAAGAACAAAAAAAGCTATGGGTGATGGATGAGGTGGGTTTCTCTCACTCTAAGATGGTAGCTGAGTTTCTGTCTGCTCCTTGCTAATGTTTGCTTTGTGATACTGATTTGTATCACCTGCCTTGGAGGGCCCTGGATTTGTTTAGGGTGCCCTACTCGTTACTGCAAGGGAGGAAGCAAACGTTTTGAGCCCGAGCCGTGGAAGCCCCCAGGGTTTGTTTTCAGCTCAGTAAGCAACTGCTGTGACACAGTTGGTGTGAACACTGCATGATTCTTGGAATTTCCTTTAGGATTTGCCTCTCTGGGAGGTGGTACTGAAAAGCAGCTCGCAGTGCGGAAGATAGAGCAGCAGCATTATCATTCATGCCATGCAATCACGGGACACCTAATCCAATCAGGAGTTGTAAAACATGCTCACAAAATCAGAAGTTGCAAATATGGATTTATTTTGTCTTTTTCTTTTTTTGGGGTATCTAAAAACTTGAGCTTAAGCTCTGCTGACTGATTAAAAACCACTCTGAAAGGGAGACCTGGAAGGGATTTGCGTCATCTGTATTTTACTCTGCACCCCTACTGCTAACCCTGGCTTTTACTCCAACTGGAACGGCCTCTAATCCAAATTGACAAGGAAATCCCCTCTTTGAAACCTGTCTCCTGCGTGTTATTTGCACAAGATGAAGTTTTGGAGAGTTAAAAGGAGTTCTAGAAGAAGCCAATTTCCACTGCCTGAAAGGTTGGTTTGGGGTTTTTTTGGCTCCTCAGTCCAGTCTCGTTCAGCTCTGTTCCCCAGGAAAGAATCACGCCATTTAAAATGAACAAGGTTTTTGCCTTACCTTCAACTTTTGATAATGAGGAAGGCTGCTGCAATGGGTCTTTTTTGCAACATCTTCATTTGTGTAGAACAGGGAACACAATTTGCAATAAAACCCTGTTTTGGGTACCACATAATTCACACCTAGAGAAGTAAACACCACAAAATAAACTAAGAGATCTACTCTACAGCATTGCTTTTCAATTGTCATATGTCATTTCAGCTAAAGCTCAAAACGATTCATTCACTTCACATTAACAGCTGCTTTATCTTTCAAACTCCTTGGTTTAAGTTTAGTCAAGCAGGGGCCGAGGAAGAACTAAGTCTGTGCAGGCTTTTGCTTTTCTTCTTTCCACTTTAAAAGCCACCTTCATTAAGCTGAAATGAAGGGTCCGTTTCTATGCCTTCAAAACGAACTAACAATGCTCTGTGATCAATTCCTGAGGCTTCAGTATGACTCTAAGCTCAGTACACTGCCGTGCTTTGTGCTAGGCATTGAATTTGTGCTGCTAGAATATACCTCTTCCAATTGAACTGCTTCTGCCTAAGGAAAGTGTTATGGAGAACTGTATGAAAGTAAAGAGGGAAGAAAAAAAAAACCACAACAAAAAAACAAAAAGAAAGAAAATTCTAGGGGTGAGGGGAGGAGTGAAGAAGGGGAGGAGAGTGGGAAACCCTAAAATGAAAGGTTCAGAGGCAATGCGCTGCCAGAAATCAAAGTCAAATGGAATGAGAAATGCTACTGCGGTGCTCAGAGGCGGGTTTGGGAAGGAACGGAAAGAGCCTTACCAAGAGGAACGTTTGGCTGGTAGGGCCCAATCCGGAACTCATCTGGAATGAGAGCCTTGTCTGCGACATTCTTTGCTTCCTGCTCCTCCTGAGGCTCTGTGCTTTCCTGGGCGTTCTTCTCGGGATCCTGTGGCGCTGTGGCGTCAGAACCTTCAACAGGCTCAACCCTGACGTTCTCCTCGGGCTTGGTGCCGTTTTCCAACGTCTCGCTCTCCTGCTCCGCCTCCTCAATCTTGTCTACCTTGATCTCTGCCAGGCTGTCATCATTTTTGGCAGCAGATTTCAGAGCCAACCCTGCCTTGCGCAGCTTCTGGTGGTCGGAGTCTTCCTCGTCACCAACCTCATCCAGAGTGACGAAGCCTTCCATGCTCCGCGGAAAGCCACCCACATAGCGCTGTGGAGAAAAGGGTTCCCTTCAGTCAGGCTGCTCTGAAATACTTCCTGCAAGCTGGCTGGAGCAGCAGCAAAGAACCATCTTCTACACAAACCTCTTGGAAAAACACTCCAACTCTTCCTTCAGGACCTGCCTCGCTCCTACAAAACGCTACTCAGCCAGCAGGGGTGTAGTTACATGCCAAAAGAGCTTGCTAAGTGGAGTTCCCCAGGGATCAGTGCTGGCTCCAGCCCTGTTCAACATCTTTATCAATGATATTAATGACAGGCATGCAGACAGGCAGAGCATCTGCTTACTATACCAAACTGGGAGGCTTGGCTAAGACACCTGAAGGCTGTGTGGCTTGGCTGTCCATTAAGACTTGGCCAGACTGAGGAGCTAGGCAAGGAGGAACCTAATGAGGCTCAACAAAGGTAAGTGCAGAGCCCTGCACCAGTACAGGTTAGGAGGTGATCTGCTAGACAGCAGCCCCGTGGAGAAAGACCTGAGAGTCCTGGTAGACAACAAGTTCTTTACGGGACAGCAATGTGCCCTTGTGGCCAAGAAGGCCAATGGGATCCTGGGGTGCATTAAGAGGAGTGGGTCCAGCAGATCCAGGGAGGTTCTTCTCCCCTTCTACTCTGCCTTAGTGAGGCCCCACCTGAAAGACTCCACCCAGTTCTGGGCCCCCCAGTTCAAGAGTGACACACATCTACTGGAGAGAGTCCAAATATGATAAAGGGACTGAAGCACTGCCTTATGAGGAAAGGCTGAGAGACCTGGGGCTTTTTAGTCTGAGAAGGAGAAGACTGAGAAGGGATCTAATAAATGTCTATAAATATCTGAGGGGTGGGTGTCAGGAAGGAAAGGACAGCCTCTGCTCACTTGTACCCTGTGACAGGACAAGGGGCAGCTCCCTCCTGCCTAGGGACACAGTGGCCCCAGGCACAGACTTGCAGTCCCAGTTATTCCATGCAGAGCATCCTGGGGTGAGCCAGGTTCCCTTGTCCTGCAGGCAGATGGTCCCTCCTAGGACTAAAGGTCTCAGACCCTTGGAAAGTTCCCAGGAAGCACACATCCCTGCTGCCTCCCCTGAGAGCAGCACCCTGCACTACCACCTCCTCTTCACTGTGTTTGCCACACCACAGCAGCATGGGTTGAGGAGCAAGAACAATTCATAAACCCCTTCCCGTAAGGTGGAAGCAAGAAGGCCATAAATCTCAGTGGTCTTGCACAATTACAGGAGAGGGGATGGTTATGAGCCTGCAAAAATGAGCTTTAAATCACCTTCCCTCACCAACACCCTGCGCTGGGTGCTCTGAAGTTGGCCAGCAAAGCCTTTGTGGCTCCTTTCTGCCATGGTGTGAGCGGACCACAGTGCTCATCACCTGCAGACCTCTGTTGTACCTTGGCACCCACATTCTTAAAGCCCACATTGGGGCTTTTAAGTCTGAAGACTGAGAGGGGATCTAATCAATGTCTATCAATATCAGAGGGCTGGGGGTCAGGAAGGAAGGGACAGCCTCCGGTCTTGTGCCCTGTGATAGGACAAGGAGCAATAGATGGAGACTACAGCACAGGAAGTTCCAACTCAACATGAGGAAGAACTTCTTTAAGTAAGGGTCACAGAGCACTGGCACAGGCTGGCCAGAGAGGTTATGGAGTCATCTTCTCTGGAGTCTTTCCAGCCCTGTCTGGATGTGTTCCTGTGTGACCTGCCCTGGATTCTATGGTCCTGATCTGGCAGGGGGGTTGGACTCGAGGATCTCCAGAGATCCCTTCCAATCCCTTACATCCTGTGAGCCTGTGACCCACTCACCCAGAATCAATTTTAGAATAAGGATTTTTTTTTTCCCCCATGAACATCTGACCTTCAGTTTGCACATTTCAGGCTGTTTTTACTCTATTCCTACTTCAAAACTCCTTCTAACCTGAGTATTTTAAGTGGAAGTCATTCTGGAACCCACAAGTTTTGTTTTCATCTGAGAGAGCCCTACAAAATCCTCACCTTCATGCCTGAATGAAAGAACCCTACCAGCACAATTTTGTGCCCACTAATAGTATGAAAGTTCATTAAAAAAAAAAAAAGTAATTAAGAGCTCTTCTTTCAAGTAGTGGAAAGCTTGGAGCTTCCACATTAAAAGAAACAAAACACCAAAGAAAACCAAAGCCAACCAAACAAATCCACACCAAAACCTAACAAAGAAACCGAACATCCCCCCCAAAAAAACAGCCCCCAAACCTGGGAGGTCTTTTAAAACTCAGCCTTGTCAGAAGACAGCAAATTTGCCTGAATCCTGAGTTTTTGGAAGCACTCCTGCTGATGGAAGCATCAGCAATCCACACACTTCACAGCAATCATGAGCAGCACTGAAACAACATCAGCTTTAAAGGTCTTCAAGGGAGCAAGTTTGGGATCTGAGGCAGAAACTCCCCTGCTGTGTGTTAGCACTCTAAATCCCAACACCATTTAATGGGCTTCCAGGCAGAAGGATACCCCCAAACTGAAACCCCTGCACAGCTACACAAGGAACATGCCTCACTTTGTGCAAAACAGGATTCCAAGTCAATAAAGTTACTAAACTCTGCTTGCTACTCCCTATCAGGCAGCAGCTGGTAGGACAAGGCATGATGAGCATGGGATCATCAGGGGAGCACAAGGAAACTCACACAGCAAGGAGGCTGTGACTGGAGACACCTTCAAACTTTTTTTTCCGCCAACTGGCAATGGGCCTTGGCTAACCTAAAGTGGACTCAGCTACCTTTCCAGCTAAGCATGAAGTGGAGATGTACAGACAATTCTGTCCAAGTCTAGATTAACCTCAAGTCCCAAATAAGTAATTTTGGGGATTTCGTTGTCCTGCAGTGTACTCATAGGAAGCCACTACAGGCAGTCATGAAAGACTGCTCAGCTCCTGGCTGCTTAGAATGAGGCAGAAAAGGGGTGAGAGGCAAGAGAAACTCCTGGGTGGCACCCCTCAAGATAATTCCTGGCAAGACAGAATTTGACAGTTTGTCAAATCAGCGATTTCTAACCATTTTCCTTAGGAAGCTGCATCCCATGGGACCTTCCCTTCCCTCCCAGGAGCTGTAACACCCATTTCTCTTCGGAGGCGTGCCATGCGCACGCTTTAAAGACCTCCAGGAAAGATCTGAAGCAGAATGTCTGCGGTGGGCTAAGCCAGGCAGGGTTTGCACACCCAGGCCCTCACAATTACCTTCTTCAGCTTCTTCTTTGCTGCTGGACTGGCTGCAGCATTCCCCTCGGTTTTGACGGCGACGTCCTCAGCCGCGTCCTTCTTTTCCTCTGCGGTCACATCCGTTAAGTTGGCGACATCTGCATCGTCCCCTGCCGAGCTGCCGCTTTCTAGCAGTGCCGCTGCTTCCTCCTCATCCACAAGCAGCTCATCTTCGGACTCCAGGAGTAAACTGGGCTCATCTTGCTCTGTCTGTTCATTAGTTTTAGTGCCCGATGGCTCAGCAGCATCCTCTGGCTTCTCCTCTTTTACTTTGTCTTCTGCATTGCCACTTTCAGGTTTCTGAGGAGCATCTGTTTTAGACTTCTTATCGCTTGGAGAATCTTTGTTGTCTGGAGAGTATGTTCTCTTCCTGTGAAGAACAAAGAACACTTGCATGTGAGCCTGAGGACCTGAGGAGAGCCCACAAATGATTAGAACAAGGCAGGTTCTATTTTTCTAGACAAGCTTGATAAAAGATTGTGTGAAGGTGGAGGGGAACATGAAGGATTCCATTCCTTGAACATGAAAAGGTTACTTCAAGGAGGAACTGTCCTTGCAGGGCAGGACAACTGCTCATGAGTTTAAATGGCAGGAAGGGAAGGCTAATTCAGGACTGGAAAAGATTTCCTGAGGAGGATGTGAGCTCTCCAGCCTCAGAGGAAGAGGGTAGGCAGGACATTAGAAAGTTAATCTCAGGGCACAACAAACAATAATCTGATCTCAGAACTTGCCTGGCTGCCTTCTGCATCATTTGTATACTCTGAGTGAGCTATTTTCACCTTTCTTTGCAACAACTTGATGCTTTACTAATAGGAAATTACCTGGTTTTATCCTTTTTCAGCAATTCAACTCCTTTGTTTGGAATCTAAAACCAAAAGGAAAGGATTCGTAAGTCCCAGCAGAGCATTACTTATCCAAGTGTTGCGGCATTAACTCGGAGCAGGCAGCACCACCTAGCCAAGCACTTCCAGTTAACGCTCCTTCACAGGTTCTCTTTGACCATGCCCACCCACCAAGCAGTAAATAAACCCTGCCAGCCTAGAAATCTCATGTCTTTACTCACAGTAATTACCACTTACTCAATACAAGTGGGATATCCTGCTCCAGAGAATGCACACACAACTCCTCTGGTTCATGAGCTGCTACAATGTGGTGCAGCCAATGGCACAGATCACTTTTCATCTACCTTTCTTCTCCATGCCACCAGCAGTGGGGCTACATGGAAAGCTTTAAGCAGACTCACATCACTTGTTTAGGAGTTACTGAACAGGAAACTCCACTTGGATGGCAGTAACATGGAAACAACTATTCAATGCATTGGTGAAGTATTCAGGTTTGCCCAAAGTGCTCATTTTTGGGGCATGATCATATGCAACAGTAAGATTTCTTCATACTCCACCATAGAAAGCTGCTCTTTTTACAGACAGCTTGACAGTTCAGCTTTCTTCTACTTTTCTACCCAGGGTCCTAAGCCTGCTGGAACAAGGCTTAGAGTATCAACGGGGTGTTAATGTCAAAAAAGCAAAGTTATCAGCCACCCCTTCTCTCCTAGGTTACACTCTAAGTGCTAACACAACTGCTTCTTAAAAATTGGATCATAAAACAATCTGTCTGGGTTGTTGGGGTTGTGTGCATCACAGGGATCAAAACACCTTCTGGTACTGAAGAAAGGTTTTAGATGACATCCAGTGCAGGAAACTTATTCTTTTGTGATAGCCATAGTTTAAAGGGAGTCCCTAATCTATGTTGTCATTTTGCTGTACACAAGAGGACATGTACCACAAAATGGACAAACTGAGCAGAAGCTGTGAACAGCCAAGAACTGATGTATGAGGAGATGGTTTTGCCACCCAGCTTTACCATTTTCAGAGAGAGCAAGAAAAGCAGAACCCACCATACAACACATCCTAAATAGAGAAGTGTTCAATAAAATCTACACCTGAATACTAGTAGCTGTTTGGGAGCTTGCTTTAACAGAAAGAAAAATCCTTCTCCCTTGTTCTAGGCCTGACACCACTGCACTTTAATAGCCAAAAGGTACTAAAGCAAATCCATTCTACAAGCAGCTCTGAATCCTCACAGTCTGTGACACCTGTCTTGTACTTCACAGAATCATCAGGGTTGAAGATGTATTATCATTTTCAGTGCTTAACCTCCACATTCATCTGCTGGTCTTGCACCAGCCTTTTTCTTTGGCAGGGAAAACAGCCCCTCCACATCTTAGAATCATGGAACTGTCAGTGTTGGAAGGGACCTCAAGGATCATCCAGTTCCAACCCCCCTGCCATGGGCAGGGATACCTCACACTACAGCAGGTTGCTCACAGCCACATCCAGCCTGGCTGCAAAAACGTCCAGGGATGAGGCTTCCACCACCTCCCCAGGCAACCTGTTCCAGTCTCTCTCCACCCTTATGGGGAAGAACTTCTTTCTGATGTCTAATCTTAATCTACCCTCTTCTAGCTTGGATCCATCCCTCCTGGTCCTATCACTACCTGACACCCTAAAAAGTCCCTCCCCAGCTTTTTTATAGCCTCCTTCAGATATTGGAAGGCCACAATAAGGTCTCCCCAGAGCCTCCTCTTCTCCAGACTGAACCACCCCAACTCTCTCAGCATGTCCTCATAGGAGAGGTGTTCCAGCCCTCTGATCACCCTTGTGGTCCCTTCATACCTTCAACTACCATTAAACACCTAAACCCACTACTTACCCTTAAGACCAGTTTCTTGTATTTTTCAGATAAATCCACTTTCACACATCTGCCTTGGAACCAAAGTGCTTTGTTAGCACAATGCTCAACCATAGCTAAAGCATCTTCTCTGGTCTCCATCTCAATGAAAGCCTGAAAAGGTTGAAACAGACATTAAAAATGCCTGGGAAACACACACCACTTCTGCAGGCAAAGCTATTTGAAACACTTCCAAGTACCGAGTCAGAATGGTGAGATTCAGCTATGACTGTCCTCTCTAAACTAGCTCTAAATACCCTGAGCTTTTCAACCCAGTAAGATCTGTCCCACAGCAAGTTCTGGAAGTAAAAAAACAGGCATTTAAATAATGTGGGGGGGAAAAATGCCCATGAAGTAAAATGATTCCAAATTTGGTGCTCAACACTATCTGGGAACTCCAGGAAAGCCAAGAAACTACCTCTGTATTTTATCTGTATGCTTGAAACAGAAAAGCAGCAGCTGCTGGTTGACAAGTCCTGCTTTGGGAGGTGATCCTCCATGGCACAAGCTTGTGACAAAGTTTGCTGAACACACTTCTAAAGCACACTTGTGGCCAAAGTATCATTAGCAGAGAGAAAAAGCTGTTTCTGCATCTAAAAGACAGCAGGAGGCTTCAATTTTCCAATGAAACGACATCAGGGAGAACTTCCTAGGGGTCACAGGATAGATTCTAGCAATGTTTCACTCCACAAATGTGGCATTAGGGGATTCAGACACTCATCTCTGAAAAAGCACTGGGATTTCCCATTTAACTCAAGGGAGGAACAAACTGGGACAGCAAAGCTCGAAAATAAGCAGAGCTGAATACTTTAAACTCCTATTTATAGAAATCCTGTATGTGTACATCCAAAGCATTTACAGGCAAGGCACTAACTTCAAACTTGAGTCACAGAGCCACTGTAGGACTGCTTTTAAAGAATGGGAAGTAAAGGTTAAGTGACAGAAACATGTAAGAGTGAAATATAGTTGTTACTGTTTCATAGGTAATGGGCTTTCAGCCTTAGAACAAAGTTGCAAGGCTCTTAGAAACCTTCATAACAAAGTTTAAACCTCAAGGCCAAGTTCATCTTCCTCAGAGCAGCTCACACAACAGGAACATGTCCCAGTAAGCTTTGTGCTAAATGGTCACCTACATGTCTCCAGTCAGTCCATACCCATGCTAGAGCAGCATGCCTACACAGGCACCAGTTAAAGGCACAGCATCTCTTCACAGGACAGCCCAACCTCTGCTCAGTTACCTGGCTTTTCATCCTCATGAGAATGTAGTTCTTGATTTTTCCATAGGGTTCAGCCAGTTTGAGCACTGCGTTGTCAGAGTAACCCGAGTGAGGCAAGTTGCTCAGGTGAATCACACGACCAAGCTCTGGTTTGGGAGGCTCATTCTTCTGGTCAGGCTTACCCTCAGGCTTCTACAATGAAAAGGGAATGAAGCTTTTTAAAGCACACATTACATAAAACATACATTGATTTACAGAATAGTTTGGAAGGGAACTTAATTATCACCTAGTTCCAACCACCCTGCCATGGGCAGGGACACCTCCTACAGGCCTCAAGGCCTCATCCAACCTGGCCTTGAACGCCTCCAGGGAGGGGACATTCATGACCTCCCTGGGCAACCTGTTCCAGTGTCTCACCACTCTCACTCTTTCTTCTTAATCACCAGTCTCAATCTGCCCTCTTCTAAATCAAAGCCATTGTCCCCCTGTCACTACAAGCTCTCGCAGAAAGCCCCCCCCCAGCTCTCCTGTAGCTCCTTCATGAACTGGAACACTGCTCTAAGGTCTCCCTAGAAGTCTCTTCTCCACACTGAACAGCCCCAACTCTCAGCCTATCCTCATAGGAGAGATGATTAAGATGATACAGGTGAGAAGTACATGAAGAATAACTCAAATACAACAGCCTCATACCACTGACTGCCCCAGAGAAAATAAGGCAAGGTTAAGAGCAGCAGTACAGTTTTACCTTTATTCTCTTGTACTTCTGTGACAAGTGGACTCTGACTGGTTTACCAAACACCAGGGCAGGTGTCGTCGAGTAGTATTCGACTGCAGCCTGGGCATCTTCAGTGGTTGACATCTCAATAAATGCCTGAATTAATACAGAAAGAAATTAAACACTTCTCCTCCAAGAAGCAGGAGTTCTGTTTAAAAATCTTCCCTGCTGTCCTGTAAAAACAGCTGCATCAAACAGGAAAATTACCTTTTGGTTAGGACATTAACTGACCTGGCAGAACTTGGCATGAATTCTGCAGGCTTTATTTAGGTGCACAAACAGAACCATTTGTTTACATTCTACCTAGATTTGGCTTCAGAACATTCAATTACTTCCTGCTTTTTTCTTTTCTGTGATACTGGGTTTTTTCCACACTCAAACCCATGACTCTCTATCACACAGACCAAGAGCAGAATTTACCCTCTCAGTGTGTTTCAGAGAACGCTGAACTAAAGGACTTTATCTCACCTCATTGATCTTGTTCAGAATCAGGTGATTTGTAATGATCCCAAATGGTTCAACAAGCTGAAGCAGCTGGTATCTTAAGTTCTTTCCCCTCTGGAAATCCATGATGTGAACAACTCTGCTTGTCTCCTGTTGAAGGTAAAGCATGCACACACAATATTTAAAGACAATGTGCATCAACTAACCTTAAAAACAAAGTCTGTCAAGGCTCTGCTCTACTTGTACCATTATTTTCTTTTTCAGCTTTTAACCCTTCAGTAGTAACCAAACCAAGATGCATAAAGGCATGGAACCTCCAGACACTTCCAGAGGAAGGTGTCTGCCAAAGGTGCCTGAATGTTCATTTCTCACAGCTTCGTCAGGTGAGGATGTTTTAACAGGGCCTGTACTTTGGAGAACAGTTAAAATCATGGAATCATTACAGTTGGAATAGACCTTTAAGATCAAGTCCAACCATTAACCCAGAACTACAGAGTCCAACACTAAACCATGGCCTTCAGCACTACATTCAAGTGGCTTTTTCATCACTCCAGGAACAGGGATTCCACCACTGCTGTGGGCTGCCTGTTCCAGGCCTTGGCAATCCATTCAGTGATGGAATTGTTCCTCATGTTCAACCTAAACCTCCCCAGTGAAACTTGAGGTCATTTGCTCCTGTCCTATCACTTGTGACTTGGAAGATGAGACCTACTCCCATGGCTTTGCAGAGCTGTTCCCTCAGCTGCTTTTCACCAGCCCTGTTTTTCAGACCCTTCCCCAGCTTGCTTGCCCTTCTCTGGACAGGCTGCAGCCCCTCAATGTCCTTCTTGGAGTGAGGTGCCCAAAACTGAACCAAGTATTTGGTGTGTGGCCTCACCAGTGCCCTACAGGAGGTGGGAGGGATGTTCCCTGCCCTGCTCCTTCTGGCCATACTATTCCTGATACAGGCTAGAATGCTGCTGGCCTCCTTGGTCAGCTGGGCAAGAAGGCAGCATTACTTCAGTAATTACTTTAAAGCTTTAATATTTCCACACACACACAAAAATTCAATATCTTGAGTTTAAAACAATCCATTCATTCAAAAGAAATCCTACGAAAGCAACCAAAATTAAATCACAAAATTGTGGAGTTCAGAAAAAAACACCCTCCACCCAACAATAAATTTTTAATACTAACCACTCTGCCCTTCTGCATGTGTCTGGGTCCTTGCATATTTCCATTTCCAGCTCCTTTGAGAAATTAAAAGAACGAACAAGCTTAGTTCAGCCTGCAAGACTGGCATTAACATGTCTCTTCACAAGTCCTTAAAGAGATCCAAGTCATTTGTGTTACTCAACCACAATGACATCAAGTTTTAAACCCCAATTATTTCATTAGGGTCAGAAAAGGCTGTTAACTTGTTTGGTTTAGAGCTCTGGTAACTTGAGGTGGTCCTTCCTGATCACTCTGTGCAGGTTAACACTGGAGAAAGAGCTGCATGTACTGAGTGCAGAAGTAACAGAAAATCAGTAAGATTTGCCACAACAAAACCACCTCTGCACAGGCAAGATGTGAAGCCTCTTTAAAGAGACTCCTTTTAAAATGGATGTTTTAGGTGTAGAAAGATTCCATAGCTTTGGTGGTTGAGGCCCTATGCCTGGAGGTGTTTAAGACCAAGCCGGATGAGGCTCTGGTCAGCCTGATCTAGTGTGGGGTGTCCCTGCCCATGGCAGGGGGGTTGGAACTAGATGATCCTTCTGGTCCCTTCCAACCCTGACTGATACTATGAGCTTTGGTTCTAAACCAACACCATAATGCCCATTTTACTATGAAACACCCAAGAAAAAGCCTTTCAGATAGCTTGGCTCAAAGTTATGTTTGAGAGGTTTGGCAAAGCATTATTTTAACAAAATGAAGGCACCTAAGACCTAAGAATTCCTTTACAGCATCTGAAATACTTGCACTCTGTCAGGACTTGAGTAAATTAAGCAGTTTGGCTCTTTTAGTTACTCAAATGATTTAAAACATAGGGAAAATTCAGGCAAGAAACTAATTCTTAAGTCTGCCTTCTTGTAAGGAAAGGCTTGCACCAACTACCTTTGCCTTTCTCAGTTGCCATTCAAATCTATTCGCCAAATTAATCTGAACTTAAGGGGAGGGGGAGAATTACTTAAAAGGCTGAATTACTGCAAGTTTCACCAGAAAATCTCCACCAAGAGGTAGGTAACCAAAAAGAGCGATGCAAAGAACTTCCAGACAAGAAAAAGTACAAGTCCAAACAACATGGCTAATCAAACTGTTCAAAACCCCAGCTATAATCACATAGCTGGTAGCCAAGAGATGGTAGAAAGGGGAAAGTGTGGGAGATCTGAGTCTTTGGGCAGGGAGGGACTGAAAAGTGTTTTGTTCTGGTGAAGTACTGATAACAAAACAGACAAAGAAAAGAAAAAAAAAAATCAAGAACCTAAGTCTTGTAAAAGTAGGGGCTTGTTGGTATTACCTCTTGGCCCAACAGGAGGTCCTCCAAGGTGAAATGGAGGTGGTGGTGGTCCCAGAATTCCCGGTGCAGGGTTTGTGGACTGCTGCAACATAAAGGGATCACCCCTAGAAAGAGGGGATAAAAAAAAGAAATCTTATTTAAAAAAACCCAAACATGCAAAATCTGTGAGGCTTTCATTCTGAAACAGACTCCAATCTCTGCAGAGCATCTAAGGAGAAGTCAGCTTCAGCTCCTTTTACTGCTGCTCTTCATTAGCAACACACAAAGGGAGGTATCTGTCTGAAGGAAGGGTGCTGTTTCACATGAAATGTTAACAACATCTTCCACTTCAAGTCAAGAATTATAAATACTTAAAAATTCATTACTACTTACATTCCATGTCCTGAATCACTGTCAGGATTCCATTCTGGGTATCTTAAAAGAAGCAACAATAAAAAAAAAAAGGTAAGAGAAAGTCTGCTCCAGCTGTGTTACAATTTCCATACAAGCAGCAATGCCCTTCTGTGCTACCACAAACATATGGTAACAGTGCCCACTGCAGGAGAAACAAGGAGAATCTATCAACCATCAGCATGCCTCATGACAGGCTGCCTACAGAACAGGGCTGTCAGTTTACAACACAAACTGCACCTTTGGTTTACAACAAATATTTACAAGCTGGGCTAAGGGACTCCTGAAAACTGGCAATGAACTCTCACGTGGGACCAACAAGTCGAGGGAGGTCTTCCTCCAGTTCCACTCTGCCCCAGTGAGCCTACAGCTGGAACACTGGGTGCAGTTGTGGTTTCCCCAGTTCAAGAGAGATAGAGAGCTACTGGAGAGTCCAACAGAGGCTACAAAAATGCCAAGTGGACAGAAACCTCTCTGGGAGGAAGAAAGGCTGAGAGCCATGGGGCTGTTGAGCCTGGAGAAGTGCAGCCCCAGAGGGCATCTGAGCAACGCTCAGTAAGAGATAAAGGGTAGGGGACATCATAAGGATGTGGATTTCAGTGGTGCTCAGTGACAGGACAAGGGACACAAACTGGAAGCCAGGAGGTTCCAACTGAATAGGAGAAAATTCTTTGGTGTGAGGGTGCTGGAGCCCTGAACAGGCTGCCCAGAGAGGTTGTGGAGTCTCCTTGTGTGGAGAGCTTCCAACCCCTCCCGGCCATTGTACTCCTGGGGCAAGCTGCTGTGGGTGCCCTGCTTTAGCAGGGGGGTTGGACTGGATGATCTCCAGAGGCCCCTTCCAACCCCACCATGCTGGGATTCTGCAGTTGTTAAGATCCAACTCTTTAAAATGCTGCATATAGATCAGTAGGATTCAGAAGTCATTCAGTGCCATCCCTTTTGTCCTGAACATGCTCTTTTAAGTTGCTTTTACTCCCTGCAAGGCACTGCACGTTCTCTAAACCTGCTTTGTGCCCCGTGATTGACCACTCTTTAGCTGTCCATGCCCTCCTGCCCCAGGAATGAGTAGAGTTGTTTAAATTCATACATTTCAAGCAGCAGCTGACAGCGTCGGCTGTGAGTCGCTCCATTGATATGGTGGTTCCACTCCTGCAGCAAAGTAAACAGTTCCAGATTAGCAGCCACACTTGACAAGCCCCTGGGAGCACAATCCTGCTGTACAGCGCAGTATCTGCTCTTCTAAGCTGAAGTATGGAAGATACATGGATAACAAAATCCCCCTTTCTGTAGCGCTTTAAAGAGACCCTGAAATTGGACCTACCTCTCAACTCCTAACCTGGGTGAAAAGGTGGCTGGTGAAAAAATATCTGCTGCAATCTAAGGGTAGGATCCTGCCTCAGAGGCACAAAGCTCACCCAGGGAGAGCTGCTACAGCACATGGGGCGTATCGCTGCCATTCCAACCTCTCCCACTGCATGCTGAGGTGAGGGTTTTTTTTGTCCTCTGTCATTTGAGAATTTCCTCCACTCTCTCTGCTTCTTTCCTCAGGCTTTTACACATTAATTTCAACTAAACACTTGAGTTTTAGAACCATAAAGCAGCCAAGAAATCGCTAGGAATACAGAAAGGAAAGACTAAAAGAAACCAAAGTATGTAGCCAGGGCAAACTACAAGTAGACAGGTGAAACAAAAACATAGCAGGATTCCAGGTGAATAATCAAGGGGGGAAAAAAAGATCTAAATTACAGGGTACAATGGAGGAATAATGGAATTAAACCACATCAGGCACCTGCTTCTGCTGCAGCACCTGCTTCTGGCACCTCCTTCTGGTTCCTAGAAAGGAATGAGGGCTTCCCACTGTTCCTCTGCAGACTGTTTTGATTATGGAGTCATTTCTTTCACGAGAGAAGGCACAGGGACTCCTCCTGCATCACACTGCCTGCTCTCCATATCCAGACAGCACTAGGCTGTGCTATATTCACCTGAATAAAGTGACAGAACTTTGCAAGTTCCACTGCTGCAGGTCTGTGAGCCACTCTGCTGCTGCTCAGTTAGCAAAGGGACCAGCAGAGACAGATGGGGTCAGTTAACTTCAGGCTCACAAAGAAATGAAGGGGACAGCAACAAAGTTGGGGTTTTTTTTTTGGGGGGGGGAGGCAGTTTAACAGCTGCAGATTCTCTCAACACCTACATTTCCATGTGAGCACCTGTGTTTCACTGCCTAATTCTTTTACATGCCTCTTCTTACATAGTTATTTCTGCTCAGCACTTATAAATCATTTGTTTCCCCTGATGACTCACCTTTACTGATTTTCAGTCTCCACCACACTACAGCCACCCTCTTGGATGCAAGATGCCCACCCCTGAGTCTTACTCTAGTGTTTCCATATGCTAACCATCTACCTCACACTGTCCACAAAGGAAAGAACGCTGGATTGGAAGCCTCCCATACAGTAATGTTGTTGAGCTGCACTACTCCATGATGCACAACAGAATGTGGAGCAAGACAGACACTTCATTTGTTTTATAGATATGTAAAATGACAGCTCCACCTTTTCTTGTTAACTGCACAAGATGAAAGGTTCTGCAACTGTAAAGTAATAAATATGCTGGCAACTAGGATGAAAAATTCACCAAACTCCCACAAGTAAACCTGCCCACAAAACATTCCATACTTTGGCTTTAAGTTTCTTCAGTTTAATATTTATTTAGTCCTACACTACAGGAAAATCTTTTAAACACTAAAACCCCTCCACATTTGGGTGCATAATCTGTAAAGCCCCAGTGGGCTGGTTCTGCTAGACATAACATGCTTTGAAGCTGTTCTAACACACCAATTTAATACTTTTATGAACTGAAGTGGAAGTTATCTGCAACTAGAGGCAAAGCTTGGGAGATTTAGCTCTCATTATACTTCAAATACTTTTCAATGGGCAAAAAAAGGGAGATCTGACATAAAAAAAAATTCCTATGTTCTCTTTCCCCAGGGGAGGTTCTCAGAACAATAGCTCACCCAGACTATTCATTTTTCACTCAATACAATTCTTAACCTGGACTTCACTCCCTACCCTTATCCAGCCTGAGGCATCACTCCTCTGAGGTCTAAGGGCACTGGGTATTGACAGACGCTAATTAGTACGAATGCTCAAAGTCAAGGTGGAGCAAATCTGAAGTGAGTTCTTTAAATCCTGAAGATTACCTTTTGCCTTAATGCTGTGAGCAAGAGGACGAGCTGTTCTTGAGAAAAATCAGGCCAAACCTAAGCACCTAATTTTAGACAGCCCTCTTATCGGGGACAGGGCCACAATTTCCTTTGAGATCTATTACCATTTCCACTGCTTAACCTCCACATTCATCTGCTGGTCTTGCACCAGCCTTTTTCTTTGGCAGGGAAAACAGCCCCTCCACATCTTAGAATTGTCAGGGTTGGAAGGGACCTCAAGGATCAGCCAGTTCCAAGCCCTGTGCTGCCATGGGCAGAGACATCTCACACTAGATCAGGTTGCTCAGAGCCCCATCCAGCCTGGCCTTCAAAACCTCCAGGGATGAGGCTTCCACCACCTCCCTGGGCAACCTGTGCCAGTGTCTCACCACCATCATGGTGAAGAACTTCCTCCTAACATCCAATCTGAATCTACCCACTTTATTTTAACTCTACTCCCCTTAGTTCTATCGCTATCAAAGACCCTAAGAAGTCCCTCACCAGCTTTCTTGTAGCCCTCTTCAGATACTGGAAGGCCACACCTCATTCCTTGACAAAGGGAACTGGATTGACAAAATGCCTCAAGATGCTGGGGCACAATTTACTCCCCAGTTAGAAAGAAAACAAACTGGCTCTTACAACATAGGCACAAATTAAAGATGAAATTAAGAACACTGCTAAAAGAAAAAAAACCCAAACCAGATGACTGCTCTGCCATCTTAAGTGATACAAAGGGTATTTAACCCCTTGCTGGGGCTGGAAATACACATTGTTTTATCTTGGGTTTTAAAAAAAATCCTCTATGTTTTTTTTATGTGGTGGGCAAAATGAGATTCTGATATTGCAGCATGAAGTCTGCATTGTCCCAGCAAAGAACAGCCTTCCCTTTCTGCTTTCCAGAAATCTTGGTTCAGATCAGACTACTTTACAGGTTCTACTCAATTCTCTTTTGTGGAAGACACAAAATAAGAGCTTCTGGAATTGTTAGGTATGCAAAGCAGAGGAAAAAAGGAGAGAAGAGAGAAAAATTCTGGTGGTGATATGACTTCTGTAATTAGAAACAAAGCCCAAACTTGGGTTGTAAGAAACAGATGCTCCAATCTCCATTATTTTATGGTGTGCCAGCAGTTTAAGTCAAAGTATATTCCTAAAACCCAGATGATTTTACATGTTACAGAAGAAGTCAGCTCCTTAAGTTATGCTGTCAAAAGAATTTGGTATTTCTCATACCTGGAAAGCTATTTCATGTTGGATATCCTTTTGATAGATCTTCATAGCAGAGCAAACTAAGAACCAACAAGGATTTAAAACAAAGTGCTAAAAAGAACCCTACTTACAGGATTTACTGGTTGCCATCTTCAAGGGCCTCAGAAGTTTATGCTTTCAAGCTAACCAAGTGAAGTCCTTTTACAGAACTGAGCATGGCATCTAAACTGTTAACACTGAAAACCTTTTGTGAACACAAATGGCAAAATATAGGAGAGAAGAAACCCGGATTACTGTGAATTTATATGTAATAAAAGTCATTAAAGCAGCACAAGTTCCCAAACTGTCGGATCAGCTGGAGTCATACAGCGGGTGCTCTACAACTGGTCTGATCATTTCCTCGCAGGGACAGAACAATTCCCGTGTTTCAAAAAGATTAGATGCAGAGAAGCAGCACTTTGTGAGAGGTAACTGTAAAGAAATGGTTAGTAACAGCAATTCCACATTGTATCAATTTCACAGTAATAAGCATGTATTATATTTTCAATTGAAGGCCTTCAAGCTAATTAGCCACTAATTGTGACAAGAGGGGCACTGCATTAGCCAATTAGCCAATTAAATTGCCTAGTGGACTGAAAATCAGCAAGATGAGTACCATTGGAAAAGCTGCAAGTGAGAAGGCTCTGAAAATACCATCTGAATAAACAGGCTGTGTTGAGCAACCTGCTACCTTGGCAGAGAGTTGAGCTACTGGTGAATAAACTAAGAGGGAAGGCTCAGCATAACCGAATCTCCCCGAAGATCCACTCTAGTGGCCAGGCAAGTGAAGAACACTACTAGGAACACAGAGCAGCGGGATACTGCAGCAGCAGACTGATTGCTGGGAGAGTCTACAGGGAGAGATGCAACATGGGACAATAAAAAGTGAGTCTGAAGTGTCTAAGAAAGTTGTGAAAAAGGAGAAAAATGACGACAAATTTCAGCCACAGTATGAGATAGATTGTTAAAGTGAAATTAAAAAGGCAAGAATGAGCTAATCTAAAATGGGGGGGGGGGATTGGTGTTGTGTTTTGTTTTTTTTTGTTCACTTTTGCAAATGAGTTCCAGGGCTCTACATTAACTCTTTCCCTCTGGACAGGGAAAAAGCAGAACTGTGCAAGAACGCATCGTAGCTACATATAAATCAGCAATCAAGACAGATGTGGAGGAGAGCTGAAACTGGCTTCCTGAACAGCACAGCAGATACGCTGCAAAAACCCACCAAACCAACCAAAAACCAAAACACCCCACCCCAAAACTGCTTGAATGCCAGATGTCTGTGGTTAAGAGAACATGTAGATGTAAAATATAAATAAGATATCCCAGCAGATGATAGCTTGTTTGACTTGGAAGTTAAGCAATCTGGGCAAACAAAACACATTAATGTAAAGCCCTGGTTTACAGCGTTAACAATTACCTTGTAAATAAACCAAGTGCCTTTTTTTTTTTTTCTCCACTCTCCAACCAACTTTCAGATCATTTCAAAAGCAACCAGGCTCATAGAAATAATTAAAGAAATAGGTAAAAACAGAACAGATACTACAACGTAAAGGAAAATAGAAGTATCTGGTGCGTAACTCACCTTATTAGAATGAACTGGCATATCACATATAGAGCACAGATGGGGATAACCCTTCGGTAAGAATCCATGGAAGTCTTCAATATTGCTATTTGGAGGAGCACCTCTCTTTTTCTCAAAGAGAGATCTCTCAGGACCAGGACCACGACCCATTCTGTCATACTCACTGTCAAATTTATGATAGTTATGCGAAGTCTCACCATAGAAAGATTCGTCCCTACACCTTTCTCCATCTCTTAATCTGTCATCTTCATAATCCATTCTGTCATAATAACCAGATTCTTGAGAACGACTTCCATGGTCATAGTCAACCACTGGGTTGAGACTAGGACCACGATCATCAAAGCTATCTCTTCTAAAATGCCTTTTTTCTTCCCAATCATCCCTAGGTACTCTGTACGGTGGTTCCCGTGCGGATGATCTGCCATCTCTACCATAACCTTCTTCAGCTCTCCTCCTTTTAAGTTGTAGAAGGATCTGAGGCAAGTTTTCAGGAGTGATCTTGTCCTCGGGATAGCGACTCAGTTCATCTAAGTCTCTAGCAGACAGACCAAAGCTGGCCAAAATGTTAGTGGCCTGGTCTGCGTCTCCACGGTGCTGAGAAGACAAAGGGAGCGGACCTCTACTTCCAATGTTAAATATAGACTGCAAATTATGGGAAGAGGTACTACCAGAAGACAGTGCACTATGAGATCCTTGTTGGTTCAATGAAGAACTCATCCCAAGATTCATTAAGCTAGCAAGGCGTGCAGTACCCTGGTTCATCCTTCCAAGAGATGGCATATTTAAAGACTGGGTAGCAGCAGCAAGAAGGCCTATTCCTGCAGAGAGGTCACGCCCATGACCTTGTGAATCCCTACTCAGAGATGACTGCTGGAATGACTTGGACATTGTAGAACTAGAGCTTGTCTACTTTATGGATCAAAAAAAAATGTGGTTTTTTTTTTCCTTTTTTTTTTTTTTTAAAGATGGCTGAAAAGAGAGCTCACACTAGAAAGCTAGGCAAACTTCACTTCGAAAATGGTAACGCCAAGAAAGAGGATCAATAATGACTGCAGATCTTCGTCAAGCTGAGAAACACCAGACAATTCTGTAGAAAAACAAGCAGTTTTAGTCATAAATCCCTTGAAACAGATGCAGTTTTAAACTTATGCATCATGTTGATCTAAAAAAAACAAAAAAACAAAAAACATTAAAAGATCTCAATCTTACAAGGCTTTTATTACATAACTTAACAGATTCAAGAGGTACCCAGAGCCTACAAATATCATTTCAGATTAAAAAAAAAAATTAATAAAAATACAGCAGTGTTTCTGATACATGCTACTCCTCTTCTACAAAAAGCTACTTTCATACCGAAGACAAGTGAATTGCAGAAGGTTGGGATGTCTGAAAGCATCTCAAGTTTACAAGCATATAAGCCTTGATCTCTGGGGTTAATGGTTTGGCTTATACCCTACGTTGTTGTGTCTATGAGAAGACCACAAAAACCCCCAAACTTAAGCCCACAGAATCTGAGATGACTTTGGCATGTAACACATTTGAAAATGAAACCTATACCATCACAGAATAGGACAAAAGGAAGTTAAAAGCCAACTGAAGTTTGGGCAAAAAAGTTTCTACTGTAAGACCTGGTAAAATGAGAGCAAACATAACATTCAATCTTTATGCAGTAAAACTCAAATTACCGCTGTGAAGACAGATGTGAGCAAGAAAATAAGTGTTACGTTTTGCAGGAAGTAACCAAGACCCCTTGCTCAAATTGCAGTCGTTACAGGTAACAGCACTCAGGAAGCGATTCTTTGTCATACTGCAGCTGTGACATCAGCCTGTACTTGCAGAGCTCAAGCTAACCAAGGGTCAGGCTCAGCTGTGGGACAGGAGCCCCAAGGAAAACCCTGCTCCTGCAGAAAGAGTTGCCAGGTGAGTCAGGAGATGGCACCACGCTCCAGCTGTCTCTGCAGCAAACTGCTGCTGCCTTGCTTCAGGCCTGACACCGACACAGCGACCACATGTGATAGTTAAAGACTCCAAGACAATGCTCCAAAAAGACAGATATCTGCCTCATGCCCCAGTGAATATTAACCTTGTATTTAAACATTTGGTTCAACAGCATTTGCTTGAAGATTTAGCTCAATAGACTATCAATATCCACAGTATAATTACAATGTGATGTTCTTTATCTGTAGTGGAGAGCAAAAACACTGTAACACTGCTCCCCAAACCCTTTTCAGCCCTGGGACAGATACACAAAATTTAAAGCAGTGCAACACACATACAAACACTGCACCAGGAGTGAGCTGGTTTTAGGCCCCTGGTGCAGTAAAGCCCTTTCAGATCTCTGCAGAGCAGTTTTGCTCCTCCAGCACTGCCTGTCAGAGGCACATCAAATGCATCAGCACTTGGAAAAAGAAACAGGTCCAAATTGCACAGCTCCAGATGAACTCAGCTTCTAAGAGAGCAGGTACATTTGGGGAGGAATGGGAAAGACAAAACAAAACAAGGATTTTTCCTTGAAGAGAGCAGTTCTACAGAAAGCTTGTACTGGAAACAAGAAAAAACATCAAGGTTATGAGCAGTCTCTAACCCTGCTGCCTACTCAATCCAGAGCCCTCTTTCAGTAGCACAAAGTTGTATCAAGTCGAAAAGCACTTGGCAACAGAGTGTTACAAACCTAAGCACTGATGTAGAAAAACAATGGATTCTGAAGGATTAGAAAAGAGATACTCCCTGCCCCCAACTCCACCTTTGAAAACTGCTTTACAGAGTTTGCTACATATTCTGCTACCAGTATATCTGAACTCAGCCATGCCTTTAAGATCTAAATACGTTGAAGTCATCTGAAGTAAGCTCAATTGTTTAATAGCTGGTTAAGAACTAGAGATCAAGAAACATGGGGATGGTAAGTTTGAAAGCATCTGAGGCAGAAGACAGAAGTGCACTGGAGAAAGTTTGGAGGAAAACAGTAAAACAAGAATACAGGGAGAGTAAAGGAGGCAAAATCTCAGTGAGATACCCAGGACAAACTGCCCAAACATCCACCTGGATGGAAAGCATCTAAAAACTGTATTGTAAAAAGCAAGACTCTTGAGGTCAAGCATGAGAGAAACATTAATATTCACCTGGGTACCATGTTTTGTCTTACATAGAGTTATCTTCCAAGTACTTCATGACAATTTTACAGATCAATCCTTACTCTTTCCATTTTTTCAGATAAATTCCCTCCTGGTTCAAACACATGCTCACAGAATGGTTTCAAGCTGAACTTACTAGGGTCTTCATAAATCAGGTACTCTAGAGGGCTTCACAGGCTAACCCCTGACAGTGATTCAGCAGACAACCACAGGGTCAGGCACAGTGCACCCTGCTGTTAACACAAGGACCCACTGTTATTCAAGTTTTCTTTAGGTCAGGAAAGTTCTCCACTCTCCCAAGCCACCCTTTCCCTTTGAACAGATGCTGGCTAATCCTCAGGTCCCAGTTCTCAATTGGGAGCTCATTGTCCACTGCTCTGGAGAGATTAGCAGAGAACAAACCCCATCACATCACAGGCTGGCAGGGAGCTGGGTGGCAGGGACCCTGGTGACATGCCATGCTGTCACCCCATGTACACAGGAAGGTTTTACATAACCACACCGTGGTGGTGCTGCTCCTGCGCTCATAAAAAGGAGAGGCAATGGGAAAAATAAAAACCCAAACAAACAACAACAAAAAAACCCCAAGACAATCTTATGAAAAAGCATGAAGTGGGACAGGAAGACAACTGCATGATGAAGATAGGCTATAACCTTGGCTTTTGGTATGCTAGCCAGTGAACTGCCTTACACCTGAGGTATTCAAGGGAAGGATTTCTGAAAACTAAGCTTCAGTTATGCTCCAAAGTCTCTCTGTTTACCCCATCACTGCCACCTCACAACTGCTGCTCTTCTCTACTCCTAACCACCCCCATTCTTTAAGATCAGATGAAGACAATAAAACAAGGTGAAGGAAGAGCCCTAAAATCCTACCAAGGAATGTTTAACTTCCATGTGGTCAGGTTTACTGGCTGAGTTCACTCGGGAAGGATTTCATGTCAGTATCTGATAGAGACAGGTTCCCAGGGCCCAGTGCCAGCCTGGAAGCGCGTGTGCCATCGGCTGAGTCACGGCAACAAGATGAGTGTGACTGAACAAAGCTGTCTAAAGAACCAGACGTGATTTAGGCTGGTTGAAAGCGTTATGCTTAATTGTTCTTCAGCTCATTTCAGCTATACTGGGCACAGACATGCTTTTCAGATCTACACTTTTAAGATCTGCAGGAAGAAATTTGGCCATGTTAAAGACTTGAAAAAAAATCTACAATACAAAGCAATGTCGAAACAAGTTGAAAGGCAAACCGTTACTGGACTTCCAGACAAATGCAGGCAAACATTTTTTAGATCTACAAGTTGCAGAAGAGTTTTCTGTAAAGTCAGACAATAAGAAATTTGGATCCTAGAGATATGCTGCTAGCAAAAGCCAAAATGAGGCTGATTTTCCAACACTACATACAGAAGGTGTTTCTTTGCACGTAAAACTGCTTATAAATTCTTCTCAATAGAACTCTTCCTCCACGTTAAGTGTTCTTGGAATACATGGATCATGTTGGATATGCTAACCCTGGATTATCATCTTTTATGGAACACCAGAAGGTTGAAAATAATTCCCTTAACTCCCTGTTCCTTCTATCACTGTCTGTTTGGGTATTTTTTAACCTGTGCATACATATTATAGCTTTAATACCAATCTTGTTCTCACAACAACTCATCTTTTACTCATTCCTCTTTCCTTACTTATAGAAATGTCTCAAAAAGGAAGGGGGGGGAAATTAAATCACTTTCTACTCAGTTTCACTTTCATTTCAATCCCAAAATTACACCAAGCATATGGAATTTAAGCATCACAATTATGGTGAAAACATTAAGCAATTTGTAAGCTGAAAACCAGCTCCAGTTTGTAACAACTCGAGACTTAAGATAGTGCACCTTTGGGGAAAAAAGTCTCTAAGACGTTTTGCACCCACAATCCATGCTCTTGGGATTAAGAATCTAGAGGGGTTTTCCACCCCTCCCTCATGTGTGACACTCATGCAGCCATCCATCTATTCCACTGTGGAAGAACTCATACTCTTCTCGGAGGAACTGTCACTAGCATATGGCAAAAAAGGTTACTGAGGGAAAAGATCTCAAGTCCAAGTGACAAATGTAGACAGCTCCCCTTGCTGCTCTGGGAATTAACAGTAATAAAACCAAAAACTTGCAAGCAAATGAGAAGCAGATGTTATCTGCTGAATGCAGTGGATTTGGAACCTAGGGGATTATTTAATCTTGGACAATACCAAAAAGGCCCCTGTCTTTCCAAAGGCAAAGGAGGAATTGTCTAGCAGCCTTAGAGAAAATGCAGATTATTCCCCATTTCAGGTACCAGTATTCAGAGCGGTCATTTAATATTGCTGGTTCACATGCAAGAAAACTCATCCTGTCCAACTGAGCTCCAAAGGTCAGTGACCTCAAAAATCTAAGCAGCACCTGGCACATTGGATGCCTGTGCTTTTTCTTCTGTGCAGATCAGTCTGTCTCAGGCCCTGCAGAACAACTGGAAGAGTCTCATTTCTTAGGATTATGTTCAGCTTCATCTCAATGACTTGCTGGATCAGGGGAGTACATCATGAACTGAGATCTGAAGTTACTGTAGCAGAGGACTGCTTCAGAACAAGACATATTATGCTAGAAAAAGACTTGTTTATAAATGAGGAATTAAAACAACTAGCTCAGCAATTAAGAACATTAAAAGAACTTAGTTCAAAGAATTAGTTTTTAACATTTGAATGCACACAAAAAAAGCACTGTATAAGACATGAATTTTCTGTTTCTGCAATATAATAAATTCAAACATTCTTCTTCCTGTAATACATACACAGGAGGAAAGTGCATTTATTCCTTCAGAGGAAGTGAAAAAAGGGTCCAAGGAACAGTACAAAAAAAGCAGAAGAGGCAAAAAAAGGTACATTTTTAGAAAGAGAAAACAGAAATAGCCAGGAACATAAAGAATAACTATCATGGGTACTGACAGTTACCTTGATGGCTTCCATCCACTCCTTCCTACCAGTTTAAGTCCACTCTTTGTCACTACCTTCAGAGCTTCCACTCTGGAATAAGATAGATGCACACAGAGGTTCCAGCACATATGAAATGCTCCATGAAGCCACTAAGATCTGGTTGAACACAAGGCATCTGCCAAAACCAGAGTCACTGGGGAATGCAAGAGGACCTCAGGCTGGAAGCTGTGGTAATAATGAGCGTATGTTGCTGCGCTTGGCAGAGCGAGTAGACAATCGCTATTCATCCATGTCAGTTGTGGAGATGAATAGCCTGATGGGCACCAAAGCTCTGACAACAATCACAGCACATACCATCACTATTTTATAAAATAAACAGACCAAATCAGAGAGTTAATCACTGTAACGGAGAAGCCATTTTTACCTTTTCTTCCAAAGCCAAACCAGAACACTTCTGTATTGTGATGCAGTAGGTAATCTAAAAACCCTTCTGACTAATCAGCCAGTCTAAGTCTGCCTCCAGGCATTCCCAGAGCTGGGATAAAATCACATTCTTTCCTTGCTGAAATTTTGCATGAGGCTGTGCAGATGTATTCGAGTGGCAGAGAAGAATCAAGGGACTGTTTGCCTGGTTTTGTGTTCAAAATAAAAACCCTCTTATATAAATTATGGCTACAAATATGGGACTGAAACACTTGCAAACTTAATTAATTGGGAAATATCGTGGTGTTGTAGTTTGAGTTGGGTGCCCCCCTGGTGCATTCACTTCCTGTGTCCAGAAGTCCAGCCCAGAGGGATGGACACAGGAAATTGTGTATTTCCTACCATAATTCTTTGCACCACTATAAGATCCAGTGCAGAGCCTGGCACTTCCTCTTTCCTTCCCTCTCCGAGACTTGGTAACTGGGGGAGAGATCTCCCGGCCATGGGCCTGATTAGGCCCAAGGCCACAGGGGGATGGGCAGTCTCAGGCCTGGCCAGCTGAGACTAGCCCAGCAGAGGGAGGGGGAAGAAGGAGCCCTGGGGGTTTTGCATGCACCCTCAGGTGGGGATGGGATCTTTCTTTGTCACTGCGCTTTGGGTTTTCTGTAACATTCACTGCTTTCTATTTAAACTTTCATCACTTTTGCAATCCGTTTGCCTGAGTCGTTATTTCTGCCTGTGGTGGGGAGGGGATCTGCCCCAACCCATTACACGTGGGGGATTTGTTTTTTGTTCAAGACTTGTTGACTTAGAGCACTGAGGAAGAATGCAAACAGCACAGAGGCTACACAAAACCACTCATAAATGAACAGATAAACTGAATGGGGATAATTTATCCGCAGCTTTGCTTCTAACGGCTTCTCACACAGATTTGCTGGGCAACCTTGAGCACTATTAGGTGTTAAATTACAAAGTATCTCTGCATTCAGCAAAGCTCACAGCACAGATGCAGCAAGTCACAGAAGAGGGCTGGAGACATCTTTTACTTACTTCCCTACAAACCTGTGAGAATTTTAAGTGTAGTCCTGAATAAAACAGGTGCGTCATATTTCTAGTTGTAAGGATCACAACACCATGAATCCTTAATGTAGTTCACAAACTCAAAGCCTGACTCTTCTTCCTTCCTCCTCAATTGGGTTTTAGCTTTATACCTTTAAGGACAAAGAGATTCACATTTTAAGAATGCCTTTAGAGATTTCTCTTGGTTATTTTCCCCATCATTTAGTGCAGGGGTGCATGCAGCATCTAGATGTGTGCAAACCACTGCACACTGAAGTTTGCAATGCATGCTGAGCTCAGAGAACTGCTCTAACACACACAAAAAGGCTCATGTGACACCGAGTCTCGCCAGAATCATTAAGAAGCAACCAAACCCCTTTAATTTGTTCAGATGTAAATCTCTTTACCTAGTGCACAACGTCAAAATACAGCTACTGGTCTACCACTGAACACAAACAAGGCTTAAGTCCCAGTAGCCTCAAATTTAATTATTCCGTGGAATTCAATAATGAATCATTTTGTGTGGGTTTTGATCAAATTCAAGCCACAAGTTCATTAATGTCCTGGTACCAGATTTTCACTATGTATTGGGGGGGGGGGGGGGGAATAAACCGGTGCTTTTTAATATATTAAAAATTACAATATATTTACGTTTCAAAGATCAGGAAGATTAAACCATTGCTCAATGTATCCTTTAGAAAAACTAGCAATAAATGCTCCCTTTTTTGAGACATGAAAACCACAGACTGCTTTAAGAGATGTACTTTCAACAAGAGCTGCTCCCTACTCACCTGCAAAAGTAATAAACCAAAAGAATTTTAAGGTTGAGTAAAAAGAATAAAGACTGTTCAATTGTTTAAAGCAGTATCAGGTACTTTTTTCCCCAAAGGTGTGCTTTGTGGAAAGGTAGAGCGCCTCACATCAACAAGCATAAACACTTCATTTATCAGAACAAAGCCGTTCCTCGGGTTCCCAGAAAGTTCTTTTTAACTTTGGCTTATTTTCAGCATAAGCCAACTTTGTATCACATTGTTTTGACTCTGGAAACAAAACACGTACATAAAAAGCACAGAACGTTATAATCCACCACAGGAGAGGAAAAATAAATCAGTCCCTGCAGCACGATTTGTAATCACAGCCTAAATTATATGAAAGTGAAACTGAGCAGAAAGAGGATGCTTCCACTGTATGTCTTAATGCTCGATTCATTAATTCTTAATGCCAGAAGAACATCAAAACCAGCAGTTTTGGAGACTAACAGCCATTAGAGACGTTAAGAAGGCCCGCATGGTACTGACACGCCGTTAACCTTCCAAGCGAAGGTTTTGGGGGGCTGAGGAGGAAAGATGCCGACTCCAGAGCCTCAGCGGGAACCAGAGGCACCGTCAGGGCGCTCCGGTGAAGTCTCAACCAGCAGAAGAAGCCTGGGGCCACCCCCGAGAACATGTTTGTCGTGCCGAAACACCAAGCAGGACGCCTGCTTCCTGCCCTCAGCGACCGCTAGGCAGAGTCCGCGAGGCGGTCGAGGAAAGGGCACCCAGCCCGAAGCAACGCAGGCCACACACCGCCGTCGTGGCTGGCCCTAGCCCTTCCAGGACGCGGCGCAATATGGGGAGCTGCGGAGGGCTAGCAGGCCGGGCCAGGCCAGGCCGTGCTTTGTTCGGGCCCGGCGGAGGCCGCACGGCCCGGCTCGCCCGCAGTACCAGCAGGCGACGGGCGGGGGCGCCGGGTGCGGGGACGGCCTGCGGGGCAGCCAGCGGGGCCGCGCACCGGCCGGGCCAGGCCCGCCGCTCCCGCATGCGCGCTGCCGCCGCGCACCGGTCCCTCTCCCCCGCCCCCCTGCCCGCGGCCGCTCCTAACGGTCGCTTCCCCCTCTCCTCCCTCTTTCACAGAGCGGCGACCGCCGCCGCCAGTTCCCAACATGGCGGCGGGCCGTGGGCGGCCGCAGCGCTGCTCCTACCTGAGGACCGAGGGCAGCGGGAAGGGAGAGCGACGGCGCCTCCCGTTCGCTGTGGGAGTAGCGGCGGGGAGAGACGGACGGAGGGACTGCGGGGAGGAGGGAAGGAGGGAGGGAGGCGGCTGCGGTCGCCCCGCAAACGTCTCGCCGCGCTCGCGAGAGCACGCCCGCCCGCTGCCCGCCCGCTCACGTGCCCGGCGGCGGCCGCCCCGCTCCGTGCCTCCGCCCCGCTCCGTTCCGCCTGACGACGGCCGCCCGCTCTGCTGTGCTCTGCTCCGCCCCGCCCTCCGTGTGTGGATGTGGCCGGGAGGTGAAAGAGGAGGAGGAAGAGGAGGCGGCGCTGACCGGCCCGCGTCTCGCGAGAGGTAGGGGCCGCTTACCCTGCTCTCGCGAGAGGGGCGCCACGCCGTGAAGCGCCAGACCGCCGCCGGGACCCGGCTCATTGTCCGCGCGCTCCCGCGGGGGCCGATGGGAATGCGCGCGGGGGCGGCGCCCGCTTGTTCCACCTCTCCAACCCCTCCTCCCCGCGCCGGGGCTGAGGGAAGTGGCGGGAGGGAAAGGGAGAGGGTTAGGGGTTCGCGGCCGCCCCGAGCCTTCTCTGCTCTCCTGCAGCTCTGCTGTTGTGGAGCGATGTGAGGGCACAAGAAGAAGAGTCCCAGGGTCGGTGACCTCTGAATTTCCCTCCCGCAGGTAAACCCGGGTCCCCGCCCTGGAGGAGGGAAGCCTCAGGTAGAGACAGGGCTCCCCTGAGGGTGTGTGCCAGCTGCTGCGTCTCCGTGGCTGGAACGGAGGAGGAACGAGTAACACCAGCCAAGCGCCAAATAATAAGTATTGCTGACTGCCGCTTGGATTTTTAAACCCCAAAAAGCTGTTAGGTTCGCAGTAGGGCAGACAGTCCCAGTCCCTGCAGCTCCCTAGGCCGGGGTCTGTCAGCCTGAGCCTAGGGCCTGCTCTCCTCTGCGCAGCAAAGGTGTCACCATCTCTGGAACAGTTAAAACAATGGGCTCTCCGTGCCTCTTGGGTTCATTAGAAGATTCTGGTAAAACCCCTCCAGCTTAACGTCCAAGGCCTGCCTTTTCCTCCAAGCCAATATTGCCACCTTCTGCTGTGTGAGGGAAGTTCACGTCTCCTGTGCTTTAGCAGAATAAGAATAGAATTAACCAGGTTGGAAGAGACCTTTGAGATCGTGGAGTCCAACACCATCTAATCAACTAAACCATGGCACCAAGCACCCCATCCAGTCTCTTTCTAAACACCTCCAGTGATGGTGACTCCATCACCTCCCTGGGCAGCCCATTCCAATTCTTTCTGTGAAGAACTTCTTCGTAACATCCAGCCTAAACCTCCCTGGTGCAGCTTGAGACTGTGTCCTCTTAGATTGCTTCAGCTTTTGACCAAGGGAGTCCTTGTACCATCAGGCACATAGTATTTATGCCTTGAAAGTCTTTCATTATCTTGCTTTCCAGTTTCATTTCGTGGCTAAGGAACCAGTTTCTCCCATCATCTTGGAAGCTGCTGTCTTCCAGCAGCTGTACAAAGGTGAAGCAGTGTGGCAGTCCCCAGGGGAAAAGAAAAAACTGCCTTTTGAATTCATCACAGGCTGTGGGTTTTTTTTCTTTGTATGTGGCTGCAGAGAACAATCAAACAGTAACACAGAAGGTATTTGACAAACCCAGGGGTTTGGTGCAAAATACGTATTGAGATAATATGAGAGTGCTCAGAGAACAATCACAAGAAATTCAGCTCTCTTAACAAGCTCAGGATAATGAACAATTAAGTACTCAACAGCAAATGCATAAATCTAAGTTAACAATACCTCTGTGCTCCAGTAAAAGCAAAGCACCCTGATGAAATGTAAAGCAGCTGAACCACTTTTGCCCAGTGTAAGTCATCTATAGATTGCAAAATACATGGTGGTAATAAACAGAATCATAAATCATGTTGGTACCTCCTGAGTACCAAAGTGAGCCCTGCTCCATTTCCCTTCACTTCAGTGCCAGTACTTTGTTCCTCTTGGAGAACAAGGGTTCTCCATTTCTTTTGTTGGCCTTTGGTCAAGGCACCAAACCAGGAGCAAAGTGAACCTTTTTGACCTTTATTGATCGCATTCATGCTGCAGAAGGCACCACAGGGCACTGGCCCTGTTGACACAGCTGTTGTGCTGATGCAGACCTCCAGTTCCCTAAGCCCCTACTTGGGCTGATCACTGGAGAACATTTATGACATTCCTGTGTGTTTTCTTTTCCAGAAAATAAGCAGTACCCTTGCAGCTGCCTGGGAGCTGTGGGGCCTCAGAGGAACCCTCATGCATTGAGCAGACTTCTGCCACCGTTCCTAAGCACCCTGATGGGATAACCACCCCTGCCAGCAGAATCCTTGTCCTTTTCTTTTCCTTTTTTTTGTTGCAGTCTGGGGCTCAGCCCTGAGACAAATGGACTAGAGCTTTATCACAGAAACAATTTTTCAAGGAAATAAGCCAGCCAGCATGTATTTATAGTCCAGAGAGCACATGCTTTATGTGGCTGACAGTGTACATTCCTCACTTTTTGTCAGTTTCAGAAGTACCTGGTACAGAGGCAGAGCCCCTGACAATGAGCTTGTTTATTGGCAGGCAGCAGCCCACACCAAAGGCAGCAGGGCACCCACTGCTCCCCTCCTGGGTGAGTGCTGGGCACACTGTAAATCAGTAGGAAACCCGTCCAAGAAGGCAAACAGCATCCTGCCCTGTATCAGTAACAGTCTGGCCAGCAGGACTAGGGCATGGATCATCCTCCTGTACTCACCACAGACTTTATTTCCTTCCACAGGTCAGGACTGGGTCCAGTCTTGTTCAACATCTTTAACAACCTGGATCAAAGGACAGAGTGGTCCCCCAGCCCATTTGCTGATGAGAGAAAACTGAGAGTGGCTGCCGTTCAGCCAAACCTGCACACACCATAGAGCTAGTTGGAGAGGAACCTCATGAAGTTCACCAAAGGCAAGTGTCTTGGACCTACCCCTAGGGGAGAAGTTACTCCATGCACCAGTACAGGTGAGGGGTTGACCTGCTGGGAAGCAGCTCTGAGAAGGACCTGGGAGCACTGGTGGACAAGTTCACCATAAACCAGCCATGTGCTCTCACAGCCAAGAAAGCAGATGGTCTGGGGGTGTACGAAGGAGTGTGGCTAGCAGGCTGAGGGACTTTCACTTCCCCCTCTACCCTGCACTGGCAGTCACATATGGAGCACTGGGTCCAGTTCAAGAGACTAGGAACTACTGGAGAGAGTCCAGCAGAGGCTACAAAGCTTCTGAGGGGCTTGGAACATCTCTGTGAGGAGGAAAGGCTGAGAGCCCTGGGGGTATTGAGCCTGGTGAAGAGCAGCCACAGAGAATCTGATCAAGGCTCAGCAAGAGCTAAAGGGTAAGGGGATGAGGTCAGACCCATCTTAGTGGTACCAGGTGACAGGACAAGGCAATGAGCAAACTGGAATCCAGAAGGTTCCATCTGAACAGGAGAAACTTGTTTACTTGTTTGGTGTGAGGGTGCTGGAGGCCTGGAGCATGCTGTCCAGAGAGGTTGTGGAGTCATCTTCTCTGGAGAGATTCCAAACCCCCCTGGCCATTATGATCCTGAGCAAGCTGCTGTGGGTGCCCTGCTTTAGCAGGGGGCTTGGGCTGGATGATCTCCAGAGGTCCCTTCCCACCCTACAATTCTGTGACAATGTAATTTATGAAAAGCATGAAACTCCTCATCTCCTTGCAAGTGCCAGAGAAAAAGAAACCTACCCTGGCAGCAGAAGCATGGAGGAGAGCACGAGCCACCCAGGGCCACACTCCTGCCTCTCCAATCTCCCACAGACAAGAACACAACCTGCTGTACCCCCTGACCTTAATGATAATGAAACCCCAAATGAGACAGGTTCAAATATAAATAAGTTTAATAAATAGAGGTAATAGACAATTGTTATCTTCTCTTGCTGCCATTTGTGCAATTCCTCTTACACCTTGCCGGCCAAGCCTCTCCTGATAGTTCCACTTACTACACCCAGACCCTAAACACTTCTCCAGCAGTCTTAATAGAGGAAGTTTCCATCTTCTCTTTCAAATGAGGCTCTTCAAAGCAGCACCAGCAGGTTGTTCTTTCTTCTGACAAAGTGCTGCCGCTCCAGCAAGACCCTGTCTGCAGCAAAACACACAAACCATTTGCTTTTAATTAAAACCCACCAAAAAAGAGTTAGCAGGAAGCATCTCTCAAGACCCCAAATTCAACACTGAGCACTTAATTAGCTGACTTTCATTTTTATACAGAAAGATGCAGTATTAAGCAAAACATCTGCCACAGAATTTATTACTTTCTGACTGTGCACTGTCTGCATCCAATCTAGGATTAACTCCACCAAGCAGGAGTTACTCCACTCTCAGGCATGCAGCGTGCTGCCAAAACCTGGCATCATGCAGCACTAAGACAGCACTGCTGGTGCCAGGAGCAGCTTGGCAGCACATTGTTCTCCCAGCAGTGTAACACTATCACAGGCACTGAGCAGCAATATGTAGCTGACCACTGCTGGGTGAAACAGGACTCAGTAGGAAGTTTTGGAAGGATAGAAGTAGAGGCCTGAAGTACATCTCTCTGGTAGTGTGGGCTTGGCTTCCAACCCCTCCTCTTATCAGGGCTTCTTGCAGCAATGGGAAGCACAGCATGCTTCACTAGAAATAACAGGTTATTTCCACCCTGCAGCACCAGAGGATGGCCAAACAGCCCATTCACAAGCCTGCAGAGGCCATTTACTTTACTCAGCATGCCAGAACAGTCTTTTTGCCCACCTCCCTTTGCTGGCTTGAGGCAAGATCTCATTCATACCTCAGATGGCTCTCCCTGTGCCTCACATGCAGGCTATTCATTGGCATCTCCTCTCCAAGGGCAGGACTCAGAGGTTTTTTTAAACAAAAGCTACTAGTGAGGACCTGTTATAAAGGGCTGCATCTTCCAGACAGCTCTGCCACGATGACCTCCGAGTTATAGCCATCCCTTCACACACACTTGAGCTGCGGTATCAGCTGGGAGCCCTGAAGACAACACAAGAGAAACATCACTTGAAACATTCAATTAATTAAATCTCTATTAATAGAGCTAAACTGCTGGGATGTGGCTTGCAGAAGGGAAAAAAATTAAACTGAACAGCAGGCTGAGAAACTACTTCTAAACAGCACAACCTGAAGAAATTACCCTTCGGTCCCTCGACCACACAGTCTGCCAGCGCGGGCCGCCAGGCACGACCGCCCTGCGGCCATTTTGACAATTAAGAAAAGGGAACTATTTCACCTTTTCCGTCGTCAAAGACCCAGAGAAGGATGAAGCACCCCAGACCCCCACCTCGCGGCGACCAGGCCGAGGGAATCCCGGCACAACTGATGGCGACCGGAGCACGGGAGTCCGGCGCCTCCACAGCCCCTCGTGGCGGCAGGGGACGGGGTGAGTCCCGGCGCCAAGCCTCCCTTCACCTCCTGGCAAGGGCCAAGCCGCATCTCACAACACCCCTCACGATGAGGGGAGCCCAGACAGTTCACCTCACAGCAGGAGAATCCTGGCGCCTCCACCTCCCCTCGGAGTGATCATGCCGGCTCCAGCAGGCCACCGTCCCCCATGGCAGCAGGCTCCGAAAGAGAGCAGGCCCCGCTCCGCCGCCCAGGTGGTTCCGCAGGCGCCGCCCACTCGCGTCGGCCACTCCCCTAGGGCGGCCCCGCCCCGCCCGGCGCGGAGGGCGGAGGCAGACCCCGGCAAGGCCGGGGGACCACGCTGGATGAGAGCACGATGAGAAGAGTCGTGGAAAAGAGGAAAAAGCAGCGGGGACGGCACGGCTCTACTTGCTTCTTCGTGTGAGGAGTCAGAACAAGTTATTATCTTGTATGTCGTCACGCAGTGCTCGTAGGAGCAAATCCAGCCTGTCACCGTCCCCAGCTACCATAGACAAGTAGGGTTGTTGAAGTGCAAGCTTGTCATCAGGGCTAATGCCCCACAGCTGCTCTGCAGTCGGGCTGCATGTCACAGCCAGGTGCCCAAAGGAAGCGGGGCCGCAGGCGCAGCGAGGCTGCATAACTTGTCCTGCCGCCATGTACTGAGTTTTGTTTCCCCTCTCACAGCACTGCTCCTGCTTCTGCTCCAGGCTCTGACCCTCAGCGCAGCCGCTGCTGAGCCACAGCCGGACAGGTACGGAAGGCTCAGGGTATGAAGCCTGGAGATGCAGAAGAGCAGGAGATCCAGGGCAGGCAGTGAGTTCTCAGGCACAGGCAGCTTTGGAGCTGAGGATAACATTAAAGCATGGCTCTTGCTGTTACAGGATCTCCAGACACTGGTCTGTCCCATCTTAGGCCTGCAGCATGTTTTTGAAGCATCACAGCTCCATGCTACTGCAGGTCCCATGGGCAGATGAGCTGTACCAGCAGAGAGTGGGTTCATGTCCTGATTTAACCCATCCTCCTAATTTACAGGAGCAAAATCACTTGGGTGTGATCCCTCCTTTATTCTGTAACCCAGTGTTCACACGACAGGGGTTAGACAGGCTTCTGGAGCCTGCTGAGCTGCTCTGAACACAGAGGGCTGCATTGGGATGCAGGGAGTTCAAGGGAGGCTGTGTCTAGGCTCGAAGAGCTCTTCTGAGGGCTGGCTGTGCTTTTGTTGTGTGCTAGCTGATATGTCTAATTTGGCTTGAAACAAAGCACCTCAGTCCCTTCAGTCCCCAGTGTGGCACTTGCAGTGAGAAAAGAAGGCTGTGCTTAGCTTCCATCAGGCTAGGAGGAGCAACAGGCCAAGCAGGGCTCTCGGTATCAAAGATGTTAGCTGACATCAGCTATGGCCTGGGAGAGAGGGAAGGCCGACACAGCTAGGCAGAGGAAGCCACCATGAAACCAGCTCTCAGGTGGTCAAGCCAATGCTGTGGACATTGCTGGGGAACTGCTGTAGGCAATGGCCCTTATCACTTTGAACCGGATGTGTTCCCACCGTAGCTAGCACTGCATCCTTCCATGCTGAGAAGGAGAATTAGCCTTCAGCACCTGAGGAGAGACCCAAGTCAGATTCTTCAGCCTGGAAAAAATAGCTTTTGTAGACAGATAATTGAACTAGAGAGAAAAATATTAACAGAATTAATTACTTTTTTTGGGGCCTATTTAATCTGACATCATTGTGGTTGGACTCTATCTGAAAGGTCCCTTCCAGCTAAAATGAGTCTCTGATTCTATGATTTCCACTCTCTCAAAGCAAGGATAGAGGTTTTTCTATTGCAGACAAGTTTGCTCTTAGCCCCTGGCTTGTTAAACTGGGTTGTTTTGGGGCTTTCCATCCATCTGACCATAAGCCACCTGGTTCCACCCGGCTCTACAGAGGGAACCCTGCAATTCTCACTTCCAGCTAACATCACAAGATGGCATTACAGCCTTAAAAGTTGAGCTGGCTCTGCTGATGCTCGGAAATCTTTCCCACACCCTGGGGTGCCCAACCCCAGCAGCAGCTGTGGACTTGGCCCCACCTGCTGAGCTCCTCCACCAGCTCCCAGCGCTTGACACTTGCCTTTAATCACGGCTCCTTCATTCCAAGGCTATGCTTTGACACAGCTGACAGTGGTGAAGCGTTGCAGCCCTCACTCCCACGACGTGAGCCACCTAATGGCACTGATTGAAGCTGGTTATAGTTTTGACAGTCAGTGGCATGCAGAGCACTTTAATTTTGACCTGCATCACCTCCAGCTCTTCCAGGGCCTCCTCTACCCCCCGAGGAGTCACCACCAATCAGACCAAGCAGCGAAGTAGTTTGAGACAGGCCTGAAGGGAGCCAAGGGCGAGGCGTGAGCAAAAGGCACCCGACTCACTTTGCTGCAAAGCGCTGGCAGCTTTAGAACTGCCTTTGATTTGCCTAAGAATGGTTTGGGAGAGCTACCACCAGCCTTGCAATAATTTACAGCTCTAAAGTAATTGTGAAAAAAAGAGAAAAATCACTCTTCTTAGGCATAATTTAACAAAAAACCCAGCTCATTTGGAGTTAGTTGCAGAAAGACTCAGTGCCGTTTGTTATGCCCTCTGCATACCCACTGCTACCTCTGCCCTCACGGGCATGCAGCTTGCCCTGGGCTTTCTGCCCACGTGGCACGACCCCCAGCCAACAGCCTTGGCCCCACTGGTGAGGAAACTTCAGCCCCACGTGCTGCCCCATCCCCTTAGAAGACACCAGTGATGGCCTTGGCTCCCATGGGACTGGGCTCCCCTTCTGCCCTTGGTGCTGCCATCAGAACAGGTATTGCTTTGCCCAGGTCAGGCTACCAGAGTTGTGCTCACTTGTTGAGTAGTTTGAGTTTGCAGGGGGTTAAATGCAGCTCAGCTCAGCCCCAAGAGACCCGCAGCCCCTAATGGCCCTGACCAACCTCACCTGAGAGCCCTCCACCAGGGGCCCTATTAAGCTCAGCTGTGAGGCTTTATCACTCCCTCGAATGATGCTGCAGGAGTGCTTGGCTTCAGTCCTGCCTCTGGTTCTGCTCTTGGATGAACTCCTTGGCTCCAGGAAGTGTTCTCAGACATATTGTGACTGTGTCTCTGGCTCTACTTCTAGGTGAGCTTTGGACCCATATTGTAGCTCTGTTTCCAGCCTTGTCCTTGGCTTATCTTCTCTTGCTCCTAGGTATGTTCTGGACCTGGGTTTCAGTAAGCTAGACCTGGAACTGCTGGTGGACCCTGTAAACTAGCTCGTGCCTGTGCTCAGACCTAGTAGGATTCTTGCTTGCTGGTGAAAATGGTGTCTGTGGTGGAATCATATTGGCTCCCCTTTCCTCAGGGAGCAGCTGGCTCTTCCTGCTCCCTGCTGGGCCCATCATCTTATTGCTACAGAACAAATACAAACCCTGTGAACCTCTGCACTAACACTGCTCCTCTGTGGACCCAGAAAGGATCCCAGTGGGACAGAGGGAGCTGTCTTGCTGTGCTGCTCAGTAACTGTATCAGGAGATGAAGATGCAGGGTTAACATGAGGCTTGCTGTTCCTCCTTGTGAGGGGGTGCTCCAGGATTTATCCACCAGTTGCTCCCTCCAAGAGATAGCTATGATCTCCTTCCCTAGCCAGGGGCCCTGCAGCCTCCCACCAGGGCTGAGTATTTGTCTGTCTTGCTAGATGGGTGGCTGTGCTCATTCCTAGGGCGACAGCTCTCCTGGGCATGGCTGCTTGAGGCTGGCAGTGGGGCAAGATGTGTTGCTGAGCTGTCTGTGAGGCTGTAGCTGATGAGTCCCTTTGGGCAGCACAGGGAAATGCTGCTCAGGCTGTCTCTTTCTCTGTAGAGCGAGGAGCAGTCTCCCCTGGCCCAGAGGAAAGAGCCATCAAAACAGTTTACACAACCCAGATCAGCCTGCCTGAGGTGTGCCAAGAGCAGGGCTGCTCAGCATCAGGCTGGGCAGAAGCATGAGAACTCTGCCTGCCCTCTTTGCCCCTCTCCCCAGGCCTGCCTGGGTTCCATCTCCCTTCCAGAGCCTGGGGCTCGCTCTTGTTCCAAACATGCTTAGGCAGCATGAGGAGCCTGTGTGGTTTCCTCTATTCAAATCTGAAACTGCTGCAGAGCAATTTCTTTTTGTTTCTGGCAAAGCCCTGCAGCTCTGTTCCTTTCCACTCCCAGCCCTCCTGTCAAGCCCTTTGCTGGCCCAGGCTCCTTGCTTGGTGTCCCCTTCTCTTCCCAGCTCCCAGCAGGACAGGGAAGTCATTCTTCCCCTATACTCAGCACTGGTTAGGCCCCACCTTGAGTCCTGTGTCCAGTTCTGGGCTCCTCAATTTAAGAAGGACATTGAGACACTTGAATGTGTCCAGAGAAGGGCAATGAGGCTGGGAAGAGGTCTGGAGCACAGCCCTGTGAGGAGAGGCTGAGGGAGCTGGGGTTGTTTAGCCTGGAGAAGAGGAGGCTCAGGAGAGACCTTATTACTCTCTACAACTACCTGAAAGGAGGTTGTAGCCAGGTGGGACTTGGTCTCTTCTCCCAGGCAAGCAGTGGCAGAACAAGAGGGCACAGTCTCAAGCTGTGCCAGGGGAAGTTTAGGCTCAAGGTGAGGAGAAAGTTCTTCCTAGAAAGAGTAATTGGCCATTGGAATGTGCTGCCCAGGGAGATGGTGGAGTCACCATCCCTGGAGGTGTTCAAGAGGGGACTGGATGTGGCACTTGGAGCCACGGTTTAGTTGTCAGAAGGTGTTAGGTAATAGGTTGGACTTGATGATGTCTGAGGTCTTTTCCAACCTGGTTGATTCTGTGTGATTCAGCTTCCATTTTTTCACTTCTCTTCCTCTCTCGGTGCTCCCATCCAGACTGACTTTGAGCACTTCTAGGCTTGGAGCCTCTACAACTTCTCTGAACAACCTGTCCCACTGCTTGTTTCCAGCAAGGAAGAAGCTCTGTGAGGCAAGTGGCAAAGTATGGGACTAAGTATGTGGAGAAGAGCTGGAGTTAGGCCAACAGGAGCATATAAGTGGGCTGTTCTGGATCTGTAATTACTCTAAGTCACAAGAGGATAATAAACCCCAGTTACACCAAGGGCCATTTTGCTGCTGGTGGTTTAAATCTGTGAGGTGTTGTGAAGCCTGACTCAAGTCCTAGGGGAGCTTGGCCAGGAGCAGGGTGATTTAAGCATGATCCATGTATCCTGGGGTTGGCTGGTAGGTGGGGATGAGTGGATGCACCAAGAAAAGCCAACCCCAGCATTTCAGAGGAAAGTTAACTGGGAACAGCTTATCCCATTAAAAAAAAAAAAAGGAAGAATAAGAAACAGGGGGGGTGGGGGTGGGGAGGGAGGAATCATTCTTAATTAGGACAGAAACCCTCAGATAGTGTTGGGGTTTTTTTCTTTAAGAAAAAGCCTAAAAATACAAATTTTTTTCCTTTGATTTGAAAGCTATTTTTTGCTCTTCAGGCTGTGAGATAAAACACATTGATGATGCATTTTACAACCAAAAGATAGCCCTTTCCCTCCTGAAAATGCTGAAATGGGTTGTTCCAAGATTTTTCAACATATCCTCCCCTCCCCCCCTCCCCCCTTTTTTATTTTCCAATCCCAAATTTGAATTTTAGCTGAAATGTCTTTTTAATTTTCTTTTTCTTTGAAAGGAAACTCTTGATTACATTCCCCCCAGCTTTAATTAACAATTAGAGTTGCTTCTTAGCTGGGTGACAAACACAGAATCACAGAGCATTGGGAGTTGGAAGGGACCTTGAAAGATCATCTAGTCTAACTCCCCAACAGCTGGACTGAATCCACTCCACAGCCCTCCCTGCTCTGGGACTTCCAAACAAGCTCCAGCACTAGCAGGAGTTTAGCCCTCTGCAACATTTTAGCCTTGTTTAGTCACTGGAATTTATTTTCCTCTTTTCTCCCTCCACTCTTCTGAGGATTAGTTTTTACCACTGCAGCATCTCTAACAGTCAGGGAACTTCACAGTGAGTTGAGCTCACATTGATTTCTCCAGGAAGCAGCAGAATACTAATTTTTCCTCTTTTTCTCCTGTGAGGAAAGCAGCTAACAGCCTCAGGAAGGCAGTGGGGTTTGCAGATCTAATGTGCTCCTGCTGGATGGCAGGAAGGTCTGAGGTCTGTGGGACCATCGTGGGAAAAGGAGACCTTAGCAATGTCAGGAGTGGAAGCAAAGGACAGGGTGTGGAAGCAGAATGGGTTAAACCTGAGTAAAGCACGAGGTGAGGATCAGGGGATGGATCAGTCCAGCTGAGAAAAAGGCCAGGAAGAGCTTAAGCCAGCCCTCAAATCAGGCAGATCAGACCCCTTGCCTGACTTGCACAGGCTGATGCTTTTTGAAGGCAGCAGCTCAGGACCCCTATGGCGAAGGAATGTTCTGGGCAGCTCTGAATCTGCTGGCACAAGCTGCTGTCTCTGCAGCAAAACTCACTGTCAATGGGAGGGTTCCCAGGCTCATGACCACCCTGGAAGGCCCCAGCACAAAGGTGCTGTAGAGAAGCCCAGTGGCTTTTCAGGGCTGGAGGACATGACAAAGCCTTCTCGGATGGCATCACAAAGGTATCCAGGGCCTTCTGACCTACAGTGAGGGCCTGGGGGCTCAGTTACTGTTCTGCCAGTGCTTTCTTCTGTGTCCAGAATGATTTTTGCACACCCCAAATCTTTTGGGACAAGGGGAGGAACACCACAGCAGTGTGTGCAGAGGGGAAGGGCATGGTAGTGGAGGGAAGATATTAGTCTGCTCTTACAATCCCTAGGACCTCTGTTTCAGGCATCCAGGCAGGTTTGTCCAGCCTTTGCAGGCAACCTCCAGAGATGCAGTAGGCAGTGGAACATCCTCCTTTGAGGAAACCAATGTCCCTGGTGCTTGCTTGTGGTTCTCTTGCTGCTGGGTCATCTTCACTGCTCATCCCTTCAGTGGCTTGTAGCTATTGAGGGTTGATCTCCTCTCCCTGGAGACAAGCCCACGGCTTCAGCCTGTCCCACCTTGTTCCTCCTACTCCCCTGCCAAACAGTTATTACCATCTTGGATGATCTCAGGATGGCATTAAGTGAGAGGGAGGTTTGGGTGTAGAATTCTCCCTGTGAAGAATGGATTAAGAGATTTTTGTGAGAATTAAAGCCTTTCTTCATGCTTCACACTGCCAGTGCTTCAGCTGTTGCTTTTTTCCCCCTTCTAACTACAGAAATCTCCATGGGCCTGGCTTGCCTTGTCCCTTTTGCTGCTGTTTGCTCCCAGTGACCTGAGATGTGGCTGGCAGCACTCACTGCTCTTTGCCACCTTGCTGCCCTGAAAGCTTCACTGTGCTGCTCCCAAGCCAGTGGCTGTAGAGAGGAAGGTGCCATGAGCTCAGCTTATTTATACATGAACCCAGTCCAGCAGAGGGGCCATGAATGCCTTCTTATTTCCATGCTTCTCATTGCAGCTCAGATAGATGAGGAAGATGATGGGAACTTTAGGGGAAACAGGGAGGAAATGAAAGAGTGTTGTGAGGAGCAGCTCACTGATAGCCTGCAGAGTTCCAGCAGCAAAGAGCTTTTAATTACCATGCTGCTGCTGTTCCAGAACATCTCCATTTCCCCAGCAGTGCTGCTGGGATGAATGGAACAGCAGGTCCTTGCTTGGAGCACCCCATGCCCTGCCAATCATGCTCCAAAGGCTGCAGCCTGGTCACTACAGGATATGGACCTGAGACCCTAAACCCCCCACCATGTTTGGTCTTGGTGTTTTACAGGGCTGTTTTCTTCCCTGGTGGATACCATGAGCAGCAGCAGGATCACAGGATGTTAGGTTGGAAGGGACCTCTGGAGATCTCCCAGTCCAACCCCCCTGCCAAAGCAGGACCATAGAATCCAAAGCAGGTCACACAGGAACACATCTAGACAGGGCTTGAAAGTCTCCAGAGAAGATGACTCCACATCCTCTGGGCAGCCTGTTCCAGTGCTCTGTGGCCTTCAGAGTGACTTCCTGTGCTGTAGTCTCCATCCATTGCTCCCTGTCCTATCACAGGGCACAAGTGAGCAGAGGCTCTCCTTGCCTTACTGACCCCCAGCCCTCTGATATTGATAGACATTGATTAGATCCCCTCTCAGTCTTCAGACTTAAAAGCCCCAATGTGGGCTTTAAGAATGTGGGTTCCAAGGCACAACAGAGGTCTGCAGGTGATGAGCACTGTGGTCCACTCACACCATGGCAGAAAGGAGCCACAAAGGCTTTGCTGGCCAACTTCAGAGCACCCAGCGCAGGGTGTTGGTGAGGGAAGGTGATTTAAAGCTCATTTTTGCAGGCTCACTCTCTTTTAATCATGCAACACCACTGAGATTTACAGTCTCCTTGCCTCCACCTGATGGGAAGGGGTTTATGAATTGTCCATGTTCTTGCTCTTCTACTCCTGTCTGCTGTGGTGTGGCAAACACAGTGAAGAGGAGGTGGTAGTGCAGGGTGCTGCTCTCAGGGGAGGCCGCAGGGATGTGTGCTTTCTGCCAACATCCCAAGGGTCTGAGACCTTTAGTCCTGGGAGGGACCATCTGCCTGCAGGACAAGGGAACCTGGCTCACCCCAGGATGCTCTGCATGGAGTAACTGGGACTGCAAGTCTGTGCCTGGGGCCACTGTGTCCCTGGGCAGGAGGCAGGATGGAGCTGCCCCATCAGTGCCTGCAGTTTCCTTCCAGTACCCCATTCTTGTGACTTTATTCTTACCTCTATCCTGCTTTGACACCTAGAAAGGCTCTTGTTCAGATCATTAGAGGTGACTGCTTCTAGGAAGGGTCCCTGAAGACCCTACTGTCCTCACAGTCCTGGGCTGATAGCACTAAAAAATTTGATGTTCCTTTCACACCTCAATTGTGTATCCACCAGGTCCCTCAGCTCTTGCTGTGGGCTTTATTCTCCTCTCTGCTTCTAAATCATTTGTGCATGGCTTCCTAGGAAAGCAGCTTGGAATTGATCACCCTTGCCACCTTAGCTAATTTAATCCAAACCTGGTATCAGATGGGAGCAAGCAAGGGAAGCCTGGGCACAGCAAACCACTTGGCTGTGATGAATGGTGTCATTAATAACCTGTAATGAAATGCTGGAGTCATCTGGCACTGCCAGGCTCCTGAAACGAGGCAGAGCCTGCCCTCTGCCCAGGCTAGAGCCACCAGGCTCTCATGAGGGCTGAGCTGTCCTGTGGATGCATTTGAGAGGGAGAAAAGTCATCGCAGGCTGACACCCACCAGGATCCTGACCCCAGGCTGTGCCGGCGCAGTGCTGGCAGCAGCTCACCCAGAAACCTTCATGCTTTGCCCCCTGGCCTTGCTGGCAGAGCCTCCCCAGGAGCAGAGATGGCTTCTCAGCTCATCACATCCCATTTACTGCTCTGGAGCCTCTGAGGGATTGATGGCCCAAGGCCTTGGATGAGTCTTTTCCTTTGGTTGGTGAATGAAGTGCTGTGGGGGCTGGTGGTGATGAGAGGCTGCAAGTGGGCCCCATCTGATCCTTACACTGATTTGGAAGGGCTGGTGCTGACATGGGCCTGCATCCCACCACACAAAAATGGGTGAGAAAAAGCATTTTGAAAAGCAAGTGAAGTAATCCTGCAGCTGCCATGCCACCCCAGCTCCAGCCTGGGATCCCCCTCTGTCCCCTCTGGATGTATATGCACAGCACAGCTCATCTACTCTGAACTCAGCTTGGGTTGTGACCCACTTCTTGGGTTGTAAAGATGTCTTTCAGCATCTCAGTGTGGAAAGTGGCTGCTGCCAGCTCTGTGACAGGGGTGAAGCTGGCTAGGGCAGGTGATGGGAGGTGATGTAGCATGGCACTGGAGCTGCAGGTCCTTAATTATGTCTATTGGAGCCTGGATTTCATCTCTTCTTCTGGAGCTACAAAAGGGGAAGGCAAGGCTTGAAGGTGAAAGTGTCTCAGACCACACTCCTGTAGGACTCTCTTCCCAGTGACTGCCTGGCCACAAATCCACCTGTTTTGATGCAACTGTGGACTGCAATGCCTGCAACTGCCACCTGAAAACTCAACCTAAGGAATCTCCTGCAGCCTGTGGAGTTTGCTTATTAGCTGGAAGAATGACATCTTCCATGCCATATGGAATGGCACATGCATGCCTGCTGTCCTCCTCCTAGGGCAAAAAGAGCAATGGAACCCTCCTGGTGACAGCAACCCAGAGCAGGAGCCCTGTGAGTGCATCAGGGTGATTGGGGAAGAGTGCTGGCATGGGGGGGACATGGAGGTCCCTGGTGCCTGTCTGAGCCTTGCTCCACTCTCCACCGAACAGCACCTTGTGGCTCTCTTCTGGGTCTGCACCCAACCAAAACTACTTGCTGGTACTTCAGCATGAAAAAACTACCAAAACCTAGGAGTTACCTGCTGAGAGGCAGCCCTGTGGGGCTTCACAGTAGGTCATGGATTCATACAGTGGGTTGGGTTGGAAGGCACCTTAAGGATCACCCAGTTCCAACCCCCTGCCATGGGCAGGGACACCCCCCACCAGCCCAGGTTGCTCAAGGCCTAATGCAATCTGGCTTTGAACACCTCCAGGGAGGGGGCATCCACAACCTCCCTAGGCAACCTGTTCCAGTGTCTCACCACCCTCACTGGAAAGAGTAGCATCTTGTTACTTGATTTTGCTTTTGGACTTAAACTGAGTTTCAAATTATGTCTCAGGGAGTAATCAGCACCAGCCAGGTAATTTCATTTCTGACCAAACTCAGGACATTTTGCCATGGCAGAGCTGCTGGAGAAGCTGGATGGTCCTGAAGAGGGTACAAGGAGGAGAGGCAGCTCCAGCTGAGCATGCAGCAGTGCTGGGCACAAACCCACATGCCATTTCCTGGGGAAAACCTGAGTGTGTAATAGCCTAGGAGTCACAGGAAACCAGTCCCTGCAGTAGTGGCACCATCTCACCTCCAGCTCTTGCCTGGGGAGGCAGCACTCCTTGAACTGAAGTAACTGGGGCCAGTTGCAAAGACAAGGAAAGGTTTTATTGACTTTATCATGACAGCAAATCTCACCGTGGTGTCAAGCTATTGATCTGGGCTTGTGCTGAGCAAGGGCAAGTCTTGCATCATCCTGCCTGGTGGATACTGAGCTCTCCTGCTGCTGTGCTGCTGCTTGGCTGCAGGACTGGCCACACTTTCCTGGGCCCTTGGCCCAGTTCACTGCTGAACTTGAGAAGCTGTTGACTGAGCAGACAATCAGTGCTGTTTCTGAGGGAATAACCCATTGCTGCATCCTCAGATTTTCTGATTTCTTCATTTGAGCAGCCCAGGGCTATTGACAAGGGAAGGCTGAGATGCCTCAGGAGGTATTTGGGGATGCCAGTGGCTCTGGGCTTGCAGGCAGCCCCTGGCAGTTCCTGGTGGCTTCTGTGTGGCAGAGGAGAGTATGCAGGATGTGGCACACACCTGGCCAGGATGCTCAGCCCAGGGAGACCATCCCTAAATCTCCCTGTGCTCAATGTTGAGCTGCTCTGAGCAGCACTTGATTTCAAAAGGATCATAGAATGGCTTAGGTTGAATGGGACCTCAGCAATCATCTAATCATCCAACCTGGCCTTGAACACCTCCATGGAGGAGGCATCCCCAACTTCCCTGGGCAACCTGTTCCAGTCTCCCCACCCTCCTACTGAAGAACTTCTTCTGAAGATCCACTCTAACCCTACTCTCTCTCAGCTTCAAACCATTTCCCCTTGTCCTATCTCTAGACACCCTCATGCAAAGTCCCTCTGCAGCCTTCCTGTAGGATCCCTTCAGGTATTGGAAAGCATCTCTGAGATCTCCCCAGAGTCTTCTCTTCTCCAGGCTGAACAACCCCAGCTCCCTCAGCATGTCCTCAAAGCAGAGGTGCTGCAGCCCTTGGATCATCTTTGTGGCCTCCTCTGGACTCACTCCAGCAGCTGTGTCCCTCTTGTGATGGGGACACCAGAACTGGATGCAGTATTTGAGGAGAGGTCTCAGCAGATCAGATTAAAAGGGCAGAATCTCCTCTCTTGCTGCCTTCTGGGCTGCATGAGGGCACTGCTGGCTCACAGGGAGCTTCTCAGCAATCAACATCCCCAAGGCTTTTTTTTCAGGGCTACTCTCAACCCCCTCTGCACTCAGCCTGGGTTTGTGCCTGGGATTGGCCCATCCCAGATGCAGGACATTGCACTTTGACTTGTTGAACCTCATGCAGTTGTCACTGGCCCCCTTCCCAAGCCTGTCAAGATCCTTCTGGATGGATCCCTTCCCTCAAGTGACTCCAGTGCACCACACAGCTTGGTGCCATCAGCAAACGTGCTGAGGGTGCTTCAACCCCACTGTCCATGTGCCTGCCAAAGATGTTAAAGACCCAGGACAGACCCCCTGAGGAACTTCACTTGTCACCAGTCTTCATTTGGACATTGGGCTGTTGACTTTGAGTGTGACAATCTAGCCAGCTCCTCATCCACCCAGTGGTCCATCCATCAAGAAGGTATTAAAGACAAGGAATCAAGTGCAGAGTAAATCCACCTGTGGCTGCTGCTGTCTGGGGCAGAGCAGCCACTGGCCGTTGTGCTGCAGGGACTTGTGCTCATTAACACCCTGGGCTGCTAACGATGCCCAGCAGTGGCTGCAAACAAAGACAGCTGAAGTCTGAGGGATGAATGCTGCCTCCCCCCACCCCAAAAGCAGCCTGCAATCCATCAATTACCTATCTGCTTAGGCCTTTTTCTCCATCCTTTTGCAATCTAAACAGAGCATTTTATAGTCGCTGCTAAGTGATGTGATCAACATCAATTACCTACTAAAAGAGAATCGAGCCTTGATTTAAAATTAAGTGCTGCATTTTGCCATGTTCTTTATATGTAGCCAACAGAATAATTGCAGTGACATAAAAACTAATTACACAACTCCACAATTAGGCCTCCCTCCTAGCGCTGTGATTGTCTTTAAGTACACTGATGAAAAATTACTCCCGGCCCTTAAATTACTCTCTCACACACCCATCTTCTCCAATACCTTTGAAAAGAAACCTCCAGCCCATCAGATCAAACACAACTACTCCAACTGCAGAAGATAATGCATGCAGAGCCTGTTTTCTAATCTCTTTGATGTGTGAGCAGTCTCAGACGGTGGGATTAGGCTGGTCTGCAGCAGTGTGATGGACTCAGTGCCTCAGGGAGTCTTCCCAAACCACCTGGGGCTGTGGCAGGGCCCTGAGGCTGGTCAGCGAGAGGCTCCTCTTCCTTATGCCCCAGTGTGATGTTTGGATCCTGAGCTGCAAGGTGAGGAGAGGCCAGGCCTACCTGACTGGTGATGGAATACTGGAGCAGGTTGCCCATAGAGGTGGTTGAGGCCCCTTCCCTGGAGGTATTCAAGGTAAGGCTTGACAGGGCTCTGAGCAACCTGATCTAGTTGAGGATGTCCCTGCTGACTGTGGGGAGGTTGGACTGCATGACCTTGGGAGGTCCTTTCTGGCCTGGACCATTCTATGCAGTGTGACCAGGTGGCCAAGGAGGCCAACAGCATCCTGACCTGGATCAGCAATAGTGTGGGCAGCAGGACTACAGTGGGTATTGTCCCCCTGTACACTGGTGAGGCTGCACCTCGAATATCATGTTCACTTTTGGGGCCCTCACAACAAGAAGCACATTGAGGGGCTGGAGCAGGTCCAGAGAAGGGCAACAAAGCTGGGGAAGGATCTGGAGAACAGGGCTGGTGAGGAGCAGCTGAGGAACTGGGGATGTTTAGTGTGGAGAAAAGGAGACTGAGGGGAGACCTCATTGCTCTCTCCAACTCCCTGAAAGGAGGTGGGAGTGAGGTGGGGGTCAGCCTCTTCTCCCAAGCAACAAGCAATAGGACAAGAGAAAAGGAACTCAAGTTGTACCATGGGAGGCTTAGGTTGGGCATTAGGAACAATTTCTTCCCCAAAAGGTTTGTCATGGCCTGGAAGAGGCTGCCCAGGGCAATGATGAAATCACCATCCCTGAAGGGGTTTAAAAGCTGTGTTAGACGTAGCTTAGCTGTGGAGTTGGCAGTGCTGGGTTAATGGCCAGGCTCCATGTCTGCAAAGATCTTTTCCAGCCTAAACAATTCCATGATTCAATGGTTCTGTGACTGCTGACCTTGAGTTTGAAGCATGAAGGGATTTTAGTGCTGTACCTGAAAAGGAGGCTCAGTACAGCTTCAGGGAGATGGCTCCTCATCCTGTCAGTGCTGTGCCACCTGCCAGGAACAAGGGCAAGAGCTCAGAAGGTCCAGCTGAAGGGAAGATCCCGCTGCAGAGACCACAGCAGGGCAGAGCTGGCAGGCTGGATAAGCCCTACCCTGAGGCTGCAGCAAGGCTGCTCTGGGAGCTGAGATGACCAGGTCCCCAAAGGGAGGAAGAGGCTGAAGTAGGACAGCACTTTCACAGCTCCAAAGGCCAGGAGTTAGGTCTTGCCAGAAAACACACAGATGCCTTAAAACCCATCAACCCCAACAAAACACGTGAACCCCTGTGGATCACTCCTGGTGGGCTTTGTGAATTTTGATTCCAGATTCTGATTTGAAAGTGTTTACATCCAACCTGGGAAGACTGAAAACCTTTCATTTACTGGAAGAAAACAGCTGAAGTTTGTTTACAATCAATCTCCTGCCTCCAGGATCTCTGTGAGTACCAGCAGCAAAGCAAGGGGCATGGCTGAGTGGGGGTGTGGGCACACTGGTCCAGGGGGCAGAGTGAGCATGCAGCTTCTCACTGGTCCCCTGTTCGCCTTTTGGTTGTCACTTGCTGCCACTGAGCATCCTTCACTAGATAATTAAGCATTGCAGGTTCAATTTTGAGGCTGGCAGGGTCTTTTTTTGGCCACTGCCTGGTCCGTGGTGCAGCCCATGGGCATCCTCGTGCACCAGTTGTTCCTCAGCCCAGCCCTTGGCGGGGAGGAAGGCTGCACAGCTCATGGCTGTGGCTTTTCTGTCACTTCTGCATTGCCATGGCTCAGCCAGCAGCGAGGAGAGGGGTGGGAAATGCTTTGGCACCCGATTTCAGTCAGTGTGGTGCTGCAAGCTAACGAGGCAGAAGGGGCCCGTGGGCTCACGCCTGTGGCAGCCTGGCAGTCCATGTGCCTTCCAGCCTTTCTCACCTCTTCTTCAGCCTGGTCCAGAGGACTTTAGGTGCCAAGGCTGTGAATTAACACACTCATACTCACCTGAAACTTTACTGCCCCCCTCAAAATGTGTGAAAGACAAGGGGGAGGGGGAGGGGGCTGAAGCAGCCAGTGGCAGGGGAGATGTGATGTGTAAGGCCAACAGCATCTCATGAACCTTACAGTTATCATCTCCTTCCCCACTACTCATCTGGTGCAGGGAACAGGGGGAGCTCGGAGCACCCTACTACAGATGGGTAGAGGCTGGAGCAGCCTGCCCCCATGACCAGCTGCCCTGGCAGGGAAGACCCATAGGGCCAGGCACCCTTCCCTGGCTGATGTCTGGGAGCTCAGGGCTGTAACCATGGCCTTCCTGTTGCTTTTCCATTTCCCCCCAGCAAAGCCACCTGCTGCCAGCACCTCAGGGCTGTCTGGAGGGTGAGTGTGAGAAGGGTGATCCCACACAAGTCCAAGGGATGATGCACAACGAGCAAAGGCTGTGGTGCTCAGAGTCTTCATGCAGACAGCTGCAGTGAAAGGCCACCCCAAAACAAAGCAGGTGCTGTTCAGAAAAGCTCTTTACCTTTTTCCACTGCAACTGGTATGGAACCATTATGAACATCAGTCAGCCAGTCCCTCCCTCAGGGTGGCTGGATTCCACAGAATCCCACAGTTGGAAGGGACCTCAAGGATCATCTGGTCCAACCTTTCTTGGCAAAAGCATGGTCTAGACAAGCTGGCTTAGACCCCGTCCAGCTGAATCTTAGGTGCCCAGTGCTGGGGAATCCACCACTTCCCTGGGGAGATTATTTCAATGGCTGATTGTCCTTGGGGTGACAGCTTTTCCTTTTGTGGCCAACTGGCATCTCCTCAGTTAACGTGTCCTCATTAGCCCTCATCTTTCCATGTGACTCTTTGTAAAAAGGGAGTCTCCATCTTCTTTGTGGGCCACCCTTTAAATGCTGCAACGTGGTGATAAGGTCTCCGCACAGCCTTCTTTTCTCCAGGCTAAACAAGCACAGTTCTCTCAGCCTTTCCTTACACGGCAACTTCCCCATCCTTGGATCACTTTGGAAGCCCTTCTCTGGACTTTTTCATGTGGCTGAGGGAGATTCTCTTCTCTCCCAGTGAGCACTGGGTCCAGCTCTGGGCTCCTCAGTTCAAGAGAACTGCTGGAGAGAGTCCAGCAGAGGCTACAAAGCTGCTGAGGGGCCCTGGAGCATCTCTGTGAGGAGGAAAGGCTGAGAGCCCTGGGGCTGGTGAGCCTGGAGAAGACCAGCCCCAGAGGGGTTATGAGCAATGCTCAGCAAGAGATAAGGACGTGTGGGGGGCAAGAGGCTGGAGCCAGACTCTTGTCAGTGGTGCCCAGTGACAGGGCAAGAGGCAATGGGTACAAACTGGCACCCAGGAGGTTCCACTTGAAGAGGAGCAAATTGATGTGAGGGTGCTGGAGGCCTGGCGCAGACTGCCCAGGGAGGTTGTGGAGTCTCCTTGTGTGGAGAGCTTCCAACCCTCCCTGGGCAAGCTGCTGTGGGTGCCCTGCTCCAGCAGCGCTGAGTACTGGATGGCCTCCAGCAGCAGCCCCCTCTCCGCCATCTTGGGACTCGGGGGGGCGGTCCCGGGGGCGGTCCCTTCCCGGGCCCAGCGGCGGGCGGGCCGGGCCCTGGCGGCGCCTGCGCGGTGCGGAGCGGTGAGTGCCGGGAGGGGGCGCGGGCGGGGGGGCGCTGCCGGACACCCCTGGCCCGGGCGGGTGCTCTGCAGCGGGGCGTGGGGCCGGGCGGGAGTCCTGTGGGGCCGGGCAGCGGCTTCCCGCGCCTGAGCGCGTCCTGCCGGTGCCCTTGTGGGAGAGGAGCCGGCGGCGAGGCCTTGCCGGGGCTAGGGGCTGCCCGCAGCGCTGCTTCCCCGCCGGGCGGGTTCCTAAGCTCTTCTGAGGCGGACTGACCACCTGTGGCCCAGCTCTGGGGGCTCGGCGTGCCTCGGGCACGGCTGGGCAGTGACGGCACCTGCCTGGGCTTCCTCCCCTGGAAGTGACCGAAAAGCAGGGCTGTGTGGCAGCAGTGTGGGGCACGGTGCCTCGGCAGACCGGGGTGCCTCGTCGGAGGGGTTTGAATACAAGTGCAACAGAAACGGGAGCAGTTTGGCCTCTGCCCTGAGCGTGAGGATGGGCTTGGAGATCTCCAGCCCCCTCCAGGTATGGAATCCAAGTGTCCTGGTACCGCTCTGGGACATGGAAATGGCTTTTTCTTCCACGTGGTTAACACGGGGCCTGGATTTTTAAAGCTGTTTAATTATTTTGCTGCAAGCTTGCATATGGTTCTCTTGCCTGAGAACCAGTGAAAACTACACGTGGGGCGAAGCCAGGGAGTGAAAAACTGAGCAAATGAGAGTTTTGTATGTAAACACTCTTTGGAATATTGCCTTAAACCGTTTAACTTCAGCGGTTGACTAACACTCTGCAAGAGAAGTAATCTTTGACAAATAATCAACACTACCCCGCCTGGCAAGACGGCCTAGGCTTACACTTCGCAACTTCTGTAGACACAGTTTCTTCGGGGCAAGTTATTTATTTTGCAGTGTTTTGCTGATAGAAACTAACCCAGCACAAATGTGGCTGGCAGGCAGAAAGCATTAGCTTCACGGATAGGCTTTAATTGGCTTGCCAAAGGAGCGGGCTGCGCGCAGGCACTGCTGTGGGTAGAGCTGCCCGCGTGGGGAGCCTGCTCCAGCGCACAGCCCTGGCAGGAAACCTTTTTAAGTGCAGAGAAGTCCACGGCTGAGAAGCTGCTGACACACCCCAGCGTTTACCGAGCGCTGCCGCAGTGCTGTTTCTCCCTGGGAGCCTCTTGAGTTAATTTGTGCTCTGGGAGTAGCATCACTAAGGAATAGGCTGCTTTTTCGCTCTCTTTCACCCTGCTCCACCAACTCCGTCTTTAAATGACCAGCCTGGAGTGTGTTGGGATTTTTCAGGTGTTTAGATGGTGGAAGCATCTGAATTCTTGCCACAGACACTTAAGAAGTGCAGCTGATGGAGATGAGAGCAAGTTCGTAGGGTCTGCTACATATGTGACTGTGTATTTACTAGACTGCAAGGGATACCAATCTCCTTCTGTTACATAGGACCAGGGCAGTCTGCTGTACTCAGCACTGGTGAGGCCACACCTTGTGTGCTGGGTTCAGTCTTGGGGCCCCTCACTCCAAGGACATGAGAGGCTAAAACATGTCCAGAGAAGGGCAAGGAAGCTGGGGGAGGGTCTGGAGAACAGGTCTGGTGAGGAGCAGCTGAGGGAGCTGGGGGTGTTTAGTCTGGAGAAGGGGAGGCTGAGGGGAGACCTCTCTACAACTCCCTGAGAGGAGATTTGAGCCACGTAGGGGTCACTGTCTTCTACTAAGGAGAAAGAGGCAGGACGAGAGCCTCAGGATGCACCAAGGGAGATTTGGATTGGGCCTGAGGAACAATTTCTTCATGGAAAGGGTTGTCAAGGCCTGGCACAGGCTGCCTGGGTAAGCTGTGGAGGCACTGTCCTGGGTGGGATTTCAGAGCCATGTGGATGTGGTGCAGAGTGCCATGGTTTAGTGGTGACCTGGCAGTGCTGGGTCAACACTTGGACTCAACAATCTGAAGGTCCTTTCCAACATAAATAATTTTGTGATTCTGTGGAAACTGGCAATTCCCAATGCACTGTCAGAACAACTCTTGAACCCACAGCACTGTCTCTGTGCCCTAAAGCAACACAAGACCAGCACAGGTGCTACCACCACCACCACCTTCTCCTTTTTCACAGCTGAGAATTTCTTTAGCCTGAGCAATAAACCACCTGTAAAACCCTCCAGCACCCTTAGACCCTCTCCCTGTCTGCTCTTTTGTGGCTACTCAAATAGAGCTGTGGCCAAGCTGGGCAGGTGTGGTTGAAAGCATGTCAGCTCTACCCTGGGAACTGGCAAGGCAGTGGATCCTTGGGATAAATTTAGGGATGATAGTCAGCCTTTCTGTGTGCTAATCCTCTTTGTCACTGGCTTCCTCTGTGGCTTTGGTTACCCACCTCAGCTCTCTTACCACTCAGCTTTTCCCCTTGAGAACTAATGTTTAACTTGCACTCGTGAGGTAGGTGAATCAGCTTTAATTGAGATTGGTTGAGCACTTTGTTGATGAGTTCCCTCTAAAGCTGGTTACTATTTTTTCATTAATGCACAGATATTCTTAGCACCTGGAGTGAAGAATGACACAACACTGGGGATCTTCTGGGAAGCAGCCCTGTGAAAGGAGACAGTGCGTGCTAACAAAGGCTTTGTCAGATCTCCCCTGGCTGCGGCTCACGAGGCAGCCTGCATCTAAAGCTCTGACTCAAAACCCTCCCAAATCCTCTTGAGTCACTGGGAAATCTTAAGTGTTCCTGGAAGTTAAGCCCAGCTTTTCATACAGTCATAGAATCATTTGGGTTGGAATCCATCTTTAAGATCATCCAGTCCAACCCTTAACCCAGCACTGTCAGGTCACCTCTAAACTATGGCCCTCAGCACCACGTCTATGCAGCTTTTAAATCCCTCCAGCAATGGTGGCTCCACCACTGTCCTGGGCAGCGTGGTCCAGGGCTTGACAACCCTTTCAGTGAAGAATTTGTTGCTCATGTCCAGCCTAAAGCTCCCCTGGTGCAACTTGAAGCTGTTTCCTCTTGTCATAGTGCTTGTTTCTTGGAAGAAGAGAATGACCTCACCTCATTCCAACCTCCTTTCAGGAGATTTTGTGTAAGATCTTTTCCCCTTGGTGGATTTCTTTCAGAGGCTGCAGTTGGGGTTTGGCATCACCTGCTCTGCCCTGCCCTGCTTTGGAACACCTTGTTTCAGTGATTTTATAGAATTCATAGAATGGTTTGGGTTGGAAGGGACCTTAAAGGTCATCCAGTTCCAACCCCCTGCCATGGGCAGGGACTCCTCCCACCAGCCCAGGTTGCTCAAGGCCTCATCCAGCCTGGCCTTGAACACCTCCAGGGAGGGGGCATCCATTAGCCCCGTGGGTAGCTTGTTCCAGTGCCTCACCACCCTCACTGGAAAGAATTTCTCCCTAAGATCCATTCCAAATCTGCTCTCTTCAAGTTTAAAGCCATTGCCCCTCTTCCTGTCACTTGTCTTCTGCAAGCGTCACCTCATATTCCTCAGTCTGGGGCTGGGTGGTGACCTTTATGGACTACAGGTGGGTGGGGTGGTTTGGGCTAAGAGAGGAGTTGGGAAGCCTTGCCCTTCCCTACAGGCAGCATCTTCAGCACCAAAGGAGCTTGGTGGCAAATGGAGCTGCCCAGCTTTGTTTCTGAAGGGCAGTGAAGATATGAATTGGAAGGGCTGCAGCTGTGCTTGCTCTGCCTCGCTGTGTGGATGCCCTTGGGCAGGGTGAGGAACTGTGAGGGCTGTGTTTTGGGGTAGAGCAGGTTGGTAATTGAGCTCTGAGATGTCACTGCTCTAGTGGTGCAGGAGTGGCCAGGGTGGAGGATGCTAAAATGAAATGCAGGGCTGGGAAAGCCTCCTTGTCCATGGCTCTGTCCTGAAGCTGGATGGGAGATGCTCAGCTCCAGGCTGGGCAGCAGTGGGTGTAACTGCAGATGAGGGCAAGTTCCCTCTGGGAGGTGTTGAAATCCTGATCTCAGAGAGCCTGACAACTCATCTGGCTGCTGCTTGCAGCAAATTGAACAGGACACTTTGCCTCCTCCCTTCATAGAAGGTTTGGTTGTCCTTTTAAATGCTGGTAATGACCCTGGAGGGGAGCAGGGATGGAGAATCCCTCCCACAGCTGATGAGGGGCTGCTGACTGGTCATTGCCCAGACCCCCCCACATTGTCTGTGACTTTCTTAGGGGTGATACCCAGCACCCAGTGTGGCCTTCCAATCCAGAATTGGGAATTTGCTGTTCTTAAATGAGAAAATGGCATTTAGCTCTTTGCAGCTGGAGCTGCAGTGTCACAGTGCTGCCACAGGCCCCATTTTCAGTCCCTGATTTTCCGTGGCGTTACCTTTGTCCAGAGAGGCTTCCCCTGTGCTGTGTTTGTGTGCTTGATCTCTGGTTTTGCTGCTTTCAAGAGCAGGTCTTTGCATTGTTTTCTTTCTTTTTTCCCTTTTTATTGATTCATGGCTGGGTTTGGAACTTTTCTGCAGTTTATCAATTCTGATCATGACCTCCGGAGTGCTTCGAGCTCTTAGCTGCTGGGCATCCTTTCAGCTTTTAGAAAAGTACTTTCTCTTCCATTCTTCAGGCCATTAATGAAAAGGATGAATAGGAGCATTCCTGGACTGAGCTCCAAGGGCTGCTACGTGAAGCTTTCTCTCACTGTGACAGGGAATCATTGAGAGCTACCCCTGAAGTCTGTGTGTGTGTGGGAGTTGCTTTGGTTTGTAACGAGCACTGTGCCTCGTTAAGGTGAGCTCACCTCCTGTGAGTCCTCTGCTCTGCCTGGGAGTGTGGGATGCACACCCTGCTTTAACACCACTGTGCTGGTTGGAGGTCTGGTGGCAAAGCTCTGGTGAGGAGGATTTGTGCCCCCATTCCTGAAGACTCAGGTGGTTTTCAAGAGCTTTCCAGAATCTTGTTTGATCTGGGGCTTCTCAGCAGCACCCACTGAGACCAGCATCACTCAGAGGCAACCCTCTGGTTACTCAGCCCTGCTTTCCACTGAGACCACCCCCCAGCTGTCTGCTTTGGTGGCAGAGGGGGGACCCATGTCTACAATGTCCTTCTTCCCTTTGTTTCTCCTTAGGTCTGTCCTCAGTGAGAGTTGGGCTTAGCTCTATCTGACTAAGGTGGTAAAAATGTACTTTTCTCCTCCAGCAATTCCAAGTTCCTTGTCTGGTTGCTCTGCTGTGGGAGGACAAAAAAGATTTGCTATGGAAAAAACTAATTACCCTCATTTTCATCCCTCAACAGTTTGTCACTGTGGGAGCAGTTGCAGGACACCTTGTTCCACCAAGGCTCTGCTGGTCACCTTCTCAGCACGAGCTAAGCTTTACTTCAACTTAAATACATTGAAGTGGAGAAAACATCACTGTCCAAAGAGCACCACCAGCTTTAACTGCCTCTGAGTTCTGTAAGTACTGAGCTTCTGCCTTCAGCTTTGTGAATGTTAAGAGGCTGGTTCTTTTCTGAAGTGCACTTCCAACCTCTGTACCCATGGGTGCAACTGTGGGATAAAGTTTGGGCCCCACTGAATTAAAGGGCAACACAGAGTTCCCCTGTGGTTATCTCTTCCTCCTACGAAGGCTGGCAGCTGGAGATACCAACTGCAGCTGACTGCTCAGGCTGTGCTCCAAGGACATCATCAATGGGAGGGAAAAGCTGTGCCCTGTGTGTTTTGTTCTAATGGTCCATGGTTGAGGGTGGGTGTCCTGACCAGTTCCTTGAGAGAAAACTCAGCCTCCCTAAAGATTTCCTGTGGTTTCTGTTGGATTCTTTCTTCCTTATGGCCTGAAGCTGTGCCAGGGGAGGTTTAGGTTGGAGGTTAGGAAGCATTTCCTTGTGGAAAGGGTAATAGAATAGAATAGAATAAACCAGGTTGGAAGAGACCTTCGACATCATTGTGTCCAACCTATCATCCAACACCACCTAATCAACTAAACCATGCAACCAAGCACCCTGTCAAGTCTTCTCCTGAACACCTCCAATGATGGCAACTCCACCACCTCCCTGGGCAGCCCATTCCAATGGGCAGTCCCTCTCTCTCTGAAGAATTTCTTCCTAACATCCAGCCTAATCCTCCCCTGGCACAGCTTGAGACTGTGTCCTCTTGTTCTGGTGCTGGCTGCCTGGGAGAAGAGACCAACCCCCACCTGGCTACAACCTCCCTTCAGGTAGTTGTAGACAGCAATAAGGTCTCCCCTGAGCCTCCTCTTCTCCAGGCTAACCAACCCAGCTCCCTCAGTCTCTCCTCACAGGGCTTATGCTCCAGACCCCTCCCCAGCTTTGTTGCCCTTCTCTGGACACCTTCCAGCAAGTCAACCTCCTTCCCAAACTGAGGGGCCCAGAGGTGGACACAGGACTCAAGGTGTGGCCTAACCAGTGCTGAGTACAGGGGCAGAATGACCTCCCTGCTCCTGCTGTCTGCACTGTTACTGATACAGACCAGGATGCCATTGGCCCTCTTGGCTGCCTGGGCACGCTGCAGACTCATGTTCAGCCTCCCATCAACCAGTCCCCCCAGGTCCCTCTCTGCCTGACTGCTCTCCAGCCACTCTGACCCCAGCCTGTAGCTCTGCATGGGGTTGCTGTGGCCAATGTGCAGAACCTGGCACTTGGATGTGTTAAATCTCATGCCGTTGGACTCTGCCCACCTGTCCAGCCTGTCAAGGTCCCTCTGCAAAGCCTCTCTGCCCTCCAGCAGATCAACTCCTGCCCCCAGCTTGGTGTTGTCTGCAAACTTACTGATGGTGGACTCAATGCCCTCATCCAGATCATCGATTGGACACTGGGATGGACTGCCTGGGGAGGTGATGGAGTCGGTGTCCCTGGGGGTGTTTAAGGAAGGATTGGATGTGGCACTTAGTGACATGGTTGAGTTCGGTGTGGTGGTGTTAGGTTATAGGCTGGACTTGATGATGTCAGAGGTCTGTTCCAGCCTCAGTGGTTCTGTGATTCTCTCTGGGGAGCTGCCTGCTGTAGTTAAACACAGGTAGAAGGCTGTGTTCCACTCTGGATTGCAGCCACAGCTCAGTGGTGGATCAGCTGCGTCCCAGGTCCAGTTTGCAAAGCCCTTTGCGCTTCGTGGGATGCCAGAAGCTGTGGCACATTCTAGAGGTGTGCTTGCTGATAATTCTGTAGGATTTCCAGTGAGCAGGCTGTAAGAGCCCTGATTATGCTGCTTCTCTGTGCAGTCAGACTCTTTGCCCAAATAATTCCAAAGCTTGCTGCAGAGAGAAGAAAAGAAAGCTGGGAGGAGGATTTAGAAACCTCTGAAGCACTGGAATAGGTGGGAAGCAGATGCTTGTGTTGATCTGGGCCAGGTACATACCTGAAATCAGGATTGATTTATTTTTTTTTAATGCCTGTCTAGATGAAACCCAAGCAGTTATATTAATGAGAGTTTTTAGAGGTTTAACTGTTAATTTTAGCAGGTTTATTTCAAGCATGCTTCCAGAAAATGAACATTTTTTTTTTCCCTTCCCCACACAAAATGCTTTAATGCCTTCCGTGGTGGTGCTCCTTTGCCAGAAATCTATGTGCAGTTATTTCTTATGTACCAGTTGAATCTATCAGCCAACAGATGTCAAGTGTAGGAAAAATGCTATAACAATATTATGGTCTAATAATAGTTCTAATGATTCTAATTACCTGGCTTGGCTTTGGAGGGAGGCAGAGTCGGGAATTGGTGCAAAGGAGATGTTTAACCTTCAGCTTGCAAAAGCAGGGCACTGTCAGAGGTCTCTGGGCTGCACCCTTGTCTCCATGTCAGACATTCCATTCTCCTTTTCTCCAGCAGACTGCCAGGCTCAGAACTCACTCTTGGTGGGTTCAGAGGTGGAGATTGTCAGGGTTGGAAGGGACCTCAAGGATCAGCCAGTTCCAACTCCCCTGCCATGGGCAGGGACACCTCTCACTACATCACGTTGTTCAGAGCCACATCCAGCCTGGCTGCAAAAACCTCCAGGCATGAGGTGCTGGAGAGAGGGTCCAGAGAAGGGAAAGGAAGCTGGTGAAGGGTCTGGAGAAACAGGGCTGGTGAGGAGCAGCTGAGGGAACTGGGGTTCATCCTGGAGAAGAGGAAATGGAGGTGTGACCTCATTGCTCTCTTCAGCTCCCTGAAAGGAGGCTGGAGCCAAGTGAGAGTCTGTCTCTTCTCCCAGGCAGTAAGAGACAGGACAAGAGGAAATGGCCTCAAATTGCACCAGGGGAGGTTTAGGTTGGACATTAGGAGAATCTTCTTCACTGCAAGGGTTCTCAAACACTGGCACAGGCTGTCCAGGGCAGTGGTTGAATCCCCATCCCTGGAGGTGTTTCAGAGACACAAAGATGTGGTGCTGAGGGCCATGGTTTAGCTCCAGCCTTGGCAGAGTTAGAGAATGCTTGGAGCTGATGATCTTAGAGGTCTTTTCCAACCTAAACAATTCTGTGATGTCTGTGTGCCAACTCTTTTGTCACTCCCAGTGCCTCTCCACCACCATAGTTTTTCTTTAGGAAGGGCTCTGGGCTGCATTTCTTCTGTTCCAGTGGGTTTTGTCCAACCTTGTCTTGTGCTCTGTGGTGTCTTGGGGTTGTAGAACCGATAAGGTGATGCATAATGGATCACCCCCAGCTGTTCCTTCTAATTGTGTGAGGTGAAGGTGGTGAGGAGCTCCTGGTGCACAGGGGAGGATCCTTTCATCAAAGGAAACTCTCCATAAGCTGGGGGCTGACAGGTTTTAATGATTAGATGCCAGGCTGACCCTTTCTCCTTTCAATAATAGATTGAGCAGTGCTGATGAGAACTGAGGAGGACCTACGGGAATTGGGCTGTCGGCTGCTTGGTCCCTGACATGGGCAGCAGCTGTGAATCTTTGACTATCTTCCTGTAAAATGGCTCCAGAGATGCCCTTGCCAGCTTCTCTTCTTCATTTCCAGCTGGCTGGTAGGCTGGCAGGCTCTGCTTCTCACGAAAGCCCTGCCTGGCAGCACCACACATGCTCGGCATGCACAGCACACCTTTCCCAGGCCCCACACCGGGGAGAACTCTGCCATCCTCAGCCTCTCCTCTGGGGAAATTTGCCTTCTTGTTGGAATCTGGGCCTCCATCGGTGCACCGCCATGGAGCTGGGGCTGCAGGCACTGCAGGGCCCAGCCTTTTCCAGGCTCACTTGAAGAAGGCTGTGGGAATGGGCTGTGCTGGGTTAGGGCAAATGAATTCTCAGAGTAAACAATTTGTCAAAGAACACTTGGCAGCCCCTCAGATGCTATTAAGGAAAAGACAGGTCTTGGATGTCTCCAAGCCTGAGCTGTAAGGCTCATGTAATATTCACTTGCTTTTTAACATGCTGCTTTGCTTTGCTCAACATCAGGCCTTGCTGCCACGACCGGTGCTGACTCACTAACCTGCTTACCCTGAGAAACCAAAGCTCCCTTTGCTTCTCTCCTCCCTGTCAATATTAGCAGTGTGTCATAGAATCACAGAATTGTTTTGCTTGCAAAAGCCCTCTAAGATCGAGTCCAGCTGTCAGCCCAGCTCCACCATAGCCATTAAACCATGTCCCCAGGTGCCATGCCCACGCATTTCCTGAACACCACCAGGGATGGCGACTCTACCACCTCCCTGGGCAGCCTGTGCCAATCCCTGACTACTATTGCAGGAAAGAAATTGTTCCTAATCTCTAACCTAAACCTCCCCTGGCACAATTTGAGGCCATTCCCTCTCATTCTATCACCTGATGCTAGGGAGAAGAGACCAACCCCCTGCCCCCCCCCCCCCCCACTGCAGCCTCCTTTCAGGGAGTTGTGGAGAGCAATGAGGTCTCCTCTCAGCTTCCTCTTCTCCAGGATGAACACCCCCAGTTCCTGCATCTGCTCCTCACCAGCCTTGCTCTCCAGACCCTTCACCAGCTTCCTTGCCCTTCTCTGGACATGCTCCAGCATGCCTCACCCTGCCCCAGCTGCACCTTGCTGCATCCCTTTCCTCAGTCCCATGAGACTCCTGCTGTTCATTGCTCCAAGTTGCAAGGATTTATTTCCCTATAGGCAGTGTGGCTCTGACTGGGTTTCCAAAGGATGTTACAGGTGCCTTGGGCTGTCCTCCATGCAGAGGAGCACCACAGAACCTGAAGCCTCCTTGCGTTTGGGGCCACTGCCCTTTCTGCCTGCCGGCCCCCAGTGCACCTCTTGATCTCTTTTCTGGTGCACAGAGAGCTGCCTCCACAAGACCTAGAAAAGCCCTGCAGCACCTCTCTGCCTCATTGCCTCCACATCTCATTTCAGATTTCATCTGTAAACATCTCTTTGCCCTTGCTAAACACTGTGTCTTTTAATTTCTCCCTGCAAGAGCATTGTTTAATTTGTGAATGTTTGTGGGGACGTTGTTTGAGGGATAGGCTCCGGAGCTGTATTTCATTCACTGTAATGATCCACTAATGGGGGCGTATTTCAAAGCCAGGCTCTGCACTACTGTGGGGTTTAATTAAATTTTGTTTTCCAAGTAGGCATCAATAGACAGACAATAACAAATGGTGGACAATGTGCTTACAGAACAAAGGCACTCCATTTTCTTCTCCAAGACTGTGGAAGTGAAAATGTATAACCCTTAGAATGTACTTGGCCTGCCCACGAGTGCAGCTTTAGTGCAGTTACTCACTTTAAGGGAAAGGTTGTTTTGGTTTTTTCCCCCTTCTTAATTAATTTTCTTGATCTCTTCCTGCCCACAAAATAAACTGTTACACTGTGGGAAGCTTCCAGCAGGAGTCTTGGGTGATCTAAGTTGTGCTGCGTGTGCCGCGCTTAGTTTGTGGTGTTGCTTAATCACAGAATCATAGAATGCTTTGGGTTGGAAGGGACACCTCCCACCAGCCCTGCTTGCACAAGGCCTCATCCAGCCTGACCTTGGACACCTTCAGGGAGAGGACATCCACAACCTCCCTGGGCAACCTGTTCCAGTGTCTCCCCACCCTCACTGGAAAGAATTTCTTCCTCATCTTCAGTCTTCATCTCCCCTTTTCCAGCTCAAAGGCATCGTCCCTCATCTTGTCACTCCCAGCCCTTGGCAAAAGTCCCTCCTCAGCTCTTCTCAAGCTCCCTTCAGGTACTGGAAGGCTGCTCTAAGGTCTCCCCAGAGCCTTCTTCAGGCTGAACAGCCCCAACTATCTCAGCCTGTCCACATAGGTGAGGTGCTTCAGTCCTCTGATCATCTTTGTGGCCTCCTCTGGACCTGCTCCAACAGTTCCATGCCCCTCTTATACTGGGGACACCAGAACTGGATGCAGTGCTGCACAGGTCTCATGAGAGAAAAGTAGAGGAGGAGAATCATCTCCCTCATCCTGCTGGCGTTGTGGCTTGTAGAGTTTGGTCCTCACCAGGGTCACAGAATCATAGAATGGTTTGAGGTGGAAGAGACCTTAAAGATCACCAATTTCAACCTGCCTTTGTTTGCTGGATATGGAATGTGTCAGCCACTTGGGAGGTGCAAATGATATTGTGGTACCTAACTCAGGAATAAGCAAGTGGCTCTTGAGTGCATTTTGTTCCTTTTCTTCCAGCGAGGGTGGAGTAATCAAGTACAAAATGCATGCAGGGAGGCTTGGAAATCTGCTCAATGTCAGCAGGAGGCTGCTGGAAATCATAATGGCACTTGTACAAGTTTTCTAGGGGCAAAGAAATTCATTGGTGGTGATGTAAATGGGCTCCTTTGTTTGGTTTTGGGCAGAGCCTGGCTGGAGGAGCAGAGTGAGGCTGCTGGCTGGAGGATCGTTGGGTTCTGACTGGTTTCTGGTGGCTGGCTCAGGGTTTGTTCTCTCACGGCAGCTGGGAAATTGTCCATTGTTCAGGAGCAACCAGAATTTGCTGAGGAAATCGGTGGGGGTGTTGGAACTGCATGATCTTGAAGGTCTCTTCCAAGCCAGCCCCTGCCATGGTTCTCTGTATTCCTTCAGCAGATGCTGCTGATGGCTGTGTTGCGCGGCAGCGCTGCCCGGGAACAGCTTGTGTCGTACCGATGGGTTCTAAAATGAGGAGTGTGCTGATCTTCAGGAGCACTTGGGGCTGCCACGGGCCAGCTAGGCTTCTTGGATTCCTCCTTTGGAGTTTGGCAGCCGTCTGCTGCAGGGAGCAGAGTGGTCTCATAAGAGTTTATTTGATCTGACACATGACAAATTGTTTCTGCTGGCAGGGACTTGAGGCGCAGTCTGTTCGCTGGCAGACAGGGCTCGCGGGCGCCGGGGAAGTTAGGGAAGGGAAACCTGCCCTCCTCTTCCTCCTCCTCCTAGAAGGGAGGTTGAGCCCACCTCCTGTTCCAGCCTCATTTTTGCCAGTTGTTAGGTTGTGCTGTTTGTTTAGATGATTGTGTGCTGGGTGCTCCTGCGGGTTCTCATTGTGTTTCTCCTTACGCTTCGGTGTGTGGGATGGGAGAAGAGATCCTGCATTTCTGCAGCCAGACCCAGCTGCCATTAAAGACACTTCCTTAATTTGCACCCTTTTAACTGTGTAATGAAGAGCTGAATATTCCTCAGCAGCAGCAGAAGCACATGTCCCCTGTGAGACACTGTAAATACATTTTAGCTGTTCTATTACCTGCAGTTTTGAGAATACGTCCCCTAAGCATTTAAATCTTGTGCTCCAGACTTGTCCCAGGGTGAGGAATCACCCTGATTTGCAACTTTGGGAATAATTACCATGTTCATCTCCATGTTCATCTCCTCTCCATCTATTACTGCTGCTGAGAGAAAGCCCTCTCAATCGGCTGGGTGCAGAGGGGGTTGAGAGTAGCCCTGAAGAAAAAGCCTTGGGGGTGTTGATTGCTGAGAAGCTCCCTGTGAGCCAGCAGTGCCCTCATGCAGCCCAGAAGGCAGCTGTGTGCTGGGCTGCAGCCAGAGGAGTGTGGCCAGCAGGGCAAGAGAGGGGATTCTGCCCCTTGACTCTGATCTGCTGAGACCCCTCCTCAAATACTGCACCCAGTTCTGGTGTCCCCATCACAAGAGGGACACAGAGCTGCTGGAGTGAGTCCAGAGGCAGCCACAGAGATGATCCAAGGGCTGCAGCACCTCTGCTGTGAGGATAGGGTGAGGGAGCTGGGGTTTTTCAGCCTGGAGAAGAGAAGACTCCAGGGGAACCTTAGAGTTGCCTTCCAATACCTGAAGGGATCCTACAGGAAGGCTGCAGATGGATTTTTCATGAGGGTGTCTAGTTACAGGACAAGGAGGGATGGCTTCAAGCTGAGAGAGAGTAGGGTTAGAGTGGATCTTCGGAAGAAGTTCTTCGGTAGGAGGGTGGGGAGACTTTGGAACAGGCTGCCCAGGGAGGTTGTGGATGCCTCCTCCATGGAGGTGTTCAAGGCCAGGTTGAATGAGGCCTTGAGCAACCAGGTCTAGTTGAGACGTGTCCCTGCCCGTGGCCGGAGGGTTGGAGTAGATGACCTCTGAAGTCCCTTCCAGCCTAAGCCATTCTGTGATTCTATAGAGTGACAGAATCAACCTTATGATAAGGCATTGGAAAATACTGCCCAGGGAGTGACCTTATAGTCAGGCACTGGAACAGGCTGCCCAGGGAGGTGGTGGAGTTCCCATCCCTGGAGGTGTTCAATCAACCTGTGGCCATGGCACTCTGGGACATGGTTTAATGACCATGGTGGTGTTGTGTTGATGGTTGGACTGCATGGTCTTAAAAGTCTTTTCCAGCCCAAATGATTCTCTGATTCTCTAGATCTGTGCTGAAACAGCAGTGCCTGCTTGATTGTGAGGAGAGCTGTGTGCTGTGGAGAGCATCTCTAGCCCCGTGGTGTGCACCAGCAGGGTTGGGCAGCACTCAGGCAGGCAGAGCCCACGGCCACCTGGGCCGGCTCTCAGGGCTGCCTGTGCCACGATTGGAGCAGGAGGCAGTATGGGCAGCATGGCTCTGGGCAGCCCTGGCACACCTGCAGCCTGGGCCGGCTCTCAGGGCTGCCTGTGCCACGATTGGAGCAGGAGGCAGTGTGGGCAGCACGGCTCTGGGCAGCCCTGGCACACCTGCAGCCTGGGCCGGCTCTCAGGGCTGCCTGTGCCACGATTGGAGCAGGAGGCAGTGTGGGCAGCATGGCTCTGGGCAGCCCTGGCACACCTGCAGCCTGGGCCGGCTCTCAGGGCTGCCTGTGCCACGATTGGAGCAGGAGGCAGTGTGGGCAGCACGGCTCTGGGCAGCCCTGGCACACCTGCAGCCTGGGTCGGCTCTCAGGGCTGCCTGTGCCACGATTGGAGCAGGAGGCAGTGTGGGCAGCACGGCTCTGGGCAGCCCTGGCACACCTGCAGCCTGGGCCGGCTCTCAGGGCTGCCTGTGCCACGATTGGAGCAGGAGGCAGTGTGGGCAGCACGGCTCCGGGCAGCCCTGGCACACCTGCAGCCTGGGCCGGCTCTCAGGGCTGCCTGTGCCATGATTGGAGCAGGAGGCAGTGTGGGCAGCATGGCTCTGGGCAGCCCTGGCACACCTGCAGCCTGGGCCGGCTCTCAGGGCTGCCTGTGCCACAATTGGAGCAGGAGGCAGTGTGGGCAGCATGGCTCCGGGCAGCCCTGGCACACCTGCAGCCTGGGCTGGCTCTCAGGGCTGCCTGTGCCACGATTGGAGCAGGAGGCAGTGTGGGCAGCACGGCTCTGGGCAGCCCTGGCACACCTGCAGCCTGGGCCGGCTCTCAGGGCTGCCTGTGCCACGATTGGAGCAGGAGGCAGTGTGGGCAGCACGGCTCCGGGCAGCCCTGGCACACCTGCAGCCTGGGCCGGCTCTCAGGGCTGCCTGTGCCACGATTGGAGCAGGAGGCAGTGTGGGCAGCACGGCTCCGGGCAGCCCTGGCACACCTGCAGCCTGGGCCGGCTCTCAGGGCTGCCTGTGCCACGATTGGAGCAGGAGGCAGTGTGGGCAGCCCTGGCACACCTGCAGCACTGTGGTGAGGCAGGAGGCTGAAGGGCAGGGCTGCTCAGCCACCCGAGCTGCCCTGCCTCCTGAAGTGCTTTGCCCGCAGTGCCTGGCTGCTGTTACGAAACAGGAATTAGAGAGGACAATGAGGAGCCAGGCACTGGGCCCTCTTTTGTCCAGCAGCTAAAAGCTGGTGCAGGGACTTTTGTGGAAGCCTCCTTTGCTTTGGTCCTTTTTTTTCCCTCCCCTCCTCTGCCCTTTCTTTAAGCACAGGCTGAAAGAGCTGGAGACTGGAGGCCACTGTAATTACGATTCCTTCCTGAACAGCAGAACAAATGTGCCATTGAATGCAGCAATGACAGGGGACTTGCTCCCAAAATACACACGGCCTGACCCTGCTGCTGCAAACCCTTCCACTGCTGCCTGCCTCTGGGTGCTTCAAGGCTTCTTGCTCCCTGGGTCGGGGTCAGTGCCCAAGCTTGTCTTGAGGTGTGACATCTGTGCTCACTGGAGGCTGTCACTGAAGCAGCTTTGCCTTGCCTGGCAGCTTGGTTTAGATGGCAGCTGATGGAGAAGCTCTTCAGAATAGTTTGTCTGTCACAGGAGAGGACAGATGAAGTTTGGGTCTTCATGGGACAAGCGCCCTCCATACAACTGTGTCTTGGCAGTGCTGTGATGGACTTGACATCTCCTACCGGGGTGTGGAGGAAGGTGCTTGGGATGTTCTGTTCTGAGCAGAGAGGAAGCTTGGCTTTTACAGCAGGCGGGGAGGTGTTGAGAAGCTGGTGAAAGGTCTGGAGCACAAGTCTTGTGAGGAGCAGCTGAGGGAACTGGGATTGTGTAGTCTGGAGAAAAGGAGGCTGAGGGGACACCTTCTGGCTCTCTACAACTCCCTCAAAGGAGATTAGAACCAGGTGGATGTTGCTCTCTTCTCCCTGGTAACATGATAGGACAAGAGAAAATGGCCTCAGATTGTGCCAGGGGAGGTTTAGGTTGGGTGTCAGTTAAAAACTCTTCCCTCAAAGGTTTATTAAGCCCTGGAACAGACTGCTCAGGGCAGTGGTAGAGTCATCTTTCCTGGAGGGATTTCAAAGACATGTAGATGTGGTGCTGAAGGACATGGTTTAGTGGTAGGCTTGGCAATGTTGGGTTACTGGCTGGACTCAAAGGTCTTTTCCAGCCTAAACAGTTCTATGATTCTGCTGCTGCTGATTGAACCCCACAGCTCTGAAGAGTAGTGTGTGTGGTCATGGAGCTCAGGAGGGACCTGTGGACTGGGAGCAGGATTCCTGCTTGGAAGGTTTAGTACTCTTGGGTCTCTCTTCATGACCCTTCATTGTGCACACCTCTAAGGCCCAGACTTGCAGTTCAGGCTTCTGCATGAAGAGGTTATTTGAGCTGTGTGGCCCTTGCAGCCCTTGAGTATGGTGACCACTGTGAGTGACTAGATAGAATCAGAGAAGGGACCTCAGAGATCATCTCCTCCCACTCCCCTGCTATAGGCAGGGATGCCTCTCAGCAAGACTCGGCTTCTCAAGGCCTCATCCATCCTGGCCTTGAACATCTCCAGGGAGGAGGCATCCACAACTTCCCTGGGCAGCCTGTTCCAGAGTCTCCCCATCCTCCTATTGAAGAGCTTCTTGGTCAGCTCCCAGTCTGACCCTGCTCTCCTTCAGCTTCAAACCATTCCCCCTTGTCCTACCTCTAGACACCCTCATGAAGAGTCCCTCTGTAGCCTTCCTGTAGGCTCCCTTGCTGGTGTTCATGGAATTGCTGTTTCCCAACCTGTGCTGGGATTCATGAACTGTACAGAGGCAAACTCCCTGATCTGTCACTGTGGTGTAAGGACTGAAGGTTGAGGAGCTCTTTGAAGCAGCAGTGCAGCCTGTTCTGCCATGACAAGGTGTTGCTGAGCATTGCTGTGGCTTTCCCTCCCCAAGGAGAATGCTGCTTCACACCAGTCACAAGCAGGGGTCTGCAGCTGTTTGAAGAGACCAAACGAGTTGCAGATGGACACTCTGCAACATTAAAGTCTGCCTATCACAAACTGAGATGCTGAGAAACTCCAGCTCAGCATCCTTCATGTCTGGGCAGCAAAAGGAAAGAAGGAACCAGGAGTCATTTGAGGGATCAAAGCTCTGCTTAGCAGAGACAGGATGACAGCAGAAAGGTCACAGCCCGTGTGGATGATTTGGGCCATCTAATAATGGCAGGCAAGCCTCCAGAAGGCTCTGGGAAGCATCCTCCTCTGCTGGAGGACTCAGGCCTGCGTCTGCCCCTGAGGAGGTGGATGTGCAGTGTCCTGTGCCTGGCCAGAGCAGTTCTGCACTGCCTGAGGGATTGTTTAATTAAGAGGATGCTTCACTGTCACATTTTCAGCTATTTTTCGCTCTGTTGCTAAAAGTAACATCTAAAATAGCTCTCCCTGTCTGACAAGAGCTGAGAAGGAATGTCTTTTTCAGCTGTGGCCTCCTTGCATTTGATGGTGCTTTGCACGCAGGCAGTTCCCTTTCTTCCTGCCCTGATCCTCATTAAGCTTCAAACAGGGCCCAAGGAGCAATAAAGCCTGGAGCACCTTGGTCCTAGGTGCAGCACCAGTGTGTGTCAGCCTACAAGCATCTCACAAGCAGCAAGGCACTGCCCAAAGTGGAGGTGGCAGGTGATGAGGAGCAGGAGAGGGAAGGGATTGTGTTCTCCTTCAGCTTCCCATCTCTGTGCATTCACTGCTGTGTTTGCAGCCCTTGGAGCTCGTTGCTGTTCTCCTTTTCCTTAGGAAAAGCTGCTGGAGGGATGCCGCCTGCTGCTGCCTGGTGGCTTTGCTTTGGCTTTGGGCTGGAAAGGCTCTTATCCCAAGGGAGCAGGACTTGCTTTTTAATCTTGGTGGGAAATGCCTGGGTAGAAGAATAGAAATCATCACAAGAGTCGCTTCTAGATGATCACAATGGTTGTCTCTCAGTTCTCCCTTTGTGCTCATTACTGTCCCAGGGCTTTTTTAATTGCTTGTGAAAGCCATCCTCTGAGACCGCTTTGAAAGTACTAATGCAGGGAGAAAAACACACTTGGATACTCCAAGCAAGATATTACTGAGGACCTTAGTGGAAGGAGCCCCTTATTTATAACTGTGGTGTTAATCTTCAAAGTGGAACAGCTGAGCCCTGGAGTGGGGAATGACTCGTAGAGATTCGGGACAAAACCAGGAGTGGTCCCGAGGGAACCTGTTTGGCAGTAGGTTATGTTCATCCCTAGGGAGCTCCTGAATGCCAGCATGGTGGGGATTGGAAGGGACCTCTGGAGATCATCCAGTCCAACCCCCCTGCTAAAGCAGGGCACCCACAGCAGCTTGCCCAGGATCACAATGGCCAGGAGGGGTTGGAATCCTTCCAGAGAAGGAGACTCCACAACCTCTCTGGGCAGCCTGCTCCAGGCCTCCAGCAGCCTCACACCAAACAAGTTTCTCCTCCTGTTCAGGTGGAGCCTCCTGTCTTCCAGGTTGTGCTTGTTTCCCCTTGTCCTGTCACTGGGCACCACTGGGCCCCAGCCTCTTGCCCCCCCACAGGTCCTTTAGCTGTTGCTGAGCATTGATCATATCCCCTCTGGGGCTGCTCTTTTCCAGGCTCAACAGCCCCATGGCTCTCAGACTTCCCTCCTTACAGAGATGCTCCAGGCCCCTCAGCAGCTTTGTAGACTCCACTACACTCTCTTCAGTAGTTTCCTGTCTCTGTGGAACCGGGGAGCCCCAAACTAGACCTTACTTCTTATTTCTTAGGGCCTTACTCCTTATTTCCCTTCAGGGGAGGGTTTGACATTGGTTCACTAGGACTTGATTCTGGGTTTTGGTGCCAGTGGCTCGTCTGGCAGATCCTAAGTGGCTTTAGACCACAAGGCAGATCCCAGTGGCCCTCCAGCTGTTCAGATTTTATCTTGCCACAAAACTGGAAGCATAAGGAAGCTCAGCTCACTTGCAAGGGAGATCCTGAGCTGGGCTTCTCAGCAGGCACCCTGTGCAGTTAGTCCCATGGCCTGCTGTGCCGGGTTAGTGCTGGCCAGAGGCCGTGGAGGGTTAGCCACGCACTTGCCACCCATGTGCTGTGCTGCTGCCTGCTGTGACCTGTACCTGTGGGCTGTCACATCGAGTAAGAGCTGTCACTGCTGCCTGCTGCTCTGTGGGGAGGTGAGGAAATGCATTTTTCATCAACTTCCCAGCTCACCATTTCTGGTAGATCGATGGGGCCGCTGGCGGAGCCCTTCGCTCGCCCTCTGCTCCGCAGGGCTGCGGCTGCAGGCGTCCTCGCTGCCGGGGAGGTGGCAGTCCCCAGGGAAGCCTCCTGCCCGAGGTGGAGCTGGCAGGGAGGGTGCTGATGGGGACAGATGGAGGGGGGGACAGGTGGCATGGTGTGGGTGCTGCTGTGGGAGTTCAGTGCATGGTCCATCAGTGCTGGGTTTCAGGAGCGCCAAGCCTGGATTCTGCATATCTTTTAACCTCTTAATTGAGTCTCTTCGTAGGGAAGCCAGCACCTGGCAGGGGAAGGAGGTTGTTATTCCATGTGAGAGCCATGAGTGAACAGCAGGAACTTGGAGAGAACAAAAAGCTGCTTCCAGAGTGTCTGGGAGTATGCCAGTTCAGTCTCTGGCTCTGTGTGGGCCCAGCTGCAGTGGGATGTCAGGGTGCCCTGGTTAGCGTGGTGTGTGCCTGGCTTCCTGCAGGATTCTCCAAGCTTGGGAATGCAGAGGAGGTAAAAAAATTATGCAGAACTCTGGCAGCCTCCCAGGTTAGTCCAACCCAAGGTGTCACCTTGCAAATAGGGACTGAGAGAAATGATAAATACACATGGTGGGGGAAATATCACTCAATTGCATGTGCTGGGTGTGGGGAGTTGCAGCAAGGAGCAGGAGAAGGGAACAGGTACAGTCAGGAGGAGAGGAGTTTTCAGCTGGGCTTTGGGAGTGAGGAGGGGACAAGCTCTTCCTTAAGCTTGAGTCAGGCAATGCCAGCTTTCAGACAGATGTCTGTCTTGAAGGTCATGCAGATCTCTTCTCTCTGTATGAGTCCTAAACTGGTGTAAATCAGTCCCAGTGCCCTGGTGCAGAGCTGAATGTGCTCACTGACCCTGAAGCTCTGCAGAGTGTTGTGTGTGTGCAGAGCCCTGCCAGAGAGTCAAGTAGAAGCCTTTTTTATCAATAATAAATGATAGACTCAGTCCTCTGGTCTCTGAGGCATGCTCTGTATCCTGAGTGGAGCAGATTGCCCTGTCCTGGCCCTGACACTATGTGGTGTGGAGGGGCTGGGGGCTGCGGTCTCTGGAGTCAGGCATCTTGCAGAGCTGCCTGGGAGAGTGGCCCCTCCTGCCATCACTGCTGAGGGGTGGGTGGAGAGGATGGTGACAGCCTCACTCAGACTTCAAACCACCAAGCACAAAGCTGTGCTGGTGCTCTTTGGAGAGCAGTGTTTGCTGGGAGCACTGCTTTCTGAAGGAATTCATTAAGTCAACCTAATTAATAGCCTAAACGGTGTTTAATGCTGAGCTGTGGGAGGTTGGTTGTGCAAGGTCAGGGTTGCTGTAGCTTTATCCAGAGATGACCCACAGCAACCCACTTCTCTACCCTCTGCAGAGCCAGAGCTGCCCTTACTGTGCCTGAGCAGTGCTGTGCCATCTCCTGTCACTGCAGACGTCTGTGTTCTGCTCTTGCTTGCATTGGCACCCAGCAGCAGGTGCAGGAAGGAGCAAAGTGAGATTGTATCATAGCCAGGCTGCCTTTAGAGGGGTGATGTTAGCTGACAGCCAAGCAAGTAGCCTGCAGGGGTTGTTAATATTTATTGTTATTGTTAGTGAGTGGCAGTGATAAAAGTTGCATGATTGCAGCGTGGATGCCAGGCTCTCTAAGCACGTGTTTCATAGAGGCACAGGACCAGAGAATGCTTTGGGTTGGAAGGGACCTTTAAAGCTCATCCAGTCCAACCCCCTGCAGTCAGCAGGGACATCTGCAACTAGAGCAGGTTGCTCACAATCCCAAACAACCTGACCTGGAATGGTTCCAGCCATGGGACATCTACAACCTCCATGGGCAACCTGGGACAGGGTCTCACCACTCTGCGTCAAACATTTCTTCCTTCTCTCCACTCTGAATCTTCCTCTTCTAGTCCAAACCATCACCCCATGTCCCATCGCAGCAGGCCCTGCTCAAAAGGCTGTCCCCAGCATTCTGATCAGCCCTTGAAGCACTGAAAGGCCACCAGAAGTTCTCCCTGGAGCCTTCCCATCTCCAGCCTGCACACCCACAACTCTCTCAGCCTGGCCTCACAGCAGAGGGCTTCCATCCCTGCCAGCATTGCTGTGGCCTCCTCTGGCCCTTCTCCAGCAGGTCCCTGTCTGTGCTGAGGGCTCCAGAGCTGGTCTCAGCACTGCAGGGGTGGGTCTCAGCAGAGCACAGCAGAGGGGCAGAATCCCCTCCCTGCCCCTGCTGCCCACACTGCTGGGGATCAGCCCAGGACAGGCTGGGCCTGGGCTGGCAGTGCTCAGTGCCAGCTCCTGTCCAGCTTTGTAGTCCCCAGCACCCCTAAGTCCTTCTCCACAGGGCTGCTTTCCAGCCCTGCATCCCATAGCCTGGGTTGATACTGGGGATTGCCCTGACCCATGTGCAGGACCTTGCACTTTTCTTGTTGAACCTCATGAAGTTCACCTGGGCCCATTTCTCCAGCTTGCCCAGGTCCCTCTGGATGGATCCTGTCCCTCAGATGTGCCAACTGCACCACTCAGCTTGGGCTCATCTGCAGCCTTGCTGAGGTTGCACTCAATCCCACTGCCTGTGTTCTGTTCCTGCCTTGGTATCCTTCTCCTCCCTCCCCATCCCGTCTGCTTTGTGTCAAAACATCTCCCTGTGCACTGGTCCCAGTTGAGGTCAGAGAAGGAGCTGTGCCTAACCAGCAGAGCTCAAGCCATGATTTTATTCCTGCAAACCTCGAGATGTGGCCTCCTTGCTGCTATGGGCTCTCTGTAGCCAGCCAAATATGGGAAGGTGTTCCCACAACTTTTCCCTTGTGTGGGAGTGTTTTTAGCACACCAGAGCAGCGCCCTGGTAGGAGTAAATGAGGAGGAGCAAGCAAGAAGAATCAAAGTTGGGTTTAAGCCATCTCAGAAGTGGTGTCAGTGGGCTAGTCTGGATTGCAGCTGCAGCCTCTCACTGAGATCTTGGTGCTGGGTGGCTGTTTGCAAACAAGTGGTGCTCTCTCTCCTGGCTTTCACCCAGGTGTGTGAGGCTTCCTGCACAGGTGGCATCCTCCAGCAAGGGTCAGAGGCAGGGAACTCCTGCATGGAGCTGGGCACGCTGGCTGGAGGCACAAGTGTACTTCCCAACAGCAGGACACCAGGAGGGGACCACAGCTGCTGAGACCACACCTGGAATACTTTATCCAGTTTTGAGATCCCCAGTTCAAGACAGAGAAGGATCTGTCTGGAGAGTCCAATGGAGATCTAGCAGGATGACTGGGGGACTGGAACTGTTGTGAAAAAAGGCTTAGAGCCCTGGGGCTGTTTAGGCTGAGAGGGGATCTTATGAATGTCTATAGATACCTGAGGGGTGGGTGCCAAGATGAAGGTGTCAGGCTCCTTTCCATGGTGCCCAGTGATAGGACAAGGAACAATGGATATGACCTCAACATGGGGAGAAACTTCTTTGGTGTGAGGGTGCTGGAGCCCTGGAGCAGGCAGCCCCAAGAGGTTGTGGAGTCTCCTGTAGAGGCTTTCAAGACTTATCTGGATGTGTTCCTGTGTGACTTGCCCTAAGTGGCCCTGCTTTGGCAGTGGTGTTGGACTGAATGATCTCTGGAGGTCTCTTCCAACCCCTAACATTCTGTGACTCTAGGGTTCGAGGACCAGAGCTGCCAAGAGCATCTTGAATGTGGCAGAAGCAAGTGCAACATCAGACCTTGAGTGGAGCTGCACAGAGGCTGTGCCAGCCCAGCGTGGTGCCTCTGTCCCCAGAGAAGTCTGATCCTGCCTGGGAGGAGCTGGCATCTTCCCAGTTCATCCTGGGAGAACTGATGACAACCAACTTGGGGCAGATTGAGATTTGAGATAAGGAAGAAATTCTTTCCAGTGAGAGTGGTGAGACACTGGAACAGGTTGCCCAAGGAGGTTGTGGATGCCTCCTCCCTGGAGTTGTTAGAGACCAGGTTGGATGAGGCCTTGAGCAACCTGGGCTGGTGGGAGGTGTCCCTGCCCATGGCAGGGTGGTTGGAAGCAGATGATCTTTAAGATCCTTTCCAACCCAAACTAAGGAAGAGTGGTGTGTCCCCAGCAGCAGAAGGCAGGAACATCAAATCTGTTCCTCTTGCTGACTTGCTTTGAACTGTCAGCTGCCACTAGAGCAGCACATTCAGGGGGGTGTGCAGCTCTCACTGATGCACAGCTAGTGACAGCAGGGAGAGTGTCCCTGCTAATAGACGACAGAAGGACGCTGCCACTGTTTTGGTGGCCAGGGGTGCAGATGAGGTGTTCTGGAGCTGTGGAGCAGAACCTCCCTGCACTGCTGAGGCCAAGAATATTGCCTGCTCTGATGGGAAGAACACTGCCACAAATGCAGGTTTCTTGGAGTGTAAAACCTTCCCTTGTTCCCTAGCACTTGATTTGCTTTGACATAAGAAGACTATTGGGGAAAAAAAACCCCCAACACCTTCCCCTGCACAGGGGGAATTTGTGGTCCTGCTGTAGCACTTCTGCAGCTGTATGTGAGTGCTGCTGCAGCCAAAACCACCATAGAATGATAGAAAATTTTAGGTTGGAAGGGACCTTTAAAGCTCTTCCAGTCCAACCCCGCTGCAGCCAGCAGGGACATCAGCACCTAGAGCAGGTTGCTCACAGAACCAACCAACCTGACCTGGAATGGTTCCAGGGATGGGGCATCTCCCACCTCTCTAGGCAACCTGGGCTGGCGTCTCACCACTCTGTGTCAAACATTTGTTCCTTCTCTCCAGCCTGAATCTCTCTCTTTCAGTTCAAACCATCACCCCTTGTCCTGTCATGACAGGCCCTGCTCAAAAGTCGGAGCAACCCCAACTCTCTCAGCCTGGCCTCACAGCAGAGGGCTTCCAGCCCTGCCAGCATTAGTGTGGCCTCCTCTGGCCCTGCTCCAACAGGTCCCTGTCTGTGCTGAGGACTCCAGAGCTGCCCCAGCATTGCGTGGGGGGTGGGTCTCAGCAGAGCACAGCAGAGGGGCAGAATCCCCTCCCTGCCCCTGCTGCCCACACTGTTGGGGATCAGCCCAGGACAGGCTGGGGCTGGGCTGGCAGTGCTCAGTGCTATCTCATTTCCAGCTTTGCACCTCTCCAGCCCTGCATCCCCAGCCTGCATTGATACTGAGGATTGCCCTTAAATCAGATCAAATGCTCTCTGTGCAGGCAGTGCCAAGGCTCCCACCCTTTCTGCTTTGCAAGCTGCTTTTGGGTCATTTCTGAAGCTTCCCTGGACCCTCAGAACCTTGGCTTTGGGAATCCTCTCACGCCCTCTTCATGTGTCTGCCTTGTAGTGAGATGCCAGCCTGTGCAGGCTTCTCCTCCAGGAGCTTCAAACCCTCGTGTGTTTCACTTGTTAGCTCCTCCTGCCTACCTGGGACCTCAGCAAACTGCTAATTGTTGTGCAGATGTCATCTTGCAGGCAGGCAGGCATGAGGTTGTAGGCTTTCAAGAGGCTGTGCTGTCGTTTGCTCCCAGCCTTCTGGGTACACGTGAGCTCTATTTTTATGGGAGTGAAGGTTTTCTTTCAGCCTTGCTTTGTTGGATTTCTTTTCTTCTCTCCTCTATTGCCAGGCTTATTGCAGGTAGAGTTTTAGGGATGCATCTATTTTTCATTATCCCAGTTTTTGCTGCTTGTTTTATAACTACAGAGCAAAAAAAACAACACCCCACCAAGAAAACCAACAACCCAACCACCCCCCCCCCCTCTCATCCTGTGTATGAAGCAGCAGTTTGTTGCAAGGTGAGTTGAGGGAAGGGCTGTGTGGGTCTGACACTGAGGTCCACACTGTGGCCTTGGCCAGAAGGGTACTTGGCAGGTCCTTGTCTCAGCAACCCCAGGAATGTTCCAGGCTTGGGGCAGGGTGGCTGGAAAGTGCCCAGCAGGAACGGACCTGGGAGTCTTGGTCATCAGCCAGCTGAGTATGGGCCCAGGTGGGTGTGAAGGCCACCAGCATCCTGGCCAGGATCAGACCACAGCAGTGATGTGTAAATGGCACTGGTGAGGGTACACCTTGAGTACTGGGTTCAGTTTTGGGCCTCTCCCTACAAGAAGGACACTGAGGGGCTGGAGCATGTCCAGAGAAGGGTAGTGAAACTGATGAAGGGTCTGGAGAACAGGGCTGGTGAGGAGCAGCAGGGGGAACAGAGGTCTGATGAAAAGGGGACTGCTGAAGGGGGGACTGCCTTTTGGCTATCTGCAACTCCCTGAAAGGAGGTTGGAGCCAGGTGGGGGCTGGTCTCTTCTCCCAAGAAACAAGAGATAGGATGAGAGGAAGTGGCCTCCAGTTGCACCAGGTGAGGTTTAGGTTGAATATTAGAAGAAACCTCTTGACTGAAAGGGTTCTCAAAGACTGAAACAGACTGCCTAGGGAGGTGGTTGAATCCCCATGTCTGGAGGTGTTTTAAAAGGGCAGAGATGTGGTGCTGAGTGACACAGTTTAGCACCAGCCTTGGTAGAGTTTAGATGATGGTTGTGCACAATGATCTTCAGAGTCTTTTCCAACCTAAACAGCTTTATCATTCTGTGATCTTTTGGGAGCTAAGGGGGTTTGAGCCCAGAAATTCTGCTGTGGCTTTTCCAGGACCTGGGTGTTGGTCATAAACTGGTTGCACTTGCCAGTGCCCCAGGAGAGGACAGGAGTTGGCCACAGGTTGTCTTTGCCTGCCTTCTGAAAGCAGATGCTTTTTCTTCTGCTCTGTAGATTGATTTGGGCATGTGGATCCTCGAGGTAGTTCTCTGCTTCTTTAGATAAGTGGAGACATGGAAGGAGGAAGAATAGCAGGTCAGAAATGCAAGGTGGTGCTTTCATGCAGGGGGTGAGTTAAGCAGGAGGAGTCATTGCTGAGGGGAGCTGTGGGTGTCAAAAGCCCAGATTTGCTCCAAAAGCAATTAATGGGGAACCCCAGATTTGCTTGATCTGGATTGAAGCTCAAAGCTAAGAATCACAGAATAGAATCATAGAATCATAGAATCACCAAGGCTGGAAGAGACCTCAAAGATCATCAAGTCCAACCTGTCACCACAGCCCCCATGACTAAACCATGGCACCAAGTGCCACATCCAGTCCCCTCTTGAACACCTCCAGGGATGGGGACTCCACCACCTCCCTGGGCAGCACATTCCAAGGGCTAACAACTCTCTCAGTGAAGAACTTCCTCCTCATCTCCAGCCCTGGCACAGCTTGAGACTGTGTCCTCTTGTTCTGGTACTGGTTGCTTGAGAGAAGAGACCAACCCCCTCCTGGCTACAACCACCCTTCAGGTAGAAGCTACTTTTCAGGCAGACCCTGGGCCAAGAGATTTTGGAAGCTGCAGATGTGTATCAGATTTACAACTATTTTTGCTCCCTGCTCTGCTGCTTTTTCCCAGAAGTCCGCCTCTGACCAGCCTGATGTGGTGTTTTGCCTTTTCAGTTTTGCTACAGCAAAAACCAAGCAGGAAGAGGAAGAAGTCAAAGTAGTTGGTGTCTTATCCCTAGTATGAGGTGATAGAATGAGAGGAAATGGCCTGAAACTGTGCCAGGGGAGGGTTAGGCTGGGGATTAGGAATAATTTCTTTGCTGCAAGAGTGGTCAGGCACTGGCTCAGGCTGCCCAGGGAGGTGGTGGTGGAGCCACCATCCCTGGAGGTATTCAAGAAACCTGTGGCTATAGCACTTGGGGACATGGTTTGATGGCTTTTCCAACCAAAACTATTCTGTGATTGTAAGTAACAGAGTGGGGAGACAGAATAGCAGGAAAGGGGTGGGAGGTGAGGGCTGCCCTCCCTCCACGTCCCCACAGTCGACTGAGGGAAGAGGGCTTTTGGTGGCAGGAGTTGTTGTTGGGTGGGCCTGTGAGGATGTTTTTTGCTTTGTGGAATGGTTGCTTCATGGAAGGGAAGAAAAAAAACCAATCTGGGATATGATGGACAACAGAGACAGAAAGGAGGATATTTAGAACTTGCATGTATGGGAGGAGATCCTTTAAAACCTGGAGAGGAGTAGGAGCAGGCTTGATGGCGGGATGAGTAATGAAAGGAGTGTTTGAACGGAACTAATCAGTCCCATCTTCTTTCAAAGGACCTCATTTGGTTTAATTTAGCAGCGTGTAAATTTAGAGCCAATCAAAGGAAACACTTCTCCAGGCTGTGTGCTGGCAGGCTGCTCCATTCCCTGCCCCAGCAGAGAGCTCAGTGCTGGAGGTGGGTTTCAGGCCCGGTGTGGTGAGGCAGCAGGGGCTGATGTGTGCCAGAGCCTGGTTCCAGCAGCGCTGGTGGGAATACCAGCTCCACATGGGGCAGCTGGCAGCCACCAGAGCAGCACCCTGCTCTTTTCTCCCCTCTCTTGGTCACTAGGTGGTCTGTGCTGGGTCAGGGTGGCTGTGTGACATGGGACTGCTTTGTGGTTTTCTGCAGGCACAGGCAGAGCTGGCTCCTGCACTCTTGGGTCAGAGGAGATGGTGCTGTGAGGAGCAGGGAAAGCCTTGTACTGTAGGAACCCCCACCTAAACCAAGCTTGTTCACCTCTGCAAATGTTGCTTTCCTAAAAATAGCTACATGTGGAGTGAGAGAAAACCCTTATCACACAACCCCAGAATCCCAGCGGGGTGGGGGTTGGAAGGGGATCACAGTATCACCAAGGTTGGAAGAGACCTCAAAGATCATCCAGTCCAACCTGTCACCACAGACCTCATGACTAGACCATGGCACCAAGTGCCACGTCCAATCCCCTCTTGAACCCCTCCAGGGATGGTGACTCCACCACCTCCCTGGGCAGCACATTCCAATGGTGAACGACTCTCTCAGTGAAGAGCTTTCTCCTCACCTCCAGCCTAAACTTCCCCTGGCACAGCTTGAGACTGTGTCCTCTTGTTCTGGTGCTGGTTGCTAGAGAGAAGAGACCAACCCCCTCCTGGCTACAGCACCTTTCAGGTAGTTGTAGAGAGCAATGAGGTCTCCCCTGAGCCTCCTCTTCTCCAGGCTAAGCAACCCCAGCTCCCTCAGCCTCTCCTCACAGGGCTGTGCTCAAGGCCTCTCCCCAGCCTCGTTGCCCTTCTATGGACACGTTCAAGTGTCTCACAGTATCACAGTATAACTAAGGTTGGAAGAGACCCCAAGGATCATCAAGTCCAACCTGTCCCAACAGACCTCACGACTAGACCATGGCACCAAGTGCCACGTCCAATCCCCTCTTGAACACCTCCAGGGATGGTGACTCCACCACCTCCCTGGGCAGCACATCGCAATGATGAACGACTCGCTCGGTGAATAACTTTTTCCTCACTTCGAATCTAAACCTCCCCTGGCACAGCTTGAGACTCTGTCCCCTTGTTTTGGTGCTGGTTGCCTGGGAGAAGAGACCAACCCCTTCCTGTCTACAACCACCTTTCAGGTAGTTGTAGAGGGCAATGAGGTCACCCCTGATCCTTCTCTTCTCCAGGTTAAACAATCCCAGCTCCCTCAGCCTCTCCTCACAGGGCTGTGCTCAAGGCCTCTCCCCAGCCTTGTTGCCCTTCTCTGGACACCTTCAAGTGTCTCAATGTCCTTCTTAAACTGAGGGGCCCAGAACTGGACACAGGACTCAAGGTGTGGCCTAACCAATGCAGAGTCCAGGGGCACAATGACCTCCCTGCTCCTGCTGGCCACACTATTCCTAATGCAGGCCAGGATGCCATTGGCCTTCTTGGCCACCTGGGCACACTGCTGGCTCTCCCCTGCTAAAGCAGGGCACCCACAGCAGCTTGCCCAGGAGCACAATTGTGGTGGTGAGAGAAAGCTCAGTTCTCCCCCCCTCCCCCCCCCCCCCCCCAAAGAAACCACAGCTAACTCAGTTGGAGAAGCAAAATGGCTAAGAGCTATATTTACAAGCAGGATGAAATGCAACAATCACAGTACCCAAGTGGCTCTGGAACCTCTCCAGAGGAGGAGACTCCACAACCTCTCTGGGCAGCCTGCTCCAGACCTCCACCACCCTCACAACAAGGAATTTTCTCCTCCTCTTTAGGTGGAATCTCCTGGGTTCCAGTTTGTGCCCATTGCCCCTTGTCCTCCCACTGGGCACCACTGACAGGAGCCTGGCCCCATTCTCTTGCCCCCCACTCCCTGTAGCTCTTGCTGAGCATTGATCAGATCCCCTCTCAGGCTGCTTTTCTCATTCTTTTCCCTCAGTGGCTGTAGTAGATCTGTTTAATTGGAATTATCACAGCCTCCTCTGTGCTTGAAACGAGGCACAGACGTAAGAAGCCTTCATGGGGTTGTGCTGGTCTCTGTTTTTCCCTGGTGCTGTCATCCATGGCACTAACACAGGGATTTTAAACCACACTTGCAGCTATCTTCATATTTTCCAGGGGAGGTATCAGCCCCTGCAGGGTCAATAGAAGCTGCTTTGTCATTACCTGTCACAAACTCCATTAGCAGTTAAAATCCACCCCCCCCTGCTATCTGCTGTGCGCTAACACCTCGAGCTGTTCTCTGTCCCGCAGTGTCACACCCCTGAACCCCTGCTGTGTTGCAAAACATCACAGAAAGGCTGCTGAAACTTGTGAAAACATGGACTCAGAGATTGTTGGCTTTGTTTTCCTTTGCATTTCAGGCTGGTGGCGATGTCTCACTGGGCTGGACTCCCCTCTGCTGCTGCCAAAGTCAACCTGCTGCTCTTGGTGGTTGCTGTGCTGTTTTCCTGGTCAAGCCTGAGTGACAGAGTTCCTGTAAGTGTTGGCTACTCTGGCCAGGAGCTGTGCTCACAAACAGCTGTCCAGCCACTGAGTCCCTGGTGGGGACAGGCTTACCTGATCCTTCTGTAGGGTGTAGCAGAGGTTGGTGAATCACCTCCCCTCCACAGTGGGTCTCCAATGAGAACATCTCAGAAGGGTTTGTTTCTCCAGACTGCTTGCTGCACCCCAGGAAATCAGCAATATGCTTGATGTGGAGGCTTTGCAATGGGGACAGTGCAACTCAGGCAGCTCTGGCTTGCTAGGTGCCACTTTTTCTATTTGGAGTTGTCACACGTTCCCCCCATGGCAAGAGCAATGCTAATTATGTGGTCTAGTAGCAAAAAAGAGGGGAAGAGCTGTCCTCAATTAGGTTCCTCTGCTGAGTCATTGCAAGTGAGTCAGGCTTAGAAGAGCATCCTCTCAGGTCCTGGTGTCCCACGTGATGGATTTTGCTACTAGCAGTGTTACTCTGAAGTGGCAGCTGAGCTGCGTGGATGCTCCTTGGCCCTTTCCAAACAGGTGTGCACAGCTCCCCTGGTTTGGGTTCTGCTGCTGAGCCCCAGGTGCCAGACCCTCCTAGATCAGTAGATTCATAGGATCCCAGACTGGTTTGTGTGGGAAGGGGCCTTTAAAGCTCAGCTGGTCCAAGCCCCCTGCAATCAGCAGGGGTGTCTGCAACCAAAGCAGCTGCTCGCAGCCCTAAACCACCTGGCCTGCAATGGTTCCATGCATGGGGCATCTCCCACCTCTCTGGGCAACCTGGGACAGGGTCTCACCACCCTCAGTCTAAAATATTTCTTCCTTCTATCTGGTCTAGATTTCTCTCTTTCAATTTAAACTATCACCCCTTTGTCCTGCCACAACAGGCCCTGGTCAGAAGTCTGTCCCCATTTTTCTTCTAGGCCCCTTTAAGTCCTGAAAGCCACCAGAAGGTCTCCATGGAGCCTACTCTTCCCCAGGCTGAACAGCCACAAACCTGGGGCCCACCTGGAGTCCTGTAATGATGAGATGATTTATTTCAGAGAGGGGTGGGAGGAGGCTGGAGATAGAGCACAGTCATCCCAGCTGAGAGTAAGCACTGGGATAGGCATCCAGTGATAGGTGCCTGAGTTGGCTGGCAGCCTGAAGCTGAGGTTCAGGCAGGATTAATGAAGTGGGTTGTTAGCTCTGCCCATGGCAGGAAGGTTGGAGGAGATGATCTCTAAGGCCCTTCCAACCTGAGCCATTCTGTGATGATCCTGATTCTGCCACTTTACTCTGCTCTTGTAAGAACCCACCTGGAGCACTGTGTCCAGCTCTGGAGCCCCCAACACAAGAAGGACATGGACCTGTTGGAGTGGATCCAGAGGAAGCCACAAAGGTGATCAGAGGGCTGGAGCACCTCCCTTATAGGGACAAGCTGAGAGAGTTGGGTTGTTTAGCCTGGAGAGGAAAGGGCTCCAGGGAGACCTTAGAGCAGCTTTCCAGTACCTGAAGGCACCACAGGAGAGCTGGGGAGGGACTTTTTATAAGGGCTGAGAGTGACAGGATGAGGGACCATGATTTGAAACTGGAGCAGGGTAGATTTAGGATGGACATTAGAAAAAAATTCTTTACTGTGAGGGTGGTGAGATACTGGAACAGGTTGCCCAGAGAAGTTGTGGCTGCCTCATCCCTGGAGGTGTTCAAGATCAGATTGGATGAGGCCTTGAGCAACCTGACCTAGTGGGAGGTGCCTCTGTCCATGTCAGGGGGTGTTGAACTGGATGATTTTCAAGGTCCTTTCCATCTCAAGCCCTTCTATGATTCTGTGATTCACCTTTGCCTGCACTGCCCTGCAGCAGCTCTGTGGTGGCCACATCCCTCCTTTACTGCACACAGACCTCAGGTTGTCTCTCAGCCTCCCCGCTGAGGCTTTTCAGCCTGCTGCAGTTGATTTCAGGCTGCTAAAGCCAGGAGGCTTTTTTGCCTGTAATGAAATGCTCTTTGTTCTTTAGAAAACAGCTTGCTTTCTACTATTTTAATTATGAAAACAAGCCAAAAAAAAACAAATAACCAACCAAAAAAAGGATTCTGCCTAATTTCTGCATCAGTGAAGAATCACCTTTTTTTTTGCCATAAATACTGATGAAAATGGAGGGTAGCAAAGGAGCTGTGAGGCCAAGCAGAGGCAGAAACGTTGTAATGAAGCAAGTCACATCCTTTTATCCTTACTGCACACTTAGAGCTGGTAAACATCAGCCATCACCATTATGTGTTTTAACAGATACAACACTGGGAGGCCTGTTGGTAAATTTACAATGCCTTGTATCCTTAAGCTCTGCTTGGATAATAATATAGTGGCATAAATAAGCTAAGTAATAACTGCTCTGACTCATTTATTTTAGTCCTGTTGGTGTCTTGGCTCAGAAAATGTTACCATTGATTTTCATTAGTGGAACCTGGCTTTTGATGCTTCTGATTGGTACTGAGCTTTAACCATTTGTCATCATCTGATCACTTGGAAGGCCCTGATGCACAGGGAAAGAAGGAGTGGAGCTCTGCTTCCTGGTGTGTTTCCCAAATGTCAATCCCCCCTGACAGATAAAAATCTATGTAGGTTTGTCACCCCTCTTTGAGTGCTGCCATTGTGGGGGCTAATCCATAGAACCATAGAATGCTTTGGGTTAGAAGGGACCTCCAAATGTCATCCACTCCAACCCCACCCCCCACCAACTATCAGCAGGGACATCCTCCACTAGATCAGGTTGCTCAGAGCCATGTTGAGCCTCACCTTGAATATCTCCAGGGCTGGGGCCTCAACCACCTCCCTGGGCAACCTGTTGCAGTGTTCCACCACCCTCATGGTAAAGAACTTGATCATATCATCCAATGTAAACCTGCTCTTCTCTCATTTCAAACCATTGTCCCTCATCCTGTCCTTGCAGGCCTTTGCAAACAGTCCCTCTGCACCCTTCTTGTAACCCCTTTCAGGTACTGGAAGTCTGCTTTAAGGTCTCCCTGGAGCCTTCTCTTTTCCAGGCTGAACAACCCAAACTCCCTCAGCCTGTCCTCGTAGCAGAGGTGCTCCAGCCTCCTGATCATCTTTGTGGCCCTCCTCTGGACCCACTCCACCAGGTCTATGTGTGCATGTTGTGCTCAGGCTGGCATTTCTCTTGCTCAGAAAGCCTCTCCTAGGCTGGGTAATGGGTCTTTACATGCAAAGCACCCAGGTTCTGCCAGAAAATACAGAGAGGTTTTTGTGCCAAGAGGTGAAAGAGGTGGAGGCAGAACATGGTCTGAAACTTCCACTTAACCTTTTAATCGACTTCCCCCCCGCCCCCAATTGTTTTTTTCCCCCCTCTGTGAAAACTGTTCTAAGGATTAATATCAAAACACTTCCTGAAGTGAGCTGTAACTCTTATTCTAATTGCCCCCACTTAGGAGTAATCTTTCCCTGGTTATTTGAAGTTATTCAGCGGTGTTGTCCTTGGCGATATCAGGAGCTGATAATGGTCCCTGCTATGGAAGCTGAGCTGGCTGGGGCCAGCTTATCTGTTCCTATGAAAACCAGCCCAGCAAAGCCCTGCTTGCAGAGCACTTAATAGCCTGGGGTGAGATAGTACCAGGTCGTTACTTGCTGCGTGCTCTCCATAATTTTACCCCTCGCGGTTCTGCCTGACTCCCACCAGCTCCCTAGGGAGCTTTTCCAGTCCACCACGAGGTTTCCCTCACAGCAAGAAATTATTTTACCCCCTGCTTTTCATCCTTCTTTTTTTTTTTTTTTCCTCCCCACACATTCACAGATTGCATCAGGTTGGAACCGACCTTCAGAGGTTATCTTGCTCAACTCCCCTGCAGGCAGCAGGGACACTTCCAACTAGATCAGGCTGCACAGCGCCACGTTGAGTCTGATCCTGAATGTCTGCAGGGATGGGGCCTCCACCACATCCCTGGGCAACCAGGGTCTCACCACCCTCATGGTGCAGAACTTCCTCCTGATGTCCAGCCTAAATCTCCCCTGCTGCACTCTGAAACCATTGTCCCTCATCCTATACCCACAGGCCCTTCTAAACAGCCCCTCCCCAGCCTTCCTGTAGGTTCCCTTCAGATACCAAAATGCAGCTCTAAGCTCTCCCCAGAGCTTTCTCTTCTGCAGGCTGAGCAGCCCCTATTTTTCCCTCTGTAACATTGCACCCCTCATGCCAGTTGATCTACCACACCTCTGCCATCCCCATGCTGCACTTCCTGTGTGGGTGGTGATGGAATTGCTGCCTCATTGTTTTAAAAGCCTGGGAGGACACTGGGAACAGGTGGGGAAAAGGAGGCTCCTGTTTTGAATCCTGTGGGCAAGCCGGTGTGTTTTCCCCGTGTCCTATTTTGGAAGGAGCTGAACTATTTTAGCTGAAATCTTCTCCAAGCCTGAAATAAATGCATTTAAGGGACAAAAAAGAAAACAAAAAAAAGAGAAAAAAAAAAAAGGAAAAGAAAAAAAAAAGGAAAAGAAAAAAAAAAAAAGGAAAAGACAAAAAAAATAGAAGATAATAAACCCAACAAACCACCCCCCAACGCTTCAGGCCTTCCACTCGTGTGGAAGAAATTCAGCTGAAGGAAAGTTAAAAGTTTGACATATTTTTAGGCAAGGGAAAATAGGGCCTGCCAGTGTTACACAACCCTGAGAACAGCCAGGGCTCCTGCCTCTGCCATAGGTGAGGCCCTTGCTTTTGAAACCTCCAGGAGCAGGAAAAGAAGCGGCAAGTGCTTTGTTCAGCACAAACGTCTCGCTAGTTATGCATCTTTAACCTTTAATACCGCTTTAAGTCTAAATTTAACCATGTGGAAAGAAGCTTGGATGTCACCAAAAAAAGACCCCCACCCCACAACCCCCCCAAAAAAAAAAAACCTTGCAAAAAAAAACCCCAACCACCCAACCCCACGAAACCACAACCCAAACCAATGATAATAAAATGCTATCTGCTGGTGAGGGAGCAAAATCTTGTCTTTTCAGCTGGCAGTAAATCGTTACCCAGCTGCAATTGCTAATGAGCTGAATCTCTTCTATCCAAAAGGAGTTTGCCCTGACAAAAATAGAAGAGAGCGACCTCAAAGATGACAGTGGGAAAGAGCCTCTGACAGAAGATGATGCTGATCCTGAGGACCTGGAAGTGTTTTACCCCACACACCAGTGGCAAACCCTCCGCCCAGGTAACTTGCTGCTGGCTAATTATAGCCTCCCGCTGAACCCCCACCTGTCAGCGCTGCCAGGAGCCTCACAGGGCTCTGAGTCCCTCTTTGTTCCCGTGACAGTCAGCTCCCCTGCTGCCGTGCAGCCAGAGAGGTGCAGGCCCGGCGCCCCAGTGGAGGGGCAGGAGGCTGTCACCGAGCTGACCGCCCATGGGAGCGGCGCTAAAGTGCTTTCAGCTCACTGAAGCAGGGCCAGGGGGCTGCCACTCGGCTCGTGGGTGGTGATGTGGACTTGGAGTGCTGGTGGGTGAGAAACTCAGTATGAGCCACCAGTGTGCACTTGCAGCCCAGAAAGCCATCCAGAGCCTGGGCTGCATCAAGAGACACTTGGCCAGCAGGGTGAGGGAGGTGATTCTCCCCTGTTTGTGCTGCTCTGGGGAGACCCCACCTGCAGCTCTGTGTCCAGTTCTGGAGCCTCTAGTACAAGAAGGATCTGGAGGTGCTGGAATGTGTCCAGAGAAGGGCCATGAGGATGAGCAGAGGGCTGGAGCTCCTCTCCTATGGAGGCAGACTGAGCGAACTGGGGCTGTTCAGTCTGGAGAAGAGAAGGCTCCAAGGAGACCTTCTTGTGGCCTTCCAGTATCTGCAGGGGGCTACAAGAAAGCTGGGGAGGGACTTTTGAGGGTGTAAGGGAGTGATAGGACTAGGGGGTGTGGAGCAAAACTAGAAATGGGTAGATTCAGATTGGTTATTAGGAAGAAATTCTTCCCCATGAGGGTGGTGAGAGACTGGCACAGGTTGCCCAGGGAGATGGTGGCAGCCTCATCCATGGAGGTTTTTGCAGCCAGGCTGGATGTGGCTGTGAGCAACCTGCTGTAGTGTGAGGTGTCCCTGCCCATGGCAGTGGGGGTGGGACTGGTTGATCCTCGAGGTCCCTTCCAACCCTAACGATCCTATGATTCTATGTACCTCTGTCACTAGCTCAGGAGCCCTTTCATTCTTTGTAGGCTTGCAAGGGACAGCTTCTCTCAGGTTTGGTGGCACACAGGGTCCCAGCTCTGCCATGCTCCAGTGTGGGCTGCTGGAACGCTGCACCGTGGCAGGCTGATTAGGAACCAGCAACGTGATGCCACACAGCTTTTAACAATGGATTTTCCTGTTCCTTGTCTGTGTCAAATCCAGCCTTTTTACATCCCACAAAAGTGCTCTACCCAGGTTTTGTTTGGTGTCTTTTATTAGATGAGTATGGGACATGTATGGTGAGAAAACAACAAAGGCAAGGTCAAGGACCTGCACCTGTGTCGGGGCAATGTCAAGCACAGATACAGGCTGGGCAGAGAGCAGGTCTGAGGAGAAGGACTTGGGGGTGCTGGCTGATTAGAAGCTCAACATGAACCAGCACCATGTCTTCACAGCCCAGAATCTGTCCATATCCTGGGCTGATCCCCAGCAGTGTGGGTAGCAGGGGCAGGGAGGGGATTCTGCCCCTCTGCTGCGCTCTGCTGAGACCACACCTGCAGTGCTGGGGCAGCTCTGGAGTCCTCAGCACAGACAGGGACTTGTTGGAGTGGGGCTAGAGGAGGCTACAAATGTGATTAGAAGATTGGAGCACCTCTCCTATGAAGACAGGCTGAGAGAGTTTGGATTGTTCAGCCTGGAGAAGAGAAGTCTTCAGGGAGACCTTAGAGCAGCCTCCCAGTATGTGAAGGGGGCTACAGGAGAGCTGGGGAGGGACTTTGTAAAAAGGCATGGAGTGAGAGGACAAGGAGTAATGGCTTCTGATGGAAGAAGCTTGACTGAGATTAGACATTAGGAAGAAATTCTTCCCCATTAGGGTGGTGAGGTGGTGGAACAGGTTGCCCAGAGAAGTTGTGGAGGCTCCAAGCCTGGAACTGTTCAAAAGCAGGTGGTGTAGTAGATGTCCCAGCCCATGGCAGTGGGCTTGGAACTAGATAATCTTTAAGGTCCCTCCCAACCCAAACCATTCAGTGATTCTATGACACAAGTAAGCAGGCTGGCTTCACTGCAAAACTGGTGCACTGGGGAAGGCTGTGGAGAGGATAAGCCCCTTTAAACACACACCCAGCTGCCTCTGCACACAGCTTTCAGCAATTAGGATGATCAGTAAGCCAGCCTCTGGGGTTTTGAGCAAGGTGTTTAATCCACTTGTGCTTTGGTGTCCTCATGTATATGCAGGTGTAATACCTCCCCACCTCAGAAGGGTGAACTACCTGGTAATTAATTTCTCTAAAGTGCTCTGAATTTAGAGGAGCTTTATCCTGGGCTCAGCATTGTCACTGACTGAATAAATACAGGATACATTTGTCTCAAAGTTTCTGCCAGATACAGCAGAAGGACTTTTCCAAAGGTAAATCTTTGTATAAGGTAAGTGCCTAGCAGAAGCCCCTGCAGTTCCCAGAGCTGCACTGTGTACTGCTCTTGCATTTTGATACCATTATGTATGGCAGGCATGTGCTGGCCCTGCTCAGCATGCAGGCTGGCAGGTCCCCACCACCCTTGATGAAGCAGAATGTGTGTAAAGCTTGCAGTCATTACCAGCAGTGTTGCTGGTTGGGTTCAGAAGCACCTCCTCCATGGCTTGGGTGGCTTGTTCTGCCTCATTTTTGTAGGAGTTCCACGTGCAGCAAGGGGCTTGTGGAGGTGGGGAACTTGTCACCATTCAGTCACTCTTGTAAAAGGCTTAAATGGTGACCTGGCTCATTGTCTAGCCCCCAGGGATCCTCATTTCAGACGTGTGCAGTGTTAGAATCATGGAATCATTTTGCTTGGACAAGCCCTTTAAGATCATCCAGTCCATCCATTATCTCACTCTGCCAAGTCTGGTGTTAAAGCAAGGCCCTCAGCACCACATCTCTGCAGCTTTTGTGCACTGTCAGGGATGGAAGTTCGAACCTCTCCCTGGGGAGCCTAGTCCAATGTTTAATAACTCTTTCAATGAAGGAGTTTCTTCTAATATCCAACCTAAGCCTCCCCTGGTGCACTTGAAGCCATTTCCTCTCATCCTATCACTTTCTACATGGGAGAAGAGACCAAACCCCACCTGGCTCCAGCCTCCTTTCAGGGAGCTGTAGAGAGCAATGAGGTCTCCTCTCAGCCTCCTCTTCTCCAGACTGAACAACCCCAGTTCCCTCAGCTGCTCCTCACCAGCCCTGTTCTCCACACCCTTCACCAGCTTCATTGCCTTTCCCTGGACCTACTCCAGCCCCTCAATGTCTTTCTTGGAGCAAGTGCCCCAACACTGAAGCCAGTATTCAAGGTGTAGGTGGAAATATATCAGAAAGAGGAGTCCTCCTTACTCTCCTCCGAGCAGCCTGTTTTTGGGTCTCGTGTGTATGTCTCTGAAGCAAAACCTTGTGTGTGGGCTGTGACTCACTCTTTTAGCTCATGTGTTACCCAAAGCAAGGCTGGGCAACCCTGAGCCCATTCCTGCAGCCTCTAACCTTGAGAAGTTCTCTCTTGCTGGTGCAATTCTGTGCTGGGGAGGGAGCTAGCCTGCACAACGAGGGGAGCAGCCAGCGTGGCTGCACCAGGGATATGCCTTGCAGTCCTTTAGCAGTGTTTTAGACACCTTGGCAGTGTATCTAATCTTCTGCTGATGGGATTTCACTCCCTCATAGCTGAGCAGAGCCCTAGCTCAGCTGGCTGGTGTCTGCTTAGCACAGTGCTCAAAGGTTTGCTCTCCAGGGTGCCCTCACAGCATCTTCCATTGTATCCCTGCAGCAAACAGTCACAGTCTCTCCTGGGGAAGCTAATGCTTTGGTTTAAAGTCTGGATCTTCAGTCTTGAGCAGTGGCAGGGAGCTCAGAGCTGTGTTTCCCCCCACCACCCCTCCTGTTTCATCTCATTGCTGCCTGGCCCTGCTGTTGCTCACATTACCACGTGTGTTTCCAGTTTTGCTCTGCTCTTCCCCGTTCCCTGTTGCACCAAACCATGCTTCCTCCGAGCCTGCAGTGGTGTCATCAGCCTCTAACCTGTCAAATCCCTTTTACCAAATCCAGCTGTTGCTGTGCAGGTGACACTGCTCTGAGCAGTTGTTCCCTTGCTGCCTGAGGTGCGAGCTGGGATTTCATCAGGTGCTTCCCTGCACACTTCAGGCTGCTGGAGGGAGCTGGATGCAAACACAGAGAGACAGTTCCCCTAAGAGCTCTGCTGCCTGTGGTCTGCAAGCAGGGAGATCTGTTGTCTCTTCTGCCAGCAGCTGGGCAGCTGATGGGCTGTGGAAAGGTTGGTCAAACTTCTGAGTCCTTTAACTCTTAGTTAGCCGTTGCTGCTGCCTACCTTGGCTCTGAGTATTGCCCCAGCCAGCTGGCTTAGGCAGTAGGATATATGTGCCTTGGGCTCAGCATGGGGCCAGTTCTCTGTCACGTCTTTATCAGTGATCTGGACAAGGGGATTGAGGTCACCCTCAGTCAGTTTGCAGATGACACTAAGCTGGGAGGGCCTCTTGGGCTGCAAAGGGGGCTGCACAGGCTGGATCAATGGACTGAGGCCAATGGGATGAGGTACAGCAAGGCCAAGTGCTGGGTCCTGCTCTTGGATCACAACAAGCCACAAATGCTCCAGGCTTAGGGCAGAGTGACTGGGAAGTGCCCAGCAGAGAAAGACCCAGGGGTGTTGGTTGACAGACAGCTGAAGATGAGCCAGGGTGTGCTGAGGTAGCCAAGAAGGCCATCAGCATCCTGGCCTGGAACAGGGACAGTGTGGCCAGCAGGAGCAGGGCAGTGATCGTGCCGCTGTACTGGGCACTGGTGAGGCCACACCTTGAGTATTGGTGCAGTTTTGGGCTCCTCACCCCAAGCAGGACATTGAGGGGCTGGAGCATGTCCAGAGAAGGGCAAGAAAGCTCGTGAAGGGTCTGGAGAACAGGGCTGTTGAGGAGCAGCTGAGGGAACGAGGGGTGTTCAGTCTGGAAAAGAGGAGGCTGAGGGGAGACCTCATTGCTCTCTACAGCTGCCTGAAAGGAGGCTGTAGTGAAGTGGGGGACTGGTCTCTTCTCCCAAGTCTTCCAACCTAAACATTCCTACGGTTCTCTAGTAGCCTTGTGAGTCAGAAGCTCTCTGGAGAAGCATAGCAGAGGTGACTTGCTTTTGGTGCTGCCTACCTTAAGCTCTGCTGAGTGTGTGGAGCTGAGTCTGTCAGCAGAAACACCCTGCCGCTTTTGAAGGGGGGTCTTGCTTGATGGTTGATCTTTGTAGGTTGCAGAGATGAATAGAAAGATTGGATGGGGCTGGTGATCTTCTCTGTCAATGTGACATTGTTTTGGAGTTTCTGTATATAGAACATGTTTTCCATGTGCCCAGGTGACCTCAAATCTGCCATGCAACATCCTACAGCATGAGAATGATTAATTTTCCTGGAATTACCTACTTTTGTTATTTGGGCACCTTGCTTCCCTCTGTTTTCCTGGTGATGATGGAAACTTGGATTGCTCTGACCATCTGCTCACATCACTGACCAGCAGATTTCCCACCCAACATTAGGGTCTGAGGTGACTCCTCTGGGAAAACGTTGCTGTGAAGATTAAAAACAAGGAGATAAGAGACAAGGGAAGGCAAAAGGCAGTGAATCATCTCCTCCTCAGCAGCCCAGTGCCTCTGCAAGATGGGCTCTGTGTTCACCTCCCTGGCAGCTCCCTGACAGGCAGAGACTGGCTGGCAGGTGTCTCAGCTGACACTTTGAAGCTGGGAGTTAATGTATCCACTGTCCAAGCAGGACCCTCATCTGCCCAAAATAGCAAACCATGTCCAGCCTGCTCCCCAGGCTTCTCATTTGAGAGGAGCACAGTGGGGGCACAGAAAGGCTGCCTTTGGTCTGGTGCAGCTCCCTGCAGCCCAGAGTAGCAGAGCAACATTGGTGATGGAGAGGTGGCAGTGCTGGATCTCTCTCAGGTTTGCAGAGGAGCCAGCTCTGCTGGCCTGCACCTCCAGCTGTGGTGACACGTTGTGCCTCGCAGAGCTCTGTGCTGGGAGCTGCAGTCACTTGGTAGCAATTGTGCTGCTCAGAATCATTTTCCCAAGTGCCTAATTATATTGCAGTTTAAAAATAAGAAGCCATGACTGCTGCTGTTGATCAAACTGCCAGAGTGAAGCTGCTGTGAGCATGCTCCTGTGGCTGCTTCTGCAAGGATGAAACCATCTCATGTTCAGTAGGGAGCCGATGACACCTTGCTTAGCATTTACATATCCCTGACTGCAGCTTCCACTCATCCTGGGGCTGCTTTCTCTGCTGGAAGCTATCTTTGCTGTTCATACTTGTCTCAGGTCTTCCCCTGTCTTGTTTACTCCCCAAACAAGGTTTTCCAGATATGGAAACACAGTTCTCAGAGAAAGCATTCACACCAGAGAGGTAATTTCAGAAGCTGCTTTGAAGGACTTGCTGTGGTTTTGGAGAGAAGGGGACTCGGGGTAGGGAATAACTTGATCAAGTTTTGCGTCCAGTCTTTGTCTTTCAAGGGCTTTCAGTGACTGAGTGAGCCAGCACTGCTCTAAGCCAAGAGGTTTTTTAAGCTGGGAGGAGAAGGTTATGTCAGGAGGGATCCCTTTGGCTCAGGAGTTGTGTGTCAGGGCCTGTCCCACAGCCTGTGTGGGTGATGTGGTGGCAGCAGCACTTTCCTGCACCTTGTTGGTGGCTATCTTGCTCCGGCTGTTCACCAGGATGCCCTGAGCTGCACCAGCTCCTGCTAATTGCTTTGCTGAATTAATGAATCTGTGAATTGACTTCTTGGTGGCCTAGAGCTGACCCAAGCAGGTGTGTGCAGGGCTCTGAAATCTTCCTGTCAGCAGAGTGGAGGGGAGGGCTGTGAAAGAAGGGTGTGAAAGCACCAGGGTGTGCTGGGTTGTGTGTGTGCGATCCAGGAAACAGGAGCCTCATCAGCTCAGCACAGATTTGCATGAAGAGGGAAGGCAAATGGGATTTGAACCCCCTTATTTATACCAGAGCAAATGATTCTTTCCCAGGGTTTTTTGAATGAAAGAACTGGTTACTGATGGGTGGGTAATCTGTTGTTATAATCTTCTCTGGCCAGCAGCAGGGAGAGCTGCAGGGTGATTACAGCAGGTAGGAAAGCCCAGGCAGTCTGCAGAGTGGTTGCAAATGTCCAGCGCTTGGAGGCAGAGTTATGGTCACCAGTAGCTCTGCCTCTGCTTGTTTTCCACCTGCCCTCTTGCATAGGAAGCTTCTGATACCGTAAACACATCTTGTGGTTGTCCTCCTTTTCATTACCGGGTGCCTTCATGCTCGGCTCTCTGGCCTTCCCCAGACCTCTGGGCTTTTCTTGACATCTCACCTTCACATCACAGGATGCATGAGCTCCATAACACCTCTTGGGGCTTAATTCCTCCTTACACTCAAAGTCTTCTCTGGCAAAAGAGCCAGGGCTGAGGCCCCACGTACCACTTTTGGCTCTGGTGAGGGGCACTGGAGGGCAGATGTGTCAAACAAAGCAAGCTCTCCATCCCTTAGTCCTTATCTGTGGAAGAGGGATCACAGTGTTTCCCTGCCTGTTGTTGTTGAGAGGGCAGCATAGGGACTGAGATGCTCAATCAGTGTGGTATAGAATCATAGAATGCTTTGGGTTGAAAGGAACCTTTAAAGGTCATCTAGTCCAACCCCCCTGCAGTCAGCAGGGACTTCTGCAACTACAGCAGGCTGCTCAGAGCCCCGGACAACCTCACCTGGAACAGTTCCACAATTGGGGCATCCACCACCTATCTGGGCATCCTGGGCCAGGGTCCCACCATCCTGAACATAAAAAATTTCTCACATGATGAATGTTAGTGGGCTGGCACAACACTGACCTTTTCCAGAAGAGGACAAAGCTGCAGAGCCTGTGTCATTCACACTGAGAAATCACAGAATCACTAAGGTTGGAGAAGACCTCCAAGACCGCTAAGTCCAACCCAGCACTGTCAATTCCACCACTAAACCCTGTCCCTAGGTGCCACACCTCCTGGGTTTTGAACTCTTCCAGGGATGGTGCTTCCACCACTTCCCTGGGCAGCCTGTTCCAGGGCTTAGCCACTTTTTTTGATGAAGATATTTCTTCCAACATCCAACCTAAACCTCCCCTGGCACAACCTGAGGCTGTTTCTTCTCATCCTGTCACTTGTTACCCAGGAGAAAAGACGGTGTCAAGATGTGATGTCCTGTCTTACCTAGATGTTACAATACCTGCTTTGTTTGGAAGACACATGACTTGGAAAAAACAGGCAGCAAAGTCTGCTTCCCAAGGATGCTATGAGGGAAAATATTTTCTTTCTCCCTCTGTCTTCCACACAGCACTGCAAATACAGGCACTCAGTGGTCAGAGACTCAGAGAATGATTTTTGTTGGAAAAGACCTTTTAACTCTTTCAAGGCTGCTTCTAAACCAAGTCACAGGATCACCAAGGTTGGAAGGACCTCAAAGATCATCCAGTCCAACCTGTCACCACAGACCCCATGACTAAACCATGGCACCAAGTGGCACATCCAATCCCCTCCTGAACACCTCCAGGTGGTGGGGACTCCACCACCTCCCTGGGCAGCACATTCCAATGATGAACAACTCTCTCTGTGAAGAACTTTCTCCTCACCTCCAGTCTAAACTTCCCCTGGCACAGCTTGAGACTGTGTCCTCTTGTTCTGGTGCTGGTTGCTTGAGAGAAGAGACCTACTCCCTCCTGGCTAGAGCCTCCCTTCAGGTAGTTGTAGAGAGCAATGAGGTCACCCCTGAGCCTCCTCTTCTCCAGGCTAAGCAGCCTCAGCTCCCTCAGCCTCTCCTCATAGGGCTGTGCTCAAGGCCTCTCCCCAGCCTCGTTGCCTTTCTCTGGACACGTTCAAGTGTCTTGATGTCCTTAAACTGAGGGGCCCAGAACTGGACACAGGACTCAAGGTGTGGCCTAACCAGTGTAGAGTACAGGGGCACAATGACCTCCCTGCTCCTGCTGGCCACACTATTCTTGATACAGGCCAGCATCAGCAGTGCAGTCCCTCAGCACCACATCCCTGCACCTCCAGGGATGGGGATTCCACCACCTCCTTGGGGAGCCTGTTCTAGTGTTTGAGAACTGTTTCAGTGAAGAAACGTCTTCTGATTCCCAACCTAAACCTCCCTTGGTGCAACTTGAGGCCATTTGCTCTTGTCCTATCTCTTGTTTCTTGGGAGAAGAGACCAATCCTCACCTCACTGCAAATCTCCTTTCAGAGAGTTGTAGAGAGCAATGAGGTCTCCCCTCAGCCTCCTCTTCTCCAGGATGAACACCCCCAGTTCCCTCAGCTGCTCCTCAACAGCCCTGTTCTCCAGACTTTCTTGTCCCCCCAGCTTTCTTGCCCTTCTCTGGACATGATGCAACCTCTCAGTGTCCTTTTTGGTGTGAGTGCCCCAAAACTGAACCCAGGATTCTAGGTGTAGCCAGTGCTGAGTATTGGGGGAATGCTCACTGCCCAAGCCCTGATAGAGGAATGTGGGATGAGAACCAGCAGCAAATAAGAGAAATTGATAGGACCACCCCTAAAGATGTGCAGTGCAATCTAAAGGGCTCTCACTTTATAAACCACTCTGTGGCTGGAATTGGACGAGTGTAGCACTGCAGTTTGGATGCTCTGCTCTGTAGTGTGTTGTAAATGCAGGAGGTGTCTGTATCTGTATTTAAATATTGATAATGTGAGCCCTCAGAACTGTGCAACTCCTGCTGCTGAATCAGAGAATCACAGAATGGTAGAGGTTGGGAGGGACCTTCAGAGATCATCTAGTCCAACCCCTTTCCCAAAGCAGGATCACATAGGGCAGGTCACATAGGAACACATCTAGGTGGGTTTGGAATCTCCAGAGAAGGAGGCTCCACAACCCCTCTGGGCAGCCTGCTCCAGTGCTTCATTGCCTCACACTAAAGAAGCTTCTCCTCACATTGAGTTGGAACCTCCTGTGTTCCAGGTTGTACCTGTTGTCCTGTCACTGGGCACCACCAAAACCAGGCTGGCACCTCTGTCTTGACACTCACCCCTCAGCTATTTATAGGTATTGATCAGATCCCCTCTCAACCTTCTTCAGGCTAAACAGCCCCAGGGCTCTCAGCCTTTTTTCATCCTGGGCTGTTGGGTGTCAGTTGCTCAACCTGCAGGTTTTAACTCAGCAGAGTTGCAAGGCTTGGAGGTGTTCAAAGCCAGGTTGGACAACCTGATCCAGTGGAAGGTGTCCTTTCCCACAGCAGGGGTTGGAATTAGATGATGATCTTTAAGGTCCCTTCCAATGCAAACCAAGCTGTGATTCTCTGGTCCTGTGACCAGCTGTCTAGCCACAGCCATAAGCAGTGGGAACCATCCACCTGGTTTTATTTCCCTTGTTTGGAGGGGGAGAAGTTCTTTGGAAGGGGAGAAATTGTTTCCCAGAGAGGAGATCTCCCATGTCCAGCCAACATGGATTTAGGAAGGGCAGGTCCTGCCTCTCCAACTTGATCTCCTTCTATGATCAGGATGTGGGGAGGCCTGTGGATGTGGTCTACCTGGACTTTAGCAAGGCCTTTGACACTGCCCCCCCAGCAAACTCCTGACAGCAAGCTGTCAGCCCATGGCTTGGACAGCAGCACTGTGTGCTGGGTTAGGGACTGGCTGGAGGGCCAGGCCCAGAGAGTGGTGGTGAATGGTGCCACAGCTGGCAGCCAGGCACCAGTGGTGTCCCCCAGGGATCAGTGCTGGGCCCCATCCTGTTCAATATCCACTGATGATCTGGATGAGGGGATTGAGTCAGTCATCAGCAAGTTTGCAGATGACACCAAGTTGGGAGCAGATGTTGGTCAGTTAGGGGGTAGGAAGGCTCTGCAGAGGGACCTCGACCGACTGGACAGATGGGCAGAGGCCAACAGGATGGCATTCAACAAGTCCAAGTGCTGGGTGCTGCACTTTGGCCATGGCAACCCCATGCAGAGCTACAGGCTGGGGTCAGAGTGGCTGAGAGCTGCCAAACAGAGAGGGACCTGGGGGTGCTGATTGACAGCTGCCTAAACATGAGCCAGCAGTGTGCCCAGGTGGCCATGAAGGCCAATGGCATCCTGGCCTGCATTAGGAGTAGTGGCCAGCAGGAGCAGGGAGGTCATTGTGCCCCTGTACTCTGCATTGGTTAGGCCACACCTTGAGTCCTGTGTCCAGTTCTGGGCCCCTCAGTTTAAGAAGGACATTGAGACACTTGAACGTGTCCAGAGAGGGGCAACAAGGCTGGGGAGAGGCCTTGAGCACAGCCCTATGAGGAGAGGCTGAGGGAGCTGGGGTTGTTTAGCCTGGAGAAGAGGAGGCTCAGGGGTGACCTCATTGCTCTCTACAACTACCTGAAGGGTGGTTGTAGCCAGGAGGGAGTAGGTCTCTTCTCTCAAGCAACCAGCACCAGAACAAGGGGACACAGTCTCAAGCTGTGCCAGGGGAGGTTTAGGCTGGAGGTGAGGAGAAAGTTCTTCACGGAGAGAGTTGTTCATCGTTGGAATGTGCTGCCCAGGGAGGTGGTGCAGTCACCATCCCTGGAGGTGTTCAAGAGGGGCTTGGATGTGGCACTTGGTGCCATGGTCTGGTCATGAGGTCTGTGGTGACAGGTTGGACTTGATGATCCTTGGGGTCTCTTCCAACCTTGGTGATTCTATGATTCTATCTTCCTCCTGGCCAAGGCAGGGATGCTGTGAGCATGTGAGCTGCTGAGAGGTGCTGGAATGTGTACTGGGGGGAGGATGAGGAATATCTGGCCCTGGTGTTGAGTGCAGGCATGCTGCTTTCTCCTCTGACGTTAATAACCTCCCTGTGACTGTTTAGAAGGATGAACCTCATTACAGAAGAGGTATTTAATAACGAGCCTATTTTTATCTCTGTCTTTATCTAACAGCACATTTATTTGAAGCTCCTAACTGCTGTGGAAGAAAAATGTTTTGCCTCCTGGAAAACATTTTGGGAGCGCATCCAGCCTTGGGTTGTCTTGAATCTCCACTTGGAGTGTGCTCCCTCCTCCTTCCAGAGCCAACCAGCCACACCAGGACCTTGAGTCCAACATTTTAGCTGGGGGTTATGGGAAAGTGGCTTTCAGAAAGAGTGGTTTGGGTTCCAGAGTCACCTGATAGTCAGACACTTCTAGTTGAGGGCAGTGATCATCCCCCTGTGCTCAGCACTGGTGAGGCTGTACTTTGAATGCTGCCTTCGTTTTTGGGCCTCTTGGGAAAGGCATTGAGGCCATGGAGCAGTCCAAAGAGGAGCAGTGAAGCTGGGCCTGGAGAACAGGTCTGGTGAGGAGCAGCTGAGGAAACTGGGGTTGTTCAGCCTGGAGAAAAGAAGGCTGAGGAGAAACCTCATTGCTCTCTACAGCTCCCTGCTCGGTCTCTTCTCCCAGGTAACAGGATGAGAGGAAATAGCCTGGGGAAGGTTTGCACTTGAGGAACAATTTCTATCCCAGAAGGGTTGTCAAGGCCTGAAACAGGCTTCCCAGGGTAGGGGTAGAGTCCCTATCCCTGGAGGGGTTTCAAAGTCGTGGAGCTGTAGTGCTGAGGGGCATGGTTTAGAGTAGAATAGAATAGAATAAACCAGGTTGGAAGAGACCTTCAAGATCATCGCGTCCAACCTATCATCCAGCACCATCTAATCAACTAACCCATGGCACCAAGCACCCTGTCCAGTCTCCTCCTAAACACCTCTAATGATGGTCACTCCACCTTCTCCCTGGGCAGCCCATTCCAATGGGCAATCACTCTCTCTGTGTAGAATTTCTTCCTAATCTCCAGTCTAATCCTCCCCTGGCACAGCTTGTGACTGTGTCCTCTTGTTCTGGTGCTGGTTGCCTGGGAGATGAGACCAACCCCCACCTGGCTACAGCCTCCCTTCAGGTAATTGTAGAGAGTTTAGTGGTGACCTGACAGTGCTGGGTTAACAGTTGGGCATGATGGCCTTGAAGGTCTTTTCCAGCCTAAATGATTGTGTGATTCTACGCACCAAGTGTCTCTGCTTTCCTGAAACAATCTCTTTTAGCATCTCCAGGAAGCTTCTGAGTTACAAAATAAAAGTCTGCCTGCTTTTCCTGCTCCGCTTTACCAACATGAGCCTGGGAAAGAAACATGACCTCTGTGGGCCTGTCCTGATGTCTTGCAGAACTGATTCCCATTCATTGCCAGGACTCTCACACCACCTATCCCAGCTGAACCTTATGGGATGTGTTTATGCTGTGGAAGGAGTAGGGGTGGTTGAGATTCTAATGAAGGAGAACATTTCTGATTCAGAGGAACTTTCTTCAGTCCAGAGAGTCGGGTTTTTTTCTTCTCTCCTGATTTTCTGCCTGCTCCTTAAGGCTGCAGGAAGTTTTGCTTGGGTCATTCACTTGCAGCAGGATGTTATCTGAATGCTGAATTAATGCATGCAGCCTGTCACTTGGTATTTCTTCTGGTCTTCTGCTGGAGGTCTCCCAGGGTTGCAAAGACCTTGCAGGCAGCGACGGCAGCAGGAGGAACGTGCCTATCATCCTGCAAAGGGGAAGCAGCAGCATTAAGCTGTGTGTCTGTCCCATCACTGCAGGGAGTGAATAAATAGATTCCATTAACATTTCCATTTGAACCCCAGACCAGGCTTTATTTTTAGGATTTGTCATTCAGCCCAAGCAGAACCTTTCCCTTCCTGTCTGCTGGTGGTCCAGAGAGCACCTTGAAGTTCTCTCCCAGGCTGCATTTACATCTTGATATTATCTGCTGCCCACTTGCTCATCATTAATGACACTATCATTTAACCTGCTAACCAGGTTTGCTGCTAATTGCAGTTATCTCACTGCTCTGCAGCTGATGACATGCTGACTTCTATGATTCTAAGTCAGTAGACTTCTCTGTGTCTTGAGCAGCTAGAGCTGTAATGGGTGGCAGGTTGTGAAGGCTCTTACAGGTCTTGTGAAGGTGTTTATGGACTGTGTGGCACAAAGCTGGGTGGGCTTGCTGCCCTGCAGAGGGATCTCAACAGTTACAGGTCTGCTTAAACAGAGAACAGTTTGGTTTAGTGTAGGAAATCGAACCCTGGAGCAGGTCAGCTCCACCAGAGAGGTTGTGGAGTCTCCATTCACAACCTAACTGGACACAGGCCTCGATAGCATGCTTGAGGTGACTCTGCTTGAGCAGGGCTTGGGCAGGCTGATCTCCAGAGGTGTCTTCCAACCTCAACTGATCTGCAGTTCTGTATGGCAGCTTTGTTTTAAAGGCAGAAGATCTCATGGCAGGCTCCACACAGAGCTGTAAATCCTGGTGGTGATGCTGATTGTTTCCCCTTGCTAACATCAGCTGAAATCTGAGCAGAGCAAACACAGAAAGAGTTGTTGAAGACTTCTGTGGAGAGAAGCAGTCGAAAGGAGTGTCTGAGACCAGCTGCTGGGAACTGAGTCCAGCAGGACTGGAGCCAGAAGCCAGAGGCTGGTATGAAGGCACCCTGTGGGACCAGAGCATTTGCTGGAAGATAAGCCATGAGAACTTTCACTTAAGACTTGTTTTATCATCTTTCCATCCACTTTTATCTCTTCAGTTACTCTTCAAAGCTTTGTACTACATCCTGAAGTGGACAGGACATGTCTTGAAGCAGGAGCAGAGTGAAGCTGCTGACAGAGAATCATGGAATTTTAGATTCACAGAATCACAGAATGGTTTAGGTTGGAAGTGACCTTGAAGATCATTTAGTTCCAATCCCCCTGCTATGGGCAGGGACACCCTAGAATACCAGGTTGGAAGGGACCTCAAGGATCATCTGGTCTATCTTTCTTGGGAAGACCACACCCCAAACAAGCTGGCTCAGCCCTCTGTCCAAAGGGGATTTTCTTGCAGTCTTAGGAACAGAATCATAGAGTTGTGTGGTTGGAAAAGACCTTTAAGATCATCCAGTCCAACCATTAACCCAACAGTGTTGGGTCACCACTGAACCATGTCCCTCAGTACCACATCTACAGAGCTTTAAACCCCACCCAGGGATGGTGACTCCCCCCTGTGGGGCTGTGACTAGGGGAAATTGGATTAAGTCTTGTAATCAGTGGTGGTCTTTATGCCAATGGGAAGAAGGGGGAAAGTGGCTTGTGGATGGCACCTGGAGTTGGAATACTTGGTTACAATTCATGCTGGGTTTAAGAAAAGAGCAGCAATGGGCTGGAGTTCCAGATGCTGATGTGTTCTTTACTAGAAGAAATCATCTAGGATGGCAAAAAGAATGTGGTATAGATCTGGAACCTCTTGTTTTGGCTTTAGAGAGGGAGAAAAGGAAGAGACAGCACAGGACAGAGGTCTATGAACAGGAAGGGGATGTGCCATGGACAGTATATAGAAAGAGGGAAAGACAAAAAGATACCACAAAGAGCAGACTGAGAGCAGTGTTAGAAGAAACTGTTCAGCCTAGGAATGATCAGGGGAGGAAGGGACCAGGGACAACAGGTTTTTCCACACCTCATTGTAAAAAACCCAAACCCAAGCCCCTGATGTGCTTGTTGTAAAAAAGAGGGGCACTGGAAAGGTGAGGTGAAAACCCCCTCCAAATCCCTTACTCTCAATACAAGAGGACTGAAGGGAACTGAAGGAATCTTTCCCAGCAGAACCTCAGGTTACAGGAAGGCTGGAAAATGGGAAATTGAATTTCTGATTGATACAGGAGCTACCTATTGTGTTTGAAATGCTATGGCAGGGGAATTGAGTAATGGAAACATGAAGGTCAGTGGTGTGACAGGGGATTCATGGAACTTGGCCAGCTTCCAAACCTTGGTCGTTGAAATTGGGGAGGCAATGGATGGGTCACTCCTCAGACTCTCCAAAACCACTGCTGGGGAGGGACTTCCTCCAACAACTACAAGCAGAAATGAAATGTGAAGGAAAGGTTGAGATTTGAAATCCAGGATCTAAGTATGTTGAGGTGACAGCCCTGCTGTTACAGGGTATAGATCTCAGGAAGGAAAAGATGCCCCAAGAAGTGGAGGATGCTGTACAGATCCATGTTGTGTAGACTGGAGAAGTCCTGGGAAGGTCTAGTAAGAGTCAATTTTGAACCAGAGTCATTGTCAGTAAGAATTAAACAATAACCTCTAAAGCTGGGATTACAGAATCCCAGAATGGTTGGGGTTGGAAGAGACCTCCAGAGATCATCCACTCCAACCCCTCCTGCCAGAGCAGGATCACCTAGGGCAGGTCACACAGGAACACATCCAGATGGCTCTTGAAAGTCTCCAGGGAAGGAGACTCCACAACCTCTCTGCTCCAGGGCTTCCACCCTCACAGTAAAGAAGTTTCTCCTCATGTTGTGGTGGAACCTCCTGGGTTCCAGCTTATACCACATGTCCTTGTCCAAGGAAGGATTGAGTTAGCACCAATAATTCAGAACTTTCTAAAACACATTTTACTGGTAGCATGGGAATCAAACTCCAACACCCCCCAACCTGCCAGTCAGAAAGGCTAAGGGCAGAGATTACTGAATGAGTTTCAGAGCTTAGAGCAACGAACCAGACTGTGCAGGACATTGGTCCTGGAGTGGCACATCCATGGATATTGCTAACAGCCCTTGCTGGCCAACCAGGGTTGGTTTGCAGTCTTGGATTTTAAGATGCCTTTTTCTGCACTCCTCTGGATACTGAGGGTCAGGAGCTTTTTGCTTTCAAATGGGAAAATGCAGAGACAGGGAGAAAGAAGCAGCAAACCTGGAGTGTGCTACCACAGGCCTTTAAGGTGGTAGACCTTAACCTGGTGGGTTTTGGAAACCAACTGGCAAAAGAGTTAGAAATCTGGAGAAAGGAAAATAATCAAGGGACTATGCTGGAGGATTTGTGGGTGATACCTTAATTGCAGCAGGAACCAGAGAACAATGTCTCTCCCTGGCCTCTTGAACTCTTGGGGAATCAGTGGATATTTGGTATCGAAGGAGAAGGCAGGAAGCAGTCACATACTTGCCTTTGACACCCTAAAAGAACAGAGGCAATTAGGAGTCATCGATTCATAGAATGGTTTGGGTTGGAAGGGACCTTAAAGATCATCCAATTCCAACCCTCCTGCCAGGGGCAGGGACACCTCCCACCAGCTCAGCTTGCACCTGGCCTTGAACACCTCCAGGCAGGGCACATCCACAACCTCCTGGGCAACCTGTTCCAGTGACTCACCACCATCCCTGTCAAGAATTGCTTTCTCATCTGCAGTCTCAGTATCCCCTCCTCAAGCTCCATTTCCTCTCATCCTAGCACTACAAGCACTTCTAAACAGTCCCTCTCCAGCCTTCCTGTGGGGCCCCTTCAGATACTGAAGTGCCTGAGGCCATTCCCTGTCGTACCAATAAAGCACAGGAGGTTGATCACAGCGGTAGAACTCCTGCAGAAACCTGGGAATAGACTCAAATTTTACATCAAGTCACCAAGAATGATACATCCTGGGGATTTGAAGAAATAGGGAACAGACTTACCTCATGGCCACAACCCTTTTGGGTCCTACCTAAACCTTCCCTGGTGTACTTGAGCCCAATTCCTCTTGTCCTATCATGACTGTGTGCTACACAAAGATAAAACAAGACACTCAGTGAAGACCACGCTCCAGAAAGATTGTACCCAGAGTCTAAAAGCCAAATATGGGGTCACAGCAGTGCCCTTGGCAGTGGTAGTGGAGATGGGAACCTTGGACAGGGAAGTTTCCTGCAGTTCTCTCATGAGGAGCCAGAGAACCTGCGTTTCTCAGCGGTTCTCCGTGATGACCTCCTGCTGCTTCACACAGGGCTTGTTGTGACAGCAGGCAGGAGCGTGCTGGTGGGGCTGCTCTGCCAGCACAGGCCATGGTGCAGCCCAGGAGGGCTGCTGGGACTGTACAGCAAATGACCCCTGGCCCTTCTCAGCAGGCTTCTGCTGTGAAACATCACTCTGCATGAAGGTCTCATCCCACAGCAGCTTCTCCTTGTCTGCATTGCTTCCATCAGCACTAGAGGGACAAAGACTCCCTCCTGCTGCCTGGCAGGCCGCCCTGTGCAGCCAGCACATCAGGGAGACCGGGAGACAAGTCACACATTGGAACAGGCTGCCCAGGGAGGTGGCTTAGGCACCATCCCTGGATGTGTTTAAAAGTCCTTTAGATATGGTGCTTGGGGATTTGGTTTAGGGGTGAACTTCTGTAGAGTAGGGTTAATGGTTGGACTTGGTGATCCCAAGGGTCTTTTCCAACCTGAATGATTCGATGGTTCTAATTGGGGTGCTTGGTGCCATGGTTTAGTTGATTTAGGGTGGACTTTGATGATCTCAAAGGTCTCTTCCAACCTGGTTAATTCTATTCTAATTCTGTGCTGGGCAGTGCTAGTTTAATCACTGATCCCTGTTCACACCTTCAAAGCTTTCTGCTGGGTGGAGAAGGTGTATCTGGATGGAGGTTAACCCCAACCATTAGCTTCTCAGGTGTCAGGCAGTATTTGCAACCCTGGCAGCTGGGGAGGAAAGCTGTTATTAAGTGTAAGGCAGCACCTTGGATACAGAAAGCTTGGGGAGACAATCAACCCAGGCTTCCCTACCGTCGCTGTGAGTGTCACTCTTCAGAGCTGATTGAGGCTGGGCTGCAGTGGTGGCTCCTCTCATTCTGTCACCTGATAGTAAGGATACTTGTTGCTGCTGCTGACAGCACTGGTGCATTTCAGGGCTTCCTCACTCAATAAATCAAAATTGTGCCTTTCCCACACTTTTTGTTCAGTACCAATCACAGCAGTGATGTGTTACCTGCCTTTACCCCCGCCGTCCTCAGCACTTAGCAGCTGTCTGGGTTAGAAGAAGCGGAGTTCAAGCCCAACTTTCTGATAATTTATTATGTTCCTTGCACTTCAGGGCAAAAATTTAAGTTGCCAAAAGCAGATGTTTGCTTGCTCCTTTTTTTAGCTCTCAAAGTACTTTGAGTGTGCTTGATTGATGGACGTCCCTATTACATTTAATAGCTGGGCTTTGCAGAAAGCTGTTATTACCAGGAGAATCTGGTGTGGGTTTCAATTTTTCTCCTTGCATTGAAAATCCATTATTAATGTCTTCTCAAGGAAGAAAAGGCTTCAATTCCAGGCATTTTGCTTTGCTTTCTCAGGCTCCTTTGCAAGTGTCTTCTCTTGAGGCACTTTGAAAATCAATATTACAAGTGTTCTTCAGGTTCTGCTGGGTGGTTGAGGGCTTCTGCGGCTTGCTATTGATTTCTGATTGTGTTGCAGGATGTCTGGGTGCACATAGATTGCCCTGGGAGGGATTGCTTCATCTGTGCCTTGCCCGTCATCCCTGAGCTGACTTTCTGTGCAGGATGCTGCTGCTGAGCCTGCAAGCTGCCAGGAGAGCTTTGCTGGCTTGCAGCCTGTGAGTGTGATGTTGAGATGCTGAACATGTGGCCATTTGAGGTGCTCTTGTGAGGGCTTCTCTTCTGTGTTGTCTGCACAGAGGTATTCTGTCCTGTCTGAGCCAGCAGTGTGCCCAGGTGGCCAAGAGGGCCAATGGCATCCTGGCCTGCATCAAGAATAGTGTGGCCAGCAGGAGCAGGGAAGTCATTCTGCCCCTGTGCTCTGCACTGGTTAGGCCACACCTTGAGTCCTGTGTCCAGTTCTGGGTCCCTCAGTTTAGGAAGGACATTGAGACACTTGAACGTGTCCAGAGAAAGGCAACAAGGCTGGGGAGAGGCCTTGAGCACAGCCCTGTGAGGAGAGGCTGAGGGAGCTTGGGTTGCTTAGAGGAGGCTCAGGGGAGACCTCATTGCTGTCTACAACTACCTGAAAGGTGGTTGTAGCCAGGAAGGAGTTGGTCTCTTCTCTCAAGCAACCAGCACCAGAACAAGAGGACACAGTCTTAAGCTGTGCCAGGGGAAGTTTAGGCTGGAGGTGAGGAGAAAGTTCTTCACTGAGTCGTTCGTCATTGGAATTGGCTGCCCAGGGAGGTGGTGGAGTCACCGTCCCTGGAGGGGTTCAAGAGGAGATTGGACGTGGCACTTGGTGTCATGGTCTAGTCATGAGGTCTGTGGTGACAGGTTGGACTGGATGATCTTTGAGGTCTCTTCCAACCTTAGTGATACTGTGGCTTCTAGGGCAGCTTCATCCTCTGCATCCTAAGTGCATGACAGATTGTCCTGGTTTTGTTTGGGGTTGTCTTGAGTTCTTTGGATCAGTGCTGGCATCAGTTCTTACCAGTACAGGTTAGGGGCTGCCCTGCTGGAAAGCAGCTCCACAGAGAAAGATCTTGGAGTCCTAATGGACAGCAAGTTCTCCATGGGACAACAATGTGCCCTTGTGGCCAAGAGAGCCAATGGGATCTTGGGGTGCAGCAAAAAAAGTGTGGCCAGCAGGGCTAGGGAGGTTCTTCTCCCCCTTTACTCTGCCCTGCCGAGACCACACCTGGAATAGTGTGTGCAGTTCTGGGCTCCCCAGTTCAAGAGAGACAGAGACCTGTGAAGAGAGTCCAACAGAGAGCCATGAGGATGATTAGGGGACTTGAGCATCTCCCCTGTGAAGAGAGACTGAGATCCCTGGGGCTGTTTAGTCTGGAGAAGAGAATGCTGAGAGGGGATCTGATCAATGTCTATCAATATCTGAGAGGTGGGTGTCAAGTGGAGGGGGGCAAGCTCTTTTTGGTTGTGAGCAGTAATAAGACAAGGAACAACAGGTTCAAGGTTGAACGCAGAAGATTTCGCCTCAACATGAGGAGAGACTTCTCCACAGTGAGGGTGACAGAGCCCTGGAGCAGGCTGCCCAGAGAGGTTGTGGAGTCTCCTTTTCTGGAGCCTCTCCAACCCCACCTGGATGCATCCCTGTGCAGGCTACCCTGGGTGAGGCTGCTCCGGCAGGGGGGTTGGACTGGATGATCTCTTGAGGTCCCTTCCAAACTCTAATGTTCTGTGATACTGTGATAACAGAACCCCAGCAGGGTGGTGACTGGCAGGGATCCTGCAGTCCAATCCCCTTGCTAAAGCAGGGTCAGCCAGAGCAGCTTGCCCAGGATCACATCCAGGCAGGTTTTGAAAGTCTCCAGAGGAGGAGATTGCCCAGCCTTTGTGGGCAGCCTGCTAACCTGCCCCATGGATGAGCTCTGCTAGCGGGTGTTGGTGTTTCAGAGATGCTGGTGGCACAGCAGACCACACCTGTAGGTGCTGTAGAGCTGGGTTTGCAGATAGAGGCTCTTGGAGCACATCCGCACTGACAGTATGGGCACATCTGTTTGAGAGCTCGTTGGGACCAAAGGAGGGTGTGAGGGGTGACACAGCTGTGGCCAAACCAGAATGCATCCATTCCTCCAGGTGGGCTGCAGCAGGGGCAGGGCACATGCTGAGGAGGACAGGGGTCTGAGTGTCTGCACATGGCAAGTCTGAAAATCTCAAAGGAGGAAGAGCAGCAACAGAAGTTTTCTATGCAGGAAGGGTTTGCAGGTGCCTCTTGTGAAGTAGGGGGGTGAGCAGTTCCTCTCCAGGGCTCTCCAGCCAAGTATGGATCTGTTTGTTTCTTGACCTACCTGTGAGCAGGCTGCTTCCAGGCCTTCTGTGCATTCCCAGAACAGGCTCCACATCTGCTGGATGCTTTGGTTGCAGTGATGTGAGATGTGGCAGTGCTCTGCGTGTACATCAAGTTGCTGCCAGCTGGACTGGGGTGTTTGTTGTCAGGATTATCTTCAGCAAACTTCAACTCCTACCCACCTAAACCAGGCCAGGTTTAGCTTCTGAGGAATTTGAATCACAGAATGGTTTGGGTTGGAAGAGAACTTTAAAGGTCATTCAGTCCAACCCCCCTGCAGTCAGCAGGGACATCTGCAACTAGAGCAGGTTGCTCACAGCCCCTAACAACCTCACCTGGAATGGTTCCAGCCATGGGGCATCCACAGCCTCTCTGGGCAACCTGGGACAGGGTCTCACCACCCTCAGTATCAAACATTTCTTCCTTCTCTCCAGTCTGAATCTCCCTCTTTTAGTTCAGACCATCATCCCTTGGCCTGTCACATGAGGCCCTGCTCAAAAGTGTCCCCAGCTTTCTGATGAGCCGTTGAAGCACTGAAAGGCCACCAGAAGGTTTCCCTGGAGCCTTCTCTTCTCCAGGCTGAACAACCCCAACTCTCTCAGCCTGGCTTCACAGCAGAGGGCTTCCAGCCCTGCCAGCATTATTGTGGCCTCCTCTGGTCCTGCTCCAACAGGTCCCTGTCTGTGCTGTGCTGAGGGCTCCTGAGCTGGTCCCAGCACTTCAGGAGGGGTCTCAGCAGAGCACAGCAGAGGGGCAGAATCCCTTCCCTGCCCCTGCTGCCCACACTGCTGGGGATCAGCCCAGGACAGGCTGGGCCTGGGCTGGCAGCACTCAGCGCCAACTCATGTCCAGCTTTGCACCCCCAGCACCCCCAAATCCTTCTCCACAGGGCTGCTCTCCAGCCCTTCACCCCCAGATGTTGTAGTTTATGCATCCATGCTGAGGAGCAGAGCAAAGGGCTGGCAGTGGCTCCTGTGCCATGGCTCTGGAGCAGCAGCACACAGCATGGGTGCTCTTTGAGGGGACATGGGCAAGCTGGCACCGTGGTGAGCCCAGCAGTACTACTGGAGCTGGCACTGGGGAGGGGCATGATGAGCAAGCTTTGACCTTGCTGCTGGGACCTCGTTAGCAATTCTGGTGATGTGCTGGAAAGGAAAATATAATTCAGGCCACCTTCTCCTCCAAGCTGACCCTGAGAATCGGGGAGGAGAAGAGCTGCTGAATAATTAGGTGCCTTTTTTTGGTGCTTTTTGCTGGAGTTCCTGCCCAGCACTGAACTCTGCTGTGAAGTGTCGTTTGTTTCCCTGAACTTACTGCTCCAGGCCCACTTTGCATTAATATAATTAGGTAAATTGCAGACTCATTAATCAGTGTGCTGCAGCACAGCATTGTCTCATCTCATTTTGCAGAGGGGAGCCCCTGTAACCCTGGCCAAGGGTGAGGGCTGTGGCTGGGGCATTCCCCCTGTGCTCCTGTGCTCATCTTAGTTCATGCCTGGACACCTCTTGCCCTGTGAGATCTGGGGGCATTTGCCTGGGCTGCTTCAAGGAGTAGCCACAGCACCACAGAGGAGTGTGGCTGGGATGCAGCTGGACAAAGTCAGGTCTGTCTTGAGGGAGTTTTGCAGGACTGCATCCCTGCTGCTGTTCTGTGTTGGGTCTGGGGAGGTCCCAGGCTCTTGGCTTTGTGGTAGATGTTCAGCCCCTGAGCTCCTGTGCTGCTGCAGGGTCGTTTGATGATGCTGTGACTCTGTCTCCGTGGCAGAGCTCTCGGCCCTCCTGGCAATGTAAATTCTCCTGGCTGCATGCAATCACACTGAGTTATTGATTTATCTTTGAGAGGATTTCCTTCCCAAGGGACATTTCTGGCTGTTGCAGTGATTTAGTTCTCCTGTGAGCGCAGAATCCGGAGCAGAGCAGAGCCACCCTCCTGCCCTCCAGTCTGCAGCCCAGGCTCTTGCTTCTGCAGGCTTCCTCTGCAAGCTGATTCCTGTTCCAGAGCTGGGACAAGGCTGTACTGGTGTGTCTTCTGAGTGGCAACTGCACAGGAAAGGGCATTTGCAGCTCTTATGCAGGAAGCTGCAAGCCTTGGACTAGCCTTTATGCCACGACACCACTTGTCTTATCTTGGACTTGTTGCAAACTCAGCTGTGAGGAGGGCATGTGGAAACCATGGAATTGTTTTGGTTGGAAAAGATCCTTAAGATCATCAAGTCCAACTGTTAACCCAACACCATGAGGTTACCACTAAACCATGGTCCTCAACACCACATCTACACAGCTTAGAAACCCCTCCAGGAATCTCTGCTGCTGCCCTGGGCAGCCTGTTCCAGGCCTTGACATCCCTTTTTGGGAAGATATTATTCCTCATGTCCAAGCTATTACTCCTCATGTCCAACCTAAACCTCCTGGTGTGAAGCACGAAGCTGTGCCAGCATGAACACACCCAGGCAGACTTCCTGCTTCTCACACTGGTGTTGGATTATCCCTCCCGAGAGTTGTGGCCGTTCCATGCCCCTGTGCTGCCACCTTGTTCAGGAGTGGTTTTCTCTGCACTTATGTTCATTCATGGTGGCCACCTCAGCAGGCACTGCAGAGAGGAAGGGAGGCTCTCTGAGGGTGACAGCTGTGGTTGCTGATGTTCTGGAGGTGCTGATCTTTGTGAGCTGATCAGAGGGCTGGAGCTCCTTTCCTATGGCGACAGCCTGAGAGAGTTGGGGCTGTTCAGTCTGGAGAGGAGAAGGCTCCAAGGAGACCTTCTTGTGGCCTTCCAGTATCTGAAGGAAGCTACAAGAAAGCTGGGGAGGGACTTTTTATGGTGTCAGGGAGTGATAGGACTGGGGGGAATATGGAACAAAACTAGAAGTGGGTAGATTCAGATTGGATGTTAGGAAGAAGTTCTTCCCCATGAGGTTGGTGAGACACTGAAACAGGTTGCTCAGGGAGGTGGTGGCAGCCTCATCCCTGGGGGCTTGTAAGGCCAGACTGGCTGTGGCTGTGAGCAACCTGCTGTAGTGTGAGGTGTCCCTGCCCATGGCAGTGGGGTTGAACTGGCTGATGCTTGAGGTCCCTTCCAACCCTGACAGTTCTGTGATTCTATAGTAAAGAAGCCAAATATGCCTGGCTCAGAAAGGTGTTAGAGGCCTAAAGTTAGGCAGGATAAATATCATCCTCAGTTCCTTTTGTCTGCTTCTCAGTTCTCCTGGTCATCCCCCTCATCCTCCTCTGCCTGTGATCTGCATAGATCTTCTCTGAACATAGATAAGCCTTCCAGCTTCCCAGAAGGACTCTCAGCTATAACAAATGCTCCTGTGGGACGACAATTATTGAATAGATGGCAGGGACATTATGAAGTAGCTTAGGCTTGGGGATAAATAACTTAGTGAGCTGCAGAGGGATTCAGCCTGGCTTTGGTATGTAGTGTTTCTGTTGGATGTTGGCTTGATGGCATGGTGAGAGAGGTCTCAGCCCAGCATGCTGCTTGATAGCTGAAATAATCAGAGCGGGGCTGGACACCTTTCATCTCCACCCTTTCTTCTGCTGCCCAGGCCTTTGTGGGATTAAACCCTCTAAATTGCTGCAGTTCACAGAATCGAGCCCAGTGTCAGAAGAGAAAAGAAATCTTCATTTTGAATGGCTGAGCACAAGCCTTCTGCTGTAGCCAGGGGGCTGTGGTAGTGCATAAGAAGTGTGTGGCTCGAGGCTGGAGATAAGGGCTTGCTTCTGAAGTTGGAACGTGCTTTTGCCAGTTCTGCAAAGGGGCAACCCCTTCCTCTTCCTTCCCTGCTGTTATTTTTCTCCTGGTGTATTTTCTGCTGTTGCAGTGCAAGCAGGAGAGAAGCCTTGGCAGAGGGGAAGGTGGAAGGGCAGAAGCACTTGTTGCGAGGAGCTCTGTGCCATATGAAGCTTTTCTGCATTGGCAGCAGCAGGAGATGGATCAGCAGATGCTACAGCAGCGGCTCCCTTCACAGAGGCACCATATGTCCTCTCCTGATCTTCCTTCCCTAAGCCTTCTCCCCCAGGCACCTTGCTAGCATCCAGCTTCACTTCTATTGCTTCTGTGCTAGCCCAGGCTTCTAGGCTCTACTGAGGGACCTGCACAGGCTGGATTGGTGGGCCAAAGCCAGTGGGACGAGGTTCCACAAGGCCAAGTGCTGGGTCCTGCACTTGGGTCACACAACCCCATGAATGCTCCAGGCTTGGGGCAGAGTGGCTGGAAACTGCCTGGTGGAAAAGGACCTGGGGGTGCTGGTTGAAGGCTGGGTGAAACTGAGCCAGTGTGTGCCCAGGTGGGCAAGAAGGCAAACAACATCCTGGCCTGGATCAGGAACAGTATGGCCAGCAGGAGCAGGGCAGTGATTGTCTGCCAGTACTCAGCACAGTTGAGGCCACACCTTGAATATTGGGTTCAGGTTTGGACCCTTCACTTCAAGAAGGACATTGAGGGAGTGGAGCATGTCCAGAGAAGAGCAATAAAGCTGGTGGAGGGTCTGGAGAACAGGGCTGGGGAGGAGTGGCTGAGGGACCTGGAATTGTTTAGACTGCAGAAAAGGAGGCTGAGGGGAAACCTTCTGGCTCTCTACAGCTCCCTGAAAGAAGGTTGGAGCCAGGTGGGGGTTAACTACTTCTTCCAAGTGACAGGACAAGAGGAAATGGCCTGAAGTTGTGTCAGGGGAGGTTTAGGTTGGACATGAGGAACAATTTCTTCCCAGAAAGGGTTATCAAGCCCTGGCACAGGCTGCCCAGGGCAGTGAGGGAGTCCCCATCTCTGAAGCGGGTTAAAAGCTGTGTAGATGTGGAGCTGAGGGCCACGGTTTAGTGGTGGACTTAGCAGTGCTGGGTTAAGGTTGCACTTGGCAATCTTAAAAGCCTTTTCCAGCCTGAACGTTTCTGTGACTCAGACTGTACCTCTGAGCACCCTGGAAAGCAGCAGACACCTGGTGGGAGGTGCATGCTCTGCCCTGCTCTCTCTCCTTGGGGGTTATCGTGCCAGGAGAGGGTGGAGGCTGGATGGACTTCAGCTCAGCTCTGTGCATGCTGCCGCGATGGTGGACAGGAGCTGAACAAACCCTCTCTGACAGCATCATCTGGGGCCCATTGCCCATCACTGCCAGGTTCTCCTGCCTCTCCCTCCCCTTCCTCTTCTGCTGCAGGAGCTGGAGGCAAAGCCAGGCACAGGTGGATCTGGCAGGAGGTGGCAGGAGCCTGTGCCAGCAGGGTTTGCATACCCCAGCTGATGGCCCCTGGCGCTTGCAGAGCAGCTGAGAGGACATAAATGCTGCTGCTGTGGGACAGCGCTGGGTGAGTTAAACTGGCACTCAGGAGTGGCTGTCCAAGCCCAGTGTCCACGTTTGAGTGATGCTTTCACATCTCCAGCCAAGTCCCAGTTGCTGGAGAGCCCCTTCCTTGCCATGCTTTGTTCCCTGCTAGCAGCAGATTGAGCTGCGGGAGCAGGGAGTTGATGCTGGCATCATTTAAAAAACGTTTTCATTCTGTCTGCTGAGGGAAACAAAATTACAGAGAAGACCTCTCAGCTCTAGGACAAAAAGAGTGGCTCTTAAACCCTTTTCAGAGAAACAAACCTTTGAGCTGTAGGCCTGATGGATGCTGTTTAAAAGCATGGTTATTTCTGCAGCAAGCAAGAGCTTGGCATTAAAAATCATGGGATGGAAGGAGGGAGATTCTCCCGAGGTTCACTGCAGGCACAGGTCTCCCTTTCAGGCAGAAAGGTCCTGGGGGTTCTAATCAGCAGGCAACTGAATATGAGCCAACAGTGTGCCCAGGTGGCCAGTGGCATCCTGGCTTGTATCAGAAATACTGTGTCCAGCAGGAGCAGGGAGGGGATTGTCCCCTGATGCTTAGCTCTGGTGAGGCCTCACCTTGAGTGAGTATTGTGTCCAGTTTGGGGCACCTCGGTACAGGAGAGATGTGGAAGTGCTGGAGCTAGTCCAGAGGAGGGCAAGGAAGCTGGGGAATGGCCTGGAGAATAAATCTGATGAGGAATGACTAAGGGAGCTAGGGCTGGTTAGTTTGGAGATGAGGAAGCTGAGGGGAGACCTCATTGCTCTCTACAACTCCCTGGAAGGACGTTGCTGGTCTCTTCTCACAGGTAATTAGTGATAGAACAAGAGGGAATGGCCTCAGTCTGCAACTGGCTAGGTTTAGACTGGACATTAGGAAGAAGTTTTTCCCAGCAAGAGTGGTCAGGTGTTGGAATGTGCTGCCCAGGGAGGTGGTGGAGTCACCAACCCTGGATGTGTTTCAGGGTGGTTTGGATGTGGTGCTTGGGGATATGGTTTAGGATTGAACCTTGTAGAGTAGGGTTAGTGGTTGGACTTGGTGATCTTGAGGGTCTTTTCCAACCTGAATATTTCTGTGATTCTGTAATCCTGCCTCTGCAGAGCCCTTGGCACCCTGACTTCATGTAGTGACATCAGCTATGGGAGAGCAGTAGCCCAGAAAGCACCACTGAGTAGCTTCTCTCATGCAAAATAAGACACTGGAATGGAAATGACTCTTTCTCTGCACCCTGCTGGAGTAGGGTTCCAGAGCAGCACAAAGCTGTGCTGCTTCCTTGAGACACAGATGGAACCTGGGCAGGAGCAGCAATGGTGGCACTCTGTGTGGGGATGTGTCCATGCAGATTTTGAGGTTTTCATGAGGGTGGCTTTTGAATGTGGAACTAGGAACAGATTCACAGTGTCCAGGAATCCCAGCATGGTGGGGGTTGGAAGTGACCTCTAGAGATCAGCCAGTCCAACCCCCCTGCTAAAGCAGGGCACCCACAGCAGCTTGCCCAGGATCACAATGGCCAGGGGGGGTTGGAATCTCTGCAGAGAAGCAGACTCCACACCCCTCTGGCTTCAGAGCTCCATTACTCTCATAGGGAGCAAGTTTCTCCTCCTTTTCAGGTGGAACCTCCTGGGTTGCAGTTTGTGCCCATTGCCCCTTGTGCTCTCCCTGGGCAGCACTGACAAGAGTCTGACCCCAGCCTCTTGCCCCTCACCCTTTATTACTTGCTGAGCATTGCTCAGATCCCCTCTGGGGCTGTTCTTCTCCATCCTCACCAGTCCAAGGGCTCTCAGCTTTTCCTCCTCACAGAGATGCACCAGGCCCTTCAGCAGCATCTTTGTAGCCTCTGCTGGACTTTCTCCAGCACTTTCCTTTCTCTTTTGAACTGGGGAACCCAGAGCTGGACCCAATACTCCATCTGTGATCTCCTTAGGGCAGCACAGTGGGGGGGGGAGAACCTCCCTCGACCTTCTGACCCGATTCACACTCAGTGAGCTTGAAAATGTTTCAGATGTCCCTGCTTTGCTGCAGCATGGAGCTAAATCAGTGCTGGAGAAGATGTCTTCTTTAGACATCACCACTTTGACAGGTCAAATTGCAGGATATTTATTAGCATAGCTTGGAGTATTATATAAAAGATTTGTCAGATAAATGAGCCAACTAAAGTGTCTTATGGGAAACAGGGTGTTTTTTCTGTTGAGGTTTGTTAACTGTTTGTTCACTCCCTCAAGAATTCATCACCTTCAGGCACTCCTGGCAGACAGTGGTGGGAGTTGGGGGGGTGTGGGTGGGGATCAGGCCCTTCTGTGTGCTCTGGCAGCAGGAGAAAAGAGCTCTTCAAGTTGCTTGCTCATACTGTAAGGACAGAACTCCTACATCATGGTTTTGTCTCTAATCCCAGGAAGGGATGGGTGTCTCTTTATCCTTGTTGGCTCTCTGTACAGCAGGGTGTTTGTCCATGTAGGGGGGCAATGATGAGACAATACAAGAGTGACAAAACCAGCCTGACACCACTGGAGTTTTCATGTGCAGGCAGAGGCAGCAGGACTGCCTTCAGCCCTGAGAGGAGTGGCATGGTGGGAATGGAGGTGGTGGGTCACAGCAGGAGTTCATCCACCTGCCCATCTCATGAGCCAGCAGAGTGCTCTTGTGGCCAAGAAGGACCAGTGGTCTAGTGGGCTGCATGAAGAAAGTGTGGGCAGCAGATCAAGGGAGGTTCTCCTCCCTCTCTGCTCTGCCCTGGCGAGGTCACAGATGGAGTGCTTGGTCCAGTTCTGGGCTCTCCAGTTCAAGAGAGACAGGGAAATACTGGAGAGAGTCCAGTGGAGGTGACAAAGCTGCTGAGAGGCCCTGGAGCATCTCTCTGAGGAGGAAAGGCTGAGAGCCCTGAGGTGTTGAGCCTAGAGAAGAGCAGCCCCAGAGGGGATCTGCTCAGTGCTCAGCAAGAGATAAAGCGGGGGAGCAAGAGGCTGGGGTCAGACTCTTGCCAGTGGTGCCCAGTGACAGGACAAGGGGCAGTGGGCACAAACTGGAACCCAGGAGGTTCCAACTGAAAAGGAAGGGAAATTTGTTCCCTATGAGGGTGCTGGAGGCCCGGAGCAGGCTGCCCAGAGAGGTTGTGGAGTCTCCTTGTCTGGAGAGATTCCAACCCCTCCTGGCCATTGTGATCCAGGGCAAGCTGCTGTAAGTGCCCTGCTTTAGCAGGGGGATTGGACTGGATGAACTCCAGAGGTCCATTCCAACTCCCACCATGCTGGGATCCTGGGGTCCAGGGATGCCCTACAGATGCTTGGAAGCATGTGCTTAAGGAACAGTTTATGGCAAAGATGCAGTGAGTATAAAACAGTTTTCTTTATAATTAACTACAGAAGGTTATTAGAGCCTCTGCTGTCAGTGGTGGTGTGGACCTGAAAAATCAAGGAGCACTGGGCAGTGACAAGGAGGGTGCTTCTCCAGGGGTGGGCTGTGCCTAACAGCAGCTGTGGTTTCCCAGCAGAAGTGCAGGACTGATGGCAGTAACAGATGCATGTGAAGTGGCTGAGTAGAGGACTGAACCCGTTGTAGAGTTCCTCCTTGACATGTGGGCACTGGTGTCTGAACTCCCTCCCTGCCTGCCCTGTGGGCGAGGTGCGGTGGGAAACGCTGCCAGGTGCTGGGGTGGCTTCTGGACGTTGCTCCCAGGCCTGGTATTGTTCACCCTCTGTGCCAGCTCTCAGCAGGAGGTGATATATGGCATATTAATGACCTTTTCCTGTGGTACTTAACTGGGAGGAGCTTTGAGTGCCAGAGAAGGAGCTAATAGAAAAGGCTGCAGATGAGTGAGGAAAGGACAGGAAGCAGCAAAATGAGATTCAGGCGCTGGGCTTCCTTTTCCCATCAGTAATCTGTCTCTTCTTGACCTATGTTTTCTACACATCTTCTTTGCCTTTTGTATGTAAAAATGTTCTGTTTTGAGTTAAGAGGCAAGCTGAGGAGTACTGTGACTCACCCTTACAGGGAAAAAAGAGAAAACAAGAAGCCAGGCTTTGCTGCTTCCTCGCTCCACAGCTCCAGGGAGTCCAGAGCGGGAGCATGCACCCAGCCCCACCACACCAGGGCTGGGTCCTCTTCTCCTCTCCCCATCTCCATGCATCCAGAGCCTTGTGTTTGTATGAAACCCCATCCCCTCCCCAGGCAGAGCCTGTGGCAGGAGCAGGCAGCCTAGGTGCCTGAGCAGTTGTGTCCTCCTGTGCACACCAGCCCGAAGTGCCCCATCCTCTCCCCTTTACCCGCTGGTGGCAGCTGGAGCCAGCGATGTGGCGAGGGGAGCTCTGCATCTTTCTGGGATTTGTCTCCTTGTGACTTGTTTGGGGGTTTTTTGGTTGGTTTTTTTTTTCCCCCTAATCATTATTTTATTAGAGGAGTGTGGTGCCATCAGATAACTTTTTGTGGCTGCTCTGCCAGTCTTTTGCAGCCTTATTATCCCTGCTGCCGCAGCGCTGCCAGCTTGTTGTGTTGGGAACGCTCCGGGATTGATTTGCGGATCCTTTTGTTGTCTGTACGAGAATGTCCCCTTCCTTTCACTCCCCTGCGGGAGAGAAACAAAGAGTGGAGAGAGGTTAGATGCTATCTGGTGCTGGCTCAGGGGCTGAGGTGATTGCTGAGAACTGACTCATAACTGGGGCTCGTTTGCACACCATTAATAGATTTATGTTTTTTCCCAGTAGCAAGTGAGGACACTGGCTTGGGCAGGAACCAGCAGATCTGCCTCGGTGTGATGGATCACCTGTTTTCTGCTTGCTGAAGCCTTCCCAGGGGCACAAGTTCCTTCCTCAAGGGACATTTGCCTTCCCAGGGAAACATTTCTCTGCTGTAGGGGGCAAAGTGGTGCCAGAAAGTGTATCTGAAGGTGGAGAAGGGAGAGTCTCCTATCCCTCCTGGGCTTCTCTTGCTGGGCAGGTTGATAGGTGGTAGCTCAGGGCTGCAAAGAGTGGGTCAGGGGTGAGGAGGCCACTTGCAGGAGCACAGTGAGTTAGTGCATGATCTCAGAATGAGATTTGCATGTCTGTGTGTGATGGGAAACCTGCCCTCTTCTTTTGAATGCCTGCCTGGTGCTGTGAAGTGAGCTGGGGCTCGGCCTTGTCCCCATGCAGAAATGCAAACCCACTTGAGGCCAGCACTAAGTGGAATCATGGACTGGAAAGGGCCTGTGCAGGGTGAGGTCTTTCTTTTAGCAAAGAAACGCAGTTGGTCATTTGGCTGGTCCTGCTTTGAGCTAGACCAGACCCATTCTGCTCAGTGCTGTCACTTCCCAGCTCAGGCTCTGTTCAGGGAGACACTTGCTGCAGTTCAGGGCAGGTTTGCACAGCCAGGGGCTGCTTCTAGCAGGGAGAAGCTGATGAGAAGAGTTCCTGCCAAGGGCTGGGCTGCAGAAAGGCTCTGCCTGAGACTTGTTCCTCTGAAGACCAAGGGCACTGCCACAGCCTGTGCCACACCTTGGGGAGCAGGAAGTCAGAGGTGGCAGCTGCAGGGAGGAGCAGACAGGACAGGTGACCCTCAGCTGCCCAACAAGGGATTGCAGCCCATGGATGGCATCTTCAGGAGCAAGCTGAGGGATCCCAGGGTCAAGCCTCTTCTTCCATTGCAGGTGTCCCAGGAGGACTCTGTCTGTTCTGCCTTTCATCCTGATCTGTGTGTTCCTGAATCCAATTCCAGAATCCAGCTCCTAAATCTGGTTCCCATTTGCTGCTGAGTCCAGTCTGGGACTTGCCCAGTGCCTGCCCCCAGCATCAGTGGTGCCAGTGGTGCCATCATTGCCCTCAGGGGTTGGGTTCCATATTGGTTTGTGTCTCTTTGTCTCTGTTTCTTTGGATTGTTCCCATTTCCGTCCCAGCTGGTTCAGTTCCTTTCCCAGCCCATCAGCCTGTCTCCCTTCTCCCCTTTGGGAGGCAGAGGTGTTCATGGAGAGCCTGTGGCACTCGTTTGGCGGGCAGCCCAGCCCTGTCCCTTGACAGTGGGTGCAGCGAAGGAGGGGTTGGCTTACGTGGAGGTTGCTCTGTGGTGCACATTCAGCAGAGCAGCTCCTGCTGGCGGTTCTCCTGTGGGCATTGCAGCTGCTTGTTGCAGTAGCCGGGAGCCCTCTGGCACCCTGCTCTGCTCTGCCTTCGCTTGGTTTGTTTATTTATTTATCATCTTGTTTCCAGCTTCTGCCGAGCCTGAGAGAGGTGTAGGAGCTTCAGCAAGCCTGCACAGCAGATAACTGTGATTTGGTTACAAGGCAATAATTCCAGCTGACAGCTTTAGCTGATAACAATAAAAACACAAGAGAGGAACAGCAGCGGTTTATAAATGTCAGCAGAGCCCCCTGCGAGCGACTCCTCGACGCCGGCTCTGCTGCTGCTGCTCCACCTAATCCATTCTGAGAAGAGAAGAAACAGATGCCTGAAAGGATCTGGCTGACCAAAATGGAAAGAATAGGGCTAGAAATTAAATTCTCTCTCTCTCACACACACACACACCCTGCTACTTTAAATGTGTTTTGTGGGTGCTTGGATGTGTGGTAGGAGCCCAGGCATGGGAGAGGTTTGCTGGGGAGCAGTGTAAGGTAGAGGCATCAGGCTTGGCTTTCTCTCCCACATCTCCCAAGCCTGATGCCTCTGCAGCCAGTGATGGGATTCAATCCTATTACAGGAAGAATCTGGAGGTGCTGGAGCAGAGAAGGGCCACAAGGGTGGTCAGAGGGCTGGAGCTTCTCTCCTACGAGGACAAACTGAGAGAGTTGGGACTGTTCAGTCTGGAGAAGAGAAGGCTCCAAGGAGACCTAATTGTGGCCTTCCAGTGTCTGCAGGGGGCCACAAAAAAGCTGGGGAGGGACTTTTGAGGGTGTCAGGGAGGGATAGGACTGGGGGGAATGGAGCAAAACTAGAAATGGATAGATTCAGATTGGATGTTAGGAAGCAGTTCTTCCCCATGAGGGTGGTGAGAGCCTGGCACAGGTTGCCCAGGGAGGTGGTGGAAGCCTCATCCCTGGAGGTGTTTGCAGCCAGGCTGGATGTGGCTGTGAGCAACCTGCTGTAGTGTGAGGTGTCCCTGCCCATGGCAGGGGGCTTGGAACTGGCTGATGCTTGAGGTCCCTTCCAACCCTGACAATTCTGTGATATTTTTAAAGTAGTGTAAAACATTCCAAGGCTGGGATGTTCTTGAAGTGGTGAGAGACATTCCAAGGATGGGATATTTTTGAAGTGTTAAAGAATACAAAGCAATTGTGGGGGAAGAAGTTTCCTCCTCCAACATTTATAGCCTCTTCTGGAGGATCACAGAGGGGTTTCACAGCTACTTCTAGTAGCTGATTTGGAGGTGGGAAATTAATTAGAAGGGAATCTCTTCTTTCCCTTTATAAGGAATGAGGGAGGAGGGCAGGATGAGATGCAGCAAGTGTAGGGCTTGGGGATCCCTGGAAAGCTAAGCCCATTCAGCTCCACTCAATAACACTATGGGCAACCAACCTGCTCCTGTTTGGATAAAGACTTTTTTATTTCTCTAAGGAGACAAGAAAAAAGAGGTCAGAAAATTGCTTAAGCAGAAACTTGTTTTTCTCTCTCTCTCTTTTTTTTTTTTTTTTTCCTAATTGAGTTTTATTTCCCAAATACAACTTAATACAAACACTAAGTACAAAATGAATCCCTCCAGGAGAAAAGCTATTAAGAGCCTGGCTCTGTGTGAAGGGCACGTGGGGCTGTGTAATTGCTGACACACGTAGGGCTGCTTGTTGGATGCTATCACATTAGAGGAGGCACAGAGAATCAACTGTTTTTAAGGGAAGTGTCTAGCAGCTCCATGTTGGGACGTGATTAAAATGCAAGGCTTGCAGTCTGCTTCATTGACATCAGCAATTTTAATCACATTATTCAAGTCAACCCACCCTCAAGCACGCTTTAGGAATCGTGCTTCCAAATAGCCCAGACTAAACAAGCGCCTAACCTCATCCCATCCCAGACGTTTGGGATGGTACTGCCTCCAGTTCTGGAGACCCTCTTACAGGAAAGGTCTGGAAAATGGTGCTGGAAAGTGTCCAGAGAAGGGCCACAAGGATGAGCAGAGGGCTGGAGCTCCTCTCCTATGGAGGCAGACTGAGAGAGTTGGGACTGTTCAGTCTGGAGAAGAGGAGGGTCTAAGAAGACCTTATTGTGGCCTTCTGGTATGGAAGGGGGCTACAAGAAAGCAGGGGAGGGACTTTTTAGGGTGCTGGGTAGTGACAGGACTGGGGGAAATGAAGCAAAACTAGAAGTGGGGAGATTCAGATTGGATGTTAGGAAGCAGTTCATCCCCATGAGGGTGGTGAGAGACTGGCACAGGTTGCCCAGGGAGGTGGTGGCAGCCTCATCCCTGGAGGTGTTTGCAGCCAGGCTGGATGTGGCTGTGAGCAACCTGCTGTAGTGTGAGGTGTCCCTGCCCATGACAGTGGGGGTTGGAACCAGATGATCCATGAGGTCCCTTCCAACCCTGACAATTCTATGATTCTATGATACCTTGCAGTGCTGTGCCAGTCTTTCTGCTGCAAACAGAGAGGTCTGTCTCAGGTTATTAGTGCAGCAGGACCTTTGTCCTGCTGTGGCATCAACCTGCGCTGCCGTGCTGGGTGCTGAGGAATCCCCATAGCAATGAAAGCCACTTCGAGCACATCCAGGCTGAGATTTCTGCTCTGGGGTCTAGATGGGCTTGGTCACATCTGGTTTAGGAAAGTGTGAAGAGGCAGAAGCAAGAAAGGTTTGTGTCTTCTCCAATAATTCAGTCGTGCTGGGTTTGTGAGCTTGTTTGCTTTTATTTACTGATCATGGAAAATGGAAGCTGGGAGGGCTGCTCCCACGGGAGCCCCTCAGCCTTCCTGGAGGGGGCTGCTCCCACGGGAGCCCCTCAGCCTTCCTGGAGGGGGCTGGTCCCACAGGAGCCCCTCAGCCCTCCTGGATGGGGGCTGCTCCCACAGGAGCCCCTCAGCCTTCCTGGAGGGGGCTGCTCCCACAGGAGCCCCTCAGCCTTCCTGGAGGGGGCTGGTCCCACGGGAGCCCCTCAGCCTTCCTGGAGGGGGCTGCTCCCACAGGAGCCCCTCAGCCTTCCTGGAGGGGGCTGGTCCCACAGGAGCCCCTCAGCCTTCCTGGAGGGGGCTGGTCCCACAGGAGCCCCTCAGCCCTCCTGGATGGGGGCTGCTCCCACAGGAGCCCCTCAGCCTTCCTGGAGGGGGCTGCTCCCACAGGAGCCCCTCAGCCTTCCTGGAGGGGGCTGGTCCCACAGGAGCCCCTCAGCCTTCCTGGAGGGGGCTGCTCCCATGGGAGCCCCTCAGCCTTCCTGGAGGGGGCTGCTCCCACAGGAGCCCCTCAGCCTTCCCGGAGGGGGCTGGTCCCACAGGAGCCCCTCAGCCCTCCTGGAGGGGGCTGCTCCCATGGGAGCCCCTCAGCCCTCCTGGAGGGGGCTGGTCCCACAGGAGCCCCTCAGCCTTCCTGGAGGGGGCTGCTCCCACGGGAGCCCCTCAGCCCTCCTGGGGGGGGCTGGTCCCACGGGAGCCCCTCAGCCCTCCTGGGGGGGGCTGGTCCCACGGGAGCCCCTCAGCCCTCCTGGAGAAAGCTGCTCCCATTGTTTTCCTCTTTGATGTTTCTGCTGAGCCAAGCCCATCAGCCTCCTTCCTCTCTCCTGGCAAGCAAGTGAGTGAGCGTGGCCAGAAGCTCTTGGAGCAGGGCAGCCAGAATCTCCTGTGCTCTTCAGACTGGGACATTTATTTCTGGCTGTGTCTGACAACTCAGGAGCTGCTTCAGTGGGTGCTGTGCCTGTGACCTGGGCTGGCCCAGTGGCTGTGAGCTGATGAGGAAAGGCCCCAGCTGGCCCCTCATTCGCTCCCCTGAGTGGTGTTGGTGCCTGTGCAGGAGGGAGATGTCCTTGTGCATCTGCATGTTCAGCAAGGCTATTTAAATAGGCTTTCTTTTTCCCTGCTTGTGTCTCCTGAAGCAGGATGAGAAGTGCTGGTGCTTCCATGGCCTTCCTACAAACCCCTGTTTGACCTGCAGCACCTGCAGCTGTCCCAGCAAATTAGGAAGATGCCTGTCTGGATAGGTATAAGATTGAAACTCCTGCATATCACAAGTAAAGGAGCAGGAGGAGGTTTGGGTCCATTGGTGCAAAGAGAGCCAAGTGTGGAGGGGACATTTCTAGCCTGGCCTTGTGGAGTTTAGAATGAAATTATAATCACACCTGTGCCCTCACAGAGCCAACCAAAGCAGCTTCCTATGGACAGGGTGCCATAGAATCACAGAATGATTTGGGTCCAACCCCTGCAGCCAGCAGGGATATCTGCAACTCGAGCAGGTTGCTCAGAGCCTGGAATGGTTCCAGGATTGGGGCATCTTCCACCTCTCTGGGCAACCTGGGCCAGGGTCTCCCCACCCTCAGTGTCAAACATTTCTCCCTTCTCTCCACTCTGAATCGCCCTCTTTCAGTTCAAAACATCACCCCTTGTCCTGTCACAACAGGGCCTGCTCAAAAGTTTGCCTCCAGCATTCTGATCAGCCCTTGAAGCACTGGAAGGTCTCCCTGGAGCCTTCTCTTTTCCAGTCTGAACAAGCCTAGCTCGCTCAGCCTGGCCTCAGAGCAGAGGGCTTCCAGCCCTCCCAGTATTGCTATGGCTTTCTATGTGCTTCTTGTGCTGAGGAGCCCAGAGCTGCACCTAGTATGGTGGAGAGAAAGAAGAGCTCTTAGAAACGCATCCTGTTTTGATAGGAAGTCCTCAAAAACTGGATTTTCCTGGGTTTCTTTCTATATGCACTTGTTCCTGCTGCCTGGCTTTAGGCTTTGAAATGGTTTTTCACTTGAATTGTGACAAACATCCCAGTCTTGTGTAGGAAGCACCAGGCCCTTTGATCTGGGAGATGTCTCTTTGGTGTTGAAGAGGGAGGGATCAATCCAGTTGTTCCCCAGACTGGAGGATTTTGTCTTGGAGAACATGCATTTATTGTGTGCAGTAATTACCCTTGGCTTGGCTTCCCTTTGGCAGGAGCTGTTGCCTGTCTCCTGCCTGCATTGTTTTGTCCTAGGCTTCTCTCTAGGTAACAGGGAACAGATGAGGGAAAGGCTGAACAGGGCAGCTGCGTGAGCAGCTGAGTGTCTGTCTGTCCATCCATGTGCAGCTCAGACCTCCATAGTCATTCAGCTACCTCCCTGCCCTGCTCAGCAGGGCAGTAAGATCAAACAACACCAAGAAACAACCAAATATTTCCCCTCCTCCATCCCAGTGCCACCACTGGCCACCAGGATGTGTCTGGGGTAGATTGTACCAGGAGAAAGCAGTCTGATTTCCCTTCCCTTTCTGCATTTAAAGGCAGAGCTTGATGTATTGCTTGTAGTTTGGGTGGTGGATTGTAGTGATCTTATATTCCTTTTAATACAATATTTCCAAACCCAACAGCCTCCCCCTGGTACAGCTGATATGCAATCAGCCTACCTGGCTGTGCTCCACAGTGTGCTTTGATTTCACCTTGGCAGCTGGAGTTTATGCTCTCTACCCCAATCAACAGCCAATCCCCCTCTCTCCAGGTCTCCAGATCCATTTGAGTTGTGGAATGTAGTGCTCTCTTGGCATGGAGGAGGGAGCTGCAGCTCTGCTGGGCTCAGCTCTCACCAGGGCAGAGTAGAGGAGGAGGAGAAGCTCCTTCAATCTGCTGGCCACACTCTTCTCAATGCCCCCCAGGAGACTGCTGACCTTCTTGTCCATGAGGGCACATTGCTGGCTTGTGGTGAACTTATCCAACAGCACTGCTGGCTCCTTCTCTGTGGAGATGCTTTCCAGCAGATCCCTCTCTCCCTGGGGCATGCAGTCTGCCTGGCTACATGAGGATGCATTTGATGGGTCTGGGAGGCATCTCTGTGAGGCTAAAGTGGCACTTGGGCCAGAGGGGCCTTGCTGGAGGGGAGAGAGCTTGGTGATGGGTAACCTGCTTCTGCTCACCACGTTGGACAGGGCTTTTACATCTCTCTCTTGGGTGGGGCTGTGTGCCCTCAGCAAACCCTTCCTGCACAAAGCTGGAATGATGCCCTGACATCACCTGACCTTTGTTTGTAGGTCAAGCTGTTCCTGCAGGCTCACATGTACAACTGAATCTGCAGACAGGAGAGAGAGAAGCCAAGCTCCCAGACAGTGAGGATGGAAAAAGTGAGGCAAGAGAAGAGAGAAGGAGAAAAAGGTACCCTGGTGGAGAATGTCAGGGGTGGGTGGGCTGTGGGGTTTGTGGCTTTCATCAGAAGCCAAGTTCCTGGTGCAATGCCTGAGACTTACCTGCTGGGTTCAGTAGTGAGAGCAAGGACAAGGGGCAGAGGGCATAAACTGGAGGCCAGGAGGTTCCATCTGAACAAGATGGAACCTTGTTTGGTGTGAGAGTGCTGGAGCCCTGGAGCAGGCTGCCCAGAGAGGTTGTGGAGTCTCCTTCTCTGGAGAGATTCCAACCCCCCCCTGGTCACTGTAATCCTGGGGAAGCTGCTGTGGGTGCTCTGCTTTAGCAGGGGGGCTGGGCTGGATAACCTCCAGAGGTCCCTTTCAACCCCTACCATGCTGGGATTCTGAGATTCTGTGGGAGCCAAGCCCTGTTCTTTGACATCCCTTTGGGATGGCTGTAGATGGGCCCTAAGCATGTCACAGAATCACAGAATGATAAGGGTTGGAAAGGACCTCTGAAGATCATCCAGTCCAACCCCTCTGCTAGAGCAGGACATGTCTGCATAGACACCTTCATGGCTTCTCATGCTGAAACTGTTTGCCATATGGCTTCTTCAAATGACATTTAGTCCTTGGAAACATCCTCGGTGATCTGTCTGAAACTGCTTTGAGAGCTTAAACCATCAGAGCAGTTGTGAGGGGCTTTGTTTGTGCTGACCTGAGCCAGGCAACATTGCTTGTACCTCTGCAGTCAGCATTCATTTACACATCAGTTACTGTGATGTTCTGAGATCACACAGCTCTCCCTGCACCCACATTTCTCCATTTGATTTAAAAGTTCTCCTGACTTTCCCTGTGGCTCCCTCCAGACAAAGACAGGTTTAGTTACCATGGGCAATTTTCTTTCCTAAAGCAAGAGGGATTTCCCTCTGCTTCCCACCCTCCTCCAGTTGCTCCTGTTCAGAGCCTGGGGAGACTTTACTTTCATGATGTCTCAAAGCTGCCTTTCCTTTTTGCTCTGCAAGTGTTTGTGGCCCAGGTAAACAATCCCTGAACCAGTGAGAGAGGCATAAAGAGCAACACCACAGACTTTTGAGCAGGGCCTGTTGTGGCAGGACAAGGGGTGATGGTTTGAACTAAAAAAGGGAGATGTAGGAGGGAAGGAAGAGTGGTTTTTTTATGCTGGGGGTGGTGAGACCCTGTCCCAGGTTACCCAGAGAGGTGGGAGATGCCCCATCCCTGGAACCATTCCAGGCCAAGCTGTTTGGGGCTGCGAGCGACCTGCTCTCGTTGCAGATGTCCCTGCTGACTGCAGGGAGGATGGACTAGATGTGACCTTTAAAGGTCCCTTCCAACCCAAACCAGTCTGGGATTCTCTTGCTTTTAGTATTTCTGTGTAATTTCTCCTTGGATTTTGCCTTCTCCCTACTTTCTGTGTGTCCATCACCAGCTCTTCACCTGTAAAGCTCCCTCTTAAAGCTTGCAAGTCCTTAGCAATGATTTAGTGGCCTCTGAAGCCTTTCCTCCTTTTCTGTATTGCAACCTGGAAGTCAGAGGCATAAATTAATGAAGGACTTTTATTATTGTACTAGGACTTGAGATTTTGGGTCAGCATGCAGAGCCTTTTTCTCCTTGTCAGTGGGAGACATCTGCAAAGCACACACAAGATCCAGCCCTTGGGCTCAGCTTTTCTTGGGTGTGGGTTTTCTTTGTCTGTTTTAAAGTGAGATGCATGGAAATGCAGAGCTCTTAGTTCCTCTCCTCCTGATGTTCTCCCTTCCTTGCATATCACAATGAAAAGGTGTCAGGCACAGTTCTTCACTCCTAACATGTTTTGATTTGTTTCCCCTGCAAGGCTGGCCAAGGTGGACGTTGATGCAAATTCCTTCACATCCCAGGAGCTCAAAAAGGCGTTGGCTAAACTGAAGGAAAGTGAGAAGGCAGAAAGAAAGGTGAGTGAGGAGAGCTCCCTGTGTCTCCAGCAGCTCCCAGTGCCCAGATGCAAACACCCCACGTTACACACCTCAGAAGTGTGATGGTTGAACTAATCCCTTGGGAAAATCCTGTGCAGACTAATCTTCTGGTGAATATGGACCTGAAATACCTTTGCAAGCCTCTTAGTGAGATAGTTCCCTGAGAAACTCTCACCCCTTTTTATGCTAATCCTGGGGGTTCTGTAAGAATGGAAAGCTTTTGTTCAGGCCCAGTTTATTAATTCCAAACTTCCAGGCCTTGTGTTGCAAGCTGCTGACAAGAAGTGCAGTGTGTGCTCCCCTCCCAGTTCAGGATGTTTGCTGGTAATAAGGGGGAGAATGGTCCAGTGGTGGAGTGGGTTGGGATCAGCCACACATCAGCCAGCAGGAGAAGCTTCCTTGCTGTGAGGGTGCTGGAGGCCTGGAGCATGCTGTCCAGAGAGGTTGTGGAGTCATCTTCTCTGGAGAGATTCCAAACCCAGCTGGCCATTGTGAGCCTGGGTAAGCCCCTGTGAGTGCCCTGCTTTAGCAGGGGAGTTGGATGGATGATCTCCAGAGGTTCCTTCCAACATCCACCACTCTGTGATTCCCATGTAGTTACAAATAGCCCACAAACCAAAGTCAAATGGAACTGAAGTGCTTCTTTTATCCCTCTCCAAGCTTGGACCTGGTCCCATGACACTGGTGGGACCACTCATTAGGTGGACCACAGCCTTCTCCCCTCAGCTTCCACTCTGCAGTATTGCCTTAGGCCTTTGCTCTTCCTGCTGCCTTGGCATTGTCTGAGACAGGAGTTGAGGCTCTAAAGTTTAGGAGTTGCAGAAAGTCTTTTTTCTGCTGTGTGGCACTGGGGTGTTCTTCCATTTCCTGCAGGATTATTTAGGTAGCAGCCAGCATTCCAGATAGCAGGACTTCTGGAAATGAGTGTCATTTAAATGCAAGAATTAGTGATACTCCATTATGTGAAAATAAGCCATATTTCCAACCCCCTGTTAGAGCAGCTATTGTCCCAGCAACGGGGCTAAACCCAGCTACATCTAATGCACCTAAAATACTCCATTTAAAATCACTCCTGCAGGGAGCAAATTCAGCCTTGCAGTAACTGTGTCAGAGTAAATGGACTTCCACCAAGCCTCTTCCCATCCACGCTCTTGCAGGAGCACTTCTGTGTGATTGGGGTGGGGATGGTGTTCTCTCTAGGCACCACCTGGCACCTGCAGTAATTTGGCCTGGTCATTAGCCCCAGGTGTGGGGCTGGTATCAGACTGACAGAGCTCTCACTTTCATCCCTCAGTTTGTTTCTCTCCAGCAGCCCCAGCCTTTGTCTTATGTTCATATGTGAGGGAGCAGGGCAGAGCTCTGTGTGGGCAAACCCCCTATTTGGGGTTCAGCCCCTTCCTAAAGCATGCTCTGATATTTGTGTTCATGACAAACCCCTTCCAAAAGGCTCTTTCTTGCTTTCTCCTGCTCTTGGGGCAGCCCATCTTCAGCCTGACTTCTCTGCTTCCTCCCTCTCCTGCAGCAGCAAGTGCTGTCCACACCTGTCCCAGTGCCACCAGTGCTGATCCCTGCAGGCTCTTGGGCTCTCTCAGATCTTTGGCAGATCCTTGTCCTTCTCACCACATGTGTTTTTGCAGCTCTCACCTCATCCCAGCCCTTGGGGCTGTCTCCTGGCCAAGCCCCATGGCAGGGTCCTGCAGCTGCCCCCGTCTCAGCTGGTCCTCCCACCTTGCTTTCTGACTACTACTGTCCCCAAGAGTGAGTGGTTGTGTTTCCTGGAGAGACAAAGCCATCCTGAAACCTGTGAAGTGATTGGGATGATGAAAGTGTCTGTGAACATGCCCAAGTAAAATCTTTTGGCAGTAAAATTTTTTGCAGGGAGACCTTAGAGCAGCCTCCCAGTATCTGAAGGGGGCTGCAGGAGTGCTGGGGCAGGACTTTTGACAAAGACATGGAGTGAGAGGACAAGGGGGCATGGCTTCAGATTGGAAGAAGCTTGATTGAGTTTAGACATTGGGAAGAAATTCTTCCCCATGAAGGTGGTGAGGTGCTGGAATAGGTTGCTCAGAGACATTGTGGAAGCTTCAAGCCTGGAAGTGTTCAAAGGCAGATTGGATGGGGCCTTGAGCAGCCTGATCTAGTAGGAGATACCCCTGCCCATGGCAAGGGGGATGGAACTAGATGATCTTTATGGTCCCTTCCAACCCAAACCATTTTGTGAAAGTAGTATCATAGTATCAGTCAGGGTTGGAAGGGACCAGAAGGATCATCTAGTTCCAACCCCCCTGCCATGGGCAAGGACACCCCACACTAGATCAGGCTGGCCAGAGCCTCATCCAGCCTGGGCTTAAACACCTCCAGGGACGGTGCCCCAACCACCTCCCTGGACAACCCATTCCAGGGCTTCACCACTCTCATGGTGAAGAACTTCCTCCTCATATCCGGCCTGACTCTCCCCACCTCCAGCTTCATTCCATTCCCCCTAGTCCTACCACTACCTGATACCCTGAGAAGTCCCTCCCCAGCCTTCTTGTAGGCCCCCTTCAGATACTGCAGGTAGATGGAGAGCAGCAGTGCTGCCTGCCTCTGGGCTGATGGTGTTTTGGAAGGTGTGTAGGACATGGAAATGGTGTACAAAGCCCTAGGTACAGGCTTGGGGAGGGCTTTCTGGTACCCAGGGGTAGGTATCTTAGAGATAAATGGGTTCCTGGGCTTCTCAGAAGGCTTCACCAATGCTGCCCTTTCATCTCTAGATATGTTTGCTCAGCCAGGTTCCCCATGTCAGTTTGGGGCTGGGGTTTCTTCTTGCATCTTTCTTGCCTCTCATTATCGTTTGCCTTCCTTAATCTGCCTTCCTCCTTCCGCTTTCCAGGCCCGCGAGGAAGAGGTGAGGAAGAAGTTCCGGCCCATAGAGCAGCTGAAGGAGGAGTTTGAAAAGCTGAATGTGAAGATGGAAACAGATTATGAGATTATGGTCAAATTAATCAGCAAATTCAACAGCTCTGCCTCCACGCTGGCCGACAAAGTGGCAGCGCTTTACGATCTGGAGTATTACGTGCACCAGGTAACAGGAAGGCATTAGCAGCTCCCATGGACAAGCCAGTGTCAGACACGGGGCTTTATTTTGCTTATCAGTGTCAGGTAATACAAATTGCTTCATTATCATAATCCTAGGACAAGAACCTGCAGGCTGGGTTTCTATCCAGGCTGGAATAAATCATCACTCGTGCCAGTAGCCAGCGCTTTCCTAGGGGTTGGTGGTACCTCGTTTGTTCTCTGGTTTTAGGCTGTTGGGGTTTTTTTTTTCTTCCCCTCTCTTTTTTTTCCTTCTTGTGTGTGCTTAGTGTTACACAGAGGGCTTTATCTGATGCTTTTGGGTAAGTGGAGCAGTGGTGGCTAAGAAAATGAGTGATTTTTCTCACTGCTTCCATGGGCAGTCTCTGTGCTGCTGTATATCTGTGTTAATACGATGTAGGTGTGCTCACACCAGCTTGCAGACATTGTCTTTGTGCAGGGTAGACAGCAGCCACACTGTGTGGTCATAGAGTCATAGAAACACATAATCATTTCAGCTGGTAAAGACTCTTAACAATCATTAACCCCAACCATTCTCTAACTCTACCAAGCCTAGGGCTAAACCATGGCCCTTAGCACCACATCTCTGCAGCTTGAAATACCTCCAGGGATGGGGATTCAACCACCTTCCTGTCTCAGTCTTTGAGAACCCTTTCAGTGAAGACGTTTCTTCTGACCTAAATCTCCCCTGGTGCAACTTGAGGCCATTTCCTCTTGTCATAACTCTTGCTGCTTGGGAGAAGAGACCAACCCCACCTGGCTCCAGCCACCTTTCAGGGAGCTGTAGAGAGCAATGAGGTCTCCTCTCAGCCTCCTCTTCTCCAGAATAAACACCCCCAGTTCCCTCAGCTGCTCCTTACCAGCCCTGTTCTCCTCACCCTTCACCAGCTTCATTGACATTCTCTGGACCCTCTCCAGCCCCTCAGTGTCCTTCCTGGAGTAAGGGGCCCCAAAACTGACCCCAGTATTCTGGGTGCAGCCTCACCAGTGCCCAGTACAGGTGGACAATCCCTGCCCTGCTGCCAGCCACACCACTGCTGGTGGCCTCCTTGGCCTTGGGGGCACATGCTGGCTCATCTTCAGCTGGTTGTCTGCCAACAACCCCAGGTCTTTTTCTGCTGGGCAGTTTGCAGCCACTCTGCCCCAGCTTGAGTTTTGCTTCACTGTCAGAAGTGTGGTGCTGGGGCGGTGGTGACTGAAGGCTCAGGCCAGGGCAGGGCTGCTGAGCAGGAGCTGAGCTGTGCTTGTCACCTTGGTGGGAGGTTGAAGGTACTTCCTGAAGTCTTGCTTCCTCAGGTTGCTGCTCATACTTCTTCCCCTCCCTCTGGTCTCTCAGCTCACACACTTTTATGTCCCTTTGGTTGCAGGCTGTGGGCACATCACTCTCCTCCCTGTGCCCAGTGCCTTTCCATGCTGCAGTGGCTTGGGTGGGTGCCTGGGCATTGAGGTCCTGTTCTGCTTCATGGGGGATGACCGAGCATCTCCCTCCCCAGCAACTGGGAGAGTCTCAAGCAGACTGGGAGAACTTCCAGTGCCTTGCTCAGTGACTTTATCATTGCAGAGGGTGGAGAGGACAACTCTCAGGAGATGCCAGTGCAAGACCTTTCCCTGGAACATGTCTTAAAAGCAGATGTGGTATTTTGGGGGATGTTTGCTGGAGGAGTGTGCTGCTGAGAGAGGGAGTCCAGGCTCCAGCTAACAGAATTGTTATTTCCAGGGCCTTTTGTCTTCAGTTTCCACACTGAATCTCTGTCACATGCATGCAGAGGCTTCCTTGCTGTTTATTCTCCACGCTTTTGTTTCACTGATGGCATCTGTCTGACTCAGAGAAGAAGTGTGAACAATGGGCACCTGAAGAGCCTCATGTTTATACTCAGGGCTGATTCTCTCTGGTTAAGGGTGCCAGAGCATCAGGCCAGCATGCTAAAAAGCATCCTCCAAACGCCCTGGGATGCTTTGGATTCCAGCATAATGGTCTGGACTATTCCAGCCTCAAATCCCTCCTGCTTGTAGCACGGAATGGGGCAAAGCATTGCAGAAAGGCAAGAGGAGCAGGGAAGTGGTTCCCACTCCCTGTGCAGGGACTGGAGCATCAAAGGGAACCACATCAGCATCAAAGGGGTCAGCAAGGGGGAAGTGGCAGGGAGGCTGGCAGGGAGCACAGAGGACTCCTTTGTGCCTCGATCACAAGGTTGCTCTGTGCCTGCGCTGTCGGGGCAGATGGCTGGGCAGCACCTTCTCATCAGGCAGGAAGCTGATAAGAAATATGACTTGTCTCTAAGCCAGCATGGCTTTTCCTCCTCTTTCTTCTTCCAGCCAGTTGAATGCGTCCAGAGCATTATCTCTGCTTGGTACTGACTTTAGCAGCACCAGCTTAATGTAATTACTGAACAGCAGCCAAAGACGCTTGTGCCGCATAACCCTGCAAGGGCTGAACTTGTCAGGAGCCTTCTGCAGCGAGCCACAGCCCTGCCACTGGAGGAGGACAGGGATCCTTGCAGGGCCGGGTGGCCCAGGGCACCGTGCACCCACGTGTGGGACCAGTGCTGCCTCTGCTGCTCCCTCTTCCCCCAGTCTCCATCTGAATGGAAACATGCCATGGCTTTTGATAATCGTTCATCTCCCAGCCATCCTGCTGCTGCCTGTGGGGCTCACAGTGGCCTGTCAAGTGGAAAATGCCATGGCCTGGAGGGTCTGCAAGCCAAGGATGCTCCACAGTGTGGTCATGAGCATCCTGGAGTGCAGGGAGGCAAAGCAGTGAATGCCTCTGAGCTTGCTGTGAGGGACTAGAGGGGAAGCTGTGGCCAGTGAGGAGCCAGGGGAGAGATTGTCTCCCGTGCTCTTGAAGAGTCAGCCCAAGGGCTCCATGTTTGCTCAGCTTTTGGTTGCCAGCTCTGCTTTGCTTCTCATCAGTCAGGATTCAACTTGGCATGTTTGGGAGCTCATCCTGGAGAAAGAGCAGGAAGGGTTTGGCCTGCTAGGTTATCTCTAGTGCATAAAACCCAAATGCAAATGTGAAGAGGCCAGAGCATAACTCATTTATAAAGAGGATTCACGGTGCTTGCACAGCAGTCTGCGGAGCCAGGACCCGCTCCACGTGTCGCAGGCTCTTTCTCTCAATTATTTACTCTCCTTATCTCCCTCTCTCCCCTCCTCTGACACACTACACCATTTCTCTCTGCTAATTTCCTCTCCGCCGCGGACGCCTGACATGCTGCTCTTCCCTGCTCTCATTTTCTAACGTTTTCCTCTCTTGCCTTCCCTCCCTCTTTCCTTTCTCCTCCAATTCAAAGCCTCTCCCCGAGTAACTTGCTGTCATATCTGTGCTTCTCCCATCCCTCTCCTCACCCACCTTTCCTCAAGAGCTCTTTTGATCTTTGGCTTTCTTCTGCGCCGGTTTCAGCAGACTGAAGCGAGGCGCAAGCCGCTGCCTGGCGGCATCCTCCACTCCCCAGAGAGGTTAATACCTTCAAGTTGTTGAGATTTGGGGGGTTTGTTGGTTTTAAAATGGTGAGTGAGGGAAGGAGCTCTTGCAACAGACTCCAGTGTTGGAAAAGAATGAAGGCATCTTCAAACTAAGCTCTCCAGCACCATTTCTGTTCTGCAGTGGAGGTGGCTCACTGGGGCTGGCCCGAAGGGCTCTGGAGCTGAGGAGGTTAGAGCAACAGCTGATGCTGGATGCAGACTTCTCCCTGGCTTTGCATTCCCTCTTCAGCAGAAGTCAGCGTCCAATTCCAGCATTAAAGCAGCCCCAGAGTTTTCACAGAGGCTGAGCAACAAAAGGACCCACTGGTAGCTGAAAGTGGGTTGCTACCTAGATGTCTTTGTAGACAAAGATGGGCCCTGCAGAAAGCTAAAGAGTTCTGGCAGGTCCAGTTTATAGGGACAGCTAAAATAGGACCTGAAAGGACACAAAAGCTGCTGCAAATCCTGAATCAGCCCCAGCAGACCTGCAGAGATCAGCTTTCTGTTGCCAGCTTTGCAGAGGGAGAGCGAGGGGTGGGTATTGTCCCACTGGGGAAAGGAGATGAGACGTAGCTCCCCAGGTCTTGCTTTGGTAAAGACATACCCATAGGATATAAAGCTGAGTAGCTTCTTCATTCTTTTGGGTACCTGAAATATCCATCTTGTGGCCAATTTTGGTGAAGGGACATGGCTGAGATAAAAATAACCCTGAGCATGAAGTCACTGGTGACTAGAGAGTGCTCAGGCTGGAGCGAGAGCCTGAGCTTGACGTGCCAGATGTGCCTTGTGGTGATGGTTCTGTCCCACCCCAGCAGTGGGGTCTGCTCACTGCAGCCATGGAGGTCTGTTTGCCCAGCTGGTAAATCGTTTTTAGGTTCTATTTCCATCTTCCAACATATGCTGTGGTCTCCCTGTCTCTCAGGGAGGAGAAGTGTGGAAATTCTAAACCCAAAGTTTTTGTGCACACAATTCTGAGCATCCCTCAGATTCCCCCTTAGACTGCAAAACAATGCTTGGAACCCAAAGTGCATTCATTTCTCTTTGGGCTGAATTTTGTTCTTAGAGAACTATAAAATCATTAAGGTTGGGAATGGTCTTCAAGATCATTGAGTCCACCTGTTAACCCAACGCTGCCAGGTCACCACATCTCCATGGCTTTGGAATCCCCCCCCCAGGGATGATGACCCCACCACTGCCCTGGGCAGACTGTGCCAGGGCTTAACAACCCTTTAGGGGAGGAAATTGTTCTCAATGTCCAATCTAAACCTCCCCTGGTGCAACTTGAGGTCATTTCATCTCATCTTATCTCTTGTTACCTGGGAGACGAGGCCAACCCCCACCTTGCTTCAACCTCCTTTCAGGGAGTTGTAGAAAGCCAGAAGGTCTCTAAAGGGAAGCCTCAGCCTCCTTTTCTCCAGGCTGAAATACCCCAGTTCCCTCAGCTGCTACCCACCAGCCCTGTTCTCCAGACCTTTCAACAGCTTTATTGCCCTTCTCTGAACCAACTCCATCCCCTCAATGTCCTTCTTGGAGTAAGGAGCCCAAAACTGGACCCAGTACTCAAGGTGTGGCCTCACCAGTGCCCAGTGCAGAGGGACAACCCTGTCCTGGTCAGTGGCAGTAAGTCCAATATCCTCTGCTTTAGGAAAATCACTGCTCAGGCTGCCCCAAGGGGCAGCTCCTGGTTGACCCTTCCAAGCAGGGCCTGCTTTTTCTATCCACATCCACAAGAAACTGTTGATGGAACTCATGACAAGCTCCCAGAACCAGCCTTGCACCTCGCTGTGAGCAGAGACGACGCTGCCTGTGTACTGCTGCTGACAGGCTGCTGACAGCGCTCCTGGTGCTGCAATTAGAGCATCAATTAATTAATTACATTTGCAAAACATACAATTCCCTGGGTTGCCAACAAAGGCCTGCTCAGGTGAGAGAGCAAAGAACTGTGGGGTTTTTTACATCATTGGATTTACCTGCATTACCAGAATACGTGGCAAGAATGGTTTTGAGAGCTAATCAAAGTGTTGGAGTTTTAATTGATCCCAGGATGCCAGCGTGGTGGGGGTTGGAAGGGTCCTCTGGAGATCATCCAGTCCAACCCCCTGCTAAAGCAGGGCACCCACAGCAGCTTGCCCAGGAGCACAATGGCCAGGGAGGGTTGGAATCTCTCCACACAAGGAGACTCCACAACCTCTCTGGGCAGCCTGCTCCAAGGCTCCAGCACCCTCACACCAAACAAGTTCTTCCTTTTGAAATGGAACTTCCTGGGTTCCAGTTTGTGCCCACTGCCCAGTGTCCCAAGGGAATGCCTTCTGAGTGCCACATGTCAGCAGACTGCTCTCCTGCAGCCATGAGATCCCCTGCTTGCAGGCAGTGTTGTACAAAGCTCAAGTCCTACTCACAGCCTTTTAATGTTTAATTGCTTGTCAAACTCAGGGCTGGTTTAACTGGGAGGGAAGAGACACTTGGCTATCTGAAACAAGATGTTCTCAAAGACTTCCTGAGTGGAAGGTGGCTGGGGGTTTTGTACTGATGGGGACCTGCTTTCTCCTAGGTGGACAATGCCAAGGACTTCCTCTCCATGGGTGGACTCCAGCTTGTGATCGAGGGGCTGAACAGCACCGAGGCCGTGCTGAAGGAGCATGCTGCCTTTGTCCTGGGAGCTGCACTGTCCAGGTAGGCTCTGACCTGCCTTGGGTGGCAGGGTGAGGACCTTGGTGAAGAGAGCAATGTGCATCTCTTTCTCTCTCTTGATTGACATCTAATAGCAGAAGCTGCCATCTGGCAACACACCTAAATGTCTTCTCTGTCTAACCTATCCTTGAGCACCTCTTACCCTGGTCTGGTTGTTAACATGTCCTCCTCTTGCTCATTACACTCAGCCAGAAGTAATTCAGCGTGGAAGCTGTAGGTTGTTTCTTGATTTCCTTAGGTTCCTTGTTTTCATAAAGTCCAAAATGTCTTCTCCTCTATCTAACCCTATCCTTGAGCACCACTGAGGTCAGGAAAAAGTTCTCCCCCTTGAGGGTGGTGAGACACTGGCACAGGTTGCCCATGGAGATTGTGGAAGCTTTATCCCTGGAGGTTTTTGCAGCCAGGCTGGATGTGGCTCTGGGCAACCTGCTGTAGTGTGAGGTGTCCCTGCCCATGGCAGGGGGGTTGGAACTGGATGATCTTTGAGGTCCCTTCCAACCCTGACAATTCTGTGATTCTGTTTAACTTGCTGACCAGAAGATGTGCTCTTCCACATCAGAAACACAGACCCACTCTTCACAAGGTGTATCTTGATGCTTGAAGCACTATGTAACTGTTTTCTTAGGTTCTCTAGTAGCAGGTGGAGCCTTAATGATATGTTTCAGAAAGAGAAATTCACTTAGAGGCTCTGGAAACACTTGCAGGTTAACTTGCACACTGTCAAGGCCTATTCAGTGACTTCTTTCCTGATTTAGCTGATGTGATGTGATTGAGACAGGGCTCTACTTGGGAGAGTCCAACTGAGGGCTACAAGGATGATGAAGGGACTGTAGTACTGCCTTTTGAGGAGAGCCTGAGAGACCTGGGGGTGGTTAGTCTGGAGAGGAGAAGACTGAGAGGGGATTTAACAAGTGTTTATAAATATCTGAGGGCTGGAGATCAAGAGTGAGGGGCAGGCTCTGTTCAGTTGCACCCTGGGATAGGCCAAGGGGCAGTGGATGTAAACTACAGCACAGGAGGTTCCATCTCAACATGAGGAGGAACTTCTTTGCTGTGAGGCTCACAGAGCACTGGAATAGGCTGCCCAGAGAGGTTGTGGAGTCTCCTCTGGAGACTTTCAAGACCCATCTGGATGTGTTCCTGTGTGACCTGTGCTGGATTCTCTGGTCCTGCTCTGGCAAGGGGGGGTTGGACTTGATGATCTTTGGAGGTTCCTTCCAACTGCTAACATCCTGTGAGCCTGTGAGGCTCAGGAAATCATTGTCGTCTTGATATGAGCATGCAGCAGTGGCCACCAGCCTAATGGCTTTGTATAGGATTCCTCAGTGAATTGCTAATGCCTTTCTTAGGAGAGAAACAGTCCCTTTTCTAATTTGACAATAGTAAAATACAGCTTTGGAAACCTGCAGACCTTTTCTTTTTGTTTCTTCAAAGGACATTCTGACAGATGGTAATTCTGAATGCTTTGGGTGAGGTATTGTCTGAGAGCTCAGTTCCAAAGGGAGAGGAATATTATGCCTGGGGTTCTTGGGTTAGGTTGTTTGGTTTGGTTTTTTCTTTATTCTCCCCTTGCTGTACTTAAGCTTTCTCAATAGGCACCTACAAGCCAACTCATCTGCTTTCTGCTATCAGCTTAATTTGTTTGTGCATACATTTTGTCAGCTTACTCCCTGCTCCGCTGAAGCTGCCACGGGCGGCCTGAGTGCTTCACACCAAGTGTTTTCTGATGTCTTGTGTTCTTCTGGGGCTTGCTGCTTGCTTCCCTCACTCCTGGTTGTTCCTGAGGGCCTCAGTTAGGTGTCAGGGCATTCCAGAGGTTACAGCTCGCTGGGCTGTAGGGACATGATCTGATCTGCACTCCTGTACTGGATGCGCAGCCTTGCCTGGGCAAGAGGAGGTGGTCTGCTGCTCACCAAATGGCCACCTCTGAGGTCTCTTCAGCCAGGTTGGCTCAGGCCAGCGGTTTCCAGCCAGGCAAACCTTCCCCGAGGACAAGCAGGGCATGATCATGCCCTGCCCATTTGGAGAAGAGGAGCCTGAGGGTATTTATAAACACCCTGCACATGTTTATAGGTATGTGCAGGGTGAGTGCCAAGAGGCTGGGGCCAGGCTCTGCTGGGTGATGCCCAATGACAGCACAAGGGGCAGTGGTGGAAGCTGAGGCAGAGGAAGTTCCATGGAAACACGAGGAGAAGTTTTTCACTGTGAGAGTAGCAGAACACTGGAACAGGCTGCCCAGAGGAGTTGTGGAGTCTCCCCCTCTGGAGATATTCAAGACCTGTCTGGATGTGTTCCTGTGTGATTGCTGTAGGTGCTCCTGCTCTGGCAGGGGGGTTGGACTGGATGATTTTTTGAGGTCTCTTCCAGCCCCTGTCATTCTGTGATTCTGTGATCATAGCAGCTCCTCAGACCAGCTCAAGAGGTCATTAACTCCTGGCAGAGCTGAGTCTGGAAGAGGCAGCTTGGCATTGTTGGCAGGCAAGGTACTTTATGCAGGAGAAAACCACTAGACAATGAGTGTGCTTGGGTCACATCCAGAACTTTCCAACTCTTAACATTGCCTTGTCCTTAACTCTAATCAGTGAACTAGATAAGGGATGAGCAACCAGCTGCATCACCCAGTCTGTCTGGAACCTGTCTTGGAAGTCTGGCTGTGATGAAAACCAATTTGGGATGAAGGGGTTTCAAATGGATCAACATCTTGAGCCAAGAGGCCAGGTGGCTGGCCAAGACATTGGATCAGCAAAGGCAGGAGAAGGAGAAGGCACATCAGGGGCAGCTCAGGATATCTCTCTCCTGATATCTCTTCTATTTGCTCGGCTTATACTGGAATTGAAAAGCAGCCCTTAGCTTGGCAGTTTGGTCCTCAAGGCAAAGGGTCCCAAGATCTGGCTGCCTGCATGGATGCTGTCCTCCTGGCATCCTCCTGTCCTTACTGGTCGGTGGTAGGCTGAACATGAGCCAGCAGTGTGCCCAGGTGGCCAAGAGGGTCAATGGCGTCCTGGCCTGCATCAGGAACAGTGTGGTCAGCAGGAGCAGGGAGGTCATTCTGCCCCTGTACACTGCACTGCTTAGGCCACACCTTGAGTCCTGTGTCCAGTTCTGGGCTCCTCAGTTTAGGAAGGAGGTTGACTTGCTGGAGCGTGTCCAGAGAAGGGCAACAAAGTTGTTGAGGGGTTTGGAACACAAGCCCTATGAGGAGAGGCTGAGGGAGCTGGGGTTGCTTAGCCTGGAGGAGACTCAGAGGTGACCTTATTGCTCTCTACAACTACCTGAAGGGAGGTTGTAACCAGGCAGAGGTTGGCCTCTTCTCCCAGGCAACCAGCACCAGAACAAAAGGACACAGTCTCAAGCTGTGCCAGGGGAGGTTAGGCTGGATGTTAGGAAGAAGTTCTACACAGAGAGAGTGATTGCCCATTGGAGTGGGCTGTCCAGGGAGGTGGTGGAGTCACCATCACTGGAGGTGTTCAGGAGGAGACTTGACAGGGTGATTGGTTGCATGGTTTAGTTGATAAGATGGTGTTGGATGATAGGTTGGATACGATGATGTCAAAGGTCTCTTCCAACCTGGTCTATTCTATTCTATTCTATTCTATTCTATTCTATTCTATTCTATTCTATTCTATTCTATTCTATTCTATTCGCCTCTGTTGTGAGCCTCTGCCATGGGAGAGGGTGACCTGATATGAAAGGACTCAAGCTTTCATCTCTTGTCTCTCTTACATATCCTTCGTTTTAGGCATTTGGGTTGTAATCACCAAGCTTGTGACCAAATCAAACATCCTTCCATCTGGTGGCGCTCTCTGAGCAGGGCCCTTGCGAGACACTTGAACGTGTCCAGGGAAGGGCAGCAAGGCTGGGGAGAGGCCTTGAGCACAGCCCTGTGAGGAGAGGCTGAGGGAGCTGGGGTTGCTTAGCCTGGAGAAGAGGAGGCTCAGGGGTGACCTCATTGCTCTCTACAACTACCTGAAAGGTGGTTGTAGCCAGGTAGGGGTTTGGTCTCTTCTCTCTAGCAACCAGCACCAGAACAAGGGGACACAGTCTCAAGCTGTGCCAGGGGAAGTTTAGGCTGGAGGTGAGGAGAAAGTTCTTCATGGAGAGAGTCATTCATCATTAGAATGTGCTGCCCAGGGAGGTGGTGGTGGAGTCACCATCCCTGGAGGTAATCAAGAGGGGCTTGGATGTGGCACTTGGTGCCACGGTCTAGTCATGAGGTCTGTGGTGACAGGTTGGACTCGATGATCTTTGAGGTCTCTTCCAGCCTTGGTGATACTGTGTGATCCTGTGCAGCTCACGGACCTCGCCCGCAGCCCTTTCCCCTGCTCAAACCTGCCACAAGAACGTTTCTCCACCCGGCAGCTTGCAAAAGCAGGCTCCATCTGAACAATCCTCAAGTGCTCTGATTGCAAATAAAAGTTAAATGCCCTAACAAAAATAATTGCCAGGCATGTGGGATTGTACACTTAGGTATCCATAATTCACCGACACTATGTGCCAATACACGACGTGATCTGGGGCGTTTTCAGTGATTGCATTAGCATAAAAGCATGTTAGCATTTATCCAGTGCTACTAACATTTAAATATATATATATATATAAAGTATGAAATATTAAGATCCAGCATTTTTGGAGGCAAAGCAAAGCTGTTGCCTGCAAAACTGTTCTGTGCTTCGTTCTTCAGCGTCTTTGGGTGACGATCGGCGTTCGCACCGTTGGGTCCAAAACACTGCAAAAATGTCAGTGTTTTATGCAAAGAGGAGCTATATTCAGCTGGGGGGAAAAAAAAAAAAGAAAAGAAAAGAGCTTGCTGATGAGGGAAGTGTCTTCTGATGTCCTCTGAGCTATTTACAGGCAGCCCAGAAAGCCAATCGTATGCTGGGCTGCAGCAAGAGAAGTGTGGCCAGCAGGGCCAGGGAGGTGATTCTCCCCGTCTACTCCACTCTGGTGAGACCCCACCTGGAGCTCTGTGTCCAGTTCTGGAGCCCCTAGTACAAGAAGGATCTGGAGGTGCTGGAAGGTGTCCAGAGAAGGGCCACAAGGATGAGCAGAGGGCTGGAGATGCTCTGCTATGGAGACAGACTGAGAGAGTTGGGGATGTTCAGGAGAAGAGAAGGCTCTGAGGAGACCTTCTTGTGGCCTTCCAGTATCTGAAGGGGGCTACAGGAAAGCTGGGGAAGGACTTTTTAGGGTGTTGGATAGTGACAGGACTGGGGGGAATGGAGCAAAACTAGAAATGGGTAGATTCAGATTGGATGTTAGGACGAAGTTCATCCCCATGAGGGTGGTGAGAGACTGGCACAGGTTGCCCAGGGAGATGGTGGCAGCCTCATGCCTGGAGGTTTTGAAGTCCAGGCTGGATGTGGCTGTGAGCAACCTGCTGTAGTGTGAGGTGTCCCTGCCCATGGCAGGGGGGTTGGAACTGGCTGAGCCTTAAAGTCCCTTCCAACCCTGACAATCCCCTGATTCTATGATCTTCCTTTGTTCACAGCACAGCCTGGTGCAGTTCGTCTGGTGGTTTCACCAGCCTGGCACTGTTAGCCAGAAGGGATTTGTCTTGTGATTAAAACCTCAGTTTTTTAGAAACTTTACCTCCAGGAAATGTATTGTTTGGGGTTTTTCTTCTTTTTTTTTTCCACACCAATAATTGGAACATTTTAATATTTTGGAATAAAAGGCTTTTTGTAATCCCTTTAGAAGGGGAATAACAATTTCTGTCGAATGCTTTATCCAAAGCGCTCCCCAAAGGCTTTGTTAGAGGTGGGGACAGAGAGCAGCTAAGCCCTGGGACCATGAAGGCAAAGAGCAGCAGTTTGCACTCCGTGGGGAGAGTACAAAATGTGCCAAGGGTGAGATTTTGACATGGCCACTGTGGGGAACCAGGAGGAAAGTCACTTGTGCAGCTGCACTGAGAGGTTTGTGGTGTTGTGGCCAGTCCTTTAAAAACCAGCCTGCTGTTCAAACTGGGCAACTGGGGACAGGAGTTCAGACTGATGGGCTGAGATGAGTTTGCCCATATGTCCTAGCAGGGCATGGGGCAGTCCCAGTGACAGCACAGCCTCTTCCAACAAGCCCAGTGCTACTGGGATCTTGCTTGTTCCCTCCTTTGGCTCTAGGGGGAAAAACAAATGTTACAGGACTTGGTAAAGACTTGGGAGTAAACTCATCCCAGGCAATAACTCAAGCATCATCTTGTAGCAGCACTCAAGAGTCTCCTAGAGGTGGCTTGCATCAGGATATTGCTTCTCTTAACCATGTCCCATGAAATTAAACCCCTTGAAGTATGACAGTGTACATCAGGAACTTCCCAGTCACCAGAGAGGTGATTCTGCCACTTTGCTCTGCTCTGGTAAGACCCCCACCTGCAGTGCTGTGTCCAGCTCTGGAGACCTCAATACAGGAAGGACATGGACCTGATGGAGTGGGTCCAGAGGAGACCAGGAAGGTGATCAGGGGGCTGGAGCACCTCTGCTACAAGGACAGGCTGAAGGAGCTGGGGGTGTTCAGCCTGGAGTAAAGAAGGCTTCAGGGAGACCTTAGAGCTGCATTCCAGTACCTGAGAGGGTTACAAGAAGGCTGCAGAGGGACTGTTTGCAGAGGCCTGCGGTGATAGCATGAAGAGCAATGGTTTGAAATTAGAGAACAGGTTTAGACTGATGGTAGGAACAAGTTCTGCAGCATGGGGGTAGTGGAACACTGCAACAGGTTTCCCAGGGAGGTAGTTGAGGCCCCCTGAAGATGTCCAAGCTCAGGCTCAACAATGCTCTGAGCAGCCTGATCTAATTGAGATCTGCTTGCTGAAGAGGGGGTTGGACTGGATGGCCTTTGCAGGTCCCTTCCAACCCAACCCATTCTGTGATTCTATGATTATTCATGTTACCCAGCTCTGGGGCTTGTCCAGAACTCACACTGTTTTGCAAAGCCAAGAGAGGCATAAAGCATGTCTCTGCTTTTCAAGATAAGCCTAAAAGAGGAGCCTGGAGTGATGGGCTCCGTGTTTTCCCTGTGCAGTGTCATGCTGGGGTGTCCCAGCAGTGCTCAGCATCCTGATGTTCATCTGGCTTAAGGCCTGCTTTCTCATCTCCTTTCCTTTGGGAGAAGGGATAAGGAAATGCTGTCTCCCTGTCATCCCTGCTCTATCCATCAGTATTTTGGTGGTGCCCATTGCCCTGGGGCGCCCAATTTCATGGTTTGTCAGGGAGGCAGCAGCTCCTTCAGGATGTGGGAAGAGCTCTCACCAGATTTAACGATTCTGAGCTAAGTCCAGCTTTGCAGTGAAACTGGTTGATGCTCCCTGCTGTTAGAGAACATTAAAGCCCAAGCAATAAACCCAGGAAAAGGAAAATTAAAGACCTTGCTTCGCTGCTGTCTTGTAGGGACATAAGAATTCCTGGGCAGAGAAATAAATCTGGTTAGCTTAACAAGCTCTGTCCCTGCCCATTTAATTCAAACCCGTCTTCCTCTTCGTCCCTTCCTCCTCCAGCTTCTCCTTTGACGCCCTCCAGCCTCTACCCATGTCTTTACCCATCTTCAGTGGGTTTTCAGTGCCCCTTTGCCAACACCATGCATTTGCCACCTCCCTGTTGCACTCGTTCCAGCTCCACTCCCTGGCCCACTTGCAATTTCTGACTTTGTAGATTGTCTCTTCTATTTTTACTTGAACTCCTGACTTGTGTGGAGTTACCAGCCTCACTGCACTTAATTTCAAATTAATTTGATTGGGTCACCTCATTTATTTCCCCTCCCCCTCCTGTAACAATAATGAACTCAACCTATTTGGCCTTTCCCCATTATGAATAACCTCATTGAAAACTGCAGCATGGTCTAACCCAGGGTTTCCATCATGATGGTTAATTACACAGAAGAACAAATCACTAAACATTTTTCAGCATCTGAAATCCAGCAATGGAAGTGTAATTAACAATTAAATAGTAAGCTGCCATCCTTGTGCTGCTCTCAGGAAGAAGATAGGCAGGGAGAAGAATCTAGAATCCAAGGTTCGCTCCTAGTTCAGTGCCTGGAAATACTTTGGCAGGTTAAATGCCAGGGAGATGTTGGTGTTTGGAAGGGCATGGTTGGGTGTTCATCCTGTGCCAGGATGCCTGCAGCTGCTGGAGAGTTGACCAGGTGGGATGTCCAGTTTTGGGCTTCCCAGTGCAAGAAAGGCAGGGATCTACTGGAGGGGATGCAATGAAGAGCTAGGAGGATGGTGAAGGCTCTGGAACATCTCGCCTGTCAAGAAAAGCTGAGAGCCCTGGGGCTGTTTACTCTGGAGAAGAGATGGCTGAGAGGGGATCTGATCAGTGTGTATAAATATCTGAGGGGTGGGTGTGAAGAGGAAGGGGCCAGGCTCTTTTCTGTGGCACCTGGTAATAGGACAAGGAATCATGGATATAAGCTAGAGCCTGGGAGGTTCTACCTCAGCTTGAGGAGAAACTTCTTTGCTGTCAGGGTGACAGAGCCCTGGAGCAGGCTGCCCAGAGAGGTTGTGGAGTCTCCTTCTCTGGAGACTTTCAAAGCCAGCCTGGATGTGTTCCTGTGTGACCTGCCCTAGGTGACCCTGCTTTGGTGGGGGGCTTGAACTGGATGCTCTCTGAAGGTCCCTTTCAACCGCTAACATTCTATGATTCTGTGACATCTTAGCCTCACCCTGTGGGTCTGGATTTAGGCTGAGGATGTGGTCACCTCTGTAAAGCGTGGGAGCTGTCAAGTGAGTTACCCCATCTAGGGGTTCTGATTTGATGGGGTAAGACAGGAGGACAAGGAGGTCAAGCAGTGAGGATGCAGACTGATGAAGCTGGAGTATTTGGCCTCACATCACACTTTGGCAGCAAGAAAACCTGTGTGGTTCCTTCCAGCAATGGCTGCTGTTGCATTTGACCTGTTAGTTACCACTGGGCTCTGATCACAGCAACACAGAGTGGTGTGAGTTGAAGAGACTTTTGGAGGTCACATAGTCCAACTCCTTGGAGTCAGCAGGGACATCTGCAATTAGAGCAGGTTGCTTAGAGCCATAAACAACCTGACTTGGAATGGTTTCAGAGATGGGGCATCTCCCACCTCCCTGGGCAGCCTGGGCAAGGGGCTCACCAACCTTATGGTATATATCTTCCTTCTCTCCAGTCTAAACCTTCCATTTCAGTTCAAATCATCACCCCTTGTCCTGTCACAACAGGCCCTGCTCAAAAGTCTGTCCCTATCTTTCTGATCGGCCTCTTGAAGCGCTGAAAGGCCACCAGAAGGTTTCCCCAGGCTGCACAAGCCCAACTCTCTCAGCCTGGCCTTAACAGCAGAGGGCTTCCAGCCCTGCCATCATTGCTGTGTCTTCCTCTGGCCCTGCTCCAACAGGTCCATGTCCTTCTTGTGCTGAGGGCTCCAAAGATGACTCAGCTCCAGGAAGATGTGAGGAAGAGACCAATGATGCAGGTGGTCTCTTACTCCGTGTGGGAAGCTCTCTTCCACCTCACATGGAGGTGAGTGCTCCTAGAGCTGTGCAGGGTCTTGCTGGTCCCCTGCTGCTCACTGTTCTAAGACCTGTGTGTGGTGACCTGCCCTGAAAACACATCCCTGCAGTGCTGCCTGAGGATGTGGCAGGATTTGGGCGTGCTGTGGAGCATGGAGATGGGTGACACAACCTGCGGGAGAGACTCCTGGCAGCCAAGTCCTGTGTTATGTAAAGCACGTTGGGTTTGTCTCCTCTCGTTTAGTAACTGCTCTCTGCTGAAGTGCTTGAGTTCTCGTGGTGGTTTCTATGCCAAAGGAGGGTTTGGCCTGGCTACCTCATCACTGCCTGCAGAAAAAACCTGGCCCAAACTTGCTGTTGCTCAGCACAGACCTGGTTTCATCACTGGGTGCAATGTGCTCCTCTATCTCCTCAGCCACTCTTTATCCCTCACCCATGTTGTCTGTTTATCCTTTTCCCTCTGCACTCAGCTAGTGGCTTCACCAGCTTCTAAGGTTTCCCTCCCTCCCCACCTCTGTTATTTCCCTGACCTGCTGTGACCTCCCATGTCGCCTGCTCTTTGCATTCCCCTCAACAGGTGCAAAAGGCTCCTCAAAGAGGAGGCATCTGCGTTGTCCTCTTCAGTCAGGGCCCACAGGAGGCTGCAGCAGCCCATTGGTGATGCACTTCACAAGGGAGGGTGGAAAAGTGCCTTGAATAGAACAAAGAGATGGAGAATGGGAGCAAGATGAACAATGGGAGCGGGAGAAGCAGGATCCAGCCTCAATTACCTACCCACACCCAGCAGGGCTTGGGGGGGAACAGAACTGACCCAGTGGTTATGATTTCAGCCATTGTCTGAGCTTCTGTGAGAGGATCCAGACCCCAGCTCCTCCTCTGCATGTCCTGCTGGCTGCTCCCTCCTACTCCTTCCCTGATTGCAGCCTTTGTTGGCTTTAATTGCTGGCAGGCATTACACAGCATGCAGAGGCAGATCCGGCCAGGGCCGTGGTCTGACTGATGGTGCCAGACTTTCAGAGTGCTCTTGGTGGGGCTGCCCTTAGCTCTCATGGGCTGTCTCATCATCCCTCTTCCCCTTGTGCTGCTGAGGAGCAGCAGGCAGAGCTTCTGGACTCAGAGCTTGCATAGGAGGCAAACCAAGATGAGGCAGCAGCCATAGGCTCTCATGGCATCTAAGACTGGCCCTTTCTTGTCCTGACTGAGGAAGCTTCAAGTCCCAGCGAGGGACCTTGTTCCCACATTGACATCTTCCAGCCCAACCCGTTTTCCTCATGGAGTGCTTTGATAAGTTTTTCTTTATCTGTCTGTTCCTGTGCTTTAAGATTCATTGAAAGAGTTTGATTATTCATCCTTGAAGGCAGTTCCTCAGGTCTTCCATCAGATTGCTGCCAGCAAGGCTCTCCACGTGGCTGAGGAGGCTGATCTTCTGTGGAGAGAGAACACCACAGCTTACTGGAGATTCTTCTGAAGAAACTCATCATTACTGTTGGCTGCTTGCTCTGCCCTCAGGTGCTGTCATCCTGTGTCTTCCTGTGAGCTGGATTTTGATCTCTCTCTGGTTTAGATGGTCCTATTCCTACTTAAAAGGAGATGTCCATCAGAGGGCCTCAGAGCTGCCTGAGATGTTTTGGAAGAGGGTGTCTCACTGATTTGGCTGCACGAGGAACTGTGCAGACCTCTGAGACCTGCTGGTGAGGGCAATTGCCTGTGGCTGTGAGACACCTCTGGGGAGCTGGACTGGTGGGCAACCCCCCTCCCCAGCTCAGAGTCATCACCCGAGTTGGAGAATCATTATCATGGCTGCTTCCCACCGAGTCTTAGCCCCTTGGTGCCACAAAATGAGCCCTGAATAGATTTGAAAGCTAATTTGCTGCTCAGAGCATCAATAGATGCACGTCACTTGTCCTTTCTGCTGCATTTAATGAGCTTCCAAGGTACTGCAGCCAGTTCCAGAAGGCAACCATGAAAGGCTGGCGTCTTTGCTGCCATCACAAGTGCCTGGCTGTCCCTCCAGCGTGCTTCAGCTTCTCACAGATTCTCTCTGGTTCTGTCTCTTGTGAATTTAACGTGGAGTGTGGTGCATAATTTCTTGCAGCCAGCCTTTCCAGACTGTCTCTCCTTGTATTTTTTTCCTTTTTCTTCTTTTTCACTGAATGCCCTGGAGCCAGGGGATGGGAAGGCGAAAGGCCTCTCCCCGCAGTCAGATGGTGTTAGCTGGAGCCCAGGTGATACGTGGGTCGTGGCAAATGTCCTGTCACCCTGCTTCTCTCCACTTTCATGACTCTCTGGTGTGCTCTCCTGTTGCCCAGCCATACCTCTTCCCTTCTGTTCATCACCCTGGAGCTGGCCTGTGCATTGAGCCTGCATCAGCCTCGGCTGTCACCCAGGTGGGACAATGTCTTGGCATGGGTGAGGACTGAGTGAGTGCCTTAGTGCTGCCAGGAGCCCCACGGGGGCTGTTTCAAGGGATGGGTCATTAATCCATAGCTCCATCTGCCAAGATAATAGTTAGGGCTGTGGCTTTATCTAAACCACCAGATCAGTGTAGGAATTGCCTTCCAGAGGCCCCTGTGGCTGGATCTTGCAGAGGCAGGAATGGAAACACCAGGGTAGTAATGGTACAGATTAAGGTTTCCTTGAGCCCTAAGGGGCTAAAACCTGCCATATGTGGTGAACCACAAGGCTCTTGGGTTCTTCTAGGGATATACTAGAGAGTGTCCAAAGGATGCTGTGAGGATGATGAAGGGACTGGGACATCAGCCTGATAAGGAAAGGCTGAGAGCCCTGGGGCTGCTGAGCCTGGAGAAGAGCAGCCTGAGAAGGGATCTGATCAGTGTTTATAAATATCTGAAGGGTGGGAGCAAGAAGCAGGGGCCAGGCTCTTGTCAGTGGTGGCCTGTGATAGGACGAGGGGCAAAGGACACAAACTGGACCACAGGAAATTGCACCTCAACGTGGAGAAAAACTTCTTCAAGGGTGCTGGAGCCCTGGAGCAGGCTGCCCAGAAAGGTTGTGGAGTCTTCTTCTCTGGAGACTTTCAAGACCTGTGTGGATGTGACCACCCCTCTGGGTGGGACCTGTTGCTGGAGGAGGGCTTGGGGAGGGGAGGTGGAAGTGGGGGTGCTTTGTGCCTGGTGATGAGCTTTAGTAATGAGCTGCTATTTCTGGCCTGGGTGACCCTGCTTTGGCAGGGGGGCTGGACTGGATGATCTCCTGAGGTCCTTTCCAACCCCTAACATTCTGTAATTCTCTGATTCCCTGATTCTCTGTCAGTGCAACAGGGTTGAAGGAGGTTTCTGGCTGCTGGAGCAGCAGGGTCTGCTGCTTTGGTCAGCAGCTGCACGCATGAGCATTTCAGATCTCCCTCTGCATGTTCCTCACCTCCCTTTGGAAGCAGGCTGGGTTACATTTCCATCCATTCTCCATCCTAAAAGCCCAGAACTATGATTTGAGTGTGTTTGTGTGCCTTGCAACGGGCCAGAATCCACCTGAGCTGTTTTCCAGATTAATACCCCACTGCTTTTCCTTTCCAAGTGCCTTTTCCAAGCTGAGAATGGTAATGGCTCTGAAATTTCCCTTTTAAAACATGCATTTTCTGCTCAGGCACTTCATATTGAAATCTGTCTTAATTTCAGCTCAGCTACTGTGTGAAAACACACGGTGAGGCATTATTAGTCCCTGAAGGAATAAAGACAGATGGAGCCCAAAATGGAATTGACTTTATGATTAATTGGAACCTTCAAGAGCAGAACGGAGTCGGGGCTTGGTCCTACCCTGGCAGTGTCTGGAGATCAATTCAGCCTGTGTGTGAATCTCCAGGAGGAGCTCAGCAGGAGAAACACAGATGTCACTTGGTAGAGTTGGCCCTGGGTTGTCCCCTCTGGGTGGGACCTGTTGCTGGAGGAGGGCTTGGAGAGGGGAGGTGGAATTGGGGGTGCTTTGTGCCTGGTGATGAGCTTTAGTAATGAGCTGCTATTTCTGGCCTCGGGCTTCCCACAGCTGTGTACAGTGGCCCTTGTGTGGCTGCTACGATGGAGAGCAGAGCTGGGAGGAGGGGAATGTTTTGAGACATGCTCCAGAATCTTGGAAGTAGGAATGTGGAGGTGTGGAAGTGGTTGTTTGTTTGGCAGTGAGTTAAGGCTCTGCTCTGGGCTTCTGTTCCATGTGTGACCTGAACAGTTTCCTTGGGGGCTGTGGTTTCATGTTCATGCCTGTGACATTGAGGATGGACTTCAAAAGGGACTAGGGGAGCCGTACCAGATGGTGTTATCTGCACTGGCTTTGGCATTAATGCATGTTTCTGGAGCCTGTAGCCACAGACCTTCACAGCATTTGTAACATACCTGCTGGAAATGAGGAAGAAAAACCATTGCAGAACATTGCTCCATCCTGCTTTGGGAGCAAGTCCTCCCCATGCAAACCAGCTCTACAGCTCAGACCACCACCAGGCAAACATGGGTGGCAAGTTCTGAGCAGCTATGGAGTTACAAGGAGAAGCAGCAAGTGAAAGCAAAGTTGCTTTGCAAAGGCAAACCCGGGTGAGTTGTGGAGTTGTGTCAGTATGTCTGTCTGCAGAGAGGGTGAAGGGGATGGTTGCAGTGCTGGCAGCCCCAGGAGCTGGCCCAGTTTCCCACCCCATGGCTCTGTGCACAGGGTTGTGCTGACATGGGGCATGCCTGCCAGAGAGAGGACTGGATGCCTTCACCTTCACCTAGCTGAGCAAGGCAGAGGGGCCTGAAGAAGGATTTGGTGTCAGAAGTTGATGTTGCTTGTGGAGATTGTGGCTTAGGGTGCTCTAAGTGGTCAAGGGACTGTGGACGTGTTTGGCTTGCTCTGCACTCCCTGCACCCTTGCCAGGGGTATGTTGAATCCATCTTCCTGGGGCAAAATGGATGAGGAGCAGCGTCCATGGGTGAGCATCAGCTGGGAAGAAGGTCCAGAGGGACACATCTCCTAGGTCCAACCAGGATGGTCCTTTCACAGGTGCCAGCACCCTCTCACAGACTCACACAGAATCACAGAATGTTAGGGCTTGGAAGGGACCTCAAAAGCTCATCCAGTCCAACCCCCCCTGCCAGAGCAGGGTCACCTAGAGTAGGTCACACAGGAACACATTCCAGGTGTGCTTTTGAGTTGGGAGCATGACTCGGACCTTGCTAACAGTCCTAAGGAGTGGGACCGACACTGCAGGTCGGTGGGGAGCTGGTGAAGCATCACACCCAGCACCTCACAAGCATCTGCTGCTCACTTATTCTGGCAAATGCAATCTGAATCTTAGCCTCCCTGCCCCCAGTACGGCAGCAAACTTGCCCAGGTGTACTTTGTGAAGGGAGGAAGGCTCCGTGGTGTGAGCTCATTCTGCAGGACCTGGCCAGGGAACCTTCAAGAAACACTGAAAGGCTGCCTTGGATTTTCTTTGCTTTCCCTGGGGACTCTGGGGATTGCAAATCAGCAGATTGTGGATTAGTGGATCAGGAATTAGAAATGCATTTTCCATTCTTCTGTTACACACTAATGAACTGACAAATTTAATTTCTTTAAATCCAGCTATTTCAGCTAGAATAAGTGAAGTCTTTTTCCATCTCTTTTGGGAAAGGCTGAATCATAGAATTGTTTGGGTTGGAAGAGACCTTTAAGGGCATCATGTCCAGTGGTCAACCCAGCACTGCCAGGTCTAGCCCATCACTAACTCAGATTCCTCAGCACCACATCTACACATCTTAAAATGCCCTCCGGGGATGGGGAGCCCATCACTGCCCTGGAGAGCCTGTTCCAGGGCTTGACCACTGGGAGAAATTGTTCCTGATGTCCAAGCTAAGCTTTTCTGGTGCAAGCTGAGACCATTTCTCCTTGTCCTATTACTTACTACTTGGGAGAAGAGACCAATCCACACCTGGCTCCAGCCACCTTTCAGGAAGTTGTAGAGAGCCAGAAGGTCTCCCCTCAGCCTCGTTGTCTCCAGACTAACCAGTGCCAGGTCCTCAGCTGCTCCTCACCAGCCCTGTTCACCAGACCCTTCAGCAGCTTTGTTACCCTTCTCTGAACCTGCTCTAGCCCCTAAGTGTCCTTCTTGGAGTGAGAAGCCCCAAGCTGAACCCAGTATTTGAGATGCAGCCTCACCAGTGCCCAGTACTGGGGGACAACCCCTGCCCTGGTCCTGCTGGCCACACTACCCCTGGAACAGGCCAGGATGCTGGTGGCCTTCTTGGCCACCTGGGTACACACTGGCTTGTATCATGACCTCTCTGGGTGTCACACAATCCAAATTCTGTTGTGTGTGTGGCTGTTGTGTCAGTGCAGTACAGTATAGTCTGCAAGATGGAGCTCATCACCCATGGGGCACTGCTGCACAGTGTGTCAGAGTGCTGTGGAAGGGGGCTGTGGCTCTCTGCTGGCCAGTACAAATGTAGAGGTGGACTCAACCTCAGGGAGCTGCACCAGGCTGGTGGCTCCATTCCCCTGGTAGAGACTCAGGTGTTGCCACCAGCTGCTGCTGGGCAGGGGCCCTGTGAAAACACAGTGCTGCAGCTCTGCTGGGTGCCTTGGTGGCGCTGCGCTGTGTGCTTGCTCAGCTCCAGGCGTGGGATGTGCTTGGCTTACATTCGAGATGGATTTTTATGCCTGTGGGCAAAATGTGAATGAAGCTGAGATCTTCCTCCTTCTTTTGGTCCTGCCAGGGGGAGAATCCCAATGCCTTGAGCAGCCCCTTCTGGGCTGGGATTTGGGGACCACTGGTGCTGGCGGGTTCAGAGGCTGCAGCGGACTCCACGTGGCTCTCCTTCAGCTGCAAGGCTCTTCAGGCCCTGCAGTTTGGGGACCACTGGTTCTGGTGGGTGCAGAGGCTGCAGCAGGCTGCACGTGGCTCTCCTTCAGCTGCACAGGTCTTCAGGCCCTGTGGTATGCACCTCCCTACCCAAAATCTGTGCCAGGGCTAACGCAGAGCAGAAAAAAGTCACCGATGTGGCTGAAAGCCTAACGGCCGACGCTGTGGGACCCCCATCTGCAGGGGGAAACCAGCTCCATCATTACCCAGTCGCTCTTCAGAGCCTTCAATGCCAGCTGAACAAAACCGGCCTTGGCTCTCCGGAGCAGGCTTTGTTCCTTCACTTTGTGAAGCCAAAAGTGGGTCTGAAGCCTGGCTGCCTCCGGAGGCGAAGCGCCGGCACCCCGGCAGAGCCGTGGGCTGCTGCCTGCCGGCGGAGCCGCGCTCGCTGCTGGGGCAGGCACAGCCCCATGCCCCGCAGGAGCAGAGCCCTGGGACATCGGTTACTCCCCTTGGCCGATGAGCCAAGGTTTTGGGCTGTGTCCGTGGTATCTTGATGAACAATTAGTGCGATGGAACCACCTCGTTCCTGCCTCTGAACCGGCCGGGTGAGGCTCTGTGTCCGCGGGTTGATTGCTGTGCCTCGTTAGAGCCTATTTACGATTGATTGAGAAGCAGAGGCTTTGTTGGAACAGAGACCTTTAATCTCCTGGCACAGCCAAGTGTGTTTCCCTTCAGGAAACGTTCCTTCTCTTCTGCTTATCTCCAACCCCCACTTTAAAGCTGAACCTGGCAGGGACTAGAGAGAAAGCAGGATCAAAGGAAAAATAATTGGGATCTCTGGCTTCTGTGGGCAGTCTGAACCCGTTGTTCCTACTGACTAACTAGTTGTTCCTAAATAACTCTTGCAAGAGACAATTCAGCAGTGGCAGCATCTTCTTGATGAGAAGCTCTCATATGTAATAACCATGGCAACAGTTGCTGAGGACCAGCACAATGAGGGATGGAGATGTGCTCTGGGAAGGACAATGGACCAAACTTTGCTGAGGAATGACATGTAAAGCACCAAGGAGGTGATGCATGGTGAGCTCCCTGGCTGTTGGCTTGGTGGGCACCCAGCCACATGCTGGAGATGCAGGTTGCCCCATAACACACAGTAACAAGCCATGCTTCGTTAATGGTGGGCATCTTCCTCTCCAGGTGAAAAGGGAGCTCCTAACCTGAAAGCCAAGGGGGAATCATGGTCCTGTTTGACTGGGAGGGAAAGGCCAGAGAGAGAAGCTCAAGGGAATGACACCACCTCTCATCCCAGAGTCACAGATGACTTCCCAGGGTCTGTTTGCTCTGGGAAAGACGTGTTGTTCTGCTGCCTATCCTCACCCAACCTGACTGCTGCCAGAGGCACGTATCAATAATAGTACTTGACATGTCTAATTTCAGAGCTGCTGCTTTGTAAGCTGTCTTTAAGACCATATTTGAATGCTTCTAGGAGAGCTGCCAGAAGCAGGTGAAGGTGAAGGACTTGGTAAGAAAGGACTTGAAGAGTCAGGGCAAGGGAGAGTGCAGAGACCAGCTTTGACTTATCCTGGAGAGTCTGCTTTGAGGGCCCTTCATCCCTCATGCTCTCCCCTTGCTCAGGGGTCCTCTGAGTGTTCATCATTAAGAGAACACTGGAAACACCTCTCCAAACTCTCTGGTCTTAGGTCATCAAGGCCTCTCAGATAGGTTGTGAGCATTGTGTTGTTTTTATCAGGCAATGTTTTATCTCTATTGACTTATTTAGGTGGACATTTTATCACAGTCACAGAATGTTAGGGGTTGGAAGAGACCTCAAAAGCTCATCCAGTCCAACCCCCCTGCCAGAGCAGGATCACCTAGACCAGGTCACACAGGAACACATCCAGGTGGGTTTTGAGTACTGCCAGAGAAGGAGACTCCACAACCTCCTTGGGCAGCCTGTTCCAGTGTTCCATCAACCTCCCAGTGAAAAAACTTCTCCTCACGTTTCCATGGAACTTCCTGTGCTTCAGCTTCCACCCAGTGCCCCTCATAAGCCTGAAAAGCAAGAGAAGGCAACTCCCTCGTCTTCATCAGAAGACAAGGGGAGCCTGCTGAAAGGCACCATTGTTGCAGATGGCTGAGAAGGAGGCAGTAAATGCTCCACCTCTGCTTAACAATAACAACAGGCTTAGGGATGTCTAAAAATAAGCAATAACGTTTGGGACAGTCAGCATCCTCCCCAGCCCCGCTGCCAGCTAGAGATTCAGGGCATGATCTCCAATGGCTGGGAGCAGCTGGAGCTTCTTTGACTTCAGTGAAAAGTCTGAGTGCTTGGCACGGCAGCCAAACCAAGCCTCTTTCCTTTCTGCTTTCAAATTGGGTCTTGATTCTAAGTGAGATGAATTTTTTTTCTGCTGCCGATAATTCCCTGCATCTGAAGTGATTACAGCTCCGCCTGAGAGCTCTTTTAGGAGATTTGAATGCGGCGTTTTCTTCCTCCGGCTGAAAAAGGTTCCTTCAAGCCTTCCTGATTCCGGAGGGGGAGAGGACTGGGGGGAGGGGGGAGGAGGGTGGGGGGTAAAAAAAACCCCCCAACCCATAAATCCTGGTGGAAACCATCACATCTTCCTATGCAGATTAGAGATTAAAAGTTTTGTATTTATAAAACGCATACGGGGGCTAAATGGGGAGGGGGGAGAAAATCCTTCTGTTGAGGCGAGTGGGTTTTGGCTGGTGGCAACGTGCTGCTGAGTCCTTATCTGGTGATGGAGAGGCAGAGCCAGGCAGTGCTATTATTTGGAGTTCTTAGAGAGTGAGCTTGAATGTTTGCTTAACTCGGCTAAAAATAGAGGCCACCCTCTTTTCCTAATGGGCGGCATTTGTCACACTTGATTCATTTCCTCTCCCGAACTGAGCTCCTTCATGAATATTCATCTCCACTCCCCAGGAATCTGCCTGTCCTCAGAAGCTGTACTCGCAGGGCCACCCTGCGCTACCGATGCCAGTCAACTTTTCAAAGCCACTACCTAGCCCGAGCCGGAGAACTGTTGTGGTATCAACAGCTCTCCTTGATTTCCACCTCCTCCTCCTCTGTGAGCCCTGATTGCTCCTCAGCCCTCTCGACGAGGCCCTTAATGAGTCTCCCGTTCTTGTTGTCATAGCAGCACCGCATCGCCCGGGATGTCGCTGTTCATTGTGAAATGGGAGGATCAGTTTGGCAGTTTTCTCTAGTGGGGATTAGGCCAGAAGGTCCCTTCTGAACGGTGACGAATGCAGGTTCCTTCGGAAGGTACTGAAAGTTGGTAGTAACAGAAGATTTCTGAAGCAGGAAGGAAGCTTTACAGAGGGAGTAGGGGGAGGGCAGTCCTTGCAGAACTCTTCTCATTCGTGCTCAGCTCCTGCTTAAAGCAGGAGAAGACCAACCAGGAACGCTAAAGCAGAGCATCCAATGGTAGATTCGTGGTTAAGGAAGCCTGTTGGTAACTCAGACCTTCCAACCTTGGAAGCATATTGAAGGTCCCTGCTAACTCTGTTGCTCCAAGTTGCTGCTGAAATGGGAGAAATATGCTGCTGTCTGGTTGAGTGTTGAGGAAGCAAAGGACATGACTCCATGAGGGCAGTGAGACACTGGCACAGGGGGGTGGTGGAAGCCTCATCCCTCGAGGTTGTTAAGGTCAGACTGGATGTGGCTCTGAGCAACCTGATGTAGTGTGAGGTGTCCCTGCCCATGGAACTAGATAGTGCTTGAGGTCCCTTCCAACCCTAATGATTGTATGATGCTGGAGGAACCTGAGGCTGTTTGACCATGGACCCTGAAGCCCTTGGCCAGTGGTTGTATGAGTAGGCCGTCTGTAGGACCTTGGATAGGTGGCTGTGTTTCACTCAGCAGGGCCCAAGGAGAAGGCTTGAGAGTTGCTCTGCAGGGCACTGGTATGGGTGACATGCCAGTTTGCTGTGTGAAAAGCTGCTTGGTAGTCACCCACGCTTGGGTGGTACCTTCCAGCACATCAGGCTGCAGGAGCACCCTGACAGTCGCTCCAGCCTCGCTCTGCTCTCTGCGTTGGTGGCTTTCAATCTTGCTAATTGTCAAAGCAATACAACTGATACTGTCTCAGCAGAGTGCTGTCTGCTGGGCTTCTGAGGACCACACAGTGGGGTCTTTGCTGTTAAGGAAGGCTGTGTTGATTTTCAGCAGTGTGCTACAGCGGGTTGCTCTGGTGGTGTGGGTGAGAAAGGTGCACAGCAGAAAGAATGGTCATAGAATCCCAGAATGGTTTGAGTTGGAAGGGACCTTTAAAGGTCTTCTGGTCCAGCTCCCCCCAGCAGGAACAGCTGCAACTCAAGTAGTTTGCTCACAGCTCCAGACAACCTGATCTGGGATGTTCTAGGGATGGGGCATCTCCCACCTCTCTGAGCAACCTGAGCCATCTTCAGTGTCAAAAATTTCTCTCTTCTCTCCACTCTGAATCTCCCTCTCTTAGTTTCAAACCATCACCCCTTGGCCTGTCACATCAGGCTGTGCTCAGAAGTTTATCCCCAGCATTCTTCTCAGCTTCTTGAAGCACTGAAAGGCCACCAGAAGGTCTCCCTGGAGCCTTCTCTTCTCCAGGCTGAACAACCCCAACTCTTTCAGCCTGGCTTCACAGCAGAGGGCTTCCAGCCCTGCCAGCATTGCTGTGGCCTCCTCTGGTCCTGCTCCAACAGGTCCCTGTCTGTGCTGAGGACTCCAGAGCTGCCTCAGCACTGCAGGTGGGGTCTCAGCAGAGCACAGCAGAGGGGCAGAATCCCTTCCGTTGTTCATGCTGCAAGTCTTGGAGTGGCCACATTGCCCTGCTGCAGTGAGACATAGCCATGGTTGGTTGAAGAAGACCAATAGGCAATGTGCTGTTTGTGGCTTGACCTGAAGGAGCAATTTATCATCAAGGATGTAACTGTTAATTGGTGGGACCTGTCCAGGACAGTGAGTCAGCATCTCTACTCTTGCACACAACAGTCATGGGGCAGCAAAGCTGGGGAAGGGTCTGGAGTACAAGTCTTATGAGGGGTGGCTGAGGGAAGTGGGGCTGTTCAGCCTGGAAAAAAGAAGGCTGAAGGGAGACTTTGTTGCTCTCTACAGCTCCCTGAGAGGAGGCTGGAGTCAGGTTGAGGTCGGTCTCTTTAGTATCGGGTGCTCAAACAAGAGGAGAGGGCCTGAAATTGTGCCAGGGGAGGTTTAGGTTGGAGACTGAGAAAAATCTCCTTGTTGCAGGAGTGGCCAGGCATTGGAACAGCCTGCTCAGGGAGGTGGTGGAGTCACCATCCCTAAGGGAGTTCCAGAAACGTGTGGACAGGCCACTTTGGGACGTGGTTTAGCGGCTGTGGTGGTGACTCCACGATCGTAGAGGCTTTTCCAGCTGACACAGTTCTCTAATTCTATGATTCTGTGGTTGCTGATCATGTGTCATCTCCAGGGATGGCAGCTCATCTGCAGGCTGGCTGCTGGCACAGCACAGAGGCAGGCAAGAAGGGCTGTCTGTAAATCATTTGCTCTGTCTCCTACATGCCAAGGGATGGAGATCAGCTCTGCTCTTCCCAGAGCCCCCCTCTCTGAGCCTGCAGGGCAGATTCCTCCTCCGCACCTCCAGACCCTGCGACCTAAGCACTGTGAGCGGCGGCGTTACAGCGTGAGACCCCCTCAGGTTGTTCCCCAAAGTGAAAAGCTGCTGGGCAAGCCCTGGGGATGAGTTTGTGGCTGTGTGGAGTGAGGAGCCAGGTTTCTGCAGGCTGTCTCTCAGCTCCACAGGCAGTTGTGGCAGGCAGGAATAATTGCTGGCAGCGTGCTGCCGCTGCTGGAGTTTGCTCTGATGGGCAGCACAGCTACACGTGTAAGCCCCTGAGTTACAAGCTAAAGCACAACTGAAGTGGCTTCCTGGCCTACATTTCAAGAACCAGTAATGTGTCCCCACTCAGCTGTAGCTCCCCAGCTTTGTTCCGTTGCCATAAGAAGGGCATGGAAACTGTTGGGGCGAGTCCAGAGGAGGGCGTGAAGATGATCAGAGGGCTGGAGAACCTCCCCTGTGAGGACAGGCTGAGAGAGTTGGGGCTTCTCAGACTGGAGAAGAGAAGTATACAGGGAGAGCTTAGAGCAGCCTTCCAGTACCTGAAGGAGAGCTGGGGAGGGACTTTTGACAAGGACTTGTAGTGAAAGGATGAGAGGGAATGGATTGAAGCTTGAGGAGGTCAGATTGAGACTGGAGATGAGGAAGAAATTCTTTCCAGTGAGGGTGGGGAGACACTGGAACAGGTTGCCCAGGAAGGCTGTGGATGTCCCCTCCCTGGAGGTGTTGAATGCCAGGCTGGTTGAGGCCTTGAGCAACCTGGGCTGGTGGGAGGTGGCTCAGCCCACAGCAGGGGGGTTGGAACTGCATGATCTTTAAGGTCCCCTCCAAGCCAAACCCTTCTATGAATAGCTATGTGGACCCAGACTGTCCAAGGCATTATGCCACACGCATTGCCCCAGCACAGCGTGAAGGACATAAACATGGATGAGTGTGTGAGGGCCAGGAGCTTGCCCAGATTCATCCCAAGGCAAGTGTGCTAGAAGGTTCATGCTGCATTTGGGGAATTCACAGAGAGTGCACACAAAGGAGAGAGGATTTGAACTAAACAGAGTGGTTCTGCAAGACAGATTGAACAAAGCCTGTCCAAGCCCTGTTTCCCAATGTGATAATTGGTTTGTCTCCAGCTCTTGCTGTCCAGTGAGCCCTCCTGGGGGAGAAGAAAGGATGACAACCATTAATGAATTTCTAATTGATCAATTGAGATCAAAGTGAGAAGTTTTCCTTGCTTTTTGCACACCAGGCAGAAGAAGAGTGTCAAGGAGGGAGATCAGTGTGATGGCTGCTCCTCCATGGGCTAATGGGTTCCAGACAGGTGCTTGGATAGGTCAAGTCAGTCTTGATAGCTGTTGACGTGGACTCTGCATGGGGAACGCCTCACTTGCTGTGCTGGTACCACTCCATACCATCAGCTGTAGGGTCAGGTGAAGAGCCAAGCCCATCAATGAGGGAAGATGAGAAGCTTTACTGATCCTTTTGGAGTGGTGTCCAGTTGGTGTCCTTGCTGCTGGGAGGATGTCAGTAAGAATCCTAGAATCCCAGAACAAGAGGACACAGTCTCAAGCTGCGCCAGGGGAAGTTTAGGCTCGAGGTGAGGAGAAAGTTCTTCACTGAGAGAGTTGTTAGCCCTTGGAATGTGCTGCCCAGGGAGGTGGTGGAGTCACCATCCCTGGAGGTGTTCACGAGGGGATTGGATGTGGCACTTGGAGCCATGATTTAGTCATGGGGTCTGTGGTGACAGCTTGGACTCGATGATCTTTGAGGTCTCTTCCAACCTTGGTGATTCTGTGATACTGTGATTGTCAGGGTTGGAAGGGACCTCAAGGATCATCCAGTTCCCACCCCCCTGCCATGGGCAGGGACACCTCACACTACAGCAGGTTGCTCACAGCCACATCCAGTCTGCCCTTAAAAGCCTCCAGGGATGAGGCTTCCAGCATGTCCCTGGGCAACCTGTGCCAGTCTCTCACCACCCTCATGGAGAAGAACTTCTTCCTAACATCCAATCTGAATCTACCCATTTCCAGTTTTGCTCCATCCCCTCCAGTCCTATCACTCCCTGACACCCTAAAAAGTCCCTCCCCAGCTTTCTTGTAGGCCCCTTCAGATACTGGAAGGCCACAAGAAGGTCTTGGAGCCTTCTCTTCTCCAGACTGAACAGCCCCAACTCTCTCAGTCTGTCTCCAGAGGAGAGGAGCTCCAGCCCCCTGCTCATCCTCATGGCCCTTCCCTGGACACCTTGCAGCACCTCCAGATCCTTCTTGTACTAGGGGCTCCAGAACTGGACACAGTACTCAAGGTGGGGTCTCAGCTCAACCTGCTGGCTACGCTTCTCTTGCTGCAGCCAGGATATGATTTGCTTTCCGGATTGCATGTTGAGGCTGGCTCATATTGAGGCCAGAATGTAGGAGGATGCTTGGGGATGCTGATGTCACTGTCACAAATCAGCAGTGGACACTGCCTGTAGGAGGTAACAGCAGTTGCTCCCAGGAAGGAGGCTGGTGTGTCATGGTCCAGGGGATAGCCAAGGCAGGATGATGCACTTGTGACGTTTGTCATCGGCGCAGAGCGGGCAGCATCTCCTCTTGTAGGGTTTGTGTGCTCAGCTGGAGGTCATGGCAGCTTCCTGTGTGCCAGCAGCCCCAAATCAGTCTGACTGCTGTGTGCTGGGCTGATGGACCTCGACATGGGGGTGCTCCCACCTGCCTCCACAGGCATCCATCTGGACCCAGGTGCAGGAAGCAGTCGTTTAGGACCATCCCTTTGTGCAGCGATGTCCTTCAGCACCTACAGCTTCCAAAGGCAGTCATAACATCCTGATCCCCCCAGGGCAGGCAGACCAGCTGGCAGCACGCACCCGCAGCAGGCCCACCGGGCCGTGGCTTCCTCCTGTCCTCGGTGAGGGGCAGGTGGGAACGCAGCCCCAGATTTGTTTACTAGGCTCCAGCTGAGTGGGGTTTTACCTCCTGGCACTTGCTGGCAAGGCTGGTCTCCTCCTGCGCCTCCACAGCCCATGTGTGAGCTCCTGGTGCTGTCACCTTCCCGTCCTCTCCCGAGTCTGGCAGTGGGAAGTGATCATCACAACTCACATTTGCCTGGCGTCTGCCTTTCCACAGCTCCGGAGACACTGATCCCTGCCTCCTGCTTCACCCTTCAAGCTGTTGCTGAAGCCAGGCAGCTCATCTGCCACCACTCAGAGCTTTCTGCTGTCCTGCTGATTAAGCCCTTTGCAGAAGCTGCCTCTGATGCCTGTATCACTGCTCTCTATGACAGCGTTCATCTCACGATCACAGATCACAGGGTGTTAGGGGTTGGAAGGGACCTCTGGAGATCGTCGAGTCCAACCCCCCCTTGCCAGAACAGGACCAGAGAATCCAGCACAGGTCACACAGGAGCACATCCAGACAGGGCTGGAAAGTCTCCAGAGGAGACTCTGGGCAGCCTGTTCAGTGCTCTGTGAGCCTCACAGTGAAGAAGTTCCTCCTCATGTTGAGGTGGAATCTCCTGTGCAGGAGTTTATATCCATTGCCCCTTGTCCTATCCCAGGGTGCAACTGGGCAGAGCCTGTCCCCTCCCTCTTGACCCTCATCCCTCAGATATTTATAAACATTTATTAAATCCCCTTTCAGTCTTCTCCACTCCAGACTGAACAGCCCCAGGGCTCTCAGCCTCTCCTCTTAGGCCAGTGCTCCAGTCCCTTCATCATCCTCTTAGCCCTCTATGGACTCCAGCAGATCCCTGTCCCTCTTGAACGGGGGAACACAGAACTGGATACAATACTCCAGGTGAGGTCTCACCAGGGCAGAGTAGAGGGGGAGGAAAACTTCCCTGGATTTGCTGGACACACTCCTCTGAATGGACCCCAGGATCCCATTGGCCTTCTTGGCTACAAGAACACATTGGTTACCCATGGAGAACTTGTTATCCACCAGGACTCCCAGGTCCTTCTCCAAGGGGCTGCCTTTTCCTGAGCATTTTGTTGCCCAGCTAAGTCTGTTTGCTCCCTCCTCCACGTGGCAGATGAGGGCTTTTTCTCTTTGCCTTTGGGGTCGTTAAAGCTTGATTGCCACCTTGGCTTTCTTTGTCATTCCATAATTGTTTCACCTTACTGAATGGTTTATGCCAAATGCTCCCTTCCTTCTCCAAGTGCTCCTTGCTCCAGCCTTTCCTGAGCATCCAGCTGGGCTGCTCTTCCTGCCATGGCTTTGTTTCTTACATAGGCACATGAGCTCATGGCATTATGACCATGTTTTATTGGCTAGCTTGGTCATTTTAGGTCCTTGACAGCTTGACTCAGGCATAAGTAGGTGTTCCCTTCACCCTCTTTTTGCAGAAGGGTTCCACATCACTTACCTTCAGTCTTCCTACATGGGTGGGAACTCATGCAGGTAACTATCCAGGCTCCATCTCCAACCAAGGAAGAGAGACCCCTCCAAAAGGCAAATCGTCCTCCAAAAAGCAAGAGCCAAAGACCCATGGGACAAATCACCATTTCTGCTCACAGCTGGTGACCAGGAATTTCCCAGACACTTTCCAAAACAGATGCAACCCCCTTTAGAGTGGATCTAAGGCCTTGCACTATGGGTTTGCCTTTCTGGATCAGCCTGGGCAAGTCCTGTGGAGATAGAGAAGCAGTGGCTGGGTCTGCAGGGCAGGTTGCAATGACTTACTGAGGCAGCCCAGGCAGCTCTTCTGCGCTGCGTGCCTTCATTTTAGGTGCCTGGAAGCTGACACCTTGAAAGGTTTGGGGAAATGTTTCTATCTGATTATGTATTTAGAAAACATAAAGGCATGGAGGGAATGTTTAGAACCAACAGTAACAACAGCAATTATAGGTGGGTGAAATTCAGCTTTGAAGTGAGGCTGCCAGAAGAATTCCTGCTGTGCTGAGAGTTGGCAGGGACACGGATGCCAGTACCCACTTGTTCCTGAGACATGCTGTTGGATTTTTAATGACCATCAGCAGCACACCCTTGATTTTTAAATGTCATCCTAAATGTGGCAGTTCCAGCCTCCTCTGCCGTGGCAGCACGTGGGTGTTTGAGCAGGGATGAATCAGAAAGCAGAAAGGATTGCTGCTGCTTTCTGTGACTCCCAAGTTTTCCTTAAGGGCTTCCCACCCTGGAACTGGCTGGAATTGCCTGGGGCTTGTGTGGCAACATCACAGTCTTGCTCATGTGGTGGCCACTCCTGCTCTCACTCTTCCCTCTCTTGAGGTGTGATTAGAATCATAGTCATAGGATTGTTAGGGTTGGAAGGGACCTCCAGGATCAGCCAGTTCCAACCCCTCTGCCATGGGCAGGGACACCTTACCACCTCACACTGGATCAGGTTGCTCAGAGCCACATCCAGCCTGGCTGCAAAAACCTCCAGGCATGAGGCTGCCACCACCTCCCTGGGCAACCTGTGCCAGGCTCTCACCACCCTCATGGGGAAGAACCTCCTCCTAACATCCAATCTGAATCTAACCATTTCCAGTTTTGCTCCATTCCCCCCAGTCTTTTCACTCCCTGACACCCTAAAAAGTCCCACCTCAGCTTTCTTGTAGCCCCCTTAAAATACTGCAAGGCCACAAGAAGGTCTCCTCAGAGCATTCTCCAGACTCAACAACCCAACTCCCTCAGTCTGTCCCCAGAGCAGAGCAGCTCCAGCCCTCTGCTCATCCTCGTGGCCCTTCTCTGGACACCTTCCAGCACCTCCAGATCCTTCCTGGAACAGAGGCTCCAGAACTGGACACAGAGCTCCAGCTGTGGTCTCAGCAGAGTGGAGCAGAGGGGCAGAATCCCCTCCCTCACCTGCTGGCCACACTTCTCTTGCTGCAGCCCAGGCTCTGCTTGGCTCTCTGGACTGCAAGTGCTCACTGCTGGCTCCTGCTGAGCTTCTCATCCCCCAGCACCCCCAAGTCCTTTTCTCCAGGGCTGCTCTCAAGCCAGTCCCTGCCCGGCTTATATCACTGCCTGGGATTGCCCCAACCCAGCTGCAGGACCTTGAATTTGGTCTTATTGAACTTCATGAGGTTGGCTTGGGCCCAGCTCTGCAGCCTGTCCAGGTCCCTCTGGATGGATCCCTTCCCTCCAGCTATCAGCTGCACCACACAGCTTGGCGCTGAGGGTGCCTCAGTGCCACTGTCCATGTCACCAACAAAGATGTTAAACAGGACTGGTCCTTGTGCTGATCCCTGAGGGACTCCTCTTGTCCCTGGCCTCCACTTGGCCATGGACCCATAGACAGCCACTCTTTGGGTGTGGCCATCAAAACAATTCTTTACCCACTGAATGGTCCATCCATGAAACCCATCCTGCACCAGTTTGGAGACCAGGATGTTGTGCAGGACAGTGTCAAAGGCTTTGCTCAGGTCCAGGTAATTAAGTTGCTGAGGTTTCTCCAGGAGCTGCTGTTCCACAGGCCACGTTTTCCTGTTATGCAAACCAGCTGAACAATGAAGGTTCCCCAGCTTTTGTAGATGCAGCTTTTATCTTCTGTCTCTCCCTGGCTGGAAGCATTGCCCAGGCCTCACTTTTGGAGCTGAAATCTCTGCTTGGCATTTGCAAGGTGGTGATTTGGTTTTGGAAAGGGAGCAGAGTCTGGGGTCTGAATCATGACTCAGTGAAACAAATTGACTCAAAATGATTCTGATGGCACTGTGAAACCTGGTGGGACTGGGAGCAGCCAGAGCTTCACACGTGGCATCGTGGTGGGGCTGACTCTCCCTGTGTGCCAGCAGCTCTAGGGGAGCAGACTGGGCTGAGATGATGCCAGTGTGCAGTTCTGGGCCCCTCAGTTCAAGAAGGACCTCAGGGAACTGCTTGAGAGAGTCCAGGGCAGAGCCATGAAAATGATTCAGGGAGTGGAAGATCTTCCTTACGGGAAGAGCCTGAAGGAGCTGAGGGCTCTGTAGCTTGGAGAAGAGGAGCCCGAGGGTGACCTCATTCCTGTTGATAAAGATGTGCAGGGTGAGTGCCCAGAGGCTGGAGCCAGGCTCTGCTGGGTGATGCCCAATGCCAGCACAAGGGGCAGTGGTGGAAGCTGAGGCAGAGGAAGTTCCATGGAAACATGAGGAAGAATGATTTCACTGTGAGGGTGACAGAACACTGGCACAGGCTGCCAGGGGGGTTGTGGAGTCTCCCTCTCTGGAGATATTCAAGACCTGCCTGGATGTGTTCCTGTGTGATTGCTGTAGGTGCTCCTGCTCTGCCAGGGGGGTTGGACTGGATGATCCCTCAGGGTCCCTTCCAGCCCCTGTCATTGTGTGATTCTGTGGTTCTGCAGGTGAGGAGCAGCTCGGCTCAGGAGGAGCCATACCCCGGGTGGCGGTGGCCGGGGGTGCTCCGGGGCACGCCGGGAAGCAGAGCAGGTGGGAGCTGAGGGAAGGCTTTGCTTGCTGCGGGGCTCTGCCTGCATGGGTGAGGGGAGGAAGGCGGTGAGCTGCGAAGCAGATGGCAGGGTTAAAATAGGACAGAGCATGGTGGAGCTGCTGCTGGAAGGGAGAGGAGCGAAGTGCCTGTTCTCACACTTCGCTTTGTGTCTTGGGGAAGAGCTGGAGAGTGCCTGCGCTCTGCTGGCATTCCCAGCAGGGACACGGCAGGAGAAGGCTTCCTGCTGAGGCTTGTTTTTTGTATACAATATTAGCACTTGTCTTAAAGAGAAATCAGCTCAAATGAGCAAGCAAACAAATAAAGCAAATAACAATGGAAGGCCTTTTCCTCGGGCCACCTTTTCCTGTCTCTCAGGATAATCAGTGGGATGTGTTAGCTGGGAACTAGCTGCTGCTGGAGGATCTGAGCTGAAGTGTTGGGAGCCTGGCAGTTAGCACCAGGGCTGCTTCTCTTGGTGCCTTCAGACAGCTTTTTGCAGTGATTTTGTGCTGCCTCAGGCTTTTGGTGGAAGATTTGTGTAATTTTGCAAGCCTTGAATTATGCTCAGTGCTCGTCCTCTCCTCAGCCCCAGTGAGGCCACAGCTGCAGTATTGGTTCCAGTTCTGGGCTCCCCAGTTCAAGGGAGACAGGGAAGTGCTGGAGAGAGTACAGCAGAGACTACAAAGCTGCTGAGGGGCCTGGAGCATCTGTGTGAGGAGGAAAGGCTGAGAGCCCTGGGGCTGGTGAGCCTGGAGAAGGGCAGCCTGAGCCTCTTGCACCTGAAGGGTGTGGGGCAAGAGGCTGGGGCCAGACTCTCGTCAGTGGTGTCCAGCAATGGGAGAAGGGGCAATGGGCACAAGCTGGAACCAAGGAGGTTCCATCTAAACAGGAGGAGAAAATTCCTTGGTGTGAGGGTGCTGGAGGCCTGGAGCAGGCTTCCCAGAGAGGTTGTGGAATCTCCTTGTGTGGACAACTTCCAACCCCCCCTTGCCATTGTGATCCTGGGCAAGCTGCTGTGGGTGCCCTGCTTTATCAGGGAGGTTGGACTGGATGATCTCCAGAGGTCTCTTTCAACTCCCACCATGCTGGGATTCAGAGGGTCTGTGATTCTGTGACGTGGCAGATCTGTCAGGGATGCTTCAGAGCAAAGCTGCCTCACTGTAAGTGACTGTTGCAGAGAGGTCTTGTTCAGGGGCTCCGAAGCAGCAGCCAGGAGGCAGGTCAGACCTCAGGTCTTGCACTTGCCACCATCCCAGGGTGGCTGAGTTTTGGAGAGAGAACGCTGGAGGCATGCAGAGTGTGAAGAAGGGCAGGAGCAGGCAGGCAGGAGCCCAGCACTCACACTTGCACCCTGGTGCCGCTGCTGCCTGCACCATCTGCAGTTTCCCCATCGATAAATCAGGGGCTGCTTTGAAGTCACTCTGATGAAAGGCCCTGGGTGAGCTCCAGGACATGGCAGTAATCCTCCAGCATTGTTCTTCCTCCTTGCTGGGCTGTAATTTTTAAAAAGAAAGCAACACAGTTTCTGAGGGCTGGAGCCAAAGCAGTGTGGCAGTGCAGGAGTTCTGCTGGCCTCCTGGAGGAGCACTCTCTGGTTGTGAGGAGCCAGCCCACCCTTGGGCACCCATCTGCGCTTCACCAGACCTCAAATAACAGGCAGTGTGCTGGGAGCAGGGCACACACAGCCTCGAAATCAAGCATTGCTTGGGGTGATTGCCAGTGGCAGTTCCTGTGGTGTCCTCCTCTTGCTCCTGCCCCCTGGAGTTCCTGTGGTGTCCTCTTGCTCAAGGGGAAGGGGAAGGGGAAGGGGAAGGGGAAGGGGAAGGGGAAGGGAAGGGAAGGGAAGGGAAGGGAAGGGAAGGGAAGGGAAGGGAAGGGAAGGGAAGGGAAGGGAAGGGAAGGGAAGGGAAGGGAAGGGAAGGGAAGGGAAGGGAAGGGAAGGGAAGGGAAGGGAAGGGAAGGGAAGGGAAGGGAAGGGGCTTTTCTTCTGGCTTGCTAGCCGTGGTGCAGGCAGGCCCTGGTGAGGCTTTGGGGGGGTGTGCTCCACCTCGGGGGTGACTCAGAGGCTCCCTGGGTTCCAGCCTCCACCAGCCCATGGCAGTCACGCCGTCACGTGCTGGGCCCCGGCTCAGCTCCGCGGTCCCTTTGCTCCTCTTAGCAACAAACCCTCCCTAACCTAATTGCTCATTACAGCCTGTGCTGGCATCCTGTCATCCATTATGTCACGTTGAGGGCTGCTGCTGCTCCCCTGCTCCCGCGGCGAGCGCCTGGCTCGGCCGAAAGTGAGCAGGCAGCCTCGCATTGAAGTGGAGATTTTCATCTTCTGGGGGCCTTTTGTGTCAGTCTCTCCTGTATTCCCTGCTTTTGAACATCTGAGGCTGCTTTCATGCCTCACATCTTCCCTAGGAAATTGTTGTATTGTGTTGCCTATTGAAACCTCGTTTGCCTTTTGTCGGGTTCCTCTCCCCCCTCCCCCGGCCCCCACTTTCTTCTGGGCTCTATTTTGATCACCACAACTACTTAGGGCTCCGTTTTTTTTCTGGGGGTTTTTTCATCTCCTTAAGTCGCAGCTCTGAAGGCCTTTGTCTGCCATAAACTCAGGTTTGAGCTGAGGCTTTTCTAGGCCAGTTCTGCTGCCTGCAGACCTCAGTGAGGGCATTGGGTGCTTCATCGCTCCTTCTCCTCCTAGCTCCAAACAGCCACAGGCAGCCTCGCTGAGGTTGGGGCTGTTTGATCACCACTCTGTGCACCTGATGCTGTGCATGCAAACGGCTCTTTGGCTGGCAGTGTCCTCCTGGACCCTGCAGTAACAGAAATGCTCTGTGCTAATGTAAGAGATTCAGCAGCCTGCACTTAAGAATCATCTCCTGACATGACAGAGCCAGGACAAGTTCACCGTGAGCCAGCACTGTGCCCTCATGGCCAAGGCCAATGGTCTGTTGGAGAGCATTATGAAGAATGTGGCCAGCAGGTTAAGGGAGCTTCTCCTTCCCCCCTGCTCTGCCCAGCTGCAGTACTGGGTCCAGTTCTGGGCTCCCCACTTCAAGAGGGACAGGGAATTGCTGGAGAGAGTCCAGCAGAGGCTACAAAGCTGCTGAGGGGCCTGGGGCAGCTCTGCGAGAAGGAAAGGCTGAGAGCCCTGGGGCTGAGAGCCTGGAGAAGAGCAGCCCCAGAGGGGATCTGCTCAGTGCTCAGCAAGAACTAAACGGTGGGGGCCAAGAGGCTGGGGCCAAGCTCCTGTCAGTGATGCCCAGGGGCAAGACAAGGGACATCAGATGCCAAGTGGAACCCAGGAGGTTCCATCTAAGCAGGAGGAGAAAGTTGTTTGGTGTGAGGGTGCTGGAGCCCTGGAGCAGGCTGCCTAGAGAGGTTGTGGAGTCTCCTTCTCTGGAGAGCTTCCAACCTACCCTGGGCATTGTGCTCCTGGGCAAGCTGCTGTGGCTGCCCTGCTTTAGCAGAGGGCATGGACTGGATGATCTCCAGAGGCCCCTTCCAACCTTCACCATGCTGGGACTGTGGGATTCTATGAGCTAGACTCAGTGCTGCTGCTGACAACCCTCTGAGCTCACACCACCAGCAGTGCTTTGGCTGCACGAGGCAGCAGGTTCCCCACACCTGTCACCTCTCACTTGGACTATTTTAGTGCTTTTTGTTTCTTTTTCTTCACCCTCCAATCTCAGAGGCAGTCGTGCAGGCGCTAATGAGCTGCTCCTCATCCTGCCTCTTTGTTCTGCCCTCACTCAGAGTCTCAGACTTACAGCTGTAGTTAGGGCTGGAGCTGCTGAATTCCAGTCAAGCCTTTAAATGTTGACATTGTAATGACCAGGTTTGCCTCCCTGTCTGTTATTTGCCAGGTGCTTTTAAGATGAATGTACTTACCAGGGCTGTCAGAAACCCTCCAGATACCCAGATCTCTGCAGATGTGGTTGGCCTTTCTATCTGTGTCCCTGCTTGCATTGCTTTGGGCTTCCTGGACTCACACAAATCATAGAGTGCTTCAGGTTGGAAGGGACCTTTGAAGGTCATCTTGTCCCACCCCCCTGCAGTCAGCAGGGGCAGAGAATCATAGAATCCTAGAGGTTGGAAGGGAGCTCTGAAGGTCATCCAGTCCAACCTTGTTGCATGGGCAAGGACACCTTCCACTAGCCCAGGTTGCTCAAGGCCTCATCCAACCTGGCCTTGAACACCTCCAGGGAGGGGGCATCCACAGCCTCCCTGGGCAACCTGTTCCACTGTCTCAAGACTCTCACTGGAAATAATTTTTCCTCATCTCCAGTCTCAGTCTTCCCTCTTCAAGCTCAAAGCCATCATGTCTTGTCCTATCACTCCAAGCCCTTGTAAAAAGTCCCTCTGCAGCTTTCTTGTAGCCCCGCTTCAGGGACTGGAAGGCTGCTATAGATCCCCAATTCCTTCAGCCTGTCCCCACAGGGGAGGTTCTCCAGCTCTCCAATCATCTTTGTGGCCTCCTCTGGACTCAGGAGGTGGATTCTGGAACTGGATTCAGGAACACACAGAGTAGGATGAAAGGCAGAACAGAGCCCTCCTGGGACACCTGCAATGGAAGAAGAGGCTTGACCCTGGGATCCCTCAGCTTGCTCCTGAAGATGCCATCCATGGGCTGCAGTCCCTTTTTGGGCAGCTGAGGGTCACCTGTCCTGTCTGCTCCTCCCTGCAGCTGCCACTTCTGACTTCCTGCTCCCCAAGGTGAGGCACAAGCTGTGGCAGTGCCCTTGGTCTGCAGAGGAGCAAGTCTCAGGCAGAGCCTTTCTGCAGCCCAGCCCTTGGCAGGAACTCTTCTCATCAGCTTCTCCCTGCTGGAAGCAGCCCCTGGCTGTGCCAACCTGCCCTGAACTGCAGCAAGTGCCAGGACTGAGCAGAGCCTGAGCTAGAAGTGACAGCACTGAGCAGAATGGGTCTGGTCTAGCTCAAAGCAGGACACTCCCAGGATGACCCCAGGTGCGTAAATCTAGGACAGACCTTTCAAAGTTGATCCAGACTGCACATGCAAGGTGTGTGGGAAGGCTGAAAAGCAGCAGCTCAGCCCTGAGGCAACAGTGGCTCTGGAGTTAGGTGAGAACTTGCAACACAGCAGCAAAATTAGATCTAAATTAAAAAACACCAACAGGAAAGCCAAGATGTGTGGAGGGACCTGGGGGCTTGAAGCACAGAGCAGGGCAGGCAGGCAAATGCCTTCATCTCTGCTGCTCTGGTAAGGACACGCTCTGAATATTGATTGCACAGAATCCCACAGTCCCAGCATGGTGGGGATGTCTTCCCTTCCAACCCAAACCATTCCATGATTCCCTGATTCCAAAAGTGTGGCCAGCAGGTCTGGGGAGGTTCTTCTCCCCCTCTGCTCTGCCCTGCTGACCCCACACCTGCAATCCTGTGTCCAGTTCTGGGCTCCCCAGTTCAAGAGAGACAGAGACCTGCTGGAGAGAGTCCAAGGGAGAGCCAGGAGGATGATTTGGGGACTTGAGCATCTCCCCTGTGAAGTGAGACTGAGAGCCCTGGGGCTGTTTAGTCTGGAGAAGACTGAGAGGGATCTGATCAATGTCTATCAATATCTGAGGGGTGGGTGTCAGGTGGAGGGGGCCAAGCTCTCTTCAGTGGTGCACAGGAATGAGACAAGGACCAATGGATACAAACTTGAACAGAGAAGGGTTTCAGCTCAACATGAGGAGAAACTTCTTTACAGTGAGGAGGAAGTTCCTCACCATGAGAGTGGTGAAGCCCTGAAATGGGCTGTCCAGGGAGGTGGTTGAGGCCCCGTCCCTGGAGGTGTTTAAGCCCAGGCTGGATGAGGCTCTGGCCAGGCTGATCTAGTGTGGGGTGTCCCTGCCCATGGCAGGGGGGTTGGAACTAGATGATCCTTGTGGTCCCTTCCAACCCTGACTGGTTCTGTGATTCTACAGTGAGGGTGACAGAGCCCTGTAGCAGGCTGCCCAGAGAGGTTGTGGAGTCTCCTCTGGAGCCTCTCCAGCCCCACCTGGATGCATTCCTGTGTGGACTACCCTGGGTGGCCGTGTTTTGGCAGGGGAGTTGGACTCGATGATCCCTGGAGGTCCCTTCTGCCACTCTGTGATTTCTTTTGTTCAGGCTGATGTTCCCTGAGTTTGTCCAGAGCTGTGCTGGGTTCTCTAAGCTCTCCAGCAGGCACTGCTGTTAATGTCAGGCTGCTGACAGTAGAGCCATCAAGCAACAGGAGAGCTGAGCAGTGAGCAGCACGGCTGCCATCCAGGAAGGCTTCCCAGCCTCCAGACGTGCTCCTTGGCAAATGCTCCATGCTTCAGAGGTTTTAATTAGATCCAGGCCTGCAGGTGACCAGCCAAGCAGTAAGAGGCAGGCTGATTTTTTTTCAGTGGTGCCCCTTGCTGTGGAGTTTTCTGTTAGTTATTGCAGACAGATGTGACAGGAGAGCCTGGCTGTCCCGAAGGCCACGTCTGACTGCCACGAAGGGGTCACTGGCACAGTGCAGGGCCTGCTTGCAAGCTTGGGCTGCACTCATGCTGCTCTCTCCCTTGCCCACAGTGACCTGCAGGTGACGTTTGGTCAGATGTTTGGATCTGAAGTTGTGTTTTTCTATGTGTCAGAGGTGCCAGCTCCTCCTTAAGGTTTGGAAATGCAGATGGAGTTTTGTCTTCTCTCATTCTGGGGCTGTTCAGCCTGGAGAAAAGGAGGCTCAGAGCTTCTGGCTCTCTACAACTCCCTGAAAGGGAATTGGGCTCTTCTCCGTAGTGACAAGTGATAGCATGAGAGGAAATGTCTTCAGGTTGTACCAGGTGAGGCTTAAGTTGGACATGAGGAGCAATTTCTACCCCAAAAGAGTTGTCAAGCATTGGAACAGGCTGCTCAGGGCTGAGTTGTCCTGCCTTGAGGGCTTTCAAAGATGTGTAGACCTCTCCTGTTGCTGCAGGAGGAGCCTGCTGCACCTGCTGGCATGGTGAGGGTGGGAGGCAAACATATCTTGGTGTGTGCATCATCAGATCTCCCCTGGACTCGGGCACCGTCACAAGCTGGTTTGCTCCCAGGGCTGCCGGGGCTGCCTCAGTCTGCAGGGACATGTCTGGGCCATGCTGGCCAAATGCCTCCTGCAGGAGGACCTTGAAGCTCCTGGGATTTCCCTTTCTCCTTCTTGCCCTCTCTGGGCCGGTCACAGATGTTCGCTCCTCAGCGAGCTGCCTGTGCCGTGGCTCTGCCTGGGTGCCTGCCACAGCAAGTGGCTGAGGGAGGAGAAATCCAAGGTGGTTTTCAAGAGCCCACCTTTCCCTGCCTGGAGGTCAGCTCATATGGTAGGTAACTCTCCAATGGCATTGCTTAGAACTGGCATTATTTTCCTTTTTACACCCAGTAGTGCTTTGTATACATTTTGCCACCTTCTGTTCAAGATCTGTGAACTGGTTTAAAGGCATAGCCTAAAACTACCACAGTGGGAGCTGCAGCCAGGAGCCTGCCCAGCAGATCTGCCACCTCTGAGCTGTGGATGACCCCTAACGGTGCAAGAAGCAAGGCCTGGATGGAGCAGGGAGGGCTGGGAGCTTGCCCAGCACCTTGGCTGGCCCAGCTGCCCTTAGTGCTCTGCTGCTGCATTTCTGGGAGCCCTGGGTTTAATTCAAAGCTGCTCCCTGCCCAAGTGCATTGGCCTTCTGTTGTTGGTTTGTGTGACCCTGTCTGCCTGTGTGTCTCGTTTCTTGGGTGATGCTTGGCACTGGCTGCTCCAGCAGCTCTCTAGGAGCCGTGGGTGTGGTGCTGCAGCAGGGCTGTGTGACCTTTGCCTGGCCACGGTGCCACTGCTGCTTCAAAGTCAAGTCAAAGTCAAGTGCTTGGAGCTCTTCCTCAGAGCGTGGGAGCCCTGGGATCAGGGATGCAGACAGCTGGTTTGTTGTGCTCCAGCAGTGAGAGCCCTGCCAAAGAGGGAGCCTGTAGCTTCTAACCTCTCTGCCACCTTCAAAGGCATACAGGAAGCAGCTTTGCAAAGTGTCTGCTTGGCTGAGGTGCCCCTGCCCAGGCAGCTGGTACCCAGGGGCAAGGCTTCTCTTCATCTCCACCCAGAGCAGCTCTTCACATCCAGACCTGAAACTATGGCCTGGTTCTTGTGGGCAGAAGGATGTGTTTAGCCATTTTTAGTCCTTGGGGAAAAGCTCTTCCAGCAAGAGATGTGTGGGTGGTGAGACCAGGCACAGATTGTAATTCAGAGGCACTGGGGCCAAGCAGGACCTTCCTGCAGGTGAGCTGCAGGGATGGAGCTGCTGCAGCACAGGAGGCTTTGCATAAATCAGCATCTTCACAGCGAGTGAGGAGCAGGCGAGGGGGGAGAGGGGAGCTGGAATAAAGGGCTGGTGAGGAATCCACGTGCTGTGGGTGACCCTGCTTTAGCAGGGAGGTTGGACTAGATGGTCCCCAGAGCTCCCTGGCAAGCCCCCTCCCCCCCCCCCCCATGCTGGGATTCTGCAACAGGAGCAATGCAGAGCGAGAGGATTCGTAGCTGAGGGTGACATACCGAGGAAGGCTTCTGGCTGGGGAAGAGGGGAGGATGTGGGCACATGGTAGGGTGCTGTGGATGGCCCAGGGTGCCCTTCCCTAGCCCTGTGGACATTGCTTCAGGTTGTGTTGGTTGTGTGCTGTACTGGAGGTGGCCTGCAGGGCTTTGCACCTTCTCCATAACCACTGTGTGGCTGGTGTGAGCCTGTGGGGTTTGCTCTGGCATCAAGCTGGACTGACCCTCATCCATGTGCACCATGAGGTGCTGCCCCAGGCAGAGCTGGTGTCCATGCCTTCCTGCTGTGCCATGCTCTCTTCCTGACATGCCTTTGGGTTTCTTTCCTGCAGCAACCCCAGAGTCCAGGCAGAGCTGGTGTCCATGCCTTCCTGCTGTGCCATGCTCTCTTCCTGACATGCCTTTGGGTTTCTTCCCTGCAGCAACCCCAGAGTCCAGATCGAAGCCATCGAGGGGGGAGCGCTGCAGAAGCTCCTGGTGATCCTGGCCACCGAGCAGCCCCTGGCTGTCAAGAAGAAGGTGAGCAAGTGGGGTGAAGCCATGGCTGTGCTGAACTGGCTGCAAGTGCTCCTCAGGACAGCACTGACATGGGCAGCGTGTGGCACTCCACGCTGGGAGGGCTTTGCTCCCCAGGGGTGCAGTGGCTCAGATCTCCCCCAGCCGCGCTGGCTGGCCACGAGTCTCAGCCCTGGCACACACAGGAGCTCTGCAGGGGACAGGGCTGCTGGGGGAGGAGAGGGCAGGGTGCCCATGGCAGGCAGCAGGCTCACGGGCCAACAGCCGTGGGAGGTGAGGCTTGGAAGGAGCTAATTTGCGGGGCCAGCGCCGCGTCCTGCCCCGGCGGCGGCTGCGGAGCCCCCAGGCAGATGTGCAGCGCTGTCCGTCGGGCGGGGGGGCCCTGCTCGGCGGCTCCCTGGAGCATGAGATGCGATTACCCTGCCGCAGCGTGCCCTGCCACCTCTGCTTATGGGGCTGGCTGCTCCCGGAGACACGGCCCCACGGCTCTGCGGCTGCCCTCCTGCCGGAGGGGCTTCTGCAGCCCCAGCAGCCGCCGGCCCTGCCCGTAGCGCTGGTGCCCCTGCCGGCCTGCAGCCAGCCAGGGCCGTGCTGTAAGCGGCTCCCACAAGCGCCGGCCCCTTCGGGCCGTGGGGAGAGTCCTCCAGCCAGGGAGAGGCACTGGGCAGGCTGAGGAGCTCTCTTGCTTTTGGCCATGGGTATGAGGAGGTCCAGGCTGGGACCCATCATGGTCATGTCCACTGGTTGCACAAGAGAGAATGTTCCCCTGTGCCTCATAATCTCAAGGGGGTCAGGCTGTGCTGAGCAGTGCTGGACCCCTCCTCCTTCACCCCATTGCCACTGTGAGGCTCACAGAGCCCTGGAGCAGGCTGCCCATAGAGGTTATGGAGTCTATTTCTCTGGAGACTTTCCAGCCCTGTCTGGATGTGTTCCTGTGTGACCTGTCCTGTGACTATGGTCCTGCTCTGGCAGGGGGGTTGGACTTGATCTTCAAAGGTCCCTTCCAACTCCCAACATCCTGTGATCATCTTGAGAGGATCAGGCTCTGCTGAGCAGTGCTGGATGCCTCCTCCTTGCTTCACCCTGTCCTTAGCCTGTAGCCAGCCTCTGTCCCAAGGAGCAGTGTGGGTGAAGTAGGAGAGGTGATGGTGCTGGGTCTGTTCAGGTGCTGGCCACAGGTCCCTCTGGGTTATCATTCTAGCAAACATGGTGAGAGTCTGCCTTGGAGTCTGGGTGGAAGTCACCCAAGTTTGGGCAAGACTGTGGCTTGGGTTGGGATCAGAAGAAAAGGGAAGAGACCCTCAACGAGAGGAAGTTTGCATCTCCTGAGGGGTTCTGCACCAACAAGTTGGAGTCTGTTTCTCCTGTTGCCATGGGGTGCTGTGAAGAGAGGCTGTGCCAATGGAGCTGCCACCATGCTGATACCAGGACCTGTCTCCCCACCAGGCTCTCTTTGCACTGTCCTCCATGCTGAGACACTTCCCCTACGCCCAGCAGCAGTTCCTCAAGCTGGGAGGCCTCCAGGTCCTCAGGAGCCTCTTCAGGCAGAAGGGAATGGAGACGCTTCACGTCCGTGTGGTGACGCTGCTCTACGACCTCATTGTGGAGAAGGTGAGGAGCCAGGAGGGAGGGAGGGCACCCAGCCAGGCACTCCCAACCCTCACCCCCTTGCTCAGCTGAAGGGGCTGTGGAGTTTCAGCTACAATGATGATATTTTCAGAGTCTCAGAACTGGTTATGTTGGAAGAGAGTTTTAAGGGGAGCAAGTCCAACCATTGACTAAGCATTGCCAAGGCCACCACTAAACCATGTCCCTCAGCACCACATCCATGTGAGTTTTCAGTCCCTCTGTGGATGGGGACTCCATCACTGCCCTGGGCAGCCAGTTCCAGGCCTTGACAACCCTTTTAGGGAAGAAATTGTTCCTCATGTCCAACTTCAACCTCCCCAGATGCAACTTGAGGCCCTTTCCTCCTGTCGTATCTCTTGCCCCTTCAGAGAAGAGAGTCACAGAATGGTGGGGTTGGAAGGGACCTCTGGGGATCACACAGTCCAACCCCCCCTGCTCCAGCAGGGCACCCACAGCAGCTTGCCCAGGAGCACAGTGGCCAGTGGGAGTTGGAAGCTCTCCACAGCCTCTCTGGGCAGCCTGGGCTCCAGGCCTCCAGCACCCTCACACCAAACAAGTTTTTCTTGTTGTCCTTTGACCTGTTGTCAGGCCCTGGGCAGACTCTGGCCCCGTGCTCTTGCCCTGCTGCTGACCTTCCTTCCCTTGGGTCCCCTCTCTGGGCTTTGTGATGCCCAAATCTGAGTTTTGCAGGTTGGGCAACCAGCTCTGTAGCCAACTCCACGCACAGAGAGCGAGGAACTAGGTCACCACCTTCTGTGGCGAGTCACCTTCCTGGGCAGGCGTCCTGGGGCACGCAGCCTCCTCCCCCACAGCCTGGCACCTCCTGGAAGCAGCTGCTCTCTGGTGAAGGTATTAATGACCCCCCCCTGTCCCCCTGCTCCCCACAGCTGCTGCTGGAGGACTCCCAGCAGGAGGACCAGCTGGAGGAGAAGATCCTTCAGTACCGGCAGGTGAGGCTGGTGCCGGCGGTGGTGGAGCAGGACTGGTGCGCGGCGGTGTCCGGCCTGCTGGCGGCGCCCGAGCACGACACCCGGGAGAAGGCGCTCAAGACGGTGGCAGTGCTGATGGCCTTCTGCAGGGAGCGCTACCGGGGGGACCGGGCCCTCAGCAGCACCCTGGGCCTCCTGCGGCGCGAGTACGAGGAGCTGGCGGCCCAGGAGCGGAGCGAAGGGGACAAGGACGGCTACTTCGGTGAGCTCCTGGGCTCTGTCAACACCATCATCCAGCAGCTAGGGTGAGGGCAGCTGCAGGTGCCCTTCAGGGACTCGAGGCAGCAGCCTGAGGGAGGCTTGCTGGCCCCAGTGTAAAAGCACTTTGGAATAAACTGCTGGGCTGGATGGGGTCCCACCAGGGGCTGGGGGTGCTGATGGCTTCGTTATTCCCAGCCCTGTGTGGGCCACCTCTTTCACACAGCCTCCTGCTGGAAGCACACAGCCCTGGAGGGAGCCAGGGAGAGCCTCAGCTTACCTTGCCTCCACCCATGGAGTTAGGAGTGTCCTCAGCCTGCCTGCAGGACTGCTCGGGGTGGGAAGGACTGGGGGATGAGGCACTGTCCTTGCTGGGCAGCCCTGCCCTGCTCTTGGTCTTGCCTGGTGCTGACCCACGGTGCCTGTCATCATTGCTTGGCTTCTGCAGGATGCATCTCAGCACTTGGACAGCCCCAGAGCTCCACCCTGCTGTCCTCTCCTTGTGCCATGTGCATGGAGGGGAACCTTTCACACCAGGCTTTTGCCTTCTCTTGGCCCACACAGCCCAGGTGTCTGGTGTCCTGCATGGGGACCATGCCCAGCTGGTGCTAGCCAAGATGTCTGGTGTCCTGCCTGTCCCCACGTGCCTCTGGAAGGTGACAGAGAAGTGCAGGCAAGCACTGGGGCAATGTCCCTGTCACAAAAGCCAGCCCAGTCTGGTGTCCCTGCTAATGACAGGTCTGTGTCCACAGCCTGGGGTAATGACAGGGCTGCTGCCCTGCTGCCAGCCTCTCCCTCAGTGGCTGTGGGCAGGACAATGACAGGGGCAGGACAGGATTGCTGTGCACAGGGAGCAGAGACACGGGATTGTCACAGGCCTGTCCTGCTGCACTGACTCACATCCCACTGACCCAAATTCCCACAGCCTGGCACAGCCTGGCACAGCCTGGCCCAGCAGCTCCTTGGGACTGCCACCATGGTCCTGGCACTGAGCAAGCAGGGACTAGGGGAGTCCTGGGGCAGATGGGGACCCCAGGTATGGTTTGGAAATAGCAGGACCCCCCCCGCCAGTGTCCCCATGGCCAAGGTGTAGAGCATTAAGCAGCCTGTCTGGGCTGGCATTGCACACACAGCCTGGCCAGCAGCAGCCTTATTGCTCCTTGTGCCCACAGGAACATCAAGAGGGTCACGATGGCCCCACTTCAGCTCCCCCAACCCCAAATGCTGGCATGGGGTGGGCAGGGAAGGGGCTTGGAGCAGACAACAGTGGCTCTGCTTCCCTGGGATGCTTGCCAGGCTCCAAGCACAGGGCAGTCCTGAGCCTTCAGCACTCCAGCAGCTGATGTTAGCTTCCCTGCCCATGTGCTGGGGGGTTGGACCCTCCCCCACTCTGCCTTCCCACATAATTGCATGGCTGGGGGTTGGCCTCCTTGGCTTGGTTTGATCCTGGCATCCATGCTGGCTGCTGCCCATCAATGCAGCTTAGGGTGCTCTGCTCACCCTCTCCACACCCATCCTGCCCTGCTCATGAGGCCCTCCCTGCCAGCCAGGGGAGCCCCCATCCCCCATCTCCAAGCCAGGCAGCAGGAGAAGCTGTTAAAGCAGCATAAATTCAGTGTGACTTCATTCACCACTGAACTGAATTCAGAGCACTTGAAATTTGGCAGTAGGCCTTCTCCTGGGGGCTTGCTGTGGTTCCACTGACACCCTTTAAAAGATGATGCAGGATTCAGCCTCCTGAGCTGCCCTGTGCAGCCAGGTCCCCTCTCCCAGGGCGGGAGGAGAGCTGCTGGGCTCAGGCATGGCCTCACTGAGTGCTTCCAGTGCCACAGCAGAGCAGAACCATCCCAAACCCTTCCTGTTCCACATGTCACAGCATCTTGGGGTGTTGGAAGTGGTGACAGGGAGCAGCCACAGCCAGCTCCTGTTCCACAACCCTCTCAGGGTGTTGGAGGTGGTGACAGGGAGCAGCCATGGGCAGCTCTCACCCATGCAGGTGGTGGATCTGCAGAGTCTCACAGCACTTCCCTGCCCGAAGCTGCTGCTGGTCCCCTCTGTCCTCACAGAGCTAAGAGGCCTAAGCTTGGCCTGCTCCCCAGCTGGGTTTTTCAGACCAGCCTGCATCAGGTGGAGCTGTGACCTGGTGCTCCAAGATGGTAGCACAAACTAAGCTGCTATTTATTGAAGAGCTAAGAACAGAGGCATGTGTCTGTGCAACCCAGGAGCTTCCATCTGAACAGGAGAAACTTTGCTTGTGAGGCCACAGCTGGAGAACTGGATCCAGTTCTGGGCTCCCCAGTTGAAGAGAGACTGGAGAGAGTGCAGTGGAGGCTCAGACGCTACTGAGGGGCCTGGAGCAGCTCTGTGAGGAGCAAAGGCTGAGAGCCCTGGGGGTGCTGAGCCTGCAGAAGAGCAGCCCCAGAGGGGAGCTGAGCAATGCTCAGCAAGAGATAAGCGGGGGGGAGGGGGCAAGAGGCTGTGGTGACTCTGCCCAGTGGTGCCCAGGCACAGCACAAGGGGCAGTGGGCACAGACTGGCACCCAGGAGGTTCCCTCTGAAAAGGAGGAGAAAGTTGTTTGGTGTGAGGGTGCTGGAGGCCTGGAGCAGGCTGCCCAGAGAGGTTGTGGAGTCTCCTTGTGTGGAGAGCTTCCAACCCCCCCTGGGCACTGTGCTGCTGGGCAAGCTGCTGTGGGTGCCCTGCTGGGGCTGGGGGGTTGGACTGGGTGAGCTCCAGAGGCCCCTTCCAGCCCCCCTCCCCCCCCCCGGGATTCTGTGGTGGCTTATGAAAACCAGGATAGAATTGAGCTGTTTATTATTTGTACTCAGGAGGCTGAAACGCTTGAAAATAATAACAAACGTGGCAAACCCCACCCCACCCCGCAGCCTTAGCTTAATTTAGCTTAATTCTGATCGGTGTGTTGGTGCCACGACAGCAACAACCTTGGTACAGTCAGTCAGAGCCGATCAAGAGAAATGAAACTGCAGCAGCCCACGGCCCAGGCTCTGGAAGGCCACAGCGCAGGCTGCTTCCCAGCTCCATGGCTGCTTTAGGGCGGCTCTGACCTGTGCCAGCTCGTCCCCTCCCCTCCCGCGCCCCACTGGCGAGTGTAAAACACCCTGGAATTCTCCAAATTGAAACAGAAACGTGGGGATGAGCACCCTGGAGCCGCGCTCAGCACAAATAACGCGGAGGCTAAACGGCGGCCCCCGCGAAGGCTCTTTGCTGGGTGGCACCGGGAGCCGGAGCAATTAGGAGCTGGTGAGCACAGAGCTCCATTTGCATCTGAATGGTGGGGAGGGGGAGCAGGGGCGGCTCCATTCGCAGCACCACAATGCACCAGCTGGTAAAAGCAACTTTATTAGTGTCCCGCAGCAAAAAAAAAACACATTAGTCATTTGTAACCAGGCATTAAAATTCCCCTCTGGTGTCACACAGAAAGCGATCGGCCGCCTCCAGCCTCGCCTGCCGAGCTGGCTTTGCTCTGGGTGCCTCCCTCAAGCTGAAGGGAGCACCAAACCCCCCCCCCCCCCGCGAAAAGTCACAACGACCCAGCCCCGAGGCAGCCCGGGGAGGCAGCGTCACATAACCAACTCACTACCGAGGACATCCCCAACCCCAGCCCAGCCCAGGGTTTGTGTTCCAGCCGCGGCAGCACCAGCCCCTGGTGTGCTCTGAGCGCACAGAGCTCGCTCCCTCTGCACCCCACGGCAGGAAGCCGCTAAGAGAGACCAAGAGTTAATTCTTTCTACCCCTTCCTGAACAGATCTACGCTATCCTCTCCGGCTCACAACCCAACCTGTGCTGTCTCCGAGCAGCACGCCTCACCCGTCAGAGTTAACCTGTTAGTGTTGCTGTCAGACCCTCTTTGGTTATAGAATATTTGATTTAAAGCAAGATTATACAAAAAAAACCACCCCCACCCAAACCAGACCCCCCCAAACCAACCCAGGTTCAGCTAAAACTGCACCCCTGCAATCTAAAAAGCCACCTAACAGAAGACACTGCTGCAGGCTGAGGGCCACAGTGATTGACAGGACTTGGGAAGGGTGGGGATGGCCCCAGGGAATCTAAAACAAAGTTACCAAAATTATATTAAGTAAATACATTTGGAGCTGGGAAAAAAAAAAAAAACAACCAACCAAACAATCATTCCTTGGAATATTCAAAGTAGAGTTCAGGGAAGTAGCAGTGGGAGGGCAGAGCCCACAGAGAAGCAGGCCGGGGAGGCCTCTTCAAATGCTCTCCATGGCCTTGAACTCGCTGAGAGCCTGCACGGGGTTGACGTGTTTCTTCTGGGAGGCTCTCTTGATTTTGGTTTGGGTTTCATCCTGTTTCTCCCTCTTGACCAGAGGCTTCTTCTCTGGTGCCTTCATCTTCCAGGAGACAGCAGGCAGATTGAGGGAGGCCATGCCCTGGGACTTCTGGTACTTGGTGGATGCCACGTAGGAGGCCTTGACGGTCTGCACCACGGCGTTCATCAGGTTCTTGGCCGCTTGGATGAGAGACATGGCACTGTCCACCTGCCAAGGGCAACACAGAGCGCATGGGGTTGGGAGGGACCCTCCCAGGGCATCTTGTCCAACCCCCCTGCAGCCAGCAGGGACACCTCCAACTAGATCAGGCTGCCCAGGGGCACAGCAAGTCTGATCTTGAACATCTCCAGGCACAGGGCCTCAGCCGCATCCCTGGGCAGCCTGTTCCAGTGTCTCACCACCCTCATGGTACAGAGCTTCCTCCTGATGTCCAACCTACACTTCCCCTGCTCCAGTTTCAAACCACTGTCCCTCAGCCTATCCCCACAGGCCCTTCTAAACAGTCCCTCCCCAGCCTTCCTCTAGGTCCCCTTCAGACACTGAAATGCAGCTCTAAGGTCTCCCTGGAGCCTTCTCCTCTCCAGGCTGCACAGCCCCAACTCCTTCAGCCTGAGGAGGGAGGAGTGGCAGAGTCAAGATGTGGTGTGACCACAACCCATCCACCTGTGCTGCTGGTGGGGAGGAGGTAAAGAAGTCAGGAGTGAAGCTTAGCAGGAACAAGGTGGTGGTGGGGGGGAGGGAGGCAGGAGAAGCTGTTCTAAAGTGTGGCTTTATTTCTCATCACCACTCTGACTTGATTGGCAATCAATTAAGCTAATTTCCCCAAACTGAGTCTGTTTTGGCCATGACAGCAATTTCTGAGTGACCTTCTTGTCCCTATCTTGACCCATGAGCCTTTCCTTTTATCTTCTCTCCCTTGCCCAGCTGAGGAGGGGAGTGACAGAGTGGCTTTGGTGGCCACATGGCACCCAGCCAGGACCAACCCTCCACAGTGACTAAGCTTGAACAGTAGCTTCTTCCCTAATGAAGTTAATCAAGCTGTAATAATGTCTTAATCACTGCTAATAGATATTTAAATCACCCCAGCATATTGAGTTACATTGAAAGGAAGGAGCAGGACTGCATCTTCAGCCAGGCCTGCAGCCCTTCCCCAGGAGGTTCCCGAGTTACAGCTTTAGAATGAGGGAAAAAACAATAACAGTAGAGAAAAAAAGCTGAAGCTTTAGTGCCAGCAAAGGTGGAGGGCAAAAAAATGGGGCAGGACACCTCACCTGGCATCCCACTGCTCCAGGGCCTAGTGCCCTGCTCTGGCTAGGACCTTCAGCTTGTGAATACTGAATGGCCTGGGCTCAAGTGTTGGTCTTCAGCAGGGTTTTGGTCTTGGGCAGGGTCTACACCCTGAAATTCCTGTGTTGTGGGCATCTAGGGAGGGTGTTGGGGGAAAGCTGGAAGCCATTGCTTGCCTAGCAGCACACCAAGCTGCTTCTCTTACAGCACTGCTACCTTGCTTTCCATCAGGCTGGGCTTTGAGTGCTGCAACAGCAGGGCAGGTCTGTGCCCCCCAGCAAAGCAGTGCTGTCTGCTTTCCCCACCCCAGCCCCCATGCTGGAAAACACCTCCAGTGCACTCCCAGGAATCTCCACAGCAGGAACAACCATTTTAAATGCAAGGAGGGCATGGAGGCACTTTCCTAAAGGAACTGTGGGACTGCCCTGCCTGCCTCGGATAGTAGGTGGATGGGGCAGGATGGTAACACTGAGGAGAGCTTCACTCTTAGCCTGGTGAAGTCCCTGGACTGGCAGAGGTCTCCACCTGGTAATGTGACAGAGGTTTCACACTACTGCTGTTGGCAGTGGGCAGAGTGGTGGAGAGCAGCTCAGCCCAGGTGAGACTGCAGGCAGCAGCCTGTTCATGGCAGTAACTCCAAGGGGAAGGATCTGTAAATTCTGCAGACACAGAGTAGCTGCAGTGAAACCCTGGAGCAGGGAGCCCTGCAGAATGCCACATCCACTGCTGTGACAGCAGCCTGCCCTCAGCCTGCCAGCTAACAGGACAGAGGGACACAGCCACATGCTGTCACCACACCTCCTAGCTGGGCTGCAGGTGCGCCTGGTAGCAGCCTGGTGCAGGGACAAGCCCAGCTCCCTGTGTGCTCCACCAGCACCACCACTGCAGACCTGCCACAGCACTCGTTCCACAGCTGCTGCTTGTTTGCAGGGACAAAAGATGTGCTGCTAAATACCTCACAGGCACAGGGTGGTTAAGTTTTCTTCCCTTGGCTTTTAAGGATTCCAGCAGCAGTGTTGGGCCATCAGCCACTGAAGCCCTTTCTTCACCCCTCCTCCCTCAGTCATGATGTGAAAGGACAAAGCACCAGTCACCAAACATACTCATCCAGGGCAAGGAAGAACATCATAGAATGGTTTGGGTTGGAAGGGACCTCCAAAGGTCACCTAATCCAACTCCCTCTGCAGTCAGCAGGGGCATCCTCCACTGGATCAGGTTGCTCAGAGCCCTGTTGAGTATCTCCAGGGACAGGGCTGCAACCACCTCCCTGGGCAACCTGTTGCAGTGTTTCACTACCCCTATGGTGCAGAACTTGTTCCCAACATCCAATCTAAATCTGCTCTAGTTTGGAGACATTGCCCTGTCCCTGCAGGCCTTTGCAAACAATCTCTCTCCATCCTTGTAGCCCCCTTCAGGTACTGGAAGGCTGCTCTGAGCCTTCTTTTCTCCAGGCTGAACACCCCCAGCTCCCTCAGCCTGTCCTTGTAGGAGAGCTGCTCCAACCCTCTGATCATTTTCATGGCTCTCCTCTGGACCTGCTCCATCAGGTCCGTGTCCTTTCTGTGCTGAGGGCTCCAGAGCTGCCTGCAGTGCCAGAAGAAACAAGAATTTGGCTCCACTCCCCTCCCCCAGACACCCATCATGCAGACTGCTCCTAGGAGAAAGCATTTCCTGAACTGCAGGGACAAAATGGTTTGCTGGAATGAGGGAGCAGGCCGGCCTGGGGCAGCCTCAGCTGCCAGGAACCAGAGCAGCCCCTGAAAGCCCCTGCTCAAAGCACAGCAGGTTTGAACTATTACCACCTCTGGAGCACTGCAGGAACTCAGCATGGTCCACAGCTGTGCAGAGACCTGGGGCAGGTTCAGCTGCACTGATTAAAGTGATTTAACCTCACCAAGAGTGAAAATGGCCTGGAAAGCAGCAGATTACACCAAAGTGAAGGGAATGTGCCTGAAAACACTGTGGAGTGAGGAGAAGTGAAGCTGTATTGCCCCTTTCAGTGGTTCCTCCCACAACAAAGTGGCAGTGCAGGCAGCATCCTGAACTTTGCAGGCCTTAGAACTCTGGCTGAATGCTCCCAAACCTCTTTCCTGTGTTGCAGAATGTTTGACAGAAACACTTGGCTTGGAATCATTGTTACCCCTGGAAGAAAATCTCTCTCCCAGGGAATTGAGTGCACCTGCAGTAAGTTTGCAGGTGACACTAACCCAGGTGGGAGTGTTGATGTGCTTGAAGGCAGGAGGCTCTGCAAAAGGATCTGGCCAGGCTGGATCCATGGGCAGAGGTCAACTGTATGAGGTTTAACAAAGCCAAGTGTTGGGTTCTGCACATTGGTCACAGCAACCCCATGAATGCTGCAGGCTTGGGAAAGAGTGGTTGGAAAATGCCCAGCAGAAAAGGACCTGGGGGTGCTGGCTGACAGCCACTAAAGATGAGACAGGCTGTGCCCAGGTGGCCAAGAAAGACAATGGCGTCCTGGCCTGGATCGGCAATGGTGTGGCCAGGAGGAGCCGGGCAGGGACTGTCTCCCTGTACTGGTGAGGCCACAGCTTCTATCCTGGGTTCAGTTTTGGGTCCCTCACTCCCAGAAGGACATTGAGCAGGTCCAGAGAAGGGCAACAAAGCTGGGGAAGGGTCTGGAGAATAGGGCTGGGGAGGAGCAGCTGAGGGACCTGGGGTTGTTTAATCTGGAGAAGAGAAGGGGAGACCTCACTGCTCTCTACAGCTCCCTGCAAGGAGGTTGCAGTGAGGTGGGGGTGGGTCTCTTCTCCCTAGTATCAGGTGACAGAACAAGAGGAAATGGCCTGAAGTTGTGCCAGGGGAGGTTTAGGCTGGAGATTAAGCAATGATTTCTTTGTTGCAAGAGTGGTCAGGGACTGGCACAGGCTGCCCAGGGAGGCGGTGGAGCTGTTCAGGAAGCCTGTGGCCATGGCACCTGGAGCCATGGTCTGCTGGCCACGGTGGGGTTGGGTGGGTGGCTGGACTCAGAGGTCTTTTCCAACTGGACCAGCTCTGTGATTCCCCAGAGCCTCCTGCACAGCCCCCCCAGTGCATACGTACCCCGGACACCACCAGCTCCCCGCCCAGGTTCTGGACTTCGGCCTTGACCTTGCTGCAGATGTTGAGCTGGTGGCAGTAGAGAGCGATGCGCTGCAGGTAGGCCAGCAGGTCCTGCTTGCAGGCAGAGTCAGGGCACTGCAGAGACAGAGGCCAAGAGTCACTGTGCAGCCACAGAAACCACAGCAGACAGCACTGAGGGGGGCGCTGCACAACCCCCCTCTGGAATGGTCAACGTGCTCCTCGGATCCTTCCTCCTCCTGCTGTGCTCTGGGTTTCAAAAGACAACTTGAGCACCACCACATGCACAGAGAAACCCAGGAGCAATAAAGAGGGGAGAGGGGAGAGGGGACAGCGGGGAGGGGGGAGGGAAAGGGGAGGGCCGCATAACCCTTCCAGGTCTGTTAACTCTAAGAGGTCCTTCCTGCACACTGCACATGACGCAGCAGCAATGATTTGACATCCAAGACGTCAAGCTGCAGCCAGCAGATGTTACCAGCTGCAGCCTCAGTTCTCCATCTGCAGTGTTTTAAGGCAGGTAAGGATAACCTCACGGCCACTCAATTACAGGCAGTGAAGGAGATGTTTTGCACGACACCTCTCCCATTTCTCAGCAGTGTGGAAAGCAGATTCCTCACCAGGCATGAAATAACATTTGTAAAGTGCTGGCTGAAGCACTCATCCGGGAGATCAAAGTAACTTTGTCACAGCTTTAAGCTGAAAGCCTGGGCAGGTAGTGGAGAGCGCAGTGCAGTTCAGAGAGCTGCTCCTCGGACAGGACCGTCCCTGGCTTTGCAGGGGGGGTTAATGAGCCAGGATGTGACAACAGGAGCCCTGCCGAGGGGCAGCTGCCATCCAAAACAGGATCAGCACAGCCTAAGACAAAAGGGCTCTGGGAAGTCCCTGCCTACCCATGCCAGCCCTGCAGGATCTTCAGAACCATCACAGGGCATGGTGGCCAGCAGAGCTGCTCCAGAGAGCAACGAGCCATGGCAGAGCCACTGGGGGATACAGACTGGGCAATAAAGCAGCTGGCACTGAACTCCACACCCCCCTTGCCCACCAGACACTCATGATACCGAATAAACCCAAGGCCATGCCCTAGGCATGTAGCAGTCACAAGGCATTGGTGGCTGCCTGCACCCCAGCCTGGGCCACCAAACATCTCACGGCTGGCTGAACACTTGGGGAGGCTCTGACCTTCGGCTGTAGCTGATGGTGCTGCACCTAGGACAGAATTTAAACTAGCCTGGATGCATTCTCTGCCCCTCTGCTGTGCTCTGCTGAGACCAGTGCTGGGGCAGCTCTGGAGGTCCTCAGCACAGCACAGACAGGGACCTGCTGGAGCAGGGCCAGAGGAGGCCACAGCAATGCTGGCAGGGCTGGAAGCCCTCTGCTGTGAGGTCAGGCTGAGAGAGCTGGAGTTGTTCAGGCTGGAAAAGAGAAGGCTCCAGGGAGACCTTCTGGTGGCCTTGCAGTGCTTCAAGGGCTGATCAGAAAGCTGGGGTCAGGCTTTTGAGCAGGGCCTGCTGTGCCAGGCCAAGGGGTGATGGTTTGAACTAAAAGAGTGTGGAGAGAAGGGAGAAATGTTTGACACTGAGGGTGGTGAGAGCCTGGCCCAGCCTGCCCAGAGACTGTGGATGCCCTATCCCTGGAACCATTCCAGGTCAGGTTGTGTGGGGCTGTGAGCAACCTGCTGCAGTTGCAGATGTCCCTGCTGGCTGCAGGGGGTTTGGACTTGGATGACCTTCGAAGGTCCCTTCAGCCCACAGCATTCTGTGACTCTAGGCTGGCAGAAGCTGTTGCAAAAGGGATGCAGGAGACATTACAATCCAACAGGTCATAACCTGCTGCTTGGGGCTGAGGACACCACACTGACAGCACAAACACCTCTGCCTAAACAGAAATCACCTTCCCAAGGAAGGAAATGAACCCCCCCAGCGTTTCTGAGCCTGCAGCCCTTCCCCAGGCATCGAGGCAGTGAGGAAGGGAGCAGCAAAGCTTGCAGGTTGGTTTTTTTTGAAGCTAATCAATATTAGTCAGCAGTACAAGATGTTTTAGAGGAAAACCACAAATAGCCTGGGCCAAAGAGCTAATGAAAAGCTGGAATTACCATTTGGGAAAGGGCTTCTCCATCTCCCAAACGGCTCAGCAAACAAAGGCCTGCCTGGGGTGGTGACACCCACACAATGGAGCAGGACATTGCGGGGCTCTGGGGCTCTGAATTATGGAAACCATCTCAGGGAAGGCATCTCTGAGAAAGAGGCTGCCCTGTGTTTACTGATGCTGGCTGAAGAAGGCAGGGAAAGGTTGGTGGGGGAAGCAGTGGGCTAGGGAAGGTGATGTGGTTGTATAGATCACAGCCTATAATGTGTGCTGTGTCCACCAGCACGGGGGAGGACCCAAAGGCAGGTGCCAGGGATGGAACACAAGAGGAGAAGGAACAACATCAAAAGGCACTGTGGATGCCTATGTGAGCCCTGGTCTTCCTTTCCTATGTAGGAGTACTCCAATAACAACCAAAAGCCCCTCAAAGCAACAATTTCCACCCAGATTAAGATCACCTGACTGCACAACCCCCTGCCTGCAGAGCTTGGCTGGGAGGATTCCCACAGCACAGCCCCAGCAGGCAGCTGCATTACAGGCAGAAACAAATGCTGGGGGGGGGGGAGGGGCACACTCCCACCTCCACAAGCCCCCCAGAATGAGATGCTGCCACACACTTGGGGGAGGCTGTGGCAAAAGCTAAGGTGGCTGCTCCAAGTCAAACCAGGATCCATCCCAGACAGAGCCAACACACAGGGACACTTCCTACGGCCCCAGCTGAGCCTGAGGAGCAGCAGAGCCACTTCCTTCTCCCTTTTTGCAAAGAAAAGGGGCAGGGAAGGACAGAAGAGCTGCCCCATGGTGTGTGCAGACTGAGACAAGCACACAGCCCCCATCCCCTTGTGCCTGGCAGGTGTAAGCAAGCAGCCACGGAGAGGTTTCTTCCTTCCACCCATCTCCAGCTTAGGGCACAGGCACTGCTGTAACCATCACTCACAAAAAGATGCTCCCCAGAGAGTGTGGCAGCTGGGCTCAGTGCTGGGCTTGGTGCTGTCTGGGCACAGAACCTGGAAGCAGGCAGGCAGGCAGGGGAAGCAGGCAGGGCACATGGCGATGTGTGCCAGCAGCTGCCACCCCGGAGAGCCATCAGCCTGCGTCCAGGGCATGTCCCTGTGCCAGCCCCCACAGTGTGTGCACCAGCCCCGCCAGCAAGAGGCTGCTGGAGTGTCTGACAGGGAAGCAGGGTAACCCCTACCTGTGACATGCTCACTGACTGGTGCAACCACAGCCTCCCCCTGCTGCCAAAGGGACAAACCAACAGAACTCTTCTGCTTTGTGAAAGGAGCAGGGAAAGCCCCCCACAGAGAACCATTCACTGCCTTGCTGCAAATCACCTCCACCTGAGCCATGCTCCCAGCTGCTCCACATTGCCCCCTCCCCAGCTGGAGCACCTCCGGGACAGCTCTGAGGCCACGGCCAGACCCTTGCCAACAGAAGTGAGCTACCCAGGGGAACAGCTCTCCTGGTTTCCAGGGCAGTGTGTTGTAAAACTGCCTGGGGGCAGGAGTTAGGAGCTCCTGACACACTAACACGAGGGGTCATGATGTACCTGCTGTCACCCAGCCAGCAGGACACAATCCCCAGCACTTTGCTGGGAGCCCCTGGGAGGCAGAGGCAGGCAGCGGTGCTGCGCTGCCAGGCTGCCCTTGTACCTCCTCTGTAACTGTCAGATAGTTCTGCAGGAACAAGTTCCTAAAGAGGCTGTGAGCACAGCTAATGAAATATGCAGGCTGGAAGTATTAGCAGAGTATGGAGTGGGAAAGAGGAAGGCTATATCCTTGTCAGGATGACTAACTGTGCAGTCCTGCTGGGATTTATCTTCCAGCACGGGCTTCATCTTTTACATCCTTAAGGCCCCTGCTTCTGCTGCAGGGAGCCAGTCGGTTTTCTTCTGTGTTTTGGCTTGGTGCAGAAGGCCATGCTCTGAGTTTGCATAAAGCAGGTGAGTTACAAAACCCCCCCAAAGCACGGCAAATCCTCAGCCCAAGCTCCTCCCGAGACCTGCACCACAAACTGCTCCTTGCTTCCCTTACCCACAGCAGCAGTGCACCCAGATGCCTCCCAAAACAGGGCTGCCAAAATGCTGCAGCAAGGAGAACCACTCCTGGCTGCCCACAGGGCAGCACAGCTGGGGAAGGATCTAGCTAAAAAGTCCTATGAGGAGCAGCTGAGGGAGGTTGGGTTGGCCTGGAGAAGAGGAGGCGGAGGGGAGACCTCATTGCTCTCTGCAGCTCCCTGAAAGGAGGCTGGAGCCAGGGGTTGGTCTCTCCTCCTAGGTGATAGGAGAGGAAATGGCCTGAAATTATGCCAGGGGAGGGTTAGGTTGGAGATTAGGAACAATTTCTTTGTTGGAAGAGTGGTCAGGGACTGGAACAGGGAGGTGGTGGAGTCCCCATCCCTGAAGGTGTTCAAGAAAGCTGTGACCGTGGCACTTGGGGGCACGGTTTAGTGGCCATGGTGGTGTTGGGGTGATGGCTGGACTGCATGAGCTCAGAGGGCTTTGCTAGCCCAAACAATTCTGTGATTCTATAAGGAAACACCTTTCAGCTTCATCTGCCCATTGAGTATTTCTCACTGCACCATTCATAAGTTAGGGGGAAGGCAACATCCTCTGGATGAAAGGTTTAAAGAGAGATCTGCAGTACAAAGATTGACCTCCAAAGTGCCAGGGTTCTGTTGAGAACCTTGCATTAGGAAGGGCTGAAAGGCAAGTGTCAGCTGTACAAAACAAAGTTTGGCCCATGACCTCAGACTTGACCTACCTGCATTTCAGGGTCTCTCTGCAAGGCGTAATACTATTACTAATGCTGATGTTTCTCTGCAATTTGGGTGTGGACTGAGACCAAAGGCACTTTTGCTTGGCCCAGCCCAGTCTGTGAAGTGGCTCAGGACAGGCAGATGCATTGCATAAAACCCCTGAGCTGGCCATGCCTGCTCATTGCTACAGGAATTAAGCTCAAATCACAGACTCACAGAACTGTCAGAGTTGGAAGGGACCCCAAGGATCAGCCAGTTCCAAGCCCCCTGCCCTGGGCAGGGACACCTCACACTACAGCAGGCTGCTCACAGCCACATCCAGCCTGGCTGCAAACACCTCCAGGGATGAGGCTGCCACCACCTCCCTGGGCAACCTGTGCCAGGCTCTCACCACCCTCATGGGCAACAACTTCTTCCTAATGTCTAATCCTAATCTCCCCTCCACTCGCTTGGATCCATCCCCCCCAGTCCTGTCACTACCCAGCACCCTACAAAGTCCCTCCCCAGCTTTCTTGGAGCCCCCTGCAGATCCTGCAAGGCCACAAGGAGGTCTCCCTGGAGCCTTCTCCTCTCCAGCCTGCACAACCCCAACTCTCTCAGGCTGTCTCCAGAGCAGAGCAGCTCCAGCCCTCTGCTCATCCTTGTGGATACCTTCATCTCTGGACACCTGCCAGCACCTCCAGAGCCTTCCTGTACCAGGGGCTCCAGAACTGGACACAGAGCTGCAGCTGTGGTCTCAGCAGAGTGGAGCAGAGGAGCAGAATCCCCTCCCTCCCCTGCTGGCCACACTTCTCTTGCTGCAGCCCAGGCTCTGCTTGGCTTTCTGGGCTGCAAGTGCTCACTGCTGGCTCCTGCTGAGCTTCTCCTCCCCCAGCACCCCCAAGGCCTTTTCTCCAGGGCTGCTCTCAAGCCAGTCCCTGCCCAGCCTAGGGAATCCTTTTCTATATGTCTCACAAGACCAGCCTGAGACAGCACAGAAAACATTCAGGTCGCCATTTGCTTGGCTCAGAGTCTTCATTGAGCCTGACTGGACACCAACCAAAATACCAAAGTTGTGATCACCTCTCCATTCACTCTGGGGGGCATCTGCAAACTTAGTATCAAAAAGCTGCCTCAAAAATGATACTGAAGGTTGTGCAACAGGGGCAGTAATGATGGTGTTGCTTGTGCAGCCTCATCACTGGTTTGGAAAGCACTGGGCACACTCTGGCCATGAGAGAAGCACCAGGAATTCAGCTCCAGTCCTGGTCAGGTGCAGAAGCTGGCCTGGATACTGGGTGATGTCAAGAGGTGTTGCTGCCTTAAAATGGTGAAGTGCTTGATGCAAGCTAAGGAGCTGCTGGGTTCACTGCTGGGCCTATTTCACTGCTTACACTGTTGAAGGGGGCAGGACAGCAGCCAGAAAGAAAAGGCTAGAATTTTCCAGCAGCAGATTAGGAAGCTCAGCTTAAAAACCCACCCCAAAGCTCAAAACTGAGCATACTGTCTTCTGCTCATCAGGCCTGCAAGTACCAGAACACCTCCCATGGCTCATTGGTGCTGGAGGCTTATGAAGATGAGTTGTGACTTACATGGTCAGCAATGGTCCGTCCCAGCTTGTCCATCCTTGACCCAGCCTCTGCGATCTTCTTGGCTGCACTGATCACATCTGATGTATTTTTCAATGGACCTTTACCTCTGCAAAACAGAACACAGGCTACCTGCTAGCACCAGATGACCAGAGGAGTGAAGTAAACACTGCTTTTCTCTTCCTGCTCCATACAGGACTGGAAGTTGATTCCTCACCCAAACTGCATGGGTAGGGCTGCACAGAAAGAGGCAGGTGTAATCATCACACAGAAGCCCACAGTCCCAGCATGGAGGAGGGTGGAAGGGACCACTGGATATCATCCAGAGGTCCCTGCTCAAGCAGGGCACCCACAGCAGCTTGCCCAGGAGCACAACGATATGGGGGGGTTGGAAGTTCCACACACAAGGAGACTCCACAACCTCCCTGGGCAGCCTGCTCCAGGCCTCCAGCACCCTCACACCAAACAACTTCAGATGGAACCTCCTGGCTGCCAGTTTATGCCTATTACTCCTTGCCCTGTCCCTGGGCACCACTGAGCAGAGTCTGGCCCCAGCCTCTTGCCCACAACCCCTTATCTGTTGCTGAGCATTGCTCAGCTCCCCTCTGGGGCTGCTCTTCTCCAGGCTCAGCACCCCCAGGGCTCTCAGCCTTTCCTCCTCACAGAGCTGCTCCAGGCCCCCCAGCATCTCTGTAGCCTCTGCTGGGCTCTCTCCAGCAGTTCCCTGTCCCTCTTGACGTGGGGAGCCCAGAACTGGACCCAGTACCCCAGCTATGGCTTCACAAGGGTAGAATAAATTGGGAGGAGAACTTCCTTCATTTTCAGGGCAGTTTTCCCCTCCAGCCTATCCCCACATTCAGGTAAGTGTAAGACTAAACACCAGTGTTACTGTGTGTGAGCAACCTAACGATAATAGGGGATAATATTTTTGGAAAACACATTTTCAATCTCCATGGCACTCTCACACCAGGTTTAAAAACCACCTCTGGAGACTTTCCAGCCCTGCCTGGATGTGTTCCTGTGCAACCTCTGCTGGATTCTATGGTCCTGCTCTGGCAGGGGAGTTGGACCCAAAGATCTCCAGAGGTCCCTTCCAACCCCTAACATCCTGTGAGCCTGTGTGATCCTGTGACCAGAGCTGGATAAAACCTGGGAAATGAATTTCCAAAGGCATCCAACCCCCTCTCTCTCTTTTCATAGGATCAACAAGGTTGGAAAAGACCTCAAAGATCATCAAGTCCAACCTATCACCCAAGACCTCATGACTGCTAAACCATGGCACCAAGTGCCACGTCCAATCCCCTCTTGAACACCTCCAGGGGCAGTGACTCCACCACCTCCCTGGGCAGCACATCCCAATGGCCAACAACTCTCTCTGGGAAGAACTTTCTCCTTATTTTGCAAATGACTGTGCCAGGAAGGCTTCCTGCACCACAGTAATATAGAGAACCTATAGAATTTAATGTTGTAAAGAACTGAGCAAAATATCTCTATAAAAAAATCTATCTATCTATATTGCCTGGGACAAGAATCACCCCTAAGAAAGACAGACAGACAAGGCACTAACTGCTGGGTATCTCCAGATCAACTCCAGCAGTTATTACCACCCAGGCACTGCAGAGTAATGCATCTCCTGAGTTACACACAGGCTTCCAGAGGGTAACACTTAGAGGAAATTACAAGAAGTAAAGACTCTTGCACAATATTTCTCTGGAAGCTGAGCAGCCCAGCCAGCTGCTGAGGGCCCAGCTTGAGCAAGCCTCACCTGGTGAAGTCTGTCATTTCCATCATAATCATACACATCTGTTTTGCCAGGACAATGATGTCGTTACCACTGTCATCCCATTTTGATACTTCAGCATCCAGTTTGCTCTTTTCTTCCTGGAAGCTGGCCACTTGCTCAGCAATCTTAGCTTTCTGCTCTTGAGGGAGCTGAGCCATGATAGCCTGCAAGAGAGAGAGAGAGAGAGAGTTTTCTCATGTCACCTTGTGCTGCCACTTGGAGAAGGCTTTTTGGAACATTTCACTAATAACTAATTTAAGTCACACAGATGGGGGATAAAATTTAATTGCAAGCCTCTACCTAGAGGCTTCCCAGAGCCATTTCCTTCCATTTGGAATCGAGGTTTATAGAACCATAGAATTGTCAGGGTTGGAAGGGACCTCAAGGCTCAGCCAGTTCCAAGCCCTGTGCTGCCATGGGCAGGGACACATCACACTGGATCAGGTTGCTCACAGCCACATCCAGCCTGGCCTTCAAAACCTCCAAGGATGAGGCTTCCAGCACCTCCCTGGGCAACCTGTGCCAGGCTCTTACCACCTCTTTCTTAAGACAGAATGCCCAGAAAGACAAACTGACACCTGAAACGTGGCCATTTGCATGATAAAACCATTAGACTCCAGACAACTTTGCCACATCTTAGCATCCCTCAAAGCAAAACTGCATGAAGAGGGAGGGGATTTGCCTCTTCTACACAATGTAAGGGTTTTAAAAGGCACTTCCACTTGGGTACATTTCAGCTGCATGAAGAGGGAGGGGATTTGCCTCTTCTGCAGAATGTGAGGGTTTTAAAAGGCACTTCCACTTGGGCATATTTCAGTGGTGCAGTGCACAGAAGAAATATGAAGCTCTTCCCTGCAAAAAGCTAGCTGTACTATTTTGAAACATGCATAGCTGAGGAAAGGGTGAGTGAAAATAAAGAGTATGTGCTTACTCCTGAATAAAATCTATTAGGCTAGGTTTCCAGCCTTGTATGAGACTCAGTGCTCTCGCCCTCATAAATACCAGGAGAATTCATGCCTTCAGGAGCAGGTGAAAAGGAATCTTCAGTACTAAAAAGCCCCTGGCAGCAGCAGTGTGAAAATGTAAATTAGAAATGTCTGCATTTCAATAACAGGGGGAGGGGAATGCAGGGCTCTCAAGTGCTTGTGCAAGGAAGGGGAGCGTGAACCCCACTCTCAGTTAAGTGTCATCCCCAAACCAACGTGGCAGAAGCTGGCTAAAGATGGCCCAAGCTGCCTCTTGCCTGGTTTCAAGCTAGAAGAGCCTTCACAAAATCTCCTCCATGGCACTTTCCCAGGAGTGTAAATTGCTATTGATCCAGAAGGGGACATGTCAAATAAAAACAAGAGCGAAGGCCTGGTTTTCCCCTCAATGTACTGATTTTAAGTTTTCACCTATTAATGATTATATATTGCCCATCATTTTCAACAGTCATAGGAAATGCAGTAAGTTTGAATGGTTTTATTCTTGAGCTCCTCTCAACGCTGTCCTGATAAATGCCCAGTGGCCAAACCCCACACATTCATGAGAGGACATTTGGTAAAGCATTCCCTGCCCACAAACTTAGAGTTTGCCCGTTGAAGGTGTGAGAACAAGGGGAGAGTTCACCCTGCATCTCTCCACAGGAGCCCACCCAACGAAATGGCAGTGCCCACAACGTCTGCAGTGTCAAAGCAGAAAGTAGTTCATGGGTACTGAAGGGATTTTGATCTTTCAGAGCATCCCAAATGAAAGACCAGCGGTTTCTCACATCCATCAGCCCAACACACCTGGCATGCCACTTAACCTCCTTTTCAGAAGACAACTGGGAACAAAGAACACCGCTTCTCTGATCCAGCCAGTTCACTGCCACCCCCCAAAGCTTTAACCTGGATTTTCAAAGCAAGCTGGACTGTTTCTTGGAAGCAAGGTCAGGGTTTTGTAATGCTCAGGTTTCCTCCTTACCCTGGCGCTTTGTCCAGCAATGAGCTGATCGTCTTCGGTCTGGATGCTCGTTCTGCTCCGGACGTCGAAGTCCTCGGTCTCAAAGTCAGAGTCATCCAACTCTTCAGGAGTCTGAGGGAAAGAGTAATTCAGGCAGAGTCAAACAAGAGATCTGATGGCTCTCAAAATCCACCAGAATATTGTTTTTCAAGCAGAGAGAGAAGGGAAGTCAGTGAAGGCAAAAATTATTCAATGTGTTCCACAAAAAGGTAAATACAGGGACTGCATCCAGCCTGTTGAACACGTGTGATTATAAATGCTTGGCTGCTCCTGTTAGACACCATGGGGATCTCCAAAATTACACACCAAGCAACTACACATCTGAGGTTTGTCAGGACACTAATGCACTCAGGGTTTGAGACACAGAAAACAAGTGCTGGGGTGTTTTTTTTCCCCTTTGCAGTGAGTGGTATTTTTGCCACTTGGTTAACTGTAAGAGCTTTGCTCGCCAGGCTGAAGCTACAGAGCTCCAAAGAGCTCTTAGGCCTGGTTCAAAACCACAGCCCCTTGTCTTCAAGCACAATTATGCATCAAAGCATTAGCCAAATTAATGACAGATACAAAACACAGAGAAATTTATTCTTACCCCCCCCCCCTCCCCCCAGGAAAAGCTGAGCAATTTTTAGCTAGGAAGGGCCAGCTTTTCTGCTGGAGGCTAAACACATCTGACCCAGTTCCTGCTTGCCTAGCATTTATTTTTTGCTACTGCCAGTCTAAGAGCTGGCAGAGTTTTTATGCAGCTTATCAAGTTTAAACAGCATGTTTGTCAAAATGCTACACCTTCACCTCATGACTGTTATGCAGAGGTGGAGCAGCAAAGGGCCACGCTCACGGGGGGATGCTGCTAAGGTGAGCTGGCTGGGACTGGCTGCTCCACATTTCCTTCTCTCTAGAGGTACAAGCTTCCTGCAGTGCTGCCAACATTCCATGCCAGAGCTGTGTGCTGCTTCAAGTGTCCTGGAGCACTTTGTTCCAACGAGGGTGTTGTCCTGGCAGCAGCAGACTGGGAAGCTGCTTCCTTTTAGTATCCCAACAAAACCATGCAGGAGTTCAGTGTCTGGTAGGGGCTGCCTGGGTTAGTGAAATGCTTTTAGATCCATGTAGGGCCATGAGGATGAGCAGAGGGCTGGAGCACCTCTCCTATGAGGACAGACTGAAGGAGTTGGGGCTGTTCAGTCTGGAGAAGAGAAGGCTCTGAGGTGACCTAATTGTGGCCTTCCAGTATCTGAAGGGGGCTACAGGAAGGCTGGGGAGGGACTTCCCAGGACATCAAGTAGTGATAGGCCTAGGGGGAATGGAATGAAGCTGGAGGTGGGGAGATTCAGACTGAATGTGAGGAGGAAGCTCTTCACCATGAGAGTGGTGAAGCCCTGGAATGGGTTGTCCAGGGAGGTGGTTGAGGCCCCATCCCTGGAGGTGTTTAAGCCCAGGCTGGATGAGGCTCTGGCCAGCCTGATCTAGTGTGGGGTGTCCCTGCCCATGGCAGGGGGGTTGGAACTAGATGATCCTTGTGGTCCCTTCCCCTCCCTGACTGATACTATGAAATGAGCCAGTTCCCTTGCAGCTATGTCTGGTGGCTCTTGTTCTTTACAGGCTCCAGGAGGAACAGTCACTCAAACACCTGATTCTTGTGCTTATGCAATAAATTGGGATCAAGAGAGAAGATGCAAATGAAGTCCCTGTTCCTCAGATTCTTTTCCCTATGGTTTGAGCTTTACTTGTTTTCCAATAGGTCTGCATCTTGTGATCCAGTCAAAATTAAGAGGGATACCCAAAACAGCTGCCAAAAAGCAAAGGTGAGCACCCTGACCATCGAGACCCAGAGTATTTCTTGGAACAGCTTGCTCAGGAAAGTGGTGGCAGCCTCATCCCTGGAGGTTTTGAAGGCCAGGCTGGACGTGGCTGTGAGCAGCCTGCTGCAGTGTGAGGTGTCCCTGCCCATGGCAGGGGGGTTGGAACTAGATGATAACTGAGGTCACTTCCAACCCTTACAATTCTATGACTCTGTGATTGCAGCTGCCATCTCCTCTCCAAGTCTTGAGGAACAGAGTACATCCACAAAAGCTGTGTAAGGCCATGTGCTAAGTAGCAGCTCAGCGTATCAGTATTTACACAATCAAAGAAGGGAAACCAACAGTCCTGCTGTAGCTTTAGGAATCGTCCTGTGATTCCCCAGCCCCCTTTTCTGCCCAGCCCTCCCAAAGCTCAAACAACCTGAGGCATACTCAGTGTCATTCTGCCTTTCAACTTGTCACCAGGGGCAAAATCTCCTCTGGGGGTGATGAAGGACTGCCTGGGGATCGGGAAGGAAAAAGCTTCTCTCCAGTAACTCATAGATACAGGAAGATTTGGTTTGAAATGTTTTTGCATAAGCACAAGTAGGTGCTTGAGTGACTATTCCTCCTGGATCCTGTGTAAGGAGCAAGAGCCACCAGACACAGTTTCAAGGGACTTGGCTCGTTTTGCCCCAGCCAACCTTGGCAGCATCCCCCTGTGAGCAAGGTTCCTCCTGTGCTGCAGTGTCAGACAAAGCCCTGGGGAAGGGGTGGCCTGGTACCTCCATTTGGACAGCTCTCTCCATTCCCAATACATCCCAAACCTCTGGCTAACAAACGCCAGCGTCTGAACTCCTTTATAGGTCAGGGATGTGTCAGCAGCGCCGCCGGTAGCTACTGGCAGCTGCAACAAAGCCCTGGCACCCTGGCATCAGAGAGGTGGCATGAGGGGAAACGTCAGGCTTCCTGGCAGCCCCAGCTCAGCTAATTACTGGCGACGTGGCATTGGCAGCGGTGCCTTCATGTCCTGAATAACAAGGCCTGTGGCAGGGGGTGAATCAATGTAGCTTGTCTGCATAGCAGGAGTGCATTGATAGCTTCATCCAGCACTGGCTGTCTATAAAGCCCTGAAGTCTGAGGAGAATGACATGCAGAGCACATATGTGGTTGTCAGCTTTCCCATCTGATTCTTTGCTTGGAGCAGCAAACATGGCAGATACTATTGCAATGGTTACTATAATCACACATATTCTGGGCCCTAATTTGCTTCTCACCGAAGTGCCATAGTTGCCACTCTGAAAGACAAAGCCAGCTCCTCTGCCAGGCATCTGTGCTTGAGTCAGAGTACAAGGGGAAAACAAAAGAAGGAACCACCTCTAGACACTTGTTGTTGCTGTGCCTGACTCCTGCCCAGTCTTAGCACACTCAGCTTCAAGAACTGTGCCCCAGAACTTTCTGTTCTGCACCCCTTCAATGAACTTCAGGAGCCTTTCTGTGCCTTTCCCCCATGCCTCCTGCCAGCCGAAATGCTGCCTGACCTGCCAGAAACCAAAGGACTTCCAAGTCACACTCACTGCACCTGAGGAGACAAAGCCTCTCCGAACTGCTCCCTGCTTCCTGAGGTTAACCAATTAACGAATTACATGCTCCAGGAACTGCAGCCCAAACCTGTTTTGGCATTAATTCTCAACATTTCCTTAACAGCCATCAAGTTTTACTTCCAGGCTCTCAACCCATCAAAAAGCATCTTTCCTTCGGAATCCACTTGCTGTTGTTAAACCAAAGGTCAGTGATTTTAGCACATTAACAAGCAAGACATTAACATGACATTACAGAAGATGCATGAAGGGTGTTTAGCATCACAGCTCGGGCTATCATGGGCGCTCAGCTCTGTTTAATGAACGTGAATCACAGCCTGCTTCTGAAGCACTCCACAGAGCGATTAGCGCTTTTTAAGACTCCGCATGTTAATAGGAGCTAAACGCAGATCTTCCACGCTGTCTGCTCCCAATAAAACTGATGCCTGTCAGTTCACTAAAGTAAGGGGAAAGTGAGTGGGGAAAAAAAATAGAGAGAGAGAGAGCGAGAGCGAGCGAGCTGCTGGAGCAGGCTGTGCTCACCCGGATCATCAGCACGGCTTTCCTGATGTCCCGGATGCCGTCGTACACCAGGCGCGAAGCGTCGATGAATTCGTTCTCGTCCATCGGCTGAGCAGGGTCTGAGCTCAGGGCTTCCACAGCAGCTTCTACCTGCTCAGTAAACCTCGGCATAACTGCGTTGAGAAGACAAAAGAGCGGTCAGGCCCCACCCCAACGCCACTTCTGCTGCATGCTCCCGTAAAAGACATGCCTGTGCCTCCTCCTTAGCTGCGGCTGGGAGCTGGGCGCCGCTTCCATTTCAATTCAAAGCACTTGTTAGAGAAGGACACCGACTCTCTCTCCATTTCATTTGCTATTTACTCTGCTGCTATTTGTTTGGGTTTTCCCCCCTTAGACAGTAAAAGTTTATCACCCCCTTCCAGTGGACAAGGAGAAGCTGCTAGGAGCTATGGGATAAAATCCTCAGCGTTTGTTTAATGTTCCCTGCAGCTGCAGGTTGGGTTCGGGGGTAAAACCCAAAGCAAACCAAGCAGCTATTACCAGCACCCAGCTCAAGCTTAACAAGGCAGTGGAAGAGGGCAGGTTGCAGTGCTGTACTTCAGTGACTCACTGCACCCCGGGAAGAACATCAGAGAACCATTTACAGTCTGCTCATTTCTTCAGTGTCACCCCTGATTCTTCAGCAAAGTAATTACAGCAAACCCAACAACTACCAGTTGGCACAGGGCTCGCTGCGGCAACCCGAAGCATTCCTTACCCTATATGGATGTTACTTACCGGTTGGTTCACAGGAAACACCCAGGTTTATTGCTCAGGTGCTGGGCACCACCAACCTTCAATGGGTTTTTTAGCAGCTTTAAAGGTGTTTTACAAAATTTCACACCCCAAGTTTTTTCTACTGGGCTTGGAGCACCTCAGCTATGAGGACAGGCCGAGGGAGCTGGGGGTGTTCAGCCTGGAGAAGACTCCAGGGGGACCTTAGAGCTGCCTTCCAACACCTGAAGGGACCCTGCAGAGAGGCTGCAGAGGGACTTTTCATGAGGGTGTCTAGAGACAGGACAAGGAGGGATGGCTTGAAGCTGAGGGAGAGTAGGGTTTGTGTGGATCTTAGGAAGAAGTTCTTCAGTAGGAGGGTGGGGAGACTCTGGAACAGGTTGCCCAGGGAGATTGTGGATGCCTCTTCCCGGGAGGTGTTCAAAGCCAGGTTGGATGAGGCCTTGAGCAGCCAAGCCTAGTTGAGAGGCGTTCCCTGGCAGGGGGATTGGAGTAGATGACCTCTGAGGTCCCATCCGACCTAAGCCACTCTATGATAGCATGGCAGAGATCTTCTTTCAGGATCCTGAACCCTTTTGCAGAGCCTGGCACAAGAGGTTCAGCACAACTTTCAAGCCTTGACTCAAGTGCCTGGGACTCATTTCCCTGGTGTTTCAGCATCCAGCAGCTCAGCTGATGACAGCGGGTGCACCAAGGGAGACCTTGTGTGCCGTGGAGTTTTAAGGCAGTCAACACAGGAAAATTACATTTCTCCTACTGCAACAGCTCTGCAAACAGCCCCCACTAATTCCCATTACTCTATGTAAATGGAGCCTTGAATACATTGCAGGGCTACATTAGTATCCCTGGCCCGTCTGCCTGTAAGCAAGATGAAGGCGGGGCTCTTGGCAGCCAGCAGCTCCTACCTGTGTTGGACAGCAGCTTGGTGGCTTCCAAGACCTTCTCTGTGTAGACCCCGGGTTCGTAGTTATCCATTTCAGAGGTGACAACATGGATGACTCTGGCAGCACGCCCCCGGATGGCCCCAGCTGTGCGGTCCAGGCCGTCCACGTCCTTCTCTTGCAGAGCGATGACACATTTGTTTACATCTTCTAGAATGTGGTTCTCTGGGGGCAAAGGAAGGAGGATTTAGATGGCAGTATCTCCTTTTCTGCTGCAGTCGTCAGCATGGCACTGGCTCAGCCCGTGACCTGCTCTTATAAACCAAGATGCTGTCAAGCACTAATGGTGAAGCTTCCAGCAGCGAACAGCTGCCCTTCCACGCCAGGCAGCAAAGGCCTCAGCACTCCACCCACCCCCCGGCACCCACACTTCCTGCCCCTCTTTGTACTCAATTACCCCAACAGAAAAGCCGAGCTCGGCTGAATTCTCCCTGGACTTCTTTCTTCCCATATTCCTCCCCTGGACTGCCGAAGCCCTTACTCCAAACATTTACAAGCCCCTCCCCCCTCCCCTCCCAGCGCCACACCCAAGCCGCTCCCTGCTCTGACAGACTGGGTGCTCGCTGCACGCTCCCAGCTTCCTGCACGGTGCCTGCCTGCAACCACACACGTGCCAGCAGAGAATATTAAACTGTTAGTCCTCCAGCCAGGTGTAAACCGCGGATTGAACACATCCAAGCGCCGGGTTCTGCACATTGGCCACAGCAACCCCATGCAGAGCTACAGGCTGGGGTCAGAGTGGCTGGAGAGCAGTCAGACTGAGAGGGACCTGGGGGTGCTGGTTGATGGTAGACTGAACATGAGCCTGCAGTGTGCCCAGGCAGCTAAGAGGGCCAATGGCATCCTGGCCTGCATCAGGAACAGTGTGGCCAGCAGGAGCAGGGAGGTCATTCTGCCCCTGTACACTGCACTGGTTAGGCCACACCTTGAGTACTGTGTCCAGTTCTGGGCCCCTCAGTTTAGGAAGGAGGTTGACTTGCTGGAACGAGTCCAGAGAAGAGCAACAAAGTTGGTGAGGGGTTTGGAACATAAGCCCTACGAGGAGAGGCTGAGGGAGCTGGGGTTGCTTAGCCTGGAGAAGAGGAGGCTCAGGGGTGACCTTATTGCTCTCTACAACTACCTGAAGGGAGGTTGTAGACAGACGGATGTTGGTCTCTTCTCCCAGGCAAGCAGTACCAGAACAAGAGGACACAGTCCCAGGCTGCGCCAGGGGAGGTTCAGGCTGGATGTTAGAAAAAAGTTCTATACAGAAAGAGTGATTGCACATTGGAATGGGCTGCCTGGGGAGGTGGTGGAGTCGCCATCACTGGAGGTTTTCAGGAGAAGACTTGATGGGGTGCTTGGTGCCATGGGTTAGTTGTTTGGGCGGTGTTGGATTGGTTGATGGGTTGGATGCGATGATCTTGAAGGTCTCTTCCAACCTGGTTTATTCTAACACCTGTGGTGATGTATGCAGAAGGTGTTCCAGGCACAGAGCACTCATCGCCTCTTCGGCAAACGAAATGCAAGGCCAGGATCGCCACAATTTACTTTCAGGAGGTACATTTTGGCTTTTATATGGAGATATTTCCCCCCATTTATCATGTCTAAGAAGCCCTGAATGAGTAAAACCTCCTAAGAGATTTCTGAAGAGGCCTAAAGAGGATAGGATCCTCTACTCTGCTTTTGTGAGACCCCACCTAGAGTACTGTGTCTCATTCTGGGGCCACCAACACACTGAACAGGTCCAGAGGAGGCCAGCAAGATTATCACAGAGCTGGAGAATCTCCCCTGAGGGGACAGGCTGAGCAAGTTGGGGCTGTTGAGACTGGAGAAGAGAAGGGTCTGGGGAGTGCTTAGAGCAGCCTTCCAGTACCTGAAGGGCGTGCAGGAGAGCTGGGGAGGGACTTTTGACAAGGGCTGGGAGTGACAGGGTGAGGAGCAATGGCTTTAAGCTGGGAGAAGGCAGACTGAGGCTGGACATGAGGTAAAAATTCTTTCCAGTGGGGGTGGGGAGACACTGGAACAGGTTGCCCTGGGAGGTTGTGGATGCCCCCTTCCTGGAGGGGAGAGGCTGGATGTGGCCTTGAGCAACCTGGGCTGGTGGGAGGTGTCCCTGCCCATGGCAGGGGGGTTGGAACTGGATGATCTTTAAGGTCCCTTCCAACCCAACCCATTCTATGAATCTATGATTTAAGGAACCCATTAGAAGACCATTTTGGAAAGTCAGACCTTTTGGTCTTCCAAACTCTGTTAGTGGCCTCTGTAATATGTCAGTGTCAACACTTTGACACTGCCAGCCAGCATCGGCAGCTGGGATGGTTGGTAAGAAACCAGCTTGGAAACATTTCTGCTGTGTCACTTAACACAGTTTCCAGCATTACTTACCACTGGCTTCATAAAGGCACAGTGCCAACCTGTGCAGCCCCTGGAGTGGCTTTTACTCCCTATGCAGGTAGTAAAAGAGCCATTTTGCAGGAGTTTGTGGAGGGGAGAAGCACATTGAGGTGACTGATGGAGGACTGTATGAAATGGCCAGAGGGATTGCTGCTGGAAGCGCTACGCTTCAGTGACAGGGAATTAACTGAGCCAGCTGCAATGCTGTAAGCAAGCTGGACACAATCCCACCCTTGTGAAACACCTCTGAAGCAACCCAGCCTCCAGGAGTTCAGCCCAGGGCAGGAGGTGGCCCTGAGAGAGAGGAGGAGTGCAGGTTCATTAGTGATCTGACAGGCAGGTGAGCAGGCAGGCAAGGCACAGGGCTGCGGCAAGCAGCACGCAGAGTTCGGGGATTTAAAGCAAGAGGCAGAGAGCCCTGAAAGCTGCCAGGGCAAGGAGCAGCCCCGGCAGCAGGCCAAAAGACAGCCTGGTTAGTGCTTCAGTTCCTTAACCATTAAGCCACAGACCATGTAAAAACCAGTTTGGACTGCGGGAACTTTAATAAAGGGCAGGGACAAAATGAGGATGGAGATTTAAACACCTGCCGATCATTTAACGTCTGCTGCAGATGCAAAGCAGCCACAGAGACACTTCTGAGGCAGGGTCACCCCCCATGGGCGGTCTGTGAGGGGCCCTGGGGAGTCAGGGGGCTGTCAGGGGCATCCACTCTGGTTAGAGTCTCCTGGTTGGATGGTAACAAACAGGAGCTGACACTGTTCTGGGCGCTTGTATCCGCGCACGCCGCTGCCCGTCCCACAGGCATATGGACCCCGAGCGCCTGGCAGCAAATGGCAGCTGCAGAGGCTGGGGGTGGCAGAGCCCAGGAAATGCTGACACACAGGTGCAGCACCAGCACCTTGGGGGACGTGGCAATGCCAGCCTGCATCAAAGCCAGCAGCCTTGAGAAAGCCCTCGCAGCAAGGGAACATCACCCAGAATCCACCACAAGCATCAAGGCAAAGGGAACCTGCCCTATCAAAACAACTGCAGGGGGAAATGGTGTGGTTGGGCAGCAAGGCAGGTGGTCAGAGGAATGCCACTGTTCCAACAAAAAGGGTTTTTAGAGCAAGCAAGGAAATGCATAAACCTGAGAAGCTAACAGAATTCAGCCCCTGACTGTCAATCCTCAATCCACTCCCACGAAACACCTTCCACTTCCACCCACATCCCCATTACAGGGATTAAGAATTTCTCTTCCAAACATCCCAAGAAGGCTGTGAGGAAGCCTGAGAGCTCCAGGAGATCAAAAGCTAGGAGCAGTAGTCAGGAGACCAAGCCTGAGATGCATGAATACAGCTGCTCCTCTGCTGTGTGCCCCGTGGAAGGTCTTAGTTTCCACGTTGGACCCTCTCTTGACAAGGCACTCAGGAGGAAGCAGGTCAAGCAGCAGTGTCAGGAGACAGGGTTATGGAACAAATACTCGAGTGCTCATGCACTTGTAAAGACACTACTCCGCTTGTATTGGAGGAGGACAATCAGCAGGCTCAGGCAATGTTCATCTGGGGGCTCTGAAGACAAACCAGCTCTGCTGTGATGGGCAGTCTCCCACGTGGAGCTCCGTCAGCAGCGCAGGAACAGAAGGCGGCAAACGGAATGATTTTTTTAGAGGGCTTCAAAGGAGATCCAGGTAACTGCAGAACATTGAATGCGACACTTACACGGTGCTATCAGCAGCTGCTCGAAAGGAGGGAGATAGTAGGCACAGAAACACACCCAGAGTGCTTAGGGAAGGCACTGACGAGAGGACTAAGAATCGCAGGAGGTACAGAAGAGCTTTGAAAGGAGGAGCAATGAAACAGGCAAAGGCCCTGCAGTCAAGTGAGAGGTGACTGACTGAGCACACCACGGAAGCCTGCACGTTTACAGACAGCATGAACAAAGCCAGCAGGGGAAAAAAAGTAAAGCCCTTTCACCAGCCACTACATCTTGGGGCATCAAATGAAGCAAATAGGTGACACTGCAAAACTGAGCTGGTTCTTCACACAGAGCACAGTCGAGCTGTGAATTCTCCAGAGGTGCCACTAGTTTATGGTGGTTGGAAGGGCAACAAGGTGAAAGGAGAGAAACCAGTCAAGAAATCTTCAGTAGATAGCCCCTCTGATGGTGGAGCTCTCTGAGCTGCAAATCACTCATGGTTGGGAGAGTTCAGGAAAGGTGAGGCCACATCTGGAATACTGTGTCCAGGGCTGGGCTACCACATTCAAGAAAGACAGGGACTTGCTGGAGAGGGTACAGCAAAGGGCTGCAGAGATGCTGAGGGGACTGGAACATCTCTTTGATGAGGAAATACTGAGAGAATTGGGGCCTTTTTTGGCCTGGAGAAGACCAGACTGAGGGGGATCTCATCAATGCTGATCACTGTTTAAAGGGTGGGTGTCAGGAGGATGGGAGCAGGCTTTTTTCAGTAGTGCCCAGGGACAGGACGAGGGATCATGGGCACAAACTGGAACACAACAAGTTCCATCTAAACATGAGGAGGAACTTGCTGAATTTAAGGGTCCCAGAGCCCTGGAGCAGGCTGCTCACAGAGGTGGCAGAGTCTCCATCTCTGGAGACATTCAAAACCCAAGTGTCCCTCTGTGACCTTCTTTAGGTGAACCTGCCTTGGCAGAGGAGTTGGCCTGGATGACCTCCAGAGCTCCCTTCCAATCCCCGCCATCCTGTGATTCTGTGAGAGATCTTCAGGCTACAGGACTCCTCTGCTACTAATCTCCTATGCCTCTGCCATCACCAGGCCCTTGTCCAAACTCAACAGGGTCCTCCTTGTGCTAGGCCCTTCGTAAAAGGTTGCAGGCTGCAGGCTGATCTGCAGCACTGTGCACTGAGCATCCTCCTTCTCTGGTACTGTGCTGTTATCTAAACCACACACCTCCTTCATCACGCCTTTACTTGTGGATAATTGCTGCCATTCTGCAGCAGAAGCTGAACAATGAAACAAACACTTCATGATGCACAAATCTTTTTCTGAAGCACAAGTAATGTGAGGAGCAGCTGAGGGAGCAGGGCTTGTTCAGCTGGGAGGAAAGGAGGCAGAGGGGAGACCACCTGGCTCTCTACAGCTCCCTGAAATGAGGCTGGAGTGAGGTGGGCTCAGTCTCTTCAAGTGACAGGACAAGAGGAAGCAGCCTCAAGTTGCACCAGGGGAGGTTTAGGTTGGACATGAAGAACAAATTCTTCCCCAAAAAGGTTGTGTCAAGCCCTGGAAGAGGCTGCCCAGGGCAGTGGTGCAGTCCCTACCCCAGGAGGAATTGCAAACCTGTGTCAATGTGATGCTGAGGGCCATGGTTCCAAGGGAGTGGAACATCTCCCTTATGGGGAGAGCCTGAGGGAGCCGGGACTCTTTAGCTTGGAGAAGAGGAGCCTGAGGGGTGACCTCATTCCTCTTGATAAAGATGTGCAGGGTGAGTGCCCAGAGGCTGGAGCCAGACTCTGCTGGGTGATGCCCAATGCCAGCACAAGGGGCAGTGGTGGAAGCTGAGGCAGAGGAAGTTCCATGGAAACATGAGCAAGAATGATTTCACTGTGAGGGTGACAGAACACTGGAACAGGCTGCCCAGGGGGCTTGTGGAGTCTCCCTCTCTGGAGACATTCCAAACCTGCCTGGATGTGTTCCTGTGTGACCTGCTCTAGGTGATCCTGCTCTGGCAGGGGGGTTGGGTTGGATGATCTTTTGAGGTCCCTTCCAGCCCCTGGCATTCTGTGATGCTTTAGTGGTGACCTGGCAGTGCTGGGTTAATGGTTGGCCCTGAGGATTTCGAAGGTCTCTTCCAACCAAAACAATTCCACATGGTAGGAATCTGTGAGGGTGTTTGTGTGTACACACACACACAAGATACACTCAGGAGAACTCTTTTACATTCTGCTTCCTTTGCAGTTAGGAAGGGATACAAAGTAAGACAAACACCCCAATAACCCTGAACTGAAGCTGGTATAAATCACACTCATCATGAGTGTATCCAAGGGGACGCTCAGACCTCCAGCAGACTGAGCAGAGCTGTGGCAGTTAGATGGAAAAGATTCATCAAAGTTCACACAAACAGTGCTTATTGCTTTCATGTTTTTCTAACATCCCTTTGATAAAGCAGCCCAGAGAAACAACTGCTGGGTGCACTCGAGCAGCAGAAGTAGTCTCAAGCTACACCGTTTCCAGGGCATCACTGTGGGGGGCAACACACAGAAGGACAGAATGGCAGGGGGTGGAAGGGACCTCTGGAGATGATCCAGTCCAACCCCCCTGCAGAGTCACCTGGGGCAGGCCACACAGGAACACATCCAGGCAGGTTTTGAAAGTCCCCAGACAAGGAGACTCCGCAACCTCTCTGGGCAGCCTGCTCCAGGGCTCCAGCACCCTCACACCAAACAACTTTATGGGTTCCAGCTCATATCCATTGTTCCTTGTCCTGCCACAGGACACCATTGAGAGGAGCCTGGCACCTTCATCTTGGCACCCACCCCTCAGACATTCATAGACACTGATCAGATTGATTCTCAGCCTTCCCTTCTCCCAGCTAAACAGCCCCAGGTCTCTCAGTCTTCACAGCAGAGATGTTTCAGTCCCCCCAGTCATTCCTGTAGCCTCCACTGGACTCTCTCCAGCAGATTCCTTTCTCTCTTGAACTGGGGAGCCCAAAATTGGGCAGTTTTCCAGGTGTGGTCTCATCAGGGCAGACTGCTAGACACTTTTCTTGATGCACTCCAGGATGCCATTGGCCCTCTTGGCCACAAGGGCACATTGCTGTCCCATGGATAACTTGCTGTCCACCAGGACATGCTTGAGGGCAACTCTCTCACGTGTCAGCCTGCCACCCCCCTGGAAAAGAAGCATTCCCTGCTCGCTACCAAGCCCTTGAAAGCCTTCAGAGCAGCTCAGCAGTGGGCCAACACCATCAGCTGTCCCCTCAAAAGCAGAGCACCCATCTCCTTGAATGACCTATACAGGGGGTGGACACCACTTAGCTCCCGTGGCTTGACCCAATTCTGAGCCACAGCTGAAGGTGAAACACCCCAAAGCAGCTCCAGGCAGAGCAGCAGCCTGTTCTCTTGGAAACGTGCTGTTCACTGGTGGAGCCATGAACTTCAGCAGGCAATTGTCTCTAAATAGATTTCCCCCAAAATAGGCTCCTCACAGCTGTGTGATCTCACCCACCACTGCAAGGCCAGGCAGGCACGGAGCTGGCATCTGCAACCACCTTCTGTGTCTGTGCCCACTGCAAACTGACTCAGAACCCAGGGCAACACAGTACAACAGGTGTGTGACAGAGGGGGCCCACCACACAGACATGGCTTGGGTTTGTTTCTTTTTCATTCAGGACCTTAAGTTTTTGATCCCTACTCTGCCCTAGTGAGGCCAAAGATGGAGGACTGGGTCCAATTTTGGCTCCCCAGTTGAAGAGAGACAGGGAGCTGCTGGAGAGAGCCCAGCAGAGGCTACAAAGATGCTGAAGGGCCTGGAGCAGCTCTGCGAGGAGGAAAGGCTGAGAGCCCTGGGGGTGCTGAGCCTGCAGAAGAGCAGTCCCAGGGGGACTCAGCAAGAGATAAAAGGTGGGGAGCAAGAGGCTGGGGCCAGACTCTGCTCAGTGGTGCCCAGGCACAGCACAAGGGGCAATGGGCACAAACTGGCACTCAGGAGGTTCCCTCTGAAAAGGAGGAGAAAGTTGTTTGGTGTGAGGGTGCTGGAGGCCTGGAGCAGGCTGCCCAGGGAGGTTGTGGAGTCTCCTTGTGTGGAGAGCTTCCAACCCCCCCTGGGCACTGTGCTGCTGGGCAAGCTGCTGTGGGTGCCCTGCTGGAGCAGGGATGTTGGATGGATGATCTCCAGAGGTCCCTTCCAACCCACGCCGTGCTGGGATTTTGTGCTGTAGGTTTTCTAGCTGTGTGCACCTGGTACTTCTGACTCCACACATCCTCCTGTGCAATCTCTCTTTACAACTGGAATTTGAGTTGCCCAAGCTTGCTTGCACCAGCAAAATCAGCCCCTCAGTGTGTAGCAGTCATTTGGAACATTACTGCAGACACAATTCCTGTGGTTCTATCACCATGCCCTCTGAGCAGAGCAGAATTAGAGGGTGTGGAAAGAAGAAGGCCCCCCTCATTTACAGGTGACAGCAGCCAACAGGAGGTCTTATCAGTGGTGGTGCTAAAACAGATGACCTTGGCAAGCCCTCTGCAAATGGAATCCTTGCTCTGTTATAATGATCTTTTTATAATTTTCCTAAAACTGAGGCAGTTGAAAACACTCAGAGAACATTTCTGCACGAACAGTTTTGCTGCAATTAACTTGTGTGACTCTGGTTTGGTATTCATTTTGTTTACATAAGAAGAGTCTGAAGTGAACTGAGGGCTCATCTTTTGTGCTACTTCACGACTTGAACACAAACAGACTCCTTCCCCTGACTCACAGGTTCACAGATTGCACTGGGTGGGAAGGGACCCTCAAAGGTCATCTTGCCCAACCCCCCCGCAGTCAGCAGGGACACCTCCAGCTACAACAGACTGCCCAGGGGCACAGCAAGTCTCACACTGAATGTCTCCAGGGGCAGGGGCTGAACCACATCCCTGGGCAACCTGTTCCAGTATTTCATCACCCTCATTGTGCACAACTCCCTCTGATGTCCAACCTAAATCTTCCCTGCTCCAGTCTCAAACCATTGCCCCAGACTGTAGCCCCACAGGCCCTTCTAAATAGTCCTTCCCCAGCCTTCCTGTAGCTCCCTTCAGGTAGTTCTGACTCCCTGGAGCCTTCTCCTCTCCAGGCTGAACAGCTCCAACTCTCCCAGCCTGTCCCCATAGCAGAGGTGCTCCAGCTCTCTGATCTTGGTGGCCTCTGGACCTGCTCCAGCAGGTCCATGTCTCTCTTGTGTTGGGGGCCCCATAGCTGGATGCAGATGAGGTCTCAGCAGAGCTGAGGGGCAGGATCCCCTCTCTCCATCTGTGGCCACACTGCTTTGGATGCAGCCCAGGCTGCCATTTGTCTTCCAGGCTGTAAGTGCCCATTGCTGGCTCCTGTCTAGCTTCTCATCCAGCAGCACCCCCAAGTCCTTTTCTGCAGGGCTCCTCTCAATTTCATCACACTCCAGCCCAGACTGATATTGAGGATTGCCTCAACCTAGGTGCAGGACCTTGCACTTTGCCTTATTGAACCTCATGAGGTTCTCCTCATTCCACCTCTCCAGCCTGCCCAGGCTCCTCTGGATGGCATCTTGTCCTTCAGTCTCATCAGCTGCACCACTCAGCTTGCTATCATCTGCAGACTTGCTGAGAGTGCCTCAATCTCACTGTTGGTGTTAGAGATGAAGATATTGAACAGCACCGGTCCCAGTACAGACCCTGAGGGACACCACTTGTCACCCGTCTCCATCTGGACATCGAGCCCCTGACCCTTCAGATGCTATCATCCAACCAATTCCTTATGCACTGATGTTCTGGTGAGGTTTGTGTGCAGCAGCTAGCTGGTAGCTCATGGGTAGTTGAGGCAGCAACCCCCAAAGCTCGAGCCAGGAAGTGCCTCCCCTGTGCTGAAGGTGCTGTGGGTGCTGAGCCGTAAACACAGCCGTTGGAGCAGGCAGCGCAGGGAGGGTTCCAGGGTACCTGCCCAACGGAGCCGTCGCTGCCTTCACACTACAAAAATACCTCTCCTCCCCCTGCCAAAAGCTCCTGCTTTGCTTTCACACTTTGCTCAGCAGCAGAGGATGCTTGCCAGGTGAAGTGTACCAACAGCATTCCTTCTCCAAACCCCAGAAGACTCCCTGAGAGGTGCTGCAACCACCTGTTAGCAGGGATGAGCTCCGCTGGCAGAGGCTTGGCTGCTGAGGCGGGAGCCCTGCTTACCTGATACAGCCAGGAAGTCATCGATGGAAGTGATGTCATCCACAGCATCTGTCAGCACACGGACTTGCTTCTCCCACTGCTCCTTGAAGAGATCCATGTTCTCTTGGGCCAGCTTGCTTTGGGGTTTAGCAGCCAGAGCCAGGGCAGCATTGATGACCTGCAAAACACCCCTGGCTTTTAAAACACGCCCTTCAAGAAACAGTGACATTCCCCACCTTTATCACAGGGTACCTGTGGTTGGAAGACACCTTCAAGATCATCCAGTCCAGCCTCTGACCCAGCACTGCGAGCTTGACACTAAACCATGTCCCTGTGCACCGGGTCCACACGGTGTTTAAACAGTTCCAGGGGTGGTGACTCCAACACTGCCCTGGGCAGACCATTCCAGGGTTTGAGAACCCTTTCACTGAAGAAATATTTCCTGCTATGCTGCCTAAACCTTCCCTGCCACAGCTTGAAACCATTTCCTTTACTTACATCACTTGCCACCAGGGAGAAGAGGCTGTCCCACTCCTTGCTCCAACCCCCTCTCAAAGAACTCAAGAGCAGACCAAGGGAGTTCAATAAGTTTTCAGGAGCCTGATGTTTAAAACCAAAAGTGTTTGTTGTGTTGCTCCCACGCCTGCTTCCACACTTATTAGGGTTAGCCATCACAAGCAAAACACTTGGCAAGTATTCACAGGAGTGAGCTTCACCCTGCTTTAGCAGCTCCTGCTAAGAAGTTGTTGCTTTCTGAGAGCAGGTTGTGCTGTTAAGGATTTCAGACAGGATGACATTTAGTACATTGGAGACTCCATCTCCTAAGCTACTTGACAGAACCTGAGAAAAAAGGTCAAAAAAGGATTACCCTTGCAGAGTTGAAAGCAGAAGAGCTATGCAAATATAAAATTAAAGATGGATTTTGCCCTAATCATCCTTACCTTACTACAGCTTCACTCTCTACCTTGGCAGAAATTGTTACAGTGCCTTAGGATCTCTGTTACAGCTGTTAGAGAGTCAGATTAGCCAGGTGACAGGACAAGAGGATTCTGTTTGATGCTCCTCCTGAACATCCCTCTACTAATTTCCTTCAGACCCTGTTTTCACAGAGTCACAGATTCACAGAATGGTTCAGATTGGAAGGGACCTTAAAGATCATCCAGTTACAACCCCTCTGTCATGGGCAGGGACACCTCCCACCAGCCCAGGTTGCTCAAGGTCTCAGCCAGCCTGGCCTTCAACACCTCCAGGGAGGGGACATCCATAATCCCCCTGGGCAACCTCTTCCAGTGTCTCTCACTGGAAAGAATTTCTTCCTCATCTCCAGCCTCAGTCTCCCCTCTTCCAGCTCAAAGCCATTGTCCCTCATCCTGTCACTCCCAGCCCTTGTCAGAAGTCCCTCCCCAGCTCTCCTGTAGCCCCTTTCAGGCACTGGGAGGCTGCTCTCAGCTCTCCCCAGACACTTCTCTTCCCCTCAGCTCTCCCGGCCTGTCCCCACAGGAGAGGTTCTCCAGCCCTCTGATCATCTTTGAGGCCTCTTCTGAACCCACTCCAGCAGCTCCATGTCCCTCTTATGCTGGGGGCACCAGAAGTGGACACTGTGCAGCATGGGAGCTCTCAGCAAAGCAGAGGGGCAGAATCCCCTCCCTGTGCTGCTGCAAGATACCACAGAGAGGAGCTCAGCCCCAGTAAGGAGGCCCAGCCAGCACCCATGGTTGATACTGGAGGGACCATCAACCTCTTCCTGTCCAAGCAGGGGATCACCAGGCCCCCCAGCCTTTGTTACCACCACCACCATCACCTGGTGTGCACCATGGGGACTCACCAGTGATGAGAGAAGGATCCCTCAGCCCAGATGGGCTCATCATGGGGCTTCTGCCTTTCCCAGGGGGTGGGGTGGAGGTGGGGTGTGGTTAAAAAGGGGAGTGGGTGGGGCAGGCCAAGTGGCCTCATCTGGCGTGGGAAGAGACTCCAAGAGAGCCCAGGTGCTCTGGGATTTGAAGGGAAAAAGGGGGGAAATGGAGCAGGTTAGGGGCTTTTAGGGTGTCAGGTAACAATGGGACTGGGGGGAATGGGAAAAAATGTAGAAATGTGTAGATTGAGATTGGATGTTAGGAAGAAGTTGTTCCCCATGAGGGTGGTGAGAGACTGGCACAGGTTGCCCAGGGAGGTGGCAGCCTCATCCCTGGAGGTTTTAAGGGCATCCTGGATGCAGCTCTCAGCACCCTGCTGTGGTGTGAGGTGTCCCTGCCCATGGCAGGTGGGGTGGAACTGGCTGATCCTTGAGGTCTCTTCCAACCCTCACAATTCTGTGATTCTAAACCATTTTGCAGTTTAGGCTGGGTGTTAGCAAGAAATTCTTCCCAGAAAGAGAGATTGCCCATTGGAATGGGCTGCCCAGGGAGGTGGTGGAGTCACCATCCCTGGAAGTGTTTAAAATATGACTGGATGAAGCACTGGGTGCCATGGTTTAGTTGATGAGGTGGTGTTGGGTGATAGATTGGACTTGATGATCTTGAAGGTTTTTTTCCAGCCTGGTTAATTCTGTGATTCTGCTCTCCCTGCTTTGGATGCAGCCCAGCACAGTGCTGCCTGCTGGGCTACCAGTGACCATTGCTGGCTCATGGGGAGTTTGTCACCAGCTGACACCCCCAAGGCCTTCTCCAGGAGCTGCTCTCAAGCCACTCCTCGCCCAGCCTGGATTTGTGCTTATTTTACTCCTGATCCTTTTTTTTCCCCCCCCCCAAAGCAGAACAAATGCTACACACACTGCTGGGTGACAAAGTTTGTGCTGTATCAACTGACTGGGCAGGAAGAAAGCAATGTGAGAGCCTGCTCCTGTTCTTGCTGCACTGTGCTTCAGCAGAGCGACCTGGAAACGCACCAGGCATGAGAAACCACCCACAGTCAGACCAGCACAACAATCCCAACCCTGTTTCCAAGCACCTGGGAGTTAGAGCTGATTAACTTAACAAGTTCCAGGGTACAATTTTTCTCCTGTTCTTTAGGACCACATGAATTCCACAAAGCTGCTGAAGCAAACACGCCAGCACCAGATGGCCCTGGTCCCCCCAAATCCACTTCCCTCTACCTGCTTTGTTTTCCAGTGTCACAAAGCATTTTAAAGCCTATCTAAGTGGCTAAGGAGGGAAATGGTGCTGATGGCAAACACATCAGGATGGCACTGACTGAATCAGGCAGAAAGAGGCCGATTCACCCTAGGGATGCTAGAAGTTAGCACTGACTGAGGAAAATCCCCAGCAAAGCTCTGCTGCTCTTTCTCTCCACCCTCCCATCCTGGCTCTGGAGGTGGAGGCTGTGAGTCTGGGTCACGAATCACAAGCAGCTCCATGGGTTTGCCAGCACAGACAAATGTGAGCAACAATTTGGCATGAACAGCAACCTCCTCAAGAGACCTGCATGGATGGGACACTGCTTTGAACCCTGGCAGCAGCAACAGAGTCCTTGTCCTTCATGAAGAAGGTGAGGCCCTCTGCTGCTTCTCCTTTCTCAAACCAGCCACTGAAGACACATTTGGTGTGTAGGCAGCTGCAGTAATCAGGATGGCCCTTCAAAGAAGGATCCATGCTCTGCTACCCTCACTCACACTGCCTGCTAAGATCATGGATTTCAAGGCCTGCAAGTCCCCCCCCAAAAGCCTTGCAGCACCCACCAAAGTGATGTTTAAAACCAGAAAGAGAGGTTTTATGAAGGGAAATCTGTCCTCTGCCCAAGAGCCCTGCTTCTTAAATCTGCCATTTCATCTGCTGCACTCTGCTGAGACCCCACCCGCAGTGCTGGGGCCAGCTCTGGATTCCTCTGGACAAGAAGGACACAGACCCATTAGAGAGGGTTCAGAGGAGGCCACAAAGATGAACAGAGGGCTGGAAGCCCTCTGCTGTGAGGCCAGGCTGGGAGAGTTGGGGCTGTTCAGCCTGGAGAAGAAAAGACTCTGGTGAGGCCTTCTGGCGGCCCTTCAGTGCTTAAAAGGCTGATCAGGAAGCTAGGGACAGACTTTCGAGCAGGGCTTGGTGTGACAGGACAAGGGGGGATGGTTTGAACATAAATAGGGAGATTCAGACTGGAGAGAAGGAAGAAATGTTTACACTGATGGTGGTGAGACCCTGCCCCAGGTTTCCCAGAGAGGTGGGAGATGCCCCATCCCTGGATCCCTTCCAGGTCATGTTGTCTGGGGCTCTGAGCAGCCTGCTCTGGCTGGGGATATATTTGCTGACTGCAGGGGGGTTGAACCAGATGACCTTTAAAAGTTCCTTCTAACCCAAAGCATTTGATGAGTCTATCAAGTGCCTTGGAAATAAGGGTAAACCAGACAATGCCCCAGAAATCTGCTTCAGCTTTCATCCTGCTAGTAACTGCAAGCACTGAGGAGAGAGGATGGTGATACCAGGGGTCAGGACATTTTCTCCTGCTCTCTTCTAGCTGCCTTGGCTAATATCAGATATGAGAGCATCCTTTAAGCACTGAGACAGGTCAGCATTAAAGCTGAAGGAACATATGGCTCATGTACCTGCCTGATGTATGTCTGGACAGCAGCATCTGTCTGGACAATTAATCCTTGTCAACAGCACATGTTCAGCCCCAGATGCCTGCATTAAGCAACTCCTCACATGTAATGGAAGAGCTGTCATAGATAGAGGGCTCTGCATGTGCTCAAGAAACTCATAGAAGGCATCAGCACCAAATCTAAATGCAGGAGGCACAGGCTGCACCATCATCCTCCCAACAGGCAGCCTTCCAGCTGGACAAAAAAGCAGTTTCTTAATACATTACAGCAGCAGAAATGCATGGCTGAGGACAAGGTGTCTGAGGAGAAAGGCCAAGCAAGACCAGTCTGTGAGATCTGCCTTACAGACAGCTGTGTCCTGCCCTTGGAAAGCAGCCAGCAGTGCTGGAGATGTGGACAACCCAGTGAGGAAATGGAAGGCTATCAACTGTCACTGTGGAGATAAAGACAAAACCCCAGCTGAGGAAACCCATCCAGGCAGGTGTGTGCTGGGGAGCAGGCACAGCTCACCAGCCTTGTTTTCAGTAGCACATGTACAAAGTGGTCACCACATTCCACTTTGGCACCCTTCACTCTGCCCAGCCTAGCATTTATGTGGCATGTCCCACACCTCTGCTTGAGGGCATGTCCCAGGGGTTTACTGAGAACCCCCTGCTAATTATCCATTGAGTAAATGTGCTCCTACACAATGCCTGCTATCTGGCACCGAGTGATTGGTTTGTTTTCCAGCAGAGCCTGAGATGGACATGGCAAAAGGGAAGCTGGATCTCAAATTGTCTGTGTGGATGTGGGGCAGGCTGTGGATGTAGTCTACCTGGACTTCAGCAAGGCCTTTGACACTGTTCCCCATAGCAAACTCCTGGCCAAGCTGCCAGCCCACGGCTTGGACAGGTGCACTCTGGGCTGGATTAAGAACTGGCTGGAGAGCCGTGCCCAGAGAGTGGTGGTGAATGGTGCCACTGCCAGCTGGCAGCCAGGCACTAGTGGTGTGCCCCAGGGGTCAGTGTTGGGCCCAATCCTGTTCAACATCTTTATTGATGATCTGGACGAGGGCATTGAGTCCATCATCAGTATGCTGATGACACCAAGCTGGGGGCAGGAGTTGATTTGGGTAAGAGAGCTCTGCAGAGGGACCCTGACAGGTTGGACAGATGGGCACAGTCCAAGGGCATGAGATTTAAGAAGTCTAAGTGCTGGGTTCTACACATTGGCCACAAGAACCCCATGCAGTGCTACAGGCTGGGGTCAGAGTGGCTGGAGAGCAGCCAGGCAGAAAGGGACCTGGGAGTACTGGTTGATGGGAGGCTGCACATGAGCCTGCAGTGTGCCCAGGTGGCCAAGAGGGACAATGACATCCTAGACAGTATCAGGAACAGTGTGGCCAGCAGGAGCAGGGAGGTCATTCTGCCCTGTGCTCAGCACTGGTTAGGCCACACCTTGAGTCCTGTGTCCAGTTCTGGGCCCCTCACTTCAAGAAAGATGTTGAGTTGCTGGAAGGTGTCCAGAGAAGGGCAACAAAGCTGGGGAGGGGTTTGGAGCACAGCCCTGTGAGGAGAGGCTGAGGGAGCTGAGGGTGTTTAGCCTGAAGAGAAGGCTCAGGGGAGACCTTATTGCTGTCTGCAGCTACCTGAAAGGAGGTTGTAGCCAGGTGGGGGTTGGTCTCTCCTCCCAGGCAACAGAGCAAGAGGACACAGTCTCAAGCTCACCATGGGAGGTCTGAGCTGAGGTTAGGAAGAAACTCTTCACAGAAAGAGAGGTTGGCCATTGGCATGTGCTGCCCAGGGAGGTGTTAAGAGTCACCATCCCTGGAAGTGTTTAACACCAGACTGGATGAGGCACTCAGTGCCATGGTTTAGTTGCTTGGACGGTGTTGGGTGATAGGTTGGACTCAATGATCTCTGAGGTCTTTTCCAGCCTGGTTAATTCTGTGATTCTGGAGCAGGACTCTGATTCCTCCATATGATTAGCTCGGGGGGGGGGGGGGGGGGGGGGGGGGGGGCAGGGGGAGGGGAAGGGACTGATTAAAGCACACTAACTCTTCTCCAAAGACTCAAAGCACTGGGGAATTCATTTCAAACACGAGTAACCCTTACTGGAAGGAGATCTCTATGTATCTGTAGCTCAAAATAGAGGAAGAAGATCTCCAGCCTACCTGAAACGTAAAGCATTTGGCAATTTCAGGGCAACGCTCTGCATTCCAGAGCTTTTCCAACTGCTGCTGGAGCAGTGTGATCACAGTGACTCACTGAAGTGGTACAAAGGAGAGAAGGAAGCAGGGACATTCTGAGCCCATGCAGGAGGAAATGAAGCCTGGCAAGCAAACAGACTATTTTTATCGGTGCTTTGTTTCGTGCAGCAGTTGCGGCGCTCGACTCGGAGCCCAACGCTCCCCAACCTGCTGCCAGCAGGTTACTTGGAGCTGCCCTCCTCCACCTCCCAGCCTCCTGCAAGGGTCCAGATTCAAAATGCTTACAACTGATGTCACAAGTTGTCCCTCAAAACACAGGTTCACAGATTTACAGAATGGGTTGGGTTGGAGGAGACCTGAAAGATCATGCAGTTCCACCCCACTGCCGTGGGCAGGGACAGCTCCCCCAGCCCAGGCTGCTCAAGGCCTCATCTAACCTGGCCTTAAACACCTCCAGGGAGGGGGCATCCACAGCCTTCCTGGGCAACCTGTTCCAGTGTCTCACCACCCTCACTGGAAAGAATTTCTTCCTAATCTCAAGTCTCAAGCTCCCCTCCTCTAGCTCCAATCCATTTCCTCTCATCCTATCACTCCATGCCTTTGCAAAATGTCCCTCCCCAGCTCTCCCGCAGTCCCCTTCTGGACTGGAAGGCTGCTCTAAGTTCTCTCCAAGATCCTTCTCTTCTCCAGAATGATCAGCCCCAACTCTCCTGGCCTGTCCCCACAGGGGAAGTTCTCCAGCCCTCTGATCATCTTTGTGGCCTCCTCTGGACCTGCTTCTGCAGCTCCATGTCCCTCTCATGCTGGGGACCCCAAAACTGGATGCAGTGCTCCAGGTGGGGTCTGAGCAGAGCAGAGCAGAGGGGCAGAATCACCTCCCTCATCCTGCTCATCACACTGCTTTGGATGCAGCCCAGGATAAATCCTCTTCTTGTGTCTTTCATGAAGATCCATTTCTTGTTTTCTTCCCTCACTTCTGATTTTACAGCTACACCTTTGCAGGGTAGGACTCTCTAAGGTTATCCTACCTGAGTTAGAAGACTGTAGCTACTTTGCCCTCAAGCTCTCTTACAAAGCAGAGGTATTCCAGGACAGAAACCACCTTAACCTTAGGTATTCTTCTTGTGGGTAAATTAAAGTCACTGAGGCACCCCAAAAATCATTTTCTTTTGGAATCATAGAATTGTTTTAGTTGGAAAGGACCTTTAAGCATTTAATCATCCAGCCCAACCATTCCTTAACTCTACCAAGGCTGGGGCTAAACCATGGCCCTCAGCACCACACCTCTGCCTCTTTGAAACACCTCTAGGGATGGGGCTTCAGCCACCTTCTTGGGGAGCCTGTTCCAGTCTTTGAGAACCCTTCCAGTGAAGAAGTTTCTTCAAATATAGGCTTCATTTAGGATGGCTTCCAGCCTCACCTTTATAGCAACCAGCTGAAAGACTGACAGAGGCTAGAAGAAAGCTTTTATATGTCATGGTGTTCCCACAATGAAGTTTTGAACACTTGGCTGGCATGGCCATAGGAAAAACCATCACTTGGGAGAAGAGATCTATCACCTATTTATTTTGCACAGCAATTCCTAGGTGCTGGAGCTTAGTACACTCTCAGTGCAGACCATGCCTGCCAGCCACACAACTCCCCATTTCAATGGCTGTGAGCACTGCTTAATTCTTGCCTCACTCTTTTTGACAGAGGCTTTTAGCTCTTTACAGGAGAATGTTCTTCCTGCAGGTGCTTGAACTCTGCCATGTTCCCTGCAGGATTGGTTTTAGGCTGCTACTGTGCCACAAGAGAGAGAGGAGGTTTTCAGTTTCCAAAGCTCTAAACCAAACACCCAGTCCTCTCCCCTCTCCTCACTACACTATTTCTTTACAACCAAAATATCTGCACTTCCTAAATAACTCTCTTGTTTGTTTTTAAATAGAGATCCTGATTTACCAGTTTGCTGGTGGCATTTGGGTAATGAGTTGGAAAGTAGCACCATGGCCTTAAATTCCAGGATGCTTTGCATTTGGAGAATGAAAGCTAAACCAAACACCCAGCCACCAACTAGCAGCTCAGGGGTAGAGGAAAAAGGGGCATGCACAAACCAAGCCTCAGCTAAGACACACAATCAGTTTTGGTCTGGAGGATTTCAAAGGGAGCTCATCAAGCACACCACAGGATCAGGTCTGGTTTGGGAAGAAGATCTTAGATATTAGGAAGAAATTCTTTAGAGTGAGGGTGGGGAGACACAGGGAAGTTGTGGATGCCCCCTCCCTGGAGGTGTTCAAGGCCAGGCTGGATGAGGCCTTGAGCAACCTGGGCTGGTGGGAGGTGTCCCTGCCCATGGCAGGGGGTTGGAACTGGATGATCTTTAAGGTCCTGTCCAACCCACCCCATCCTATGAATCTGAGCATGTGCAGGCAGAGCAGAAGCAGTGATCTCAGCTTGGCCTTTTGGAGCAACCTCAGCACAAGGCTGGGTGGAAGAAGCCTCTTATTCCACCTGCCCAAAGCACTAACTGCACCAGGCAGTGCCCCTCAGTGACTCTGATTGCTGCCTCGCAGACACTCCTGTGACATGGAGGCTTGGTTGTAAGGTAGTAAGAAGCAAACCCACAACTCCCACATCAGAGCTTTCCAAATGCTCAGCAACTGAAGTCATGACTGTATCACCAAAGCTGCCACAGCAGCTGAGCCCAGCCAGGACTCAGCCCTTGCCCAGGTGGCTTTCAGAGCCCCTGGTTTTCTGTCCTAGAGCAAGCCCAGCCTGCTTACCAGCACTTTGTAGGGAGCTGCTCATCATTTAATTTTACATCTGCCAGATGCCAGTTACCTCCAGCTCATGTTCACCCTGCTCATGTCTCCTTCCCTGCTCCTAACTGCATTTCGCTCTGCGTGGGGAAAAAAGGTTCCCAAGCAGGACATCTCAGTCGCTTCCAGTTACATCCAAGCCCGGACGTGCACCCACATGTCTGCGTGTGCTCAGCCTCTGCCTACTCCCAGACAGCAAAAAGCACTCTGCAGGCTCTGCTGAGCTGAAATGCCTGCAAGCAAAACAGCCCAGGGATTGTTTTGCACTGTCACGAGCTATAACGGCAGTGACCAGCAAGTGTACAGAGGCACCACAAGAAGGAGGAGAAGTTTGCTTTGATAGCCGATACTTTGTTCCAGCGTATGAAAGGGAGTTTGAGCACTTCCTTTTCCTGCCAGATAGGCACCGAGTGACTGGGGGCACCTCTGCAGCGCTCCTGGATGATTTACTCTTGTTGTTAAAGTGCCACAACGACCCACAGATACGGTTACTGGCACAACGTGACCTTCCCCAGGTTAGCACCTACTGCTGGCAAGTTATGTGCTCTTTGCATATTATTCTGTCAAGTTCCCCACAGACAGAAAAGGCATTTCCACGTGTGGCTGAGGACTGGTATTGTAGTGCCAGCCAATGCAGAAGCTAGAAGGATCCTTGAATGGTTTAGGTTGAAAGGGACTTTTGACAATCATCCAGTTACAACACCCCTGCCATGGGCAGGGACACCTCCCACCAGCCCAGGGTGCTCAAGGCCTCAGCCAGCCTGGCCTTGAACACCATCAGGGAGGAGGCAGCCACAGCCTCCCTGGGCAACCTCTTCCAGTGTCTCCCCACCCTCACTGGAAAGAATTTCTTCCTCATCTCCAGCCTCAGTCTCCCCTCTTCCAGCTCAAAGCCATTGTCCCTCATCCTGTCACTCCCAGCCCTTGTCAGAAGCCCCTCCCCAGCTCTCCTGTAGCCCCTTTCAGGCACTGGGAGGCTGCTCTCCCCAGACACTTCTCTTTCCCTCAGCAATCCCAGCCTGTCCCCACAGGAGAGGTTCTCCAGCCCTCTGATCATCTTTGAGGCCTCTTCTGAACCCACTCCAGCAGCTCCATGTCCCTCTTATGCTGGGGGCACCAGAAGTGGGCACTGTGCAGCATGGGAGCTCTCAGCAAAGCAGAGGGGCAGAATCCCCTCCCTGTGCTGCTGCAAGATACCACAGAGAGGAGCTCAGCCCCAGTAAGGAGGCCCAGCCAGCACCCATGGTTGATACTGGAGGGACCATCAACGCTCTTCCTGTCACTCCCAGCCCTTGCAGAAGTCCTTCCCCAGCTCTCCTGTAGCCCCCCTTCAAGTACTGCAAGGCTGCTCTAAGGTCTTCCTGGTGCCTTCTCTTCTCCAGTCTGAAAAGCCCCAACTCTCCCAGCCTGCTCCCACAGGGGAGGTTCTCCAGCCCTCTGATCACCTTTGTGGCTCCTTAGCATATGCTTCTACAGCTCCATGTCCCTCTTATGCTGCAGCCACCAGAACTGGAGGCAGTGCTCCAGGTGGGGGCTCATGAGAGTAGGAACTTCAGCACCGTTTCTTTTGGTGTCCATTTGTGTTCATTTTGTATTTCACTGACTTCAGGTGCTGGAGGCTTTGGGGGTTGGAGGGATTGTGTGCCTTTTCTGGAAGCTGTTCTGCTGCTGCACAGTACAGATCACACTGTGCCCGCAACAAAAACACAGGGTCCCTAAACACTATCTCCTTCTACAGAATTTCATCCCTTCCTCCTGTCTTTGCTTCTTTTTATGCATCAGTAACTGCTCAAGCTCCTGATAGTGTTTTTTGATGGCAACTCCTGTCCTGTGCTGACTCTTCTTCACAGCAAGCCTGCACGACACCAAACTGCTACCCAAGTGTTAAGTTTTTAATAGAAGTATTCCTACTCCATGCCAATAAAATGCTTCAAACACCTGTAATTAAAGTCTGGAGAGAGATCTGCTCATTAGTACATTCAAAATATCTGACAGGCTTTCCAAGAGAAGGGGGGGGAAAAAAAAAAGGGGGACAATTGTTCAGTGTTGTTAAGTCTTTAACTGCAATGAAAATGAAGTTACCTCCTTCCCCAACAGCCCCCAGGGAACTGGCAGTAATTGGGGACTCAGGGAGGAGAGAAAGTCTGCCAGTCACACTTGGGGCTGGCTGATCTGAGGGGGTGGACTGGAGGGGAGGGCTGCTGTTTTAGCTCTAAGATGCTGCAAGTTTGAAACAAAAGTTGTTGGGGTTTTTTTTCTCCCCCCATGCTATTTGGAAGCTGTGCATGGAATCCCTTCTGCTCTGGTGGTATTTTGTCTATCTGTGTCAGTAGGTGTGCTCAGCATATGTAACCATCTGCCTCATCAGAAATCTATAAGCAGCAAATTACTTCGCATGCATTTCAAAATTGGAATGTAAGGATGTGGAACAGCAATTATTAAAACAAGATGTTAATAAGAGAAAGGCCAATTTATTTCCATTTAAAAAAAAAATATAAAATATATGAAATGTAATTTAATCCCAGAATTGTCTGGAGTCTGTTAAATGGGCAGCGCTCAGCCGAGCGTGCCGGGGAGCCAGGCCGAGCCTGCTCTCAGGGCTAGGCCAGGTACAGAGGCAGCTGGGAATGCTGCCTGGTGCCCTCCCACCCACAGAATTGTCAGGGGTGGAAGGGACCCCAAGGCTCAGCCAGTTCCAACCCCCCTGCCATGGGCAGGGACACCTCACACTACAGCAGGTTGCTCACAGCCACATCCAGCCTGGCAGCAAACACCTCCAGGGATGAGGCTGTCACCACCTCCCTGGGCAACCTGTGCCAGTGTCCCACCACCCTCATGGGGAAGAACCTCTTCCTAATGTCTAATCTAAATCTACTCTCCTCCAGTTTGTATCCATTCCTCCTGGTCCTATCACTCCCTGACACCCTAAAAAGTCCCTCCCCAGCTTTCTTAGAGCCCCCTTCAGATATTAGAATAGAACAGAACAAACCAGGTTGGAAGAGACCTTCAAGATCATTGCGTCCAACCTATCAACTAATCCAACCCACCTAATCAACTAAACCATGCAGCCAAGCACCCTATCAAGTCTCCTCCTGAACACCTCCAGTGATGGTGACTCCACCACCCACAAGAAGGTCTCCTTGGAGCCTTCTCTTTTCCAGACTCAACAACCCCAACTGTCTCAGTCTGTCTCCATAGCAGAGCAGCTCCAGCCCTCTGCCCATCCTCGTGGCCCTGGTCTGGACACATTGCAGCACCTCCAGATCTTTCCTGTACTAGAGGCTCCAGATTTGGACACAGTGCTCCAGGTGGGGCCTCAACAGAGTGGTGCAGAGGGGGAGCTGGCTGTTTGGCCAGCAGATGGGAAAAACCCAGCACTGGCTCAGAACCTTCCAGATGGAAGAACAGGTCTTGCATGTCCACATCAGGTAAGTACAGGATCTACCCTGTTCCTGCAACCCACCTCCCAGAAGATGGTAAGCCTCAAGGGCAACAGCCTCCAGCTCTTGCCAGCAGAAGCAAACCCCCAACCCGATAGAAATTCTAATCCACAATTACCTTCTAAAACTCTCAGCTTGGGTTAGAAGTTGAGAGATGAACCTCAGAGAGGCTTTAAAGCACCAGCAAGTCAACATATAGCTGGTAAGAGCAGCTCCAAGTGACAGCAGACTGTCACATCAAAAGGCTGGAGCAACACTCTTCCCTTTCAAGAGCTGCACTGGGGCATTTTCACTGTTGCTTTCTAAACACCTACAGCTTGTATGATCAGAAACACTCCAAAGCTTCAGCTCTCTTCTCAGACATCTTTAATGCAAAATGCTGTTACAAAACAGCTTTTGCAGGCTTCCAAAGCAAGTGCTTCTTGGAAACAGCACTCAGAAGCCAGAGTTATGAGTGAGGATCCAGGTTTTCGAGTTGAGATAAACAAAATCTTTGCGCTAATTTACCATTGGCAAGCTCTGTGTTTAGCAAGAAGGCAAAGGAAACCTCCCCCAGTGCTCTGCTAGGCAAATGGAAGCACAGGCAATGGTTCCAAGCAATTCACAGCAGTACTTTTTCCATTTCCATCATGAAAGATGCCTTCAGCAATTTTTTTTCCCCCTTTATAAACATTTAACTGGAGGACTTTTCTTCCTTCATCTTAACCCACCACAGGCTGGCCTGTTTCCCTCACCACCCAGGCAAGGCATGAAGCTGCAGGTGGCTCCTGCTTAGATACCTGACAAAGTTGTTTCACTTGGATATGCAGTGCTCTCAAAAAACAAATGGAAGGCAGGCAGGCTTGTCAGTCATGGCTCCATCATGAAAAACACCAGTGACCTCCTAATGCTGCCTTCTTCCCTCCCTGTAACCCCAGACTAACACAAGTCACCCAGCAGGCTACTGTGGAGCAGGCACAGCTCCTTCTGCACCATCAAAAGGGAGCTCTAAATAAAACACTGAGTCTTCAACCTCACATTAGTTTCTGTGTTCATTGGCTGGGGGCTCACAAACAGGAAGGATGATCTTACTCTTCTGATTTCCAGGAACACTAAAGAAATTTAACTGCTTGCTTGCCCATCACCACAGTATCACAGAATCACTAAGGCTGGAAGAGACCTCAAAGATCATGGAGTCCAACCTGTCACCACAGACCTCATGGCTAGACCACGGCACCAAGTGCCACGTCCGGTCCCCTCTTGAACACCTCCAGGGAGGTGGACATGGAACTGTCCATAAGGACATGGAACTGTTGGAGAGGGTCCAGAGGAAAGCCACAAAGATGATCCAAGGGCTGAAGCACCTCTGCTATGAGGATATGCTGATAGAGCTGGGGTTGTTCAGCCTGGAGAAGAGAGGACCTTAGAGCTGCCTTCCAATATCTGAAAGGGTCCTACAGAAAGGCTGGGGAAGGACTTCTCACAAGGGTGTCCAGAGACAGGACAAGGGGGAATGGTTTAAAGCTGAAGGAGAGCAGGGTTAAACTGGAGCTTAAAGAGAATATTTTCAGTATGAAGGTGGTAGGTGCTGAGACACTGGAACAGGTTGCTCAGAGTCCTTGTGGATGCCCCCTCCATGGAGGTGTTAAGGCCAGGTTGGATGAGGCCTTGGGCAGCCAAGTTTAGCTGAGAGCTGTCCCTGCCCATGGCAGAGAGGTTGGAGTAGTTGAGGTCTGAGGTCCCTTCCACCCTAAGCTGTTCTAGGATTCTGGAGAGACTTTTCAGATGAATAATCTGCTGCATCTTCTTCTTCCTCAAAGAATTACATTTCGAACCTGAGGATGCCTGAAGATGTGGGTGACACTGGCAGTGACTGTTTTGTCTGTGTAACAGAACTCCCCAGCTTTCCCTAACCACTTTGAAGTGTGGCACGTTCCTTACTTCTGCTGCAGGCTCAGAGAGCCTTGCTCTGGCACAGGATTGAGTAAGTGCTCTATTGGAGAGTCAGCTTTTATAATTAACTCTAAGGATTGATTTCTGCAGAAATCATTCTTTACCCCTGGAATTCCCTGCTCCCAGACTGGCCTCCACTCAGCCACGCTCTTTAAGAGGTTACCTGGGACTCAAGTGCATTAAATCTCAGTTTCATCTTTGCAGCCACAGCAATACCTTGAATTAAGTTTCATGCATCACATTTCTGGGTGGTATCGATAGAGTCACTTGAGTTTCAGAGACTATTTTAATTACTGATTGACTTGACTGTGAGATCAGCATTTTCCTGGAGAAATCCCCTCCAAGCAAAACAACACAAAACAAAAGGCAGCAGATAATGTTGGATTAAATCTGTACTTAGAATCATAGAATCAATAAGGTTGGAAAAGGCCTCAAAGACCATCAAGTCCAACCTGTCACCACAGACCTCATGACTACTAAACCATGGCACCAAGTGCCACGTCCAATCCCTTCTTGAACACCTCCAGGGATGGTGACTCCACCACCTCCCTGGGCAGCACATTCCAATGGCTAACAACTCTCTGTGAAGAACTTTCTCCTCACCTTGAGCCTAAACTTCCCCTGGCACAGCTTGAGACTGTGTCCTCTCGTTCTGCTGCTGGTTGCCTGGGAGAAGAGACCAACCCCTTCCTGGCAGGTAGCTCCCTTCAGGTAGCTGTAGAGAGCAATGAGGTCTCCCCTGAGCCTCCTCTTCTCCAGGCTAAGCAACCCCAGCTCCCTCAGCCTCTCCTCCCAGGGCGGTGCTGGAGGCCTCTCCCCAGCCTTCTTGACACGTCCTGCTTCATTCACACATTTGTTCAGCACAGCCACCCTGATACTATGTTGCAGCCCAGAAAGCCAATCAGATCCTGGGCTGCATCACAAGTGGGGCCAGCAGGTCAAGGGAGGTGATTCTCCCACTCTGCTCAGCTCTGGTGGAGTACTGCCTCCAGTTCTGGAGCCCCTGTTACAAGAGGGATATGGACTTGCTGGAGCGTGTCCAGAGAAGGGCCATGAGGATGATCAGAGGGCTGGAGCACCTCTCCTGTGAGGACAGACTGAAGGAGTTGGGACTGAAGGAGTTAGGTGACCTAATTGTGGCCTTCCAGTATCTGAAGGGGGCTACAAGAAGGCTGGGGAGGGACTTCCCAGGATATCAGGTAGGGATAGGACTAGGGGGAATGGAATGAAGCTGGAGGTGGGGAGATTCAGGCTGGAGGTGAGGAGGAAGTTCTTCCCCATGAGAGTGGTGAAGCCCTGGAATGGGTTGTCCAGGGAGGTGGTTGAGGCCCCATTCCTGGAGGTGCTTAAGGCCAGGCTGGATGAGGCTCTGGCCAGCCTGATCTAGTGTGGGGTGTCCCTGCCTATGGCAGGGGTGTTGGAACTAGATGATCCTTGTGGTCCCTTCCCCTCCCTGACTGATACTATGATAAAAAGATTTGGGAGGCAGCTGGGAATCTCATCAGGAACAAACAGCAAAATAAACAGAGAAGTGCCTAACATTTCTGGCTGTTCTTTATACCTAGAGGTTCCATAGAACAATCCAAGTTTGGGGGAGCGTGCAGTGAGGCTGTTGAGGAGGATGGAAGTGTGCTGTGTCACTTAGACTGGCACAAGCCAGCCTTCTGCATTGTTAGGAGAAAACACAGATGCCATTTGTAAAACAGTTTAGACAAGTGCCCCTCATTATCTCTCAGGATCTGCAACATGTTTAAATACTCTGGGAGCATTAAGGAATCAAGCAGAGAACATGTAATGGAACTTAAAAGCACTCCTTCAAGTGCTACAAACATCTATAGTGTCATTTACTAATCTCTCGGTGACAACCCTGAAATTAAGGCGAGACTGTGGAGTGGAGCATCTAAACTGCAGGCTTGGAGGTTCGGATGTGACCTTTGGACAGCCCAAATCCTGTAGTTATAGCCCTGGCCCATTTATAGATAATCAAAGCTTCCAAGGTCTGTTAAATATATTCTCCATAATCCCTGAAGCCAAAGGTTAACAACGGCACTTCAGCAGCCGTGCCCAGGCTTTGGGGACTGGAGTCTGCTCATTATTTCATGTTGACTGGCACAGTGTTTATTTTCTAGAGGAGATTTATTTAAATAGGTAGTTGTTGGAAAAGCAAAGATAGAAGAGTTTGAAATACACACAATTTCTGCATTTGAGGAGGGGAAAACACCCCCACAGACTTGGACAACTACCAGAAACATTGAGATTCAAAGAAAAGCTCTCCTTAAGATGATGACTTTCCAAAGCAGCAGTGTTTGTTTGGAACAACACACATTAGACACTTGTATTTTGGTGAGAACTCAAAGTACTCCACCAGGCCCAGTTGGTTCCTGGAGGAAACAGCAAGACCTTATACCAGGTAAGATGTATTTTTAAAAGCTTTTCCTTCCACATGCTTTGTTCCCACTCTAAAAACTGACCTTTAGTATTCATGAGCAATAGACACCACTTGCCCCAGATGCAGGAGGCACAGAACTGCACAGCCAGCACAGCTGAGGCACCAGCCCCAGGGGCTGACACTAGGAGTGTGAACCATGTGTGCTGGCAGCCTGGAAGGTAGCCATGTGTTGGGCTGCATCAAAAGCAGTGTGAGCACCAAGACAGGGAGGGGACTCTGCCTCCCTGCTCTGTTCTCTGAGACCTCACCTGCAGCACTGCCTCCAGTTCTGGTGTCTCCAGCATAAGACAGACATGGAACTGCTGGAGCAGGTCTGGAGGAGGCCATGAAGATGATCAGAGGGCTGGAGAAGCTCTGCTATGGGGACAGGCTGAGACAGTTGGGGTTGTTCAGCCTGGAGAAGAGAAGGCTCCAGGGAGACCTTAGAGCAGCCTTCTAGTATCTGAAGGGGCTACAGGAGAGCTGGGGAGGGACTTTTGACAGGGGATTGTAGGGGATGATGAGGGACAATGGCTTGGAGCTGAAAGAGGAGAGATTGAGACTGGAGATGAGAAAGAAATTCTTTCCAGTGAGGGTGGGGAGACACTGGAACAGGCTGCCCAGGGAGGTTGTGGATTCCCCCTCCCTGGAGGTGTTAAGGCCAGGCTGGATGAGGCCTTGAGCAACCTGGGCTGGTGGGAGGTGTCCCTGCCCATGACAGGGGGGTTGGAAATGGATGATCTTCAAAGTCCCTTCCAACCTAAACCATTCTATGAAGCACAGGACAGAAGACCTCCTAGACAGTACTTAATGGTTTGTATTCAGAATCATTAAGGTTGGAATCCTCACCTATTTTATAGCCCTTAAGAGTAATAAAAAGGTAAATCAGCTCTGCTCTTCACACTTCCTGCACCTATTGCCTTCAAATTCCCATCCTGCTGAGGCAGGTATAGATGAACTTAATTCTCTTCCTTTCAACTGGTTTTAAAAGAGACCAATAAATATGGGGAAACCTGGACACATTCCAAATAATCCTGAGCTAATAAACTTTACTTTCATAAAATGTCCCTGGACTGATTTTTGCAGCATGCATTTTCTATTAGCTCCTCGTTAACAACAACAGCTTGTTTGTCTGGTTTAGATCTGAATTTCCTGCTGCATTCAAGGATGTGAATTGCAAGAGCTGACTGTAGTCTTCAGGGGTTCATCCAAGTGTCTGGTGGTTGGCATTTGAAACATCAGGGCTGTCAAAATGGAAGAGGATTGTCCAGTGCTTAGAGAAAGTTCATTTGCTTGTTTCCTTTAAAAGGTTATTAATTTAATGGTGGTTTCAGCCAGGTTCAAACTCTTCACATGTTGCCAGCTTCCCTTGCTTTTGCTCTCTGAAGAAAATTTTATTAGGGATGTATTTATATTCTACTCAGGCAAAACATAACTTATCTATAATTCATCTTAGAGCATGCACAGGAGCAGTGGTAACATCTTCAGAAGACATCTCCCTGCAGCACGACCGTGCACAGTAAACCACCAAAGCCTCCCCAGTTCACTGACTTGCTGGTTATTGGAATGCTCTGGCCACATGAAATTAGAGCTATTCTGTGAAAAAGGACTTTTTCCTCTCACTAATTCCTTTGTCATGTACATTAAAGGGGCTAGGTCTTGATGCTCAAACTTCATTTAGAATCATAGAATTGTCAGTGTTGGAAGGGACCTCAAGGATCAGCAAGTTCCAACTCCACTGCCATGGGCAGGGACACCTCACACTACAGCAGGTTGCTCACAGCCTGACCTCGAGCAATGAGGCTTCCACCACCTCCCTGGGCAACCTGTTCCAGTGTCTCACCACCCTCATGGTGGAGAACTTCTTCCTAACATCCAATCTGAATCTACCCACTTCTAGTTTTGTTCCATTCCCCCCAGTCCTATCACTCCCTGACACCCTAAAAAGTCCCTCCCCAGCTTTCTTGTAGCTCCCTGCAGATACTGGAAGGCCACAAGAAGGTCTCCTCGGAGCCTTCCCTTCTCCTGACGGAACAACCCCAACTGTCTCAGTCTGCCTCCATAGGAGAGGTGCTGCAGCCCCCTGATCATCCTCGTGGCCCTTCTCTGGACACCTTCCAGCATTCTTTGCATGTACTAAGGAAAAAGTGGAGCTCTGCAGCTAGTCTACAGACAGCACTAAGAGGCCAAACCGTGCATTAAGAGGAGAAGCTGCCCAGTCTGTTAAGGTATGTGTTATGCTCTTACTCTCTTCCTTACCTGTGGACACAGGGCTTCAAGCTGGCTGGCCGACATGCGAACCAATTTCACGCCTTCTTCGTTGTTCGAGATGGAACAGGCCAAGTTGGCCACCTGTGTGGGAGAAAACAGAACACAGGTGTCAGAACTGGGGTTTACTTTGCAGGAAACATTTTATCTGCCCCCAGCCATCACCAGTAACCCATCGTGGGGTCTCAAGCAACTTGGTCTAGTAGGAGGAGTCCCTGCCCATGGCCAATGGGATTCTGGGGTGCATTAGGAAGAGTGTGTCCAGCAGATCGAGGGAGGTTCTCCTCCCCCTCTACTCTGCCCTGGTGAGGCCTCTCCTGGAGTACTGCATCCAGTTCTGCGCTCCCTAGTTCAAGAGGGACAGGAATCTACTTGAGACAGTCCAAGGGAAGGCTACAAGGATGCTGAAGGGCCTGGAGCACTGCCTGCTGAGGAAAGGCTGAGAGACCTGGGGTTGGTTAGTCTGGAGGAGAGTGGATCTAATCAATGTATATCAATATTTGAGCACTGGGTGTCAGGAAGAAAGGGACAGGCTCTGCTCACTTGTGCCTCTGATAGGACAATGGGCAATGGATGTAAACTACAGCACCTCAACATGAAGAAGAACTCTACTGTAAAGGTCACAGAACACTGGAACAGGCTGCCCAGAGAAGTTGTGGAGTCTCCTTCTCTGGAGGCTTTCCAGCCCTGTCTGGATGTGTTCCTGTGTGACCTGTGCCAGATGCTCTGGCAGGTGGGTTGGACTTGAAGATCTCCAGAGGTCCCTTCCAACCCCTAACATCCTGTGAGCCTGTGATAATCTTTGAGGTCCTTTTCAACCCAAACCATTCTGTGACTCTGTGAGCTACAGAGCATCCAGGTTTGCTCACATCCAATCAGTTCTGGACCACTGGTGAGATGTGTTCCTTCTCTGGCCATAACATCATAACACATCACAAACCCAGAGTCAAGCAAAGAGGGCAGCCAGATTGCTTTTACCACTGACCGGGTTAAGCTCTCTCCAGTCAAAGGAGCAGGAGCATCACTGGCAGCCCTTGCAGTTCCAGCTCCAAAGTCTATTCCCACTTGAGTGAGACAGCAGCAACCATACAGCTCAAAAACCTAGTCCAGCTCCCCTGCATCTGAGGATTAAGGATTCTGATGTCCATAGGGATGCTCCCTTTTGCTTGCAACATTTCTATACCCTCCTGCACGTCAGCCCAGAAGGACTCAGAGGCTCATCAAGCAATTCAGCCATGCAAGTGGTGCAGTGGGGTTGCAAAGCTCAAGCTGTTCTGCTGATGCTGCACAGAGCACACCTCTGCGACAGGACACAGGTTCGTGAAGGAGCTGTCTTCAACTCTGCTATGAGGACAGGCAGAAGGAGCTGGGGTTGTTCAGCCTGGAAAACAGAAGGCTTCAGGGGGACCTTAGAGCTGCCTTCCAATACCTGCAGGGAGCCTACAGTAAGGCTGGAGAGGGACTTTTCCTAAGGGCGCCTAGCAACAGGGCAAGGGGAGAATGGCTTTAAGCTGAGGGAGAGCAGGGTTAGACTGGATCTTAGGAGGAAGTTCTTCAGTAGGAGGGTGGGGAGTCTCTGGAATAGGCTGCCCAGGGAGGCTATGGATGCCTTCTCCCTGAGGATGTTCAAGGCCAGGCTGGATGAGGCATTGAGCAGCTGAACCTAGTTGAGTGGTGTCCATGCCCATGGTGGGGAGGTTGGAGTAGATGATCCCTAAGGTCCCTTCCAAACTAAGCCACTCTGATACACAGTGTACTTCTAATCTACTCAGAGACTGCAGAATCAGGCACATGCTCCTCGAGTTATGCTTCAGTTCATCAAATAAACCCATTTGCTGGTACAGGTGATCTGGAAGATCCCATCCACAATTCCAACAGCATCCTACGATGCTAAAAACTTTCCTGCAAGACCTTGACCTGCTGCACAGCAGCATCCTGAACTAGGTCACCCTGCAACAGAGGCCTTTTTGTAAACACCTGCCTTTTAAGAGCACACAGGAAGGGGACAGCACAGAATTTTTTGGTAAATTAAGATATTCCTCCTATTGGAGCTACTCTCAGGGGAAGGAAGTCTGAAGTAAGTTACATTTCTTGGCTGACAGGTGAATGACAAGCACGTTATTCTGAGCCAGCTGAACACAGAGAGCTGTAAAAATAGCACCAAGTGAAGGGAGATGAACACCGAGTGCTGTCCTTTCAGAGACACAGCAACCTGCAAAACCCCTCAGCAATGTGCAGCATCATCACAAGCCAGCAGATACTCGGCAACACCAGTGAACCAAACTTCTCCATACACTTTTCTCTGTAGGCTGGAGAAATTCCATTCTCCTTTAATTAAGCTGCCCTCTACACAAGCCATTCTGTAGTCGTATCTGCAGCTCTGTCCCATGTTTTGCCTCCTCCCCAAGCCATTCCCTTATGGCAGATGTTCCCACTTAGCACACATCACTGTCCCACAAACCATCAACCCTGTGCCAGTAGACTTGAGCAGTGTTTTTCCATCAATCCCATCATTAATTTTGGGACCAAAAACCCAAAGTGCAGTGCCACTTCCTCCCTCCAGTTCCAAATGAAGTTCCAAAGGACAGAACACAGTCTGCTGTCAGGAAGAGAGACAGGTTTCCCCCACTGACCAACCAAGTAAACAGATGCAACAGCATTTCTTTGGATGAGAAAGGTCTCTCATGAGACCTTATCTTCAGTGCTGTGTCCAGCTCTGAATCCCCCAACACAAGGAGGACATCAAACTGTTAGAGCAGGTCCAGAGGAGGCCATGAAGATGATCAGAGGGCTGGAGTACGTCTCCTATGAATACAGACTGAAAGAACTGGAGAAGAGAAGACCCTAGGGAGACCTTAGAGCAGCCTTCCAGGACCTGAGAGCAGGGAAGAGACTTTTCCCAAAGGCATTGAGTGAGAGGACAAGGGGGGACAGCTTCAAATGGAAGAAGCTTTAATGCAATTAGATATTAGGAAGAATTCTTTCCAGTGAGGGTGGTGAGACACTGGAACAGGTTGCCCAGAGAAGTTTTTGGGGCTCCAAGCCTGGAAGTTTTCAAAGGCAGGTTGGATGGGGCCTTGAGCAACCTGGTCTAGTAGGAGGCACAAGGCAGGGTGTTGGCGCTAGATGATCTTTAAAGTCCCTTCCAGCTTAAACCATTCTAAGATTCTATGGAAACAAACTGAAGTTGAAAGACCACACAGCATTACCACAACAAAACACTCTGCCAGCTGTCAGGAACATTAGTGCTTTACTCCTCAACCTCCTTTTCCACCATCTTTCAGACAAGACCTATGTAATAGGAGGTGGAATAGGAGCAAGTCTTCAGTTCTTTGCAAGGTTGTGCAGTTTGCACCCAGCTTAGCCAAGGCTCTTTTCTTCCTCCTTTCTGGTGCCACATTTGCTGCAGGCTCCAGCTCAGCTCCTCTCTGCATGGCACTGCCACCAACAGCTGTAATGCCCTATCAGGAAGGGATTTCAGCTTGAATATAGTGGTATTTTTCCCCCTGTAGATCTGCCACGGCTTAAACCCCTAGCTCCCAGCCAGCTGCAGTATATCACGCTTTTGTTTAGAGGCTCCAAAGAATCAAAAGCCACCGAGATGCCATGATTTAAAAGTCAAATAAAGAGTTTGCTGTTGCTTTAAGCACAGGTCATATTTTTGAGAAGCACCAGTTTGCCAATATTTTTTATGGTCCATATTTCCACGCCGCTCCTGCCTCTGCCGCAGCAGTTACAGTCTCTAGGAGAGAGAAGTCCACAAAGCTCTATTGAGCAGGGGCCGAATAAAAGGGACATTGAAGCACTACAAAATCAGCCTCGCCGCTATCTGGAGATGTTGTGCTCTCTCTCAAGCCAAGTGTGATGAATCAAGCACACAGAAACCCCGCTCTGTCTGAATACAGAGAGGCAAAGAAGTTGATAATCGAGCGTCCCCGCCATGGTATGATGAAATTTTTGCCTCTTTTTTTTTGCACAGTCATTTTTGAACAGTCATTTTTTCTCCTGAATACCTCACTGATGGCAATTCTTCTTCAGAAAGGGCCTGGCCGGGCCTGCCAAGCTCGATGAAAGAAGTGTGTGTGCTTCCCTGACTGAGGGGCTTTGGCAGTTCAAGACAATCCAACTGTTGGCTGCCACATCCCATCCCACTGCTGCGTCTCCCAATCTCCACACTTCATTTCAGCCCGCTGGGCCAAAAGAAAGCTAACTCGCTCTGGAGGGTGACTTTCCCTGCCAGAGTAGCAGCCTAACTCCCCAGCCAGCTATTTGCTAAACATCAGAGCAAAGCAAGGGATGTGGCAGCAGCAGAGATGACTTTGGAGCATGACATGTCCCTCAATTCACAGCAACCCAGCATTTACTGCATCCGTGGGAAGACTCTGCCGAACTGCTGGAAAACACTCACAAAGCTCTTAAAGCTTGAAATGTAAGAGCTGTGTCAACTGATTAATCAAGTAGTAAATGTCATTGCAGGGAGGTGTTCTCAAGCATCATTATCTGGTGCTCTATAGCAGTACCTGGAGGGGGCCTACAAGAAAGCTGGGAAGGGACTTTTGACAAGGGCTTGGAGTGACATGACGAGGGACAATGGCTTTGAGCTGGAAGAGGGGAGACTTGAGACTGGAGACAAGGAAGAAATTCTTGACAGTGGGGGTGGTGAAACACTGGAACAGGTTGCCCAGTGGTTGTGGATACCTCATCCCTGGAGGTGTCCTAGGCCAGGTTGGACTGGATGATCTTTAAGGTCCCTTCCAAACCAAACCATTCTTTGAATCTATGAATTCCAGAATTGCATGGACCACCTGAGATGGATGGCTGTGTGAGTCATCTTCAGACTACCTGAAAGAGCCCTTCATCAATAACCCATTGATAACTTCCAATGCCCCTTCTGGAAAGAGGACAGGGTACTGTTGTCCAGTTACTTGACAGGTACATGCAGGATTCTGCAGCTGAGCGCAAGATCAGGTGCAACCAAATCTGTTTTAAAGCATGCAGAGCACTCACAAATCAGACACTTCTAAAACTTCCAAATAGAACAGAGAACCTCAAGCAAACAAAATTTCTCCTTAAATCAAATGCAAATGGAATAGTTTCTCCATGTCTCCAACAAACATAGCTGACTGACACAGTAAGTGGTCAGCCTTGATTTAGAAAGAACACTTGTGCTCGAGAGCAAAACAGCAATTGAATCCCCGCTGCATTTGTTCATTCTTACCATTCAACATCATCAAGCCCCTTTACATAAGCACCACTGGCACAGGCATCAAAGGAGAGCAAAAAAAGAAAAAATGGCCAATAATGCAATCAGCCATAACGAGCAATCTCTTGAACAAAGTTAAAAATACCCTGGGAAGGAAGACAGGCTGGAGAAACCAGACTGACGCCGTTCAGATCCCTCTTCAGCACTGACACAGCCATTTAAAGCGTCTCCTGCTGCAATAGCCAGGCTCTCTCCACTCACAGAGTACGCAACCAGGTCCCACAGGTGGCTTCATGCAGCCCAAAAGGCAGGATGGACCCCAAGCAGCTGCCCACGGTTGGCCGAAGGAGCTTAAATTCATTCCACCCCGTGACAAAAGCACTGAGCACCAGCGCAGAGGCACAACCATTTTCTCAAGCTGAACTCAGGAACCGGTGCCAAGTAGAACTCCAAGCTGGATGAACTCAGCTGGAAAGTGGGTTTCATGCACTGAGCAGTTTTGAAACTCAAATCTGATTGGTATGGATGATGACATCAGAGGACCGCAAGATGGGATGCTGCCTCAGCAACAGAACAAGAGGACACAGTCCTGAGCTGTGCAGGGCGAAGTTCAGGCTTGATCTTAGAATAAAGTTCTTCACAGAAAGAGAGACTGCCCCTTGGAATGGGCTGCCCAGGGAGGTGGTGGGGTTTAAGAGACTGGATGAGGCACTCAGTGCCATGGTCTAGTCGGTTAGTTAGGGTTGGGCGATAGGTTGGACGTGATGATCTTGCAGGTCTCTTACAACCTGGTTGATTCTGTGATTCTCTGGAGGAGGCATTCACCTGAACTGGTTCCTTCTAGAGACAGGTGCTACCTCAGTGCACAAGGTCAGGCAGGAACACCTTAGCAGCAAGAAGGTCAAATCCCAACATGAAAAATAGACTGCACCATCTGTCACAGAGTGATTTCATCTCAATTTCCAGTTAGTTTGCTTCTTCAGAATTTACTTATTTTGCATGAGCTAAAAAACTTGGTGTTTCTAAAGCAGTTTTATTCTCCCTTAGTGACAGTTTGCCAGCCTGTGTTTGTGCTGGCAGCTGCTGGAGACAACTGCCTTCTCTAACAATGGGCAGGTTGTACCTTTAGCACCTAAAGTACTTTTACAGTATCACAGTATAACTAAGGTTGGAAGAGACCCCAAGGATCATCAAGTCCAACCTGTCCCAACAGACCTCACGACTAGACCATGGCACCAAGTGCCACGTCCAATCTCCTCTTGAACACCTCCAGGGATGGTGACTCCACCACCTCCCTGGGCAGCACATTCCAATGGCGAACGACTCGCTCAGTGAAGAACTTTTTCCTCACCTCGAGTCTAAACCTCCCCTGGCACAGCTTGAGACTGTGTCCTCTTGTTCTGGTGCTGGTTGCCTGGGAGAAGAGACCAACCCCTTCCTGGCCACAACCAGCTTTCAGGTAGTTGTAGAGGGCAATGAGGTCACCCCTGATCCTTCTCTTCTCCAGGCTAAACAATCCCAGCTCCCTCAGCCTCTCCTTTCTTTCTTTCACTTGAAATTTGTTCAAATAATGACTAAGGAGATGTGTTTTCCAGCAATGCAAAGCCTCAGTTACAGGAGTTTTGGGGTCCTAGCCAAGTTTCTTACGTGGTCTTCTTACAAGGAGGTTGTAGTGAGGTGGGTGTCAGTCTCTTCTCCCTAGTAGTGAGTGATAGGACAAGAGGAAATGGCCTCGAGTTGCATCAGGGGAGGTTTAGGTTGGGTATTAGAAGAAACTTCTTCCCTGAAAGGGAAATACTGGAATAGTTCCAAATCCTGGAACAGGGAGATGGCTGAATCCTCCTCCCCGGAGGTGTTTAAGAGATGCAGAGATGTGTTGAGGGACACAGTTTAGCACCAGACTTGGCAGAGCTAGATAACGGTTGGATTCAACGTTTTTAAAGGTCTTTTCCAAGCAAAATGGTTCTGTGAGTCTTACATAACACTGTTGGAAACAATCAAGCAAACTGCTACAGCTTTGTACTGCTAAACCTTCCCCGTGTACAGATGCCCTGGCTGCTCAGGTAGAAGGGATTCTTCACAGCAGCTGTTGACTCAAGGATCAACAAACTGCTTATTTAATAAGAGACAAAAGACACAAGAGGGGAAAAAAAAGGAATCAGAATCTCTAACACACAAAATCATCTTTCCCAAGGCTTTCAAAGGCTGACACTGAAGATTGGTATCGAAGGCTTTGCTTTGTGCACCTGGATTGACATCAGAGATGCAACCTTGAGTTTCTCCTCCTCGTTTACGGGTCAGGTTTTCAGGACAGCTTCTCAGAGAGGTCCAGCCCTTCCAAATGGGTGCTGGGTGCAATCCCCCAGCAACAGTGCAACCTGGAGAAGGCTTCAGTAATGTGTTTATTGCTGCATAATTTAAAATGGGCAGAGCTGCCTCTGCCACACAGCATTATTATAAGGAAGGATTACATCAAACACTAATGGAATTCTGAGAGCCTGACTACTCAGAAGCTGCAGCTGTAAACACAGCACTGCAGAAATAAAGAGTTTTCAGATGGCCTTACCACTGAAAAACTTTTTTTTTTCTTCCTTCAGTTTAGCACTAACCTGTAGCCTCTCCAAATACCAGTTTGGAGAGAGTTTGTGGGTGAGGGTTTGTGTATCCTCTCCCAACTGAGGGAGGAGAGGATACACAAACTCTCACCCCCACAGACCCTCATGCAAAACTAACATACCCCTTTATACACCCATTTGCAACCCTTTTATACTGGGGGAAGCTCAACAACATGGAAACAAACCTTTTCAAAAGTGTTCCTGGCATTTGAATTCCTGATGAGACTACAAAACTTCTGCTTCTTGCTCTTGTTAGCTTTTTTCTTTTTGCCTTTTGTTTTATACCGTCTCTGGGAATGCCAATTCCCACTCTTAAGCAGCTTAAAATCACCCATTTTAAATGCAATTCAAAAAAAGGAAAAAAAAAAAAAAAAGGACAGGCAGCCATTCAATATTTTCCTCTTGAGGACCTGCTAAAGAAGAGTGCATCTGACATTCTCACAGAACACCAATACAGCACAGCTAATTCCTTCCTCCCCCCCTATTAAGAAAACAGCCCAAATTCACGTCATGATGGTCAAAGCCCATGAAATTAATTTATCTGCAGAAACAACTGTTCTGACAAAACTAAGTGGCAACTGAGGGCTCTGAGGACTCACAGAGGAGATGTCAATTATGTAACCTCCATCCCTCTTTCAAAAGGGCTTTTATTATTCACCAAGCCCATACATTTATTCATTCCCTTGTACACTACAGGCAATATTCAAGACAAATGTGACCATTTTAACGTCCAGTCCTAAGAGGTACTGCATGAGGCTGTGTTCTAGCTGTACTCCCTATAAACTCTTTAGTTTTGCTAATTATGAATCACTCAAAACACTTTCACTTCTCCAGTGCATGAAGGGATGGCAGGAGGACTTCAGCTCAAGCCTGCTGGGACTCTGGAGTAAGCTACCAGGAGTTACACTGTCAGCTACTCTGTGATTTTATGTGACTTGTGAGTGGCTGCAGCTCCACAGAAGGTACCTTGCAAGAGCTTCTTGTAGGCAACAGAATCCAAATGTATTAACTTAAAATAGTAAAAGTCTTTAAGTAAAAGAGGCTGCACACAGGAAAACTCCAGATGTAAAGCACCGAGGGGAACGAAGGACTAAAACGGAGAGAATTTCTATTTCCAGAGCTCTGCAGCCTCGAGTCTGGGTAGGCACACATGGAGGGGAGATTTCAGCTAGATGGGACAAAACTGGCCAACAGAACAGTTTCATCTTTGATTCAAAACTTTTAGACCATGAGAAATGGGGGGCTTCAGGGGCTTTTATTTCAATAGGCTGGCAGCCGACTGAAAGGGGACAGGGATCAGAGATGGTAAATTTCTGCTCCCCAGAATGCTGAGGGCAGCTGCTTAATATTTTGATGGGTAACCACCTTTCTTTTGGAATTAAATCTCAAACCCAGCACCTCTCACGTTGTATTTGTGTGTCTGAAAATCTGAGTGAGGATTACAGCTTTGCATTTTCATTAGCAAGCCATCTCCAGCTACCTGCTGCCATTCTCGGCACAGCTGTCCCGTGAAGCCCTGGCAGGCTCCTTACAGCCCCCCAGGAAATGAATGTCTCCAACACATGCAGCCCCACGTGATGGCAGAAGTTTCATCAAGAAGGGAAAATTTTCACACAGTTGGGCAAAGCCAGAGCTTGTGCAACATGACAAATTGAACTGGGCTCCATTTACTCAGCAGCAAGTGCAGGAGGAAGAGCACTTCTCTCTCTCGTGCCAAGAGGAAGGGTTTTCAATCAAAGAGGGGGGAAGAGGTTTTTGAAGGGAACCAATACATCTAGAGCATAGAACACACCCCCAGCAGTAAAGTGCCAGCAGCACAGGAATACCTTTCTTTCCAAACTGCTGGATTATCCTTCCTATAGGCCTGACAGAGAGCAGAGCTGGTAAAGGAACAGCAGTGTGCTACGTGGGCACCGTGCCCCTCATCCATGCAGCTGTAGCAGCAGATGTAACTATTGGCACAGGAAGGATTGCTTCCCCAGACAAACAAGTTAAAGGGATGAAATGTTGTTATGAGCACAAAACACATTAGTTACACGAGTCCTTCTGAGCTGCCATGACAGAAATCACCCTACTGGTATGTAACATAGACCTGATCTTGCAAAGCAAATCCTCATCTTGGATGCCTCTAAGCAAATAAAAGTGCTTCTAGTAGTGATGTTTGGACAGCACCTGAACAATCAGCCTTAGCCTGGAGAAGAGAAGGCTCTGGGGAGACCTAATCACCACCTTCCAGTACCTGAAGGGGGCCTGCACAAAGGCTGCAGACGGACTGTTCGCAAAGGCCGAGGGGCAATGGTTTGAAATGAGAGGAGAGGAGATTTAGTTTGGATGTTAGGAACATGTTCTTTACAGTGAGGGTGGCTGAGCACTGGAACAGGCTGCCCAGGGAGGTGGTTGAAGCCCCATCCCTGGAGATACTCAAGGTGAGGCTTGACAGGGCTCCGGGCAACCTAATCTAGTGGAGGATGTCCCTGGTCACTGCAGTGGGGTTGGACTGGATGACCTTTGGAGGTCCCTTCCAACCCGGGTCACTCTGTGACTCTATGATAACAAAGCCTCTGTGTTGATTGAAGTGGGAATTCATAATTCCTCCCTATCTCATTTTGCTGATCACTCAGAGCATGCCGCACTATGGCCTGCCTAAAGGCTTCCAGCTCGGTGCTGTTGAAACTAGTTTGTGGTGATTCAGACAACCCTTCATGGCGAGTTTAACGGTAATTAGAAGTCCATTATGCTCTTGAAGGAGGCGACAAAATACTAAGAGGAATGAGCTCTACACAGACTTCAGACAACTCCTTGATGACACTACATGACTAATAATCCAATATTGCTAATGACTAAGATGATGAAAATCCAGACGTGGCATCAAGGCTTTTAGTTGTATAGCAAGAATTAAAACATTCATGTCACAGCCCTAAAAGCTGCCCAAAAAGCTACTTAAAAATGCTGCTGGAATTAACACTCTCTCTCTGGAAAATGGAGCAGCCCAGGACTCTGTTGCTTTTTACCTGCTTCTGAAGACATCAAGTCAAAAGCGCCTACACTCAGCTGTGCTTTATCCTTCCTGACCTCTTTCCCAGACAGCCATTTTGCCAAGTGCTTCTGTTTCCAAAGGGAAAATGAACAGAGTAAATATAGGGCTGATTTTCTGATGGGGTGAGAGGACATTAACAGTCTGGAGAGGAGAAGGCTCTGGGGTGACCTTAGAGCAGCCTCCCAGCACCTGAAGGGTACCTACAAGAAAGCCAGGAAAGGACTTTTTACAAGGGCTTGTAGTGATAGAAGAGGGAGAATGAACTGAAGCTTGAGGAGGGGAGACTGAGAAAGAAGATTAGGAAGAAATTCTTCAGAATGAGGGTGGTGAGACACTGGAACAGGTTGCCCAGGGAGGCTGTGGATGCCTCCTCCCTGGAGGTGTTCAAGGCCAGGCTGGATGAGGCCTTGAGCAACCTGAGCTGGTGGGAGGCATGATGATCTTTAAGGTCCCTTCCAGCCCAAACCATTCTATGATTCTATGAATAGTTTTTCAAGCCTGAACCTCATTCACCTCCCACTTCTACACCTTTGCACCTCCCTAGGCCTGAGTACTTGAACACCAGGCCCCACACTCATCTACCATGATGACTGCCTCTATGGGAAAAGTATGGCAGAAACGCCTCTCCTCCGTGTAGCGGCAGCTAACCAGGACGTTCTTCAAGCAGCAGAATGTCTCCAACACCCCAATCACTGTCCACATATGTGAAGGTTCAAATTAATCTTTAAACATTTCACCAGTTTCACTGTCAGATTACTGATGACCCTTGCTTCTCCCATGTGGACTTACAATGAAACCTGGACAGAAAGATTACCCCTGAGGTCTCTTACTCCTCTTCCAACATGGTTTTTAATCTCTACCAGCATTCTCCTTTCATATGTGATTTCACAGGCTCACAGGATGTTAGGGGTTGGAAGGCACCTCCAAAGATCTTGGAGTCCAACCCCCCTGCCAGAGCAGGACCACAGAATCCAGCACAGGTCATACAGGAACACATCCAGGCAGGGCTGGAAAGTCTCCAGAGAAGGAGACTCCACAAACATTCTGGGCAGCCTATTCCAGTGCTCTGTGACCCTCACAGTGAAGAAGTTCTTCCTCATGTTGAGGTGCAACCTTCTGTGCTGTAGTTTGTATCTATCGCTCCTTGTCGTACCCCAGGGTGCAGCTGAGCAGAGCCTGCCCCCTCCCTCTTGACTCCCAGCCCTCAGATATTTATAGATTTTGTTAGATCTCCTCTCAGTCTTCTCCTCTCCAGACTAACCAGCCCCAGGGCTCTCAGCCTCTCCTCCCCAGGCAGTGCTCCAGTCCCTTCAGCATCCTTGTAGCCTCCCCTTGGACTCTCTTGAGCAGATCCCTGTCCCTCTTGAACTGGGGAGCCCCAAACTGGATGCAATATTCCAGGTGAGGTCTCAGCAGGGCAGAATTTGGTGCAGCATTAAGAAGATTGGCCACAAAAAACGCCCAACAACCAGTTACAAGAACAAAAGTTATCCTATTAAAAGGTCACTTGCTTTTACTTATGTATGATGGATTAAATTTGTATAGCCAGTTTTGTGGGAAAATGGAAGGACTGTTTTGGTGGGTTTTTTTTTCCCCCTCCTGAGGCTTTCCTGCTTTAGTGGTTATGAATGTGAGGAAAGCTTGCTCTGTAAGCAGAACTTAATTTATTTATAATTAGTTGACTAATAAAATGAACTTGCAAGGGAAGTGCATGGGTTCTTGTAGAGTGTCAGACTTCAGAGGGCACATTAAGAGTTCCAGTGGCCATTTACTGAAGCCATTTGTTTTAAATTGCTGCCAAGGTTATCTATAGACAAATTACAGAAAGCAAGCTCTTTGGGAGAGGCATTTTGCTCTCCTTCACATGGGAAATTACCCTGGAGTTGGCCTGGCTTTGCCTCTCTTTGCCAGCCCATAACTGCAATGACACTGCTCTTATAATACACAATTACTTTACAAATAAAAGCAAGTCAAAGACAAACTTGAGCTTGTAGATTCCCCACCCCCCACCCTATAAATTAGCTTACTGAACAGAAAAAGGAGGTGCTCAGGATAGCACAGTAATGACTGATAATGACTGCAGCCTGGAAAATGCTGAGTTTTGAGAGATTAACATGCCCAGAGTTCAGAAAAACATTCCAAATCAGTATCTGATCTGGCTGTCAAGTGCTCTGCTTGTCTGCCCTTTTCACCTAAGATCCATCACCTGTCTTTCAGTACTGATACAGACCTCTGATGGCAAGTGTGCAGACAGAACATCTATTGAATGAGCAAAGCCAGTCTGCTCCCACCTCCAAAGGTGCTGAGGTTGGAGGACCTCTGCTGTGAGGACAGGCTCAAGGAGCTGGGGTTGTTCAGCCTAGAGAAGAGAAGGCTCCAGGGAGACCTAACAGCAGCCTTCCAGTACCTGAAGGGGGCTACAAGAAGAATGGAGAGAGACTGTTTGCAGAGGCCTGTGGTGATAGGATGAGGAGCAATGGCTTCAAACTGGAGAAGAGCAGATTCAGGTTGGATGTTAGGAATGTTTTCTTTACTGTGAGAGTGATGGAACACTGGAACAGGTTGCCCAGGGAGGCGGTTTGAGCCTGTCCCTGGAGATATCCGAGGTGAGGCTGGCCAGGGCTCTGGGCAGCCTGATCTAGTGGAGGATGTCCCTGCTGAGCGCAGAGGGGGTTGGACTGGATGACCCTTGGAGGTCCCTTCCAACCCAGATCATTCTGTGATTCTATTCCACAATTCCATGATGCACAAACACCTTTATCATGAAGCTATGCCCAGGCAAGTCACTGCTCACGAAGGGAGGACAGGCAAGCCTCAGTTTCCCCACACCTCTGCTGTGCCTGAAGTCCAAAAGGCAGCGATTCTTTCAAAGCCCAGCTACATTTTTACCCTCTTCAGATTCTTTACAAAGCCTTTCACATGTAAAACCTGCAGCTGTTAAGACTCTCTGAAGAATATCTAGGCCGCAAGTATGGGCAAAATCAGAGCAAATTATCAGAGAAATGCTGTCAAGAGTGCAAGGCTTTGGGCTTTTGGAGAGTGGTATTTTTAGAGTCAGGTCTGAGGCATTACTCTGGGACATCAGGGCCAGGCAGTTAGGGCAACAGAAGGGGAAAATGTCAGCGCGAGAGGCTACAGATAGCTTATGGAGTTAAGTGCCCAAATGTGATTCTTTCCAAGCAAATAAATTTGCAGTCTGCATCTGTTCATGGGTTTTTCAGTGAAGATGAGAAAATCAGCTCTCCATATGCAAGATACAGCCCAGTGCATTAAAAAAAGGCACAGAGCAGTCTTTTTGGATAAATTAAAGCAATTGGGGGAAAAAAAAATAAAGATGCTTATGAAACATCATTGAGAGCTTTTGCCTCTCTGGTCCTACCAAAGCTTCTCTGAGAGAGAGGCTTCAAAATGAAATTTGAAGACAAATATTTGACACAGGGGTACTGGCTTGCAGAATAAGAGAAGATTATTTGATGTTCTGAAGGAATTACAAACCCTGCCTTTCCAAAATCTTCTTCGTGAAGCAAACAGCTACTGGAAGGTTTTAAACTGGACTCTGCCCTTCATCTACCTTTTAACTACCTAATTTCTCAAGGTCTGAAAAGCTTTTCCAATGTAAAGCACCCAGTATAAAACCAGTGACAAGCTGACAACCTAATTTTTTTGTTTCTCTAAAGCATTCAACAGCGCAGCCAAAGTTGCTTCTGGACCTTTGTGGCTTTTTTTATTTCCCAGAACTGTGCCTGCAGTGACTACAGGGAGCAGCACAAAAGCAACTTGTGCAGGAGGCACACTTCAGAGGCTGGAACACACAAAAGAGTCAGCATGGTGCTAAGTGACATCATTAAACACAGGCACCACGTCGCAGGACAGCCTTGCTTCTTCACGGAGGAACACTGAATCTAAGGATGCCAGTGCCAAGCTGTGCCTCAAGAGCAAAGCTACAGGTTGGACAGCCAAGGCTACTTTGCCCAGCATTACAAAAACCACTGGCACACAAATCAGCACTTGACGAGCCGTAAATCAGGCAGGCTTTCAGGAGTTCACAAGTGAATGTAAACTTTTTCTTATGCTGGCTCCCAAAATGCTGCCTCTCTGGTTGTTTTTGTGGGCTGCATTTTAACTGGCTTCTCAGTTCCTGAACTGAACTCCTACAACAAAAGCCAGGCAAGAGTGCTGGCTAGTTAAGGACTGTTAGCACAGAGCCGTTTTGAAACGTGTTACTTAGCCAAGACAAGTCTCCTTTCACTGTTCAACCATCACTCAGTTTTCAAAAGGCAGGCTCAGGGGCTTAGGATTTCCTACATGAGAAACAAATCAGGTGGAAGCCTCTTGAGTCATGGCTTTGGTATGGTTTCACCGGAAGGTACAGATCCAGCAGGCAAATCTGATTTTTGTGGTTATTGCACCTTTTGGTCATATTTGGCTGCCTGGACGTTAGGGAGCACAGAGCAGACAGTGCTCTGCTGCCAGTAGGGCTTCAAAATAAAAATACCCAAATCACAGGATGGTTTGGGTTGGAAGGGACCTCCAGAGGTCATCTAATCCAACCCCCCCCCAGTCAGCAGGGACATCCTCCACTACATCACACTGCCCAGAACCGCACTGAGCCTCACCTTAAATATCTCCAAGGATGAGGCCTCAGCTACCTCCCTGGGAAACCTGTTGCAGTGTCCCACCACCCTCATGGTGCAGAACTTGTTCCTAACATCCAACCTAAACCTTTACTTCTCCAATTTCAAAGCATTGCCCCTTGTCCCATCACTGCAGGCCTTTGTGAACAGCATCTCTGCAGCCTTCTTGTAGCCCCCTTCAGGTACTTGCATCATGTGCTGGCATCTGCAGGTATGAAGCCACACCTGGATTAATGTGTCCAGTTCTGGGCTCCCCAGTTCAAGAGAGACAGGGAACTGCTGGACAGAGTCCAGTGGAGGCTACAAAGATGCTGAGGGTCCTGGAGTATCTCTGTGAGGAGAAAGTCTGAGAACCCTGGGACTGTTGAGCCTGGAGAAGAGCAACCCCAGAGGGAAGCTGAGCAATGCTCAGCAAGAGATAAAGGGTGGGGGGCAAGAGGATGGGGTCAGTCTCTTGTTAGTGGTGTCCAGCAACAGGACAAGGGGCAAGAACCACAAACTGGAACTCAGGAGTTTCCACCTGAACAGGAGGAGAAACTTTTTTGCAGGTGCAGGAGCCCTGGAGCAGGCTGCCCAGAGAGGTTGTGCAGTCTCCTTCTCTGGAGAGCTTCCACCACCCCCTGGCCACCCTGCTCCTGGGCAAGATGCTGTAGGTGCCCTGCTTGAGCAGGGGGCTTGGACTGGATAATCTCCAGAGGTCCCTTCCCACCCTCACCATGCAGGAATTCTGGGATTTGCAGCTGCTTGGAAGGCCTGCACATGCCTCTGCCCTGCAGGAGGAAGAGCTCCCTGTGCTAACCCAGGGCAGAACCAGCACTGCCATTTCTCCCATCCAGCCAACACCTGCAGCAGTTTCTAGTGTTCAATATACACATATATATATATATTTATCACAGTCCCTTCCAGGGCTGGTTCAGCAGGAGAGCAGCACAGAGTCCTCCAGGTCACAGGACAATTCTGATGGGGACCTTACAAGTTATCTGGTGCAGAGCAGATCTCTGCCTTTCCTTCACGAACCCTCCTTGCATTAGAGGGAAGGACACATTCTCTTCTACATGTAAAACACAGGAGGCTGTCAATCACAGCATGATACACAACACAGCTCCATTCTGCACTGCAGCTGTTTTGTCACATTTGATGTCTTGAGTCACTCAGCAGCATTTCTGAGGGTAGTTACGACAAACTCCCCTGCACACTTATCTTCCTCAGAAAACAGGGGGAAGCAATCACTTCTCATCTCACCAAGTGGAACATCTTCTCTCCCGCTCTTACACAATCTTTTATTGTTTCTCTGGATACCTGCAGTTGAGTTTTCTGCCCGAGAGCAGAATCAGATGGCAACTTGCAAACATCCTTCTCCATTTTGGCAGAGGCACAGCGAGATGTTGTAAGTGCAACCCACCCCGACCTGTCTTCCTTCACAGTAAATGTGACGTCGCATACAGCCCCGCAGTGGCTCTCCATCCCCCGGAGACGAGGGCTCTGCAGGAGTGCCATTCCCCTGCTGTCGAAGCTGAGTGTATATATTAATCCATCTACATTCATGGAAGAGGTTTATAAGCCACCTAGATCATGCTCCTCTATAGCTATAGTTACATTTCAGACAGCAAAAGCAATAAGCAAGCCTTCAAAACGTTGTTGCGGCAGCATATCATTTTAGCAGAACCTTTTGATGCCAGTCAGAAATATTGTTTAATGCACACTTCCAGGGGAATAGTCTTTCTTGAGAGACAGGCTGTTGGGCTGAATGGAAGTGCTGTAAAACTCATTTGCAGCTTGGCATTTTGCACATAAGGTAAGGTCAGTAGAAACCACTCTTAGGTGGCAGCGAGGACAGCCACTCGTCGCTTTTCATCCAGCACACATGTTCCAACCTCAGAGGGCTCGGACTAGATGATCTCTGGGGTCTCTTCCAACCTCAGCCATTCTGTGATTCTGAAGGAGCAGGGAGTAAGGGTTTCCCTAGCCAGGGCAGGAGGGAAGCTTGCAGATGGAGTAGTACAATTAGTCCTTTGTAATTAAGCCAATAAACCCACGTGTGGACACCAACCATCCACTGAAGAGGTGGCAGAACTATGACAGAACAAGCACTCATCTCCTTCTGCCAGTCAACTTCTGTAAACAAGCCTTAAAAAGACTTTTCTAGCTAAATCAGGCTTGCAACATGAAGAAGGGAAGCTTCAGACAAAACCTTCCAAAGTGTTGCCACCACTAGACATGGCATGGCCACGTCCTGCTGCTAAGGCAGGGCAGGGCAGGGCACAGCAGCACTGCCTTGTTCTGCTGAACAATGTCAGTTACTTACAATTTAGACTAAAATAACTTTGAAAGGGTATGAAGGTGGCATTTACACTGCAACACAGTGCACCCAGAGTGAAAAAGAGATCTTCAAAGAAGTAAAGTTATTGACTGCTCAGACAGCAGCTCTGAGGAGCTGGGCTAGCTTCACACACCCCACACTGGTGTCACACCAGTTACAGGGCAGTTGAGCACCATGCTTAGAGCCCTCAAGGCTTTAAAAAAAGTGAGAAAACCATATTGAGCAAGAGACAGAAACGACTTTTACTTGTGTCTTGAGTAATTTAAATCTGTCAAGTTGTGTGAAAGTATTCCCCACGAGCCTAGGAGACACATGGAGTGTCAAACGCAGTGAGACCAAGAGCAAAATCACATTAACCAGTGCCTGGCTGCTCCTGGGTAGCTGCTGAGGTCAAGCAGAGGAGCCAGCTGGTGCCTCAAAGGGTCCTGAAATGCACAGGAGGAGGTTTTGAAGTTTATTCCTACTGGCATGGCTCCTCAGCAATACCTACAGATGTTTGCTCCTTGGCATTTAGCGTGAGACACAAAACTCTCAGGCAAAACAGCAGCAAGAGGACAAGGTTACCGAGCTGAGCTCAGGGTATGAACTCTAGTTGCTCTTTGTAAACCTGCTACCTGTTGGAAAACTGTTACATCTGAGAGCAGATCTTTAATGCATTTCAGTTCAGGGAGGCCAGTCCTATCTATGCTGATCCTCCCTCTAGTCTGGAGGAACATCAGTTGGAGAGACTTTGGGGTTTTATTAGGAAAAGGTGGCAGGGAGCACTTTTCTTGTCATTGCCTGGCCCTTGTTTGCTGTCTACAAACACAAGCAGGTTTGCATCCAAAAATCTCCACAGAAGAAGAATATGTTCCCAGGTATTTGACTTAAAAGAAAAAAACTCCAGGCTCCAGTTCTTCAAATTGTACAGAAGGACCTTCATGCCACAGTCTCCCTTTCTCCACATCAACATATTGACCTGGACAGGCTGGAGAGATGGATGGACAGGAGCCACACAAAGCTCAACAAGGGTAAGTGCAAGTTCCCTGGCACCTGGGGAGGAAGAAGCCCCTGCACCAGTACAAGTGAGGGGTTGGACCTGCTGGGAAGCAGCTCTGCAGAGAAGGACTTGGAAGCGCTGGGGAATAAGTTCACCATGAGCCAGCAGTGTGCCCTCCTGGCCAAGAAGGCAAATGGTCTCCTGGGGTGGATTAAGAAGAGTGTGGCCAGCAGGTCCCTTCCAACCCCCACCAGTCTGTGATAATGTGATCGCCAATTAACAACTCAAGTACAGGTAACAGCATCACATACTCCCATAGTGTAACATCTAAAGCTAACTGGGCTATGTTACAGTACCTGCTGCTTTTTGGTGAGCTTACATTTTTAGTTAAATATTAACTCAAACTTCAATTCATTGCAAAGAGCTTTGAAAAGCAGATTCATTGCAGAATTTGCTGTTTCTTTCAGCAGAATTGAAAAATTCATAAATTCATAGACTGCTTTGGGTTGGAAGGGACCTTCAAGATCAGCCGCTTCAAACCCCACTGCCGTGGGCAGGGACACCTTCCACCAGCCCAGGTTGCTCAAGGCCTCATCCAACCTGGCCCCGAAGGCCTCCTCCTCCATTTACCCAGCGCTAATTGTATTTGTCCCACCTTACCTCAATCAATTTGTTGGCATGTTCACGGAAAACCTGGGCATATTCTTTCACTTCTTTTTCATTCCCATTCTTGGCAGCTTCAATCAATACTAAAAGTGGAACATTTGTTTCCAGAAAGGAGTCTGACACATGGTCCATTACAGCTTTGCGGAGCTACAACAAAAAGCAAAGAAAGCAGGAAAGAAAGGGAGAGGTTTTCAGGTAGTGTTCCACTGCTGATTCCCTTTTACTGCATGACTATGTAAAGCTTAAGCACTTTTTGTGGCTGATCCTTTTTCCTTTGTGTGGTCAAGGCTTTCCCTGCACTAAGTCTTGTCTATATCTTGTCAATTTAAATTAAATCTCCTTAAAAAACTGGATTAGTTATATAAGTGCAAGTCACCAGTTTGGCCACAAATATTGATCTAACAGTTCATATTGGTTTTGCCTGAGTAAATTTGCTGCCTTCCCTTGGCTGATTAAACAACATGCTGATTTAACTGTGTTATTTTTCTACTGGAATAAAAACATTTTCTTCTTTTTCTGTTTTTTTTTTTTTCTTTCCCCCAACAAACCTGATCCATAGTCACATTTACTTGAAAGGAGGAATACAGTGCTTTAAAACCCAAAGGGACAAAAGATTCGTGTTACATAAATACAGCCCTCAAAGCAAACAGCCTCTCTGGAGCTGAATGCCATCAGAATCCCTAACCCATACCTGATTAGCTTCACAATCCATAAAAGGGGAGTTGGTTTTGCTTTGTTACAGCTCTCTTGTCGTCAGGATGATTATGAATCCCACACCTTTATTACACAGCCAACAAGGGACTACATTTCCACCCTGCGCTTCCCCTGGAAGCTTCTAGCTTTTAATTCAGTAGGTAAAAGGACTGCCCAGTAGGACACAAAGCAACAGAGGAGGGCAGACATGCAGGAATGCTCTCCTTTGTCCCAGCAAGCAGGCAGTTTCTGTGTGAGTTACCTGTCTCCGCAGGTCTCTGGTCTTTTTGGTCATCTTATCAATGGCAGAGTTGAGGGCATCGCTCCTTTCTTTGCGCCCAGCCTGAAAAACAAGAGGCAAGGAGGTAAATGGGCATGCAGGGTCTTAAAGTCAAGCCAGTGGTATTCATCTCAAGGATGCTGTCAGCTTCTTCAAAGTGATTATGCACACCACAAGTCAAGTCTCCACCTCCCTGATCAGGCTCTGTCTTGCTGGCTGTCTTGGGCAGAACAGTAACATCTGACATCTTAAGATACCTCTAACACTCTTCAGCTTGCCTTCAGAAGAAAAGGCAAGCTTTTTGCCTTTTTGGTCTTTTTGCTCCTGATCAGCTGGAGACCATATTCAACCTCTGAGTTTTACATTTCTCTTTTCTGCCAGCTCAGTCAACCATGCCTGGCACTGCACTGAGCTCAGAACTTTCATGCACACCTCACGTACTACCTTCAATCTGCAGGTATGACCACCAGGAGAGCAGTCCGCAGGGCTGTGCATCCAACACAGGAGTGCTCCCTTCATACCCTACTACATATGCAACAACTTCATACACAAATATGATACCCAATGTCCCCTTCACACCCCACTGCCATACCCAGCACCACCTTCATACCCTGCTACCATACTCAATGCCCCCTTCACACCCCACTGCCATATCCAATGTCCCCTTCACACCCCACTACCATACCCCATGCCCCTTTCACACCCCACTACCATATCCAATGTCACCTTCACACCCCACTACCATACCCAGCACCACCTTCACACCTCACTACTATACCCAATGCCCCCTTCACACCCCACTACCATACCCAGCACTACCTTCACACTCCACTGCAATACCCAACCCCACTTTCACACCCCACTACCATACCCAAAACCACCGTCACACCCCACTACCATACCCCAAACCACCTTCATGCCCCACTATCCCAGGAGACTGCTTTGGAGCAGTAACTCCAAAGCCCCAGATAATTTCTCTTCAAGGTAAAATCCTCACAGAACATTCGTTGGGGCTGAAATCCAACATTCCAAGTGTCTGCTGAGAGCTGGATTGCACTAAGGTTCCACACAGCAAGTTCTGCATTAGCCCTGTTGTCAGAGAGGGCAAAGGGCCAAGAAGTGGTGGCAGCTTCTCTCTTTTTAAAGCAGACTCTGGGTTGAAAATCCCTTAATTTGTATCAGAGTGGCAGTGTTAAATCACACAATGGTGGTGATCTGGGTTTGCTGGGAGGTTTTTCTCTCTAGCACAGCTTATATCAGAGTTTTGAAACACACTTTATGCAACCACAATCCAATTGCTTAAGTTCTAAGCCACGATCAATATAATTATCCTGTTGAGAAGCAAACTCATTTAGCAGCTCTACAGTGAGGCTATGCCAGCTATCAATTCTCCAGGTGACAGGCTGGTTTGCAATACCTGCCTGAGCAGCCTTGGCTCTAAAACATGGAGTCCATGCTACAGCAGAAATAAAAATGAAACAAACTCAGAGGGGAACGAATCAGGACGTTGTAATGTCATTAGAGTTTAATGAATTATTGAAGATTTGTCACCTCCCTGATCAGGTAATTTGATTCTCCTCACAAAAGGTAACTGAAAAGTGACTGAAATCAAAACCAGGAGCTCCTTCTGACTACACCGCAGCCCCAGCAGACCCAGTGTTGGCTTGTTCTTAACTTAACCATAAATCAAAGCTGAATGATCCAAGGGCTGGAGCACCTCTGCTATGAGGATAGGCTGGGGATGCTGGGGTTGTTCAGCCTGGAGAAGAGAAGAATCTGGGGGAGCCTTAGAGCTGCCTTCCAGCACCTAAGGAAAGCTGGAGAGAGACTTTTCATAAGGGTGTCTAGCAACAGGATAAAGGGGAATGGTTTGAAGCTGAGGGAGAACAGGTTTAAACTGGATCTTAGGAAGAAGTTCTTCTGTACAAAGGTGGTGAGACACTGGAACAGGTTGCGGAAGCCCCCTCTCTGGAGATGTTCAAGGCCAGGTCGGATGAGGCCTTGAGCAACCAAGTCAAGTTGAGAGGCTTCCCTGCCCATGACAAGGAGGTTGGAGTAGATGATTTCTGATGCCCCTTCCAACCTAACCCATTCTATGATTCTACTCCTTTGTTGCTCTTGCCATGCTTGGTGGACATGACAACCAAACCGCAATTAGGTTAGGAAGTTGGCCCCTCAGTTTAAGAAGGACATCGAGACACTTGAACGTGTCCAGAGAAGGGCAACGAGGCTGGGGAGAGGCCTTGAGCACAGCCCTGTGAGGAGAGGCTGAGGGAGCTGGGATTGTTTAGCCTGGAGAAGAGGAGGCTCAGGGGTGACCTCATTGCCCTCTACAACTACCTGAAAGCTGGTTGTGGCCAGGAAGGGGTTGGTCTCTTCTCCCAGGCAACCAGCACCAGAACAAGAGGACACAGTGTCAAGCTGCACCAGGGGAGGTTTAGACTCGAGGTGAGGAGAAAGTTCTTCACTGAGCGAGTTGTTCGTCATTGGAATGTGCTGCCCAGGGAGGTGGTGCAGTCACCATCCCTGGAGGTGTTCAAGAGGAGATTGGATGTGGCACTTGGTGCCATGGTCTAGTCATGAGGTCTGTGGTGACAGGTTGGACTCCATGATCCTCGAGGTCTCTTCCAACCTTGGTGATATTGTGATACTGTGAAGTTTCCATTCTGTGTGTGCTGAACACGATGGCTTTGTCCCAAGTGGCAGCTCTGGGTGTGCTGGTGCTGGTGGGTGCTGCCTGCACCCTGAGGTGGGTAGCAGGTGATTCACCCCCCAAAATGAAACCTGCTAATTGGCACAGCAAGAACTAAATGCCTGCTCCAAGACACGAGGCTGTGATTGCAGCTGCTTGCTCCTGATGCTCTCACACCACTGCAGCATGACCGTATCACCAACCCATGGCACGCCCCCCGTACATGTGGGGTGGCTTTTTATTTCAGGAATATCTTTGGATCTCAGATACAGGCTCATGTATTATGCAGAAAGGCAAACATTCAGCTGTTTCAAGAAGTGCCATTTTACTTCTCCCTGGGTGCCCCTCCATTACCATTTTAGCATGAGGCAGGAGCACGCTGCTGAAATGAGTCCGCCCATCGCTTCCACTTTGCTGTCCCTGGCTTCACAGCCTAGAGCAGCCTTGGTGCACGAGGCCCAGATGCCTTTTGGATGAGCAAAAAACCAAGAGATTGCTTCTACTAATGGACATAGGGTTCATGAGACCAGAGCTCAGCCAGTGCTTTGTAAATGCCCTGAAGAGTGTGCAATACAGACAGCAGAGCCTGGGCAGCACCACCTCAGGATGCCGATCTGTTCCTGTTAAGCTATACCACATCTGAGCACAGACAGAGCTGTACAAGCTAAACCCCCTTGAGTTTAGCAAGGCAGCTCCAGCTGATTTCCACCTTGTTGGTATGCAGACATCTCAGCACAGAAGCTTGTCATAGGTACTAACAGAAAGTCCTCCTGCAGGTTGCAACACCAAGCCCCCCTGTAAACATAGGTGAGGGAATCGAACCATTTAGCACATACAGCTATGGACACAGCTCCTTCCTGAGGGCTGGGGCAGAGCAGGACAGGCCTGATGGACATCTGCACCATTGAACATCTTAAACCATCATCAGTACAAGGAGGGGACTATAAGAAAGCTCAGGAGGGACTTTTTACAAGGGCTGGAAGTGATAGGACAAGAGGCACAATGGCTTTGAGCTTGAAAGGGGAATATTCAGACTGGAGATGAGGAAGAAATTCTTTCCAGTGAGGGTGGGGAGACACTGGAACAGGTTGCCCAGGGAGGCTGTGGATGCCTCCTCCCTGGTGGTATTCAAGGCCAGGCTGGATGAGGCCTTGAGCAACCTGAGCTGGTGGGAGGTGTCCTTGCCCATGGCAGGGGGGTTGTAACTGGATGATCTTCAAAGTGCCTTCCAACCCAAACCATTCTATGATCACAGTCAATCTAACCTGGCCTGGGGACAGGAATGTGAAGTTCTGCTCATCTGAATTTTGTTGACCTCTTCTTGCATAAAATGATCCATAAAAGCAGTAACTATGGGACCAGCTACACCTCATTAGGTACAAGTGGAGGCAGCTAATGGAACAGTGATTGCTGGAACACATGAAAAGCCTTAGAGCTCAGAAGGTTGCTCAGAGCCGCAAACAACCTCACCTGCAATAGTTTCAGGGATGGGGCAACTCCCACCTCTCTGGGCAGGGATATCCTCAGTGTCAAACATTTCTCTCTTCTCTCCACCCTGAATCTCCCTCTTTCAGGTCAAACCACCGCCCCTTGTCCTGTCACAATGGTCCCTGCTCAAAAGTCCGTCCCCAGCTTTCTGATCAGCCCTTGAAGCCCTGCAAGGCCACCAGAAGGTCTCACTGGAGCCTTTTCTTCTCCAGGCTGAACAAGCCCAACTCTCTCAGCCTGGCCTCACAGCAGAGGGCTTCCAGCCCTTCCCAGCATTACTGTGGTCTCCTCTGGCCCTGCTCCAACTGGTCCCTGTCTGTGCTGTGCTAAGGACTCCAGAGCTGCCCCAGCACTGCAGGGGGTCTCGGGAGAGTGCAGCAGAGGGGCAGAATCCCCTCCCTTCACCTCCTCCCGGTGTTTCTTTACATGTCCACTTTGGGGTAGTCTGTCTCTGTCTCTCAAGTAATAAAACATGTTTGCAAGGCTCCAGGTGACAGTGTTCCACCTCTGGGTCATTTCTCCAGTAACCAGTTTCCCTCACTATTGAAAGCTGGTCCTTGTTTTCACTCCAAACCTTCACTGAGAAGCCAGCTAACCAATGACTCAGCAGCACAACTCTTCCCAGCTATCAGCTTCTCTTATCCATGGGATTAGGAGGACTCACAATACCAAAGCCTGAATATTCAGATTACTAATGGGATTTTTAGATCTCCAGCACGAAACTCTGCTGAGGGACCAGCAGTTCTGCAGTCAGGAAGCAGCTCAGAGATTCAGCAGGTTTAACAGGGTCAGGCTGACCATGCCAGTCATTTTGCAGTAGGATACCACAGCTGTGTCTAGTATCATGGATAACAACTTCACCCAGACAGCAATTTCACTTCCAACGAAATCAGATCTTTATCAAAGAGGCTAGAATTGGAGTGAAAAACGGCTGGTTTCCCCCCTGCCCCCGCAGTCTTCCACCATCACTGCTGCTTGGAGAACACCACAAGCAGTCACAGTTGCATCCTTGCTGTTCCAGCTCGCACAGCTATCCCCAGTGGGGTTTATTTTAATGGCTGAGAGCAAAGCAGGGGGATTTGTATACACATGGAGGCAAGTGGAATCACCATCCCTGTCAGGAAGCGTTCCCTTTGTAGGCCTGCCATCCAAATTCAAACAAACACTGAACCAAGTCTTTCCTATCACTGCTGCTGTTAAAATCTAGCCTCAACTGATTTATACAGAGGCGATGGGGCACAGTGGTGGTGCTGCATGAATTCAGTCTTAAAGCCACCAGGACCAGCAGCACAGGTATGACAACAAGCTACTCACAAAAACATCCTTTTATATCTAAATATCAACACTGATCTCAATGCTTCAGCAGCAGTTCAGATTAAGTCAAGACCACAGAGCTATTGAGAAAAATGGTTCCTCCTGCCTGGCACCAGCCCTCACAGCCCACCCGCCCCTGCAGAGAGAGAGGTTTCTGCTTCAGGTAATCTTGACTTCTAAGCTGGACTTCTGCAGATTGTCCAGTCCAACCCCCCTGCTTTAAGCAGGGCACCCACAGCAGCTTGCCCAGGATCACAATGGCCTGGGGGAGGTGGAAGGTCTCCAGAGAAGGAGACTCCACAGCCTCTCTGAGCAGCCTGCTTCAGCCCTCCAGCAGCCTCATACCAAACAAGTTTCTCCTGTTCAGATGGAGCCTCCTGTGTTCCAGTTTGTGCCCACTGCCCCTTCTCCTGCCACTGGGCACCACTGACAAGAGTCTGGTGCCACTCTCTTTACCCTTTAGCTCTTCCTGAGCATTGCTCAGATCCCCTCTGGGACTGCTCTTCTCCAGGCTCAACAGCTCCAGGGCTCTCAGCTTTTCCCCCTCACAGAGATGCTCCAGCCCAGTGGAGCATCTCCCATGTCCACTGCGCTCTCAGCTCCATGGCAGCACATCCCAGTGGCAGTACAAGCACAGTAACGCTACAGCTACACTCCTGTGCTCACCTCCTCACCTCACCACCTCACTGACACAGCACAACTTTTATCTTTTAGCAAAAAGGCAGCAACTCCTCCCAGGAGCCCCCATGTGCTAACATGCAGCCAAAATTAGCACTGATCTCTTGAGGCAGCAGGACGAGCTGGCTGGCTGCGTGGTGCCGGAGCCACGGCTGCAAACCCCAGCTGCCCCGGCCTCCCAGCACCACACAGCCCACAACCACATCAGGGAAGATCAGCTTTTGTCTTGTTCTTAATGCACTAGGAAGGCTTCCACAAGATGTCAGCCTAACTAAATGACAACACTGGCCTCAGGGTGCAATTCTACTTCTCCAATCCGCTTAGCCAGAAAACCAGTGCTGCTGCTGCTTGAAGAGTGGGGTAAGGGAGAAGCCCCCAAAAGGCTGATTTGGTCCTAGCAGGCCCTTTCCTGCAGTGGACATGCCAGCTCCCCTCCCCGTGGTGCACATGGGCTCTGCACTCTCAGCACCCACTCCAGCACAAGTCCCCAGATGGCACTGGTATGTGGTTTTCCTTGGCACGCAAGCAAGTTTTCAGGCTGGGGAGAAGCACAATGGAGTGAGTTTTGCGGGCAGCTGAGGTCTATTCCCAGCCTATTTCATCTCGACAGCTCAGGCAGCTCCCAGGGAACAATGTGAATGTTACTGCAGAGCCCCGCTTCAGACCATCAGAGGCAGGCTCAGGGCTGTACCTGCTATTTCATGACGAGCGTTTAGCTAAGGAAAGCGCCCAGAAAGTTCACGGTACCGGTTTCCCAAACAGGAAACTGGCTGGCAAGGTGCTAAATAGCCCTTGTTTGGTTACAGGCCAAAGAATGGAGAGCTTCAGAAGGGAAGCAACTTCCCATGTTTGAACATTAACTCTTCACTCTGTGCCAAATTACACAATCTTAATGTGGGAGGAACCCACCAACAGCTACTGATGCAGAACGGCAAAACGTTTCCAAGAGACACCTCATTCCAGCCTCCCATAATAGCAAAAAAGAGGTGGCACAGGAGAGGAGCCACACTTGACCTTCCAGCCCTCGGCATTTTATTAATGGCACCCTTTGGAGTGTTGCTTTTAAACATTCTCATAGTCAAATGCTCTCAAATCAACACTTCAAACAAGGGGTTTGCACCAGATGAGCTGCTATGGGAAAGCTCAAGCACAGGTACCTCGGTGCAGCAGCTTCCTCAGACAGCTGGCAACTGACAGCTGAGGCTGGGTTTCAGCTGCTGCATGCTTTGTACACTGAACGTTAAACATGAGGAAACTCTTTATGGAATTTCTTTGCATGTATTTGCTGGTTGATGAGAAACTCAGCATGAGCCAGCACCGAGTGCTGCCAGCCCAGAGCCAGCCTGGCCTGGGCTGATCCCCAGCAGGGTGGGCAGCAGGGGCAGGGAGGGGATTCTGCCCCTCTGCTGCGCTCCACTGAGACCTCCCCTGCAGCGCTGGGGCAGCTCTGGAGTCCTCAGCACAGCACAGACAGGACCCTGTTGGGGTAGGGCCAGAGGAGGCCACAGCAATGCTGGGAGGGCTGGAAGCCCTCTGCTGTGAGGCCAGGCTTAGAGAGCTGGGGTCCATGGGGACCTTAGAGCAGCCTTCCAGTATTTGAAGGTGCCTAGAGGAGAGCTGGAGAGGGACTTTTAACAAAGGCATGGAGTGACAGGCTGAGTGGTGATGGCTTTAAACTGGAAGAAGCTCCATTTAGATGAGACATTAGGAAGAAATTCCTCCCCATGAGGGTGGTGAGGCCCTGGACAAGTCGCCCGGAGAGGTTGTGAAGGCTCCAAGTCTGGAAATGGATTTTCAGCTTTGGTTTGGTTTATGGGTGGATTTGAGGGGTTTTTTTGTTTGCTTTCTAAGAGTTCACCTTCTCCATTCCTTTACTTCCCATCACAGTTAGGATCACAGTTAGGCCACTGGGACAGGGATGGGAGCAGCACGCAGGAAAAAGCAAGTCCTGGTTTAAATAAGCACTTCTGAGGAGCCAAAGTTTACTAACTAAGCTGAAGAGCCATTTTGCTTTAACATCCTGTGAGATAGTTCATCACTTCCTCCACCTGCATGGCAGGTTCGTTGTTCTCAGCTCATTCCACACCTTGAGGTTGTAAGCGATACCTCAGCTGCTACAGCACAAACATTTTCAGGTGCCTTCTACTACTTCATTGCTTTGCATCTCAAGATGAAAATAACCCAAGTTGCTTGGAGCAGGAACCTAGCACCCCCCTGCCTCATCCACATTGAATCATGGCCAGAGCAGCTGCTCCAAGGCTTTCCTGCACAGGCACACAAAAAACTCCTGATACAAAGATTTAAATCAAGTCTATTTCTTTACCTGTTCCTTCAGCATTTACCTTTTGGTACCAGCTGTCCCTCCAGATAAAGAGGCAATGAACTTTCAAAGCCAGCAGCCCCAACAGCACATTTGCCTCCTCCACTCTGTGCGCGCACCCCCCAGCCGCAGACCAGCCAGGCTGTAACAGCACAGAGAGCTTTACAGGGTCACCCTTCCTGCAAATGCAAATTCCTGCGACTCTGAACCTCCCAGGGTAGCTGCTGTGGACCAACCCCGCGGGCAGATGCTAGGGGCAGCGCTGTCCCCCCTTTCACAGGGGGCATACGATGCCAAAATGCCATCAGTGGCCACAGCAAAGCCCTCAGGCTGCTCGGAGCCCCGACGGTAAATGCCAACCTCAGGATTTTCTCTCCTGCGCTCCAGTCCTCAGGAAAAAGCGAGCACAGAAGCCACCATTTGGGGAGAAAAAACAGCTTTTCTAGTTTCATAACCGCGTGCTGTCAAGCCGGGATCCACTTCCATTTTTCCTGTACCTTAATGCAAGATTTACTTTTTCCAGAAATTTCTCACGGCTTGAGAGGCTCCTTCCTGTCCCCTGCCCGGGGAGCTCTGTGCTACACTTGGACACAGCACCCTCGGCTACGGCGCTGCTCTCTGCCTTCACACTTCTGCAGGGACCACAGTCGCACGCAGCTGTTATGCGCGGCTTTAAGCCACCAAACCCCCTCTCACCTCTGTGAGGAGCCGGTGGCAGCCAGCACCCTCTGCTCCTACCGTGCACACTTTGCATCTGAAAGTTCCTTTCCTGCAGCGACCCCGAGCAGAAAGCTGGCAGCTGCCAGCGCTCTGCCACTTCCACCCGCAGCCCTGCGTCTCGCTCTCACCGGCCAAGCACCGCTGCAGGCGGGGGGGAGCGGGCTGGGGCAAGCCTTCCCTCTTCCTTCTAGCGCGGGGACCAAGGACTCCTACTGCTGTTCCTCTTCCCCCCCCCGCCCCCCCACCAGTGGTCTGGAACAGGATGGCAGTATGCAGCACAATGCTTTAAAGCAGCAAAGCTTCTGGAAAACCCAAACAAAAGGAACGTCACCGGGTGACGTCAGCCTATATACAGCCCTGTGTGGTCGCAGCGCATAAGCAAACCCATTCTTGTACCGCTTCCCTGAAAAGCTTTTCAGTAAATGCACTCATGCTACTACAGGAGCTTCTCCCAGCAATAAGCCACCCATCTGCCATCAACAAGTTAGGACTAAGGGAAGCCACAGCTACGGGAAAAGGAAACGTGAGCTTCAATTGAGCAGCTGAGCAGCCTCTGAGGATGAGAACTTGTCTGAAGCACTGACTCGGAAATCGCCGAGCTGTCAGAGGGGACTGAGCCGGCGATTTCACCAGGAATATCCCGAGAGGGCATCGTGGATTCGGTTTTGCACTGATATCAAAGGACGCTGAGCCCAGTGAGTTACTCAAAGGCTATCTCACGTTAGAGCCTTTTTACAGACTCACGGCGTTGGGTCTAAAAACTACGACTGAATGCAACCTCCAATGTACTCAAAAGAATGGGTAAGTTCTGCCTTTCTCTATCCCTTGTGTAACGAGTGACCGGCTGTGCTTGAAAGGAGAGTTAGGGGGCTGAAGCAGGTTTCCCTGCGCTGAGCCTTACTGAGAAGAGAGAGAGAGAAAAGAAATAATAATAAAAATTACCACTGTTGTTCTGATTGTGACACTGTAACCCTCAGTGATGGAGCTAAAGACTCCTCCTAAGTGTAATACCCGAGTATTCCGTGTTTGGTAGTTAAGTTGTTTCTTGCTTTTAGAAGCTTAGCGTGTCGGAAATGCATGGCAATGTTATCTGCAGTGAAATCTTCCACCGTGATGTTCCAAGTGTACTGATGAGGCTGTCCTATCTTGTTGTTTTCCTAAATTATATTCTGCAGGCTTACATTTCAAGTGGCCATTAGGGGCTCGTATGCTGGCAGCACTATATGCAATGAGTATGGTTTTAAAAATGCTGCCTGCCTTGGGCATGGCTTGTCCACCAAAATGTCGCTGTGAGAAGCTGCTCTTTTACTGTGACTCTCAGGGGTTTCACTCAGTGCCAAACACCACTGAAAAGGGCTCGCTAGGTTTGTCACTGAGGCACAATTCTATTTCTGAACTTGAAAGGGATCAATTTGCAAGCTTCAGTCAACTTACTTGGCTTCACTTAGATCATAATCAAATTGCAACAGTCAGAGAAGATTCTTTTCAAGGACTGTATAAACTTAAGGAATTAGTCTTAAGTTCCAACAAAATCTTTCATTTGCCAAACACAACTTTTAGCCAGCTGCTTAACCTGCAGAATTTGGACCTCTCTTTTAATCAGTTATCCTCTCTGCACCCCGAGCTCTTCTACGGCCTTCGCAAGCTACAGACCTTGCACTTGCGATCCAACTCCCTGCGGACCATCCCGGTCCGCCTGTTCTGGGACTGTCGTAGCCTGGAGTTCCTGGATTTGAGCACAAACCGCTTGCGAAGTTTGGCTCGCAACGGATTTGCAGGATTAATCAAGCTGAGGGAGCTGCACCTAGAGCACAACCAGCTGACAAAGATTAATTTTGCTCACTTCCTCCGGCTGAGCAGCCTGCACACGCTCTTCTTGCAGTGGAACAAAATCAGCAACTTGACGTGCGGGATGGAGTGGACCTGGGGCACCTTAGAGAAGCTCGATTTGACTGGGAACGAAATCAAAGCCATCGACCTCACCGTCTTTGAAACCATGCCTAACCTTAAAACCCTCCTAATGGATAACAACAAGCTCACCACTCTGGATTCCAAGATCCTGGGATCGCTGACGTCCCTCACCACCGTGGGCCTCTCCGGCAATCTGTGGGAATGCAGCCCAAAGATCTGCGCCTTGGCCACATGGTTGAGTGGCTTCCAAGGTCGGTGGGAGCACTCCATCCTCTGCCACAGCCCCGACCACACCCAGGGAGAGGATATTCTGGATGCAGTGTATGGTTTTCAGCTTTGCTGGAATTTATCAACTGTTGTTACGCCCGTGGCTACCACGTCCGCGGCTCCAACTACTGAGTACACGAAAAGGATCAGCTCTTCTCATTTCCATACGGGAGACAAAGAGATTCCAACTACGGCAGGCATGGTCGTTACCACCGAAGAACAGTTCCCCGAGTCAAACAATGCCATCTTCACTCAGAGGGTAATTACAGGAACAATGGCTTTATTGTTTTCTTTCTTTTTTATCATTTTTATAGTCTTCATCTCCAGGAAGTGCTGCCCTCCCACATTAAGAAGAATTCGGCAGTGCTCCATGATTCAAAACCACAGGCAGCTCCGGTCCCAGACGCGGCTGCACATGGCAAACATGTCAGACCAAGGACCCTATAACGAATACGAACCCACCCACGAAGGACCCTTCATCATCATCAACGGCTACGGACAGTGCAAGTGCCAGCAGCTGCCGTACAAAGAATGTGAGGTATAATGCCCACGTGCCCTCTCAAATTCAAGTCAGATAAGTAACCTTATTTTAAACTTGTAGGGGACCTACAGCAGAGTCTAATTTTTACAAACGTTGACATAGAGCCTAATTTCCCCAAGCTCCTTACTGGAACCATTGCTCACAGAGTGGTGCCCTATTTTTAAGTTGGGTTTTTCTTGTTTTGTGTTTTTCTTTTAAAGATGATTTAAAAAAAAAATATATATATATGAATCCATAATATTTTCAGTGGTACAGAAGCAATGATTGCATTTAAACTTGCACTGCTGGTGTGGAGAAGTCTCAAGAGATGCTCACCTCAAACGATGTGAACTGTTCCATGTTCTGTAATTATGTGGCCGTGTGTAAACATTTCTACCCCAGGCTCCATATTCTACTTTTGCTACTGAAAAGGGAGCGAGGGAAGGACAGTGGCTGGCTGTGCAGAGCTCTGCGGGGGGACATACGCTACGTTTGTTCCACTGCAGCTGGAGGATCCCAAACACTCCAGCTGGCTCTGCGTTCACTCGAAAGTCAGCCCTGGAGGAGGATTCCCGCCCCCCCCACCCCCACCCCCTTCCCCAAACCTCCCTCCCGATAATTTCACTCCAGTAAGAAAGGGCCGGGGAAACAAAAAGAGCAGCTGAGGTCCAGGTGGGGATTTCAGTGCAGCAGGGACTGGTGAATTTATTTGAAGTACGGTTTCTCTATCTGCACGTTGATAGTTTGGCTTGTTAGAAAGGAGCTTGCTGAAGCTGCCAGCAGCCAGAGAAAGGAGCAGTTCAGCTGGGCACAAGGGAGCAGGCTGGGCACAAATGAGCTGGACAGCTCTGCCGGCGCTCACAGAGCAGGCAGTGGAGGAAGGCTGAGGGCGAGGGGATGGATTCGAAATATGAAGTGCATTCAATTGCTGTCAGCTCTCTGCTCTGGCTGGATGATGCTTTCCATTAACTCAGGCTAGGAACAAACAGCATCTCAACACCTGCTCATGTGTAAATATCCTTAATCAACTTTTGCTTAATTAAAAGTAAATATCAACCAGGAGGTTAAGGAGAAGAGGGAAGGAAGGAAGGAAGAAGCCTCTCTTTGTCCCCCCGCAGCTCCCCCCCGCCCTGCCCCGAGCTGAGGCTTCCTCTCAGCCTGGAAGCTATTTTCATGCACTAACTCTGCTGGTTTCTCTGGAAACAGAATTAGCCCCTGTAATATAAGCTCTCACTTGTCCTCCTCTTTCAAAATTCAAGGTAAAAAAAAAAAAAGCAAGCAAACGAGCCACCAAACCACCCCAAATCCAACCTACCTTCTGATAAGCTAGGATAATAATGATTAGTTTATAGAATAGTTCACTGAAGGAAATGTTTTTTCTTACTGGATGTGGGACAGAATCTAAACTAGAAAAAAACAAGCAGAAAATCCTATATAAATACATACACACACACACAAACACACCCCTCACGGGGAAGGAGTAATGTGATTTCTTCAGCCAGAAGTATGATCTTGCTGTTGATGCTAGGTGATGAAAGGATATGTAAATATTTGCAGATCTATGCAGCCAGGGTGGTACTCGGATGCCACAGGGGTAGAGGGGGGGTGGTGGTGGGAGGGTCAGCAACAACAAAATAATAAAGGATTCCATGACTTTGAAGTCAACTGCTCCAATATTGTAAACCATTCTAACCAAAGCTGAAAGGACCAGAGGGAGGGTGACTTTTATTTTAAGCTCTATATATACCTGTATGTATAAACTAAACAAAATGTGTTGTGTCCGATGCTGCAGTGTTCAAACAATTTACCAGCACACCCCCAACGGAGGGATTCCTCTCGGTGTTGCCATACCTTGAACAAAACCAGTTAATGACAGTGTGCTAATTGTCTTTGTACTCAACAACTGCTCTGCAAACTTTGCCAGCAGAACAATCACCGCGTCCCAAACCTGGTTGCTGTTTCACTCGGCTTTTCTCGGTCTGTGTTAACCACTCAGTGAGGTATTTAGGGTGCAATTAGCCGGCGGTTTGACGTTTTATTGTGAAATGAATTAGTCCAAGGCCAATTACAGCAAGCTAAGTGTGACTTCTGTTCCCATCTGACATAAAAGATTTTATTTTTTTCAATGACTGGGTTTGAAGAGATTAATTGGCATCGTTTTGCTTTCACCTGCGCTGCCCTTGTTACAAAACACAGATTTTTGTTTACTTCCTGTGACTCTGTGCTCCGATGGAAGAGGCTCAGAGGAGCCTAACAGGTCTCCACAGAGGTACCTCTGAACCCTCCTCACTGTTTAGACTGAGATGAGCCGATTTACACCTATTCTAGGAAATCAATTACTGCTTTTAGCCGAGCACAATAAATCCTGTGGGGCAGGTGGGCAAAGAGCAAATATTCTGTACCCTTAAATCCCACCTGAGCCAGAAGGCCAGAGCTAAGCCAGTAAATACAGAATCGCACTGGTGTCCATGTGTCTCCAGTTGGCTGTAGAAAACCTTGCTGTGTTCCTTACCATGAGGAAGTGCTATGCTCAGGGCAAGAGAAGGGACCTCACTATCTCCCCAGCAGCTAGCCCATGCCGCAGCACCTCTGGGTGACTGACAGGATGGTCTGCACTGGGGGGAGCTGGAAAGCTTGCACTGGGGATGATCATGTGCAGCTGAGAGTTATAATTGACCTCATTAATTACACTGGCAGGTAAATAAGCTGGCAACACCATCAGATGTCAATAGTGAGCACTGATGGCCTCACTGCATTTGCAGGAAGGAATTCCACCTTTCTACTCCATGCCAGGAGGAGCCCTTGCTGTAAGACAGTTCTGAAGCTACCACGTCATTTGGCCACCTGGCCACTTGACTGAAGCACTGAGGTCCCTCCCCAGGAGGTGCTTTCATAGAATCATTTTGGTTGGAAAGGATGTTTAAGCTCATCGAGTCCAACCATTCTCTTTCCAAGTCTGGTGCTAAACCACATCCCTCAGCACCACACCTGTGGCTTTTAAACACCTCCAGGGATGGGGATTCAACCACTGTCCTACGGAGCCTGTTCTAATCTTTAAGAAGCCTTTCAGGGAAGAAGTTTCTTCTAATGTCCAACCTAACCCTCCCCTGCTGCAACTTGACGACATTTCCTCTTGTTCAGTTACTGGTTCCCTGGAAGAAGAGCCTGACCCTCATCTGGCTCCAACCTCCTTTCAGGGAGCTGTAGAGAGCAATGAGGTCTCCCTCAGCCTCCTTTTCTCCAGGCTGAACAATCCTGGTTCCCTCAGCCACTCCTAATCAGCCCTGTTGTACAGCTCCTGCCCCAGCTCTGCACAGGAACCCAACTCCACCTTCATTAGTTTATAATTGTGCCCCAAAAGAGTAAATACAGATGTTCCAGCAGCACTGGCTGTAATCCTCTTCTCCATACCACTCCTCCCCATTTCCCAAGCATTAAAGCACTGTTCCAGCATCTCTCAAAGCAAACACACTCAAGAAGCCAAGATGCCCAGGGAGCAAAGCAGGAGGCCAGCAGCCCCACCCTCGAACAACCCTGTTCCCCCTGCACTTGGGCTCTCCCTAGGACACTAATGCGCAGCCAGGCTCCCAAATGCTGTGCTTTATGTCTGCCATTTCCAAACCCATTTGTTGCCAGGTTCCAGGCGTAAGCAAAGCAATTCTGCAAACATTACATTTAGGGTAACAGGTATCATAAAACTCACGGAATGTCAAACACTAGCAGTGAAGTCAGCCTGAATTCCCTCAGGAGGGACAGCAAGCAGCAGGCAGAGCCATCACTTCTACCCAAGGACACGACCAGAGGCTGTTAATTTCTGCTTTATTTATTGGGTTTGTGAAAAAAAAAAAGAAAAAGAAAAAACCAACACCACCAAACAACAAAAAAAAATTACTGTCTTCCATTCTCAATGGCTTGTGACTCTTCCAAGCAGGGAGGGTAGTGTAATAATTGTATTACTCAGCAGTCCTTGATTTATTTTGTTTATGGAACGAGGACCACAATGATTTGGTTTAAACGGTTCCTATTTCAGAACGAGCGCTGCCTGATGACAAGAGGTTGTTAACTGGCTCTCCAAGCACCACCTCCCTTTGAAGGGGCTCAGCTTCTACAGACACTAAATGGCATTCTAGGTGCTTCACAACCTCCAGGCACAGCTTCGTACAAGCGTTCAGGGCCTTTTAGAAATAAAAATGTCTTCTACTGCTCTGCAGATCCTCACGCCATCCAAAGACCTCCTCCAGCCTTCACTGATCTCCAGGCAGCTTTTCCCTCCTCCCCACCCTCACGGCAGTGACAGGCAGACCCAGCAGCACAAGTTCAGTTTTTGAGTCAGCACAGTGGAACAGGTCTGAATTAATGCTCCCAGTTCCCCTCTCGTTAGTCGCTCGGCATTAGATCATCCTTTAAATGCACACAACTAAGAATCACCGGAGAAGGAGTAAAATGGGTTAGCGTTTAGTCTCCAGCTGAAGCGCTCCCCTGCACAGAGCTCCCGTTCCCTATCAGATGGAAGCATAATGAGTGCTGCTCTATCAATGTTTGGCTTTGTTTGCTTTTCCCCCCAAGCAGAAATGATCTGATTTTTCACTGATATGCCCAGATTGAATGCGAATCTAAGCATCCAACCTCGTATCCTATGACTCCCAACATTAGATGAATCATAGAACGGTCTGGGCTGGAAGGGACCTCCAAAGGTCATCCAGTCCAACCTCCCCTGCAGTCAGCAGGGACATCCCCAACTAGAGCAGGTTGCCCAGGGCCTGGTCAAGCCTTACCTTGAATATGTCCAGGGAAGGGGCTTCAAGCACCTCCCCGGGCAACCTGTCCCAGTGCTCCACCACCCTCATAGTAAAGAGCCTGTTCCTGATATCCAGTCTAAATCTGCCCTTCTCTAGGTTTGAAGCCACTGCCCCTTGTCCTGTCACTGCAGGCTTTTGCCAACAGTTTCTCTCCATCCTTCCTGTAGGCCTCCTTCAGGCACTGTCAGGCTGCTCTAAGGTCTCCCTGGAGCCTCCTCTTGCCCAAGCTGAACACCCTCAGCTCACCTCCCCCAGCCTGTCCTTCTAGCAAAGGTGCTCCAATCCCCGTATCATTTTCATGTCCCTCCTCTGGACCCACTCCATCAGGTCCATGTCCTTTGAGAGCGGCCTAGTACTAACATGTCAAGTCAGAACTACCCAGTGGCTTTAAACCACCAGAAATCTGCACTGCACACTTATTTTTTTTCAATGTGGCTAAGTTCATTTCTGCACTACTTCCATGAAAATAAAGCTGATTTAATTTTGTGATCTGCACAGCTATCAAAATCCATCTGTTCAGACCTATGAAACCTACCCACAAGCTCAATTTCATCTTTCTTATGAAGTTTCCCATAAAAATTAAAAGTTCAGAGAGGAATACAGTATTTCTCCTCCTCACCCCCCCAAAAAATATAATAAAAGAACAATCAAGGAAACAACAAAAATATCAAAGGCAGTTGCAGAGCAGCAGCTACTCCCTCCCCACACCTTCCCTCCCCTGCAAGAAGTCTTGCAGGCTAAAACTGGTGCTGGGATTTGCATTTTAAGCCATCACACTAGCAGGATGCCTAAAGATCATTTCAGAGTCAGCTGGAACCTCAGCATTTCACATCTTGCATTCAAATCTTTTGGAGAGGTATCTAGGGAAAGGTGACAGCAGCTTTGATGGTTATAATGAAGCCTCAGATGGGGGGCAAAACCCTGCACAACTTGTGCAGCCCAGGTGTAAGCACTGGAAAGCAGCACTTCCTATCCTTCAACCACTCCTCTGTTCAAAAAGAAAACAAAACCCCAAGCAAAAGCCACCCCATTTTGGTTTTTACTAATGAAAACATTAGAAAGTGAACTATTCTACCAGCTTAGCAACCGGAGATGAAAGAGAGTCCGAGACGTGTTGTATTTAACTTCTGTTTCAAGAGCCAACTTGTGGTGGGAGGGGGTGTAAATAATGGAGTAAAACAAAGTGCAGTGTACAGACAAATTTTGTTATTAAAATTGTGTATACTGTAAAAAGTGCATCTGCCTCTTCCTTCCTCCCTTTGCAAACAGAGGTGTGCAAAGCTCATCCTCTCAATACATAAAGACCAGTCCACACCCACCATCCAAAGCGGACAAGGCAGGTTTAGGTCAGTGATTTGCCATAACCATATGGAATACTGCACCTTCTGGTTTGCTGTGTGGCTTCTCCCCAAGTAAGAGGCCTCATGACTAGCAAAATCTCTTTGTATGTGCAAGACATGAGAGTAAAATCCAGACTCTTAAGACTGAAGCCCTGTGCACACCTGCATGAGAAACAGCACAGGTAGTAGCATCCTTTCCAGCACAACCCAGCAGAGGCTGCCTGCAGGGCTGCTGGGTGTGACCCTAGCTGCTCCCCTTGGGCTGCCTGGTGGACCACCATACCCACTCCTTGATCCTGATACCAGCCAGGAGCATGACATGTCCAACAGGACACTCAAAATGATCTGCTCCATGATGTGCCCTGGCACCAAGGTCAGGCCGACAGCCCTGTCGTGTCCTAGATCCTCCTCTGGCCCCTCTTGTAGATGGGCATCACAAGTACTAGCCCTTCAAGTCCACCAGGACCTCACCAGTGAGTCAGGACTGTGGAAAAATGATGGGAGAGTGGCCTGGTGAGCTCTTCTGCCGGTTTCTTCAGCACCCTTGAGTGGATCCCATCTGGTCTCATAGACTTATGTGCATCTAAATGGTGCAGCAGATCACAAACCTCCTTGAAGCTCAGGAGCCTCATTGCCTTCCCCCTTCCCTGTCTCCCAGCCCAGTGGCTGGGTACCCAGATAACAGCTGCTCTTGCTCTTAAAAGACTGAGGCAAAGGAGGCATTGAGAACCTCAGCCTTTATCAGAACTTTTCCTCCCTGCTCTATTCAAGGCTGGAGATTCTCCTGAGCTCTCCTTCTGCTGGTGATGTATTTATAGAAACATTTTTTATTACCTTGCCAGGAGTTTAGCAAGGACAAACAATCCCTACCATTTAGAGATGTCAAGCTAACAAGACATCTCTTCAGCTCTGACTTACAGCCATCTACATAGCGTCAGAAATGCAGTCCCTGTGCAAGAAGTGTCCTTTTGATGGGCAACAGCAATGAACAGGGCGTTCAGAGCCAGAGTGCTCCAACAACAGGGGAAAGTTGGGATTTAGAGCGGGGACAAGCTCACAGGCACAAGCCCAAAGCCTTGCTACTACAGCTGAACAAAAGAACAAGTTGCAGGATGTTCTGAGATGATTACACACACCAAGCTGCCAGCTAAAATCATTTTAGTCACTAAGCCTTAGCTGCATTTACTTTTTTTTTTGCACAAGGTTTGGCTGGAACAAGTTCTCAAGGGTTTTAAATGTCAGCTGGCTAACTGCCTCTCAAATCCTTCTAACACTTCAAAGCAGGACATGATAAATCTATTCTCTTAAACTCTCAAAGAGACACATTTTGAGATAAAAGGGGAAAAAGTCTCTGTCTCAAATGCAAACCCAGTTGTTGCACAAGCAAAGGTAAGATAGATAAGAGAAGGGGAAAAAAGAGTATTTGACTATGCAAAACCATTAAATCCAATTAGTAGCAAGGAAATGTCAACATCACTAGCAACTTCCTCTTAAATGTAGGCTGTGTTAAGACAACTGCAAAAAAACCTGAGACTCAAGAGCCTGACCTCAGTGGACTGCACAAATGAAGTGAAAATTGCAGCACATTTGGGAAGGTGCCAGCTCCCTCCCCCAAAGAGGGCACAGGCTAAGGGACAGCACCCACCAGGAAAACCGACGCTCATCGTCACTGGAAGCTGCTCTGCAGCAAAAAAGGCTTCATGAAATCATCCCTACCTAATCACAGCTTCATTACCATGAAGATGGTAGAAAATATACAGGAAGGCTGGGAAGGGACTGTTTAGAAGGGCTTGGAGTGATAGGACAAGGGACAGCAGTTTGAAACTGGAGCAGGGGAGATTTAGGTTGGACGTTAAGGAGGGAGCTCTGCACAGTGAGAGCGGTAAAATATTGGAACAGGTTGCTCAGGGATGTGGCCAAGACCCTGTCCCTGCAGATGTTCAAGATTAGACCTGATGTGGTCCTGGGCAGCCTGATCTAGTTGGAGGGGTCCCTGCTGACTGCAGGGGTTTTGGGCAAGGTGCCATCTGTACATTTGAGTGCAAACTACTGGACTATAATGAATTCAAGCTTTATCTGTCAGAAGAGACATGAGGAACCAGGAGCTCTGGAAGTCACCTTGGAAGAATTTCTTTACACCAAGGGTGGTGAGACACCAGCTCAGGCTGCCCAGAGAGGTGACAGAAGCCCCATGCCTGGAACCATTCCGGGTCAGGTTCCTTGGGGCTCTGAGCAATCTGCTCTAGTTACAGATGTCCCTGTGGAATAGATGACCTCTAAAGGTCCCTTCCAACCCAAAGCTGTCTGGGATCCTGTGAAACAACATAAATTACTACAATTGCCTCATCAACAAAACTTTTCTTCTGTGATGCATGACTGTGGAGGTTCAGCTGCTAAGAGCATGCAGCAAAGGTTCCTGGGTTAAAAGGTAACCAAAACATTATTTTCGTTCAGTATTTTAATTGGTTTTAATCAACAAGGTCTAAGAAATTGGACTTTCTTAGCCTGCTAAAAGGACAAGACCAAAGACTTAAATATACACAAAAATCATTTGAGACCTCCTGAGCTGGCAGCATACAAAACAGCTGCTAGGAGACGACGAGGAGCAGAGAGGAATAGGTCTAAAGCTAAATGCAAGGTCTTCTCTTCAGTGTGTAACACAAACACTTCCAAAACACACACAAGCAGAACTAAAGTGGTGCTCTCTCCTACCAGGATTTTAGAAAGCTAATAAATCCTTTTAGAAAAGCAAAGCATTTATTCTAAATGCTGTTCAAGTCACTCACTGCTTGTAGCAGTCTCTGCTACTTGTATGTGGAATATTGAAGCAAACCAGACAGAGTTAAGCACTGGGTTTCTCTTCCACCAGTCCTTACCCCTCAAGAGTGCATCCCCTGGTCAGCACAGGTGCACTGTGCTCCATCCCAGTTTAAATAAGCAGCCTCAGCTTCTGAAAAGTCTTGAAGCAAGTGGAAAAGCTTCATCCATCAAGAAGGCCCTTGAATAATGAATAGGCCATCATTCTTTACAGTCAAAAGCAATTAATTTTCTGCATTATAATCAGGAGAATAAATCTGGAACCCCCATTTTAATGGCCCTGAATCTGCAGGTGGTGTTGCAGCTGAATTTTTAATCTCCAAGTACAGGAGCAATGAGGACTTCTGCTGTTTAAACACAATATCCTACCAAACAGAACAGCTTCACTGCATATTTAATAGGTAGAATGGGTTTGTGAGACCACATGAGATTAAAAGACAGCACTACATACAGGAAATGCATTTCAAGCAGAAAGGTCCTTCCAAGATCCTTCATAGCTACCAAGTCTTGAAACACCCTTCACGAAATGTACAAAACGCTGCAGAAAGGCTCCTTGCAACAAGCAGCTTTACTTGTGTGTTTGCAAAGAGCTCAAAACCTGGAGAGGAGTGTTAATGCACAACCCAGCTCTACCCTACAGCAAGGATTCTTACCAGGATGCATTTGCTCTCTTCCCTTTAACTAACTCCTAAATAATCCATCACATACCCTGCCTCCAGAGCCATGTGCTGTTAGCTGGGACTTCCCACTCCTGCCCTCAAATAGATTGTTTCAACCCTAATACCACCTTAAGTTTTAGAGAAGAAAACACCAAAAGCCACTTAGGAAATTAAGATAGCTCTTAGTGAAGCTAATAATGACAGCAGCTGCTAGCAGGGAGAACATGGAAAGGGACAGCGACACCGACTCCAAGCGAGTTTCCATCTCTCCAGGCAGCACACAGCAGTTAACAAGGTGCAAACACATCAGCACTCCCCTGCACTGCAGACACTTTCAGAAGCTTGGTTAACAAGCTCAACTTCAGATCACATTTTTGCTCCCCAGGCTGACTCACCTGACCCAGAACATCTGACTCAGTGAATCATAGAATGGTTTGGGTTGGAAGGAACTTCCAAAGGTCATCTAGTCCAACCCCCTGCAGTCAGCAGGGGCATCCTCCACTGGATCAGGCAGCCCAGAGGCTTGTCAAGCCTGACTGTGAATATCTCCAGGGATAGGGCCTCAACTACCTCCACGGGCAACCGGTCCCAGGGTTTTACTACACTCGTGGTGTGGAACTTGCTCCTTGCATCCAATCTAAATCTGCTCTTCTCACATGTCAAACCATTGCCCCTCACCCTATCACTGCAGGCCTTTGTAAACAGTCCCTCTGCAGCCTTCTTGCAGCCCCCTTCAGGTACTGGAAGGCTGCTACTAGGTCTCCCCAGAGCCTTCTCTTCTCCTGGCTGAACACCCCCAGCTCCCTCAGCCTGTCCTCATAGCAGAGGTGCTCCAGCCCCCGATGGTTTTCATGAATATCCTCAGCAGGCAGCTATCAAAAGATGCCAGCCAGGAACAAGCTACTAAGTTGGGAAAAGCAGACAGCAGGCCATTCTGCAAGCCCCCAGGCCCAGCTGCATAGCTCTCATTTAAAGAGCAAGAGATATTAAAGCATCATCTCTGTTGTCCTCAGGACAAGACAACATGCTTCAGTAAAGACGTGGAACCACTTATTGATTGAGTCTAGCCCTGAAGCTGTCCCCAAACCAACAGCAACATCTGTTCTATAAAGGTCTGCAGAGACTTAGCATTAACTCCATGCTTGAAATTCTGTTTGAATAATTTAAAGGCTAAGAAATTCCTCCTCAATCTTTCCAGATAGTCCTGAAGATGGAAATAGAGTTGCTGGGCCAGACTCCCAGCACAGCACTGCAAGGCAGACCCAGAGCACAGCCAGCCAAATTTGGTAGCTCTAACGAGGGCTGGAAGCTCTGTGGGTATCAACTGCCTATCTTCAGGGTTCAGGTCTTCAAGAACTGAACAGCCACAAGGCAGACAGGCAGAGAGAGAAAGCCATCTCTAGTTTACATTATTCTCTGTGGACGACTGGTTTAGCTCTGGGACTTCTATTAGCACTGTGGCAGCTGTGGAGCTCAGAAACGAGAGAGCTCTGACTGCATGACAGATGCCTTTTGCCTGGAATTAGCATCCAGTCCTGAGACACCAGAATCTTCAAAAAAGGCTAAGGTTAGACATTGGATTAGGTTGAACTAGAGGAAAAAAAAGATACAGCAAGTGCTGGCAGGTACTACATGTCTAACATGACACTACTCTCCTTAGAGAGCAGAAGTACCACATACCTGCAGCAAGTTACCGTGCTCTGCAGTGACAGTTCACTTCTGGGAGATACCAGGCTGCCCAGAGAGGCTGTGGAGGCATCCTCCCTGGAGATGTTCAAGGCCAGGTTGGATGAGGCCTTGAGCAACCTGGGCTGGTGGAAGGTGACTATGAGCAGGGGAGTTGGAACTAGATGATTAAGGTCTCTTGCTATGCAAACCACTCTAGGACTGTATGATCTGTGCATCCTTTCTGAAGGCACAGTGGCATGCTCAGGGTGTCACTCGCTTTAGCCAGGTATTGCTCTCTGCCTGTGAGTGGAGAGCAAACCTCTAGAGGCTTGCTAAAACATGTCAGGCCTCCAGATGAGGGGCACCTGCTGCTCATAGTTAAGATACCTGAACTCCCACACAGCCCAACACACACCAGAATGTGACCATGACCTGAGGATGAAGGCAAGTCAGGTATCTACAGACCACATCTGCAACCTCAAGATACCTTCAGTGCTGGGAACTGCTGAACAAGCTGCAGTGCCTCTTCCACTCAAAGCTTTGGATTTGTTACAAATGCTTGTCATATTTGTTGACAAATCTGAAACCTGGAGAGAAATCAGCACTTTGTTCCATCTCTGACAAGTGTTTGTGGAATGAATTCAAAGCTCTTGCTCCCATGTTGCAAAGGTACCTTCAAGAGCAGGGACCAGGACAGCCACCTGACACGCTGTAAGGTCCTCGTGCCAAAAGAGGAGTAGCATTACAGAGGGACATGGCATGTGAAGGTGCTCAGCACCCTCCTGTAACAGCTGAAGACTGCTCCAGGACCTCCTCATGACTAAAAGCTGTCTGACAGCAGGCCATAAAACACTGCAAACCAAAGCCCTGCCAGAGTGGAGGAGGACTGCAGTGCACCGTGCAGATAAATTCCAGGGATATTACCCCTGCATATTTGCAACTGTCTGTGGACAACAATTACCTTGACAAAGCACAACAATGAGCATCCAGAGACCCATCCCAAAGTTTTATACCACATTCAAATGAGCTGATGCCACCAGACTGAGACTGCTTCCTTCTTCTTAGTGGGCACTCCATCATATGAATATACCACAGTGAAGCTGCATCATCAAGAGAGGAACTTTCTGACACCTCCTTTTACTGCCCCTTCCTTCAGAAACAGCAATCTTCAGGCACATTAGGAAGTGATCATCAGCTTTGAAGAACAGCTTCAGTTGCTTATGCAAACCTGGCTATGCTGCAGCACGTTCTGTGCACTGCATCTCCTCTGACTTCATTCTGTGCTGTAACTGCCAAGAACAGAACTTAGTCTGTGCTCATTGACCATCAGACACCCACTGGGAACCAGAAAATGCAAGGAAACCACTTGAAAAAGACAAGGCTATGTAAACAACAACCCAGCTACCTCTAAAACACTAATCACACACACACATGCAATGATGAAGATGATAATCTAACAGATATGTAACACAGTAAATGCACCTAAAGCAAGATGAAATGGATGCAACCAGTGATCCTGGATTTCAAATCTAAAGTTCATCTCATAAAACATCTCACTAATGGTGAAGTTCATCTATAGAAGGCAGAAAAGCTTCTAAACAACTCAAAGAGTTTTAGGAAGAGTTTGGGCCTCTGCAGGGGCAGTGGCACAAATGGGAACCCAGGAGGTTCCATCTGAACAGGGGGAGAAATTGCTTTACTACAGTCCTGGAGCAGGCTGCCCAGAGAGGTTGTGGAGTCCCCTGCTCTGGAGGGAGTCCAAACATCCCTAGCCATTGTGATCCAGGGCAAGCCGCTATGGGTGTCCCTGCTTTAGCTGGGGGGTGGGACTGGATGATCTCCAGAGGTCCCTTCCAATCCCCACCCATGCTGGAATTCTGTGTGGCCCTCTGCACAGATTCCAGGACACAGAGATCCTTTTAGTACCAGACATCTCTGCTACTATGTTAACCAACTACTTAATGCTATCCTTACCTACACAGAAGTATCAGATGATCTTATCCTAACCTCTATCTGTTAAAACTGTCTCTCTGCTACTTCACAGTCAGCTTTTCCCTGACCTTTTTACCCATTACCAGCTGCAGATGACCCCTTTTGAACTTCAGCTATCTCCTGGTGCCTAAGCCTCCAGCTCAGTTGCCATACAGAAGTAAACTAAAAATATCACTGTATTTTTCTCCCAGGTTTTGGTTTTGTTAAAAATAATTAGTACATACTGTTTCCTACACCTGCTTATGCAAGAGAAACGTTTTCAAGCACTGCCAGGATCGGGTCTAAGTGACAAGTCCACACATGTGCCTCAGATTACTCACAGAGACAAGGTGAAAAATAGGATAAAGAACATGAGAACAGGTTTCAGTGATCTGAGCCAGGGGAAAAAAAAACCACCACCACCACCACACAACCATCCTGAACAGAAGAAAAAAAGAGCTCCTTTGTGATTATTAAAAGAGCCTTGGTAGAAGCTATCACACAGCCTGAGCACTGTTTGGACAAGTGGTTTGGTTATTCCTTTTTGGTTTCTGTAATGCAATTAACAATCAGGGAAGGCCAAATTTGGCCAGATCAGTCTAGAGAGCAGAAGGCTCTGAGGAGACCTTCTTGTGGCCCTCCAGTATCTGAAAGGGGCTACAAGAAAGCTGGGGAGGGACTTTGTAGGGTGTCAGGGAGTGATAGGACTGGGGGGAATGAAGCAAAACTAGAAATGGGTAGATTCAGATTGGATGTTAGGAAGAAATTCTTCAGCATGAGAGTGGTGAGAGACTGGAACAAGTTGCCCAAGGAGGTGGTGGAAGCCTCATCCCTGAAGGCTTTTAAGGCCAGGCTGGATGGGGGTCTGGACAACCTGCTGTAGTGTGAGGTGTCCCTGCCCATGGCAGGGGGTTTGGAACCGGCTGAGCCTTGAGGTGCCTTCCAACCCTAACAATTCTGTGATTCTATGAAATCTACCAGCCCCTCATCAAAAGCATTCCACTGCCTCTGAAACAGATATTTCAAATTCAGGAGCATATTTCCAGTCACTTCATTAATATGTAAAGAAAAAAACCAAACACCTCCAAAGGATCTTACTTCCTTGGACCAGAGCTGTAATTTGTAACCAGCCCCTTGCAGAGCCTGTTCCCCAACAAAAGAAAAGGTGTGGGGGGGAAATAAATCTACAGAACACACAACTTACTCTCCTTCCAAATTTCATAACACCTTGTAACTTTAATGGCAGCTGACCAAAATCTTCAGGACTGCTCCAGGCCAAAACCCATTCCTAATTCCTGCAACCTGCTCCAGAATTCCCACTCCAGGGCAATGCAACAGCACAAAGTAATTTTGCTTTATTTTTGACCTGTGCTGCAGGGAAGGAGGTGAAAGGATGAAGAGAGATGTCTGTCTGGTCTGGAAAACAATAGATTCTCAAACATTTTGTACCACTGCCAGGTAATGAAGCTGCTGGTGAGGTCATGAGAGGTTGCAGAGGCTCCTTCTCTGCAGGCTTTCAAGACCCATCTGGATGTGTTCCTGTGCAACCTGCACTAGATTCTGTGGTCCTCCTCTAGCAGGTGAGCTGAACTTGATCTCCAGAGGTCCCTTCCAACCCCTAACCCCTGTGAGCCTGTGGTGTTCTCTTATTCTTGTAGTTAAAGCAGTGAACAGGAGGGATTTTAGAGTATAGAGCACACAGGTTCATAGATTCATGGAATGGCTTGGATTGGAAGGGACCTTAAAGATCATCCAGTTCCAACCCCCCTGTCATGGGCAGGGACACCTCCCACCAGCCCAGCTTGCTCAAGGCCTCATCCAGCCTGGCCTTGAACACCTCCAGGGAGGGGGAATCCACAGCCTCCCTGGGCAACTTGTTCCAGTGTCTCCCCACCCTCACTGCAAAGAATTTCTTCCTCATCTCCAGTCTCAACCTCTCCTCTTCCAGCTCAAAGTCAGTGTCCCTTGTTCTGTCACTCCCAGCCCTTGTCAGAAGTCCCTCCCCAGCTCTCCTGTAGCGCCCTTCAGATACTGGAAGGCTGCTCTAAGGTCTCCCTGCAGCTGTCTCTTCTCCAGGCTGAACAGCCCCACATCATTATATACATATAAACATATACACACACACACTTCTGCAGCACATTTCCACCACTGAGGCAAAGCTATCTATTCATACAGCAAAATAATGGGAAGAAAGTGCCAGGGTGCCAAAAGGAAACATAAAAAATCCCCCTGCAAGACCATGCATCTTCTCTTTAAGAGCTCAAAAGCAAACTGAAAGCAGCAGTAATACATCATGTGCCAAAACTGAGTTTTGATTGAACTGAGTTTTCCTAGCTTCCATGAAATCACGATGCTGGGGCAAAGGTCAGATTCTGCAAGCCAGGCTTTGGCCCCAGCATGAACAAAGTGAAGGTATCTCAAATCTTTTGCAAAAACAGGTTTGTGGTTCCTGTTACCTTGAGGGTAATCTCTAGCTGGGCTCCAAGAGCCAGGCTGAAGGGCTCTAAGCTGCATTGGTGTCCTGGTTTGAGGCCAGGCAGATCCTGTCTTGCCCTTGAGAGGGGCAAAAGAATGACAACTCACACAAATGGATTGCAAAAGTGATGGACCACCCCCCAACCCTTCAGAAGGTGTTGGACTAAGTCTCCAGAGGTCCCTTCCAACCCCAGCCATTCTGTGATGCAGCAGCATGCATGCTCCCCAGAGACCTCCATGGCCTGGCAGTTCATGCCTGTTCAACAGATGGAGCATTCAAGCTCTATCTGACATAGCTCCAGCCATGAAGGGGTTATTTTGTGGTGGTAATGGCATCCTGCTCCTTCAGAAACTCCCAGGCTTGCATTCCTCTTCTCTCCCTCCATCAGCAGGCAGTTTGTGTGCAGGAGCTGGGGCTCAAGGCTCCAGCATCCCAGGTCTAAGCTGCTCTGCTGTGGGTATTGTGCCTCTACAGTACAAGAGCTGACCCCAGGCAGGCATCTCCTCTGAGGTCATCCTGGGCCACAGCCACAAGCTGCAGCAGCTCATAGGGGAAAGCGTATGATGGAAAAGCCCCACACTGGCCTTGGAGAGGTGTCAGAACTGCTGGTGAGAGTTCTGCTCTAAGTCTCCAGCGTTTCTTCATGCAGCATGCAGACAAGGAGCAGGCTGCTGAGCCCTCAGACCAGGTGAGGTCTACTGCAGGCTGCTCGGGAATGACAAGCCAGGAGCTCAAGGAGGGCAGCACAATATTTTGTCAATACTTGGAGCTGTTTCCTCACAAGTGGTTCTGTTGAATGACGACTAGTTAAGCTTGGCAACAGGTCAATTCATCTCACTTTCAGCATGGCTGGGTAGAAGGGAGTCACAGGATGGATGGGGGAGCGTCTCAGCATACCAAATCAGAGGGACAAAACACTTCTGCAGGAGCCAGGAGACAGCTGCTGGGGCTGGTGAGTAATCCACTACTGCAGAGCTGCCTTTACAAGGCTTGATTTTTGCTTTTTTGATGTTAATTAGTAACCTTATCTAAAGAACATCTCAAGTCTTTCCTTTGCAGATTACATGAACTAATAGCTACATCCAAAAATATGAAAAGCAGGCTGAAGTTTACACCCTCAGCAGTTGTAAGAGCCTTGAAGCACTTGAGGTTTTTTTAATCATATTTTACATGCATGTGAAAAGCTTTAGAAATAGAACAACTAAAATAGGAACAACACAGACCCCTGCAAAACTCAACTTGAAAAAAGAGTGAGCCAAGACAGCATATGCCCTTTCCAAGAGGAAGAGAATGCATTCTAAATCTGGGAATAAAGCCACCTAACTCCTGGCAAGACAGCTTAGAAACAGATAATAAACCAATCCAACCAGAAGACATTCAAGGCTGGAATTCCTGTAGCCTTTGTTCATTATTAGTAATACATCCAGCTTTAGTTTGGGACAGGCTTTTAAGCATTTCCTGTAACAAGGGATTCAGCAGCCTTAACTTGCAATATAGCAACAAAAAACCCTAGATATGAAGGTGCCTTTGATGAGAAGCCAGAGGCATTAAACACTGGAAATTTGCATTAAAAGCATCAGTAGTTATCAAGCACCTCCAGTCTCACCAGCATCCAAGAGCACAGGGGTCTCCTCTCCCTCCCCCATATTCATAGACTTATGCAATGGTTTGGGTTGAAAGGGACCTTAAAGATCATCCAGCTCCAACACCCTGCCATAGGCAGGGACACTTTCCACTAGCCCAGGTTGCTCAAGGCTTCATTGAACCTGGCCTTGAACACCTCCAAGGAAGCAGCATCAACCACCTCCCTGGGCAACCTATTCCAGTGTCTCACCACCCTCACTGGAAAGAATTTTTTCCTTACATCCAGTTGAAATCTGCCCCCCTCAAGCTTCAAGCCATTCCCTCTCGTCCTGTCACTCCCAGCCTCTGTCAAAAGTCCCTCCCCAGCTTTCTTGTACATCCCCTTCAGGTATTGGAAGGCTGCTCTAAGGTCTCCCTGGAGCTCTCTCTTTTCTAGGCTGAACAGCCCCAACTCTTCTCAAACCCACAGGGAAGGTTCTCCAGCCCCCTGATCATCTTCATGGTCTACTCTGGACCTGCTCCAGCAGTTCCATGTCCATCAATATGCATCTTAGTAACTTTCTTGCCTCCAGAGAAGCCAAGAAGCCTCTCTCTGACCAGCAGGTTGACTCCACTGATTGCAGTTAAAGCCAGCCAGCAAACTTCTTCCCACCTCCCTGGAGCAAGTGAGGATTCAAAAGGCACTGAAATGATGGCACGTGTAACGTCATCTTTACAGAGACATTATCAAGCCATTATTTACTAAGCTAACTAATTAGCTAGCCACGCTTGCAGATAATGAGACTGCATTAAAGCATTTGAAATTCCACCATGAGCCTGACACATACAAAGTGGCTGCCCTTCTTCAAAAGCAAACAAATGTCAAAGGGAATAAAGCACCGAGGAGCAGTCAGCACATCTGAGGGGAGGGCGGGGGGGAAGTGGCATCACCTGTGGGAAGCAAGGCAGAGAGCGAAGGGCTGCAGAGGTGCTTTGCATTTGTGCTCTAGCAGCCCCCACTTGGAAAGCAATCGTTAGATAGATGACTTAAATTAGCATTAGCGAGATGATAAAGCAGCAGCTATTCAAAGCAAACAGAATTCGTGTACAGAACTGTACAATCTGGCACAGGGTAAAAAAAAAGAGAGGCAGCAGGGAAATTGGATGTGCTTAAACTGACAGTGATTTGAAAAAGCCAGCTGGTTAAATTCGGTTTTCCACCAAGAAACAAGCCTTCAAGTGAAGCTGCACCTCACCGCAGCCTGGGCCCGAGAGCAGCTTCACTGCTCCAGGAGTGGGTACTACGACCAAAGTCACGCAGCAAGGCTAGCAAATGCATACAATAAATTAATCCATCTACTGGAAATGACACCAGCAATGCTCTCAGGGGACTCAAGTTCTCTGTGTACTTAATGCAGTCCTGCTGCTTCGAAAAGATCTCCTCAGCTCCAGCTGAAAGGATGCAGCGTTTTGTCTGTGTGAGGAGACCGAGAGGGCATCTCATCAGTGCTGAACAAAAAAGGGTGGGGGGCAAGAGGATGTGGCCAGACTCAGCACTGCCCACTGACAAGACAAGGAGCAATGGGCATAAACTGGCACCCAGGAGGTTCTGTCTGAACAGGAGGAGAAACTTCTTTGGCGCTGGGGCCCTGGAGCAGGCTGTCCAGAGAGGTTGTGGAATCTCCTTCCGTGGAGAGCTTCCAACCCCCCTGGCCATGCTGCCGTGGGTGCCCTGCTTTAGCAGGAGGGTTGGACTGGACTTCCAACATTCACCATGCTGGGATTCTGTGGTGGTGGGGAAAATGTTTCCCCAGCACTAGAAAACTGACTGAGGATAAAAATCTCCAGGAAGCGTGGAGACTTCAGCTTCTCTCAGCAAAACGCCAGCTCTGCGTTCTCTGTGGATACGCCTTCATGACAGCGTATGGGGGAGTATCAGGACACAGATTTGCTGCTTAATTACTACCTTTCTCTCTGCACACACATTCCTCAGAGGATCTCCTCATTCATTTCAGTCACAGTTCCCAGAGTAGAGTTCCACAGCACCTGCACACACAGCAGCCGCCGCCTCTTGGGGTGAGAAAAAGCCGTGGGAGATGAGCAGGGAGCCCTCCGTAGCCAGGTGAGCCTGAGCAGCAATCTTACCTGCAGCTACAGGAGAGCCAAGCCTGCTCCAAACCAGCTCTCACAACACAGGAACATAAACTTTTGATTTGTGAACACCCTGCCTTCCTCAATTAAAACCTCCTGTGGGAACAAACACAACCATCTTGTAGGCCATTAGCTCCAACGGGGTCAGACTGCTGAGGTGCAAGACAAAAGGGCTTTTGACTTTCTGCCTTTTAAAGCATTTCAGTTATTTCTGCATTAACTTCTCGTTTTCTTGGCTCTTTTCAGTCCAGTGACCTCTAGAATTTGGCTTCTTTGACTCCTGGAGAGGTGCCCAAAAACTCATTCTGCCTCTAAGGAAATTCACAATTTGGCATTTAAGGGGAACAGTATCAAATGATATAGCTGCAATCTGATTTTGTACTTGACATCAGAGCTCTCATGTCACCTTCTTTCCCCAGAATGACTCAAAGAAGGAAGTTCTCAAAGGAGAGGTTTAAAAGGCACAGCAGTGAAGAGCAAGCAAGCCCCAGGATTTTTTCCCTACACAGTTCAAGCAGCTGACTGGTGAGGTGGGGATGATACACACATGAAAAAGGGGAATGAAATTGAAGCCACAGACAGAGAAGGCACCTGGGCAAGACAATGTAGCCAGCTGCTCAACCTCTGCACATGTAGAATGAATAGCTGAGGTTTAGTTCAGATGTTTTGAGGATCAGTATTAGGGGACAGCAAGTAAATGAAGGTAGATAACTCGGGGTACCATTTGAAAATGAGAAACATCCACACACCTCCCAACACTAGAATCATAGAATCACAGACTGGTTGGAGTTGGAAGGGATCTTTAAAAGTCATCTAGTCCAACCTCTCTACTACAGGGAGGGACATCTGGGAGACTTAACTGCTCTCTACAACTACCTGAAGGGAGGCTGCAGCCAAGTGGGGGTTGGTCTCTTCTCCCAGGCAACCAGCACCAAAACAAGAGGACAGTCTCAAGCTGTGCCAGGGGAAGTTTTAGGCTGGATGTTAGGAAGAAGAGAGACCTTCAAAGCCCACCTGGACACAATCCTATGTGACCTGCCCTAAATGGTCCTGCTTTGCAGGGAGGTTGGACTCAATGACCTCAGGAGATCCCTTCCAACCCCCACCATTCTGTAATCTTTAAAATATGAGACCAAAATATAGTCCCTAAAATGAAGCTAGAAGGAAAATCTAGAGCAGACAAGAAGCAGGAAGGGCTTAGGTGGGCAGAGAACCCTCCACCAAAGGCACCTGCCTGCTGCCAACACCTCAGCCTAGCAGAGCTGGCAACACCAAGCCTAACTTGTGTGCAGCCACAAGACCTGTGCCTCATCTCTCTCCAGTAAGTCCACTGCAGGCTCCCACATCACCCAGGTTTTCTATGCTCCACAGAGACCTTGGCTCTCCAGATACCATACCCAGAAAGTTAAACAGTTCCTAGCCCAAGAACCTCCTGTTTGCAAAGCCTTTTTATTTATTCCCCAAGAGCTACCAGGCTTCATTTTCCACACTCTTTCCCCAGGTTCCACAAAGTAACTGATAATGTCAATCCAAATTATCATATCCAGTAAAGCACAGATGACAGCACCTCAGGCATACAGAAGAGATTCTGAGCTGAGAAACTTCCCCCACCCTGGCCACATATGGCAGCAGCGGAGCACCCAGCGAATGGCAAACCCTTTTTCACTTGACAGTCAGAGGTTAACAGAGCTGCAGCACGAGTCAATAATCCACGAATGGCTGCACATGGCACAGCATTTGCATTCCCTCTGAAACACGCAGGCAGCAAAGAAAAATGCACTCCACTGCTGAAAGGCAGAGCTGGTGCTGAAGGCGCGCTCAGAACCACACAGCTTTGTCCTCTCTCTGCCTGCTGCTCTTTCTGGCTTTCCTCTCAGGACCTCGAGCCCAGGGTAACTGGCAGTTGGTGCTGAGGAAAATGCCCCTTGTAGCACACCTTAGCATGCAAGTTCTTGCCCTGAGAGCCCATAGCTTTGTTGCTGTCACTGTAAAGACACCACTCTTTTGGAGGGTCAGTTCAGCAAAAATCCTTCTTGGAGTGCATGGTCTCCAAAGTCAGGAAGTGTTTTCAAATAGCTTTGAGCAGAGGAATCAGGGAATGGCTTGAATCAGAAGGGACCTTAAAGACCATCTAGTTCCAAGCTTCTTAAGCCTGGCATATACACATTTTCCCTGCTCTTTCTCCTCTGCCTGTTGGCCTCTAGCTCCTGTCCCTCCTGCTGAAGAAATGTGTCCCTGTACAGAGCAGAACAAAGCCAGAATCATAGAATGGGCTGGGTTGGAAGTGATCCCTGAAGGTCATCTAGTCCAACCTGCTCTGCAGTAAGCAGAGTTCTCCTCTATTTCGAAGACACAGCTTAACCTTCATCTTTTCCTCCACCATGAGAAGGATTAAGTCACTCTTGTGCCTCCATTTACATTCAAGTGGGCTGCCATAACTTGGATAAGCCACAACAGCTACTTATTCTGTATTGAGTTGACTTTCTGGGACAAAGTAGGTCTAAAGCTCCAGGACACATTATAAGCATTACAGAACATCAGCTTCCTTACCCAGCATAAAGGAGGTAAAAAAGAGCACAGTCCAGACATTAAACACCACATCTAGCACAGAAATTCTGGGTTCCTGTCAAGACCTGTACTGCTGGCACTGGGATCTCTCACTTTATCATCTTCTGAAGCTCATCCTGCAGAAAGACAGGAACTTAATCCAGAGTTTGTATTAGATGAAGGCTCAAAAATATTAAAAAGGGGAACTCAAGGATCTGAGATGAAAATATTTAGCTGTAAAGCAAGAATTGGACTATTCCAACTTTGTCATAATTCTATAAGCTCTTGCCTCCAAGAGGGGAAACTCAAAAGCCCAGTTGTGTGTGTAATACTTCTGCACACTGAGAGCATGATCCTGCTGGAGGCTAAAAGCCTATTTATCCACAGATCAGTAGGCGCTGTACAATCTTACATGCTCTGCTCCATCTCTTCTCCTCAGCTTGGGCTTTGAGAGCACACTCAAGTATCACCAAATGGAGCTTCATTAGGAGCGAGGATGTATTCAACCTTACGTAGGCAGACAGGAGTTCAAATCTCTTCCTCCAAATCAGTGGGATTCAAGTGAGTTGAGTCACAAACCACAGAGTTTTAAAGCTGAATCCATGCATCACCTTATGGCATTTTTATGTAAAGTGGTTTACAGCTCAATAAAAGTAAAATGCTGCTAAATGCCTACTGCCATATCCCAAACAAGTGTGCACACCGTGCTGGCTCAGCTCTCCTTTCAGGTCTACACGTTATTTGATCCACTTTATAAACCTAGATCTTCCTCAATCTGAAGTGGTATTAGATGTGTGTGAGCACTGGAGATAGATGTATGTCTCACAAGAAAGGAAAAGAACAAAACAAAACAAAGAGAGATGTTTCATCAGCAGAAACCTAAAGGGGTGAGGAGAGAACGAGAGAATGGAAGCCCAGAAGCCTTCGCTGCCACACACAGGACTCAATTCCCAACCTGAGGCAGCACTGGACTTCACTTCCACTGCACACATGAAAGGAGTAAGTGTTGGAAGTGAGGGCAGCAACTTGCATTCTTTTACATGTGTTAGCAGTCTACAAAGCATGGAAAACCTGCAAGGCTGAGCACTGCTGGACACAGCAGTTTAGACCAAGTCTCAGCTACTGTTAAATCTGCTCCACGGCACAGTTGTTCTTAGCAATTGTGCACCAAACAAGCAGGAAAGGCTGAAGGTAAAGGAAAGAGAAGAGCAATGATTTAAGATTTCCATAGAATGCTAGGCTTGTGCTGGAACTAGACTTCAGGTGTGAGCCTTGGGATTTGTTTGGTTCTTCAAAACAAGGACTACGTGCCACTTCAGGATAGAGTTTAATGGTCATGGGAGCTGGGTTATGGTTGGACTCAATCTTAGAGGTTGTTTCCAACCTTAATGATTCTATGGTTTTTAAGAAGTGCACCCTCAGCATGTGGCACAAACACTGCTCCGAGCCAGGAAAAGTATTGACAACTTTCAAGTTGTGCCCCTTGCACGAATGAATTGGGAGTCTCAGTAGAGACTGGCTGCTGTGCCTTTACCACCAGCCACCACAAACCACTGGAGCCCAGATGTGCTGCCCAAGGCCCCTGCCAGGCTGAGCACTCTCATGGCAACACCTGTCTGGAATCTCTGAAGCAGCAGTTCCACAATCACATCTAGATGAGCCCAGAGCAGCTGCTGGGTTGACAAGAGAGCTCAGAAGAGCTTTCCAAGCCAAAGCTCCTAGGGCTGAAAGCTCTGCATGAGGTGGTTTCTGTGTATTTCCATAGAATCATAGAATGCCAGAGGTTGGAAGGGACATCCAGAGACTGAGTCCAACCAAAGCAAGATCACCTAAGACAGGTAACACAGGGATGGGTCCAGGTGGGTTTTGAAGATCTATAGAGAAGGAGACTCCACAGCCTCTCTGGGCAGCCTGTTCCAGTGCTCCAGCACCTTCACATCCAAGTTTTTTCTCCTGTTTGAGATAGAATTTCCTGTGATTGAGTTTACATCCATCGCCCCTCACCCAGGGACTGGGTGTCACTGAAGAGAGTCTGGCTCCATCCTCCTGATAGCCACCTTTCAGGTATTTGTAGATGCTGATAAGTTCCTCTCTCAGCCTTCTCTTCTCCAGATCTCTCCACCTTTCCCCATAAGACAAATGCTCCAGTCCCTTCATCATCCTCCTAGCTCCATCCTCCTAGTGTTACTGCCTAAGAAATAAAAGCTTCCAGAATGTCTTCTGCAAACATGCTCCCTGCTCAGTCCCCAAGAGGATGATGTTGGGTAAGCAACCTGGAAGCTTGTTTCTGTGGCCTGAAAGCACCTAACTGATGCTGTGGGAGATTCTCATCTTCCTCATCGGGCTCCACTCTGAGCATGCTGAATTATTTACCCCGTGTCAGCCTGTAAGCATTACACTTCAAAACTGTATCACTGCAGGAATCTTTCTCTTTTTCAGAGCAGCATCTTTGTCAAGCTGATAATGTCTATGGAAATTAGTGCCCAGCACCACAGCACAGCTCTCTTTGCAGAGCAGGCAGGGCCACGACAGGAAAAGCCATCGAGGCTTTCAAACCCCGTCCATCACGTCAGCGTTCAAGCATCTTACACTGACAGCAACGATATTAAAGAAGAAAGTGCAGATTATCTCAAGGCAGAATTTTTGTCAGCATCTTTATCATGCACACTGATCACACTGCCATTTGAATTCACATCTCCTTCCCCACAAACACAGCCTTCCACTTCGAGCCACACCAGAGCCCTTCCAAATGCACACAGGCTGGGTCTTGTTCTGGGCTCCCCAGCTCAAGAAAGACAGGCATCTGCTGGAGAGTCTCCAATGGAGGCTATGGGGATGATTGAGGGACTGGAACATCTCTGCTATGAAGAAAGACTGAGAGACCTGGGGCTGTTGAGCCTGGAGAAGAGAAGGTGGAAAGGGGATCTTAATAATGCCTTTAAATACCTGGGGGGGTGGGTGTCAAGACAAAGGTGCCAGGCTTTGTGGTGATGTCCTGTGATAGGACAAGGAGCAACAGGTACAAGCTGGAACCCAGGAAGTTCCATGTCAACATAAGGAGAAAATTCTTTGCTGTGATGGTGCTGGAGCCCTGGAGCAGGCCGCTCAGAGAAGTTGTGGAGTCTCCTCTGAAGAGTTTCAAAGCCCCTCTGAATGCATCCCCAGGTAACCTGCCCTGGCTGATCCTACAGGGGAGTTGGACTCAATCTCTGGAGGGCCCTTCCCATCCCTAACATGCTGTGATTCTATGGCTTGAACATAGAAAACATGACCATTCAGACATGTTCCTTTCCAAGCCTGGATCCTTGATAGCAATACAAAGCTATGGATTTCCACTATTAAGAGTGAAAACACAACTTGATTCTGCAAATCACAAGTGTGCCAGGAACAGAAATACCCTTCCCTGGCAATTCTGGAGACAACATATCTTCTGCCACAAGATATTTGGAAGAGACCCCAAAGTCCACAATCTGGCATTCTGTGTTTCCCTGTCATCAAATAGATAAGCTTGCCTGTTCATTGTCAAGCATCACTGACGCTCAGAGACCTAGGGCAGAACAACAAAACAGTGCAATAAAGACTGAGGACAAAACACGCCTGTTTGGAGTAGTGCAATTCCATAAGCACATTAAACAGCACCAGGGTGCTGAACAGGCAGTTAGCAAGTTGTGAGACCAAAAAGACTGAAAACAGAAGCATAGAGACCTACTTCAGATACCCTAAGAGCCAGATCACACTGGTCAGCTTGCAAGAGTTCCTGCTAGGCAGTGTAGAGATCAACTGCCTTGCCCACCTCCAAAAGCTGTGCTTTAACAAGAGCAAATCACATCAAAAGCTAAGAGAAACACAACCCACCCAGACATGGTACTCAACCACATGAAGTCAAGCAGAAGATGGAATCTGAGGGGAAAGAAAAGTGTCAGCTGAAATTCATAGAATAGTCTGGGTTGGAAGGAACCTTAAAGATCATCCAGTTCCAACTCCTCCACCATGAGTGAGGACACCTTCCCCTAGCCCAGGCTGCTCAAGGCCCCATCCAATCTGCCAGTGAGGGGGCATCCACAACGTCCAAGGGCAGCCTGTTTCGGTGTCTCACCACCCTCACTAGAAAGAATTTCATCCTAATTTCCAGTCTCAATCTCCCCTCCTCAAGCTTCAATCCATTCCCTCTCATCCTATCACTAATAATCTGTGCCTGGAACACCTGCTCTGAAATCAGCCCCCAATGGTTTTCCTCAACTTGCTGTCAAGCACCTCTCATGCAATCCAGACATTCAAGGACACAATCAGACTGTTAATATGAAAGCATTAAAATGGGACCTGTCAAGCTACTTTCTGTAACATGATTTATGGTTTCCAAGTGTAGGAACAAGGGATTTTATTGTATGAGAGCACTTTGCACAAGGGGGGCTCTGGGTTCACATTCCACACCAGCCAAACTGGAATAGCTGACAACCTTTCTGCTAGCACATGGCTGAGTTGCTGGGGTGGACATGAAAGGGTGGCTACATACAGCAAAAATTGATGTGGTACAGAACAGGCTTAAAATGAGAGCTCTCTGCATGCTCCTGTGCATACCAAACAGAGCTGGACCCCTCAGATCACTGCTGGGAAATGGCTCTAAACCAGTGCTGATAGAGAGAAGCTGAACTGTCCCTGTCCCTCAGGGCACTTGCATCAAGCAATAAAAATGGACTGGCAAAAGCCTGAAGAAGTTTTTACTTCCAGTCTTACATGTCAGCTGGATTAACTGATGTCTTCTGCAATTTCACCACAGTCAAACAGAGCAGAGTGGAAACTTCTGGCCTGCGTTTCCTAATTCGCTAAAGCCTGACTGCAAAACCCCAGGCTCAAAACTCACCACCTCCTGTGTCACACAGCAGCTGAGATCCAGGCAAGCTGCCCAGGCTTGGTGCTAATAACACCCTTGGAGACTTTCAGCACAGCACACACCATGTCATGACTTAAGAGCTGTGAGGTTTTGTGCCTGTAGACAGTTTCTCAACTGTGGGTCTACAAGAAAGCCAGAAAAGGACTTTTTACAAGGGCTTGTAACAGGATGAGGGACGATGGCTTTGAGCTGGAAGAAGAGAGATTGAGACTGGAGATGAGGAAGAAATTCTTTCCAGTGAGGGTGGGGAGACACTGGAACAGGTTGTGGATGCCCCCTCTATGGAGATGTTTAAGGCCAGGTTGGATGAGGCCTTGAGCAACCTGGGCTGGTGGGAGGTGTCCCTGCCCATGGCACAGGGGGTTGGAACTAGATGATCTTTAAGGTCCCATCCAACCCAGAGCATTCTACAAACCTATGAACTCTCCATTCTACACACCAGCTTCTCAGAGATGCAGGAGTATCTGAGCTCCATCAGCCCATTGTTCTTACTTTATGGACCTACTTCAAGTAGCTTGGATAATGTAACTGCACTCAAAGTTACAGCCCTAAATTTGAGGCAGTTAATAAGTACAGCACAGAAAAGCAGAGATGTTGAGGGGAATTGTACCTGCTCTCTGCACTGGGAGAGGCATCACTAGCTGCTAGTACAAAGGTAACACTAGATAAATTGGTAGTACTGTCAAAAAATATTCTGCTTCATACCTTTATGGGGAGCAAACTGCAAGTGGTCAATGTCTACCCACACAAGATTGACACCAAATGAATCACAGATTGGCTCAGGTTGGAAGAGAGAGACCATCTACTCCAACCTCCCTGCTATGGGCAGGGACACCTCAACTGGACTCAGCTGCTCAAGGCCTCACCCAACTTGGCCTTGAACACCTGCAGGGAGGGAGCATCCACCACCTCTCTGGGCAACCTGTGCCAGAGCCTTACCACCCTCATACTGAAGAGCTTCTTCCTAAGATCCAGTCTAACCCTGCTCTCCCTCAGTTTCAAGCCATTCCCCCTTGTCCTGTCTCTAAACACCCTTATGAAAAGTCCCTCTCCAGCTTCTGTTGTATTTTGTTGTCCTGCTGGACTCTGCTTCCTTACAAATTCCTTCACTGGTGTACTAACAATCTTGCAATCATTCAAGTAGGTGCCTTGTGCTGTCCTTGTCCTTACCTAAATCTGGTGTCAATGTCCAGCTGAACTCAAACATGCCTTGAAGTGTCTTCATTTCACTGATCTACCACACACCTGACTGCAACACCACACAGAGATCTGCACCTTGCCATCAATCAGGCACATCACAAACTCTGCTAGGATTGATGTGGTCATTAGATGTGGTGAATTCAAGGCAGCTGATCTCAGATTCAAGTCCTTGGACCACTCCACTTTCACACCAGTAGTCAGTCAACTAAATTCTTTAGGCCTTCCCATCTTTGTTCTACCATTCATAGAATCATAGAATTGTCAGGGTTGGAAGGGACCTCAAGGATCATCTAGCTCCAACCCACCCTGCTATGGGCAGGGGCACCTCACACTACAGCAGGGAGCTCAGAGCCACATCCAATCTGGCCTTAAAAACCTCCAGAGATGGGACTTCTACCATCTCCCTAGGCAACCTGTTCCAGTGTCTCACCACCAGCAGCAAGAACCCAGTAAGAATTTACACCAAGCAATGACAGTCAAATGCATACAGACACTTGTATTTGCTGTTTCAATCCAGGAAGGATCTGCAATGCAAGTTTAAAAAGGAAAAGTATTTGTTGCTGGAATTGTGAGAAGTGAGCAAAAGCCATAGTGGAAACCAGCTCTCCCTAGGTGAAAGAGAAGATGAGGGGGGGAAAGCAAAAAGACTCAGCTGCTACAATTAAGGGATGAACAGCTGGCATTTTAAGGAATCTGGCTTACAAACCAAGAGGCTGGGTCATAAAATGGCAGCTGAAGCTCAGTGGACATAGGTAGTAAGTGATGCTCAAGGGAAAAACATCTAACTTAACATGTGCAAGAACAGACTCCCACCACTGCGGCTCAGAAGCTAAATGCTGATGGTGGCTGTTTCATGGAGATCCCAGCTCAGCCCTCAGCAGCTATCAAAAAGCATATCAAGTGTTAGGCACTGTTAACACCAGACTGGAGAACAGCAGCAGAAGAGACCCTGGCACTGCCTACAGGGCAGCTGCATTTCTGGTCACAGAATCAGACAACTGTCAAGGTTGGAAGGGACCTCAAGGATCATCCAGTTCCAACCCCCCTGCCATGGGCAGGGACACCTCACACTACAGCAGGTTGCTCACAGCCACATCCAGACTGGCCTTAAAAGCCTTCAGAGACGAGGCTGCCACCACCTCCCTGGGCAACCTGTGCCAGTCTCTCACCACCCTCATGGGGAACAACTTCCTCACATCCAATCTGAATGTCCCCACTTCTAGTTTTGCTTCATTCCCCCCAGTCCTATCACTCCCTGACACCCTAAGAAGTTCCTCCCCAGCTTTGTTGTAGCCCTCTTCAGATACTGGAAGGCCATATTAAGGTTTCCTAGGAGCTCCACACCTCAAAGGGAATCTGAAGATCCAGACAAGATGCAGGAGAAGACTACAGAATATGTCTACATCAGCATTTTGGCTCAGAATCACAGAATCATTTTGGTTGGAAAAGATGAAGTCCAACCATTATCTAACTGTAACTGGTGACAAAGCATGTCCATGGAGTCACCATCATTGGAGGTGTTTAGGAGGAGACCTGATAGGGTGCTTGGTTGCATGGTTTAGTTGATTAGGTGGTATTGGATGATAGGTTGGGCTCGATGATCTTGAAGGTCTCTTCCAACCTGGTCTATTCTATGTCCTTAAGCATGTGTCGATCTTTTAAACACCCCCAGGGACAGGAATTCAACCATGGGTCCAACAACCTAAACACTGAGTTGTAACCTGTCTAGGAAACAGCCTTTCTACTGCCAGAGACCTGAAAGAAACCCCAAAAGCCAGAGGAAGTCAGCAACAGAAGGCACTGAAAATGAAAAGGGAATCTGCCTCAAGACATTCCTGTGCTTCAGCCTTTCCAGGGTATTCTTCAACCCATCTTCCCTCTGCATTTTTGCACTTGGCCAATGAATCCCTCTCATTCCAGCACTTGGGATTTGCGATGCACTGCAAATGCTGTGCAATTAACAGATATAATGTCCAATCCACTTCCTCCTTCAAAGGAGCCTGGGGAAAAGGCAAGCAGGAGGTGGCAGGGTACTGGAGCTGTGGGTTTATCATACATACACATGATATGACAGCTCCTCTACTGCTACTGGAAGCCAGCACATCCCCACTCTTGCTGGAGATGCATCAGCTCCTCTTCACTGTTGAGATGCCCAATTATCCACTCTTCAGCTTAATCATTGAGGTTTCTTTTTTTCCTCCCCTACCCTCAGTATGGATTTATTTTAATTTTTTTTTTACACCCCATCCCACATCTCCACCATAATTTATCATTTGCTTTTTCCACTCCATTTCACTGAATTTCTAATCTCATTTCCCCAACTCCACTGTCTACAGTCATAACATAGCAGTGACTTGACAAAATTCAGCCTGCTCCACTAATTTCACAATGTGTTAAGAGAGATAACAGAGGGGATACATTCTTTCTAGCACAGCACCGTGGCTTTACCTTGCATATCAGAGACAACAGCACACAGCAGAGGAAGAGGCCAGGCGCCTCTGTGAAAGGAAACCACAGCTCTGCAATCCTACAGAGGTATTGACCAACCCTCAGGGAGAGAAATGCCACCAGCTCTGATGTGCCAGACTAAGCATTTCCCTCTGCCACATTTGTAATGAGCATTTGGTGGATGTTTTCTTCTGAATCATGAAGACAGCAGCACATTTGTTAGAGGGATTACTACAGATGCATCACAGACTAATAGAACACCCTGCTCTGGAAGGGATTGTAGAATTGCACAACTTAGCTGCTTGCTTCCCAGCTGCAGTGTGAAGTTCTAGCTCGTGTCAGTGTTGAGTGCAAGCCACTTTTCACAGGCAATTAAGACTACAGCAAGCACCTACCTCAGCCTGCAGGCTACAGGACACTTGGCTTACAGCTTTGTTCAATTACTTTGTCCTTGTCTGTGGTAAATAGAAATCCTTGTTTTACTCCCTCTCTACCATGTGCTGCACCTGTTCTCCAAATTAGTTCACCCCAATCTGCCTCTGGACCAGTTTTAATCCACACTGAAGGTTTTCACCCAAGGATTTCAAGGTCAAGCACAGACTCATAGAATAGAAGGGGTTGGAAAGTTGCTCTGGAAATCATCCAGTCCAACCCCCCAGCCAAGGCAGGGTCACCTGGAGAAGGTCACATAGGAACACGTTCAGGTGGGTTTGGAACATCTTCATCTCTGGAGATGTCATCACCTCTCTGGGATGCCTGCTCCAGTGCTCCAGCACCCTTGAAGTTCCTCCTCATGTTTAAACAGAACTTTTATGTTCCAGCTTGCACCCATTACTCCTTGTCCTCTCACTGGGCACCATTGAAGGAAGCCTGCTTCCATCCTCCTGACAGACATCCTTTAAGTATTGATCAGCATTGATGAGAGCCCCTCCTCAGTCTTCTTTTCTCCCCCTGAGACTAAACCCCCCCAATTCTCTCATTCTTTCCTTCAAGAGATGTTCCAGTTCCCTCAGCATCTTTGCAGCCCTTTTCTGTACCCTCTCCAGCATGTCCCTGTCCTTCTTGAAGTGGGGAGCCCAGAACCAGACGCAGTACTCCAGATGTGGCCTCACCAGAGCAGAGTAGAAGGGTAGAAGAATCTCCCTCACCCTGCTGCCCACACTCTTCTCAATGAACCCCAGAATGCCATTGGACTTCTTGGCCACAAAGCCACATTGCTGGCTCCTGATCATCCTGTTGGCCACCAGCACTTCCAGATCCTTCTCCCCAGAGCAGCTCTCCAACAGATCAGCCCCCAGGCTGTACTCACATGGGGGAAGAGCACAACACAGCAGTGTTCTTCAATCAACTCTACTGTCTAACAAAGGCATCTCTGAAATAAATTCCACCTCAAACAGGCTCAAAAGCACAAATAAGACTTCACCTTATGCCAGGAAGGTTTCTTCAGTCAGTTTTACTTGTCACAGTGCTACAAGCCACATGCTTTGCTCAAGCTGTTACCATCTCTGCAACTTTCCTTTCCTAAATCAACTTTGACAGTATTTGAAGTCTAGACAGGATCTAAATCTTCTGATAGCCCAACCTCACCTCTCAGCACAGCAAGAGCTATTCAGACTAAAACCCACTGGGATAAGAACAAAGAGGCAATGAGGGGAAAGAAGTCCAATTTTATACCATGATGCCCTCAGATGCAGAAGCTCATCCGCATGACATGATGCTTACCCTAACTGCAGCAGCACTCCTGGGCTTCAAATGCTGTGTGCATATTAAATGCCTAAACACTGGAAAAAACTCCTCAGAAGCCAATATTTATCCTAAACCCTTCTCAGGCTTCTTACTGAATGTTTCACTTTGGTTATCACCTCCACTCAAACTGAACAGCAGCAGTAAGGAGCTTGAGTCTGACAATCTGAATTCCGAGAGGAGTCTCAACTTGAAGGTCTTGGGGGTGTCAGCTGATGACAAACTCACCAGTGGCTGCGGGCAGCCCAGAAGGCAGCCACGTGCTGGGCTGCCTCAAAAGCAGTGAAAGCAACAGGACAGGGAAGGGATTGTCTCTCTGCTGTGCTCAGACCCCACCTGCAGCACTGTGTCTACTTTTGGTGTCCCCAGCATAAGTGGGACATGGAAGTGCCGGAGTATGTCCGGAAGAGGCCACCAAGATGATCAGAAGGCTGGAGAACCACCCCTGTGGGGACAGGCTGGGAGAGTTTGGGGCTGTTCAGCCCGGAGAATAGAAGGCTCCAAGGGAGACCTTACAGCAGCCTTCCAGTATCTGAAGGGGACTACAAGAAAGCCAGGAAGGGACTTCTGACAAGGGCTTGAAGTGACAGGATGAGGGACAATGGCCATAAGAACACATTGCTGGCTCATGGTCATCCATTCCTTCCATCCACCAGGACCCCCAGGTCCTTTTCCCCTTCACCACTCTCCAGCAGATCTGTCCCCAACCTGTACCAGTGCACAGAGTTGTTCCTTCCCAGGAGCAAGACTCTGCACTTGCCCTTGATGAACTCGATCAAGTTTCTCCCTGCCCAGCTCTCCAGCCTAAGTCTGGCTGAACGGCAGCACAACCTTCTGCTGCGTCACCCACCCCAGCCAGAAAAAGAAAAACAAAAGAGAAGAGCAGAGGCTCACATTGCCCATGTACTCGGAGAGCAGGTCCTGCAGGGCCTGTCGCACGGCGTTGCACTCGGCCACGATGCGCTCCCGCCGGTCGTCGCGGGTGCAGGACGAGTCGGCCATCAGCGCCGCCCCGCTAATGATGCTCTCCAGCCGCTCCTCCAGCGACGGCCGGAAACGTTCCTCGCTGAAGGTGGAGGGGTCCACGATGATTTGTTTCTGGCCAGAAGAGAAAGAGCGAGAAATCAGGATGCAGAACGAGCAGGAAGCTAAGTGTTAAGCCAGGGAATTGTACAATGGGCCGGGCTGCAGGGAGCCCCCAGGGTCATCCAGTCCAACCTCCCTGCAGGCAGCAGGGACATCCTCAGCTAGAACAGGCTGCTCAGGGCCTTGTTGAGCCTTACCTTGGATATCTCCAGGGAATGAGCCTCAACCACCTCCCTGGGCAACCTGTTCCAGTGTTCCACCACCCTCATAGCAGAGAGCTTCCTGATACCCCATCTAAATCTGCCCTTCTCTGGTTTGAAGCCATTGTCCCTCGTCCTGTCACTGCAGGCCTGTGTAAACAGTCTTTCTCCATCCTTTCTGTAGCCTTTTGGGGTACTGGCAGGCTGCTATTAGGTCTCCCTGGAGCCTCCTCTTCTCCAGGCTGAACAACCCCAGCTCCCCCAGCCTGTCCTTGCAGCAGAGGTGCTCCAACCCCTTGATCATTTTCATAGCTTTCTCTGCACCCTCTCCATCAGGTCCATGTCCTTCCTGTATTGAGGGCTCCAGAGCTGGACACAGTACTCCAGGTGAGGTCTCAACAGAGCAGAGCAAAGCGGCAGAATCACCTCTCTGGCTCTGCTGGCAACACCACTTTAGATGCAGCCCAGGCTGCCATTGGCCTTCTGGGCTGCAAGCTCACACTGCCTGCGCATGTCCAGCTTCTCATCCATCAGCACCCCCATCCTTTTCCACAGGGCTGCTTTCTAACATCTCATCCCCCAGCATGTATTGATAATGAGGATTGTTCTGGCCCAGGTACAGAACCCTGCACTTGCTCTTGTTGAGCTTCACCTGGGCCACCTCTCCAGCTGGTCCAGGTCATCAAGACCACCACCATGAACAGCAAATGCTTGATGGGGCCTGAGCAGCAAACAAGGCCCAGTTTTGGCAGCCAGGAGGATTTGCATGAGTGGCTGTGTAAAACTACTCCAAGGCTCCCCAGCAGATGACAACACTAGTCATTTCTTGAGCTGCTTTGACAGCTAAACACAACTTGGCCACAGGAAGCCTCATTACATGAATGGCAAAAAAAAAATAAAACCCACCATGCCAGCACAAATAAGGTTCAAAGTAGAGAACTCTCCTTAACTACATGTCAATCCAGACATGGCTTCACTAGCTAACTTGTCAGAGAGAATTATCCCATCATGAGCAACAAGATAACAAGGAAAACAAATGGCCAGAATTAGCCCTCTGTGGACTGCTCTGTTGTCCTACTTTATCCAATCTTCCTCCCCTCCACGCTGCTGCAGGTAAATACAATGGTGTTCTCCAAGCCCTGAGTGAAACACCACCACAGATGTTGCCCACAGCACAAAAATTCATTTCTTCAGGGCAGAAAACTGTCACAGGCTTCTCTTGACAGAGTGTTAGCAACCACAGTTCATACTGGAGAGGCTTAAGGCTGCAGCAGCAGTGCTGATGGATCTGCTTTCCAAAAGGCCAATGCCACCACCCACAGAAGGTCACCAGGAAGCAGCAGTGGCAGATTTATCACCTTGTAAGTACTTTCAGGCCATTTAAACAGGTTTAAAGTTTATTAAGGAAAACAACATAGAAGAGTTTGGGTTGGAAGGGAGCTTAAAAATCAGCTAGTTCCAATCTCCCCCACCATGGGCAGGGACACATTCCAGGAGCCCAGGATGCTCAAGGCTTCACACAGCCTGGCCTTGAACACCTCCAGGGAGGGGACACCCACAATCCTCCTGGGCAACCTCTTCCAGTGTCTCACCACTCTCACTGGAAAGTATTTCTTCCTCATCTCCAATCTCAATCTGACCTCTTCCAGCTCAAAACCATTACCCCTCAACCTATCACAGCAGACTCTTGCAAAAAGTCCCTCCCCAGCGTTCTTGCAGGCCCCTTTCAGGTACTGGAAGGCTGCTCTAAGGCCTCTCCACAGCCTTCTTTTAGCCATGGTGATCACACAGTGGTAGCACACTGAGTCCAGAGCTGTGGCATCAACCCCAGAGATAATGATTACCTTGTTATCTTCTGCTAGCCATTTAATATTTTGCCAAGGCAGCAAAAGCTTTGGAGCACTTGGGGGCACGTGTGCGTGCGCACAGCCTTTATTACAAGGGTGCAATAACACTCAAACATCAGCAGGAAATGAAGTGCAGGGATAACATCTGCCAAGAACCTGAAGACATTTGTTTTGTCAGTCTCCTCTGGCAGGAAGGAGATGACAAAGCTATCACATGCAAGGCATTGAGGCTGGCCTGCTCAACAGGCCCTGCTGCTATTAGACAGCCTCACAAAGCAGAGCTGAAAATCCAAAAGCTCCATCTGAACTGCAAGGCTCAAAAAAAAAAAGTCTTAAGTCTTATTAGAAACTTCATCTGTAAAATAGAGCCATACATCAGAAACCACATTAAATGGTTTGAGCTAGATTAGCCAGTCCATGAACCTGAACTAATTGCTTCTTCAAGTTGTCAGAACCCCAGCCAGTCCTCAAGGCTGTGTGCTGGGACAGAACCTGCCCTTTCCTCCCACAGACCCCTGCTCAAACCTGACATCCCTTGGCTGCTAACCTGAGGCACATTCTGAAGGCTTACATAGCTGAACATAAAATTGATGAGATTTAAAAGCAAACTTAGTCACAGAGATCAAGACAAGCAGAAAGTAATGTAGGGGAGGAACAAGAGAGGTAAGAGCAAACAGGAAAAGAGCAACAAAAATTATCAGAGGGATCCAAAAAAGGCCACAAAAATGACCCAAAGGAACCCCTCTACTGTGAGGCCAGGCTGAGAGAGTTGAGGTTGTTCAGTCTGGAGAAGAAAAGGCTCTGAGGAGACCTTCTGGTGATCTTTCAGTGCTTAAAAGACACCTCTAAGGATGATGGAGACAGACTTTTGAGCAGGACTTATGACAGGACAAGGAGTGGTGGGATTAAAATGGAAGAGGTCAGATTTAGACCAGATATAGAAAGAAGAAATTTGTGGTGCTGAGGGTGGTGAGACCCAAGTCCAGGTTGCCCAGGGAGGTAGGGGATGCCCCACCCTTGGAACTACTCCAGGTTGTTTGGGGGTCTGAGCAACCTGATCTAGCTGAACACCTCTCTGCTGACTGTAGGAGGGTTGGCCTAGATGGCCTTTGAAGGTCCTTCCAACCCAAACCATTCCATGAACATCTGGCAAACCCCAAAGCGTTCAACATCTTTTGAGTGATGGCTTTGCAATATTAAATTAAGTTTTAGAGGTAAGTTAGCACCAAGGTGTTTAAAATTCAGAGGCTGGATCAGTGTTAGACAGAGAATACTGGCTTCAAAAGGGAAGTGTTCTCAGTAAAAATGCATGCCTCTGCTCAGCACCCTCCTGAATACAAGATCAGGTGTACGACAGAGCAGTCCAACACTGAAAGGACTTCATTCCCACCCAAAGATCACATTAAACTTCCCACTTCATGTTTCACTCAGTAGGCTGTTTGGGCAATTCCAAATGCATTATTCACTTTTAATAAGTCATTTCTGTCACCTGCAAGAACACATTACATAAATATATGATGAAATAATCAATTTCAAATAAACCCAGCCCTTACATCTAATGTAGCAGGAGGCTAGCTGCTATTTCAGAGCTAGGTTAATTTGACAGCCTTCAGTCTTCTAGAATCACTTGTGTAACTCCTCACATCCCATCAATCCTTGCCTGGAAGAAGACTTTTTAAAGAAATAAAAGCCTGGTTTACCTGGGACCTGCTGTATTGCAGCAGGAAGTGATCAGCAGTACAAACAAAAGCAAGATGTTGTGCATCAGGTGAACAAAGACAAAAGTAGGAGTTACCACTACTTGTTTGTTTCAGAGGAAGGGTTCCAAACTTACATCAAAGTTGTTGAGAGCATAAGCCAGCTCTCCACCTCCACCCTGCTGCTGGGCAGCATCATCTGAGGCGGTGGCCTGCGCTGCGTTGGAGATGCCCGTGACTGCCTGCTGGAGCTGTTTGTAGATCAGGTCCCTGTTGGCTTTGTAAGCAGCTACATCAGGGTGTTGCAGACAGGCCTGGGATGCTGTGTAGAGAATGGGGACATTCTTCTGCAGGATTCCTCTGGCTGCTGCCATCTGATCACGGTGACCCACATCTTTCAATTCCTATTAGGAAAAGTAAAGCAGAAATGGCACTGGAGGACATTCCCCACATTTAACAGCCGTACACCACCTCCCTGCATCTTCTCTTAGTCTGATCAAACCTTCTGATGGAGGATCACTCCTCTTAAGGGGTCAACTAGCTTCATAGAGTCACAGAATATTTTGGATAGGAAAGGATCATCCAGTTCCAACCCCCCAGCCATGGTCAGGGACACTTTCCACCAGCCCAGGTTGCTCAAGGCTTCATCCAACCTGGCCTTGAAAACTTCCAGGGAGGTGGCAGAGATCTTCCCAGTTGTCTTCAAAACACAAGAGCTTCATAAAGACAAAACCCTTTACTGTAAGGTGATTGAATGATCTCTGGATGTCTCTTCCAACCCCTAGCATTCTGCGATTCACAACTCCATGGTTTGAAATCTGAAGTTGCATTTCTGCTCCTCTCTGCACTAGAGAATGTTTTGAAAGCTGTAAAGTCAGCACACACAAGTTGTAAGCACACATTTTCCTCCCCACTCCTTGTAATTCCTATTACACACAAAAAAAACCAACAAACACAAACCCTACAACCACCAAACAAAAAAACCACAACCAAATCCACATTCCCTACTATGCACCAGCTGCAGGGAAGATTGAACGCTACAACGGTTTGTTGAAGACCACTCTTAAAGCCATGGGGGGTGGATCTTTGAAAAACATTTAGCACAAGCAACCTGGCTGGTGAAAAGTAGAGGTTCAGTGAACTGAGCTGGACCTGCACACTCAGATATGCTACAGAAAGTAGAAGGTGATAGAGTTCCTGTTGTTAGAGAAAAGAATCTGTTAGGTAAAACTGTTTGGGTATTTTCGCCCTCAGGAGAGGCTAAACCTGTCCGAGGGGTGGTTTCAGCTGAAGGTCTGGGTCACACTTATTGTGTAATGCAAGAGAATGTGGGATACACTGAATTTCACCAAAGAAATTTAACTTCAGCTGAAAGAGTTTGATATCAGAGTGTTGTACAGGTACATTGTGCCCAAAGGAAGAATCCCTGAGGAATCTACAGTGCACGAACCCTGAGAGCCCTGAGTCAACTGAGAGTCCCTGTGTCCCTGTTTCCCTTTTCTTCGCTTTGTCTGTGAGGAGACAAGCTGTTTTCCATTTTCTTGTTTCCTGATTTTTCTTGGACTTCTGAATCATCCACATCTGAGGATAGCTGGAATGGACTATGAACTTTACTTACAAACTGCAGATACTGTTTTAGACTGGATGGACAGCACGACCAGCCAATGAAATTGCTTAGAAGGGGTGGATTGTGACCGTTTGAGGCTGTGCCTTTAAGAACGGGACAGTGGCTGGAACACTCTGGATGAGTGTTTTGGAATAATAACAAAAACAAAGATAAAGTCTAAACAAATTTCTTTAGTAGATTGGTAGAATGCAACTTTAAGTTTTAGTTCAGTTTGAATCTCAGTCTCAGTCTGTCTGTCTCTTTTTCAGCCTGTTTCAGTCTCTCTCTGAGCAACAGCTGCTGGATGGAGTTAACCTTGAACTAAGAGATAAGAAACTAGTTCTTGCATATGCTTTGAGCCAACAGAATTTCCTCCTTAATAATTACCTTTTCTCTCTCTCTAACCCTTTTTGGGAAAAAAGGGAGGTAGGGGGAGAGGGTGTGTATGGGGGGGACCCTCCTGGTTGGAGGGTGGAGTTTTGTTCTGTATTACATTCTTTGCTGTGTATTTCTGTATCTATTGTAAATACTGTATATTGTGTATATATAGCATTTCATCCTGCTAGTAAATATAACTTCTCTCATTTCTGCTTCTCTGACTGAGTTAGCCGTGGTTTCTTTGTGTGTGGGGGGGGAGAACTGAACTTTCTCTCACCACCACCACATCTAAACCAAGGAAAAAACCCAAACACACACACACCACAAAGAAACCTAAATCCTCAAACCAGAACACCCTGCATTTTTAGCTAACTTAAGAACCAAGCTAATTGTAAACTATCAATTTAGCAAGAGCCTTCCCCTGCAGTATTGTCTTGTGCTTGCACATGAGGAGCAAGATCATCTTTAATTTAAACTCCAAGCCTCACAAGCAGAATGTTTTCTTTAATCACACCTAGAAGCTGGAGTTGACATTCCTCAAGAGATTTGAGTACTTAATTTTACAGGAACAACTCTCACACCTAATTCACCTTCTTGTTAATCTCCAATGAGAGGAAATTAATCCAATGACTAACTACCACTAATTTAATATCAGGGAGCAAAGTTCACACCTTTTCCCAAACAGTTACTGCTGAATTTCTCCGAAGCACCAACACCACCATTTTGGAATAGAAGCACTATGGTTAGTCAAAGCTTCTGAGTCCAGCATGAGCCACAAATTTAGAAAAGGAAGAATCAACACAGTTGTTAGCTGAGTCATCATTTTAAAGTCACCTCTTAAATTTAAGGGAGAGCTGAAAGAATTAGGGCTGTGCAGCCTGGAGAAGAGAAGGCTCTAAGGAGACCTTAGAGCTGCATTTCAATATCTGAAGGGGACCTACAGAAAGGCTGGGGAGGGACTGTTTAGAAGGGCCTGTGGGGTTAGGATGAAAGGCAATGGTTTGAAACTGGAGCAGGGGAGATTTAGGTTGGATATCAGGAGGAAGCTCTGCACCATGAGGGCGGTGACACTGGAACACATAGCCCAGGGACTTGGTTGAGGCTCTTTCCCTGGAGACATTCAAGATCAGACTTGCTGTGGCCCTGGGCTCCTGATCTAGTTGGAGGTGTCCCTGCTAACTGCAGGGGTGTTGGACAAGATGACCTTCAAGGGTCCCTTCCAAGACGAATGTGTGATGAAAATGAAGCAGAGGCCTGCCTTACCGAGAGGAGGGAAAAACTACTCTGACAGACTCTTGAAAATGAATGGGTAATGTGTGACCTCTGTAAGATACATACTAAGCAGGGAGGGCACTCCAAGCAGCCTTACAGATGTACAGATTTAGTACAAGCACTTCCCAAAGCGTGGCACAATCCATCACAAAGCAGTTTAAGAACATTTATTGCATTGCCATCGCAACCCTACTCCCATTTACTGCAATCAGATTGGAGATACATAACCAACTGACAATCCATTTTAGACTGGACCCAGTTTACTTGCAAAGCTGAATGGGGGTGGGGGGGGAAAACAACAAAAAAAACCAGCCAACCCAGCAGTGTCAGAGGGGCAGAAGCAGTTCTGGTTTGTATAAACAGTAGAACAAACTGAAAATGCTCTACAGGAATGATGGTGTTTCTGATAAGTGGGGCTGCCTACACCTCTCCTTTCTTCTGAACACAGCAATGAGTCACAGCAGTGCTGTGTTGAACAACACAAATTTCACAGGCAATTTAAGGCTGAGCACAAGCTATGCAAACACAAAACACACACACACCAAACAGCAGTGTAAAGCCCTTCCCCAAAGCATTTCAGAGCAGGACTACCCAGCACCACCCCTCAGTCCCTGGGAAAGAGCTGTAATTCAGTGCCCAGCCACAATTTGCAACATCTTTATCAACATCCTGGATGAAGGGACAGAGTGGGCCCTCAGCCAGTTTGCTGGAGATACCAAACCGAGAGCAGTGGCTGACACCCTATCAAGTTGTGCTGCTATTTGGTCAGGCCTGGACAGGCTGGAGAGGTGGGCAGAAGAAATTCCATAAAGGTCAACAAGGGCAAGTGTAGAGTTCTGCACTTGGGAAGGAAGAAGCCCCTGCACCATGACAGGTGAAGGGTGATCTGCAGCAAAGCAGCTCTGTGGAGAAGGACCAGGGAGTGCCAGTGGACAAGCAGCTTACCATGAGTCAGCAATGTGCCCTCAGGACCAAGATGACCAATGGTGCATTAAGAAGAGTGTGACCAGCAAGAGAGACAAGGAACTACTGGAGAGAGTTCAGCACAGGCTATGAAGATGCTGAGGGACCTGGAGCATCTCTGTGAGGAGCAAAGGCTGAAAGCCCTGGGGATATTGAGCCTAGAGAAGAGCAGCCTGAGAAGGGATATCATCAATGCTTCTTGATATCAAAGGGCAGAGGGCAATAGCACGGGGCCAGACTCTTCTCAGTGGTACCCAGGGACAGGACAAAGGGCAAAGAGCATAAACTGGAAGCCAGAAGGTTCCACCTAAACAGGAGGAGAAACTTCTTCGGTATGAGGGTGCTGAAGCCCTGGAGAGGCTGCCGAGTCTCCTTCTCTGGAAAGCTTTCAAATCCCCCAGCCATTGTGATCCTGGGGAAGTTGCTGTGGGTGCCCTGCTTTAGCAGGGGGGTTGGACTGGATGATCTCCAAAGGCCCCTTCCAACCCCTGCTGTGCTGGGATTCTGTGACTTTCACTCCCTGTGGACACGCTCATGCCCAGTGTGGTCTAACGGTGAGTGCACCCGGCACCAAGCCACAGCTCTCTTCTCTTTCCTTACCCACATTTGCACTGCTTCAAAATGGGAAGAACCAGGCTTGGGAAGCAGCATTCCATTAAGGTACTAGAGCATCAACATAAACAAATGCCCCTAGACCAAATTCAGCCAGAAGCAGCACACTACAGCTGAGCTGGCTTCCTGCTTGCCAGGCAAGCTCCAATTTCCTAAACACAGCCCAGTGCAAGACAAAAGCACTCGGTGCTAAAGTCCCAACAGCAAGGGGTGGTGCCCAACAGCAGCAAGGCTGCCTTTTCTTCTTAGTTTGAAAAAGAAGAAATAACATAGAAGACAGAGCTGCCATCACTGTACCTGTTGTCTTTTGGCTGCCATTATGTTAAGCTTGTCCACTTCTGGTTTGAGGGCTTTGTACTGGATACCCAAATCCTGCTCTGTGCCAGCATTTCTCAGTTTCAGGATGCCTTCTTCCACCTGAAAGAACACACAGTCACATGTTTTTCCAAGTCACACAGGCTAAGGTTCAGGAAGTCATTCCAAATGTACTCCATCAAAGACAGAAAAAGCAATCTTCCTCCAGCCCTTTTAATCTTTTCTTTATTCAAAGGTTAATAGTGTTCAAGCTACTCCTTTCCTAGTCACCAGCTACCGGAGACATCCCAGTTTGAAAGGGTGTGAAGGAGTCCAGGGCCCTGGCAGCAGCCAACAGGCACAAGGAAAGTCCTCAAAGCCCTGCCATGAAAGTGGGCCCAGAATCAAATCTCATGGCATTCCAAATTCTGTACCAAACACCCACCCTCCCTCTTAGCTGTGGGAAGAGAACACTTCCTGAAATGTGCCACACTCATTTTATTTAGTCTACCAGAGCTACTCATCCCTAGGAGCTACAAGGGAGTGCTGCTTATAAGCAAGCCAAATTATTTCAGAGGAAAACAAAAACCTCTAGTTATGACCCAGAGTTGTGAGCATCATAGAATCAACCAGGTTGGAAAAGACCTCAGAGATCATCAAGTCCAACCCAATACCTAACACCTCCTGACAACTAAACCATGGCTCCAAATGCCACATCCAATACTTTTCTGAACACTGCCAGGGACAATGACTCCACTACCTCCTTGGGCAGCACATTCCAATGGCCAAATACTCTTTCTGGGAAGAACTTCCTCCTCACCTTGAGCCTAAACCTCCTCTGGTGCAGCTTGGGACTGTGTCCTCTTGTTCTGGTGCTGGTTGCGTGGGAGAAGAGACCAACCCCCACCTGGCTACAGCCTCCTTTCAGGAAGCTGTAGAGAGCAAGGTGGTCTCCCCTGAGCCTCCTCTTCTCCAGGCTAAGCAACCCCAGCTCCCTCAGCCTCTCCTCACAGGGCTGTGCTCCAGACCCCTCCCCAGCCTTGATGCCCTTCTCTGGACATGTTGAAGTGTCTCAATGTCCTTCTTCAATCAAGGGGCTCAGAACTGGACACAGTACTCAAGGTGTGGCCTAACCAGTGCTGAGTACAGGGGCAGAATGACTTCCCTGCTTCCTCCACCTAGCTTCAATATTACAAATTCAGAATGAAGTGCCACACCATGCCCAGAGCTGCTGGCCAGGAGCGTGCAAACGAGCGAGAAAGCTCCGCTGCACTCCTTTTGCTCACGACAAAACCCCCGAGAGCCTCCCTGCCACAGGAGCGACCTGCTGTGTGCACACATTGAGCAAACCATCACCCAGCACTGCCTGGCAAAGAACCCCAGCAGAGGACCTCACTTACTACTTTGAGTTGGACAAGCAGCTTGTAGACATCTGCCATGTCGGCCAGGATCAGCAGGCGCGTGACGGCGGACAGCAGGGCGCGCGCCGCCCGCACCATGTTCCCGCGCTTCACTGAGGAGCAGGGGTCATCGGCAAACTCCCCTGAAGCACTCTTCATCAGCTCACCTGTGCAAGGGCAGATCATCACAGAATGTTAGAGCTTGTAAGGGACCTCCAGAGATCACCAGGTCCAACTCCCCGCAGCTGCCAAAGCAGCGTCACCCAGGGTAGTCCACACAGGAATGCGTCCAGGTGGGGTTTGAAAGGCTCCAGAGGAGGAGACTCCACAACCTCTCTGGGCAGCCTGCTCCAGGGCTCCAGCACCCTCACTCTAAAGACATTTCTCCTCATGTCGAGCTGAAACCTTCTATGTCCAACTCCGTATCCATTGTTCCTTGTCTTACTACTGCACATCACCCAAAAGAGTGCCCCCCATCCCTCAGATATTGATAGACATTGATCAGATCACTCTCAGCCTTCTTCTCTCCAGACTAAACAGCTCCAGGGCTTTCAGTCTCTCTTCATAGGGCAGGTTGAATGGGGCCTTGAGCAAGCTGGAGGTGCCCCTGCCTATGGCAGGGGAGATGAAACCAGATGATCCTTAAGGTCCCTTCCAAGCCAAACCACTCCATGATTCTACTTCCAACTGCACAGGTGTTTTAACGCACCAGAATCCTCCAAAGAGCCGAATTCAGCTTGCAGGACTGCAGGCATTTCCCAAACTATAGTGCTTCTGAGGCTTGAGCAACAGTTTTGATTTGTGTACATGCAGGAGTTAAGCAGAAAGCAGCAGAGAGTCCTGCAAGCACACGAGCAAAGGCCCCAGCTCCTGGGACTGTCAGCACCTCAGGGCGCTGGCCTGGCTGGATGGTCCCCGGTTTGCATTCAGAGCAAGGCAGCGCTTCGTTAAAATGCTCCAGCGTTCCATAGCCCCTGGGCCTGCATCTGGTGCAGGAGGAAAGAACTTGGGTTTCAGATGGGAACAATGCAATTGGTTAACTCTGAAAAAGCAAAGGCCACTTTACAGAGCTACAGAAATTCCTCCAGGAGGCATTTGGAAAGCATAAAAGGAACGTCTGTGTACAGGCAGAGGAGGAAATTTTGGATCCCTCTCCCACTTTCTGGAGCAGTGTTTTGCTTCCTGTACCACAGCTCCTACACAGCAGGAAGTTTTGGAATCCACATTATTATTCTTGGATCTCTTTGCAGTTCAGAAACATCTGGTGATCAGCTAGGATTTAGCCGAGAAAACCCTAGGTACTCAAGGCCAAAAACTTGTGGCAGCTGGAGATGACCAGAGCGTAGGTGAGCTATGTCACAGCTAACTGCTGTGTCAGGGGCTTCCCAAACCTGCAAGCACAAGTGGCCATATGGCCAGACACCAGACCAAAATAGCATGGCTCAGATGAGAAAAGAACCTTTGACAGCGCTTCATTAGGGAAAGTTGACAGAGGCTCCATGGAGCCCACTGCCAAATGGGGCTGGGTGAGATCCCCACTGGAATCTCACCTTGCCAAGGGCTTCCTGCTCCTACAGCTAGGCAACCAGCACAGCATATGCACAGGATGGGAAGGGCTTCACTTGCACTGTAATGACTATTTTAACTACTCAGGATTACCTACAGCTGGAGAGCCTGGGGTAAACCATGCACATCCTTACCATTAAGCAATTAATATCTAGCCCTGAAAGAGTTTCTAGCCCCCCAAGCATTCTCCACCTTCATAGCTAAATACAGCCCAAACACAGCTGCCAGCTTGTCCAAGCAGCTACAGCAAGAACTCAGTTTTGTTCCACTGCTCCCTCCCATGTAACACCCTTCCATCATCTTAAATAATACAACCAAGAGTGGCACACAACATTTTAAGATAAAAAAATATGCTACTTCAGTGCTGTGAGATATGGAAAAGGCTTCTGTCCAAGTACAGACCAGCTATAAATATCAACCCAAAGCTATCCCTGGCCCAGCCATTGGAGGAACACAACTCTTGATTTTATCAAGTGTTAAGAGCCCCAGATTTCCAGATGGGTGGAAGATGATGCATCTTCAGTGCTGAAAAACTGCAACCAGCCCTGAGATTATAAAACCCTGAGAGGGCTGGCATCCCCCTTTCAGGATTCCTTCTGGAACAGGCTAACAGCAGTGAAATTCAGGTCAGCACCACAGGTATGACACTGATTAGCAAACTCAGGATTTAAGGATAGATGTCAGAAACAAAACTCACAGGATGGTAGGGGCTGGAAGGGACCTCTGGAGATTGAGTCTAACCTCCCTGCCTGAGCAAGGCCGTAGAATCCAGCACGGGTCACACAGGAACACATCCAGACAGGGCTTGAAAGTGTCCAAAGAAGGAGACTCCACAAACTCTCTGTGACCCTTGCAGTACAGAAGTTCCTCCTCACATTGAGGTGGAACCTCCTGTGCTGTAGTTTACATCCACTGCCCCTTGTTTCCTCCCTTATTTACTTCCAGGTAAAATTCCCACCTCTCCAACTGCCAAAAGAAAGGGAGGTTGTTTTCATTCATCTCCCACTTTGAACAACTTTGAGGTGGCCACTCACTTTAGGAGAGTCTCTGAAACTGGTAGCAAAGTTAAAAACCAAAATTATCCTCCACCCATCCCATCAACTGCAACCTTGCAAGCCAGTCCTGAAATAAAACATGATCCATTTTTAACCAGAGGCTTCGAAAGATTCAGAGTTTCAAGCAACTTGTCAGGGTGTCAAAAGATAACCAGCTTCCCAGAATTAAAGCAAAATTTATATTTAAAGTTGTTGCATATCTATTTTTTCCCCCCTGCAAATTCAAGACAGCTGGCTTTCAGATTGCTTTTACACAGAAAAACCAACATGGGGTAGATTTTAGCAGGATCCAAAGACTAAGAGGGAACTTGGCCTGATTAGAGCTAGACCAGAACTAATTCTGCTCAGTGCAGTCACTTCCCAGCTCAGGCTCTGCTCAGTCCTGGCACTTGCTGCAGTTCAGGGCAGGTTGGCACAGCCAGGGGCTGCTTCCAGCAGGGAGAAGCTGATGAGAAGAGTTCCTGCCAAGGGCTGGGCTGCAGACAGGCTCTGCCTGAGACTTGCTCCTCTGCAGACCAAGGACACTGCCACAGCTTGTGCCTCACCTTGGGGAGCAGGAAGTCAGAGGTGGCAGCTGCAGGGAGCAGCAGACAGGACAGGTGACCCTCAGCTGCCCAACAAGGGATTGCAGCCCATGGATGGCATCTTCAGGAGCAAGCTGAGGGATCCCAGGGTCAAGCCTCTTCTTCCATTGCAGGTGTCCCAGGAGAACTCTTGTCTCTTCTGCCTTTGATCCTGATCTGTGTGTTCCTGAATCCAGTTCCTGTTTACCACTGAGTCCATCCTGGGACTTCCCTAGTGCCAGCCCCTGCATCAGTGGTACCAATGGTGCCATCATTGCCATCAGGGGTTGGATTTCATATTGGTTTGTCTCTTTCTCTCTACTTCATTGCATTGTTCTCATGTCCACCCCAGATGGTTTGGTTCCTTCTCAACCCATCAGTCTCTCTTCTGTCTTCCCTTTGGGAAGGCAGAGGAGTTCACAGCCCCTGGCATTCATCTGGTGGCCAGCACAGCCCTGCCCCTGGACAGAGCTCTGCCCTAAGCATGCAGTGAGTGCATCACATGCAAGCACTTGCAGTTCAGACTGGATCCAGCACCATCCTCCCATTTTCAGAGGTAACTCAGCAAGTTTGAAAGCAGGATTTCAAGAGTTAAAAGAAACACTGCAGATGTGTCAGACTATGAGGCTCAGATTATAGAGCTGGGACAGACTCTTGTATGAGTAATCTGTTTTTCCAATATAACCTTAGATTTTCACCAGATATTACAAGGGAAAGCTAATAAAACATAGTTGAGAAAAGAGAAGGCCACGGTAGCCATGCTCTGATCTTGTCAATAAAGCACTAAGAATTCAATTAAATCTAATGGAACAAAGCCCATTTCTGAAACTGTAAGATTTTAGTCCATCAGAAGAAAATTACCATTTCCCATCCTCATTCCCTCCATGCCCAGAGGCTCCGATGGCATTTTCAGACAGCACCATTAATCCTCCCCAGCAGCACAGTGCAGGATGACCACAGCAGAGAGGGCTTGCTCCAGCCCTGACTGAATGGGACAGCAGCAAAAGGGACAAGCAAGGCAAGGCAGGCTGGCCCCAGGGCATACAGGGACACCGATGCCTTTATCCCCAAGCTAGAAATGTGCCCACACATCACCCTGTGCCCTTCAGCACCTCCCAGCTCACAGCCAGTCCCCAGGCTGCTCTGCTGGCAGCACTGGAACGCAGTAACATCAGGGCATCCTCCTGCCTGCTCACAGCACTGCCACAGCTCCCTGCAGAATCAATTTCAAGACTCCACTGGACTGGATACTGGAGTCCTATCTTCATTGTTCACCACGAGTGTCACAACAGGCTGCCTTTGCTTTCTACCATGACTGACAAGGCCCTGGATCTCCCAGTCACAGGATCCCAGACTGGTCTGAGTGGGAAGGGACCTTTACAGGTCACCTAAGTCCAACCCCCTAGCAGTCAGCAGGGACATCGGCAACTTGAGGAGGTTGCTCAGAGCCCCAAAAAACCTGACCTGGAATGGTTCTAGGGATGGGACATCTACCACCTCTCTGGGCAACCTGAACCTGTGTTTCATAGCTGTCATTGTGAAACATTTCTTCCCTCTATCTAGTTTAAGTCTCCTTCTAGTTTCAGACTATCACCACTTTTCCTGTCCCCTGCTCAAAAGCCTGTTCCCAGCTTTCTGATCAGCCCCTTTAAGCACTGAAAGGCCACCAGAAGGTCCCTGTGGAGCTCTCTCTTCTCCAGGCTGAACAAGCCCAAGTCTCTCAGCCTGGCCTCTGATCATTTTTGTAGCCCTCAGTAATGCCATACCAACAGGGGAGTTGATACTTACGGCATCAAAACCTTCTGTTAATTCCTTCACCTTCAATTAAATCCATATCCTGCCTACAACACTCTTCCTACAGTTTGCCAAGAGCTGTCTCAGAGCTCCCTGAGGTTATGGCTTGTCAAAGAACTCCAGTCCTTGGCTGCAGGATCACTGCTAATACAAGTGGCACACTTCTCAACATTTTTCTTGCAGGAGAACAGCTGAGAACTCTTTGCCTCCTTCCAAGAAATTAAGCTCGCAGGTCACAACAGACTTCTAAAGTTGCTTTTCCAAGAAGAAGTCAGTGCTTAACTTGAAGTAATTCTGCAGCTGGCCTCCTCCTGTTCCTGGGAAACCCTTAAGCCGCACAGCTCATGTGAAGGGCGGCTGAAGAAATGTTTTTGCCCTTTCACAGCTTGCATGACTGTTCAGTTTTGAGAAAGCTTCGCTCCAACACAGGACAGGACGACAGCACGCTGCATTAGGAGGTTCACACCCCTGCATCTGCAGCCATGAAACATGATCAGAGTCCCCAAGATTGCCAAGACCATCCATCCATCCATCCTCTTACCTCAAACCCTATACACAGGCTGCAGCTTTTTAATTTCAAGCTTTCATTTCTGGTCCTTCCTGTAAAATTATCATAGGAAGCAGCACAACAGTAAGAGCACAGATTAATACCATGGAGCCTCACACCAGCACAGGTGTATAGAAGCAGTGAAGTATGGGAGACCAGGAACAGCCTGGTCAGGGAAGAGACCCTTCTGAGATCAAGCCCAACTGTTAATCCAGCACTGCCAGGTCACCACTACATCATGTCCCTCAGCACCACACCTACGCAGCTTTTTAATTCAAACCCAGCAGCAGGTTGCCCAGGATCAATGTCCAGGTGGGTTTGGAATTCCTTCTTGACCTTGAAGGTCTGTAACCTCTCTCAGTGCCAAACACCTGTTAAGAAAGCAGTTCAGCTCCAAAACACCCCCTAACAGCTCCAGAAGATCATTTCACTGCACAATTGATCTTCAGGGCTTTCGATGAAGATAAAACTCTACAAATAGCTTAGTGTACAGGGACTACGACTGAGCAAGGTCAGTATTGCCTCTTCTATTACCCAGCAAAACTCCAGCAGCAGAAATCAATGGAACAGAGGCTGTAAGGAGGCTGAAATCCGAGATGTTCACACCAGACACTTCCCCAGTCCTAAGTCTCTTCTGTAACTGCAGCAGGATCTGCTCTGAAAAACACTTTGGTTCTTTGTCTCCACTGCTCTGTTCAAAATTTACCTGATGAACCACAGAACAGCAGGGGTTGGAACAGACCTGTAGAGATCATCAAGTCCAATCCTCCTGCCAAAGCAGGGTCACCTAGGGCAAGTCACAGGAACACATCCAGGTGGGCTTTGAAAGTCTCCAAAGGAGACTCCACAACTTCTCTGGGCAGCCTGCTCCAGGGCTCCAGCACCTTCACAGTGAGGAAGTTTCTCCTTGTGTTCAGGTGGAACTTTTGGTTGTTCCTTGTCCTATCAGCGGGCACCACCAAAAAAAGAGCCTGGCCCCTTCATCTTGACACCCTCTGGATACTTAGAGACATGAGTAAGATCCCCTCTCAGCCTTCCCTTCTCCAGGCTAAGCAGCCCCAGGGCTCTCAGTCCTTCCTCATAGATGTCTAAGATCCCCAGTCATCCTCGTAGCCTCCGTTGGACTCTCTCCAAGTTGCACTACTTTAAGAGAAGTCAAAAGTGCAAAGCTTTAAAGGCACCAGGAATCTTACTTCAGGATACTTCACAAACTTGCTTAATATTTAAAGCAAGTTGTCATTTATTCTTCCACTGTAAAAAATGAGGAAGACTTTGAAGCTCCACTTCCATTGATTTAGGACGGAGCTGAACGATCACTCATCCTAAAGAGCTCTTCTTCCCTTCTTTGTTTTTACCCCCAGCAAATGAGATTTTATGAACAAGCATGCTCACTACAATCATGTACCCTCTCCATCTTCTTCTTGCCAGGCTGGGGGGAAAAAAAATAAAAAAAAATTTTAATTTTCTCTGATGAGACAAGTTATCTATTGTCCTAATCATCTTCATAACCTCTGTCTACATTCATTCATCTTTTTTTATTATGGTAACTAAAGCGCTCCCCACTCCAAATAGAGGCATTATTAATCCTATTTTCCTGTCTTCTGCTGAAGAGAAATTGTGCTCTACAGCAGGAATCCCACTGCTGCCACCAGCCACCCAGAGGCTGCCAGTTTGTGATCACCCCACTGCTGACCAAGACACTCCTCTCCACTTCTGCCCCCCCACTGCAAAAGGCAGAGGAGGGTCTCAGGACCTGGAAGTTTTGCTCTATGCGTGCAGAGGCTGTGTGGTGCACTGCCTTCAGGTCTCCAGTTTGTTAATTGAATTGGTCCACCACACTGCTGAAAACACTTCTGAAGTGCATAGACTGTGGAACACAGAATCACAGAAGTGTTTAGGCTGAAAAAGACCTTTGAGATCATCCAGTCCAACAGTTAACCCAGCACTGCCGAGCCCACCGCTAAACCAAGCCCTCAGCACCTGGCTTTTCATTCCCACCAGGAATGAGGACTCCACCACTGCCCTGAGCAGCCTGATCCAGGGCTTGACAACCCTTTTGGGGAAGAAATTTTTCCCAATATCCAACCTAAACCTTCCCTGACAACTTGAGGCTGCTTCCTCTCATCCTGTCACTAAGCCCAGCTCCCTCAGCTGCTCCTCCCAGGAGCACACCTCTATAAACACCTACACTGTGAGCCTGTCTCCTTTCTCCTGTTATCAGTGCTGCTGAGAGCTGCTTTCTCCCCTAGGCTTTGGCAGCAATAAACCTGCCCTCTGCTCTATCTCATTTTTCACCATTTGCTTCTAATTTCCTCTAAAGGTTTGGGCTTTTTCATTTCATTATGGAGAGCTGCTCTGCTAAACCTGACTGAACACTGGCACCATGACAGGGCACAGGTTTTTTCTCCCCAGCAGTCCATCCCTGCTGCAACTGCATTCCCAAAACAGTTGTGGGCACTAGTCACAGAACCCCAGCATGGTGGGGGGTGGAAGGGACCTCTGGAGACCATCCAGTCCAACCCCTCTGCTAAAGCAGGGCACCCACAGCAGCCTGCCCAGGAGCACAATGGCTGGGGGCAGGGGGAAGGTGGAAGCTCTCCAGAGAAGGAGACTCCACAGCCCCTCTGGGCAGCCTGCTCCAGGGCTCAAGCACCCTCACACCAAAGAAACTTTCCCTCATGTGTCATGTTCAGTCAAATCACTGAAGTTTAACCATCATCTACCCAGCTTCAGGAAGCAGACACAGCTCTTGTCTCTATGCACAAAGACTATAAAGGGAGGAAGAAATGAAGCAACATTAAGATGGAGAGTTATTTCACTCCAGCACCTCTCAGCTACAAGCTCCACCTCCTCTCTCAAAGATCAAGAGAGCCAAAGAGGTTTTGGCATTGTCTGTGTGTAGGCTCAGAATCAAGCAGGGACCAAGAAACAAGTGAAAGGTCACCCTGAAGGTTGTTCTTCCCCTCCTTCCCAGCTTCTTACTGCAATATGCTAACACAAATTCAGCTAATGGAACTTCCCAATCCTGAGGACTGAGTGCAGCTCCCTCGCTCTCTAACATCACCATGAGTCATTTGAAGGTACTCACAGCTGAGATCCAACTCTCAGCTCCAAGCAGCAATCAAGCAACCACCAAGAATTAAAGGCTTCAGGACAAAGGGGTCTCTTTTGCTGTTGTTTGCTGTTGTTAAATTAAGCCAACTCAATTAGCCCCTTATATTGCCACCTCCTTACGCTGATCTCTCTCTGGTCCATCAACCAGACTCATCCAGAACTTAAGACCCATTTTCAACTAATATTTCATCACTGGGTAACTTCAACTACAAACAAGTAATTAATGCTAATGAGTTTTCCCTTTTTTGCAGCAGCAGCAGCAGCCATCACCATTAATACCAGCTGACTGGGTTCCACTGAAGCATAGAAAAGGCTCACGACTGGAAGAATGATAAATGATTTATGAGCAGCAATATTTACTTTAGAGTAAGCCAGCTCCATGGGCTTTTCTTGCAGGTCTTCTCCAAGAAAGTAAAAGAGAAAATTATCAAAACCAACAGTGGTGGAGGAGGAAGCCTAGAATATTTAATCAAGGTCCTTGCATCCTGTTTGTTGCTGTTTACATTTTGCATATGCAAGACACCAGGCTCTGTCAAGTCAACACTCAGCTCTTCCTCCTACAATGCTGCCTTGTACACACTAAAATGGTGAAGTTATTGACATATTTAAGATGTGATTCCATAACATTAATAGGCAAGGGAAGGGGGGGGAAGTTGACTTTTTACCCTAGACTGAGTTTTAAATGCTCTTTGAAGAATCAGCCCTTCTGCTTCTCTTCTCAGTCTCTACTTGGGACATCCAGTTTCCAGCTCTGCCCAGTTCATCCTATTTATTTCTCAAGGAAGCCAGGAAGTCAAGTGAGCATCCACACAAGCAGAGAAGCACCAAGTCATGAGAAACATCAGCAAAAGAGAAATAGGAACAATTGTAGCTGCTCTGAGAGCCCAAACTCGTACAATCCATCAGGCACAGCTCTTACCTTGCTTGCGGACATCCTCCACGGCTGCCACCAGCTCCTCCTTCAGGAACTGGCTCTCCTTTGCTATTTTGTCTCCTTTCTCCAGGAAATTCTCTGTTGCTTGTTCAACTGAAGCAGCCAAAACGTGGGCCTTCTTGGAACGCCCTCGCTTTTTGTTAGAGGGCCCCTTGTTGCTGGTGTTCACCAGCGTTGTCACCTAGAGGCATGGAAGAAGGGGGGGGAAAAACAGAACAAAAGCAACCCATGAAGCAAATGAGGAGTTTATCAATTTGACAGCAAGGCAAACTATTATTTTCTAGACAGTGTATCAATACCTGCACTACTGCCAGCTCCAAAGGTTAAACTCGAACAAGTGTTTCTCATTATAAATCTGTCTAAAGTGCTTATCAGTGGCAGGCCTGAAAATCTGATTTGGAGCATTGAGATCTATTTGTGGTTTTCATAAACTGCTGTCTCAGGAACAGGCCAGAGCTATTTGGCACCACATAAAAAGAAACCAAGTTGGGATAATTAGTTTGGGATAGTTCTGCAGGCATAAAGGATCCCAAACAAGGCTGCAGTCATTATGTACAGGAAGCTAGCAACACGGTGTCTATTCAGTCCAAAACAGCTCTATAGCCAATGGACTGAATGCAGAGCAAAAGGGCTTCCTGCAGCTCATTATTTCCCTTACACAACGCAAAATGAACTCTCACAGTCCTCCTGCAACAAACAAATACTTCCAAGTTTTCTGCTTTAGACCGAAACCCTGCTAGGCACCGGTCAGCAGCAGCCAGATGACCACCGGGTTCTCCATCAGCTCAGGATCCACTCCCTTCAATCAGAAAGAGGCCACAAAATCCACACAGATGCTTTTCCATTTGCCTTTTTCTCACCCCCTCTCCTTTTGTTAAGTTTAAGCTACTTCAGAGGGACATGAAATCACAGCATTAAAAAATGTCTCCTCTAGAGAGCCCAAGGACCACTGACAAAGGTTCTCAGGGCTGAATCCATTTTCTCAGTAGGTTGATTTAGCGAGAGAAAGCCATCAGCTGGGAATAGCCCTCATGGTTAACAGGAGGCTTTCATACTGGGTAGCTTCAGTTCATCATGTGCTCCACAGACAAGCTGCAACATGGCAACTTACTCTTCTTTCCTCTCTTTTTGGCAGCCCCATCATTCATAACATTCGGGATTGCCAGAAGAGCTACTGGAGGAGCAGGTTACAGACACTGACAGAAAGGTCTTATAAACAAGTCTGCCCAGTTACATTTACCAGATTAGGGCAATTTCTCATAAAGACAGACTCCCTCAGTAGCTCCAGCTAAAAAGCTACAGAGAAGATGATCCAACTGCCCATCTGAGTATCTGGACAGGTAGGAGCAGCAGCTTGGTGATTAAAGGGATGTTAATACTGGAAACAGAACCCTGATTGCTGCAGGCTGTGCTTGGCAGGAGTTTGTGACGAGTTCCTACAATCACTGAAATGATGCTGAAGAAGACAGAGTTCCCTGTCTCCAAGTGCACCTCCTCTCTCAGGCCTCCTAGAAAGTCTCTTCCAAGAAGCTTCAGAACACCCAGTGCATGCAGCTTACATTCACAAGACTTACTCTAGGCTCTCCTGTGCATTTCACTGAGCAATGCACACCATGCAGAAGAAATAGGCTTTTAGTCACAAGCATCAGCAGAAATGAGAAGCAAGCATGTGCATCTTGTAAAAGATACCCTGAACAGTACCAAAAGTCATCAAAGCATACTCCTTGGGTGGAAGAGGGGTCAATAACCTAGCTGAGGCTGCTCTAGACAGGTTGCAAACATCCCCCACCACGCATTTCACAGTTTACCTGAACCTCCTTCCAAAGGGAACTCAAAACACAGATAGAAAGAAAACAAACCCAGGACATCCAAAACAAAAAAAACCCAACCAACAAAACAGTCAAATAAACAAAAAAAAATTGTACAAAACCACAACCCCTCCCCAAAACACCCCAGAACCCAAAAATAAAAACCAAATGATAACAAAACCCCAAAACAACCAAACAAAAATAACCAAACCCCCTAAATAAACCCTAAACCAACATCAATAAAACCAAACCAAACAACCCCCAAAACAACAAAAACCCACACACACCCCCCCAAAAAAGGGAGGGAACTCCTCCAAGACACTCCCTACTCCCCAGAAAACCCAACACCCCCAAACAACAACAAGACTAACCAATATACAAACACACCCTACCACACATATGAGACCCTCCTTCTATAAGCACTAAAGCCTTCATTGCAGGGACTTCCATCCCTCCCAGACACCAGTTTCTATGTGATACCACACAGCTTTTGTAAGACTCCACAGATCAGCAGCAGAGCACCCAAAACACAGGCAAGAAACAGCTCAGCAGCCATGGAAGGTGAGTTACCAGCATGCATTTCTGCACTGCTAACTGAAATCTGCTGCTTCATCAGCTGCACCTTTTCAGTCTTGTGCCCAATCACAGAATATATTTGGTTGGAAGAGACCTTCAAGATCATCCAATCCAAACTGATCCAGAACTCAAGGGGCAGCACTAAGCCATAACTCTGTTATAATAGAAGTGAAGGAGTTATTGACACAACTTCTCCATCTTTAGTTTTGTAGTGTTTTTACTCCTGGAATTTAAACTTTGGAAGTTAATTAATTAATTAATCCATCAGGACAGTAAATCATAAAATCACAGAACTGTCAGGGTTGGAAGGGACCTCAAGGATCAGCCAGTGCCAACCCCCCTGCCATGGGCAGGGACACCTCACACTACAGCAGGTTGGTCACAGCCACATCCAGCCTGGCTGCAAAAACCTCCAGGGATGAGGCTCTCACCACCCTCATGGGGAACAACTTTCTTCCTAACATCCAATCTGAATCTACCTATTTCTAGTTTTGCTCCATTCCCCCTAGTCCTATCATTACCTGACACCCTAAAAAAGTCCCTCTCCACCTTTTTTGTAGGCCCCTTTCAGGCCAGAACAATGTCTCCTCAGAGCCTTCTCATCCTTATGAAGGTTTCATTTGCCACCCCCTTTTTTCTTCCTACCTGTGTAACAAGAGGCTCCAGCAGTCTTTCGACCGCCAACGTCCTTATCTCCAAGCTTTTGGGGTCCCATTTGAAGTTCACGTTGCCTGCAGTAACAGCAGTCATTTCTAGAAGAAGAAAAAGAACTGTTAAGAACACAGATGCTGCTTTATTTCTTTACTATAAAACAGTGGAGAGATGCACAATGTGGTCACTTGCTGTAAATGGAGGTTACGCCGTCTCAGGGTTGGGTGGAACTGGAGAGAACTTTAACAGCTGCTTGCTACAGACATTCTTGCTAGAAAATAAAACCAAATCAAAACAAAACAATCACACCAGGATCACAGAATGATTTGGGTTGGAAGGGACCTCCAAAGGTTATCTCATCCAACTGCCTTGCAGTCAGCAGGGACATCCTCCACTAGATCAGATTGCTCAGAGCCTTGTCAAGCCTGACCTTGAATAGCTCCAGGGATGGAACCTCAACCACCTCCCCGGGCAACCTGTTGCAGTGTTTCACCACCCTCATCCTGCAGAACTTGTTCCTCACATCCAATCTAAATCTGCTCTGCTCTCGTTTCAAACCATTGTCCCTCATCCTGTCCCTGCAGGCCTTTGCAAACAGCCCCTCTGCAGCCTTCTTGTAGCCCCTTGAGGTACTGGAAGGCTGCTATTAGGTCTCCCTGGAGCCTTCTCCAGGCTGAACAACCTCAGCTCCCTCAGCCTATCCTCGTAGCAGAGGTGCTCCAGCCCTGATCATGTTCATAGCCCTCCTCTGAGCCCAATCCACGAGGTCCATGACCCTGCTGGTTGAGGGCTCCAGAGCTGGGCACAGTACTCCAGGTGTGGTCTTACCAGAGTGAAGTGGGAGAATCACCTCTCTCTATCTACTGGCCATGTTTCTGCCTAAAAGCCATACCATCTTGTCAGAGCAATGGCATGACAGGTGGTGGTTGGTCTGTTTATCAGTTGTTTGGGTTGGAAGGAACCTTAAAGATCATCCTGTTACAACCTCCCTGCTTCGGATGGGGACACCTCCCACCAGCCCAGGTTGCTCAACGCCTCATCCAACCTGGCCTTGAACACCTCCAGGCAGGAGGCATCCATAACCTTGCTGAGCAACCTGTTCCAGTGTCTCCCCCACCCTAACTGGAAAGAATTTCTTCCTAACCTCCAGTCTAAAGCATCCACAACCTCGCTAAGCAACCTGTTCCAATGTCTCCCCCACCCTAACTGGAAAGAATTTCTTCCTAACCTTCAGTCTAAAGCATCCACAACCTTGCTAAGCAACCTGTTCCAATGTCTCCCCCACCCTAACTGGAAAGAATTTCTTCCTAACCTTCAGTCTAAAGCATCCACAACCTCGCTAAGCAACCTGTTCCAATGTCTCCCCCACCCTAACTGGAAAGAATTTCTTCCTAACCTCCAGTCTAAATCTGCTCTCCTCCATCTTCAGCCCATTCCTTCTTGTCCTATCACTACAATCCCTTGCCAAAAGTCCCTTTCTTGCAGGCCTGCTTCAGGTACTGGAATGGCCAGCCTGTGCTCCCACACCAGCTCTGAGGGCAGCAGAAGGCAACACCTCAACTGCAACAGCACCAGGTCCTAACCCACACCATTCAACCTGCCCCTTCACCCAATTTACCCTTTGGAGTATAAAGGCAAAGTAGTGAATCAAAGCCTTATAAAGCCAGAAGATCCAGTTGCTTCATATTCAACAGCTTCCATATCTACTACACCTCTTTTTTAACATTTACATAGGAGGAAAAGGCAGATTTGCATGAAGAGATCTGTTAAGAGCTGTCACTGAGTCATTCCTTCCTGTTACAGTTTGATATCAACATCCCAATGGAACAGCAAATATGACTATGGGAAAACTTTACTCCAACTACTGAAGACAGCTCTGCTTCTGAGAGCAGCAGCCTAAGACAGAGAAGTATTAAAAATAAACTACACCAGATCACTAGAGGAACACTGTGATGCTGTACAGCACAGCAAAGGAATATCCAGACCCACAATGTCAGTAAGAAATTGATTTTAAGTGGTTATGGGGGGGGGGGGGGGGGATTATTCCCCTCCACACCTGTGAGACCCCCACTCTGAATGCTGTATCCAGTTCTGTTGTTCCCAGCACAAGGAGGACACAGAGCTGTTGCAATGAGTCCAGAGGAGGCCAAAGATGATCCAAGGGCTGCAGCACCTCTGCTATGAGGATAGCCTGAGGGAGCTGGGCTTGTTCAGCCTGGAGAAGACTCTGGGGGGACCTTAGAGCTGTCTTCCAACACCTGAAGGGATCCTACAGGAAGGCTGCAGAGGGATTTTTCATGAGGGTGTCTAGAGCCAGGACAAGGAGGAATGGTTTTGAGCTGGAGGGGAGTAGGTTTAGGCTAGATCTTAGGAAGAAATTCTTCAGTACAAGGGTGGTGAGATGCTGGAACACCTCTGCAGAGGTGTTCAAGTCCAGGTTGGATGAGGCCTTGAGCAAGCAAGTCTATTTGAGTGGTATCCCTGCCCATGGCAAAGGGGTTGGAACTAGATCTCTAAGGTCCCTTCCAACCTAAGCCATTCTATGATAAAACCAGTTCACACCACTTTAGGCTTAACAGATTCCAGCTCCCCTCCTGCCCCGGGTTGCCCTGAAGAGTCAGGATGAGACTAAAGCCACATTTGTAACTTTTAGGTTTTAAAAAGTCATGAGGAGAAACATTTCCAAAGTCCTTTTACCCCTTTTCCCAACACCTACTGCTGAAGCCAATTTAGAAGCTTCTTAGGCACTATTTTTAATCTCTCTGGACAGGGCATTGTCTCTGCATGGTGTCTCAACAGCCAGATTGCTCTGACAGCACCAGATGTCCCCAAGCTGCCAGCATGACTTCCCATTATTTTGAAGGAGCAGGAGGCAAGGCACCAATTCTGGTGGCTAATGATGGTTTTGACACATACCAACCACCAGCCCCTTCGTACCAACACTGCACAGACAGCCTGGGCAGGGCACCTTCCTCCCCACTGGCACTCGAGCAGCTCAGACTGAGAGGGCAAAAAGAAGTTAAGGCTTGGCACCACCTGCACCTTCCTGCCAAGCTGATCCCAAGGCAACACACAGGCTGTCTGACACCACAGACACCACATGAGGGACCAAGCTCTCACTACCCTACCAGAAATCACATCTTTGCCCTGAAAAGCCTGCAGGCTGTTACCCACTGAAGCACAACCTTGCAAAGTGCAAAGCAGGAATAGTCACCTAACCTGTACTCAAGTTTGCCACTTACACCCACACTGGAAAGCTGAAAGCCTAACACACAAGAGAATTATCAGCTGAGACTGATCCATGCTAGCAAACATGTAACATACCTGATGGTTTTAAATCCAAAAGCTTGAAGGTCCTGAAGGATCCTACAAGGATCCTTTCTACAAGGGTTTGTAGTGACAGGATGAGGGGCAATGGTTTTGAGCTGGAAGAGGGGAGAGTGAGACTGGAAATTGGGAAGAAATTCTTTGTAGTGAGGGTGGGGAGACGCTGGAACAGGTTGCCCAGGGAGCCTGTGGATGCCCCCTCCCTGGAGGGGTTCAAGGCCAAGTTGGATAAGCCCTTGATCAACCTGGGCTAGTGGGAGATGCCTCTGGCCATGACAGGGGGGGTTGGAACTGGATGATCTTTAAGGGCCCACTCTATGATTCCATGTCAGGCTGCAGCACCAGACTCTTCAGGGAGCTAGCTGCAGGAGGCAGGAAGGAGGACCACCTCCTCCTCCTCCCCTTACCTCTGACATGTATATAAGTCCTGTGAACTCACTAAACATCCTTCTCTCATCACCCCTTTTTACTTTTGCTGCTCCAGCTTTGCGCTGGCTTCTGACAAAGCCCAGACTCCAGCAAGCTGCGTGAAGTCCTCAGCGAGGAATGTCACCGGTTGCTTCCCTCCCCATTAGCTCATTGGGAATGCTTCCTACGTAAGCAGGCAAGAAAAATACCCTGAAAGGCTTCATGGTTTCTGAGAAACACACCCAGGGCTCTGGAAAGCCCATTAGGTTTCTAGGTAAAAGCTGTTGCCAGCTATTTACTGCTGCTCTGCCTCTGGCAGCGCCACGGCACGGGGTGAGAAGATGCATTAATTGTAGGCTTAGAATAATGAGGGCAATTCATCTGCAGCCACCTTGGCGTGCTAGCTCACCACTCAGCCCAAAGTAATGGACTAGAAAACCACTCAGCATGAACTTCAGCTGAGTTTACCCAGGAAGAGGAGGTCGATATCCACTGCACTGGCTGGCAGCAACGACTTGGGTAGCGTTTGTGCCTTGTAGCAAAGATGTGATTCGGTTAAATCCTTGGGGAGAAGAGATGAGCAGGTGAAAGCACAGAAGTGTGCATGGTGGGGAGGGTGTGGGGGATAAAAGGACAACCTTCCCATCCTGGAGAAGGCTCTAGGGTCACCTAATAGTAGCCTTTCAGTACCTGAAGAGGGACTGTTTGCAAAAGCCTGCAGTGACAGGATGGGGGCAATGGTTTGGAATGAGAGAAGAGAAGGTTTAGACCGGATGCAAGGAACAAGTTCTGCACCATGAGAGTGGTGGAACACTGCAACAGGTTGCCCAGGGAGGTAGTTGAGGCCTCATCCCTGGAGCTATTCGAGGTCAGGCTTGACAAGGCTCTGAGCAACCTGATCTGGTAGAGGATGTCCCTGCTGGCTGCAGGGGAGTTGGATTAGATAACCTTTACACAAAGCATTCCATGAGTCTAACTGCGAGAGCTACCTTAAAGCACCCATCATGAGAACACTCCAGTTCTCTGGAATCTGCCTTGTCCCTATGACTGCTCAAGCTCTCACCTCACTGGTAACAGAGTAAAGCAAGCCAGAGGATGCTGTAGTAGAGCACTTCATCGTTGGCCCTTGGAGAGCACACAACAGTTCCACGACACTTGCAATAACTGCAGCAGCTCATGAACAAACAGAGCATCCTCTGGAAGTTGGACCCAAGTGCAGGACAGCATAGCACTGGTCTCAGAGAGCAGGGGTGACCAAACTGACAGAATCCTTACAGTTGGAAAAGACCTTTAACATCATGGAGTCTGACCACCAACTCACTTGATAGGCTGGTGCTAAACCACATCCCTCAGCACCACATCTGCTTTTAAACACTTCCAGTGATGGGGATTCAACCACCTCCCTGGGCAGTCTGTTCCCTTTCAGTTGAGAAGTTTCTTCTAATATCAAACCTAAATATCCCTGGTGCCACTTGAGGCCATTTCCTCTTATCTTCCCACTTGTTCCTTGGGAGAAGAGACCAACCCCTATTTGGCTCCAACCTCCTTTCAGGGAGTTGTACAGCCAGAAGGTCTTAGCCTCCTTTTCTCCAGGCTGAACACTGCCAGTTTCTCAGCTGCTCCTCACCAGCCCTGTTCTCCAGACCCTTCACCAGCTTCATTGCCCTTCTCTGGACTCACTCCAGCACCTCAATGTCCTTCTGAAGTGAAGGCCCCAAAAATTATCCCAGTGCTCAAGGTGTGGTCTCAGCAGTGCCCAGCACAGAGGAACAATCACTTTCCTGGTCATCCTGGCCATGCTATCCTTGATCCAGACCAGGATGCTGGTGGTCTTCCTGGTGCCCTGGGCACACTCTGGCTCACCTTTAGCTGGCTATTGACTAACACCCCCAAGTCTCTCTCTTCTGGGTAACCTTCCAGCCACTCTTCCCCAAGCCTGGAGCATTTATGGAGTTGTTGTAACCAAAAGAGGTTCTCCACACCACAGAGCATGGTAATGCACAGGGCAGGCACTCAAAGCAGGAATCTCAGGGCCCAGGCAGCACAGAGCATGCAGTGGAAGGGAGCAAGTGACACTGAATCTGAAGTGCTGGAATATATAGAAAGCCACCAGCACACAAGGAGTTGTGGTTGCCCAGCCTATGGTTTCATAAGCAGCAGAAAAGCTGCTGAAAACCCAACATTCATCCTCCCACACCCCTTTAGGAACTCATTCTCATCTTCACATCACACCCCCTCGCTACTGGCACAGCCTTCCCCATGGCTGAGTGATTAACCAGATGGGGAAGAGCTGATCTGAGTAGAGGGGAGGAATCCATTTCTGTGGGGTGGGCTGAGATGCCCATCTGGTTCACTGTGCCACCACAGATACCACTGCGAGCAGAACTGCCAGCAGCAAGAGGAGCTGGCACCACTGGCAGAGCCCTTCAAGTACAAACATGGGGCAAAGTCAGATGTCACACTGAGTCCAACCTGGTGCCACTGTGAACAGAGCATCAAGCACAGCTGCTGCAGGGAGCAGGATGTGTCCCAAAGCATGGAATGCTCAGGCACGTGAAGCTCCAACCATGTTAACAGCCTAGCATAGTAACTGCAAACCCTTTGGTGGTGCTCACTACTACAACTATATCTTGCTGGGGTTTAGTGTGCTTGCAAGGACATGAGGGAAAGAACAGGAGTTTAAAGAAGTCACTTCCAGATCGCTCTGGTGCCTCCAGAACCTCCACAATTCCCAGCCAACAAGTGGCTCTGCTTGATACAAAGAATCGAGACCTCAGCAATAGCTAAAGCTTAAGAAGTCTCTGCTAGGCTTTAAGCAAACACTGCCACAGTCCTACTGCTCCTTTTCTGCCACACACCTGCTGGGACAAGCACCCACCTATGTGGTGAGACACTTTGTGGAGCCAAGAGGGCCTCAGAGTAAGCCAAGAGCTGTCAAAAGTACCTTGCCAGGTTATCATCCTGAAGAAGAAGGTGTGCCTGCAGCAGCAGTGCCATGAGCTCTGCCCCAAACCCAGGCCCTGCTCAGCAGTCCCAAATTGCTGAGGGCTACAGACACTCACCACATGCTGGCCCGTGTGGATGCACTGGGGGTGATGAACGCAGTGCTCTTTCCAAAGGCCCCAACTAAAGGTCACAGGGCTTTCACAAACTGGTAATTCAAGGTTTTAAGATGACCTTCAGATGCCTACTTTCAGAATACTGGCATGCAAATCATTCCTAGACTTTGGGAAGCACAGGAATGCAACTCTGCAGCTTCTTCCCAGCAGTATCCCGAAGGCACCAGAGACGTTTCCCAGAAGCCCATGAAGGGCATTGTTTCAGCAGCGAGCTCCAACAGCATCATGGAAAGATCCAGTGCTCATGGTCCTGTTTTTCCAGGCTGCACTCCCACACACCCCCAAAGGCAGTGCTGCCTCTCCCTCAGGCACTGCTGAGCTAGTTTGTTCCACCTGCCCTGTACCAAGAGCAGTACCTCCCAAGCTCCAGACCACAGCAACTCCCTTTGGTTGCACAGTGGAAGATCCAACTGCCCATTTCTGCTGCTGCAACCTCAGCCCCACCACCTTGTGCTACCTGAGGAGTCTTCCACATGCCATCTTCTATCAGTCTTCAATTTCTAGCTATCCTGACAGGCTGCTTTCCACAAGCTTTCAGCTACACTTGCTGTACTCTTCTAGAATAGAATAGAATAGACCAGGTTGGAAGAGACCTTCAAGATCATCGTGTCCAAACTATGAACCAATCCAACCCACCTAAACAACTAACCCATGGCACCAAGCACCCCATCAAGTCTCCTCCTGAACATCTCCAATGATGGTGACTCCACCACCTCCCCAGGCAGCCCATTCCAATGGGCAATCACTCTCTATATAGAACTTCTTCCTAACATCCAGCCTAAAGTTCCCCTTCTCAGGGAAGATGATACTCAAACTGGCCTCACCAGCACAGTGTGGGGCTGACCTGGGCCAGGCTCACAGGCTGGATTTAAGCATTATGCTACCCCAAAACTGATAAAAGAGCATAGTACAGAACATTTTATACCTAAGAGAACATTCTCCACCTTAACACCCTTTGTGCTGCCTGCCTGGTTGTTCCCCTTTTAGGGCAGATGATTGTGCCCAGGCACAGGAGAAGAGGAAATGTTGTGCCAGGGGAAGTTTAGGCTGATTAGAAGCGGTCAGGCATTGGAACAGGCTTCACTGGGAGGTGTTCAAGAAGCATGTCATGCTTCAGGATAGAGTTTAGTGGTGTGACATAGCAGTCAGATTATAGTTGGACTTGATCTTAAAAGGTCTTTTTCTAACACTAATGATTCTATGATACTATTTTGCAGCTTGTTTCTTTCTCTCCTAGTTCTTTAGGGAGTCACAGGCATTTCAAATGACAATCCTGGCCTCTGCCACTCTTACTGGGACCTTATAGATCTTATTCCATCACCCAAGTCATGAGGCTGGTTCACAGTGGGATTCACAACAAAGACTCAGCTTCAACTTCCAGCCAGAAAATGAACCAACTTCCTAGTTCCCAAGGGAATCCTTTGGGGTTTGCTACCGAGCTAAGCTACCTAACCCACATGAGAGCCAGACAGAATCCTTTACCTCTGACAACAGATAAAGACTTGTGAGGAGTATCTAACACACACTCCTAACACTAAACTTCTGAACAGTGCTGGTTTCCAAAAGGTTTAGACCCACTTCACCTCAAAGCCCAGCTCACACGCAGGCAGTTCATGACGACTCACTGACAGTTCAGAACTGTTTTCCACAGAACTAAGAGTACCCAGAAAAAAAAGTTTCATTCTTTCCTCTTTCCTTTCAGTTTCCAAATAAATTTATCTGCTCCATTCCACAAACAAAGCCACACTCCTCTCAGCTAGCCAAGGATGTTTGGGATACGTGATGCTTTTCAAGGAGGACTGAGGCAGGTTAGATTTAAGCTGGGTTTATTTAATACAAAGTTACCCTCTTCTAACACAGCACTCAATCTTAAATTTCATCTTCTGCTCAGCTGTCAAGTCTTCTCCTCTACCATAGGTGCCATGAAAGTGCCACCTTCTTAGGAACCCCTGGAACTCCAACCTGAAGCATGAATACAAACTCAGACATTGCATCGCCTATATTCTGTGCTTGTTTCACACCTGGAGCACTGCTTGCAGCTTTGGTGCCCACTGTGCAAAAAAAACCAAAGGTGTGGACAGGCTGGAAAGTATCCAGGGAAGGGCCACGAGAATGATCAGAGCCATGGAAGCCCTGCCAGGAGAGGGAAGACAGAGAGCTGGGTTTGTTCAGCCTTGAGAAGTGAAGGCTTAGGGGAGACCTTATTGCCGTGGACCAGTACATGAAGGGTGGCTACCAAGAGGATGGAGACTCCCATTTAATAGAGTCCCATGGAAAAGACAAGGGGTGATGGGGACAAGTTACTGCTGGAGAGATTCCCACTGGACTCCAGAATAAAATGTTTCTCCATGAGGACAGTCAGGCAGTGGAATCATGTCCCAAGAGAAAAAGTGGATTCCCCTACCCTGGACAGTTTTAAGACTCAGCTTGACAGAGTCCTGGGCCAACTCATTTCAACTCCACTCTCACCTAGAAAGGTTGGATCAGATGATCCTTGGAGCCCCTTACAACCTGGCATTCTGTGTGATTCTCCACACACTTCTGCCACATCAGTCTATTCAGCTGTGCTGTGATTTTCCCCCCAGACTGCAGTAACCAGCCAAGCCAAAAGAAGAAATTCCGGTTCAGATCAGCCTATTTCTCACCATTCCAGCTCTCAGATCTGTTTTGGGATGCTTTTCCCCTCTGTTCCCTCTGCTCTTGTGGAGAAGGCCTGTAGAGAAGCACCTGAAAGCACTCATCAGAAAGCCTTCCACAGCCACTACCAAACAAACTCTTCTCTACTTCTCCCTTTGTTTAGCAAATCTTCAGGCCTAGCTGCTGACTTGAGATGCAGCCTTTGTAGCTGTCCCTACAGTGAGGTTTGTAACTCTGTTTTCTCCTCCACACAGGAGGTGTCACCTCCTGCCTGCTACCTTCTTACTGAAGCCAGCAGAGTGCCACAGAGCCTGTCACCTTGTCCCATCTGGAAGCACAACCTACCCTGCATGATGCACTCTCACATGGAAGCAAGCACAGGGCATGGCATCAGATGAAGCAGCACCACACATGCCAAAGCAGCACATGATATCTCCTGCAGCTTACCAACTGCTGCAAGACCATGGATCCAAGCCACAAAGATGATTCAGAGGTACACCTCTGCTATGAGGATAGGCTAAGGGAAGTGGGGTTGTTCAGCCTCAGCCTGGAGAAGATTCCAGGGGGACCTTAGAGCTGCCGTCCAATACCTGAAGGGAACATACAGGAAGGCTGCAGAGGGACTTTTTACAACAGTGTCCATCAACAGGACAAGGGGAAACGAATTAAATTGAAAGAGAATATGTTTAGACTGGATCTTAGGAAGAAAGCCTTCATTATGAGGGTGGCAAGACTCCAGAATGGATTGTCCAGAGAGGTTGTGGATGGCTCCTCCCTGGAGATGTTCAAGTCTAGGTTGGATGAGGCCTTGAGTAACCTGAGTGTCCCTGGATTAGATGATCTCTAAGTTCTCTTCCATCCTAGGCCATTCTATGATCTCCATTCCAGAGGCAGGGATGCGCTCCCACAACAGGATTTCAGCCCTTCACTTTGCTCTGGCTCTTGTCAAGAGGACAGGAGGCACGCTCCGCGCAAACAGCTTCCCGGTGGCGTTCCTGGAACCACAGCACTGATTTCACAACCACAAATAAGCCACTCTTTGGAGCCACCAGTGCCAACAGGGGCCTCTTGCTTTCAGTTACATAAGCATTCGGCTCTGAGTGGTTTCCTTTTGCCAGGGCTGCTTTGCCTCAAAGGAGCTAGAAAGGAAGCGCATGGCAAGCCAAATGACAGCGAGCACAGGCACTTAGTGGTTTATTTATGTCCCACTAAGGCTCCAGTTCATAGATAGCATCCTGAAAGAATGCAAGGACCACACTGCTGCTCATAGCCAGCAGCTCAGTGTCCAGATGAATACCCTGGTATCTCCCAACAAGCATCCAGTTTAGTGCTGCATGGTTTGCAGGGACCAGAACTCAAGCTACGTAAAGAAAACCGAGAGGGTACCAAAACACCACTTCAGAGAGGATTTTGGTTAGGCTGCACCTTGAGTACTGTGTCCAGCTCTGGGCCCCTCAGTTTAAGAAGGGCATTGAGACACTTGAACATGTCCAGAGAAGGGCAACAAGGCTGGGGACAGGCCTTGAGCACAGCCCTGTGAGGAGAGGCTGAGGGAGCTGGGGTTGTTTAGCCTGGAGAAGAGGCGGCTCAGGCGTGATCTCATTGCCCTCTACAACTACCTGAAAGGTGGTTGTAGCCAGGTGGGGGTTGGTCTCTTCTCCCAGGCAACCAGCCCCTGAACAAGGGGACACAGTCTCAAGCTGCACCAGGGGAAGTTTAGGCTGGAGGTGAGGAGAAAGTTCTTCACTGAGAGAGTCATTCACCATTGGGATGTGCTGCCCAGGGAGGTGGTGGAGTCGCCGTCCCTGGAGGTGTTCAGGAGGGGACTGGACGTGGCACTTGGTGCCATGGTCCAGTCATGAGGTCTGTGGAGACAGGTTGGACTCAGTGATCCCCGAGGTCTCTTCCAACCTTTGTGATACTATGATCTCCCCCAGAAAGGCCACACAGCAAGGCAACACACTTGCATTTAAGCAGGAAGCAGCAACTTTCAACTTAAGTTATCCCCACAGCAATGGTTAATTTCAAACATTAGAATCCCAGCCCTGTCTGTCACATCTCCCACACTGAAGTGTGTAGGGATAGAACTTCAAAACAAGGGGACTCAGTCTGGAGAGAGGACAGCAGAGCTCAGGTGAGATATATAGCTACATTTCAATACCTGAAGGGGACCCACAGGAAAGCTGGGGAGGGCCTGTTTAGAAGGGCTTGGAGTGACAAGACAAGGGGCAATGGAGATTTAGGTTGTACATCAGGAAGATGTTCTTCACACTAAGAGCGGTAAAATACTGGAACAGGTTGCCCAGAGATGTGGTTGAAGCCCTGTCCCTGGAAACAGTCAAGACAAGACTCAAAGACTCAGTGCAGCCCTGAGCACCCTGATCTAGTTGGAGGTGTCCCTGCTGACTGCAGGGAGGTTGGACAAGATGCCCTTTGAGGGTCCCTTCCAACCCAATACAACCTGTGAATATATGTCTGCTGGACCTCTTTGATTCCACCTACTGAGAACTCTTCCAACCTCACAGGGTTTCTTCCCACCCTAGAGGCAGAAAATTGTGTAAAGCTTCCCTAAAATCATCGGGAAAGAATGGAAGAGCAGCTTACAGCCACTCTCAGAACCACAGGATGCATTTCAGACCCTAGGGATACAGTCACTGAAGATGATACAGCCTCTGAAGATGTAATAACTAGGCACAGCTCTTCAAACTCCAAACACCACCAGCACAGATTCCAATTACCAACCTGCAGTCAGCAATGACTGCAAGAAGGGGCAAAACTTAATTTGTTAAGAGGTTGCCACGAGCATTCCTCAAATAAGGAGAAAACCACCAAGTTTGTTATGAATTAGCCTACTTTATCTGCTGGCACAAGAATTTGCCAGTGCTGCAAAAGCAGTTCTTGCTTAGCCTGCAAAAACCCCACTGATGGCTGGCAATAAAAGGAAACCTAGGTATTTGAGTGCTGAGGATCAGAATGAAATCTGCACTGAAAAGTGCTATTTAAGCTAGAAAGTCAGAAATGATCAGAATCTGACCCCACTCCAACTGCATTTTCATTGCTAAATTGATATGTTGTTATGCAACACCCTCCCCTGCCTTCAGCTGGCCGCATCTCCCAAATCCAGCCCTTCAGGAACCACTTGAAAGCAGGCAGAAGTGCACAAATCCTGGAGCTGTTTGAGCTGCTGTGTGGGTTATTTAAAAAAAGAAATAAAATAAAAGAGAGACTCCTATAATTAAAGGTTTGATCAGACAATTTGCTTCAGCAGAAGTGGACAGCGTTGCATTAACACAGCTCACATACCAGCCTCTCATACAACATGCCCAGCCCAAGCAACAAAAATCCACAGTGCTACAAGAGGGGGGAGAGTCTGCCACAGCTTTTTTCCATTTCTAAAAGCTACCAAAAGGGCAGCACCCACTGAAGCTGGAGAAAACATGAGGGTAAAGATTCTTGTCAAGGGTCAAGGCAGAGCCAGCTACTAGACAAGTGCCAGACGCTCTCTGTGAAGCCCTCTGCCTTCCCAAAGGCAAGGAGGGAGAGACACTGATGGGGCAGGAAACTGAAACTAATGAAAATCAGCACAATAAAATGCAACAGATACAAACAGACACAAACCAATACTGAGCCCAACACCCTGATAGCCACTGGTCATCATCACCACTGTGGCTGGATTCAGCAGCAGATGGGGAACCAGATTCAGGAGCTGGATTCAGAAACTCAAGGACCAAGACCAAAAGCACAATAGAAAGAGTCCTCCTGGGACGAGGGCCAATGAAGCAGAGTGGAGGAGAAGCAAAGCACCTGACCATGGTGATCCCTCAGCTTTATCCTCAAGATGATGTCCACGGGACAGAATCCCTTGTTGGTCAGTTTAGGGTCACCTGAACTGTCCCCTCTGCTCCACAGATGCAGCCTTTCACTCTGCTCCCACATATAGTACACACGACTTATCAGAGACCTTGGTCTGCAGCCCAGCCCTTGGCAGGAACTCTTCCCATCAGCATTGTCACTGCTAGAAGCAGCCCCCTGGCTCTGCAAACCTGCCCTGAGCTGCAGGAATTGCCTCAGTGAGCGGAGAAGTCAAACCTCTGAACAGAATGGGTTCTGTTCCAACTCAAAGCAGGACAACTCTTCAAAGTAACACACTGTTGAAACTTTGGAGAAGTCATTTAGAATTCCTTTTTCAGTCACTCCCTTTGATTCAGGAACACTGTCAGTCTTACCTCAGCATTAGAAACCAATCATTTTTTTAAAAAAAAAGAAATAAAACCCACAAGCAATGAGGGGAAGAATCTCACTCAATGCCCACGGCAACCTCCAGCAACATCTCTTAGCTACAAACAATGGTTGGTTTCACAGGAAGAACTGCACCATCACTGCACACCCACACACAACTCTCAACTTGCAGCTCCACCAACACAAGCTGGGAACGAAAGGAAAAAAGAACATTATCACAAAACACAAATGGCAGGGAGAAAAGTGAGCATGAAGGTAATGCAGAAGTGTTGTCACGATGAGTTTAGCAGGTTTGGAAGTGACTGCAGCTCTCAGGAAGAACATGTAAGGTAGGATGGATGCTCTAGCTCACACCTTGGGGAAAGGACCTGGTGGCCAACAGGATGATCATGAGCTAGCTATGTGGCTTGGTGGCCAAGAAGGCCAATGGAATCCTGGAGTTCATGCAGAAGAGTGTGGCCACCAGGCCAAGGCCCTTGTGAGGCCACATCTGGAGTACTGTGTCCAGTTCTGGGCTCCCCACTTCAAGAAGGACAGGGACTTGCTGGAGAGGGTACAGAAGAGGGCTGCAAAGATGCTGAGGGACTGGAACATCCCTCTTGTGAGGAAAGGAGGAGAGAAAGGGAGGGGTTTAGTCTGGAAAACAGAAGACTGAGGGGGAATCTCATCAATGCTGATCAATACTTAAAGAGTGGGTGTCAGGATGGGATCAGGCTTTGTTCAGTGGTGCCCAGTGACAGGGCAAGGGGTAACAGGCACAAACTGGAACATAAGCAGCTCCATCTAAACATAGAGAGGAACTTCTTTAAGGGTGATGCAGCCCTGGAGCAGGCTGCCCAGAGAGGTGGTGGCATCCAAACCTGCCTGGATGTGTTCCTGAGTGACTTTTCTAGGTGAACCTGCCTTGGCAGGGGGGTTAGACTATCTCCAGAGGTCCCTTCCAACCCCAACCAATCTGCAATTTCCTCTTCCCACAAACTGCAAACAAGGCTGCAGACACTGAGAACACAGAGGGCAGAGACTGACAGGAACTCAGCAGCTCCTCCAGGACAGCAAACAAGTACTAATAAAAACACACTGGTGTAGCTCATTTTTAGATACTTAAGAGTTACCTGCAAAGCCACAACCACCTTCTATCAAGTACTAACTCGCTAAGGGTGCACAGAGGGGCATGAAATCCACAGCTGCCTGGGCAGGAATCCGCTCCAGTCACTGCCTTGGCATGTGGATCATAGAATCACAGAATGTTAGGGATTAGAAGGGATCTCCAGATGTCAGATCCAACCCCCCTACCAAAGCAGGATCACCTAGGGCAGGTCACACAGGAACACATCCAAGCAGGTCTGGAATCTCCCCAGAGAAGGAGACTCCACAACCTCCCTGGGCAGCCTGCTCCAGGGCTCCAGCACCCTCACACCAAAGAAGTTTCTCCTTAGAGTTGAAGTGGAACTTCCTGTGCTCCAGCTTACACCCACTGGACGACCAATTAAAGCAACTTCTGGTTAAACACCACCACTGTCATGGGCCACCCACATTTCATAAAAGCAACAGGAAGGTGTCATTGCTTGGCTCACCTTGGAGGAAAACACAGGGATTTTCAGCTAGCAACACAGCCACTTCTTGAGCAGAACCCAACTTGGATCTGATTCATTTTCTCTTTCCACCCCTTCTCCTCACCCCCAGAAACAGGAAACAAGACAAAGCTACCACACACACACACACAAGAAGCAAACAGATGAGCTAAGAAATCCCCTTCAGTTGGCTCTGCACCAGCACCTCGCCTCTGGTTCTGCTGCTTTTTCCCTGGGCCCACCACAATATTCTGTTCAACATCAAATTGTCTTCACCTATTCCTGCAAACTAAGTAAAACAGCTTAAAACACCTGATGCTGAAGTACTGATGCACACAGACCAGAAATGGATCTTTCCTTGAGGTTATGAACTTTTAACCACACACAACTCCTTTGCATTATTCTGTTTAGCTACAAATAAGCCTTCTGGATGGTTGGGTTGGAGTGTTTGCTACTATTCATTGCACCTTTGGTCATTTTTATCCCTAATCTCATCTGGAGAGGGGGAGAAAGCAAACCACTCACAATATGATATGACACTCTTCACTATACCAGTGGAGAGTGCTGGGGATGCCAGAGAGCCAGAAGTACCAGAGGATGTTTAGATTGGATACTGGGTTTGGACTAGATGATCTCTAGATCTCCTTCCAACCCCTAACATTCTGTGGTTAGGAGAAATTTCTGCAGTGAAAGAGTGGTCAGGCATTGGAACAGGCTGCCCAGGAAGGTGGAGAAGTCACCATCCCTGGAAGTGTCCAAAAAATGTGCAGACATGGCACTTGGGGACATGGTCTAATGGCCATGTGGTGGTACTGGAAGATCTTTGAGGTCTCTTCCAAAGCAAGCAGTTCTGTAATTCTATACAAAGAGTATTGTGACTGGGGACTGCAGCAGCAGTGGAACAAATCAGGACCATGTCTCCTTCCCTAAGAGCCTTCCCCACATCTCTGCTTTCATCCTGTTTAACACCAGTCAGGAAATGTGCTCCCAGCTGTGGGGCAGCAGTTTGTAACCAAACAGCTCCCAAGCAGTGGAAGTGGCAGTGACTACAAAGCCATACTCTGACCAGAAAAGTAAACCACTCCAGAGCTTTTTCACACAGCCAAACCAGAACCTTGCTTTCTATTCTGGAAAAAAAAAAATACACTGTCTTTTTCATCTCACTTGTACCTGCTCTGAAGCTTTCCAACTCTCAAGCAGGTTTCTAAATGCAAAATAAATGAAGTCCTTGAACTGTTGGACACAGCAGAGGGACAGGTGGTGTGCACCTGCAGACAAGCCCACCAGCATTCAAAGCACAGCCATGAGAGCCTCTGGACAAATCTGCAGATCAGAAGTCAGCCTGGGCCCCAACTCCTGGCTCAGGAAGCTCCCACACTGCAGGAGCCTGGCACAGCACCTCAGGCAAGCAGTGCTTCTCCACTGCCCTGCACTCATGGCTTTATTGCTTGCTCTTTAAGGAGCAAGCAATACACATTGATTGTCACCACTCAAATAAAAAGGTAGGGGCAGGATACAGGAAAGGAAAGCCAAACAATTGTAGGGGTCAATAAAAAGAAAGGAGGCAAGGGTCAAAGATTATGATCAGGGAACCAGAAAGGGACACCAGACAACCCAAGAGCATGCATCACTCCTCTAAGGCATCAAAGGAGCCAGAGGACAGTGCTCAACAGTGTGACAAGCAGTGAAAATGGAAATAACCCCCCAAGTTCCTGCCTTTTTGCCCCCTCATAGTGTTAACAGCCAGCTTGGCCAAGGGCAAGCAAAGGACTGGAATTTAGGGCCTCAGATGAGAGCCAGACTAATAAGCTGATGGCAGCAGAACAGCCGAAACCTCCTGATGAGAGTCATGAAGCGCAACAAGGGCAAGCATAGAGTCCTACACCTGGGGAGTAATAACTCCCTGCACCAGCAGAGGTGAGGGGTTGAGCTGCTGGAAAGCAGCTCTGCAGAGAACTTGGGAGTGCTGGGGGACAAGAAGTTCACTATGAGCCAGCAACGTGCCCTCTCGGCCAGAAAGGTGAATGGGGTCAGTGTATTAAGAAGAGTGTGGCCAGCAGATCCAGGGAGGTTCTCCTCCCACTCTGCCTTACTGAGGCCACACCTGCAATACTAGGTCCAGTTCTGGGCTCCCCAGTTCAAGAGACAGGGAACTGCTGGAGAGAGTCCAAGGGAGGCTACAAAGATGCTGAGGAGCCTGGAGCATCTCTGTGAGGAGGAAAGGCTGAGAACACTGGGGCTGTTGAGCCTGGAGAAGAGCAGCCCCAGAGGGGATCTGTGCAATGCTCAGCAAGAGATAAAGGGTGGGGGGCAAGAGGCTGGGGTTAGACTCTTATCAGTGGTGCCCAATAACAAGACAAGGGACAAAGAGCACAAACTGGAACCCAGGATGTTCCATCTGAAAAGGGAAAACTTGCTTAGTGTGAGGGTGCTGGAGGCCTGGAGCAGGCTGCCCAGAGTGGTTGTGGAATCTCCTCCTCTGGAGAGATCCAAATCACCCTGACTACTGTGATCCTGGGCAGGCTGCTGTGGGTGACTCTTTCACCAGGGGGGTTGGACTGGATCATCTCCAGAGGTCCCTTCCAATCCCTACCATCCTGTAATTCTGGGACAGGACACTAGGCTCTTGGCTTCACTAATCAGGTCACAAAGTCCCCCGTGCACCTGTTCAACTTTTCATCCTCTAAATGAATAGATAACTTCATTTTTAAGATGCCAAGACTCTGAAACACCTGGACATCAGGCATGGGTTGAGATTAACTTGACAGTAAATTGTACATGAGTTTTATATGAGACTTGTCACCTGCATACATGTCCAGAGCCCATCCTGAATTATCCAAGGTTGCAGAACAACTCTTCAACACAACTCACTAGGCCTTTAAGTCAAGAAGAAAACAATTAGGTTTGCAAGGATATACTAGAGGCACACACTCAAAAAGAAAGCAAGTGAAGTCCAGGCAGCTTGTACATCTTGATTAGTAGTGCTCACACACAGCAATGCCTGCTTGCACCTTCTTGCTTCTCAGCCTACCACCAGCTCTGTCCTCTGCTACACTGCCTCTGAATTTGTTACTCTAGTCAATTAAGGAAACCATTTACCCATCTAGAGGCTCCACTTTACAAAGATGAATACTGACCTGCTCAGTGTTACACAGGTTAAACACCGTTTTATAGGCACACAGCTCAGCCTTGTTTACATGAAAAATTAACCTGACCCTTTTGGCTACATAAAGCTATATTGCTACTGCAACCCCTGTGCAGACCATTTGTTTAAGTGGATCCTCTGGGCTGGGTTTCTACCACCCAGAAAGAGACAGGGAAAGCCTTAGATCTGTGGAGATGTTGCCACTAAAAGTAACCAGAATAAAACAAAACAAAAGCTCTGTGAACCCTGGGGGAGTGGGAAAAGCAGGGGAGGGGAGAAAAAAAAACCCACATGCCATGAAGTTCCTGACAGCATTAATTCTTACCAGCTTATTAACTGAAAAGAATCACAGCTATAATATCCTTCATCTACAGCTACCTGAAGGGTGGTTGTAGTCAGGAGGGGGTTGGTCTCTTCTCCCAGGCAACCAGCACCAGAACCAGAACAAGGGGACACAGTCTCAAGCTGCACCAGGGGAACTTTAGGTTTGAGGTGAGGAGAAAGTTCTTCACAGAGACAGTTGTTAGCCGTTGGAATGGGCTGCCCAGGGAGGTGGTGCAGTCACCATCCCTGGAGGTGTTCAAGAGGAGACTGCATGTGGCACTTGGTGCCATGGTTTAGTAGTCATGAGGCCTTGGGTGACAGGTTGGACTTGATGATCCTTGAGGTCTCTTCCAACCTTGGTGATTCTATGATTCTTCATATCTCATTTCCATCCACAGCTGCCTCAACTTAAAGCCTTCCAAAAGGGATTCTCAGGCACCTACATGAGTAATCAAGTGGTTGTCTTGTAAGTTAGAGAAACTACAAGAGAAGAAATTGGGGGAGAATTTCCCTTTGCAACCTCTTCTGGGTCAGATCTGCCCATTTAATAATTTCCATCACTTCATAAAGCACAGGGAAAAGGTTACTCCTTTCCCATCCCACCAGAGCTGTTTATAAACTCAGAGGACAAAGTCTCAAGCTGCACCAGGGGAGGTTTAGGCTGCATGTTAGGAAGAAGGTCTTCATAGAGTGATTGGCCATTGGAATGTGCTGCCCAGGGAGGTGGTAGAGTCACCATCACTGGAGGTGTTTAGGAAGAGACTGGATGGGGAGCTTGGTGCCATGGTTTAGTTGATTAGGTTATGTTGGATGATTGGTTGGACTCTATCTCAAAGGTCTCTTCCACCCTGGTTAATTCTATTCCCATGTCAAAGGACTAGCAGATGTTTGCAGTAGTCCATCTGGGATTAACCAACAAAAACACTTAATCAGGTTCAGAGAAAAGGTAGCTGGCTCTTTAAATACGACAGCCAAGGAGGAACTATGAATCATATTGATGTATCAGCTTTGCCAACAGAAGAGTCTACACCAACCCATTGCACACCAGAAACGGGCGTTAACACCCCTTCTCACCCCCACTGCAAGATAACCAGTCTCTGTCATCCAAGGAGAAAGCTCCCACTGGCAGCTGCACGGGCTGCATTCCTCTGCAACTCCTTCACCTCAACAAATCCTCCTGCACCCACCTCTGTTTGTGGCACAGCAGGTCCCTCTCAACCCCTCGCCTTCCCAGCGTGGCTCCTCCAGCAAGCCTGCTGCTGTACAATTTTGTGGTAGGCTCTATTTTAAGTCTCATACGCTGGATTAAAATAGTGCAGAGTTAAAAGTAGTAATTATCAAACATCTGCACTTTCTCTATAGCTGCAGCTCTGCTGTTTAACCAGCACACAAGCTGCAGACTCGCTGAATAGAGCTGCTGCAGATCAGCTGTAGAACTGAATCGGGGTGAACTCCCAGAGCAGGGAGGCATTCAGCTCCTCAAGATGATACACAGTGGAGTTTCACAGCACAAGAATTTCAAGGAGTCACAGAATGGTTTGGGTTGGAAGGGACCTTAAAAGAGCATCCAGTTCCAACCCCCCTGCCATGGGCAGGGACACCTCCCACTAGCCCAGGTTGCTCAAGGCCTCATCCAAACTGTCCTTGAACACCTTCAGGGAGGGGGCATCCATGACCTAACTGGGCAAACAGTTCCAGTGCCTCACTACCCTCACTGGAAAGAATTACTTCCTAATCTCCCCTCTTCCAGCTCAAATCCATTGCCCCTCATCCTGTTGCTCCAAGACCTTGTCAAAAGTCCCTCCCCAGCTCTCCTGTAGCCCCTTCAGTACTGGAAGGCTGCTCTAAGGTCTCCCTGGAGTTTTCTCCAGGCTGAATAGCCCCAACTATCTCATCCTGTCCCTGCAGGGGAGGTTCTCCATCCCTTTGATCATCTTTGTGGCCTCCTTTGACCCACTCTAACAGTTCCATGTCCTCCTTATGCTGGGGGCCCCAGAACTGGATGCAGTGCTGCAGGTGATTTGAGTGACTTCCAACGAGGGCACAACAGCAGAAAACAACAGGCATTTATCACAGTGCTGGATGACTGTCTCAACATGGCACTGGCCTAACAAAATCATCCTCAGTCCTCTTTTCTTCATCCTGTTTCCTTTGGTGTCCAGCAAAGCCAAGAGACGCCAGTAAACCAGGACACAGCAAATCCTTTCACAGAAACACAGGCCACCTGTCTAACTATCCACCTACGAGCAGACTTATTATGCTGCTAAATATTTAACTAATTCTCTGCATAAGAAAGGCAATTCAGAAATCAAATAGTGGATATTCATTTCAAGGAAGCCTTAAGCCCCACTTAAAGCACATTTCCAGCTCGAGCATTTCCACTAATGTGAATTCCTTCCTAAGGATCACTTTCTCCATCTTACAGCTGCAGAAGGCAGACATTCATGCTGCTGCCGCTGCAAAAGAAAACCACCACAAATTACTTTTTCTATTACATCTTTCAGTTCACTTTATCAAACCAATGGAAGCCCTACAAAGAAGCTGCACATTAATGTCTGCCATTACCCCTTGTCAGCACAGAAAACGCTGATGCCTCACAAAGCTCGGGAATTCATCGTGGGTAAATATTTACATTGGGATTTTAAAACCATGGGTTTGGAGGGGGATTTCTAATCCCTGCCCGCTGTGCTCCCCCCCTGCCACCTTGGGTAAACTTTTAATCTCTGATGCAGAGGCCTATTATTAGAGCTGGCTGATAAAATCCGAAGGCTAGAGGCATGTTGTTTAGTACAGAAAAGGTTAGGTGTTTTAAAACCCTCTGCCCTAACAAACCTTTGTCATTCTTCTCCTGAGGAAAGCCAAACAAAAAACCCGAAACAAAACAAAAACCCCCACCAAACCAACAACCTCCATTTCCTTGATGCTTTAAAAACAGTGTCTTTGTAAATGAACAGTGACTCAACACAAAGTTATGCCCTTTTTAAACAAAGTTTCGATTCAGCAGGGAGAAACCAGTCCCATGAAACACTCACACCTGGCCTTAGCACCCCAAGACAGACCAAAGGGCACTTAACAGGCTTACTATAAACTGGGCTTCACCTCCATTTAAACGCAAACCTGCTTACAAACCAACCTGGAGGGGAAAAAACAACGAAACAACCCCACAGCCAGCAGCCGGGCTGGAAAGCACTGCAAGCCCGAGGATGGGAGTTAGCAAAAGGGTGTAACTGCCAGAGCCTCTCCCACCTCCCCCCTTCCCCACTCACAGCGCAGGGAAAAAAAGCAGGAAACTCCAGCACCACGAGTGCCTCCGACAACCCCCAGCGCAAAAACAAAAGGCAAAGTAAAACAACAACGCCAGGAGAAAAAGAACAAAAGGGGGGGGGGGGGGGAAGAGCTCCCACACTAGTTCAATACAGCTAACCCAGATAACCCAGACAGTGCCTTAGGTCACAGCTCCGAACGCTGGAATGAGGACAGGGTCACGGAGGCTCGGACACCACATTGGGTGGGAGCGATCGATCGAACCCTCTCGCCAGAACACAATCAGTCGCCTCCTGGGCGGGGCAGGGCCAAGGGCAGATAGAGAATGAGACTGGATCACACCCAGTGCAGTAGTTCCTCACTGAACTTTCCTGCCAACTTTCCAGCCTGGAGGATCCCACGTGTTGAAGCAGCAAGAGCGATGGGTGGGTGAATCAAAGCCGGCCGACACCCACTGCACGCTGACCCCCCAGCTACAGGCAGCGGGGACAAGGGTCGTGGCCAAACGGGCGGCTGGGAGTTGATACCTGCCCTCCCTTTTGGCCGTAAAAAGTAGGAGGCAGCTTCTCGTCAGCGAAGGCGCAGCGCTCGCCCTGCTGCACGCTACCACACTAGAGGTGGGTGTCAGAAAACGTGCCAGAGCCAAGCGAGGGCGAGGAGGCGGCGCGGTGCTCCCAGCCAGCAGAGGCTGGGGGCTAAGCGCTCAGCCACAAACACCAACTCGGGCGGGAGGCAGCCTGCTCACCTGAGCTGCACCGCCCCCAGCAACTCGGGGGTCGAGAGGAGAAGGAGGAGCGCACCGGGGCAGGGCTGCCTCCGCCTTACCCGGGCCCTCGGCCGGAGAGCGGCGCCGGGGCGGCCCCGCCGGGCTGTGCCCGGCTGCGCGGGGAGGAGCCTCTCCGCACAGCCCCACCGCCACCGAAACTTCTCCGGGAGCCGGGCTGGCCTGGCGCCTTTCCTCCAGAACATAAGGCGCACCAAGCCCAAACGCAGCCGGGTGCCCCCTTACTCCGCACCGGCCCGGCCCAGCGCGGCCTCCGAGCCGGCCGAGGCCCACGCCCCGGAGGCGGCAGCGGCGCGGCCCGCTCCTCTCCGCGGCGCTGCGCTCCGCCGCCTCCCCGCGCAGAGAGCCGGCGGGGCCCAGCCCGCCGCCCCGCCACAAACTTTCCAAGCGCGGGAGCCCGAGCGCAGCGCCCCGCGCCCCAGCGCCCCAGCGCCCCGCAACTTTACCGGCAAGCTGCAGGATCGCCTCTCCGCCGGCCGCCCGCTTTGCCCCGGCCGCTTTGTCTCTGCCTCCCGACACCGCTGCCGTCCCGCGGAGGAAATCGGCTCTTCCGGGCGCCTCCCCCGCCCCGCCGGCCCCGGCCCGGCCCGGCCGCTCTTCCCGGCACCGCCCGCCGCGCCGCCCCCGCGCCCTTCCCGGCACCGCCCGCCGCCAGGTGAGGGCCAGAAGCCTCCTGGCGAGGGGCCACGGCCCCCGCAGCAGAAACGCAAGGCTCCCCAGAACCAGCCTGTCCTGGGCTGATCCCCAGCAGGGTGGGCAGCAGGGGCAGGGAGGGGATTCTGACCCTCTGCTGTGCTCTGCTGAGACCTCCCCTGCAGTGCTGGGGCAGCTCTGGAGTCCTCAGCACAGGCAGGGACCTGTTGGAGCAGGGCCAGAGGAGGCCACAGCAATGCTGGCAGGGCTGGAAACCCTCTGCTGTGAGGCCAGGCTGAGAGAGTTCAGCTCGGGCAGCCTTCAGAGGAGAAGGCTGCAGGAGACCTTCTGGTGGCCTTTCAGTGCTTCACGGGTATGAGCAGAAAGCTGGGGACACTCTTGAGCAGGACCTGGTGTGGCAGGACAAGGGGTGATGGTTTGAACTGAAAGAGATTTAGATTGGAGAGAAGGGAGAAATGTTTGACCCTGAGGGTGGTGAGACCCTGGCCCAGGTTGCCCAGAGAGCTGGGAGATGCTCCATCCCTGGAACCATTCCAGGTTAGGCTGCTTGGGGCTCTGAGCAACCTGCTCCAGTTGCAGATGTCCCTGCTGACTGCAGAGGGGTTGGACTAGATGAGTTTTGAAGGTCCCTTCCCACCCATTGTTGAATACTGGCATTAGAAAGAGGTGGAAGGAAAAAAATACAGCTTATTACCTCTTGGGTTTTGTGAATTGGAGTTTTGATTTGGAAACCTAAAGTACATTAACCTTCTTGAGAACTTTTAGGAAAAGTCTTGTTTTCATGCCAGTGTCTCTAAGAACAAGAATACAGGGGAGAAGAAATCCCAGGAGTACAAGCAGGGCCAGCAGAGCCTCTCTCAGACAAGAGGGAGGTTTTGAGGACCCAGCCTCACCCCAGAGGGATAGGCTTGCAGAGCGGGAGAGCTGTCTTTAGGAGGTAATTTGTTTCAAAGGCTTCTTTGAAAAGCCTCAGTGAGCTTCTCATGTGAGAGTGACCGTTTTTATCCTACAACAAATTACTCTGGGATTTTTCATGGTGTGTTTTCAGAAGGTTTTTAATACAACTGTCTCTTACAGAACTTACACTTGTACTGGATTGTAAGAACAGCTGCATAAATTTAATACGTTTCATGAATCATTTGCCAGCACTTCTGAGGCATCTGAATCTACTCGCTCCATCCTTTGATACGAAGCAAAACAGAGAGAGTTTGGGCAGCCTCCCAGGGAGGTTCACTCCAGGTAGGTGATGTAGCCAAGGCAGACAGGCAGCCCATGCAGTTCCCAAGGTGTCTGGCCCCCATGTCAATGTTACAGCAAAGGCACACAAGGTTCATAGAATCATAAAATGACTTAGTTCAAAAGGGACATCAAAGATCATCTACTCCAAATCCCCTGCCGTGGGCAGAGATGCCTCTCAGCTAGACTTGGTTGCCCAAGGCCTTGTCCAGCCTGGGCAACCTGTTCCAGAGTCTCACTACCCTTGCACTGAAGTACTTCTTCCAAAAACCCAGTCTAAACCTACTCTCCTTCAGTTTAAAACCATTCCCCTTTGTCCTGTCACTAAACACCTTTCTGAAAAGGCCCTCTGCAGCCTTCCCGAAGGTTCCCTTCAGGTACAGGAAGGCAGCTCCAAGGTCTCCCCAGAATCTTACCAGGCTGAACAACCCCAGCTCCCTCAGCCGATCCTCACAGCAGAGGTGCTCCAACCCTTGGATCATCTTTGTGGCCCTCCTCTGGACTCACTAGAACAGTCCCATGTCCTTCTTATGATGGGGACACCAGACCACGGCTCTACTCCCGGTTCAACAGCTTTAGCAGGGCCCCGTTTCCGATTTGTGCAGGAAGAGAGGCAGTGTCCTGCGGCGACTGAGATTGCATTTTCCCTTCCTGCAGGTTTAATCCAAGACAGGGATCCCAGACAAGGAAATAAACGGAGCACTGTTGTTTTACAATCCAGCAAGCAAATGGGAATCGAGAGCCAAGTCCTGGCAGTGAGGGAAGCTAATTGAAAGTGAAATCTGTAATTAGGATACTGCCTGAGATACCTGTTATTGAAATAATACAGGGGCTGCAGTGCCTTAACAAACAGCCTCTCCTCTGGAAACACAGAGAAAACTGTTATATTTTTTTTAAGCTCTTTATTTTTCTGCTTGTACCAAACCATTAATATTTTTTTTTGTGTGTGTGTGTGTGTGTCAGTTGCACCAGGGATTCAAACTACTCATTTCTGATCTGCAGCACACTCTCAGTAAAATTGAGTTTACACTTCAATAGCTTGCTTGCTTTCATTACTCCTTTTAATATCGTGCCTTGGTCTCCCGTGGTGGCTTCCACATTCGGCAGTTCTGCACGTCTCACAGCCTTTCAGGACAAAATGTCAGATCTGGGGGAAAAAAAAAATAAAATAAAATAAAATAATAAAAAAAAAATATATAAAATTTTAAAAGCCCTTTTCAAACTCCAGATTCAAAGGTAGAAGACTTGGAGTTGTGGAGAGCCACACGTTCTGCACCGCGCCGCTGAAAAGCAAAGCAAAAAGTAGATCAGCTGGCAGCCCTGTCGGCTCGTGGAGAGAGTTAAAAGACTCAGCAAACAAAAAAATATTATATATATAGAGAGAGATAGAGCCAGCTAGGTGGAGATTGGACTTTGTCTCTTAATTAACAACTCTCTCTGGAACACGGTGGCAGGCTCTGTCAGGGAGCCTAAGATGCAGGGTGCTGTTTCGACAGGCACCCAGGAACAATAGCTAACATTTCCCATCCAGTAAATGTCATTAAGACAGCATCAGGCTGTGCTGGCAGCCTGAAAGCTAATCCATTTTCTACAATGAGTTGGAAGTTTTCTGCTTGACCCTGAATCTTCCTTTTAACTGTGCTTGCAGGTTTAGCAATCCCATTTTCCTGTTGTGTTGTGCTGTGGTTTGGTTTGTTTTTTTAACATTTCTTTTGTCCCTTTTCTCTTGGTGAAAACCAAACATTAAGCCCAGGAAGAGGACAGGCAAGGAGAGGCCACAGGAAGGTTGTCAAGTGCACAATGTAAACCAAGGCTTCCAGTCTCTCCTCTGTCAGGCTGATTCAAGGTGCAGCACGTCAGAGAATGTGGTTGGTGATTGTGTGCTCCTGGCAGAGAGTTCACATTAGTCAGATGTGTGCACAGGGTCAGTCCCTGACTTGTGCCTGAAGACACCTGTGTGGGTGTAGTCACAGCAGGAAAGCTGCCCTTTCACTGTTAATCCTGAGGCAGGTTTGTGTGCCAAGCAAGGAAGGGTCATCATAGAATGGCTGAGGCTGGGAGGAACATTAGTGATCTCCTGCTCCACACATGGGGGTGGTCAGGGGAGATTCATAGAACCATAGAATGGTTTGGGTTGGAAGGGATGTTGAAAATCATCCAGTTCCAACCCCCTGCCATGGGCAGAGACACCTCTCAACTAGACTTGGTTGCTCAAGGCCTCATCCAACCTGCCCTTGAACACACACACCCCCCACCCAGGGAGAGGGCATCCATGATCTCTCTGTGCAACCTGTTCCAGTGTCTCACCACCCTCACTGGTAAGAATTTCTTCCTAAGATCCAATCTAAACCTACTCCCTCTCAGCTTAAAACCATTCCCCCTTGTTCTATCTGTAGATCCCCTTATGAAAAATCCCTCTTCAGCCTTCCTGTAGGCTCCCTTTAGGTATTTGAAGGCAGCACTAAGGTTCCCCTGGGGTCTTTTCTAGGCTGAACACCCCTAGCTGCCTCAGCCTAGCCTCATAGCAGAGGTGCTTCAGCCCTCTGATCATCTTTGTGAACTCTGGACTCACTCCAACAGCTCTGTGTCCTTCTTACGCTGGGGATACCAGAACTGGATGCAGTATTCAAGGTGGTATCTCACAAGGGGCAAAAATCACCTCTCTTGGCCTGCTGGCCACACTCCTTGTTTATGCAGCTACGTTGTCTGCAAGCCCCAGCACACATGGCATCTAAATTAAATGCTTCAGCTGGAACTGGGTTTTCCATTTCTGTCACAACATTGTTGAAATGAAGTCACTGCTCCATGCATCCTTTCAGGTCTGTTTCAGAATGTGTTTAATCTTTGCAGGGTTTTTGTTAGATTAGTTTTGTTATTTGTGAGAAGGCAGCTTTGAAACAGGAGTGAGTGGTGCAGAGACAGGAACTGCTCAGTCAGGAGATGGTAATGAGAGAGGGAAGGAGATAAAAGTGGAAAAGATGTAGAGCGGTGTCAGGATGGGCAGAAGCTGCTGCAGGAGGGGTGAACAGGCAGCAGTCAGACATAGAAAGAGGAAAAAAAAAATCTGTGATAAAAGAATCTCAGGGTCCAAATACCAGCAGGCTGAGGTTATCTGCAAGCTGATGTCATGCTGTGCAGGGAGGACAGCCCCAGGGCAGCCGTGCTGTGCCACCAGCTGCTCTGACTGCAGAGGAGCAGTGCTGTCACCTCTGCTCTGACTGCAGAGGTGTCAACAAGGGGGCCAAGAGCAGGGTAAGGGACCTTGCAGCTGGATGAGCTTCTCTATGGAGGCCCCTCTCCCAGAACACAGCTTCCTATGAGGACTGGTGGCTCTGAGGAAGCCCACAACACAGCAAAGGGACAAAACTGAAGATCTGGCACAAACATCACCTCATGGATGCTATGACATCAAATCCTAGGGGCTCTTCAGCGTTGGTCTCAGCATTCCCATGTAGCTGGAAGGCATCAACATTCCTCTTCAGAGCTCAGATACAAAAAGAAGTAAGATAGAAGTAAGATATAAAAACATCTCCCAAGATCCAGTCAGAAATCCACATCTGCACAGCCAGGAAGAAAGTCCCAGTGTCCCAGGGCCACATATGCCTCAGGATTTCACTAGCAGGCTGGAAATAGGTGGTGGTTTTGGTGGGACTGCAGCTATGCCACCTAAGCTGAACAGCTAAACACCCACCTCCATGAAATCAACCTCACCAAGGGTGAGAATGGATTTACCAGTACACCTGCCTCTATACTGGGGCTCCTCCTGGCACCACTGACTGCCCAAGGATCAGCCCTTACTGCTTTCCACGGGCAGCCAGAGCTGCAGCCACTGGTGCTCAGTGCTCCAGGGCTGCTGTGTTCACCATCACTGCTCACCCTCTCCAAGTATAACTGTCTACTAGGAACATAGGATCATAGAAATGTCAGGGTTGGAAGGGATCTCAAGGATCATTCAGTTCCAACCCCCTGCCATGGGCAGGGACATCTCACACTAGATCAGGATGGTCAGAGCCACATCCAGACTGGCCTTAAAAACCTCCAGGGATGAGGCTGCCACCACCTCCCTGGGCAACCTATGCCAGTGTCTCACCACCCTCATGGTGAAGGATTTCTTCCTAACATCCAATCTGAATCTACCCATTTCTATTTTTTCTATATTCCCCCCAGTCCTATTACTCCCTGACACAGTATCACAGTATCACACCATAAATACCACACCATAAATAGTCCCTCCCCACCTTTCTTGTACGCCCCCTTCAGATACTGGAAGGCCATAATAAGGTTTCCTCAGAGCCTTCTCTTCTCCAGACTTCCTCTTAGAGCTCTTTGCTAAGGCATCCTGATATGGAAAGGACTTGTACTCCCAATCTGTTGCATCTTTTTAAACTCAGCTCAGATCTTTGATTTTTATCACAGTATCACCAAGGTTGGAAGAGACCTCAAAGATCATCAAGTCCAATCTATCACTCAAGACCTCATGACTAGACCATGGCACCAAGTGCCACTTCCAATCCCCTCTTGAACACCTCCAGGGATGGTGACTCCACCACCTCCCTGGGCAGCACATTCCAATGACAAATGACTCGCTCGGTGAGGAGAGTTTCTCTGAACCTGATTAAGTGTTTTTGTTGGTTAATCCCAGATGGACTACTGCAAACATCTGCTAGTCCTTTGACATGGGAATAGAATAGAATTAAACAGGTTGGAAGAGACCTCTGAGATCAATTCCAACCTATCATCCAACACAACCTAATCAACTAAACCATGGCACCAAGCTCCCCATCCAGTCTCTTTCTAAACACCTCCAGTGATGGTGACTCCACCACCTCCCCTGGGCAGCACATTCTAATGGCCAATCACTCTATGAAGACCTTCTTCCTAACATGCAGCCTAAACCTCCCCTGGTGCAGCTTGAGACTCTGTCCTGAGTTTATAAACAGCTCTGGTGGGATGGGGAGGGAGTAACCTTTTCTCTGTGCTTTATGAAGTGATGGAAATTATTAAATGGGCAGATCTGACCCAGAAGAGGTTGCAAAGGGAAATTCTCCCCCAATTTCTTCTCTTGTAGTTTCTCTAACTTACAAGACAACCACTTGATTACTCATGTAGGTGCCTGAGAATCCCTTTTGGAAGGCTTTAAGTTCAGGCAGCTGTGGATGGAAAGGAGATATGAAGAATCATAGAATCAATAAGGTTGGAAGAGACCTCAAGGATCATCAAGTCCAACCTGTCACCCAAGGCCTCATGACTACTAAGCCATGGCACCAAGTGCCACATCCAGCCTCCTCTTGAACACCTCCAGGGATGGTGACTGCACCACCTCCCTGGGCAGCCCATTCCAACGGCTAACAACTGTCTCTGTGAAGAACTTTCTCCTCACCTCAAACCTAAAGTTCCCCTGGTGCAGCTTGAGACTGTGTCCCCTTGTTCTGGTGCTGGTTGCCTGGGAGAAGAGACCAACCCCCTCCTGGCTACAACTACCCTTCAGGTAGTTGTAGAGAGCAATGAGGTCTCCCCTGAGCCTCCTCTTCTCCAGGCTAAGCAACCCCAGCTCCCTCAGCCTCTCCTCACAGGGCTGTGCTCAAGGCCTCTCCCCAGCCTCATTGCCCTTCTCTGGACATGTTCAAGCATCTCGATGTCCTTCTTAAACTGAGGGGCCCAGAACTGGACTCCCAGTTGAATGTGTCTCTCCTTCTCCTGTTTGTCAAAAGCTCCATCCAAAGCTTAAAAAATAAAATTAATTTTTAATTAAAAATTAAAAGTATGAACCCCAGTTCATACTCAAGAACAGGAGCCTTACCAAAAGCCACTGTCTCTTCCTCCACCAGAAAGAGCAACCCAGAAGCAATCCATAACCACGAGCCAGTACGGCGCAACATCCCCCCATGCACGCACACTGCACAGCACAGGCACCCTGAACAAAACAGGTAGAAACCATAATAAGGAGAAATTATTCTCTCCCAAAAGGCTCAGCCTGAACTGGGTTCACTGTTTGCTGCTCTGCTGGAGCAGTTTGCATTCACCTCCAGTTCACACAGCCTTTGTGTAATAAACTGTCATAGCCCCAGAGAAGGAAACATTCAAAAAAGCACCCTGAGGCAATGCATAGCAGAAGCCTGAGAATCCAACTGCATGAGTCACTGACCTCCACACACTGCATCTATTTCAGCCTTTAATTAATAAGGTTTTACATTTCTATGGCACTTTCCAAGCCAGAAAGATCCTAAAAGACTAAGGGGGTACAGAAGGGATGAAATGTGGTTCCCGGGGAGAGAGGTGGGACCTTGCAGGGAAGGAAAGCTTAGCCAAGGGCACTGGGGGGGAACAGATTCTTAATCTTAAATAGACCTTTTTTACATCATTATTTCACATCCCTGGAGAACAGACAGTAAGATTTTGGTTTCTAAGGCACTGCTTGAATGAATTGCATCATGGATTGCTGGCTTTATCCAAGGGGGATACAGTGCAAAACAAGTGCTGGGTGATTTTAATTTAGGGTGTTCAAGGACCACATCTTAAGCTACACATGGTTGGATCAAGGCTTTCCTCCCTCCTGGTGAGTGAGTTATTCCCAACTGCTAGACCCAAAGGAGCAGCCAGGGGAGAAAGCAAATCCCATGCTGACAGCAGCTGACCTTACACTCAGAGCACCAAACTCCCTGGAAGCTCAGCAGCATTGCCTGAGGCTTCAGCGAGCTAAAAGACGGCCCTAAGCACCAAGTGGGTAAGTGGGAGAGCAACATGGAGAGAGTCCTCCCGTGCCAGGACTGACATGACCACCAAAACAATCCCCTTCCTTTCTATTTCCAAACATTAAACCAGTCCAGTTGCCCTGCTCAGCTGCCTTCCCTCAGCAGGGACTTATTCCTGCCCATGAGCGTGGCTTGTGCTAAACCAAAGCCAACCAAAGAGCTGTCAGCCACAGCTGGCATCCCTCTTACTAAGCACTCAGCCAAAACGGGCTGGGAGCATTTGGCCCCAAAGAATTTTCAAAGGAACGTCCAAATTCTCTTTTGCCCAGTGCAATTCCAGGCTATTTTTAACCAGCAGTCTCTGGGAGAGATGCAGGGGCATTGCCATGGCTGGTTGTAAAACTTTGATTGCTTCCCAAGGAGAAATTGCAGGCAAATTACAGACTCGGGGGCTCTTTTTATGTCTCTCCTGCTCGGGGCATGTCAGCACTGCTGCAGCATTCCCTCTACCCCCTACACAGTCCTCCTGCCGTGTCTCTGACGGCTCTTAATGACCCCTCTCCATAATTAACACATCTAGCAGCAGGGGATGAGCCCTCAGTGCTGTGTCAGCAGGGTGCTGGAGAAATGCATAGCTCATGCCTGTAGAGTGGGGTCCCTCCTGACAGCCATCTCCACCCCAGCATCTCTGATGGCCACACTGCACTTGAGCTCCACCTGTGACATTAACACGCAGCAAGGGCAGGGCTGTGTGATTGCACAGGCAGCCCTGGGGAGGAGTACCCTTAACCCTTAGTGTCTCAGCATTACCCAGGGGAAGATATCACTGCCCGGTGTTCATTACCCCTTTCTCATGAAGGGAGAAGGGCACATGAGCAGTTTTTAGGCTCCTGTGGCAGCAGGGAAACTGAGGCAGAGCAGGTTACTGATTATATCCCTGTAGCTCCTGCCCTGATCTTGTATCCCCACCATTTCCAGTCCTGAGTCCAGGCTGTCAAGGGACAAGGCTGAGCTAGCCACTAGATGAGCGTCAGAAGCTCTCTGTGAGTCCCTCTGCTTCCCAGAGGGAAGAAGGGAGAGAGACTGATAGGCTTGCAAAGAAACTGAACCAGCTGGGATGGAAATGAGAATAATCCAATGAAAGGGAGAGAAAGAGACACAGAGACACAGACCAATATGGGACCCAACCCCTGCGGGCACCACTGATGTTGGGGACAGGCACTGGGCAAGTCCCAGACTGGACACAGGAGCTGGATTCTGGAACTGGGTCCAGGAACACACAGATCAGGATCAAAGGCAGAAGAGACAAAGAGTTCTCCTGGGACACCTGCAATGGAAGAAGAGGCTTGACCCTGGGATCCCTCAGCTTGCTCCTGAAGATGCCATCCATGGGCTGCAATCCCTTGTTGGGCAGCTGAGGGTCACCTGTCCTGTCTGCTCCTCCCTGCAGCTGCCACCTCTGACTTCCTGCTCCCCAAGGTGAGGCACAAGCTGTGGCAGTGCCCTTGGTCTGCAGAGGAGCAAGTCTCAGGCAGAGCCTGTCTGCAGCCCAGCCTTAGGCAGGAACTCTTCTCATCAGCTTCTCCCTGCTAGAAGCAGCCCCTGGCTGTACAAACCTGCCCTGAACTGCAGCAAGTGCCAGGACTGAGCAGAGCCTGAGCTGGGAAGTGACAGCACTGAGCAGAATGGGTCTAGTCCAGCTCAAACCAGGACACAAACCCAAGACCACTCTGCCTGCACTCCATTGGAAGGCCCTGAGGCTGGAAGTCCCATAACCACAGGGCCTTTTAGGCACTGAAACTTCATGCAGAGGGAGAAAACCTGCTGTCAGGGTGAGAAGCATTGCCACCAAAATGTGATCAAAGAGAGAGTTATCAACTTAAGTGTACTCAGGAGTTCCTGTTCCAGGCAAGAGAATTATCAACGTGAAACCAATCTTAGGAGGTAGCTGCTATTGACAGGGAAATAAAAGGAATACAATTCTTACCAGACAGACCTAAGTTGCTCCAAATTGCTGTCAGTTTGAAATATCTTGCTGGTAATTTGTTTTCAAATTCTTTCTTCCTAAATTTGATTTGTTGCTGTACAGTGGATGATCTATTCCATGCAGCAGCTCCAAGAGCCTTCCCCGCCATCCTCTCGCCGATTGTTTGTGAGCTGTCACTGCTGGGAGCTGGCAGCATTTGTTATGAAAGGGGACATCATCACTTGAGGAATAAAAGCAGGTTGGGGTCTGAGGGTCTGGCGTCCACTGCTGTTACAAATGGCAGCTGGGATGAGTGGGAGGAAAGACACCGGGGGAAAGTCATATTTCCGCACTGTCTTTAGAATAGAATAGAATAGAATAGAATAGAATAGAATAGAATAGAATAAGAATAAGAATAAGAATAAGAATAAGAATAAGAATAAGAATAGAATAGATTAGACCAGGTTGGAAGAGACCTTCAAGATCATCGCGTCCAACCTATCATCCAACACTAAATCTAATCAACTAAACCACGGCACCAAGCACCCTATCAAGTCTCCTCCTGAACACCCCCAGTGATGGTGACTCCACCACCTCCCTGGGCAGCACATTCCAATGGCCAATCACTCTCTCTGTGAAGAATTTCTTCCTAACATCCAGCCTAAACTTCCCCTGGTGCAGCTTGAGACTGTGTCCCCTTGTTCTGGTGCTGGTTGCCTGGGAGAAAAGACCAACCCCCACCTGGCTACAACCTCCCTTCAGGTAGTTGTAGAGAGCAATGAGGTCTCCCCTGAGCCTCCTCTTCTCCAGGCTAAGCAACCCCAGCTCCCTCAGCCTCTCCTCACAGGGCTGTGCTCCAAACCCCTCCCCAGCTTTGTTGCCCTTCTCTGGACACCTTCCAGCAAGTCAACCTCCTTCCTAAACTGAGCGGCCCAGAACTGGACATAGGACTCAAGGTGTGGCCTAACCAGAGCAGTCTTTGAACTGGGCTGTGCTGTGTTTGTACCCCAGGGGGAAGGAAGAATGGGGCAGCATTCTCAAACAAGACTTGAATGAATCCTTTTACCAGGATCCTGTTTAACCAGGAGAAAAATTAGCTGGGTTTCCCTCCTCATGTCCAACCTATCCCCCAACACCATCCAATCAGCTAAACCATGGCACCAAGTGCCACATCCAGTCTCTTCCTAAACACCTCCAGTGATGGTGACTCCAACACCTCCCTGGGCAGCCCATCCCAATGGCCAATCCCTCTTTCTGTTTAGGAATTTTTTTCCTAACATCCAGATCAAACCTCCCAAACAAGGAGGACTGTAACAAGGGGATGAAGATCACACCCAGCAGGATTGTATTCTCTGTGTGTGTGTGTGCTGATCTCTGCTTTTTCTTACATGAGGAAGGACAAAGTAACATTGAATGAGGAAGCATCCTGCTGGATTCAATGATGTCCCCTACATAAGGTGTCTGGGGCTTTCCCATGCCTCTGCATGATCACTCCCAGCTCTCTGCAAGCTTGGACACCGCATGGGATGTTTCTGCACACTTGACACAGAGGTAGAAACACAGAGCTCAGGTCTCACCTATCCATCTGGACCCATCCAGCCTGTGTGCAGTTGCCCGTGGTAGAGTTAGATAATGGTTGGACTCCATGATCTTAAAGGTCTTTTCCAACTGAAATGATTCTGTGATCCCAGGAACAGCAGTAGCCTTGCCCCAGCTTTCTCATTCAAGAAGATGTTTCATCTCCTGTCCTTTCCTTACTTATCTAATCCCATTTTGTTCAGTCTGCTGAAGCAAATTCAGAGAAATTCCAGTTTGGGGGGGAGGGAGGGGTGGGCAAGGAGCTGCCTTAGCTTAGTTACATGGCTTTAAAGCATGGGCAGAACAGAGAGGCGTGCCTCAGTCTGCCTGAGCCTGGCTCACAGGGCATGAGGTGAATGTCCAGAAGATGTAGAGTCTCACCCATCTTCTGCAAGAGACTGGATGGGGTGCTTGGTGCCATGGTTTAGTTGATTAGGTGGTGCTGGATGATAGGTTGGACTTGATTATCTCAAAGGTCTCTTCCAACCTGGTCTGGTCTATTCTATTCTATTCTATTCTATTCCATTCCATTCTATTCCATTCCATTCCATTCCATTCCATTCCATTCCATTCCATTCCATTCTATTCTATTCTATTCTATTCTATTCTATTCTATTCTATTGAAAGCCTGGAAGGTAACCTGTACCCCTGGCAAGTGCTCATTTCTGGATCTTTCTGGTAAAGTATTGGCAACTTCAGCATCTTTCTGCTCACCAGCTTCTTGGCAGGACTCAAAGGCAGGATGCAGATGTGGTGTTGAGGGGCATGGTTTAGCAGCAGACTTGGTAGTGTTTGATTAATGGTTGGACTTGATGATCTTTTCCAACTGAAACAATTCTATGCTGGGAGGTATTGCATGGAAAAGGCTGGCCAGGCAGGCACAATGTCAGGCACTTTAAATCACTCCTGGAGCTCATGCTGAGCTTTGGACAGGTCTTGGTGCCATCCAGGGCACTGGGGAGTTTTAGCTGGTGAAAGGATCACGCTCACTTAGGCACTAGAAAGCTAACAGTTGTTGCAAATGCTGGAGAGCAGCAGAAAACGGAGCTCTAATTCAGCTGGCTATGATTTTGCCACAGAGCTTACCCTGATATCACATCAGGGAAAGCTCCACTTAAGCAATTGTAACACCACTGGAAAGGCTGAATTAGGAAGAAAAGAAGAAACATAAGCCTCCCACTATTGTTATTTGCAGAACAACAGGAAGTGCCAGTTAAAAGGCCTTGAGGCTCCAGGCTGTTGTTCCTCCTTGAAAATCAGCCACACAGGACACAGAAACACCCTGAGCCATGGGGGACTTCTGCTCCATGCCCATCCCAGGGGACATGGGTCTGTTCCCATGGACAGGTCCTTGCAGAGGACCTCTCTGCCCTGGCTTTGGCTGCCCTTGACACATGCTCTGCTCTGCTGTGGGATGTCCTGGGCAGATTTACAGATTGCATTGAATTAGAAGGGACCCTCAAAGGTCAACTTATCCAGCCCTCCTGTCATGAGAAGGGCAAGTCCAACTAGATCAGGTTGCCCAGGGCCACATCAAGTCTGATCTCTAATGTCTCCATGGACAGGTCTCAACCACACCCCTGAGAAACCTCTTCCAGTTTTTCACCACTCTCATTGTGAAGAGCCTCCTCCTGATGTCCAACCTAAATCTGCCATGCTCCAGTTTCAAACCATTGCTCCTCATCCTATCACCACAGGTCCTTCTAAACAGTCCCTCCCCAGCTCTCCTGTGGATTCCCTTCAGATACTGAAATGTAGCTCTAAGGTCTCCCTGGAGCCTTCTTTTCTCCAGGCTGCACAGCCCCAACTCTGCCAGCCTGTCCCCCCAGGAGAGGTGCCTCAGCCCTCTGATCATCTTTAAGGCCTTCCTCTGGACCCATTCCAGCAGGTCCATCTCTCTTTTGTGCTGGGTTCCCATAGCTGGACACAGTATTCCAGGTGAATTTGATGCTGTGCCCTACCCAGAGCAGCAAACCTCTCAGGTGCCACTGCCAGGGCTGGGGACACAGAGGTGTCCCCAAGCACAGGTGTTGCTGCTGGGCTGCTCAGGAGCCAGCAGTTTTTCCTTTTGCAGGAGCAGGCTGAGCCTTTCCAAGGTGAATGAATGCAGGTGCCAGCCAGGCAGGAGCAGTACAAATCCATCTCTCACTGCTTCCAAATCTACCTGTAGATGAGATCCAAACCCTTCCCTCTAGAGGCTTGTGGCAGAAATGGAGTCTGAAAATGCTCTAATTTTTTATAGCTGAAATGTGAGGGGAAAACAAACAAACCAACATCATTTGTTCTGCCAGAGCAGAGTGTGCCTGGTCCCCATCGCCCACCACTCACACAGTGACAGTCAGGAGGTCAGGTCAGGGTTATGAGGAGCAAGGAGAAAGGAGCAGTATTCAAAAGCAGAGTGCAAACAACCTAAAGCAGAGCCAGTTCACCCAGGCACATAGCCCTAAATTATCACCCCCATGAGGTGTGCCCACTGCTGCTTTCCTGCCTGAGTATTAATTACCAAGTGGGGTGGGTGGCTCCTTAAGTACAGGCTGCTCCTGGCAGGTCAGGGAGAAAGGACAGGTTTGGGAGACCCAAAGGTTGTGACCAGTGCATGCCTTGGAGATTCAGCAGCTTGGAGAAGGGAAGCTGTGGGAATTCCTCCAGAGGAGGATCATCTACCTACACTTGCCTCTTTTCCTTTCCCTGTGTTTTGGAAGGGCTGCTGCTTGCCAAGGGCCTGGCGCAGCGGGTGGGCATCGCAGGTCTCTGCCTGTTGAAGGAAGGGACCACAGTCTGACATGACACATGGCAGCAAGAGCAGATGAAAGAGGGCAAATATGAGAGACCAGGGGACAGAAAGACATCAAGCATCACATGCCAGGCAAGAGCTGGAACGATTTTTGTGTGACTGCTGGACATAAATTCATAATTATGGCTGTACAGAGACTCCCTTACCAAGTTCCCTGCTGGTTTTGACTAGTGCTCATGGCCAGGCAGTGGCATGAGGTGAACCCTGGGGAGAGGTGGATGGTTTGAAGACAAATGAAGCATCTTCTTCTGGTCTAAATGAGACAAGTGAAGGGAACCACTAGCTGGGGGGCCCTGCTCTCTGCTGGGGAACAGACTTTATCTTCTCTGTCCTAGGGAAGATGAGTATCAGGGAGGCTCTGAAATCCCAGCACCTTCGCTCAGCTTTGTGATGCAGCACCCTGAGCAGTGGTTACAAACCAAAAGGCTGGTGAGGAAAGTGCCTGTAACCATAGCAATCCTCTCAGCCACATCCTTCCCTGCTGCAACCCCTTGCCCCCCAGCAAGCAGGCACTTCTCCTGCCACCTGCATTTTCCAGGGTAAAAAGGTGCAACCTGAAGGAGATATTCCCCCTGGATAACTTGGAGATGGGCACTACCACCTGTGCCACCAGTCAGGTGCAAACAGCTCCCAGGAGTTAGGGACAACCATGCCGTAACAGGACCTGCTGGATGCAGATGCCAGCAAGAAGCCCTTTGGATCCAGCTCTGGGACAAGCATCACCCTGGGACATGCATCACCCTGCTCCAACTCCACAGCATCCATCCTTCTGTCACCACATGATGCTCAGGCACTTGGGAGATTTTGGGCCACATCCTCCTCAACATGAGGAGGAACTTCTTCACTCTAAGGGTCACAGAGCACTGGAACAGGCTGCCCAGAGAGGTTGTGGAGTCTCCTCTGGAGACTTTCAAGATCCATCTGGATGTGTCCCTGTGTGACCTGTGCTGGATTCTCTGGTCCTGCTCTGGCAGGAGGGTTGGACTCGACGATCTCTGGAGGTCCTTTCCAACCCTGTGATCCTATGATCCTCCAGTGAAACCAGTAAGAGGTACAGCATTTGGCAGCTGAGGAGCTGGTGATTTGGTTTGCTCTTAGGATAAGAGAAAACTCTGTTTAATTCCTTCCCACCTGAGCACTGCCATCCCACACGGCTCTGGTAGCATGGCCTGCACAGAGAATATCAGGGATTAATGAGACAGGTGATTAAACACAGTTCTGCTTAAACTCAGTCCCAAGAGCATGGCTGTGGAGCAGCCCTGCTGAGAATTAAGCAGTGAAGCAGAAGGCAGGGGAAAACACATCAGGGAAGTGTCTGTGTTTCATCAGTGCTCTTGTGCCCAGTGCCTCTGTCTGCTTCAAGTGTGACTACAACACCATTTGGGCAAACCTGTGTAGACTCCGCTCCTGGCTTGCCACAGCCACGCCACAACTCTTCACCACCCCAGCTCCTGGGACAAGTGCTCCTGCAAGGGCCAGCAGTGCAGTGAGGAGAAAAAGGGAGAAACACCACTTTTTGTTGAACTGCTGTGACCTTCTTGTTCTAATACACCACTTACAAATCCCATCTGTGCCATGTGTTCCCCTCCAGCACCTGTATTGGCTTTGCAGGGCATGGATGTGGCCCTGGGGGATGGTGCAGGAGGTAGTTTATGGTGCAAAGCAGCAGCACATATCCTTAGGATAGCCAGAGCCCCACAGTATCTCCTTATACATGCAGAAGCCATCCCAAATTCCATAGAAGTTTCAAAGTGAGGGAGTTGGAAAGGGCAATAGTAAACTGCCTTCAGTGAGAGCATCTCGAATCCATGGCTCTCAAAGAGCCCAGCAGTGCTACCAGCATCATTACCCTCTCCTTACAGATGGAGGCACCAAGAAAATTATTTGCCCTGTGTAACCCAGGAGAGCTGGGAATGCAGAAAGAGCCCAAGTCAGGGAAATATCAGCCCTTGGGCCATAAACAAGTCATCAGATGTCATCAAGATGTCATTTTGCAGCATCAAAGACTGTAAAATCGGAGCCCAGCTGGCCCATGCAGTTGGGGCTATCTCAATGCCAGCAAGTCCAAGATGCAGCCAGGACTGCCCAGCCCCACGCCCTCTGCCAGCAGCTTCAGTTTCCTTCCAAGACTCTGGGATAAAAACTTCCCCTGAGTGTCACTAAAAATCTCTGGAGTAGATAACTCCAAAGCATCCATCTGCTCCACTGACCCACAGCCACGAGAGCTTGCAGAGACTGAGCGCCCTCTGCTCAGGAGGAGCGGTGCTGGGTTTGTGCTCCTCCAAACCTCCCGCCGGGATGAAGTGGTTCCTGGCGGCCAGTCACTAGTGGTGTGCCCCAGGGATCAGTGCTGGGCCCCATGCTCTTTAACATCTTTATTGATGATCTGGATGAGGGCATTGAGTCCATCATCAGTAAATTTGCTGACGACACCAAGCTGGGGGCAGGAGCTGATCTGCTGGAGGGTAGAGAGGCTCTGCAGAGGGACCTCGACAGGCTGGGCAGATGGGCAGAGTCCAAGGGCATGAGATTGAACACATCCAAGTGCCAGGTTCTGCACATTGGCCACAGCAACCCCATGCAGAGCTACAGGCTGGGGTCAGAGTGGCTGGAGAGCTGCCAAACAGAGAGGGACCTGGGGGTGCTGGTTGATGGTAGGCTGAACATGAGCCTGCAGTGTGCCCAGGCAGCCAGGAGGGCCAATGGCATCCTGGCCTGCATCAGGAACACTGTGGCCAGCAGGAGCAGGGAGGTCATTCTGCCCCTGTACACTGCACTGGTTAGGCTGCACCTCGAGTCCTGTGTCCAGTTCTGGGCCCCTCAGTTTAGGAAGGAGGTTGACTTGCTGGAACGAGTCCAGAGAAGGGCAACAAAGTTGGTGAGGGGCTTGGAGCACAGCCCTGTGAGGAGAGGCTGAGGGAGCTGGGGTTGCTTAGCCTGGAGAAGAGGAGACTCAGGGGTGACCTTATTGCTCTCTACAACTACATGAAGGGAGGTTGTAGTCAGGCAGAGGTTGGTCTCTTCTCCCAGGCAGCCAGCACCAGAACAAGAGGACACAGTCTCAGGCTGCGCCAGGGGAGGTTTAGGCTGGAGGTTAGGAGGAAGTTTTACACAGAGAGAGTGATTGCCCACTGGAATGGGCTGCCTGAGGAGGTGGTGGGGTCGCCATCACTGGGGGTGTTCAGGACGAGGCTTGACAGGGTGCTTGGTGCCATGGGTTAGTTGATTAGGTGGTGTTGGATGATAGGTTGGACACGATGATCTTGAAGGTCTCTTCCAACCTGGTTTATTCTATTCTATTCTTGACTGCACAGTCATTGGGGCTCAAATCCCCATTTCGTCCCCCACTGCCTGACCACTTTATCCATCTCCTGGCTCCTGCTGCCAGCCCTTCCACAAGTCCAGGGGCCTACTCAGCTCCTTCACAGTGGAGCAGCCTGCTAGTAAAGTTAATGTTACTTGGGATTTGCTCAGAGTTCCTGCCCTGGGCTGCAGATTGATGGAATGAGCCAGTCCCAAGTGCTTCTGATGGATATAAAAAGGATGTGCAATCAGAGGTGCACTTAAGCAAGTATATTACCCAGTTAAATGACTCCAGTTTTAGGGAGCTAATTAAAAGTGGAACAAAGAGATGATCAGATTAAGGCCATAATTAATAACTCTAAAGGTTCAAATTATCCAGTCACCAAATAAATACCACATGTAATCACAGGAAGCTGCAGCTGATCACTTGAGGGAATTCATGTCCTGCTCAGAGGTCTTCAGAAAGCAAGAGTGGCTTTTGAGCAGTGACCTCAGCTCACCGAGGAGACCCTTCTCCCACAACCAGCCTCTCTGTACAGCCCAGGTTTTTTCCTTCAAGGGAATTGTGCTGCTTTGAGCTAGACCAGAACCAGTTCTGCTCAGTGCTGTCACTTCCCAGCTCAGGCTCTGCTCAGTCCTGGCACTTGCTGCAGTTCAGGGCAGGTTGGCACAGCCAGGGGCTGCTTCCAGCCGGGAGAAGCTGATGAGAAGAGTTCCTGCCAAGGGCTGGGCTGCAGAAAGGCTCTGCCTGAGACTTGCTCCTCTGCAGACCAAGGGCACTGCCACAGCTTGTGCCTCACCTTGGGGAGCAGGAAGTCAGAGGTGGCAGCTGCAGGGAGGAGCAGACAGGACAGGTGACCCTCAGCTGCCCAACAAGGGATTGCAGCCCATGGATGGCATCTTCAGGAGCAAGCTGAGGGATCCCAGGGTCAAGCCTCTTCTTCCATTGCAGGTGTCTCAAAAGCACTCTGTTTGTTCTACCTTTGATCCTGATCTGTGTGTTCCTGAATCCAGTTCCAGAATCCAGCTCCTGTGTCTGGTTCCCGTCTGCTGCTGAGTCCAGTTTGGGACTTCCCCAGTGCCTGCTGGCATCAATGGTGCCAATGGTGGCATCATTGCCCTCAGGGGTTGGGTTCCACATAGGCTTGTGTCTCTTTGCCTCTGTTTCCTTGGATTGTTCTCATTTCCACCCCAGGCTTCCAAAGGAGACACCACAGGACTCCCAGCACACTGGTACAGAGAGGAGACAGGTAGGGACATGGCCACAGAACCCTGTACCACCATCTTCACTGCTTCAGCACAGCTTTGCTAGCTGCAGGCAGCATGCTAGGGCTAGGCCAGCAGAGGATGTGCTCTCCTGGCCTGGAAGCAGAAACCACCCCACCTATGTCTTTGGTATGGGTTAGGTGCTCCCTCTGAGCTATTTGTAGATGAGCACACACAGGGGGCCTCTTTCCCTAGCCACCAGCTGAGGACAATGATGAGCTCTACCATTCCATTCACCACAACAAGGGGCACCTGCTTTGGGTCCCTTAAATAACATGTGATGGACATCAGCTGTGGGTGAGCAGCACTATGGGGATAGCCTCTCCTAGGGAAGGCTTGAGGATAAGAAAATCCTCGAATCCCAGGTTGGTTGGGATTGGGGAGATCATCCAGTTCAACCCCCCTGCTCAAGCAGGGCACCCACAGCAGCTTGCCCAGGGTCACAATGGCCAGGGGCTTTGAAATCTCTCCAGAGAAGGAGACTCCACAACCTCTCTGGGCAGGGCCCCAAGGCTCCAGCACCCCCACACCAAGCAGGTTTCTCGTCCTGTTCAGATAGAACCTCCTGGGTGCCAGTTTGTCCTCAAAGCCCCTTATGCTGTCCCTGGTCATCACTGACAAGAGTCTGGCCCCATCCTCTTACCTTCCACCCTTTATCTCTTGCTGATCATTGCTCAGATCCCCTCTGGGGCTGCTCTTCTCCAGGCTCAACACCCCCAGGGCTCTCAGCCTTTCCTCCTCACAGAGATGCTTCAATTCCTTCAGCATTTTGGTAGCTTCCACTGGACTCTCTCCAGTAGTTCCCTGCCTCTCTTGAACTGGGGAGCCCAGAACTGGACCCAGTACAGCAGATGTGGCCACACTAGGGCAGAGAAGTTCCATGCCATGCCCATGGTGTGGGGTCTCCAAGCTGGGATTTGTGCTCTTTGCATTCACAGGATTTGGCCAAGTGAATGTTTTAAGAAGGTTGTTGGAATAAGCTGCTGATGTGTACAGTGCAGCTTTGTCCTCTTACTGCTCAGGGCCTGGAGCAGCTGTAAAAGAGGAGCCAAGGGCGGGAGGGTTTGCCAATTACATGCTCCTATTGTTAATTATCTTAATTATGAAGGATGTGTTGTTAGGTGACAGCTCCACCAGAGGCCTGCGCTGCAGCCTTCTGGTCCCAAATCCTGAGGGCTTCACATGGAGACTTGTCTGGACCCTCTCTGGGGGCTCCTGAGCAATGGGGGACAAGTCTTGAGCAGTAGGCGAGCAACCCATCACCCGAAGGGCTCCCCAAAGCAGGAGGGAAACATGTGGAACATAGGGGTGGGAACTGGGGGCTCCCTAGAGCTGAGCCTGGCAACGCACCCAAGCACCCCCGTGGGAGGTTGCCTGCAGCATCCCAGCTCTTAGGGTTGCTGGGGGGGATTTAGGGGGAAATTTGCAAGGTCCCTTCTGGCTGTCTTCCACCCCCAGCCCTGGGGCAGCCCTGTCTGGTTCTCTGCCCTCCCAGTTTCATCGCCTGGAGTGGTTGTTTGCAAAAAGCAAATGTTTTACTGGGAGCTAATCCTGCTTGTTTGCAAAAGCCCCCAGGGCTCCTTTTAATTGCAAGTAAATGATTCTTAACGATATAAATCAGAGCCAGCCCAGGCTGGGAGTGTTTGTGATATCTTGCACTGTAACCAGGAGTCAAGGAATGAATTAGTCTCAAATTGAAAAAGGGGAAGGTTTCCGTCTGAAATTGGGCAAATATGAGACTTCATCAAGGAGAGATAATCACTTTGTGGGATAATAATGAGGCTTCAGCTTATCAGTTTTGCATGGAGAATCCTTAATATGCCTGTGGCGGATTCTGCTGCGAGAGACAACTCAATAAGAAAGCTAATGGAGAGAGAAGAGCCCCAGCAGCCCCCCTCCCCCAAGCCCAGAGGCTCAAACCCACCTGGCTTCGGAGGAAAAAGTCTGGGAAATGAAAACACATCAGAGGGATTCCAAAGTGGCTGGCTGGGGAGGAAAGATCTGCTTTGGTAGGTCCTCCACCTCACAGTCCCAGTGTATCCCAAGGGATGAAGAGGTCTATCCCCAAACGGGGTACCCAGCTTGCTTTCCACCACCCCACCCACGGTCCTGGCCTGCCTGGCTGGGATCAACTGGAGTTTTTCACTTGGTCTCAGTGCCAGCTGGATTGGCCTCAGGAAGATAAAACCCTCACTATGAGTGCATGAAGGGATGGGGAAATGAAAGAGGTGAGTCTGGCATGTTTAGGATGCTGCTCTCTGTCCCCTTCCTCTTGTCCTGGGGGCTCCCCAAGCACAAGGGATGGATTCAGACTCCAGGCACTCAGCATCCCCTTCCCACCCTTTGGCAGGCAAGGAAGTCTCAGGTGGGGCAGTGCAGGGCTGTTTGGGTGGCCACAGGCTGTCCCTGTGGGGGGACAGGTCCTCAAAGTCATCCTGTCCCAGGGGCTCAGCAGTAACCAGGGATGGCTCCTGTCCCTGTACACCCCCTGCTCCAGAGCAGGACTCATCTTCATCTCAGGGAATCAGCTGTAATTACTTTATAGTCCTGCTGCTTTCCCATGAAATTGGGCAGAAGCTCAGACTTGAGCTGGGGACTTGGCTTTCTCAGGAGGAAAATGGAAGAGAAAGAGGGGAACCTGGAATGTTTGGTTTCATTTCAGTGCTCAAGGGAATGTTCATTTCCCCAAGCCAGGCTGAAAATGTCTCCTTGTTTTCCTCTCCAAATTGCTCCCATTGTTTGCATTGATTTCCACCTGCTAATGCCCAATAAAGATGCTGCCTCTCAGCATGGCTGCAGGTGTCCCCTTAGAGCAGAAAAAGTCACCTATGCACCCAGCCAGCTCCCTGCCAGCCCTGGGGACAGCTTCTCTTGCCCCAGCGAGGACACAGACACCCCATGGCTGGCACTGTGGACAGAGGAGAAGCAGAAGGGACACTTCAAATTCCCCTCTAAAGCCCCTGCAGCATCCCTGAGCATGGGGGTGCTTTGTGGACCCTCCCAGGGGGGTGCTGGGAGCATCCATGGGCTCAGCTCTGGGAAGCCTTCGCACAGAGGTGCTTCCAGCATCCCCATCTCCCACACCTCTCCCCACCTCCTTCCTCTCCTGCTTTGAGGAGCCTTTTGGGTGACAAGTCCTCCCTGCAGCACTCATCTCCCATTGCCCAGGAGCCCCCAGAAGGGTCCAAATGAATCTCAGTGTGCAGCCCCAGGGATCTGGCACCTGCTGGGACAGCTGGCAGTGGGTACACAGAGAGAACAGGGAAGGGGTGCTGTTGGCACTTATGGTGCTGGCCTTGGGGAGAGGCAGGGTCCCTGTCTGCTCACTACTGGGACATGCCAAATGAGGCTCTCACAGGGACACCAGCCACAGCCTGGCCACACCTGGGGAGCACAAATGGGGCTTTGATGAAGCTTTCATCAATACAGGGCTGTGGAGAGTAATGGAGAGAGGGCTGCAGAGCTGAGCTGAGTGCAGCATCAGCTCATCTGCACCAGACAAGGGGCTCAGACTGAGCCCCGTGTCTGCCTTAATCCCCTCTCTGTCTGTGCAGGGCTGGGCTGGCAGGATGAGCTGCCTGGCCAGGGGATGCTGCTGGACTGGAGTCACAGCAGGAGCACCATGCAGCCCCTGCACTGTGAATTCCCCATGTGCTAGGACAGCATTGGCACCAGCATGGGTCCAGAGGGCAGGAGAGGCTTGTCATGACTGAGTCATCTCCAGTGCCACCAGCAGAGCCTGGGGACCTGGCTAACAAGGACACGGGGCACCAATCCTACCAGGCCACATTCAAGGACATGGGCAGGTGGTGGGACCTGCCAGACACTGAGGGCTGATGCTTCACAGAATCACAGAATCAACCAGGCTGGAAAAGACCTCAGAGATCAGCAAGTCCAACCTATCACCCAACACCTCCTAACAACTAAACCATGGTTCCAAGTGCCACAACCAATCCCTTTTGAACACCTCCAGGGATGGTGACTCCACCACCTCCCTGGGCAGCACATTCCAATGGCCAATTGCTCTTTCTGGGAAGAGCTTTCTCCTCATCTCCAGCCTAAAGTTCCCCTGGTGCAGCTTGAGACTGTGTCCTCCTGTTTTGGTGCTGCTTGTCTGGGAGAAGAGACCAATCCCAACCTGTCTACAACAATTGTAGAGAGCAATAAGGTCTTCCCTGAGCCTCCTCTTCTCCAGGCTAAGCAACCCCAGCTCCCTCAGCCTCTCCTCACAGGGCTGTGCTCCAGACCCCTCCCCAGCCTTGTTGCCCTTCTCTGGACACGTTCAAGTGTCTCAACGTACTTCTTAAATTAAGGAGCCCAGAACTGGACACAGGACTCAAGGTGTGGCCTAACCAGTGCTGAGTACAGGGCAGAATGACCTCCCTGCTCCTGCTGGCCACACTATTTCCGATGCAGGCCAGGATGCCATCAGTCTTCTTGGCCACCTGGGCACACTCCTGGCTCATGTTCAGCTGCTGTCAACCAGAAGAGCTGCTGGACCTGTTGACCAAAGGGCTCCTGTGCCACACTTGGTTTGCCCAAATGGCACCTGATAACCTGCATACAAGTGAGCTGTGGTTGCCCCACCTGTGGCATCCTGGGCTGTGGGGAGGGTAAAGCTGGGCTGGTGGGCATGGAGAGACAAGCAGTGAGCCAGGCAGTGCATTGGCAGCCACCAGGGCTGTGCCAGCTCCTTTCAGTCTGCCCTGACCTCCCCTTTCTGAACCTAGGACAAAACACTCTTCCCCTGGAGCATCCCTGGGCAGGGTCTGGGTCCAGGGGCAGCAGGCTGGGGCTGGGTGCAGCTGCTGCTGAGAGAAGCTGTGGGTTCATTACAACCTTTTCAAACCCCGTGCTTAAAAATATCCCCCGCTGGCAGGGGCTGGCTCAGCTGCAGGGCTGCTCCTCATCTGCCTCTCGGGATATAAATAGCCAGTGCTGAACGGCAGCGCTGCCCCAGCACTTCTCAGGCTGCTGCACAGGAGGGAATGGTGGCGCAAGCCCCCGCGGGCAGCCTGCCCCTGTCCCACCAAGTCAGGCTGCAGCTCTGTGTGCCCCAATGGGACCTGCTGCCAGCCAAGAGCCCAAAGCAAAGGGGAGCAGCCAGGAACAGAGCCCAGGTGGGTTTGGGGTGATGAGCAGAGTCTGTGCCCACTGGCTGGGCTCTGCAACCCGGTCCTGGTGGGACCTGCCCTGGGCACAACATTGGCAAGAGGAATCCTTTCTGAGCAAGCCTGACTTCCCTTTGACAAAGTGTCACAGGGATTTGGGGGAAATGAGCGATTCTGTGATGAATTCTGAGGCAAAATTAGAAGTTTGCTCTTTGCAGAAGAGGAGTCTCCTGTGTTGTGGCATTTGGTGGCAGTGGAAGGAGATGCTCCCACACCATCTCCTGTCCCATCGCTTGCTATGAAGCCAGGCTGATGTACCCAGGAGAGGATAGATTTAGGCTGGAGATTGGGAAGACATTTTTTTCCAGTGAGGGTGGGGAGACACTGGCACAGGTTGCCCAGGGAGGTGGTGGATGCCCCCTCCCTGGAGGTGTTCAAGACCAGGCTGGATGAGGCCTTGAGCAACTTGGGCTGGTGGGAGGTGTCCCTGCCCATGGCAGGGGGGTTGGAACTGGATGATCTTTAAGGTCTTTTCCAACCCAACCCATTCTGTGAATCTCTGAAATAGATGCTAAAAAAAACCAAAAGAAGAAATATTTCTCCCTTTATATCTTCCACCAAGAGCCTGGCATTGTATAAATAGAAGACTCAGGTGCTGTTATTAAATCACAGAATGTCAGGGGCTGGAGGGGACCTCGAAAGATCACCTAGAGCAGATCACACAGAGCACATCCAGGCAGGTTTGGAATATCTCCAGAGAGGGAGACTCCACACACCCCCTGGGCAGCCTGTTCCAAGTGTTCTGTCACTCACACAGTGAAAAAAATTCTTCCTCATGTTCAAATGGAACTTCCTCTGCCTCAGCTTCCAGCCAGTGCCCCTTGTCTGTGCTCCACCCAGCATGCAGCTATCAGACCAAACACAGGGCAGAAGATGTTGACACCTCCTCCAAGCAGGTGGATACTCTCATTACCCACCACTGCAGCTGCAGTTTCCTCTGTCCAGGAAGCTCTTCAACTGCTTCATCACATTCCCACCTCAGACTAACCCCTGTGTCCTGCCAGGAATTCATCACTGGGCTCCATGTATCAAGAAGATGTTCCACCAGGCAAAGGCAAGAGGAGGGAAAGTCCACATGAAGCTTGCCCTCCTCGTGGCAGCACAGCATGCTCCTTGGAAGCAAATCAGCCATGGTGCCACCAAGAGATGCTGTGAAATAACCCTGGGTGCCCAGTGGGCTGATCTAAGCAGGAGGAAAAATTCATGCCCAAAGGCAAGGTGAAGAGTTTCTTGGTTGTAAATGATATTTTGGATTCAGTGGTGAAGCCTCTTCTGGGAAAGGGTTGGAAAAACCTGCTGCAAATGCAGAAAATCCTTATTCCTCCCTCAGTGCCCATCCAGGCTGGGCCTTGGCTGCAGAGAGACACCAGAGATGGCACAGGCAGGGGCTGCCCTGGAGGGTGATGCTGAAGCTGGGTGTCTCTTTCACCCAGAGAGCCACCAGCAATGGCTCTGGTGGCACAGGCAGGGGCTGCCCCAGAGGGTGATGCTGAAGCTTGGGTCCCTTTCACCCCAGTGAGTCACCTCTGGTGGCACAGGCAGGAGCTGTACTGGAGAGTGATGCTGAAGCTGGGTGTCCCTTTCACCCAGAGAGCCACCAGCAATGGCTCTGGTGACACAGGCAGGGGCTGTACTGGAGGGTGATGCTGCAGCTGGGGGTCCCTTTCACCCAGAGAGCCACCAGCAATGGCTCTGGTGGCACAGGCAGGGGCTGCCCTGGAGGGTGATGCTGAAGCTTGGGGCCCTTTCACCCCAGTGAGCCACCACTGGTGGCACAGGCAGGGGCTGCCCCGGAGGGTGATGCTGAAGCTGGGGGTCCCTTTCACCCTCTGTCCCTCCAAGGTGTTGTCAGTGGCTGTGTCACCACCCAGAATGGAATCCCTCCCTTAAGCTGTCTCCCAGCATCTCTGCTGAAGAGGAGATGCTCTGAGCCAGCCACCTGCTTCAATGTTCAGTGAGAATCCATGAAGCTTGTTCCAAGCATCCCTGTCCTGTTTGGCCAGACTACCCACCCCCTTTAAAGAGCACTTGTCCATAAAAAGCAGTCATCTCATCTCCAGCAAAACAAGGCACAGCTCAATTTTGGGTGTCCCTGCTGGGAGAAGGCTGAACCAGTGCCCAGACTGTCCAAAGGTATCACACCAGGATGGTCTCTGAACCCCTTCCTGGCCAGAGCTGACCTTTGCCTCTGTCCCCAAGCTAAAAGTGAGCTGCTGCTTAGTGTGATCTGAGTCATCTCCAGTGCAGAGTCACTGCTGCTCCCTGCTCTGTCATCTCATTGGGGATGGGCTCTTGCTTATTCCTCTGCTGCAGGCACAATAGGGTGGGAGCCAGGGCACAGGAGAGGACCTCTGGGCTGGGCTTTGTGGCCACTCCTCTGGAGAAGACATCTCTTTTCCTAGCCAAGGCATCAAGCCAAAATAAGCCCTGCCAGAGTGACACTTCCCTGAAGATCCAGCTGCTTGCAGGGAACCTGAAGTGGTGGTTACACTCCCATCATAAGAAGATTATCTCTTTTCTTCACTGGGCTCCTTGCCTGCACACAATTGGCCACTAACCCTATCTTTTTAGCTAGTTAACTTGGAGTTTATCAGTCTGAGCCTCACCTCTATCAGATCTCAGTCTTGCTGAGCCAAGGATCATCACTCACGCTTCCTGGGCTCCCTGGAAGATCTCTGTCACTTAATGTAAATGTGCTGAAAGGATGCCAGGCTTGGGGAAATTGCCCAGAGAGGTTGCAGAATCTCCTGCTCTGGAGAGACTCTGACCCCTCCCTGGCCATTATGATCCTGGGCAAGCTGTGGTGGGTTCCTCTGCTCTAGCAGGGGAATTGGACTGGATGATCTCCAGCAGTCCCTTCCAAGCCCCTCCATGCTGATATCCTGTGTGATCGTGTCTGTCCTCAGCTGCTGTGCCAGGAGTGCTGTGGCACTCAAAGGGTTAACAGTGCAGCCAATCCCCTGCTTGGGCTTATTTTCTTCATTGACAATAAGCCTTTTTCTTTCCCAGGGGAAGCAGCTGGGTGCATGGAGTGAAACCTCATCACTGCAGGGGTTCGTGGTGCTGCCAAAGCCAATTGCAGGAGCAAAGACAGGGTTTGAACATCTCTCTCAGGCTGAAAGGTGGCATGGAGGGGTGGTGGTGAAGCCACCTGAGCTGAGGGCTTGGCTGGAGCTCTTCCAAGCAGCCTGTTCATGCACATGGATTGTCTGGGGCTTTGCTTGGGATGTAAATGTTTTTGAAGTGATCTGTGCTGTTTGCCTGCTCTCTCACTCCCTGTCATTGTTCTTCTGGCCCTGGTCCATGCTTGGATGGGAGGAGAAGGTCAGCAGATGCTGAAGGTGGATCTGGTCATGGATGTGCTGGCAGAAGGCTCGCTTCTGAGCCATGTGTGATGACCAGCAGCAGTGGAGCCACCAGTTTCTGGTTCATGGCTTGCCTCTGGGGCAATAAGGATGTTTCCTGTCTGGCAGAGACCAACCAGCTTGTCACCCTCTGCAAGGGCCATCTTGAGGTGGGATTCAGCAGGTGTTTGGAGGTTCTTGCACTTGCTGCTGGATCCTCAGTAATTTGTGGACATTGGACTTCTTCCCACCACTGACAAGGAACTGGGAAGGGGTTTTTTAAACTTCTTCATGGCTTCCTACCAGCTCTGTACTGAGAGAGGAAGCTGCACTGTTGGTGAGCCAAGGTGATAACTGGCCTTTTCCTTTTGCCCCAGCTACATCCAGGTCAGTCCATGGATTGTGGGACATCCTGCCACTTCAACATCTGGGGAGGTTAATCACAAGACAGAGGTGCTCCTGCTCTCCCCTTACCTGGAGAAGAGCCTCTCACCAGCTCAGATGCCCAATGCTGGTCTCCAGGTTGGCATGTCCTCTCCTCTTACCTCACACAGACCTCTCTCCTCACTCCCTGAGAAACTCAGAGCAATCCCTTGAGCACCTTAGTGGGCAGTTCCTCTGCAGCAGAAGAGCTTTCCACCATTGCCGACTCCATGCCCAGGCAGCAATGAGTGACCAAGGCATGGGGTAGCAGGTGGCCAGAAATACACCAAAGCCAGCATTGATGTGCTTTGCAGGAGGCTGTTGGGCATTTTGCTTGGAGGAATCATCTCTCCAAGCAGCACAGAGAAGGTGAGCATTTCAGAGCTGTGGTTACAGCTGTTAACAGGGGGCCAGCATTCAAAGGGGCTCTGAATTCAGACCACTACAAATGAGAGTGAGGCTGAGTTGGGTGGGGAGAGCCTGTTGAGGACTCCTGGATGGAACCACATGCACATGGTGGGAAAAGCCACACATCCCACCCACTGCTGCTGGGTTTGGCCACCCTGAGAGGCAGCTTTTGGCAAACAAGGAACTTTGAGCTGAAGTGCTGCTGTGATCACAGAGCCTGGGACATGAAGGTGCTGGCTTACAGAAAGCAGCTCTTCAGCTGAATTCCCTGGTGAGACTGCATCCAAACAGCTTCAATAACCTTCTCAGCACTGTGACAGGCTTGGAAATCAAAATCCAGCACCAGATTTAAGCTAGCCTGTCTCTGTCAGGCCAGATGATGAAACAGCAGCCTGCTGCCTTCAGCTCCCCAACCCTCCTCTGATGTGGCTTCCAATTAGCTCTGGAGCAGGTTCAGCTGCTCCCTCTGAGCTGGGAATGAAAGAGCTGGGATGAAAGGCACCAGGCACCCACTGGAAGGGCTGGGGTCATGGTGGAGAGCTGGCCTGGGCTTGCATGGGGAGATTCCTGAAACCCTCAGGATGGCCTTGGCCAATGGCAGGGCCCTTGGTACCAGCAATCATAGAATCACAACATCACCTGGTTGGAAAATACCTTCAGATCATTGAGCCCAGCCAGGACCTAACATCTCCCTCTCACAACTTTGACCACATCCCTAAGCTTGTCCAAACACCTTTTAAATACCTCCAGGGATGACGACTCCATAGGATGGTGGCCAATAGGAGTGACCATGGACAGCTGTGTTGAGGGAGCAGGGTGGAGACAAACCCAACAGAAGAGGATATTCTGGACTGTTCTCATACTATGCATAAAATAAAGGCTGCATTTCTACTTGCCATGCTGACTCAGAGCCCCTTGTCACCCCTGCCAGCTCCAAGGGCTGTACCCTCTCTTGCTTGCTGGGTGTCAAGAGGGAAGGCGCTGCTCAGTTGCACCCTGGGATAGGACAAGGGGCAATGGATACAAACTGCAGCAGAGGAGGTTCCACCTCAACGTGAGGAGGAACTTCACTGTGAGGGTCACTGGAATAGGCTGCCCAGAGAAGTGGTGGAGTCTCCTTCTCTGGAAACTTTCAAGCTCTCTCTGGATGTGTTCCTGTACAACCTGCACTAGATTCTATGGTCCTGCTCTGGCAGGGGGGTTGGACTTGATCTCCAGAGGTCCCTTCAAAGCCCTAACATCCTGTGAGAGTTCCACATGCTGAGCTCTCTCATCAGGGTCACATTTCTGGGCATGCACCTGGGATCATGCTGGAGGTCTGACACCCTGCTCCATCCTCATCACACCCATCCCTCACACATACTCATGGCATACTTACCCCAAAGGGCACAAAGTCCTTCTGGGCATGATAGAACATCTCACCTGGAGTACTGTGTCCAGCTCTGGAGTCCTCAATGCAGCAATGCTTACAAATGTCTAAGGAGTGGGTGTCAAGAAGGTGGGGCCAGGGTTTTCTCAGTGGTCCCCAATGAGAGGGCAAAAGGTAATGGGCATAAACTTGAATGTAAAAAGTTCCATCTAAGCATGAGGAGGAGTTTCTGTACTTTGAGGGTGGCAGAGCACGAGGGCTGGCTGCCCAGAGAGGTGATGAAGCCTCCATCTCTGTAGATTTCCAAGGCCTTCCTGAATGTGTGCCTGTGTTCAGGTCATCCTGATCTGGCAGGAGGGTTGGACTTGATCTTCAGAGGTCACTTCCAACCATTCTGTGACTGTGAACTGACATTAATTCTTTCCACCTGCTAATTTGGGGGGTCAAAGTGCCAGGTTTTTGCCTGCTGTAGCTTCTCTTCTTCTTTTCCCCCACGCTCCAGCAGAGCCCTTTGCTAGACCTGTACCTCCCAGGAGCTTGCTGCCCCCAGGGAGCATCAAAAAGCCCTTCAGTACCACTTTTAAGGGCAGCACATCAGTTTTGCAGTGCATGAAGCCACAACACAGCAATGCTGCCACCAACCCCAAACACCCCTCTGTGCTACTGCAGCCCCTTGCCACCCCTGATGGCTCAGTGCACACAGAGTACCTGCAACAACCCAGCCAAGGTGTGGTGCTCATAAATGGTTAGAGGCAATCTCAAACCCTTCAGGGAGGTTACCCTAAAAAAACTGAGGTGAACTTCTGGCTAGATGGAGACCAGGGCAGTGGGAAGCCCTGATGGATATATCTGTGCTGAGTCAGGAGCCCCACTGCCTCCCATGGAGTGTGGGAGATGCACAAGAGCCTTGTGGCAGAGCAGGTGGTCTGTCCATGAGGGACTTCCCAGAACAGGCTCTGCCCACATGCATAAATGTGGCAAAGAGATGGGGGGAGGGGAATGAAGTGGCTTCATCCAGAGTGCAGCAGTGGGTGATGGAAGCCCCTGGACTGGTACTCAAAGCCCAGAGCAAGTCTCCAGACTTCACCCAGCTCGAACACAAGTGATGCTGCTCAGAGTCTTCTGGGCTGCTCTTGGCTCCCTCCCAGAGATCCCCCTTTGAGTGGTTAACATGGGGTTTATGCCAGAGAAGAGCAGCTTTTAGCTGGGTGAAGGCAGAAGGACCAATTTCCCTCTCTTCTCAAGAAATGTAAGTTCCACTTGCTCCCCAGTTGACCTAATAATTGTAATTCTAAATTAAATGTAAATGTATTGGCTGCTGTAAAGGTCATCCCACAGCAAATGGCTGTGTTTGCTTCCTCTTCAGATGCCTGCACACTAAACATGTATAATTCAGAGGCTCATTAGCAGATAAAGATGTTCACCACCTCTGCTCCCTAATCCTCACACAAAACCATTTCATATGTCAGTGGGCAAGAGCAAAACTCCTCAGCCTGTTAAACTGCTACAGACTGATCCAGCTGCCAGGGAAAAATGCAAGTGCTCAGCATCCTTCAGCACCCAGCCCTCTGGAGATGGAATTCCTGCCTTGCAGGAGATAGAATGACTGCAGGCTATCCTTCAGGGCTCTGTGCAATTGGGTTTTCTGCTCTGCCAGGTCATCAGCCTGGTTTAAAAAGGATTGCTGGCAGTCCTCTGCTAGCCATCAGACTCGAGGGAAGGTCTGTGAAACCTCCTCCAGACCCTCTCTCAGGGGAGTTGGGGGATGCAGGGCCGAGTGGAAGGCACAGATTCTCTCTAGGGTAGACTGGATCATGTTGTGCCTGCTCAGGGAGCTCCTAAAACTGGGGATCAATGACCTGCTAGTGTCTTGGGGCTTCAAAATCAAGGTGAACCTTCCTACACACAGCACCCAGATGCAGCAAGCAGCACTGGAGGAGGGCAAACCACAGCCTACAGCAGAAATTTGCCCTTGGCAGTAGGATGAGATGGTTGGGTGGCCACCTCCAGTCAGGCCAGAGCAGTAACTCAGACAACAGGAGGCTCAGTCTGGGAGGACTCTGAGAATGTCACCATCTCTTCAGTTGTGCTTGGGAGCCAAAGCTATTCCATCTGTTCAGTTCCCCCCCCCACTTCAAGCAACCTGCCCCAGTGTGCTGGGGCATCCCCCACTCCACAGACAAAACTGGCAGCAGATGCTCCTGCCAGAGGCAGCTTTGCCCTGGGGGTTTCTGAGCCGCGTTGTGGGGGGAGTCTTACAGCACAGTCCCCTCCCCATATGCAAGGCATTCCCCAGGGCAGCCCTCTGCTGGAGGCTCTGCTGGATCCCCAGGCTGGCTGCAGAGCTGAGTGTTCTTTTGTCTCCCTGGTGCATACTTACTGCACCTGCAGAGGGTCCAGGGGGCTCAGTTTACCTGCTGGCCTTTGCAGCCTGAGGAGCCACCTCCACCACACAATAACTCCTTTTGCCAAGTGCAGATGCTGGTGGCCACAGAAACCTCTGCAGATGAAGCAAAGCCCTCCTCTGCCATCACAGCACAGTGCCAGGCAGTGAAGCTTCCCACCCTGGATGCCACCTGTAGATAGATGCCAAACATCCCTGTTTAGTCCAGGGCTCTGCCATTCCTCCAGCACCACACAAGGACTGGATGTGTTTCCCTCCTTCTAAAACTAATCTGTGAAGCCTGCCCTCACCACAGACACAGGGCTGCTTTAAAGCAGAGAAAGGTCTCACTCCCAAGCAGCCAAGACAGGTCTCAGGGCAATGGTGCCATCTGCACCTCACCCCCTGCAAGCTGAGAGGTCCTTCAGGTCTGCTCTCCCCTTCCCACTGAAAGCTCACTCAAGAAGCACTGTCCTGGGAAGCACACAAAGGTTCTCAGCTCAACATACACCAGCCACAAAATTGACTTGAAGATGGATACAGAAGCTGCTCTTTGTCTTTCCTGCTCACCTGAGGCTTTTGGAGGTCCTCCATTACCAAGCTTTGTGGTCAGCCACAGCCATGCTCCCCACAGGACCTACCTCAAGAGGCTCTGCACAGGATGGGGACAGTTTCACAGTGGGAAACAGGAGCACATTCCTTTGAGCCAAAATGTTGCCAGCAAGCAAGGGCTCAGAGCAAGCACCCAAAGCTCTGTCTCAGCAGGCAAACTGGGTATGATTTCAGGTCTAACACCCAGCCAATTCCAGACTAGGTTTTTCTAGGACCTGTTCCTCTCCTGCCCCACAGGGTTCAGAGAAAGACTGCTCTAGTAAAGACAGGGCCCTGCTTATTGAGGCCAAGCTACTGCACCTATCTCTTCAGGCACTCCAAGAGGTACTATGGCCAAGAAACATAACAACAGCAACTCCTACCAAAGACCCCACAGGTCCCAGAAGCATTCTCAGCTACCAACCCCTCCAGAAAACCCCAGCTACAAGCAGGAAACCTGTCTGAGCAGTTAGGACCTACCACACCCTGCTTTTATAACTGGTCTTAATTTCCCTGACCAGCCCCAGCTGGACAAAGCTCTATAGAAGCTCCAGCTCCTCCCTTGCTGCTTTTCAGCTTAAGCTATCTCAGAGGGTGGTTGGAGCTGGGTTACTCTGCTGGTGTTACCCCAGCAGTGCCCTCACTGCTCTGAGTACCGTGCCCTGGGACTGAGCAGAAGCTCAGTGATGACAGCTTCATTGGCAGTCTTGAGCATTGTGAAGTGACCCCAGGAACAGGTGACAGTAAGGCTGTAATTCTCAGGAGCTGTGCAGGAGACTGAGCTGAAGATAAGTTCAGCTGCAGCATGTCTGCTGTCCTCCAGGAAACCATTTCATGAGCTGGGAAGTAGAGGAGAGGAAGCATCATTCTACACCAGAGTGGTCCCTTCATGCAGGTAGGACATGAGCATGGCTATAACTGGGAGGGATGTCTGGGTTTCAGTGGGGCTCCTACCTGTGGGCAGAGGGTTTGGGGGTTGATAGGCTTGGCGTACAGCTGGCTTTTGTTGGGTTTTGGGTGGTCTTCTGTGTGTGGCTTTGTGTCTCACGGAGTGTGTGCCACTAGTGGGCTGGCTTCCTTTGTGTAGTGTGGAAATGCTGAGTCTTGGGGAAGTCCTGAGCTAGTCAGGTCCTCCTGGGTGCTGCTTAGAGGTGGTCAGGTGCTTGTTGTCAGGCGGTGAGCCTGCAGGAGAGGAATCCTTCATGGCACCACATAAACTCAGATGGTGCAGTCTCTGTTATGCTTGAGCTGTTTTCTTTACTCTGCCAGCATCTCCCCAAATCATACAGTGGCTCAGGTTGAAAGGGACTTCAGAGACCACCTACTCCAACCCCCTGCCAGGGATATCTCTCAGCTACATTTGCTTGCTTAAGGCCTCATCTAACCTGGCCCTGAACACTGCTAGGGTGGAGGCATCCACAACCACCCTGGGCAAACTCTTGGAGTCTCTCCACCCTTGTACTGAAGAGCTTCTTCCTCAGCTCCACTCTAACCTGCTCTTCCTTCAGCTTCAAACCATTAGCCCTTATCCTGTCTCTAGACACCCTTAGGAGAAGCCCCCCCTGCCCCTTTCTGGGGGGGGTCCCCCTTAGGAGAAGCCCCCCCTGCCCCTTTCCGGGGGGGGGGTCCCCCTTAGGAGACGCCCCCCCCCTGCCCCTTTCCGGGGGGGGTCCCCCTTAGGAGATGCCCTCCCTGCCCCTTTCCAGGGGGGGGTCCCCCTTAGGAGAAGCCCCCCCCCTGCCCCTTTCTGGGGGGGGGGCCCTTAGGAGACGTCCTCCCTGCCCCTTTTCGGGGAGCCCCCTTCAGGTATTGGAAGGCAGCTCCAAGGTCCCCCCTGGAGTTTTCCCTTCTGCAGGCCGAGCAGCCCCAGCTCCCTCAACCCATCCTTCACAGCGCATCCTGATGGAGCCTGGCAGGACCTGGGCATAGCTGCCACCAGCTGGGCTGCTGCCTCTCCCCTGCCCTTCAGCTGGCTGCAGCGGTCTGAAGCACGGAGGGAAGCTGGCAGTGCCTTTTCCTTGGAAGGTGTTCATTCATGCACTGACGTGTTTATTTGCATAGAGATTTGGGGCTGTTTTGTTGTTGGCTGACTTATTGTAGGAGTTCTCAGAGCTGTGATATTGAATTATAAATGGAGACAGTGTAGCCATGAAAGATTGCCGCTCCACCATAGGCAGCCTTATCGAATGTGACAGTCACAATAAATGCAGGCTATAAAGCCAAACTAAATATGCTCTGCAATCCAAGATGTGCAAATCAAGCAAGTAGAAAAATAACCATTTCCCTTCCCCCCCTTCCCTTCCCCCCTCCCCCACCTTTTCCTTTCTCTCCTTTTATTCCTCTCCTCCCCACAAACAAAATCCTGAACCTTGGGTGGTGGTTTTGTTTAGCTCCATGTCTTGGCTCCTTGGCAGCGTAGGCTGGCAGCAGATAATGTAATGACCTACTTCTGCTCTCTTTGTTCATGGCAACACATAAATTAAAAATTATGCCCTTTCAAATTAAAGTTAGGGTTCTAGCAGGAATTAGAGTGTCAAGAGGGGCTGGGGGAGGGAAAGGGAGAGGGGGCAGTGGGAGCTGCCTCCAGCTGCCGTGGGCGTCCCCTTGCGCCATGCCCTGCTCCCAGGAGAGGAGGGCTGAAGGCTGAGGTGGTCCTGGGCTGGTACCAGCCACCGGTTGGGGCTCCTCTTCCTATCAGTTTAGCTGACTCATGAAGCTTTCCCTTCTGGTGAACTTGTGGAGGCCTCAGAGGCTAAGCAGTGCCATTTAGCTGATGATTTAGATAATGAGTTTCACCCAACTGCTAACTTCCAAAGCTTCCATAAATGGGTGTCACTTAGAGCCAGCACCCAGGGAGACACCACCCCCCCCCCTTCTCCACAGGAATTGTGTTGCCTCCAACTGCCTCTGATGTGCAGTGTCTTTGTAATGCTTTCTGACTGGGTGACAGCAAAACAAATGTTGCCTTTAATTGAATTGCAGACTGGGAGTGCTGGCTGCAGCCTGCGGTGTTGGGTGCAGGGGTTGTGGAGCCTGTTTGGAGGTGGGGGGCTGCTGAGCTGGGGGTTCAGGCTCTCATCAAGAGTGGAGGTAATACTGAAGAGGCTGGAGGGGTGGGAATGGTCCCTGCTGCCTCAAAAATGGGTGGCTGAGTCAGAGCAAGGCTGGTTAATAGCAGTGGATACTTTCCTGAAGATGCCAGAGGCACGAAGAAAGGTGGAGGGTGGCTTGGGACCATGACACTGGGTGACCCTGCAACGTTGTGCTAGCTTAGGGTGAGGTGGGTTACCATGTCTGGGGTAACTTCTGTCCTCTCCAAACACCACCAATGAATTCAATAGGCTACAAAATCCATTATGAAACCAAATGATGTATTTCCATAAGCAAGAGGCTAAATATAGCACTGGGAGCTTTCTGTTCCTGGGCCCTGCAGGTATGTCACCCACCTCTGTGTGCTCCAACTGCAGGAACTGGGCTGGGAGTGATGGCAGGTCCTGGGGACCTTCCTGTCTGTCCTAGCCATGGGCTCCTCCTGGGGTGTTGATCCTAGAGCCCATCCAGCCTCTCTTCCCAAAGCTGGGGAAGAGATAGAGGTGTATCCCCAGTGGGATGCAGGAGTGGTTTCACTGGGTTGGTCTCCATCCCTGGCAGAACCCAGCAGGAGTGTGGGGCAGGATGGAAGGTGATGTGCAGCAACACACCACAGTGAGATGGGGCAGGTTTAAATACATCCTTGCCCTCCTGGAAACCACCCCAGACCCCCATACAGCAATTTCTCTCTTGCAGATGCTTGCTCCAAGCATTCAAGTGCTGGGTAAGGAATGTTGTCCCATGCCAGGGGCTTTGCTGGGCTCCCTGAGCCCTGCCCTGGCCTGAGTGAAGTCAGCAAGGATGATACTGGCTTACACCAGTCCTGGGTCCTGTCTGCTTGATCCACAGTCATGTCCAGGCCCTAAAGAGGTTTATGCTGTAGCTGCTGCAGCATGGTACTATGAGAGGAGGTATGACAAGTGCTTCCATGGTGTTCTCCTCCATCCCAGCATCCTTGCGCTCATTTCCCACCTAGTGCTGGTCACTGAGGGTTTCTCACAGCTCCTGACTCCCCCACACAGAGGCAGGAGGGTTTGAGGGAGATTGGGCTGTGCTCTCAAGCAATGTGCACACCAGGGCTGAATGGTCTTTAGAAGCAGAAAGAGACCACTCACAGACCCCAAACCACAACATATCTCCTAGTGATTCCCAGTGATATCCCTAGCAGGGGCTGAGCCTTTGACCTGGGAATTTGGGGATGCTGTGCCTGTCTCAGCTTGGCTTTCAGGCTCTTGTGTGCTTTGGGCAGGTGCAGACTTTCCTCTACTGTAGAAGAGGAGCAGACCCTTGGCTGCTGGCATGGGAAGCTGCACCCTGCAGCAGAGATTCCCAGCCAGGGAGACCCTGGGACCCCACACCAGTGGGACCTTCTCTGTCATCTCTTCAGCACTTTACATGCTGCCAGAGTTTCCCAGAATCCTGCAGGGCTGCTCCCAGTCACAGAATCCCAGAATGGTGAGGTTAGAAGAGACCTCAAGAGATCTTCCAGTCCACCCTCCCTGCTCCAGCAGGGCACCCACAGCAGCTTGCCCAGGAGCACAGCGGCCAGGGGGGGTTGGAATCTCTCCAGAGAAAGAGACTCCACGACCTCTCTGGGCAGCCTGCTCTGGGGTTCTGTCAAGGCTTTAGGTGGCTCTGCTCCCTCTCCAGGCTGGCTCCTGTGCTGTGCTGGTTTTGAGATGTGGCTGGCAGGAGCACCTCTGCTTCTTCCTTTCAGTGTGTTGTTTCCAGGTTCAGTGAGTAACTCCTGATGAGCTGTAATTGCTAAAATTAAACCCTGAGGACTCCAAACAAGAGCCTTGAATTAATATCCCTGCAGCGTGTGGTGTGTTAACCCCTCCTGGGCTGTCTCACCTGGTGGCTGTGTCTCCCCTGCAAGCCTGGCTTTCCTTCCAAAGGCACCAGTGCTGCTGGGGCCAGGGAGGGCAGGAACACAGAATGAGTTGGGAGGGACCTTTAAAGCTCATCTGGTCTGACCTCTAAACGAGATTTTTCTTGCTTTGGACCTTGACCCAGCTGAGGATGGATGTGCTGCTCTGGACCACAGCTGCTCTCCACACTGATGTCACCTTTGGAAAAAAATCTTATTTAGGTCAGGGTTTTCTTTTTATTCATGCAGGTTTTCTGTCAGTCTTTCCTTCATCTGAGCTAATTGTGGGCTTCTAATGCAGCTGAACACGCTGCTAGTCAGAGTGAAGCAACCCTGGCCTCATGGCTTGGTTTATTTTCTCTTCCCTTTTAGCAGAGGATTGATATACGTGGTTTTTTTCCCTCCTCTACCACTGTGATCTCTCCCCACTGAAGTTCCCATCACTGCAAAGTTCAGGCTCCTCTTTGTTCTAATTACCACTGTCTCCACACAGAGTGGAAGCAGCAAATGCTCTGCTCTATTTTAAGGTGTAACTGAGATGATAATCCTGCACAGCTGGGAAGGCTGCAGGAAACTTCTGCTCAAAGGATCATCTTTCCTTGCCCAGAATCAGAGAAGCAGCTTGTCTTCACTGGGAACCCCCAAAGGAGGGCCACATGCAGGCTGGCCAGGCTATCCTTGCAGGGAGGAACATCGGTGTCCCCTGACCAAGGCAGGATCTGCTGTCTCTCTCCTGTGGAACAAATGGAACTTGCAGATGCCCTGGGGATGCTCCTTCTCCTTCCCTTGTTATGGGAGCAGGTGTTTAGTGAAAGGAGCTGCTCCAGGGCTGCTCTTGTCCCAGGCTCCAGTAAGGAGACTTTTTGTGGCCCTAGCTTAGTTACTCTTGCTTCTCCAGTGAAGTGCCCAGAGAATTTAGGGGTTTTCCCCTCACCAGACTGCCAGCATTTGCTGTTTCCCACAAAATCAGGTGGCAGGAGCAACACAGGCTCAGCTGCCCTGACTTGGGTGAGAGGCTGCTGTGCACACCTGGGAGCTGGCCATGCCCAGGCAGCAGGAGACGTGCAGCTCTCCCTCCACCCACACCAACTTTTTGCTCTGAACCCCAGTTCATGGAATCACAGAAGTTTCAGTTAGCAATGGCCTTTAAGATCACCGAGTCCAACCATGACCATACCAGCCCCATCTGTGGGGCTGTGATACTGTGATCTCCCCCCAGAGTGAAAAATACTTGAGGGGAGCAGACAGCCCCAGCAGCCTGGTGGCAAGTGAGCTGTGGTACCAACACCATGGGCATGCCCTCAGCTCCGGATGGATGGGATGTTGCTCTGGGGAAGGGAAACCAAAAGGGGATGTTGACACATCAGTGTGTGATCCTGTTGTGCATGTAGGGAGCCAGAAATAGAGCCTGAAAGGGCTGGGGTGACTCATGCACCTGTGTGGCTGGCAACTGGTGATACTCTGTATTGAGTGGGATGGGCTGGTGTGATGCTGGGCCCTCTAAGCTGCTCTGCAGGTGTGGCAGATTTAGGATGGGAGACTTGTGATTCAGAGGCTGTCTCAGTGTGGAGTTCTTGGGACTGGATGCTGGGAAACAGGAGTGCCAGATGCTGCCAGTACCCCAGATAGCTAGAGCAGCTTGTGGGCAACCTGTCTACACCCAAAAAAAGCATCTCCAGGGACTCAGCAGACCCTGAGCTTGCTTATTGTGGTCCCATCTTCACTGCCTGTGACAGGATGAGAGGGAATGGCTTTAAGCTCGAGCAGAGGGGATTTAGACTGGAGAGGAGGAAGAAAATCTTTCCACTGAGGGTGGGGAGATGCTGGGACAGGTTGCCCTGGGAGGCTGTGGATGCCCTCTCCCTGGAGGTGTTCAAGGTCAGGTTGGATGAGACCTTGAGCAACCTGGGCTGGTGGGAGCTGTCCCTGCTCATGGTAGGGGGATTGGAAGTGGAAGATCTTTGAGATCCCTTCCAAACTAAACCATTCTACAAATCCATGAACTTTACCTGAAAAAGATGAAACTTAGTCCTGCTTGCTCAGGATTTTAACTTCCTAAATAAGGCAAGCAGAGGGCCATGCAAGTTGGGAGCAAGTCACAGCTGAGCTGGATCTGAGATGTGATTGTGTGAAGCTACTGAGCCTGCAGAGTGCCATGGCATTTTGCAAGTTAAAATGCTCTTTTGCTGCTAAGATTCAGCTGCTGGCTAAAAGGCTATTTACTGAGGAGGCTCCTCCTGACAAAATATTTGAAAGTGCTTTAAACTAGTTTGCATGGAAAGATGGAAAAAGCTGGAAGGAGCTGTGGGGATCATCTGTTCTGCCCCTCTGCCAAGATCAAACCCACCCTGAGCTAGATCCAGCTTTGAGTTTAGACCTCATTGTTGGTTTTCAGTGCAAATCTGATTTTTTTTTTGGTGGTGGGATTTTTTTTTTCCCCATGTCTTGAAGGAACCTTCAAAATCTCTGTCAAAACAGTTTAACTGCAAGGTTCTTTGAAAGGAGCTGGAAAAGGCTGGTGTGAAGAGAAGGATTCCAAACTAAAATGTTTACTGACCTCATCTGGATTCCTTTCAGAGAGTCTTAGTTTGTTTTATTGTTGGTTTGTGGGGTTTTTTTTCCTGCTCTATCTGACTTAGAGCAGGGAAATGCTGTAAAATGCTCAGGCCTGGAGGTGGGAAATGAGCTGTGGCTGAGCCAGCCTTATCTTGCACTCCCACGTGGGATGATTCTGCTGTGCTGAGCCATTTTGGTGGCTGTGGGGCAGTGACTGGCCTGGGCACTGTGGCACAAGCAGACAGAGCAGGTAGGTGATGGTATTGAGCATAAAACCATAGAATTGTCAGGGTTGGAAGGGACCTCAAAGATCATCCAGTTCCAACTCCACCTCACACTACAGCAGGTTGCTCACAGCCACATCCAGCCTGGCTGCAAAAACCTCCAGGGATGAGGCTTCCACCACCACCCTGGGCAACCTGTGCCAGTCTCTCACCACCCTCATGCTGAAGAACTTCTCCCTAAGATCCAATCTGAATCTCCCCATTTCTAGTTTGCTCCATTCCTCCTGGTCCTGTTGCTCCCTGACACCCTAAAAAGTCCCTCCCCAGCTTTCTTGCCATGGGCACAGCTCAGTCCAGACCCACAGAGCAATGGGGGTGAGGAGCAGGAGGTGTGGACCCTCTGCAGCTGTGATTTGAAATATAGAGTTGCTAAGGTTGTATTACCATTTGAAGAGGGGACTTTAGCCTAGATGCTGACTGCAAAGACTGAAAGGAAAATAAATTACCATTGGAGGTAAAATAATGATAAGGTCTACAGAATTCATTGGCTTGCTAATGGAGATATAGAGTAGTGGCATAAACAATTCTTGCTCATTTCTCCTGTTGCTTATGCTTGCAACTTCTGTCTCTGCTGTGGCCTTGCCAGGGGATCTCTGTTTTGACTGCTGTGTGAGGTAATGGGAAGGAGGGAGGGAGTAGGGGGGGAAATGAATGGTGCCCTGGATCCATCCATGGGGGGTCTGAGGAGTTAGTGTTTATAAACTGTAAATATATATAGTGCAGATATTTTCTGGTTTATGCCTGTTCCTTGCATTTCATATTTCTTGTAAATAGAGCTTCATTTGCTTCCATCCCAAACTGAGCTACTCTGGTGATTTTAGGGTTGGTTTTTTTTGGGGGGGTGAGGTAGTTTCTCCAGATTAGCCGGGTGGGGGGGTGATTTCAACCCACCACAGGTTGGGAGAGCCCTCTAAGGTCATTAATCCCAACCATCATTCCACCACCACCATGCCCACTAGACCATGTCCCAAAGTGCCATGTCTACCCATTTACTGAACACCTCCAGGCATGGTGACTCCACTTCCCTGGGCAGCCTGTTCCAATGCCTGACCCAGCCCCTGCAGACCTTCCCTTGCAATGCTACTTGCCACTCTGCATCTCCTGCATGGTCCTTGCACCCTGGCTGCTAACCCCTGCTTTCATTCAGCTCCTGAGTTGAAACCTTCTTGCTGTGCAGGGCGAGAATGAGACTTCTGAAGGCAGAGAGCAGGACGAGCACAAAAGATCTGTGTTTTAGTACTCATTTTGTTGGTGGTGTTTGTTGTTTTTCCCTGTTGCTCATCTCATTATCCTTAGAGGTATAAATATAGGTTGGCACAAATCTGTATTGCTAAAATATTTTACCTTAAGTTCTCAGAAGCTCTCTCCATCTGTGAGGATAATAGGAAGTATTAATTAACCAGCTAATCCTATGCAGAGCTTGGAAAGCATAAAGCATGTCACAGGAGCAAGCCCAAAGTGTGATTCCAACCTAATCAAAGGAAACCTGCCCTTTCTCCAGAGAAGAAGGCTTTGGGATTTATTTCTTTTGTGGTTTTTTTTCCTTGGAGAACAGCACTCAGCTTGCTTCACATACCTGCTTGAAGCTTCAGGTTGCTTTGCTCGTTGTGATTTCAAAGGCAAAGTGAGTCTGAGAGGTGGCCAGGGAAATGCAAGCGTGCTGCTGGGTGCTCCTGCCCAGCTGTGGCTAGCAGCTCTTTCTCTCTGCTTGCCATGGCAGCATGTCTTGCAGGGCTGGAGAGCTGAGGGGTGTGCTGGTAGGTGTGCCCTAGATGGGCACCAATTAGAATAGAATTAACCAGGTGAGAAAAGACCTTTGAGATCACCGAGTCCGATTGCTGCTCTCTGGGCCTGCTCCCCTGCATGTGTGGCTGTCCCTGGCTCCTTGCCTTGGCACCTTGCAGTGATGAAAAGCCCATGGCTGGCTCATGCAAACCCACCCCTCTGGCATCTGAGGGAATTTGTGTGGCACAGCAAAGCTGCTCTAGGGAGGGTTGTGTCCATGGTGGTGGCATTAGGGTGCTGCGTGGCGTCTGAGGTGGCCCTGGTGTGAGCACCCACGCTGGGCTCAGTACCGATGGGCTGGCAGCATCTCCTGCTTCTCACCACCTTGATGTCCTCTGCACATCCTGAGATTCTTGGGCACTTATTTCCCCAGTGTGGGGCAGGGTTCATATTGTGTAGAAAATGAGGCTGTGGACAGCCCTGAAGCCTGAGTAGTGAAGGTGATGATATAGAGTTAGTGATCTACTTGGGGGAAAAGGCAGCCCCTGAGCAAGAAAGTTCTGATGCAGTGAGCAGCAGGGGTTTGGGTGTAGAATCAGGCTTGGGTTGGAAGGGACCTTTGAGGCTCAGCTGGTCCAACCTTCCTGTAGTCAGCAGAGACATCTGCAACTGAGCAGGTTGCTCCCAGCCCCAGACAACCTAACCTGGAATGGTTCCAGGAATGGGGCATCTACAACCTGCCTGGGCAGCCTGGGATAGTGTCTGACCACCCTCAAGTGTAAAAATCATCTTCCTTCTATCTGGTCTAAATCTCCCTCTCTTGGTTTCAAACCATCACCCCTTGTTCTGTCACAACAGGTGTGAGCTCCTTCCAAAGGTGCTGGAGCCTGGGGGTTGGCTTGTTGGGGAAGTGATTTGGGGCAGGGACTCTGAGAAAGAGATGCTCTGTGCAGCAGGGGCTGCTGAACCAGCAAGCAAGGTTACTCCATTGCTGCTCCAAGGCAGCACCTGCCCATGCAGGGGTGTTGGTGAGGTGTAGGCTCTGTGGGTCCATGTATGTCTGAACATCTGGGCTGTTGGGGAGGCTACTCAGAAACAGCTGGAGGCCATCACAGAAGCCCGCGGGGTGGTTGGTGACAGCCTGGCCCCTGCTCCAGTGCCTTCTGCAAAGACAAGTGGTTTATTTGTAGGCTGTCACTCAGCAGGCTTCTTTTTGGTCTTTGATTTGCTGGGGTGGCATCAGCCACTGGTGTGATGCTTGCTGGCATGCAAAGCTTGTGGTGGGTGAGGGAGCTGCCAGAGCTTGTGCCTGGGATGATCTGATCCATACCCCTGGAAACCCATCCCCTGCCTGCGCCCCAGGAAGCTGCTGCAGCTCAGCAAAGCCTCACAAAGCACTGAAAGCCTTTGGGCGGCAGGTGGCTGGGTCAGGGCTGGAGAGGTGGTGATGTTCTGCTGCAGTTACAGCAGAGTGGTGAATGCTGACACCACTCCTGACTTCAAACCTAACTCCCACACTGACTCCTACTTCCTGTGCTCGCTGGTTTCCTTCCCTGCTTTCAACCCTGCAAGTGGCTGAGTGCAAACTAGGATGTTCAGGGTGGTCTGTGGATGTTGGAGATGGAGGTGTGGTGCAAGCTGTGGGTCAACACAGCATATGGCAAGCCAGGACACCTACCTCCAGCTTCAGGCTCTGCCCCACCTTGGCAGTCTCAGCTCATCTCCCCCTGCAGCCTGTGGCAACCATCCATGGGGGAAAAAAGAAAACCATCCTGGAGGGGTGTTTGTTGTGATGTGCAATGGGTGGAACCTGCCCTGAGAGTGGACAACTGCAGTGACAGCACCTGGATGCTCTGCCCCAAGACCATCTCCATGTCAAATATCATTGTGCAGGTCTTGGATCTGTATTGGTATTTGAAACACTTGTGTTCCTCTTTGAAAAACCTGGATCAGAAGAAGTGTTCTAAATAAAGCCGGGCAGGGAGCTGGGGAAGTGCTCCTTGGAACCATAAACCAGAGGGTTATCATCCATGAAGTCAATTTGGGCCCCAAACACAGAGTGCAGAAAATCAAAGAGGAACTTAAAAGGGGATCCGAGGCCAAGTGGTGCCTGTGTGCCAGGGGCTGTAAAGCAGGGGGGGACTCTGTACTGTGTTGTGTGAGCAGAGACTCACTGCCCAAACAAGGCAATCCTGACCTTGCTGTTAGCCAGCAGCTTGATTCAACCCTTGTCCTGGGAGCAAGGTTGGGGCAGGGTCCCCATCCAAGCTACCCCATCCTGGAACCAGCTCTTCTCCCCTTCTTGTTGCTGTTCTTCATGTTCAGACTTGGCATCTGATTGAAACTCCTCAGCAGAGATCTGATAATAGAACCATAGAATGGTCTGGGTTGGAAGGGGCCTCCAAAGCTCATCTAGTCCAACCTCCTCTGCAGTCAGCAGGGACATCCTCCACTGGATCAGGTTGCTCAGAGCCCTGTTGAGCCTCACTTTGAGTATCTCCAGGGAAGGGGCCTCAACTACCTCCCTGGGCAACCTGTTCCAGGGTTCTACCACCCTCATTGTAAAGAACTTATTCCTAACATCCAATCCAAATCTTCTCTCCTCTAGTTTGAAGCCCAGGACTGTCCTGTGCTGGTCCAGTACTGCTTGCCTGGTCCATAGCCACTACTTCCAAGAAGAGTCACCAACAGGCAAAGCCACTTCCAGCAACAAATGTTCCCAGTTCAGGATGGCTATAAGCAGTGAATAAATCAAGCTGCAGGCCTGGAGCCCCTGGAAAGATCAGTATCCCCCTTGGTGCCTCTTACTTAGAGGTATGAGGGGCTGCTGCTGAAGGCTGGAGATGCTACCTGAGAAATACAACCTCTGCCCCAAATGGTCAGCAGCAGAACCAGACCTTGGAAGCCTAAGGCTGGTGCCATTGCTGCTGGACCATACTTCTCACTGTCTGCACATGATCCCTGCAGAAACTGGGATACAATCCCATATCTTGGTGCTGTGAGCTTTCTCTCCTTTAATCTTTAATTATTGATCCAAGTAGCAAGTGTTCTTCCCTCACCCAGAATCATGGAGCTGTGGAAAGATCCTATCATTGCTGTCACTCTTGGTGCTGGCAAGGGTTAGGAGGACAAAACACCAGTGTGAGCATTTGCAGTGCCTGGGAAATGTGCTGGAAGAAGGTTGAGTCAGCTGAGGGGCTGGGAGATGCATCCACAGCTCCAGGGAAGCAGTGGCTCCTGGAGAGGAGACACTTGCATGCTGTTGGGTCCCATCACTGTGCTATCATTCGAGCAGACAGCAGTGGGGACCATTCCTAGGGTAGTTCCCATTGCTGGGAGCCCTCCACACAGTCCTTCTGCAAGTCCCTGCTCCTGCAGGTTTGTTAGGAGCGGTTTACCTTCATACTAATCTGATGTGATGTGTCTCATCTGTCCTGCTCACAGTGTGAGCATGGCCAGTGGTAGACCTGCAAGCCCTCCTGGCACAGACCGAGCTCACACCAGCTGGAGGTATTTTGGTTGCCAGTTCTCTCTGAGATGTAAGCTGGAAGCACTTCTGCTGCTCTGAATGCTAAGGAGTTCTGCTAGGATCAGAATGTCACCTGGAAATCTGCTTCTGCATGCAGTCCTGGGACCAGAGTCCTCATGTGGACTTGGCCAGACCTCTCCAGTTTGATACAAAATTGGAGTGCATGCTTCTTTAAAGGCCAGTTGAAAGAAACCCTTTTCACCTGCAGACTGGCTGTGCTAGCCTCACATCCCATTCCAGCCTTGGAAAAAGCATCCCCAAGCATGGCTGGGCAGCCCATGCAAGCAAGGCATCTCTTCCCCCACAGCAATCCCTGCACCTACTCATGGACCAGCCATGTTGTGCTGCCCATCTGCAGGCAGATCTGGAAGTGTGTAGTCCTCCAGCTCTGCTCTGACCTTAGTCTTGAGTCTATCTTGTAGCTGAGCAAGTGACACCAAGCTGAGTGGTGTGGTTGACACAGCTGAAGGACAGGATCCATCCAGTGGGGCCAGGGGAACCTCATAAGGATCAACAAAGCCAAGTGCAAGGTCCTGGGTCAGGACCAGTATCAATCCAGATGGGGGAATGCAGGGCTGGAGAGCATCCCTGTGGAGAGGACTTGGGGGTGCTGGGAGTGCAAAGCTGGAGAGGAGCTGGTACCGAGTGCTGCCAGCCTGGAGTCAGCCTGTCCTGGGCTGATCCCCAGCAGTGTGGGCACCAGGGACAGGAAGGGGATTCTGCCCCTCTGCTGCACTCTGCTGAGACCCCCCCTGCAGAGCTGGGGCAGCTCTGGAGTCCTCAACACAGACAGGGATGTGTTGGAGCAGGGCCAGAAGATGCCACAGCAATGCTGGCAGGGCTGGAAGCCCTCTGCTGTGAGGCCAGGCTGAGAGAGTTGGGGTTGCAGGGTGATTGGACTAGGTAGCCTTGAAAGGTCCCTTCCCACCCAAAGCATTTGATGGCTCCATTTCAGCGTTGCACTGCTTCAGCTCCTGCCTGCCAGCCTCCAGCACTACCACCCAGCTCCCTGGGGTGAAACCAGGATACAGCCTGTGTTGTCCATGCTCCCCTGAAGAGCTGCTTCAGATCTCTTCATAGACACCTGTGAAATCCTCACCCTGCTGAAGTCAAAGACTAAACTCCTCTTGGCTTCAAAGGTGGAATGATTTCACACTGCGCCTGCATCTCCCATCCCTTCCTACTCAGCTCCTGGACCTTTAGATATCCTTCCCTTTTAACTCCGGATGATTTGCACAGTCTGCAGCTATATTTGGGTTGCAATAGGCTGAGTTTGCCCCCTAACAGCATTTGATGAGCAATTTTAAGCTGGGTTTTGCATCACTTGTCAAAGGGCTGTCACGTGGAGGTGCTGTGTCAGATGTGCTTTCTGAAGGGAGCTGCACTGAGAGCAGATGTCTGAAGGCATCTGTGCCCTCAGGGTTTTCTTTTTCTGGATTTGAGATTTATTCAGACTTGGAAAAATACCATCTTGCTCTCCCTGGAGAGGCATGAAGTTCTCTCCTGGCTCTAAGGACCGTTGGAGCTTTAGGGATCTGTTCCAAGGGCAGTCCCAACCCTGCCTGGTTTCCAGCTGCACTTGATAAAAATCTCCATGGCACTTCCCAGTTCTGTCAAACCACTCATTGCTGCCCCAAAACGGTCTGGTTCTGAATTTTTCTGACCATGAGGGATGTATCTACTCTGCAGGAAATGACAAAGAAATGCATTCACCTTTTATGGAACCATTTCAGCTGGGACAGACCTCCAAGATTGAGTCCAGCTGCTGACCTAACACCACTGTGTCCCCAAGAGCCATGGCCACAGGTTTCCTGAACACCCCCAAGGATGGTGACTCCACCACCTCCCTGGGCAGCCTGTGCCAATCTCTGACCACTCTGGCAGGTAACAGATTGTTCCTAATCTCCAACCTAAACCTCCCCTGGTGCAACTTGAGGCCATTTCCTCTCATCCTATCACTTGTTAGAGAAGGGACCAACCCTCACCTCACTCCAGCCTCTTTTCAGGGAGCTGTAGAGAGCAATGAGGTCTCATCTCAGCTTCCTCTTCTCTAGGTTAAACAGCCCCAGTTCCCTTAGCTGCTTCTCCCCAGCCCTGTTCTCCAGACCCTTCCCCAGCTTTGTTGTCCTTCTCTGGACCTGCCCCAGCTCCTCAATGTCCTTCTTGGAGTGAGGTGCCCAAAACTGATTCCAACATTCAAGGTATGGCCTCACCAGTGCTGAGTCCAGGGGCACTTTCTCCCTTGTCTCCTGAAGATGATGATGTTCCTCTGAGGAAACACAGCTTGTTCCTCTGCAATGGTTTTGGACTGACATTGTGTCACTGCCATCAGAATCTGACCACCTCTCTCTAATTACAATGAAGTTTTCCTCTGCCATTGTCTGTTTTTCCTCAGCTCCACACTATTATGGGCAACCGCAGCCTTTCCCCTCTAGCTTTAATTTGTGGCCCATCGCAGCGTTGGGTAAGAGAATCAATCTTTAAGTTCATTACCTCAAGCTCTTTCTCAATATGTTCTCCTGTAGCCTGGATAGATAGAGGTGTTCTTCATTCAGATCTTTATTTTCCTCCTCTGTGGCTGAGTCAGACAAATTACCCTGGGGGTGAGGAGCAAAGCTGATGCTGTGTCCTCAGTGCTGAGCATCACCAGCAGTGGCTTCAGTGAGCTCAGAGTGGCCCCAACAGAGAGACATCCACTGAGGAGCTGCTTGCTGAGGATGTCTGCTGGTGATATTGTGGAGTTTGAGTGAAGCTCCACAAGGGGATTGGTATTTCTGCAGAACACCTGGTGATGTTCCCTAGGGCTCTGTGCTGGGACCTGTTCTCTTCAATACCTTCATTGATGATCTGGATGAGGGGACTGGAGCACCCTCTGCAAGTTTGCAGACAACTTCAGTTTGGGTGGGAGTGTTGATTGCTTGAGGGTAGGAAGCTCTGTGGGAGGACCTGGACAGGCTGGAGCAATGGGCTGAGGCCAGCTGTTATTCATCAAGGCTAGTGCTGGATCCTGCACTCGGGTCACAACCACCCCTTGAACCATCAAGGCTTAGGGCACCACTGAAAAAAGACTGGCCCCATCCTCCTGACACCCACCCTTTAAGTACTGATAAGCATTGGGATGATCCCACCCCCCCAGTCTTCTCCAGGCCAAACACCCCCAAAACCCTCAGCCTTTCTTCACAAGAGATGGTCCAGTCCCCTCATTATCATTGTAGCCCTTGGCTCTACCCTCTCAGGCAGTTCTCTGCCCTTCTTGCACTGGGGAGCCCAGAACTGAATCCAGTACTCAAGATGTGTGTTCACCAAGGCAGAGTAGAGGGGGAGGAGACCCTCCTTCAACCTGCTGGTCACAGTCTTGGTGTACACCAGGATACTATTGGCCTTCCTGACCACAAGAGCACACTACTGGCTCATGGTGAACTTGTCCACCGGCACTCATGCATCCTTCATGGAGCTGCTTTCCACCTGTACTGGTGCTGGAGGGTCTTCCTCCCTTGGTGCAGGATCCTACACTTGGCCTTGTAGAATTTCATCAGGTTACTCTTTAAAGACTAAATGTAACTGTTTTAGCCTGAGATAGAGGCCTCAGAGTCCTGAAGGAATTAGCTGATGGAGCTGCCAAGCCACTCTCCAGAGCAGCTAACAAGTCCTGGTAGACAGGGGAAGTCCCTGGTGACTGGAGGAAGGGAAACATTACATCTGTTTTTAGAAAGGTGGACCCTAGGAGCTAGCAACCTGCTAGCCTCACCTCTGTGCCTGTGAAGATCATGCAACAGGTCCTCCTGCAAGCTCTCATAAGGCACATGGAGGGCAGGGAGGTGGTTTGAGACATTCAGCATGGCTTCAAGGGCAAACCTTCCACGACCAACCTGGTGGCCTTGTGTGATGGAGTGACTACATCAGTGGACAAGGGAAGAGCTATAGATGTCCTCTGGCTTCTGTGAAGCCTTTGGACCCTCAGAACATCCTTCTCTCTACGTGAGACACATGGCTGTGACTGTTGCACTGTTCATTGGATAATGAATTGGTTGGATGATCACATCCAGAGGGGACTGGTGGCTCAAAGACCAGACGGAGCCTGGTGACAAATGCTTTCCCCTGGGACAAGGGGTGATGGTTTGAAGCTAAGAGAGGATTCAGACTGGAGAGAAGGAAGAAATTCTTTTACACTGAGGGTGGGGAGATCCTGGCCCAGGCTGTCCAGAGAAGTGGGGGATGCTCTATCCCTGGAACCACTCCAGGTCAGGTTGTTTGGGGCTGTGAGCAACCTGCTCTGGTTGCAGATGTCCCTGATAACCGCAGAGAAGTTGGACTGGAGGACCTTGAAAGATCCCTTCCTGCTCAAACCAGTTTGGGGTTGTATGAAAATGTGACTGACTCCTGGGAACCTTCCTGCTCTCCACCGCAGAGCTCCTCCATCCTGCTTGGGAAGTGGCTGTGGGTGTTGATGCTGCTGCTAGTGAGATGTTATTTGGGCTGTCCTGGTGGCAGAGCTGGGCTCACTGCTGTAGTTGTGGCTTTTTATCACAGCCCTTTGTTCAGTCCCAAGAGCTGGGGACCATCTCATGTCCCTTGACTGTGGCAGCAGGTGAGGGCTGAGGCTGTGGGTCACGTTAAGGATCCAGAGAGCAACTCTCCATAGCTACAAACAATTGGTTTTATGAAGATGTGGAGGCCACCTGGAAGAAGGAGGCTTGAGACACAAAGCCTCCAGTGAAGTATTTATTTACCATCCCCATTATCCCTGCTCCTGTTAAGCAAAGTGAGTTTCCATAACCTTGTTTGGCCACTGTCTTGCTGGTGTTGGGGACAGCAATAACTGTCTTTTGGGGGGCAGACAGAGGAAAAATTAGTCAATATGTGCTGGCGAAATTGCTGCTGTTCTTCTTCTTGGTGGCTGATCCCTCACACATTTCCCTCAGGACAAAGACTGTAAGAGGCAGAGCAGGGGAGGGAGCAGCACTCTCTGCTTGGTCTGACCCATCCTTGCTGCCCATAGAGATGCTGTTCTTGCTTCCACGGAGTGACAGCAGCTCTGGGCTCTCCCCACAGGGTTCCATCCACCTGGGAAAGTCCTAGGAGCATCTGGGGGCTCCATCCACAGGGGAAGGTCTAAGGGTCACTTGGAAAGCAGGGCACTGAAAGGCCTGGGAGCTGCCTAGGGGCCAGGTCCCTGCCCTTGGTACTTGGTACCCCCTCTCCATCCTGGGGCAGAGCCCTTGCTCCCTGGATTGGCTGCCAAAGCCGCCTCTGATGCGGTGCCTCTGCTGAAGTGTCCAAAATTAGACCAAGTGGTAATTTTTCTGCAGAGTGCTGAATCCCAGTGGATCAACCACCAAACCTGCAGTAAAGGACACATCCTCCTGGCCTTTTTACTTGTGTGCTGTCCCCAGCTCTCATTAGTGGGGATTTACTCCTGCAGCCAGCTGGGGGGGTGAGCTGCCCATGCTGCAGGCAGTTCCTGCTGGCCCTGCCTGTCACAAGGGTTGGGCAGTGGTGGGTGCCAGTGCACTGGCTCCATCCCCAGAACCCCTGTTCTTCCAGGGAGCTACCTCAGGGCAGTGTCCCTGCTGGGTGATGAATCAGATTTGCAGCTGATTCTGCATTGCCTACTTAATTTGAACCCAGCAAGAGCAGAACAGGGAGCAACACTTACTCAGCAGCTGCTTTCAGGTACAACCCCACGAAGCTCACAGCCTCTCCTGAGCCTAGGACTGCTATTTGCTGCTTTCCTGGGCTTTTTTAATCTCAACACAGGGATGCTTCTTGAAAGCAGGTCCCATCCTGCACATATGCATATGATGACTTCCCATCTTTCCTGCAACTTTTCACTCTCTCCTATTGAGGCCATGTCTAGAGAACTGGGTCTGGTTCTGGGCTCTCCAGTGTAAGAGAGACAGGGAACTGTTAGAGGGTAGAGGCTAAAATGCTGCTGAGGGGCCTGGAGCATCTCTGTGGGGAGCAAAGGCTGAGAGCCCTGGGGGTGTTGAGCCTGGAAAAGAGCAGCCCCAGAGGGGAGCTGAGCAAAGCTCAGCAAGAGATAAAGGGGGAAGGGGAGGCAGTGCAGGAGACTGGGACCAGGCTCTTGTCAGTGGTGCCCAGGGAAGGACAAGGGGCACATACTGGAACCCAGGTGGTTCTATCTGAACGGGAGGAGAAACTTTCTTGTTGTGAGGGCACTGGAGGCCTGGAGCAGGCTGCCCAGAGAGGTTGTGGAGTCTTCTCCTGTGAAGAGATTCCAACCCCCTGCGGCCATTGTGCTCCTGGGCAAGCTGCTGTGGGTGCCCTGCTCTAGCAGGGGAGTTGGACTGGAGGATCTCCAGAGGTCTCTTCCAACCTCTGCGTGCCTGGGCTGTGTGACTCACACCTGCCTTTCCCTGTGCTCCCCATGCAGCAGATGTGTGCACACAAGGTGACTGGTGGCTCTGTAGCAGTGGCTGGCAGGAGTGCCTGTGCTGGCAGTGCCAGGAGCCTCTGTGCTGTTTGTTTGCTTTCCTTTACTCCTCTTGTTGACTTTGCAGGAACACTCTGCCTGTGTAGGGACCTGAATACAGATGTCCCTGAGTGGCTGGGAGCTGAATCATGTATTGGCTCTTTTGTCTTTCCCACCCCCCCCACCAGACCACGCTGACATTGAGTTTAGGGCTTTTCTCCTCCCCTGTGCAGGGCTGTTTCCTCCCCTAGATCATAAGCTCCCAGGATGGGAGGGGTTTGGAAGGGACCTCTGGAGATTGAGTCCAACCTCCCAGCCAGGGCAGGACCATGGAATCCAGCACAGGTCACACAGGAACACATCCAGATAGGGCTTGAAAGCCCCCAGAGAAGGAGACTCCACAACCTCCCTGGGCAGCCTGTTGCAGCGCTGTGTGACCCTCTGCAGGGCGGTGTCTGTGTCCAGCCAGCTGCCATCCCCCCCACGCCGCTGCCCAGAGCTGGGCGAGCCCCGGCGCTTTTCCTGCGGGGCGAGCAGCAGCTCTTTGGTTGTGCTTTGGGGCCTTTCCCACCCCTCCCAGCGATGCCTTCTCCTGCTTCCAATTCTTGCTGCCTATTTTTATTCCCTTTTATCTCAAATCCCTGCTTTTCCCACCCAGGAACGATCCCGCCAGAGGGCGATTTGTGGCGGTGATATTGCTCTTGCGTTTGAGACTTCTCAAGGACTAATGAACTTTATTAGATTATAATGAACTTATTACTCAGTGCTGCTGACCTGCTTTCTAAAGAACTTGAATTATTATTTGGAACAGGCCTGTTGAGGGACTCTTTTTTTTTTCCCCCCTCTCTCTTGCAGAGCAGTGTGGCTATATTAACTATTCAGAGTCAGATTTTTTCCCCCTCCCCCCGGCCCTGATTTTAATTATCTGGGATTCATGTGAAACGTTGCTGCTCTGCTTTGATGGAGAGCTAGGGAGTGGGGCATCAGGATGGGGCTGCTTCACACACCCCCCCCCTCCCTCCAGCAGGCTGGGTGTCCTGATGGGTTATTTGGTTGCCCATCTCTCACCTCCCTCCAGAGCATCGTTCTCCATCCTGTCCCCGAGGTTCAGCCCATCCGGCTGTGCCAGTCCCCACTCTCAGCAGCCAAGGGAAGCTCTCAGTCTCAGATCCCAGTGGGTCTTGCATCCCTGTGCTGGCTCTGAAGGTGTTTGGATGCCAGTGTCTTTGATTTGGAGTGTGTGGTGGGTGTCCTTGGCTAATGGAAGGGCAGGTGGCTGTGGCTCTGGAGGATGATTTGGGGTGTCCTTGGCTAATGGAAGGGCAGGTAACTGTGGCTCTGGAGGATGATTTGGGGTGTCCTTGGCTAGTGTGAAGGGCAGGTGGCTGTGGCTCTGGAGGATGATTTGGGGTGTCCTTGGCTAATGGAAGGGCAGGTAACTGTGGCTCTGGAGGATGATTTGGGGTGTCCTTGGCTAATGGAAGGGCAGGTAACTGTGGCTCTGGAGGATGATTTGGGGTGTCCTTGGCTAATGGAAGTGCAGGTGACTGTGGCTCTGGAGGATGATTTGGGGTGTCCTTGGCTAATGGAAGGGCAGGTGACTGTGGCTCTGGAGGATGATTTGGGGTGTCCTTGGCTAATGGAAGTGCAGGTGACTGTGGCTCTGGAGGATGATTTGGGGTATCCTTGGCTAATGGAAGTGCAGGTGACTGTGGCTCTGGAGGATGATTTGGGGTGTCCTTGGCTAATGGAAGGGCAGGTGACTGTGGCTCTGGAGGATGATTTGGGGTGTCCTTGACTAGTGTGAAGGGCGGGTGACTGTGGCTCTGGAGGATGCCTGTTCCCTCTCCACTCCTTGGGGGTCCTGACAAATGGGCACATGCTGGGCAGGAGCACTGGGATAAATAAACTCAAGGATGTGGTGTGGTGACTTCCAGCAACCACACACCCATCAGTGGCAATAATTCAGTGCTGTTTAATCCCACATGCTGGGAGCAGGGAAAGGCAGCCAGTGTGGGGGCAGGATGAACCACCACAGTCAAGAGTAGAAGTGGGGTCCTGAAAGCTGGTGCTGACTAACAGCAGCTCCAGCCTTAGACACCTTCTTGCTCTTGGAGGCAAATTGGTGCCCTCTCCATGAGCCAGGGACAGGCTTATGTCAGTTACTCCAACACAGACTCCTCCAGCCCCCTGGCACATGGGCCATGCATGGCATGCAGGACATGGTTCTGGGCTACCAGGGATCCAGCTGGATTGCAGGCTGTGCAGGGGGCTGTAGCTTTCCATCTTCCTGCTTCTCCATGTGGATCAGTTGAGCACCTTGCCCTCTCCAGCCATGCTCTCACCAGATGAGCTGGCCAAGCTGCTCTCCATCATTTTGCAGCAGTCCTGGCTCACTGGAGAGGTCCCAGAAGACTGGAAGCTGGCCGACATGGTGCCCATCCACAAGAAGGGCCAAAAGGAGGAACCAGGGAATTCCAGACCTGTCAGCCTGACCTCAGTGCCAGGCAAGATTATGGAGCAGATCATCTTGAGTGCAATCACACAGCACTTAGAGGATGGTCAAGGGACAGGCCCAGCCAGCATGGATTCAGGAAGGGCAGGTCCTGCCTGACCAACCTGATCTCCTTCCGTGATCGGGTGACTGCCTGGTGCATGTGGGGCAGGCTGTGGATGTAGTCTACCTGGACCTCAGCAAGGCCTTTGACACCGTCCCCCACAGCAAACTCCTGGCCAAGCTGTCAGCCCATGGCTTGGATGGGAGCACACTGCGATGGGTTAGGAACTGGCTGCAGGGCCGAGCCCAGAGAGTGGTGGTGAATGGTGCCACATCCAGCTGGCAGCCAGGCACCAGTGGTGTGCCCCAGGGATCAGTGCTGGGCCCCATGCTCTTTAATATCTTTATTGATGATCTGGACAAGGGCATCGAGTCCATCATCAGTAAATTTGCTGACGACACCAAGCTGGGGGCAGGAGTTGATCTGCTGGAGGGTAGAGAGGCTCTGCAGAGGGACCTCGACAGGCTGGGCAGATGGGCAGAGTCCAATGGCATGAGATTTAACACATCCAGTGCCGGGTTCTGCACATTGGCCACAGCAACCCCATGCAGAGCTACAGGCTGGGGTCAGAGTGGCTGGAGAGCAGTCAGGCAGAGAGGGACCTGGGGGTGCTGGTTGATGGTAGGCTGAACATGAGCCTGCAGTGTGCCCAGGTGGTCAAGAAGGCCAATGGCATCCTGGTCCTGCATCAGGAGCAGGGAAGTCATTGTGCCCTGTGCTCAGCACTGGTTAGGCCACACCTTGAGTCCTGTGTCTAGTTCTGGGCCCCTCAGTTTAGGAAAGATGTTGAGTTGCTGGAAGGTGTCCAGAGAAGGGCAACAAAGCTGGGGAGGGGTTTGGAGCACAGCCCTGTGAGGAGAGGCTGAGGGAGCTGGGGTTGCTTAGCCTGGAGTAGGCTCAGGGAGACCTTCTTGCTCTCTATAACTCCCTGAAGGGAGGCTGTAGCCAGGTGGGGGTTGGTCTCTTCTCCCAGGCAAGCAGCACCAGAACAAGAGGACACAGTCTCAAGCTGTGCCAGGGGAGGTTTGGGCTGGATGTTAGGAAGAAGTTCTTCCCAGGAAGAGTGATTGGCCATTGGGATGTGCTGCCCAGGGAGGTGCTGGAGTCACCATCACTGGAAGTGTTTAGGAAGAGACTGGATGAGGCACTTGGTGCCATGGTTTAGCTGATTGGATGGTGTTGGGTGACAGGTGGACTTGATGATCTTAGAGGCCTTTTCCAGCCTGATTAATTGTGTATTTAAAGCTCTGAATCTCCTCTTGCTTGGTGAGTTTTGGTTCCCAGCTTTCACCTTTTGCTGCCTGCCTTCTGCTGTGTAGGTCTGTGGTGTGGTCTCTGCATGCTGGGACTCCTGCTGCATGGCTTGGGTTCATGCTGGTGTTGTCTGGAAGCCTTTTAGGACTCCTGAGTGCCTGTGGTCTCTGGCAGTGCCCCTGCCCAGCTGGGTGGCAGGGTGGGCACTGGGCAGTGTGGGGCTGTGCACTGAATGGGTGAGTCAGGTGCTGGCAGGCCACCAGTTCATTGCAAATCAGGTTTTTTTCTGCCCAAAGCCTCTGCTGCCAGTTCAGAAGAGAAAACGGGAGGGTGAGGGGAAGAGAGGGCTGAGGGAAGAACCTCCCCTCCACCATCCAGCCATCAGGACTTGGCTGCAGCCCTCTGCTGAGCTGCAGAAGAGAGGAACAGCCAGGAAGGGAGAGAGAGAAGATAGGTCCTGGCATGAATCCTTAGCCACTGAGCATCAAGAGAAAAACATGGGCAGGAAAGAACAAGCTTGCTGCATCACTTGCATCAGGGTGAGATCCTGCAGTAAAGGTCCTCAAAATGTGTCTTCTCCAGAGGCATTTTGCTGGTGGTGGAGGCTTAGGTTGCTTAGTGTTCCTAGGAGCCACAGCTGACCCCAAAATGGCAGTGAGTGAGGCTATCACCCCAGAGAGTTGGCTGTAGGACAGCATACTGCAGCACAGCATCTACATGAGGCTTGAGGCACCCTCTTACCCCTGTGGCATGGATGTGTGTGTGGCTGAGGGCAACATCTGTGGGACCCTGGAAGCTTGTGGGCAAGTAGGGGGTGAGAGGTGCTGCCAGGACTGGGGAAGAACTGCAGCCCTTTCTTCCCTCCCTCCCCCCTGCAGTGGTACTCATATTCTCAGCCTTGCTCCCGTGCAGAAACCTTCCCTTCAGTGTCCCCATGTTCTGCTGGAAATGGTTTTCCCTTGGGAGGTGGAGGGCTGTGACTGTGGGGTGGGTATAGAGCTGGCATGTAGATTCACAGCAGCAGGGAAGGACTTGCCAGCTCCTGGCAGACAGATGTTATAGGAGAGTGGTGGCAGCAGATCCATGTGCTGGATGGGGAGACAACCCCCACAAACCTGCCCTGCCTCTGGGCAGAGCTTGCCCAGAGCACCACCATGCCCATGGGCTTCAGCAGAGACCCAGGGCTTGACACAAGCCTGGTAACCACTCTGTGGGGGTTCTTTGTCTCTTCACTGCCTTGGACCCATTGAGCTGAGGAGCCCTTGTTGACAAAATCTCTGGCAGAACAACGCACCAAGTGCCTCTTTCCAGGGCCTTGGCTGGCCTCATGCTCCCATGCTGACCATCCTCTCCAGCAAGCCTTGCTGGGGACCCTGCTGAGTATGGGAGTCATAAATCAAAGGAATTAGCTGTTTGTTTGGGGTGGTTTTTTGTTTGCTTGGGTTTTTTTCTTTTCCATTTAGCTGATTAAGTTAGAGCAAAACAAGGAAGAAGCCTCCTTAGAGCATCCCTCCGTGCCAGCCTGGTGGTAGGCACCAGCTGAGAGCTGCTGGGAGGGTCTCACCCCTGCAGTCAGCAAATGCAGCTGGTCCCCAGGCTGGCAGGACATGGCTTTGTGATGGGGATAAGCCACTTTGTGCAAGGTGTTAGCAGTGCCTGGTCAAGGGCAGCCCAACTGCTTTTCACGTGCTGGGGGCACCTCTGAGCTGGTCCCAGAGCTGCTGGGGCTTGGCTCAGCTGAGGGGAGAGGCAATAAGCTTGGGTGATCCCTGCCCACAGAGCAGAGATAACAGCGACCTTTCCGGCTGTAATTATCCTTTTCTCATAAAAAGCAGATGCTGAATTTAATAAAACAGAGGAGGGAAGTGATGGTTTCATAAAGGCTGCCAAACAGGAGCCTAATCTGTCCCTCCAAAGCCAGGGGAGACCCGGGAGCCCTCTCGGAAGGAGGTGGTGCTGGCTCCGGTTTGCTTGGCAGTGTGATGCTGGATTCCAGCCCTCACCTGGATGCAGGGCAGGTATGAACTGGGCAGGTGGTTTGAGCAGCACACACCTGTAGGGATAGGAGAAAAGTGGCTTTGGTTTAATGCAGAGTTTGGCCATCAGCTCTCTCCAGGACCTGGGATTTCACCTGGGATCTGAGAGCCCAAGGTGCTTTGAAGGTGTTACTGGCAGGTCTGCTCAGCGAGGGCAAGCAAAGAGGCAGGGCTTCTTTGGGCTGTCTACATGCCAGCCTCCCATTCCCAGCAAGCCTCATCTGCAGTGCTGAAGTTCCCAGCATCTCCCCTGGATGTAAACCGGGAGTCAGCATCCGGCAGCATAACGCAGTGCTGGTCAGCGCCTGTGGCTGCCGCGGCTGCTGCCGGCAGAGCTGCCCACGATGGGGAAATACTGCACCGAGATGGATGTGGCTCCGCAGCTGTAAAGCCAAGGGGAAGAGCTAGCACTGGGACACTCGAAAATTATGGGGTGTCATAAAAGCAGCCCCTTCCATACTTGCTGTTGAGCTCCTGGAGGGAAGGATGCTGCTAGAGCTCCTGACTGCTTGGAAACTGCTGCTGTTCTTTACTGGCTGGGAGCTGCTGGAGAAGGGTGTGTGGCCAGACTGGTACCTGTTAGAGGGGACTGTGGACAGGGAGAGAGCCCCAGGACGAGGGGAGGGACTGGAGGAAGGAGATGGATGCTGTAAGGAGCAGTTGCAAGGACCTTCTGTCCCCAATGAAGACAAGTGGAGCAGCAAGGATGGGTGTGGAGATGTCAGCATGCAGGGATCAGAGCTCCTGCAACAGAGTCTGGGCCTGGGCACAGCCCATGTTGGAGCAAATGTGGTCACTGTGGCCAGTCTGGATGTAGGTAGGGGATCAGGGCAGAGATGCTCACAGGTTGAGCAGAATCACAAGCATCCCTTCTCAGGGCTGCTCTTGGCCAGGCAGCACCTTGCAAAGCAACTCAGGCAGTGTCTTCACTCCCAGCCTCTTTCATGTTTTATTCAAACTTTCTTCTTAGCACTGCCAGGGAGGGAAGGTGCCCATGAACCTCCAAAGGCTCATGTTCTGATCCTGCTTCTCAGATCCCATTAGAACCCATGTCATGTTTGCTCTGGGGCAGTGATACTGCTGACAGCTGGAGGCAGGGTAAGGGTAGCTGCCTGCAGGGCAGAGCTGCTGGGCTGTGGGGCCAGCCCTTTGCTGCTTCATTCTGCAGCTGTCACAACGCGTGTCCTTCGCAGAACCACAGAATTCCAGGTTGGAATGCACCTCAAGGGTCATCTGGCCCAGCCATTCTTGGCAAGAGCGTGTTCTAGACAAGCTGGCCCAGCTCCTGCCCAGATGAATCTTTAAAGTGACCAATGCTGGGGACTCCACCACTTCCCTGAGGAGCAGATTGTTGCAACAGCTGATTGTTCTCATTGTGAGAACAATCCTTTTGTAGAGGAAACAGGGAGCAGCTTTCATTTCTAGCCTGCCCTTCTTATCACTTGTCTCAGACCATGCTTGATTGCTTACAATCACAGAATTGTTTTACTTGGAAAAGACCTTCCAGATCATCAAGTCCAACTGTTAACCCAGCACTATGAGGTCACCACATGGCCTTCAGCAGCACATCTACAAAGATTTTCAAGCCCTCTAGGGATGGGGGCTCCACCACTGCCCTGTTCCAGGGCTTGACAACCCTTTTAGGGAACAAATTTTCTCACATCCAACCTAAACCTCCTCTGGCTCAACTTGAGTCTGTTTCCTCTTGTGCTGTCACTTGCTACTTGGGAGAAGAAACTGACCTCCACCTGGCTCCAACCTCATTTCAGAGAGTTGTAGAGAGCCAGAAATTTCCATGGAGCCTCCTGTTCTCCAGACTAAACACCCCCAGCTCCCCCAGCTGCTCCTCACAAGCCTTGTTCTCTGAGGATTTGATGTAAGAGCTCTGTCTCCTTTGAATGGGATCATTCAGTGTCATGACTAACATCACAGCCCCTCTCTACTCATGCATGTTAGCTGTGAGCACCCACACACAATGCAGGAGACATCAGGGCCCTCCTCATGGCCAGCAAACACCTTCCCTACAGGGAAGTCATTCTGCCCCTGTACTCAGCACTGGTTAGGCCATACCTTGAGTACTGTGTCCAGTTCTGGAGCCCTCAATTTAAGAAGGACATTGAGACATTTGAACAGGTCCAGAGAAGGGCAATGAGGCTGGGGAGAGGTCTCAAGCACAAGCCCTGTGAGGAGAGGCTGAGGGAGCTGGGGTTGCTTAGCCTGGAGAAGAGGAGGCTCAGGGGAGACCTTCTTGCTCTCTACAACTACCTGAAGGAAGGTTGTAGCCAGGTGGGGGTTGGTCTCTTCTCTCAGGCAACCAGCACCAGAACAAGGGGACAAAGTCTGTACCAGGGGAGATTTAGGCTTGTGGTGAGGAGAAAGTTCTTCCCAGGAAGAGGGATTGGCCATTGGAATGTGCTGCCCAGGGAGGTGGTGGAGTCGCTGTCCCTGGAGGTGTTCAAGAGGGCATTGGATGTGGCACTTGGAGCCATGGTTTAGTTGTCAGGAGGTGTTAGGCATTAGGTAATAGGTTGGACCTGATGATCTCCGAGGTCTTTTCCAACCTGGGTGATTCTGTGTCTTTCCCAAAGAAGCTGAGACCTTCCCAAGGAGAAGGGGCAGGGCAGAGTCAGCCTCTTGGGCAGAGGTGTTGCTGGATGTGCATTTATGGATGGCTATTGCTGGCAATTATGATAATGGCTGGGATCTCCAAAGCTGACATCTTCCTCCTGGATGATGAATAAGCTGTCTGACTCCTGTTCATTTGTTATTCAGAACTTCAGAGCTGCCTACTCCAGAGTTCCCGGTGCTAAATGCTAATGAGCAGCACATCGCCTGACTCCCATACTTAATACCAAAGCAGCTCCCAGGATCAAGGGGGTTAAGCATCAAAATTGTCTTGTACATTAAATAATTAGTAGATAAACAGATTGACTTCTCAAGCCACCACCAGCCCCATCTGTTTGCTGCGTGTTTGCTCCCTCTCATTGCCTGATCCAATCATTGGGTAGGGCTTTGCCCACCGTCGCTTCCCTTTCTTTGGGCAGCCTGTCAGGGGGGAAATGTGATGTTGTGGCTCTAATCGAGGCTGGCCATGAAGGCAGAGCACAAGGAGAACAGCTTGCCAAGGGAGGTTGTGGATGCCCCTTCCCTGGAGGGGTTCAAGGCCAGGCTGGATGTTGTCTTCAGCCACCTGGTCTAGTGGAAAGAGCTCCTGCTCGTGGCAGGGGAGTTTGAACTAGGTGCTCTTTAAGGTCCCTTCCAACCCAAACCATTCTATGAAACTAGGACTTTATGAATTGTCATAGAGTTGGGAATCAATGGTGTCCCTCTACTCAGCCCTGGTGAGGCCCCAACTTAGGTACTGGATTCAGTTTTGGGTGCCACAGCATTGGAAAGACATGGAGGTCGTGGAGCTTGTCCAGAAAAGAGCAACAAGGCTGATGAGGGCTTTGGAGGGCATCATATGAGGAGCAGCTGAGGGACCTGGGGTATTTAGTCTGGAGAAGAGGAGGCTGAGGGGAGATCCTCTTGTTCTCTACAACTATCTGAAAAGAGGTTGGAGTGAGGCTGGTGTTTGTCTCTTCTCCCAGGCAAACAGCAGTAGGATGGGAGGAGGTGGGTTTAAGTTGTGCTAGGCAAGGTTTAGGTTGGAAGTCAGGAAAAACTTCTTTACTGAGAGAGTGGTAAGGCACTGGAACAGGTTGTCTAGGGAGGTGGTGGAGTTGCCATCCCTGGAGCTGCTCAAGGAGTGTGTAGATGTAGGTACTGCAGGACATGGCTTGGTGGTGATGGTAGCTGAGTTATGGTTGGACTCGATGATCTTAAAGGTCTTTTCCAGCCTTAGTGATGCTATGATTCTATGAGTCTAAGTGGAGGTGGTGGGGCTGAAGGAGCTGGCTGCAGCCACTCTGGGCCACCCACAAACATCTGAGGATGAAATCTATCAGATGGTGGTGATGAAGCTGCTGTGGGATGGGTGGTGCTGGCTTGGAGGTGGGAGATGATCAGGCAAACAGGGGAGGGGAGCAGCTGGGCTTGGTTTGAGTCTTTGCTGAATCACAGAACGCATCGGGTTGGAAGGAGCCCCCAAAGGTCATCTTGTCTGACCCTGCTGCACTAAGCAGGGACATCTTGAACTAGAGCATGCTGCTCAGAGCCCCATCAAGCTTAAGCTTGAGAGTCTCCAGGAATGGGGGCTGAAAGAGGGTAGGAGCCCAAGTCTCCACGGGTGGGTACACATGTGCATGGACACGGGCTTGGAGGGGGGGGAAAGTGAGGACAGAAACCCAGGAGAAATGATCCTGATGTGCTTCATGAAGCTCAGAGTACACAGAAATAGCAGCAAATGGGAACTCCGTGGCCTGACCAGGAGGGAATGCTCTGAGAGGCCATTTGCTGCACTGCAATGTTTCTGTAAATGTTTCAAATGGGGCTCTGTGAGCTTTGATTCCTTTATTTCTTTCAGAGCTAATGCTTGAAGCTTTCCTGTAATTGCTTCCCTGTTTTGTTGTTGTTTAGTTTTTTGGGGTTGTTTTGGGTGCTTTTTTTTTTTACTGCTTTGTGGCTTTTCTGAGATATTTTTTTTTGGTTTTAATTACAATATTGATTTAGAGACAATGCTGAGGAGACCCCTGCTAAAGGAAAAGCAAAAAGGAAAGAGCAAATGAAAAGCAATTATTAGAGAGTGCTCTAATGGAAAGGATCCTCACGTGGGGACCTCAGCAGTTATTATTATTTATGGAGCCCTGGAAATGAGCACTTGGCCAGCCTGGCATGAAGAGTTATGGATGGGCAGGCTGCTTCCATCAATAAACCACCCAGACATTTGGCCAGTGCCTGCAGACAGGGACCTGCTGGTGGTCACCATGGGCTCAGTGGTGTACACTAATAAGACAAGAAACAACAGGTTCAAGCTTGAACACAGAAGATTTCACCTCAACACGAGGTGAAAGAAAGCTGGGGAAGGACTTTTGAGGGTGTCAGGTAATGATAGGACTAAGGGGAATAGAAAAATAGAGGGGTAGATTCAGATTGGATGTTAGGAGGAAGTTCTTCAGCATGAGGGTGGTGAGAGACTGGCACAGGTTGCCCAGGGAGGTGGTGGAAGCCTAATCCCTGGAGGTTTTTGCAGCCGGGCTGGATGTGGCTGTGAGCAACCTGCTGTAGTGTGAGGTGTCCCTGGCCATGGCAGGGGGGTTGGAACTGGCTGAGCCTTGAGGTCCCTTCCAACCCTGACAATTCTGTGATTCTATGTGAAGAAACTTCTTTACAGTGAGGGTCACAGAGCACTGGAGCAGGCTGCCCAGAGAGGTGGAGTCTCCTTCTCTGGACCCTTTCAAACCCCACCTGAATGCATTCCTGTGCAGACTACCCAAAGTGAACCTGCTTTGGACTTGATCTCTGGGGGTCCCTTCCAACCTCTAATGTACTGTGATCCTGTGACTCTCTCCAGGTTCAGGTTCTGGAAGAAGGTTGTCTGCAGCACATGCCTGGGGCAACATTTGCACCCCCAACAAGCCCCAAACCACTTGGTAAAGCCTTGGCTGGGGTAGAGCGCAGTGGTTCCCAGCGGTGGGTTGTCAGGAAGGTGCCTTGCTGTGGGCAACCCATCCATGGCAATCCCACCCAAGGTGATTTGAGCACAAAGCCACTCAGACAACCTTCTGTGGGGCCTTTAGCTTGGATTTTTCATTGTGAAGCCTCTGCCATAAGGCTGTTACCATGACAGATGACTCTTGAGCTGGAAAGGCGTGTGAGGGCAATGTGGGCTGGGGAAGAGAGGCAGGCGTGGGGAGGGGAGCTGGATCTTGTCAAGGTAATGAAAGGAATGAACCTGCAGCGTGCCATAAAGGGGAAGCTGGCTCTTTTGTCCAACACAGAAGACATATTGCTGGGAAAACTCTATTAAGGATTTTAAAAGGTGAAACCCTTCCATCCAGTTGACTGGAGGAAGGTTCCTTGGCACTGAACAGATAAATAGAGGCTTTTGCCCTTAGCTATTCTCTCAGGAAAGGAAAAGCCTTGTGCATACTCACCAGATTAATGAGACAGAGCCCTCATAAATATGTCAGAAAAACACAAGAGTTGGAGATTAAATAGATGTCTCCTCGGGATGCAGATTAATACTTGCCAGGCTGAGGGGTTGGCCAGAGGTTGGCTCCCCTCTGGAGTGGGTTGTGCCTCTGGCCAGCCATGCCAGGCAAGATGCCTGCTGCTCTGTCTCAGTATTTGGCCTGGAGCAAGGAGCTCATCCTTTGATGCTTTCACCTTGCAAGGCATGGGCAGGGCAGGCAGAGGTAATGGTCTTTGCTGCTGCAGAGCAGCCCTGTGGAGAAGGACCTGGGAGTCCTGGTGCATAACAAGTTCTGCATGGGGCAGCAATGTGCCCTGGTGGCCAATGGGGTCCTGGGCTGCATTCAGAGCAGTGTGTCCAGCAGATTCAGGGAGGTTCTCCTTCCCCTCTACTCTGCTTCAGTGAGGCCCCACCTGGAATATTGCATCCAGTTCCTGTCCCTCTGAAACTAGGGGGCCAGAAATCTGCTGGAGAGAGTCCATAGAGGGCTACAAGGATGACAGAGGGACTGGGGCACTGCCCTATGAGGAGCAGCTGAGAGCCCTGGGGCTGGTTAGTCTGGAGAGAAGACTGAGAGGGGATTTACTCAATGTCTATAAATAGGGCTGGGGGTCAAGAGGGAGGGGACAGGCTCTGCTCAGTTGCCCCCTGGCATAGAACAAGGGGCAATGGATATGAACTACAGCACAGAATCCACCTCAACATGAGGAGGAACTTCTTCACTGTGAGGGTCACAGAGCACTGGAACAGGCTGCCCAGAGAGGTTGTGGAGGCTTTGGAATCTCTCCAGAGAAGGAGACACCTGGACACTGTGGTCATCTGTGATCTGCTGTGGGTGCCCCTGCCTTAGCAGTGGGGCTGGACTGGATGAGGTCCCTTCCAGCACTCACCACACTGGGATTCTGTGCGAGGACCAGCATGCAGAGTTGGCTCTGATCTTGCATTCACCCTCCTGTCAGCCTCTGTGTACTCCATAGACTTTTGGAAACTCCCTGGGGATGTCAAGTCTCTGTGTGGCAAAACAGAAGGAGTCCCTGCAGCGGTCCCTGTGGCCCTCTCTGGGGCCAGGGAAGGGGCAGGAGGAGATGCGGCTGAGCACGAGGTGCAGGGAGAACCGTGGCGTGGGCAGGGGGGATCTGGGTGAAGGCTCCCAAGGACTTTGGGAGCTCATCCCTGGTGTAGGTGTTTGAGGGGCGTAGCATGGAGCAGAGCATTGTTAATCACCATGGAAACATGGCAGCAATAAACAGGCTGAGATCAGCCCCAAAACACCCTGCCAGTGCTCACAGCTCCTGATGCGAATTAGCAACCAAGTTGGCAATGACTCAGTGGAGCATGAAGCACAGCCATGGCATCACAGAAGGCCCCCAAAGGGCAGGAGCAGAGTGTGCCAGCCAGAGAGCAAGCCCTGCACCCCAGAGAGGGGGTCTGCTGGGTGCCAGGCAACCCCCTGGCCGAGGGCACCCTTGGGAAGGCTGCAGTAAAACAGCTCTGAGTACCCAGAGCAGAGTATCTCCTTCTGCCTGCCCTGAGGGATGTGGGCAGAGGCTTGGGGCTTGGGCACATCCCACCAGTGGGCTGCTCTGGTGGCCCTGTCCCCCTCAGTGCCACTCACCATCCTATGGCATCTCTTCCTCAGCTGTTTTCCACAGCAGCTGAACTAGCATCTCACCGTGGCGTTCAACCCACGGTCAGGCTTTGCTGGCCTGTGTGTGCAGAGGATAAAATCACAGAGTGGTGGAGGTGGGAAGGGACCTCCAGAAACCCCTGTCAAAGCAGGGTCATCTCTGGCAGGTCACACAGGAATGCATCCAGATGAGTCTTGAAAGCCTCCAGAGAAGGAGACTCCACAACCTCTCTGGACAGCTTGCTCCAGTTTATACTGGAAGACCTCTTTCCTCCCTGGATCTCATCCTCATCCCCAGCTGGATGACAGCCCACCATATGCTGCACCCCTTCCCAGCAGGTCATATGCCTCCATGGCACATCCAATCAGGGTCCCTGAGCATCCTGCCTTCAAGAAGCATCCTGGCCCCCAGCTGCTGGCAATCTGAAACATGTCCTCAAGCACAGTGTGTGCTGCTGGTCTCCAAAGCCACCTTCCTTAAAGCTTGCCTGAGATGTAAGCAGAAGACCACACTTGGAGTTTTGTGTCTAGTTCTGGGCTTCCCAGTTCAAGAGAAACAGGGAACTACTGGAGAGAGTCCAGTGGAAGCCACAACGATGCTGAGAGGCCTGGAGCAGCTCTGTGAGGAGCAAAGGCTGAGAGCTGCCAACCTCAATGGGTTACCTCATCAGGCAACAGCTTCTCTGGGTACAGAACCAGGGAAACCCCAGGACCACCTTATCCCTCCTCACAGAGTCCAGCCCAGCATGTAGACCAAAGAAGGAACCTAGAGCCAGTTTTGGCCAAGGTGTGCATCAGGAGATGCCCCACACCATTAGAGAATGGGAAACAATCCCTGAGCAGCAGCTCTACCATGCACTGCAGGTCTCATTCCCAAAGGGAATGGGGCTGGGTGTATGTCCCCATGGCCACTGGCCAGTCCTTGGAGCCCACTGTGCCACCAGCATGGCCAAAATCTTGAAGCCTCAGCAGTGGGACAAGGTACATGCAAAACCCAAACTCTTTGGCTCATCTTCAGCTTCTGGGAGGAGAAGCCTCATAAAAGCTTCTAGCATAAAAGGATACTTTGTGCCATTGGTGAGTCAAGAGGGGTCAGCAGCCCTAGGCTGTGGGTGCCCATCAGGGTGTCATGGGCAGGGGTATGCAGGGAACATAGCTGATAGGACAAGGGGTAATGGATATAAACTATAGCACAGGAGGTTCCACCTCAACATGAGGAGGAACTTCTTCACTGTAAGGGTCACAGAGCACTGGAACAGGCTGCCCAGAGAGGCTGTGGAGCTTCTTTCTCTGGAGACTTTCAAGACCCATCTGGATGTGTTCCTGTGTGACCTGTGCTGGATTCTATGGTCCTGCTCTGGCAAGGGGATTGGACTTGCTCTCTGGAGATCCCTTCCAACCCCTAACATCCTGTGGTACCCAGCCAGGCTGCACTCAGAATGGGGAAACAGTGCATGGCAGGAGCTGATTTTTGGCTTTGAGGATGTTGTGCCTTGGTTTAGCCAGCAGAGATGGAGCAAGGGAAAGCACCTGGCAGCTCTGCTTGGGCAGAAAGGGCCAGAGAGGGTGGTGTCACCATCACAGCAAGCCACCTCCCACAGGCATTTCACACCATGTCTTTTCAACAGCTCAGAACCCTCTTGATTTCCTGGTAGCTCCCACAGGAGTTTGGGATGAAAAGGAAGGATGAGTTCCCCACCAGGCACCCGGACTGCTCTGCTCTGAGGCCAAGAGCTATTGGTATCCACTCCACGCTCCCAGGCTTCGTGTCCGTCAGCCCAGCGGTGTAGGAGGAGGAAGGGTTTCTTTCAGAAAGCCCTTTTCCACAGCAGTTTGGAGTATTTGCCTTTTCATTAGACCCCCAAATCTCCTGCTTGCCCCACTTAACTTCTGGCACAGAGTTTCCTCGTTGTGATTTCCGAGGCTGTTTCAAGGTTAGCGCAAACTCCTCACGCTGCGGCGCCTGCAGCTCTCCAGGGGAAGGTTAAAGGATGCAAATTGTTGACAGAGGGCTTTTCAATTTCACATGCAAAGATCTGCTGGTTGAAAGGTGAAGGCAGACAAATCCAGGGTAACAGGAGGGGTGATCAGCAATTGGAGCAATTTGCTAGGGCTCGTGATGGATTCTCCTTCACCCATGGTTTCAAAAGGAAGAGTGGAAGCTTTCCACGTTCAAAATCACTAATTCAGGGAGACACTTCAGGGGAGCTTGGACTGGTCCTACCTACAAAGCTATGAGCCTGCATCCCTCTTAGGCTTTGCTGTTTCTCCCCTTTCTCAGCCTTGGGCATATAATTGGGTGGTCTGTGGGGCTGTCATGGGTCACCTGGCAGGCACTTGTTAACCTCCTCTGAAGATGTTTGTGGGTGGCCCACAGTGGCTCCAGCCAGCTCCTTCAGCTCCACCACTTCACCTCCACTTACATCCATAGATTCATAGAATGGCTTGGGTTGGAAAGGACCTTAAAGGTCATCCAGTTCCAACCCCTCTGCCATGGGCAGGGACACCTCCCACCAGCCCAGGCTGCTCAGGGCCTCATCCAGCCTGGCCTTCAACACCTCCATGGAGGGTGGTATCCACAGCCTCCCTGGGCAACCTGTGCCAGTGTCTCATCACCCTCACTGGAAAGAATTTCTTCCTCATCTCCATTCTTAATCTGCCCTCTTCAGCTCCAAGCCATTGCCCCTTGCCCTATCACTACAAGCCCTTGTAGAAAGTCCCTCCCTAGCTTTCCTGTAGCCCACTTCAGGTATTGGAAGGCTGCCCTAAGGTCTCTCCAGAGCTGCCTTTTCTCCAGGCTTGTGGCTGTAGTTGCTCCAGCAGCACAGGCTGAGCTCAGACACCATGGTCCTCCCAGCTCCCTCCTGTCTCAGCTCTCCTGGGCAGGGATGAGCTTTGGCAGACCACCACACTTCTTGATAGCATCCAGCTTCTAGCTTCTCAGCAGCATTAGGAGCTGCCACCAGCAGCCCCTCCAGCTTCAGATGATGGATGGCACTCTGCCTTGCTCCCTCTCACGGTCTGGTCCCACTTTCCATCAAGTACAACTGCCAGCAGCAAGTACCAGCTTGCTCCCCTGTGACTCTTAGTGGATGGGAGCACAGAGCAGAACATTCCAGCTCAGCAGCACCACGTCCCAAGCAGCCATCTCCTCCCTGCTCACTCACACTGCAATGCTGGGAGGAAACTGGGGGCTTTTTATGTTATTTTTATTGCTTAATGTTTTCAGCACACAGGCTCCAGAATGCCTGTCCCCTTCCCTGCTCTGTCACTCAGATGTGCCTCCTGGGTTCATTTAAGCTGTTTGCCTGGCTCTTTCATTTCTTCTTTTCTTTTTTTTTTTTCTGCTGGAATTTAGTGCCCAGCTGACAGGTCTGGAAAACAGCTTCCACCCTGCAGCAGTGCATGTGCTGCTGCCTCCAGCCCCAGGCAGCCCTGCCAGAGGTAGGTTTAGAGGGCTGGAGCACCTCTCCTATGAGGACAGACTGAGAGAGTTGGGGCTATTCAGTCTGGAGAAGAGAAGGCTCCCAGGAGACCTAATTGTGGCCTTCCAGTATCTGAAGGGGGCTACAAGAAAGCTGGGGAGGGACTTTTTAGGGTGTCAGGGAGTGATAGGACTGGGGGGGGATGGAGCAAAACTAGAAATGGGGAGATTCAGATTGGATGTTAGGAAGAAGTTGTTCCCCATGAGGGTGGTGAGAGACTGGTACAGGTTGCCCAGGGAGGTGGTGGCAGCCTCATCCCTGGAGGTGTTTGCAGCCAGGCTGGATGTGGCTGTGAGCAACCTGCTGTAGTGTGAGGTGTCCCTGCCTGTGGCAGTGGGATTGGAACTGGCTGATCCTTGAGGTCCCTTCCAACCCTAACAATTCTATGATTCCAAATGTGTTTCCCAGAGGGAATCTGAGCAATGCTCAGCAAGAGATAAAGGATGGGAGGCAAGAGGCTGGTGTCAGACTCTCCTCAGTAGTGCCCAGTGACAGGACAAGGGGCAATGGGCACAAACTGCAACCCAGGAGTTTCCATCTGAACAGAAGAAAGTTTGGTGTGAGGGTGCTGGAGCCCTGGAGCAGGCTGCCCAGAGAGGTTGTGGAATCTCCTCTGGAGAGATTCCATCCCCTACACCCTGGCTGTTGTTATCCTGGGCAAGCTGCTCTGGTGCCCACAGGAGGATTGGGTTATATGGTCCCCAGAGGTCCCTTCCAGCCCCACCATGCTGGCATTCTGTGCCCCAGATGAGCACTGCCAACCAATCTCACCTGAAATGCAACAGGGAGTGAATGTCTCTCTGTGTTTTCATCATTCTCTTGCTTTTCATGTAATTTAAAGCTGTGTTCTTCATAATGCTCAAACCAACCACTGTGAGGCTTTCTTGAACATTCAGATCTAAGAATCCTTGTTTTGTGCCACGTATATGGAAAGAAAGTAATGAATGTTTCTAGCTTAATGGTCTAAAAGTCTTCCTTGCTGTGCAAAAAAAAGAAGCCCCAGCCTCCCCAGATCCATTTTCATTTATAACATTATGAGTAATTCTACTGGCAGCAGTTTTCCCTTCCCATATATATTTATTAGAGGGAGAAATTCCCCATCCTAAAATAATGCTCTTGCCTGGATCGAATTGTTTTCAAACCCTGACTCCCTGCTTAACCCTTTCACTGCCTCTCAGCTGCTGTTGTGTCACACACTAGGGGGGGTGTGGATCATCCCTCTTGGCAAAGGTGGCCCTGAGGGATGCAGGAAGCAGCCTCACAGATGACTGAGAAGCAGACAGAGGCAGTGCCTGGAAAGCAAAACCAGAGCAGCTTCTGAATGAGGTGTGCTGCTTTGGTGCAGGGAGGAAGCCATGGGGACTACCATCCCTCTCTCCCAAGAGCATAAACCTTCTTCCCGTGCTCCTCAGCTGATGACCAAGAAGTAACTAGGGCATTGCCATCTCCACACACACACCCCCTGAGTTCAGCTGGGCTTCTGAAGGCACATGGCTGGGTGTCCCAGCCCAGCTAAGAGGACTCTGATGGGTGGATTGAAGGCATCTCTGAGCTTTTATGGACCCCAGTGTGGTGGCACTTGTGCAGTGATTGAAAGTCTCTTCTCAACCTGTTTGTGATCTTGCAGTGGTTCATATCTCTAAGACCAAGTCACATGTGGAGGGTCTACCTCCCACCTAAGCTTGAAGGTAAGGGCCTTGAGAGGAGGGGATCCCTCCCTGTTTCCTGGTCAGATATTCCTGTGGCATCTGTTTCTGATAGTGTGTGAAGGAGAGGAAGAGAAACTGGTGCTGCCTGGGAGGTGGAGGCTGAGGCCACCATGGACGAGGCTGGAGATCTCAGAACTGGCGGTGGGCACCGGCCGTGGGGTGGTGACTGGGGGCAGTGCCTCCTGATGAGCAGGGTATTTGTCAGCGTGTCGGTGACAAATGGCCCTCAGCTGAGGAGAGAAATGGCTTATTGATTAGCCAGCAGAGCTGCACGGGGGCTGTGCTGCTAACGAACCCTGTCTCTGCTTCTGGGGAGAGCTGGGGGGACCTGGCCAAATGTGGCCTCTGACCCTGTGGCGTGGGTCCTGCAGAACACAGAAGGGAGGGCAGCAGAGCTCTGGGGAGCCTTGTCCTACTCCTTTCTCTTGGGGCTTGCTAAGGAGGGGTATGTCACTGTCCTTGAGGCAGGGCCCACCTGACTTCCAGGCACTATTGGTGGCAATCTATGGGGGTTACCTCTTGGCAGTCAGTCCTTCTGCTTTTCTATGTTCTCCATCCAGTCTCCTCCCAGACTAAACCCAGCTCTAGCAAAGCACTCTAATGCTTGCTTTGAAGTGGACAGAAGCTCTGCTGAACTTTGCCAGGGACAATCCCAGCATGGTGAGTGTTAGAACGCACCTTGGGATGCCATCCAGTCCAGCCCCTCTGGTAAAGCAGGGCACCCAGAGCAGCTCACCCAGGATCACAATGGCCAGGGGGGTTGGAAGCTCTCCAGAGAAGGAGACTCCACAACCTCTCTGGGCAGCCTGCTCCAGGCCTCCAGCACCCTCACACCAAAGATTTTTTTCCTTCCTGTTCAAACAGAACTTCCTGGGTTCCAGTTTGTGCGCACTGCCCCTTGTCCTCTCCCTGGGCACCACTGAGAAGAGTTTGGCCCCAGCCTCTTGCCCCCCTTCCTTTATCTCTTACTCAGTATTGCTCAGATCCCCTCTGGGGCTGCTCTTCTCCAGGCTCAACACCCCCAGGGCTCTCAGCCTTTGGTCCTCACAGAGCTGCTCCAGGGCCCCTCAGCATCTTTGTATCTACACCGGACTCTCTCCGGTATTTCCCTGTCTCTTGAACTGGGAGCCCAGAACTGTACCCAGTACTGCTGCTGTGGTCTCCTTAGGGCAGAGTGTAGGGGGAAGAAGACCTCCTTCAACCTGCTGGCCACACTCTCCTTCATGCACTCTGGGAGACATGGGATATTCCCAGGAGTATCCCCCGTTCAAACCAAGCCTGTTAGGGTGCTGCAGGGAGGAAGCCTTCAAGGTGCACTGCCTGGGAACACAGTGGGGCTTGGCAGGATTCCTCCCGACTCAGAGCTTCATTGCTGGGGAAAAAAAGAGGGAAAGAAAGAAAAATAAGGCAGCCTAGTTACTTTGTTTTCCCTTTTTATTTCCCATCTTTGCCTCTGTGTGCATACCCCCAGCACACCTTGAGCAAGCTGAGCAGAATTAATCACAGTTTGCTTCCCGGCGCTCGCCTGGGATCCCTAAGCCGCAGCAAATCCTTTGGGGGGCAGATGCAATTATGAAAGAGTGGCTGATTACAAAGAGCTCTGTGTGCCACAACGGCAATGTCAGGGCAGTTGTCCTTCCCCCGTATGCAGCCTTGCCAGCTGGAAGCTTGGGTCCCGTGTGCGCCGCCTCGGCTGGCCGCGGCCCCCTGATGCCCTGGGCTGCAGCCGCGGCTCGGGCTGGAGCTCGCACGCAGCTGCCCAGAGCCCCCAGAGCTCAGCTGCGCTTCCTTCCCTCCCCAGCCTGCGAGCACCTATTCTTGTCTCGTCGCACAAAAGCCTGTCACAGCCACAAGCCTCCCGTAGCAAACGCTATTTTTGATCTCTCCTGACGGAAAGCAAGGGATGATGAGCTGCTTGGAATGATTATCTTCTGCGCGTGTCAGTGTGACCAGACGCCGGGAGAAGATGTGCTTGACAGTGATTTGTTGGTTTGTCTGGCTTGGCAGAGGAAGCACCACAGACACCAGGCTGCATGCATGCGCTGCACCTTTCCATCTGGTGGTGTTTCCTTGCCTAGTAAGGGGTGAAGAAGGAGGTTGTAACCAGAGTCATAGAATCACAGAATGTTAGGGGCTGGAAGGGACCTCAAGAGATCATCCAGTCCAACCCCCCTGCCAGAGCAGGATCACCTAGAGCAGATCACACAGGAACTCACCCAGGCAGGTCTTGAATATCTCCAGAGAATAGAAGTGTAGAATGATTTGGGTTGGAAGGGACTTTTCACGGTCTGCTAGTCCAACCTCTCTGAGATGAGCAAGGTTGCTCAGAACCCAGTTCAGCCTGATGCTGATGCAAAATGCTGAGCAATCAACAGGGACTATAAATGGTGATAAGCTGCAGGTAAGTATTTTCAGATTGATCCAGAAGGGCAGGAGCCATCTCCAGGCTGTTACAATGCTCCAGAGAGTGAGCAGAGGTAAAGGTAAATCCTGTAGTTACAGAGAGGTAATAGAGTCAGAGAATGGCTAGGGCTGGAAGGGACTGCAGAGATCGTCTACTCCAACCTCCCTGCTATGGGCAGGGACACTTCTCAACTAGACTTGGTTCTTCAAGGCCTCATCCAATCTGGCCTTGAACACCTGCAGGGAGGGGGCATCCACAGCCTCCCTGGGCAACCTGTTCCAGAGTCTCACTACTCTCATACTGAAGAGCTTCTTCCTAAGATCCACTCTAACCCTATTCTTCCTCAGCTTCAAACCATTCCTCTTTGTCCTGCCACTAGACACCCTTAGGAAAAGTCCCTCTCTAGCCTTCCTGTAGGCTCCCTTCAGGTATTGGAAGGCAGCTCTAAGGTCCCCCTGGAGTCTTCTCTTCTGCAGAATTGTTGCTCATGTTGTGTTAGAACAGCTTGAAATCAATTCCCAGAAACAAAATCATTGCTGAGTGCCAGAAAGAAAAGAATCCTTCCCCAAAGGAGAAGCACACACACATGTCAAGCCAACCTGATCTCCTTGTGTGATGAGACTAAGTATTTTGGATTGAGAAGCCAGAGATGCCTGATGTCTTGGTTTCTCTAAGGGTTCTCTTGTGCTACAAAGATACTCCTCCTGAAAAGGTCCCCACAAAGCTGCTGTGGGAGAGGCAAGAAACATGGCTGGAAAGCAGGCAAGGGAGGTCAATGATTTGCTGTCAGATGAAAGGATGGATTGGGTGAGTTTCTGTGGGAATCCATCCCAGCTCTAATAGGAATCAGTATTTTCCCTAACGACCTGGATGATGGAACATTCTCTGCTCCAGCCGCAGAGGTTCAAGATGGGAATTAGTGCTGCGGTTGCAGGGAAGGAGATTTCTAATCTTGTCACTGTAAGGACAATTAAGCACTGGGAGGTTCTGCCTGGGGAGGCTGTGGAGTTTCTATCATTAGAACTGATTAAGAAGAGGTTGGAGGAACATCTCTGGGGAATAATGCAAGAGCCAACCCTACACGGAGGCAGGGTCATCGCTGGAGGTCCGATCCAGCCCTCTGTTCTGCATCATTCCAAAAGCAGTGTCACATCTCCTGTGGCATTTTTCATACTTTCCCCTAAAAGCCATGGAAGAGCTGAAAAGATGTGATTGCTTTAGAGAGAAAGCCTCCTGCTTTTATTTACCAACATCTCAGTTGATTAACCCAGTTCTCCAAACCAGGGGCAGAAGTTGAGGCTGGAGAAGAGCAGCCCCAGAGGGGATCTGAGCAATGCTCAGCAAGAAACAGAAGGTGGGGGGCAAGAGGCTGGGGCCAGACTCTTGTCAGTGGTGGCCAGTGACAGGACAAGGGGCAATGGGCACAAACTGGAACCCAGGAGGTTCCATCTGAAGAGAAGGAGAAACTTGTTTGGTGTGAGCAAGCCCTGGAGCAGGCTGCCCAGAGAGATTGTGGAGTCTCCTTCTCTGAAGAGATTCCAACCCACCCATTGTGATCCTGGGCAAGCTGCTCTGAGTGGCTCTGCTTTAACATGAGGGTTAGACTAGATGGTCTCCAGAGGACCCTTCCAAACCCCACCATGCTGGGGTTTTGTCATAGATGCCTGTGGACACATTCCAGATTAGGCTGTCTGAGGCTCTGAGCAACGTGATCTAGTTGAAGATGTTTCCACTCACTGCAGGGTGGTTGGTCTGGATGACCTTTAAGGATTCCTTCCAGACAAACACATTCTATGATCCTAGATGGAGTACCCTGGCTTTCATGCCTCCTTGTGTGCAGATGTGCTGGAGGTCTTGCTGGCTTCCTCCAGCATTTGGAAAGCCTGGGTGGGGAGGTCTTAGTGCTCTGGCAAAGTATTGGATATCTGCAACTGAAGCACAAACCTAGCCTGGAGAAGACAAGACTCAGGGGAGACCTTATTGCTCTCTATGACTACCTGAAGGGAGGTTGTAGCCAGGTGGGGGTTGGTCTCTTCTCCCAGGCAACCAGCACCAGAACAAGAGGACACAGTCTCAAGCTGCACCAGGGGAGGTTTGGGCTCTTTCTTCCCAGAAAGAGAGACTGACCATTGGAATGGGCTGCCAGGGGAGGTGGTGGATTCACCATCACTGGAGGTGTTTGAAACCAGGCTGGATGAAGCACTTGGTGCCATGGTTTAGTCGATTGGATGGTGTTGGGTGATAGGTTGGACTCGATGATCTCTGAGGTCTTTTCCAACCTGGTTAATTCTGTGATTCTGTGAAATGGGAAGGAAAACACTCTTTCCATCCTCCTCCTCCTCTGGCACAGACATCTGGGCATTAGGAGTGCTGGTGTTTGCAGGGCAAAGTGCCCCTCACTGGAGAGCTGCTGGGCACGATCCACCCGGGGAGCATGCTCCCGGTGCTGGTCCACAGCACTCAGCTCTTACCCCTGGTTCCGCCGGCACTCTGGCTGCCTCCACTCTGAGCACCAGGGGAAGGAGGCTTGGATCAGACATTCCAATCCCCACTGCAGCCTGCATGGCTCAAAGCAAGATGACTTGCAAACATCTAACACAAACGAGGAAGGCGAATCGTATGCAAGGTCAGGCGCGACACCAGCGAAGCGAGAGAGGCAAAAGCAGTTAATTGCTTTAGATTCCAGCAGCCCCCAAACGTGCCCTGTGTGCAGACATCCCTTCCCTGCACACAGCAGTGGACCTCACCCTCCAAACCAGCAGATAAAGCAGGAGATGGAGGTGCTGCTCGGGATTTTTAATGTCAAAATGAGATTTGGTGTCGCCTTATGGTCTCTGTAATTACTAGACATCACTCATCATTTTTTTTCCCCCCAGCTCAGGGGATAGTCTGTTATTGACCTCCCTGGGAAGATAGAAATACATCAGTGAGTGGAAATATCCACCATTTGCTGTGGTGCAAAGGTTTGCATCATAGCTCAGAGGACTCTGAAATCTTCCTCCCAGTGTCCCTACAGTGGAAGAGAATGTCTGACACTGTGGATAGGATGGCAAACCACTGCTGCAAAGGTCTGGGCTTAGAGGAGAAAAGCCTCCTGCAAATGATCAGAGGAGAGAAACCACAGCAAACCACAAACTTGAAGGAACCTGCCACGGTCAAACAGCTAAAACCACCATGCTGGGCTAGCACAAAGCTGCCAGCGATGGAGGTGACCAGAGGGCCCCCGTGGTCCCAAGCTGGTGGGGCCACAAAATCTCTTAGGAGCATAGAAGGATGACAGAAGATGAAATAATGCTATTTCCCCTGAATGTGATGGGTGCTGAAAGCAGGGAGAGGCCAGTGAGATGTTCTTGGATAGCCTGGTGTGGAGCACTGGGGTGGTGAGATGCTCTTGTGTAGCTTTGTATGGAGAATCATGGTGTGGCAAGGTGCATTTGTGAAGCCTTGCATGGGAGCATCATGGGGGTGAGGAGTTCTAGTGAAGCCTTGTGGTGGCAAGGAGCTGTTGTGAAGCTCTTTTGGGGGGGGCTATTCACAGACTTCATCCAGGATCAGTAGCTCAGCACATACTTGGCTGAAGTGGGTGACAAGGAGGCTGGGACTTGATGGAAAATCAGGAGTTGGTGACTCCCACCATGTCCCAGTGACTTATTCCCGTGGCTAATCACCTCTCCTTCTCATTAACTGTTAAAGCCACTGTCACACACATCTGTGGCTGCCTTAGAATATCCCTGGCTCCTTTGGAAAAATCTCTGCCTCTGCTCTTTACCTTCCATGGGAGCCTCTCTTGCATGGAAAGCTGCATGCCCCCAAGAGCTGCTTTGGGCATCAAAGGGAGAGGACCTGGTGCCCTTCAAGCTGGAACCTTTCTTGGGGTGACAGGCACTGTGGGGACACTCACCACACCTGGGGCCATGGCACCAGACATCTAGGTGTGGCATTGGTGGGGTACATAAGTCCTGCTGCCCTGTACAGCAGCACCCCAGGGCAGAGCTGCCTGGAACTCCTGGAGAACATGGGGGCTGGTGGAAGGGGGATCCTGCTTATTGTGAGGCAGGGAGTGAGTGGCCTCCTGGCATGGGGAGGAGGTGGAGGAGAAGCTCTGGCCTTAGAGCACATGGCAGGATGTGGGGCAGGAGAGGGGGTGTGCATGCAGACACTTGTTTCATCTAGAACTGCTTCTCTTCTGTGATGCCCAAAGAAACAGCCATGACTGAGCCCTCTGCAAGGGCTGTCCTAGGAGTGAGTGTCTCTAGGGTGGGGAGCCATACTCACATATGACCTCAGCTTTGAGCAGGGACATATGTCATGGAGGAGACCCTCAGGGACCTCCCAGCACAGCCCTGGGCAGGAACCAGCCTCTAGCCCCAAGCTTAGAATCATAGAACTGGGTTGGAAGGGAGATCTAGGGGTCATCTAGTCCAACCCCCCTGCAGTAAGGAAGGACATCCCCAACTAGATTAGGCTGCTCAGAGCCCCATCAAGCCTGACCTGGAATGTCTCCAGGGATGGGGCCTCACCAACTCCTTGGGCAAGCTGTTGCAGCATTCCACCAGTCCTCACAGTAACAAACTTGTTCCCAATGTGCCTTCTATATCTCCCTTGCTTTAGTTTCAAACCATTGCCCCTTGTCCTAGGTGCTACACACCTTTACAAACAGTCCCTCCCCGGCTTTCTTTACTGCATCACTAGAGGGAGGAGCTGGACAGCCCAGAGTAGCTGCCTCGGGGCCAGGGCCCTCTCTTGCCATCCTTGATGGAGCAGGATGAAGGGAAGCCAGCCGGAGCCCGGCCGAGTCGCACCCCGCAGGGAGAGCTGGCCCTGCAAATTACACTCTCTCTGCCTGCGAGTGCTTATTATAGTTTATTGAGCCAGGGAGGTTTCTCTGCTTTCTATTTTGGGCCAAGCTCCCTTTGTATTTATTTACCATCAGCAGAGCAGCTTGCAGCCACTGGAGTTGAAGAAAATTGCTGTGAAAAGCAGGAAACTGGCTTCTCACCTTACAGAGCAAGCTGCATGCCCAGGAGCTGTGACTGCCCCTGAGGGACCCCAGCCCCAACTCACTGCAGCACAGGTGTGCCATGGGGTGGCCTTAGCTCCCAGCCAGGGCATCAGTCTCTTGTCTTGGTCCATGTGGCTCTGAGTTCAGGTCTTGCAGGATTGCTTGAAGTGACCTCCACTGATGGCTTGAAGGTACACAGCAAGGTGTGCTTGGCACTGGCTGCCAAGTCTGCCTCAGGTGGTTGGTGCTGCAGCACCTAGCAAGGCACAAGTCACCAACCTCAGTGTCAGCTCAGGCTGGATGGTACCTAGAGTCTTTGAATGATGTGGTTATCCTCAGGGATGTGTCTCAGGAGGATGGAGGCCTGTCAAGGGTTAGGGCTGGGCCAGCCCTAACCAGATAAAGATACCCTCCATGAACCCCTGTGCTTGCCCAGAGGGAAGAGAAAGGGAAGATGGAGAGAGGCTGATGGGATGGGAAAGAAACTGAACCAGCTGGGATGGAAATGAGAACAATCCAATGAAAGAGAGACAAAGAGACATAAGCCAATATGGAACCCAACCCCTGAGGGCAATGATGGCACCACTGGCACCACTGATGCTGTGGCAGGCACTGGGCAAGTCCCAGACTGGACTCAGCAGTAGATAGGAACCAGATTCAGGAGCTGGATTCTGGAACTGCATTCAGGAACGCACAGATCAGGATCACACAGATCAGGATCAAAGACAGATCAGACAGAGTCCTCCTGGGACACCTGCAATGGAAGAAGAGGCTTGACCCTCAGCTTGCTCCTGAAGAGGCCATCCATGGGCTGCAATCCCTTGTTGGGCAGTTGAGGCTCACCTGTCCTGGCTGCTCCTCCCTGCAGCTGCCACCTCTGATTTCACAGAAACATAGAATCAATAAGGTTTGAAAAGACCTCGGAGATCATCAGGTCCAACCTATTACCTAATACCTAACACCTCCTGACAACCAAACCATGGCTCCAAGTGCCACATCCAATCCTTTTTGAACACCTCCAGGGCTGGTGACTCCACCACCTCCCTGGGCAGCACATTCCAATGGCAAATTACTCGTTCTGTGAAAAACTTTCTCCCCACCTCAAGCCTAAACTTCCCCTGGTGCAGCTTGAGACTGTGTCTTCTTGTTCTGGTGCTGCTTGCCCGGGAGGACAGACCCCTGCAGCCTCCTGCTCTGAACAGTTCTGGGCTCTTCTGCCCTGCAAACTGTTCCCATTGGCAGCACTTCACCCCCACCCAGGCATTGCCACTCCTCAAGTCACAGTTGCTTCCAAGCTAAGAGATGAAAAACCTGCTGTGTGCTATGGTGATGGCCCCAGACCTCTGCACCCCTCTGGGTTGGGAGATGGCTTTCTCATAACAGCAGGGTGCTGAGCACTCAGCCCTCCAGCAAAGCCCAGCTCCCAAAGCTGCAGGGCTCAGCCTGGCTCTGCCTGGCTCCAGCTGAGCCCAGTCCCTTGGAAGAGGGAAGATGTGCAGCTGCCTGTGCAGCATCTCTCTCTGGACTGATTGTAAATGTCATGGCAGTGTCTATAAGTGGCCTAACATATTAAAGATCAGGCAGGCAGGGGAGGGAAGATGACCTTTTGCATTTTGCCCAGAGCAGGCAAGGGTAATGTAATTACAATTTCATGTAATTCATCTCCTGACACTGTGTAATAGCTGAACTTGGCCTGCCCAAGCCAGGGATGGAGTGGAGAGAGGCAGGAGGACAGGAGACCCTCAGCTCTGAGCTGGGACAACACCCCCTGGGCAGAGCCCCCCACCCTCACAAGGGTCCCATGTCTGGCTGGGTGCAGATGGAGCCTCTCCACCTTGCAGGAGGCTTCCAGGGCCATCAGTTCCAAGCTGTGTGTTGGGAGCCCAGCAGCCACAATGCTGCCCAGCCTGTGGCAGCAGCCCCAGTCTCCTCCTCTGCCTGGCTGAAGCTCTCCTCCTCCCTTCCCCACGATGTTATCTGGGGCTGGGCTTTTTGAATGGCACCAAGCATGAAAACCACTTTACTCTGGTCCAAGAATGCTGTACCTAAAGCCTGAATAGACCTTAGGGCTGCATTTCAATATCTGCAGGGGACTTACAGGATGGCTGGGAAGGGACTGTTTAGAAGGGCCTGTGGGGATAGGATGAGGGGCAATAGTTTGAAACTGGAGCAGGGGAGATTTAGGTTGGACATCAGGAGAAAGTTCTTCACAATGGGCCAGGTTGCCCAGAGAGGTGGTGGAGATCCCATCCCTGGAGATGTTCAAGGTCAAAGTAGATGGACCCTGAGCAACATGATCTAGCAACCCCATGCAGTGCTACAGGCTGGGGTCAGAGTGCATGGAGAGCGGCCAGGCAGAGAGGGACCTGGGGGTGCTGGTTGATGGTAGGCTGAACAGGAGCCTGCAGTGTGCCCAGGCAGCCAGGAGGGCCAATGGCATCCTGGCCTGCATCAGGAACAGTGTGGCCAGCAGGAGCAGGGAGGTCATTCTGCCCCTGTACACTGCACTGGTTAGGCCACACCTCGAGTCCTGTGTCCAGTTCTGGGCCCCTCAGTTTAGGAAGGAGGTTGACTTGCTGGAACGAGGCCAGAGAAGGGCAACAAAGTTGGTGAGGGGCTTGGAGCACAGCCCTATGAGGAGAGGCTGAGGGAGCTGGGGTTGCTTAGCCTGGAGAAGAGGAGTCTCAGGGGTGACCTTATTGCTCTCTACAACTACCTGAAGGGGGGTTGTAGTCAGGCAGAGGTTGGTCTCTTCTCCCAGGCAGCCAGCACCAGAACAAGAGGACACAGTCTCAGGCTGCTCCAGGGGAGGTTTAGATTGGATGTTAGGAGGAAGTTCTACAGAGAGAGAGTGATTGGCCTTTGGAATGGGCTGCCCAGGGAGGTGGTGGAGTTACCATCACTGGAGGTGTTCAGGAGGAGACTTGATGGGGTGCTTGGTGCCATGGGTTAGTTGTTTAGGTGGTGTTGGATTGGTTGATGGGTTGGACACGATGATCTTGAAGGTCTCTTCCAACCTGGTCTGGTCTATTCTATTCTAGTTAAAGATGTCCTTGCTCACTTCAGGAGGTTTGGACAAGAGGATCCTTGAGGGTCCCTTCTAACCCAATGCATTCTATGATTCTATCCTTTGCCCTCCCATCCATAGGTCAGAGCACTTCATTGAGGTCTGCTCTGGCTTTTCCATATGGCATGGAGTGGTGGGGCCAGAGTGTTCCCAGTCCCTCGAGGTCAGTAATGAGCTGCTGTTCCTTCTGTGTGTGGTGCAGGCTTGGGCAGGACAGGCTGGCTGTGCAGGAGGGGTTATTAGCAGAGCAGATCCTGGTTTTTTCCGAAAGCAAGTTAACACCTATTTAAAAGCTGCTGCCACTTGAAATTTGTTTTTCATCCCTAACTGATTAAATTCTGCTAGTCAGAGATTTTTATCTGGGAGAAATCCTCCAGGAAGATCTAATAGCAGAGTCAATCTTTATAACATCAGGAACAATAAACCAGGAGACTTCATTTTGCGGTGGGTTTTGTTTGCTGGCGCGGCGCTCCGCGGGTGTACCAACCCCATTACCATCCCAGCACCCACCAGGAGCCACCAGATATTTGTTTTAAAGGGGGTTTTATCCCTCAGTGGTGAAATAGAAAAGGGCAGTGGTGAAATGGTTTTGTTAAGATGAACAGTTTGGAGGAAGGCACAGAGTGCTGTGTAGCTCAGTGGGATGCAGGGCTGGATGCTGTGAGCTTCTGGGCTGCTCCGGGGGGGGATCCCCAAGCACCATCAGATAAATGAACCAAGGGACTTTGTTACTGGGTGGGTGATGTTGGGTGATGCTGAGCCTGCAGGAGCTGTCAGATCTGTGTAAGCTGACATGGGGACCTGGTGCCCACAGTTTGCAGGGTGAGAGCCACAGAATCATAGACTCATAGAATCGTAGAGTCATAGAATCACAGAATCACAAAGTCACAGAGTCATAGAATCACAGAGTCACAGAGTCATAGAATCACAGAATCACAAAGTCACAGAGTCATAGAATCACAGAGTCACAGAGTCATAGAATCACAGAATCACAGAGTCACAGAGTCATAGAATCACAGAATCACAAAGTCACAGAGTCATAGAATCACAGAATCACAGAGTCATAGAATCACAGAATCACAAAGTCACAGAGTCATAGAATCACAGAGTCACAGAGTCATAGAATCACAGAATCACAAAGTCACAGAGTCATAGAATCACAGAATCACAGAGTCATAGAATCACAGAATCACAAAGTCACAGAGTCATAGAATCACAGAGTCACAGAGTCATAGAATCACAGAATCACAAAGTCACAGAGTCATAGAATCACAGAATCACAAAGTCACAGAGTCATAGAATCACAGAATCACAGAGTCATAGAATCACAGAGTCACAGAGTCATAGAATCACAGAATCACAAAGTCACAGAGTCATAGAATCACAGAGTCACAGAGTCATAGAATCACAGAATCACAAAGTCACAGAGTCATAGAATCACAGAATCACAGAGTCACAAAGTCATAGCACCACAGAATCACAGGGTCATAGAATCATAGAATCACAGAATCACAGGATCACAGGGTCATAGAATCATAGAATCACAGAATCACAGGGTCATAGAATCACAGAATCACAGGATCACAGGGTCATAGAATCACAGAATCACAGAATCACAGGATCACAGGGTCATAGAATCATAGAATCGCAGAATCACAAAATCACAGAGTCATAGAATCATAGAATTGTTTTGGATGGAAAAGACCTGTTAAGATCATTGAGTCCAGCCATCAACCTATCACCCCCTGGCCATCAGACCACATCCTGCAGTGCCACATCCACAGGTTTCTTGAACACCTCCAGGGACAGTGATTCTGCCACCTCCCTGGGCAGCCTGTTCCAATGTCTGGCCACTCTTGCAGTAGAAACCCCTTTTCCTAATATCCAATCTAAACCTTCTCTGGCACAATTTCAGGCCATTTCCTCCCATCCTATCATCTGATAGCAGAGAGACCAGCCCACACCTTACTTAAAACTCCTTTCAGGTAGCTGTAGAGAGAAATGAGGTACAGAAATGAAGTCTCTCCCCTCCCAGTTCCCTCAGCCACTCCTCACAAGACTTATTGTCTAGGCTCCTCATCTTCCCTGTAGTCCCACTTTTAAGTACTGGAAGGCTGCTCTAAGGTGTCCCTGAAGCCTTCTCTTCTCTAGAATCAGAGAATCATGGTTTGCTGTGGTGGTTTGCCATGGGAGGAAGAAGCAGGGATACTGGTTAGGGGTTTTACCATCAGATCTGCTATGCTCTCAAAGCCCAGAAAAATCCCCTGCTCTGGCCACCACAAAAGAAAGAGCTCCACCAGCATGGTGGTGCTGCTCTCCTCAGAGGCTCCAGCAGTGAGGGCAACCTCAGCAGTGTCACCCTCTAACTCATCTGCCTGCCTGTTCACACCTGTCTCCTGTGGCTCCACCATGGCAGCCATCAGGAAGCCCTCAGCAAATACATTTTCTGCTGTTAAAAATCCCCCCAACCTCAGCCCAGCGAGGGGGGGTTTGCCAGCGTTTCCCACCGCCCTGCCTGTGCTCAGGTTTTGCCTCTCTGGTGGCAGGGTGCCACATTCCCACCTTTGAAGTTGCCCTTTCCTTCCATTAAAAAGTCTTTTGTGCTTTCTCTACCTCTTAAAAACTAAAAATAATAAGAAAAAAAAAAGACAGTTATGGACTCTCCTCCTCCTCCAGCTTCCCTGCAGCAGCAGCAGCTCTGATGGGCACAGAGCTATGTGGGGGAAATGGGCTGTGCTTCAGGCATCGGGCACCTTGGGTGCTGTTGAAGAAAGTGGGTGGAATTGAACTCCACCAGGAGGTTGGAAAGTGGGCACCACATCCTTTCTGCTAGCAGGATCTTTGTAGTTCCATGCCAGCCCTTATCAGAAGGTAGAAAAGCAGGCTGGTGTTGGGCTAGGGGACACCAGCAGCTTCAGCACTGACCATGTAGGATCCAGCTCTGCACTTTTTGCACCCCATCAAGCCCTTTTCCAAGCAGAAAAAGCCCTCCTCTTTTCCACCTTGCTGCTGACAGCTGAGCTGATGTGTCTGTCCAAATCCATACCAACACCTGCAGCTTTTAGTGGGATTTTTGTTGTGTTTTCTTTTATTTGGGGGGGGGAGAGAGATTTATTGGAACAGGCTAAAGGTGAAAGCCCAGCAGTTGAACCAGCACAGTACCTCCCCTCTATGGATTGAATATATAACACCCTATTATTTTACAACATTAAAATAGGAAGTGTCCTACTTATATCTGAAGCATAGATTTTTCTGCATGATGAATGGGAAGGAGTTCTTTTGGTCAATACAATTTAATTATGCTACAAAGCATTGAAGAGCTGAGCTGCCATTCCTGGCCTCCCACTGCCCTCAGCTCACTGGGGAGCACAGGGACACATCGTCAGCTGCTTTGGCATCATCCTACAAACTTCTCTCCCCTTGCTTGGATTCCTACAGTTTCCTTCCTTGTTGCATTTTAGCAGACAGTTTCTGAGCACCCTTGACCTGCCCCAAATCAGGAGCCTCTGTGTGATAGAATCACAGAATCATAGAATTGTTAGGGTTGGAAGGCACCTCAAGGATCATCTAGCTCTAATCCCCCTGCCATGGGCAGGGACATCTCATACTAGATCAGATTGCTCTGAGCCGCATTCACCCTGGCCTTGAAAGCCTCCAGGGATGAGGCTTCCACCACCTCCCTGGGCAGCCTGTGCCAATGTCTCACCACCCCATGGAGATGATCCTGTTCTCTGCAGCCCTTTGATCTTCACCACAGCCACTACAGCCACAGCAATTCACAGGCTCAAAGGATGTTAGGGGTTGGAAGGGACCTCTGGAGATTGTCTAGTCCAATCCCACTGCCAGAGCAGGACAACAGAATCCGCTGCAGGTCACCCAGGAGCACATTCAGCTGAGTCCCATGTGGCTGGGACTCCCCAGCTCCCCCCACTGAGCTGATCTAAATGTCTGTAGGAGCCTGGAGCTCTGTAGGAGCTTGGCCTCCTTGTCCTAGAGGTTAGTCCCGGCTGGCCTGACCCACAAAGTCCCCAAAGCCCATTTAACCTCCAGCAGCACCAGCAGCGCTGGCATGAGCGATGCAGGCACTGAAATCAAAGGGTGCTTTGAATGCTGCAGAGCATTTACATTCAAAAGTCTTGGAAAGGTTTGGGATTTATCTGCACCCTGGGAGGGAGCCTTATTAGCAGCTTTTGGGTACACCGCTCCTGAATAATGAGGACAATCCTGTCTCAGGAAGATAAATCCCAATATAATGATGCCATTGTCTTGCCTTATTGTAAGGCTCCGTCAGCCCCTCATTTAACTGCTGTTTTACCCAAAGATTTTGACAGCCTGTTTTAGCACAGGAAGGATAACACAATGCTTTTTAATTGCCACCCGAGCTAAAATTAGCCCTTTCTTCTTTGGCTAATGAGCCACCACGTGGTCCTTCGGGGATGATGGTTTGCGTGTGGCCAGCTCCATCTCTTCATCCTTCTCCCTGGAGACGTTCAAGACCAGGCTGGATCGCGGGCTCACAGGATGTTAGGGCTTGGAAGGGAACTCTGGAGATCACCAAGTCCAACCCCCCTGACAGAGCAGGACCACAGAATCCAGCACAGGTCACACAGGAGTGCATCCAGATGGGTCTTGAAAGTATCCAGAGAAGGAGACTCCACAACCTCTCTGGGCAGCCTGTTCCAGTGCTCTGTGAGCCTCACAGTGAAGAAGTTCCTCCTCATGTTGAGGTGGAGCCTTCTGTGCTGTAGTTCATATCCATTGCCTCTTATCCTATCCCAGGAGGCAACTGAGCAGAGCCTGTCCCCTCCCTCTTGACCCCCAGCCCTATTTATAGACATTGATTAAATCCCCTCTCAGTCTTCTCTTCTCCAGACTAAGCATCCCCCAGGTCTCTCAGCCTCTCCTCATAGGGCAGTGCCCCAGGCCCTTCATCATCCTCACAGCCTTCCATTGGACTCTCTCCAGTAGATCTCTGTTGCTCTTGAACTGGGGAGCCCAGAACTGGATGCAATATGGATGGGGTCTTGAGTAAGCTGGTCTAGCTGAAAGGTGTCCCTGCCCATGGTAGGGAGGTTAGATTAGATGATCTCTAAAATTTCTTCTGGCCTAGGCCATTCTATGATTCTATGATGATTCTATGATCCTCACAACCATGCTGCTTCTGCTGCTATTCCATATCCTGCAGAGGCCACCCAGCCCCTCTGTAGCAGGAGGTGCTGTCTGCTTGAATCCCTCCTTTCCTACACTGAAAGTGAAGAGTAATCAATGGGAAAGGAGGTGTCATCGTGGAGACCTTCTTGTGGCCTTCCAGTGTCTGAAGGGGGCTACAAGAAAGCTGGGGAGGGACTTTTGAGGGTGTCAGGGAGTGATAGGACTGAGGGAGAGCTGATCAAGCTAGAGGAGAGGAGCTTTAGATTAGACATTAGGAAGAAGTTGTTCCCCATAAGGGTGGTGAGAGACTGACACAGGTTACCCAGGGAGGTGGTAGAAGCCTCATCCCTGGGGGGTTTTTGCAGCCAGGCTGGACGTGGCTGTGAGCCACTTGCTGCAGTGTGAGGTGTCCCTGCCCGTGGCAGGGGGGTGTTGGAACTGGATGCTCCTCGAGGTCCCTGACAATTTGGTGATTCTTTGAAAAGGTTTGGGGTTTTTTTGCTGCTTTGCAAATTCTCCTGCCATGGTGGCATGAAAGAGGGTGGCTGAGAGAAACAACCCCAGTGCAGAAATAGTGCTTGGAAATAAATCTGTGAGAATATTTTCCTGCCCTGCCAGGTTCGGGGAGCGGCGGAGCCGGCCTAAGTAGGCAGGCGGCTCATAGGTCATTACGAGTTGGAATCGGCTACCAGGGGGATGCAAAGGGAGACAGAGATGGATGTATTGTGAGAAGGTTTTCTGGAGAGGATTTGAGCAATTTCAACTAGCTGCCATGGTCGGGATCGGCTTGAAAGTTTCCTAATGAATTTCTTTGTCAGGAGGAAATTGGGCTGTTGAGTGGAGGGAAGTGCAGAATAGCAAAGCAGGCTGAAAATCCACCAGTGAACAAAGCCAAAGAAAGCTGAAACTCCTGAGCCTTTTGGCACGGATCCCCTGGGATCTGCAGGTTGACATCTTTGTGTTTGCTGTTGCCCTCGGGTGCTGGAGGTGCATCCCTGCTTTGCAGAGGTGGGGTGTGGGGCAGAGACCTGGCCCAGCTCGGTTCAGCAGTGTGAAGGGAGCTGGGTCTGCTGCCATGCCAGAATGTGCAGGAGCACAGCCCAGGCTTTCCTCCACACGGAGCATCCCCGAGATCTTTCCCCCTGGGCTAACATGCCCATGGCACACACACTGAGGCAGCAGCATCCCTGAGCTGAAGGCTCTTGGCTCTGGGTGTGGCCCCGGGTGTGGCCTCGCTAGTGCAGAGTAGAGGGGGAGGAGAACCTCCTGTGACCTGCTGGTCACACTCTTCTGCATGTACCCCAGGAGACCATTTGCCTTCTTGGCCACAAGAGCATGCTGGTGATCTTGCTGTCCACCAGCACTCGCAGGTCCCTCTCTGCAGAGCTGCTGTCCACCCCTCCCCCGTGCTGGTGCCATCCTCTGCTTTGCTGTGCTGGTTTAATTTTGATTTTCCCTCAGGGATTGGTGTTCCAGTGGAGGACATTGGGGCAGCTTTGCAGGGATTTAACACATCCAAGTGCCGGGTTCTGCACATTGGCCACAACAACCCCATGCAGGGCTACAGGCTGGGGTCAGAGTGCATGGAGAGCGGCCAGGCAGAGAGGGACCTGGGGGTGATGGTTGATGGTAGGCTGAACAGGAGCCTGCAGTGTGCCCAGGCAGCCAAGAGGGCTAATGGCATCCTGGCCTGCATCAGGAACAGTGTGGCCAGCAGGAGCAGGGAGGTCATTCTGCCCCTGTACACTGCACTGCTTAGGCTGCACTCGAGTCCTGTGTCCAGTTCTGGGCCCCTCAGTTTAGGAAGGAGGTTGACTTGCTGGAACGAGGCCAGAGAAGAGCAACAAAGTTGGTGAGGGGTTTGGAACACAAGCCCTACGAGGAGAGGCTGAGGGAGCTGGGGTTGCTTAGCCTGGAGAAGAGGAGACTCAGGGGTGACCTTATTGCTGTCTACAACCACCTGAAGGGACGTTGTAGACAGGTGGAAGTTGGTCTCTTCTCCCAGGCAGCCAGCACCAGAACAAGAGGACACAGCCTCAGGCTGCGCCAGGGGAGGTTTAGGCTGGCGGTTAGGAGGAAGTTTTACACAGAGAGAGGGATTGCCCACTGGAATGTGCTGCCCAAGGAGGTGGTGGAGTCACCATCACTGGAGGTGTTCAGGAGGAGACTTGAGAGGGGGTTAGTTGATTAGGCAGTGTTGGATGATAGGTTGGACGCGATGATCTTGAAGGTCTCTTCCAACCTGGTTTATTCTATTCTATTCTATTCTATTCTGTTCTATTCTATTCTATTCTGTTCCCAGGAGCATGTCTTGGGCTCATCAACAAGGTGTGTACCCCAGCCAAATGACCGCAGTGCTGCAGTCACCTCTGTTACGTCTGTGAATGTCCTGCCTTCATGGGAAGAAGGACCTGGGGTTTGGTGCTGGGATCCAAAACCTGCTGAGCCTTTGCAAAGGGGCATGTGGTCTTTGAGTGCTTTGGACTGAGATGGTAGGCAGTTAAAGGAAGATCCCTATGGAGCCCAAGCCAGCTTTTGTATTCATTACAGCTCTAGTGCCTTCAAATTGCTTCAAAGGTCTAATTTTCCTGCTGAACCCAAATTTAGCAGGGATGGGATGATCAGTAAGGAAACCAGGAGAGATGCCACTTGCCTAGCAATGGGTTTGCTGGGTAGATGCTTGCAGGCTAGGGGTCTGTGGCACCTTACTGGTGCAAAGGACCCTTAGGACCATTTGGGCAGTGAGATAATCTCTGTGGCTTGATACAGAAGGTAACTGAGAAAAGGGTGAGCCTGGCCCCCTGCACATGCGAGGATGCTGTTAGCTGGTGTGACATTCTGCAGCTGGGTTGGGGCAAGCACTGATATAGGCTGGGCAGGGACTGGCTTGAGAGCAGCCCTGAAGAAAAGACCTTGGGGGTGCTGGTGGAGGAGAAGCTCAACATGAGCCAGCAGTGAGCACTTGCAGCCCAGAAAGCCAATCACATCCTGGGCTGCATCAAGAGAAGCATAGCCAGCAGGGCCAGGGAGGTGATTCTCCCCCTCTACACTGCTCTGGTGAGACCCCACCTGGAGTACTGTGTCCAGTTCTGCAGCCTCCATTACAGGAAGGATCTGGAGGTGCTGGAAGGTGTCCAGAGAATGGACACAAGGACAATTAGACAGCTGGAGCTCCTCTCCTATAAGGACAGACTGAGGAAGTTGGGGCTGTTCAGTCTGGAGAAGAGAATGCTCCCAGGAGACCTTCTTGTGGCCTTCCAGTATCTGAAGGGGGCTACAAGAAAGCTGGGGAGGGATATTTTAGGGTGTCAGGGAGTGATAGGACTGGGGGGGATGGAACAAAACTAGAAATGGGTAGATTTAGATTGGATGTCAGGAAGAAGTTCTTCCCCATGAGGGTGGTGAGACCCTGGCACAGGTTGCCCAGGGAGGTGGTGGCAGCCTCATCCCTGGAGGTTTTGAAGTCCAGGCTGGATGTGGCTGTGAGCAACCTGCTGTAGTGTGAGGTGTCCCTGCCCATGGCAGGAGGGTTGGAACTGGCTGATCCTTGAGGTCCCTTCCAACCCTGACAATTCTGTGATTCACCACTGCTGTGGGAAGGTCGAGGTGGGTCCTGTGATTGTGTCTCTGGATCTGTCCATGCCCCTTTTGCCCCGCTCTGCACCGCGAGCGCTGACCCTGCCATTCCCTGCCGTGAGCGGGTGTGATGCCTTTGTTACCAGCTGGTGTCTGGACATAGAGGACAACACTTCTGTCAGAGGGAACTGCCTGTGTCCTCCTTACCCCAGAGCATTGCAGAATTAGAGCAGAGCAGCTCACGCTGCAGCTGCTGGCGGCGTTACCCAGAGCTGGCTGCTGCTGGATGCTCCCTGCCTCCATCAGCACGGTCACTGAACCCAGGGCCAGGCTGTGCAGCACACGGCACTGCGACCTGCAGTGGGATGCGTGCTGGCAGTGGGGGGGATTGGCTGGTGGGGCTGTCAGCAGCAAAGAGGGTTTGCAAAGGAGCTGGATCACAGCTGTGTGGTGGGGGTTGGAAGGCACCTCTGGAGATCATTAGTCTTTAGCCTCTGCTGGACTCTCTCCAGGAGCTGCCTGTCTCTCTTGAACTGCATCCAGTACTCCAGATGTGGCCTCACTGGGCAGAGTAGAGGATGAGGAAAACCTCCCTCGATCTGCTGGCCACATTTTTCTTAATGCACCCCAGGAGACTATGCTTGGCCACAAGAGCACACTGCTGGCTGATGGGCAGCTTGGATACTGCAGCTCTGCTGACCCACAGTGCTCACGCTGTGGCTGGGTCCACAACCCCGTTTGTGGCCAGCCCATCACCAGGGTGAGTGGGATGCAGTAGTGATGTGGTTTTCCTAATCCCCAGTAATCTGCAGGTGGGAATGCTGGTACCTGGGCTTTGCTTTTCACCTTTTTCCTCCATTGAAGGAGTCATTACCTGTGGCCCTCATGACCTTGTGTGGCATTGATCACAGGATCACAGGATGTTAGGGGTTGGATGGAACCTCTGGAGATCTTCAAGTCCCACCCCCCCCTGCCAGAGCAGGACCATAGAATCTAGCACAGATCGCACAGGAATGCATCCATATGGGTCTTGAAAGCCTCCAGAGAAGGAGACTCCACAACCTCCTCTTCTTCATCCAGGGTCTGCCACCAGTTGTCACTGGAGCAGGGACATGGCACTGCTGGAGATCTCTGCTCAGGTTAACAGGGAGGGAAATGCTTGCAGGAGGGTGAGAAGCAGCCACAGGCACAACCTTGTCTCCCTGCCCTGCTCAGAGCAGACCCAAGGACTGAAGCAGGGAGCAGCTTCTCACAGAGCTGCCCTGCTGCAAGCTCAGGCAGGATGGACTCAGCTTGGAGAATAAGCTAGTCCTTAGGATGCAGGAGCAGCCTGAAGGCTCCTCCTCACTCTTTTCCCTTGTAATGCGACGCTCTGTGAATACTGCAAGAATGAAGCTGGTTATGTGCTGGGGGGGGGGAAGAAGAAACCTCATTTATTTATGAGGTTATTTGATTTCCTCTGAAATGCCTCATCTAGCAGCCCCCCTCCATTAGCAACCCTCTGAAGCCAGGCAAGGAAAAAAAACCAAAGCCACCTCTTCTAATTTAAATTAATAAAGCAGCTGCACAATTATTTTTTTCTTTATTTTTTTTTGGGGGGGGGGGACACTTCACTTTAAAATATGACTATAGAAGAGTATATTTCCATGGACCTTTTAATTGTTTGGGGGGTTTTTTCCCTGTGGTTTTCTTCTTCCTGGACCTTCCTAATTACGGCCGTAATTAATTTTACCGAGTCACCCACCGCCATCCATTCCATGGTTAATTTGTGTGAGTCCTGCAGCTGACTGGGGAGGAAGAAGAAAGAAAGAAAGAAAGAATAGAGGGAGAATTCAAAGTGATGCCCTCCTCCAGCTTGCCTCCTTAATGAAACCTGGGATTACTTAAGGGGTTGGCAGAGCTGCCTGCTCCTCGGCCAGAGCCGCCGCCGCCGCCGCCCGACCCGCTGATGGATGGCATCGTTCCCGGCGTTTATAGGCGCAGCAGGAAAGGGCCAAGCTGTCCAACCTGATCAATCTCCATCTTTTATCATATTTCATGCTTTCACCAGACATATGGAGGAAGCTGAGTGTTCCCAGGGAAACAGCTCCTCCGAGGCTACTGGGCAACAGCAAAGTCCTTGGGCGAGCTTTGACCTATGGGGAAGGAGGCTGGGAATGGCTGAGAAGGAGGATGGAGGGTCACAGGCTCACAGGATGTTAGGGCTTGAAGGGAACTCTGGAGATCACCAAGTCCAACCCCCCTGACAGAGCAGGACCAGAGAATCCAGCACAGGTCACACAGGAACACCTCTACACAGGGATGGAAAGTGTCCAGAGAAGGAGACTCCACAACTTCTCTGGGGAGCCTGTTCCAGTGCTCTGTGAGCCTCAGAGTGAAGAAGTTCCTCCTCATGTTGAGGTGGAGCTTCCTGTGCTGTAGTTTATATCCACTGCCCCTTGTCCTATCCCAGGGTGCAACTGAGCAGAGCCTGCCCCCTCCCTCTGGACCCCCAGACCTCAGATATTGATAGAGTTTGACTAAATCCCCTCTCAGTCTTCTCCAGACTAAAAAGTCTGGGAGGGAGGTCAAGATGGTCTGGGAAGGAGGTTGAAGGGTGTGGATGGAGGTTGGGAAAGAGGTTGAAGGGTGTGGAAGGAGGTCGGTAAGGAGACCAGGAAGGTCTGCATGAAGGTCTGGACGGAGGTTAGAAAGGCATGGAGGATGAGAAGGAGGCTGGAAAGGGCTGAATAGTGGTTGGAGGGTGAGGATGAATATTGGGAAGGAGACTAGGAAGATCTGGATGGAGGTTGGGAAGGTCTGGATGAAGGTTAAGAATGCTGGGAAGGTCTCAGTGCTGGTTGAAGGGTGTGGATGGAAGTTGGGAAGGAGCCTAGGAAGGTCTGGCTGCAGGAGCAGGGTGTGTTGGTAGAGCCTTGCAGTGCTGCAGGTGCAAGTGGAGCTGGAAGGCACAGAGAAAATCCTGACCTCTTAGGGCAGCTATGCCAAGGAGCCCTGGTCCAGCCCCTGGCACAGCACTTACGGCTGGGGCTTGATCTGCAGCAGCTACAGAAGGGAGAAGCTGTCTGCCTGGAGAGCAGCAGTAGGCTTAGCAGTGTTTGTAAGGAGCTGCAGGGAGAGGGACTGGCTGGAAAACTGTGAAAATATTGAAATATGATCTGGTAAATCTCCTGGTCCTGCACTGCTGGCTGCACAGACCATGTTTGCAGAGTGCTGTGAGCAACCAAAGTGTGCTGCGGCTGTTGAGCCTGGAGAAGAGCAGCCCCAGAGGAGATCTGATCAATGCCCAGCAAGAGATAAAGGGTGGGGGGAAAGAGGATGGGGCCAGACTCTGGTCAGTGATGCCCAGGGACAAGCAGTGGGCACAAACTGGAACCCAGGAGGTTCCATCTGAACATGAGGAAAATCTTTCTTGTTGTGAGGGTGCTGGTGCCCTGGTGCAGGCTGCCCAGAGAGGTTGTGGAGTCTCCTTCTCTGGAGAGATTCCAACCCCCCCCTGGCCATTGTGATCCTGCTTTAGCAGGGGTTTGAACTGGATGATCTCCAGAGGCAGAGATCCAACCTCCATCATGCTGGGGTTGTGGGATTGTGTTCCTGGTGGTTTCCAAATAAAGTACTGAGGTTTCTGTGCACCCCACAGCTGGCTTCCTGGGAAAATGCCCATCCCTTCTCTTGGCCTATGCACCCAACACAGGCACCTTGGGACGGTGACACTCCCTGAAGGAGAAATACCCAACTTAATGTTAGGAAAATCAGAAGTACAAACCACACAGAGCTACACTTTTGCTTTAGATCATGGAACCACACAATGGTTTGGGTTGGATGGGACCTTAAAGATCATCAGTTCCAACCCTCACTGCCATGCCTAGGGACACCTTCCACTAGCCCAGGCTGCTGAAGGTCTCATCCAGCCTGACCTTGAACACCTCCATAGAGGGGGCATCCACAGCCTCTCTGGGCAGCCTGTTCCAGTGTCTCCTCACCCTCACTGGAAAGAATTTCTTCCTAACCTCCAGTCACAATCTCCCCTCTTCCAGCTCAAAGCCATTGTCCTTCATCCTGTCACTACAAGCCCCTGTAAAAGGTCCCTCCCCAGCTCTTCTGTAGCCCCCTTCAGGTACTGGAAAGCTGCTCTAAGGTCTCCCTGGAGCCTTCTCTTCTCCAGGCTGAACAGCCCCAACGCTCTCAGCCTGTCCCTAGAGGGGAGGTTCTCCAGCCCTCTGATCATCTCCGTGGTCCTCCTTTGGACCCACCCCAGCTGGTCCACATCCTTTCTGTGCTGGGGGCACCAGAACTGAGCACGGTACTCCAGGCAGGGTCTCATGAGAGCAGAGCAGAGGGGGAGAATCACCTCCATATCCTGCACTGGATGGGTGTTGGAGGCTCGGGCAGACATCTTGGTGGCGGCATGACCGCTGAGGATGGGAAGGGCACAGGTTGGCACCATGAGCAGGGGAAGTGGGGGCAGGGCATACATGAAAAGCATTTAATCGCCTGCAAAGCCCAGGAGGCCGTGCAGGACTCTGGTTCTTTCCACGCGCCGGGTTCAGGGACGCCGGCATGAGACCGTGAAATCAACGTTTCCTCTTTTACTGCAAGCTGAAATGATGAAATATGGGCTGACCAGCAGCTACAGCAACTGTGTTATCCTCCAATTTACTGCTCTCACTTCCAGCCTGGCCCCAAGAGCCCGGCTCCCTTTGTACTGGTTTTCTATTAGCAGGGTTTATTTGCGGCCGGCGGCTTGGTACTCACAGAGTAAATCCTGCCTCTGCTCCTCAACCTTCCTGCCTGGGCACCGCCTGGCCTCCTGCCTGGGGAGAGCTGCTGGGCTGGGCTGGGTGCTGTGCCCGCAGGGGTGCTGCCAGATAACGGTGCCAGGAGCAGGGGTTGAGCCACGGGAAGCACAGCCACGCCAACTCTCTGTTGCACAGTGATGTGCAAAGCGTCAAAAATGAGTCAAGGAGAGTGAGTGGGTTCAGTGGTGCCTTGGTTTCCCCACACTCTTTCCTCTCTGGGGGGTATCATAGAACCAAAGAACAGTCCAGGCTGGAAGGGACCACCAAAGGTCATCCAGTCTGACCTCCCTGCAGTCAGCAGGGACATCCCCAACTAGATCAGGTTATCCAGGGTGCTGTTGAGCTTCGCCTTGACTGCCTCCAGGGAAGGGGTCTTAACCACCTCCCTGGGCAATCTGTATCCTAGGTTGAGGAGGGGTACAAGAGGCTTGGAGACTCCATGCTCTGGCACTGCCACCCAGAAGGTGGCAGTCACCTGCCCAGGGGACTCTGGGCACACCAGGAGAGCAGGGAGCAGTCCTGGCTTTCAGACAACCCTCAGTTTTCCAACAGGCTCCAGCAAGATTTGCCGGAGGTGTCAATCCTACCTCTAAGTATCATTTTCCAGCCTTTGCCCAGTCAGGGCCTTCTTGCTCTTTCTCTGGCCTCGTTCCCAGCCCTCCCAGTCCTCAAAGAACAAACCCAGCTGCAGTTGCCTCGTGCCTGGCTGGCAGCGTTTAATCACTGTCTGGGCATGATGGAAATACGACGACTCCTGTGCCAGTCAGGACACGCTCTTCGTGCATGGGCGAAGATGAGCAAGGAGCCATCAGAGCATGAAATAGTTGTCAGGCTTCCAGAGGGTCACAAGATATATGGATTATGAAGTAGAGCCTCCCCCAGATCGCAGATGATCAAACGGAAAGGCTGCGGGAGAAGATTGCTTCAGCGTCTTAGGTCACAGGAGTGCCGGCCTGAATTCAGAGCTGGGCTGGTGGTGTCCATGGCACTCTGGCTTGGAAGTTTTGGGTTCACCCCGAATTCAGCCAGCCCTGCACAAAGCTTCTCGGTCATCAGAGTGATCTTGTGCCTGTTCCTCTCCCCAGCTCGCAGGGCTGGACGGGTTTCGCACACGGGTGTGCTCTGCGGAGCAGAAGCCATCTAAAGGTTAGAGCACTTGGAGGTGGGCATTAAAGGGGACACGCCAGGCAGGCTGAACAGCAACTAACAGGATTACAGGCATTAGGTTTGACACGGTGGGAGCTGCCTCAGTGTGAGCAGATCAAGCACCTTCAGAAGAAGCAGCAGTCGCTGGGGGGAAGCCCAGAGGCAGGATGGCAAATCCTCGAGAGAGGCAGCCCCTGCGTGCCTGAGATCCAAGGGGATGCTGGTGGTAGGATGATGCTCTGCCCTGGAGCCTCTTTCTTAAGCCCCAGAGATAATGAGTTGCAATGCCATCAGGGGGTTAGTAGCAATACTATCACAGGATCAGTAGCAAAGCTAGCAGGGGGTCAGTAACAATGCCATCAGGGGGTTAGTAGCAATGACATCAGGGGGTCAGTAGCAATACCATCAGGGGATCAGTAGCAATGCTATCGGGGGGGTAGTAGCAATGCTATTGGGGGGTCAGTGGCAATGCCATCAGGGGGTGAGTGGCAATGCCATCAGGGGTCAGTAGCAATGCCATCAGGAGGTGAGTGGCAATGCCTTTGGGGGGTCAATAGCAATACCATCAGGGGATCAGTGGCAATGCCATCAGGGGTCAGTGACAATGCCATCGGGGGGTCAATAGCAATACCATCAGGGGATCAGTGGCAATGCCATCAGGGGGTCCGTGACAATGCCATCGGGGGGTCAATAGCAATACCATCAGGGGTCAGTAGCAATGCTGTCAGGGGGTCAGTAGCAATATCGTCAGGGGTCAGTAGCAATGCCATCAGGGGTCAGTAGCAATGCCATCAGGAGGTCAGTAGCAATGCCATCAGGGGTCAGTAGCAATGCCATCAGGGGGTCAGTGGCAATGCCATCGGGGAGTCAGTAGCAATGCCATCAGGAGGTCAGTAGCAATGCCATCAGGGGTCAGTAGCAATGCCATCAGGGGGTCAGTGGCAATGCCATCGGGGAGTCAGTAGCAATGCCATCAGGGGTCAGTAGCAATGCCATCAGGGGGTCAGTGGCAATGCCATCGGGGAGTCAGTAGCAATGCCATCAGGAGGTCAGTAGCAATGCCATCAGGGGGTCAGTGGCAATGCCATCGGGGAGTCAGTAGCAATGCCATCGGGGGGTCAGTGGCAATGCCATCAGGTCAGTAGCAATGCTATCGGGGGTCAGTAGCAATGCCATCGGGGAGTCAGTAGCAATGCCATCAGGGGTCAGTAGCAATGCCATCGGGGAGTCAGTAGCAATGCCATCAGGAGGTCAGTAGCAATGCCATCAGGGGGTCAGTGGCAATGCCATCGGGGAGTCAGTAGCAATGCCATCGGGGGGTCAGTGGCAATGCCATCAGGTCAGTAGCAATGCTATCGGGGGTCAGTAGCAATGCCATCGGGGAGTCAGTAGCAATGCCATCAGGGGTCAGTAGCAATGCCATCGGGGGGTCAGTGCTCAGAGGCTGAGGAGGGCTGGAGTGTGGGTTTTAGCACTGCTGTGCTCTGTGCTGTGACATGCAATGGCCTCTCACAGTAGATCACTGCGCTTTCCCCCTTTTCTAGGCTCTAGGAGATGCAGCTGAGGGTCACCTCCTGTTCTCATGTCTCAGTGCCCCATGTGCGTTGCCGGCAGCCAGAAGCATGGCTCTGGCCAGCAAAGCCGTGGCTCCCTGGACTGCTTTCCACCAGGAGGAGCTGAGCCACTAACACAGATGATGCCTGTGAGATTGCCATGGGCACAGAGCATGGTGACTGAGGAGGTCTCTTCCAGCCCTGGGTCCCTATGTCTCTGCTGGACAAATTTTGAGGTCACCTTCAGAGGGTCCCTGTTCCAGATTTAGGGGAAACAGGGAAAAGGCTGGGGAAAAGGAGGGAAAAGGAGTCAGCAGAGAGCTGCAAGCATGCCCCCCTCTTGGTGTTTCTGCTCTGCCTGCCCCCCTCTCATTATTTCTCCAGCCCCTCCTCCTAGGTCTGCCCTTATAACTGAGTATTTTCACTGACATATTGTAGAGGTCCTGACCAAGAGTGTTCATTAACTCCAGCCCTGGTAGGGACACGCACCACCCTCCAGCTCCGCTTACTCTTTGCTTTCAGTGCTGCTCAGCCCGGGCTGAATTAATTGCAGGAGCCACCCTTCATCAGCTGCTTTTATCTCAGGCTCCTGTGTAATCCACCTGCTCCTTCCTGCTCCCCCACTCATTTATTCACTCCAGGGTTGTTTAAATCAGCCCAGCCTTCTCTGGGTTTGTAGGGGGGCTTGTTTGTGTTGTTTGGTTTTAGTTTTGGTTTGGTTGTGGTTTTGGATGGTTGGCTGGTCTGTTGGGGGGGTCCCTTTTCTTTTCCCTTTTCCCTTTTCTTTTCCCTTTTCTTTTCCCTTTTCTTTTCCCTTTTCTTTTCCCTTTTCTTCTCCCTTTTCTTTCCCCTTTTCCCTTTTCTTTTCCACAAGGTCTTGTTGTAAGCCATGTTCCTCAGCCAGGGACTTGGGTGTTCCCCAGACAACTGGGGTGCCCAGAAGCAAGCCCCAGGGGACCCTGACAGTGGGGATCATGTGGGTTTGGCTGTGCTGAGCACTTCTCATGACTTGCCTCCTTCCCTCTCCCTTCCAGTATCTGAAGGGGCCTATAAGAAGGCAGGGGAGGGACTGTGTATAAGGGCTTGTAGCACTAGGACAGAGGGGAAACAGTTTGAAACTAGAGGAGAGGAGATTTAAGTTGGGTATTAGGAAGAAGTTCTTTACTATGAGGGTGGTGGAACCCTGGAAGAGGTTGCTCAGGGAGGTGGTGGAGGCACCATCCCTGGAGACATTCAAGGTCAGGCTTGACAAGACTTTGAACAACCCAATCTAGTTTGGAATGTCCTTGCTTTCTGTAGGAGGCTTGGACTAGCTGACCTCTAGAGGTCCCTTCCAATCCAGTACATTCTGTGATTCTTTGATTCTAACCACTCCTGTTTCACTGTTTTCTTCCACTGCTTCAGCACAGGATGAGGCCAGGGTTTTGAAACAGAGTCCCCTGCAGCACTAACATGCATATGTGTGGTTTTTTTTTCCTCTTCTTAATTTTTTCCAAGATGCATGGTGAAGGAGAAGAGCCTGCCTCTGCCTCAGAGCACTCCTTCAAACAGCAAATGGCTCTTCATTTAGCTCTTGTGTCGACAGGGCTCAAATTAAGAGGCAATTCAGGCAGCTCTGGGAGCGAGGGACACGCACGTCCTTCTGAGCGGGCAGCAGGGCTTGTAGGGAATCCAGCATCCTGGATTATGATCCTGGGCTTCATCTTCACATCATGGTTAACCCTATCTCACCCTCTTGATCCAACCTCCCCCACCAGCAAACCTCTTGAGCGGAGTCAGACAGGAGCCATCCATCACAGCACTGGAAGAGTCCCCGAGCGGGGCTGGCAGTCCAGGGGCTCTGCGAGGAGAGCTATGGGAGGGATTAGGATCCAAAAATCCCCTTATTTGCTTATTGATTTCCAGTAAAATCTAATCATGAGACAAACAGCCCTGCCGGCCTGCCTGCGCCAGGCTGCCAATGGAAGGAGGCAAAATCACTCAGAGGGTGACAGAGCTCCGATGCTCGCCCTGCAACTCTTCTGGGCAGACAGATGAGTCTCCCTGCAGCCAGCATCACTCTGTGGCAGCCCTGGCAGCCCAGGGCAGCCCTGAGGCATGAGCAGGACCAGGAAAGGGCTGCTACAGAGGGGACCATGAGACCACCACTGTGGTGTGGGTGCTGGTTCCTCGGGATAGGCGAGGTGGCATTACAAGCCTAGAGGTGATGTTGCCTCTGCCAGCATCACCCACAGCTCCTGTTTGAACCACCACCGAGATGCTGCCCTGAAAGCAGCTAGTACCATGTCTCTGAGCGTGTAGGGTGAGTCTGGTCAGTGACAAGTGGTGTCCCTCAGGGGTTCATACTGGGGCTGGTGCTGCTTCATATCATCAGCAACAACACTGCGGTGGGACTGAGTGCGCCTGCAGCAAGTTTACAGATGGCACCAAGCTGAGTGGTGCAGTTGGCACACCTGAGGAACAGGATACATCCTGAGGGACAAGATCCATCTCGAGGGACCTGGACAAGTTCAAGAAGTGGGTCCATGTGAACCTCATGAGGTTCAACAAGGCCAAGTGCAAGGTCCCAACCCTCAGCTGGTTCTATAACTCTCTGGTCCTTCTGAGAAAGGACCCTCCCCACAGGCAGTGCCAGCACAGCAGTGAAGGTGACACTGCCAAGGATCAGATTTGCCTCCTATGTGTATAAACAGAGTATTTTGCTCTCTGCAGGCTCCTAATTTAGTGCCTTCTACCATCTGTAAATAGCACACCTAAAGAGCAGGTTATCAAAAACAAATCTTGGGGAATTATCTGAAATCAGCCTGTGTGAAGGGCTGGGAGCCTGGGGGAGGGGGGTCACAAACTGCACAGGAGCCTGAGAGCTGCAGAATAGCAGCAGCATTGAAGTTAGAATGCACTTGCTGCACTTGGCTGTTGTTCTGCTGCCCAGACTCTGAGCAGACCCCTCCCCAGCCCCCAGTGCAGTTAGGGGCAATGGCTGCAGCCCACAGCTTTGCACACTCTGTACACGATTGACAAAGTCATCAGGAGGTTTTTGCAAGCCAGCTGATCTCTTACCTCTGAGACATTCTCATCCCAAGCATCTCAGTCTTTGCTTTCTTTCTGTTTCCCAGCCTTGCTTGCCCCTTCCTCCTGACCTGCGCTGCCTTTCTTTACAACTGCTCTGTGGTGCTTCCTCTGCTGACCTGTCTGCTCCTCTCTAAGCAAGACACAGAAGCATTAATTGCTGGAGTTCATTGGCTGTGCCTGAGGTTTTGGGAATCTCTGGAGCTGGCAATCCACTGGGAGTGTGCACAGAACTCTGTGCAGAGGGAGTTTGCCCAGCCAGGGCAGGCATCACTGCCTCCAGTGATGATGGGCACCACCCTTGGCCTCCAGAGACCACCCAGCCTATTTGGGGAGGAGGACAAAGAAGTGAAGCAGCTCTTGGGTTCCCAGTCCCCAGCTGCTGGCCATCCCCATGGTGGTTTCACCCCACAGGACAAGGACCATGTCTCATCCGGGATGTGTGCTGCACTCCGCATGTGTGCCACACTCATGCCCAGCCAGGGATCCCAAGGTCTCAGAGCTTCTCAAGGCTCTCATTATCTCCTTGGTATTTATCAGAGGAGCAATAAAGAAGAAAAGGACTGGGAGGAGGCTCTGCTTGGCAGCCAGGTGTGCTCCAGGGGTTGGAGCAGAGTGTTTTTTAGGGAGACAGGATCTGTGCATGGAAATCCCCAGGGAAGGGAGGCTCTGCTCCTTGGGGCTCCAGTTAACTGTTGTGTGGGTCAGGAGCAGCAACTTCATCTTGCCAAGTCTCACTGATTAGCATTCTGCTCCAGTCTGGGTTTCATAAGCTGGTCTGACTTCGTAAGATAAAAAAGTAATAACACTGCCCTCTATTATTTATTAGCAGCCTTTCTGTCTCCTGGCAAAAAAGTCCTTCCTCCTCCCCAGCTTCCTCACTGGGCTCTCTGAACAAGACATGATGCTGTTGCTCCACAGCCCCCATCCCCCATGACTTCACAAGGCTCCAAAAAAACCTATCTCATGGCTCAGGAGTAATATTCCAGACATGACAGGCACTTGTTCAGCCCTGTCCTGCCTTCCTGTATGCCCAAGGGTGGCCTCATGCTCCAGGCAGCCTGGGACACTTGGCTGAGCATGGCTGGGGAAGGCACATCAATCAAGGTGTGATGGGGTGGGATCCTCACCTCAGCACTTGACTTCTGCCCTGATTTCAGGGCTGTTAAGCTCCTGCATTTAAAATAATTTGGCCTCCAAACCCTAAAATGACAGCTCCAAAGGAAGCAAGCACTCAGTGGGGAGCCTGGGCTGTGTCTCAGATGAAGGTGGTTTACAACTACCTGAAAAAAGATTACAGAGAGGTGAGTGTTGGTCTTTTCTCACAAGTCACAGCTGATGGGACAAGAGGGAATGGCACCAAGTCACTCTAGGGGAGGTTTAAGTGGGACATAAGGCAAAATTTCTATCCTGATAGGGTTCTCAAAGATTGGAACAGGCTGCCCAGGGAAGTGATGGGGGTCACTATTCCTGGGTGTATTGAAAAGCCATCTAGATATGGTGCTCAAGGATATGGTGTAGAAGTGGCCATAGTGTAGTGCTTGGACTTCATAGAATCACAGAATCAGCCAGGTTGGAAAAGACCTCAGAGATTAAGTCCAAGCTGTTACCTATGACCTAACACTTCCTGACAACTAAACCATGGCTCCAAGTGCCACATCCAATCCTTTTTTGAACACCTCCAGTGATGGTGACTCCACCACCTCCCTGGGCAGCACATTCCCCTGGCCAATTACTCGATGATCTTGAAGGTCTTTTCCAGCCACAGTGATCTGTGCTGGATCCTTTATATGTTTTCTGAGTAGACAGGAGTCCCTGGTGTTCCATCCATGTTTTCCTGGGGTGTTTACCCCACCTGGGAGCTGTAGCCACTGTCCCCCCCTCTCTGTGCTCAGCTTGGACAGAGGGGATTAGAGCTGCCTGAGGTGGCAGCAGTGTCCCTGCATTGCCCATGGCTTGTTGATGGCACTGCCTGAATTCATTTCAGCTGAGGTTCAATATTGAAGTGACTCAGGGCTCTGGATAGCCAAGCTGCATCAATTAGTTTATTAGTGAGAGCCAAAGCCAGACCAAGAGTGAAGGGATGCTAAGGGAGGAGGCAGAGCATCAGAGATGCGCATTTAAAGCAATCTTTGGGGTTTTGCCTGGTTTAGTCCTAACAGCCCACACCCAGCAAGTACTTCATTTCACCTCTGGTGGTTTGGGAGGCTAGGCTGGATCCTGGACACCCCTGCAGCACACATCATCCTCTTGGCCAGCAGTGCACTGGTGAGGGGCTGTGGAAGTCGAACAGAAGGGAGGCCTTGGTGGCTGTGAGGTCTGTGACACATCCATGATATTTCTGAGCCCCAAATGTGGATATGAACAGCAGAAATAAATATATATCACTAACTAACATGAAGATGTAGGACTTGGGTTGTCATACAGATGTCACAGGATGGTGGAGGTTGGAGGGGACCTCTGGAGAACACCCAGTCCAGCCCCTCTGCCAAAGCAGGGTCATCCATGGCAGGGTGCCCAGATGTGTCCAGGTGGGTTTGGAATCTCTTCCAGAGAAGGAGGCTCCACAACCTCTCTGGGCAGCCTGCTCCAGGGCTCCAGGACCCTCACAGCAAAGATATTTTTCTCTGTCTGTGCTGTTGACATGCTTCATCAAGCATCCTGGGGTTTCCATCAAGGAAAGGCTCTCTCTAAAATATGAACACTGTACTAATCTGCTGACTGCAGCATTCCCTGGCCATGACACTGAGAATTAAATGGCTCCTTCCAACTCTCTTCGAGTCCAGGTCTGTCTCTGCCAGGAGGTATCAGGCAAGAGTTTGTCTCTGCTGGCAGTCCACTTGGTGCACAGCCTGCCAAGTGTGCTCAGACTGGGGGCTCTAATACCCAGCACCTTTTCAATGCCACTGCTTGAGCTGCAGGAACAGCAGCACCTTTGTACATGGAGGTGTCCAGCTGGAGATTTACTGGGGATTTTTGCCAGAGAAGCACCTGCAGGGCTGGTTTGCTGGGGTGTAGCTGGCTCCTCGCAGGTGGCAGGGGTGGCATTGCTATAGCAATCGTCACCTGGGAAACAGAGAGGTATAGAAATGCCAGCGCAGCGGTGTGCTCTCACATCTCATGAGTAGGTTGGCTCAGTTTGGCATGGAAACCCAGAGCAGAGCCCAAAAGTAGATCCATCTCCATGCCCCACCCTTGCAGGTAGCCATGGGGCTAAGAATGGGGCGTGGATGTTAGGAAAAAGTTCTTCCCCATGAGGGTGGTGAGACACTGGAACAGGTTGCCCAGGGCGGTGGTGGCAGCCTCATCCCTGGAGGCTTTTTCAGCCAGGCTGGATATGGCTGTGAGCAACCTGCTGTAGTGTGAGGTGTCCCTGCCCATGGCAGGGAGGGAATTGGAATTAGATAACGCTTAAGGTCCCTTCCAACCCTAACAATTCTCTGGCTCTATGAAAAGGTCCCAGAATGGAGAAGGAGGAGGTGTGCCGAGGTCAAGACGTCAGCTCCTTTCCACACTGAGCTTCCTGCTTGGGAGCCAAGAGGCTTTTTTGCTCCACCTCAAACCTCCAGAAGCAGAAAATTCCCAACCTTCACAGGAACAGCTCCTAAGCTGTCATCATGTGTTTCACTTAAATGAGACCTTCACAGAGATGCTCTTTGGATCCTTGCAGTTTTATTTATTTAGTTGGTTTAGTTTAAGTTTAATCAGAAACGGGGGGGGGGGAGGAGGGGGAAGAGCCAGAGACACACAAAAGAGGCTCTAAATAATTCTGAGTGATTGAGAGCGCCGTGATTAATGGGATCTGCTGATGCCATTTGGAGGGGGGCTGGGGAGGGGAGGGGGGGGGGAAAGCAGCCTTCTGTAAAATAGATTTATGTTAAATGGGGTTAAAAAACAAAAAATACAATAATGTCATTCACACCAGGAGAAAACAAGCAGTGGAGGAACCTGCCTTCCACGGCCGTTGCGTATAATTCAGGCTCGCAACGAACCCAGCTCGACTTCTTTAAGGTCTGTGTGCCCCCATGCTAAAAATTCATTCATTACACTTGATTATCCTCACAGCCCTCCCCAAGTGTGATAGATTATTTCTTACAGAAGTCAGCCTGCTTTATGCCAGGCGTGGTTTAATATTTCATACAGTTCATTAAATAACACATTCAGCTGGGCTCACAATGCCTTATTCATAATCCCATGCACAGCCCTGGGAAACCAGGGAAACACAGAAATAGGAGGGATGGGGAGGGGGGTGGGGGGGAAAGGAGAGGGAAACGAAATGGTGCTGCAAAAGGACCCTTTGCAAGGCTGGCGATCAAAGGAGCTTTGCAAAAGGAGAGGGAGAAGCACAGAACCACAGAATGGGCTGGGTTGGAAAGGACCTCCAAAGGTCATCCAGTCCTACCCCCTCTGCAGTCAGCAGGGACTTCCTCTGCTAGATCAGGTTGCCCAAAGCCCTGTTGAGCCTCACCTTGAGTATCTCCAGGGAGAGAAGATCACAGAATCACAGAATCACCAAGGTTGGAAGAGACCTCAAAGATCATCAAGTCCAACCTGCCACCACAGACCTCATGACTACTAAACCATGGCACCAAGTGCCACGTCCAATCCCCTCTTGAACACCTCCAGGGACAGTGACTCCACCATCTCCCTGGGCAGCACATTCCAATGGCAAACGACTCTCTCAGTGAAGATCCCAGTCTGCTGGGAGAAGCAGTGGTAGGAAGTGTGGCCAGAGGGCAGGACAGCAGAGGACATCTGGATTTTGCCTTGTATCTGGTAGCACCTAGCAGACTTATGCCTCCTCCCCTCCTTCCACACTCCAGGCATCAACCAGAGAAAGCTGCCTCTTACACAACCCCACCTTGCTGGGGCTTGGAAGTGACCTCTAGAGAACATCTGATCATAAAATCATAGAATTGTTTCAGTTGGGAAAGACCTCTAAGATCAGCAAGTCTAACCTTCAACTTAAGATCACCAAGGCCATTAAGCCATGTCCCTAGGTGCCATGTCCACCACCCCCCTGCTAAAGCAGGGCACCCACAGCAGCTTGCCCAGGATCACAATGGTCTGGGGGGGTTTTGATTCCCTCCAGAGAGGGAGACTCCGCAACTTCTTGTCTTGTGCTGACCTAGTGGATTTGATTAAAGCCATAAATACATATTGTCCTCTTGCTGGAAAGGTGCTAGGCAGCTGGTGAACTGATATGCAGGCTTGCTCCTGGGGTGTGGACAGGGAAGGCTTTTTGCAGACTCTGGGTGTTTCCAGGCACCTGATTCAGTTTGGGGTATCTGACTGACTGAGCGATCCACGCCACCCCAAGGCACTCTGTCTGCCTTCAGCAGCAGGTTTGCATCCTGCTTCCATGAACTTCAGTCCAAGGATAGCTTGTCCCCAGTATCACACCAGGAGCTCAGCACCCCCACCCAGCACAGACTGCACAGCCAGCCCCCACAGAGCAGGCTGGAGAGGGACCATCAGCTGTGCTACTGCAGGAGTTTGCTGGGTGGCTTCCTCACCAGAGCTCAGGTGTGGACACATCCCAAGAGGAAAGCAGCATTTAAAGGCTTCCCTGTGGGCTTTCACACACGGAGCAGCATCTTCAGTCCAGAAGCCAATCATGCCCTGTGCATCCCCAGCACTGTGGGCAGCAGGTGGGAGGGGATTCTCAGCTGGAAGCCCTCTGCTGTGAGGCCAGGCTGAGAGAGTTGGGGCTGTTCAGCATGTAGAAGAGAAGGCTCCAAGGAGAACTTCTGGTGGCCTTTCAGTCCTTAAAGGGGCCAGCAAGAGAGATGGGGACAGACTTTTGAGCAGGACCTGTTGTGACAGGACAAGGGATGATGATTTAAACTAAAAAGGGGAGATTCAAACTGGAGAGAAGGAAGACACTTTTTATGCTGAGGGTGGGAAGACCCTGGCCCAGGTTGCCCAGAGAGGTGGTGGATGCCCCATCCCTGGAACCATTCCAGTTCAGGTTGTTTGGGACTCTGAGCAACCTGCTCTAGACCTTTAAAAGAGCCCTCAGGCCCAACCCATTCTTCATGTCTGTGATGTCCTCCTAAAGGTAATTTCCTCGACTTTGGGCAGCAGAAGACCAAGGAGAAACAATTCACTGCAAGCATGAGGACCTTCTTATTTTTCTGACAGGAAGTTAGAGATCTCCAGCAGCGGGTGGAAATCCTTCCCCTGCTCCAGAACATGGCCAACTCTTGCAAACGTCTCCAAGGAGGGCGAATTCTGGTCACTGCATCCACAAGGACACTGCCTGATGAGCGAAGGCTGGTGTGTGGTGGAGTCTATTACTTCTTCATGTGATTAAAGTTAATAATTTATATGGGGACAAAGTGACTTCCTCATAATTTCTTGTGAGCCTTGATTCCTCCTCGGCAGCACCAGGGGATGCCAGAGGAGACCCAAGGAAGAAATAATGGGAATAGATGAAGATGGCCCTGTAAAGGGCTGAGTGAGCAGCCTCCATCCTCCTGGCGCAGTGTCTGCTGCCCCAGGAATGTAGGAGCTCTGTGCTGGGAGCAGACAAGTCACCCCAGCAATAAATATCCCCAACTAACCCATGCGTACCAAATGAAGACACATGTTATGACCAGTCCTCAGGAGCTGAAATATCATCCTCTCCCTCACCAGGACTGTTCTGTCCTTGTCAGGAGGACCTGGTGGAGTGCTGAACCTTTGCACAGAGGACCTCAGGGGATGCATCATTCAAAAGCCAGGGAACAGCAGCGCCAGGCTGGGACTGTCTGTGCCACAGATCAAGGCATGCTCTTGGGTCTGTCTTTCCACTCCTGCATCTCAGTTTTTCTTCAAGACCTGCTCAAACATGTGTTCACACCTGATTTCTGCTCTGCCTTTGCAAAGGGCACCTCTCTCAGTGCAAGGCCCTGAACAGGGACTGGCCAGGGAGATGCTGTGGCACCAGCAGTGCAGGTGCAGGTCATGCTCCTCACTCATGCCACCCTAGCTGATCAGAAGTCCCCAGGGTGCGTCCCAGTGTCCTCCTCCTCATTAGTGCCACTTTGCACAAGTGGTTTTTGTTGCACAAGTGTTCCCTTCCTCTCATCATTCTTTCTGCATCTCTGCCTCTCTTTTCAGCTGTCCACTGCCTTGCTCCCAAACACCAGAAGATGTGTGGTGTTGGAGTTTGTCCCCTCCCTCTACAAACATACAAACTTCCCCCACTGGCTGGCTGGGAAGAGGAGTTTGGGCTGGAGCATTTCCAGTGGTGGTGAATGGGTTTCACTCCAAACTCTCTCACTTCTTTTGTGTCTGTCCAGAGCAATAATCCTGCCTCCACCATGGGCTGGATTTTCTGCCTTTTTTTCCCCCTTTTCCTCCTCCCACCCAATTTGCTAGCACAGAAGAATTATAAGAACAGAAGGTGAAGCTAGATCTTCCTCCTTTTCCTCTTTTTTTGGCACCCATCCCTTGCTCTTTTGCCAAGCTCCTCCAATTCCTCTTCCCCAGTGCCCACGCTGCCTGCCCAGCTTGTCCAGCGTGGGGGACTCACGGTGCCCATGGAGCACAGTGCTGTGCGTGGTGGACATCAGCTTCTCTGTGGCAAGAGGAGGGGGTGGCAGAAATACCAACTTGAAACCCAGGTGAAGCACCTTCTGTGGGCTTGTATCACCCCCTGATAAGGAGCCACCGAGTCAGTGGCTGAGCCACGGCCACTGGCTGTCTTCCAGCAGAAGGAAAAGGCCATGGTGCAGCTCCGTCCAGCCTCGGAGCTCCCCACCTACATCCTCACTCCCTGCCCAAAAGCCATTCAGCACATGGGATCATCCTTCCCAGGTTCCTTTGAAGCTTTCCCAGCTCTACTACATCCCTTCTCACCTGTGTAGTGTTGAATGTGTGGGTGCATGAGGGATTGATACAGCAGCACGGTGAATTTTGCTGCTGCTTCCTTCTCTGGTCTTCTCTGAGTAATCCCTAGCACTCAGGATGCTGCTTGGTTTTGGGGTGGTTTTTTCTTCCCCTCTACCTGTGCTGAGCACTGAGCTGATGTTTTTGGAGAACTATCCATTATAATCCCAAGATCTCATTCCTGAGAGTTAACAGTCAGCTCAGAGCCCATCATTTTCCTTCTGAAGCTGGGAATGGGCTCCCCCCACATGCACCTCTATTTATCCACACTGAATTTCTCCTGTCACATTCTTGGCCAGTCACTCAGCACAAGGTCCTTCTGCAATTCCTCACAGCCAGCCCTTGTCCTTAATACCCTAAATAATTCAGAAGCATCAAAGCTGTCATTTCACTCTCCAGTCCTTTCCTCTCCTCTTCCACTGAGCCTCCACGTAGGGTCTAAGGGAAACTCTGGGGAAAGCCATGGACTTGTGGACTCATGGGAAAACTGTCACCCATGGAAGGGGATGGGACAGAACAGCTTCTCCAGCTGCCCATGGTCCCAGTGGGTATCAAGAGTCTGGGAGAGTGGGGGTGGGCTCCAGGAATCGGTTATCGTGAGATAATGCTTCGACTTGATGATCTTATAGGGTCTTCTCCAAGCAAAATGATTCTATAATTCTATGATTCTGTGGAATCATTTTTGTTGGAAGAGATCTTCCAGGTCACCCAGCCCAACCATTAATGCAGCACTGCCAGATTGCCACTAAACCATGGCTTCACTCCCAGCAGAAGGATTGACCAGAGATACAAAACTTCCCAGTTTTTCACCCAGGATTGCTTCCCTCCAGGGATGGGGATTCCACCACTGCCCTGGGCAGCCTCTTCCAGGCCTTGACAACCCTTTCAGGGAAGAAATTGTTCCTCATGCCCAACCTAAACCTCTCCTGGCACAGCTTAAGGCCTTTTCCTCTCATCCGTTCACCTGTCCCTGGGGAGAAGAGGCCAACCCCCGCCAGGCTCCAACCTCTTTTCAGGGAGCTGTGGAGAGCCAGAAGGTCTCCCCTCAACCTCCTTTTCTCCAGGCTGAACAACCCCAGTTCCTTCAGCCCTGTTCTCCAGACCCTTCCCCGACTATCTTGCTCTTCTCTGGACCCTCTCCAGCACCTCAGTGACCTTTTGGAGTGCAACTGAACGCAGTGTTTGAGGTACAGCCTCACTAGCGCTGCGTACAGGGGGACAATGCCTGCTCTGCGCCTGCTGACCACAGTAGTGCTGATCTAGGCCAGGATGCTGGTGGCCTTTTTAGCCACCTGGGCACAGGCTGGCTCATATCTAGCCAGCTGTTGATCCAAGCAACAGATATCTGCAGGGACAACATCTTTTGGTGCATTTCCCTCAGGATTTGTCAGGAAATGGGGGGGGCTGAAGGGCCTTGAACGAGCAGGAGTGAAAACTTCGGGTGGCGGAGCGGCTGCGGTTCTCCTGCACCAAGCAGATGCTCGGCAGAACCGATGCTCCCCAGGGAATTGTTCCAGAAGGTGGATGGAATGAAGTGATTCACCACAGTATTAAAAAAAAATACATAAAATAAAATGTAAAAAAAAAAAAAGAGAGAGAGAGAGAGGAGAGAGAGAGAGAGACATCAGAGCTCCTGGAAGCTGTTCAGTTGGCATCGGGAGGTCTGCGAATAACAGACACCCAAGGGAACTAATGTTTGAAGCCAAAGCAATTTGGGAAACAGGACAGGCTGGAGGGATGGGGGGGGGAGAAATAAAAAAAACCACCCAACCCACAGTGCCAGATCTTTTGGATTGTGCTGCACATCAGTGCTAAAAAAGAAGACACACATGTTGCAAACCCACAGCCCAGGAGCACATTTCAGAAGCGGCTTCCTAACGCCGGCACGTGGTCTGCTCGTTCTCACTGCTGCTAATAACTACCCACAGCTCCTCCTTCAGCTCTTCCTCCTGCTTCCCACCGCTCTGCTGTGGGGATCCAGCTGCTGTTAAACAGCTCCAAGCGTTCCCAGGTGGACAGAGTGGTTGTTCTGAAGGGCTGCCTTGAACCTGCAGGGCTTCCGCCGACGGAGCACAGTTGTCTCCTGGGTGGGATGAACAAATTCGCTTGCTATATCCATCCGAAAGGGAGGGCTGGGGATTTGTCTTCCATCCAAGGTAGCCTAGGCATTGGCTTTATTTGATCAATAAGGCTGTGTGGCAGGAATAGCAGGATTCAATCTGGCCAGAAATACTTCTCTTAAAAATGTCAGATGATGCGTCGAGCCCCCGCAGAGCTGACAGCGTGGGGTTTGCCTTCTGCAAACCCAAATGAAACCTCTCCATTCCTCTTCATCCCCACTAACAAGCCCAGAGGAGGCACGGGGAACCTGGTGATAAATCACCTTTTCCCTTGGAGGGGAGGAAGAAACATTCTTCCTCTTCCTCCCCCTAATCCAGCCTCCGTGCGCTCCTCGTCAATGTGAAGTGGTGAGAGCCACGTTCCTGCTGCCACCACCCCTTCAGCAGAGCAATCCTGGGTGAAAAATTGGGAAGGTTTTCATCCCTGGCCAAGCCTTCTGCTGGGAGTGAAGCAGCATGAGATGCTTGACGCCCATCAGTGTCCCCCACAGTCCTTCATGACTGTGCTGGTCTCATTCGAGCGCATCCTCAGTGACCTTTACATATCTAGCTGAAATGTCTAAACCCCCTGATTTTATTAACAGTTTGGGAGAGGTTTATTAGGCTGGTAAAACAATTCCACATCTGAGATTCATGTCCCAGCCCTGGGCGACCTGGGAGCTGACTGCCTGGAATGCAGCCAGCCTGTCACCACTTCAGTCCCACTGCCACCATTCTGTGCTGAGCTGCTGAGCTGCTGTAGCACCGTTCCCCAGGGAGATCCAACACTGGAGCAGGCTGCTCCTGGTCACTGATGAGCTGTCCACAAGCAGGTCTTGGTGCAAAGCAGGAGGTTCTTGTAGCTCATGTGGTGAGGGGCTGGAGTGGATCCATAGAAGGGCAACCAAGCTGGTGAAGGGTCTGGAGAACAGGGCTGGTGAGTTGCAGCTGAGGGAACTGAGGTTGTTCAGTGTGGAGAAAAGGAGGCTGTGGGGAGACCTTCTGGCTCTCTACAACTCCCTGAAAGGATGTTGGAGTGTGGTGGGGGTTGGTCTCTTCTCCAAAGAAACAAGTGATAGGACAAGAGGAAGTGGCCTCAAATTGCACCAGGGGAGGTTTAATTTGGACATGAGGAGCCCTGGAAGAGGCTGCTCCTTGCAGTGATGAAGTCTCTGCCCCTGGAAGCATTTAAAACCATGTAGATGTGGTGCTGAGGGCCATGGGTTAGTGATGTCCTGGCAGTGCTGGGTTAATGGCTGGACTGGATGATCTAAAAGGTCTTTTCCAGACTAATGAATTTTGTGATTCTATTACTCTGTCTCTGCATCTACCCATTTCTACCTGGAGTCCAGACATGTGCTGGGTGGTTTGCAGACTGTAGCAAAAGTGTTTGGTGGTTCTGCTCCCTAAGAGCTGGTGCATGAGCCACCAGTGGTGAGGGTGCCGTGAGGAGCAGCTGTTTGGCTGGCCATGGGCAAGGTTTGGCAGGTGGCATAATGAGTTTCTGTAGGGACTGGCTTGGCCATGAGCTCTGAGGCTCCTGTGTGATGGTGAGGAAAGCTTTAAGGGGGACAGGGAGCAGACCGATGGGGACAGAGCAGCTCCAAGATGAGTGTCTATGGTGGATGGCAAACCCACCATTAGATTTCACATTCATAGATTCATAGAATGGTTTGGGTTGGAAGGGACCCTAAAGTCCATCCAGTTCCAACCCCCTGCCTTGGGCAGGGACACCTTCCACTAGAAGGTTGCTGAAGGCCTCATCCAACCTGGCCTTGAACACCTCCAGTGGTGGATTCTGCTCCACATCTCCATTTCCTCAATTTTGCAGCACCCTATGGAGGAACCCACCCCATCCTCTTAATCAGGTGCCACACCGGGCCTCCTGTCTCCACCAGCCACAACCAGATGGGGCTGGACACCAGCCTCAAGAAGCGCAGCTCCTCCTCAGCCCGTGGGAAGGCAGCCTGGGCAGCCAGCTCATCCCTCTCCCAGCACATCCTGGGAGAGGGGGGCGAGGGAGCAGGGTGCCAAGCTTGGGGGTGGCACAGGGGGAAGGAAGCAGAGCTCACCCCCATCCCCTGACTCACGGTGGGTCCCCACGATGCCACGGGGCTCAGCGTGACAGCTCGGCTGCCTGCGGTCGTCTATAGCAACTGAACCACCTTGGAAGGCTGTGCTGCCTGTGTGGGCTTGAAATTATGTGGTTGTTTTTGTTCCCTCTTGGAAAAGGGGGGGAAATGAAAAAAAAAAAAAAAAAAAAAAAAGACAATCTGATTTGTATGGAACTTTGAATAAATTCCTTGTTAACCTTTACAGCCATCTGGAGGGAGAGTCACTCCTCGCTGCAGAGCACACCGGGGCTGTGGGAGGGAGCTGTGCTTCTGCTGGCAGATTTTGCACGAGCTGGTGTGGAGAAAGCTGGAGGCACCGTGCCAGGAAAGAGCCAAGAGCCTCAACTCAGCCTGGGAGATCTGGGTGGTGGAGGATGTTGGGGTACAGAGGTGTCCTTGGGGTGTCAGGAGCCAGGTTGGCACAGGGGAACTGAGAGCCCTGGGGCAACCTGAGAGGGGATCTGATCAATGCCCAGCAAGAGGTAAAGGGTGGGGGTTAAGAGGATGGGGCCAGACTCTTGTCAGTGGTGCCCAGGGACAGGTAGTGGGCACAGACTGGAACCCAGGAGGCATCATCTGAACGTGCTTTATGGTGAGGATGCTGGGGGCCTGGAGCAGGCTGTCCAGGGAGATTGTGGAGTCTTTTTCTCTGGAGAGATTCCACCCCCACCCAGCCATTGTGATCCTGGGCAAGCTGCTGTGGGTGATCCTGCTGTAGCAGGAGGGTTGGACTGGATGATCTCCAGAGGTGCCTTCCAAACCACACCATGCTGGGATTCTGTGCAATAGCTTCTGAAGTCTTGTCTTAGCAGGAACAGACATGGAAGTCCCCTTACTGAGAAGCTCTGAGCTGACAGCTCACTGGGCATCTCCATTTACTGCCTGGGTCACGCTGCCCCAGTGCCACACTCCCTGCATGTCCCTAGCCCTGCTGAGCACATCAACACTGGTGTTTGCATTTGAGGGTTGAGGGTTCAGGTCTGCCCCAGGTACTCAGAGAGTATCTCATGTCACATGGGAAGAGCTGAATCAGATCTGAAGGTCCATCCACAGTCTCCAGGACCATGATTCAGCTTACCAAAGACATCTTACTCCTTAGACATCTCCTTCCTTACACTTCTCTGCCTTGAAGCAGTCCCCTGATCATCCAGCTGGGTAGTGACCTTCTGCATGAGCCTGGTGCATCCCTTGCTAGCATGGTTGGTGTCATCTCCTTCTGCAGTCAGCTCAGCACCTATGTTTTTCCCCCCATGTGGGTGACAGCTCTTGAAATACTTCATGCAGATTCCTCCTGGCTGGGCTTACATCCTGGGTACAGCATTGTCCTGGGGACATGGTGCTGAACCAGCAGCTCCTAACCATGATGCTCCAGCAGAATTCCCATAAGACCTGCCAGTGTTTGGATGCAGACACTTTCTGGGCACTTCTGTAGCTCCTAAAGCTTTCATGGCTATTGGTAGAATGATAGAATTCCTTTGGTTGGAAGAGATCTTTAAGACCACTAAGTTCAGCTGTTAATCTGCTCACATGTGATGATGTCAGGCAAGAGGAAGTCTTCTCTGGAGTCTTTCAAACCCCACCTGGACATTGTGATCCTGTGCAACCTGCTTTAGGCATACCTGCTTTAGCAGGGGGGTTGGACTCGATGAACTCCAGAGGTCCTTTCCCACCCCTACCAGTCTGTGATTCTGTGTGATTCTGTGTGACTTCTCCTCCCTGACATTTTGGGGTAGTGAAGCTGGGAGGGCAGCAGAAGACCCTCCAGAGGAGAGCTGCCCATGCCATCACTGTGGGGCATTCTCCAGTATGGGGTTTTCCAGCAGCTCCTCTGGGATGTTTGCACTTTGGGTGGTATTCATGTCAGCCTAAAGACCTCAAAGCACTCCCCAAGGACAACCCATGCAATAACCCCAAGGTGCAGGTCAGTGGGTGCATGTGTCTCCAATCCTTCCTGTGGTGGCCCTTACCCTCAGATGAGCTCCATCACCCACTACACCACCTCACGCTTGGCTGGCATCCCTGCCCATCAAGAAGGGATGAGGGCACACCGAGCATCCATCTGCTGAAGGCAACCCAGTGGCAGCCAGGACAGGGGCTGAACGACAGTCCCTGCAGCTGAGACTGAGCAGGGGGAGCTCCAGCCAAATAAACACAACACACAACTCCGCTCCCTTCCTTTCTCTGCTCCTGTGAACATTTATAAATATTTTGAAAACTTTCCAAAGGGAGGGGGGGGGGGAAAAAAAGATAAAGCAGCAAGCTGCCCATCAGTGACTCACTGCAGTGTCACTCTGCTCATTAAGAGAGAAGGGAATCAAATCATTACTGGAATTAGTAAAAAAAGAATCTCGTGGCTGATGAGGAGCAGGGGAGGAGGCTGCACGTTAAATGGGTGGGCTACAGCAGCAGGGTGGCTGGTTGCCAGCCATGCTGAGCTCTGTCTGAAGGTCTCAATTATAAGCAGCTCAGGGTGGGGGGGGGGGGGGAAATAATAAAAAAAGAAGCCAACAAGAAGAGGAATTTCCAACACAAAAGAAATAAATTAGATCTCGGCTGCCTCTCTACGCTTTTAATCGCCGGGATGCTGATGAAGAGGAATCTTTAATGGGAGCTGCCACTGGCCAGCTTTGCTCACAGAGGGCTCTGGGCCAGCAGGTTTGGCTGGTGGAGAGGATGCCTCCCTGGTGCATGGCACTCAATCACAGAATCAGACAGGTTGGAAGAGACCTCCAAGATCATCAAGATCACCCAACCCTATCTCATCAACTAGACCGTGGCACTAAGTGCCTTATCCAGGCTCTTTCTTAAACACCTCCAGGGTCATCGACCCCACCACCTCCCTGGGCAGCCCATTCCAGTGGGCAATCTCTATTTCTGTGAAGAACTTCCTTCTAAGATCAAGCCTAAACTTCTCCCTGTGAAGCTTGTTCTCTTGTTCTGGTGCTGGTTGCCTGGGAGAAGAGACCAACCCCCACCTGGCTACAATCTCCCTTCAGGTAGTTGTAGACAGCAATAAGGTCTCCCCTGGCACAGATGGCAGCCAGAGAGGAGAAAAACCCAACCTTTGGGTCTGGAAATTCATCTGAAGCAATGGTGGGATCAGGCACCTCCTTGGAGCACTCTCTGAGCACAAGGACTTGGCTTTGATGCTCGCTAAATGCAAGAGCATCTAAAGCCATGCAGGCAGGGCACCCAAACCCCCTTGCTGAGCCCTCAGCTCAACCCTCTTCCATTTTTAAGCCAGTCTCACCAAGTCCTCTCTCAGATCCTTCAATTGCTGTAGCCACCACAGCCCTGATAACCTCACAGATTGCTCCCATTCATCTCGCAGCAAATTCTGAGCCTCCCGAACCTTCTTCTCCTTTATTGATCTCCCACAACCTCCCGGGGTGACCCTCTTCTACTGCATCTTTTGAAGGCTGGCTTTAGATCTTATCTCTCCCCTTCTGTTTGCTTTTGCATAGCACATCCTCATTAATTAGGATGTCTTGTCTGACAGAGCGGAGCCTTCGGGGAGTTCCTCTAGCGATTTGTTTACAGATGTCAGGTTAGCAATAAATGGGGAGGAATAATTGACCTTTTGCTGTAAGACTTTGCTAATCCTGTCTCTTCTTAACCGTTTCCAATTGCCTCTGTGTGTGTGTGTGTGTGTGTGTGCTGCAGTGTTTTTCTTAATCAATTGTTCAGACTGTGAGAACATTAAGGGAGATGCACTCAGGACCGCGTCGGGGTGATGCAATTTTAATGATTCATTCTCCCTTGCTCATCAATCCACCGCATTTCATCTGCCTTCAAGTGCTGACTTTGGAAGTTTGCAAAGCTTTAAATTGTTTGGGGGGTAGGGGTTTTGGGTTTGGGTTTTTTTGCCTCTTTGTTTCTATTTTCTTTAAAGACAATTACCACAGCCTGCTCGGTGCGAGCCCTGTCGCTGGAGCGGGCTGCGGGAGCCAGGCGCTCAGCCCAGCCGCTAGGACCTTGTGCTGCGGCGGCAGAGCAGATTCCAGCTGATGTGAGAGGGAGAAGAGTCAGCAGAACGTTTCTATTAAAAACTCTTACTTTTAAACCAGTTAATTTCCCCCATGAATCAAGCTGCTGTAAAGAGAAGCCCCACGTGGCAGGCTAAGTATAATTGTGATGCTCTCATTAGAAGTCCTCGAGCTGGATTTTAGTTGTGGGGGGTTTTTTTCCCCCCCTTTTTTTTTTTAAACTCAAGAATTCAAACTGTTGGAAGCTAAACGATTTGGAAGAGATCCAGCTTTTGTTTTAAAGGAAATTGTTCCCTCGTTAGAGCACGTTTCAGAAATCATCGAAATGCTTTGGAGTTGGAAAGCCAAAGCCAAGAGGAGCGTCATGGGGCTCGACAAGGGTGAGTGCAGAGTCCTGCACCAGTCTAGGTTAGGAAGTGATCTGCTAAGAGCAGCCCCATGGAGAAGGACCTGGGAGTGCTGGTGGGTAACAAGTTCTCCGTGGCACAGCAATGTGCCCTGGTGGCCAAGAAGGCCAATGGGATCCTGGGGTGCATTAGGAAGAGCGTGGCCAGCAGATCGAGGAAGGTTCCAATGGAGGGCTACAAGGATGATTGAGGGACTGGAGCACTGCCCTATGAGGAGAGGCTGAGAGACCTGGGGGATGGTTAGTCTGGAGAAGAGAAGACTGTGAGAGGATTTAATCAATGTTTATAAATAACTGAGGGCTGGGAGTCAAGAGGGAGGGGACAGGCTCTGCTCAGTTGCACCCTGGGATAGGACAAGGAGCAATGGATATAAACTGCAGCACAGGAGGCTCCACCTCAACATGAGGAGGAACTTCTGCACTGTGAGGGTCACAGAGCACTGGAAGAGAGGTCGTGGAGTCTCCTTTTCTGGACACTTTCCAGCCTTGTCTGGATGTATTCCTGTGTGACCTGTGCTGGATTCTATGGTCCTGTTCTGGCAGGGGGATTGGACCTGGTGATCTGCAGAGGTCCCTTCCAAGCCCTAACATCCTGTGAGCCTGTGAACCCAGGGAACTGCGATGTTGCATTTTGTGACAAATGAAAGCATTGGGAGTTTTCTAGTGTTGGTTAATTAAGGGAGTGACAATATCCTTGTTGAAGCAGCTGCACTAGCACCTGATGGAGTCCTGGTTGGTCCTAAGTTGTCCATGGGATAGCAATGTGCCCTGGTGTCCAGAAAGCCACTGGTATCCTGGGGTGTGTTAAGAAGAGTAAACCCATCAGGTCGAGAGAGGTTCTCCTCTGCCTCTGCTCTGTCCCAGTTAGATCACATCTGGAATATTGTGTCCAGTTCTGAGCTCCCCAGTTCAAGAGGGACAGAGAACTACTGGAGAGGGCTCCACAGAAGGCCGTGAGGATGATGAAGGGACTGGAGCATGTCTTTTATGAGGAAGGGCTGAGAGGCCTGGGGATGTTGAGTCTGGAGAAGAGAGGGCTGAGAGAGGACCTTATAAATGTCTGCAAATATCTGAAGGGTGGCTGTCAGGAGGATGGAGCCAGGCTCTTTTCAGTGATACCCAGGGACAGGACAAGGAGAATGGATGTAAACTCAATGACAGGAAATTCCATCTCAACCCTCTTACTGTGAGGGTGTTGGACCATGAAGCAGGCTGCCCAGAGAGGTTGTGGAGTCTCCTTCTATGGAGACTTTCAAAACCTGCCTGGACATGTTCCTGTGTGACCTGTCTTAGGTGACCCTGCTTTGCAGGGGGGTTGGACTCAATTATCTCTGGAGGTCCTTTCCAACCCCCTATCATTGTATGATTCTATTGCTGCTACTAATAGGCAGCTGTGGGTCCTCACTCCTGATCCTTCACAATTAGCAAAATGATGATTAAGTATTGTGCAAGGCAATCTTTTCTCCAGTTAATCCCCTAATTAGAAATTCAGGGATTGACTTAAACTTATCAGATGTGGTGGGTTCAGTGCAAACCCATCTCTCCAACCCACAGCTGAGCTGTTTCTGCCATGGTGGGGCAGCTGTGACCTGAGCCCAGGTAACTTGTGCCCCTAATCTGCCTTTCCACAGGCTCCTATGTGGCAGTAAAGCCACTGTGAGACTCTGTAGTTCATAAATCACACCTTCATTAGGACAAGCTGTTACCTTGTTCCACACAAAGCTGTCGATTTAAGGCAACATTGCAAATGAGCTGTTACCTCTGGGCTGTAAGTGCCTTAGGGATACTCTGCATTGTCAGTTCCTGGGGTGGGACACACCAGCCCTGTCCTCTGCCAGGAGCAGCAGAGTGAGGAGGTGTGGTTGATTTTCTGCTCCAACCACTCATACCACCACCAGTTGCTTTGGGCATCCTGGGTGCTGCTTGCCCAGGAGCAGAAAGACAGCTGTGCATCTAAATCATTGAGGCTTTTTAGCCCAGAGATGTCCTCCACGAGGAACAGCTAAACCCAAAGCCAAGCCAGTGGAGTAAGACTCAGCATCTGCCATTCACCAGCTGGAAGGAGACTCTGGATGTTTAGCTTGGAATTTCAAAGTCACATTCATCATTCAAAAACCCAAACCCCTCCATGCATTTCAGGCTGGCTGTTGACAAAGGCACTCTTGTCCACTTGGGTTTTCAAGCAAGCCTTGGGAAGACAAGCTGGTGTCCAAGCATTTGTAGCCAGGAGGTAACTCTGGTTTCCTTCCTGGTTCAGGAGGTTAGGACTTATGGGGCACAGTGTTTTGAGAGCTGCTCCTCTGACCACAGCAGCAGGGGCCAGGCTGACAGGTCCAGTGTGAAAAACCCCTCGCTTTGGACTCTCTTCCCAAATCACTCCCTTAACTGGTCTGCACTGGACAGCATTACAGGTCTGTGTGTTTGTTTGCAAACTCCTGCTCCACAGAAAGCCAGTCTCAAGAGGCAGAGCACCAGACCTCTCCCCTGCCTCCTGAGGTTCAAGCTGAGTGCTGCATCTGACACACCTGAGGGACAGGATCCATCCAGAGGAACCTGGAAAGCTGGAGAAGTGGGGCCAGGTGAACCTCATGAGGTTCAACAAAGCCAAGATCCAGGGTGGAGACAATCCTGGTATCAATGCAGGCTGGAAGATCCATGTCAGAAGGACTTGGGGTTGCTGATACCCAAGCACCAAGTGCTGCCAGGCCACAGCCAGCCATGTCCTGGGCTGATCCCCAGAGGCATGGGCAGCAGGGGCAGGGAGGGGATTCTGCCCCTCTGCTGTGATCTGCTGAGACCCCTCCTGCAGTGCTGGGGCCAGCTGGGTTACAACCTGCAGTCTCCCACTGGTCTGTGCAGTGGTGCCACGATTAAGGAGGTTTGTTTGAACTTCTCTCTGCAGATAGGAGCTCTGTAATGGAGGGGAAAATCATGCAATTGCACAAAGCTGTAGAGAAACTGAAGCTCAAAGGCGTTGGTAATCATATAATTAACATAAACCCAAAGGACAGGAAAGAGAGAAGAGACATCTGACCGCTTGGCCAAGCTGCATGAGTTGTCTGACCCCACAGAAAGCCCCAGCTAGAGCAAAAGCTTCTGAAATGATGTTTGGGAAAAAAGAAATTAAAGCTAAGATAGCTGTATTTTAACATGAGATATGTTTAAACCCAGCCTAAGCCTGAGAGCTCCTGTAGCTGGTGTGGCTAATCACTGAGGATGCTTTGCAATGTCAAACTGGCTGGGGCTGCACTGCTGGGGGTAAGGGTGGGGGGAGTGGGAGTGGAGAGGGGGGTGTAACAGCAAGCTATTGGTCATCACCACATGTCCTGCTTTTGCTGGTCATTAGCAGCTTGGAGGCAGCCAGGAGCTTAATTTGAGAGTGGCAAAAGCCAGGGCAGCTGAGTCAGAATACAGAATTAACCAGGTTGGAAAAGACCTCAGAGATCATCAAGTCCAACCTATCACCCAACACCATCCAATCAACTAAACCATGGCACTGAGTGCCTCATCCAGTCTCTTTTTAAACACTTCTATTGATGGTGACTACACCACCTCCCTGAGCAGCACATTCCAATGGCAAATCTCTCTCTCTCTCTCTGGGAAGAATTTCTTCCTAAGATCCAGCCCAAAGCTCCCCTGGCACAGCTTGAGACTGTGTCCTCTTGTTCTGTCACTGTTGCCTGGAATTAGAGACCAACCCCCACCTGGCTACAACCTCTCTTCAGGTAGTTGTAGAGAGCAATAAGGTCTCCCCTGAGCCTCTTTCTCTCCAGGCTAAACACCCTCAGCTGCTCCTCACAGGGCTTGTGTTCCAAACCCCTCACCAGATGGCTGACAGATGTATCCCATAATACACAGGCCATCCTCAATATAAAAGGGGAAGTTTGCAGAGGATGGAGCTCCTCCTTTTTTGTTCTTTTTATCCTTGGAGGGGCTTGCTTACCGTGCTGCTCCCCAGGGCTGTTGTCCTATTTGTTGTGACCACCACAGGTTCAGCAGGCTGAGTAGAATTTTGTCTGCTTTGCTTTGGGATGAGTTTGGCTCTTTCACTAAACCCACTTGAATTTCAGCCCACAGGTCTCCTCTCCTTTTCCCCATCCTCCTTCTCTGCTGGGGAGGGCTCATCAGGTGGCAGAGCTGCTGCGACAGTTTAGCTCCAGATATGAACTAAATACAGACCTAGTGCAAGAGCAAAAAGCTCTGAAGAGGAGCATGGCAGAGAAGCAAAGGGTTTCAGACCCAAAGAATGCAAATAATAATGAGAGTGGTGGTGTCTGGACTTAACTTCCCTGGGGCTCAGGTTTGAGGTCTGGTTTCTTCAATATCTCTATAAATGATCTGGCTGAGTGGAGCAAGGCACCCTCAGTTTGCAGATTACTGCAGGAGAGTTGATTTGTTTGAGGGTGGGAGGCTCTACAGAGGGTTCTGGACAGGCTGGTTTAATGGTCTGAGGCCAGTGGGACGAGGTTCAACAAGGCCAAGTGCTGGGACCTGCACTTGGGTCACAGCAACCCCATGAATGCTCCAGGCTTGGGGCAGAATAGCTGGAAAGTGCCTGGTGGAAAAGGACCTGGGGATGCTGGTTGATGGCAGCTGAACATGAGGCAGCAGTGTGCCCAGGAGGCTAACAGCATCCTGTCCTGGATCAGCAACAGTGTGGCCAGCAGTAGCAGGGCAGGGATTGCTTTCCTGTGCTCAGCACCAGCCATACCTTGAATACTGAGATCAGTTGTGGGTTCTTCACTCTGAGAAGGACATTGAGGGGCTGTAGCAGGTCCAAAGAAGGGCAACCAAGCTGGGGAAGGGTCTGGAGAACAGGGCTGGAGAGGAGCAGCTGAAGGAGCTGGAGGTGTTTAGCCTGGAGAAGATAAGGCTGAGGGGAGAGCTCGTTGCTCTCTACAGCTCCCTGAAAGGAGGTTGGAGCCAGGTAGAGCTTGGTCTCTTCTCTCAAGGAGCAAGTGACAGGATGAGAGGAAACAGCTTCCAGTTGTGCCTGGGGAGGTTTAGATTGGACATGAGGAACTATTTTTTCCCCAGAAGGGCTGTCAAGCCCTGGAACAGGGCAGTGGTGGAGTCCCTGTCCCTGGAGGAGTTTCAAAGTTGTGTAGATGTGTGGCTGAGGGATGTGGTTTAGTGGTGACCTGGCAGTGCTAGGTTAGGGGTTGGACTGGATGATCTTGAAGGTCTTTTCCAACTAAAATGACTCAATGAGAATACTGACTGGTAAAAACCTTTATTGACAGGGCTGGGTGCATCTTCCCCATGACACAACTGAGGTCATACCCAGCATGGCAACTCCTTGCTGACTGTGGACTCTACTCCTGTAGGATTATTCCCATGTGAAGAACTTAGCTCCTACTTGCCAGCCAAAAAAAAAAAAGGTCTTTCCAAGCCTGTTGAGGAGGAGGATTTTGACTGAAGAAGGCCATTAGGTACTGCAGGTGGAGGAGCTGCTTCACCCATCCCTGGCTCCTCAGCTGTTACACGGTGGAGGACCATGGTCTCTGCAGAGATTTACCACCTGACAAATGGAGGACCCCAGTTAAGGTAGCTGAGTTTAGAGCCTGCTTTATGGGACTGACCACATCTATCACAGTATCACCAAGGTTGGAAGAGACCTCAAAGACCATCGAGTCCAACTGCTGGTGCTGAGCTCAGCAGCCTTCCCCACCTGACTGCAGCTAATGGCTACCTCCAGGAGTGATCCAAGTGCAGCGCAGTGCGATGGCTGCGGGGCTCTGAGAACAGCAGCTTGCAGACGGGAAAGCTGCAGAGAGCTGGAGCTGGGAGCCAGCAGCTCTTCACAGCCCTGGGCAGAGTGCCTGAAGCCCTGGGGCAGGTATGGTCAGAGAGAGATGGAAGGGTCATCCTGGGCAATGTTCTGCTGAAAAGTCAGATCTGCACCCCTGCAGCTCTTCCTGGTCCTCTCCACTGGAGAACATGGTGTGTGGAGCTGAGGCCCTTCCCAGCAGTGGTGGCACTGTGGTGGTCTTCTCCACAGTGTTTAAAGCCAGGCCACCTCCAGCACCCTGGGCTGCAGCCTCCCTTTAGGATGACCAGAGCCTGAGAACAGAGCCCTCAGAGGGGGGCTGTTTCTCATTGGGTTGACGTGATGCAGCTCCAGTGGAGAAGCAAGCACATCCCTGCTGCATCACCAGTGCCTTGGGAAAAGAGCCAAGAGACACCAGCCCCAAGCCACAGCTCCTCCAGCCCCCTTCACAACTCTGGGGCCCATTCAAGCTGCTCTGCTGTCCCGAGGACGGACCTGAGGGCAGGCAAGCACCCTTGCTGGCTCAGCTTCTACTCATCCTGCATGAAAGTCAAGGGTAGGCACATCGAAGTTTGTTGTTGTTTTTTCTTTTTCTGTTTCCATAGAGCCCAGGAAAGTCTTGGGTTGGTTCTTTAGTTTTGGGGTAGGTCTGGGGAAAGACAGCTCTGTCTTCATGACACCTGGGCTCCACAGCTCCTGCTCTTCAGCCATCTGAGAGGTGAGCTGATCTCGACCTGCTTGTGGGTCTTGTGCTGATTGGAAATAACTTTGTCTGCTGGTGCTGTTGATGGCAGGAAATGTGCTGAACCCTTCACATCTCAAAATGCCAGTGGTGAGCTGTTGGGGCTCTTGGGAGGTGCTGAGTCCAGTGAGCAGTGTCCAGCGTGCAGAAGGCAATGGGCACTGACTGCATCCTGTAACTGGGTTTCAGGTTTGTTCCCTCTTGCTCTGTCACTGATCGCATTTGTAGGATAACAGAATGGGGGGAGGGAGAGGGGGGAAGGGGGAAGACTTCTGCTGTAATTCTGTTTCTGCTGCTGATCCCATGTGTAGATTTGGACACTTCTTCTTGGCTTCTGTTCCTGCAGGGAAGGCCTCACACAGTTGCCACATGCACCGACGGGGACCTGCACTTCTCTAGAGCCAAGACCAGACTCTCACTTGGCAAACCAGTGCCCTCAGCCAGCATGGCAGCAACCTCCTGAGCTGTGCCATCACAGTGGGTGAGGCCTGGCCAAAGAAACAGGGAATTTCCAGGGCAGAAACCTTCTGAAAACCCACCCAGCTACCTTCCATACACATCTATGAGGCACAGCAGCATTCCTCCCTGGCTTGGCTACAGCTTCTGCATCAAGGAGAAGCAGGTAAAGCTTGGAGTTGCTCTGGTACCTATATTCAAGCTCCAACAGGCTTCCCCTTCCTTTCCCAATCTCGGTTTGCTCATTTATTCAGCTTTTGCGTGCCGAGACGCCCCTGTGCCGGGGATTCACGTGGGAGGAGGACGCGGCCAGCACTGCTGGTCCTCGGCCAGAAGCTCTGACCCCACAGAAATGAGAGAACTTGTGCTGCTTTGATTTGCACTTTGCCTGGCTGGGAGGTGCTCTCACCATGCCTCTGCGTGGTGGGCAGGCACGGTAATTGGGCCGTTGGCAGCAGTCCCCACGCGCCGCACGCTTTTAACGAGGGCTTGCAAGGGAAACGATCCGGCGCCAGCGTCTCGGGCTTTCCGGCAGGACTCAGACAGCCGCCTGCGAGCCCCTTCGGCCAAACGGCCAAGCACCAGCACGGCACAGGGCTGTCCCTCTGCGCAGCTAGCTTGGAGGAACCGAACCAGACTGGTGCAGGCGCTGACGGAGTGCAGGGTCCAGCAGTAAATATCAGGGTGAGCTCGACAGAGAAAGTTCTTCACCGAGCGAGTCGTTCATCATTGGGATGTGCTGCCCAGGGAGGTGGTGGAGTCACCGTACCTGGAGGTGTTCAAGAGGGGATTGGATGTGGCACTTGGTGCCATGGTCTAGTCGTGAGGTCTGTGGTGACAGGTTGGACTCGATGATCCTTGGGGTCTCTTCCAACCTTGGTGATACTGTGATACTGTGACAGCTCTTGCCTACTGAAGTGCTACTGAAGGGATCACAGAGTTTCAGGGGCTGGAAGGGACCTCCAAAGCTCATCCAGTCCAACCCCGCTGCCAGAGCAGGGTCACCTACAGCAGATCACACAGGAATGCATCCAGACAAGCTTTGAATACCTCCAGAGAGGGAGACTCCACAACCCCTCTGGGGCCGAGGGATGAGTTGAGCAGCTGGGTCTTTAAAAAGCAAGACAGCACTGGGGCTGGTTTGAAGGACAGTCAGCACTAACTGTCTTAACAGAAGAGGTGCTGAGGGTTTGAAGCTGAAGGAGAGTAGATTTAGACTGATCTTAGGAAGAAGTTATTCAGCTCAAGGGTAGTGAGACTCTGGAACAGGCTGCCCAGGGACCTTGTGGATTCCTCCTTCCTGGGGGTATTCAAAGCCAGGCTGGATGAGGACTTGATCAGTCAAGTTGAAAGGTGCCCCTGCCAATGGCAGGGAGGTTGGAGTAGATGGTGTCTAAGGTCCCTTCCAATCCAAGCCCATTCTATGATGTCCCAGAAGCTGTGAAGAGCTCCTGGTTACACTATTTTAGGGGCACAGACTGCTGGGTCTTCAGTGGTGAGAGCGTGGAGCATGTTCATTTTCTGCGGGCATGCCAGCACCACTCCAGGGATGTTTTCACTTAGCTATCAGAGAAGCATTGTGATTTCAGAAGGGCCTTGATTGCATCCACCTCAAAGCTAAGACTCTCCAGCTCCTCATTCTCATGTGCTTTGCTACCCTTGCAGAGCATTCCTGGCTGATTGATGGGCGCTCTGCCAGCTCCGTAGCTATCGTGACACTAAGAAAATAGATTGTCTTTTTTCTCCTAGAAGAGTCATGTGTAACCTTTGAGAGGTGCCCTGGATTGCATCTGCCCCTCCATCCCCTGGTGTGACAGTGCATGAAAATTAGAAGTTAAAGACTTAAGCAAAGTTGAAGTGCAGAAGCAAAGCTGAGCCCTGAGTCGTGCGGCATCACTCAGAGACAGCTTTTCTCCGTGCCCTACCATGGCACTACCTTCTCATCTTGCTTATCCTGACAGCAAAAATGAAAACCAGGGCACATTTTATTATCCTGTCTCCTCTCATGCACTGCACAGAGCCTGGGTAGAAGAGGCAAATGGGTTTTCTCACCAGGCTGGATATGAGATTGTGAGGAGCGTCACCGTGCATGCCTTGTTTTCCTCACCCAGCTTTTGTTTTTCTCTTAAACCTCCCTCCAGCTCTTCAGTGAGCTTCTCCTGTTTGCCCAAGAGAGGACCAGACAAGTGGGGTGGAATCTGTGCTTCCAAACACTGTGACTTGTGGCCTTCCAGTACCTGAAGGGGGCTACAAGAAAGCTGGGGAGGGACTTCTGAGGGTGTCAGGGAGTGATAGGACTGGGGGGGAACAGAGCAAAACTAGAACTAGATAGATTCAGATGGATGTTAGGAAGAAGTCCTTCTCCATGAGGGTGGTGAAATACTGGCACAGGTTGCCCAGAGAGGTGGTGGAAGCTTCATCCTTGGAGGTTTTGAAGGCCAGGCTGGATGTGGCTGTGAACAACCTGATGTAGTGTAAGGTGTCCCTGCACATGGCAGGGGGGTTGGAACTGGCTGATCCTTGAGGTCCCTTCCAACCCTGACAATTCTGTGATTTAGAGAAGGAAATCCTCCTGCCTCTGCCCCCTGATTTCTTCCAATGAGCTCACAGAGGGCTGTTGGAGATCTGTCCCTGATTTATCACAAGACCTCAAAGCCACCAAAAAGCTAATCCATCCATACATGAAATGCACACTGCTGAGGCAACAAGGGGTGGTCAGAATCCAGTGTAGTTTTGTTTGCTTGTAAGTGGAGAGAGCTGTGGGCACACTGCTTGAGAAGCTTCATGGCTTTCCATTCAAAACCATGGAAAAGCACTTGAAGGAGAGGGGAGGTGTGGGGTCTAGGAGACAAAAAACAGTTACAGATAACTGTTCAACAAGGACATGGACCTGTGGGAGCAGGGCCACAGGAGGTCACAGCAATGCTGGCAGGGCTGGAAGCCCTCTGCTGTGAGGCCAGGCTGAGAGAGTTGGGCTTGTTCAGCCTGGAGAAGAGAAGGCTCCAGGGAGACCTTCTGGTGACCTTGCAGTGCTTCAAGGGCTGATCAGAAAGCTGGGGACAGACTTCTGAGCAGGGCCTGCTGTGACAGGACAAGGGGCTTGAACCTAAAATAGGGGAGATTTAGATTGGAAAGAAGGAAGAAATGTTTTCCACTGAGGGTGGTGAGAAGCTGACCAGGTTGCCCAGAGGTGGGAGACGCTCCATCCCTAGAACCATTCCAGGTCAGGTTGTTTGGGACTCAGAGCAACCTGCTCCAGTTGCAGATGTCCCTGCTGACTGCAGAGGTGTGGACTAGATGACCTTTAAAGGTCCCTTCCAACCCAAACCATTATAGGATTCTGTCCTTTCTGAGCCACACAGACTTTGCAGTGGACCTCTGAGGCTCCCAGAAGAGTCTCCATCTCAGTAAAGCCTCTGTGCTCCCCTTCCATGCCAGTGGCATTCTGCTCGTGTAGCTCAGCGAACACAGGAACCTAGTGAGCCTTGTCATCAGATCTTCACTTGCTGGGTAGATAGGGCCAGGTACCTAACACCACAGTTAAATGGGCACAAAACAGGTGGAGAGAGTGGTGACAAGAAGCATTCAAAGGTTAGGTGGCCAGTTTTGCTGGCTCTTAAAGTCTTGGAACCTGCTTACTCCTTTTCACTAGGATACAGTAATCCTACAGTCCTGGGTCAGCACTGGGACCAGAGCTGTTCAATATATTCCTCAACGACCTGGATGAGGGCACAGAGAGCACTGTCAGCAAGTTTGCTGATGACACCAAGCTGGGTGGAGTGACTGACACACCAGAAGGTTGTGCTGCCATTCAGCAGGACCTGGACAGGCTGAGAAGTGGGCAGGGAGAAACTGAATGAAGTTCAACAAGGGCAAGTGTAGAGTCTTGCACCTAGGAAAGAACAACCCCAGGTATCAGTACAGGTTGGAGACTAACCTGATGGAGAGCAGTGAAGGGGGGAAGGTCCTGGGGGGTCCTAGTGGATGGGAAGTTGACCATGAGCCAGCAATGTGGCTAAGAAGGCCAATGACATTCTGGGGTGGATTAGAAGGGCTGCAGTTAGTAGGTCAGAGAGGTTCTCCTTCCCCTCTACTCCACCCTGGTGAGCGCCCAGAGGCTGGAGCCAGGCTCTGCTGGGTGATGCCTGATGACAGCACAAGGGACAATGGTGGAAGCTGAGGCATAGGAAATTCCATGGAAACAGGAGGAAAAAAATTTTCACTGTGAGAGTGATGGAACACTGGAACAGGCTGCCCAGGGCAGGGGTTGTGGAGTCTCCCTCTCTGGAGATATTCAAAACCCACATGGATATGTTCCTGTGTGATCTGGTGTAGATGATCCTGCTCTAGAAGGGGGATTGGACTGGGTAAGCTTTTGAGGTCCCTTCCAACCCCTAACATTCTGTGATCTTCAGGGGTTGGCACAAAGGGACCCAAAACTGTTGGGTTTTTTCCTTTCCTCATTGCACAAATGAAGACTGACACAAAAACTGCAGAAGGAGACTATCCACTAAGCAATCCATAAGGTTCTGGGGGGCTGGAGCTTCTGAAGGAGGCTGGTGGAGGCTGTGCACTATGGGCATGTATCCCCTGGGCAGGCTTTCAGAGCCTGGCCTTAAAACTCAGCTTGAACAAAGTGCTGCTGTTAGTACTTTTAGTAACAGCAATAAAGGTTTTTGTTGTTGTTGTTTCATGCAGGAATTTCACAGCATGTCCCTATTGTTATTTTGAGGTTGTTCCCCAGCTCCAGCTGCAATAATCGAAGAGGCCAAGGCTTGAGCATGTTCTGCACAGCATGGGGATGGGCTGCAGGCATCTATAAAAAGCTTGGCTGGAGCTGAGAAGGATGCTCACATTCCCTTCATGTGGAAGCCTTGGGAGTGCCTGTGGCTGCTGCCCAGAGGAGTGCTGAACACTTGGGAAAGAGCTGCAAGGCTTTGTGCAGGGATTTAGAATCACAAAATCAAAGAACAGTTTGGGTAAGAAGGACCTTGGTCAGAGGCTCTGCTGAGCATTAGCACATCCAGATGGAGACTCTTCTGAGAACCTCAGAGGTCCACTGCAGAGTCTGTGTGGCTCAGAAAGGACAGAATCCTATAATGGTTTGGGTTGGAAGGGACCTTTAAAGGTCATCTAGTCCACACCTCTGCAGTCAGCAGGGACATCTGCAACTGGAGCAGGTTGCTCTGAGTCCCAAACAACGTGACCTGGAATGGTTCTAGGGATGGAGCGTCTCCCACCTCTGGGCAACCTGGTCAGCATCTCACCACCCTCAGTGGAAAACATTTCTTCCTTCTTTCCAATCTAAATCTCCCCTATTTTAGGTTTAAGCCCCTTGTCCTGTTGCAACAGGTCCTGAAGCACTGCAAGGCCACCAGAAGGTCTCCCTGGAGCCTTCTCTTCTCCAGGCTGAACAACCCCAACTCTCTCAGCCTGGCCTCACAGCAGAGGGGTTCCAGCCCTGCCAGCATTGCTGTGACCTCCTCTAGCCCTGCTCCCACAGGTCCCTGTCTGTGCTGAGGACTCCAGGGCTGCCCCAGCACTGCTGGGGGGGGTCTCAGCAGAGCAGAGGTGCAGCACCATGGTGATGTATGGCAGTAGCTGCACTCCCAGGTATCTCCCAGTCCCCATCACATCCCCTGCTCACCCTGCAGTGGCTCAGGGAGCTGGTGGTGCCACCACAGTGTCTCTTCACCAGAGGGGCCAGGGCACTGCACTGCTGTTTCCACATTCCCAAGCAGAAATGCTCTGCTCACAGCCCGCTGGTTGCCCTGCCTGCCGCTCCTCCTGCAGCTCTGCCACGTCGCCCATCTGCCAGGGTGGCACCGAGCCCATGAGGGTGTGCCACGGTCGAGGTGCCAGCTAAACAAGCGTGGAGGGGAGCAGCCTGCTCCTCCTGTTTGCAAACAGTGCCAACTCTGGGCAACTGGCTTCTCAGCAGAGCGGGCATCTGGAGCGGCTGGCGGGCACGGCACCCTTGGCACGTGCCACGGCGCTGCCTCCTCGCCCACGTTTCCGCACGTGGGTGGTGAGCTGGGAAGGCAAAAATATGTCGTGGAGCTTTTCAGACCAAGGGCAAAGGATAACTCACTGGAGCAGAGCTTCTCGGGCAGCCTGTGCCAAGGGCTGGCTCCTCTGATGTTCCTGCTGCTTTCCCTCCCTCCCTTCCAGCTGCTGAGCTGCCCCTTCGCCTTCACTGTGAATTCTTCCTGCCTGGGGAAGGCAGTCCCTCTGCTCACAGAAGGTGGATTTATTTCCCATTATATAGGCTTTGCTCTCTGCAACTACCTGAAAGGAGGTTGCAGCTAGTTGGGGGTTGATCTCTTCTCCCCGGCAACCCATGGCAGAACAAGACACAGTCCCAAGCTGCACCAGGGGAGATGTAGGCTGGAGGTGAGGAGAAAGCTCTTCACAGAAAGAGCGATCGGCCACTGGAATGTGCTGCCCAGGGAGGTGGTGGAGTCCCTGTCCCCAGAGGTGTTCAAAAAAGGATTGGACGTGGCACTTGAAGCCATAATTTAGTTGTCAGGAGGTGTTAGGTATTAAGTAGTAGGTTGGACTTGATGATCTCTAAGGTCTTTTCCAACCTGGTTGATTCTATGAAAACATTGCACTCACCAGGGAGCAGGTATGGAAACCTCTGGTTTTAAACTGGAAGCCTTGATGGGGAAGTCACTCAGGTCCTCCATGGCTTTGGCAGCTTCAAGATCAGAAGGAGTGCCAGAGATGGCTGGTCATGGAATGCATTGGGTGGGAAGGGACTTCTAGAGGTCATCTAGTCCAACCCCCTCTGCAGTCAGCAGGGACATCCCAAACTGGATTGGGTTGCTCAGAGCCCCATAAAGCCTGACCTGAATATCTCCAAGGATGAGGCATCCACCACCTCCCTGGGCAACCTGTTCCAGTGTTCCACCACCCTCAGAGTAAAGAACTTCTTCCTAATGTCCAACCTAAACCTACTCTGCTCTAGTTTCAAACCATTGCCCCTTGTCCTGTCTCTAGACCCCCTCATGACAAGTCCCTCCCCAGCCTTCCTGTAGGATTCAGGTATTGGAAAGCAGCCCTAAGGTCCTCCTGGACTCTTCTCTAGGCTGAACAACCCCAGCACCCTCAGCCCTCCCCAGCTTTCCTTTGTAAATAGCTGGTGGTCTTCTGGCAGGAGGCTGGAGCTTCCCAGTGCACAGACCTGCTAAGTTCCAGGAAACTGGAAGGGATCATCCCACCAACGATGCTACTTCGTGGCCCAGTGCTCCTCACTGGTAAGTGGAGATGATAGGAGTCGGAGTGAGGATTTGTTTGACATGAGTTCTCTGTCCCAAATCACTCTGTTCTGCATTTCCACTAATGGTGACTCCTCAGGAAGAGGTAATGCTATGCAGACATAACGAGGTTCAGATCAGAGCTGGACTTAGGGAAATGCTTGTCATCATGAAATCTATTTGATACGGGTGCTGGTTAGCCTGGTCTCGGAGCTGAGAGGCATGAAGGATGAGTAGGAAAGCAGCTGTGACTAATGGAAGCTTTTCTCAAATGTATGTAGTCAGAGGAGTTAATGAAAAGAGGAAAAAGAGCTGGCTCTTGAACTCTCCATCAGGAGAAGTGAAGCTTAACGCCAGGCAGAAAAAAGGAGCTATCATTTCCACATTCCTTTCCAGCAATTATTTTGTATTTGCCAGTCCCTCCGAGCTCCCAGATCAGCTTAGGACACTCCATTTTCTGAGCATTTCCTGGAAAGACCCAGTGCTGCTGCAACAAATCCTCTTCTCACCACGTTCCCCCCGTTCCTTGCAGAAGCAGCAAGCACAGGGGAGGATTAGCTGAACTCCTGTCCTGCTGGATGCTTACCTAAATGAGCTGCTGCACCACCCTGAGCCGGGCTGTCGCCCCTCTCTCCGCAGTGCCTGGCTGCCACTCATGCCACAAGCAGCTCAGCCACCAGCTCAAGTCATTTATTGCATGCAGGAGCCTAAGTCTGAACAGCTTAACCTCATTGCGCTGGGAAGGTTTGCAGGGAAGTCTCCTGTGCGGCCTCAGCACACCACAAACTCTTCTGTGGAAAGCTAGAGCTGGATTAATTATCTCTGGCTCTTTGTAAGAGATGACTGCAGGTTGTACAGGGAATTAGGAGGTCTTGCAAAGAAAAGCTCCCTTAGTGCTCTTCAGCTTGGGCAGCAAGTTTGAGCAACTACCTTTTCTACATCCATGGATTAACCAGCACTTAATCAAGGCTCTGTCCTCAGCAGGCCACTCAGCGCAGAGCTCACAGCCTGGGAGACTCTCCACTGCTTCCCCTATCCTCTAGACCCAGACCATTTGCTCATGTCCTGGTCATTTAGTCAGCACGTGTTTCAGAGGTTGCAATGGAAAATGCCTGACATGATGCATTTGTGTGATTAATGCAAAATATGTCCTCCAAAGCCTGAATTTAAACATCCCAACTGGAGCTTTGCAGCAACCCCCTGTGCCAGCAGGAGCCTGGGGAGTTCAAGCTTCCCCAGGCTGAAGGAAAATCATGCTTTGGTTTGGTCTGGAGGGAGATGAGAGCTCAACCCACTCAGCAGCCAAGGTGGGCTGTGTACCCCACAAGCCCCAAACCCCAGAACTGCTGCCAGCTGGGAAACCACAGCACAAGCAGAGCTCTTGGCACATCCATACCCTCCAGTCTGTGGCAGGATGAGGCTAAAAGGAGCTTTCTTGAATTTGGCTCTTTTATTCCAGTTACATAAAGCTATTACCCAGCTTCAGGAGAGCTGGCCCATACCCTGCTGCCTTCCGCTTGTGCCTACCCTAACAGACAGGAGTGGAGCTGCCTGCTTCCATCAGAGAGCAAACAGTCTGGGGACAGCAGGTGCTTAAAATATCTGCAGGAAGAAGAAAAAAATTCAATTAAAGAAAGGAAGGGCTCCTGGGGGAGGCCAGGAGCTGGGAGGGCTTTGCTGAGCGGAGAATGTTCTGGTAGGGCAGAAGGGAATAGGCTGGGGGTGCAAGTCGGGGAAGGGGTGTGGGGTGATGCTGTGCTCCGAGGTTGCTCAAGGGGACCATCTCCCTGCTCCCCTGTGAAAGCTGAGCCCTTGGGCTCTCTGTGTTCCTTTTATCTCCCTTCAATCCCTGTTTCAGGTCTGTAAGTCAGTGTGTTTGTTACCCAACTGCCTGGGTCGCTGGGGTGGGAGTAGGGAGACTTAGGAGGACTTTCCACCTGCATTAATTAAGCTGCATTTTAACAGGAAATCTCCTTGGGTAAAATCGAGCCCTGATAATAGTTAATAGCAAAACTTTATTGACTAGAGAGGAGCTAGGATAGTCCCTAATTAGTCTTTGATAAGCCTGTTATGGTTTTCCCTGGCTGTCTGGACCCAAGAGCTCTGACTGCGGAGCAGGGCTCACTCTGATCCTCAGCACAAGGAGACTTGCTCTAGCCCTGCTGGTGCTGCACAGCCTGGTGCCCTGTCCCCATGTCACAGCAAGCCCTCAAGAGGCTGAGCCTTTACTACCCTCCCCAGTTGCCACGTGTGCCTGGGAAATCCCTGCAGAGATGCTGGGGAGCCCCGTGCATGCCTGGCTCTGCAGTGAAGGTGCATCCAAGCAGGGGGAGAGCTCCATCACAAGTAACTGCTCAACCCCACCCCTGGTGTTTCTACCTTCTTTGCCAACGTGGTTTTTAACCTGCCCCCTCTTCGGGGGTTCAGCTTTAAAATCGAGATCACCGTTGGCAGGAGGCAAACAGCAGCAGGAACCAGGGGAATGGAAAGTGATGGGTGAGGTGGTTTTGCAGATAGGCAGGGCTCAAGCAGTGCTCTGGTTTTACACCACCTTCCTCTGCTTCTCCTTTGATAGCGCTAGTGAAAGTCAGGCTGGATGAGGCTGGGGCTCTAGGTGTAGGTAAAGCAAACCACAGCAATTTTGTTGGATTTTGGTGGCCTGAAGTGCAGGGAAGCCACTCATCCTGTCCTCCCACCCCATGCTGGTAAGGTGAGGGAGCAGGCAAGGGGCTTGGTCACTTTGGGAGAGGTCACAATGAAGTGAGAAAAGTTCCCTCTCCAGAGTCTTGTTGAATTTTTAGGGTTTGATTAAAGCTTCTCTGCGATGCAGGAAGGGACATCAGAGGCATCTTTAAAGGAGGGAAAATAGCTGTTACCTGCTGTTATGCTTAAGAGGGAAAATGATGGATCCCAAAGACTCCTAATGCTCACTCCGGCCACTTTAAAGCCTTTGAGATGGCAATGTCATTAGCTACACAGCAGGACAAGCATTATCTCTGCCTTCCAGTTTCCCCAGTCAGGTCATCCAAACCCACAGAAGCGCCAGGAGATGGCCTCAGGCTGGTATTTCTCTGGCTGGTGCCTGCAGCAGGAGATGCACAGGTGGGGGAAACGTGGGTTTTCCTTGTCCTGCTCTCGTTGCCAGCCCAGAGCATGAAGGACATTCCTGCTTTTTCCCGACTTCCAAAGCATTTCAGGTTGGTTTTTTTCCCAACTGCAAATCACAATCACGTTCAGGATTATTTTCCATCGTCCCTGCTTTGGAGGCTTACAGCATCTAAAACCAACCTGCTGCCTGGGAGCAGGTGCCCTGCCATTTGGGGATCTACTCTGCAGGAATCCAGTAAATATGTAAAGCAACCAGACCGAGGTTTCCAAAGGACTTTAGAGAGACTGATTTCCCCAGACCACTGTGACTGCAAATGGAGATGTCTTGCCAGCTTCCCCTAAGCCAGCAGTTCCCAGAGAGTCTAAAAGTAAACCTCAGATGTACTTGGCCAAGCAGGGACTCGCCGCTCCCCCCTGAGCTGCTATGCTGAGATCCTTCTCCTCCACAGCAAGACCTAAAGGGCATGGGCTGCTAGCAATGCTCTGCTCAGACATGCCATGCTGTCATTTGCTCTGCCATTCAGGATGTCTGGTCCTCTTGGTTTCCTGTTGGCTCCCTCCATGCATCTTCCACCTCCTTTTTTCGTGTGTGTGTGTGTGTGCTGAATGTGAAATCTGGCGGCTCCAGCCGAGCTCCCAAGTGCCTGGAGCTGGGGTAGGATGAGGCTCCAATTCTGTTTGGCAGGCTCAGCCTGGGAGGATGCACTTGGCAGTCAGGATCACACAGCACGGTGGAGGAGCTCTCCTCCTTGAGCGCCTCCACTCCCAGGCGCAGCCCCAAGCTGTGCACACCACAAGCAGCACAATGCTGAGGCTCAGCCTGCTCCCAGCCCTGGCAGCTGGCCCTGGAGCAAAGCCTGGCACAGGGTTACGTGGCCACAGTCTTTGCCTATGGACAGCAGTGGCCATGCAACCCTCATGGCTGCACCCCCATGACACCTTGTCTGTTCACAGGCATCAGGATGATGTGGTGAGGGGTCCAGGGGACCTGCTGCTGCTTTTTGGAGCCTCTTGTAAGACTCCACCTTGGAGTCCACCAGAATTTTGTGGTCTTGCTGCTGAGGATCCCTCTCCTCTTTCCTTGGGGTGTTCCCAGGCTTGATGTGATGGTTGGTACATCCTGAGGGTGGTCAATCAGCCTGTCCAGCTCCTCCTAATCACCTCCCCAGGAGCTATATAGCAAGGGAGTGTTCTCCCTGATAAGAACTAGTAACTGAGTAGATCATACAGCCATGATCATTTGGGGAATCTATGTGCTTTTCCTTACCTGAGCACTGACCTAGTACCTGCATTGCTGCTGGTATCTCCCTGCTCTGCTTTGTCACATCTCTGCATGTCCTGGACCAGACAATTCATGCTGTGTATAATTATGGTGTTTTTCCAGGGAGGAAGGACCTGATGCCAGGAAGCTTATCAGGCTTCCTAAGCCCATTCAGCAGGTGAGGACCAGAAGTATAGACACCCTAGAGCCTTTGGGTGGCATCGCTGCCAACCCATCCTCCTCTCACCTGTCCTGGAACCTACCTTAAGGTGAGCAGCAACCTTCAATGATCACAGAATCATAGAATTGTTTTGGTTGGAAAAGACCTCCAAGGTCATTGAGTCCAACTGTCAACCTAAGATAGAATCCCAGAGTGGTTTGGGTGGGAAGGGACCTGTCAAGGTCATCTAGTCCAAGCCCCTGCAGTCAGCAGGGATACCTGCTACTAGAGTAGGTTGCTGTGAGCCCCAAACAACCTCACCTGGAATGGTTCCAGGAATGGGAATCTCCCAGCTCTCTGGGCAACTTGGGCCAGGGTCTCACCACCCTCAGAATAAAAGATTTGTTCCTTCTCTCAAGTTTAAATCTCCCTCTTTTACTGTAAACCCAACACCCATCACCACAGCCCTGCACCGCTCTGGAGGACAGGGCGGATAGGCACTGCTCTCAGGGTGCTGGGGGCAGAGAGAAGGGGCTGGCTTGGGAGGGGCTGGTGCCAGGCTGCCAGCAGCTCTCTGCTCTCTGCTGGGTCATGGCCCTGAAGCTGCTGATGTTCCAGGCTGGGGAAGGCTTCCCCAGCTCAGCCCAGAAAGGCTGCAGCAGGCTCTGGCTGCGCTTGCCCGAGGCCAGGCATGTGCTCATGAGAGATCTCACGCCACGAGAGATCTCTTGGATAAGGGCAGAGAGCCCTGTCCCCAGACCATGCCAGGGAAGGTTGAGACAGGGCTGGCTGCAGAGGAGACTCGAGCAGGAGGAAGAGAAGAAACAGAATGATGTCAATGTAAATTGGGGCTGAAATGATGTGAGTGAAATCCCCAAAGATGAGATGCCAAGAAAAATAAAGCCCAACAGAACGTCAGAAACCCAAATTGCAACAAATAACACAAGGGGGGAGGATGAGGAGGGCAAGAAGAAGGAAAGGATTAATAACGTGGATCAGGCAGAAGAGAGCGTGGGTGACTGGCAGAGGTGGTGCAGAGCCCAACACCAGGCAGGCACCAGGAGAAAACCCAGAGGAGAGGCAGAGCTGGGGCAGAGCGGCCAGGAGTGACTTGTAAATCACACAGTGAACCAAGGGCAGGAATAAACCGTGAAGAGCTGAAGGTACACTGCAAAGCTGAGTGATGTCATGCCGAGCACAAACGGGCAGGGCTCCTGGAAATGCAGCTGCTTGAGGTGGATGGACGCCGGGTGACAAAGAAAGCAGAGTGCTGCGGACAGGGAGCTGGCTCCGTTCACAGTGGGGCACTGTGGCTCCAGGAACAGAGCTTGGGAGGTGCCTTTGCCGCGGGGCTGCCAGACACCGAACTCACCCTCACTGCGGCCACCTGAAGGAGCTCAGCGACCTCGTTCTGCAGATGGGGAAACCGAGGCGTAGGGAGGGCAGGCAGCAGAACTTCCATGTGTTGTCCCTGAGGTTCTCCCAACCCTACTGCCATCCCAGGGCCAGGATGGGAGCAGGAGCACCCAGGCACAATCCAAACATCACTGCCCCATCCCTGCCACCCTGGCTCTCCTCTACCTCTTGCATCTTAGTACAGCTGAAAAGCAAATTTCAGAGAGCAGACCTCGATGTCTACATTTGCCCTGCTCAAATGCAGCAGTAAGCCCCTGGGCCAAGGTCAGGCAGCAGTGGGGTGGTGGGAAGGGCAGCATGGATGCTGGAGCTTCTTCTCACAGTGCTTGTGCTGCCCAGCAGCCCTCTGCAGCACACAGCCTTCGATGCTGAATTCATGCTGCATGCCTTACAGTAAATGGAGCTGTGGAGACAATAGCAACCCAGATACATTTAGTACATCAATAAAAGTTAAATATCAGCTCTGGGGAAGGGAGATCTCTGCCACTGCACTTCTCCATCAGTGCCACCCACTGCCTGCTCCCTGCTTTGTGACTGGGCAGGGAAGGATCATAGAATCTCAGAGTGGTTTGAGTTTCTGAAGGGGCCTTTCAAGGTCATCTAGTCCACATCTCTGCAGTCAGCAGGGACATCTGCAACCAGAGCAGGTTGCTTAGAGCCCCAAACAACCTGACCTGCATTGGTACCATGGAACTTTCTCCTCACCTCGAGCCTAAACTTCCCCTGGCACAGCTTGAGACTGTGTCCCCTTGTTCTGGTGCTGGTTGCCTGGGAGAAGAGACCAACCCCTTTCTGGCTACAACCACCTTTCAGGTAGTTGTAGAGAGCAATGAGGTCACCCCTGATCCTTCTCTTCTCCAGGCTAAACAATTCCAGCTCCCTCAGCCTCTCCTCACAAGGCTGTGCTCAAGGCCTCTCCCCAGCCTTGCTGCCCTTCTCTGGACACATTCAAGTGTCTCAATGTCCTCCTTAAACTGAGGGGCCCAGAACTGGAACATACTCCAACATAGACAAAGCCCAAGGGAAGCCCCTCCTGTCTGTTTTCCTCCTACAGTCCCACCAGACTGCTTCTGGAGGCTCAGGGCTAAGAACACTCCAAAACCATCCTGTTCCCATCCCATCCCCTACCTCTTGACCTACTTTCAGTGGGATCAGGCTCAAAATAGTGCTCCCAAAGCCATTAGTTATGTGGGAACATCCCCCTGCAGCAAGATTCATCCCCCTTCTGTAATAACTCCTTCCCAGAACCTCACTTGGAGGATCATTTATGTCTGGCATAAATTGTCCCTAGCAGGAAAGAGATGGGAGACCATGATGCTCTGGAGAAACATCTAGGTGTGGGGGACATTGTCCTCTGTGGGGAGGTGTAGTTGTGTGACTGTGGGTTGGAACCTCTCTGGGCCAGCTCTCAGACCCTTGAGCCCACCTGGGATCGATGCTCTAAAGGAAAAGCCTCTCACGTTGCCAGGCTTCCCAGTGCCCCAAATCCCATCTGCAAGGTGGGTTTGGGGGCTGACAGCTCCCAGCCCTGCACAAGTGTGCCAAAGGATCGCTCTGAAGCTAGCACTGCTGGGTTGTCCCCCACACACACCATGTGCCATCTGGGGGTTGCAGCTGGGGTTTGGAGGCAGTGCTGCCTCTCAGTGCCAGGAGTTTCAGCCCTGGGGGTCCCTCAGTGTTGCTCTTGAGGGCACCACAGGGGATGGAGCTGCTACAGCAACCAGGGAGGGTCCCGGTGGGGCAGCGTTTCCCAGCTAGCAACGACTTCCCTTTAACTCTTGGGCACTGAAGCTTTTCTAGGGGGGGTGCCTGCTGCAAATTAAAAGTAAACCAAAACAAAACAAAATAAAAATCAACAGGAGAAAATGAATAAATATTTGAGCAGTAAGAAGCCCATTTAGCCTCTCACAAGCATCTATATCCCGGAGCAGTTTCTCGGCGAGCAATTTGCGTTTCATTACGAGGAGAGTGGACATGCGCTAGCAAAAATCCATCCTTTGTTTATACCTCCAGTGACCGAGGCGCCGAGCAGCCTTCCCAGCTTTTTACAGCAGCCTCCCAGCAAATCAGCCTGCTCCATGGCCCATTACAGCCTTTAATCAGCCACCTCGGTGACTCGCAGCCCGACCAAACACAAACAAACCCTGCCGAGGCGCTGGCAGGACCCAGCGCCTGGCTTTCGGGAGCAAATCTCTGCCTTCAGTGGTGTCTGGTGCGACGGAGGTCCCAGCAGTGCCTCCGTGCCCCCGGGTGCCGCCTCCTCGCTGTATGTGAGGATGAATCGTAATTGTTTCAGTTGGAAAAGACCTTTAAGACCCAAGAGCTTGCCAGGCAAGGTGAGAGGACAAGTCCTCTGTGGAGCTGTGCTAGGACCAGGTGTGGAAGGGGCTTCTCCCCTGGGGGCAAACCCCGGGGCATGGGGCTTGGGCATGCCCCACTGATGCCAACTAGCAGGGATGGCAGTGGGGCAGGAGCAGGCAGTTTCATGGGGCTGCATCTCACGGGGGCTTGAACCTGCCCTTCTGCCGGTTCCCAGCTCCCAAGAGGAGAGAGATGGAGACAGGCTCAGACTGGCAGGAACGGGCTCCAACCTAAATCCTGTCACTGTGGAGGAAGAAAGACCTTGTTGGTCCCCAGCCCCTCTGGGGGAAGCAGGAGCGTGAGCTCCTCGGTCTTCTGCAGTGAGAATGGGAGAGGTGGGAGCAGCAGCACGGCTGGTCCTCAACCCGAGTGTGACTGGGCTTGTCCTCAGCCGACCCCCTTCACCACCTCCCAGCAGGTAAGCAAGCAACAACCAGCTCGCACCGATGCACCACGCCGTGATGCTCCCCTCTGCCCGAAGGAGTGCTCTAAGGAGAGCCTGCGAGCTAAGGGCTGCCCAGGAGCCGCTCCAGCCCCGAGGAGGGGCCGGCTGGGTTTCATCAGCCCTCCAGGCTGAAGGATTAACAGCAGCAATCTTGTTGCCAGCCAGCCTCCAGATGATACCACATAATAAGACGTGTAACAGCCTCTTGGAAGAAAAAAAAAAGGAAAGAAAGAAACGAGAAAGTTATAGTTCCCCCAGCAACCGTATCTCAGCCATATTACACAGAGAGATATATATATTAAGGCATAAATTTAACAACATATATTTCAATGTAAAATACCAGCAATGCACAGGGGGACAAATAACAGTGGTGGAGGGATCCATAACGTTTGGTTCTTCCTCCTTCCCTCTGCTCCAGTCTCACCAGCAGCAGCAGCAGCAGCACAGTTCCTGCCTTTTGGCACAGGACCTGCCTGCAGGCACAGACACCCCCACCCGTGCAGCCGCAGGTGGTCACCCAGAGGTGGTGCGAGGTATGGAAAGGCTCTGCAGAGTGACAGCGCAGCTTGTGGGGCACCAAGGAACCTGCCTGCACGCAGCCAGGAGCCCTCCCATCAGGCTGAGCGCAGGACGAGAAGCCTCTGGCAGGTTTCTGAGGCTCTGCAGCTTCCCCCTAGAACGGCAGCACGGGGATAGCGTTCTCCATTACACGATGTGAAATAGCTCAAAGCTGTGTTGTTCCAGCTGGGTTTTGCCAGCCTTCTTCTGGACCCTGGCAGCAAAGCCTGGGCAGTGCTTTCCTCACCAGTGCCAAGCAGGTTGCTCCTGACAACTTGCAGGGGAGAACCACAGCTGCAGACACCAAAACCAGTGCCTGGGCAAGCACGCAGCAGGGTCACTGCATCTCCAGGTCTCTTGCAAATGGATGTTCACAGAATCAACAGAACTGCCTAGACTGGCACAGACCTTTAAGATCAAATCCAATCCTAACACTGACAAGTCCTTGACTAAACCATGTCCCTCAGCACTGTCTCCACCACCTCCCTGGGCAGCCTGTTCCAGTGCCTGAGAACCCTTTCTGGGAAGAAATTCTTTGCAATATCCAACCTGAATCTCCCCTGGAGCAACTTGAGGTCATATCCTCTTGTTCTATCACTTGTTACTTGGTTGAGCAGACTAACCCCCACCTCTCTACAGCCTCCTACTATGAACCCCTGCAGCCAGCTGGATGCATCCTGCCCACACCACCGCTGCTTTCCCTCCCAGCCACCTGATTCCCAGCCTGGAGGGGGGGGTGAGGGGGGGAAGGATTAATTGATGCATGCCATAAAAGTGCTCAAGAAGCTCTGAGAATCAGGGTCCTGGTGTGGCACAGCTGCATCCAGGGCTTCTGCTGCAGAGGCAGGTGGATGCTATGGGGGTGGGTGTGAAGGGCAGGTGGGTGTGGAGGGGTGGGTGCTGTGGGTATGGTTGTGAAGGACAGGTGGGTGTGGGGGTAGGTGTGAAGGGTGGGTGGATGCCACATGAGTGGGTGCTAATGAGGTGGGAGTAGCTTAATTTGGGAGCCTCCCCCTTTAGCTTGGGAGATGCATTTAAGCAGAGTCCCTTGCTCGAGTGATAGGATGGTTTATGTTGAGTGTATGGTTCCCCAGGCTCATTCTTTGCTCTCCTCCATCCCTGTGACCTGGTGACCCCCTGGGCTGTGGCTGGTGCTGTCAGTGGGCTGTATGCTCATCTCCTGCAGGTACTATGGCTCTGCACTTTGTCGGGAGGGGGAGTCAGCTGCTCTAGAGGGGTGTCCCTGGATCAGGGAGCTGTCTCCTTCCTCTGCTCATAGCGTTTTATGTCTGTCTCTTAGCTCTGCGTGGTTTTCTATCATCTCGATTCCGCACCAGGAGCCGAGCTGGGGCTGCAGTTATGGCTGGTGCTGCCTGAATGTCTGTGGCGTAAGCACCTCCATTTGCACTTAAATTAGCTTGCTTAATGGCATCGTCCCCTACATGCCTGCCTTATGGGAAGGGCTGGTCTGTGCTAGGATGCTTTGCTATGCTGCCACATCCCTTCTCCTGAGCTCCAGCTGGGACCACCCCAGGTCTGAACCTTGCCTTGCCTGAGTTAAAAATACGTATTGTGTGTGCCTATTTCTCTGTTTGTACACACACACATGCACAGCGCTTGCAAAGCAATCCCAGCTAATCTCTCTATCTAGTCAGAGCTTTAGGGTGCCCTTTCAGCAGGGATTTGGAGAGTTTGCTACAGTTATTTCCTAAGAATGCATTACCTGGGGCTCCGGATGAATAATGTAGGCCCTTGTTCAGCAACTTACTTACAACTGCCGAACCTTAAACCACCCCAGTCAATGGAGCTGCTTCTGTACTTAAAGTTAGGCACAGCTTAAGTGCTCCGGTAAATCAGGGCCTGATAGCCTACCCTGGCACTCCTCGTCAGGGCTGCTGATATAAACAGCCGGCAGTATCGACCCACAGCTACGTTTGCCTTGGTCACTGCTGCATCCTGCAGGACAGATGCTGATGGTCCTGGCAACCAAACCAAAAGGTCTGTGTGGCTCTGCTGCAGGTGTCCTCGGTGGGCACATTGGCACTGCCCCCCTGCCAGCAAACCTGGGGAGGAACCCAAAACTGCCAATGCTCCTGGTTGCATGTGGGTTGGTGCTTTGCCAGTCCAGGGGAGTTTTTCATCTTTGTCCCCTCCCTGAGGAGGAGCAGGTGGTTCTCTACCTTCCTGGAGGTGATGGGTCCATGGAGTGTCCATACAGGAGTAGTTGAGTTAACCTAAGGCTTTGCTGATGCTTGGAAAGGGTTGGAAAACCTTGAGCAAAAATGCTTGAGATGACACTGCTGTCTGTCCAGGGGCCAGGAGCTGGCTGTGCCCAGGGAGGTCACTGTGCTGTGCACTGCTGCTCCTGGAGGAGGAAAGGGCTCTTCAGGAAGGGTTTTGATGCCAGAGATGGGCAGACATACTGCAGAGCCCTGTGGCAAAGCTTGCAGGACTTCTGCTCACCGTAGAACCCCAAGGCAAGGGCATCCTGGCAGGTGGGTCCCCACTGAGCACCACTAGTGCTGCAAAAATGGATGGCTGGGCTCCTTCCAATGTGTGTGGAGCTACCCCAACTGCCTGGGCAGCTTCTTCCCAAAGGTTGAGCTGAATAAATGGCAAGAGCAATAGATCTTCCTTGGATGCTCCTGGCTCGGTGCCCTCAGTGGAGCCAGAGCTGCAGCTCTGCCCAAGTCAGTGGGAGTGTGATGTGAAATAATTCAGTCCTGTCAAAAGACTGAATCTGATTTTTGTTTATCTATTTTGCTTCCTGTGTGTGCTCCTGCGGGGTGGCAGAGGGACCCCTTGGAGCAGGAGGGGCCCGTCAGAGCACAGCCCGTGAGCACAGAGCAGAGGCAGTGTTTCAGCAGAGATCTAATTAGCAGTTCTAATTAGCCCTGATTTCCTCATCACCTGCAGGTCTCAGCTACTGCTCAGGCTGCATTGCAGAGCTATAACATCAAGGGGTACACGTGGGCAGGGGATCCCTCGCAGCGAAAGCACCCTGGGACGGCACAGCCCTCACCGCCTCTCTATCTCTGTCCCAGCTGCAGGGGCATGGTGGGTGCAGAGGAGAGGGCAGCAAGGGCAAGGAGTGTGAATTAAACCCTTCTCTAACCTCTGCTGTGCTTTGGCTGGCAGGGAGCTGCTCCAAGGGGAATACAGAGTCATGGTAGAGTAGGAAAATGAGGGCAGGGGGTAGAGGGGCAATAAGGCGTAAAATCACAGCTAGGCAAGAGAGGATGGAAAATGCTCCCAAGCTGCGAGCTCTGCTCTGCTTTGTTCTTCTTTGAGCAGCCCTGGGAAGCGATGCTCCCAGGTCACAGCCAGCCTGCCCTTGTGGGCACAGCTTGTTCTGCTCTAGAAACAGCACCGAAGGCACATCTTTGTCTCAGACCTCTTGGGAAGCGGCTGGGACGAGCTGCATCGCGGCTGGGATGCCCTTTGGGCAATGTAGAGCAGGAGAAAACAGCCAAGCTTAAAGCATGTAAACTGATGGTTAGCCCGGTGAAAAGGCAGTTGCAGGCATAGTGCAAAGTGGAGGGAGAGTCTGTGCCCCTTGGAGAGGTGGGTGGGCTCTGGCCATGGCACTGGGAGCCTGCAGGCTCAAGAATATTCATCCCCCCCATCATGCTCCCATCCCTGCTTTCTAGAGAGGCCCCTGCTTGCCATGATTGCTTGGACAAATTCTTGCGAGCAAGCCAGCAGCTCTCCTCTTGTCTCTTGTAATTACTGTCCCAGCGTTCTCCTTGAGAGAGACCATCTGCTACTCCTCCATCACCAGTCATCTTCCCATCTCCCTGGCGGAGCCCTTTCCCCAGAGAAGGAGGCTAATTGTGCTGATGGTGCATCTCCCGAGGTCCTGTACCGCTCGTTAGGCTCAATCAGATCAAAGGCTGCTGCTCCCTCAGCTGATGCACCAGCCATGTGCTCAGGGGGCACTCCTGACCCCCCTCTCAGCCTCAGACAGGACATGCCAGCCAAGAAATGAAAAGCCAGGTTGGTGCTTCTTGCTATGTGCAATGGGAGCTGCCAGTTCTATAAACCCTTGCATGGCTGCCAAACAGACCAAGGCTGTGGCTGTAGGGAACCTCTTTGGAAGGGCTTTTGTGGAAGCCAGCTGGGGATGGGATGTCCCCAAAGAGACAGGTGCTAGGTTAGAAGAGGCATCCTGCAGTGGATGTATAGAATCATAGAATGGTAGGGGTTGGAAGGGACCTCTGAAGATCCTTGAGTCCAAAGCAGGATCACCTAGGGCAGCTCACCCAGGAATGCACCCAGATGGGTACAGTATGGGGACCAGCCCAGCATGGAGAGGATGGGAGCACTGGGATGACACTGCATGCTGTTTAGGGATGAAACAGCTGAAACAAGCAGTTTGGGGATTAGAAACCAGATGCATTTCAGAGCGCTTGGGGGCTCCCAGGAGCAGCAGGGCCAGGCTTTGAGTCGCTGCACCGGCAGCAGCGCGGGGGGGAAGCGGCACAGCGCTCGGCTGCACCCCGGTGCCTGCCGCTATTAGTCTCTTGCTTTTAATCAACAGCAAATGAGTCTCTGGGGGCCTGTTCTGGCGACTGCAGGATGGCAGAAACTTTCATTGAAGTCAATAGAAGTTACTCATACCCTTAGGCAGAAGGCTGTGGTCCCGGGAAGTTGCTAGGGAGCTGTGATTGATGCCGCGTGTCGCAGGCTCGACCAAAGCCAGCGCCTGCCTCTCGGTATAATTCAAAACTAAATGTACATTTATATATAATACACGTTAAAAAAAACCCCACAACAACCAGTAAAGCCATCACTTTTTATTAGGGGAGGGCATGCAATAAATTTTTACATCGAAGCTTCCAGCAGCCAGAGATGAAAAGCATCTTCAGGCAAATCACTGCCATGGAGATAAGGCTTTCCAGGTGGCTCGTTTGTGTTTTTAAGGAATCTCATTAGAGCATTAAATGATCTGGAAAGGGTAGAACATCATTTTATTTATTTATATATTTATTTTGTCAGTGGTTTTAGTGCTGCCCAAGCTCGGAGCCACCACGGGCTGAGCCCGTTGCGGCTCGCGCTGCCCCGCAGCCCCCTTTCCCAGCCCGACCTCTCGGAGCCAGGTGTTGCTCGTTGTTTATTCATGCTGGTAAAAGGTCCTCCTAAAAGCCCCTATAAACCCGATTTTTCTGCCTGTTAATCAAAGTTACTGCCTACAAAAACACACGAGCACCTCCTCCAGAATTCATCCCGCAGCTTTAGCTGCATTATTTATACCAGGAGCCAGGTGCCTCCTGATTCTCCTCTGCCTGGCTTGCTGTGGCTTTGCACTGGCACATCCTGGGTGATGTGACCACCACATGCTGACCCCTTGCAGGCAGCCTCCCAGCTGGGAAACCCAGCTCCTGGCCTGCTTCATTCACTCTCACCCAGGAGCTCGGGCGGCTCTCCCCTTGTGGAAGCATCTGCTTGCCCATCTGCGAGCCTTTCAGAAGGGCTTCCTGGGCCCCTAGCAGCCCTTCTGCTCCAGCTCCTCCCCAATCCCTCACCAGGGCTTTGTGAGCTGAAGGCAGACTGCGAGGGGACAGTTTCTAAAGACAACCAGGCACAGAATATTAGAAACTTCTTGAATTCTTCTGATGGTAGAAATAAAACCACACCTGGAAGGATTTCAAGGTAGAGTTTCAGTTTTAAAGCTGCTGGAGAGTTGGTGAGGATGGTTTAAACCTTTACAAGACATGAGGCTCGTTTTATGAAGGAAGAAATAAAATAGGCAGGACACCAAAGAGCTGAGCAATTTTGCAGACATTTATCCCTTCCTCAGCAGTGTTTCAAGGACGTGTGGCACCGCCTGCACCTGAGCAGCTCAGGTTAGCAGCTCTGCAGAGAAGCTGGGGTACCTTCTGTAGCAGGATGGTGCACTGAGTGGGCACATGTGCAGCAGGGATGTGCTTTGCAATGAGCCCCTAAAGCTCCAGTTCAGCCCAGTCTGGAGTGTGCAGTCGCTGCCTCTCCAGCCACCCAGGGCAAGACCCAGCCTGGCTGAGTCAGGGGAAGTGCAGGGAGGGAGCCAGGCTGCAACACCTCTGTGATCTCTCTCTTATTCTCTGTGTCCTGGTTCCCACAGGATGTGGTTAATTCCCATGAAAGCTTCCAATTCATTATTTCATGACAAGATTGGCTTTCACAAATGAGCAGCTCTTAAAAGTGCTTGCAGATAACCCAAGTTGTAGACTCACAGAATTGTTAGGGTTAGAAGGGACCTCAAGTTCCAATCCTCCTGCCTTGAGCAGAGACACCTCACACTACATCACATTTCTCAGACTTGATGATCTTTGAAGTCTTTTGCAACCTTTATGATTCTATGATTCAGAGCCACATCCAGCCTACCCTTAAAAACCTCCAGGGATGAGGCTTCCACCACCTCCCTGGGCAACCTGTTCCAGTGTCTCACCACCCTCATGCTGAAGAACTTCCTCCTAATGCCTAATCTAAATCTACTCTCCTCCAGCTTGGATCCATCCCCCTCAGTCCTATCACTCCCTGACACCCTAAAAAGTGCCTCCCCAGCTTTCTTGTAGCCCCCTTCAGATACTGGAAGGCCACAATAAGGACTCCTCAGAGCCTTCTCTTCTCCAGGCTGAACAGCCCTGACTCCCTCTGTCTGTCCTCATAGGAGAGGTGCTCTGAATGCAGCCAAGGTTGGGTGTAGGACGAATGAAGGTGTGCACCTGCTTTGTTTGCACACAGTCCCACAGCCCATACTTTGATGAAATGAGTAATTCCCAGAAAATTATCCATGCCCCTTTACAAGAAGGACTTGGCAGGGTTTGTCGGATGCTCAGGATTTTTACAGAGTTGTTCTAATCCTCTGGTTTTTGAGTGAGGAAAAGCTTGGCAGGGCAGAGCTTACCTGTCAGAAACTAGCAGGCAAATGAAGGAGGATGTACAGCCCCAGTTTGTTATTTTTTCCTCTCTGTGTTGAGCCCAGCTCAAGCTTTTAGGAATATTTGGGCGTGGTTGTGCTGCAGTGATGCTCCAGGAGGGGGGGATTTGGGAACAGCCAGTCAGCAAACCCAGCTGTGCCCAGCTTGCCTCCAGCACATCGTTTGGGTCCCTGCCCTGCATTTGTAACGGGGGAAGGAGAAGCGTCGCTGTCTCATTAGCTGCTCAAGTGCTGGGAGCATGTACCAAGGGCAAGATCATTTCTTACGTGGCCTGGATCCTTTATTTTTTCCACTGGCTTTTGCTCCCAGGCTCTGTGACACTCGGCTGGGGCATGAGCAGCACAGCTTTGGCAGCCTCTGCCCTCTAAACGTGCTCCTGGGTCTCACCGGTGTGGCCTCCGGTGCTGCCTGCTGCAAAGCTCCCTAAGCAGCATTTGAAAAGGGGCAGGAGGCTGGGAAAAGGAACCTCAGTTAAGAGAGGTGAAAGTCAAAACTTCAAGAAAAGCTTTTAATTGACAAGCAGCTCCGCAGGGAAATGCTGAGGCGAGTCGCCCGCTTGGCGCCTTTACAGACGGTGAGAATGTCACACTTTGGGGAGGAAGGAGAGGAAAAAAGCTAGCTGGGGTGAGCAGGAGCTTCCAAGAAGTAGGGCATGGACAGGAGGAATGAGGGAAGGCAGAAAGCGCCGCTGTGTGTTGGCTGCCAGCTCCCCGCCGCAGCCTGCTCCCAGGGATGGCCCCATGCCTGGGGCCCAGCACCACCAGCCCTCCAGCCAGTACCCAGGGCCTGAGGTGCAGTGGGGCTTCTCAGACCTGCCCAGCTCAGCCAGCTCACAGAGAAGCTCCATTTGCTGGGCTGAGTGTGTGTGACTTCATAGATCATTAAGGCTGGAAAAGACCTCTAAGATCAGCAGTCCAACTGCCAGCCCAGCATCACTGTGGCAATCAAACCATGTCCACATGTTTCTTCAGCACCTCCAGGGGACGGTGACTCCACCACCCCTCTGGGCAGCCTGTTCCAATGCCTGATCACTCTTACAGGAAAGAAATTGTTCCTAATATCCAACCTAAACCTCTCCTGTGCAATTTCAGACCCTTTCCTCTCATCCTGTCATTTGTTCCTTGGGAGAAGAGACCAACTCCCACCTGGCTCCAACCGCCTTTCAGGGAGTTGTAGAGAGCAATGAGGTCTCCCCTCAGCCTCCTCTTCTCCAGGCTATACAACCCCAAGTCCCTCAGCCACTCTCCCCCAGCCCTTTTTTCCAGACCCTTCCCCAGCTATGTTGCCCTTTTCTGGACCTGATCCAGCCCCTCAATGTCCTTCTTGGAGTAAGGGGCCCAAACCTGAACCTAGTATTCAACATGTGTCCTCACCAGTGCTGAGTAGAGATAGACAATTGCTTCCCATGGATTTCCCAGGCTCTGGAGGAGGTTTCCTCTTTCACTCCAAGTATTAAGAAATACAGTTTTCTATTGCTCTTGTCAGGTGGCACTGGTGTGGCAACCTCAGCCAGTCTGCCATGGCTGCCTGGATGCCAGCTTGGCAGCAGGGACCCAAGGGAGCAGGACCACTGTCACATCCCTGCAGTTCTTCCCTTCCTTATTCTCATTTGACTTTCATTCCTCTTCTCTTTCCTCTCTCTTATCATTCTAGCTGTATTTTTGTGTTTGTCCCCATCTTGTCCCTGGGAGCTCGCCTCAAGGGAGGAGACACAGCAGCGTTTTGCACATGAATCTCTTCCATGTCTCTGTGGTTTATGACCTGGAGGAGCAATTAAAGGAAGGTTTGAATCCCCCCTCTACATCCTTAGAGAAACCACCCTGCAGAGCTCCTTCCTTTTGCAAGCAGGGTGACAACAACTCAGATAATTCAGTATTTTGCCTTCGCTGGATTTTGGTGAGGTTCAATTTTTGCTTGCAGGGTTTCACTGCTAATAATTCCTAGTGGGCTTCCAGCATTCACTCTCTGACATCCCAGATTCCTGATCATTGCTCCCAGGAGATGCTGCCCTGTGCAGGACATGACCTCAGAGCTCCCAGGAAGATCAACAATTTCTCTGTCTGTGAGTGCATCGGCACTACCCCATCCCTGTCCTTGCTCATGCACAGAGCACAAAGCCAGCAGGGGCTCGCTGGTGGAAACCACCTGGAGGAGTGCAAGGTATGGCTCAGTCCCAGCTTAATCGGTCTTGGGAACACAAATGCTCCCAGAGGAGGGAGTTATAGCTGTGAAGGTCCTGTAGCTCTCCAGTTTCACCTAAGTTTCATCTCGGCTCTGAATTAGGAGGGAAGTGTCAGCTGCCACTCTCATTAGAAAGATGCTTCTCTGAAGGGCACCTTGCAGCGAGGAGGTGGAAACCTTGGAGCCCTGAAACGGAGCGGGGTGTTCCCACTGGCAGCACCTATGCCTGGGGCTGGGTTTTCATTAATGCCCAAGAGAACCGGTGTGCAGGCAGGAGCGGCAATAAAAATGGGATGCTTTGCCGGTCTGATCCTGTACTGAGAGCCACGAGATTGGTGGAGGGCTGTGAAGAATAATGCTGAAATCACAGAAATGTCAGGGCAGGCTGGGAGCCAAATCCGAGGCTGGATTTGTGGCAAGTCACATTTTAAGTCATCTTCTCCCTAAAAGCCTTGCCTAGGTTTCACGCTCGTTAAATCAAAGGAGAAGACCGCCGCGTCTGACCGAGCCTAACCAGTCCGGCTCGGTTCTCACACTCTGGCTGGCACAGGCTTACAATGAGATGCTGAGGAGCAACCTGCAGCTGGGGAGCTATTAGCAAAAATTATTCAGTGAGTAGCTTGGAACAAGGAGCAGACCTGAGCAACTTCGGCGCTTGTTGGCTAATCACGAGGAAAAAGAGCAGAGAGGACTTGGTGCCTGAATTATTTGTGATGAGTTAATTACAGCAGCAGAGGATGATGGAAGGTAGGAACAGCAGTCAAAATTTTCTGCCTCCTTCCACCTACACAGTTTCCTTAGATCCACTCAAAATGGATGTGCTGTTCAATATCGGACCCTCTCCAGGCTCTGAGCCTGAGCAATTGTTGATTTACAACTCTGTCCAGGACTGCTGTGCCTTATTTTATTTAATATATATATATTATTTTTTTTTTGGACCTCTCCATGATGTAAATCAGGTGGGAAGTGAAAGGCTTTGATAATCCAAAGCCCTGCTTCTGCAGGGGGAGTGGGGGTGGGGGGGTGTGACAGCCCTTCCTAGATGTTCCTAAACACTTCAGGATAGGACAAAGCTTTCACCTTGTAAGATCAGCCTAGAAAATTATGTGGTGATACCAACCCAGAAAGCAAATTGCCAAGCTGAGGAGGTGACAGGGGAGGAAGATGAAGCAGAAAGACCATGAGCTGAGACCTCTTGCCGATGTTTGTGGTTGGGAGATGGGAAGTCAGGAGGAGCCAATCCCACCAAGGTGATGCTGATGCACCTCTCAGCATTTCACCATCAGGTGAGCTGAACCTCCCCACAGCCCTGAGCAGGTCTGTCCAAGCTCAGCCCCTCGGGACTGGCACCGGGGGGGGATGTCTATTCCCAGGTACCTGCAGGATTTATGCTGCTCTCATTTTCCATCCCACTGAAAACTGCAGATCTCCTGGGGAAAGCTGCTCTCCCAGGAGACTTCCCACTGAATCTTGCACGTCCCAGGGGGGCTGCAGAACACCCAGCAAGCTCGGGTTCTGTGTAGGCTTAGCTAAATCCAGAAGCACAGAGGGTATTCCCCAGGGAGGGTGCACTGCCTGCTCCTGTGCACACAGCAGCCAGCGCTGGAGCAGAGCTGAGAGCCCTGCTGGGATCAGCGCATCCCCAGTTAACGTCAGAAAACACTGTGTGTCCAAAACGACCCTGGGAAGAACTGAGGCACGCTCTCTTGCTCTGATTTTTGTTTTCCATCACATGCCCCAGGATCTATTGAGACATCCAGGGAGGTGGTGGAGTCCCCATCCCTGAAGGCATTCAGAAGGGGATTGGATGTGGCACTTGGCAGCCATGGTTTGGTTGCCACGAGGTGTTGGGTATCAGGCAATAGGTTGGACTTGATGATCTCCGAGGTCTTTTCCAACCTGATTGATTCTATGATCCAGGCTGTGTTTTCTGAGCTTTAGGAGGCTCTTTTCACCACAAATCCACAGCTCTTGATTTGTTATCTATTGTTTTTAATCCGTTCGCTATTGGATTTTTCTGATGGAATTTCAAAGCTGGAAAGAAGCCGCTAGTGAGGATCCTCCGGGGCACCTGAAGGAGGGCAAAACAAAAGGGAGAAAGAGGTGGTGGTAGGTGAGGGGTGGGGGGAAAACTTAATGAAAAAATGTATTTGTCTAAACAACCCCCGAAGCTCGCGTTCGCGTGTTAAACAACCACCTTGAAATTGGTCTGTCTCAAAGGACTGAGCGATTGCCGACTGCCTCGGCATGAATGATTTATGACATTCATGAACTTGGCAACTGCATCAGTTTTTCCTCAACCTGGCAGCCAACACCACCTGCATATTAAGTGAAGATTTATGATTTCGCAAACTCACCTCATTATGCAGAGGAACAGGAATTGTCTTATGTGTGCAGTCTATAACTCCCGGGACAGATGAAAAGGCAGCTCTGACACACAATTTATGTGCTCTCCCCTTTGCTCAAGTTGGTGAGGGGAAAGGAGGGGGGGGGGGGGGGGAAAGAGGGGAGAAAAAATAGGTCTTTGAGTAGGGTGTCTTCAAAGCTGGCCACCTCCTCCTCCCTCCCTCCCTCCCTCCCTCCCAGAATGATGCTGTGGCTAAAATTGCCTCTTCTCTGGGAGGAGAAAGGAGGGGGAGGGGTGGAAAAAGCCTCACCAAGATTAATGGTGGAGGTCATCTGAATCAATGTGCTAAACGATGTCCTCCCTCCAAAAAAAAACCCACTGGGATAGGAAGCATCTGAGATGCCTCCATGGAAATAACAGGCTTGATGTTGAGCTCATTGCTCGTATATTTTTTCCCCCACACTGTCCTCTTCTGATCTTTCTTACCCAAGGACACAGGTTCCTGGCTTCAATGAGTTTTTGGTCTTGTGGAGGCCAAAATGCAGCATGTGTTAGGCGTGGAGCTCGTGTCCCCCAGAAAGGACTGAAGCAAAAAGATGAGAACCCAGGGTACAGCTGGTGTCCCTCATTTGGGGTCAGGAGGGCATTTGAGAGACATGAAAACAGGCAGGGCTGATGGACTGAAACACAAGTGACATGATCCAAGGAGAAAACCCCCCAGGGCAGGATTTCTCCCTGATCTACCACGTGAGATTGAGTGAACTGTGGTCTGCACATCTCATTTTCTCTTTTGCTTAAAAAAATTAACAATTCTGTCCAGAGAGCAGATGCTGGTACAGCTTGATAGGTAGTGCTGCTGGGGAGCTGTCAGAGGGCCCTGGAGCTCCATGTTACTGCTGAGAGCAGGAAAAATCCCACTCTAGTGTGCCTAGGACACCAGAGGACACACACATCCCATCCTCGGCGTCCCAGTTTGGTCAGGGCTCCCACAGACTGGACAGGGTTGTCTGTGCTGTCCCCAGGCTCCTGGGAGTCCATGGAGCAGCTTCTGCAGCAGGGCTGGGGATGGAAATGCAAGGACATCACTGCTGGGGACCACTGCATGAAGCCCACTTGCCCTACCAACCTCAGGCTGCTCCTAGATCTGGCCAGGGGTCACAGGCAGGACACAGGGGTGCAGTGGGGACATGAGGCTCCCTCTGCACTTCATGCTGTGCAGCAGGGCAGCCATGTGTGGGTACATCTGATCTGGAAGGGCAGCTCCTCTCCACAGCTATCTCCTTCTGAAGGGAGGGATGTGACCTGTGAGCAGCAGTTTGGAGCACAGGCATCTGAGCTGGCCCAGCAGCCGTGCAGCATGCTGCTAATTACACCCAGGAGTTTTGGCAGGAGAAAGCCATGTGTGAAGCCTTTGGTTCTGTAATTGGCTGCAGTGCTACTTAAATCAATTTAAGCCTCCTCCGTGCCCAGCCTGGCTGCTTGTGCCCACCCTGTGCTGCAGTTGTCTGTGCTGGGAATTGGCTCAGGAAAAAGGGAGCTGGGAAAAGCCAGCCTGCAGGAAAGGGGCAGGGAGCTAAGTACCCCCTACCCCCAGGTAAGCAGGGCTGTGGGAGCTCCTGGAGATCCCAATATGAAGGGCTTGGGTGCACCCTCCTTCAGCAAGAAGGGATTGGCACAAAACCTGTCCATACCCTGGCACAATAACGAGGCTTGGCTCAGCAGGAGGTGAGGAGCTGAGGCTGGAGGCAGGCAGGATGTGTTCTGCTGCTGCTGTAGGTTGCAGGGGGGACACAACTCACTGTTTATTTCCTGCAGTAAAAACCTGCACTGAAGCTCTTCAAAATATATATTGGTGCTACTGGAAAGGAGGGAGTCAGGAATGTGAATGATTTTATGCTTTCCTCCCTCACTCTCTCATTGCCAAGGTAGCAGAGATGGAGCATTTCTTCTGTCTAAGCACAAATCAGGATTTGTTTTGTGGATTTTTTTTTTCTCCTCCCAACGTTACCTTTTTGTTCCACACCTGTCTCATGAGGCTGATTTCAAAATGGAATTGTTGTAACTGTACACATGAAATAAATTGCAGGCTCTTACCTCGGCCGGGTGTGTTGGCAGCAGCTGATCCAACAGGAGCTTCCTGGCACCGGCCCTGCCAGGCAGGGAAGAGTCTTTCTCTCCTGGCTCTGTATGCAAACAGTCAGCACAAAGCAAAGAGTGTTTGCACACACAGGAGCTGCACCAGGTTCAAGGCACCGTGGCTTACAAAGGAAGGGACGCCTATTTAAGAAACGACAAAGGAAACGGCAAGTATGTATCAATGGGGTGATTTATATCCTTTTCAGAATAAAAAGCCGCGTCCTTCCTCAAAAGACAAAGTGCTGGATGGGAAGTTTTTGCATCCTTCGAGCTGCTTGAGGAATGGGAAGCGGGGGTTCGGGGCTGGTGGGTACAAATCCAGAGGGCAGGATAAAGTGGCAGAGGGTGCTGTGAGGAACAGCCTCATGATGGCCTGGAGGAGGGAGCACAGAGCTGTAAATTTGGTGCTCCTGCAAATACTGGAGAGGGCAAAGAGTGGAGGAGCTGGGAAGGACAGGAGGCTAGCAGTGAGGGAGAGATTCATGCCAGCACAGGTGGGAGTGGTGTAGATGATTTGATGAGGGAGAAATTAGGGAAGCAGAAATTGGGACACACCTTTGGGTGTTTCCACTGCATGCTGGAGGGTATGTGGGAGAATAAGCCTACTCCAAGACACCACACAAGAGCAGGGGACTGGGGTGTGCTGGAAAACCCCACCATGAGCTGGGGACACAGGACAAGTCCAGCCCTGCCCAGCAAAGGGCACAAGGGAGACTTCTGCCAGAACATGTACAAGGTGAGCCCTTAACCGAGGGGTCCCCAGGGGCTTCCTCTGCCTGCCAAGTTAGCTGGCTGAGCCCCATCAGTCTTCCCATTGTGGCACAGTTTGGCCATTGGTGACCTTCAACCCAGCCTGTCTTCTCAGCAGGGCTGAGAGCAGCCCTGGGAGCTGCACCATCCTCCTGGAAACCACTCGCTTTGTACCTCAGCTGCTTCAGATCAGGGTGAAAAAAAACCCCAAAACAATCTGCAGAGCACAGCATTTGGAAGTTTTCATTTGTAACACACTAATTGTCCTCATTATTATGGTTCCTGGAGGCACCTCAGATCCTTATTACGGCAGCTGCAGTCGTGTCGGGGTGAGATGCGGTTTGCTGCTCCCTCCGGTCTCCTGCCTCCTCGGCTGAGTGACAGGTCTCTGCCACATGCACTGCAGGAAGAAGGTCTGGTGTGCTGCCGGCAGACTCGCAGGCAGCCCTCACAACTGTCTTGTTGCTGGTTTGTTGCTTCTGTGTTGCTTTCTGATTTGTTTTGTGATGCTCTGCAGGCTGATGCTTGCTGCCAGCCTGACTGGAATCACCATCAGGGTGAAACCAGGGGAGCCTGGAAGGATGCTATGAGGTTGACCAGCTCTACATTAAATGCCCACTCCAAACCCTCATGTCCCTGCAGCGAGCCCCTCGAGGTGACTACCTAGACAAGCATCTGCCCGGGAGTTCTTTACAACACCGGTGCATACAAACCGTTAAGTACCCAAGCCAAAGAGAAACGACTGCATCCCTTCCACCCTTGCAAATGGGAGGACTTCTCTTTTACCCTGCTGCCCTCTTCTCATTGCTCCTGCACACTGCAGCTTGCCTTTCCCCAAAGCCAGCCCTCCCCTAAGCGTTTGGGGATAACCCTGCACTAGGTATGAGTTTCTCCTCCTGCACAGCGAGCATGGTGGCCCTTGGCTTGTGATTCACCCTGAGTCAGGGTTCAGAGCGATGCCATGGTGTGTTTGAACATCGCTGCTTTTCCTATCAGACTCCACTGCAGAGAGCAGGGAAGTGCCTGAAGTGCAGCTGTTTTGGCAGCTGCCTCAATGAGCCTCTTCACACCAGGTCACCTGAAGCTGTGCAGTCATCACTCCAGGTAACTCCAATGCACTTAGGAGCCAGGGCACAGGAGCTGTCCTTAGATCCCTGCCAGAGGGGAATAATGAAGGTGGAGGAGCTAAGGCAGAGCTCCCTGCAGACCCTGTCACACTGCCAGCAGCCTGAGCCTAGCAGCCTCAGCCTGCCTCTGACATGCTTCTTCCACTGAACACTGTGGAACCTCGTTGTGTTTTTGCCATTCACAGTGACATCCTTCTGAAACAGATGCCTACAGAGCTGACAAACACAACCAAGCAGCTTGAGGTTTTGCAAGGAAGGAGCTACAGCCTTGCTCTGCTCCTTTGGGAGTCAAGCAAATGCTCCACTGATGTCTGTGGGACATCCACACGGCCCCCTGCGTTTGCAGCTGCCAAAGGGCTGCCCTGCTACCAGAGCAGTGTCTGTCATGCTTCAAAGCAGCTTGATGTCTGGCAACAGTTAAAGGAAGGAAATTAATTGAGTCCCCACAGGGCAGCTCCTTCACACCGTTTCTGTGTTGCCGTGCTGCAGGCAGCTGGTGCCTGGTCCTCACTGCAGGCTGTACCAGAGAAACCACATCACCTTGCCCACCAGACCCCTCCCTGCCAGCCCCTTGCACGGGGAAGTGGAGGCTCGGGGCCAATCCTGCCTGATGCAGAGCATCCTCTGGGTCAATTTGAGCCAGCAATCTTGAAGCTGTGAGTGCCTTGCCTACTGCCTGAGCACCAAAGGGCATGGCTGTGGTTTTGGCTAGCACTGTTGGCTGCCTGGCATGATTTAGGGAGCAGAGGCAGACATGAGATAGATTGCATCAGAGGGATCAAAGCGTGAGCGAGGAAGAGAGCAGAAGGTGCAAAGGATATCACAAGTGAGGCCTGTGAAGATGATGGCAGGGATGGAGCACCTCTCCTATGAAGACAGGCTGAGAGAATTGGGGTTGTTCAAATGGAGAAGAGAAGGCTCCAGGAAGACCTTAAAGCAGCTTTCCAGTACCTGAAAGGGGCTGGGGAGGGACTTTTGACAAAGGCATGGAGTGACAGGAGGAGGAATAATGGCCTCAAAATGGAGTAAACTGGATTTAGATTAGACATTAGGAAGAAATTCTTCCCTGTGAGGGTAGAGAGTCATTGGAACAGGTTGCCCAGGGAAGTTGTGGAGGCTTCAAGGCTCTGGAGGAGACTCAGAGCCAAGCTGGATTGGGCCTTGAGCAACCTAATCTAGTAGGAGGTGTCCCTGCTCATGGCAGTGGATTAGAATTAAATGATCTTTAAGATCCCTTCCAACCCAAACCATTCCATGATTCTATAATGACTTCTAAGTGGTGCAGCTAAAGATGACAACTAAGGACAATTTGAAGCTCACATCTGTGGCTTTTAGAGAGCGGAAGGTGAGCATCTCACGTTTCAGGAGTGGAAGAACTCCGCTCTGGTCTTTCACCGGGGGGGCCCTTGCTGCCGTGTGCTTGCTGTGCCTGCAAGGCAGACACACCAGACACTGACACCTGACCTCAGCCAGACCACAGGGACAGAGACTTTTTACAAAGGCATGTAGTGACAGCACAAGGGGTAATGGTTTCAAGGCCCAAGGACACTGCAGGTCACATCTGTCTTCTTAGCAGCAGCTGGACAGGGCTGGGGGATTTTGTGACCTTCGGAGCAGGAGGATTTGCCCTTTCCCTTTTTTGCCACCTCTACAGGGACTGCTGAAACAGGCTGGCCCGTTGCTCGATCAGCTGCTGTCTGAGCAGCCCCTGTCCCAGCCCAGGGTGCAGGGCTTGCATGCTGCGGGACGTCCCCTCAGAGCCGAGAGCAGGGAGGGGGGGCACAGGGTTCCCGGGGATCCGCTTCCAGGTGCGTTACTGTTTTAATTGCAGCCGTGCCAATGCCGGGGAGTTGCCAGCGAGGAGAATTAAGCTGTCATTCTCCAGGCTTATGATTCACAGCGGTAGCCAGAAAGCAGCTCTAGCACGGCTGGCTGCTGCCCCTTTCTGGCAAGGGGAGAAGGTGGCACTGGAATGTGCCCTCCTATCTTGCTGCGTTAGAGCTGGCCCACCCCAGGACATGAGTCAAGGATGCCTGAGGGATGAAGTCAGGCTTGTGTGAGCCATACAGGAAGGATGTGAGTGAATGGTTATCACGGGTGTACACTAAACCCTGGCTCAATTACTGTCTGGTATTTACTGGGCCTCAGCGGTGGATCCTGACCCTGCAGGATGAACCCACTCAAGCACCAACAAGCAGCCAGAGCTATACCCTGCCCTACCTTTCCCCACTGGTGCCCCATGGGCAGACCCCAAACATACAGAGCCAGCAGGTAACACAGCCACGGCCCACAGCTTCAGCTGGAGAGCTGCTGCTGGGTGAAAGGACCTTCCCTGGGCAATCCAGGAGGCTGTGATCAGCCCAAAGGCAGCCTCCTGTGGGGCAGGGAGCACAGGTCAGTGGTGCACTAGTGCTGGGCTCTGTCCTTTGGTTTTTCAGAGGTGATTGGCTGAATGTGTTTCGGGGAAGGGCATCAAGCTGGTATGATTGGGGAAGAAATGAGGACCTGCACTCAGAAAGGCCTCTTAGGGGCAACATGATGGTGAATGATGTGGAGTAGAGGTCTTGTCAGCAGCAGCTGAGGGACCTGGGGGTGTTCAGCCTGGAGAAAAAGGCTGCAGGGAGATCTCACTGCTTCCTGCACCACCCTGAAAGGAGGTTGGAGCCTGGTAGGTCCCTTTTCTGGAGGAACAAGTAATAGAACAAAAGGAAATGGTCTCAAATTGGACCAAGAGAGGTTTAGACGAGACATTAGGAAAATTTTCTTTATTGAAAGAGTGGTCAGGCATTGGAACAGGCTGCCCGTGGAGGTGGGGGAGTCACCGCCCCTGGAGGCACTGGCACTTCAGGACATTGTTCAATGGCCATGGTGGTATTGGGCTGACGGTTGGCCTTAAATGACCGTAGAGATCTTTTCCGACTATTCTGATTCTACGTGACAAACTGATACTGTGCTGCTTTCGGTCCCGCCTGCAGCACTGCTGGGAACTGTGCACTGGGGAGCTGGAGGCTCACCTTTGCCTGCAGGGGAAAGCCTCACGTTCCCGGTCCTTGCCACTCGGTTGAGCAGCAACAAGAGACACCCCCCGACCCCCACCGCCAAAGACCCCGAACCCGGCCGCGAGAAGCTGCTGCTGCCGCCGCACCGCACACCCCTCCGCATGCGCGCAGGCCCCGCGCTGTCATTCGCTGCGCATGCGGCAGCTCGGAGCCAAAGGCGCATGCGCACCGCCCGGACTGACGCAAGGCCACTGCAATCGGCCTGCGCTTTATCCTGTCCGACCTTGAGTGCGCGGCCTCCCGCAGGACCCGGGCTGTCGGAACCGTGCCGGTGTGTAGCTGACCCATTCGAAGCCCGTCTCGCGCCCCAGTCCATGCGGCCTGAGGCAGCGGATTCTCCCGCAGTCTCGACATTGCAGAGCGCAGCCCGGCTAAGGGTGCTGGTCTCCGACCGGAGAGCCAAGGAACGCGCGTAAAGATCAGGCGATTCTCCGGGCAGCCCGCGCCGGGGGTCCTGCGACGCACTCTCAGCCCCTCCCCGCGGCCCACGTGGGTGGAGGTTTCCAGAAGAGCCGCGGCCCCGCGCACACCTTGTCCTGCCACCGGTCCTGCTCCGTCGCCCTGCAGCCATGCTCAGCGCCCGCCGCGCCGCCGCCCGCCTCCCGCTGCTCCTGCCGCGCGCGGCCCCCGCGCCCGCGCCGCCCGGGCTGGCGCAGGTGGGGATGGGGAGGCCTCGGGGGGATGGGCCCGGACGGGAGAGGCCTAGGGGAGGTCGGAGGGGACGGGGAAGGCCCAAGGGGACGAGGACGCCAGAGTGGACGGGCGAGCCCTGGGGGAGCGTTAGGAGGTCGGGAGGGGGCTACGGGCATGGCGGGGGAAGCTGCTTGTTAGCGTGTGAGTCCCGACAGTGCCGGGGATGGGCCCAGGCCGCTGGCTCCTTGGTCTGTTTCGGGCGTGGAGGGAGTTTTGTGAGGGGAAAAAAAGCGTTAATAGCCGTGCAGGGGCTAACAGCAGCTGGTGGCTGAGGAGGGAGTAGCGTACCAGCAGTGTGTTCCACGTGTTTGGGCTTACTTTTGAGGAGCTTTATAGTAAGATTGTACAATTCCATGTGAGAGTTATGGTGGAGATCAGGAAGGTAGAGTGTTGGTAAAGCAGTTTGTAAATAGATCGGGTGCCAAATCCTGTAGCTTTCTGTGCCGGACGGGCTGATCGGTGTCTCCCACGCAGAGCAGGTCGCTGCTTCAAACACGGTGCTGACAAGGCCTTCCCCAGCCCACATCTGCTCAGAGAGTGCAGCTAGGCCAAGTATTTGCAAGAATTAACAAAATCTTCATGTGTTGCCCTGGTCCTGTTAGTGATAAGATACCTTATTAAAAACTCGTTCTCAGAATAAGGGATGCTGCTTTCAGAAGTCTCGAAGGTGCTGTTTTGTTTGTGCCAAGTGAAGACTTCCTGCAAAATTTGGGCTCCAGGTTCTTGAAGGGATGTAGTCGATCATTTGTTGCTGACCGCACATAAAGCTTTGAGGAATGGGGTTAATGTTTATCTGCTGCTGTTTGGTGGAAGTTGAAGGTTCAGAGTTAATTTACATAAGTGGTTTTTTTTTTTGGTCTGGTAGCATATTTGGAGACTGGCTTGTATGAGAAAGATAGCTCTGTTCTGATGATACAAACCGGGGTTACGCCAGATGTAGTAACTGAAGCTTTGTGTCAGCTTGAGTCTTTCTCAAGTTTTTCCTTAGTTTGTAGTGAAGTTTCTAAATACAGGACACTGTAGTGGGGCTCTGTTGCTTCAGACTTTTTTCCTTTGGAAGCTCACTTAATATTTAAAGCTAAGCTTTCATTTGACTGTCTTTGCTTTATAGACATTCTGGAATGGCCTCAGTCAGAATGTTCTCAGAGCAGCATCCAGCAGAAAATATGCGTGAGTATCTCCTTTTCGTTTTTCAGTTTGGTTGGTTGATGTTTATTTTCACTCTGTTCCTGATACCAAGACTGATTATTGAAGTCAGAGATGGAGTAACAGAGCAAAGCTGGCAAGATAAACTTAGATGTTATGCATTTAACTTTTTAAAGGCAGTTTCTTCATCTCTTTGTGGTGGTGTTTAGGTTTTTCTCAAGCAGAGCTTTAAGACTTCTTGCCTCTTCTCTCACCACCAGTAGCATCTAGAAAATGTGGGTTGTTGAGATCTGTTTGACAAACAAACATATCTCCCACCCAAACAAAAACACCCCAAGTGGTGAAGGAACAACTTCTAGACTGGTGTGAAATGAGAGGAGTCATAGAATGATTTGGATTGGAAGGCACCTCCAAAGGTCATCAACCCTCCTGCAGTGAGCAGGAGGCCTATGAGTGGCTCTGTTTCCCTATAGATAAAGCTTGTTTCAAGCAGCTTGTGGATTTTAATCCCTGTTTCTTTCCTGTTGCAAGCTAATGGGAAATGTGTAGCAGTTGTGTAACTTTGATCCTTTGTGGCTGTTGCTGGTTCGGGACACAGTGGGAAATGTATGTGTGTTAGGAAGACTGCCCCATTCTGCTTTGTGCAGAGGAAATGAGCAGCTGCACATCTCTGAGATCACTGCCTGATGTTTGAACTGGAGTTAGAACAACTTAACACTTTGAGTAGGTGATAAACATACTCCTGCTCTACCTTCAGTGTGCTTCCTCCATCCCAGGACATGGCTTGGTTTAAGGCAAAACTGATTCAGGAGTTCACTTCAGCCTGTTGTAAGGGGCAACATACTCTCTCTAGGAAAGAGAAGGAGGTTCAGTTTTGTCTCATGTAAGAACCACTCCCATTTTTCAACATTATATTAATTTCTTGCCCTCGGGATCAAAAAGATAACCATCTTTGGCTCTGGCTCAGAGAACCTTGCATGAATGGAGTAATTTATTGTCTCTCTGTATTCTTTTCATGCTAAGCAACAACAACAAAAAAAACCCAGTACAATTTAATATTAGCATTTTGATTCCAGTTGGTGGACATCAAAAGTAATTCAAAAGAGACCCTCTGTGTGTAGGGACACAATTAGTTGCCACTGGTCTATGTCAAAATCCTAACAAGATGTTGGCAATATATGTAGTAAAAGGTTATTCTGGGGAGGAATAATAATTTAGAGGTTTATTTTAACAAGCAAGAGTTTACCTGCAAGTGATCCAATTGAAAACAGAGAGGCAAGGTTAAACTCTTGTGTAAGAGCCAGAATACAACCTGTATTTCACAGAATCCCAGCGTGGTAAGGGGTGAAAGGGACCTCTGGGGATCATCCAGTCCGATGCCCCTGCTAAAACAGGGTCACCCACAGCAGCTTGTCCAGGATCACAATGTCCAGGTGGATTCCTGAACATCTGGTGACAAATGACTTTGTTCTGTCTTCAGGGTAGGAAGTTTTTGCTGTCGTTTTCTTTTAGTAGTGATTTCTTTTTCCCCCTCACAATATGCTTTGCAGCTCAGAAGCAATTAAAGGTGCTGTTATTGGAATTGACCTGGGGACAACCAACTCCTGTGTGGCAGTTATGGAAGGAAAGCAAGCAAAAGTAAGTAAAACATGAACCCCCAGCTTGCAGTGATGGTGTTGCAAGTTGAATGTCTAAATTGGTCTTAAACTCACAGAATTGATTAGGCTGGGGAGCACCCTTGAGATTCTCAAGTCAAACCATTAACCCAGCACTAGCAAGTCCACTTCTAAAGCACATCCCTCAGCACCACATCTGCATGCATTATAAATTCCTCTAGGGATGATGATTCAATCAGCTCCCTGGGCAGCCTGTTCCAGGGTTTGACAACCCTTTCCATGAAGAAATTGTTCCCTTGCATCCACCTTGAGGCTGTCTTCTCTTGTCCTGTCACTTGTTTCTTGGAAGAAGAGACCAACCCCAACCTGGCTCCAGTCTTTTCAGGGAGCTGCAGAGATCAATGAGGTCTCCCTCAGCCTCCTTTTCTCCAGGCTGAACACCCCCAGCTCCCTCAGCTGCTCCTCACCAGCCCTGGTCTCCAGACCCTTCACCAGCTTCCTTGCCCTTCTCTGGACCCGCCTCAGTGCCTTTTACTTGAGGGGATGTTCTCTGGGGACATGTTTTATTTGACTGTGTCCTGTTACAATTTTCCCTCAGGTGCTGGAAAACGCGGAAGGTGCCAGGACAACCCCTTCCGTTGTGGCCTTCACAGCCGACGGGGAGCGGCTGGTGGGGATGCCGGCCAAGCGGCAGGCGGTGACCAACCCGCACAACACCTTCTACGCCACCAAGCGGCTGATCGGGAGGCGCTTCGATGACTCTGAAGTGAAGAAGGATATGTGAGTGAGGGGGAGGGGGAAGATACTCCACCGGCAATGCACCAAATGCAATGCTGTGTAATGAGGCCTTCGTCGGGGGAAGTGGTCGTGCCCTTGTGTCTCAAAGGGATCTTGTTTAGGTTGTTAGAATTGTAGGATCAGCCAGGTTGGAAAAGACCTCAGAGATCAAGTTCAACCTAATACCTAACACCTCCTGACAAGCAAACCATGGCTCCAAGTGCCACATCCAATCCTTTTTGAACACCTGCAGGGATGGTGACTCCACCACCTCCCTGGGCAGCACATTCCAATGGCCAATTACTCTTTCTGGGAAGAACTTTCTCCTCACCTCAAGCCTAAACCACTCCTGGCACAGCTTGAGACTGTGTCCTCTTGTTCTGGTGCTGGTTGCCTGGGAGAAGAGACAGTCCCCACCTGTCTACAACCTCTTTTCAGGAAGCTGTAGAGAGCAATAAGATCTCCCCTGAGCCTCCTCCAGGTTACACAACCCCAGCTCCCTCAGCCTCTCCTCATAGGGCTTGTGCTTGAGACCTCTCCTCAGCCTTCTTGCCCTTCTCTGGACATGTTCAAGTACCTCAGTGTCCTTCTTAAATTGAGGAGCCCAGAACTGGACACAATACTCAAGGTGTGCATTATAGACAATCACTGAATGGTTTGGGTTGGAAGGCATCTTGAAGCTCATCTAGTTTCAATCCACCTGCACACTGAGGAGGAACATTTTCCCACTAGATCAGGTTGCTTAAAGCCCCATCCAACCTGACCTTGAGTACTTCCAAGGAGGGGATATCTGCAGCTTTTCTGGGCAACCTATAACAGTGTCTCACCTCCCTCACTGAAGTATGACTTCTCAATACCTAATGTCAATCTCCCCTCTCTGTTTTGCCATGTTTGTTGCCAACCTTTGTGAGGCTTTCAAAGAAGTCAAAGGTCCACCATTTGGTCTGTCTTGCCAGGCAGCCTCCTCTTCTTGCTAAAAGCATCTGCCAAAGGAGACCTCTCATTCCTGAGTGTGCTTACAGTCACAGCTGTATGATCCTGCCTAAGGCTTGTGATTAAAATGATGCAGCTAATTAAGAGCAGTAGTACACTGGCGCTTCTGGGACTCTTGGATTTGAGGCTGCTGTTGGCAATTTCAGCATTCTTTGTCTGTCTGGAACTCCTACATGTTGATCTGCTGCTGGCTGTAGGAGTTTAGTGCTGTGTGCTGATGCAGGAGCTGAGGGTGGAATCCTTCTCTTTCAGTAAGAACGTTCCGTTTAAAATTGTCCGTGCCTCCAACGGTGATGCCTGGGTAGAGGCTCATGGGAAGCTCTATTCTCCGAGCCAGATCGGTGCCTTTGTGCTGATGAAGATGAAGGAGACTGCAGGTTGGTACAGTTGTTTTGGTCTTTGCCCTCAGTGTGCACCAGTGTGACCTCGCTGCTGGGCTGTGGTAAATGGGGAGTACAGCCCCCAGGTAGTTCTTGTGCTACGGGGGTCCTTCAAGAGCAGGTCCTTGCGTGGAGCAGATCGTGGAAGGCTGCGGTGATGCTACAGAGCCTCAAGGAAGATCAGTGCCTACCTCAGCCTGGGATTTTTTTGGCAAGATACTAATGCTTTGCTGACAACATTCTGACTAAAATTGAATACTGATTGAGTTGATGCTCAGTTTGAAGGAAATTGCACCCATGCTTACTCAGAAGGGGAAACTCCTTTTCCTCCTGAGCTGCAGGCCTTGTGCCTCCCAGGCTGGGAGAGCAGCCAGGGATTTGAGTGACTTTGTCCTTAATCAACTGCAGGGTTTGTAGCAAGAAAAGGAGTGTTTAAGGGACCTGATTTGGGGACTGATGGAATGGATTCTTAGCCAGTGCTGACTTTAGATCTTCACTAGGGGAAAATATCCATTGGCCTGCAGAAAGTTTTATTGTTGTGGTTTTGGGGTGTAGGGTTTTTTATTCTCTCTCCTTTTCAATTCCTAATGTGTTTGGGGGTTTGGAGGAGCTGAGTATCATACATAGAGATAACAGCTGCCTTCCATAGCCTTGTTTGATAATCATGCATCCAGTGATAAGTGTTTGGAGGACAAGGCTAAACATTGCTAGTAGAGCTGCACCCAGAGATGTTGGGGGGTTGGGTCTTGGACACATACTAAAGCTCTATCCAAAATGTGAGCAGCTAGGTGTGATCAGTCTGACTTACTCTGAGGGTGATGTTCCTCTGCCTTAAGCAGGGCTCTGCTTGCTGTTGGGTTTTGGCCTGGATGCCACATGAGCTGTGGAATGATCTGTGTGGAAGGGTTGTGCAGAGCTAATGCACAGGTGTAAATCCTCTCTCTGCATTCTCACTGCACCATGCACATTCTTATTGTTCAGCAGGTCTGAATCTGCATTTGATGACATCCTTCTCTTTTTTGAGGGAAGTTTGTGACCTGAAGTCACAAAGACCTAAGAGTGGCCTCAAGGGTGCAACACCTGGTTTTGCTGACTTGTGGTCAAACCTTTGCAAAGTTCATGTCTGTTATCTGTACCATATAAAGGTTATCTACAGCAGGCTCTATAAACAGGGTGAAAATGAGTAAGTTTGAAGTGCATCACATGTTGAACACCCCAAAAAGGGAGAACAGCTTCAGTCCCACGCACTAAAAGCTCTCAGATGAGTTCCCACTTGCTAGCAGCATCCAGTCACTCGTTAATTGCAGAGGTGCTTAGTTCTGTCAGAAGCCCACAAAGTACTCCATGTTATGTGGAAAACTTGAATTCTGCACAGCTCTATCTGCATTTGCCTAGAAAGCAGCAGGCTCTTGAGCAGCAAGCCTGTGTTCTCTTCTTAGTTCAGGAAAATTACTTCAAACTACATCATCATTTGGTCCTATTCTTCTCTTATGACTTCTGGTTTGTCTCTTCTTTCTTCCAGAAAACTACCTGGGACATGCAGCCAAGAATGCTGTGATCACAGTCCCTGCTTACTTCAATGATTCCCAGAGACAGGTATTGACCAAACTGGAAGATTGGGGGCTTATAAATGATTTTGTTTCCCTCAGCAGTCAGCACTCTTCCTCTTTTACCTTCAGGCCACTAAAGACGCTGGGCAGATCGCTGGCTTGAATGTTTTGAGAGTGATTAATGAACCAACAGCAGCTGCACTTGCCTATGGTCTGGACAAGTCTGAAGACAAAGTGTAAGTGCCTGTTCATAACTCCTACCCTCTCCAGTAAGCGTGCTGGAAATTGCTTTGCAGATGCCTCTTCTGCTTTCTGTTTGGTAAAATCATGGGTTGGAGTTCTGCCAAAGCAGACTCACCGCTGTGAGTCAGTGCTGCGTAATGTCACCTCTGCTCTATGCCAACCCTACTCCTTACAGTGAGTTCATAACTTGCAGCTACAACTTAATTATCAAAGCTAAATGTCAGTTTAATTATCTTACTTACAGCTAGGTGTGGTTAAGGACAGCTGGGTGAGAGGTTCTCTCTGGTGCTGGAGTAGCACCAGAGGTGCGCTGAGGTTTGGTGCCTGGTCTCCACAGCTGGCATAATCTTCCCTGTCTACATTCAGCCTTCTGTGAGGGGTGGTTATATAAATGCAGGGGGTTGGTAACAGATTTTGTATTTCTGATTGTAGATAATGGTGCTGTGAAAGCCTCAGGCTTTGAAAAACATGTTTCATAATGGTCTTGGTGTGCCTGGCCTTGGCGCTGGATGGGAGGGTGTCTTGCTTTGGAGGAGGAGCTGCCCTCTCTGAAGTAATGGGCAAGGTTAAGCATCTTGCAGCTCATCTTTTGAGCAGGCTTCATGAGGACTTGGGAGTGCTCCAGGAGGGTGTATGCTGTGGCATTTGCTTACTGCTGACTTTAGAGAGGCTTTTAACTTTGTGAATTCTGCACACTTCGGCTCCTGAGGAGTGGGATTTTCAAGCTTTGTCTCTGGTTTTGTGCCTCTCTCCTTCTAGGATTGCAGTCTATGATTTGGGTGGTGGCACATTTGATATTTCCATTTTGGAAATCCAGAAGGGAGTCTTTGAGGTGAAGTCTACCAATGGTGACACTTTCCTAGGTGGAGAAGATTTTGACCAGGCTTTGCTGCAGCATATTGTTAAAGAGTTCAAGAGAGAGGTAAAGTATCTCATCAAAATCCTATCTCCTCTTACACTGAACTCCTATAGCAGAAAGGTAATTTTCTTAATTATTAGACTTGGTTTGTAATTTATCATACAGTTGAAATTTAAGATGTCTGTTGGCCTTGCTTCCAGTTCTCAAACTTGTTTCCTTGAGGTGGAATATTCCTTTTCTGGAAGACTGGAATAGCATCACTCTGCCTTCTTTCTTCTAGGACTGTCCTGTACATAGTCTGCTTGCTTTCAATTGGAACAGAGACTTTTGTTACTGGATGTGTCAGCAGACTTGCATACAGTACAGTGTTGGCTGCAGTGTAATTCCACCTCCTTTACCCATCCAGTCTTGCCTTTATGTTCCATAATGTGACTGCTTTTCCAAGCTTTAATCAGTTCCTTGCTGTATAATCATTGTCAGAGGGTTAGTGGATGTTCTTGAAATGCTAAATACAGTTGCCAGAAGCAGGAGATCAGCTGAAGATGAGCATCCTGGGCTGTGTTTCCACAAACATCTTCATGCTTAAGAGTGGTGGGAGGCTGAACTGCAATGAAGAAGACCTCTCTGTGGCTCTTGTGCAATGTTTAACCCGTATTGTTTCTCACCTAGATGGGTGTTGACCTGACTAAAGACAACATGGCCCTTCAGAGGGTGAGAGAGGCATCAGAGAAAGCAAAGTGTGAGCTTTCATCATCTGTGCAGGTAGGTGGCTGGGCTCAAAGCAGTGCAGTAGAACATTGTGATACACTGAGGTCTGCATTATTTTTGTTTACCAAGTTCTGTGAGATGGTTGCTGCTTTGTTTTTTTGTCTGTGGTAGCAGAACAAGCTTCTGCTTTTTGTGTAGCAATGACATCACTCTATCCTGCTAAAGGACTTTCTGTTAGACTTTAGGAGCACAGTTAGTAGCTGGAAGCTCAGAATGTTAGCAGGTGCTGGGTTGTGCCTTTCTTCTGGCATCATATTTTCTTATCTTGCAGGGAATGTGGCCTTGTTCCCAACTTAACTCTGTAATTTAGATATAGGAAATCAGGGCATTTAGCTGTAGCTGGCGCTGCTGGGTTACTGGAAGCACTTGGCAGCTTTGTGCAAGCAGTTCCAGAGCCTTGGTGCTGCTCACTCCATTGAAACAGCTAATTTGTCTAATAAGACATAATTTCTGGAAAGAATCTTTGCTTATTTGCCTATGGGACTGCCTAGACAATGGGCAACATACACCCTTTATTTTTTCCACTCACTTTGTATATTAATGCATTCAAGCATGTCCTTTATTCACTGCTGAATAAGGAGCTAGAGAGGCAGCAAGTTGGGGGGGGGTGTGTGTAATAATCTTGCCTAAGTGAAATTAAGGTCAATTATATAGTAATTGAAATGGGGACTCTGCCAATTTCTAGGTTCTGAATAAACATATTTTTTTCCTTTTTGATGGTGGTCTTTTTATTGGCCAGTAGGGAGCTCCTAGCAAGGAGTTTAGGCCAGTCACAATGGATGCATAGTTCTGCCAGACACATAGCAGGCTCTGTTTTACTAGCTCAAGAGTTGGCAAGTACAGGCTGGTCATACCAGGAAAAACTGAATTCCTTAACTCTTTAGCAGTGAGGAGGAAACAGCTTGGTTTGGGCCTTGCTTTTGATGCTGTTTATAAAGTGAGTGCACACCTCTCATCCTGAACATGGCTTGAGTTCTTGTTGTGTAAAGGTAAAGCATCAGTAGTTTTCAATGCCTTTATTTGTAGTAGCTTTTGATGTCAGCATGACTCAGCACTTGAGCAAGATGGTTTCAGTTGAGACTTGCTTGGGAAATCCAGCATGTGAATTTGTAGGATCATTCACAGAAGAGATTTTGGTCTCAGGCACTGATGAACTTAGAAGCATAGAATTGTCAGGGTTGGAAGGAACCTCAAGGATCATCCAGTTTCACCCCCCCTGCCATGGGCAGGGACACCTCACATTAGATCAGACTGCTCAGAGCCACATTCAACCTGGCCTTCAAAACCTTCAGGGATGAGGCTGCTACCACCTCCCTGGGCAACCTGTGCCAGTGTGTCTCCACCCTCCTGGGGAAGAACTTCTTCCTAACATCCAAGCTGAATCTACCCACTTGTAGTTTTGCTCCATCCCCCCCAGTCCTATCACTCCTTGACACCCTAAAAAGTCCTTCCCCAGCTTTCTTGTAGCCCCCTGCAGATACGGGAAGGCCACAAGAAGGTCTCTGGGGAGCCTTCTGTTCTCCAGACCGAATAGCCCCAATTCCCTCAGTCTGTCCTCATCCTCATGGATGTCAACTTCATGTTAAATGGCAATGGATTGGCTGTCCAACATGAGCTGTTTGCATTTAGAGGAGAGTTGTGAGTTACTGCCTTCAAGCAGCTTACCTTACACAGCACGTTAAGTTCTTCGGCAAAGGGTTTTTGGAGCTCTGCAGGTGGGTTTGCTTCTGTGTTAGGCTAAAGGAAAGGGATCCAGGTTGTCACTTCTAAGGTTTTGTCTCTTGCTTCCTGGATAAGATAGAACTGGCGTTATTTTGCTCAACAATCCAATAGCACAGTATTAAAATTGAGACTCAACAACTGTGAGCAGGAGATGTTCTGCTAACGGAGTGCCTAAAGTGTTAAAAGCTCATCTGCTGCCCCTTAAAGACCTGGCTGTAGAGCAACATCCATGTCAAAGCTTCAGAACAGAGCCTGAAACTTGATCTGAACCCTGCCTGTATCTCATTCCCGTTGCTGTTTTTCACCCTGTGTGTGTGCTGCAGACTGATATTAACTTGCCGTACCTCACGATGGATGCCTCTGGACCAAAGCACTTGAACATGAAGCTGAGCCGCGCGCAGTTCGAGGGCATCGTGGCCGACCTGATCAAGAGGACGGTGGCACCCTGCCAGAAAGCCATGCAGGATGCTGAGGTCAGCAAGAGTGACATCGGTGAAGTCATCCTCGTCGGTGGCATGACCAGGATGCCGAAGGTATGAGCTAAGTCCCTGCTAGAGGCGAAGCTGGCGCAGCTTCTGTCGGGGGGTGATCTGTAACAGGAAGGTTGGGAGTCTGGTAACTACAGAGCTTCAGCAGCTGAAGGCCCCCAGAAGCAGAGCAAACATGCCCAGTAGTCACGTGAAAACAGCAGCAAGGGCCTCTCATCCTGTGTCATTAGCTCAGCTTGGATCTGAGGGCTGTAGCTGAGCTGCACCTCACAAGGACAAATAGGAGGTGCCAGGACCTGAAAACTCGCCTTGACTTCCTCATGTGGACTGACCATAGCAGTGCTGTTGAGTTACACAGCATGCTTCCTCTTGTGGGCTTCAGAAATGTGGTATAGGTGCACTTCAGTGACAACAGCTTGTCAGTAACCTTCACCTTCCAGTGGGTTTCTACCTCTGTAGAGCACTTGCAGCTAGCTGTGAAGAAACACGAGCAGAAGGGCTGCTACCTGTTGGCTGCATGCGTTCAGCAGCCTGCTTGAGGCTGAGTGTGTCGAGCATATTGAGCTGGCTGTTCCAAAAACCCTTCTTACCTAATACTTGGCCCTGGTATCCTGTGGTGATAAGCACATACAGGTAGCTTAGGAGCTTGCTCTGCTGACATGCAGAGTCTTGCAGGTGAAGCCCTGTCTGTTTATGAGCTCTTGCTCAGGGCAAGGCAGAACACTGCTTAGCTGCCCTGAAATCAGAGCTGAACGTGTGTGGGCACCGCTGTCCTCAAGGGTACAGCTTGTCCTCTTCCACAGAGATCATCAAAATCTTGGGACTGTGCTTGCTGTTAAGATCTGTGATTTGCAGGTCTTTTCTCCTGGGGCTGGTGTCCCTGCCCATGTCAAGGGCTTGGAGTTAGATGATTTTTTTTAAGGTTCTTTCCAATCCCAAACCCTTTTGTGATTCTGCAGTTCTGGGTTTGGTGGTGGGCCTTTTTCCTCCCTGTCTTAAATGAGCCTGGTGGCTGGAGGTGATATTGGTGTGTGCTGAAGGTCAGCCAGGCAGGGGAACCAGACAAGACAAACAGAAGCTGCTGGTCTGGGCAAAGCTCAAGTGGAGTAAGTGTGCTGTACCTTTCCAAAGTCCCTGCTCTTCCAGCTGGGAACAGGAAAACCCCTGTGGTTAGTGTGTAAAAAGTGAGGAAAAGCACTTCTAGGACTGGGGGAACCCTTCTTGAAACATTATGAATCCTTCAGGGGTGGAAGACAGTCCTCAATATTGATTATTTTTTATTATCCTTTTTTCTTTTTGCTCCCTGCTTATGACCTACAGCATCTGTGGCTTTCAGCTGCCAAGATGCTTTCACAAGTGCCTGCAGGTAGAGCTCTGGCTCAGAGCAGTGCACAGAGCCTTCTCCTGTGTGTGTGGTGGCTTTCTTCACCCTGCTCAGAGGGAACAGGCCTCTTTTGGAGCTCTCACAAGGCCAGTGCTCCAGGAAACCTACCGTGGGTGGTTAGCAGTAATGTTTCTTTTGTACTCTAAAATATGCCTCCAGAGGGAAAGGCTTGCACTTAATTATCTGCTCACACATTGTCTTCCTCTGCAATGAGTAGTCCCAGCAGATGTCTCTTGGCTGAAGTGCAGAGGAGTTGGACATTTGCTTCCAGCACAGTTTTCAAAGCACATCACTCTCTGCCCATGTGTGCCTGGGGAGGGGCAGCAGCTGTGAGCAGGAACCAAATCCCACACCCTTCTGTGAGGAGCAGCAGCAGCAGGCTACTGAGCTGTGCTCTGGAGCAGATACCTCACGGCGTTCCTATCTGGATGCTTCAGCAGCAAACGTTTTGCAGTCATGAGCACATCCTACCCAAAGGGCAGAGCAGGGCCAAGCTAGTGACACAGCTCAGGCTGGCTGCTGGCACAGCAGATCTGCTGCTCTGTTGAAATAGCCCATTAAATAGAGTTCAAAAATGCTGTACTTCATACCAGCTCCTTTTGACCTTTGGTATGCACAGAGAATCACAGAATGGTAAGGGTTGGAAGGGACCTCTGGAGGACATCAAGTCCAACCCCTGTACCAAAGGAGGATCACCTAGAGCAGGTCACATAGGAACATATCCAGATTGGTCTTGAAAGTCTGCAGAAAAAGAGACTCCACAACCTCTCTGGGCAGCCTGTTCCAGGGCTCCAGCACCTCCACAACAAAGGAGTTTTGCCTCATGTTGAAGTACAACTTTGTGTGCTCCAGCTTGTATCCATTGCCTCTTGTCTTATTCCAGGGCACTACTGAAAAGAGACTGGCCCCTTCTTGATGCCTACCCTTCAGATGTTTATAAACACTTCACAAGAACTGGCCTTCTGCTCTGGGTTTTTATTGCCTCCCCTGTGCTCTGCCTCCGCAGCACTGCTATCCTTGACAGCTGTGTTCTGCCCAGTGTTGGTTTGTGCACGTTCCCTAGGAGCAGTCCTTGACTCCTGCTTCATAAGCATGGAGTGATCCTTTCTGACTGTGGCTGGGCTACCTGACAGGACTGACTTCTGTGGTGCTTTGTAGCTGGCAAATGTGGCTGCAGGAAAGTCTCCAGTGAAGGTTGTCTAGGCTGAAGCAAGTGTGGCTAGCAGGGTGTGGGGAAGCTCAGAAGCCAGGTCAGATGGGGCCTTCAGCAACCTGGTCTAGTAGGAGCTGTCCCTGCTCATGGCAGGGGGATTGGAATGGGATGGTTTTTAAGGTCCCTTCCAACCCAAGCCATTCTGGGACTCCAAGGTGAAGAAGTTAGGAGCAGTCACAGGCTTGGGGCTTAGTGTTTCTGTTGTGCCACAGAGTTCCACGACGGCATAAAGCTGTAAACCTTCAGCTGTGGCTCGTGTGTTCCTGTGGCCACAGCATGGGATGGCAGTGGCTCACTCAGCATCTGAGCTGTGCTCTCTCTCCATTCAGGTGCAGCAGACTGTGCAGGAATTGTTTGGCCGAGCTCCCAGCAAAGCTGTTAATCCTGATGAAGCTGTGGCTATTGGGGCAGCCATTCAAGGTGGTGTCTTGGCTGGTGATGTTACTGATGTGCTGCTGCTGGATGTGACTCCCCTCTCCTTGGGCATTGAGACACTGGGAGGTGTCTTCACGAAGCTTATCAACAGGAATACTACCATACCAACTAAGAAGAGCCAGGTACTCATTGACTCTGGGTGGGTGGGTCTTTAGTGGGCTCAAACACCCAGTGAAGGCTACCCAAAGCATCCTCATGAATAGTCTTGTCTCCTCTGGCAAGGAGGAGCAGCATAGGAATAGAGTTTGATGTCAGCCACTGAATACTTGTGTTAATTATTAGTGTGCCTCAGTGGGGGGTAAGTTGTGTTAATGTGTGCCAAGACACCCCAGGGGTGTTTGTGGCCTGGCCAGGATTGCAGTGTGTGCTATGATGCTAACTGTCAACACATCATTCTGAAGAAGAATTGTGTGGAGACCTTCTGTAACTGAGCACCACACCCGTGCCAGACCACCTTTGTTGGTTTGCATGCCTCAGAGGGGATTCTTTTTTCTGGTGTTACAGGCTTGGGTGGATCCTTTCTCTCTGTGCCTTGCCTGGGTCTGCTGCTGTATGCTCTTACTGATAACACTTCTGGCTGGGGCATGGGGCTGGGGCAGGAGCCTTGCTCTTGGTACCATGGCTGGCTGCAGCCTGCTGCTGCCGTGGCACTGCCAGTTTTCCTGTGCTCAGTTGCCTACAGGACAAGGCGCCAGTGAGCTTGGCTGTTGCTAACCTTGTTTTAACAGAGGAACAAACATTTAATGGCTGTCTCTTCAAAGGAGCTTCTCTTTGTTCCTTGTTTAGTCTGCAACCACAGCAGTTCACGTGTTGTCTTTTACTGGCTCTCCAGTAACTTTCTGTTCCTCTTCCATAGGTGTTTTCTACAGCAGCAGATGGTCAGACCCAAGTGGAGATTAAAGTGTGCCAGGGAGAGAGAGAGATGGCAAGTGACAACAAGCTTCTTGGCCAGTTCACATTGGTACGTTCCCACTCAGCATGCATGACCTTAGACTTGACCTTCTTTGAGAAACTCAAAGCCTTCTCCATTTCATGTGACCCCTGAAGGCAATGTTGAGGGGGAATCATCTTACAGAAGACATTTGACGCTGTTTGTAGTAAAAAAGCAGCCTCCAGAGGCACAGCCTGCTTCTGGGATGGCCTTTCAGTGGCAGGGGAGCAAGTAAAACTTAAGATGGGGCTCAAAGCTCCTGAGCAGTCTTACATGGCACAGGGACTTGAGGGCCTGGTCACCTAGAAGGGCTCTCTTTGCTCATGAGGAGAAAGAGCTGCAAGAGCACCAGGCCTGTGCTGCAGATAATCTGAATGTTGGCCTTTCTTCTGGGGCAGGGAAGAGAAAACTTGGAGCAGGCTCCAAGACACCTTTGGTAACCCATTTCTGGCCTCATGCCACGTTGCCATGAATGCCTTTGGAACAGCCCTTCCTTCTGGAGACAGACATGCTCCAGGGATGCATCTGAGCAGTGTGGCTGCCCAACCAGCTCTCTGCACGGAATTGGTTTGGTCGGTGTGGGCAACGTTTGGCACTGTTACAACTGTCTAAGCTCACAGCTGCTATGAAGAGCCCCACAGAAGGGAAGGCCTTTGCCATTCACAGATGCTATTGGGTGGGAAGGGACCCTCAAAGGTCATCTTGTCCAGCCCCGCTGCAGTCAGCAGGGACACCTCCAACTAGATAAGGTTGCCCAGGACCGCAGCAAGCCTGATCTTGAATGCTTCCAGGGATGGGGCCTCAACCACATCCCTGGGCAGCCTGTTCCAGTATTTCACCAGCCACACTGTGCAGAACTTCCTTCCAATGTCCAACCTAAATCTCCCCTGCTCCAGTTTCAAACCATTGTCCTTCTTCCTGTTGCCACAAGCCCTCAGCCTTCCTGTAGGTCCTGTTCAGATACTGAAATACAGCTGTGAGGTCTCCCTGGAGCTGAACAGCCCCAACTCTCTCCTGTACTTATGAAGGTAGCTGTACTGCCTGTGACTCTGTCTCATTGAAACCTAGGTGTATCCAGAGCTAGAGTGCCCTGCCACATCCACTTCCATGGAAAAGAGGCCTGTTTAGCAGTAAAGCAGAACCTGTGTCACCCTGAAACCAAACTTGGGGGCTAGCTCTCATTGTTTTATGTGCAGTAGTGCTGAGTAGAGATCTGTATCCTCTCAAAGCTGCCAAGGTGCACCTCATTAACCACGTGGCACCAACAGGGATTTAGAGGACTTGGTTAATGGTTGATTCAATTGGCAGATGGAGTGCCCAGCGCTGGTGAGCTCAATGCCTGTGGGAGCTAATGTCTAAGCACTTGTCATTCTCAGGTTGGGATTCCCCCAGCACCCCGTGGAGTGCCACAGATCGAGGTCACTTTTGACATCGATGCCAATGGCATCGTTCACGTCTCCGCCAAGGACAAAGGCACCGGACGCGAGCAGCAGAGTAAGTGCCCTGGGTTGCTGCCTGGCCAGGAGGGAGCAAATGTGGAGCAGTAATGGTGCTGTAGCATGCTGGGCTCCCAAAGTGACCCTAGGTGACTCCAGAGGTAATGGGGTGCTGCCTTGATCATAGAATTGTAGAATGCTTGCCTGATGCCGTCACAGAATTGTCAGGGTTGGAAGGGACCTTGAGGATCTCGTTCCAGCCCCCCTGCATGGGCAGGGACACCTCACACTACATCAGATTGCCCACAGCCACATCCAGCCTGCCCTTGAAAACTTCTAGGGATGAGGCTGCCACCACCTCCCTGGGCAACCTGTGCCAGTGTCTCACCACCTCCTGGGGAAGAGCTTCTTCCTAGCATTCAATCCAAATCTACCCTCTTCTAGTTTTGTTCCATCCCCCCCCAGTCCTATCACTCCCTGACACCCTAAAAAGTCCCTCTCCAGCTTTCTTGTAGCCCCTTTCACATACTGGAAGGCCACACTAACATCTCTTCAGAGCCTTCTCCTCTCCAGACCAAACAGCCCCAACTCTCTGTCTCTGTCCATAGGAGACAGACTGATGGACATCCCATAGGCCAGAGTCAGGGACTCTGCAGCATCTTAGTTGATCAACAGGCAACCTGTTGCCACTGCAGCACACATGCAGCTGAAGTCCTCTCAGCCTAAGAGCCTCTTCTGGAAAGGAGGGCTGAGTGTTACTGCAAAATGAAATAGGGAAGGGGAGAAGTGACAGCTGATGTGTGGTTTTGTTCTCAGGAGGCAAAGCCTCTGGGAACATCCAGCACTCCTCTGCCTGCTAGCAGTGGATGCTCTCTCCTTGCACCTTAAAGATGAAGCACCTGCCTATCCCAAGGTCAAGGAAGTCCTTGCTGGCAGGGTTTCACCACCTTCCAAGTCATTTTGCACTGTGTGACAGTTCTCTCTTGCTGTCTGCTGTGATCACCACAGTGATGTTTCATAAGGGTGCAGCTGTTTGCTGGGGTTTCCTGTATGGATCAGCTGTGTCTCAGTCCTAGGAGAGGTGTTGGGGTACAGGTGAGCTATGGAGGGCTCACAGGAGTCTGTGGAGCAGTGCTCCTCTTGCTCTGCACAAGTCACCTGTGTCACTGGAGGAGCTTGAAGCAGTGACATTTTGCCCCAGAGGGACAGAAATCAGGGTTTGGGACTCCAGTATGAATTGTTCTTGAGCTATGCTGCTGGGCATGCTGTTCCTTGCTAACACAGGGAGGGGATTGCTGTCTGTCTGAGGCTGCCTGTGAAGGTGCCAGCTTTTAAGGGAGAAATCAAATTAGGGAGATCTCTGCCGAATCCAAGGCATGTCACGTACAGCCAGACAGATCAAGCCCTGTGCCCAGCCCCTGCTTTGCTTCCAATTACTCCATTAGGAAGGGTTTGAAATTCAAGTATCTTGCAGCAGCAGGTATTTTGTGTAACCACCTTGTTCATTTCCAGCCATTTAAGCTGTAAACATCTCTAAATGGCAGGAGGCTTGGGGACTTCAAGCTGTCAGGATATTGTGCTCTGCAGTGCAGGGTGTGGTGGTGTGGGGTAATTAAGCACACAGCTGACATTTTCTAAAGCACTGCTGTGGGCTCAGAAAATTAATTTGAAACAGTTGTAGATGGCCCTGATGGAAAATAAATCTCTTTTGTGACTCTTAACTGGGAGGCCTCTGGGCTGCCCAACAGTTGTTTCTTTGAGACAGCCACTTGAATGTGCTCCAGTGAAGAAAAACACTGTTAATTCTGTCCTGGCACCTGGAAGGGATATTGTTGGTCTTCACCATCCTGCTTGGCTCCTAGCATAAAACCACACTGCTGCTTACTCTGATTTCCTTGTAGGTTTGCCATCTGTGGCAGTCTTCTACCTCTGATAATAGACAAGCAGAAGGCTTTAGCTGCCTGTGTGTATGCAAATGTGGTCCTGATGATAAAGCTGAGCTCCCCATACCACATCTACATCCAGAGGACACATGTGTGGTCCTCTGCCACTGAAATTGTTTCACTGCAGAGCTTTGCTTATGTCTAGGCTGTATTTTTGGGAGCTTTTTGGCACAAATGGAGAGGACTAGGGGACCTTTAGGACCCCCACCTGTAGAATCATGTCCTCCTATCTTATCCTGCTACCAGCCTGGGCTGTTGTCCCACAGACAGGGATCTCTGCCCTGGTAAAACCATTCCTCCTGTCTGGATTTTTTTTTGTGGCTGGGGTTTTCTTTGTGCAATGTTTTTAACCTGCTGGAAGCCTTTTTTGGGTTGGGAGCTTTGTGTCCTTGGTTTCCAGGAGGAATAACTGAAGAGCTGTCAAAGGGACTTGTAGGCCAGGGGACAGGAAGTGTTTGGCAGAATTGAGGAGCTCATAGATCTAAGATGTCAAGCTTTTGTTTTGCCAGCAGCATCACTGCCTCTTCAAAGTCTGGCTGCCTTTGTACTGCCCACAGGGTCCTCACAGGTGCAGAGCTCCTGAGTAAGAGAGGGCCAGGGGCCAGGGAGAGGCTTTGGAAAATAACACTTTTCCTTTCCCCAGAGATGAAAGCATGTTTGTAATGAATGCTGCTTCTCTCCTGCAGTTGTTATCCAGTCTTCTGGTGGCCTTAGCAAGGATGAAATTGAGAACATGGTGAAGAATGCAGAGAAATATGCAGAGGAAGACAGGCGAAGAAAGGTAATGTGATCATTATGCTATGTTCCAGCTGGCAGTGACCTGCTCTTCTGTGCTGCTAGCTGGGCACACCTTTGAAGGGGCTGTAGGCTCTGGTCTGTGTTGTTTGTGCAGTTACCCAAATGCCTTCTTGCTGCTTACACTCCAGAGTTGCAAGGTGTGGGCAGAGGCATTTGTGTTTGTGGCTGGTTTGGTGGCCCTGTGTGCCAAGTGGTGTTGTTCCTCCCTAAAGAACTCCTGGGACAGGGAGGCAGCAGTAAGAAAATTCACCTGTCTTTATCAGAGAGCCACAGAATGGTTTGGGTTGGAAAAGATCTAGTTCCAGCCCACCTGCAACTCAAGGTGGACTTCTTGTCATCAGTGCTCTTTACTGTCCATCTCGTTACCTTGGATGTTCATTTGAATCACACAATCCCACCATGGTGGGGTTGGAAGAGACCTCTGAAGGTCATCCAGTCCAACTCCCTTGCCACAGCAGCTTGCCCAGGATCACAATGGCCAGGGAGGTTTGAAAGCGCTCCAGAGCCTCTCTGTGCTGCCTCCCACAGGGGTCCAGCACTCCCAAACCAAAGAAGCTTCTCCTCCTGTTCAGATGGAACCTCCTGGCTTCCAGTTCTTACCTGTTGCCCCTGGTGCTGTCCCTGGGCACCACTGACAAGAGTCTGGCCCCATCTTCCTGCCCCCATCCTCTAGCTGTTGATCAGTATTGAGAAGAGCCTCTCTCAGGCTGCTCTTCTCCAAACTCAACAGCCCCAGGGCTCTCAGCCAAGCTAACTGGGTTCTCACAGTGATGTTCCATTTAAATGGAGGCAGAATGGGGATATTTAAACTACTTTGAGTTTATTTTGAAGCTTAATTTATAGAACCTGCCAAGCACAGCTGCACCTGAGCCTCCTCTAAGTGGGAAGTTGCTTTCCACAGCAGTTACATCTCAGTGTGGTGTCTGCAGTGCTGTATTCATCTGAGGACAGAGTTTGCCCTCAGCACAGGTCAGGCCTTCAGGTGGTGTTTGAAAGCCTCACTGACTTTGTCAAGAAAAGGCTGGCACTTACTGTGGTTGAGTGACTGAACCTGTGATATACATAGGATTAATGGCTGGAACTAACTGGTTTAATGAGGGTAGTCCTAATGAATTATGCTACCTAAATATAGAGCATTGATTTTTTTAAGCAGACACAGCTCAGGTCTACTTGGGGATAGGACACCAACATATGTTGAGTGATTCCTGAAACTGGCACACTGAATTGGTCCTCTTTGTGTTCTCCTGGCCTGGAGAAACCTCTCAGCTGTTCAGGCAGCTCTAAGTCTCACCCTCAACAGTGATGGGATCAGAAGAGGACTGAAGGGGGGAATGCATAGAATAAATTCACATTCACCTTGCCTCAGAACCTCTCAAGCCACAAAGCATTGGCTCAGTAGCATTTGTAGTTCAGGTGGAGAACCTTTGAAGACCTTGGTGTGAAAGTCCCACTGTTCAAATAACCACATTGTTGCCCTGAAGCACAAGTAGTGGCCTAGCATGTGAAGAGGCTGCACTGGAGACTTTTCCCTGTTGCTTTACTTTGTGTCTTAAATTGCTGAGGAGGTTATTCCCTCTTGGTAGTCCTCATCTTGCTCCAGTGGCCCATCAGGTGCAGGTGATTGGGTTTCTTTCCTAACAAACACTTCTCTTCACCTGACTTGCATGGCTGTAATTGTCAGCATTCTCTCATTAGACCTTTCTGGTCGTGGTTTTGCTGCCATGGAAGTGTCATGACTGCATGCACAGAGTTATCACTCTGCTGGCCTCTGCCTCCTGCTGTGAACCTCAGCATCCCACAAAGATGTGTCGTAGAAACAACATCTTTGTCATCAGCTTTCTGCTGGAGGTGGTTAGTCTCCTGAGAATGTGATTACTGCCTTGCTGAGGTAGACTTTTCTTTCAAGTGGAGAGGGCTGGGTGTCCCAGGGAGTGTTGCCAGTGACACTGGGACTGAATTATGCCTCAGTGAGACTCCTGCTGCTCTGTACCTAAGCCTGCCCTGTCCCCTGTTGTCTTTGCAGCAGCACTATTAGGAACTGGTGTTTCTTAGCTAGCACAGTGGGGTTTTGCACTGTTTCACAAGCACTTGTAGTAAGGGGATGTGGTAAAACAACACAGTGCTTTGTCTCCAGTATCCTTGCTGGAAAAGCTGAAGAACAGTTGCCAGAAGCTCAGTTGCTCTCCTGAGGAGCAGAGCAGGCTGTGCTGTCCTGCACTCCCTGCCTTTTTCAGTGTGCCAGCACTCATACTGCTGGAGTTGCTTCCACTTCCAGGGAATTAAGCTGGAAGTATGAAAGCATGAGGACTGCCTTGCATAGGCTACCTGTGTGGGTGTTCTGGTACCAGAGCACACCTAGAGTTGGCTTGCTTGTGTTTCTTCTTGCCCCCCTGCTGTTGAGAAGGACCCTGAGTGGAAGCTGGAATGGAGTTTGGCAGTTAAATGCCAGCTGCTAGCTCATAGGTGGCCAGGTCATGTCAGCAGTAGCTCCATACAAGCTCTCTTCTCCAGGAACGTGTGGAAGCTGTGAACATGGCTGAAGGCATCATCCATGATACAGAGTCCAAGATGGAGGAGTTCAAGGATCAGCTGCCAGCAGATGAGGTAGGTCTTCTGATCCCATAACAGCAAAGGAGGTAAGATGCCTTACTAAGTCTTTGCTCCTATTCCTAACTCCCAGCTGGCTCTGGCCAGTGACACCAACTCTGTATTTCCATGGCACAGTCATTAGCTCCTGGTTTTTGCACTTGAGTGGCTGAGGGTGGCTGATGGGAGGATGTAAGGCCATGCTTAGAGGAGCAGGGTGTGGATAATAGCAAATGTCCTCTTTCAAAGTGTGAATTCAGTGTCACTGAAGATCTAAGAGCCTGGGAAGCTGTTAATGAAAAACCTTCTGTGTGAATTATGTCACTGACTTGGCCTTGGTGGTGATTTGATAAGGGCTGTGCTGTGGCCTGAGAGGAGAGTTTCTCTCAAAAGCTGGAGATTGGGTAGTGCCTGGCAGTGCTAGCAGAGGGACAGAGCTGCAGTGCAGCCCCAGCAGTACAAAGCACCCAGGAACTCGGAGGCAGTGACACCTGTACTGGCCACTTAACTCCCATTTTTCTTCTTGGGAGAGGATATTTAGCATCAGAAGAGTGCTTTCCACATCACTCCAAGGAGAGTTTAATTTCTGCATTCTGAATACCAGAAGCCAAGTTTGAAATGGATTGCACAGCCTTCAAGTGATCAGTTCTTGGAAGCAGAAAATCCAAAGGCTCCCTGGGGCTTTGTGAGGTGTTTGAAGGAACAAGGTGTAGCTTCTGACCAGTTCAGCTGCTCCTCTCTTCCAGGGTGGATATTGTCTGACTGTGTGGGGTTATGATCACTGCAGTTTCTCTCACAGGAGCAGAGGGCCTAAAACCCTGTTCCCTGTAATGTTTTTTTTGGTGGGGAGGAATACCAGGGGAAGGTGGGGCAGTGCTGGTCCCTGTAATGTCTTGTGGGGGGGAATGCCAGGGGGAGGTGGGGCAGTGCTGGGAGGGAGCCCTGTGCTGTCTGGGTGGAGATGGTGACCTGACCCAGGTGACGAGAGCTCTGCCTGCGGTTTGCCTGCAGATACTGCTGAATGTGTGCTGGCAGCACCACTGTCCCCCAGTCACCTCTCTGCTCCAGGCCTGCCTTTCCCAGCAGTGTGCCAGTCTGACAGGGACATGCCAGACTGCGTGGAGGCTTTGACAGATGGCTCCAGGGACTGGGGATGGCACAGTCTTGCTTTTGTTTGCCTCTCTGCTCCTTCTCCCACACACAGCAAAGGGATTAAACAGGGTGGTGAGCAGCCTTGCTCTTGGCTTCCTGACAGTGCCTTAAATACGGATGCAAACCAGCTTTCTCTTGCCTTTAGCCTGGCTCCTGGGGTGGGTGACTCAGTGGCTGAGGTGTGCCAAGGAGAGTGGCTCTCATCCTTGGCTGGCTGCTCGGTCTCTGCAGGGCTCTTTGTCCTTGGCGCCTCTGCTGAGCCGGCAAACGAGGCGACCGATTAATGCCAACTGTGGCACGTTTAGTCAAGTGGACAGGTGCCCAGTGGGATCTGAGCACAGTCCCAGCCTCTGCAGACTCTGTGGCTCGGTTGAGTCTCAGTCTTCATGGCTTCTGGACAACACCACCACCACCAAAAAGAAAAGGGCAGTTTTGCTGTGGCCAGTAGGTGGTGAAATGACAAGAAGCAGACTGCCCGAGGCGCAGGGTTTCATCGTGGGGGTTTTTGTCTTTACTTGCAGTGCAACAAATTGAAGGAAGAAATTGCTAAAATGAGGGAGCTGCTGGCTCGTAAAGACACTGAAACAGGAGAGAACATCAGGCAGGCAGCCACCAACCTGCAGCAGGCTTCCCTGAAACTCTTTGAAATGGCATACAAGAAGGTAGGTTCGTGGTCGTCTCTGTGGCACTCGGATGGGGAAGGGGCAGTTGGGACATCACACATTTGGGTAGAGCTGTGCTTGGAGGTAGCACTGAGTCTCAGTGCAGCTCCCTGTGCTGAAGGGGCAGCTGTAGAAGGTCAAGTAGTGCAAGGCCTGAAATCTTTGCCATGCTGCTGCAGGTAGCCCCCCTCCCGGGTGGTGTGTTAGGTTCCTGAGCAGTGTCACATGGAAAAGTGCTGGAAGCTCTTAGGGAGCATGAAGAAGAGCACAAACAGGACTTTCCCTGTGGTGTGTAGAGTGCCTAAAGAAGTAATATGGACTTGTTTTAAAGGTAATTCTAAAACAGGCTACCTAAAACCACAGCAATAAGGTCATTGGGACTTGCTTCCCAATCCCCTTCCCAGTGAAGGGCTTACTTGAAAGAACTCTGGCAGATGTGTGCTTCACCTCTGCAGAGAAGTCTCCCAGGAAGGAAGTGGCACTCCCTGCCCAGGTGACCTTGGTATTGCTAAGCCCTTCTCACAGTGGAAAGCTCCTTTTCTGGTACCAAACTGAAAACCTAGATGATTCCCTTCCTCTTAGCAGTAGTCAGGCAGAAATGAAGGTTTAAGAAAGATGCTGAGTTGCTCAAATGTGTCCAGGGAAGGGCAGCGAGGCTGGTGAGGGGTCTGGAGCACAGCCCTGTGAGGAGTGGCTGAGGGAGCTGGGGTTGCTTAGCCTGGAGAAGAGGAGGCTCAGGGGAGAGCTTATTGCTGTCTACAACTACTTGAAGGGAGTTGTAGCCAGGTGGGGGTTGGTCTCTTCTCCCAGGCAATTGGGAGCTGAACAAGAAGATACAGTCTCAAGCTGTGCCAGGGGAGGTTTAGACTGGATGTGAGGAGGAAATTCCTCACAGAAAGAGTGATTGGCCATTGGAATGTGCTGCCCAGGGAGGTGGTGTAGTCACCATCACTGGAGGTGTTTAAATAGAGACTGGATGAGGCACTTGATGCCATGGTTTAGTTGATTGGGTGGTGTTGAGTGATAGGTTGGACTTGATGATCTCGAAGGTCTCTTCCAACCTGGTTAACTCTGTATTGTTTCCATTCTCCAGTGGCCAGTTGCCTTTTCCACTGACTGAAGGCTTTCTTCAGGCTAGAACTAACCAAAGCAGTTAGCTAGGGGAGGAAAGAGGAGCAGAGTTTTGCTGTTCCAACTAACACACCACCTCTTCCACAGATGGCCTCCGAGCGAGAGGGTGCTGGAAGCTCAGGGGATCAGAAGGAGGAGAAGCAATAAGAAGTCTCTGCCTTGCCTTGACCAGAGCATGAAGAGGTCGATTTTTTTTCCTTGAAGCTTGGGAGAGAAGGGACCTTCCTGAGCAGCAGTGGGCAGAATTCAGACTTACTGTGTTTTTGCAGTATTCTATATATAAAATTCTTTAATGTATAAACTTAGTGATGTGTCTGCTAGATCAATTGTCACTTGATGAAAGCTGATTTCATGCCAGACGAACTTGTAAGCGTTTGGCCGCCCCCGTGGGACTTCCACCTGTGGCACCTGGGGACTTGCTGATCATTTTATTTCTGATACTTGACACAATGGTGTATTAAATCTGATCTCAGAGGTTGGAAACCATGTCACTAAAGCCAAAGGGTGGAGATGGAAGTCCTGCTGGAACCAGGAGGAGAATGGCACCTGCGTGGACCCCTCCTTGTGGCTCTCAGTACTTGTGAGTGGGTGGCGTAAGGCCTATGAGCAGCAGTGCCAGGGCTGGTCGTGTTGCTGGAGAAGATGCAGATCTGCAGCTGGGGGGTAGTGCCCTTGTTGAAGCAGAGGAGGGGTCACTTCTTCAAATTTAGCTGTAACGTTATTTCTTACACGAGAGGCTATGTGGAAGTTCAATACTTTGCTTGTCTGAGCCTTCTGCTCCATCCTGTGTCTGTTCTCTGCTATAGTAAAACAGTTTCCTAAATAATAAACCCATTACTGGATCCATCTGGATTTTTTTAAAATAAAAGCAGAAAAGTGTCCAACATGGAGTTCTTGGTATCCTGGCCTCTGATGGAGAACATCAGCACCTTCCCCCCTCCTGGGAGGGGAGCGGTCAGCACAGCAAGTTGTGCTTCATTCAGGTGCAGAATGAAAGGTACCTGCTATCACATTAGGGTCCAGCCTTCTGAGAGCATCAAGGAGTTGCCTGGAAGTGCACTTGCAGCTGTGTCCTAGGCTGCATCAAAAGCAGTGTGGCCAGCTGCTGGAGAGAGGTGATTCTGCCACCTGGTGAGACCTCACCTGCAGCGCTGCATCCAGCTCTGGAGATCTCCCCACAGGAAGGACAGGGACTGGATGGAGTGGGTCCAAAGGAGGGCCACAAAGATGGTCAGGTGGTTGGAACACCTCTGCTATGGGGACAGGCTTGGGGAGCTGGGGGTGTTCAGCCTGAAGCAGAGAAGGCTCTAGGGGAGACCTTAAAGCAGCCTTCCTGTACCTGAAGGAAGGCTGCAGAGGGACTGTCGGCAAAGGCCTACAGGGACAGGATGAGGGACAATGGTTTGGAATGAGAACAGATTGAGTTTGGATGCTAGGAACAAGTTGTGCACCATGAGGGTGCTGGAACATTGCAACAGGTTGCCCAGGGAGGTGGTTGAGGCCTCAGCCCTGGAGCTGTTCAAGGTCAGGTTTGACAAGGCTCTGAGGAACCTGGTCTAGTGGAGGATGTCCCTGCTGACTGCAGGGGAGTTGGACTGCATGAGCTTTGGAGGTCCCTTCCAACCCCAAGCATTCCATGATTTACAGTAGCAGTGGGACTTCACCTGCAGGCTGAACCTCCTGAAAGGGGCTGTAGGTGCCCCCCACTGCTGACAACCACGTCATCCATGAAGGTGCGTTCTGCTTGCTACTCTTTTTACCTACTTACTTTTCCTGTCTGTGGGGTCAAGTGGAAAGAAAAAACAACCTTTAGCGAGGCCTTGTCCTGACAGCTTGGATACTGGGAAGAAAGGATTTCTTTTTGTTTTCTTCTGGCACTCTCCTAACAAGAGGAGCTGTAGGAGAAAGCTACAAGTCCTGATTCTGTGAACTTTTAAGTTGTGGACTAGAAGGGACCACGACTGCTTCAGACACTGAGCTCTCCCCATCAGTCCTAGGAAGAAGGGTTATGAGGTGGTGGAGAGGGTCCAGAGAAGAGCAATGAAGCTGGTGAAGGGTCTGGAGAACAGTGCTGGTGAGGAGCAGCTGAGGGACCTGGGGGTGTTCAGCCTGGAGAAGAGGAGGCTGAGGGGAGCCCTCATTGCTGTCTACAACTCCCTTAAGAGAGGTTGGACCAAGACTCTTCTCCCAGGTGACAGGACAAGAGGAAACAGCCTCATGTTGCAGAAGGGTAGGTTTAGGTTGGACATGAGGAGATATTTTTTCCCCAAAAGGGTTATCAAGCCCTGGAACAGGCTGCCCAGGGAAGTGATGGAATCATCATCCCTGGAGGAAGTGAAAAGCCCTGATGCTGAGGGACACAGCTTAGTGGGACCCTGGCACTAATGGTTGGGCTCAATGATCTCAAACCTCTCTTCCAACCAAAACATTTCTCTCCTATGTCTGGAAGGAACTTCCACTTGGGAGTAAATCAGCTGAGCCAGTTGAAGTGGACAGGGACAAAGGAGTGAGTAGTGAGTGAGCTAACAGTAAAGGGAGAGGAACCTTGAAGTATTTTGGCCTGGACAAAAGTGAAGAAGGGGCATGGTGCAGCCATAGGAGTAGGTCAGAGGCAATGCCTTGGGCACTCAGCCTGCAGCATGCTTGGTTTGCTGTGGTGGGGGAGCCAGGTGTGCAGAGGGTTTAACAGCAGTTCCAAGTGTTGAGCTGTCTGGCTTCAGGTGGGCTGAGGAGATCCAACCCAAAATTCAGTGCTTTGCTTTTGCCAGGGGAGTTAGTGGGGCCTGGGGATCCTCACTGCTGTGGCTGTGGGGAGGAGAGGAGAGCACAGTGCAGCAGGTCAGTCTGTGGGGCTGGTGGTGGTCTTCCACAGGTGGCCAGAGGATACAAGGAAATGGATTGGGTGTGGGTCCAGGTGCTGTTTTGATGGGTTGCTAAGTGGCAAGGCTTTATTTGTCACAGGCATGTAGTGACAGGCTGTGGTGTACTTGGATTTGTACTTGGATTGTGCAACCAGCATGGTTCCCTGGAAGTTTTGAGGAACATCTGGCCCAGGATGTTCACAGCAGCTGCTGCTCCAAAGAGCTGTTTGTGCCATCTCAGTGTGGCTGCCACAGCATAATCCTGCTGCTCCTGCCCTACGTGTGGGTTAGGTAGTGGCAAGGGAGCACTTGGCTGTGCATCTCCTGAGAATAGTCCTCATCAAATTCAGCTGCAGGTGACTTCTGCCCACCCTGAATTTCCCCTGCTACTGCTCCTGTCAAAAGTGACACCCTGTGTAAAACCACAGTCTGAAAAAGAGGAGGAACTCTCCAGCAAAGGGAGTTGGGTAAAAGGGAGTTGGCTGAAAGGAAACATCCTCAAGGTTAAAACTCATTAATCAACAGGTTAAAACTCATCTTTTCCTGCTGCCTCCCTGAAACTGCCACCAGATGTTGGTGCAGCAGAGCTGGGACAGCCCAGGACAGTGCTGCTGCCCATGGGGGCTGCTGTTCACATGCTCTTGCCTCTGCTCTTGGCCTGTAGTGCTGCCATGGCCAGTGGGTAATCACCTTGGGGCCTTCAGGCTCCTGAATCATTGATCAGGGTTGGCTTTTGCTTCACCCATGAATTCTTTTCCCTGTTGCAGTTTAAACACAGCTCTTGGAGATGTTCTTTACCTTTTAATGAGCCCTTCTTAGCTCCTCCTTTATAAGACAAATTGACTTGGGGAGGGGAGAATTCAATTGGGTGATGTGTGTCATGCTGAGAAAAGTTTCCTGCTGTGAAAACTGCCAGGAAGGCAGTAATGAGGCAGCCGGGCTGTTACTTCTTGTGTAAAGGAGCAGTTGCTGTTCTGAGAAGTTGAGTGCTGCGGTCCCACCAGGGAGGTGTCTGTCAGCACCAGGAGAAAGGGTGTTCGGGCTTCATTGCTGTTCTCTGCCTAGGCTGTCAGTGATCTGTAGCCTCAGCAGTGCTGCAGCTCTGGAATAAATCACTGGTCTGCTCATGAGAGTAATTAAGGCAAGTTTTGCACACGTTCTCTGGGGGGGAAAAGTGATGGAGTGATGTTTGTGCTTCCTCTGACAGTGTCCTCTGCGGGCAGGAGCAGGTGAGTGCAAGGCACAGCCTGCTTGGCTCTGCTTCCAGATAACGACATCCCAGCACAAACAGCATTGGGACAGCAGATTCCAGCGGCACAGCTCCTGCCTGACTGGAACAGGGGAGGGAAGGCTGCGATCTCAGATTGATGCAAGACATCTTGACTTGCTGCAGTGCCTTCTTTTCTGCCCTAGCAGCATCTTCCCTCCATTCAGGACAGCCACAGCTGTGTTTGGGGAGCATGCCTGCTGTGGACAGAGACCTGCTGTGTCGGCTCTACGGGCAGGAGATGTTCAGCTTCCTTGGCGACTGAAGGAGGAAAATGAGATGGAGTCTCTCTGTTCTCCCCAGGACAGTGAGTGCCAGCAGGCTGTGACAGTGCAGGGCTGTTTTAAATGGCCTCTCTCAAGAGCAGAGTGGTGGATTGAGAAAGTTCTCTCCAAGGCAGTGGCTCTGCCTCCATAGCTGATCTTGGCTCCCTCCTAGGTCCCAGAGAGATGTGGACATGGGCACTGCTCAGCATCTCATTGCTGCTGGTGGCATCTGTCACATTGGGAAGGCTGGAGCAGAAAGTGTCACAGCACAGTGGGTGCATCCAGGGCTGGGGCAGAAAGTGTCACAGCACAGTGGGTGCATCCAGGGCTGGGGCAGAAAGTGTCACAGCACAGTGGGTGCATCCAGGGCTAGGGCAGAAAGTGTCACAGCACAGTGGGTGCATCCAGGGCTGGGGCAGAAAGTGTCACAGCACAGTGGGTGCATCCAGCTGGGAGCTGGAAACTGGGATATTCAGCAGGCAATTTTTGGAGCAGGGGCTCTGGATTACACTGGAAGGGCAGGGAAGATGCACAGGGTAAGCTGTTGTTGTCCAGTTGCCCATCTGCATACACTGTCCTTGTCATATCAGGCACAGAATCTTCCATCTCAGCAGATCATCTCCTAAAGCCAGGCATAATCCACTGTCTTACTGTTCTGAGGAGGATTATAAAGGGCTGTATGGGACCAGATGCCCATGGTAAAAAATACCTGTAAGGGTTGAAATTGCCACTTGCTCAGCTCTCAAAGAGAAACAGGCCTTAAATCTAACCAAGTAGTTCAGAAATTTACAGTGTCTCCCTAGAATGACCCTGGCAGTAGAAAGAGCCAGCCTCAGGCTGAACCCCAACCCAGTCCCTGCTCAGCTAACCGTGCTGCCCAGCTGTGACCTGTACCCAGCTCCTGGCATAGCTTCAGTGGGCCAAGGATCCAAGAGGCAGCACAGGAGGGAGAGGGGGTTGCAGTGGGCTCAGAGCTGTGGCAGCACTTGTCCTGTGAGCATAATCCCCCCATGGTACGGCACAGCACAGTGTGGGTGCCTGGCTGCTCCAAGGCAGGACAGGGCTGGAGACCAGGCTGATGGCAAACACCAGAGCTGGGATGTCCCAGGGAGGCAGAAAATTGGGCTGGAAGGACACCACAGCCACGAACCACCCCAACTTCCAGCTGTTGGTGCCTGCTCAGCATCACCAGGAAAGCATCAGCAGGAGAGCATCACCTCAGGGAAGGGGGAAGCAGCCTCGCTGCTGCCATTTAATAAAAGAAGCAAATAAGTGGCTTTGGTGTCAGTTTCACAGAATCAGCCAGGTTGGAAAAGACCTCAGGGATCAGCAAGTCCAACCTACTACGTAATACCTAACACCTCCTGACAACCAAACCATGGCTCCAAGTGCCACATCCAATCCCCTCTTGAACACCTCCAGGGACACTGACTCCACCACCTCCCTGGGCAGCACATTCCCCTGGCCAATCTCTCTTTCTGGGAAGAACTTTCTCCTCACCTCAAGCCTAAACTTCTCCTGGCACAGTTTGAGACTATGTCCTCTTGTTCTGGTGCTGCTTGCCTGGGAGAAGAGACCAACCCCCACCTGGCTACAACCTCCCTTCAGGTAGTTGAGGATGGCAATAAGGTCTCCTCTGAGCCTCCTCTTCTCCAGGCTAAACAACCCCAGGTCCCTCAACCTCTCCTCCAGACCCCTCCCCAGCCTCATTGCCCTTCCATGGACACGTTCAAGTGTCTCAATGTCCTTCTTAAGTTGAAGAGCCCAGAACTGGACACAGTACTCAAGGTGTGGTCTAACCAGTGCTGAGTACAGGGCAGAATGACTTCCCTGCTCCTGCTGGCCACACTATTTCTGATGGAGGCCAGGATGCCATTGGCCTCCTTGGCCACCCAGCAGGTCCCATTTCAATCTGTCCTGAAGGCAGACCCAACAGGCTCCCTAGGCTGTGGCACTCCCAAACCCACTGCCTGGCATCTTTGGGGCAAAACAGGCAGGTTGTAGGTTTGCAAAGCTGGACACAGAGGTTGTAGGTGTGCTTAGCTGCAGTACTTGGATGTGTGCTCAGATATGCAGAGGTGGGTTGGCTCCTCACAGCCCTGCTGTCCTTGCAGACCATGGCACAGGGGTGTCTTTGATAGCTCATCACTGCAACACGCTCTCCAAGAGCCAGGAGTTGCTGGCATGTGTCACCTTAAATATGCAATAATCCAGAGATAACGCAGTAAAATGAGAAGCCCCAGCCCGTGGGGGCACTCTGCTCCCCATGCTGAGCCACCACTGTCCTGGAGAGGGGCTGCCATGGTTCCTGCTTGTCTGCAGCAGGACAGCCCTGGCCAAGCAGGGCTGCAGGGCCAGGCTACAGCCACACCGTGGGGCTGGGAGGCCTTTGCCTCTCACCCAGGGACACCAGGCAGCCCGGCGCTTATCTTTCCCGTGCAGGACCGGGCTGCAGGGGCACAATTTCCCCAGCCAGGCACTGCTACCTCCACCCTGAGCTCACTGCAACCCATTTCCCCAGCCTTTCCTAAACCTCTGGCCAGCCTTGCTGCCCTTCTCCAGACACCGACCAAGGCATTGGTGCCTTCAGAGCAGCTCCCTGAGCACACCACTGAGGCTGGCCAAGATCTCTGTGGGCATCACAAGTTGCTGCAGCTCTCAGCCACCCCTGGCGCTGGTAAGGACAGCACAAAGGTGATGTTTCCAGGGGAAGGAAACATGTGGGATAACCCTGTGGTTCCATAGAACCATTCTGCTTGCCCCATCTCCTCTCCTCCATGCACCAAACACTTATGACAAGGGACGGCAGGGACCAAGTGTTTCCAAACCCCAGGCGGTGTGCTCTAGCCTCACCGTGGGGCAGCAGCTGCACAGGGACAGAGGGCAGGATGGAGAGCTCTGCCTGTGAGGAGGCGGCTGCAGCCCCCCAGAGCAGCGATGCCGGGGTGGGGGGCTGGCCCAGGGGACTCAGGTGGGAGAGAGGACACGCTCTGCTCCCTGCTCGGGTGCGCTGTTGGGGGCTGAAAAAGGGGCACCGAGAGTGGCACGGGATGTAAAGCAAGTGACACATGGTCCAGAGGGTGATGCTGCCAGGGCGGGGGCGTGGGTGATACCAGAGCCAGCAGCCGGACATGGGCAGGGCGGCCGTGAGCTGGCGCAGGCCCCGGTGCAGCTTGGCCGGCGGCAGACCCGTCCCCAGGACGCCGCCACAGACCCATACCCTAGGCCACGCCGCTCCCGCCCGCCGCGGGCCCTTTAAGCGCGCCCGGGGCCGGCCGCGCAGCTCTCGCGAGACCGGCCGCAGCGCCCCGCCCCGACGAGCGCCGCGGCAGGGCCGGGGCGGGCCGCGGACTACGCGCCCCATAATGCCCCGCTCGGAGCCACGGACCAATAGCGGCGCGGGAGAGGGGCGGTGGCGGGGGGCTCGGCGGCCTATGGTGTGGCGCCCCGCTCCCGCGCGGGCGGGGCGGGAGCCTGCCCCCCGCCCCGGTCCCCCGGAAATGATGTCACAGGCCCCATGTGAGCCGATTGCAACACATGCAGCGCGGAGAGGGGGAGCGCGAGCAGCCGGTGTCCGACGTCAGCGCCGCCGCCAGCCGCGCGCCGCCGGGGGGGACCGGGCCTGAGGTGAGGGCGCGGCGGGCAGGGGGGCGGCGGCGGGGCCGGGGCGGGCCGGGTCTGGGGCTCTAACCGCTGTGTCTGTGCCGCCGGCCCGCCGCAGGCCGCCGCAGCCGCCGCCGCAGCAGGAGGAGGAGGAGGAGGAGGAGGAGGAGGGAGAAGATGGCGGACGATCCCAGCGCTGCCGACCGCAACGTGGAGATCTGGAAGATCAAGAAGCTCATCAAGAGCTTGGAAGCGGCCCGTGGGTGAGCGGCGGGGCCTGCGCCGCCTTCGGGGAGGCCGCGGCGGGAGGGCGGGCCGGCGGGCAGCGGGGTCGGCCGCCCCGGGGATGGGGAGAGGGGGGATCCCGGTCTTAGCGGGAACCGGAGCGAGGGGTTGGCCGCCCGGCCTGGCCGGCTCCGGGTCCGCTGCCACGGGGGCGGGGGGAGGGCGAGGCTCAGTCTCGGCCCGACGGCCCCTTCCCGGGCCCCGGTGCCCTTTTGTTTCGCCGCGTGGTGAAGCGGCCAGGTTCCTGCGGCCGCTCAGGGGCTTGGGCTTGGCGAGAAATGCGGGTTGGGGGTTCGGCGAGAAGGGCCGGGACGGTCTTGTCGCTCCCGGGGGCGCCGGGGAAAGCTTAGTGGCAGAAAGGAAGCGTAACCGTATTTCCCTCACGAGAAAAGGGCAGCGCCTGTCGCCCAGCTCGGCCTGGCTGCCGCTCGTCAGCTGGGTTTCCCCCCACCCCCGTAAGAGGTTGAGTTCCTTGCGGGGGTGTCACAGGTGTGTGTCTCTGTCCCGGCCAGAGGAGAGGGGACGCGGGCCCATGCTGCCTGCGGAGCTCCACGTCGCGTCCGGCCTCGCTGTGCCCACTGGCTGCTTCGTGCCAGCTGGCACCGGGGAACAGCGGATTCCAGCGGGAGTAGACGGCTCCTCTGCCCCCCGTGCAGGCTTGGGTTCTTCCCAAGGGACCAGCTGGCTGGGGATGGCAGGAGGAGAAGGGCAGGAGGCAGGGGCCCAGGCAGCAGTTACTTTATTACTTCTCTTACTGATATATATTTGCTCTGTCTCATCCCCTCACTTGCCAGTAAAAGTGCTTAGCTCCCTTTCCCCAAAAGCAAACTCTTCCAAAGTTTAGTCAGGGTTAAATTTATGGTTTCCAATCCCACTTTTATCATCCTTGCACTATGATTTGGGTTTTTTTTTACCCCCAGAAGTAAAACTGCTGGATGTTCTTCCAGCTTGCCCCATGCCAACGGTGACATGGTGTCTGCCTTGGTAACTTAGCAGCTTGTTGCATGGGTCAAGAAGCCACTTGAGTTTGAATTACTCTAAAAGCTCTGGGTCCCAGAGCTGTAAAATAGCAAGGAAAGTGTCTTGATCTGCCACACAATAAAACAAAAATGAAGTGTGGTTCCTTTAGCTGCCCTTGTGGCTCCAGTTTCCATGGGCTCATCTGAGCCAGTGTTCCTCTAGCTGGGGCAGTGTTGGCAATGCTCTGTGGCCACCCAAAAGGCAGGTTGCATTTGGACAGCTTGCATGAGCCCAGCTGCTGTCTCATTCTCTCCCTTACTCCTGGCTTCTGTTCTGGGGTGTAGAGTAGGGCAGAGAAATTGTTCAGCTGGAAACTAAGCCGGTCAGGAGGGGAAATGGGAGGAGAACACAAGCCACAGGTCTCCCTGATTTATTTATTTATTTAATTCAAATTGCAGAGTAGCTCTGCATAGGATGAAGGTGTAGGAAAAGGGAGTGGGGAGCTAGAGTTTTCCTTCCCTGCAAGAGTGGACTTTGGCTGCCAAGGCTGATCACTCAGCTGTGCCTTTGCGTGGCACTGACAGCAGGTGCTGTACTTGCAGGGAGGTCCCGGCAAGCAGGGGAGCGTATAAAGGACTCCTGCCATGAAGCTGAAAGGGCTTGGGGAGCTACAGGCAGCCTGTGGAAAGTGCTGTGGGTCTCTGTAATGGCACTGAGAGAGCTGGGCTGTGCTTTGGAAATGTACAGTTAGCTTTGGGTCTCCCTGATTCAAACTGTGCTAACAGAAGCATGTCTACCTGTCACGTTGTTTGGGACAGATGAATGTTGCAGAGAGTGGGGTTAAAGCTGGTGTTGGAGAGCTCCAGTGAGAGGTGGGGCTGAAGGGCTAGCTAGGAGTTGGTGGCTGTTAGAACTACTTGATTCTTGGGGCCGCAGCCTCGGTGTCTCCCTCCTCAGTGACATCTTTACTTTGTGACAAAGAGACTGCAGGTGCAGTAAAATGCATGTAGGAGGTTTAGCTGAGCCCTCTGTATCCAGCATATCTCCTTGATGTTGTCATACTGCTGCTCCTTAATTTAATGTGTGCTAGCTGCTCAACCACCACCTGATGAAGGCTGCTGATGCCAGCAATCCTTGCTGTGAGCAAGGTTATGCTGGTTATGTGTAAATGTGCGTCGTGCTTCCAGGGAGTCCTAGCTAAAATTACCCTAGCCTGGGTTTCAGTCAGGGGAAGGGATGCTGCAGCCTCTGCCCCCAGGAGCCTTGGGCTCCCTGGCACCAGAAGGTGTGAGGCAGTGGAACAGGCTTTTCCGGCCTTTGGGAGAGTCGCTTCCTCTTCCTGTCAAGTAGGAAGACCTGTTCTGGGGTGGATTAGGGGGCAAAGCCTTTAAACAGGGTGATGTGGAGGGCCAGGGACTCCTAGGCGTCTCCACCTTCCCTTACTCATGTACTCCTAATAGTGACCCAGCAGCGGTGCCCCAGTTTCATGCGCTGCTTGTTCCTGCAGCGTGTCGAAGGGATGGGAAAGAGAGGAAGCTGGTGCTAGGCATTCGATTCACATGTGGTGCTTGGGGCACCTCTGCTGCTAGCCAGCTGCTTGGATAAAAATCTCAGTGAAACCTGCAGAATGGTATCAAAATGTTAAGTGAGCATAAGGACAAGGAAAGGCTCATGTTGTGTCTGGGACAGATGAGGTAAGTGGCAGTGTCTGGTCAGAAAGCCAGGGGGGAAGGTGAGAGCTTCAGCTGTGCCAGAAGCTGATTAGTTGGAGGCCAGCAAGGGTAAGACCACTTCTCAAACTAGGTAACATCCTGGCAAGGATGTCCTGTGTTGGTTTTCCAGCCCTGCTTAGGAGAGCTGGCTTTATCACTGATCCCTGGATAGCAAGAATCTAAAAAAAGAACTTTTCATTGCTTTGATTTGCCAAAGTCCTCAAACCCATCCTAAAACCTCCTCTGCTGGCAGAGATTAGAAGGAGCTTTTGTCTGTCTCTTGCTTCCTAAAACAGAAATGTCTGTTATTTCTTTCTGGCTCTTCCAAAGTTGGGTTGCAAACTGTCTGATACTACAAAGTTAATGAGTTGAGCTTTCTGATTCAGTGAGAATGGAGGGGGAAATAGCTGGCATCTGCAGAGTGTGTGAGTGAGAGCAAATGGGGTCCACCTTCTGTTCCACAGGCAATTAACCTTTCTAGCCAGAAGATGAGGGTAAAAGGCTGGTGATAAGGATGTTAAGCCCTTGTGAGCACTCTAGCCTTCTCATTCAGCTCTGGTAGCTTCAAGTGCTGAGACATTCATCAAGCACCTTCCCTAAAAAGGCATTCTGCTTCCAGTCCAGCTAGGTTTTGTCAAACAAAGTCTTGGTGAAGGCTGTGCCCCCCAGAAGCTGCAGCTGTGTCTTTGCCTGTGGATGTTGCAGCAGCACAGGGAGAGGTGGTGTCAGCCACTGTGTTTTTCCCCTTCATCTCTCTCTCAGGGCTTTTCTGCTGTTGCTTCACACAGTTTTCCAGTGTCAGTGTTGAACTGACAATCACTCTTTGTTCCTTTGGTCCCTGCAGTTCTGAATAGTTAGCAGAGCTATGGTCACTTATTTCTGCTATCCTAAGCTGTAAATGCTTGGTGAAATCAACTATCAGCAGCAACTGGCAGGCTTCTTCCAGGCCTGGGCCTGAGAGGTCCCATCTGAATCACATCTGGGAAACTTCTCAATGTCTTGGGGTGAGGGCTTGCCTCCTGCCAAGGGCTCTGCTCAGGAACAGTTGACTGGCACCTCTGCTGGGCAAGTGGATGCTCTGACCCTCAGTGAAAGCCCAGCAGGTGCAGGCTGTGGAGCTGCTTTGCAATGGTGAAACCTTCATGATAAAACCTTCAGGAACCTGCTCCCTTGAGACTTTTTTTCCTGGCTTGAAGTTAAAAGCAGGGCTAGGCTTCAGTTCAGAGCAGTAGCCCTTACGAGTTGTTTCACTGAGGCAGGGAAGGAAGAGGCAAAGAGAATGGTGTCTTTGACGGCTCTGTAAACACAACTGAAGTTGGCAGTGATGGAGCCAGGGCATCAGCAGCTACTGAGCAACTGCAGAAACAAAGTCTCAACAAGTAAATGATTCTGGTTGTAACTGGAAGGAATACGTCAAGGTGGGAGAATGGAGAAATGGCAAGAGAAGAGGAAGTCTTGGTGTCTGCAGAGCCATGGGAAAGCAAAGCAGTCTGCTGCTGTATGGGAGAAACCAAGCATGAGACATGTCACCACATGAGAAAAGTCACCAGGAAGGACAGAGGCCTGAAAATGTATGGGAATTGCTGCAAAGTGAATCACTTTGCTTAAGGGTGGCAAAGCTGACCTGTTGTTTAGATGTGAATGATTTGCCCAGCTTGTGTTGCAGAAAGCATCATTTGCAGCTGGCTTCCCCTGCAGTCCATCTGGAGCCTTGTTGGTCCTGATGGAAGGGCCTAGCTTTGGAATTGGCCTCAAGCTGCTGCTGTTTCACAGCCTTGTGTGAGAGGAGGCTGCTGGGGAGAAGGTGGGTGGGAGGCCTGTGCAACTCCATACCTTGTTCTGGGTGTCCTGGGATGGTGTTGCTGTTGTGACTGGCTGAGATGTGTTTGGACAACTTGTTGGTTCTGGAGAATGAGATAGTCTTGGCCTGTTCTGGTGTTTAGCATGGTAAGCCTTTCCAAACATGACCTGAAAGCTCACCTTCTTCACACTGCAGCTGTGAATGCTGCTGGGATGCATGTAGGGAATAACTGGGGGATCGGTTACAAGTAGATGTCCTGTATGAGTTTGCCTCATTGTGATTTCTTCTGAGCAAAGTGTTGTGGACCTGATGGTGCTGGGGTTATCTGGTGCTGCAGCCATGAGCTGTGTCTCTCCTGAGATGAGCAGTGCAAATACTCAGTTGCTCCTGAGAGTATCTACAGCACTTGGCTGTAGGTGGCTTGTTCTGTTCTGCTGATCACAGGTGCTGCACAGCTTTGTTGCACTGAGGTTGCCCCTGTGCTGGGTGTTGGTTCTTAATTCTGGTGTACTCTGTGTGACTGTAAGGACACCACCATGTCTAGGCAAGTACCAGTACTACTGTCTTGTCTTCAAGTGATGTCACAGCTCAGGAGGAGGGTTTGCTGTGGTCTGTCATCGCTGTGACTGGCTTCTGGCCACACTGCCAGAGATGTGTTGGTTCAGAGGCCCCCTCCTGGGCTCCCAGGCTGGCAGCAGATCTTCCTTTGTCACTGGGATCTATTTGTGGTTGTGGCTGTGCCTCAGGGAAACAGTTTAACCACTGGTAGAGGAACTGTTTCTGCAGAGCTGAAGCTTTACCTTAGGAGCTGGTATCTGATGGAGACCTTGAGCTGGGCCTGGTGAGCTGCTACCTGTGAAGAGCAGTCCTGTCTTAAGGTACTAGTTGGCTTTCCAACTTGTTAATTAGGTTGCAGTGCTGATGTGTCATGCTAGTGCCAGTCATGGGGTAGCTTTGGGGATCTCTCCACAGCAAGCTGATGTCTCCAGTGGACCTCCCTCTGCTTCTGCTGGAATCTGGTCTGGGCCAGTTTTGGGGCATAGGGCTGCCTTACACTTTCTGAGTGGGGCAAGGACTGGAAGGGCAGTGTCAACAGGGTGGCCCATGGAATTTTCCTGACAATGAGTTTTCTGCTTTGGCTTTATGATCCATCATTAAGGTGTGGAGTGTTTAGGGAAGAGGGGAGGGTTTATGTTCTTACCTAAGCTGAACTACTTCCTCGAAGTAGTGCTTTGTCAGCCCACTTGTCTTAAGAGTAGTTTCCAAAGGAGGTCACATTTCTGTTACAGAAGTAAAGGCTGTAGTAGTAATGCTGCCTTTTGCTTCTGGTAGTGTGAGGAGGAGGAGACATTTGCAGAAGCTGGAGTAGGAATAGTCCAGGGTAGATGTTATACCTGAAGACTCTGTGGCAGGTGATCATGTAGGATGTGCTGTAGCTCCTTACATGCTGAGTCTCTCCATAGTGCCAGGGTTAGAAGCTGCATGTAGGTTTGATGTGAACAGCCTGATCAGACCTCTCAGATCTGAGACAGAGTCTCTGCAGAGCTTGTGCTCTGGTGGTATTCTAGGTAGGTGGTCTGAGAAAGCTGCCCTCTCCATGTGCCAGGTGAGAAGGCAGAGGGAGCTGGTGGGGGGGAACGTCTGAAGGGTTGGGACATCCTACTGGTTGCCTTCATCTAGTTGTAAAACATTTCCAAGGCTTTCTTGTCTGCCTGCTCTACCTGTCCCTTTTTGAATTACAGCAACGATTAGGAAGTGCTTTTTGAGAGCACACACTAGCAAGTGACAGCAAAGGACCCGAGCTGGCAGGACAGTGACGTGTCAGACAGCAGCTCCCGTGCTTTATAGCCCTTGGTAGTTAGCAGCCTGATACCCTCCTTTACAACTGCCTGAATCATTAGTGAGCAGCGTGATTCATACACAGATCATCATTCACACAGAGCTAATGAATGAGCCCCTGCCTGCTGGAGACAGATGACGTGGTAGAAGATGGGAATGAGCACCTCAAAAGAGGACAGACTTTTTTGGCTTCGTGGCAACTGGATTTCTTTCCTCTCTCTCTAACCCCCCCCTGTTAGCTCCCTATTCCCATGTAGCTCTGAGGCATTAACATCTTAACAAGCAAATCTGGATTTGTTGCTTCCAGTCCCTCAGTGTACATCTTGTACCCAACTGGCCCATTAGCATAATGCAACAAGTCTTTTAAACTTGGAGCATTAATAATTGGAGAGGGAGAAGGGAGGGCAGGGGCTGTGGCAAAAGCGAGCCTCCCAGTGAGTCACAAACGTCTGAAGTGCAGCAATGCCTGTGCCACTTACTGGTAATTGGGCATCCAGGCTTTCTGCATGAGGTCAGGCCCAGCCAATGGGGCCTGTTCAAAACATGCCTACGCAGTTGTGCCTGCTCATGTCTTGCCTTTGATCCAAGCATTTCAGAGTGCCACTGATTCACCTTCCCAGTCAGGATCTGCTCCTGCAGCTGCACCACCAGCTTGTGGTCCGGGTGCTGGTGGTTGGCTGAACACCGCTTGGCCTCACTTGGTTGGGGTTGGGATGGAGGTTGCAGCAGTGAGCTGCTTGTGTTGACCTCTGTGCAGGTAGCACCTGCTGGGCCAATGGGCAAGGGCCTGCTGTCACCTGCTCCCTGTGCAGCTTTTGGACACGTGATACCTGGCCAAATTCTGCTCTGTGGAGAAATGGAGGGCTGTGACCTGATTCCTCTTCCACCTCCTTTCTGTCCCTGGGGAGTGATGAATGCTGAGCTCAGGAGACACATCCTGGCAGCAGGCCAGCAGCTGCTGAGGGAGGGGAAAGCACTACCTTGCCTGACCCTTGGTGGAACACCAGGCAGTCTGGCCTCTGCTCCTTTGCTGAAGCAACCATTTACTGCCTCCCTGTGGGAAGCTCTCCCTTGCTGCTGAAGCAGGAGGTGCACTGGGGAGAGAGCAGCCTCACTTTTGCTTCCCAGGGTGGGTTCTGCTCTAGTGCTCCACTCCTCAGCTTGCACTCGATAAGATGCACTGCTTGGCATCTGGAGGCTTCTCCCCGTGAAGAAGGGCAGTGGGTTAGGGTGGGAGGGCAGAGGACCTTTTCATGACACTCTTAATGTCTTGGCAGTCTCCAAGTTGTTTCTGGTTACACAAAGTGTTTTTCCTATCTCATCTGCTGTCACTGCAGGAAGAGGATATACAGGATTGCTGTCTCAGGCTCTGGGACACAACTGCAGCACTAGAGCTTGGCCATGGTGGCAGTGGCTGCGTGGCCTCATGCTGTGCAGCTAAGTGATGTTCCTTTGTCCAGGGTAGAGGTGACATTCAAAGCCTGATGGGGGAATTAGCTACCTGGAGTGTCTCCTCTGGGGAGGGGAGCTCACTTTCTCCAATGAATGCTTATGCTGAAAGATACTGTTGAGGAAGGAATGATTTGGTCTCCTGGCCCTGCGGTCATATCCACCCTGCCTTCATCTTGTGCTGTTTCTGTGCTGCTGAGGTGCCACTGGATCCAGAGAGGTCCTCTCTGCCTTGCTTTTGTTTGGGAGCTGATCACTTCTACATCTTCATACCCTTCACCTGGAAACCTTTGGGGAACTGCTTGTATTGATGTCACCTTTCAGCAGCTGATCCACAGTTGGGGTGTATGATGTGGTGAAATGCAGAGTGCCTCTGAGATTGGGGTTGTGAGGTTCTTGCTGCAGCGATGCTGTAAAAAGTACTGCCAACAGCATGGCTTTCATCTCAACTTCACATTCAACTTTAAGGGGCTAATGGTAGGTCCCATTGGCAGCTAACTGGTGGTGTATGCTCAGTCTGGGTGCCTCCATCTGAAGCTGTGCTTTGAACCCACCATCTGAACAGGGGCTGGGCTTTCACCTGCTTGTGATGGAGACCTCACCAAAAGCTGTTGCCTCTTGAGCAGCAGTTAGGTTGAGGCCTGTTGGCTGTGCTTTTGGCAAAGCATTCAGCCAAGGTTCTCACAGGCTAAGCTTCCAGATGCCATTGCCTCTGAAGCACTGAAGGGATCCCAGACTCTTGTCTCTGCTCTTTCCTAGCAGGCTGAGAGGGTTTCCAGGAAAGTTTATGTAGCTTTTGCATCTGCCGTCGCCTCTCGAGATTTAGCATCTCAAGTGGACTGGAGCCACTTCCTCTTTGCTGAAGGCTTTGTCATATTAAAAGACATGGAGTCTTCAAAGGGCACAGCTCTGACCTGTTGGTGTACTTCACAGCCATAATTCCTGAGCTGGAAGAGCGTTTGCATCGAGCTTCCCTACAGCAAGGTCAGCGCTGTTCCGCTCAGGGCTTCTCTGAACTGAGTGTCTAGTTCTGCAGAACCCAAACCACCAATTTTGTCTCTCCCTATTCCAGAGGACACTTAGCCTTTTGTAGCACATCATTCAACATCTCTGCTCAGATACAGGATCAGAAACCCCTCTGGTGTTCTTTACTTACACTGCTGCTTGTGTGGCCTGTGCTCTCAGCTTAGTCCTTTGCAGGAGTATTGTGTGCCTGCAGCCTCCTGTGGGTATTTGTTCAGCAGCAGTTCTCTTCTCTTGGACCTGTGGTACATGCCTGGTGAAGTTCTGCTTTGGATTGCACAGATATTGCTGCCATCTGTCTTGCAGCTGGCAGTATCAGTGATGGAAATGGTCTAACTTCAGTAGTCTTGGCTATCTAGGCGGCTTGGGCTCCTCAGCACACGCGATGCCTGCCATGGTCCTCTTGGCTGGAGACCAGCAGGTCCTACCTTGGGAAGGTAACATTGCTTGAAGCAGTATGTGGCAACAGGTATTTCATAGAAAGCTTCCTAGCTGTGGCATGTGGTTCAGATCAGATTATCTGAAAGCTGTTTGCTCCACGCTCCTGCTAGTCCCTGGCAGTCAGATATAGGCCTCATGCTGCCCTTGGTTGCTGAGGGAAGCAAGAAGCTCTTGAAGCCTGTGCCCTGTGAAAATAAGCTCATTTTGAGTCATAGGGAATGAGTGACCTTCCTTGTGTCTGTGTCCTCCACGTCACACAGTGTGCTGGTAGTGTGAAATGGTTCACTGTGGAGCAGCTACAGCTCAGCTGCTGTTTGTCAGCTCTCCTCTGATACCACAGGATGGGCCAATAACTGCTATTTATATAGCAAGTCTGTGCTCTCCCTTGCCAGCTCATTTCCCAAATTCCAGAAGACAGGTTGAGTGGCTGTGTGTCCTCAGACTTCTGGTTGGGATTGCCAAGCCAAGGGTGACTACAGTTGGGGCTTGCTGGTTTGGTGTGTGGTATTTAGAGGACACAGTCTCAGGCTGTGCCAGGGGACGTTTAGGTTGGATGCTCGGAAGAAGTTCTATACAGAAAGAGTGATTGCCCATTGGAATGGGCTGCTGGGGGAGGTGGTGGAGTCACCATCACTGGAGGTGTTCAGGAGGAGACTTGATGCCATGGGTTAGTTGTTTAGGTGGGTTGGATTGGTTGAGGGGTTGGATGTGATCTTGAAGGTCTCTTCCAACCTGGTTTATTATTATTATGTGGCCCTGCAGGTAGCTGTGTAAGATGGCAGGAGTCTTGGAGAAAACCACTAGAGCAGTTTCAGCTGAAAGCTGAAGGTCTGAGGATCTGCTCAGCTGTTCCTTCTGAGGAGTGAAAGAGTAGAAACCAAATCCCTGTAGATGAAGATGGCCACCCCGAGCAGGAGGCTTAACTGCCAGCTGTTAGGCAAACCATCCATGGGGTGTACTTGGCAGCTGACCTCGAATGTGATACACTGCTTGCTTTGTGCACTTGCCCTCTGTTGTGGTGGCTTCCTGGTGCTGAACCATGGAACGTGGATGCAGCGAGCGCTGCTCCTGGTGCCAAACGTGGCCCGGGACCCGGCACAGCAATCCAGCTGGGCTCAGTGCCCTCTCTGAGAACCCTTTTCGTGCTTCTGGAGAGAACCCAGCAGTTCTCCTCTTGCTCTGCAGTACCACAGCGGTGTGAGGCCTGGTGAGATGCTGTTGGGTGATAACCTCTTGGGCTGTGCAGGAAGGGCTTGCAAAAAGTAGGTGCAGGCGAGGCGGATTCAAGGGTTTGCAGAGCCTGTAGAGTTCTTGACTGCTAATAAAGCCTGAAAATTTGATTTGAAGGATTAATGTGAAGGTGTTTTCCCCATCCCTATCTGCATCTCTGGTAACACTGTGTTTCCTCACACACCTGAAGAACTTCCTGCAGCAGCTGTGCTAAAGCCACCTGGCATTGCTGGCACCTGGAATTGCCTCTTTCCCAGTTCCACCACGGCTTTTACCTGGAACGTTGGAAGGTTCCACCTCAGCATGAGGAAAATCTTTCCTGTAAGGGTGCTGGAGCCCTGGAGCTGGCTGCCCAGAGAGGTTGTGGAGTCTCCTTCTCTGCAGACTTCCAAAACCCATCTGGATGTGTTCCTGTGTGACCTGCCCTAGGTGATCCTGCTTTGGTAGGGAGGTTTACTTGATGATCTCCAGAGGTCCCTTCCAAACCCTGCCCTTCTCTAAGTCAAGCTGCTTGGATGCCATAGTACCTGCTTGCAGGGACACTGGCAAAACTTCTCCCTGCAGCTTTCCAGGGCTGGGTTAGTGATGGCTCAGCTCTGCACATGTGAGAACTTACTAATGTGTGCTCTTAGCCTCCCTGGCAGGGAAACTGCTGCTTTGTGGTGCAGCTGTCTGGAATTCAAGCTGTAGTAACACTGAAGTTTTAGTTGTAGCACAGGCTGTCCTAGCCACAAACCACCTTTATCAAAGGAAATGACAGTCTCAAGAGAGCAAAGCATCCTTAGTTTTGCTTCCCTTTTCCCAACAGACAGCTTGCTGGCAGGTTGTAGGAGCAAGGTCAGAGCCCACCTGCAGTTTAGGAGCAGAACTGAAGCTGTGATCATCATCTTGTCCTAGAGATACCTCCCAGTCCCTGTTAAATCTGAGCTAATTGCAGGGCTGGCACAGTGAGAGTAGTAACCATAGCACCCAGACAGCCAAGTGTTTCCACCTTCCCAGAGGTTGGCACTTCATTGCCCTCTTGTCTCTCTGTACTGCATGGGCAGGTGCCCTTAGTGCTTTTGTTTTGTCTCCTTCAGACCCTCGTGCAGTGGCACATGCTGTGCCCAGGGATGCCTGTACCTTACCTAGCAAACATCTCAGAGCCTTTGGGGTCTGGGTGTATGCACTTGTGTTGCAGCAGCAGCTCCTTGGCTGCTCTGCAGGCACTCCTTAGCCCAGAATAGGGACAGCAACTGTCTCGAGCTGCTTAAAACTTCCTGGCTCAGCTCAGTCTGAAAGCATTAGCTCCCAGCTGGTCAGCTGTAATTTGTCTTGGGCCCACTAAAACCAGGGAGGGGAAACCTCTTAGCAGTGGTGTGTTCTGAAACTGGGATCATGAGGGAAGGGAGACATTTCTTCAGCATGAGGGTGGTGAGACACTGGAACAGGTTGCCCAGGGAGGTTGTGGATGCCTTCTGCGTGGAGCTGTTCAAGGCCCGGTTGGATGAGGCTCTGAGCAGCCTCATGTAGTGTGAGGTGTCTCTGCCCATGGAGGGTTAGAACTAGATGGCCTTTAAGGTCCCTTCCAATGCAAACCATTCTATGAACCTGGAGTGCTTTGGGTCCATCCTTCCTGCTGGAGCCCTGGGAATGACCCAGGGAAGCCGCAGCTCTTTGCCTGTTCGATCCCAAGCTGCCAGTGTGAGCACTGCCCTTAATCTGGATCGATCTCTTAATTGTTGACTGTAACAATCCTGTAATGAAGTTCTGTCTGGCAGTGTGCTCACCAGGAGATTTGTGGCTGGCAGCAAGTCTCCCATGTGCTTGGTGTGCAGCAGAGCCTGTTGGGTTTACAGGGCTGCTCTTCGGAAAGGCCCTTTGGGGAGGCTGTAGTCAGTATGATTTGTCCTACCTCATCCCCAGAGCAGATGTACTCTAGAACCTGATGTGCAGCTTGTCCAGCAGTCAAGGAGGTTTGGCATACAGGGTTGGAAGGGACCTCAAGGATCATCTAGTTCCAAGCCCACTACCATAGGCAGGGACACCTCACAACAGATCATGTTGCTCACAGCCACATCCAGCCTGCCCTTAAAAACCTCCAGGGATGAGCTTCCACCACCTCCCTGGGCAACCTGTGCCAGGCTCTCACCACCCTCATGCTGAAGAACCTCTTCCTAACATCCAGTCTGAATCTACCCATTTCCAGTTTGCTCCATCCCCCCCAGTCCTATCATTATCTGACACCCTACAAAGTCCCTCCCCAGCTTTCTTGTAGCCCCCTTCAGATACTGGAAGGCCACAAGAAGGCCTTCTCAGAGCCTTCTCCTCTCCAGCCTGCACAACCCCAACTCTCTCAGTCTGTCTCCAGAGCAGCTCCAGCCCTCTGCTCATCCTCATGGCCCTTCTCTGGACACTTTGCAGCATCCTTCCTGTAAGAGGGGCTCCAGAACTGAACACAGTGCTCCAGAGCAGTGTGGAGGGGGAGAATCGCTTCCCTCTAGATGCAACCCAGTCACAAATACCTGTCCTTGTTCAGGCACAGTGGCTGCAAAGGCTGACAGGAGCCCTGGAAGCTGTGTTGCTATGCAGAATAACCTGGTTTTCTTCCTAATTGTTTTTGCACAGCAGCTTTCTTAGAAACTCTTTGCTGGGTTGTCTCAGTTGTGGTGAATTCAGCAGATGCAACCACAGGGAGTTTTAGACCTTGCCAGCCTGCAGTAAGGTCACATACAGGTGCAGGCTGTAGGTAGGATAACATGGTGTGTGAGGGAGCACTGCAGCCATCCTGGTCACTGGTATGCAGGTCTCCTCCAGCTGCTCTCTTGCTAGGTCTCATCCTCTGTGGGACATGATCCAATTTAGTTATCAGATCCTGGCTGGGTGCGTGTCTAAGGATGAGGGAGAAGTGCAGGGGGTGCTGATGCTACCTTCAATTCATGACTGTTTGGCTGTACCCAGCAGACAGCAGCATGGCTGGGGTTGCCTTCCTTTACAGAATCAGAGTGACAGGGGTTAGAAGGGACCTCTGAAGACCATCTAGTCCAGCTTCCCTGCTAGAGCAGGATCACCTGCAGTAAACCACGCAGGAACATGTCCAAGTGGGTTTTGAATAGCTTCTGAGATGGAGACTCTTTGGACAGCCTGTTCCAGTGCTCTGCCACCCTCAAAGTGAAGAATTATTTCCTTATGTTTAATTGGAACCTCCTGTGTTCCAGTTTGTGTTCATTGCCCATGGGGTGCTAGGTGCTTGGGGACACTGTGGACAAGCTGGCTGACTCTCCAGCAGCCTGGGATGCTGTTGAGGTGCTCCTGTGGCAAGCTGCACCCCAGCTGTTGTGCTGGATTCTGCAAGAATTGGGTAGTGTCTGACATAGCTTTGGCTGAGCAACTAGTGGTGAAAGCACCTCAAACCCAGGGAATGCACGTGATGTTGGGAATGGAAGGTGCTCCTAGACATAAATCCAGGCTCACAGGGTGGACCAGGCCCAGTACTGTGCTGTTAAACTAGTTTGAGACTCCAAGAGACCCTTTCCACTTAGTTGTGTGCAGTGTTCCAGCAGGAGGGCTTGTGAAGGCCACTGTGTTATCTTGGGTAGAGTGCTTTGGGCAGAGTGCTCCTCAGGAGCAGTGATCTGACTGGCACATGTGACTGTCTTGGAGATAAGACACTGTGTCATTGAAATAACTGCCAGGAGTGGTGGCCCCTTCGAGGTGTGGCTTTGGCGCACTGCAGCCAGCTCACACCGTGCAGAGTTGTGCTCTGGCCAGCGGTTCCACTCATGCAGTGGAACACAAAGCCAGGAGCTGGGGTTTGTCCTGTGCCTGGGGTGGAATAACCCCCTGAACCAATACAGGGAGGGGTTGACTTGCTGGAAAAGAGCTTTGGGAGAAGGATCTGGGAGTCTTGGTGGAGCACAAGTCTGCTATGAGCCAGCGATTTGCCTTGGGGGCCAGGAAGGCCAATGGTCTCCTGGGGTGCATTAAGAGTGTGGTCAAGAGAGGTTCTCCTCCCTACCTAATCTTCCCTAATGAGGCCACAGATGGAATATTGTGTCCAGTTCTGTGTTCCCCAGTTCAAAAGAGACCAACTGCTGGAGAGAGTCCAGTGGAGTCTATGAAGCTGCTGAGGGGCCTGGAGCATCTCTGTGAGGAGGAAAGGCTGAAAGTCCTGGGGCTGTTGAGCCTGGAGAAGTACAGCCCCAGAGGGCATCTGCTCAATGCCCAGCAAGAGCTAAAGGGTGGAGGGGCAAGAGGATGGGGTCAGACTCTTGTCAGTGATACCCAGAGAGAGGACAAGGGGCACTGGGCACAAACTGGAAGCCAGGAAGTTCCATCTGAGAAACTTGTTTGGTGTGAAGGTGCTGGAGCCCTGGAGGAAACTGCCCGGAGAGGTTGTGGAATCTCCCGCTCTGAAGAGCTTCCACCTCCCCCTGGTCATTGTGCTGCTGGGCAAGCTGCTGTGGGTGCCCTGCTTTAGCAGGGGGGTTGGACTGGATGATCTCCAGAGGTCCCTTCCAGCCCTGCCATGCTGGGATTCTGGCATTTGAGGGGTGGCTTGCATTTGAAAATTGAAGATAGCTTTATAAGATTTGTTTTTTCCCTGAAGAACTTCTCCTGGTAGAGCACACCCAGTCTTCCTCCTGGCTGTTCCCACCTGCTGCCCAGGCTTGCTCTCTGCTTTTCCCCCTTTGTCTTGAATACTGGAAGAATTGCATGAAATCCTTCCTAGCAGGAGAGCCATGGATTGCCAAGGGGCATAGCAGTCCCATCTCCCACATTCTGATGCCCTTTGTTTGTACAGCAAATTAGGCCTGATGTGCAGAGCTTTCTCATCTTTGGGAAGCCTGAGAAGTTCTCCTTTGAGGAAGAAGTCAACCTGTGTGAGCTTGCCTCCAGTGCTGCTTTCAGAGAAGCCGGGAAGAGCTACTTTCCTTCTGCTCAGCCTCTCACTGAAGGGAGCCTGCTGGGAGTGATGGGCCATTATATCTCCCCTAAGGCTGCTGCCATTCACAGGAGGAGCTAACTGCTTTAATTGAGTGGTATATGGAGTATTCTTGGCTGGTGTGACCTGGAAGTCTGATAGGTGTCAGCATGGCTCAAAGCTCCTTCTGGGAATGATGTCTGCAAGTGTCTCTCTGCAACTTTCTTGATTAGTGTGTATGGGGATCTTGGATATTAAACCCAATTAGTTGCTAATTCTTCAAGGTCAGGGACTTGTCTGACCCAGCAGCATCCCTTTCCACTTGGCCTGAATTGGAGATCTTTGGGAGAGGGCTGCACAACTTTTGTGAAGAGGCTAATGAAGTGATGCTTTTTAAAGCACTTCCCTGCTGTCTCTGTAGCCCAAACACTTCAGGCAGGATGCTGGTGCATGACAATCTGAAACAGCAGCAGGCAGGTACCGTGTTAGCCTTCTCCTGCTGTAGGAAATGTAAAGGAGCAAACTCCTTTTTCTTTTTTTTATGGCTGCAAAGCACTTTGTTGGTGCTCTGACTCAGAATCCTGAGCAGAGGGTTTCTCTTCAGAGAGCTTTAGCCAGTTTGCCCTTGAGAGGGCCAGAGGACGTGACGAGGTATTTGATTTTTGTGCCATTACTCTTAATGTGAAGTATGAGGTCTGGGATCAGTTTGAGACAATGCAGGAGCAGCACTTCAGACATCTGGGATACTTCAGCTGCAAAAGGGAGGTACCTGCTGCCAGGCAGATGGGAGCTTCCCCCATCTTCATTTTGGCTTTGGGTGGATTTGAACCACAAGGCTGCTTGGGGGATTAAGACCTCTGCAGGATCCACCCTAAACCCATAGGAAAAAATGAATATCAAACTCAACCTTCTTTTTTCTTTTTTTTCATTGAACTTAATCCATTTCTGTGATTTGTGGGGTCTTATCTCCTGACTCCATGCCTGGGGGTTGACACTTCTGAACTCAGCCATGTACTTAAGCACTCTTTATTTAAAGCAGCTGCCGGAGTTGGTGAGCTGCTTCGTAAAGCAAAGCACCAGCAGGGAAGTGGGAAAGACTGACTGCCACAAAGGCATCCTTCCAGTTGAGCCTTCAGCATTCATCTGAGGAAACCCAAGTGTTAAATTGGCACTTGGGCTGGCTAGAGCTCCAGCTGTCTGAGAACAAATGGAATAGGCTTAAAAATGTCTTTAAAGTATGTGGCTGCATTGTTTGAAATAATCTCTGCTGGAGACAGCTTACATGCCTTTAGCTTGCAGCCCCTTGGCTTGTGCATAAATCCTTGTTTCCAGAGTAGTATCCCAGGTTAGACAAGCAACTTTTGGAGGACTTGCTTGGCAGTGGCTAATCTGAACATTCAGAAGAGCTTTAAGCTTGAGGAGGGAAGATTTAGACAGGATATTAGGAAGAAATTCTTTCCGGTGAGGCTGGTGAGACACTGGAACAGGTTGCCCAGGGAGGCTATGGCTGCCTCCTCCCTGGCCAGGTTGGATGAGGCCTTGAGCAACCTGGGCTGATGGGAGATGTCCCTGCCCATTGCAGTGAGGGTTGGAACTGGATGATATTTAAGGTCCCTTCCAACCCAAACCAGTCTGTGGTTCTAAGAGCCTGTTTAGCTTGCTTTCTCTCCCATTGTTGTCTGGCAGAAGAGGAATTGCACTGCTAACAGTGAAGTGAAGCATCCCTGGTGGGACAGGAGGGAGCAGAGACAGCTGTGTGCATGGAATATGGCATGAATCCACTCGTTGCTTTGGCTGGTGGCTGCTCACAAGCCTTCTTTTTTTCCTTCTCAGCAATGGTACCAGCATGATCTCGTTGATCATTCCCCCCAAAGACCAGATCTCACGAGTGGCAAAAATGTTAGCGGACGAGTTTGGCACAGCCTCCAACATTAAATCCCGAGTGAATCGCCTTTCAGTACTGGGAGCCATCACATCTGTACAGCAAAGACTGAAACTCTATAACAAAGGTAACTTCCACCTTCTCTGGCAGAGCTCTTCTAGGTGGGAGCAGCCTTAAGTGTTGCAGTATGCAGTTTGCTGCTAACCAGACCTGCCGGCTCGCAGTGATGTTCCAGGTGCGTTGCCCATGGATGGCTGCCTGGGACTCGCCTAGCAAAGCTGGTCCTTGTCTCCACTGAGTGGGCTCATGTAGAATCACATAGTCATGAGATAAAACCAGGAGTACATGGTATTTGTAAGGAAGCTTGGGTCTATAATCAACTTTTTCCAGTGAGGACTAGCCAGTACCCTGTTTATTGTCAAACTCTCGATTCATGCCTTCTGGAAGTGGCAGAATAGGAAAAGATTTCAAGTAATAACATAAAATACAATACAAACTCATATTTTTAATGTAAATATGAAAGTCTTCTAAGTAAACTAAGACATTTAGTGCTCATGATTCTATCCTTAGCAGTGCTGACTCATCTAAGCCTGACCAGCCTTAAGAGCTATTCTCTAATAGTTGCATTACAGCAGTGGGTTTCCATCAAGCAGAAACTCGTGGTCTGCCTTGTGCATGCCACTGTGCAGCTATTAGCATTTTGGGAGGAAATAGACCCAGGCCATCCAAAATGAGTACTGGAAAAGAGTCCACCATGACTTTACACTGGCAAGTGGTCCTCACTGAGCTGGCCAGGCTATAAATCACTGAGTCAGAACTAGGAAAGCTTCATGGGGTTGTTCAGCCCTTTTCTGGATCCTAGGAGCTTGCAGGCTTATGGTACATGCTCTTGCAGCCCTCTTGCAAGGCTTACCAACACTGGTACTTTTCCTGCTCCAAGCTGTTCACCATAAGTGCACTACACTACTTTGGTTGTCGTTGTAGAGGTCTGGGAGGGAATGAGGTGGGGGAGATGGGAAGTCAAAAAACCAAAACTTGGGATCTTCAGTTTCAACTCTGCCTCAAGTCTTATGGCTTAGTAGTGAGTTTTTGATGGGTGCAGCTTGCAATGTTTGTCAGTGATCTAAAATTGCATTGTGTCCTTTGCAGTACCTCCAAATGGTCTGGTTGTTTACTGTGGAACAATTGTGACAGAAGAAGGAAAAGAGAAGAAAGTCAACATTGACTTTGAACCTTTCAAACCAATCAATACGTCGTTGTACTTGTGTGACAACAAATTCCACACAGAGGTAAGAAGCCTGCTGTTGCCTGCTGGTCTTGCAGAAGTCAGGCTGCTTTTCTAGGCTCTGGAGCAATCCCTGGTGTGTTTGAGCCTATAGTCTGTAGAGCAGCAGGTTTTGCTGGAGACACCCTGCTGGTGAAGCCATTGGATGGCTGTGTGGTATTTGCTGAAGGGAGCTGAGGCCTCACCTGGAGTACTGTGTCCTCTTCTGGGCTTCCCAGTTCAAGAAGAACAGGGAACTACTTGAGAGGGTACAGCAAAGGGCTACAAAGATGATCAGGGGACTAGAACATCTCTATTATGAAGAAAGGCTGAGGGACCTGGGGCTGTTTAGCCTGGAGAAGAGAAGGCTGAGTGGGGATCTCATCAATGCTTAAAAATACTAAAGAGTGGGTATCAGGAGGATGGGACCAGTGGTGCCCAGTGACAGGCAAATGGGTAACAGGCACAAACCTGAGCATAAGAAGCTCCATCTAAGCCTGAGGAGGAACTTCTTAAAGGGTGGCAGAACACTGGAGCAGGCTGCCCAGAGAGGTGGTGGAGTCTCCATCTCTGGAGTCATTCAAAACCCACCTGGATGCTGACCTGTGCAGACTGCTTTAGGTAAGCTCTGTCAGGGGGGTTGCAGTAGATGCTCTCCAAAGGTCCCTTCCACCCTGTCTCAATCATTCAGGGATTCTGTGAGACGTTGTCCAACCCCTGCTGTAGGTGACTTTAAGGCCCAGCTAGTAACTGCAGAGTTTGTATAATGCACAGACATAAGATTTCCTCTGCAACTGGAGGCAGGTTCTGTTCTTTTGAGGTCCATAGATCTTATTCCAAGCCAGACCTTAAAGCAAAGCCAAAACAGTGTTGCCAGGCTTGATGTCAGTGTTAACCCAGCCCCTTGATGGGGAACTGGCAAGTGCCTAGTCTGTCTGAGGTAAAGTGGGAATATTTTTATCAAACATAATCTTATCTGAGTTAAATGAATGGTTTGAGGCACACTTAATGTGCATTGCCCTAGTCTTGGCTGCACAATGTCAATTCATGGCATCTAAATCAGTTTTGGCTCTGCTGGCAGTTGCAGAGGTCTCCATATTTGTAGTAGATGACTGATTGCCTTTCATGTCCGTGGTGTTCACCACCATAAATGTGTGGACTGAGAGTTAATTGCCTGTCACCAAACCTATGTATCATGGGTTTGACAGGACTTCAGTGATGTACCTCTGCTTGTTTGCTTGACTTTTGGGAGACCTGATCCATGCTTTGGTTTCCAAGCATTGGAGGACTTACAGGAAGGAAAGGTGTGCTTGTTGCACAAGTGAGGTATGTCCCTACTGCTGTCTCCCCACAATGGATGAATTCCCAATAGACCTACCAGAATGACAAAACTTCACCCAGGGACAGCTCTTGAGTTCTGCTGAGCCCCCATGTCCATAGGCAATTGAAAGCAGGAGGTAAATAAGACAATTCAGGCAAGAGCTAGAGGTGCAAAACCAAGGGATATGCATGTCCATGCAATTGTTGGCAGTGGGTGGACAGTGGTGGGTTGCCCTTCTGCCCTATCAGGAGGGGGATTAATTTGGTCTAGGCTGCAGCCACTTGCCTCAAGGTGCTGATGGAACACCACAAAAGGAGCTGTTGCCCAGAGGGCTGTTCCCAGGAGGCAAGCTGTGAATACAGCTCCTGCTGGTGTGAAGCATTGCTCAGCAAGAGAGTGGCCATGATGTGAGAGGACTTTGGGGTAATTGCTGCCAGTGATGTGATTGCTAACAGCACCTTTCTCCATGGGCTGTTTGCTCTCAAGTGTGTTATCACTTGGTATTTGTCTGTGCTGCAGAATCCCATCTAGCTGTCAGAGCTCTCCTGAGCAATGAGGTGATGCTAGCACTGAAGTCTTGATTTGCCCATTGATGCTGCTTGGTTGTAGAGCTGTGCTGTTAACCCAGTGCTTGCCCCCAACATGCAATTAGAACTCCACAGCTAAGTCATCTGGCTTGGGACATCAACAGATGCCCTCTGAAGGAGAGGGCATGGCAAGGAGCAGGGGGAAGATGGGATCTTCCCTTCCCTCTTCAGTCTAAAACTTCAGTCCAGACTAAAGGAACAACAGAAAAACAATGTCCCCTTATTTTTGTATTTGATAGCATTGTAGAATGGTAGGGATTGGAAGGGACCTCTGAAGATGGAGTCCAACCCCCCCTGCCAAAGCCGGATCACCTAGGGCAGGTCACACAGGAAGGCATCCAGATGGCTCTTGAAAGTCTCCAGAGAAAGAGACCCTTGAGCAGCCTGCTCCAGGACTCCAGCTCCCTCACAGTACAGAAGTATTTCCTCATGTTGAGGTAGAACTTCCTGGGTTCCAGTTTGTATCCATTGCCCCTTGTCCTATCACAGGACACCGCTGAAAAGAGCCTGGCCCCTTCTTCTTGACAGCCACCCTTCACATGTTTATAAACCTTGATCAGATCCCCTCTCAGGCTGCTCTTCTCCAGGCTAAACAGCACCAGGTCTCTGGTGCTCATCAGACTGATGTTCCTTACAGCCTCTGTTGAACACTCTGCAGTAGATCCCTGTCCCCCTTGAACTAAGGAGCCCAGAACTGGACACAATACTCCAGATGTGATCTCACCAGGGCAGAGTAGAGGTGGTGGAGAACCTCCCTCGATCCGCTGGCCACACTCTTAATGCACCCCAGGATCCCTTTGGCCTTCTTGGCCACAAGGGCACGTGGCTATCCCATAGCTAACTTATTGCCCACCAGGTCTCCCAAGGTCAAACAGTGGAATTGCTGACATAGAGCCATAGAAGGGGGTACTGAGGGAACTGATGGTCATTGGCCACTTCATTAAAACAAGAGGGAATCTGGAAGATCAGAGCTGCAGTCATCTGCTGCTTGGCAGCAGTATCTGATAAGATTTCCTCCACATATTTTATTGCCTGTGTGAAACCAGAGTAACTTCCCAAGAGGGATATGAACCCCTGACATGTGTCTGAAGGGTGGGATTTACAATGACTTATTTTGATACCTTGGCTGGAGCATTCATTCCAGTCACAGGATTGGCTTGGCTGTGTCCCAGTTAAATAGATTGCAATGTAATATGGCACTTCCTCCTCTCATTCATCCCACTGCTGAGGAATTAATACAGAATATTTATTTTGGCCAGTAGATTCCATTAAACCTTAGAGCCTGTTTCTTTTAAGCTTTGAAAGCTGTAGCCTTGGTGGTGTGGATTTGGGATGAAGTTGACTGATGGGTTTTAGCCTTTCCGTTCAGCACAGTAATCAAGCTGGCAGGCGTGCAGGCACTTAAAGGTCCTCTGCAGTAAGCCCATGCCATCACTCTTTCAGTATTAAGCTGGTGACTTAAAACACTCTGGAATTTGACAAGTCCTCCATCCTGCTGAAGTGGGTTTGCCAGCCAGGAAGAGGATTCTGGCCATTACTTTGATTGGGCACACCGAAGTGAGCAGGAGTGTCCGTGTTGAGTGTGCCTAACCTGCTCAGGCTGCCCTTGGGGGAGCTGTAGCTGCTTCTCTCAGGAAAGAAGTATGGGATGTGAGTAAGCTGTAATGTTCCACACCACCAGAACCAGGGCTGGGCAGGAAATTGCACCAAGTAGGTCAAAATAACCTTGATACTAAGCTCTAGTTGTCGTCAACTTAAATGACCATTTACTAGGCTCTTGTGAGACCCCTTCTCAAATACTGCACCCTGTTCTGGTGTCCCCAGCAGAAGGATGTGGAACTCGCATGAGTGAGTCCAGGGAAGGGCCACAAAGATGATTCAAGGGCTTGGAGTTGAGGAAGGGATGATGGATCTGAGGTTTTTCAGCCTGATGAGAAGAAGAGTCTGACGGGACCTTAGAGCTGCCTTCCAATACCTGAAGGGAACCTGCAGGAAGGCTGGAGAGGGACTTTTCCTAAGGGTGCCTAGAGACAGGACAAGGTGGAATGGTTTGAAGCTGAGGGAGGGTAGGGTTAGAGTGGATCTTAGGAAGAATTTCTTCAGTACAAGGGTGGCAAGACTCTGGAGTAGGTTGCCCAGAGAGGTTGTGAATGCCCCCCTCCCTAGAGGTGTTCAAGGCCAGGTTGGATGAGGCCTTGAGCAACCAAGTCTAGTTGAGGGGTGTTCCTGCCTGTGGCAAGGGGGTTGGAGTATAGAATCATAGAATAGAATCAATGAGGTTGGAAGAGACCTCAGATCATCAAGTCCAACCTGTCACCCAAGACCTCATGACTACTAAACCATGGCACCAAGTGCCATATCCAGTCCCCTCTTGAACACCTCTAGGGGATGGTGACTCCACCACCTGCCTGGGCAGCCCAATTCCAATGGCTAACAACTCTTTCTGTGAAGAACTTTCTCCTCACCTCGAGCCTAAACTTCCCCTGGCGCAGCTTGAGACTGTGTCTTCTAGTAGATGATCTCTGATGTCCCTTCCAACCTAGGCCATTCTGTGACCTTACAGGATGAATTTAGCTGTCTACTTCAAAGGGAAGAAAACTGAAAGATAACTTCATTTGCCAGCAAATGTTGTGGCTGTCTTCTCTCTAGCCAGTTGTGCACAGGACAATTATTGCTGCTGTCACTTGGCTCTGCTATGTAAGGCTGAGTTTGTCAAAGCCACTGTAGATTTCATCCTTCTGCCTCTGGGACTTGAAGCCAGCAGGTGCTGCAAACCAGTGTTTGTGGTACTGGGCAAGTTGAAGGTGGTCTGTATGAAACTGAGCAGTGAACTAAGCAAGTTAGAGAAGGGGAGGTTTAAATCAGACACTAGGAAGAAGTTCTTTCCCATGAGAACAGGTTCTCCAGGGAGGTGGTGGAAGCGTCATCCCTGGAGGTTTTGAAGGCCAGGCTGAATGTGGCTCTAAGCAACCTGATCTAGTGTGAGGTGTCCCTGCCCATGACAGCAGGGTTGGAACTGGATGATCCTTGAGGTCCCTTCCAACCCTGACAGTTCTGTGAGTCAGTGAAGTTCTGCCTTCCTGGCTGCAGTGCTAAGAAAGCCTCTTGCACTTTTGCCAGCCATAGAGGTAAGTGATCTATTTGCTTTAACACTTGGCAGAGCTGATCTTTAGGGCTTGAGTGTTCCACCTGCCTGTGATGCCATGGGATGAACTTCTCATGCTCTGAACACAGTTATTAAGCATAACCATGAGTTTCCTTTCTGCCCTTGGCAGCATTGTGTGAGATGGTCCTCAGGGCTAGTCTCGCCTCCTTAATCTGCAGCTGTCCCTCTGGTTTAGTTATTAATAAAAGGCAATGAGTACCCCTGAACTGAAATGTGGTGAGGTGTACTGTACCTGGTAGCCTTTCTGAGCTTTCTGGGTGCTTGGCAAAGCGGTGCTTCCTGCTGACAGCATCATTTTGTGTTGCAGGCTCTCACGGCGCTGCTTTCTGACGACAGCAAGTTTGGCTTTATAGTAATAGATGGTAGCGGTGCACTCTTTGGAACCCTTCAAGGAAACACACGAGAAGTCCTGCACAAATTCACTGTGGATCTTCCAAAGAAGCATGGTAACACATTAGCCTGTCTCCAGACTCTTGGCTGCAGAATGTCACGGGGTGGGGTGTGAGGGTAGAAGCAGGGAATTTGGCCTGTAGGTGTTTAGCTCAACTCAGTTCTTTGCTCCCCTGAAATCTGACAGCAAAGCCTCTCCTCTGAGCCTTCTGTCAAAAGGAATGAATCACTGTAATGTGCAGCTGAGCTTCTGAAAGTGGCTCCTCTTGGCTTTTTGGGATGTGCAGCCCTTTACTTGGGTTTTAGGACAGTCCTCAGTAAATTACTGGCACAAGGAGTGATACCTCCTTGGTAGCATCTTTGAAGTGTGCATCCAGTGTAGTGAAAAGCAAGAAGCACCGAAGCCTAAACCAGAGTGAGCGAAATTCTACTTCCACTGCATGATGCTGTAGTACAGTAAGCCTCTAATTCATTCAGCAAATTGGTAGCTACTCCTGGTTTACCTGTTAGTTACTCCTGTCCTCTGTAGATCAAGAGGGGACAAAATTAAATGGAAGCATTTTCCCCAGAAGGTATCTGCAGCAGGGACTGCTGGGATGGGTTGCATGGGCGATAAAAGTGCATGAGGCAGTGTAAGAAAGGAAATGGCTTTAATGCAGGTACAGGCCATGGAAGATGGGCACAGATGTTCAGATTCTCTATAGAGAGTTGAGTCTGTGTACAAAGACAACAACCCCAACATGTTTCCCTCTGTGGAACAACAGAGAGAAATCTTCTACTGCGAACGATCCGTCTTTATTCTCTCGCTGTTTGAATGAGTGCCTCTGGCTCTGCTTGTGGCAAACCAATTCTGAAGGCTTCATCTGCCCTTAGCTTCAGTTACTCGGGGCCCAGTTGGGACCATGTGCTACTAATCTTCCTGAAATGCCTTGCCAAGAGGTCCCTGTGCTGTGGTGCAGGTAGAGGAGGCCAGTCTGCCTTGCGCTTCGCCCGCCTGAGGATGGAGAAGCGACACAACTACGTGAGGAAGGTAGCGGAGACGGCTGTGCAGCTCTTCATTTCTGGAGACAAGGTGAACGTGGCTGGGCTCGTGTTAGCTGGATCAGCTGACTTCAAAACTGAACTAAGTCAATCTGACATGTTTGATCAGGTGAGTGGCCTTCCCTGAGCAAAGCCCAAACGTTTCTGCTGTCAGCGTGGGGATAGCAGTAGTAGCTGTGCTGTAAAATGCATCTCTGTGTCTGAAGTGATTGGATCAAAATATGGGATGGGTCCTAGGGAGGTCTCTCTTTCCTGTTGCCTCCTGCAGGGAAGTAAGGTCTCCTTTTCTTAGTAACAGTGCTAATAAGAAATCCATTCTCCCTGGTTTGAAGGCACTGCTGAAGTCCTTCATGGTCCCAAATCTAAAGCAGAAGCGTTATTGGAGTTAAACTCCACTAAACCTAATCTCCGTGGCCCTGCTGCCTGCGAACTGTGCTTTCAATATTAAGCATTCTGAGGTTCCCCTGATTCAGAATCTCTGCTTGCAAGTGAGGCAAAATAGATTAATGCTGTGACTCTTGCCAGGTACTTACTCTTGTGGCATTATGAAGTGGTCTTATGGCAGTGCTGTGTAATAGACTCTTTGTCATGTCTCCTCTCTCTCTTGTGCAGCGGTTGCAATCCAAAGTGCTCAAACTAGTTGACATTTCATATGGAGGAGAAAATGGATTCAATCAAGCAATTGAGCTGTCAACTGAGGTCCTCTCCAATGTGAAATTCATTCAAGAGAAGAAACTAATAGGTATGTGGCTACATCCACAGCCTTCTCCAGAGCCAGATGTGCTTGATTGAACGTGCTGATCTCTCTTAAGACCTCTTGGTAATGCCTTTGTGTGCTGCCTCAGCCCTCAGTGCATTCTCTTATAGTGGTCTTCTCTGTTGATCACCATCTGGACACCTCAAATGCTGCTGCACTTAATGAGACTTCAAGGGGTGGAGGTTTTTTGTTGATTTGGTTTTTTTCCCCCTCAGCAATCTTCTCAACCTTTTCTGTCTCTTTCTTCATCAGAGATCATCTTAGTTTCAGACCTTCTGATGACATTTGGGTGGGAGAGGGCAAAAAATATCCTTGGATTGTTTGCATCTTCAGCAAGATGAGAGTTGAGATGTGCTTTGCTTTTAAGATGGCAGTTGAAATGATCCCTTGTCTGGCTGTCAGCAGACACATAGCTCATTTGAAAGCACAAGATGGCAATAGTAGAAGTATCACAGAGTCGCAGAAGGGCTTAGGTTGGAAGGGACATTAGACATCTACTCCTACCAACCAGCCATGGGCAGGGACACCTCTCAACTAGACTTGGCTGCTCAAGGCCTCATCCAGCCTGGTCTTGAACACCTCCAGGGAGGAGACATCCATGACCTCCCTGGGCAACCTGTTCCAGAGCCTCACCACCCTTGTACTGAAGAACTTCTTCCTAAGCTCCCATCTAACCCTGTTCTCCCTCAGCTTCAAACCATTCCCCCTTGTCCTGTCTCTAGGCACCCTTATGAAAAGTCCCTCTGCAGCCTTCCTGTAGGATCCCTTCAGGTGTTGGAAGGCAGATGCTCTCAGCCTCCCCCAGAGTCTTATCTCCAGGCTGAACAACCCCATCTCCCTCACCCTATCCTCATAGCAGAGGTTCTCCAGCCCTTGGATCATCTTCGTGGCCCTCCTGGACTTGCTCCAACTGTGTCTTTATGCTGGGGACACCAGAACTGGAGAGAGGTTAAATAGTGCCTGCTGCTGAGTTAATCCAAGTGATTTTTCCACAGTGAAGGTAATCTCACTCCTCATTGGAGTGAGATTCCTTGCAGGGCAGCGCTGGCTTCCTGACAATCAATGCCCTGAGTTACGTGTTACCGTATCCCTGACTTCCTTCAGCAGCACTGCAAGCTGCTTTTCCAGTTCTTTGGTGCATTCCTCTCAGGCTTGTTTAAAACTCCACGTGGCTTGGTCGCTGCTCCTGACAATCTCTTTGTACCCTGGCTGCAGGACGATACTTCGACGAGATCAGTCAGGACACGGGGAAGTACTGCTTTGGTGTTGAAGATACACTAAAAGCTTTGGAAATGGGAGCAGTAGAGATCCTGATAGTCTATGAAAATCTGGATATCATGAGATACGTTCTGCACTGCCAAGGCACAGAGGGTAGGTAGCACTTCTGGAGGGTCCCTGAGGGTTTAAGACCGAAGCTGTTGTGCTTGGATAGATTACACTGGAGGGACTCCTTAAAGAGATCTTGAAGGACTTGCTCATGGGGATGTTGTGGAGGCAGGTCACTAACTTGCAGCTTCTCAGATACTCTGGGGGAAAGTCTGAAACTAGAAAGCTTTCACTGTGCAGAAAGAACTACAGTGCTGGGGTGGCAGTTTGTGTCACAGGAGCAGCCTGAAACCTGCCTGTCAGTTGTGTGAGTATGAATGTGCTACCAGGGGGTTGCAGAGGGGACACTGGCTTGACCTTTCTGGCCAAACCCACAATCCCTAGTGACTGCAGACAAACCCTACAGCAGGGCCTCTGTATTTTTTTGGTGTTGGCACTACAGTTATTCTCTACTGGCAGACTCTGTGTGGTTTCTGATAGAGCTTTGGCTATAAAGAGGCACTGTCAATGGCCAAACCCTCTGTGTTGTCATTGCTGCCTGTTGTGAGTCTCTTGCTGAGTTTAACCTGATAGTCTTATCCACCCTCCTTTGTTTGTTTTCCTCTCTCCCTTCCCAGAGGAGAAGATCCTGTATTTGACACCAGAGCAAGAGAAGGATAAATCCCACTTCACAGATAAAGAGGTATTTCAGCTTTGGGGCTTGTGGATTTATTCTCAGGGTACTGATGCAGCATTCTGAACATGAGAGCTTAGCTAGTCACGAGCACAGGAGCCTGATGACCTCTCTGGCACTCAGCTGAGACTCCAAGCTGGTAGCCCCTGGCTCTTCATGTTCACCTTCAATGTAACCCCTGGATTCTAGACTTGCTTTTCTTTAACCTTTCCTGCTGCCAACTCCAAGACTGTGTAAAGCACAGAGGCAATTGGGGACCTTTGGTCACCATCAAAGCACCTGCTAGAAGAGATTGGTAGTTGCCATACAGCATGCCAGGCTAAGGTTTCAAACCATTGCTCACTGCTTATTGTGCACTGATTTGGTCAGCACACAATAATTGAGAGGGGGTAGAACTGTGCCATTTAAGTGCAGAGGAGTGTTTGCTTCTAGGTATATTGACAGTGTGGATCTGTCACTCACTGCCTGTGCAAATCAAAAAACCCTGGGGGGATGAGAACTGGGCAAAAAAAGTCTGTCCTTGGCAAAAACAGGTGGGCATCTCTGTCCCATACTAGGACTGCCAGGGAGGTCTCTTCCAGCTGCTCTCCTTCCTGGAGGGGTAATTGCTAATTCCTTCTGTGCATGGGAGGTTCACAGTGCTATCTGCCATGCTGTAGTGTTTCTATGCCAATAATCACTTGACCTTCTCCCTATAAAACCAATGCTTTTTGCCTCTGTTTGCATAGATCAGGATTTCCTGGAGTCAACAGCACCACGTTTCTAAAGACCCACTGAGCCTGAGTGTAGCATGAGCTGAGCAGAAGAATGAACAAGGCATTTTCTCTTCTGCTTCTGTAGTATAGCAGCCCAAAACAAGGCTTGCCAGTAGTTAGCTTCCTAGCACCAGCAGCCTTCTGTTTGTGTCCTGTCTGATACAGACGTGTCAGGAGCACCCACCACCCAGTCCCTGCCAAGTCTGCCAGGCTGCTCTGGTGTACACCTCACAGGATGTTAAGGGTTGGAAGGGACCTCTGGAGATCAAATCCAACCCCCCTGCCAGAGCAGGACCCTAGAATCTAGTGCAGGTCACACAGGAACACATCCAGATGAGCCTTGAAAGTCTCCAGAGGAGACTCCACACCCCCTCTGGGGAGCCCATTCAGTGCTCTGTGAGCCTCACAGTGAAGAAGTTCCTCCTCGTGTTGAGATGGAACCTGCTGTGCTGGAGTTTACATCCATTGCCCCTTGTCCTATCCCAGGCTGCAACTGAGCAGAGCCTGTCCCCTCCCTCCTGATATTTATAAACATTTGTTAAATGCCCTCTCAGTCTTCTCTTCTCCAGACTAAAAAGCCCCAGAGCTCTCAGCCTCTCCTGCCGCTCCATGAGGGCTGCTGTCTCTGCCTTAGGACTAGAAAGACAGTGAGGATGTTTAAGCCAAAGACAAACTTTTTGGCATGAATTTTCTCTAACCTAACATGTAGTGACCATAACACTTTTATTTCTTCTCCTGTGTTTTTCCCCCACCCCCCTCTCAAATATCTGCACAGACTGGCCAGGAACATGAACTGATAGAAAGTATGCCCCTCCTGGAGTGGTTTGCAAACAACTACAAGAAATTTGGAGCAACATTGGAAATTGTTACAGACAAATCACAGGAAGGATCCCAATTTGTGAAAGGATTTGGAGGAATTGGAGGTAACTGCAAGGGGGGAAAAAAAGGGGGTTGTCTTTTGAATGGTTGGTTTAATCTCAGGACAACACAAAGGGGATTAACCTTACTCCTCCTAGTCATGATGCCAGTTCAAGTGACTGCTGTGCTCCTCAGGGGTGTCCAGGTGAATTCACTCTGCAAGGTGATGCTGCATGTTAGGCAGCTGTCATGTTCCAACTGTGTTCCTTGGATCCCCTTGTCCTTTGGAGAGCTCAGAGGGTAGAGTGTCCTTCTTTCCAGCTGCTGACTTTCAGAAGGGCTGTGAACTGCTTCACTGTGTCCCTGCACAGTTGCTGTTTTGTGGCAGACCATGCCCTGCTGTGTGGAAGTGGTGTATGACAAGCTCCAGCCTAGTTTCTGAAGCAGCTGGATATCTGTTACTCATCTCTCAGAACTTTCCTGTACTTTGCTCCCCAGTCTTCTCCTTCTTTTCAAAATAAAAGTATTTTTAGCCCAGCTTCAGGGAGAAAGAAGGTTTCTGAAATCCTCTTGAGCTCACTGACCAGTCTCAGTGAAGTCTGGCAGAGGTGCAGATAGCTTCTGTGCTTCAGTCCAACAAAATCATTAGCAGGGTAGAGCAAACCCACCTGCCATGCACCTTGCTCTACCCAGTCTTGCTGGTGATTCCAGCACAAAGCTGTTGCTTATTTACTGCTAAGCCAGCTGTGGCTGCTGGGTGCCAAACAGCATTGCTTTGGTTGAAGTGACCTTTATGATTAAGTCGAGCTGTTAACCCAGCACTGCCAGCTCTCCACTAAACCATGGCTCTCAGCACCACATCTGCATGGCTTTTTAGTCCCTTCAGGGCTGGACATTCCATCACTTCCTGCTCCAGGCCCTGACAACCTTTTCAAGGAATAAATTGGACCTAAGCCTCTCCTGGCACAACTTGAGGCTGTTTTCTCGTTTCCTATCCTTTGTTACCTGAAAGAAGAGACTAACCCCCACCTGGCTTCATCTTCTTTCAGGGAGTTGTAGGGAACCAGAAAGTCTCCCCTCAGTCTCATTTTCTCCAGGCTAAACAACCCCAGTTGCCTCAAGTGCTCCTCTCCTGCCCCCTCACCAGCCTTGTTGCCCTTCTCTGGAGCTGCTCCAGCCCCTCAATGTCCTTCTTGGAGTGAGTGGCTCAAAACTGAACCCAGTATTCGAGGTGTGTCCTCACCAGTATCATGGTCACTGCCCTGGTCCCGCTGACCACACTTGCTGGTGCAGGCCAGGGTGCTGTTGGCCTTCTTGGCCACCTGGGCACACACATGTTTTTCAAGTGGCTTTTAACCAGCACCCCCAGGTCTTTCTCTACTGGGCAGTTTCCTGCCCCTCTTCCCCAGTTCTGGGCCCCTCAGTTTAGGAAGGATGTTGACTTGCTGGAACGAGTCCAGAGAAGGGCAACAAGGTTGGTGAGGGGTTTGGAACACAAGCCCTACGAGGAGAGATTGAGGGAGCTGGGGTTGCTTAGCCTGGAGAGAAGGAGACTCAGGGGTGACCTTATCACTCTCTACAACTACCTGAAGGGAGGTTGTAGACAGACAGATGATGGCCTCTTCTCCCAGGCAGCCAGCACCAGAACAAGAGGACACAGTCTCAAGCTGCACCAGGGGAGGTTTAGGTTGGATGTGAGGAAGAAGTTCTATACAGAGTCAGTGATTGCCCATTGGAATGGGCTGCCTGGGGAGGTGGTGGAGTCACTGTCATTGGAGGTGTTCAGGAGGAGACTTGATGGGGTGCTTGGTGCCGTGGGTTAGTTGTTTAGGTGGTGTTGGATTGGTTGATGGGTTGGACGTGATGATCTTGAAGGTCTCTTCCAACCCAGTTTGGGCTATTCTATGCTATTCTATGCTATTCTATGCTATTCTATGCTATTCTATGCTATTCTATGCTATTCTATGCTATTCTATGCTATTCTATGCTATTCTATGCTATTCTATGCTATTCTATGCTATTCTATGCTATTCTATGCTATTCTATGCTATTCTATGCTATTCTATGCTATTCTATGCTATTCTATGCTATTCTATGCTATTCTATGCTATTCTATGCTATTCTATGCTATTCTATGCTATTCTATGCTATTCTATGCTATTCTATGCTATTCTATGCTATTCTATGCTATTCTATGCTATTCTATGCTATTCTATGCTATTCTATGCTATTCTATGCTATTCTATGCTATTCTATGCTATTCTATGCTATTCTATGCTATTCTATGCTATTCTATGCTATTCTATGCTATTCTATGCTATTCTATGCTATTCTATGCTATTCTATGCTATTCTATGCTATTCTATGCTATTCTATGCTATTCTATGCTATTCTATGCTATTCTATGCTATTCTATGCTAGTGGTAAGAGCCCAGCACCAGCTTCTCCACAACATCCTTTCAGGTAGTCATAGACAGCAGCGAGGTCTCCCCTTCACCCTATCTTAAACAGCCCCAGCTCCTTCATCGCATGTATTCCCCAGCTTCCCAGCTCTCCTCTGCACACTCCCCAGCGCCTCCACGCCTCTCTCGCCTTGAGGTGCCCCTCAGTGCAGCTAAAGCCTGTTGTTCTCACCCAGGTATCTTGCGGTACCGAGTGGACTTCCAGGGAATGGAATACCAAGGAGGAGACGACGAATTTTTTGACCTTGATGACTACTAGGTAGTCGACCTGGGTCCGGCGAAAACGTGCCTCGCCCCTCCAGCATCCAACCCAAGGAGCAAACTACTCCCGGTGGAAAAACACACACACACACACACACACACACACACAACAAGATCCCCTGCCTTACAATTGGAACCTTTCCAGAACTTGATCCACGAGGTATTGGATTGAAAAAAAAAAATAAAGAAAACTAAATAATACTAAATTAAAGAAAACAAGCAAAAAGCAAAACCCTACACTTTGATTTGTCATAGTGTCAGTACAGCAGCAAGCTACTCAGTTCCTCTCTATGCCACTTTGGACTAATTTAACAACCACCACCACCACAGGAAAAGAAAAAGAACCCCAGTTTTTACTTTTACTCAATGGTGAAATTGGTTGCTCTTGTCTTTTATGGAAATGATTTTTTTAACCTTCATGATGCATTAACTGCTGTAAAACCTCTTCCTTCCAACCAACCAACCAATTAATTACTTAGAAGTAAGGTCCTACTGGTTTCTTTTGACTTTGATTGGAGAAATCGCTCGCTGCGTTTCGCAGCGCCCTTGACCCATTTACATGGCATCCTCAGCTTAAGCCTGCAGAAGGAGACATGCAGTGAGGTGGGAGCCATCCATTCCCCTCACAGGAATGAGAGAAGGCACTTGCCCAGGGTGCTAGCTTAGAGTGTGTGGGGCTTGCAAATTCAGATGGTCTGGGGAGGGGGGCTGTATCGGCCTCAACATCCTTTTCTTTGCAGAAGCACTGCTCTCACGAAAGAGAAAATGCAGCTCTCTTGGCTTGCAGTGAAAATGCTGCTCGAGGCTTGGGCTTAAATTTGGTTTGGAGCAGCCTTCAGGCTTGATTTTGGTTTATCTTTCCCCAGTCTTGGTTAAAAATAAGAAATAAACAGATGATTGAAGTGAAGTAAGGTAAACTTTGGTTTGTTCCTTAGTTGTTTTGGTTTAGGGCTGCGTAAGGTGTCCTTGATGATGTGAATTTGAGCCCGCGGTTCTTTAGTGGAAGTGGGTGCTTGGCAGGAATAATTAGGCAGTGGAGCCCTTGCCTGAAACCTTGGTGCTGGTGCATTTGGAGCAGTTCATACTTAGCACAACCCCCTGGGGATATCCATCTCCCAGCACTAAGGCAGGCTGTGGTGGTAGCTCCAGAGTGTCCTGTAAATCTGATGATAAACTCTCCACAGGCCCTTCACGGGTTAAAACTCCTGGTGGCACCAAGGCCGAAGACAGCTTTTTGTCATGCTCTAACAGAATGCATTTCAACCTGCCCCCCAATGGCCGAGGGGGGGGGGCGGGTTCAGGTGGTCTCACAGGCAGAGAGGGTGGAGTGACCACTGGCATGAGGTCATGCACAAGTCCTGCTCCTTTTTTGGGAGCTCTCTGGGCACTCTGATATCACAGTGCCTGCTGGGTCTGTCCTCCACTGGCTCCCCCGGCTCCCGGTGCATCGCTCCAAAGCAGCTCCTGTTCCAGTTGCATCCCTGCCTCTTGTTCCAGTAAATCCTGTTTCACTTGAATGGAGGGGGGGGCGGGGAGCTGGTCTTCAAACTTCTGCCATGCTCTTCTTTGAGGTCCAAAATTACTCTGCTGGTGAGCAATAGAATTTGTACTCCTCCTTTCTAACCTGGCAGATGGCTTTGCTGTCGTTCTCACATCCCAGCTGGAATCTCTCACAGAAGGTGTGACCGGGCCCACCACAAAATTGGCACAAACTCAGGTTTTTGGGGCACGACTGTGGCTTTTTTTCCTTCTCTTTTTTATTTTTCCTTCCTTTCCTGTGCTCCCCCTGAGTTTGGGCCCAGATTTGTGGTCCCCCACGGCTGTATGTGCTGGATTTTGCCATTGTAAATGGGTCTGATGTGACAAGGCCAGAAAAAAAATTGGGTGTAAATTTCCATTCTTTTTGTTTCCTTATTGTTTGGTTTTTTTCTGGGGGGGAGTATGCTGCTTGTTGTTTCACATGATACATTTGAGGGTATGCAGCTCCTTTTTTTTGGTTGTTTTGGTTTTCTCTCTTTTTTTCCTTCTTTTTTCCTTCTTTCATTTGGTTTTTTTCTCCTTTTTTTCCCTTATTTTCCTTCTTTTTTTTTCTTTTTTCCTTTTTTTTTTTTAATTTTCCTTTTGTCTTTTTTCTTTTTTTTCTCCTTTTTTATTTTTATTTTTCATCTTTTTCCTTCTTTCTTTTTTTTCTTTATTTTTCTTTTTTCCTCTTTTCCCTTATTTTCCCTTTTCCCCCTCTTATTTTTTCCTTTTGTCCTTTTTCTTCTTTAACCTTTTTCTTCTTCTTCTTTTTTAACCTTCTTTTTTAACCTTTTTTCCTTCTTTTTTAACCTTTTTTTTTCCTTCTTCTTTTTTAACCTTCTTCTTTTTTAACCTTCTTCTTTTTTAACCTTTTTTAACCTTCTTCTTTTTTAACCTTTTTTTCCTTCTTCTTTTTTAACCTTTTTTTCCTTCTTCTTTTTTAACCTTTTTTTCCTTCTTCTTTTTTAACCTTTTTTCCCTCCTTCTTTTTTAACCTTTTTTCCCTCCTTCTTTTTCAACCTTTTTTTTTCTCCTTCTTCTTTTTCAACCTTTTTTTTTCTCCTTCTCTTTTTCAACCTTTTTTTTTTTCTCCTTCTCTTTTTCAACCTTTTTTTTTCTCCTTCTTCTTTTTCAACCTTTTTTTTCCTCCTTCTTCTTTTTCAACCTTTTTTTTGTCTCCTTCTTTTTCAACCTTTTTTTGTCTCCTTCTTTTTCAACCTTTTTTTTCTCCTCCTTCTTTTTCAACTTTTTTTTTCCTCCTCCTTCTTTTTCAACCTTTTTTTTTCCCTCCTTCTTTTTCAACCTTTTTTTTTCCCTCTTTCTTTTTCAACCTTTTTTTTTTCTCCTTCTTTTTCAACCTTTTTTTTTCCCTCCTTCTTCTTTTTCAACCTTTTTTTTTTTCCTCTTTCCCTCCCCCCTTTGTTTCCCTTTTGTTTTCTCTTTTTTTCCCCTCCTTTTTTTTTTGGTAGTTTTTATTTTTACTATTTAAGTTTGGAAATGATGCCAAATTATTAATTTTTTTTTATTATTATTTCTTTAATCAATGTGTTTCTCTTCAGTGATATATATTGCATTATATATTGATGTGTTTATCAATATATACTGATATGTATTACACTTACACATGCAAACACGGTCAACGGGGGTGACAAATCCTAGCCTTTGCATACTATATAGCCTCTGCAGAGAGATCCCAAGCAGTGATATCTTGGTGTTGTGATGTACAGAAATGGAGAAGATTATTAAACCATATTTAAGAATATACTTTGGACTCCTGACTTGTTTTCTTTGCTCCAAGAAATGGTTTTTATTCGCATCTTGGTGCCAGCTTCAGGTTGCTGCTGCGGCAGTGGTGGTGTGTAGCTTGCACTGGGCTGGATGGGAGCCTCAAAGGTCATCTTGTCCAACACCCCTGCAGTCATCAGGGACACCTCCAATTGGATCAGGCTGCCCAGGGCCACAGCAAGTCTGATCTTGAATGTCTCCAGGAATGGGGCCTCAACATCCCTGTTCAGCCACCCTCATAGTGAAGAACTTCCTCCTGCTGTCCAACCTGAATCTCCACTTTCAAACCATTGGCCCTCATTCCAGTGCCTAATGTCCAGCCTAAATGTCCCCTGATGCAGGTTGAGGCTATTCCCTCTTCTTCTATCACTTGCTACTTGTGAGAAGAGACCAACCCCCACCTTGCTCCAGCGCCCTTTCACAGGGAGTTGTAGAGAGCCAGAAGCTCTCCCTCAGCTTCCTTTTCTCCAGGCTAAACCACCCCAGTTCCCTCAGCTGCTCCTCATCAGCCCTGTTCTCCAGACCCTTCACCAGCTTTTTTCACTCTTCAGTGTTGCTCTTTCAGTGCTCTCTGTGATGGGCTGCAGAGCCTTCAGCATACCAAAGTGCTGCAGCCTGGATCTGGGGAGGCTCAGTGCAGCTGAGTCTGACACAAGTGAGCATGGGATGTGAGTTGGATTGCCAGGCAGGATGGTTTCTGTCTGCCTGCTGTATTGTGGGCCCTCAAACAGGTTTCCTCAGCAGGCATCCCATTCTGATTAGGTGGAATCAAGAGAACACGTGAGGTGTCATTTCCAGCATGCCCCAGGGAGCTGCTTGGGTGCATCTCAGGCAGGTTTCACACCTGATTTCAGGGTGGGTGCTGCTGGGCACGTGCTGCCAGGAGCCTCAGCAGAGCGCTTGCAGCTTCTGCCTGCTCCCTGAACCTGTTTTTTTTAACCTCCTTCAGCTCTTCTAAACACTTCACTGTGCCTCACCCTCAGAAATGAGGGTTGGTTTGGTGCATGGTGAGTCCACACACGCCACCCTTACCATGCGGCCCGCTTCGGTTTGGAGTTGGCGCCGCCTGCTCAGGTGCTCGGATGAAGCTCTTTTTAAACACCCCTTTTCGTGCAGCTGTAATGAAAGACAGAAACTGCCCTTTAGAAGTGGTTATTTTGGGAGCTGGAGCCTGGCCTGTGCTGTTGTTGCTGGCTGGCTACAAGTGCCATTGTCCCAGGAAGCCGAGCGCAGCTGGGAGGCAGCTCCGGAATTTCGCTCGGCTATTTTTAGCCGGTGGTGAAAAATTGCACTTCCACCACTTCTGCGTCTTTGTCAGTGCTTAAATAAATAAAAGGTGACCTTAGGCAACTGCAGAGGCTGAGCTGATGAAAAGGTGAAGTGAGGATGGGGGAAAAGAGCCTCAGCTTTGCCTGGCTGGTTGCTGCCTTGCTCAGAGAGCGGTAGGATGTCAGTGTGCAGCCGTAGCCACTGCTTTGTGCAGGTGGGCTGTGGCCATTGCTGCACTGGGATGGCTCCTGGCTCCCTGCTCTTCTCCCTGTGCCCTCTTTGAGCCCAATCCCCCCCTGATTTCCCTCTGCCTCCCTGGCTCTCCTCCTGTGTGGTTCCACGTGTGCAGGTCTGCTCTCTGCAGAGCCACAGTGGTGAGCACCCTGGATGTGGCAGCTCTTTGAAAGCCAGAAGCTGGAGGCAGGAGCTGCTTAAGGATGATGCTGTGTGTAAATCTGGGTGGCTGCCTATCAAGCTGTTATGTGTTGGACTATTCCATTCAAGCCCAACCACCTCTGCAGCTGTAAGGCAGAACCAGCTTCTAACCCACAGTTTCTCCTCTGTAATGCCGGTGCAGGGGGTTTCCAGGGAACTGCTTCACCTGTTTGGCCACATTGGCATAAAGCCCCCAGTTCTCTGTCAGCAAGATCCTCACAGGCAAATCTCACTTTAGTGTTTGCTGCCATGAGCTTGGAGAACCCCAGGTGGCTGCTTTGCTTCTTGCTTTTTTTGTGCTCTGACTTCAGGACTTGGTTTGAATGAGGAGACCTTTGACTAGGCCTGGTTGAGGCTCCCAGTAGCCTCCAGTTACCTGAGAGCAGCTCTGCATGTTGTCCAGGCTCCAGCAGCCCATGCAGGTAAAAGAACAGTGAGGGCAAGAGCCTGTGGAATTCTGTGTGCAATGAACCTGTGCTTAAACTAACTCACAGCCAGCCCCAGGATGCCCTGAAGTGTCCCCAAGGGAGGACACCCATGGCTGCTGTGAGCAGGGCTGATGCTGCCCACGCTGCTGGGTGCTGTGTTGCAGAGCACCCCAGGTCAGCTGCAGCTGCTGTGTGCCTGCACCCCAGCCAGCTGCCAGAACTGCTCAGCAGGAGGAAGCTGCTGGGGAGTAAAGCTCCACTATCACCTCTGAGGCTGTGGCACAGCATGAAAACAGTGTCAAGAGAAACTGGGGATGGTGATGCCTTGCTGCAGGTACATCTTGTTCCACCAAGGATGATGTGGTTCACTCACTGTACCTGCTGAGGTTTCCCTGCACCCCTCAGCCCACCCTAAAGTGCTCGCCCTGAGCCCTTGCCCGGTCCCCATTCCCAAACCATTCCATGAGGCTGAGGGTAAACCTCTACAGCACCCTGAAAGGAGGTTGGAGTTGGTCTCTTCTCCTGAGTATCAGGTAAGAGGGCAGGAGAAAATGGCCTGAAATTGTGCCAGGGGAGGTTTAGGATGGAGATTAGGAACAAGTTCTCCAGTGCAAGAGTGGTCAGGGATTGGAACGGATACCTAGGGAGGTGGTGGAGTCACCATCCCTGGAGGTGTTCAAGAAACTGGTGGCCATGGCAGCTGGGGACAGGGTTTAATGGCCATAGTGGTGGTGGGATGACTGTTGGAGTGAATGATCTTGGAGGTCTATTCCAACAGAAACAATTCTATGATTTCTGGGAGCTGCTTTTGGCTTAGGTTGCTATAATCTGGTAGACAGCTCCTGAATTCTCTGATGTTGCCACTCATGCTGCTCCTCAAAATCCCCTTGGGAATGCTCAGGATGCCTCAGATGGCCACTCTGAGCTGCTGACCAGTTAAGCACACCAAAGAGCGCTGCAGCCCCAGCCTTACAGCCCCAACTCTATACCACAACTGCTGAGCAGCTGCAGCCATGCAGCCCTACACTCCTATAGCCCTGCAGCCCCAGTGCTACAGCACTACAGCCCTAAATCCCTACATCATCACAGCCCTACATCCCCAGTACTACAGCCCTAGACCCCTGCGACCCCAGCACTAAAAAACCCTAGAGCCCTACAGCCCCAGCCCTACTGTAATACAGCCCCACAGAAATATGGCCTCAGCCCTAGAGCCCTACGACACTACAGCCCCAGTCCTACAGTCCCAGCCCTAAAGCACTGCAGCTATGGGGAAGAAAAAGGAGAGGAATAAACAGAGAGCAAGAGAGGTGTGCAGAGAGCTGAGCTCTCCAGCGCAGTGCCTGCCGCCGGCCTTCCCGTGCCGCTGTTGCATTAGCTTTGGAACCAGGAACGAGGGAATTCCCTCCTGCACGGGAATCCTCTCCTTCCAGTACTGAGCCATCTGCCTGGGCTGTTCAGCAGGTCGGGAAAGTCATTAAGAGTCATCAGTGAGACCTTGCTACGCTCATCGTTTCGAGACGGTAAAGTCATTAAGGGCTCTCACGCCCTATAGCCCTATAGCCCTACAGACACAGCCCCAGATCTACTACCCTATAGTCCTACAGCCCCAGATCCACTGCCCTGCAGTCCTACATCACTAAACCCCTATAGCCCTACAGACCAGACCCAGTCCTGCAACCCCAGATCTACTGCCCCACAGTCCCAGATCTACTGCCCTGCAGTCCTACATCACTAAACCCCTGAAACAGACCAGACCCAGTCCTGCAACCCCTCAGCCCTACAGCCTTGCAGCCCTACATTATTACACTCCAGTAGTCCTGCAGCTCCACAGCACTACAGGCCAACAGCCCCAGTGCTACAGCCCTACAGACCCAGCCTTTGAGCTCCAGAGCTCTATATCCCCAGAGCCCTACAGCCCCAGCCCTTGAGCTCCAGAGCCCTACAGCCCGTTGGAGAGGTTGCCTTCCTGTTACCTTCTGTGTCTTTGCTGTAAACTGACCACGTAATAACACCAGGGAGAAGTGACCTTGTGGCCACGTTGTCCAAGTGGAATTCATGAATGTCCCTGACAGGGTAATCAGTGAGCTGGCTCATGTGCTGCAGGAGTTCAGTGCCTTAACAGGCAGCAGCGTGGGAAAAGTTTTCCTCCATCCTGGTGTGGAAACGAACAGCCAAGAGCAGCCCAACAGAAGGAGCCCAGCGCTGCCTTTGCTGATCAGCTGCTGGTGGCCAGGTGGCTATCTGGGTGGTGCCCTTGTCAAGCATCTTCAGCTGTGCTGAAGTGAGGGTGCATCCTTCTGGGGTGCTTACCTAGAGCTCGTGGGGTGAGAGTTTAGTTTACAGCTCGCTCATACATTGCTTAGACTCATAGAAGCTTTTAGGTTGGAAAAGACCTTCAAGATCGTCAAGCCCAGCTACTAACTCTACCAAGTCTTCCACTAAGCCATATCCCCAAGGACTTTCTACGGCCATGTGATGATTGGGGAGGAATGTTCAGCGCTAAAGCAGGGCAGAATTTTCCCTCCTAAGCACATACCACATGGAAAACGAGGGACGCCTCTCTCCACGGAGCCCTGCGAGCTGGCCTTCTTCGGGGACAGAGTTCCAGGTTAATTACCCTGACCCCTCCTCCGTACCTCCTCCTGGGCTGGGCTCTCCCCGCTACCCTCCCAGGAGCTCCGGCGGAGACCGGGAGAAGATCCCAGTCCGTACCGGAGCCGCGGGGATGCTCTGCCCGCCACAGCTGGCCCGGGGGGCACCAGGTAACCGTCAGGCCGGCTGGAGGGATGCTGGGAGGTGGCTGTGGAGGGGTCCATAGCCTGAAGTGAGGAATTCTGGTGGGGATTGTAGAGAAACGATGCTGATTTATTGCTTCTAATTAGCGTAGCCCAGTGCAGCCGGCTGGAAGTGATTCGCCTTTGGGGGGGGGGGGGTGTGGTGTGTGTCTGGAGGTGGACGATATGGGGCGGGGGGATGGGTCCGAAGGAAGTGGATGGTGGGGCCCGGAGGCGGATGATGGAGGGGTCCAGAGGCGGATGATGGGGAGATCCGGACGTGGATGGTGGAAGGGTCCGGAGGTGAATGGGTTGAGGAATGCTGGGGAGGGGGAGGAGGACGAGGAGGAGTGGAACAAGCGAAGCGCTGCAGCAGCAAAGCCAAAGTTCAGCCAGCCCTCGGGATCTTTGCAAAGCTTCACAAAGAGACGTTTTGCCAGACCTCGGTACTTCAATTGCCACTACAAAGCCGGGCGGCCGGTGCCGGGCGGCCCCCTTTCTGCTTATAAACCTTTACGGCTGAAAACGGAGGGGGTTTGGTTGTGTTTTCTTCGGGCCGGGACTTCTGCCGGTGCCTGTGCGGTGTCCAGGGCACGCTGCCAGCTCACTCCTATTGTCTGCTGAGAACACAGCAGCTTTAAAAGTGATTTTCATCTAACCTGATGTTATTTCGGTGGTAAAAAAGCATTCTTTCGACGTTCAAAACTGCCGCACCAAAGGACTTTTGATGTGTAACAATGTGCCTTATTTATGCTCTCTACAGCAGGAGGGTTTTTAATCTTTCCATGCATTTAAAGACCCTAGCTACATAATTATTTCCAGCAAATAATTGCCTGGCCCCTGGGTTGTTTTTTTTTGTTGTTTGGGTGTTGGTTTTTATTCCCCTCCCGTGTTCCTCTTATCCTGTGTTAATGGGATTTTTTTTTTTCCTTGGGAAGAAAAGTCTCCTAAGCAGCATTTAATGTCCAGAAAGCAGCAGTGTCAGGTAGAAACTGGATCTGTTCCAGTGAAGTGTGTCCTAAAGAATTCCAAACTAAGCTCTGGGGTGCTCAGTGTTTGGCAAATATTCAATGAAGTGATGCAGTTAAAAAGAAGAAGAAGAAGAAGAAGGAGTAGGGAGCAAAAAAAAAAAAGGTTTGTGCTGAAGTGTGGAAATTAATGAGCCTGTATGAAAGTTTCAAACTTGCAAAGCAGTCTGAGTGTGTGTTCAGAGAATGGAAATCCAGGTTGAATAAGTAGGGGAGGTGACAGGAAAGTGGTTTCCAGTGTGTGGGGGAGGGAATACCATTTTCCAGCCTTTTCCAAAGGGTGAGAGAATATGGAAATGTGTTTGTTTATGAACTTGCCCTGGAGGGCGGTGTAGCTTGATGCTGGCTCTTGTTTGGCCTTATTCAGTGCTAAGGTTCAAGCCCGAACATGCCAAGGGCCAGACTCATGCTAAGGAGACTATTCAGGCCTGCCAGGACCTCTGGCTGCACCCAGAGTGAGCCAGGGGAACTGGGAACCACATCCAGCATTCAGGATATGGCTGGAGAGAGGCTGGGGCACGGGCTGAGCTCTTCTGCCTGGGCATCCATGAGCCCTGGAGTTGCCCTCAGCCCAGGCACAACCTCTCCATCTCCGGTTTTGGTCTGATGTTCCACCCCAAACCCTTCTCTGGAAGCTGAAGGATGAAGCACTGCCATGCTGCCAGGTGTTTGGTGCTTCCAGCTGTTAACACACTTATTTCCTCACTCCAACTTTGTGCCAGAGCTTTCCATCTGTGAATTTGCATTCTGCTTGGTAGCTTTGCCCAGAATTTTGGGCAGATGGGGTCAGGATGAATCCTACCTTTTTAAGAAGCATCTTAGGGAGGAAAAGGCTGTCTTGCCTAACTTCAGTCCTTCTGACCTGTCACTGCACAGCTTTGTTTCCCACGCTTTGGAGCAGGGAACTGCATTTTGCTTTGCATGAATTTGCATCTGGGGTGTGCTTTTTGCTGTTCCCTCTGAAAATCTGCCCAAGCCTGGCCGTTTAAGTCTCTGAAAAATGCCCCTGCTTGGGTTGTTTTGAAGCTTAAACACCTGAAGATTCTGTCTTCAACATACTGGAACCTGACCTGTGCTGGATTCCATGGTTCTGCTCTGGCAGGGGGGTTGAACTCAATGATCTTTGGAGGTCCCTTCCAACCCTAACATCCTGTGAGCCTGTGACCCTCCAAGAGCTTCCAGTTGTGGCTGGGTTGACTGTGCCAGTCCCAGATCATGAATGAAGGTGCTGCCTTTGACCTGTGGCTTCTGATGATTGTGGCTCTGAGCAACCTGATCTAGTGTGAGGTGTCCCTGCCCATGGCAGGGGGGGTTGGAACTGGCTGATCCTTGAGGTTCCTTCCAACCCTGATAATTCTATGGTGCAACCAGATTGTCACCATCGTGACTGGTTCCACAAGAGCTGGCCGTGGCTGAGCCCACTGTGCTGGCCTGGCGCTTTGGGACATGGTCATGGGGATGTTGGACAGAAGGTTGGGCTTGGTGACCTTAGAGGTCTTTTCCAGCCTTAACAATTCTGTGATTCCATGAGCTGACAGGAGAGCTGTTGGCATAAAGCAGTGAAAATGGATTTGTGCAGGGTGGGGCTGGGACAGATGTGGAACAGGAGACCTGTGAGAGCTCTTTAAGATAGTTCATCTCTGTAGAAATTTAATACAGAGTGAGCAGAAAGCAAAGGGGAGAGGGGGGAAAAAAGAGCTAGGCATAGTTAGTTCCTCTTTATGATGCTGTGTTTTTGTTCTCCTAATCTTAGTTATTGAAATTACACTGTAATTCCTTTTAGAAGTCATTTGCAAAGGCAAAGCTCTGTTGGCAACATCCTTGATGTCAAATTTGAATAGATCTCATAAAGTTTGTTCTTTGAGAGGCTCCCTCTAAGTTCTGCTTACCTGAGTTTCCATCTTCGTGGGGTGGTGACAGCAGCTCATTGTTCCTGCAGACTCTTCTGGAGAGCTGGATTTGCACTGCCTGTGCTGGAAGTGTTGGCCAAGCGGAAGGCAGAGCAGATCTCAGTGCCTCGAGCTGACTCCAGCAGCAGCGGCGGCGTGCTCCCAGCTGAGGCTCTCTGCATCCCCTCCCCACCACCCTGCTGCTTTCAGCAGAGCTTTTGGCTCTGGTTTTCCAGCCTACCATTTGCACACTCTAACAGGAGAGTTAGGAATCCCTCAAACAAGGGATGTATTTATCTCAAGGGTAAGCCTTTTCATCTCAGGCTTTGAGATTTTGTCCATTTCTCTTTTTGCCTGCACAGCCCCAGTTCTGCTGCCGGCCCTTGCTGTGCCTCCCTGCTTGGGTTGCAGCTCCTCCTTGTCACTCTCTTCCTTCCAAGCCCAAATCTCTTTGTCCAAACAGGTGCTGACTCCCTTAGGTTCCCATCTGATCTGTGTCTTCCTCTTCATTCTCCTCCCAATCAGAATTCTGGGGTTTGGCATATTTTGGTGCCTCCCAATTAAATTTCCTTGCTAGAATCATCGGATCAGTAAGGTTGGAAGAGACCTCAAAGATCATCAAGTCCATCCTGTCACCCAAGACCTCCTGACAACTAAACCATGGCACCAAGTGCCACATCCAATCCACTCTTGAACACCTCCAGGGACGGTGACTCCACCACCTCCCTGGGCAGCACATTCTCGTGGTTAACAACTCTCTCTGTGAAGAACTTTCTCCTCACTTCCAGCCTAAACTTCCCCTGGTGCAGCTTGAGACTGTATCCTCTTGTTCTGGTGCTGGTTGCCTGGGAGAAAAGACCAACCCCTTCCTGTCTACAACCTCCCTTCAGGTAGCTGTAGACAGCAATAAGGTCTCCTGTGAGCTGCCTCTTCTCCAGGCTAAGCAACCCCATCCTCAGCCCCCATTTTCCCTCTGGACTGCCAGTCCAGCCTCAACACACTTTTGCTCTACTATATTCCACCTGATTCCAGCTATTTTCTTAACCTGGTGATTCCTTTGCTCCACCTGACTGGGATCCAAGCAGCTGAGAGATGAGAGCATGTGTTGGAGGTGCTCTGGTTTCAGTGTCTGGAGGGGATGCTGGGCTTCCACAAGAAATTCCAGGAATAGCCTTGTAAGCCATGGATTAGCTGCCTGGAAACTTTAATGCATCAAATCTGGACTGAATTTATGCAAAGTGGTCGTTCAGGGCTTTAAATCCAGTCCCAGATTTAGATCATTGAGGTTTCACAGATAAATCAAACCCAAGTGCTTGCTGCATTAGCTGCTCCTCAGCAGGTTTTCAGCCTGAGCTCTGAAGGACAGGAGCTGCTGTTTCATCAAGGGTTGTCAGGACCTTTACTAACCTGGAGGAGACAATGTGTCATCCTGAGACTTCTTAAACAGCTGGGACACTTCAGCTACCAAGTCAGAGAAAGATCACCCAAATCTCCTGAGCATATCTCCAGCTGGCATATTCCAGTCAAATGGATAACCATTTATCCTAGGGTCTGTAGCAGGAAAGGTGAAGCACTGCTGATGCTCATGGCACCTTCCTACAATACACAAACCTCTCTCTTTTTTTCATCCCCAACATGAGATGACAGCTCTCCTCTTCAGGAGCTTACTCTTGGTGCAACATTCCTCCTGCTGGAAAGCAGCTCCATGGAGAAAGACCTTGGAGTCTTTGTGGATAGCAAGTTCTGCATGGGACAGCAATGTGCCTGAGTGGCCAAGAGGGTCAATGGTGTCCCAGGCTGCATTAAGAAAAGGTTGAGGGAGGTTCTCCTCTTCTCCCCCCCCTACTACTCTGTCCTGCTGAGACCACACCTGGAACACTGTGCCCAGTTTTGGGCTCCCCAGTTCAAGAGAGACTCCAATGGAGGCTATGAGGATGACTTGGGGACATGAACATCTCTGCTGTGAAAAAGGCTGAGAGCCCTCTGGCTGTTTAGTCTGGAGAAGAGAAAGCTGAGGGGGGAATCTATCAATGTCTATAAATATCTGAGGGGTGGGTGCCAAGATGAAGGTGCCAGGTTCTTTTTGGTGGTGCCCAGCGATAGGACAATAGAATAGAATTAACCAGGTGGAAAAGACCTTCGAGCTCATCAAGTCCAACCCACCACTTGACACCATCTAATCAACTAAACCATGGCACAGAGCACCCCATCCAGGCTCCTCTTAAACACCTCCAGTGATGGTGACTCCACCACCTCCCTGGGCAGCACATTCCAACGGGCAGTCACTCTTTTTGTGAAGAACTGCTTCCTAACCTCCAGCCTAAACCTCCCCTGGTGCAGCTTGAGACTGTGGCCTCTTGTTCTGGCGCTGGTTGCCTGGGAGAAGAGACCAACCCCCACCTGGCTACAACTCCCTTCAAGTAGTTGTAGACAGCAAGAGGGTCTCCTCTGAGTTTCCTCTTCTCCAGGCTACACAAACCCAGCTCCCTCAGCCTCTCCTCACAGGGCTGTGCTCCAAACCCCTCCCCAGCTTTGTTGCCCTTCAAGGAACAATGGGTGCAGGCTGGAGGTTCCACTTCAGCATGAGGAGAAAGTTGTTTGGTGTGAGGGTGCTGGAGGCCTGGAGCAGGCTGCCCAGAGAGGTTGTGGAGTCTCCTTGTGTGGAGAGCTTCCAACCCCACCTTGGCCATTGTGCTCCTGGGCAAGCTGCTGTGGGTGCCCTGCTTGAGCAGGGGGGTTGGACTGGGTGATCTCCAGAGGTCTCTTCCAGTCCCTACTATTTTGTAATTCTGTGGTTCCATGCATGGAGCTACAGAAGACAGCTTCCAGAAGAGGCAAGGAGCAGGGTCAGAATTTGAAAAGCTTGGGTTTTCCTGTGCCAGTCTGCCCCAGTGTTATGCACTGGGCTGTGCCCTGAGCCTGGCTCTTGTGAAATTTCAACCCTGGCTTGAAGCAAATATTTCTGGGTTGGTTGGTTGGTTTGTTTTTAAGGACAACAAGCATAAATCAGCAAGAGGTTTGTTTTGTTTGCTCTGAAAAGTTGCTTCTATGAAAGTGACAAATAAATATTTGGGGTTAAATCATCAACAGACTGTCCAGGAGTTGTAAAACAGAGGATGAGAGGAAATGGCACCAGGGGAGGCTTAGGTTGGACATCAGAAGAAACTTCTTCCCTGGAAGGGTTCTGAAAGCCTGGCACAGGCTGCCCAGGGAGGTGGTGGCATCCCCATCTCTGGGGGTGTTTAGAAGAGGTAGAGATGCGGTGCTGAGGGCCATGGTTTAGCCCCAGCCTTGGTGGAGTTAGAGACTGGTTGGGCTGGATGCTCTGAAAGGTCTTTTCCAACTGAAACAATTCTGTGACTCTAGCCTATGCAATGGCTGAGCTGCTGAACACACTCTTGGAGCTGAGCTTTGTGGTAACCTTAGAGCCTGCAAAACATAAGGGTTTGACCCCAGGGCTTGTCCAACTCCTGTGACTAATCACCATGAAGCTAATCTCTGGGTTGGCACTGCTCTCTCTTTGAAATGCTCACACCATGTTGCATATTTATTGCTAGAGCTGAATTTTCTGGTGTCTAAAATATCAGAAGCTGGTTTTCCAGGGCCACTTGTAGAAGGCTCAAGAATGATTTGGTTTCATCTCCTACATAGCAGCAATCCAAGACCAGTGATGCAATGCTGCCTGGATGTGACTGGCACTATCCAAATTGTCCTGAGGAGTCACCAGGGCCTCAGTCCTTTGCCCAATCAAACCTTTCAAGGCAACAATATTCCCAGGAGCACAAGATCTGATTCAGGAGATTTAGGCAAGAGTTAGACTGTGGTGCCCACCCTGCTTTGGCACTCTGAGAACAGCCATGGTGTGATGCTCCAGGATCTCAGAGCTGAAATTCTCAGATCCCCCAAATGCTGGGTGTGAATCTGAAGCTTGGCTTGTGTCAGGAAGGTTTGTGTCATCGAGGCTGGAAGCAGATCATCTGTGCTGCTTCCCCACCACGGCCATGCACACTCATTCCACATTGCTGAGGGGTTTAGACATTCAGAGGCCCTCCCAGCTGAAGATCAGATGAGCTCACATGGTTTGTATTTTTGTCTAATCCATGTCTTTCTGCTCATGGCAAGTGTGTGGTGTGCACCTCTCCAAGCCTCCTTCCTCTCATGCCTTCACCTGTCCAAGCCTCCTTCCTCTCATGCCTCCACCTGTCCTTGCTCCCAAAGACCATTTCTCCCTCCTCTCATGCCTCCACCTGTCCAAGCCTCCCTCCTCTCATGCCTTCACCTGTCCAAGCCTCCCTCCTCTCATGCCTTCACCTGTCCTTGCTCCCAAAGACCATTTCTCCCTCCTCTCATGCCTCCACCTGTCCAAGCCTCCCTCCTCTCATGCCTCCACCTGTCCTTGCTACCAAAGACCATTTGTAGGAGGAGTGTAGAATCACTTTAGTGGGAATTGACCTGTAAAGTCAAGTCCAAGCCTTAAGAAGCTCCAAGATGATTTAATTTGTAAGATTGTAGGGCTACCAGTGCTGTCCTCACAGGATCCACTGCTTTAGCTGCCTCTGGTGCTGCTAGGAGACCTCAGGAGGAGTTGGCCACCCAAGGAAATGTCCTGATTTCAGGTGCCCTCGCCAGGTGGCATGCTGGTCAGTTACACTGCTGACCATCTCCACAGCTTGGTGGTTCTTGGATGGCTTTGCATGTCCTGAATGCCTTGAAATGAAGTGTTTCATTTGGGCTGGAATTGGAACCTTTAATTTGGCACAGAAGGGAAACTTGCACTTTCAAGGTTTTTTTTTGTAGACAAGCCAAAAAAAAAAAGAGGAAAAGTGATTTTTGTGGTCTGAACTGAAGCAATTCTCAACCAATTCAGCTGTCAGACTGAAAAGATCTCTGATGGGACAGTGCCAGAAAGCTGTTCTTGGCAGATCTCCTCCGGCAAGGTGCACGTCTCTAATGCTTCTTGAATGAAGTGTTGAGGTTCCAGACCCGACCTCATGAGAACTCCCCTGCAAACCTTTGACTGAAATAGGTTAGCAGGAGGCTGGGACTTTCTTCCTAAGCAGCTTCTGTCCCTCAGGAAGCTCAGTGGCTTGCTTCTGCCATGTGGCATTTTCCAGCAAGGGCTAAGGAGCTCCACAACGCAGACGGATGTGGGACCGCAACTGAGCTTTAGAACTCCGTGGGTGGGAGCAGCTCTGGGATGTGTCCCTCCCTCCCTGCCCTTCCCTTTGCACCAGCTGCTCTCCCTTTGCACAGCAGATCTCATGCAGTGATGTTGAGGTGGACCTAAATCCCCATCCAGGTCCCTGGTGAGCAGAGTGGCTTTTAGGAGTGTTTTTGGGGTGTTCCAAAGGCAGCTTGGGTGGTGTTTCAGAAGGCTCTTGTGGAACCTCTTCTAGCTTCCTAGTGAAATGAACTTGCACAGGTGCTCTTTGGGTCTCTTGAGCTCAAGGAGTTGAGACCACAGCCTGAAGTGACCTCTGGAAAAGCATCCTCAAAGCTTGCCTGGTGTGTGATTGTCTAATGTGGTAATAGGTTGGATTTGATGATCTCTGAGGTCTCTTCCAACCTGGCTGGTTCTATGATTCTGTGAGATCTGGGCTAGGTGACAGAGCAGGGCTCTGGCACACAGGAGGTTTGTTCTCCTTCCACTTCTGCTGTCAACTTACTGCATGGATGTGGCTGAAGTGCTGTGTAGCCCCAAGTCTGTCCACTGAAGAGCTTCTGGCAGCTCCTTGCCCCCTCCCTCAAGGTGTTCAAGGCCAGGTTAGATGAGGCCATGAGCAACCTGGCTGGTGGGAGGTCTCCCTGCACACAGCAGGGGAGTTGAAACTGGATGATCTTAAAGGTCCCTTCCAACCCAAACCATTCTGTGATCTCTGAGAAGTGTCACATTCAAAGCACCTTTAGCTATAATTTTAGAGAGGGAGAGCAAGCAATTTTGCTTCAATTATATAAAACAGGCTGCTAGAACAAGATGGATTTGGTCAGATGAAATCAAAAGGAAACCCCTTAGCAGGTTCGTGTGGTTTGTAGTGAACTGTCATTTGAGCTGAGGGACATAGGTTACTGGTGACCTGGCACTGCTGGCTGAATCAGAGAACCATAGGATGGGTTGGGTTGGAAGGGATCTCCAAAGCTCATCCAGTCCAACCCCCCTGCAGTCAGCAGGGACATCCTCCACCAGATCAGGTAGCCCAGAGCCCTGTCGAGCCTGCTCTTGGATATCTCCAAGGATGGGGCTTCACCTCCTTCCCCTGGGCAGCCTGTTCCAGCATCCTCAAGCTGAAGAACTTGTTGCTAGCATCCAATCTAACTCTACTGTTCTCTCATTTCAAACCATTGCTCCTTGTCCTATCACTGCAGGCCTTAGCAAACAGTCCCTCTGCAGCCTTATTCATAGAGTCTAACCATCAGCCTAACCTCACCATGACCACTAAACTATGTCCCCATGTGCTTGAACACCTCCTAGGATGGTGACTCCACTACATCCCTGGGCATCCTATTCCAATGCCTGACCACTCCACCCTACAACTCCTTGTTCATTGCTCTCCCTTTTTCCCCCTTTCCCTTTTTCCCCCTTTCCCTTTTTCCCCCTTTCCCTTTTTCCCCCTTTCCCTTTTTCCCCCTTTCCCTTTTTCCCCCTTTCCCTTTTTCCCCCTTTCCCTTTTTCCCCCTTTCCCTTTTTCCCCCTTTCCCTTTTTCCCCCTTTCCCTTTTTCCCCCTTTCCCTTTTTTCCCCCCTCTCCCTGCTGCCCTTTGCCCTTTTTTCCCCCCTCTCCCTGCTGCCCTTTGCCCTTTTTTCCCCCCTCTCCCTGCTGCCCTTTCCCCTTTTTCCCCCCTCTCCCTGCTCCCTTCTTTTTGCCTTTTCTTGTGCTTGGGTAGCTTTGTGAGACACTGGGTTTTGTTCATGTGGGGTTTTTCCCCAAGCTACATTCAAGAGACATCAGTCCAGATCCTGCTGGGTTTATACCTTTATCAGCCCCACTGCACCAAACAAAAGCATTCCAGTAAGACATGTCAGCTATCAGCCATCACTCTGGGCTGTAGTCACTGGCCAGAACTTCATGTCCTGTATTTGTTGATCCCACACTGCTGGAGCAAGCTGCTGGTTTTGCTTTGCTCTACACTGCTTAATCTGGAAGCATGGCAGAGCTGCCCCACTCCATAGCTGGAACTGAACTGTGTAAAGCTCCTTTTCTCTGTGACATCTCGTGGCTGCATTATTTATTTAGCCTCCCTGTGACACAGACACCACTGCACTGGAGTGTGGTGAGGGAAAGCAGAGAGCCTGCTGGTGTAACTGGATCGAAGTGCCACCAGCAGCCCTCCTTAGGTATTTGTTTTTCCGAGTGCAGCAGGAGTGGAGCACAGAGCTGATGACAAAAGCAGGCAGCACCTGGCTTTGCTGCCCCTCTCCAGCTGGACCTGTGTCCCAGGGGAGCCATTGTGTCCTTCTCTTCTTACTCCTTTCACATTTTATGCAGCTTAAAAGGTCAACAAATGGATCCCTGATTATCAGAAGCCTGCTCTTCAGCTACAAGTGTGACTCCTGAACACGTTTGGTCAATGGAGTGACAACTTGCACTTCAGTTCTGGGGGTTTAACCATGTGTCAGAAAAGAGAGTGCACAGCTCCTGGCAAGTGACACATTCCTGAAGGACAATGTCCTGGTTCTGTTCCTTGAATGCTCCTGGAGGGGGTTAAAAGAGGCAGAGATGTGGTGATGAGGCTCATGGTTTAGCACCAACCTTGCTAGAGTGAGAGCATCATAGAATTGTTAGGGTTGGAAGGGACCTCAAGGCTCATCCAGTTCTAACTCCCCTGCCATGGGCAGGGACACCTCACACTACAGCAGGTTGCTCACAGCCACATCCAGCCTGGCTGCAAACACCTCCAGGCATGAGGCTGCCACCACCTCCCTGGGCAACCTGTGCCAATGTCTCACCACCCTCAATGCTGAAGAACTTCTTCCTAACATCCAATCTGAATCTACCAACCAAAGTGATTCTATGACTGTCATTGAATACTTCACCAGGGTCAAATCCTGTAGCCTTACTCAGTCAGAGCTCCCAGTGAAGGCTGGTGTGGGTAAAAGCATGGCTGTGCTGCTTGGCACAGTACCAGTTCAAGGTAATTCTTGGCCCTCCCAGCCCACAGCTGCTGGCTTCTGCTCCACCCTGCAGCATAAAGCCCTGCTCACTGCCAACAGCTGCTGCTGTGAGCCGAGGAAATTGGCCTTAAAAAGGAGCAGGAGCAAAGGGAAAGCCCTTTGGCTGCAGAATGTTTTGTGTTACAGCAGGGACTGGAGGAACATGGGGACCCATCTTTGATCCACAGCACATCTGTGTGTCTTAGAGCAACAGCAGGAGCTTCGTGGGACCTTTCTTCTGCAAACTGTTACCAAGCAAGGCAGGAAAAGTGATTGTGTCCCTGTGCTGGGCACTGGGGGGGCTGCAGCTCAAATACTGGGTTCATTTTTGGGCCCCTCACCCCAAAAAAGACACTGAAGGGCTGGAGCATGTCCAGGGAAGGGCTACAAAGCTGGTGAAGGGTCTGGAGAACAGGGCTGGGGAGGAGAAGCTGAGGGAACTGGGGTTGTTTAGTCTGGAGAAGAGGAGGCTGAGAGGAGACCTCATTGCTCTCTACAGCTCCCTGAAAGGAGGTTGGAGCCAGGTGGGGGTTGGTCTCTTCTCCCTAGTATCAAGTGATAGGATGAAAGGAAATGGCCTGAAATCATGCCAGGAAAGGTTTAGGTTGGAGATGAGGAACAACTTCTTTCTTGTGAGAGCGGTCAGGGTTTGGAACAGGCTGCCCAGGGAGGTGGTGGAATCCCCATCCCTGGAGGTGTTGAGGCAATGTGTGGCCATGGCACTTGGGGACGTGGTTTAGTGGCCATGGTGGTGCTGGGTTGGTGGCTGGACTTCCTCTTGGAGGTCTTTTCCAACCAAAACAATTCCATGATCCTCTGCTTTCACGGTAAGTCACTAAGTGACAAGAAATGGCAGGACCCCCTCTGTTTGCTGAACCCTCAACTCCTGCAGGAATGCCTGGATTCTAGTGGATGGAACAATGAAGCTGTGTCTGTAGCTACAGGACCTGAGCTAGTTGGGTTACCAGGTGGGCAACCAGGTCTGTGAGGGCTGGATGAGAGCTCTCAGGGATGTTATTTGCTAGGCTGCTGCTGTTTGGATGGGCTTGGTGGGTAAACCCCAGGATTTTGATTTCATTTTTTCCCTGTGTCCCTGTGCCACCATTGACCTACTTTTGGAGGCCAATAACCCCCAGCAGCCATCTGTGTCCCAGCTGATGCCAAGTGATGAAAATAACCTCAAAAGGTAATAACCCAAGGGGTGATGGGGAGGGCTTGGGGGGCAGCATTTGCTGTCTGTGCTGCTTCTCCCTTTGGATTTCACTTTCCAACACTCAGTTAAAAAGGCTGGGAGGGAGGATGGGCATGGAGATCAATGCTGCAAAGCAAGGGAGGGTTTAAGTTAGCCCTGCCCACAGCTCTTTAGCTGTGGGACATGGCTGAGGAATCACTGGAAGTTCCACCTGAAGAGGAGGAGAAACCCCTTTGTTGTGAGGGTGCTGGAGCCCAGAGAGGTTGTGGAGTCTCCTTGTATGGAGAGCTTCCAAACCACCCTGGCTGTTGTGCTCCTGGGCAGGCTGCTGTGGGTGTCCTGCTTGAGTAAGGGGGTTGGACTGGGTGATCTCCAGAGGTCCCTTCCAACCTCACCATGCTGGAATCCTGGGACAGTCCTAGCTCTCAGTAGGAAACCCACCTTGTACATCAATATTTCTGCTTGTGAAGCAGAGTTTGAAAACACAGAATAAACTGAACACTGAGGAGCCCAAGGCCAGATGAAATGAGCCTCAGCTCTGCTCTTTGTCCAGCCTCCTTCGCCCGTTCCCACTCTTGACTCTATTTACTATTGTTGTTACCCTCTAAGTGTAGAGATAACAAACCTCAGCCTGTGTTGCCATGACTTGTAAATCTCCTGAGAGCACTTGAGTTGCTCCTTAGCAGTGATGAATGGAGGGCTGCTGTGATTGTCTGCAGGATGGGAATATGGTTTCTGCCTTGCTCTTATCACTTTCTCTGATCCCAGTGGATCATGGTGGGCTTCCTGGCCAAGAGCAGATGTAAAGTCTCTTTTGTTTGGGGGGGTTTCTCCTTCATGTCATGTTATTAGTCATTAAACATCATCCCTGGGTAGCCTTCCAGTGTCTTAAGGAAGCCTATGAGAAAGCTGGGGAGGGAATCTTTAGGGTGTTAGGTAATGGAGGGGGAATGGAAAAAGATAGAAATGGGTAGATTCAGATTGGATGTTAGGAAGAAGTTCTTCACCATGATGGTGCTGAGACACTGGAACAGGTTGCCCAAGGGTGGTGGTGGCAGCCTCATCCCTAGAGGATTTTAAGGGCAGGCTGGATGTGGCTGTGAGCAGCCTGCTGTAGTGTGAGGTGTCCCTGCCCATGGCAGGGGGGTTGGAAGTGGATGATCCTTGAGGTCACTTCCAACCCTGACAATTCTATGATTCTATGTCAGCATGTGATGCTGAGGGATGTGGTTTAGTGCCAGTGACTTAGCAATGGTGGTGGGATTGTGAGCTCTAGGGAGCAGTTGGACTTGATGACCTCCGAGCTCTCTCCCAAGCCCAGTTCTGTGGTTCTATGATTTGATCAGGTTGAAGTGGGAGGCTATGGCTGACCCCATCTCCCAGGGGTGCATTGTTCCTGCTGTCCCTGCAGAGCAGCTGCTCCATGATGGAATGCAAGGATAAAGCAAAGGATGATTGTTCAGTGCTCCCCACAAAGGCAGGGGGAGGTTTAATCATGGATACTTGTAAAGCAAGGTCTCGCTGTGGTAGTGGGGACCCTAAAGCAGCTGTGACCCCACTCCCTGTCAGCTCTGCCCTGTGGTTCGTGTGCTGCTGATGTTGGCAGCATGGCTGCTCCATCCTCGTGGTGGGAATGCTGCCTGGGAGCAGTTGGTCATGGTGGGTTAGGGCTGCAGGTGACACAGCGTGGTGCTGGCAGGGCATTGTCCTCAGGCTTTGCGTTGTTCTGTGAAGCTTCAGGTGATTTGCTCTGAGCTGTTACTGACACTGTTCACCCTGCAGAATCATACAATCAATAAGGTTGGAAAAGACCTCAAGGATGTTTCAGCACCCTTGGGTTAGGGAGGTTGGGTTTGTGCCTGAGAGTCCCCCAGTTTTTAGTGGATGTATCCTGGTAAGAGTGTGGCAAGACAATGGATTTGTCCCAGGTTTACACAGAAGAGACTCTTCATTTAAGGGCCCTTGAAATTTGATGTGTGTGCAGTCCTTGTCCAGACAGTAACTAGGGGCTGTGCTGTGTCTGAAGGTCTGAACACCACCTCAGCTCTGATGTGTTTAAGTGTCTTAGTAAAATATCTCATCCTGCTGAGGTCACAGCTGGAGAATCAGGTGCAGTTCTGGGCTCCCCAGTTCCAAAGGGTCTGGGAGCTACCCGAGAGAATCCACTAGCTGGAGCCTACAAAGGTGCTGAGAGGCTACAAAGGCTGAGAGCCCTGGGGCTGTTGAGCCTGGAGAAGAGCAGCCCCAGAGGGGATTTGAGCAAGATCTCAGCAAGAGATAAAAGGTGGGGGGCAAGAGGCTGGGGACAAATGCTTTGCAGTGGTGCCCAGGGACAGCACAAGGCTCAATGGGCACAAACCGGAGCCCAGGAGGTTCCATCTGAACAGGAGGAGAAAGTTGTTTGGTGTGAGGGTGCTGGAAGCCTGGAGCAGGCTGCCCAGAGAGGTTGTGGAGTCTCCTGTGGAGAGCTTCCAAACCCCCCTGGCCATTGTGATCTTGGGCAAGCTGCTGTGGGTGCCCTGCATGAGCAGGGGGTTTGGATGGGATGATCCTCAGAGGTCCCTGGGATCAGAGCCAAACCTGACAAAGATACACAGCAAATCCCAGAGCGAACCCACACTCTCCAGAGTTAAAAGCCTTGCTGCTGAATTCACAGCTTCCCCTGCTGTGCCCAGGCCAGGAAGGAGTTAGAGTTGGAACCCTCTGAGCTGTGAGGTGACTTTGGCTCTCTGTATTTTCTCTGTGGTGTGTTGTGAACCTTCATTCCTGATGAAGGGCTCAGGTCAGGTTTGCCTGCAGCCCTTGAACACATCGGTCATCTCGACACAGCTGCACAGCACTTGCTGGCACCAAAGGAAGACTCTGCAGGGGGACCACCACCCATGTCACCATCTCTGCCCCCAGCTGAGGCTTTTGCTCCTGACCTGGCAGGAGGAGCTGCTCAGGTTTCTCCTTTTACTCCCAGACTGGCATCATGTGGTGCAAGACTTTTGTCATTTTCGTTTCTTGGAGCGCTGGAAGCAGCTCCCTCAGCTCCTGCTGCAGAGCACTTGATCAGATACCAAGGCAGTGCTTTGTGAAAACAGCATTTAATGCAATGACCAAACACCCACTTAGTTACTGAGTAACTTCCCAGGAGCCCTTCTCCATACTCTGCCAGTTAATGGTCACATTATGTGCTGCTGAAAAAAAAGAACTTGGGGTTTAGGGATGGTTTGCTTGTGTGCAGGGTTTGGAAGAGGAGCCTCAGGGGATGCTTGCAGAAGAACTCTCAACCTCTCCCTGCTTCTGTGCAGTAAAGCAGGGATGGGTTCTGAACCCTTTGCTTTGGCCACCAAAGGCTACATCTGGGTCCTATTGGGAATCATCTGCTCCTTGCCTCCACAGAGAAGCTGAAGGTAGCCACAAGCGACCAGGAAATGTGGAAGGAATCCCCAGGTTCCCCAATACATCAGCATCATAGAATCACAGGGCCTTAGGGGCTGGAAGGGACCTCCAGAGATCATCCAGTCCAAGCCCCTGCCAAAGCAGGATCACCTAGAGCAGATCACATAGGAACAAGTCCAGGTTGGGCTTTGAAAGTCTGCAGAGAAGGAGGCTCCTTAGCCTTTCTGGGCAGCCAGCTCTAGGGCTCCAGCACCCTCACAGAAAAGAAGTTTCTCATGTTGAGGTGGAACCTCCTGTGTTCTAGCTTATATCCACTATTCCTTGTGCTATTACAGTGGGTGCCACTGAAAAGAGCCTGCACCTTCCTCCTGACCCCCACCCCTCAAGCAGAACGGGACAGGCTCTTTTCAGTCAGCACAGAATTGCTTTGGTTGGAAGGGACCTTCAAGACCATCAGACCAAACCATTACCTGCCTCTGCCAAGGCTGGTGCTAAACCATGTCCTTCAGCACCACATCTCTCAGGCTTTTCAACACCTCCAGGGATGGGGATTCAACCACCTCCCCAGGCAGCCTGTGCCAGTGTTTGAACAAATCAGAGCGCTGCTGCCTGCAGGGCATTATCCAGTTGGCAGCTTAGTCTGAGGACAAAATACAGTGGCATAAAATCAGCTTATTAGTATTTTTTTTTAAGGCCAGCTGGAAAGTAGCAGGAATTCATCTCAGCAGATAAGGATGTTATGAAATGTAGTATCAGGCTCCATCACATCTAGCTGGGGGGGGCAGGGGAGCAGGAAGGAATTTATTGCAGAGGCTTGAGTTGATTCAGGCTCGCGTGAAACAGATGAAAGCTTCCATCTGTAAGGCTTCTGTGCCATTTTTGTGAACAAAACACTTCAAAAAAGAGAAGATAAGACCCCAAAAGATATTTTAAGCATGCTTCCCCTTCCTCTCCCTCCCCCTCCCCCCCCAGCCTTGTGCAGAGTATAAAACATTGCTCCAGTGTTCCCTTGATCTCTATTAACTTCTATTGCACAACCCTTTCCTCTCCCCCTCTGGAAGCAGGACAGAATTTAAGAAGATCAATTCTAACTACTTTGTTGGATTAAATCTAACCCTTTTCAATTGGATTTAAGTAGCTTTTGTCTAATAGTGCTTCCTGGCTGGCCAAGAGCAAGGGGGGTTTTGGTCAGTGTGCTATGACCCCGGGCTGGGGACAGCTGAGGCCAAGGTGTGGTGGAGTGAAGATGCTCTTCTATGGAGATGATTCCCAGTGAGGCTATGATCTAACCTTTGGTGGCTTTGGTTCAGAACCCATCCCTGGTTTACAGCACAGAAGCAGGAGAGGATGGGATTGTTTTGTTGGGAATAGTCTCAACTCCACATCTCCTGTGCACGAGGAGAGCAACGGGAGCCTCTGGGATACTGATGATTCAGTACCAGACTTGGTAGAGCTAAAGAATATTTGGACTTGGTGATCTTCAAAGTCTTTTCTGACCAAAATGATTCAATGACTCGTTGAAGCCATGTTTGAGGTTCTTCTGCAAGCAAGTGGATGCTATTGTGGTGCTGCTGTCCCAATGGGATGCAGGGTAAGGGAGTGTTTTGGGTGCCAGGGGGAAGAGACCCTCCCCTGCTCTCTCTGCTGTGGCTTCAGCAGCAGCATCATAGAATTTTTTTGGTTGTGGCTCCATGGGAGTGGTGGCCACTGCCCAACAGCTGGGGCAGAAAAGGTCCTTGGTTAATAATTGACCAGGGAGATAATGAAAGAGCAGAGCCTGCAGCTGGCTTCCCTTCCTTCTCCGCTGGCACTGCAAAGCTCTGCATGGCAATGTCAGAACCCAGAGGTGCAGAGAGGAGCTGTGTGTGAGAATCTCTTGTGCACCCTCAACACCCCTGCTGTGCCTGCAGCTGCCCTGCTGCCTCCCAGACAGCCCAGTTGTGTGGAGAGCCAGGTGAGAGACTGGGGGAACCACCTCTGGTATGGAATGAGCTACGTGGAAAACACCTCAGGTTCTGCTGTTTGCCTTTCTCCTCCGCTGTCTTTCAGGTCCTTTGCAGGAGTAGCTGGAATGTGGTTCTAAACTGTTAGGACTTGGGTTTTAAAGAGAAAATTTGAGTTAGAGTCTTGGCTCTGGCTGTGCTCACAGTGAAGGTGTATTCAGCTCTTGGAGGTAGCTCACCCAAAGGAGCAATTTCTCTACTGAAGGAGTGGTCAGGGATTGGAACAGGCTGCCCAGGGTGGTGGTGGAGTCACCATCCCTAGAGGTGTTCAGGAAATGAGTGGATGTGGCAGTTTGGGACATGCTTTAGTGGTCATGGAGGTGTAGAAGGTTGGACTCGATGATCTGAGAGGTCTTTTCCAACCTTATTGATTCTCTGAGTCAAACGTCCTGCCAGTGTGTGTGGTTTAGATGGGCATCTCTGGGGTCTCTCTAACTCAGCAGCTGCTGGCTGGAGCTTGCTTCATGCAAGCAAAGAATGACAATAACTTTCTGGTTGCTCTATGTTGCTTTTATCTTGCTAGCTGTAAATCTGGTAGGACATCCACATTCTGCTGATCCAGGGTCTGAGTGACTGCTCCTTGGTCTCTGGTGGTTTTGGGGAGGGAGGCATGTTCAGTGAACCCCTGAGTGCAGACCTCTGAGGCTCCCAGGACCTCCCAGGGTTTGATGGAGAGTTTGTATGGTGCTAGGCAGTTTGAGTGTTTCCATGCCCATGGGTGCTTGTGGGTATGGTGGCAGCATCTGACCAGGTGGTCTCTGCTCAGCTCCCAGCTCTGCAGAGCTGTTGGGCACACAGGGCAAGGATGATTAGAGACATTCTGCCAACCCAGACCCAGGTATGAGTCAGTGGGGGTGGCAGGAGAAGAAGATGTAATGTTGGAAAATGAAGCACTGAGGTGGTGTGGTTTCAGTTGGTCCTTTCCCCTCCACCAAGGACTAATTTGGCTCTTGGGTTTCTTCCAGAGCATCTGCTGCCCAAGTTCAGCTGCTCCCATCCAGAGGCACATTCTGGAGCAGTCAGCAGGAAAACAGATGAAGGAGCAGGATGTGTCTGGGAAAATATTAAAACCACATTTGAAATGTTTAACCTAGGGTTGGTTGCAGGCAGCCTTAGGCACATGTGGCCACATGAGGCCACCTGAACTGCAGGGCTTACCCTCTGTGTCTCTGCATGGGAAAGATCTGATAGGACAAGAGGAAATGGCCTGAAACTGTGCCAGGGCAGGGTTAGGTTGGAGACTAGAAATAAATTCTTTGCTGCAAGAGTGGTCAGGCACTGGAACAGGCTGCCCAGGGAGGTGGTGGAGTCCCCATCCCTGGAGGTGTTCAAGAAACCTGTGGCCATGGCACTTGGGGACGTGGTTTAGTGTTGGGTTGATGGTTAGACTGGATGAGCCCAGAGAGCTTTTCCAACCCCAAAGATTCTATGAATGCAACCCCATCCCTGAACAAGGGCAGACCTGAATTCACAGCTACTGTGCAACCATTCATTCATCTTTAAGATGCTGAAGTTCTCAGTGTGTGAGGGACCAACCTCACCTCTCCCCATGGACACAGCCAGGCTGGTGGCACTTTGGTGTGGTGGTCAGCCTGACAAAAACACAGGAGGTCTGGGCTGTGCTTGGGTGTGCAGCTTGTGTGCAGATCTAAGGAACTCCAGGTCTGTGAGGAGGTGAGATGTCTGCCACTGAGGTATTTTTACAGGGAAAGAAGTTTGGTCCAAATGCACCTCGTGATCCTTCAGCAGTGGCACTGGTGCTGTGGAGGGGCTGGTGATGAAATCATAGAATCACAGAATGCACTGGCTTGGTAAAAGACCTCTAGAGGTCATCTAGTCCAACCCCCCCACACTGAGCAGGGACATCCCCAATTAGACCAGGTTGCTCAGAGCCCCATCAAGCCTGACCTTGCATGTCTCCAGGAATGGAGCCTCCAGCACCTCCCTGGGCAACCTGTTCCAGTGTTCCACCACCTCATGGTAAAGAACTTCCTCCTAATTCACAGATTGCCTTGAGTTGGAAAGGAGCCTCAAAAGTCATCTTGTCCAACCCCCCTGCAGTGAGCAGGGACACTTCCAACTAGATTAGGCTGCCCAGGGCCATGTCCAAATGCATGTGGTGATCCTCCAGCAAAGGCAGTGTCTGTGTGGAGAGTCTGGTAATGAAAGGTAGGTTGTAAACGATCCATTTGGGGACTGGAAGGGAAAGTTTCCATGGAAAAGATTAAATCATAGAATCACAGACTGGTTTGAGTTGGAAGAGTCCTTAAAGATCATCCAGTTCCAACCCCCCTGCCCTGGGGCAGTCCAATCCAACGTTCCACCAGATCAAGTTGCTGAAGACCTCATCCCACCTGGCCTTGAACACCTCCAGGGAGGGGTCACACACAACCTCCTTGAGCAACCTGTTCCAGTGTGTCCCCACCCTCACTGTGAAGAATTTCTCCCTAATCTCCAGGCTCAATGTAGAAAGGCAGACATGTCACACTTTATTTGGAGAGGGACTAATGGCTGTGAAGGGTTAGAGGAGATCCCCTAAGGAGACTTCCCTCTTGGATTCCTCACCCATTGTCAGGGGCTGAGGGACTGCCCTGGCTCAGCTGCTTTGCTCAAGTCTCATTACTGCTCTGGGCACTGCCTTGTCCCAGAATGAGACACATTTTCCTTTTCCTCCTGCCATCCCCAGCAGATTTTGCAGCAGCTCTGAATGCTGTTTGCAGATCAGGTGTTGAATTCCTGCCTGCTGCTCCAAGCAACCTGCACCCCAACCATTAAACCTCTACTCAGCTAACTGGGGGATGTTTCCAGGTTCTGTTTGACTACAAATGCAGTTGCTGACTGTTTGTTATGGAAACCAGTGATAATAATGTTTAGTGAGGTCAGGAATAAATGATGATGGATTCTGCAAGATATGGGAAAGTCCTGGGAGGCAACACTTGCCAAAGGGCCAGGCCAATAGAAATGGAGTCCTCCATGTGTTGGATATTTGTCTCTTTCTCCAGTGGAACATTCTGCAGTCACTGGATATTCCATTGCAGCCTCCCTCAGCCCAAAGGCAGGTTGCAAGTATCTTTAATGGCTGGATGAATTAAACTGAGAAAGACATCAGCCTGGAGAAGAGAAGGCTCCGGGGAGACCTTCTAGTGGCCTTTCAGTGCTTAAAGAGGAAAGATGGAGAAGGACTTTATCAGGGAGTGCAGTGGCAGGACAAGGGGAGATGGTTTAAATTGAAAATGGGAGAGACAGAGTGGAGGAAGAAATGTTTGACACTGAGGGTGGTGAGACCCTGGCCCACGTTGCCCAGAGAGGTGTTGGATGCCCCATCCCCACAACCATTCCAGGTCAGGTTGTTTGGGGCTCTGAGCAACCTGCTCTGGTTGCAGATGTCCCTGCTGACTGCAAGGGGGTTGGACTGGATGGCTTTCAAAGGTCCCTTCCCATCCAAACCATTCAATCACAGAATCACCAAGGTTGGAAGAGGCCTCAAAGATCATCAAGTCCAACCTGTCACCACAGACCCCATGACTACACCATGGCACCAAGTGTCACATCCAATCGCCTCTTGAACACCTCCAGGGATGGTGACTCCACCACCTCCTATGACCCTCTGAAAATGTGTAGCAGCTGTTTCTTATGTCCAAATAAGAATGTTAGAGAGCTAACAGCTTAACACCAAATGATTAATCTTAATCCATAACCCCTCATTTCTCCACATAGAAGTGCTAATAAGGTTTGCTAATTGCATTTCAGGCTGGCAGTGTGCTGTGAAAGAATGGCAGAGCCACAAGGTGTGTTGAGGATAAGTTGTTAACAAAATACCTTGTAGCCAGAAGGGCTTTGGAGGCAAGAGTGATGGATCCTGTTCCCGTTGCAGGGCTCTCTTCCCATCCTGTGGGGCTCTCTTCCCATTGGGGGGTATCAAATGAATTTCTGGTAAGGAAGATAATCCCACTGGGAGTGACAGCATTCTGGCCTGGATCAACAGGAGTGTGGCCAGCAGGACCAGGGCAGGGATTGTCCTCCTGTACTCAGCACTGAGTGAGGCCACACCTCAAATCCTGGGTTCAGTTTTGGGCCCCTCACCCCAAGAAGGACATTGAGGGGCTGGAGTAGGTCCAGAGCAGGGCAATAAACCTGGGGAAGGTTCTGGAGAACAGGGATGAGGAGGAGCAGCTGAGGGAATTGGGGTTGTTTAGCCTGGAGAAAAGGAGGCTGAAGGGAGATCTCATTGCTCTCTACAACTCCCTGAAAGGAGGCTGGAGCCAGGTGGAGCTTGATCTCTTCTCCCTAGTACCAGATGAAAGGAGAGGAAATGGCCTGAAATTGCACCAGGGGAGGTTTAGGTTGGAGATTAGGAGCAATTTCTTAGCTGCAGAAGTGGTCAGGGATTTGAGCAGGCTGCCCAGGGAGGTGGTGGAGTCATCATCCCTGGAGGTGTTCAAGAAACCTGTGGCTGTGGAACTTGGGGACATGGTTTAGTGGCCATGGTGGTATTGTGTAAATGGTTGGATCAATGACCTTGGAGGTCTTTTCCAACCCAAACAATTCCCTGATTCTATGTAAGACAAGGAGATGGTTCTGTTGGCTGCAGCCCTGTTGCCCCATCTCTCCTTCCTTTCCCTGTCTTTCTCACAGGCTCAGTCTCCTCCTGGCCCACGTTTAGTCTTATGAAGTTTGCCAATTAGCTGAAGGTGATTTCTCTGCTGTTCTCTGGGAGGATCTGGGTGAGCCAGCTTGGCTGTGCCATCCCTCTACTCAGGAGCAATCTGGTGGGATTCTGTGTCCAAGTTGCTAGATGTGGGTGATCCTTGGATGGGAACAGCTTTGGGAATGCAGTGAAGGGAGTGTGAACATCTCTGTGTCATCCCTGAGGTTCCTTGCACACAGCCCAGAGCTCGCCAAGCTCAGCAGAGAGCTTCTCATCACGTTGAAAGAGCCTGGAATGAATTGTGTAATCCATCTTTATTCCAGCAAAGGCCATCATCTAAATATGGACACACATCTATTGAGACACAGAAATAAACCACAGAATCCCACTTGATTAGATGGGAACTGGGCACTGGGCACTGCCCCTTACCCAGCCCCACATCGATCTGGGCGAAAGCTGGAGCCACGGCAGCGATGTTTGTTCTCATGGCAGATTTGTCTGTGGAAAACATTAACAGCCCAGAGAAACTGGAGTCCTCAGCCTCTTTCTGGCTGTAATGACAGGAGTATCCATTAAGCCTCTGAGAATAGTTTTGTAACAGAAGAAAGTGAATCTAGCTGCCAGGAAACCACCATTCCTCAAAAGATAAGGTGGCTTGATGGCATTTCCCAGCCCAGCAACTCTCCCTCAGAAGACTGAGTGGGAGTTTGTTCTCCCAGAGCAATAATAAAAGGCCAGGAAAGGCAAATTCTGCTCCATGAGATGCTGTAAATACTTCTGGTGTGGGGTGTGTGGCAGTTGCTGGAGCTGCCTTTAAGGAGCACTTGGATGTTTCTAATTCATCTGTTAACGGCAGACACGTCTTTAAAGCTCTGCCTTACAGAGAGTGCTCAGCAGCTTCCACTGGTAGTCACACTGGAGTCCAACCTTGTGTCCAAGGAAGATCTTGAAGTGGATTTCACCTATTTAGAGGCTGGGATTTTTTGTTTTCTTCTCTCTTGATGCCTAGGCTGTGGGAAGCTTGGTGCAGTCCATAGCAAGTCAGGGAGGACTCTCAGTCTCAAGCTGCACCAGGGGAAGTTTAGGCTGGAGGTGAGGAGAAAGTTCTTCACAGAGAGAGCTGTTAGCTGTTGGAATGTGCTGCCCAGGGAGGGGGTGGAGTCACCATCCCTGGAGATGTTCAAGAGGGGATTGGATGTGACACTTGGTGCCATGGTTTAGTCATGGGGTCTGTGGTGACAGGTTGGACTTGGTGATCTTTGAGGTCTTTTCCAACCTTATTGATCCTATGACTATGAGGATTGCCTTTTTCTCTGCTATTTCTTGGCCACCCTTGCTGGCAGCAGCCAACAAGGTAGGAATGGGAAAACATTTTCTGAGGCTGCTGTGGCCACTGATGGTGTTGCACCCTGCTTCTGGAAATCACATCTTTTTTCTTGCTGCCTGCTAAAATAGGACGGTTTGTCCATCCTGGAGAAAGCAGTCACAGAATCACAGAATGGGTTGGGTTGGAAAGTACCTTAAAGATCATCCAGTTCCAACCCCCCTGCCATGGGCACCTTCCACTACATCAGGTTGCTCCAGGCTCCCTGTCTCCTGATCTGTTGGGTTTCTTGCTTCTCTATTTGCACTGAGCCATGCAGGGGTGGGAAGAGTACTTTCTGCCCTTAAAAAGCAGCCTTCTTCCGAAGCTTGTTGCAGGAGGGCACTAGTAAAGGCTTGTTCCTGCTTGGTTTGATTTTCACATAATGTTAGTGGCTACAAGGGACCTCAAAAGATCATGAAGTCCACCCCCTCCCCGCCAGAACAGGAGCACCTAGAGCAGGTCACACAGGAACACATCCAGGCAGGTCTTGAATATCTCCAGAGAGGGAGACTCCACAACCCCCCTGGGCAGCCTGTTCCAGTGTTCTGTCACCCTCCCAGTGAAATAATTCTTCCTCCTGTTTCCTTGTGTGTTTTCTAGGCTACTGGATAAACCATATTACTCCTACAGGAATTTTCAGGCACTGGAACAGGCTGCCCAGGGAGGTGGTGGAGTCCCCATCCCTGGAGGTGTTCAAGAAACCTGTGGCCATGGCACTTGGGGACATGGTTTAGTGGCCATGGTGGAAGTTGGAGGTTGGACTCAATGATCTTGGAGGCCTTTTCCAGCTGATGCAATTCTGTGATTCTATGAACATGTCTGAGAATGAGCAGTACCACTAAGGTGTTGGTTTTTTTCCAAAGCTCTGAGGTTGGTCTCTTCTCCCAGGCAAGCAGCACCAGAACAAGAGGACACAGCCCCAAGCTGCACCAGGGGAGGTTCAGGCTGGATGTTAGGAAGAAGTTCTTCACAGAACGAGTGATTGGCCATTGGAATGTGCTGCCCAGGGAGGTGGTGGAGTCACCATCACTGGAGGTGTTTAGGAAGAGACTGGATGGGGTGTTTGGTGCCATGGTTTAGTTGATTAGGCAGTGTTGGGTGATAGGTTGGACTCCACGATCTCAAAGGTCTCTTCCAACCTATTCTATTCTATTCTATTCTATTCTATTCTATTCTATTCTATTCTATTCTATTCTATTCTATTCTATTCTATTCTATTCTATTCTATTCTATTCTATTCTATTCTATTCTATTCTATTCTGTTCATCTTTAGAGTCTAATTTTTTAATGCTCCAGGACATTTTTGAGTCTGTCCTTGTGTCCTGTATAAGCAGCATAGATGGTAAATTGAGGGTGTCAAGTGAACTTGATTCATTCCAAAAGCAAAAGAAAGAAAATGGTGCTGGAGAAGGAAAGAAAGGAAGGAAAGGAAGGAAATAAAGGAAAGAAGGAAAGAAAGAAAGAAGGAAATAAAGGAAAGAAAGAAGGAAAGAAAGAAAGAAGGAAAGAAAGAAAGAAGGAAAGAAAGAAAGAAGGAAAGGAAGGAAAGAAAGGAAGAAAGGAAAGAAAGGAAGGAAGGGAACCAATTTGAAAGCTGGGAAAGAAAAGCAGATCTTTGGAATGATGCTTTCTGAAGCTTTTTTGCTGTGAAGTGCTTCAGAGGTGGAAACAAAAGTACAAATTTGGTGCCTCTGATTCTGTGTGGAGGAGATCAGGGAGTCATAGAAGAGAATCATAGAATTGTCAGGGTTGGAAGGAAACTCAAGGATCAGCCAGTTCCAACCCCCCTGCCATGGGCAGGGACACCTCACACTACAGCAGCTTGCTCAGAGCCACATCCATCCTGGCCTTAAAAACTTCCAGGGTCATGATGATGGAAACTAAGAGAAATTGTTGAGACTGAATAAGGAAAGCCAGGGAATTCAAGGACAATGGAGAAGTATGTAGTGGGTGAGTGCTCTCATTAAAAGGTCAGACTCTGTTGGGTGCTCAGAAAAGGTCTCTCACAAGGCTGGGCAGGCTTTGCCAAACCTGATCTTCCTAACTAAATCCTTGGCCAGAGAGTGGACTGTGGGGCCTTGGGTCCAAAAGCATTTTATTTGTGCCACAGCTTTTCCAGCAGCCAAGCACATGTGGTGTTGAGATGCCAAATGTTCATGACCAGCAGAGAGATGTCATCATTCCAGGGAAGCTGTGGGATGGATCCATTCTGGCATGATGGCTCAAGGAGAGCTCCCATGCCAGTCAGCAGGAATCTTCTCCTTCCGTAGAGAGCTGAGCATAGCTGGGTGAAGAAGCTTAGGAAGACTTAGCTTCCTCCCCTCTCCTCCCAAAAGAAACACTGAGATGCATTATTATTTTAATCCTCTTGCATGACCTAGGAGACCTCCATAGCTCCAGAAAACAGAAGGTCTGACTGGTTTTTACTGGAAATGTTTACATTCCTCAAACTGGTGACAGTTATTTCCGTGCACATGAGGCATAAACTTCATCTACACCCCTTTTAGACTCGCTTTGGGACTGTCTGACACTTTGACCTTCCCTGACTCCCAGTAGCAGGGTAAATTTCCCACTGGGTCTCTGTAAGCCAAGCTTAGAATCACAGAATTGTCAGGGTTGGAAGGGACCTCAAGGATCATCCAGTTCCAACTCCCTTGCCATGGGCAGGGAAACCTCAAACCGGATCAGGTTGCTCACAGCTACATCCAGCCTGCCCTTAAAAACCTCCAGGCATGAGGCTGCCACCACCTCCCTGGGAAACCTGTGCCAGTGTCTCACCACCCTCATGGGGAAGAACTTCTTCCTAACATCCAAGCTGAATCTACCCACTTCTAGTTTTGTTCCATTACCTCCAGTCCTATCACTCCCTGACACCCTAAAAATTGCCTCCCCAGCTTTCTTGTAGCCCCCTTCAGATACTGGAAGGCCACAAGAAGGTCTCCTGGGAGCCTTCTCTTCTCCAAACTGAACAACCCCAACTCTCAGTCTGTCTCCATAGCAGAGCATCTCCAGCCCTCTGCTCATCCTCGTGGCCCTTCTCTGGACACCTTCCAGCACCTCCAGATCCTTCTTGTAAGAGGGGTTCCAGAACTGGACAGAGGGCTCCAGCTTGGGATGATGTCCTTGGATTTTACTGTGTGATGTCCTTGGCAGCTGAGAGCATGATGGGCCTGGAAATTGCACCAACTGAGGGACCTGGGGTTTAGTCTTAAGAAATTCTTGTAAGGAAACCACAGATTAGCAGAACATGTGTTTTCCAGTCATCTGAAGGAGGTGTCATCTGATACCTTCTCTTCTGCTGCCTTCCTGTTTGAAACCTGAAACTGGAAGTCCTCAGGGATAAAAGTGTTGATTGTAGGCTGGAAAAAAAAGAGTAATAAAAGAAGCATATCCATTTTAAAGAAAATAAATGAAAGAAGCTGAGAGAGAAATGGTGACTTTGAGAGGGCAAAAAGAGGATCAGACAGCCACACTTTCCTGGATGGATCCTCTCATTTCCCTCACCCTTTCAACAGTCATGTGGAAATGATGGTATTTGAAGACTTCAGACATTTGTCAGCAGTTTCTGGATATTTCAGAGCCTGGTCAAAGCAGCAGCTTTGATTTTCAGACATGTCTTAGCAAGAGAGGGAGTCATTGAGAGTGTGTAGGTCATCTGTGTCATGAGTGTGTGTGTGGATTTCTGTCCTGGATGGAGATCTGGGAGCCTGTGCTGGATCAGCAAGGGCTGATGTACCAAAGGTGGCTGTGATACCAGAGGCACTCTACTCATCTTCCACAAGATTTTAGCCTCTCCTGCTTAGGGACATGGTTTAGTGGTGACCTGGTAGTGATTGGACTTTAAAGGTCTTGTCCAATCAAAACTCACATTGGCCTGAAATTGTGCCAGGGGAGGTTTAAGTTGGAGATGAGGAACAATTTCTTTGCTGCGAGAGTGGTCAGGGATTGGAACAGGCTGCCCAGGGAGGTGGTGGAGTCCCCATGCCTGGAGGTGTTCAAGAAACCTGTGGCCACGGCACTTGATGACATGGTTTAGTGGTCATGGTGGTGCTGGGTTGATGACTGGATGGGATGATATTAGAGGCCTTTTCCAACCCAAACACTTCCCTGATTCCATGATTCCCTGGCTTCTCTTGGGTACCCAGGAAGGCTTTTCTGCTCAAGCCAGCCTCAGCGATGACATATCGGTAGCGCTGGGATTTCACAGTCTGTGAAGCAGATGGGTCAGGTGCTGTGGACTGTGCAAGCCATTGGAATCTGAAGAATTTGGGCTAATATTTACATCAGGAGTTTACCTTTGATAAGGAGCAGGTCATTCACGAGCAGGTACATGACATAACAGTGGTCGGTTCGTCATGCTGTTTGCTCTGCGTCTCGCGCGCTGGCCGCTCTCGCTGCTTGGGGAGCAGCTGCACCACGGAGCCTCGATACGGGTGAAGAGCTGTGGGTTGCTCCTTCAGTTCCATGCAGCTCATCTCTGTGAGAGGGAACTCTGGCAGGAATAGCTCTGGGCTAGAAATAGCTATTTGAAGCTGGGAAAGGACTTCCTGAAAGCAGGGTGGAGTGAGGTGGGGGTTGGTCTCTCCTCCCAAGTTGCCAGCAAGAAAATTCAATTTAAGAAGGACATCAAGATGCTTGAATGTGTCCAGAGAAGGGCAGTGAGGCTGGGGAGAGATCTGGAGCACAGCCCTATGAGGAGAGGCTGAGGGAGCTGGGGTTGTGTAGCCTGGAGAAGAGGAGGCTCAGGGGAGACCTTATTGCTGTCTACAGCTACCTGAAGGGTGGTTGTAGCCAGGTGGGGGTTGGTCTCTTCTCCCAGGCAGCCAGCACCAGAACAAGAGGACACAGTCTCAAGCTGTGCCAGGGGAAGTTTAGGCTTGAAGTGAAGAGAAAGTTCTCCCCAGAGAGAGTAATTGGCCATTGGAATGTGCTGCCCAGGGAGGTGGTAGAGTCACCATCCCTGGAGGTGTTCAAAAAAGGATTGGATGTGGCACTTGGAGCCATGGTTTAGTTGTCAGGAGGTGTTAGATAATAGGTAATAGGTTGGACTTGATGATCTCTGAGGTCTTTTCCTAGCTGGATGGTTCTGTGTAACAGGAGTAAATGGCTCAAGTTGTACCAGGGGAGGTTTAGGTGGGGCATTGGGAACAATTTCTTTGCTGTGAGAGTGGTCAGGGATTGCAACAGGCTGCCCAGGGAGGTGGTGGAGTCCCCATCCCTGGAGGTGTTCAAGAAACATGGATGTGACACTTGGAACATGGTTTAGTGGCCATGGTGGTGTTGGGTTGATGGTTGGATTTGATGATCTTAGAGGCCTTTTCCAACCTTAATCATCTAAGTTTTCCACATGCCAACCTGTTGGCAGGGCATCACCTTCATCTCAGGTGGTTTGGAGGAGAAATCCTGGCTGGTTTTCTGGAGTGACCATTCCAGTCTCACATGAAGGCATGAACTCTGCTTGTGTTCCTTAAGGAAAATGCTCCTCCTTGCTTCTGGTGGAAAGATCATGCTTGAAGGGAACTGCACAAGCATGCAAGGGTTCTGCATGGCTGTGCTTGGTGCTGGGACTCTTTGTCCTGGGTTGTGTAGGAAAAAAAAATCAGAGACTTGATGAAGAAAATCCCTGTGTTTCTGAGGAGTGAGCCATTGTATATCACTAGAGGTGAGTTATGGATCGATTAGCAGCACCTAAACACAGCCTAAATAAGGTCAAACAAGAGCCTACTCTGAGGAGAAGAAAGGTTGCCTATAGAGGAAGGGTACCTTGTTAACTGCCTGCAGTCTAGAATCGGTGGTGTGCCTCGGTGCAGAGTTAATTTGCCACAGAGACATGAGGCTTTGACCTCCTAAACTGGTCAGAAGGAATTCAGGGTTGTGCAACACAAAGCAGCTCCCCCTGGCACTGAGAGCTTGAGGAAGTGCCTGGTGTGAGACGTCAGGAGGACTTGAACCTGCACCGAACGCTGGGGCTGGTGTTTGGTCGTGTACCTGAGCTGAGAAAAGGTACAGCTCGTGCTGGAACAGTGGGAATTTCCTGGCACTGCCTTCTTACTACTACTTCCCACCCCTATTATTTTCATGGAGGAAACTTGGAACAGCTCTCTAAGACATGACATCATTGTCTTAGCCCGGAGACAGCCCAGCCTCACGTACGCAGCGTCCTGGCTCATCCAGGTTTTGTTCTTCCTCAGCCATCAGCCTGCTGGGAAGTGTCAGACAAGTGCCATTCCCTATGGACACCCTGCTTCTCCTCTGTGATCTTGCTGATCTCAGCTCCCTAAAGCACAGGTTGTGTGCTCTGCATCTGCAGACTGCTCTGCAGAGAGGGCTGAGTTCTGGGTTGGGTGTCCTAGGTAGTACTGGAGCACACATCCTGCCAGGAGAGGCTGAGAGAATTTGGGCTGTTCAGCCCAGAGGAGAGATGGCTCCAGGGAGACCTTAGAGCTGCATTTCAATATCTGCAGGGGATCTACAGGAAGGCTGGGGAGGGGCTGTTCAGAAGGGATTGTGGTGATAGGACCAGGGGCAGTGGTTTGAAACTGGAGCAGGAAAGATTTAGGCTGGCCATCAGGAGGAAGTTCTGCACAGTGAGGGTGGTGAGACACTGGAACAGGCTGCCCAGGGAGGTGGCTGAAGCCCCATCCCTGCAGACATTCAGGATCAGACCTGCTGTGCCTCTGGGCAGCCTGATCTAGTTGGAGGTGTCCCTGCTGACTTGCAGGGGGGTTGCACAAGATGACCTTTGAGGGTCCCTTCCAACCCAATGCACTCTGTGAATCTGTGGAGCAAATATAATAAATCAGTGGGTGGAAGCCACGTTTGCCTTTTGGGGTTTTTGAAAGGAAACAAACAAACTTTGGACCTTCCTAGGTTGCTTGTGGCTTCACTCCTTCCTTGGGCATGGAGTGACATGTCATCAATGCATCACCTTTGGTGTTCTTGGTTCTGATAGACTTTTAATTTAACTTCCTCCTCCCCACCCCCCCCCCCACCCCCCCTTCAGAGGTTTACAAAGAAAATATTGTGAGCCTGTCTGGAATGTGCACGTTGTATTCCAGCCTTGCCAGGGCATTTCTGCAACCCAGAGTAGTCCATGAGAGTGCTCTACCACCTACCATCTGAGGAGAACAATAAGGGCATTGTTAGTGTCAGCTGGCTTTTAAGTGCAGCAATGTTTTTCTTTTTCCAAGTGAAGGAGAAGGTGGTTTGCACATAGGTCCTTAAATATGTGGATGTGAACATTGTGCTTCCAGGGCTTAGGAAACATCTCTCTCCCTAGTATCAGGTGATAGGATGAGGGCAAATGGCCTGAACTTGTGCCAGGGGAGGATTAGGTTGGAGATTAGGAACAATTTCTTTGCTGCAAGGGTGGTCAGAGATTGGAACAGGCTGCCCAGGGAGGTGGTGGAGTCCCCATCCCTGGAGGTGTTCAAGAAACCTGTGGGGACATGATTTAGTAGTCATGGTGAGGACAGTTGATGGTTGGACTGGATGAGCTCAGAGAGCTTTTCCAACCCCAAAGATTCTATGAATGCAACCCCATCACTGAACAAGGGCAGACCTGAATTCACAGCTACTGTGCAACCATTCATTCATCTTTAAGATGCTGAAGTTCTCAGTGTGTGAGGGACCAGCCTCACCTCTCCCCATGGACACAGCCAGGCTGGTGGCACTTTGGTGTGGTGGTCAGCCTGACAAAAACACAGGAGGTCTGGGCTGTCCTTGGGTGTGCAGCTTGTACCTTTGTGTGCAGATCTAAGGAACTCCAGGTCTGTGTTAAACAGAGGAGGTGAGAGGTCTGCCACTGAGGTATTTTTACAGGGAAAGAAGTTTGGTCCAAATGCACCTAGTGATCCTCCAGCAGTGGCAGTGGTGGTGTTAGGTTAATGGTTGGACTTGATGATATAAGAGGGTTTTTCCAACCCAAACAATTCTCTGACTCTATATGACAGGGTTTCCCTGAGATGAGCTTTAGCAGACTTCTGGAGAAGACTGTGTGGATGTTCTGAGGAGCTTCAGTTCTCATTGGTTTCACTCACTTTGAGGATGTGAAATTAGGAACTTGGTCTTGAGCAAAAGAAAAATGCAAAACTCTGAGCCCTGCAAGAGTGGCTCTGGAGGACAGCCAACAGGTGGTGGGGAAAGTCCTCTTGCTTATCCAGCACTTTCTTCACAGAGCACAAGGAATGGCTGCAGGCAGCTTCAGACAGGCAGTCTCAGACAGGAGGAGGAGATGGAGGAGGGAATGTCCCCCGAGCCGTTGTCCTCCTGCACCTGGCACAAATGAGGGCTTGGTGCTTGCTGCTGCTGTTTCCGAGTCAGATGTCCTGACCTCATCTTCTAAGATACTGAAATGATATTTCCTGCTATTTCTGGTATCATCACAAAAAACTTGAGACAAAAATTCTCCACTGTGCTGCTGACCTCACTGCAAATGATGGACTAGAGGAACTTTAAGGTCCCTTCCACCCCTGCCATCCTATGGTCAAATCACAGAGAGGGAGCTTGAAATAATGAGGGAAAAGAGGTCTTGGGCAACCAAGAGAGTTCTTGTCTTGATAAACACCAATCACAGCACAACTGTGTTTAGATTCTACACTTAGCTGTCAAAAGTTGGAGCCAAATTCTAGCTGTAAATCAAGGTGGCTCTATTCACTCCAGTGGAGTGGTGCCAGCACATCCCAGACACAGACTTGGCTCAGTCTATTAATAGCAACAGAGGAACAGCAGAGCTGCTTGGAGGGGTTCCACTGGAACACAAGAAGAATGGCAGAGGAATCTGCCTTCTGGTTCCGTTGTGGGATGTGGTTCCCACAGGGGTTGGTCCCCAGCACCTCCAGAGACCACCCAGCTTGCATAGCTCAGTGCTGGGCCAGGTTCTCAGGTGCAGTTTGATGTCACAGCAGCGTGATAGCAACTGTGGTACAGCCCCAGGCTGCATTTAGTGTCACTGCAATTATCCTCTCTGCTGCTTTTCTTTCTCTTCAGGGAAATCCAAGTTTTTTCCCTTTCACCAGGCACCTGAGCTTTTTATTTCTTGAAGTTCTTTGTGGTGGAGAGGATGGGGAATGTCATCACCAGCCACTGATGCTTCGTATTTCCTCTGTGACCCTGTTAGTCAGGTATGGACAATTAAATTCCACAGCTGCATTTTAGATCATCTCTTAAAGGCAGAACTTCTCCAGGCGTCCTGGAAGCCATTTCTGACTGAAGTTTCCAACAGCTCCCAGCAGAAATTCCCACTGCCTGGCATAACTCTGCTTTCTCTTCCCAGAAACCCCTTACTTTCTTCACTGTGCCCCACCAGTCCCAGCTCTCTTCATAGATTAACTTGTGTGTTTTGGCTCAGCCCCAGCTCTTCCTTTGGCTCCAAATGAATGATACCAGGACTGTCTTTGAAACAAGGCAGGAATGTGAAGCTCTTTGATTAAGTAGCAATCTGAGCCCTGGGACCTCTCTCTCTGCCAGCTTTAGGAGGCTGCACTGCAGAAGTAGAGTACTGGGAAGATGAAGGTCTGGGGAGTTGAACCTGTTTGAAGGAATCAGACCTGCAACAATCTGGTGGGATCTGGGAACAGTTTGCATCGTGTCAGAAGGTTTTACTTCTCACTGAAGGTTTTCAAGACTGTTTTGGGTTCCTTAAGAAAAATGTGGCAAGCAGGTTGAGGAAGGTTCTCCTCCCCTTCTGCTCTGCCCCAATGAGGCCATATCTGCAGTACCTGGGTCCAGTTCTAGGCTCCTCAGTTCAAGGGAGACAGGGAACTGCTGGAGAGAGTCCAGTTGAAGGCTCCAAAGCTGCTGAGGGGCCTGGAGCATCTCTGTGAGGAGCAAAGACTGAGAACCCTGGGGCTGTTGAGCCTGGAGAAGAGCAGCCTCAGAGGGAATCTGATCAATGCTCAGCAAGGAATAAGGGTAGGAGGCAAGAGGCTGGAGCCAGATTCTTGTCAGCAGCATCTGAGCTGGGATTTTCAACCCCTTGGATTTATTTTTAGGCAGTCTCAGAAACTAGACTTGATTGTGGCCCTTGATGTTTTGCAATCAGGTTGAGAGGGCACCTTCTAATTTTACTTGTAGTCTTTTAGATTTAAATGAAGATCTAAAGACCTGGTTGCTCTGTTTCTGATAGAAAAAAAGAATTATCCTTGCAAGATCCTGATAATTAATGAAGCCAGAAATTAGCTTTAGTTACTCTAAATACTGTTTTCAGGTTCTCCTCTTGAGTGTGTGTGTGTGATGCTTGCTGCCTGACCTCCCCAGGTGCCATCAGAATCCTCCCACTGAGCCTTTTTCATCTGTTTTTCTTTCTTTCTTCTTTTTTTTTAGGTTCCTCTGGATGTTATTGGAACGTGGCCATGGAGGAAAATGTGCTTCTCTAACAACTGGCTTGTGGACCATTCATGAGACTTTGCTTTCTGGAAATGCTTCAACATGGATTCATCTGGGAATGAGATAGAAAGATGGACTCACAGGCAAGGTGGGCGAAGCGGAGAGCTGATAGAGCCTCCTGAAAACAGTAACCATCTCTCACCAGTGAAGTCCATCAGCAGTGCAGACCACCTCTTGCACATCCCTGGAAGAGCAGACTCTGCTTACAGCTCCTTCTCAGGGGGATCAAACGTTCCAGAGTACCCCACCCCATCATGCTATGGGGAAAGCTGCTGCTTGCCTCCAGAGCAGGGACCGTACATGGACTCAAACTACGTGAGAGGTATTTCTCATCTCAGCGCAGCAAACTCTGACCTCAGATGCCAGCAGCCATACAAGGCACCAGACCTCAGCACCCATAGCAACCCCCACGGCACCAGCCCTGTTGGTGGAAGCACTCCTGCCCGAGGGACCTTAAACCAGGGAGCTCTGGGGGCACCTCCACCTTCTCCTCCCACCCGACTCGATAGCTACAAAGTCACCAAACACCTGGAGAATTCAAGGGGGAGGCGCAGCTCTGGAAGCCACAGGGAGTGCGGTGGGCAGCCAGCTCCCTGCGGGCAGGACAAGCAGCTGGTGGATAGGGAGGTCCCAAGGAGTCAAGGCAGGGGTGAAGCTGCAGGGCAAGGTGTGATGGCTGTCAGGGGACAGGCTCTGGGAAACAAAGGCCTTTCTGTCGAGGCCACCAGCGAGGTACCTACGGCAAAAACTCAGGGGCTAAAGGTGGAGGAAGGTGGGGAGTGGAGCCCATCCCAGCAACCTGTGAAGAGAAGCAACCCCCACATCTTCAGCAGACCTTCTTCATTCATTTTTCAAGAATACCTGAAGACTGACTCTGTGGCCAACATCCCCAAAATACTTTCAGTTTATAATTCAGTCCAGGCTTATAAAATTCCTCAAGTGATGAACTCCAGGTCCTATCACCCAGTGCATGCCAACCCCAGCTCTGTTAATGATACACAAGAAGACAAACAATGTCCCTGTGGTGTACACAAGCCAACCTTCAGAGAGGCAGATCTGCAGGGCATGGTGCCAGAGCCCTGCCAGCCAACAGGATCCTCGTCCTGTGCTCTGTGCCCACGCGGAGCTGAGTCGCACTCAGACCTGGATCAAGACGTGTTTGAGAACAGTGGTGCCTCAAAGCACCTGCAGAATGGCCTCCTGATTCAAAATGCTTCCTGGAAGCTGAGGGGTTGTGCAGGTGGAAATCAGTGCTGCGAGTCTGAAGGAAAAATGGGGAGTGGTGTTGAGGAAGCACCCCTGAATCAGCAAGGCAGGCTGCGGAGGGCATCGCTGCCCTCCAGCTATGATGCTGTAGCAGTGGACAACCCTGGCTGTGAGGAGCTGGATCAGGGCCATGGGCAATGCTATGACAGTGCTGACCAAATGTCCCTTGCCAGACCAAAGGAAGGTTGCACGTCTCAGTTTTTGCACCAAGCCAAGCAAGAAAACCAGGCTGACAACAGCAGGCATCTAGGACCAGAAGAACCTCCTGGTTCTTATCAGAATTATCAACCTGAAGTTCACAACCAGCTCTTCAGACAGCTTCAGGATGATCTTGCTGGAGCGCAGATATCCAGGCAGACGACTCCCATGCTTTACTATCTTTCTGGGGGGAAGCCCACCACCGTCCTGCACCACAAGAAGCTCACCCAGTGTCAGGAGGACCCGAGGAGCTCTCCAAAGGAATTTCCAGCAGGCAGCTACCCTGCCTCAGCATGGTGTCTTGAGGTACAAAGGGAAAGAGATCAGCTTCAAAGGAGCAGCCACCGCCCTCAGTGCAGCTCTGCTGAGCTGCTGGAGGTCGAGGATCTCCTGCTGGGGAGTCCTGCTCCGTCCACGGAGGAGAGTTTCAAGAATGACTACAGAGAGAAACTTAAAGTGGCTCAGAAGAAGGTCCTGAGAGAAACCTCCTTTAAAAGGAAAGACTTACAGATGAGTTTGCCCATCAGACTGCGACATAAGCCCTCTACAAGGCCATCCATTGAGCACCTCAGGTCTTTCTCCCTATCCAGTGCAAGTGAGGATGCCAAACCTGCTCCTTGCTCCCCATCCCATCTGGAACCCGTGGAAAGTTGCAGCAGAGATGAGGACATTAAGAGGCCACAAGTGACACGAATAGGGGGAAGGAAAAGGGTGACCAAGGAGCAAAGGAAACTCTGTTACTCTGAGCCTGAGAAGCTGGATCAGCTAGCAGATAAGGACCTGTCCTGGGGTCAGGTCAGGGATGAAATCACTGAGCAGGATAGAGTGGCAGCTAGGAGAGGGACTCTGGAGAACAGAGGGAGGGCACTTTCCAGTTCAGGCATCTCCAGGATGGAGCTGAAACAAATCCAGCACACTGCACTCATTGAGTACATGGAAAGGAAGATTAACCAGAGACCAAGTAGTGCACAGCACCTCCCAGTGCACAAGCCACCCCTCCAGAAGAGGCTCTCACATCCCAAATGGCCCCTTCCCAAGGTTCCCGATCCAAATGGGAGCAGGAATGTGCAAACCAATGAGGTTTCATGTCAAGTTTTCTCTACAGAAATGTCACCTGATGTTTTTCCTCCTTTGGCTTTTGTTTCCCCGCTGAACGTGGCCAGCGGGTGTGATCCCAGCGCTGCTGCAGGTGCAGCCCCCTCGGGGCATGACCCAGCTCCCAATGATGCAGGTGGAGGCTGCAGCAGCACATGTTCTTCAGCTGAAAGGCTCCTGCAGGCAGGTGGTCCTGCAGCTGGGAGGGCTCGTGAGAGATCCAAATCAACTCCTTCTTCCATGCAGGTAAGAGAGAGGTTGGAGCTCGATGATCTCAAAGGGCTTTGCCAACTGAAACAGTTCTGTGATTCCATGAGACTGAGGCTTTTGCCTGAAGTCCAACTGTGAGACCATCCAGGTGAAAAGCTGCTGGACATCACCAGTGAGGAACTAAGACTTCAATGTTTTGTCAGCATGTGGTAGGGAGGTGATAGGAAGGAGGGAAGAGCTCCGTTTTCTTAATCTCTAGGAAATGCTCTGCAGCCGTGTGAAAGCAAAGTGCCAGCTCTGTTTGGTAGCAGGCAGGAGAAAGAATTGGAGGGGGGGTGGGGTGTGGAGGTGTTCTGAGAGAAGTGCTACCAAGTTTGATATGGATTTAGGATTGATGTAACAGTTCATTGTTCTTAGCAGTACTCTGTAAGGTAGTGCTGAAGGTGTTCGCTACTGTGAAAAGTTGCCAGGGAATTGCTTAAGGAAAGGAACTTCCTAATAGCTGACTGAGAGATGCACTGAGACCAGGTAGAGCCTTTTGCTGTCATTCAGCAAGTGCAAAGGTAAAGGCAGGGCGGATGAGGAGGGTCTGTGTTATGGGATGTGCTGTGCAAGTGCTGTAGGCTCTGCCTGAGAGCTGGGCAGCACTGAGGTCATGAGAGTCCCTTCCAGAGCTGCAGAGAGATGTGCCTGGGGTCTGACACTTACCCAATCCCAGCATGGTGGGAGTTGGAAGGGACCTGTGGAGACCATCCTGCTAAAGCAGGGCACCCACAGCAGCTCGCCCAGGATCACAATGGCCAGAGGGGCTTGGACGCTCTCCAGAGAAGGAGACTCCACACCCTCTCTGGGCAGCCTGCTCCAGGGCTCCAGGAGCCTCACACCAAACAAGTTTCTCCTCCTTTTCCGATGGAACCTCCTGGCTTCCATTTTGTGCCCGTTGCCCCATGTCCTGTGCCCTGGGCACCACTGACAAGAGTCTGGCCCCAGCCTCTTGCCCCCCACCCTTTATCTCTTGCTGGGCATTGCTCAGATCCCCTCTGGGGCTGCTCTTCTCCAGGCTCAACACCCCCAAGGTTCTCAGCCTTTGCTCCTCACAGAGATGCTCCAGGCCCCTCAGCATCTCTGTAGCCTCCAATGGACTCTCTCCAGTAGCTCCCTGTCAGAAATCACATTGTAGAGGCCATGTGGTGTGTGCAGGATGATGCTGTTTGGGTTTCAAGAGGTGCTGCTGTTAGCTACAGCAACCCAGAAAAGGTTGTTATGGAGAGATTGCTATAAATGACCAATGCTTTTGGCTCCTGAATTTGAAGGACAGTAGCTGTCAATATTGTTATCAAGGAGAACAGAGAGGATAAAAGGGTGAGAAAACAAATAACCTGATATACCACTGAAATTGCCCAGCTGAAGAGGCTGAAAAACTTCATCCAGTGCTGGTTGCTTTCTGAATCATTAAGAGAGTAGAGGATAGATTTTGTTGTCAGCTGTTCTTGGTTGTCTAGTTACAAAACCACAACCAAACCAACAGATGGATTCAACCCAGGAAGAGCACAATAGGAATTCCATTAACAGAAAGAAACAGTTAAACTAAAAAAAAAACCTCTCAAAACCCTAAACCCACAAACCCTGGTGAACCTCCTCAGATCTAGAGCTGGCTTTTGTGTCTGGAGATGACAAAGAGAGGAAGCAAAGAGCTGTCTCCTCTGAAAAATGCTGCTTGTCCCAGTGTTCTGTTTTCATTTCCAGGACACTCACGGATGTGCTGGGGGTCCAGCAGCACCATCTCGGCATTGTGAGAGCTGTCACAGCACCCCCAGGTAAGGCTGAGCCCAGCTAGAGCCTGTGCCCAAGGTGTGTGAACTCCAGCTCTGCTGCTGTGGTGACGGGACAAAGGGCAATGGTTTGAAACTTAGAACAGGGCAGATTTAGACTGGATGTTAGGAAGAAGTTCTTTTTACAAGGGCTTGTAGTGATAGGCTGAGGGGCAATGGCTTTGAGCTGGAAGAGGGGAGATTGAGGCTGGAGAAATTGTTCACAGTGAGGGTGGGGAGACACTGGAACAGGTTGCCCAGGGAAGCTGTGGTTGCCCCCTCCCTGGAAGTGTTTAAGACCAGGCTGGATGAGACTTTGAGCAACCTGGGCTAGTGGGAGGTGTCCCTGCCCATGGCAGGAGGGTTGGAACTAGATGGATCTTTAAGGTCCCTTCCAACTCAAGCCATTCTATGATGTTCTTGTGTCTTGGGATCCTTCCTTGTCTGTATGGGAATATTCATCTGCTCAGCTATGTGTTTAATTTGGGGACAGTTTAAAATAATTTGATAGAGAAGGGCAATGAAGCTGGGGAAGGATCTGGAGACCAGGGCTGGTGAGGAGCAGCTGAGGGAACTGGGGGTGTTCAGCCTGGAGGAAGGAGGCTGAGGGGAGACCTCATTGCTCTCTACAACTCTCTGAAAGGAGGTTGGAGTGAGGTGGGGGTTTGGTCTCTTCTCCCAAAGAACATGCAACAGGACAAGATGAAATGGCTTCAGGTTGCACCAGGGCAGGTTTAGATTGGCCTTAAGGAAAAGTTTCTCTACAGAAGGAGTGGTCAAGCCCTGGGACAGGCTGCCTAGGGAGGTGGTAGAGTCACCATCCCCGGAGGTGCTGCGGGTATGGTGGATTGGGCTGAAGGCTGGACTCAGAGGTCTTTCCCAGCCTTAACGATCGTGATTCTACTTCCCGTGTGGCAAACGCAGCCTGCCCCGGAGCTGCTGTGCCTGCGGCAGCTGCTCTCCTGTCCATCTTTGAGATCACAGCTCCCTCGTCTGAGCTCTGCTGAGAACGGCATCTGCAACAGCTCGGGTCTGCTCAGCCTTCACAATGCGTGGTGGAACGGGGGCTTTTGGGGGGGTTGGGGTTTTGTTTGTTGCTGTTTTCTTTAAAGACAAAAAAAAATATTGCACCCTTAACACCACGCCTGGCAAGAAAGTGAGTTTCTTACCTCTCTGTTTTGCTTGTTTGAGGAGCCTCAGGGGAGAAAAACATCACAACTGGCTCAACAAAGCAGTGATGCTGGCACTTGTGTAAGCATAGAATTCCCACTTGCAGTCACCCGTGATATTTCCAGAGATATTGTCCATTTCCCATGGTATTCCCACAGAAATTAGCCATTCCCCCTGATATTTCCATGGCTATTATCCATTTCCATGATATTCCACAGGTTTACAGATTGCATTGGGCTGGAAGGGACCCTCAAAGGTCATCTTGTCCAACCCCCCTTGCAGTTAGCTGGGACACCTCCAATTTGATCAGGCTGCCCAGGGGGAACACCAAGACTGCTATTTCCATGGATATTCTCCATTTCCCATGATATTTCCAAGGATATTCTCCATTTCCCATGACACCTCCACAGATATCATCCATTTGCTGTGCTATTTCCAAGGTTATTGTCCATTTCCCCTGGCATTTCCACAGATATTATCCATCTGCCATGATATTTCCAGGGATATTTCCATTTTCCAGGTGATTTGCTTAGCCCACTAGCTGCTGCTACCCCCTTTAATGAGAAGAGGAAGCTGGAAAACTAATGATGATTGTAGCAGCTTAGGGAGCAAAAACATTGCAGAGGAAGTATCTCAGGTAAAAGGAAATCTCCTCTTTCATACAGTTTCCATGATCCTGAGAGAGGTGGATGCGAGAACCATGGCTGTAAAGATGATGACACAACTGGACATGGGTGTTGTCAGGATATGAAGGAGCTGACTCCTCAAACCTCTATTCCTACCCCAAGAAGTGGAAGCAAGGATGATGCTCAGGCGGAGGAGGAAGGCAGGAGGAAACCACCGCACGGCAATGCTCTAATGAAGTGCCCAGAGCAGCAGCCTGCAGCTCCTCAGGAGCAAGTATCCTCCTGCCACACAGTGTTGACTCACCAAGGAGACAAAGCCACAGCCACAGGTTTGGCTGCAAAGGACGCTTCCATGCAGAGCAGCCAAGATGATCTTCTCCCTGCCAGAGAGACTGCTCCTCCCAAAAGGAGGCTGCAGTCTCCTGAAGACCAGCGGTACGAAGAGCTTGCCACAGAGATCATTGCCAAAGACAGTTCTCTGGTTGATATTCTCATGCCTCACCCTGTTAGAAGCACTGCTCTAGACCTGCTGGAGGGTCTGTTTCCTGTGAGTGTTTCTATGCTGAGCAGACCACGCAGGAGCAAGGGAGACCTCCAGCACCGGCAGGAGAATGAGTAAGTAGACAGCACCAATATTATCTAGTGTTGGAAACTATTTTAGTGGATGAATAGTGGGCATGTACTTGTAGTAAGATGGTCAAGGATTGGACTTGATGATCTTTGAGGTCTTTTCCAACCAAAGCATAGAATCAATAAGGTTGGAGTCATGGAGTTGCTTGGATGTGATGATCTTTGAGGCCTTTCCCAACCAAAGCATAGAATCAGTAAGGTTGGAATCATGGAGTTGCTTGGATGTGATGATCTTTGAGGCCTTTCCCAACCAAAGCATAGAATCAGTAAGGTTGGAATCATGGAGTTGCTTGGACTTGAGGATCTTTGAGGCCTTTCCCAACCAAAGCATAGAATCAGTAAGGTTGGAATCATGGAGTTGCTTGGACTTGATGATCTTTGAGGCCTTTTCCAACCAAAGCATGGAATCAATAAGGTTAGAAAAGACCTCAAAGATCATTGAGTCCAAGCAACTCCATGATTCTATGACCTGAGCATATTGTTTGATTCTTGTTTCATCAGCAAAAGATTTTTAACTTTCTGGGTCACATCTCAAGGAGTATCTGAGGCTGTGGATATATGATGGAAGAAATGTGGCTCAGTGAGACCTTATTAAAAGGGACTGTGAAAAACAGTGTTCAGCTTTGGGGGCCTCACTCCAAGAAGGGCATTGAGGGGCTTGAGTGGGTCCAGAGAAAGGCCATGAAGCTGGTGAAGGGTCTGGAGAACAGGGCTGGTGAGGAGCAGCTGAGGGAACTGGGGATGTTTAGCCTGGAGAAGAGGAGGCTGAGAGAAGACCTCATTGCTCTCTACAGCTCCCTGAGAGGAGGTTGGAGCCATGGGGGGGATTTGGTCTCTTATCCCAAGGAACAAATGTCCTGACAAGAGGAAATGGCCTCAAGTTGCCCCAGGGGAGGTTTAGGTTGGACATTGAGGAACGACTTCTTCCCCAAAAGGGTTGTCAAGGCCTGGAACAGGCTGCCCAGGGCAGTGGTGGAGTCCTCATCCCTGGAAGGGTTTCAAAGCCATGGAGATGTGGCACTGAGGGACATGGTTTAGCGGTGGACTTACCAGCCTTAGGTTAATGGTTGGACTTGATGGTCATGAAGGTCTTTTCCAACCTTATTGATTCATGAAACATGCAGCACCAGGCTGTAAATATTTTGCTCTGTATCTTTCCGAACAAATTAGAGAAGTTACTGCTGGGAGAGGAGAGGAGAGAGGTTCTGAAGCCAAGGTGGATAAATAAAGCCATGAACACAATGTCTGAGAAGAAAACTCTGTTTGCCCAGGGTGTTTATTTTCTGTCCCATTAGCCAGAAAAGCCATGGAGATGCACCAGAAGAGTGTCCTGAATCTGAACATGATGCCAAGCAAAGGAGCCAGGATTCTACCTCCAAGGGAAACCAAGACCTGATGAGCAGCACAGACAGCACAAATGATCTAGATGACATCACAGCCAAGAAAGTAGGTAGATGACCATCTGAGGAACTGCTGGTTCTTCACCATGAGAAAAAAAGCTATTAGCTTAGGCACATGGTCCAAGAGTTGTGTGCAGGGAGAAGTTAGGTTATGGGCAAATCTGATCTTAAGGTCTCTTCCAACCAGCTGATTCTGGGATAGGTTACACAGAATGATAGAGGTTGGAAGTGACCTCTGAAGACCACCAAATCCAACCTCCCTGCCAGGGCAGGATCATCTAAAGCAGATCACCCTGGTGAAGCATCAACCAGAAATGACCAAGCTGTCACCAGCAGCTCTCAGCTAACTGCATCCAACTGCAGCTACTGGGACATCTTTACTGTGCATATTTCTATTCATGACTTCTATCCCAATAATCATATTTCACAGATACCTTGGGGCCCATTTTTGCCAGCAGATGAAGTCCTGGCAGCTTGGGATACTGACCATAAGAGGTGGTATTTAAATCCTGTGTGGTAGCTGACCTCAGTGCCCTCGAATTTCCATAGGCCCAAGAACCAGAGGTAGCTTGGATGTAGCTGGACTGCAGTAGAAGTCTTGCAGCTAGGAAGGGCAATGTGTAGCTTTGGAAAACTAAATATTATTTTTCTCTGTAGAAACCTGGCCCTGCTCTGTGTCAGGCAATGACAATCTGCCCTCTTGAAGCTCCTTCTGCTAGCTAGATTTAGGCTGGACATTAGGACCAGCTAGATTTGGATTGCACATCAAGAAGAAATTCTTCACCCTGAGGCTGGTGAGGCCCTGGAACAGCTTGCCCAGAGAAGCTGTGGAGGCTCCAAGCCTTGCAGCCTTCAATGTCAGGTTGGATGAGGCCATGCAAGCTGGTTTAGCAGGTGGTGCCCTTACCCATGGCACAGGGTTGGAATTAGATGACCTTCAAGGTCCATTCCAACCCAAACCAGTCCATGATTCTCTGAGCATGTGGTGATGTTATTAATGACTAGGTGCATGACCACCTGTTCATGATCTAACTGCTGCTCCTGATCATAGAGGCATTGGCCAATTTCCACAGGAATTGATGGGGTTCTTCTCCTGCTCTGCTCTTGCAGCACTTTTCCAGATCAGCTTTTCCATACCAAACTACCCAGGCTCTGTGGCTTTTGGAATCATAGAATCGTCAGGGTTGGAAGGAACCTCAAGGCTCAGCCAGTTCCAACTCCCTTGCCATGGGCAGGGACACCTCACACTACAGCAGGTTGCTCACAGCCACATCCAGCCTGGCCTTCGAAACCTCCAGGGATGAGGCTGCCACCACCTCCCTGAGCAACCTGTGCCAGTGTCTCACCACCCTCATGGGGAAGAACTTCTTAACATCCAAGCTGAATCTACCTACTTCTATTTTTGCTCCATTCCCCCCAGTCCTATCAGCCTGACACCCTAAAAAGTCCCTTCTCAGCTTTCTTGTAGTCCCCTTCAGATACTGGAAGGCCACAAGAAGGTCTCGTGGGAGCCTTCTACTCCACACTGAACAACCCCAACTTTCTCAGTCTGTCTTCATAGCAGAGCAGCTCCAGCCCTCTGCCCATCCTTGTGGCCCCTCTCTGGACACCTTCCAGCACCTCCAGATCCTTCTTGTAAGAGGGGCTCCAGAACTGGACACAGTGCTCCAGGTGTGGTCTCGCCAGCGTGGAGTATCAGCCATGGAGCTGACCCTTTCTGGCTGTGTTATAACCGCAGCTCCACTCAGTTCTTGCACAGGTTGATAACAGAGCTGTGACTTCACCACACTCATGCCTTGGAGCACAACCATGTGTAATCACCTTGTAATCTTTATTGCAGTTCACTCCTGGCTGCTTGGAAGCTCTCTGAGCTGGGGATTATATCACCAGTTAAGGTGATTACCAGTAATTTGCTTTTCAGAGTTTTAAGTACAGCTTAGAAAAACCTTTCTTTCTTTTTCTCCCCTGTGTGTGTTTGTTTTTTGTTGTGTTGTTGTTGGGGTTTGGTTTGTTTGTTTGTTTGACAGAGCTTTAAATGATTTTAAGACTCCAAATTTTGGCAAAGAGCACCTGAAGCAAATGCACCCCCTAGAAAGGATTCTTTTGGGGGCAATAACAGCTTTCTGCGGCTTGCTTTCTTTTCCCTTCGCAGCAGGAACTCATCTCCTGCCTCCAATCCAAGCTGCAGAGGCTGTGGGAAGAGAGGGAGCTCGTCCTCTCTGATGTCCAGGAGTGCTCCAAGCAAGGTGAGGAGCTGGAGGCGATGGTGAGGGCCATCTGCAAGCCCAACGAGTTCGAGCGCTACATGATGTTCATCGGGGACCTGGAGAAGGTGGTGAGCCTCTTGCTCTGCCTGTCCACCCGCCTGGCCAGAGTCCAAAACGCCATGAGGAGGATTGATGGCAACACAGACGCTGAGGAGAAGGTGAGTGATGAGCCAGCAGGGTATTTCATTTGGTTTAGCTCACCTCTTCTTCCTCACCGCTTCTGTCTGACAGCTCTCAACAAGAGGTGTAAATTATACCCGAGTCCCAGCCAGCCTGGCCCAGCAGGTGCCTAGTGCCACACTGCAGGCTGTGTCTCCATGGTCAAAGCAGACTGGACTCCAGTGGTGGCCTTTCAGGATTTAAAGGAGCCAATAAGAAAGCTGGAGACAGATTTTTGAGCAGGGCCTGTTGTGCCAGGATGAGGGGGGATGGTTTGAAACGACAAGAGATTCAGAATGGAGAGAAGGAAGAAATGTTTGATGCTGAGGGTGGTGAGACCCTGTCCCAGGTTGCCCAGAGAGGTGGGAGATGCCCCATCCCTGGAACCATTCAAGGTCAGGTTGTATGAGGCTCTGAACTAACTGCTCAAGTTGCAAATGCCCCTGGAGGCTGCAGGGGTTGGACTAAATGAGCTTGAAAGGACCTTTCCCACTGAAACTGCGCTATGATTCCATGATTCCTTGACTCTGGTGAAGGCCACACGTTCAGTGTTAGACAACAGAAGTTCAGAAGGAGCTCAATAGCTGGGTGCTGAGGTGGCAGTAGAGTCCTGAGAAGGTCCAAAGCAGAAAAGGGGGTCGCTGGACCCTTTGGCTACTCATAGAATCAGATAATTGTTCTGGTAGAAAAAGACCTCTGAGATCTTTGAGTCCAGCCATCAAACCCAACACCATGGCCATTAAACCATCTCCCCAAGTGCCATGGCCACACATTTCTTGAAGACCTCCAGGGATGGGGACTCCACCAGTGCCCTGGGCAACCCTTTCCAAGGTTACTGTTAGTGCAGATATGTTTTCATAGAGGTCACCATCATTTTATCCTGCCACTGGCACTCTGGCCACACACGTGTGCCCTAGAGAGCATCTCGGAACACAGAATTAAGCAGGTTGGAAAAGACCTTTGAGATCACAGAGTCCAACCTATCCCCCAACACCATCTAATCAACTAAACCATGGCACCAAGTGCCTCATCCAGTCTCTTCTTAAACACTTCCAGTGGTGGTGACTCCGCCACCTCACTGGGCAGCCCATTCCAATGGCCAATCTGTCCTAACATCCAGCCTAAACCTCCCATGGTGCAGCTTGAGACTGTGTCCTCTTGTTGGGTCACAGGTTGCCTGGGAGAAGAGACCAACCCCCATGCAGATGGATAAAAGGTACTTTAAAACTACCAGATTAAGTTTATTGAATTTTTTGTTGTTGTTGTTTCTTCTTTTTTTCTGGAGAGCAGCACAGGAGAAGTGAGCCTTGGTGGGATTTGCTGGGTGTCTTTACCTTGCAAAGCACAGGAATGAGCGATTCAATCGAGAGAGAACTCCTCCGGAGCACACAGCCCACAAGAGGAAGTCATTAAACTAAATGGCCTGTGGCTTCCAAATGAAGATGCAGAGTCTGCCAGGACTGAGGAGTTCATAGATTTGTAGATTTATAGAATGGTTTGGGTTGGAAGGGACCTTGAAGATCATCCAGTTCCAACCCCCCTGCCATGGGCAGGGACACCTCCCACCAGCCCAGGGTGCTCAAGGCCTCATCCAACCTGGCTTTGAACACCTCCAGGGAGGGAACATCCTCTCCGGGCAACCTGTTCCAGTGTCTCACCACCCTTGCTCTAAAGAATTTCTTCCTAATCTCCAGTCTAAACCTGCCCTCCACAAGCCTAAAGCCACTGCCACTCATCCTGTCACTACAAACACTTGTAAAAAGTTCCTCTCCAGGTTTCTTGTAGCCCCTTCTAGGTACTGGAGGGCTGCTCTAAGGTCTCCCCAGAGCCTTCTCTTCTCCAGGCTGAACAGCCCCAGCTCTCTCAGCCTGTCCCTATAGGGGAGCTTCTCCAGCCCTCTGATCATCTTCATAGCCTCCTCTGGACCTATTCCAACAACTCCATGTCCCTCTTTTGTGTTGAGGGGACCAGAACTGGATGAAGTGCTCTGGGGTCTCATGAGAGCAGAGTAGAGGCAGAGAAGCCCTTCCCTCATCCTGCTGGTCAGACTGCTTTGGGTGCAGCTTTGCTTTCTTTTCCCCTTAGCAATCACTGGCTGAACGGCACAAGCTCCTGTCCAGGCAACGAGAAGATGCCAAAGACCTGAAGGAGAACCTGGACCGCAGGGAGAGAGTTGTCTCTGGGATCCTGGCCAAGTACCTGACGGATCAGCAGCTGCAGGACTACCGCCGCTTCGTGCAAGTCAAGACCTCCTTGCTGATCGAACAGAAGGACCTGGAGGAGCAGATCAAATTTTTTGAGGAACAATTAGAACACCTTGAGCAAAGCATCCCCCTCTGATCCCCACCAGTGTTTGCACCATCTTTGTACACAGCACTGTTTGTGACCCACCCCGGGAAATGGGCAGCCGCTCGCTGCCTTTGGCGAATTCCTGCGACCCTGGGCATGGTTTGGTGAGTTCCTGCCGTCCTGAGAGTGCCACAAGTGCTTGGATGCTCCAGGGATGCCCTAGGCACATACTGGACAACCCTTCTTCTTTGGATGGGCCAACTGACAGCATCCTACAGCGGACAGCAGACTGCAGTTTGCAACGGCTGATCCAGGATGTGTTGCTCCTGTTTACTCAGTGCCTATTTCCCCTTCTGGTTGCCTGTCCATCTGTTTCCAGATTGACACAATCAATCTCAATAAAAGAAGGCCAGAAATAGTTTCCTCTTGTGGGTGGGCTGAATGTCTGAAAAGAAAAATGGCCTGGGTGTTCAAATGTGAGTTAGAGGTTGCAGGAAGACGTGGGAAACATTATGGATGGTTCTGGTGAAACTCCTTGGTTCTCCTGTTTGTGTGGTGCAGCAAAAGGACTCTGGAAGGGAGGGAAAGAATGCTTTCCTTTCTTGGTGGTGTCATCCATAAGTCTCTCCAGGCTCTCTATGGTCCTGGTAGGATATTGAGGTTGTAGTGAGGTGAGGGCCAGTCTCTCCTCTCTAGTCTCAGGTGATAGAATGAGAGGAAACGGCCTCAAATTGCACCAGGGGAGGTGTAGGTTGGAGATTAGGAACAATTTCTCTCCTTCAAGAGTGGTCAGGGATTGGGACAGGCTGTCCAGGGAGGTGGTGGAAACCCCATCCCTGGAGGTGTTTGAGAAATGTGTTGGCATGGCACTTGGGAACAGGGTTTAGTGGCCACGGTGGTGTTAGGTCAGTGCTTGGACTGGATGACCTTAGAGGTCTTTTCCAAGCAAAGCAATTCTATGGTTCTGTGGCAGGCTGCTCAGGAGTAGGTCTTTAGAGGTCAGAAAAACGAGTGGTCCTCGTGGGTATCACAAAGAGCTGGCCGATGAGGAAGGCAGCTGAAATGAACACTTGTAGGCGTGAGAAACTCTGAACTTATCCCTGCAGAGCCATTTCCAAGGTCCTTGCTATGCTTTTGAAGTGTTTATTTTTCCAGCAGCACCTCCAGGGGCTTGTTGTGAGGTAGTTTTCAAGTGCCAGCGTGCACAGGGAGTGCTGAACGTGGGGGGAATGCTCTGCTGCAGCGTAAGGTGGGTGGGATGAGTGGAGGAGATTATTCAGCTTGAGTGAAGCTTTATATAAATCCCTGGAGAAAAGAAAAAAAGTCTTTAAAAACTCCTGTTGTGTGTTGAGTCAAAGCAGTGGTGGTGTTGAATTGAAAACCTGAGTCTGGCTGGTTAGTTTGTGTTGAAGCACTGAGGAATATTCAGGCTGAGCTCCACAGCCAGACCTTGCCTGAGGTGTGGGTGCTAATTGAACACAGGCTTCTCCAACGGGCAAGACAATTGTTCCAGGGTGTTGGGTTTTGCCAAGGAATGTTTTGCTAGTGGTGTGTGTCTCCTGACTAAGTGTCATCGCTGCTGAAAGCAGCTGTCCTATTCCTGAGGCACCTTCTCCCTTGGGAGTGGCTGTTTTCCCCACCCATGCAGGATGGGGTCCTGGTGCAGGTTTAAGCTGATGGGTTGGGTTTCATAGAATCACAGAATTGTTTGGGTTGGGAAAGACCTCGAAGATCATCCAGTCCAACCATCAACCCAACACCACCACTGCCATTGAACCATGTCCCAAGTGCCATGGCCACGTTTCCTGACTATCTCCGGGGATGCTGACTCCACCAGCTCCCTGGGCAGCCTGTTCCAATCCCTGACCACTCTTCCAGCAAAGAAGTCATTTCTAATCTCCAACCTAAATCTCCTCTGGGACAATTCCAGGCTGTTTCCTCTCATTCTATCCCTTGATGCCAGGGAGAAGAGAGCAGGAAGAAGAGGTGTTCAAGTGGCATATGGACCTGGTACTTGGAGACACAGTTTAGTGTTGACCCTTCAGTGCTGGGTGGAAGGTTGGACTGAATCATCTTGGAGGTCTCATCCAACCAGACTGATTCTGTGACCCCCACCTGGCTCCAACCTGCTCACCAACATCTGATGCCCAGAGCCCTGAAAAGTTGTTCTCTTCCAGGGGCTCCAGGGCCTTGGCAGTTCACCAGAGCCGAGAGCTGCTGAGTTGCTTCTTACTCGAAGTCAGGTGTATGTTGGGGGAATGTCAGGAATGAAGGAGCTCCCTGCTCTTACCCCTCAGGGAGAACAGGCAGGAAATCCCCGCTGCTGGCAGCAGTCAGCAGTCTCCTGTTGCAGCCTGCAGGAATGACACTTGAGCATCCCAGGTAGGAGGTAATGGGACCCCATCAGCATCAGAGGACTGCTATCAGTGAGCTGTCTGTGTGAATTAATTACAGACTCACAGCATGGTGGGGGTTGGGAGGGCCCTCTGGAGATCATGGACTCCAACCCTCTTACCAGAGCAGGATCATCCACAGCAGGTTGCACAGGATGGTGTCCAGGTGGGTTTGGAATGACTCCAGAGAATCCACCACCTCTCTGGGCAGCCTGTTCCAGTGCTCCACCACCTTCAAAGTAGAAAAGTTTCTCCTCATGTGCACATGGAACTTTCTATGCTCAAGTTTGTGCCTGTTACCTCTTGTCCTGGCACTGAGCACCACTGGAAAAACACTGACCTCATCCTCCTGCCACAAACCCTGTAAGTATTTCTAACCATTGATAAGATCAGTCTTCTCTTCTCCAGGCTAAACAGCCTCAGGTCCTTCAACCTTTCCTCACAAGACAGATGTTCAAGTGCCCTCATCGTCTTTGTAGCCCTTTGCTGTATCCTCTCAAGTAATTCCCTGTCCTTCTTAGGGAACTGGGGATGCCAGAACTGGACCCAGTGCTCCACAGCTACATCCAGGAGAGCTCAAAATAGCAACACTGAGGAGAAGGCAGAAGGTGAAACAAGCAAAATGAAGGAGCCCAGATCTCCTCCGTGGGGTGGGGAGGCTGGTGGGACTCCAGGAATGAGGTCTGCTAATTCATTCACAGTGAGGGTGGGGAGACACTGGAACAGGTTGCCCAGGGAGGCTGTGGATGCCCCCTCCCTGGAGGTGTTCAAGGGCAGCTGGGATGAGGCCTTGAGCAACCTGGGCTGGTAGGAGGTGTCCCTGCCTATGGCAGGGGGTGGTGGAAGTGGATGACATTTAAGCTCCCTTCCAACCCAACCCATTCCATGAATCTATGACTCTGGCCATCCACGCACAAGCAGTGTGGGGGAAGAAACTGCAGCAGCTTATGTTCTGCTAAGGAAAAGCTGGTGGGCTTGATTTTAAGATCAAAAGATGCCTTTTCTTGTCTGGGGCCAGAGAGATGAGCAAGTGTCCCAGGTGAGGGGCAGGGTGAGTGGCCAGCAGGAGCAGACAGGGAGGGCATCACTCCAGCTGACAGCATCTGGGCAGCATTGCAGGGATTTCAGCCACAGCAGCTCATTTGGGATCTGATTGAACATCCACTGCCATGTGTGGGAGTCACTGCTGGAGCAGGAGCTGCTGGCTCAGCCTCTTGGGCACTAAGTGGAAGAATTTAATGTGGATTTTAATGCCCAGTCTGGTTTCCTTTGCTGTGGGACTTCTGCATGTGGAGCTAATTGAGGAGTGGAGGGGTTAAAGTCAATGTGCTCTGTGAAAGATCTCTTTGGTGCTTGCAAGAGCTGAGTTTAATAAGTAGAAGGATGTTCTCTCAGCTTTGGGAATTCATGGCAACCAGCTGAATAATGTTTTAAAAATAACCCTCAGCAGCATTGCCAAGCTGATCTTCTGTGCCTGGAGGGAGCCCACGAAGACATGAAAGAATAATCAGCTGGAGGAACCCTGCCGCCTCAGGGTGGCACAGAAAGCACTCATGGAGCAGAGCCTGGATTTCACTGATAAAGGGAGGGAGGCATTAAAGGGTATCAGAGATCCTCTGAAATGTTACATGGAAGCTGAGTCATCTCATAGATGAATGCACAGGGAGAAAGAGACACTGCTGAAGAGGTGCATAACCAGCCAGAGGTCTTTCTACTGGCCTTCAGCCCATGATGTAAGAACCTCAAGAAGGAACCGCTTGGGAAGGAACCTCTCCCAAGACCCCAACCCCATGCCAGCTCCTGACGGGATGGCCGGTGGCTCCAGCAGCCCTGTCTGTGGTTCAGCTGCTCCCTGTTGAGCATGAGATCAGTGTCACCTGGTGTCACAGTGGGAAGCACAAGCTGGGGGATGGAGACAAAGAAGTCTGAGTGATTGTCACTGATGGGTAGAAGGCTGGACCAGTGTGGGGGTGAATGGACAGACAGCTGCTTGGAGAGGAGAGAGCTGGTCCAGCCCTAAGCTGACCTGAGCCTGGAGCAGAGCTGTTGTGCTTTGCTGCAAGGGAGGAAACCATCTCAGGAGAGTGCTGGAAGAAAATACCACACAAAAAATCATGGTGAGAAAGTGTTTGTACCACTGCAGTTCACCATTGTGACCATATTGGTGATCCTTACTGGTGTGGCCATGCTGAGACCATCTGTCTCACCGAGGAGAGGCTGGCCAGCAGTGCTGCTGATGACAGACAACATGTTCTCACCACTGTGCTCTGTCAGAGCCCCACAGCAGCCTAAACACCTCCATATTTCTGTGCCATAAGAGGGTTTTCCATCTGCTCCCCACCACATCTGCACACTCTAGAAATGTTGATTGGCATGGAGTGGCAGAATGAAGAGTGATGGCTTCAGACTGGAAGAAGATGGGTTGGGATTGGACATCAGGAGGAAATTCTTCCTCGTGAGGGTGGTGAGGCACTGAAACAGGTTGCCCAGAGATGTGGAGGTTCCATGCCTGGAGGTGTTCCAAGCCAGGCTGGATGAAGCCTTGAGCAACCTGGGGTAGTGGAAAGTGTCCCTGCTAACGGCAGGAGGTTGGAAGTGGATGATCTTTGAGGGTCCCTTGCAACCTAACCCATTCTGTGGTGATTCTATGACTGCAGTCTCTACAGGAGCACATCTGGCAGTCAGGGATGCAGAAGCTCCTCACTGCCTGGGATGCTTTTGGCAGTTGGGATGCAACCATGGTGCCTGGATGCACACTGGGGAGGGAGGGTGGCTCCCTGATACCATCCATGATTTTAGGTCAAGGGCTTGTGCTCTTGGGTGTTGTGCTTGACTTGGTGAAAAGGAAGGTTATTTGGTTTGTGTCAGCAATGAGCCTGCAGGGCCTGCCCCACACTGGTTAGGCCACACCTTGAGTCCTGTGTCCAGCTCTGGGCCCCTCAGTTTAGGAAAGATGTTGAGCTGCTGGAAGGTGTCCAGAGAAGGGCAACAAAGCTGGGGAGGGGTCTGGAACACAAGCCCTGTGAGGAGAGGCTGAGGGAGCTGGGGGTGTTTAGCCTGGAGAAGAGGAGGCTCAGGGGAGACCTTATTGCTGTCTACAACTACCTGAAGGGAGGTTGTAGCCAGCTGGGGGTTGGTCTCTTCTCCCAGGCAACCAGCACTAGAACAAGAGGCCACAGTCTCAAGCTGCACCAGGGGAGGTTTAGGCTGGATGTTAGGAAGAAATTCTTCATAGAAAGAGTGATTGCCCATTGGAATGTGCTGCCCAGGGAGGTGCTGGAGTCACCATCACTGGAGATGTTTCAGGAGGAGACTTGATAGGGTGCTTGGTTGCATGGTTTAGTTGATTAGGTGGTGTTGGATGATAGGTTGGACACGATGATCTTGAAGGTCTCTTCCAGCCTGGTCTGGTCTATTCTATTCTATTCTATTCTATTCTATTCTATTCTATTCTATTCTATTCTATTCTATTCTATTCTATTCATCTGTGCTCTTCTCCTGGCAAGTCTCACAGTGACGAGGATAGTAGAGGAAGGCCACAGGGCAGGCTGAAAGGAATTCCTCCCAGGAAATGGTGTGTTGGCTTTGGCTGGAAACTTGTGCTCTCAGGTGTAGAAAGAGAGTCACACTGTGTGTCTGCTGATGGGACTTTGCTAGCAGTTCCCTCCAACAGAGCCGGCAGATGACCAACCAGCATTGCTCAGTGAGCAGCAGGTGGTGATGAGTTGGCATGTCACAGGCAGCAGAAAGGCTGGATGTGTCACAAAGGCCTGCAGTGGCAGGACAAGGGGCAATGGTTTCAAACTACAGAAGAGTAGATTTAGATTGGATGTTAGGAGCAACCTCTTTACCATGAGGGTGGTAGAACACCTGAACAGGTTGCCTAGAGAGGTGGTTGAGGCCCCATCCCTGGAGATATTAAAGGTGAGGCTCAAGAGGGCTCTGGGCAACCTGATCTAGTTGAGGATGTCCCTGCTGACTGCAGGGGGGTTGGACTGGATGACCTTTGGAAGATCTATGACTCATGATTTGCTTTGCCTTCTAATAAGCCTTGGAAGTGGAATAGAAAATGTCTGCCCCTCATTATGAGGCAGAGCTTTTGATCTGTGTCACCCTGCTCTGTCCCTGTTCTCCCTCTGCAGCAAACAAACACCACACTGTTTGTGCCCATGCTATGTGCTGGCCAAATCCCCACTAATCACCTCATCATTTGGGGTTGCCCCATGAGCACAAACCACTGGAATGAGCCAAACCTGTCTTGTTGCCATTTCATTCAGATTAATATGCAAATCAGGAGCCAAATGCATCCCAGGAATGTAGGTCATGGTGGAAATGTGCAGAGCAGAGCTCAGCAATGAGGAATTAGGATCCCCTAACAATGGGAACTAAGGAACCCCTTAGTCTTGAAAGGTGTCCTCTACCTTCACCTGGTGGCTGCAACTCCTGTTGGGTCTGTGGCTGTTATGCAGCCACTCTGCTGCTGGATCTTGCGTCTGGGATGAAGCCAAAACCTTGTGCAGCCTCCTGTGGGGTGCTAGAGCAGCATTTTGCACAACAGCCCTTTCTGGCTGGCACTCACAAGGGAATGGAGATGGCCAAGAAGCTGTCTCGGTCTGACCACAGCAGCCCCACCTCGTGCTGCTCAAACATCTCCATCCCAGAGGACAAAGTCTGTCCCTTTGTGAACTATCACAGCTTGGAACTTGTTTGCAAATCTCTTCAGAGCAGGGTTTGGAGCTCACACTCCTCAGAACAAGATGTACTGAAGGAGCAGAGGAGCTGAGTTATCTCGAGAAAGGCAGATGGAGTCAGGGTCAGGCAAAGATGAGCTCTGCTGATCCCTGCTGCTGCTAAAGTGAACTCTGAGCTGGGTTTATTTGTGTAGGTGCAGCACTAACAGGTTGTAGAGGACACTGCTCGTGCTGCCTGCAGGCCTAAGGAAATTATCTGGATTCTAGTTCAGGATATCAGTGCTAACTGTGTGCTTTCAAGAAGTGACCAGCGTGATTATCTCCAGTGTAGAGCAGGAAAACTGAGATGAGGCAAGCAGGCAGCCTGGTAACCAAGGTGAAATACAACCCCAAGCTCCCAAATCCTGGTCAGCTTCCATCTCCAGCCTTCCCCCACCACATAAGCGCCTCTATGGGGAAAGAGCAGAGCCCAGGGGCTTGGGTTGTTCAGTTTTATCCTCTCCTGCAATTGGCTGTGATGGTGTAGAAGGCAGCTCTGTGCTGAACCAGAGGTTCAAAAGGCTGTTTGCCCAGCCTCTGCCACAAGCCAGATTGCTGAAGACAGCCACAGTCCTCCACCACTTGTGAAAGCATCACAGAGTCACGGGATGGTCTATGTTGAAAGGGACTTTAAAGGTCATCTAGTTCCAACATCCTGCCTTGGGCAGGGACACCTCCTGCTAGATCAGCTTCCTGAAGGTTCCATTCAACCTGGCCTTGAGCACTTCCAGACTTGGAGCCTCCACAGCTTCTCTGGGCAACCTGTTCCAGTGCCTCAGCACCCTCATGGGGAAAAGTCCTCCCAGCGTTTCATCTCAATCCAGCTGCTTGCATTTTGTAACCATCCTCCTTCCTCCTGTCACTCCATGCCTTGGTACAGCTCCAGCTCTCCCGTGGCCCCTTTCAAATACTGAGAGGCTGATCTAAGTTATCCCTGGAGCCTTCTCTTCTCCAGGCTGAACAAGCCCAACTCTCTCAGCCTGGCCTCACAGCAGAGGGCTTCCAGCCCGGCCGGCATTGCTGTGGCCTCTTCTGGCCCTGCTCCAACAGGTTCCTGCCTGTGCTGAAGACTCCAGAGCTGCCCCAGCACTGCAGGGGGGGTCTCAGCAGAGGGGCAGAATCCCCTCCCTGCCCCTACTGCCCACACATCCTGGCTGAACTTCACAGCTCTCATTCATTCATGTAAAAATCCTACTGCCTTCAGCCAGATTCAGCTGAAATGAAGTGAAAGATGAACTTAAGGAGAATCTGCCAGGCTGAGCCCCTCATAATGGAGTCACAGCCTTTGTCTCTGCCAGGACACACTCTGATGATCATCCTGCAATGTCCCTTTCACAGTGGCAACAGCAACATAGGAAACCAGGGGCCTGGTTTTCCTTCAGCCTGAAGGCAAACCCTGTTCTTGTTAGATTACAGCAGGGCATTTCCAGTACCTCCCAGCATTTGTCTGCACCTGAACTCCTGTAGCACTGGGTACACCAACCACAGCCTGCCTCAGAGCTATCTTTTCCTTCATCTCTGCAAGGAGCAGGAACGAGCTGAGTCACGGCACAAACTTGTTGGCAGAGGCTGACCCACTCCACCCAAAGCAGCCAACCTTGGGAGCTCCCCACCTTTGTGTGGCAACCTTCCTGACAAGCCTCCCAGCAGCTCTCCTGAGGAGGCTGCAAGGACTAGGGTGCTGCTGCTGTTGGGCATTTCATGGCATGTCATGCCAGCTCATCACTTGCAGTGCCTGGAGGAAGGAGTAGTGCAGAATTTCCCCGATGATTTGTGTTGCAATGAAGTCTTATCCAGCTGTGACGTTTTGCTTTCCCTTTGACACAACAAAGAAACCTTCTCCCTACTTAGAGCCATCAAATGCCTTAGGTTAGAAGAGACCTTTAAAGGTCAGCTAGTCCAACTCTTCCTGCAGTCAGCAGGGACATCTGCAACTGCAGCAGGTTGCTTAGAGCCCCAGTCTGACCTGGAATGGTTCCAGGGATGGGGCATCTACCATCTCTCTAGGCAACCCAAGGGTCTTATCAACCTCAGAGGATAAAAATCTTCCTTGTATCTAGTTTAAATCTCCCTCTTTCAGTTCAAACCATCACCCCTTGTCCTGTCACAACAGGCCCTGCTCAAAAGTCTGTCTCAAGCTTTCTGATCATTCCTTGAAGCACTGAAGGGCCACCAGAAGGTCTTCCTGGAGCCTTCTCTTCTCCAGGCTGAGCAACCCCAACTCTCTCAGCCTGGCCTCACAGCAGAGGGCTTCCAGCCCTGCCAGCATTGCTGTGGCCTCCTCTGGCCCTGCTCCAACTGGTCCCTGTCTGTGCTGTGCAGAGGACTCCCGAGCTGCCCCAGCACTGCAGGTGGGCTCTCAGCAGAGTACAGCAGAGGGACAGAATCCCCTCCCTGCCCCTGCTGCCCAAGCTGCTGGTGATCAGCCCAGGACAGGGCTGGCACCACACACATACTGTCCTCAGGGTGAAGCCATAACCATGCTTCCCAGGTTGTTGGGGTTTTTTTTAACAGAAAGCAGTTCTTCCTTGACCCTTGCCTCTGACCCAGGTGGGTTTTACTCTGAATTAGCACTAAAAACCTCAGCTGTGTGACTTGAACAGGTATGGGGCACACAGCCCTACCTACTGAACAGACTTCTGAGTGAAATGGAATCAAAGTGGAGCGTGTTTCCAGTTCACACATCAACAGAACACTCTTCCCAGGCAGTGCCAGTCCTGGCAGTGCCTCAGACACAACCCAACCATGCACTACAGAAGCAACAACATGCTCCTGTTCTGCAGGAAATACAGGGAGGAAGGGGAAGGTGTTTAGTGTCAGTGAACTTGGCAAGACCTTTTTTCTTTCTTTGCTGGCAGCCTGTGAGCTGACAAGAGTGCAGCAGCAGCAGCAATGGTCACACCAGCAGCTGGTCAATGGTCACACCAGCAGCTATGGAGCAAATAGGATTTTATTTCTTTTTTAACCCTACTCCAGATATAGAAGTCATGAGGTGCTCAATCATTAACGTTTGCTTAACAACTTAATGAGTTCAATACGGAAGCAGAGCGGTGCAGAATAATCCAACCTCCTCCCCCTGCTCACAACCGCTGTCACCAACCCCAGGGACTCCAGGAAGACGCTGTTAAGAGTCAAACAGGGCAGTGCCTTCACCTTCAGCACAGTCCCACAGCATTCTTTTGCCCAGCCTTTTGGGAGAAGCCAATTACAGCCAATTACAAGCAGCAGGCTTAATGCAAGGCTGAAGAAAACAAACATTCCTGGAGTCACTGACTTGGAAAAAGAAAAGCAAACCACGCAAACAAGTGTTTCAGGATGGAAACCAAAACACCTGAGGAGGCTGAAAAGCAGAGCATGCACAGGAACACCATCCCCTTCTTCACCTCTGACTTTATTGTACATGGTTTTAGTTACAGTTTCAGAGCAAATGGGATGGTTCAGCAGCCTGGCCCCAGGAGCTGGATGGTTTCTCAGCTCTGCCTCTTCACTTTGACTTGAACCAAATAGTAATTATCAAGCTATTTTATGTAGTACTTAACCTGCAGTTAGCATGCCTGTCAGAGCTACCTGTAGCTCTAGACACAGAACAATTATAAGAGTTTTGGGTCAGTGATTCATGCTGTTGAGGCAAACACTAGGAGGTCATGCAGCCATGCTCTCAAGAAACACCTAACTTAATGTAAAGGCCAAGTGTTAGAAGTATTTATTGTCAACTAGTCAAAAATAGTAATAATAATCATCAAAGGCCAAGTTCTAAATAAAAAGAATGTAGACACAAGAGCCTAACTTTGTTGGCTCTTCAGAACTGCTGCAGGATGCCATTCCCAGTTTTTCAGGTCAGTTGTTCCACCATCAAGCATCACCAAGATTTTTCTTCCAGTTAAATGACCTGACCAGAGTCAGGTTTCAACGTTCACAGTATCAGCAAGGGCTGTGGTTGGTACCACCTGGTCAGAAAGGCTTTCAGGGTGAGGAAAAAGGGAAAAAAAGACATTTTAAAATGCTGATGTAGCTTTCAGACTGAGGTAGACAGGTCACAGTGACCTGAGTGCTGAGGGCTGGGGAGTTACCTTGAAGCTGTTTAGCTAATAAAATGCATTAGGCAACAATTCAGCTCATTATGTTCCTATTTCTGATAGGGAGAAAGTTTGCTTTGAAAAAGTGAAGCACACAGAGTCTTTTTCTTTCTTTTTTTTTTTCTTCCTTTTTTAAAAATAGAAATATTCCTCTTCTGGTACCAAAATAATCAGAAACATGATAGAAAACTAAGCATCTTCCTTCTAACGATTTAAGCCTGCTCTAAAACAAGCCACGTTAAAGCAGCCAGCTACCAGCTTGCTGTTCACAGTGTAAAAGACAATTCTGTCCCTTCCTTTTGCTCTCCAGCTGAGGAACACACATCTCTCAGGCTGCACCTTAGACATTTTAAGCTGTCTGCACACACACACACACAGAGGTGGGTTGAGTGTTTGACCATGGAAGTATAAAGGTCTCCACAGACATAGCAGCAGCATACATACAGCATTGATAGCACTCCCTTTCCTCAGGTCTCTCTGAGCTGGGTTTCATCCAGTGCCCTTTGGAGCTAGATCCTATCACCCATTTCCTTCAACCTCCAAAAAGACAGACAGGGAGAGAAGAAATCCAAGCTGCTTCTGTGAGAGGAAATGGAGACAACCCCCCCTCCCCAACAGCCACATTATTAAACAATTTCGATCCCAAGGTGGTTAGTGGCCAAAGAACAGCTCAGAAACAGGTCTGCGTTTGACAACAACCTCCTCTTCCTCCTCCTCCATTGCCTCGGAGAGGGAGGAATACGAAGGGAACCCCCCTCGGGTCTTTGGCTTTCTCCTCGGGCCGGTGGTGGCAGCCAGGAGCTTGTTCAAGGACGAGGGCTTCCGTAAACCTTTGGTGAGATCGTAGAAAGCCATGTCGTCGGATATGACCCCCAGGAAAGTGCTCGTGGAGCTCAAGATGGAAGCTGCAAGCTTTGTGCTCTTCTTGATGGGCATGGAGGGCTCCACGCTGTGGGTCAGGCGGGGGTCCCCCAGCAAGCGCCTGACGGCAGAGGATGCCCCTTCCTTTAAGTACTGGTGTGGCTTCTTCCCGCTGTAGTCCCTCAGGTCGGTCTTGGCGTGGTAGCTGTAGACCAGCATGGTGATGATCTTCTCCTGGCCGTGGATGGCGGCCAAGTGGAGCGCCGTGTAGCCACCGTGCGCCCGGGCGTCCACGTTGACCCGGGTGCCCCCCTTCTCGGCCGCTCGGATGATGTTCGTCACCATGTCACAGTTGCCGTTCTTGGCAGCCCAGTGCAGGGCGGTGAAGCCCGAGATGAAGTCCCTCCGTGCCGCCAAGCTGGCATCGCCCAGCAGAAGCCCGTGGAGCTGCTGGGTCCACTGCCCACCTGCCGCCATCACCAGCCACTGGTGCTCAGCCTCCTCCAGGGGCACCGCTGCCGTCTCCTCACTGGCACGATGGCTCTTGAGCCCCCGTCGTAAGCCAGGCGAGCGGGACCAAGCCTCCTCCTCCGGCTGCGGGGGCGACAAGGGGGACCCTGGCTCCTCAGGCGTCCCCGGGGTGGCGGCGGTGGCAGAGGGGGGTGGCACGCAGCGAACCGGCAGCATGCAAGGCTTGGGCAGCGGCTCTCGCCGGGCCCCCGCTGCGCCGGCGGGCAGGGGCACGGTGCCATCACCACCCTGGAAGAGGCCCCGCAGCTCGGAGACGGCCCGTGGGCCCGGCAGTTCCTCGGGGGGCGCCGGCGAGAGCTGCCTGGTGGGGCCAGGGCCCGGAACTGGGTCGGGGCCGGGGCCGGGGCCGGGAACGGGGTCGGGGCCGGGGCCGGGACCATCGCCATCGCCATCTCCATCTGCCGGTGCCGGAACGGCCCCCGATGCCAGCGCCCCCCCCGGCGGCGGGGCGGCGCGCAGGTCCCGCTTCAGCACGACGAACTTGGCTCCGTCCCGTTCTTTCACCACGGCTACGGCATTCACCGCCGCCTTGAACCGCTCCCGCCGCTCCGTCCGCTCCGCCGCCTCCCCACCGGCCTCCAGCAGCGGCCGGAAGGCGCTCACCAGCTCGGCGTTACGCACGGACCCGCCGCGTTCCCGCAGGAAAGCCAGCACGGCCGCCGGGCTGATGTCGAGCTCCGCCATCCCGCCGCCACAGGTGCAAGCGCCGCCGACCGCCGCCTACCACCGACACCGCTTCCTGCTCGCAGCGCCGGCACAACCCAGGAGCCCGTCCTCCCGGCCTCGGGGGCTGGCCGGGATTTGCGGGGCAGGAGCCACCTGCGGCGGCGGCAGTGAGCGCGTCCCCCGCGGCCGCTCCCGCTGAGGTGATCGAACCGCCCCGCCCCGCCCCGCCCGCCCCACCGCCTCCGTCTGAGAGAGCGAAGCGAGCGGAGCGGCGACGGCGTCTCCTCCCGCGGGGCGGCGCTGTTGGGGTGGCGGCTCTGCCCCGACACCGGCCCCAAGCTCCCCTCGCCTCTGCCCCGGGAGGTGATGGGAAGGGAGAGGAAACGGGAGGACGGCGGCTTTATCGCGTCCTCGTGTTCGTCCTGGTCCCAATCCCGGTCGTTGTCCTGATTCTGGTCCCGATCTCGGTACGGTCCCGGTCCTGTTCCTGGTCTTGGTCTTTCTCCTGGTCCCGGTCCCGGCCCTGTTCCTGGTCTTGGGCTTTCTCCTGGTCCCGGTCCCGGCCCTGTTCCTTGTCCTGTTCCTCATCCTGCTCCTGCTCCTTGTCCTGGCCCTAGCCCCGATCCTGGTCCCGGTCCTGCTGCTCGTCTAGGTCCTGCTCCTCGTTCTGGTTCTGCTCCTGCTCCTGATTCTCGCCCTGACCCTGGTCCTGATCCTAGCCCTCGTTCTGAGCCCGTTTTGCTTACTGCCCTAATATATCCCAGAGGGAATTCACGTTGCTAAGATGACTACATCAACTCTTCAAAGACTCAGGTATGAGCAAACCCTTCACTGATTTACTCCCAGCTTCCTAACCGGATTATTTTTCTGTTGTTTCAATGGTAAATAAGTGCAGCTATAGGTACAAATTGCTTCAATCAGGTCTCCATCCTCTGAGAAGCCTCTCTAGGAACTGTGATTCTTCTGGAGTTTCCTACCTCAGTCATTCAGAAGGTAGGTGGCTGGGTCAGTCTTTTGAAGGACGTTCAGCCCCATGTGATGCTATTATCTTACTCTCTCTGTGTCTTGTCACCGTCTCATGTCTACAATCTCCATACATCTCTATGTGTATTTATATAAAGGACAAAATCTTCCCAACATGCCTGCATCTATCCATGTACACCTGGAGAAGAGAGAAAGCTCTTCCAAAGAGAGAAGCTGTCTGCTGCTGTATCAATTACTTCTTCTCAAGTATTTCACATCATCATTGCTTATTATTCTAGAGGGAAAACAAAATCCCAGACAAAATGTTTTTCCCCAGGTGAAGGAGCAGGACTGAAGACCTGGAGGGATGATGTTTCAGCCTGCAAAGTCATTTTTTCTCCTCTGCCATGCTGGAATTGTTGGTGAAGGGCCTGGGGAGAACAGGGCTGGTGAGGAGCAGCTGAGGGAACTGGAGTTGTTTAGTCTAGAGAAAAGGAGGCTGAGTAGAGAGCTCATTGCTCTCTACAGCTCCCTGAAGGGAGATTGAAGTCAGGTGGGGGTTGGTCTCTTTTCCCTAGTATCAAGTGATAGAATGAGAGGGAATGGCCTGAAATTGTGCCAGGGGAGGTTTAGGTTGGAGATGAGGAACAATTTCTTTGCTCCAAGAGTGGTCAGGGATGGGAACAGGCTGCCCAGGGAGGCAGTTGAGTCACCATCCCTGGAGGTGTTCAAGAAACGTGTTGACACGGCACCTGGGGGCATGGTTTAACGGTCATGGTGGTGTTGGGTTGACGGTCGGACTCAATGCTTTTGGAGGTCTTCTCCAACCCAAACAATTGTCTGATTCTGTAAGAAATTGAGATCAGTGAATTGATTCCTGAAGGACTGAACATTTTGTCTGGCAAACCAGCGAGACAGACTAGCACAGAGTGACCTGTCGGCGTGGTATGAAGGCAGATGAAAGTAACTGTCTGTACGAGGAGGGATGAGAAGACAGAAAATAGATTCAGTTTTGTTTCCACTGACTTAGAACTTGAATCAAATGGAGCAGCAGCCTGTGCCAAAGTCTCCCTTTGGAAGGTGATTTGAGGTGTGTCTGTCCCCACGCGCTTCATCTCTCTCCCTTCTCCTGGATGCTGACCTCCCTTCTGCCTCTTCACACCTTTTTACTGGTGGTGGGAGAGCCTCTTCCCACGGATTGCTCAGAGCCTTCCCTTGGCAGGTTTTTTTTCTCTCTCCCATCTCTGTGCAAACCTCTAAAAAGCCATGTTCTCTCTCTTTAACAAGCTGGCACCGAGCCAGTTCTTCTAAACTCATTCTGCTGCTTTCGTGTTCTTTCACATAATAGGGTGTAATCTCCGTGCTGCTTGTAGCCATTCAGTGTCTCCACGTGAATCACACACCTCACTGCTGCCTTTTCACAGGGCATCTGCAGCAGCTTCACCCTCTGCTGAGGCAGCCACTCGTGGCTGCTGGTGTGTGGTGTGAGCAGAGCTTTCTAGCTCATGGCATCCCCACAGTTCTGCCTGGCCTGCTGGGGAGAGCTGATAACGAGCAGGCATCAAACGTTAATTGCAGCACTTTGCTTCCAGTGTTGATTTCCTTTCCTTACTGGAATCCATTGCAGGCATAAGAAACTCTCAGCAGTCCATGATTTTTGCATTGCAAACGTTCAGCTATACCCTAAGATCACAGTTCTTGCTGCAAATGAGCATGGGAAGGGAATAAAGTCAGTAGAAGGGGCTCTTGTGTTACATTTTTCCTATGTTCCTCCTGGTTCAAACACAGCAAGTGTTTCTGTGGGTGCTCACAGAGAGGGTCTATGCTCTGTCCCTGCCTGTGCAGGCATCAGCCCCCTGCACCCATGTATACTTTGAGACCTGGATAGAGGCTGTCTGATCCCACTCATTTTATGCCCAGCCTCACCCTTCTGCAGAGGGATCTCATAGAATCATAGACTGCTTTAGGTTGGAAAGGACCTTTAAGATCAAGTCCAAACATTTCATCAAGTCTCACCACTGAGCTCTATGAGCCAGGCTTTCAGGATGCCTCACTGCTTAGCACCTAAGGGACAACCTTTGGGTTGTCAAGGTCCCATCACCTCTCCAGGGACTTCATTGGATCAGGGTCCTGAAGGAGGGGTGTAACTCAGACCATTCTCCACTGCAGGTCCTGGCATTCCTTGAGGCTGCAGAGCGGAGGAGCATGTCCCCAGGAGGACAGAGGAGAGAGGATGTGAAGTCACTTTGTGCCACACCAGGTAGGAGCTGGTTGCTCTTGTTTGACTGCCCTGACACAAGGAGCTCTTCCCCCAGGTAATTTTGCAGTGATCCATCCAACCTCCTGTGTGCTTCCCTCATCCTTTGTGGCCATCCTGTGCTGTGTGGTTGTGTTCCTGTCACAGCCTCTGTCAGTGAGTATGAGGTTAGTCTTAGGCTAATTAAGAAGGAGGCAACGCTCCTGGCTAATCCTTTGTACCATTTCCAGAACACTGCACAGGGCAGATCCTGTTTTTCAGCCTTTCCCTTTGTCTGATGATGCCTTGTGGTTGCCCAGTTTTCAGGTTGAGTGTCTAGTAGCACAGGACCAGATTCCAGGGAGCTCCTCTTAGTTCATCATCGTAGAACCATAGAATCATCATAGAATGCTTTAGCTTAGAAGGGACCTTTAAAGGTCATCTAGTCCAACCTCCCTGCAGCCAGCAGGGACATCTGCAACTCGAGCAGGTTGCTCAGAGCCCCAAACAACCTAACCTGAGGTGATTCCAGGGATGGGGCATCTCCTACCTCTCTGGGCAATCTGGACTGGGCCTCCCTACCCTCAGTGTCAAACATTTCTTCCTTGTATCTTGTTTAAATCTCCCTCTTTTAGTTCAAACCATCACCCCTTGTCCTGTCACAACAGGCCCTGAGAAAAATTCTGTCCCCAGCTTTCTGATCAGCCCTTGAAGCACTGAAAGGCCACCAGAAGGTCTTCCTGGAGCCTTCTCTTCCCCAGGCTGCACAGCCCCAACTCTCTCAGCCTGGCCTCACAGCACAGGGCTTCCAGCCCTGCCAGCATTGCTGTGGCCTCCTCTGGCCCTGCTCCAATAGGTCCCTGTCTGTGCTGAGGACTCCAGAGCTGTCCCAGCACTGCAGGTGGGGTCTCAGCAGAAGGGCATAATCCCCTCCCTGCCCCTGCTGCCCAAGCTGCTGGGGATCAGCCCAGAGCACGGCTGGCTCTGGGCTGTCAGCACTCCGTGATGACTCATGTCCAGCTTTGCACCACCAGCACCCCCACGTCCTCCTCAGGGCTGCTCTCAGTCATGTCCATATGGTCATACTCGGGTCCAGCTGTGCAGTAGAAGTTCAGCTGTCTCAATTACTTTTTTCAGTAGAGATAACAAAAGCCTGGAGCATTATGGCTGCTGATGCTCATCACTCCTCTGAAATTTCCAGCCTGCAAAAGCAGGAGAAGTTTTGCCTCTCTTTCTGTGTCACCAAAAACCTACAAACCAAATTTTGGTGGGTCTTTTTTTTATGGTGGGGCTATTTACAGAGTACTGTGGGCTGCTCTGTAGGAGATTTCAAGCCAACTGTCTTGATATTTTGAATTCACTGACTGTGACAAAAACAATGTACAGAAAGCCACAATTAAATTCATTTAGTACTCATTTTTAAATACAAACACTGCATTTTGCTAGTTCTGCACCATAAGCCCTGGAGAGCTGCCCTCTGGTTCTGACCTGAGTGACTGAGAATAGTTATGTTGCCTGTGAAGAAGTTTCACAACCTTCAAACTGTCACCATTCCGGCGTAGGAACCTGCACAGGGAGCCTGGGGCCTTTTCCCACCCCCTGAGAGGAGGAAGATAAAGGTTATGTGACTGTAATTCTTCACACTGCACAAAGGCAGGAACTAAAGAAGATCTAGCAAGGCATTTAATCAGGGCAAAGAAGTCTCTACTGACATTTCAAAAGTGAGGGAGGTGGTCACCCAGGTGTGGCTCCTTCCTGCATGATATTCCCAGAGCCACGTGGAGAAGGTGAAGCATCAGGTGGGAAGCAACAGAGGAAGAAAAAGAGAATGTGAGGGATAGTTCATCATAGAATCATAGGATGGCTTAGGTTGGAAGGGACATCAGAGATCATCTACTCCAGCCTCCCTGCCATGGGTAGGGACAGCTGATCAAGGCCTCATCCAACCTGACCTTGAACACCTCCAGGGAGGAGGCATCCACAACCTCGCTGAACAACCTACTCCAGAGTCTCACCACCCTTGCACTGAAGAACCTCTTCCTAAGATCCAATCTAACCCTACTCTCCATCAGCTCAAAACCATTCCCCCTTGCCCTGTCACTAGATGAAATGTCCCTCTCCAGCTTTCCTGTAGGATCCCTATTGGAAGGCAACTATAAGATCCCCCCAGAGTCTTCTCTTCTCCAGACTGAGCAACCCCAGCTCTTTCAGCCTGTCCTCATAGCAGAGCTGCTCCAGCCCTCTGATCATCCTTGGGGCCCACCTCCTCTGGACTCCCTCCAATAGTTTCAGGATGATGCTGCTTTGCTGAAAGGTGAAGCTTAGGTGCTGTTGACTACAGATGGGATTTGTAGCTCAGGGAAAACTCATTTTCCTCTGAAATGAAATCAGGGTTCCCAGAATAAATGGGATGACAAAGCCCAGGGGTTTCCACTTTGCCCCTTGGTATTTTCATGTGAAACAAAGGGCGTGCATTGTGAAGGAAAAGAGCTCTTCCTTTGTTCCATGGAGAAATGCAGTAACCTTCCATAGATAAACAACTGAGCAGAAGTCTGGGAAGGGGCAGGGAGAGGGGGGGTTGAAGGTTATTTACAGATAAAAGGCACTTTCTCATAAACCAGCAAGGTTCAGCTGTAGCTCAAGGACCTCAGTAACCAGTTTAGGAGATGTTTATCAACAGCAATCATTCAAACTGCACTTTTCCATGTATCTGAGTGTGTATTTATTAAATACTGCTTGTACCATACAGATGGTGCAAGGACCCACCCCAAACATCCTCTGGTTTTCAGCTGGTGCCTGCAAACCTGATGGGATTCTAGGAGGAAAATGAAAAGCTGGTATGTGGTAATGGTTTGGATTGGAAGAAACCTTGAAGATCATCCAGTTTCAAGCCCCCTGACATGGGCAGGGACACCGTCCACTAGCCCAGGTTGCTCAAGGCCTCTTCCAAACTGGCTTTGAACACCTCCAGGGAGGGAAAATGCACAGCCTCCCGGGGCAACCTGTTCCAGTGTCTCCCCACCCTCACTGTAAATCCTGCCCTGTAGCCTTAGGAGGCAAAGAATTTTGGGGTCTGATTCCAGCCATCCCACTTGCACCCACCAGGACCACTCAGTGTGCCCAAGGGAAAGGGACCTACAGCTCTAGCTTAGAAGGATCACGCTTGTGTAAATACACCTTGTAAGTGCCGTAATTTGTCAGTGGACCCAGTGCAAGATTAATAAGGGGCTTGGTGGTCATGCTGCTAGAAGAGCAGCTGTGAAGCCATTTGATTTCTGACACTCTCCAGGAGGACACTGCAAGAAATTAATAGTTTCCAATAAGCTGCTTCCTCCAGCCTGTGTTGGAAATCACAAAGAAATTCTGTTTACCTGCACCACCTGGATATGAAGATCAAGGATTTTACTCAGCCCTCTTCAGAAGGCCTTGATCTTGCTGCTCTGTGCATAGCAGGCAGGATGATAACTTGCTTGCCGTGGCTGCCTGTGAAGTAAAAAGGGGCTGTGATCACATTTATTCCTCTCCACTTTCATTGCCTGTACCTTGAGGTCACAAGGTGAAATAGCTCCTGCTGATCTCCCCTCACGTCAGAACTGTGCTATTGCCCTGCAGTGAGGGGCATTTTCCTTCCCCTGTTCAGGACAGAGAAGTTCAGGGACATATTTGTGCCTCTCCAGCCCTTTGTGTCCTCTGCCCCATCTTCTTACCTGTAGGAAATTCACTGCTTGTCCTAAATTCACTCTGGATTTAGAAGGCAGAAATGCAGGGTAGGTTGAAAATCCTTGCAGGAGCACCCAGCACTATAATATACATTTAATTCCTGAGCTATTAGGAATAATTTGCATAACAACTGATGCCTTAGCAGCTAATAGAGCCACCCAATCCGATTCTCTTGTCTTGCAGCAGTTTTTGTGCATCTGAAGCTCTGGAAATGAGCAGGGTTTCATTTGACTCGGCAGGAGAAACTGCGGCCTTGAGGAGATTAACAAGGTGTTTAAAAATAACCCCGAGCTTCTGCACAGTGCTCTCCTGTCATAGAGAGCTGCCCCATGCCAGTGGGGCAGTGCTGGGGGACAAAAGGAGAGAGGACTCCAGCTGCAGAGGGTCACAGCAGCACAGCTCAGAGAGCCAGGTGACAGCAGTGCTGTCCCTTGATCTTCTGTGATGTCTCAGAATTCCCCTGATGCTGTGAATCTTGGCAGCTCACAAAAAGCTAGGAGCTTGTCTGGGAATCAGCTTTTGTGAGCCTTGTGTTGGTACATTCTGCACTTTGTTGGCAAGGAAAAGGGCTCTTAATGAAGCTAAGTCCATCATTTCTTCCAAAGTCCCTGGTTTAATGGCATTTAAAACTATGCTAAGCAAGACTTTAATGTTGTCTTAAATCAGGACTCCAAAGCTGGTCTGTGAAGCACAAAAAAAGGAACCCAGAGAAAAAAAGAGTCACTTTTTAACCTTTTTATCTGTTTATTTTTGCTTCTTTGTGATACATAAAAGAGGCCTGGAATGTTCCCTCTGTTAGCTGCTATCTAAACTATTCTGCTTTCATCTGTACACCGAAAACTCCAGGGTTTAGCTTCCCTGCTTTTGCTGAAGGGCCCAGGGAGAGCCAGGGAACCTCTGGCCAAAGAAACAAGATGGTGAAGGGAGGGTCTGGTCTGCACTAACATCTCACTTGAAGGGATACATGCAGCTGACATGCCTGAGGGATGGCATCCATCCAGAGGGACCTGAGAAGCGGGGCTGTGTGGATCTCATGAAGTTCAGCAAGGCTGACTGCAAGGTCCTGCACCTGGGTCAGGGCACACCCTGGTATCAAGACAGGCTGGGGATGAAGGGCTGGAGAGCAGCCCTGTGGAAAAAGACTTGGAAATGCTGGTGGGTGAAAAACTGGACATGAGCTAGCAGGGCCTGTAGCTCCCTTCAGATATTGGAGAGCTACTATCAGGTCTCCCAGGAGCCTTTTCTCCATGCTGAACAACCCCAGTTCTCATAGGAGAATATAGTCTGGAAAACAGCAAACTGAGGGGAGATCTTAATGTGTATAAATATCTGAAGGGTGGCTGTCAAGAAGAAGGGGCCAGTCCCTTTTCAATGGTGTGCTGGGATAGGACAAGGGGCAGTGGATACAAACTGAAACCCAGGAAGTTCCACCTCAACATGAAGAAAAACTTCTTTACTGTGAGGGTTCTGGAGCCTTGGAGCAGGCTGCCCACAGAGGTTGTAGAGTCTCATTCTCTGGAGACTTTCAAGGCCTGCCTGGATGCATTCCTGTGTGGCCTGCCCTAGGTGATCCTGCTTTGGCAAGGGGGTTGGACTCAATGATCTCTAGAGGTTCCTCACACCTCCTACCATTCTATGAAATCCTGGGAATATCTTGTTTTATTTCTCCAACATAAGCACAGTCCCCTTCTAGGTTGACCAGTGCTTCCCAGAGCTCCTGCAGCACGGTGTAGCTGGATCCCAAGGAGTCCTGAGAAGAATCAAAGATGTGGAGATGCAGAATGTGGCTTCACACACCTGCTGTGACACAGCAACTCAGTGCCCACCAGCACAGCGTGGGCTCGTTTATTTATGTCACCGTGGGAGCAGGAGATCTTCGTTAAGATCACAAATAGCAGGTGAGGGAGAAGACAGAAGGAAACATGGAGTCTTGTAATGAACCACAGCTCCTGGTTTGGTTGTCTTTGGGTGCTTCCCTCCTGCTTTAGGGTTCTCCAGGGGCTGTGCTTTTGTGGGGTTGGGATGTTTGGTATCTTTCCTTCCCTCTTCTTGCCAAAAAGTGGAAATTTGGCAAACCCTTTGAGAACTGAAAACAGGGTCTAAGTGCAGTTGCTCACTGCTTCCTAGGAACTGGGGTGGGACTTGGAGCTCCAGTTGTGCCATGATTAGGTAATGACTATGTTTGTGACCCTCCTTTGTGCAGGATGCTGGAGCTGATCTAGGAGGACCTGAGTAGACAAGAGTCCCCTGGACAGAGCCATTCCAGGTAAGCTCTCCCTTGGGCATTCCCTGGCAGGTGGTTGCATTATGTGCTGAGATTAGCATCTAGCATAATTTAGGGAAGTTCAAGCCATGAACTGGTTCTTGAAGGGCAATCCTTCCTCACCAGCAACAACAAAGACAGAAAAGCAGGTTTTAGCCCTGCCTGGGGTGAGGAGTGGAGCACCAAGCCTTAGGCCATACTCAAAGCTTCTTGATTCCTTAACATTCCATAGCTGGGAGAAGCTGTGAGTGGAGAAGCAGCCCTGAGGGTGGTATCAGAGAAGCAGCTCAGCTGAGTAGATGTGTCCCCAGCAGCAAAGGGGGTTCAGTATGTGTCTCCAAAGCTGCTGGGGGGATTTCTACCATGCCCTCAGGAACTGCACAGTAACCACTGCCTTTTTTCTCAGACACCAAGACCAGGTTGGAAGGGGCTTCAAGCAACCTGATCTAGTGGGAGGTGTCCCTGCCCAGGGCAGGGAGGTTGGAGCTGGATGATCTTTAAGGTCCCTTCCATCCCAAACCATTCCATGATTCTATGACAGTAGCTTTTCTGTGGCTCTCATGTGTAGTGCTTTGCAAGAGGCTTTGCTCATCTTGAGGGGTTCAAAACAACCCTCATGAGTCCTTTCCCCATGCAGAGCCAGTGTTGTGGGGAGAAATATTTAATCTCTTTGCCCAAACTCAGATCTCCAACTGGAAGCAGGTATTGCTCCAAGAGAGAGGATGAGGAGGAAAGGAGACGGTGGCTGATAGAAGGACTGAGGAAAGCCCAAGACCAAAGCAGGGGAGCAGACAGACTAGGGGTGTAGATGTGGTCTGGTGAGCCAGCTGCATGCCGGAGAGAAGGCGTGGCTCTGCAAAGCTGTTCCTTGAGAGGTTCACTGCAGCAGAGGGCACCAGAAAGCAACAGAATTTCTGCTCTGCGCTAACAGCTTGTGAAATACTCCTGCCTCTGTGGCTCGGAGACTGAGGGTTTGCCGGTGGTGGGCTTGGCTTTGTGCTTTATGTAGGAAGCAATGACAAGTTGAAGGTCTTCTGGTGCATACTTTAATCTACCATGGATATGGGCAGCAAAATGGTCAGAAGCTCTTACTGTGGCTGCAACTTTGGTGTCACTCCTGCGTGTGACAGAAGCACTCCAGTGCAGAGACACTGTGAGGTTGGAGTGAGGTAGGCATTGGTATCTTCTCCCAAGTAACTAGTGATGAGGGGAAATGGCCTCCAGTTGGACCAGAGGAGGGTTAGGTCGGAGATTAGGAACAGTTTCTTTGCTGCAAGAGTGGTCAGGCATTGGAACAGGCTGCCCAGGGAGATGGAGGTGCTCAAGAAACATGTGGGCATGGCACCTGGGGACATGGTTTAATGGCCATGGTAGTGTTGGGTTGACAGTTGGACTGGATGATCTTAGGGGTCTTTTCCATCCTTCTATGACCTGGTGGCATTCCAGAATGATGAATGCTTGAGAGATGGGGAAATAAGTCTGCAGATACCTGTGTGCATCCTCAGAACCCTGCAGAAGATGCTACTGGTGCTTCTAGATGACCTTTAAGGGTCCCTTCCAACCCAAACCATTCTATGATTCGAGGATTTGATGTTTCTACAGCCGAGGGCAGTGCTGCAGGCTTATCTTGCAGCCCTCTCCATCTGCAGAACGCCCCCGGTGTCACGTCCTTATCCCCGTGCCCCCCCAAACCCTGCCACTGACCCGCTCCGGGGTAGCTGCTGGGACCACCGGAGCCTCCCGCGGCGCCTCCCGCCATGGTCCGCCGAGGCGGGGGGGCCGAGCCGGAGGCAGGAGGGCCGGGCCAGGCCGGGCTCTGCCTCCCGCTGCCGCCTCCCTCCCCCGCCGTGGGCGGGCTGCGCCGGGGCCGCTCCCGCCCCGTTCCCGGCCGGTGCCGGTGCCCGTCCCCGGGGCTGTCGGTCCGACGGGCGGTGCCTGTGGCGGGCGCAGGGGAGTTTCCAGGAAGTGGCCATATTGGATCCATTCAGCTGCAGCCAGCCGCGGTGGGTCGAGCCGCGCTCCCGCCGCCGGAGCCGCGCAAGCCCCGGCCATGGCCGCCACCGACCTGGAGCGCTTCTCGGTGAGCACCGCCGGCCCCGCTCCTGCTCGCTTCTCCTCGGGCCGAAAACTTAGGTTTAAGCCCTTAGGGGAGGGGTGGGGAGAAATAACCCTGCCGGTGGTGGGGAGCGGGGCAGGCGGGGGGGGTGCGCCGCGCCGGTGTGTGCGGCTGCTGCTCCGCCAGCCGAGCCGGGAGGAGCCCCTGGCTGCGGGGGCTGCTTCGGCTGCGGAAACTGCTTCGGCTGCTGGGGGTCCTGGGAGAGAGAAGGGAATCCGGTGTCCTCGGGAGGGTGCGGGAAGGTTTTGCCCTGCGCCGGGGGTCCGGCAGGCTGCAAGGCTCCGAGGCCTCGGTGTGATGCTGAAATAGGTAACGAAAGTCACCCGTGACCCTTCCGTGGGCGCCCGGGATGCTCCCAAAGGCTGTCCGGTATCCGATGGAGCACCCCGCAAAGAGGGACGGAAGAAACGGGGTCAGAGCTCCCTAAATAAGAAGCGTTTGCGTGCGGCTGGTATCCAGACAGCGAAGCGGTGAGGAAGTTAGAGGCGGGGGCGAGTGTGTGTGTGTCACCCTGCGAGGGACACGCCGCTGGAACCGGGGGCGAAGCAGAGCCTGCGGGGAGCCGGTCCCTGAAGCAGGGTAGGAGGAATGTACAGCAAATATGGAGCGTGACCTGTGCTCCGCCGCCTCTGCAGCCCGCACGTTGTGTAACTGCTATCGGAAGTCAATTTGGCTCAAAGCTGTGCCTGCCTAAAACTAGGCTTTGTCTCTCCGGCTTTGGTTTTGGTGTTGTTGTTGGATGGTTGTCTCGGCTGAATAGCTGGGGGATGCGTCTTGGAGCCGTGCAGGGCTAAAAACGGTTTTACCGCATGAAGGAGCGCAGCTCTCCCAAGCCAGAGCTGGCTGGGGTGATGTAGCTGAATAAATGGCAACAGCAGCGGTGGCTCTCCGAGTTAGAGCCGTGCCCTTGGAGCACAAACAAGTTCCCTGCTACTGTTTGCTCTGTAAACTACTTTTGGCCAAGAATCTCAAACTCTTGTTTCATTTCTTTTGAATCCTGGCCCAAAAGTTTCCAGCTCCAGTAGGAGTCTGCAAGGCTGTCACTTACCAAAGACTTCCAGCAAGGAAAATAGATTGTGGGGCTTTTATTTCAGAAAGCAAATGCTGCTAGATGCTGGAGAGAGGGGATTTAGGTGAAGCCTTAGTGGTAGGGAATGGAAGCACCATAACCCATGGAATGGTAGGGATTGAAAGGGACCTCTGGAGATCATCAAGTCCAACATCCCTGCCAGAGCAGGATCACCTAGGGCAGGTCACACAGGAGTGCATCCAGATGGGTTTTGAGCTGCTCTGGAGGAGACTCCACAGCCTCTCTGGGCAGCCTACTCCAGTGCTCCATCACCCTCACAGTAAAGAAGTTTTTCCTCATGTTGAGCTGGAACTTCATTGGTTCCAGTTTGTATCCATTGTCCCTTGTCCTATCACAGGACACCATGGAAAAGAGACTGGCTCCTTCTAAATACCCACCCTTCAGACATTGCAGTCTCACTGCAATTCTTCCTGCTTTTGTATCATATATGGAGGCTTTCGGTCTTAATTTGGTGGCCTTTTAGTCTTCATTTGATGTATTCTAATATTAAAAGTCACCAAATGAAGATTAAAAGTCTCCACATTAATGAATCACATTAATTGGGTGACTTTTAATGTTGATTTGGTGCTTGTGTAGGTTTTCATGCAAGTTTGGAATAGAATAGAATTAACCAGGTTGGAAAAGACCTTTGAGATTATGGAGCCCAACCTATCATCCAACACCATCTAATCAACTAAACCATGGCACCAAGCTCCCCATCCAATTGGAGGAACCAAAAATACTGCCTAGGCAGTAAAGAACCTTGTGTTCTTTGGGGTGGGTACATGAGTGCTGGCTATACTGGTGTCAATATTCTGTCACTGAAGTGAAATGACAGGGCTCCAACAGTGGTGCCCAACTCCATGAAGACAAAATCTGCTTGCTTCATGCAGGGAACTGGGGTGGGTTTGTAGAGATCTTCAGGCTCAGGAGATCTGGTGATCTGCTCATCTTTGGATGAGGTTTGCCTTTCTGGAACCATGCATCTGGCACAAGCAGATGGGAGAGCAGCAGCTTGCTTCTATCTGATGCAGGGCAGAAGACTACCCTGGCTGCTGTTTCCTCTCTCCTCAGCACATCTCAGCTCTGATGCTGTTCCCCCAGCAGTACCACGGAAACCTCATGATGAAGGTGTTCCATGTCGTCCTTTCTGCAGGGTTTCCTGCTTTCTTGGTGCTGCTCTGTGTCACTGTGCCTCAGTTTCCTGAGTCAGGGTGGGGATAACTCATTAGTGCCAAGGAGAGGCGATGACATTCATTTGTTTTTACTAGCTGTTTGTACCTGCAAGGGGAGGTAATGTTGAAAAAGCCTTTGAAGGATGATCTTAAAGGTCTCTCAATGATCTTCAACGTCTCTCCCAATTGAGTTCTACAATTCTGTGCTGTTGAGACTGGTATTTACTAGTGCCCAGCTGACACTGAGATCCTGGAATGCAGTGACCCTTAGGTTTGGATAATGTGTTTTCAAAACTCCTCAGATGCATGCTTCCCTTGTACAGTCCTCCAGAAGGCCTCTGTCTCCAGCACAATAAAGTTCCCTTGAAGTGCTGCTGTTGGAAGTGACCAAAAAAAGCAAATGAAAGGAAGCTGACCCATAGAAAGCTGCCTCTGAGGCAGCAGAATCACACCAGTGGTGCTCAAGACAGCCTTTGTTTTTGTGAATGTACTGCTTGTGAGAGAGGTTGGCTTCAGCCCCTGGAGACTGAAGTTTTCTGCTGATCTGCCACGAGAAGGAGGCTTAGAACCACTGTGTTTGGGGCTTGGTCTGCAGGCATCCCCTCTAGATACTGAGGTCAGGTGTCTTCATTGCAGCTCCCACCAAAGTGGAGAGAAAGCTGATCAAGTTTGATTCAATTATGAAATACTTCAATTTGTCATCAAACCTCAGAGCTTCTCCATTGCCAGTTCTGGCCAGTGCTGAGCTGGCAGACGTGGTGATTGCTGGTGCAGACACTGGCAGTGTTAGCAAGGCTGTTGGCACATTGGGTGGGCAGCAGCCCAACCACCACATTCAAACAGAAGCCAGAAAGTGCATAAAATGCAGCAGGGAAATGGGGAAGCTCTGGTGGAAGCTAGAAAAGCTGGAAGGAGAAGTGAGGGAGAAGTGACTGGAGACGTGTAGGAGAATAAATGAGATGAGATATGAGACCAGGTTGCCCAGAGGTGTGGTTGAAGCCTTACCCCTGGAGAAGTTCAAGGTCAAACTTGATGGGGCCCTGAGCAGCCTGATCTAGTTGGAGATCACAGAATCATAGAATGGTGGGGTTTGGAAGGGACCTCCAGAGATCCAGTCCAACCCCCCTGCCAAAGCAGAATCACCTAGGGCAGGTCACGCAGGAACACATCCAGATGGATCTTGAAAGCCTCCAGAGAAGGAGGTGCCCCTGCTTACTGCAGGGGGTGTTGGACAAGATGATTAAGGTTCTTTTCCAACCTAATGCATTCTGTGCCTGTAAGACTGTTTTGACCCCCTGCCTGTGGCTTTCCCTTGAAATGCTGTCGCTTAACCACCCACATTAACCCCCTGGCTGAGTCAGAGGAGCAAAGGCAGTTTCTTGGGCTCTAAACAGAGCCTGTGAGGAGGAGCAGGTGTTCTCAGCCTTCAGGGTGGGCTGAGATAAGAATTTCACATTACACTGTCAGCGTTGAGGAGGTCGTGGCTGATGGTTCTGTGTGTGTACCATGACCATGCATGGAAAGGAGCTTTGTGATCATCAACCCCCAGCGAAGGGAGCGCTGGATGCACGCACGTAGCCGTGGCTGGAGGGCAGCTGTCTGCGTGAAGCCCTTGAGAGGATGTCTCTTGGTGGCAGTGATGGATAGCTGGGCTTTTCCTGGTGGCTTTACTCTAAATTCATGCTCCTTAGAGGATCTTGCCAGAAAAAACACCGCTTTATACCGAAGGAAGCTGAACAACGTCTTCCTCGCTGCAGACAGACAATGGGATTTATTTTATCTGAGCTCTCTGTGTGGGGAGTCTGGCAGCATAGTGTGAGCATTACTTGGTTACTGGCTCCTTGTGACCTGCTTCCAACTTGGTGGGAGGAGAGGGAGCTTTAAAAGGTGCCTGTGACTGCCGTAACTGCCCGGGATGTGAGAAACTTGGTGTTTCAGCTGTGAGTTCCTGGTTTCCTTCCCTGCATGGCCTGCAGCTGCTCCTCCACGTAAAGGGACCAGTGTCAGCCCATGAAAGATGGGCATGAGGAGTGGCCTGAGTCATAGAATCGTTGTGATTGGAAAAGACCTTGAAGATCATCGAGTCCAACCATCATCCTAGCACCACCATGGCCCCAGGTGCTATGACAACATCTCTGTCCTGGACTCTGGCAGGGCAGTTGCTTATCACTGCAGGCCCTAACCACAGACTTACATTTTCTTTTAATCAGACTCTCAGAAAACCTTGCCATGGCTTAATTCCAGTGGAAACTGGGGTTTGTTTGGATTCAGACATTCTTCCTTCCCTATGTTTTTGTTGTTTGGTTTGGGGTTTTTTAACTCAACTGTTTGGAAGCTCCAGGGTTAAATTTCCTTGCCTGCTTTTGTCATTCAATCATTTTACCTTTAGCCTGGAAAAAAACCTCAAGTGATCCCCCATGCAGTGTGGAACAGAAGTGACAGATTTCTCTCCAAGCTGGTAACATGCACCAGGAAGGGAGCCCAGCGGGAGCAGCCCTTTCCCTCCCTGCCCTGGCCAGTTCTTCTGCCTGTAGCTTAGGCTTTTTTGGGGAAGGAGGGAGGGGGGGGGAAAGGGCCTTCCATTGGAGGAGACAAATTGGTGGTTGCCTCTCTGAGCCCTGCAATCCCTCCCTGGGAGGCTTGACTGTGCTCATACAGGAAGCCAGCTCTGGTGGTTTGAACCACAGGAGCAATTAGCTGCACCACAGTCCAGCACAGTTAAACACGTATTTGGAGTGTATGCACTGGCAACAAATGCTGCCCAGAAAAAGGGGAGGGGGTTGTGGGGTTTTGTTGTTGTTGAAGAGAAGGCTCTGGGGAGACCTTACGGTGGCTTTCCAGTACCTGAAGAAGGCTTACAGGAGAGTAGGAGAGGGACTTTTGACAAGGGGTTGTAGTAATAGGATGAGGGGCAATGGCTTTGAGCTGGAAGAGGGGAGATTGAGACTGGAGATGAGGAAGAAATTCTTTCCAGTGAGGGTGGTGAGACACTGGAACAGGTTGCCCAGGGAGGCTGTGGATGCCCCTTCCCTGAAGGTGTTCAAGGCCAGGCTGGATGAGGCCTTGAGCAAGCTGGGCTGATGGGAGGTGTCCCTGCCCGTGGCAGGGGGGTTGGAACTGGCTGATCGTTAAGGTCCCTTCCAACCCATTCCACGATTCTATTTTTCCCCTTCCCCACTGTGGTGCTGTTCCTGTGGGTGAATCCTGAGCCTCTCTTCCTCTTGCAGCAGAGATGCAACACGTTGCTCTGCGTGGGAGCTCCAGAGCTGCTCCCAGCCGCTCGTAACTGCGGCGAGCGCTGAGGCAGTGGGTGGAGGGACGTGAGCTGGCAGCTGCTGGAGCCCTCTGTGCCCTCTGCAGCAGCAAAACAAATGAAAGCCTGAAGAATAATGCTCTTTCAGGAGGCCAGCACCGTGTCAGGGCTCCTTGTCACTGCTGTGCTGTCAGCTGTCAGCCCATCTCCAGCGCTGCTGGAAGGCCAAAAGCTCTCTAAATATTATCTTCTGTGGCAGGATCCCAGCGCTGTCGGCAGCTGCAGGGAGAGATGCAGCCCTGTCTCCGAGCGCTCCTGCCGGCCCCAGCCTGCTTGTCTCGAGGCATCTTGGTGCAAACCAACAGCTGTGGGGACTGGGCTGATTTCATAGATTCATAGAATGGTTTGGGTTGGAGGGGACCTTGAAGGTTGTCTAGTTCCAACCCCCCTGCCATGGGTGGGGACACCTCCCACTGTCATACTCATCTCCTTTTCCTTCTGGTGCTCCTTTGGCTCCAAGGTTGGGAGGGGAAGAAGTGGCATGATGCTGAATTGGCTTTTTGTGGGTTGTGCAATCAAGAGAAGGTATTTGGGAGGCCATGGGACTGAGGTAGACGTGTAGGGTGTGGGCACACTGCTTCCACCCTGCACATTTACCTGATTAATGTGGATTATTCAGAACGTGTTGTAGAATCATAGGCTGGTAGAGGTTGGAAAGGACCTCTGGAGATCATCAAGTGGACTCTTCTGCCAAAGCAGGGCAGGTCACACAGGAACACATCCTGATGGGCCTTGAAAGGAGGTTTTCTTAATGTTGAGGTGGAATTTCCTCTGTTTCAGTTTGTATCCATTGCCTCTTGTGCTGTCACAGGACACCATTGTGTATCCTGGGCACAGTTGAGGCTGTAGATGGAGAACCTGCCCTGCTTGTTCTAGATTAGGCACAACCCTTAGAAATAACATTGTCCTGTCCCATCTTTGTGTTGCAGTGAGGTGGAGCCTGTGTCTTTATGCACAGCCTACTTGTTTCTCCCCTTCTCCATGCTTGTGTAGCATCAGCAAGCTCTGGGTTTCTACCTGAAGCTTTGCGTTTGTAATCATGCATCATAAAAATATCACATGGGTAAGAGAGAGCACATCTCTGCTCCCAGAGCCGCTCAGGTGAGGAAAAGAGCCCACAGAATCCCAGCATGGTGAGGACTGGAAGGGACCTCTGGAGGTCATCCAGTCCAATGCCCCCTGCTAGAGCAGAGGCACCCACAGCAGCTTGCCCAGGATCGCAACATCCAGGTGGGTTTGGAATCTCTCCAGAGAAAGAGGCTCCACAACCTCTCTGGGCAGCTTGCTCCAGGGCTCCAGCAGCCTCAAAGTACATTTTTTCAGGGAACAGAAGGAAACGTAACCCTGAAGGTGCTGCTTCTCCTCAGTCCCAGCCATGTGCTTTCCTTCCACAGCCTCCTCTGGTGTAAGCAGCCGTGCTTGCCTCCAGCTTGTGACATTTAGATGCAAAAGCTGGAGCCAGACAGAGAATCAGCACCTTCCAAAATGGGATGACTGGAGATTTTCAGGGGGCTGGGGAAGGATGGTGTTGGTGAGAACCACAGGCTTCTCAGATACGACCCAAGTCGCTGCCCTTGGCTTGCAGGCTCACCAGGGCCCGTGGGGTCAGGGTTGTGGAGGCACCACTTTGTTTAGATGTTCAGATTCCTTTGTGAAGCCAAAAAGTGTCTGTCTCCCACACACATGAAATTCCAGAGATGTCAGACAGCTAGAGAGAGGTTCCCATGGAGCACCCTGCCTCAGGGCTTTTGCCCTCCCTGGCTCGCACAGCCTCCAAAACAGATTGTCACAGGGAGCTGTGGATTTCCATTGAGGGACTTGGGGCTGCTCTGTTCTCTCCTCACAGAATCACACACAGATGGGTAAGGGTTGGAAGCAGCCTCTGAAGATCATCTAGTCCAGCCCCTTGCTGCTGCATGAGGTGCTGTGATGGGTGTGTGCCACCTTTGCATTCCCTGTGCAAGGAAACATGCAGGGAATGCATCCAGAGTCCCCCACGGACAGCCAGAGGCAGGACACATCCCTCAGCTTCTCCCTGGCTGCCTTCAGGTCTGCTCTGAAGAGCATTGTACAGGAATAGCTTGGTGTGAAATGTGTTACCAGAGCTCCTGCCCACACTGTGTTAATCAGTGTCTGTGTTCCTGCCCAGGGTGTGTGGGGCAGCTTGGGTCAGAGGAGGCATCGCTGGGTCCCTAGCCCAGACCCTGCTCCCAGCAGGCTGCCCCCAGCTTTGGATCTTAATCCAAGTTTATCCAAGCTTTCAGCTCTGACATAGTAAAAGGGCTGCCAGAGCAGACCTCCCAGGAATGCTCTCCTTCCCCCATCATCTGCAGCAAAGGTGTTTCCAGCTCATCTTCATGAGTGTGCCTCACACACGAGTAGTCCTTCAGCTTTATCTTCTGCTCCGTGTGTTTTGCAGACAGAGCTTTGCTTTGCTGCTTTTTTTTTTCATTGCCTCCAGTCTTCAGATTAAAGCTGTTGTGTGCTAATCCATAGGAGGCTTTCTGGAGGCATGTGTTAATAGGATACAGAGCAGTTAGCTCGTTAGCCTGATGACTCTGGGTTAGCTCTGGGAGCTGAGTGCCTGTGGGGTGTAAAACTTCTTCTCATGGCTTTCAGGCAGTATCACAAGGAGACCTGTCCAGTAGCTTCATGTGGTGTGTTTGGGGAGGTGCTGTGAGATGCTTCACAGATTGCATTGAGCTGGAGGGGACCCTCAAAGGTCATCTTGTCTAACCCCCCCTGCAGTCACCAGGGACACCCCCAACTAGATCAGGCTGCCCAAGGCCACATCAAGTCTGATCTTGAATGTCTGCAGGAACAGGGCCTCAGCCACAACCCCGGGCAACCTGTTCCAGTATTTTACCACTCTTAAAGTAAAGAACTTCCTCCTGATGTCCAACCTAAATCTGCCCTGTTCTTTTTCAAACCATTGCACCTCATCCCATCCCCACAGGCCCTTCTGAGCAGTCCCTTCCCAGCCTTCCTATGAGTCCCCTTCAGATACTAAAAATGTAGCTCTAAGATCCCCCTGGAGCCTTCTCCAGAGGAGTTGCCTAAGGCAGACTGGGAAAGAGCATCCAGTGATGACCAAAACTCTTGGGTTCCCGTTATATCTCTGTTCCCTTGTCTAAAAATACACAAAATAATGGCATTAGTTGTAATCAGGCAATAAATTCTGGGAATGGATGTGGGAATTAGCCATGTTTATTTTAAGTGGTAACTAAAACAAATTGTCCTGGTGGCTTATATCCAGCATGGCTTGATCAGCATGGTGGGGATCCAGATTCTTCTTCCCCTATTCAATGTTCTTTTGAAACTGCCCCAACCCTTTTCTATCCTTCCCCTTAGGGGTAAGCACTGGGTTTCTCTCTTGGCTGTGTCTCATGGCCATTTGTATTTACCAAAGTGTCTCTACTTCCTTGTGGTAGGATTCATAGAATGATGTGGGTTGGAAGGCACCTTAAAGGTCATCCAGATCCCACCCCCCACTATGGGCAGGGACACTTTCCACTAGACCAGGTTGCTCAGAGCCTCATCCAACCTGGCCTTGAACACCTCCAGGGAGGGAGCATCCACACCACCATTCCAGTGTCTCACCAACCTCACTGTAAAGAACTTCTGCTGGTCAGATCAGTTGAGGGTAGGTTGGTGGGAAGGAGGAAGATCCTGCTGGTCATAACAGTTGAGGGTAGGTTGGTGGGAAGGAGGAAGATCCTGCTGGTCATAACAGTTGAGAGTAGGTTGGTGGGAAGGAGGAAGATCCTGCTGGTCATAACAGTTGAGAGTAGGTTGGTGGGAAGGAGGAAGATCCTGCTGGTCATAACAGTTGAGAGTAGGTTGGTGGGAAGGAGGAAGATCCTGCTGGTCATAACAGTTGAGAGTAGGTTGGTGGGAAGGAGGAAGATCCTGCTGGTCATAACAGTTGAGAGTAGGTTGGTGGGAAGGAGGAAGATCCTGCTGGTCATAACAGTTGAGAGTAGGTTGGTGGGAAGGAGGAAAATCCTGCTGATCAGATCAGTTGAGGGCAAGCTGGGAATGCATCTCCTGCCTGGGGTGAACTTGGGAAAGTCTCTTACTAGATAAGGTGATAGGATTAGTCTCTTGTCAGGGTTAATTGGGAAGTTCCATTCAATTAAAAGCCTCAGCACCTTCTGAATAAACAATTTTGAGAAGCTAACTGGGACAGCCTGGCGTGTTCTTGTTTATCTGCTTTTGGGGGCTTTGTTTAAACAGACTGGAGGAGAAGTTTTGTTTGTGCTTTCCTGGTTTTGAGCAGCTTTCTGGGGGATGGAATTCTGAGGCTGCTGAAAAGCTGAACTTTCTCATCCTTTAAGGTCATTTTGGAGGAAATGTCTCTCATTTTTGGTTGCAGAGCTTTCTGCTTTGACCACTTTCCTTATTCTCCAAGGCAAGGCACGTGCTTGCAAGACACTGTCTGCATAATGCTCTGCAAATCCTTTCTTGCTCCTTTGGAAACTGTCATCCAGGGTTTGTGATAACGTGTTTAATCCATTCTTGATTAAGTAGGACCTCACAATTAATTAATTAGGCTTCATAAATGTTATAGGGAAACGGCTAAATAGCAGCTTAAGGCGGGGGGGGGAGGAGGGAAGGGGTGGGAATTTTGCTTGTGGTGTGAAAAGGCAGAGAGGAATTTAAGCCAGAAACAGTCAGTTTGTTTGCAGAAAATTCAAACTGATGTTGCATTCACAGGTTGTGACTGAAGTGTCTTGGCTGTGTGTTGGAGAAGGAAAGAGGAGAAGCTTTTCTCTCCCTTCGCCCTTAGCTCTGAGAGCCAGCAGAAGCGTCTGGCTGAAGGCTGTGCCGATTCGTCTGCTGCCCTGCCTGTGTGTAGGATTTGTGTTGTATGTTTTGGGGTTTGTTGGTGTTTTGTAAAGGAGGAGAGACTGCTGAGGCTGAAGCAAAGCTGAAGGCAGTGCTGGCAGTTCAGCTCTGTGCTTGCAGAGGCTGAGCAGAAGCTGGTGCAGGAGGGGAATGCGTTGGGTGCTCAGAGCCCTGCTCCCAGCCGGCAGTGCTCAGGGTCTGGTGTGTTGCTGAGGTGGGATCAGAGAATCACAGAGTGGTTTGGATGGGAAGGGACCTTTCAAGGTCACCTAGTCCAACCTTTTGCAGGGTTGCTCAGAGCCCCAAACATCCAGACCTGAAATGGTTCCATGGATGGGGCATCTCCCACCTCTCTGGGCATCCTGGGACAGGCTCTCATCACCATCAGTAGGAAACATTTTTCCCTTCTTCCACTCTGAGTCTCCCTCTTTCAGTTCAAGCCATCACCCCTTGTCCTGTTACACCAGGCCCTGCTCAAAAGTCTGTCTCCAGCTTTCTGACCAGCTCCTTGAGGGCACTGAAAGGCCACCAGAAGGTCTTCCTGGAGCCTTCTCTTCTCCAGGCTGAACAAGCCCAACTCTCTCAGCCTGGCCTCACAGCAGAGGGCTTCCAGCCCTGCCAGCATTGCTGTGGCCTCCTCTGGCCCCACTCTAGCAGATCCCTGTCTGTGCTGAGGACTCCAGAGCTGGCCCCAGCACTGCAGGTGTTGTCTCACCAGGGCACAGTGAGGTGTTGGTACTGGGATACCAGTACAAGGTGTGCCCCAGGAATCAAAACACCACTTTGGCACCAGTGCCTTGGTACAGGAAGGCAGTTAAGGAGTTTGCCTAAGGAGCTCCTCCCTTAAAAGAAGTTTTGCTTTCTCACTTGAATCCCTGTCCACCTTCCTGCTCTGGCAGGGGGGCTGGGCTAGGTGATCTTTTGAGGGGGTTGGAAGGGACTAACGTTCTGTGACTCCCATGGGCAGGTGACTGTTTGACATGTTGGATTTGCACAGCCTGGGGCATGTGGGATGCTGCACTCACTGGTCCCAGGGTTTATGAGCAGCTCTTAAAGGTGGATCCAAAAGCTCTCAAGAAAGGCATCACTTCAGGCAACATAACCTTTTGTTAGTCTTGGAGGAGAGCACCTCAGCTTTTGAGCCTACTTGCTCCATACTGTAAAGTGGCTTTCATTTTGCTTTGGCAGGTCTTGGTGGTGGTGACTCCGTATCTGGTTTCTTCAGTGATGTTTTTGCCTGCCTGGAGTGCAGCTGGGAGCTGGGAGGGATCTGAATAAAGGCTCGAGTGTCTGGGAAAATTCTTGGCATTCTTAGGAGAGTGGTTTAAAGGGGGGCTGGGAATTGTTTGTTGTTTTTTTTTTAGCATGAGGTTTCTACTTGGTGGGGGGGAAGGGGGGAAATGGACTTCAGTGCGGGCCGGGAGCTGCTTGTGAGCAGGCAGCAACTGGAGATGGCTGCTGACATGGTGTTGTGTCCATGGAGGGTTGGCAGTGCTCTGGAGTGTTGTGTGTTGGAAAAGAGAAGGAACTGAAGGCCACTGGGGACACTGTTGGAGGGAAGAGCAATGTTGGACATCACACAGTCACGGAATGGTGGAGATTGAAAGGGACCTCTGGAGATCGTTGAATCCAACCCCCCTGCCAAGGTAGGGTCACCTCTAGGTCACACAGGAACACATCCAGCTAGATTTTGAATGTCTCCAGAGATGGAGACTTTACCACCTCTCTGGGCAACCTGCTCCAGTGCCCTTAAAAGTTCCTTCTCACATTTAGATGGAACTTCCTATGTTCAAGTGTGTGCCTCTTACCCCTTGTCACTGGGCTTGCCCTGTCACAGTGCTGCTGTTTACAGTTCTTTAGGGCTTTCATAGCAGGGAAAACATTATGACCCTCCCTGCTCAGGCACAGTGAAGGCAGAGTTGCTTCTGCCATCTGAGATGTGTTCTCTTTGACAGGCCACATGCCACCAGCAGCCTGGACCACAGTGAGGTTGCAGAGCAGCTGGAGCACAGCAGGTTGCTATTGTAAGACAAGTGGCAAATCAGCACAAACTCCATGTCTAAAATTATCTCTGGGTGGTGTTGTTTGGGGTTTTTTTGGTGGGTGGGGTTTTTTTTTGGTTGGTGTTTTTTGTTTTTCTTTTCTTTCTCCCTTCCTTTCTTCTTCTCCTGGCCTGTTATTAAGGGCTCCACATCAGGGAACTGGAATTCTGAGCACATGCTTAAGATTAGCTGAAAACCTGGAGAGTTGGGAAGGTGCTTGCACTTGGCAGCTCTGCTTGAGATTAGGTGGCATTTAGGTGTGACAATTTTAGCCTAAGAGGTGCTGAGATCTCCTCTTGCCAGCCCCAGCTGAAGTGGGCAGCCTTGGCATCTCAAGTGCCACAAACGCCCATGAGGTCACACTTACTGTGCCTGAGTTTCCTGTCAAGGGTATGCTTCAGCATCATCTAACTGTAGACAGCTCCAAATCTGAGCTCTTGGACCCTCTCTTTCTGCTTGGTAGGCTGCAAGCATAGAATTATAGAATGCTGGGGGTTGGAAGTGACCTCTGGATGTTTGGTCCAATGGCTGTGTTAAAGCAGGGTCACCCAGGGCAGGTCACACAGGAATGCACCCTTGCAAGTCTTGAAAGTCTCCAGAGAAGGAGACTCCACAACCTCTCTGGGCAGCCTGCTCCAGGCCTCCAGCACCCTCACACCAAACAAGTTTCTCCCATTGAGATGGAACCTCTTGGGTTCCTGTTTGTGCCCATTGCCCCTTGTGCTGTCACAGGACACCATTAAAAAGAGATGAACACAGTACCCTGTATTGGTTTGGGTGGTAAAGGATCTTTCACCCAGTCCCACCCCCCTGCAGTCAGCAGGGACATCTGCAACTAGAGCAGGTTGCTCAGAACCCACAGCAACCTGACCTGGAATGATCCCTGGGATGGGACATCTCCCTGCTCTCTGGGCAACCTGGGCCAGGGTCTCGCCACCCTCAGTGAAGAATGTTTCTTCCTCCTATCTAGTCCAAGTCTCCCTCTGCTAGCCTAGCACCACCTTCTTGATGCCCACCAACGCTGTCACACATCTAATAGTCCTTAGCCTGGGAGTCCAAGAACGATCTGATTTTGAGGTGTGAAGTTGTTTTGAGCGTTGCTAGCACCACAGAGCTGCTTCTCAATCGTCAGGTGCGCTGTGGCTGTTGCTGCCCCTCAGCTGCTGGAGCTTGGCAGAAGCAATGTTTTTCTCATGGAAACTTGAGTCTGGACTTGCTGCTGCTGCTTCTTCTGTGCAAATGTCAAGTGGCATTTGTGGAGCCAGGACTGAGAGATGAGGCAGGATCTCCTGAAAGAGCTGATTTGCTGGATTTTTCTGCATTGATCCAGAAACTGGGCCAAGCCCCAGGGAGTGCCTGCTTGGACAAAGAAGCTGAGCTTGGCTTCCTTCACCGTTTGCCCAGAGGTCTCTGGGCAGGGACCCAAGTGCTCCATGACTCAGTTGACTTGTGAAATGATGAACGAGGTAGCAGTGCCTCTGAGCAATCCTGCACTGATGGGCGTTGGGGGACGGCCCCTCAGCACCACGCAGTTCGGGGCTTAGGGGAGGGACCCTGTGTACGCTGGGCCCTTGAGCAGACCTCTCTGTTGCATGGTTTGGAGGCAGTTTGACTTGCCCTGCCCCATCAGGCAGTGCTGGCAGCGTGGCTGCTCGGGGTGCCAGCGGGCAGGAGCCTGAAAGTGGGGCCAGCTTGCTCTGTTGGGGTTTGAGCAACAGCCACATCTCATTCGGCACTTTCTGAGGTCTTGAGCAACCTGGGCTAGTGGGAGGTGTCCCTGCCTGTGGCAGGGGGTTGGAACTGGATGGTGTTTAAGGTCTCTTCCAACCCCAACCAGTCTATGGTGATTCAGAACAAGGGGACACAGTCTCAAGCTGTGCCAGGGGAGGTTTAGACTCGAAGTGAGGAAAAAGTTCTTCACTGAGCGAGTCGTTCGTCATTGGAATGTGCTGCCCAGGGAGGTGGTGGAGTCGCCGTCCCTGGAGGTGTTCAAGGGGAGATTGGACGTGGCACTTGGTGCCATGGTCTAGTCATGAGGTCTGTTGGGACAGGTTGGACTTGATGATCCTTGGGGTCTCTTCCAACCTTAGTTATTCTGTGATACTGTGATTCTCTGCTCAGCTGCAACTGAGGCTGCCTACAGAAGAAGCCAATCATTTCCTGAATCCATGCATTTCCATTCAGGAGAGAAGGGAATGTCATCCTTCTGACCACACTTGGATGCAGAAGCAGAGAATTGTTTTGGTTGGAAAAGCCCTCTGAGATCATCCAGTCCAACTACCAACCCAGCACCACCATGGCCACTAAACCATGTCCCCAGGTGACATGGACACACATTTCTTGAGCACCTCCAGGGGTGGGGATTCCACCACCTCCCTGGGCAGCCTGTTCCAGTGCCTGAGAATCCTTTCTGGGAAGAAATTTTCCAAATATCCAATCTAACCCTCCCCTGGCACGATTTCAGGCCATTTCCTCTCTCTCCTTCTATCAATTGATACTAGGGAGAAGACACCAACCCCACCTCACTCCAGCCCCCTTTCAGGGCCTTTCAGAGAGCAATGAGGTCCCCCCCTCAGCCTCCTCTTCTCCAGACTACACACCCCCAGTTCCCTCAGCTGCTCCTCATAAGACTCATTCCCCAGTCAGTGTGCTGCACACACAGCTGTGGGTCGTGGATGGGGACTCAAGAAGGTGAGGTCATTGCTTTGTGACAAACAGCAGTCCCCAGCTGTGCCGGGTGCCGGCGGAGCTGTGCCCGCGGCGTCCCACCGCGGGCACGCTGCCAGGCGGGGCCACGGGAGCCTTCCCTGCTCTTCCTCCTGCTGGCCTCTGAGTCATGCTGATCAGGGAGCTTGCAATCTGTCTGCTAGGGCTGCTTGGTTGTCCTGTTTGGATTTGATTGCAAATTGGAAAGCAAAGGATCTGTCTGTGCTTTGCGCTTTGCAGGGTGCTTGGCACCGTGGCCCTGCTGCTACCGCAGCGCAAAACGATGCCCATGGGGACAGCTGAAGGTGTTTGGCAGGCACCAGAGCTGCTTAGCAGGGCCTGCTGGGGCAGGACAAGGGGTGGTGGTTTGAACTAAAAGAGGGAGATTTCAGCTGGATAGGAGTAAGACAGTTTTGATGCTGAGGGTGGTGAGAGCCTGGCCCAGGTTGCCCTGAGAGATGCCCCATCCCCAGAACCACTCCAGGTCAGGTTGTCTGGGGCTCTGAGCAACCTGCTCTAGTTGCAGATGTCCCTGCCCAGTGTAGGGGGGTTGGACTAGATCAGCTTGAAAAGTCCCTTCCCTCCCAAACCAGTGCTACAAAGCTACTGACAGGAGTTGAGGTGAAGGTAACCAACTGTACCCAGGCTGGAGAGTGACCCATGCTGTGATGCCCTGGAGCTATTTGGGATGAAGATGTGCTCTAGGGTGAGAAATTTCTAAGCAGAGGTGCCTCTTGGTAGTGGGGACTGAAGCACTGTGTTGAGGTGCTGTGCAGGTGATGAGTTCTTGCCTCTTGCTGTTCAGTAGGCATGTGTGGGAAACAAAAAGGGGACAAGCCTTGGGCAGAGGGGACATGAAATCCCACTGCCTGGGAGCTCTTGGAACAAGAATGCTCTGCAGATGGCCATTCAGGGCTGGTGTCTAGGGAGCTGCAGCCTGGCCACAGCTCCAGGTGACCCCAGCTTGATGTGCAAAGCCTACAGAGATGCTAGAGGGAGTGTTTGGGAGCAGCAGGTAGCTTTGGGTTGGAGGTCATGGCTCAAGGGTAAGCCCTTTTCACTCAGCAGAAAGAAGGGGCTGTGCTTCCCCTCCTCCTTCCCCTAGAGACCTTTGCAGTTTTGCCTTGGAAAATGTCATCTGTTGATCTTACTTTCATGTTTTGTTGGGTGGCAGAATGGGGAAAGGAACTTCAGATACAGGCAAGTGCTGTCCTTCAGCGTAGAACCCCTGGAGTCTTCACTCAGCTCATGGTTTAGAAGATCAGCAGCAAACCCAGGTGATTTTAGGGATTCCCTCTTGGTTTTACAGGGTGTGGGGAGGGACTTTTGACAAAGGCTTGTAGTGATAGGATGAGAGGCAATGGATTGAAGCCTGGGGAGGGCAGATTTAGACTGGATATTGGGAAGAAATTCTTTCCAGTGAGGGTGGGGAGACACTGGAACAGATTGCCCAGGGAGGCTGTGGATGTCCCCTCCCTGGAGGTGTTCAAGGCCAGGTTGCATGCCCCCTTCCTGGAGGGGAGAGGCTGGATGAGACCTTGAGCAACCTGGGCTGGTGGGAGGTGTCCCTGCCCATGGCAGGGGGGTTGGAACTAGATGATTTTTAAGGTCCCTTCCAACCCAAGCCATTCTGTGATTCACAACTCACGTGTAGGCTGATGAGTCTGTAGCAGGGCCCAAGATTTACATTACAGCTCCTCTTTATGCCAAGGCACACATGTCCCCGTTTTGGGGCACACATGTCCCCATTTATGACTGTGGCGTTCAGTCACTCTTCTGTTTATCACCTGCTTACTTCAGGAAGCAAACCTGAGGGTCTTCTCCAGCAGCAAACACAAACAGATGTCACCCAAGAGCATTTCTTGTTGAGCTGGAAGTGCAAAAGGAGACTTCTCAAAACCTCTCTTCTGTTTTTTTCTCCACCAACTGATGTCAGAGTGGTCTTTCAGATCTGAGTTCCAGCCTGCTCCTGCTGCTCCTGGTGAGCAAGCCAGGAGAAGCATGGGGGGCAGCACATCTAAAAGCAGAGCCCCAGCTGGGAACAGGATGCAGATGAGGGGCAGCTGAATGTGGAGCTGATCTTCTGGCTGGTGCCATCCCCCACAGCTTGTGCAGGCAGCCATCCAGCCACGCTCCCTGAGAGGAGAAGGTGCTGAAAAATGGAGTGACGCAAAGTGAGAGCGATGCTAATTTGGAGGTGAAGCGTGAAGAGGGTGCAAGAGGAGAAACTGTGATCAGATTCCTCCTTTTTAAAGGCTTGTGGGCATGCTGGTGATGCTGGTGCCACTTCTCCTTACAGGTTTCTTTCAGCCTTCTACTAGGAAGAACCTAATTAATAGGAGGAGACACTCAAGAGGTGTGGTGCTGAGGGACATGACTTAGCACCAGACTTGGTGGAGTTATAGAATGGTTGGACTCTGATCTTTAAGGTCTTTTCCAGCCAAAATGATTCTGTGGTTCTCTGATTCTAACATGTGAACACTCTGTGGACCTCCTTACAGGCATCTGCATTTGGTTTCTCTGAGGCTCCAAGAGTTGGGGCTGTGCAGCCTGGAGAAGAAAAGGCTCAGGGAGACCTTAGAGCAGCATTCCAGTACCTGAAGGGAACTACAAGAGCTCTTGAGGAGGGACTTTTGACAAGGGCTTGTAGTGACAGGCCAAGGGGCAATGGCTTTGAGCTGGAAGAGGGGAGATTGAGACTGGAGATTAGGGAGAAATTCTTTCCAGTGAGAGTGGGAAGACACTGGAACAGGTTGCCCAGAGAGGCTGCAGATGCTGCCTCCCTGGAGGTGTTCAAGGCCAGGTTGGATGAGGCTTTGAGCAGCTTGGGCTGGTGGGAGGTGTCCTTGCCTATGGCAGAGGGGTTGGAACAAGATATCTTTAAGGTCCCTTCCAACCCAATCCATTCTATGAGTCTCTGTCCTCTGCCTTTTCTTGTCTCTCTTGCAATCAGAGGCCCAGTAACAGCTGCCAGCTGCCTGCCTCATGGACCCACAGCATGGTTTATGGGACCCTGCTGTGGGTGGACTTAGGAAGCTGCTGTGGGTTTGACATAACTGGTTTGGACTCTCTGGGCAGCAGCCTGCTGGTGTGCATCACAAATTCAGCTCCAAGCTCCTGCACAGCCTGGCTGGGAGCTGGGGGTGGCTGATGCCTTGCAGCAGGTTTCCCAGGGAAGTGGTGGAAGCCTCATCCCTGGAGGTTTTTAAGGCCAGGCTGGATGTGGCTCTGAGCAACCTGCTCTAGTGTGAGGGGTCCCTGCCAGTGGGTTGGAACTGGATGATCCTTGAGGTCCCTTCCAACCCTGACAATTCTATGATTTTATGAAACACTATGTTTGGAGGTTTCTCTCTGCATCTCCTGATGCTCAGCTGAGCCTGGTAGTCTGCATTGCTAAGGGCACGTCTGTCTTACTGCTGCATGCCAGGAGAAGGGTCCCATCACGTAGCTGTCAAACCAGAGCCAAAGATCAATATCCCTCTGGGATGGCTGCTGTTCCCATGCCTGTGCCCCCAGATGCCATTTGTGTGCCTGTTGCCTCAGTGGCCTCAGCTTCTTGGCCTGACCAGAGCATCTGGGAAAATATTTAAAGGACTTTGGACTCAAAAGTGGATAAATTCTGCTCTGACCTTCTGATGAATCTTTTCTTTCCCATGAAATTCCAGATTCAAAACACAAACTATCCCCTTGTCTCTCTGCTTCAAGGCACAGAAGATCTTCAAAGAGCACATTCAGAGGCTCCAAGTCCAACCCTGATAGCAGCCTGTCATATGATGCCATTAGTGACCCAAGAAGTGATGTTGGGGCTGGAGCAGCTGTTTATGTTGGGAGTTCATGCCGGGAGCCATCACAAACTCTTTAATTACCATCTTGCAAAATGACCAGATTGGCTTCAAGAGAGGTTGACCAGGTTGTGGCTGCTTGCAGATACATAATGGAGTCTTACCTGGTGAGAAGCAAGGGAGTTGCTTGGTTCAGGCTCTGTCTTTGGAGACATTCAAGGTCAAACTCTGTGGGACCCCAAGCAACCTGATCTAATTGGGCTCTCACTGCAGAGGAGGTTCTGACCTTTGAAGATCCCTTCCAACCTGATGCATTCTGTGATTCTAAGTTACCTCTCAAGGGACCTAATTCCCCTCAGGTGTTGCAGAGGGTGGGGGAAGATCAGTGCAGCTGGAAAGGGCAGGGCTGTGCTTCTGCCTGGCTCTTACCACAATTAATGCCATCCAGCTCTGCCACCTAACCTGCCTGCTCCTGTCCTGCAGCACAGTTGCATTGCTGGCACCAAAAGTGCTGCTGAGAGTCTGAATTTTGGCTTAAAGCAAAACTCACCCCCCACCCCCATACTCCATGGCTGCATGACTGCTGCCCTCATTTATTGCAGCATTTGTGTTCTGCATTGATTCTGCTGAGCACTGCAGCCTGGCTGCTCCTGCTGGAAAGAATTCCATTTGGAGTGTCACCTTCCTGGCTTTACTAGCAGGTGAATCATGTGGAGTTGTCCTTGAGCTACCTTGGGTGAGCAGGAGCTGGCCAAAGGGGTTTGACATTCGGCCTGAGACTCGCAAGTCAGTTGCAGGTAGATGCAGGAAGAGGTGCTGGTGGTTGCTCAGTGGGGTGGTGGGTAGGGGTGGTGAGCAGGTTCCTTCTCCAGGGCAGGTCAACACACCAAACACCACAGGTGAGCAAGAAATTTGGTTGTGTTCACAGGGCTGTCATGTTAGAAGCTCAGTGGATTGGAGGAGAAGAATAAAACATAGAAGTCTTCTGCTCTTTTTTGCACCCTCCCCCTTTCTGCCCCTTTTTCTTTGGCTCCTTCCTCCCTTCTGCCCTTTATTTCTCCCATTCCTTCCTCCTTTCTGCCCCTTCTTTCTCCCTTTTCCCTTCCCTCTCCCCGCTCCCTCCACCCCACTCAGGGCTGTGTTTGTCCTAACACAGCACCAACAGCAGAGCCTTTTGGAGGCTGAGTGACAGCAGAACACGCTGCAAGCACAGCAAATGCTTTTCAGCTTGGGTATCAGCAGCGTCTTGGACTCCAACCAGATGATTATCACTGCTTACAGAAATGAAAGGAAACTGTGCATTTCAAGGTCACAGACAAAACTATTTCCCTGGGGTTTGGCTCCTTGGGTTAGCAGCTCCAAGAGGAGGCTTTGGCTGGTTGGGTTAGCAGCTCCAAGAGGAGACAGAAGCAGTTGGGAGTGAGTGGATTCTTGTCCTGTAACGAACAGCCCCCAGACGCCAAGAGAGGAGAAAAGAAAGCCCTGTGTGAAGACATTTGGGCTTCCTCTGGCTGAGACATGACTGAGTTCTCAATGCAGCCTTCCTGAGCTGGAGCCTATTTTAAAATCCTAAGCAATGGTGCTGCCTGTTGCCTGGAAACCTTCTCCCAGCCTCGGGCACTCTCAGCCTAATCATAGCCATCGGCAGCCTTTATTTATTTCCCATCCAAAATGTCATCTCAGGCTCCTGCTTTGCTTGTTTTGTTTGTTTGTTTGTTGTTTGCTTGGTTTTGTTTATTGTTGAAGCTGAAAAGGCACAAAGTGTAGCCATCAAAGTGGGTGACTTTCTGCTGGGCTGTCACTGCATTGTGGTGCTGGGAACAGGCATTCCCAGCTCTGGGAGCTGGTGGCTCAAAGGGACACAGGGGGAGAGGAGAAAATGGGGGCTGAGGGGCTCCTAGAATCAGAGAATTGTTTTGGTTGGAAAAGACTTTTCAGGTCATCCAGTCCAGCCATTCTCTAGCTCTGCCAAGGCTGGGGCTAAGCTCTGGCCCTCAGCACCACGTCTCTGCCTCTTTGAAGCACCTCCAGGGATGGGGATTCGACCACCTCCCTGGGCAGCCTGTTCTAGTCCTTGAGAACCCTTTTAGGGAAGAAGTTTCTTCTAGTGTCCAACCTAAACCTCCCCTGGTGCAACTCAAGGGGGCTGAGAGCCTGAGGAATCCCTCAAGTGCTGCTGATGGATTCAGTGCCTTCCTGCACCTTGTGAGTGTCTCCTGAAGGGGAAGAACAAACCTAAACAGTTCTGAACCCTTTCCTAGCACATGCATCCAAATTCCCCTTCCCAGTGCTGTTGCACCATCCCATGCTGGATCCACAGATCAGTATTGGGCTGCCTGGATCAGCAGGACTTGCTTTTCTCCCTGTGTGCTGGGAATTCATCCTGTAGTTGGCTTCTGGCCCTCCAAAGGTGTTAGTCTGAGCTTTAGCAGCTCAGTGTGCTGACAGATGGACGGAAGAAAGTTTTACTTGGAGGTTTCCCTATCTCAGGGGCTCTTTTTAATTCACCTAAACTCCTGGCCACCTTAAAACCTTAATTGATGCCATCTCTCCCACAGGAGAACTTTAAATGATTGCAATTTCCACTCAGATCGATCCTGGTGGGATGGAACAACACTAATGGCAGCAGCCCTGCTGTGATTTAGTTGTGTTGCTGACCAGGGAGTGCCTTGGGAAGAGCTAAAGTCATCTCAAAGCTGGTAACAAATGCTAACCAGGGCAGCAAGGAGCTGGCTGCGAGACAGAGGAGCTGCTTCAGCTGCTCACTGTTGTTCTTGTGGTTGAAATGGTTTATCTGACAAAGCTGAGGCTATTTGTTCTACCAAAGGCAGGACTAAAGGAGGCTTTGACTGGAGATGTGGTTGAACAAAGGTTGGTGTTTTGTTTAGCCATCTTATTGCAGGCACAGAGCAATACACAAGGCTTAGCACTGTCACTTCTTCTATTTCCCTCTTAAATTAACTTTGACAGCCAGCTTAGGCTCTTCTCAGTCTGCTCTTGTCTCACAGTCTCAGTGCTGTGACATGAAGTCTGAATTGTCAGAGACAGGCAGAAGGAGCAGAGCCAGGCAAAGAGCAGATACTTTTTCCATCCCCATCTTCCACTGTGTGCTGGTGATGCAGAAAAACAGAGTCACTGAGCAGGGAAACTGTGAGGGTGAGTGATTCATGCTCTGAAATCCTGGAAGCTTGCTCTCCATGGAAGGGTAAGAGTGCTGGAGAGGCTTCAGGGACTGTGCCCTGCTCCCTGCCTTTGGACAGTGGCACTTAAGGGGAAGGGCTTACAGAAGAATGGGCTTTAGGCCTTTCACAGGTGTGAATGGGACATGTGGGTTTGCAGTGGAAGAGGGACAAGCTGCTTTAAGGATGCCAGGCAGACTGAAGAACAACTGCACACTGGAATCAGGAAACCTTTCTTCAGTGCCTTTGCTGCTGCGAAAAGAAGTTTGCAGTCTGCTGGCAACTTGTCCAGGCAGGGCCAGAGCTCTCTACCAGCTTCTCTGCACTGGAATAGGTCCCCAGATTCCTTCCTCACAGGGTTCTCCACTTCTCCAAAAAGGCAGCTCCCTGGAGAGGTAAAGCAAAGAGGGAAGGTGGTAGAGAAGTCAGGAATCTGCCACAGGAAGGAGTGAGGAAAGCTCATGGTCAGAGCTCCCTGTTCCACCAAACCCCCATCACTTCATCCTGACCAGCATTCCCTGGAGCTGTGGTTGTGTTTGGGACAGCAGACAAGTGCTGCAGATGGTCCTTGTCAGCAGGAGCAGATCAGCTTTGCTGCTGCTCCTATGAAGACTCCAAAGGATCTGCTAAGCCTGTGCTCTGCCCAGCTTGTCTGGGGCAGGATCCCAAGCAAAGCCAGGGTACCTGGAGAGGAACTTGGTGTGGTTTGCTGTGCTGTGTGATACAGGAGTCAGGAATCTCCCACAGAAAGGAGTGAGAGGCTGCAGGGATGGTGCTCTGCTGCCTGGCTTTGGACAGTATCGCTTCACTGTGCAGAGAGGTGGCAACACCTCTTGAAATGTTTGTGCAAATCCAAACTGTTCCTAGGCACTGGAAAGAGAAATGACCCTTCTGTCGTCTCCTCTCCTCTGGGATCCCGGCAGCTCTGGGCTGCCTCTCTGCAGAGCTCCCAGCATAGACTTCTTGTCTCCTCGGATGTTTATTGTCTGAGTTTCTAAGCGAAGCTTCCTACAGGTGACCAGCTTTGCCTTCCTCCGGGGGAGGGAGGAGGCAGAAGGGAGAACAAAGTGCGTGTGGGGGAGGCAGGAACAGGAACAGCAGAGGAACGGTGGAAAGCTGCCTGGTCGCAGATGGTAAAGCAAGAGGGTTCCTCACCCTGCCTGTGCAGCCAGCACCCCTGAACGGCTCGGCGAGCAGAGCCACGCTGCTCATGGCAACTGCACAGGCAGCAGGAGCCGCTTCTAGAGGGAAAAGGCAGAGGCTGTCGAGTTGAATCCAGTGCTGGAGGGTTTAGGCAAAGAAAATTGAAGAGGACAAGGAGAAATGAGTGCTAAAGCACTGAGTGATGGGCTTGCCTTTGCTAATCTCTCCCACCTGCGTGTAGTTGGAGCTCTTGCTGGTGTTTGCTTTTCTTTGTAGCCTGGTAGCTTCCCTCTCCCAGTTTCTCCTTTGCAATCAATATTTTTTCCCCTCCCTGGTCTGTTTTTGATGGCTGTCAGGGGGGGTTGTGCCGTGGCATGCCAAAACTCAAGCTCTTGTGGGCAGCGTTGGGGTTTGAGTCGTGGCTCTGCAGTGCCCAGGAGGGTGGTTACTTCTTGGGCTTGGTGGATCCTCTCACATCTCTAATTTTCCCTCTCAGTGCAGTTTGCTAATCTGGCTTCTTCTCCCCCCTCCCCAGAATGAAGAGAAGAGGAACCTTTCCCTCGGAGGCCATGTCGGCTTCGACAGTCTCCCCGATCAGCTGGTCAGCAAGTCCGTCACGCAAGGCTTCAGCTTCAACATCCTCTGTGTGGGTGAGCATGGGGCTCTGCAAACAGACATGGCTGGGGCCAGGATTACTTGGGTGTCCTGCTGTGCCACTGAGCAAGTCAGCAGTGCCTCATTGTTTTAAAGAAGTCCTTGGTTTCAATGCACTTGAGCTCTCTGGAGCTCGATGCTTCCAAGCTGCAGCATTTCACAAGTGGCTGTTGAAGGCTCCCTGCCCAAAATTAGAGAGGGTTTTGGAGAAAGCTTTAATACAGCCATATTCTGCTTCTGGAGGGTGGAGGGGAAAATGGGTGTGGGGCTGTCCAGCTCTGCCTTGAGCTGAGCTACTGGTGGAGGAGCTGCAGGGAGCAGCAGGGAGGTCCAAGTGGCTGAGCCTTGTGGATCTTGAGACACTTGAATGTGTCCAGGGAAGGGCAACGAAGCTGGGGAGTGGCACTGAGCAGAAGCCCTATGAGGAGAGGCTGAGGGAGCTGGGATTGTTTAGCCTGGAGAAGAGGAGGCTCAGGGGAGACCTTATTGCTCTCTACAACTACCTGAAGGGTGGTTGTAGCCAGGAGGGAGTTGGTCTGGTCTCTCAAGCAACCAGAACAAGAGGACACAGTCTCAAGCTGGGCCAGAGGAAGTTTAGGCTGGAGGTGAGGAGAAAGTTCTTCACTGAGAGAGTCGTTCGTCATTGGAATGTGCTGCCCAGGGAGGTGGTGGAGTCACCATCCCTGGAGGAGTTCAAGAGGGGATTGGATGTGGCACTTGGTGCCATGGTCTAGTCATGAAGTCTGTGGTGCCAGGTTGGACTCGATGATCTTTGAGGTCTCTTCCAACCTTGGTGATTCTGTGATCAAACCAGAAGAATGCCCACGTCAGTGAGGTGTTGCTTGTCTCCTTTGCTACAAGGGCTTTGCAAGAGGAAGGATTAAAGGAAGAGAGTGTGTATGGCAAGTTAAATATTTGCAAACTGGGGTGGCTGCTGTGAGCAGCTTCTTGGTGAAGAAGATGTCCAAGGAGATGCAGTTAGCTGAGAGCTGCTGGTGATAACTTGGTCATTTCTGGTCGATGCTTTCCCAGGGTGATCCTGCACTGGCAGGGGTGTGATCTTCAGAGGTGCCTTCCAACCCCTACCATTCTGTGATTCTGTGAGTCAGAGGGCTTGAGGCATGACCATCTCTGCTAGGAAAGGGAGCAGGAGTGTTCCTGGGTTTATTGATTGTAAAATATTTACCTTGTGGACTGTGAGCAGGTGCAAGAGGCTGGCTGTAAAACAACCCCGTGCTATTCTTGTTGCTTTAATGCTGGTATTGATGTGATCCAGCAGGCTGTGCTGGCTGGAGTACTGGAAACCAATTCCTTCCAGTGATGAGAGGAGCATTATCTGGTTGGTTCTTGTGTTGTGTGTGAGTGCTGAAGTACTGTAACCTGCTAGAGCAGCAGAAATGCATCCTGAGACAGCAGCACCCTGTCTGCCTCCAGCCTGCCCTAGGAGAATATGGCTGGGGATAGGCTGAGCAGTAAACCCCTGACAGCTTGCATGAGGTGCTTGTACCAGACCTGAGCCATTTCTGCAGGTCCAAAGCACATGTGAAAAGCTTGGCTGAAATCAGAGCTGGGCTGCATAGACTTGTTCCTTAGCACAAAGATACTTGCAGCAGAGGACAGTGTGGGTTTAATTAGTGTCCTTCTCCTGCCTTCTCATCTGTCATCCCTTTTGTGAAACACCAGAGAAAATGAACACATTGCTTTTGGATAAGATGAGGGAAAAAAAAAACAACTCTCTACCCCAGTTCCTGCTCCCAGCTGTGCCCACAGCTGAGCAGGAGAGCATGGCTTCCATCAGCAGTTACTTTTCCATGTGACCTTCCTTTTGGATTCAGCTAGAGCACCAGCCTGGTTGGATTTCCTACCACAACTCTCACCCACAGCTGGTAGGGAGCAGTGTGGACCTCTGCCCTGTTATGGTTGTGCTTAAAGAAGGAGGAAGCCCAGAGCCTTGGCAGCAGCATGGCACCTCCCTTCAACAGAAACACGCTCACCCTCCTGCTTTCCCCATAGCATCTCCAGTGCAGGGCTCCTTGGAGGTGGCTGGGTTCAGCAAGAGGAGCTGCACTCAGCAGAAGGCTCTCTGTGCTGGAGATGTAGGAAGTCAGCAGGGAGTAGAAGGCTGTTTCCCTGGATTTTGCCTCTCTTCATTCCCTTGTAAAACTCTGTAGAGTAAATGAGGAGTTCAGTCTGGCCAATCTGGAAGATATCAGAGTCTCTTATAGTTACCAGGAGCAGCAGTTCAAAGCCTTTCTGGCTCACAGGCAGCTTATGAGCCAAACATTCTGGGATGGAGCTTGGTTTGTGATGCATCCCAGGTGTCCTCCAGTGACTGTTGGAACTGGGCAGGGGGGCTACAGATGGGAAACTTCTCCTGGGCTTGGCCCTACTCATTCTCCAAGAACAATTCTCTTGCTGCCACCAAAAATGATTCTCTCCCAAGTTTCTCTGCCATAGCCTCTTGACTCCCAGGTTCTCTCACTCTGCATGTCTCAGAGGTTCAAGCTGGCAGATTATTTTTTTTCTATCACTGGAAGGGTGAAGATGCCTCAGAAAGTTTCCTGCTTCAGGGGTCTGCTAAGACCTGTGATGAAAGGGCACTGTGGAAATGTGGCCTCTGAAAACAGTCATGCTTTGGCCTCTGTGGCACAGATGCTGTGTGGCATTTTGGTATTGGTTTCACTGGGGCTTTTTCCCCACCCATAAACAATGTTGTATTGTCTCTTCATGCTGATCTGGCATGAAGAATCATGGGGCAACAGGTCAGCCTTGAAGGGAGCAGAAATACTGAAGGGAAGCTCCAGAAATCACAGAATTACAGCATGGTAGGGGTTGGAAGAGACCTCTGGAGATTATCCAGTCCACCCCCCTTGCTCAGACAGGTTCACCTAGAGAAGGTCACACAGGGACACATCCAGGTGTATTTGGAATGTCTCCAGAGATGGATTCTCCACCACCTCTCTGGGCAGCCTGCTCCAGTGCTCTGCCACCCTTAGAATCATAGAATCAACAAGGTTGGAAAAGACCTCAAAGATCATCAAGTCCAACCTGTCACCACAGACCTCATGACTAAACCATGGCACCAAGTGCCATGTCCAATCCCCTCTTGAACCCCTCCAGGGATGGGGACTCCACCACCTTAAATCAAAGAATCTCTTCCTCATTTTTAGATGGGACTTCCTATGTTCAGGTTTGTGCCCATTTTCCTTTGTCACTGGGCATGAATGAAAAAGGCCTGATTCCATCCACCCTGTAAGGATTGCTCAGCATTGATAAGATCCCCCTCAGTGTGCTCTTCTCTAAACTAAAAAGCCCCAGTTCTCTCAGCCATTCCTCATAAGGGAGATGTTCCAGTCCCTTCCACACCTAAATCAAGAGCAGTGAGAGATAAAAGCAGCTGACTTGCAAGATCTCCCTGTGCAGCTGGAGCTCTTCAGGGCAGAGCAGGACTTTTTGCTTCTTCTCAGGCAGCTGCTGCCTTGCTGGGGTGGTTTGGTGCTCTGCACAGCTTGTCTGGTGCAGGATCCCAAGCAAAGTCAGGGCACCTGGAAAGGAAATTGGTGTGGTTTGATGTGTTGTCCTCACTGGGGAAATGAACCCAAAGTGCTCTGAGTTAGCTTTGCATGGAAGCCACCTGGGCATGAGCCAAGATAGCCAAGAAGTCCAACAGCATTCTGGCCTGTACCAGCAGTAGTGTGGTCAGCAGGACCAGAGCAGTGACTGTCCCCCTGTGCTGGACACTGGTGAGGCCACAGCTCAAATCCTAGATTCAGTTTTGGTCTCTCAATACAGCCATGACAGTGAGGGGCTGGAGTGGGTCAAGGGAAGGGTAATGAAGCTGGTGAAGGGTCTGGAGAACAGGGCTGGTGAGGAGCAGCTGAAGGAACTGCCTAGGGAGGTGGTGGAGTCACCATCACTGGAAGTGTTTAAGAAGAGACTGGATGAGGCACTTGGTGCCATGGTTCAGTTGATTAGATGGTGTTGGGTGATAGGTTGGACTTGATGATCTTGGAGGTCCTTTCCAACCTGGTTAATTCTATTCTATTCTAACTGGGGGTGTTAAGTCTAGAGAAAAGGAGGCTGAGAGGAGACCTCATTGCTCTGTACAACTCCCTGAAAGGAGGTTGGAGTGAGGTGGGGCTTGTTCTCTTCTCCCTAGCATCAGGTGATAGAATGAGAGGAAATGGCTTGAAATTGTGCCAGGGGAGGTTTAGGTTGGAGATGAGGAGCAATTTCTTTGCTACAAGAGCAGTCAGGCACTGGAACAGGCTGCCCAGGGAGGTGGTGGAGTCCCCGTCCCTGGACATGTTCAAAGAAATATATGGCTATGACACTTGAGGACATGGTTTAGCAGCCATGGTGCTGTTAGGAGAGGACTGGGTGAGATGTCTTTTCCAGCCAGACTGGCTGTGTGATTGTGGGAAGCATGGGTGGCCTTCAAGGATGCAGTTCCCTCTGTACCCACCCCCCGGCTGTCCGCCAGCAGTCTGCGGCAACATCCCACAGTGTCATTTACCTCTGCCCTGTCATTAACCTCCTTTGAAGCAGCTGTGACAAACTGAGGCTGCAGCAAGCTGGTGGTATCTCCTCCTTAGGTGAGACTGGCATTGGGAAATCCACTCTCATGAACACCCTCTTCAACACCACCTTTGAGACCGAGGAAGCCAGCCACTACGAGAGCGCCGTGCGCCTGCGGCCGCGCACCTACGACCTGCAGGAGAGCAACGTCCACCTCAAGCTGACCATCGTGGACGCCGTGGGCTTTGGGGACCAGATCAATAAAGATGAAAGGCAGGTCTCGTGCCATCTGCTTGCCATTTCTGGGCTTGCCTCTGGGGCTTGGAGTCCTGAGCTGCCTGGGGTCCTGCTCGCTGCGGGGCAGAGGAGGTGTCCGTGTTGCCCTTCAGGGAGCAGCTTCCTGCGGTGGCTCTGATTCTGGGGGCTGGCTGTAGAGGTTGAGGAGCTAAAAAAGCCCAAACACCCAACTGCTGAGTGTAGTTGGTTGAGGAGCAAAAGAAATAGAGGTCATAGGAGGTCTTCCTCTTTAGGAAGTTCTTCCTCATGAGGGTGGTGAGACACTGGCACAGGTTGCCCAGGGAGGTGGTAGAAGCCTCACCCCTGGAGGTTTTGAAGGCCAGGTTGGATGCGGCTCTGAGCAACCTGAGGTCATGTGAGGTGTCCCTGCCCATGGCAGGGGGGTTGGAACTGGCTGATCCTCGAGGTCCCTTCCAACCCTCACAATTCTATGATTCCCAGCAGAGACTGGTGTTCTCCAGGAGTGTGTGCAGTTAGCAAGCTGTCCTCAGTGCAGGGTTGGGAATGATCTGTCCTGGCAGCACTCGTCGTCTCTGGATCTGTCTCATTTAATTACAACAAACATGTCAGTTAAGCCCCAGGTAAAGGCTTTCTGGGACTCCAAGGTCTTTCCTTGGTCATGTTGCACTGCTACAGCCAGATGGCTCAGCCTTGAGCCCTGGGCATGGTGTGTAAGTAGTCATCTTCCCACGCTCCACTGTCCTCAGGCTGCGCAGTGCAGGCTCGGGAGCCTCCAGCACCCTGCGGATGAGAAGGCCCGCGTGTAAACGCCACGCGTTTTGTGGTGTGAGGGATCTCATGGGTGCTCTTCAGACGATGCCACGGCGTGCCTGGGAGAGCTTGAGCCTCCCAAGGGCTGGGCTGTGCGGTGCCTGGGTTGCTAATGGTCTGGTTTTAGTTACAGGCCCATCGTTGAGTACATTGATACGCAGTTTGAAAACTATCTGCAAGAGGAGCTGAAGATCCGCCGCTCCCTCTTCAACTACCACGACACCAGGATTCATGTCTGCCTTTACTTCATCACCCCAACCGGCCACTCCCTCAAGTCCTTGGACCTGGTGACCATGAAGAAGCTGGACAGCAAGGTAAGGACTGGGAGAAGGCCACGGTCCCTCTTTGTGGGAGCGGTGGTGTGTCTCGTTGGTCGGTTGGCATCTGGAAGGTTTTGCTCCTTCTGTAAGGGCTGGAGGCCTTCCTGTGTGTTCACAGAAGGCATTGAGTTGGAAGGGATCCTCCAAGGGCATCTTGTGCAACCCCCCTGCACTCAGCAGGGACACCTCCAGCTAGATCAGGCTGCACAGGGACACAGCAAGTCTGATGCTGAATGTCTCCAGGGACAGAGCCTCAACCACCTCCCTGGGCAACCTGTTCCAGTGTCTCACCATCCTCATTGTGCAGAACTTCCTCCTGCTGTCCAACCTAAATTTCCACTGCTCCAGTTTCAAGCCATTGGCCCACATCCTATCACCATAGGTCCTTCTTAAAAGTCCCTCCCCAGCCTTCTTCTAGATCCCCTCCAGATAATGAAATGCTGCTCCAAGGTCTCCCTGGAGCCTTCTCTTCTCCAGGCTGAACAGCCCCAACTCTTTCAGCCTGTCTCTGTAGGAGAGGTGCTTCATCTGCCCTGATAGGTTGCTCAGGTTCTGTGCTTTCCTGAAAGACACCAGGTGACAAAGCTGTTTCCCAGCTAGCTGGATGGAAGTCTGGAGTGTGTCCCTCAGTGTCACTGCTGCTGGTGCCAGCTGATCTGGATAGGGGATCACAGTATCTTCTGGCAGTGTAAATATACTGGGAAGTTCTCAAGGTGATAAGAATCCTACAAGTGGGTCATGAGAGGGTCCAGCTGGGTCTTGTTTCTGTGTCCATAGTGAGAGGGTCCAGGTGGGAGTTGTTTGTGCCTTAGGGACCAGTGGGTTACTTCACTGGCTACCACTGACATTGCTGCAGCTCAGAGGTGGTTTCTGACACACTTCTGGTTGTTCCAGCTGGCTTCCAAGCAGCTGCAGGAGGCTTCAGAGGTCACTGGTAGCAGCAGCACATCTTCTTCATGAGAATTTCCTGTCTTTCAGAGCAGTCTCTTAGCTGCAAGGTGAGGCCTTTCAGATGGCAGATGCTGAGCAGTTAACAAAGAGGGCAGGCAAGGCAACTGTGACCCCCAGAAACAGGGGATGCCCTGGATTACACTCAGGACAAGCCTCTTCTCCTGCTGGTTGTCCTCATGCAGCTCTATTGGACTTTCCTGGTGGGCAGAGCTCCCCCTCACAGAGTGCCTGCTGTTTGCCCTGGCCACCCGGGGCTGTTGGCCTGCTTTTGCTTGGCGCTGCTCCAGAGCAGGCACTGGTTTCCCATTGCAGTGGGGCTGGCTGCAGCCCTGGTGGCTGTTACACTGACTTCATCAGCAATCCAGAAACTTTCCCTTCATAAACTCTTGTCTCTTGGTGTGCTGCCAGCATTACATGTTCCCAGAAATATGTTTGGAGGAAAGCTTTTGCACGATTCCCCTTGGTGCTGGTGGTCCCACAAAGCTTTTCTCTGCCTTCCTTTCTGCATTCCCTACTTCTCACATCTCCTTCTGGCTGCCTTTCATGTGGTCCTTGGGTAGGACCAAAATAAATCCTTTGTGCTTGTGCAGAGATAGAACTTGGTGCTCACTCAAGCTTTTTATGCTTCTAAACCTCCACTTAAATAATCCTCTCTGAAGTCATTTTATCCCTTTGCTCTCATCTCCCTTCTTACCACAGTGTGAGAGCATCTTGGGTTTCATGGTGTGGTGGCCTCACACAAGCAGGCACATGGAAATGGATAAGCAAGCAGAGACCATGACTCTTGGTTTCAGGGGGTTTAGGTTTCATTTTTCATCCAGTGGTGCCATCCCAGGACATCAAAGTCCTTTCCAGGCACTCCTCAGAGATTTGTGGTGCCTGCCTGTGCTGTGCCCCTTTCCAGGGCACGTGAACCTTGTGCCTGGGGGCCACTGTGTGTGTGCAGAGCATGCTGGGGTGTCAGCAAACCCTGGGCAGCTTCCTGTCTGCCCCAGACTGGTGACAGCAGCTCATTCCCATGGCTGAGCAGAGAGGTGACATGCACTGACTCGTGTCTGCAGCCACCAGAGCACACCTTGAACCTGGCTTTCCTCTTGGCAAGCTCAGTGTGGCTGGTGGCTGCTGTTTTACAGCTGAGGGATGGAGCCCAGGAAGGGGAATCATTATAGCTTCATAGAATGGTTTGGGTTGGAAGAGACCTTAAAGATCATCCAGTTCCAACCCCCCTGTCATGGGCAGGGACACCTCCCACTAGCCCAGGTTGCTCAAGGCCTCATCCAGCGTGGTCTTGAACACCTCCAGGGAGGGGACATCCAAAACCTTCCTGGGCAACCTGTTGCAGTGTCTCCCCACCCTCACTGGCAAGAATTTCTTCCCAATATCCAGTCTAAATTTGCCCTCTTCCAGCTTAAATCCAACCCTCCTTGTCCTCACTGCAAGCCCTTGTAAAAAGTCCCTCCCCAGCTCTCCTGTAGCCCCTTCAGGTACTGGAAGGCTGCTCTAAGGTCTCCCTGGATCCTTCTGTTCTCCAGGCTGAACAGCCCCAACCCTCTCAGCCTGTCTCCACAGGGGAGGTTCTCCTGCTCTCTGATCATCTTCATGGCCAGAGGTGTAGCAGGGGCAAAGCTTTGCCGGCTCAGCCTCTGGAATTGGTTTCCCAAGAGGTTTTGCAGGGACCTGGATCAGTGTGCTTTGGCACACCAGTGGCACAGCACCAGGTGCTGGGCTGGCTTTTCAATCTGGGTGCTGATTTCAAGACTGACTCTTGCTTGTGGTGTGAAATTTACCCAACCCTTTCTGGCTGAAGCAGGTTTGTAAACAGCTGCAAAGCAGTATGTGTTCGGCTGAGCTCATGGGCAGCTGTTGTGCAGGGTGGTTAGTTACAGCCAGAGGGCCAAAAGCATCTGCAGAAGTTGGTTCTAGGTAGGTCAGATGGGGCTGGCTGGTAGGTGGGTGGGTGGGCAACACCTGTGGTCTGCCAGGGGCTGGCTTTCCACTGGGTTTAAACTGGGGAAAGGGGGAGATGAATAAATAAGATTAAGGGGAATAGAGCCTGGGGTGCATTAAGAGGAGTGTGTCCAGCAGATCCAGGGAGGTTCTCCTCCTACTCTACTGTGCCCTGGTGAGGCCACACCTGGAATATTGCATCCAGTTCTGGGCTCCCCAGTTCATGAGGGAGAGGGATCTACTTGAGAGAGTCCAAGGGAAGGCTACAAGGATGATTAAGGGACTGGAGCACTGCCTGGTGAGCAAAAGCTGAGAGCCCTGGGGATGGTTAGTCTGGAGAAGACTGAAAGGGGATCTAATCAGTGTCTATCAATATCTGAGGGCTGGGGGTCAAGAGGGAGGGGACAGGCTCTGCTCAGTTGCACCCTGGGATAGGACAAGGGGCAATGGATATAAACTCCAGCACAGGAGGCTCCACCTCAACATGAGGAGGAACTTCTTCACTGTGAGGGTCACAGAGCTCTGGAGCAGGCTGCCCAGAGAGGTTGTGGAGTCTCCTTCTCTGGAGCCTTTCCAGCCCTGTCTGGATGTGTTCCTGTGTGCCCTGTGCTGAATTCTCTGGTCCTGCTCTGGCAGGGGGGTTGGACTGGATGATCTCCAGAGGTCCCTTCCACCCTCTGACATCCTGTGAGCCTGTGAAAACTGCATCTGTGTCAGATGAGAAGGTGATGTATCGATTTAATCTGCCCTGCTGTGCTGCCTTGGGCATCCCAGGGCTCCCTGGATGGTTTCCAGCCAGTGGGTGCTGTTTATGAGCTGTGGTGTGGCTGATTGCTTGCCCTTCACGAGCTGCCACATGCCAGATGGGTCGCTGGGATGCTTTGGGCTGGTTTGTGCCTCTGCTGCTTGCTTTCCGAGGTAGGATTTGCCTGCTGGCTTCACTGGGGCCTGCATCTGGGAATACTTTGGAGATGGGGGCAAATCCAGCTGTGGCAATGCCTGTAGCCTTCATTAGCAGAATTATTTCCTCCCAGCTGCCTGATTTCAGCACCTCCTTGGTAAGTTTTCCTTTTGGAGACAAGAAATAGCTCTGTGGTCAGGATGGCTCAGGAGGTGCATTTTCTGTCTGTTTGTGAGGTCATTGTCTTGTCTGGAGCACAGGCTTCCTCTGGCCACAGTTTCAGCTCTGGCAAAGACATCCAGTACAGGGACTGACAGTCAAGGGGACACTGCACTCTTGCCACACTCCAGTAGGCAACTTCTTTACACAGAGAAGAATGCTCTTCCACCATGTGGCAGAAGAATGTGGCTCTGGGATTGTGTCTGCAACCCCAAGTAAACATTTTTTGTGTGTGAGAGTGCAGAGAGAAACCTTACAGGGCTCTGATCTAGCTGAATATTTCCCTGCTGACTGCAGGGGGCTTAGACTAGATGCCTTTTAAAGGCCTCTTACAACCCAAACCATTCATGTCCTGGGCTGCATCAATAGGAGTGTGGCCAGCAGAGCAAGAGAGAGGATTCTGCCCTTTTACTCTGCTCAGCTGAGACCCCACCTTGAATGCTGCATCTAGTTCTGGTGTATCCAGCATAAGAAGGGCATAGAGCTGCTGGAGTGAGTTCAGAGGAGGGCCACAAAGGTGATCCAAGGGCTGGAGTACCTCTGCTATGAATATAGGCTGGGGGAGCTGGTATTGTTCAGCCTGGAGGAAAGAAGGCTCCAGGGAGACCTTAGAGCAGCATTTCAGTCTTTGAAGGGGACCTACAAGAAGGCTTGAGAGGGACTGTTCAGAAGGGCCTGTGGGGATAGGATGAGGGGCAATGGTTTGAAACTGGAGCAGGGGAGATGTAGGTTGGACATCAGGAGGAAGTTCTACACCATGAGGGTGGTGAAACACTGGAACAGGCTGCCCAGGGATGTGGTGGAGGCTCCATCCCTGGAGACACTCAGCATCAGACTTGCTGTGTCCCTGGGCAGCCTGATCTAGCTGGAGGTGTCCCTGCTGAGTGCAGGGGTGTTGCACAAGATGCCCTTGGAGGATCCCTTCCAACTCAGTGCAATCTGTGAAAAGACTTCTCCTCTCTGCTGCCTGGCACCCTGCACCTTTCCCAGGTGGTCCATGTCATCCACACAGCAGGCATGAGCTGTGACCCTCTCAGAGAGGCTCAGGGAGTCCTCAGGAAGGATCTGCAGCTGCTTTGAAAGCATCTGAGGGGAGTCCCTGCACTTTCTCCTTAAGCACAGGAAGGCTTACTGCAACAATTCCTCAGCTCACTGTAACAATTCCTTGAGCTTCTCCTCTCAAACAACTTGTCAGCACAGCCAGAAGGGGGTAGGTGATAAGTGGAGGTGTGACAGCTGATATTGTCTCAACGTGTGTAACAGAATACTCAGGTGAGAGCAGAGGCTTTGATCTGCTCCTCCTGCATTTATCACAAGGTGTTCATCTTTGCTTTATCTGGAAGCCTTGGAGCCTGATTAGTCCTGGAAAACTCTTCCCTCTAGTGTTCAGCTGGGCTTGTGCTGCAGCTTGCATGCAGAAGCTTGCTGGCTTTATGGGATGTAAAGCAGCCACTGTGGTAGGACCCAGAACCTTGTGTCAGGTTCAACAAGGACAAGTGCTGGGTGCTGCACTTAGGTCACAACAACCCCATGAAGGTTGCAGGCTTGGGGCAGAGTGGCTGGAAACTGCCTGGTGGAAAGGGACCTGGGGGTGGTGGTTGACAAACAGCTGAAAATAAGCCAGCAGTGTGCTCAGCTGGCCAAGAAGGTCACCAGCATCCTGGCCTGGATCAGCAGCGGTGTGGCCAGCAGGACTACAGTGGGGTTTGTCTCCTGTACTCAGCACTGGTGAAGCCACACCTTGAATACTGGGATCAGTTTGGGGCCCCACACCCCAAGAAGGACATTGAGGTGCTGGAGTGGGTCTAGAGAAGGGCAGTGAAGCTGGTGAAAGGTTTTATGAGGAGCAGCTGAGGGATCTGGGATTGTCCAGCCTGGAGAAAAGGAGGCTGAGGGGAGACCTCATTGCTCTCTACAGCTCCCTGAAAGGAGGTTGGAGTGAGGTGGGGCTTGGCCTCTTGTCCCTAGTATCAGGTGATAGAAGGAGAGGAAATGGCCTGAAACTGCACCAGGGGAGCTTTAGGTTGGAGATTAGGAACAATTTCTCTGCTGCAAGAGTGGTCAGGCACTGGAACAGGCTGCCCAGGGAGGTGGTGGAGTCCCCATCCCTGGAGGTGTTCAAGAAACCTGTGGCCATGGCACTTGGGCACATGGTTTGGTGGCCCTGGTGGTATGAAGTTGGTGGTTGGACTGTATGATCTCAGAGGTCTTTCCAACCCAAAGGATTCTGTCACTCTGTGACCCAAATCCCACCACGAGCACCAACCCAGCCAAGCTGCTCCCCGCCCTGCTGCTCACCCGCTTGTTGTTCTCCTTCTTTCCTTCCGCTGCAGGTGAACATCATCCCCATCATTGCCAAAGCAGACACCATCTCCAAAAGTGAGCTGCACAAGTTTAAGATCAAGATCATGAGCGAGCTGGTCAGCAATGGTGTGCAGATCTATCAGTTCCCCACCGACGATGAGGCAGTGGCTGAGATCAACTCGGTGATGAACGTGAGTGCCGCTGCCGGCCGCCGCGCTACCGCGGCTGGGCACCGCCACGCTGCCCGGCCCCAGAAATGCACCTGAAGGGCAAGTTTCATCAGGGCTGTCCAGACACACTACAATCCATTGGAAAGCTGAGCTGGGGAGCAGTCAGTTCCCCTGAGGCTGGGGCATTCAGAAGGGCAACAAAGCTGGGGAGGGGTTTGGAGCACAGCCCTGTGAGGAGAGGCTGAGGGAGCTGGGGTTGCTTAGCCTGGAGAAGAGGAGGCTCAGGGGAGACCTTCTTGCTCTCTGCAACTACCTGAAGGGTGGTTGTAGCCAGGAGGGGGTTGGTCTCTTCTCCCAGGCAACCAGCACCAGAACAAGAGGACACAGTCTCAAGCTGTGCCAGGGGACGTTTAGGCTGGATGTTAGGAAGAAGTTCTTCATAGAAGGAGTGATTTGCCATTGGAATGTGCTGCCCAGGGAGGTGGTGGAGTCACCATCACTGGAGGTGGTTAGGAGGAGACTGGATGGGGTGCTAGGTGCCATGGTTTAGTTGATTAGGTGGTTCTGGATGATAGGTTGGACTAGATGATCTCAGAGGTCTCTTCCAACCTGTTTAATTCTATGCTATGCTCTTCTGTGCTATGCTATTCTTTAATCTGTGGGCTGGCTGGAGGAGCTCAGCTCAGCTCTGAGATCTCTTTTATTAAGTTTGGGATGAATCCTTCTCTCCAAAATCCATTCTGTCTGCTTTCTTTAGGTGACTCCATTTGAGGAGGGGAGAAGCTTGGAATCAAAATTTACAGTTCAGATTACTATAAATCTCCTGACCTATGGAGGCAAGGCAGAGAACACTCCATTTACAGCAAAGGAGAAAAAAATTAGAAGCTCTACTTTGTCCTCAAAATTCAGAGTTCAAAGTTCAAATTCAAAGAAAGGTCAGAGACCAAACTCAGACCTGGCTGATGAATGTGCAAAACAGTTGGAGGCTTCCTGTCTCCCACATCAGAGTGTGGCTATTGTGCTCTCACAGAATGCCAGGTTGCAAGGGAGCTCAGGGATCATCTGGTCCAAGCTAGCAGCAGCTGCAGTGTTTTCCATGTTAATTTTTTGTAATACAAAGTAGCTCACAATGAACACTGTCCTGCAGAGCAGCTTCTGATTAACAGCTGTGCCTTTCTTTCACACCCTCCTCTTTCTTTTTCCCTTGTCAGTTTCGGTAGCCAATCGATTTCTGCATCACTTAGATAATGAAAAAAATTCATCATAGAATCACAGAACTGTCAGGGTTGGAAGGGACCTCAAGGATCAGCCAGTTCCAACCTCCCTGCCATGGCCAGGGACACCTCACACTACAGCAGGTTGCCCAGAGCCACATCCAGTGTGGCCTTCAAAACCTCCAGGGATGAGGCTTCTACCACCTCCCTGGGCAACCTGTGCCAGGGTCTCACCACCCTCTTGGGGAACAGCTTCTTCTTGACATCCAATTTGAATCTACCCATTTCTGGTTTTGTTCCATCCCCCCCAGTCCTATCACTCCCCAACACCCTACAAAGTCCGTCCCCAGCTTTCTTGGAGCCCCTTTCAGATACTGCAAGGCCACAAGAAGGTCTCCAGGGAGCCTTCTCCACTCCACACTGAATAACCCAAACTCCCTCAGTCTGTCTCCAGAGCAGAGCAGCTCCAGCCCTCTGCTCCTCCTTGTGGCCCTTCTCTGGACACCTTCCAGCACCTCCAGATCCTTCCTGTACCAGGGGCTCCAGACCTGGACCCAGAGCTGCAGCTGTGGTCTCAGCAGAGTGGAGCAGAGGGGCAGAATCCCCTCCCTCCCCTGCTGGCCACAATTCTCTTGCTGCAGCCCAGGCTCTGCTTGCCTCTCTGGGCTGCAAGTGCTCACTGCTGGCTCCTGTTGAGCTTCTCATCCCCCTGCACCCCCAAGTCCTCTTCTTCAGGGCTGCTCTCAAGCCACTCCCTGCCCAGCCTGTATCAGTGTTAGTTCTTTTTTTTGGATGAATTCATCAAAAATTTGGAGGATGGACTCTTGGTGAAAGAATTGCAAGCGGTGTGCACTGGGGAGAAAAAACCAGGACTTGTGCTTGCTTGGATTTGCTTCCCAACCCCTCCAATGAAAATAGTTTTGACCTCTTCTCCACCAGTTCCACCCTTCTGACTCCCTTTCTTCTTACATGTGAGGAATTGTTTAGTCTGGAGATACAGGAGGCTGAGGGGAGACCTTGTCACTCTTTACAGCTCCCTGAAAGGAGGTTGAAGCCAGGTGGGGTTGGTGTCTTCTCCCAGGGAAAGGAAATAGGCTCAGGTTGCACCAGGGGAGGTTTAAGTTGGACATTTAAAGAAAGTTCTTCCCTGAAAGGGTTCTCAAGGACTAGAGCAGGCTGCCCAGGGAGGTGATTGAATCCCCATCCCTGGAGGTGTTTAAAAGAGGCAGAGATGTGGTGCTGAGGGACATGATTCACGGATTGCGTTGGGTTGGAAGGGGCCCCCAAAGGTCATCTTGTCCAACCCCCCTGCAGTTGGCAGGGACACCTCCAATTAGATCAGGCTGCACAGGGCCACAGCAAATCCACCACATCTCTGGGCAACCTATTCCTGTGTTTCACCACCCTCACTGTGCAGAACTTCCTCCTGATGTCCAGCCTAAATCTCCCCTGCTCCAGTTTCAAACCATTGCCCCTGGTCCTATCCCCACAGGCCCTTCTGAACAGTCCCTCTCAAGCCTTCCTGTAGTCCCCTTCAGATACTGAAATGCTGCTCTAAGATCTCCCTGGAGCTTTCTCTTCTCTGGGCTGAACAGCCCCAATTCTCTCAGCCTGTCAGTGTTCAGCCCCAGACTTGGTTGAGTCAGGGAATGGTTGGACTTGATGATCTTTGAAGGTCTTTTCCAACCAAAACAATCCTATGATTCTGTGATTTTTGTCCACCTCATCCTGCTGAAGCCCCTGCTCCTCAGCTCCTTTCTGCAGTGCTGAGGACACTGCTCTGTCTCCTTGCTGCTTGGCAGCCTTGGAGAGCACTGAGCACATGTTGTATCCTGCACATGTCCCTGTCAGTGCCCACACACACGCTGCTGTGCCAAGGCCTGGTTCCTGATGGCTTCCTGCCTTCTGCAAGGCAGGGAGTGCCCTGCTCATGGCATGTGGAGACTGCAAAGAACAACCTGACAAATGGGTAGAGGGACAGCAGTGATGATTCTGCTGTGCCTTCAATATTTCCCCATCTAGTTTAGCCCAGCCAGCACTGCTGCTAAGCTGCCCTCTTCTAAGGTCCCAGTGGGTAGTAGAGACAGCTCTGAGCGTTGGAGAGTGATGGCTGCAGAGGAAGGGCTTGGTGCAGCAGAGTGAGGGGGAATCTAACAGTCAGGCTCATCTCTGAGGGGTTAGCCCATGCTGGATATGAGCCAACATCTGCCCAGGTAGCCAAGAAGGCCACCAGCATCCTGGCTTTGATCAGCAATGGTGTGGCCAGCAGGACCAGTGCCTGTACAGAGCACTAGTGAGCCCACACCTGGAGTACTGGGGTCAGTTTTGGGCCCCTCATTCTAAGAAGGACATTGAGGTGTTGGAGTAAGTCCAGAGAAGGGAATGAAGCTGGGGAAGGGTAGAGCACAGGTCTGGTGAGGAGCAGCTGAGGGAACTGAAGTTGTTCAGCCTGGAGGAAAGGAGGCTGAGGGAAGACCTTCAGGCTCTCTACAACTCCCTGAGAGGAGGCTGGAGTGAGGTGGGGGCTGGTCTCCTCTCCCAAGGAATAAGTGACAGGATGAGAGGAAACAGCCTCAAGTTGCACCAGGGGAGGTTTAGGTTGGGCATGAGGAACACTTTCTTCCCCAGAAGGGCTGTGAAGCCCTAGGCTGCTCAGGGCAGTGGTGGAGTCCCTACCCCTGCAGGGGGCCCAAAGCCACGGAGATGTGGTGCTGAGAGACATGGTTTAGTGTTGAGCTGGCAGTGCTGGGTTAATGGTTGGACTGGAGGATCTTAAAGGTCTCTTCCACCCAAACCCATTCCCTGCTTGTCTGCACTGAGTCCCTGGCCTTGGCTCTGTTGCAGGCTCACCTGCCCTTCGCCGTGGTCGGCAGCACAGAGGAGGTGAAGGTTGGGAACAAGCTGGTGAGAGCTCGGCAGTACCCCTGGGGAGTGGTGCAAGGTAAGGGGATGGGTAAGGGCCCCCACTACAGACCTCCCTTGTGCCCAAGCACCCACTGGCACCCTCCCCAGCTCTGCCCTGTGCCAACTGGTGCAGAAACATCCTGTGCAGCCTCGGGTGGGTTGGCCACTCTTTCCGACCAGGAGCTCCCGTTCCTGCCGGGGTCGACAGCAAGCCTTGCATCCAGGGGGCTGTGTGCTCCGGGTGGGACAGCAGGGCCAGGGGAGGAGAGCCTGGAATTAATATGCAGGCACGTTTGTCCTTCCCCCACCACACATGCAGTGCCCCTGACTTGTGCCTTTGCTTCCACCAGTGGAGAATGAAAGTCACTGCGACTTCGTGAAGCTGCGGGAGATGCTGATCCGGGTGAACATGGAGGACCTGCGGGAGCAGACCCACACCCGCCACTACGAGCTCTACAGGAGGTGCAAGCTGGAGGAGATGGGCTTCAAGGACACAGACCCAGACAGCCAGCCCTTCAGGTGAGCAGCCTCCACGGGCTCCAGCAGCAGGCCAGAGCACCAGTCTGGCAATGACGCTCCAAAAAAACGAGGCTTTTAGCTGTGTCCACCCTGCTGAGCTGCGCTCGAAGTTTGCAGCTCACCTCCCTCCCCTCTCCCTCCCCTCTCCCTCCCCTCTCCCTCCCCTCTCCCTCCCCTCTCCCTCCCCTCTCCCTCCCCTCTCCCTCCCCTCTCCCTCCCCTCTCCCTCCCCTCTCCCTCCCCTCTCCCTCCCCTCTCCCTCCCCTCTCCCTCCCCTCTCCCTCCCCTCTCCCTCCCCTCTCCCTCCCCTCTCCCTCCCCTCTCCCTCCCCTCTCCCTCCCCTCTCCCTCCCCTCTCCCTCCCCTCTCCCTCCCCTCTCCCTCCCCTCTCCCTCCCCTCTCCCTCCCCTCTCCCTCCCCTCTCCCTCCCCTCTCCCTCCCCTCTCCCTCCCCTCTCCCTCCCCTCTCCCTCCCCTCTCCCTCCCCTCTCCCTCCCCTCTCCCTCCCCTCTCCCTCCCCTCTCCCTCCCCTCTCCCTCCCCTCTCCCTCCCCTCTCCCTCCCCTCTCCCTCCCCTCTCCCTCCCCTCTCCCCCATCCCTAACTCCCTGCTCTCCAAAGAGCCTGGATTTGGTTTTGCTTTCTTCCCCAGTCTCCAAGAAACATACGAGACCAAAAGGAAAGAGTTCTTGGGTGAGCTCCAGAAGAAGGAGGAAGAAATGAGACAAATGTTTGTTAACAAAGTCAAGGAGACAGAAGCAGAGCTGAAGGAGAAGGAGAGAGAGGTGGGTGTGCCAGATCCTCTGAGAGGAGCCTAAAATGCAGCCAGCAGGAGCTCTGGGGCTGGGCAGCCTATGCCTGCTGGAAGGCACTTGCAGCTCTTGGGCAGACCTCACCTGCCAAAGCACCAACACACAGAGCTTCATCCAGTCACAGAAGGGGACACAGGGTGGGGGTTTCAGAAGAGCATCACTGCTTTAGGTGCCTCAGAAACAGAAGAGTCCTGTGCTGTGTGTAGGGGACTTGGCTGCTGCTTGGTGAGTGAAGGGCAATGAAGGGTGTTTTGGTGAGAACCCATGTCGGGTAGATCTCACCCATGGAGGCTCTCTGGGCAGCAGGAATGCTCCAGGGGGCAGCTGGGCTGTGGAGTGCCCAAGGTCAATGGTGTGAAGCCATGAATAGCTGCTGTGACTGGGGTGTGGGGGGGAAATAAATGGCCTACCTTCAAAACTAATGAGGAACAGAAGGGTCCCCAATGTCCCCAGCCCTGTGGCAGGGCTGCAGGCTGAGCTGAGTCCTCAGTGCGCTCCCCCAGAGCTCAGGCTTTCTCCTGGTTTGATGTGTGGTGCCAGGCAGAGCTGAATGTCTTCTGTTGTCTCTGGTTTTGGTGAAGAATCACAGAAACATTCAGGTTGGAAAAGACCCTCAGGACCACCAAGTCCAACCCATAACCCTACTCCACAAAAGTTCTCCCCTAAAGCATATCCCCAAGCTCCACCTCCAAACCACCTTCAAACACATCTGGGGTTGGTGACTCCACCACCTCCCTGGGCAGCACATTCCAACACCTGACCACTCTTGCTGGGAGAAACTTCTTCCTAATGTCCAGTCTAAACCTACCCAGTCATACCTTTAGGCTATTTCTCTTGTTCTGTCACTAATTACCTGTGAGAAGAGCCCAGCACCAGCCTCTGGTTGCCCAGAGGTCACCTGTGCTGAGGTGCCGGGACGCTGGCTGCCCTGTGCCAGCTGCTGGGTCTCTGGGGGGTAGTTGGGATTGGGGCAGGAGGTGTGGCTGTGGCTCTGGGGTTGGGGGGGTGGATGCTGGATGTGATGCTCAGAGGCTTTGTCTCCCACCAGCTGCATGAGAAATTTGAGCACTTAAAAAGGATACACCAAGAGGAGAAGAGGAAGGTGGAGGAGAAGAGGAGGGAGCTGGAGGAAGAGATGAATGCCTTCAACAGGCGGAAAGTGGCAGTGGAGACCTTGCAGTCCCAATCTTTGCAGGCTACCTCACAGCAGCCACTGAGGAAGGACAAAGACAAGAAAAAGTAAGTGTCTGAACTTGACTCTTGTCCCCTCTGCTGCTGGGGAGCTGGGTGTCTGCTCAGATGCTGAGGCAGCAAATGGAAAAGGGGATTCTGAAATCCTGATTCCTACCCTTCTGACTCTGCCTAATGGGGAAACAGGGCCCTGCTGTGCCCTGGCACTGCCCTGGGGAAGCCCTTGGGGCTGTAAGTGGGGGGAGATTGACAGTTTGGGAGCATTCCTTAAAAACTGTGGATCATGTGAGATTGTCCTTACCTCTGTGACAGCAAGCTGCAAGGAAGGTGACTACAGAAACAAGCTGCACCTTCTCCCCAGCTGAAGCGTGGGGACACACTTGACACAGTTGTGATGCCTTACAGATGAGGTCTCCCACAGTGTGAATCTCACTGTGATCCATACTCTTGGGACCCTCTTTGGAGAGTGTGGTGTTTTAGTTTTGGAGTCAGAGCTGCAAAGATGGAAGCAGCAGCTCAGAGTGGAGATGCACTGCAAATTCGTCCTGGAGGAGGGCTCTAAGGCAGTTCTGCTTAGCAGAAAGCTCTGTCCCCTAAGGGCACCATCCTTATCTTAGCTTGCTGGGAGTTAAGTGACACTGCTGAAGCCAGCAAGGGACAGTGGCACATAAATAATCTTTCAGCTGCCTGGTTGTGAAATGATAGAATAGGAATGGGGCAAAGAGGCTGAAAAAGAAAAGGTTCTTCAAGGATCAGTGGCTATGAGCAGAACAAGAAACACCATCGTGCAAGCTGCTAATTCTGCTGTGGCAGCAGGTTTTGTTCCTTCCCCTTGCATGATGGAGCTGAAGAGCCTGAACTGCATTCTGTCAGCTCCAGAAGGGGCTAATGGCAATGATTTCACAGCCTTTCAGTGATGGAAAGGAACAAAAAAACCATCCAGAGGAGCAACACTTTGAGTTCAGAGTTTGCTCTTGGTGACTTCATGTTGCTGATTAGATTTCCAGTACCTGAAGAGGGCCTTCAAGAAAGCTGGGAAGGAACAGGATGAGGGACAATGGCTTTGAGCTGGAAGGGGGAGATTGAGACTGGAGATTAGGGAGAAATTCTTTTCAGTGAGGGTGGGGAGACACTGGAACAGTTGCCCAGGAAGGTTGTGGATTCCCTCTCCCTGAGGCAACCTGGGCTGCAGGGAGGTGTCCCTGCCCATGGCAGGGGGTTTGGAATTAGATGATCTTTAAGGTCCCTTCCAACCCAAACCATTTTGAATCTATGAATCTCATGCTCTGTTGGTTCTCTAGGCTGAGCTGCAGCTCTAGGGAAGCTTCTTTCACCTCACTGACATGCCAGGCAGGTGTTGATCTGTTGGAGGGTAGGAGAGCTCTGCAGAGGAACCTCGACAGGCTGGACAGATGGGCTGACTCCAAGGGCATGAGATTGAACACATCCAAGTGCCAGGTTCTATGCATTGGCCACAGCAACCCCATGCAGAGCTACAGGCTGGGGTCAGAGTGGCTGGAGAGCTGCCAAACAGAGAGGGACCTGGGGGTGCTGGTTGACAGTAGGCTGAACATGAGCCTGCAGTGTGCCCAGGCAGCCAAGAGAGCCAATGGCATCCTGGCCTGGATCAGGAACAGTGTGGCCAGCAGGAGCAGGGAGGTCATTCTGCCCCTGTGCTCAGCACTGGTTAGGCCACACTTTGAGTCCTGTGTCCAGCTCTGGGCCCCTCAGTTTAGGAAAGATGTTGAGATGCTGGAAGGTGTCCAGAGAAGGGCAGCAAAGCTGGGGAGGGGTTGGATGTTAGGCTGGATGTTAGGAAGAAGTTCTTCATAGAAAGAGAGATTGGCCATTGGAATGTGCTGCCCAGGGGGGTGGTGGAGTCACCATCACTGGAGGTGTTTAGGAAGAGACTGGACGGGGAGCTTGGTGCCATGGTTTAGTTGATTAGATGCTGGACTCAATGATCTCAAAGGTCTTTTCCAACCTGGTCTGGTCTATTCTATTCTATTCTTCCTGCACAAGGTAACTGTGGCTGGCATTTAAAATATTTCCCTGTGGTGTCAATGTCTTGGTGTTAAAACCAAAGCACTTCCTTCTGCAGACCTCTCAGCATGCTCTGGACATGTCCCACCTCACACACTGAGTCCAAAATGCTTTCTACAATCTTCTGCTGAAAATAGGGTTTAATCCCAGCTAAGCTTGCAGGTGAATTGGGGGCTGAATACCAGGAGGCAAGGTCTGAAGGAGGTGAGCATGCCAGGCCACTCACTCCTGTGAGTGCCATAGTAGTGACCAGGATATGCTGCAGCTGCAGCTTCCCCTCTGCTCTGCCTGCCTGCAGGAGAAATGGGCTCCCTCTGCTTGGTTGGTTGTAACCCGCCTGCAGACATAAATCCAGAGGCTCTTCCTCTTCTGGGTGGCATTTGGAGATCAGCTGAGGTCAGGACAAGGCAGCTCAGGAGGTGTACAGAGGACTGAGAGGCACCCAGAGAATGTGGTCTGTGTGTGGGGCTGGGCTGGGTTTTGCCTTCAGCTCTGGAGCAAAGCATCAGCACCAGGAGTAAAATGAATAGATTAGGGAGAAGAAGTGGGTTGGGGCTTGGGGTTGAGGTTTGGGGTTTTTTGCTTCAGATTTATGAGCTAGTTCAAAATGTAGCATTTGGGCTTTCTATTTAAGCAGGATGATGAAATCTGTAATAAAGAAACTCAAAGGAAGCTGCCTCCCCTTGGCCTTGACCTGCCTGCCCAGACCTCTTCTTCATCTTGGAGGCATCCAGAGGAGCTGGAGGGCATGTGAAACCTGTGTGACAGAGAGCACAGCCCTCACCCATCCCACTGTGGTTGGTTTGCTGTTGACCCCACAGACCACTCAGGCATAAGGGGACTTCTGTACTCCCTGGCCAGCAGCAGGAATGTCTCTGCTGGCTTTGTTTCTGAGATCCTTCAACCACAATGGCATCTTGGGGTGCATGAAGAAGAGTGTGACCAAGAGGTGTTCAATTCCTTTACTCTGCCTTAGTGAGGCCATAACTGGAGTATTTTGTCCAGTTTTGGCTCCCCAGTTCAACAGAGACAGGGAACTGCTGGAGAGAGTCCAGTGGAGGCTACAAAGCTGCTGAGGGGCCTGGAGCAGCTCTAAAGAGGAAAGGCTGAGAGCCCTGGGGCTGGTGAGCCTGGAGAAGAGCAGCCCCAGAGGGGAGCTGAGCAATGCTCAGCAAGAGATACAGGGTGGGGGGCAAGAGGCTGGGGCCAGACTCTGGTCAGTGGTGCCCAGGGACAGGCCAAGGGGCAATGGGCACAAACTGGCACCCAGGAGGTTACATCTGAACAGGAGGAGAAAATCTTTGGTGTGAGGGTGCTGGAGGCCTGGAGCAGGCTGCCCAGAGAGGGTGTGGAGTCTCCTTCCCTAGAGAGCTTCCAAACCCACCTGGCCATTGTGATCCTGCTGTGGGTGCCCTGCTTTAGCAAGGGGGTTGGATTGGATGATCTCCAGAGGTCCTTTCCAACCCTCTCTATGCTGGGATTCTGTGAACCAGACTGAAATAGAAGACAACTGAGATCTGGGAGCTGGTGGCAGGCAGCATCCTCCTCTGAGACTGGCAGCAAAGCTTCCCCTGGCAGAACTCATGGTCCAGGCTGTGCTGGGCTTTGCCCAGTGAGAAGCAGATGCTGTGCAGAGCCCAGTGTGAGCCTGGACATCACTTCCAGGAGAGCCCCAGGCGAGCCCCACGGGATGGAGACACATCCCAAGCTCAGGGACCAAGATGTTGGGACCTTTTAAGAACTGGGAATCCATCATGAGCTCAGGAGGGGGTGGATTTCTTTCCATGTTTAGGAGACTTTGGCCCTTTTCTCATCTCCTCTTTCAACTCAGTGGTTTTTAGTAGCTTCAGGAAGTACAAGCTGGAGGAGTTGCAGGTGTGGAGGAGAACTAAAAGCGTCTGTGCTGATGTTCTCCTTAGGCAGCTTGCCAAGCAGCTTGTCCTCTGTGGTGGGATAACTGGGCAGCACATTTAAGCTCTGCTTCTCTTAGGAGGTGCTTCCTTGAACCCCAGAACCCCCTGATTTTGAGCTTTGCAGCACATTTAAGCTCTGCTCCTTACAGGAGGTGCTTCCTTCAACACCAGAACCCCCTGATTTTGAGCTTTGCAGCACGTTTAAGCTCTGCTCCCCTTAGGAGGTGCTTCCTTGAACCCCAGAACCCCCTGATTTTGAGCTTTGCAGCACGTTTAAGCTTTGCTCCTTACAGGAGGTGCTACCTTGAACCCCAGAACCCTCGATTTTGAGCTTTGCAGCATGTTTAAGCTCTGCTCTCCTTAGGAGGTGCTTCCTTGAACCCCAGAACCCTCGATTTTGAGCTTTGCAGTGCGTTTAAGCTCTGCTCCTTACAGGAGGTGCTTCCTTGAACCCCAGAACCCCCTGATTTTGAGCTTTGCAGCGCGTTTAAGCTCTGCTCCTTACAGGAGGTGCTTCCTTCAACACCAGAATCTCCTCATTTTGAGCTATGCAGCACCTTTAAGCTCTGCTCCTCTTAGGAGGTGCTTCCTTGAACCCCAGCCCCCCCTGGTCTTGAGCTGTGCAGCAGGTTTAAGCTCTTTAGGCGGCTTGCCAAGCAGGTTGTCCTCTGCGGTGGGGCTCGGCGCGCTGGCGCTCGCTCCCATCCTTGAGTCCTCAGTGTTTGTCCCTTCCCTTCCTGTGTGGTGGTGGTGGTGTTTTATGTTCATTTTAACACATTTGGCTACGTTTTTGCTTTGGTTTTAATTTGCCATAACCTGAATTCACCTTCTTTTTTACGTTGTTCTTTCTTTTGTTTCTTTTGTCTTTTCTTTTCAGTTAATCACACACAGCCTTGCAGGCCAAGAGTGGACTTGGTGCTTTCATGTGTTTAAATAAAACAAAACAAAACAAACACACCAACAGCAACAACAACAAAAAAAAAAGGTTGCTTGAGTTTCCCCACCCTGTGAACCCTCCTCATAACATTTGTGTGAGTGGACCAAAGGGACAGAGGTAAAACTGAGCCCTCTGCGGCGGCCGCGGTGCTGAGGAACTGGCACCTGGCTGTGCACAACGGAGCCAGGAGGCTTTCAGGAAGGAACTTGACCATCCCCTCTCTTTTGGTTCTTATGAAACAAATCAACTAATCCCTCCAGCAAGATGGTTTTTTAACCCTGTTCTAAAGCCAGCAGCTGCGGATGGAGTTGCCCATAACTTGCTTTGTCTCCGCTCACCCAACCGGCTCAATAATTGCTTCCTAGATTGGTTTGGTTTGGTTCCTGCTGGAGGTTCATCTGCCTTGCCCTGCACCTGCCCAGCTGTGAGGAGTGGCATGAAGAATGCTGAAACCTTTAGGTTTGGTTTGGTTTGATTGTTTTCCTAACCAAATTCTCCATTGGAGTGCAGTTTTGGAGTGGGTAGGAAACCCACACTGCTCAAAGGGGTGTTTTTTTCACAACCCTGGGAGAACCTTAAACCCTTAGTTCCAGTAATTATCTATTTTAATCCTGAATTACTCTAAACACAGCATTTATAATATATATATATATATAAAGAGAGAGAGAGAGTGGTTAATAAAACTCCTGGGACAATGTTTTGAGTTTTTCTTGACTGCTAAAGTAGAGCATTGATAGAGCAAAAGTTTGGAGGGGTTGGGTTTTTTTTTGGTGGTGGTGGTTTCTCTTTCACACAGTCTGTTGTGTGAGGTGCAGCTTCAGGATCTGTGGCACTTCTTGCTCCCTTCTCAGTATTGACTGTTGTCCTTTGCTGGAAGAATTATTTAAGCTGCATTCCTTACTTCTTACACTTTAACCTTAAGCTTACTCTGTGTGCCTAACAAGGAGAATCTCCTCATTTTGAGCCCTGCAGCATATTTAAGCTCTGTTCCTCTTAGGAGGTGCTTCCTTCAAGACCAGAATCTCCTCATTTTGAGCTGTGCAGCACATTTAAGCTCTGCTTCTCTTAGGAGGTGCTTCCTTCAACACCAGAATCTCCTCATTTTGAGCTGTGCAGCACATTTAAGCTCTGCTTCTCTTAGGAGGTGCTTCCTTCAACACCAGAATCGCCTGTTTTGAGCTTAGCAGCACATTTAAGCTCTGCTTCTCTTAGGAGGTGCTTCCTTCAACACCAGAATCCCCTGATTTTGAGCTTAGCAGCACGTTTAAACTCTGTTCCTCTTGGGAGATGCTTCCTTCAAGACCCGAATCTCCTCATTTTGAGCTGTGCAGCATGTTTAAGCTCTGCTTCTCTCAGGAGGTGCCTCCTTGAACCCCAGACCCCCCTGATTTTGACCTATGCAGCATGTTCAAGCTCTGCTCTCCTTAGGAGGGGCTTCCTTGAACTCCAGACCCCCCTGATTTTGAGCTTTGCAGCGCGTTTAAGCTCTGCTCCTCTTAGAAGGTGCTTCCTTTGCCACTCCTCCTGCCTACAAATTACAGCCTTATTTTCCTGGGCAGCTGAGCTTAGGGGAATTATTAGGATCAATATTAATTTCTTTCCAGTCAATCCATTTTGGCCAACTGAAGAGAGCCTCACTAGCTATGCTGTCATGGAAAACTAATTGGATTCCCTGCCATCCATCAGATGCTAGGCTACATAAATAGGAATTAATTAGTATTAACCCCTCCACATAGTGGAGATTGTAAAACACTGGCTGGCTAAGTGTTAGTTGTTGAGGGGTTGTGTTTTTATTTAGGCAGTAATGTTACAGGAGACTTCCTGATCTTTGTTTTCTCCTCCCTCCCCCCCCCCCTTAATATTTAAGCTAAATGTCAGCAAATTCTTTCTGGGACTCCTAGATGGAGGTGCACAGAGCAAGGTCTGTCTGCAGGCAGCCTTTTGCTGGGCTGTAAAAGGAGGTTCTTTAACTTGCCTGTCCCATTCAAGCAGCTTTCTCTGCCAGCTGGCAGAAAACCTGAAGCATGAAGCTGAAAATCATGCCAGTGCCACTTGGTTCATGTGAGAACCTCCTGAAGCTCTCACAGGTACCTCAGAACTGGCCATTTCTCAACCCCATGTGTGCTTGGTAGGAGCCTGCTGGAAGCTCCACACTGGGGTTTTGAAGGTTGGATGTGTTTTAAAGAGTTAACTCTCCAAAATTAGGAGGGTTTATGTGGGGTTTTTTCCCTCAGAGAAACACAGAAGGAACCCAATTTAGGATCTGCAAGCAGACAGTTCCAGCTCACTGCTGCCTGCAGACCAGTCTTGGAGCAAATCAGGGGCAGGAGTTTGATTGTTTTGCTGTTGATAAACACTCTGCCTGTGTAAGCAGCACTGGTTGATTCCCTGGTTTGCTTCTCCAGGCTGCTGCTGGGCTCAGACTGCTGATGCTGGGCATGCAAACAGCTGCCTCACCATTGCTTTCCCAGTCAAGGTTTTTCTCCCCCTCTCCTGCTGCAGCCAGCAAGGGCTGTGCAAACCCACTTCCATCTGCCCTGGTGTGGCAGGGATCAATTCTTTCCTCCTAGAATCACAGGTAGTTAAGGGCAGTGATGATAACAAAGAGGAAAAGCCTTCAGCTCCTGGGGCACTGTGGAGGAGTCCCCAGCTTGTCCCTGGTGAAGGCACTCAGAATGTATGTCACAAGATTTCCATGGTGATTCTGATGTGACATTGACTTCCTGTTCACCTTGGCCCTCTAGTTACTACTTCTTTAGAGCAGTCAACATCATCATCACCTCAGCTGGACTCAGACATCATTCTTCTGGTCTTCTGGGATTTTTTTCCCTAGTATTTGATTATTCTTCCCCCCTTTTGGCTGAGAGAAGGCTGAAGTCTGTGGTCTGTAGGGTAGTTGTGTATCTTATTTAATGAGTTACAAGCACATGGTGATGCTCACCTCCCTCCACTTTGAAGATTTACATCTTGTAGGCTAGCAGAAGTGAAAGCAACACCGCCCCTCTCAGATACAGCTGAACCCATTCAGTTACACATCCTTGAGCTGCTCTGTACCCTGATCTGCCCAAGGGTTGGGGTTGCCAAAAGGCAGTACCCAATCCTGTGTGACTTCAACATTCACCATCACCTGTGTTGTCTGCTCTCTAACTGAAGTGTCTGTGAGGCTCTGAGCTCCAGACCCTTCACTGTCTGGCCATGGTTGGTACCCCCAGGGTGGATGGGGAGGAGGTGGTTGGCTTGCAGCACATGGAGACCTGCATGGAAGGCGCTCCAGGTGCTGCATCCCTTCCCTTTGTCACTCCTGCTGTGGTGGTGGTGGGTGAGAGGGTGTGTGTGTGTCTGCTGCTTTTCTTTGTGTTTGGGGCTTTTTTTTGTGTGTGTGTTTTATTTTTCTTTGGCCTTTTGTTGCTTTCCACTCACTTTGTACATTTTTGGTTGGTTTGTTTGTTTCTTTGATTAAATCTCACATGTATTTTGAGTGTTTGTGGTGTCCTTTATTTTGGCAGTGGGCTTCTTGTGTCCTCTGAGGGATCTCTGCTGAAGTAACACCGTGGAGTGACTGAAAGCTTCACCCACAGGGGGGCCTTATGTCCTGTGGGAACGTTCACAAGCCAAATTAGCTAACTCCTGTGCCACACAGCGTGCAGAGAAGCATCTCATCTGTCACCTGGGGAGAGAGTCAAAGATACTCATCCAAATGCCATGCCTGTTGGGGCAAAGGTTGCCTTCAGGCTTGCTGGCACTTCTCCTTTGGTGGCCAAAGTGATTTACCAGCAGCCTCACGGTTGTGGTGATGCCCGAAGAGGTGATTTGAGGATAGGGTGAAAAGGGAGCAGAGGTGGAGGGTGATACAGGGTGAGGTCTGGAGAACAGGGCTGGTGAGGAGCAGCTGAGGGCACTGGGGTTGTTCAGCCTGGAGAAGAGGAGGCTGAAGGGAGACCTCATTGCTCTCTACAGCTCCCTGAAAGGAGGTTGGAGCCAGGTGGGGGTTGGTCTCTTCTCCCAAGGAATGAACAACAGGACAAGAGGAGATGGCCTCACGTTGCACCAGAGGAGATTGAGGTTGGACATTAGAAGAAAAGTTTTCACTGAAAGGGTTCTCCAAGGCAGGAACAGGCTGCCCAGGGAGGTGATTGACTCTCTGTCCTTGGAGGCGTTTCAGAGCTGCAGGTCTGTGGTGCTGAGGGCCATGGTTTGGCCCCAGGCTCGGTAGAGTTAGAGAATGGCTGAAGTCACTCTCAAAGCACTTTTCCAACCAAACCAATTCTCTGATTCTCTGTTTTGCTAATGGCACTTCCAAAGCTGTGCTCTTCTGGAGAAGCCCATCACAGCCACAGATGAAGGCCAGAAGAAGAGCACAGCTGCCCCTGAAGCCAGAGGAGGCCACAGCATTGCTGGCAGGGCTGGAAGCCCTCTGCTGTGAGGCCAGGCTCAGAGAGGTTGTTCAGCCTGGAGAAGAGACGGTTCCAGGGAGACCTTCTGGTGGCCTTTCAGGGGCTGATCAGAAAGCTGAGGACAGACTTTTGAGCAGGGGCTGTTGTGACAGGACAAGGGGTGATGGTTTGAATTGAAAGGGAGATTTAGTCTAGATTGAAGAAATGTTACCCACTGAAGGTGGTGAGAGTCTGTCCCAGGTTGCCCAGAGAGGTGGGAGATGCCCCATCCCTGGAACCATCCCAGGTGAGGTTGGTTGTGGCTCTAAGCAACCTGCTCTAGTTTCAGATGCCTCTGCTGACTGCAGGGGGCTTGGCCCAGATGAGCTTTAAAGGCCTCTTCCCACCAAACCAGTCTGGGATTCTATGCTACAGCTCCACTGCTGTGATGTTAAAGAGGACCCAGCTGGTGCTTCCAGGCAACATCATGTTAGCAAATACCTTTACACAGGAGCAATGTTAAGATCATTAATGCTTCTGCCAAACTCCTAGAGAGATGCTTGCAAGAGAGAGAGAAGCACAAAGCCTGGCTGTAAGAGCAGGTCAGCAGCAAGGGAGTTACTGGTCACACTTTATACTTCCAGAGCTAAACCCTGGTGGCTGAGGCCCTAGGACATGCTGATGCTTTCCATTCAGGACACAACCCAGACCTACTCTCATCTTGTCCTGGGCTGAAGCTGGGGGAGAGATGGAGGCTGGGAGATGAAGGCAGTGCAAACGTGGTGGCTGTGCTGGTGGGGAGAGCCAGCTTGGGCTGTGCCTGTGGTCCTGGCTGGGCTGGAGACGGCTCCACCTCTCTGCCCAGCCCCTGTCTCCACAGCAGGTGACTTCAGCCATCAAGCCTCGTTAAAGCTTTAAGTCAGGTCTCTGATTACCAGTTCCAGGTGAGATCTTGGCAGCCATGAGAGCTTCTCCACGCTGGGTGGTTTAAAACCCAAACTCTCCCCAGCCCCCCGAGAGCTGCCCTTTGACCTTTCATGCTGTCTTGAAGTCATGTCAATTAACTGAAACCCTGGTTCTCTTTTGTTCTTTCTGTAGCTTCTTTAGTCTTCCCACTGCGTGCTCCATAACATCAGGAAGATATGTTAATTAGAAGATTTATTAAGGCCAGCCCACCTCATGCAGAAGAAATTAATGGGTGCTTTCACCTTTAAGCTTGCAATGTGGTGCACAGAAGAGGTGGTGTAGCAAGGACTGGGAGTGCACCGTGCCTTGTGGTTGCCAGGAGTTGCCTTGATCAGGTTTCTTGATAAAAGCTGCCCCCTGAGGTCCTTGCCAAGCGCTAAACAGCTAATGAAGGGCTGCTGCCGCTAAAGCCAAGCACTAACCTCCGGGTGAGGGCAGTTAGCGCTGAGCCAAGCCCCAGGCAGAGGAGGGGCAGAGCTGGGTCGGTGCGAGGTGGGGGTCTCAGCTTGCTGCTTGAGCTGCTGCTCCGAGGGTCCTCTCCTCTGCCTGGGCTGGGCTGGAACTGGAGAGCCTCCTAACATCCAGCTGCACTCTCACCTTTCTCAGCAGTAACTCTCTCGTGGAGCTTTTTCCCCATAGCCTTACAGGTGTGCTAACCCGAACCCCCCCACACCCTTCACTCCTGGAGGCTTCCATGAGTTACACCTTCTGCCTCACCACTTAACCCCTTCCCCAGAGCCCCCTGCCCACCTCCCCACCCCCTGCTTGGGGCACGGGTGACCCTGCCTGGCCAGGCTGCTGGGCTCTGGGTGAGATTGGAACCGTTTTAAAGGACAACTAAATGTTCACTGTTAACCTAAGGGAAACACTTGAAAGCTGGAGACTCCCTTCCTGGGGGTGAGTCCTGTCCTTGGAACAGGCTGACTGCCCCTTGCACAAGCCCTTTGGGTTGAAAAAGCAAGCCAAAAAAAAGGGGGGAAACTCCCAAGTGTGATGTCTGTGCCCCAGACTCACCTCCCACAGGAGCAAGGAGAGGTCCCAGTTGCTCTTGGTTTTTCAAACAAGCTTGTAAATGACTCTCAGGAATGAGCTGCTTGTACCAAAGCTGGGTTTAATAAAAAGAGAACTGACTTGTTTAACAAACAGCTGTTCAAAGCCATGCTTTGTGCACCAGCTGGAGGCACTGGGACACCAGAGTGCTGTGGCCAAATCCACAGCCCTCACTGTTCCTCCAGGTTCCCCCTGTTTGCCTTCTGTCTCTGTGTTTTAAACTGTGATGTCCCCATGTGCCCTCACATCCACATACATCCATCTATCCCCTTCTCCAGCCTGCTGCTTCTCCTGAGGCTGTAGAACCAGCATAAAACCAGGCCAGGGCAGCATAAAACCAGGCAGGAGGTCTGAAGGCAGCTTGCACCTTGGACACCTGTTTTGTGCTGGGTGCTGTGACCTGAGCAGGACAAGACCTGGCCATGAAGCGTGGGGGGTGTGACAGCAGCTCAAGGAGGCTCCCACCAAGCCAGCTGGGTTTCCATCACCACCTAAGAGCTTGGGGAGGTGAAGAGGCTGATGTGGAGGCACTGAGCTCCTGTCCCCGAGGTGTGTTGGATGTCACAGTCTCCAAAGCCTCTGGATGCCCTTAGCACAAACTGAAACTTGGAGGTGAATGTCAATGAGTAAGAGGTGTGTGGCCTGAGGAGCACTCAAGTGGGCACACAGGGAGGTTCTGGAGACTCCTGCCACCTGCAGGCAGCAGGGACTAGCCCCGTGCCAAGAGTGCTCATCCCACACTGCTCATCCCACTGCAAGCAGGGCCGAGGCCCCAGGTGGGGCCAGGTGAGAAGCAGGTCTGCCCAGGCTGTCCCTCAGCAGCCATGGAGTCAGAGCTGGAACTGCACTTAGCACAGCTCTGCCTCTTCATGTTGTGACCATCAGGCTGAGCTGAGCAATGGAACAGCTTTTGGTGCTGCTGTTGACGGTGAGTTCCAGACTTGCCTGTGCTCTCTCTTGAGGCAAACCAATGTGACTCCCTTGGCAAACCTTTCATCCAGTTGGCAGGAGAGGTGAACTGGGAATGAAAACTCCTTCTTTTCTCCCCTCCAAATTGCTCAGATTTGATAAAGTCCTGTTTGCCATGTCTGTAGTTTAGGCACCAGTGGGACTCAAGTTGCATTCCTTGCTGAGGAAGAAATGAGAGGGAGCTGCTGGGCCCCTGCCAGGAGTTAAGGCAGAACCTGCTCTAAGGGCACATCCCTGCAGTGCCCAAAGAGCTGAGCTGTGAGTGCTGGTCAGAGTGATTCAAACCACTACAGCTGATTAGCAAAAAACAACCCCACAACACATAGAGGCCACCCTACAGATGAGCTTTAAAGGTCTGAGGTACATCTGGAGGCACTTGGTACCTGCTGGCTGCTCTGAAAGGTCTTCCTCTGATCCCAGTGCTGGTCCCTGTTAAGCATTTCTTTGCCATACCAGAAAACTCCATCAAGAAACCTGCAATGTGGTAAAAGAGCTCTGGGATTAGTCCTCCCTCTGCTGTTTTCTTCTGTCTTGGTCAATTCTCTGACCACAGAAGTTTTGTGGAGCTGTGTCAATGAACTCTCCTAGGTCATCACACACACCCCTCCCAAGCAGCAGTTCACTGGTGGCTGCTGGTCTGCAGTGAGGCAGCTTCATGCCTGTGTGTGAGAGCTCCTGGGGGACTTGCTTTAGCTGTGGCACCTTCATTTTGGGGCTGCTTTATGAACAGGAGATGTGGCAGGAGCCGGGGGGGTGTGGGGGGGTGACTCCAAATTGCTTTGCTCTTTCTGTAGGTGATTAAAAGGAGTTTGGTTTGTGTTCTGGTTCTGCTTCAGAGGCTGCCAGGAAGCATCTTGAAGGAGCAAACAATTCCATGGATCCTTCTCCCAGGGGACTGCAAATGCAGTTGCAGCTTCCTTTGTGTCAGCTTCAGGCACATGGAAATCTGGCCTGAAGTAAGGCAACAGCAAAAGGAGCCTGGGGTTGAGAGGTTTGCTTCCCCCAGGCTGAGATCCCTGCAGGGAAGGCATCCTGCCCCTGCCAACACAAACCCACCCAAGGGCTGGAGCCTGCCACGGGAGCTGTGGGATGCTCCTGCCCAGGGAGAGGGGGGCAGCAGCTTTCCCTGCTGTAAGAGCTCTTTGAAGATGCTCTGTGAGTGTTCTCTGGAGGCCTGCAGGGACTGAACATTCCCCAGACCAGCATCCTCAGAAAAGCAGCCCTGAGCTCCTCAGATCTGTGCCAGCTGCGTCTGGCACAGTCTCACCAGTAACTGCTGTGCAGCAAAATGCTTACAGGATGCAGAGGTGAGCTGAGCTGCAGGTGGGATGAACTTGTGTCTGCAGCATGGAGGCTGCACACAATCCAAGGAGGCAGGGACAGCAGGGAGATGGTCATCACTCCAAACCCACATGGAGGTGTTTTGTGTGGCCTTCTCCAGGTGACCTTGCCTTGGCAGGGGGCTTGACCTGGATGCTCGCCAGAGGTCCCTTCCAACCTTCACCATTCTGTGATTCTGTGCTCTCTGAAACCCAAAAGAATTGTTCCTGTCACTGCTGTCCCTGGCTGTGTGCTGTGTTCAGCTTCTTCTTCATCCCCTGTCCAGGCAGTTAGGGAAAGGTACTGGAATCACAGAATTGTTTGGTTTGGAAGAGACCTTTGAGATCATCCAGTCCAACCATTAACCCAGCACTGCCAGGGCACCACTAAACCATGGCCCTCAGCATCTCCAGCAGCTTTGAAACTCCTCCAGGGATGTGGACTCCACCACTGCCCTGGGCAGCCGGATCCAGGCCTTGACACAACCCTTTTGGGGGAAGAAATTGTTCCTCAAGTCCAACTTAAACCTTCCCTGGCACAACCTGAGGCTGTTTCCTCATGCCTGCCTTGGTTCTAATCTTGTCCTCTATTAACAGCCTCAGACTCTGGTCTGCAGTAAGGAGGGAGTTTGTGCAGCTCTTTTCAGTGCTCTTTCCATCCCAGAATGGTCCTGCTGCACCAGCAGCTTCTCCCTGTGGCTTGCAGCCTGCACTTGAGGGCAGGAGGCTCTGTTCTTAACGATGGTGCTGGGAACACAAAAGGTAAGTGGCACTTTGAACCTGCTGAGGCCCAGCCACCAGTGTGCTGGGTCCTTTATCATCATGTCAGCACTGGAGGGACCTGTGCTGCCAGAGGGGAGCAGCAGTATAGCCTGGGGCACCAGGCTCCCTGGTTCACTGCTCCCAGCATGGCATAATTTGTCCTGACTGGGAGCACAAGACCTTGGTGAGCCTTTCATCAGCACTGGCTTCATCTTTTAGAGTCAGCCCCCTGTTAATGTGTGCTTTAGAGATCAGATGATCTGCAGAGGCTTGGAAAAGCAGCTCCTGGCATGGGTTTTGAGGTGTCATCCATCAAGAAACTGTGTAGAGAGGCTCAAAGCTGGGGGGAAAAGCCATGAGCTGTATTTGTGGTGTGAAGTGTGGTAATCACTGTGTAGAATTTTTCTGCTGGGTTCTACTGGTTAACACAGCTGGAGGAAATGCTTGAGATGGGACAAAGGGATGGGAGATAAGCAGAACCCAAGGGATGGGGAGGAAAGCAGAAGCCAGGGGATGGGAAGGAAGGAAGTAGAATCAAAGGGATAGGAGGCAAAAGCAGAAGGAAAGGGATAGGGGGAAAAGCAGAAGGAAAGGGATGGGAAGGAAAGCAGAAGCAAAGGGATGGGAGGGAGGAAAAGCAGAAGCAAAGGGATGGGAGGGAGGAAAAGCAGAAGCAAAGGGATGGGAGGAAAGAAGCAGCCACCCTCCCCAGCTTCCTGCAAGGAGCTCCGTGGGCAGCAGCTTTTGGCTGGCCTCAGGGAGCACACTGAACACAGAGACTCAGCTTGCATTTTATTAATGAAAGCTACAAAAGACAACTTGCCTCCCTCAGGAAGTCAGGCTGGCAGGTCCCAGTCTGCTGCAAAAGGAAGGTGCAGTGCTGGGAAGAGCCTTTCCATGGCATCGAGAGCCATGCCTGTGGTACCCAGGCAGGAGGAACAAGTACCACACCCCAAGCATGCTCCTTCCTGACCCCTGGCTGTGTGAGCACCTCATGAACCTCCTCTGGTCTGAGGGTGGGTGCAGCACAGCAGTCACAGTGTGTGGCACTTGCCCCATGGGACCTCCTTTGGCTTAACTGCTGGTTCAGGTCCCATCTGCTCACAGGTGTCACTTCTCTGGGTCTCTGATACTCAGTGTTTCTTTCTGGAGCACCTGGGCACACCTTTCTCTGTGGTTGAGAGATGGAAGTGTGGCACACGGAGCTCCCTGTTCTCAGTGCCAGTGCAACACTTCAGGAGCATTTGCTGTTGACAGAGCTGCTCAGGACACCAGTCCTGCACAGCTCTGTGTTCAGGGATGCCTCTCCTACAAGGTAAGGTGGTGAGCGTGGGGGAAGGCGGCCAGAAACTTCCTGCACTGTTACAGGGGTCTCCTTGTTCCTGTCTCATCCCTGTGCCCAATTTATTTGTCCCAGGTCATTATGTGACACCTGCTCAGTGCTGAGCCTGTGAAACCCTTCCCTGTCCTGTGACAGGACCTGCAGGTGTGGTGGTGTTACTCATCTGCTGCTGTCTGGATGGTGCCTGCAAACCCCCCTAAGGACACACTGATTTTAAGAGACTCAGCAAGTCTGGCTTTTAAAAGTGCACCAGAGATTTAGGCTGAGCTTTGTAGCTTGGAGAACTGCTTTGCTGTGGGGCTGAGCAGTTAACAACTGATGTGGTAGGGGGGGGTCAATTAAAGGCATTTTGCATTGTCTAGCCTGGTAAGAGACAGTAAGTGAACTCCCCCAGGATGGCAAATGCTGGTTGGTGAGGGTCCAAGGCCATGCTGATGGCAGACAAGATTCCCCAGCTTGTAGGAACTGGGATTGGGTCTTTAATGGCTTAACCAGGGAGGAGCACAGACCTCAGACCCCTGGATTCCAGGTTAAGGCTTTAAGTGGAGGCTTGATTCTCAGTCTTCTTGCTATGAAATCAAACCCTTGGTTCCACCTGAGAGCTGCTCTGCCAGAGCTCCCCCTTCCCCAAAAGCAGCTCCTGCTCCCTCTCCCATGGGGCGATTCAGATCAGCTCTAGTAGGAGACTAGAGTGGGCTGGTGAGAGGCTGTCCCACTCCATCACAGCTACTGAAAACATTAACTCTTCAGACATTTGGTCCTTTCTGGTGCATTTTGTGTCCTTCTGCCAACTTGATCCCTGAGCTGGAGGGTTGTGACCAAGCCCCTCCTCTTCCCAGCTCTCTGTGGTGTTCAAAATTGGGGGTGGGGGATTGGGGGGGAGGGGGTAGCAGAGGCTGCTGAGGAAGGCCATCAAAAATGGAAAGGTTTTGTCATGATCCCCTGAAAACACAGCAACACTTCTGCTCTTTTCTCTTGGCTGTTCCATGGCCACGAGTTCCCTAGCCCCTCTCAGGTGGCTGTAAAGGAGGACAAGGGGAGCTGCCTTCTCCAGCCCTCAGCTGAGGGCACGATCCCCCTGTGCTCACCCTCCCAGCACCCCCTGCCCCCTCCTCACTGCAGAGGCCTCTGAACCCATCGTAGAATTCCTCCATCTCCATGAGGGCACCAGGAACTGGGGCTGGACTGGGAGTGAAAGGTGCTAAAGCTGCCTGGGTTACAGCGAGCCTCCACCTCCCCTGGAGGGAATCCCTCACTCCAGAAGGGTTGGGGTGGGGTAGCCCTGGCTTGGGGTGGCCCTGGGTGCCTTGGCTGAGGGGACAGAAAATGTAAACAGCGTTGGCTGGCTGCATGCTCATTAGCTCCTGGGCCACCAGCTCCTTGCAGTAGATGAATTCAGTGCTGTTAACCTGCAAGGGAAGGTGCAGAGCTTGCTCAGGTCATGGTAAGTTGCTCTCACTCCTGGCCACTGCTCCTGTAAGTGTCATTAGGGGGAGGGCAGGGACAGGCTGTACTGGATGCCTCAGTAGATGTGCCAGCGATAGGTGTTGGCCTGGATGTAAGGAGCTCCTGAACTGCCACACAGAAGGTGGGCAAGCACTCATAGAACCACAGAATGGTAGGGGTTGGAAGGGACCTCTGGAGATCAAGTCCAACCCCCCTGCCAAAGCAGGATCACCTGGGGCAGGTCACACAGGAATGCATCCAGGCAGGTTTTGGAAGTCTCCAGAGAATGAGACTCCACAACCTCTCTGGGCAGCCTGCTCCAGGGCTCCAGCACCCTCACAGGAAAGAAGTTTTTCTTCATGTTGAGGTAGAACCTCCTGGGTTCCTGTTTGTGACCATTAGCCCTCACCCTATCATAGGACACCACTGAAAAGAGGCCTGGCCCCTTCTTCTTGCCCCCACCCTTAGGTATTTTACAGATATTGGTAAATATTGATCAGATTCCCTCTCAGGCTGCTCTTCTCCAAGCTAAACAGCCCCAGGTCCCTCAGCCTCTCCTCAGCAGATGTTCCAGTCCCTTCATCATCCTTGTAGCCTCTGTTGGACACTCTCTAGTAGATCCCTGTCCCTTGGGAACATTTAGGAGGGACAGCAGGAGGTGAGGCTATTTCAGACAGATTCAAGACCACTAAATGGGTTGATGGTAAGGTGACAGCTTGGGTCTTCAGCCTTCTAGGTGTATTCTCTTGAAGGGCATGTGTTTCATGATTTAAAAGTCCAGCAGAGCTTGGTGGATCATCAGAAACCAAACTGATGAGATATTGAAAGCCATATGTGTCCAGTAGGAGGCTGGAGATGCAGTGAGCAGGTTTTTAAGATGCCCTCAGACACTCCCATCATGGGATTGTATCAGGACTCAGAGAATGGCTTGAGTTGGAAGGGACCTTAAAGATCCTTTAATTCCAACCCTCCTGCCATGGGCAGGGACACCTCTTACTAGACCAGGTAGAATCTCTCCTTGCTGAGGAAGCAGGGGTCTATCTGTGGCCAAGCAGGGTAGGATTAGACTGGAGATTAGGAGGAAATAAGTGAGGGTGGGGAGACACTGGAACAGATTGCCCAGGGATGTCATGGATGCCCCTTCCCTAGAGCTGTTCAAGGTCAGGTTGGATGAAGCCTTGATCAGCCTGGGCTAGTGGAAGGTATCCTTGCCCATGGCAGGGGGGTTGGAACTGGATGATCTTTAAGGTCTCTTCCAACCCAAACCATAACCAAATCAATTTGGAAACCTCCTTTCCCTGCCAAAGGGAGGGCCCTCTTCCCAGTCACAGCCCTCTTCCCAATGCCAATCCTCTTCCCAGTGGCAGCCCTCTTCCCAGTGCCAATCCTCTTCCTAGTCACAGCCCTCTTCCCAGTTCCAATCCTCTTCCCAGTGGCAGCCCTCTTCCCAGTCACAGCCCTCATCCCAGTGCCAGCCCTTCACTGCAGGTTTATTCCCTCACTTTAGCAGTAGCAAGGTCTGCTGTGAGGCAGAACCTGGGCAGCTGCTCCTCAGCAGGCTGCTGAAGTGGAGTGTTGGTTGTAACCAGACATGTGCTTCCTTAACGCCTCGGTGTCCTGGCCTCAGCCCTCGTGACCCAAGGCCCTATTGATTCCTACCTGTGCTTTCTTTAGCAGATCAGTAATAACAGCAAGCCAGCCAGGAGTCTGCCTCTCCAGCTCTAAGGTGATGATCACCAAAGCCAGTGTGGAGCCCTTAAACTGCACTAGTTGGTGGCAGGCCATACAGTGCTGTAGCTGTTTGGTCAAGAACGCGACGTGGCGAGAAGGATTCCTCTGAGGCAGCCCTTGTAGTAGATGGGGCCAGTTGGACATCACCATGGCATGGAACTGGAGAGAAGATAAAGTATATATATATATATATATATATAAATATAAATATATATATAAAAAGAAGCAGAGGTCAGTGAACTTTGTATGTTGCCCTATGTCCCCAACCAGAAGTACAGACTTCATTTCATCTCCTCTCAGGAGACCCAAAGGGTTTCCTCCCTTTCTCCCCTTTTATTTTGTGTTTTGTGTTTGTACTTGCCAGCCACTGAACTGGATTTTGGGGCTGGGGAGGGGTGGTTTGGGGTTGAGTTGGGGTGGGGGTTTTTTTTGAGCTTATGAATGTACAAGGTCTGTGTTTCCTAACAACTTCTGCAGTTTCTACATCACCCAGCTTGCTGTCCAGGAGAAATCGATTCAGGCCAGCAGATATGAGTAGAGTGAAACCAGGAGCCATGACTGCACTCTGAATTTCCTGAGGAAACAAGCACCTAAGCCAGGCAGTTTTCACAATCAGCAGCCTAAGATGGCGAAATATTTGCACATAACATTCAAACAAACAAACAAAGGGATCCCAGGATGGGTTTGTACCACCTGATTTTTTGCCTTACTAGCACATGGTCGTTTCTTGAAGACAAATTCGCATCGGTTCTAGCAAGTATTTAGTAACCACAATGTGAGGTGTCCCTGCCCATGGCAGGGGGATGGGGGGGGGTTGGAATTAGATGATCCTTGAGGTCCCTTCCAGCCCTGACAACCCTGTGAGTCTCTGAACTAAGTGCCAGGTCGGGGTTGTCTGAAGCGAGGAGGAACAATCAGCAGGACGAGAAGGGAGGTGGTTTAAGAATCAAAGCCACTAAACCAACTAAAGCTGTGTGTGTGTGAAATGTAGCAAAACTCTGACAGCTTTCTCTGTACAGTATTCATAGACTGGAGATAGTTAGAAATATTTTTGCAAGTGTGTATTTAAATAAAAGCAACACAGAGTGGTGAGTTAGGGGACTCTTTTTGATGTCCATTTTCGTTTTCCTCCGAACGTGGGGAGTAAATGCTCTTTATTTTTGAGCAAGGTGAAAGGTTTTAAATAGCAGAAAGTGTTAAAAGTCCATTTACAAGGCAATCACTGCAAGATCCTGTAAAGTGCAGATGGGTTGGAAGAGGCGGTTTGGAACTCGGCTGCACGGAGTTGTGCAGTATGGGAATCTTTTTAATGGCCACTTTAGTTCTCCTCTGAAGATGGGGAGGAAATGCTTTTTTATTTGTGAGTGGGATGAAAGGCTTTAGATAGTAGAAGATGTTAAGAATCCATTTACAAAGCAATCACTGTAAGATCCTTTAAAGTGAGGATGGGTTGGAAGAGGTTGTTTGGAACTCAGCTGCGTAGAGTTGTGCAGTATGAGAATCTTTTGCATGTCCGCTTTAGTTCTCTAAAGATGGGAGCACATTTTGATTTTGAGCAAACCCAAAGGATTTAAAGAGCAGAAAGAATTCAAAATTAATTAAATTGACCACTTTAAGATTCTTTAAGGTGAAAATGGGTTGGAAGAGGTTGTTTGGGCAGGGCTGCTTGGAACTCAGCTGCGTAGAGTTGTGCAGTATGAGAATCTTTTGCATGTCCGCTTTAGTCCTCTAAAGTTGGGAGCATATTTTGATTTTGAGCAAAACCAAAGGATTTAAAGAGGAGAAAGGATTTAAATGAATTAAATTGACCACTGTAAGATTCTTTAAGGTGAAAATGGGTTGGAAGAGGTTGTTTGGGCAGGGCTGCTCGGAACTCAGCTGTATAGAGTTGTGCAGTATGAGAATCTTTTGCATGTCCGCTTTAGTTCTCTAAAGTTGGGAGCATATTTTGATTTTGAGCAAAACCAAAGGATTTAAACAGCAGAAAGAATTCAAAATGAATTAAATTGACCACTGTAAGATTCTTTAAGGTGAAAATGGGTTGGAAGAGGTTGGTTGGAACTCAGCTGCGTAGAGTTGTGCAGTATGAGAATCTTTTGCATGTCCACTGTAGTTCTCTAAAGTTGGGAGCACATTTTGATTTTGAGCAAACCCAAAGGATTTAAAGAGCAGAAAGAATTCAAAATTAATTAAATTGACCACTTTAAGATTCTTTAAGGTGAAAATGGGTTGGAAGAGGTTGTTTGGGCAGGGCTGCTCAGAACTCAGCTGCATAGAGTTGTGCAGTATGAGAATCTTTTGCATGTCCGCTTTAGTTCTCTAAAGTTGGGAGCACATTTTGATTTTGAGCAAACCCAAAGGATTTAAAGAGCAGAAAGAATTCAAAATGAATTAAATTGACCACTGTAAGATTCCTTAAAGTGCAGATGGGTTGGAAGAGGTTGTTTGGAACTCAGCTGCATAGAGTTGTGCAGTGTGGGACTCCTTTTGCATGTCCACTTTAGTTCTCTAAAGATGGGAGCACATCTTGGTTTTGAGCAAACCTAAAAGATTTAAATAGCAGAAAGAATTCAAAATGAATTAAATTGACCACTGTAAGATTCCTTAAAGTGCAGATGGGTTGGAAGAGGTTGTTTGGAACTCAACTGCATAGAATTGTGCAGTATGAGAATCTTTTGCATGTCCACTGTTGTTCTCTAAAGTTGGGAGCACATTTTGATTTTGAGCAAAACCAAAGGATTTAAAGAGCAGAAAGAATTCAAAAGGAATTAAATTGACCACTGAAAGAGTCTTTAAAGTGAGGATGGGTTGGAAGAGGTTGTTTGGAACTCAGCTGCATAGAGTTGTGCAGTATGGGACTCTTTTTGCATGTCCACTGTAGTTCTCTAAAGATGGGAGCACATTCTGATTTTGAGCAAACCCAAAGGATTTAAATAGCAGAAAGAATTCAAAATGAATTAAATTGACCACTGTAAGATTCCTTAAGGTGCAGATGGGTTGGAAGAGGTTGTTTGGAACTCAGCTGCATAGAGTATGGGACTCTCTTTAATGTCTGCTTCACTTCTCTGAAGATGGCAGTAAATTCTTCTTATTTTTGAGCAAAATGACTGGTTTTCAATAGTAGAGCATTTTAAAAGTCAGTTTTAAAAGAAGTTCCTGTAAGATTCTGTAAATTGCAGATAGGTTAGAAGAGGCTGTTTGGGAAGGATGTGTGGGGGGTGTGTGTGTGTGTGTGTGCATCTTGTGTTTTCTAGTCTGATTTGATAAGGAGCTGTTTCTTTAAAGAGAAGTAAATCCACAACAAAGTAGTGCTTACAATGTTTAGGAAATCCATTGGTGTTGCTGTGTAAAGGTCCCAGTGAAGCTTATCTAGTATAATTCTTTCCATTCTCAAGATCTCAGCTGGAGAGCATTTACAGCCACTCTGCACTGCGAGCATCTCCACCGATGGCATTGCCTGTAAAGAACCCACCATAAATCACTGCAAATAATAAAGCAGCCAACATCCTACCCACTGCTCTCTGTCTTTCTCTGTTCTCTGAAGGGATCTGATGTGGTTATTCACATCCCAGGTGCTAAGCAGAATGCAGGAGACCTCTTTCCAAGGTAACTTCCCATCCCAAGTGAGGGCTTGTCCATGCTCTCCTCAGGGCAGCTGGCTGTGAACCCAGCCCAAGGCAAGAGTGGTGCTGGCTCACCACACACCTCCTGGGCCACCATCAGCCTCCTGAATGCTGCCATGTTCCCTGCTATCTGTCTTGGCAGTTCTGCTCCTCTGACAAGGAGGAGGCTTCCTGTGGGCCTGTTTTGCAGGACCTTCTGTGGTTGTCTTGCTTCCTGTGGTCCTTGACTCAGCTTCTTTTTAGCAGAGAGGAACAGAAGAATAACCACAGCATGATGCATCCTGAGAAAGGCTGTGAAAAGCATTTCACTGCAGCAGAGGCTGCTCAGGGACAGGTCTGTCTGACTCCAGCTAGCTTGCCTGTTCCTTTTCAAACCAGGATGAAGGGAAGAGGAGAACTGCCATCTGAAATGCTCTTGGTTCATGTTTGTAGCTGTCTGAAGAGGTCTGTCAGTGCATTTCTGCCACAAGAGGTTATGCCGTGTGATCTCACATGGGTAGTTGCTGATTTGATGCGCTTGCCTTGAGGTGCAGACCTGAGTCATTTCCTCACCAGGTTCAGAAACCAGGTTGGACTGCCAGCAAACTCCTCTGAAGGACTTCTGCTCTGTCTCACCTGCCTTACCCTTCCAGGAGCTATCACAACAGAATTGCAGCACACAGATGCTGTGCATCTTGAGTAACCCCCAGACTAAGCTTTCCTGCTGTCCTGAGGAGAGCCTGGAGGGCAGGAGTAGGGAAACCCCTTTCATTACACAAGCAAACCAACACAAGTCCTCCAGCCATAAAGATCACAAATCTGCCAAGCAAAGACAAGACTGAAAATGTGATTGTCACCCCTAAAGGACTACTTGGGGTAAACAAGCTAAACTGTCCCCATAATAGTTGTTGAAAGACCTGGAAACATGAACAATCTGAATGCAGGAGATGGGTTTAGTGTGTTTGACATTAAAGCATACAGACCTCATCTTCTTCACTGGTTTTTGCTGCAAGGACAAGGCAGGAAATTGCAATGCACTGAAGATATTTTAACTGGGCCTGAAGGGAGAAAGATGAAAAGAGTGAGTAAAGAAGATAACAGGTTGGGGGCGGGGGGGGGAGGGGAGGGGAGAGTTGTGGGGGGATAATTGTCATTCCATGACAGATGCACAAGTTTCATTTCAGTTCCATTCATTGGAAGCTGGAAATAGGAATCCAAAGCCAAACAAAAGAAATCCTCTTCTTGGTGCAATTTGCATTCAGGTATCCCCCAGTTTCCAGCCTGCAGTGGCACAGTGTTTACAAAGCAATGGGATTGCTCTTAGATGAGCATTGTTAATTAACATGCTGTTGCTAAATGCCACCATTGATCTAACCCAGAACTGAGAGCTGCAAGGCTCAGTTCCATGCAGAACTTTCGCTGTAGCTTCACTGGCAGGAAAAGCTGGAGCCCCAGTGTGGGTTCAAACAGTGGTTTCAAAGTGAAACTGTTCAATGTGATAATACAAATGTTTTCTTTTCTGCAGAGCAGATGAGAAAGAGTTCTTTGTACTTAGCACAGTATCTGGACTGCAAGTCACACAAACACTTCTGCTGAGGACCGTGGATCAGCGGAGCCTCATCAAACACTCCAGTTCTTGTATAGATATTTATATATGGATGTGCTTTAATGCCTTCCCCAGCACTGACACTGCCTGCTCCCTAAGGTCATAAGGCTGAAAGATGGGATGGGTGCCATTCAGAGGCACCTGGACAGGCTGGAGGAGTGGGTTGAGGAGAATTTCATGAGGTTCAATAAGGCAAAGTGCAAGGTCCTGCACCTAGGTTGAGGCAAGCCCCATTATTAGTCCAGGCTGGGGGATGTAGAGATTGAGGGCAGCCCTGTCGGAAAGGACTTGGAAGTGCTGGTGGATGAGAAGCTGGACAGGAGCTGGCAATGGGCACTTGCAGCCCAGAGGGGCAATGGCAGCCTGGGCTGCATCAAAAGCATTGTGGCCAGAGAGTGGATTCTGCCCCTCTGCTCTGATCTCCTGAGACCTCACCTTGGGTACTGTGTTCATCTATGGGGCTCCCAACACAAGAGAGACATAGATCTGCTGGAGACATAGATCTGCTGGAGACATAGATCTGCTGGAGAGGGCCCAGAGGAGGGCCACAAAGATGATCAGAGGGCTGGAGCACCTCTCCTATGAAAACAGGATGAGGGAGATGGGGCTGTTCAGCCTAGGGAAGAGAAGGCTCCAGGGAGACCTTAGAGCTGCATTTCAATATCTGAAGGTGACCTACAGGAAGGCTGGGGAGGAACTGTTTAGAAGGGCCTGTGGGGATAGGACAAGGACAATGGTTTGAAACTGGAGCAGGGTGGACTTAGATTAGACAGCAGGAGGAAGTTCTGCACAATGAGGGTGGTGAAATACTGGAACAGGCTGCCCAGAGATGTGGTTGAGGCCCTGTCCCTGGAGACATTCAAGATGAGACTTGATGTGACCCTGGTCAGCCTGATTTAGTTGTTGCTGACTTCAGGGGGATTGGGCAGACCTGGTGCCTGCTTTGTGTATAAACTGATTCCTTACTCCTTACAGGCAGGAGTAAGCTGAGGGAGGGTCTCTACCTTCACTGATGCCAGTATCCGGTTGAAGATGCTGGTTGCTAAGGCAAACGTCTCGGGGTGAAACTGGAACTGGGAGCTTGTTTCTGCAATCCAGAGCACTGCTTTCTTGTAGCACCACAGAGAGATGTCCGTGCCCTGAGGGGAAGAGACGGCTGGAAGTAACCCACAGTTAGTGCTTTGATGGTTTTGTTAAGGTATCTCCAAAGGAAGGCTGGAATTCTAAGGGCTCTAATGAATGTTTCCGATGGCTGGAGGCTTCAGATGGAGAAAGTCCTCAGCTGTGCCTACAGAGTGAGGGCAAGGGCACATTCTGGAGCAGTTTGCAGCACTCCTTTGTGTTGCCCACCCAGCCAGGCTCTAGCTATGCTTACAAGGGTCTGGTATTGGAACAGGCTGCCCAGGGCGGTGGTGGAGTCACCATCCCTGGAGGTGGTCAAGAAAGGTTTGGCCATGGCACTTTGGGATGTGGTTTAATGGGCATGGTGGTGTTGGGTCAAAGGCTGGGCTGGATGATCTTAGAGGTCTTTTCCAACCTTAATGCTTTTATAATTCTGTGAATTCTATGATTCTTTAAGAAAGAGCAAATCCACATTGTGCCTTGGGGGATGTCCCTCCCTGGGCAGCCTGTTCCAATGCCTGAACTCTCTTTCAGGAAAGGAATTGTTCCTGACATCCAACCTAAATATACCTTATTTGAAAGTTCATTTGGGTGAGAGGAAGGACTTCACTGTCTGTCATTCCAGTGCCACTCTTTTGTGCATTCTGCCATGGATCTGATGCACTTCACAGAAGCCACTGAGCCTGTTTCCATTGCACACAGAAGCCATCAAGTGTAGGAGCTTCCTATGGGAGCAGACCAGGTCACTTTAGCAGCCAGAAATGAGGCTGGGTTTCTGTCAGACCTCAGTGAATTTCCTCTTCTGCCATCTGAGTAGATGGGCCCCAAAGATGGGGTTGATATCAGTTAACTCTACTGACATATTGATGGCTGTCTGCTCTTACCTGCTCCACCCCAAAGTGCCTGAGCCCAACCAAACTGCCAAGCATCAGTAAGATGTAAGATGGGGCAAATATTGACCCTTCTCCCCCTCCATTCCTTAGCCTTAATCCATGTAGGATGACTTTGGCTCTCAAGTGGATTAGGTGGCAGGACCAGCACTGCAGAATTCCTTAGAGATTTCCAAAGAGGACAAGGAAGGCTACCTTCAGGGTGAGATCCTGGAAAACGGGCACTTTCCAAATCCTAGCCTCTCTGGCTAAGGCATTTTCCAGGAAGGAGGCAAGTCTGGAGCTCTCTGGAGGTCCAGGGCACTTCATTGCAACTCTTTGAGCCAGTTTCCCTGGTGAGAGCCTCTGTCAAAACCAAGACAAATATTTATAAAGCAACATCCCAGCTTTTTGTACCGTGGTTTCCTCTCGTGATGCCCTTCCAACACTGAGAACCAAGTCAGGAGCAGCCCTGTGACTTGTTTGTTCGCAGGCAGAGCAATCATGTTGCCCTGAGGGGAAGCTCAGGATGAAAGAAAACGTGTCAGATGGCTGCACAACAGTGCAGTGGAGTTTTTTTCCTCCTCCTGGGCTGTGTAAGGGCTTGCTTGAGTAACCTTGGGTCGAGCAGCATGCCCTGCTCTTAAGCTGCAGTCTGTTGTCACCCAGTTTCAGGTTTCTGGCAAGCAGAGGTTTATTATTTTTTCCCCCTGCAAAAGCTCACAGATGACTGTTCTTAGGAGGTTTATGAATTCCTGGTTAAAAGTTTTCCTTAAAGCAGTTGAACCTTATTCTGGTGCTGCAACAAGCCACACTGCAAATGCCACTCTCCAGACTAAGCATGAAATCGTAATATTAGATGACAACCAAGCAGTGGGAACATCTCAGCCTGAAACTGAGCAGGAAACAAAATAGGTATTTCTAGGCATAAAATTCCTGCTTTTCTTCATGAAGAGCAGTGGATGTGGGCTTTATATCCACTCAGCTCACACCCATTATCTCCACAGCTCCATGAAACACCCCAAAGTGACATGAATCCTCTGGGGGAATCCTCTGTGTGGAAGCAGGAGCCACACATGACTGTGGACTTTGGCTGCCACTGGATCCCAACGTGGATGTTGTGGAATCCCAAACTGGATGTCAGAGGATCCCAGCCTGGATATCAGAGCATCCCAACTTTGATGTCAGAGCACCCAAATCTGGATCTCAGACCATCCCAGCCTGCCTGCCCGGAGCATTGCCACAGAGCTGTGAAATTATCTGGCCAGTGTGATGCACAGAAAAGGCTTTCCTTCTGTAATTAGAGAAGAAGAAAAGGAATTGATTAAAAGCTCACCCCGCAGGGACCGTGACTGGTGACCGACCCCGAGCGGCTCCCGCAACGCCAGCGCCTGGGCTGCGCTTCCCGTCCCGGTCTCCCGTCCGGAGAACCCCGGGAGCAGATGCTGGGTCCCGGAGCTCCGGCGATGGGCAGGCCCGGGGGCAGCCGGCCCCGGCCGGCCGCTGCCAGCGGCGGCTGCGCGCAGGAGCCGCCCCGGGGAGGCGGAGGGAGGCGGGGAATGGGGGTGAGTCCTGCCCGGCCCCACCGCCGGGACCGGCGGTGTCTGTCTCACTCCTTCAGTGCCCACAGGCGCTGCTGAGGGTCTCGGGGTTAGGGTGGAATACTCGGCGAGCCGCAAAACAGTCCCCAAGCCCTTTTTCTTGTGTGTTCATGGAGCATGTGGGACATGCTGCGACCAGTGCTGTTTAGTGGCTGCATCAGTGGCAGAGACAGTGGGACGGGGACACCTCTGTGAGTCTGCACCTGACACCGAGCTCTGAGGTGCAGGTGGAATGTCTGAGGGTTGCAGTCCATCTGGAGGGAGGTGGACAAGCTGGAGAACTGGGTCTGTGTGAACCTCGTGTGGTTCAAACAAGGCCAAGGGCAAGATCCTGACACTGTGTCAGGGCATCCCCTGGTATCAGCACAGGCCAGAGGGATGAAGGGCTGGAGAGCAGCCCTGAGGAGACTTGACTTAGGGGTGCAAAGCTGGACATGAGCTGGCACTGAGCGCTGCCAGCCCAGCCCCAGCCTGTCTTGGGCTGACCCCCAGCAGCGTGGGCAGCAGGGGCAGGGAGGGGATTGTGCCCCTCTGCTGTGCTCTGCTGAGACCCCCCCTGCAGTGCTAGGGCCAGCTGTGGAGTCCTCAGCACAGACATGTTGGAGCAGGGCCAGAAGAGCAATGCTGGAAGCCCTCTGCTGTGAGGCCAGGCTGAGAGTTGGGGTTGCTCAGCCTGGAGAAGAGAAGGCTCCAGGGAGGCCTTCTGGTGGCCTTTCAGTGCTTCACGGGCTGATCAGAAAGCTGGGGACAGACTTTTGAGCAGGGGCTGTTGTGATGGGACAAGGGGTGGTGGTTTAAACTAAAAGAGGGATATTCAGACTGGAGAAAAGGAAGACATGTTTGACACTGAGGGTGGTGCGAGCCTGTCCCAGGTCGCCCGGAGGTGGTAGATCCCCATCCCTGGAACCATTCCAGGACAGTGTGGGGCTCTGAGCAACCTGCTCCAGTTGCAGATGTCCCTGCTGACTGCAGGGCACTTCTACTGGGTGACCTTGAAAGGTTCCTTCCCACCCAAACCACTCTTGTGATTCTATGATAGGCACTTTTGTGCCTGCCAGGGCTGGGCCCCTTTGCCAGCACCCTTGTTTCACCCCGTGTTTGCCTCCAGCCAAGGGCTCCACCTCTCACAACCACTCTCAGCCTGGCTCCTGCCTCTCTTTGTTTTTCTCACACAGTGTTTTGTGTTGGGAGCTGGTTGCAATATTTTATGCTAAATCTTTTCTTGTTCCTCAGCTTTGTCAGCCCACACACAGCTCCCCGTTCCCTCAGCAGCCCTTTGGGTTATACATTTTTTTCCCTGGGTGCTAAATGACTCCATTAGCCTGCGAGCCTTTGCACACAGCAGAGCTCTGAGTAACGCTGTGGCAACACATAAACAGCGTGGAGATTGTGTTTGCTGAACACCTTGGCTTCTGGCTTCCTGACTCATCTGTGATGCTCAGCTGTCCTTGTCCTGTCATTACCAGCGTGCTCCCAGCCCTGGATACCCTGCTGAGTCTGCTGGCTGAGATCAGAAACCCTTCTGGAATCCCCAGACCAATCCTGTCCACATTCCTGCTCCTGCCTACCAGCCTCTGGCAAAAAGACAACGCAAGTGACTGGCAGCCCTGGGTTTGTTTCTGTGCTTGATGTGTCCTGGCCTTGCCCTGGCGTCCCAGGGCTTGCTAGAAGGAGGAGGAGTGGGACTGGAACGACACCCTGCAACTTGCCAGCAGAAGGGCTCGGGTGTGCAGAAATTCCTGGGCAGGAAGGAGCAGGAGGAAAGGGAGATGGATTTACTGCTTGTGTGGAGAACAGGGCGAGGCTGCAGCACTGTCAGCTCAGGAGCCCGTGTCACAGGCCCAGAGCTCTGTCACTCCCCTCAGTGCCTCATTAGGCCCAGAGCTCTGTCAGAGCCACAGAACCCTGCCAGACCTACTGGAGGGGCTCTCCTGCTGCAGTGGGAGCTGTGTAAGGGCCACTGGAGCCTCATCAGGCTCAGCACCCTGTCAGGGCCATGGAGCCCTTTCAGAATCACTGGAGCCGTGGCAGACCCTGAAAGTCAGAGCTCTGTCAATCCGCAGAGCCTCGCCAGGCCCAGTGCCCTGTCAGAAACCCCAGAGCCCTGTCAGCCCCATGGAGGCCTGTCAGTCCCCGGAGCCTTGTCAGCCCTACAGGGGCCTGTCAGCCCTCGGAGCCTCGTCGCCCCTAGCTCCGTAGCCCCGGGAAGCGGTGATCCCCCCGCAGCGGCCCCGGCCGTGGCCCGCCCCGCATCCCCCCCATTCGCCGCCGTTTCCATGGCAGCGCCTCGCCCGCCCCCCGCCGCTCCGCCCCCTCGCCATTGGCTCCTATGACAGCGAGGGGGCAGGGGCGGTCCCTCCTCTCCAGCCATTGGCTGCGCGGCCTCCGCAGCGCGCGGGGATTGGCTGCGGCGCCGGGGCGGGCGCAGGCGCGGTGCTGTTATTGTTCCGTTGTGCCGCCCGGCGGCTCCCCGCGCCTGCCGCCGCTCCCTGCTCGCCGCCGCTCCCTGCCTTCTGCCGCCATGCCGGTGAGTGCCTCCCCGCCTGCTCCGCGCTGTCAGCCCGGCCCTGCTCTGCTGTTGGCCGCTGCCTGCTTTCCTCGATCCGTCGCTGACAGGACCCGAGGAGCCCAGCGCTGAGGGGAATCGGAGGCCCCGCGGCCTCGGTGTGGGAAGCGCCGTGCGTTGTGCGATGGGAAATGATGGGCGGTGTGTGCCGCGCTGTCAAGCTGAGCGGGGACGGTGGGGTAGGGCGGCTTCCCTGGCAGCGAGGGGTGGTGGCTGACCTCGCTGTCGCTGCTGCTCCCGAGCCTCCGCCGTGATGCTGCGCAGGCTCGCTGCGCCAGCACGGCCCCGCTGCTGGCGAGGCAAACGGCGCTGAGGGCGGGGGTGGTGGCACAGCTGAGGGATGTGGGGTCCGCTCAGGGCTGAGGTCCAGCTCAGGCAGCGCTTCCCGCTGGGAGTGATGCTGCTTGTGTGGCTCATTCTGATTCCAGAAACTCCCCTGCACCTGCAGTGGTAGAAGAGGGCTGTGGGATCCCTGCTTCAGTAGATGAGACCACACAGCTCTCAGCTTCCACCAGCAGAAGCTGTTCCTGGCCTGTGCTGAGGCCTGGCAGGGGTGGGCAAGGCGCTTGGAAGGAGGGTTTGTTTCTTGCTGCCATCCGAGGTGGCTGCTTTGGAAGTGGTTCAGTGCTCAGATACAGAATCTGTTACCAAGGGTAGTGCCTTAGACTTCACTGGATCAGAGTGTTTGCGATTTATTTGATCAGGAAAGAGCAGCTGATACCAGCTTGCTTCGGTGCAATTGAATCAGTGGTGCTTCAGAGTTTGCATTTGTGGCTGTTAGATGAAAGAAAAGGTTTGTGAGGTTTTTAGAATACTGCATTCTTAGGTGGCCAAGAAGGCCAACAGCATCCTGGCTGCATCAGCAATAGTGTGACCAGAAGGAGTAGTGAAGTGATGCTCCCCCTGTACTGGGGACTGGTGAGGCCACAGCTCAAATCCTGGGGTCAGTCTTGGGGCACTCACTTCAAGAAGGATGTTTTGGGGCTGGAGCAGGTCCAGAGAAGGACAACAAAGCTGGGGAAGGGTCTGGAAACAGGGCTAGGGAGGAGCAGCTGAGGGACCTGGGGGTGTTCAGCCTGGAGAAAAGGAGGTTGAGGGGAGACCTCATTGCTTTCTACAACTCCCTGAACAGAGGTTGGAGTGAGGTGTGGGTTGGTCTCTTCTCCCTAGTATCAGGTGATGGAACAAGAGGAAATGGACTGCAGTTGTACCAAAGGAGGTTTAGATTGGAGATTAGGAATAATTTCTTTGCTGGAGAAGTAGTCAGGGATTGGAACAGGCTGCCCAGGGCACTGGTGGAGTCCCCATCCCTGGAGGTGTTCAAAAAATGTGTGAACATAGCACTTGGGGACATGGTTTAATGGCCATGGTGGTGTTGGGCTGAAGGTTGGTCTCAGTGACCTTGGAGGGCTTTTCCAACCAGACCAATTCTGTTTCTATGATTGTGTGATCAGCTTGCTTCAGTGCAGTTGCATCAGAGGAGCTTCAGAGCTTGTAACCACTTGATGAAAGAAAAGGTTTGGGAGGTTTTATAACACTGCATTGGCATTTTCTAAGTGGCTGGAATTCAGAAAGTGCACTGAAGCTTGCAACTGAAATGAGTTGCCTTCAGCCAGTGCTCGTTGGCCTCTGCTTGTGTCACCTGCGAGGTTTCAGGTTTGGGGGCACCAGCGAGAGAGTGTTGATGTGAAAGACTGGCGTGGCCACAGCTGCTTCCAGCAAACTCCTCACAGATTGCTTCCAAGCATGCAATTCTTCCTGGAATCAATTGTTAGATGATCTTGAGTGAGTCTCAGGTTTATCCTTGAGTTCCTATTTGAGCCAACAGAGGATTGCTTTGAGTAAGTGTTTAAGTGTATTCTGGTTTTAAGTCCCTATCGTGTGGGGATGGACGTGTCGACTCGAGTTGATTCAGCAGGGTTTGTGCTTAAACACACAGGCATGTGGAGTGTGGTGTCAGAGCCTGTATAATTGGTTGCTTTTTAACTGATGATAGATCAACAAGCTGGAGAAGCTGGACAAACCAGAGAGCTGCGATAATGTCAAGGTGGTTGTTCGCTGCCGGCCTCTCAATGACCGCGAGAAAGCTACAGGCTACAAGATGGCAGTCAGCGTGGATGAGATGAGAGGAACTATAACTGTCCACAAAACAGACTCATCCAATGAGCCTCCCAAGACATTCACCTTTGACACGGTGTTTGGACCAGAGAGTAAACAGCTGGATGTCTATAATTTGACTGCACGGCCTATCATTGACTCTGTGCTAGAAGGATACAATGGTAAGTCTTCCGTGGTTTAAGTCAAGGAGCCCATCTCCTGTTCTTTTGTTGCCTAGTTAAGAGTTCTTGATGATCTTACTTGAGGGGCCAGTCACCTTCTGAGGTCTATAGCCCTCTGTTGCTTCTGTTGTGGCCTCAAGGTAGCCTGAAGGTACTTTGTGTGGTGGGCACTCAGTGGTTGCACCTGCTGTGACCATTAGCTGGTGATGAACACAACACAGCTGAGATCAGTCAGTTGGGTGATTAAAATTTTTTTTTTTCTCCTCTATCTTCTGTTTGCCAAAGATCTGCCCTTTGTCTCATCATCAGACTTCTCAGCAGCTCTTCACTGTGCCATTTCAGTAACCAGGCAGCTGCCCACGGCCCTGCAGTAACTAGGTAATGCCCAGCAGCCTTGTGCACAGAACTGCTGCATCTTCTCCTCTCAACTTGGCTGTTTTCAACTAAGATAACTAGCTCAGCACATCTGCCCTGCCCCGTGGTGCTTCCTCCAGCTGGGAGGAGCGTGGCCATGGTTTGTGTGTCTCTGCTGTGCATGTAAATGTGTTAGCTGAAGGAGAGCGAGCGCTGGCGGGGAAGCACTCCGCTGCTTTCCATAGCAGCATGCTGCAGGTGGCAACAGATGACAAAGTCCTCAATGTTTATGAAGAACCTCATAAGCTCTTATGCTAACACACCCTGGTCTCAGCTGACTGCAATTCATGATTTGCAAATCAGTGGTTGAAGGTTTGGACTGAATGTGAGGAAGTGTTTCTTTATCAAGGGGGTGGTCAAATCCTGCAACAAGTGTCCTGGAAAAGTGGTTGGTGCCTCAAACCTGTCAGTGTTTAAGAGGCATTTGGACAGTCCCCTCAACAATATGCTTTAAGTCTTCATGAGCCCTGAATTGCTCAGGCACTTGGACTCGGTGGTTGACAGCTGCCTGAAGGTGAGCCAGCATGTGCCCAGGTAGCCAAGAAGGCCAACAGCATCCTGGCTTGGATCAGCAATAGTGTGGCCAGCAGGAGTAGAGCCATGTTTGGGCCCTCTGTACTGGGCACTGGTGAGGCTTCACCTTGAGTACTGGGTTCAGTTTTGGACTCCTCACACTAAAAGGACATTGTGGTGGTGGAGTAGGTCTAGAAAAGGGTGATGAAGCTGATGAAGGGTCTGGAGAACAGGGCTGGTGAGGAGCACCTGAGGGAACTGAGGTTGTTGAGTCTGGAGAAAAGGAGACTGAAGAGAGACCTTCTACAATTCCCTGGAAGGAGACTGGAATGAGGTGGGTGTTGGTCTCTTCTTCCAAGGAACAAGCAAGAGGATGAGAGGAAACAGCCTCAAGTTGCTCCAGGAGAAGTTTAGGTTGGACCTGAAGAACAATTTCTTCCCCCAAAGGGTTGTCAAGCCCTGGGACAAGCTCCTCAAGGCAATGGGGGAGTTCCATCCCTGGAGGAATTTCAGAGCTGTGTAGATATGATGTGGAAGGGATGTGGTTTAGTGGTAACCTGGCAGTGCTGGGTTGGTGATTGGACTTGATGATCTTAAAGGTCTCTTCCAGCCCAAGCAATTCTGTGATTGCTGTAGGTCCCTTCCAGCTGAAATATTCTGTCCAGCTTTTCTGTAACATCAGTGTCTTGAGTTTCCATCAGTGCTAGGTTAAAGCTTAGAACCAGGATATTTCTGGAGTTCTTGAGTCTGGGATCTCAGGATGCTTTCTGGATGTCTTCCTTTGCAGGCCAGATTGCAGCTGCAGCTTGAGAGCTGGGCTTGTGCTGTGGCCTGTCCAAAAGCCTCACGCTGTTTCTGCCATGGCTTAGAGCACCAGCAGTAGTTGGTTTGGCAGTTGGTATCTAATGATTGTCCTCTGATTGACCATGTTATTAATTGGGCTTGCCTTAATTACTTGTGTGTGAGACCTAAGTGTACTAGCACTCACACTTTAATCACTCTGTGCAGTTGAAACAAGCTGACAATTTCTTGGCTATCTTGCAGGCTGCAGAAAGCAGTGGCTCAGCCTCTTGGCTGTGGCTGCCCAGCGTTTCTCTTGCTGTACCTCCTGGAGTGGGTGGAAACCTTCAACTCCATAACAACAGAGCTGTTTAGAGCCATCATGCTAAGAAGGGATGAAGTCAAACTGCAGCTAGCAGCTTCTTGGTGTTTGCTCATGTATCTTCTTACCCTTCAGGTACTATTTTTGCATATGGGCAGACTGGAACAGGCAAAACCTTCACCATGGAAGGGGTCCGAGCAGTTCCTGAGCTTCGAGGCATCATCCCCAACTCCTTTGCCCATATATTTGGCCACATTGCCAAGGCAGAGGGGGACACAAGGTAAAAAAAGCTTCTGCTCACTGCTTCTCTCTCTTATGTCTCCATGTAGCAGGAGCCTGACCTTGTCAATGACAACTGACAGGGTCCCTCTGCCCTTAGCTTGTAGCCTGCTGCTTGGGACAGCTCTTGGTGGGGTTGTGGCCATGCATGACTGTTTCCTCTGCACTCTTTGTTGGACTAACACATTCCTTACTGAGAGAGCTCCTCAACTGTTTGCCTTCAGGTTTTTGGTTCGTGTGTCTTACCTGGAGATCTACAACGAGGAAGTGAGGGACTTGCTGGGGAAAGACCAGACTCAGAGATTAGAGGTGAGCCTGCTGTCCAGATCTGCTGCTTGTCCTGATTCAGTGACCACTACTTTAAAGACCAGAGAAGCACTTGAAGGGAAGTAGAGGTTGGACTCCTCAGCACTGGTGCTACTTCCCTAAGATAGAGTAGCTGGATATCACCACTGACTTCTGAACCTCCTCCCCTTGGGCAGTTGCACAGTGAGAAACTGGCTGCTCCATCTGGGTCAGTTTTGCCACCTGCACTTCTACCCCAGAGGCCTCTCAGCAGTGTTCCTAGGAATTGCAGACTGAGCTTTCAGGTTGCTATCTGCCACCAGAGGAAACCAGTGGACTCTTGGCCTGCATGAGTCTTTATTCTTTAGCTGCTTTGATTCTAAGACTGGGAGCCTCTTGCATGCAAAGCAGAACCTGTCCTGTTAAAGTACCCCTGGAAATTGCTGTTGGGGATCTGCTGGGGATGCTCAGTCTCAACTGTTTCTCTCTTAGGTCAAAGAGAGACCTGATGTGGGAGTTTACATCAAAGACCTTTCAGCTTATGTTGTAAACAATGCAGATGATATGGACAGGATCATGACTCTGGGCCACAAGAACCGTACGTAGCCTTGCTGTGGGCAGCTTTCTAGCTCAGGCTGGTTATGGGACCCCAGAGTAAGAGATCCCAGGCCTACCCTGGGGAGATCGTTCAGCTGAGCAGAGAGGAAAACAAGGATACCTCCTCCTGAACTGCTTGTGAAGCACAGGTGAAGAAGGGGAGCAGTTGTCACAACTGCTAGTGTGTGTCTTGCACATTTGCCCTCTTCAGTTCTGGTCAGGATGGAATATGGCTAGGGAGGTGGTGTGGGTGGGAGGTGCTTTGTCTTCTGTATGGCTTCTGAAACTCAAATCCTTTTATGACCTGAAGTTTTGGCTGCTGTTGCTCTTGGCAAGGATTACTGTGCTCTTATTTCTCAAAGTGCAGCTGTTTTCAGGGATCAGCTGTGCATGCTGGAACAGGTTATTCGGAGGTCATGGAACTCCCCCTCCTTGGAGGTGTTCAAGGCCAGGTTGCATGAGGCTTTGAGCAAACTGGAAGGGACCCTGAAGATCATCCTGCCCATGGCAGGAGGGTTGGAACTAGAATGATCTTCCACCCTTCCAACCCAACCTCTAGGATTCTGTGAATCTATGCTGTAGGCTCCTGATCTTTGTAGCCTTAAAGAGACAGCTGAGAACCACTTCTGCTGTTGGGATGGGAGTCTGTGGTTGTCATCTTTAAGCTACAGCAGGCTGTAACACCTCTGCAAGTCCAAACTGGAGGTGTGCTGCACCTCCAGCACCCAAGAATGCAGTTTGCTGCTGGCTCCGACCATCCATCTTCTGAAAAACAGGGGTGGGTAAAGAGGGGATGAAGTCATCTTTGAGACCAGGAAGCGCTAGGGGAGCCTGTGAGTCCTTCTGAAGACCTCTTTGCTTGTTCTCTCTCTCCCTCCAAAGGTTCTGTTGGTGCCACCAACATGAACGAGCACAGCTCGCGCTCGCACGCCATCTTCACCATCACCATCGAGTGCAGCGAGAAGGGGGTGGATGGCAACATGCACGTGCGCATGGGCAAGCTGCACCTCGTCGACCTGGCTGTGAGTAGGGCCGGCTGGGCCTGCTGGAACCTCGGGTGGGCGTCACAGATCACCTGTGGGCTGTGGAAGGCACCCTAAACGGCGTTAAGATCCACAGCTGAAGTGGCTCTGTGCTTTGGTTTGGCCTTGAACTTCTGTGCGGTGTTCAGTGGGGACCTGAAGTTAGAGGTATACCGGGGGAAGAGTCCTTGTAGCTAGGGCTTGTCCCAGGGAAAGTCCTCTCTTGCTTCTATAAATTAATCATTGAGTGGATTGGCTACACTGGAAAGAGCTCTCTGGATTGAGTTTTCTTGTCTTTGAGAGGGTTGTGACCGTGCAGTTCATCGCTTGAGGGTTTCAGAATGAGGGATTTGGGAGGGACCCCTGGAGATACCCATTCCAACCCCCTTGCTAAAGCAGGGGCACCCACAGCAGCTTGCCCAGGTCCACAATGGCCAGGTGGGTTTGCAGTGTCTCCAGAGAAAACTCCACAGCTCTGTCACTCTGTTCCCTCCCTGTCACTCACTTTGAACCAGTGGGATTGTGCTGTGGCCTCAGCCCAGGTTTCCTCTGGAGAAGATGCAGGAGAGGGGAGACCACGGGCACTCTGTGCCTGCGTGTTGACCTTATTTACCTGATGTACGTTTAGGTTGCTCTGAAAAACACTTCAGAGTCACTGCGGTGTTGGTTTCCTGCCTGATGGAGAGAGTGACTGCTGATGGGAAAGGCTGGAATGGTGCTTGGCAGCTGCAGCTGAGGTGCCTCACAACTGCTGACTTCTCAGAATGTGTTTGGTCATGGAGCCAATCTCCATTATCCCAGCTGCATTAGTATCATGCACTGCTTCAGTCTGTAAGGGACTGTTCAAGGTCATCCAGTCCAACCCCCCTGCAGTCAGCAGGGACATCTGCAACTAGAGCAGGTTGCTCAGAGCCCCAAACAACCTCACCTGGAATGGATCCAGGGATGGGGCGTCTCCCACCTCTCTGGACAACCTGGGACAGGCTCTCACTGCCCTCATAGCAAAGCATTTCTTCCTAATATCAGTCTAAATCACTCTTTCAGTTCAAACCATCACCCCTTGTCCTGTCACAACAGGCCCTGCTCAGAAGTCTGTCCCCAGGTTTCTGATCAGCCTTAGAAGCACTGAAAGGCCACCAGAAGGTCTCCCTGGAGCCTTCTCTTCTCCAGGCTGAACAAGCCCAACTTTGACCTCCCAGCACTGCTGTTTGAGCAATCCATAGTTTTATGGTGCTGAAAGCTTCAGTTCCAACCTGTTAGACTTGTCTCTCTAACAATCTGAGGTACTTAGCCAGGTGAGGTGGTTGGTGACATGGCTGCCAGCAAGACTTCATGTGTAGTTGATCCTCTTTAGAGAGGGAAGATGTATTGGGGGATCTCGTAGCTCTCTACAACTACCTAAAAGAAGGTTAGAGTGAGGTGGGGTTTGATTTCTTCTCCCTAGTATCAGGTGATAGAAGGAGAGGAAATGGCCTGAAATTGTGCCAGGGAGGTTTAGGCTGGGGATTAGGTAAAGCTTCACTGCAAGAGTGATCAGGCAGTGGAACAGGCTGCCCAGGGAGGTGGTGGAGTCCCCGTCCCTGGACGTGTTCAAGAAATGTGTGGCCATGGCACTTCAGGTCGTGGTTTAGTGGCCATGGTGGGCTTAGGCTGATAGTTGGACTTCATCTTGGAGGTCTTTTCCCACCAAGGTGATTCTGTGATCTGTAACTCCTGCTTCTTTCTCCCTTCCCAGGGTTCTGAAAGGCAGGCAAAAACTGGAGCCACAGGGCAGCGGCTGAAGGAAGCCACCAAGATCAACCTCTCTCTTTCCACGCTGGGCAATGTCATCTCGGCACTGGTGGATGGCAAGAGCACCCACGTGCCCTACCGCAACTCCAAGCTGACCAGGCTCCTCCAGGATTCCCTGGGGGGCAACTCCAAAACCATGATGGTAAGCTGAGAGAGGCCCTTCCCAGTGCCAGGGCTGTGCTTTGATGGGGACAGCAGAGTGATCCTGCCATGAGAGCACCCTGGCACTCACCTCTTCAGTCCAGAGCTGTTTGCAGCTTAGGGAACCTTCCCTGGCATCTTGTGTCTCTTTGCCTCTGTTGAGGTTCTGAACACGGTGCAGATATCTCTAAGGTCACGTAGAAGCTGTCCTGGAGTAGCCAGAATTAGCTTTGGTGTTGAAGCAGCAGGGAAGCTTGGGGAGAGCAGCAGTGAGAGAGGCAGAGCTGGGGATGGCTCCTGAAATTGCTTGTTCTGGGCTCTGGCAGTGTCCCCCAGTAACTGTCTTGTGTGTGTCACAGTGTGCAAACATCGGGCCAGCAGACTACAACTACGATGAGACCATCAGCACGCTCAGGTATGCCAACAGAGCCAAGAACATCAAGAACAAGGCCAGGATCAATGAAGATCCCAAAGACGCTCTGCTCCGCCAGTTCCAAAAGGAAATTGAAGAGCTGAAGAAAAAACTGGAAGAAGGTGAGGGCCCCCTGTGGGTGTCAGCCCTCATTCTGAGTGTGAACCTTGGGAGGTGGGTCACACTAGTCTGGCAGCTGGTGCAGGCCACTGTCCTGCTTTTATTTTACCCCCTGGCTTCCAGGAGAGGTGTCCCCAGGGCAGTGGTGACCAGTGGGACCTGGCTTTGCTTGCACTTAGCACTAGGTGGCACTTAGCACCAGGGTAAGTGGTGGCTTCTGGGCTGTGTTAGGTTTGTCCAGCCTCTCCTGTGAGCAAGAGGGCTCTTTCATGGCTGGACATGGTGCAGGGAATTCATGTAGCATGGCAAAGGGTTGGAGGAGGAGGGCTGGTGTGTTTTCAGCAGAACAATGAACTGATTTTGTGGAGGTGGAACTGGGGCTGGCTTTCAAGTGCTGCACAGAGTTAAAAAACACACCTTTAAGCCCTGTAGCATCATGGCCTTGTGACAGTGTTAGTCTGTCAGCACTGAAAGACCCTGCCAGGGGACCCTGAATAGTGCCCTTGGCTGGACAGCCCTCTTCAGAGATGCTCACAGCAGGGAACAGCTGGAGCAGAAACTCAACATGTCTGTCCTGGTCAGGAGGAGCAGGAAATGGTCAGTAACTCTTCCCTCAAGGACTGGGGGCTGGCTGTAGCTATTTCATCCCTGGTGTGCTGAGGTTGGCTTCTTACATTTCAGGCTGCAAGCTTGGAACCAGTTTTGTTCTCTAACGGTGCTGGGAGGCCAGGGTGTTAGATGTTGGCTTCTGTTGAGCTTGGTTTCCAAACTCAGCCTGAAACATCTGAGCTTCCTATTTACAGGGGCAGCAATGATAAACATTTGTGAAACTGGAGATTCCTCTGGAATGTCTCCAGAGGTGCAGACTCCTCCATCTCTCTGGGCTGCCTGTTCCAGTGCTCTGCCACCTGTGAATTAAAAGCTCCTCCTCGTGTTTAGGTGGAACATAAGTTGTCTGTGCCTGTTACCCCTTGTCCTGTCACTGGGCAGCACTGAAGAAAGCCTGGTCCCATCCTTCAAGTATTGATCAGCATTGATGAGATCCCCCCCCAGTCTGCTCTTCTCCAGACTAAACAGCCCCAGTTCCCAGCCTTTCCTCCGAAGAGGTTAGCCTGGGCTTCTCAGGGTGATGGCAAGCTGTGTGCTCAATGCTTCGTGACCTCTGCAGCTGCTCATAAGCTGATGTAGGACACTGCTGGGCTGGACAGTTGCTGCTGTCACAGGAGCAAGCTGTGACAAACTGTGAGGTGAGGAAAAGCACATCTAAAAGGACACTTTTCTCTTCTAGGGGAAGAGATCTCTGGTTCTGAGACCAGTGATTCTGAAGAGGAGGATGAAGATGACGAAGGGGAGATTGGAGAGGATGGGGAGAAGCGGAAGAAGCGTCGGGGTAAGGCGGCAGAGATTCCTGGCAGTGCCTCCAGTCCCCTACCAGGAGCTGGTGGCAGAAGCTGTAGGCAGAGCCAGGCAGGCAGAAGTGGAGTTGTAGAGCTGCCCTCCAGCCGCTGCAATTATCATGCCTCTTCTAGAAATAAAGCTGTGTGGTGCCCAGCTGCCAACCTCTCTAGTACCTGCTTCCACTTGGGGTAGTCATCCTTGCTTGTGGAGAACATCCTCTTCTCTTGTGGCTTCCTGGTTGCCTCAAGGTGGCTGAATGGCTTGTGCCTGGTGTGCTGGAACTTCCCCAGCTCTCAGAGGTGGGGGGAAGGAAGGCACCCAAGATCAGTGGGAGGCAGGTGTGGTTTTCATAGCCATGGGAATGGTTGGAGGGGGAATTCTGGCTGTAGTTCAGGCAAAGGATTCATCTGTCTTATGGATGTTTGGTTACTGACTCTACTGATGTCCTATTTTATGTTGATGGAGAGAAAACCTGATCTCTGAGTGTCTTTGTGCAAGCTGAAAAGCCAAATGGCAGCTGCACATGCCTTGTTTGGGAACACTCCGGAAATCCCATGGTGAAGTTTGCTTTGTCCTGCACCAGTGTTAAACTCCTGTGTAACATCTCAACTCCAGGGGATGTTGCAGAACCTAGAAGTGCAGATCACTGGGTGCCATGGGATGCTGTGGCTTCCAGGGAGCTTGCTATGTGCCTCTAGAGCCTCTCTGATGGGGAGCAGAAGTTAAGCCCAGTGCTGCTCCTCAGCTTCTAGCTTCTCTAGTAAATTCATTTTGACATTGACCCTGCCTTCCTGCCCTGAAGCGCTCATCTGCTTTAGGTGCAGTCTCTTCATGTTGGTTTCTGTCCAAGCAGAGTCATAAATGACCTCTCTCATGCCCTTGCTGATAACAACAACTTCATTTTTCACCTTCTGGTAATTGCTGGAAGCCACCTGATTAACCACAGTCCCCATCAAGCACCAAACTGTGCCCATATCTCCTCCCAAGAGGAGACCACCTTCAGAATGTGGGGCAAGTAACTTACTTACTCAGCTTCCAAACAAGTTACTCTTAAGGTCCCTACTTAGGGGTGCTACTAGCTGGAGTACACACAGCAACTGCCCCTGTGTGAGCTGATTTCTGCCTTCCAGAGGGAGGAGCACCCCTGGCCACCTACATAAGACTGGAAAGGACTCCTGGTCACTGAATCCTCTGCTACTGCAGACAGCCACAGCCTTCTCCACTACGAGCTGGTTCCCCCTGCTGTCGCTTGAACTGGAAGCTGCCTTGGCATGTTGTCTTAAGCTCTAGGCTGGTGAAGATGGGTTTTAACCAAACTCTCTTTCTGAGCATGCTATTTTGTGCTGGGAGATGGTGGCTTTGCAGGCTGAGCCTGGGAGGGATCCTGCCCAACGCTTCTTGATGGGGACTTGTGCCTTTCTGAACCAGGTTGCTGGCCCTTCTGGGTTACTTCCCTTTAGAACTAACTTCCCATCTGCATGTTTCTTCCTCTCTGGGTTGTTCTGTGGGACTCATTTCTGTTTTCCAGGCAGTAGCAGCAGCAGTAGTTCAGACTCCACATGCTCTGTCATAGAGAAACCTCTGGATAAGTCCTTCACTAGTGAGTGGGAGCTCTTCAGTCCTTTAAGCTTTCCATAATCTGCACACTCCATTTTGCAATGCTGCACTCTTCCCTGTTATGTCTGTTGGAAAGATAAACCTGAGCTTTTAACTCTGCTAAAGCATGCCTTGCCTCTGCTGCTTCCATGCCTGAAACAGTTTATTCAGTGTTCATTGTGAGCCAGGCAGGTGAGAAGGTGATAGGAAGCAAGGTAGCAGGATGCTTGAAGATATAAGGGCAGTTGGGAAACAATAGGCTGAAAATGACAGTTTGCAGCTTCTGTGTTAAATGCTCCCTCTAAAATACCAAGTTATGCAGTGTTAGGTTAATGTTGGGCTTGGCCTTAAAGGTTTCTTCCAACTAAAATCATCATAGAATGGCTTGGGTTGGAAGAGACCTCAAAGATTTAGTTCCAACCCCCTGCCATGGGCAGAGACACCTCCTGCTAGACCAGGTTGCTCAAGGCCCCATCCAGCCTGGCCTTGAACACTTCCAGGCTTGGAGCCCTCCCCTCATCTTGTCTGGGCAACTTGATTTCAGGAGAAAGTCTGAGGTCCCCTTTTTGAGGGAGCTGCTGCCATAAGAGCTGATAAAGAGGACAGCTAGAGAGCTTGTGCTGTTTTATCCTGGACTGTCTCCTCAAACCTTTGGAGAAGGTGAGTGGAGCAGTCAAGGATTGAGCAACACAAGGTTTATGCTTGCAAGGTAAATATGGTGGCACTTGGTTGATTGGCTTTAATTTAGCAGGTAACTTTAAAAAGTGCTGGTTGGTGTCTTTTTAACTGCCCCATGACATGAGGTTCTTGGTCACTAAGGGACTTAGTTCAGTCTCACCATCCCTGGAGGTGTTCAAGAAACACTTCAGGATGTGGTCCAGTGGTTGTGGAGGTGTTGGGTAGAAGGTTGGACTTGATGACCTTTTCCAAACTCAATGATTGATTCTGTGATTCTAAGGTCTAGTAGGGAGGAAAAGCTCCTGGTCAGAGAAGGCTCTGTCCTGGTGCAAACCCTAGAGTCAGTTAGTGCTGACTGAAGAAATAAATCACATCCAAGACCTGGCTTGGAGGGACTTCAGCCACTGTAGAGGTGTGTGGAGAGAGTCTGGAAAGTACTGCTGTCTAGTCACACCTCCATCAGACTCACACCACTCATGTGAGTGGCCTACAGCTCAGAGAAAGTGTAGCAGCAGGTTAAGAAGGGTCCCAACCTCATGGAGACCTTTGGTAGGTGATAGGGTGGCAGGCTTGGAAATGTGCTTGCTTCAAAGTTGCTCTCTCAAAGCTTGCTTGGAAGCAGAGTGTTTTACTGGGGTGAGGACAGTTAATAGCAACCTGCTGGTGTGGCAGCAGTGGAGGAGCCTTCCTCCTCCTGCCAGGCTGGAGGCAGTTCTGCTGTGGAAGCTGCACTGGGCTGTTGGGATCAGTGTGGTTTGGGATATTAACTGTCCTCAAGCTTGGCCCTTTTGCATGTGGTATCCTTCATTAACCCTTTCCTGTCCTGCCTCTCTTGCTGCACTTGCTTGAATAACCAAACCTGGCTCTTTACCTCTATGGAAGCATCAGTTACTGCAAATTAACCTACTAATTACCCTGGGTAATGATGGAGAAACCCTCTGCTGAGACTCCCTGTGTGCAACTGTCATGTCTCTTGGGAAGGAATTGGCTTGGAGACTTGGTTAAAACTGGAAACAAGTCAGATGTGCTAACCCTGGCGAGGTGATGTCAAGGGATTGGCTGCCCTGGGGAGGGGGAAGCATCGATTTCTGGCTGAAGAAGCAATCTCTACCCTCTTGAGTTGTTCCTTAGGGCATGATCCTTGCGGCAGGCTCCTGGTGTTCCCTTTAGGTTCTGCATTGCACTGAATGGGCAGAAGAATGCAAGAGTGAGCTGGAGATTCCCACCCCCCTGGATGTGCAAAGCACTCAAGTACAGAACCTGTCTCTGCTGTAGCAGAAACCCACAGTGCATTACTGTCTGCTCTACTGGAACCGAGTGATGGTTATCCTCCAAGTAGAGTTTTCTCCTGCAGAACCATGCCTATACGATGAGTGTTTGTTCTGATGCTGCTGATCCCTGGCCAAAATGATCAAAGCAATAATGTGTTTTTCTTTCCTCCTCTTTTCATGTGTGTGCTGCCTCTCTGTGACTTGCTTTCTGCTTCCTCTTAACGCAAGACCAAGCAGGTTGGTGCCGTTGATTTCCACCTCCTCCTAAGGCAACTGCAGAGCTTCTCACAAGCTCTGGGTCTCAAAACTTGGTTGAGTTCACCTTTTTCTTTGAAGTTGAGCCCTAGGCAGGATGTTAGGAAGAAATTTCCTTCCAGTGAGGGTGGGGAGACACTGAAACAGGTTGCCCAGGGGAGGTTGGAGATTCTCCCTTCAAGGGCAGGTTAGAAGGGACCTGGAGCAACCTGGGCTAGTGGGAGGTGTCCCTGCCCATGTCAGGGGGATTGGAAGTGGATGATCTTTAAGCTCTCTTCCAACCCAAACTATCCTCTGAACATAGAGCTATTTTAAGTACCCTACATACAGGGCTGTGTGCTAACAGTGAGGAGCTTTTAAAGCCTTACCTTTTTCCATATGATGAGCTCTGTGTAGAGAGGGCTTCTCCCTCAAAGACCAATCCAGAAAACAGTGCTTGCTACCTGATTCCAAAGTTTAGCAGATGGAAGCTGAGGCAATTTGTAGTGCTGAGACCTTCCCTTGCCCCAGAACTAACTGTTTGGGGTTTTTTTCCTGTGTGCAGATGTGTAGATAAATGTACAACTGCAGTGCAGTTTGTCTCTCAGAGGTCACTGAACCCCTCCATGGGAGGGGTTGGAAGATCATCCAGTGCAGCCCAACTGTTAGAGCAGGATCACCCAGAGTAAATCACATAGGTCATGTAGGTATTTAAATTAAGCTGAATGCCATGAGGGCTGGAGGGAAGGAAGCCACTTCCTTAATTTCCTTGGGCACCTTCTGGCCTTATAATTATCACTGTGAAAGAGTCCCTTGGCAGTAGATGGATGCTATTAGTTTTTAGGCATCTGGATTCTACTGTTTTGTTGGGGTGGTTTTGTCTGAAGAAGACTAAAGACAACATTGGATTCATTTGTAGTGAGTAAAGGGAGCTGTGGATTTGGGGATGTTAGGCTTGAACTTTCTCACCCCAAATACCCCCCACAGATCCCTGTGTTGGGATCTCAACAGTTGACTCAAGTCTTCTAGGCCAGCAGCCTCAAGCTTTGTCTAAGTCAGGGGTGTTTGGAACCAGCCCTTCAGGTGGTAGAATCATAGAATTGTCAGGGTTGGAAGGGACCTCAAGGCTCAGCCAGTTCCAACCCCCCTGCCATGGGCAGGGACACCTCACACTGCAGCAGGTTGCTCACAGCCACATCCAGCCTGGCCTTCAAAACCTCCAGGGGTGAGGCTTCCACCACCTCCCTGGGCAACCTGTGCCAGTGTCTCACCAACCCTCATGCTGTAGAAATTCTTCCTAACATCCAGTCTGAATCTTCCCATTTCTACCTAGATAGGTTCCATGAGTTGCTCTGCTCACTTGTAACCCTCTGAGATGTACCTGGTGTGCTGTAGTTGTGTTGTAAAGACACAGCTGGTGAGTCACAGCAAACCTCAGTACTTTCAGATCTGTGGGTAGACACTGTTAGATACCATCCCAAAGTGTCTTGAATTGCCTGGGTTTCATTAGGGCTGTCCTGAATTCTATTTGCACAGTAAAGTGTTCTTAAAATACCTGTTTGCCCACTTTGCAGTAATTCAGCCCACCAGGAGGGCAGTGTCTGAGGGGTGTGGTGGGGATGCTGAGCTGAAACTGGAGTCTTGTAACTCTTGGTAGCTCAGCTTTTGTAGCTGTAGGTCAAGGAAGTCTTCTCTTCTTCATTTGGCCTCACCTACATAGATAAAACATCTGAGTTCCCAGCTTAGACTTCTCTTGAGGTTGCTCCTCCAGGTGCTGCTCTTATGTTCCAGTGCTCTTTCTCTGTAGGAACTGGTGACAACTGGTCAGTGTTAAAGTGGGCTTTGAAAGACTGGTTGTGCCCAGCCTGGAGCTGAAATCTATTTGGATTCATGTTTGCTAAATGCAAGCATTCAGTCTGAACTTGAAAGAACTGCTGTGATACAGAGGATCTCTTACTCTTCTGGGAGCTCATTTGTTTTCCCTGTCTCTTCTCAAGGCAAAAAGAAAGTTTCCCCTGATAAGATGGTGGAGATGCAAGCAAAGATTGAAGAGGAGAGAAAAGCTCTTGAAACTAAGCTTGATATGGAAGAGGAGGAGAGAAATAAAGCCAGAGCTGAACTGGAGAAGAGAGAAAAAGACCTGCTGAAAGCACAGTGAGTAGCCTGCTCTGAGCAGTCTGTGTAGCTTTCTCCTTGCTTAACCTGTCCCTCAGTTATGGCTGTGTGGAGGTGCATGGTGAGGTGCCTGTCAAACTGTGAACTGAACATCAGCTCTGGCTGTTAGCAAAGTGAGAGAGGAGCTTGTTCTGCTCTCAGAGCTTAGAGCAGATGGAGAAGACCAACTTACCCTTTAGCCACCTCCTGAACTTTAGTTGTGCAAGGCAGCCTTGAGACACGAATTCTCCAGCCCCTGGAGAGCTGTGGAGAGCAGCAGTGTTGCTGTGCTGTGTGGGCAGTAGCTGTGTTGCAAGCCCTGTTTCCTGCAGCACGCCATCATGAGCTGTCACGTTGGGTGCAGAGGTCCTCCACTCCAGAGCTGAAAAGCTGCTGGGATCCCCTTGCAAACAGACTGCTCCAACAGCAGCCAGCATGCCTGGTTTGCATCTGGGCTGCTCTACCCTCACCTTTGTTCACTGCCTTTTCTCCTACTGCCTCTGGCATTGCCATGCTGGCAGGAAGGAGATGCCTTGGGCGGCCTGGTGATGTTGCTGGTGCCTTGCAGCCCCTCATGGAGACACTTGAGACAGGAGAGAATTCTCTTGCTGATCTGGTTTTGCTTGAGAGAAAGTGAAGGGAGGCTTGGGGAACTCCCTGCATTCATTTATGCTGCTTCACCCCCTCTGAAAGCCTTGAGAGCAGGACAAGTTTTTCCAGCTCTGTGAGCACTGTCTGGGCTGTGAGGCTGAGCTGGCCCTGCTGCTGTGTGAGCACTGCAGGATGGGAAGCCTCACTCTTACCTGTCTCTGTAGACAAGAGCACCAGTCCCTGTTGGAGAAACTGTCTGCACTGGAGAAGAAGGTGATTGTTGGAGGAGTGGACTTGCTGGCAAAAGCAGAGGAGCAAGAGAAGCTTCTGGAAGAGTCCAATATGGAACTGGAAGAACGGAGGAAGAGAGCAGAGCAGCTTCGCAAGGAGCTTGAGGAGAAGGAGGTGAGGCTGTGTGCTGGAGCTGCTGAAAGCAGCAGTGGCAGGGCACACCATGCTCTGTGCTTGGTGTTGCTTGTGGGGGTGAAATGTGGCTCTGCTCAGGGCACAGCAGAAGCTGGCTGCTTCAGGTGGGGCTAGAGGAGGCCACAGCACTGCTGTGAGGCCAGGCTGAGAGAGTTGGGGTGGTTCAGCCTGGAGAAGAGAAGGCTCCAGGGACACCTTCTGGTGACCTTTCAGTGCTTAAAGGGAGGATCAGAAAGCTGGGGTCAGACTTCTGAGCAGGGTCTGTTGTGACAGAACAAGGGGTGATGGCTTGAACAGGAAAAGGGGGAATTAGACTGGAGAGAGAGAGATTTTTTTTGCAGTGAGGGTGGTGAGAGCCTGTCCCAGGTTGTCCAGAGAGGTGGGAGCTGCCCCATCCCTGGAACCATTCCAGGTCAGATTGTTTGTGGCTCTGAGCAACCTGCTCTAGTTGCTGACTGCAGGGGCTGGTTTGGACCAGATGACCTTCAAAGGTCCCTTCCAACCCAAACCAATCTGGGACTCTATGGTTCTAACCACTTCTGAAGCCACATATTAGCAGTGCTCACCTGCAGGGTGCTGCAGGCCCTATGGATCTGAGCCAGGTGGCCAAGGCAGGGCTTCCAAGGCCTTGGAAATGCTTTGGTTTGTTGCAGTTGTTTCTGCTGCTGTCCACACCGTTGCAGACAGTCTGTGTGACGATGGTGTGTGGATGTCTCTGCTAACTGTTGCCCACAGCAAGAGCGCTTGGACATCGAGGAGAAGTACACCAGCCTCCAGGAGGAGGCACAGGGCAAAACCAAAAAGCTCAAGAAAGTCTGGACCATGCTCATGGCTGCAAAATCAGAGGTTGGTGCCTGAAGTTCTCAACTTGTGCTCACAGGAGGGACTGCAGCTGGGAAGGGTTGGGCCTTTGTGACACCAGAACAAGTGCCACCTGTTTAGAAATGCCTTTGTGCTGTGCATTTGGTTCCTGTAGCTCAAATGTCTGATTCAGGGCTGTGCTGTAGGGCTTTTCCCCAAGCCAGCCTGAGAGGAGGTTTGTGTGAGACCCTGTGAGATTCAGAACTTTACAAGGGCTTGTAGTGATAAGATGAGAAGGAAGGGATTGGAGCTTGGGGAGAGCAGATTGAGACTGGAGATGAGGAAGAAATTCTTTCCAGTGAGGGTGGGGAGACACTGGAACAGGTTGCCCAGGGAGGTTGTGGATGCCCCCTCCCTGGAGGTGTTCAAGGCCAGGCTGGATGAGGCCTTGAGCAACCTGGGCTGATGGGAGGTGTCCCTGCCCATGGCAGGGAGGTTGGAACTGGATGACCTTCTAGGTCCCTTCCAACCTAAACCATTCTCTGGTTCTGTGTAAGCCACTGGCTATTTCTGAAACCAAGCTGTGTTCTGGCAGCCCAAGCTCCTGCTTTGCAGCAGCCCAACTGCTCCCCTGCCCTTAGCTCTCTGTCCTTTCTGCCTGCCACGTTCACCTCTTCCTCAGGCACTGGATGAGTGTGTCCTCTGGCTGGTGTCTAGAGTTCCTGTGCTATTAACAAATGCATTTTTATCTTCAGCATCAGAGGTTTTCCTTGAAATCTTGCCAGAGATGGAACTTGTCTGCACGCTCTGTGTCTGCTCTTAGCTGGTGCAGAGCTTGAACTGGCAGAAGGCCAGGTTGGATCTTAGGAAGCTGAGCCCTTCATGCTGCTCTCAGCCATCTCTGAGCTGGAACATCTCATTCTTCAGAGAGCAATGTTCGAGTATCTAGAACCAGAGCTGGCTTTTGCTTCCCAAAAGCCTCGTGCGGGCAGAGGACTGTTCTCTTTTAGGCTGTTACCATGGCCTAAGCTGGTACTGACTCTCCAGTGCCTGCTTTGTCCTCAGATGGCAGATCTGCAACAAGAGCACCAGAGAGAGATTGAGGGATTGCTGGAGAACATTCGGCAGCTGAGCAGAGAACTTCGCCTGCAGATGCTCATCATAGACAACTTCATTCCTCGGGACTACCAGGTAAAGACACAGCTGAAGCTGAGCCCTCTGGTGTTCTCCTGTCTGACAAACACAGGGAGTTGCCTTCCCTTTCCCTTCCCCCCCCTCCCTCCTCCTCCTCCTTCTCCCTTTCCCTTCCCTCCCCTCCCTCCTCCTCCTCCTTCTCCCTTTCCCTTCCCTCCCCTCCCTCCTCCTCCTCCTCCTCCTTCTCCTCCTTCTCCCTTTCCCTGATAAAAACAACTTGGGATGGTCCAGGCTGTTGTTAAGCCAGCTGCCCAACCCTTCAGGGATGGAAAATGCAGCTGGAGGGATGATTGTGCAAGGCTGCAGCGCTTCCTGTGCTCCTCTCTCTCTAGGAAAAGATTGAAAACTACGTTCACTGGAATGAAGACATTGGAGAGTGGCAGCTGGTAAGCTCATGGCTGATGTTAGCACAACCTCCTGGGGAGCCAGCCAGCCCAGAAGAACATGGGTGAAGCTCTGGGGGCAACTTGGGTTGCCAGGAGTGGCTGGAAAGCTGCCAGGGTAGAGAAAGACCCTGGGGGTGCTGGCTGGCAGCTAGCTGAACATGAGCCAGCCTGTGCCCGGGGGGCCAAGAAGGCCACCAACATGCTGGCTTGGATCAGCAATTGTGCTTGTCACTGGTGAGGCTGCTTCTGGAGTACTGGGCTCAGTTTTGGGCCCCTCGCCCCCAGATTGACACTGAGGTGCTGGAGTCGGTCCAGAGAAGGGCAGCAAAGCTGGTGGGGAGCAGCTGAGGGAACAGGGGTTGTTCAGCCCAGAGGAGAGGTGGCTGGGACAGCTCATTGCTCTCTGCAGCTCTCCAAAGGAGGTTGGAGCCTGGTGGGGGCTGGTCTCTTCTCCCAAGAAACCAGTGACAGGATGAGAGGAACTGTCCTCAAGTTGCTCCAGGGCAGGTTTAGGTTCAGCATGAGAAGAAACTTCTTCACTGAAAGGGGTCTCTGGAACAGGCTGCCCAGGGAGGTGGTCCCATCCCTGGAGGTGTTTCAGGGATGTGGTGCTGAGGGCCACGGTTTAGCAGCAGCCCCGGCTGGAGTCGATGACCTGGCAGATCTTTTCCAACCTAAATGCTTTGATTCTAGGATTTCACCAGACCAAAGCAGGCTTTGCTGACAGACCTTTCTTTCTTCCAGAAATGTGTGGCATATACAGGGAACAACATGAGGAAGCAGACCCCTGTCCTGGACAAGAAAGAGAAAGATGTGAGTGGCTTTGTAAGCTTCTTTTGAGCCGCACGGGTGAGGCTCTGCTGCCTGTGCCTCCCACTGCATGCTCCTAGAATAGCTGTCCCATTTCCAGCTGTGTTTTGAAGAGATGAGTCCTCCTAGTGTCCCACAAGCCAACACTGATCTGTGCATGACATGGTTCTGATGATCTTTTTGCTTTCCCAGCCCTTTGAGGTGGACCTGTCCCACGTTTACTTGGCTTACACTGAAGAAAGCTTGAGGCAGTCGCTGATGAAGCTGGAGAGACCCAGGACTTCAAAAGGAAGATCCAGGCCCAAGACTGGTAGAAGGTGAAGAACTTTGGAGTATCTTTGTGTCATGGGGGATTTACCCAGGGGAAGGCTTAAGTTTGTGTGTGCAAACTTACCCCAAGTCTTCAAACCTTTGCCTAATGAGAGGACAGAACGCAGACACTTTGCACAGTATCCAGTTTACTGATGCCAGGTGGGACAGAGCCGAGCTGAAATCTTTCCTGCAGTAAAATCTTGTCCAGAAGGACTACTTTGCTTCATTCCCATCTTCTGGACCTTGTCCTGTGGGTCAGTTGAATGCCTGACCCTGCACAGCCATTACTGGCAGGGAATGTGCTGTGGGGGCGGGGTGGGGAGGGGAGATTTCAGCAGGTGGAGATTTCCCTTGGTGGATTTTGCTTTTGCTATGTTTGTGGCAGAGTAACAGTGTCTGTTAGTTTGGATTTGGAATGTGGCTGGTCCCTCTCTTTCCTAGACAGCATAGTGATGTGTGTGTGGTGTTGTTTGTTTCCCCCCCCCCACCCCCTTTCCTTTTCTTGCTCTCCAAACAGAAAACGTTCGGCAAAGCCAGGAGCTGTCATTGACTCCCTGCTGCAGTAGGTGTGACCTGGTCAGGATTTGCCTGTTCAGTGAGTCTATAAAATTGAGCCAGGATATGGAATTACAAGAGATGGCACAGTTTGACATCCCCTCCCCCTCCCCCTCAGCTGTATGAAAACCATGCCCTGCTGGTATGGAGCTTTGATTTTTAACAGACAAACCCACCAGTGTGTATTTCTTCTGTTGCCTGTATGTTATATTAACAGACTATTAAACAGGTCTTAGATGATGGCTGTGAAATCCCATGTGTTCAAGGTGTTGAAAACTCTGGCAAACAAGGGTTCTAGGGGTGGTGTGGTGTGTGTGTGTTGGGAAGTGTTGACTCCCAAGGGTTGATGACTGGGATTTCTGCCCTGCTTTGCACACACCTGGCAGCTTTCTCTGGCTCCTCTCTTGCACCTGCTGAGTTTTGAGCGTGCCGGCTGCAAACCTTGAGAGCATCTCAGACCCTTTGAGTTAAATAGTCCTCACCTGGGCCTTTTTGTGCATCAAATGTACAGCTCTTCTCTCCCTCTTTGTTTGCTCTCTTGCTCTAAAAAGAAGGGTGCTTGGGGAGGGTGAGCATGAATGCCAAAAGCCTGAGGCTCCTGGAAAGGGACCATGCTCTAAGTGAGGCTTCCAAGTGGTGCTGTTGTTTGTATCTCTTTGCACTGTGCAGGACCAGGCTTTTGGTGTAGAGGCAAGAGAGAGCTTTGGGGTTTTTTCCCTCCTTTTGAAGGCTGTGGTGCAATGTTGCTTTGGCTGCTTTTATTTATGCTTCTGGGCTGGAATGTTTGAGCTGTGTGGATTCTTCTGTAATCTGGACAGCAGAGATGACCTAAGGGGGCTGCTCTGACACCAGGGTTTGGCTTCAGCCTTGACACAGTGTGATGGCTTCATTTTCTTACCCCTGGCCACCAGGGCACTGAACTGATGATGGTTTTGACCCTCCTGTAATAAACCAGGCATGGATTTGCCCAGTTTTCCCAGTAGCATCCCCTGGAATAGCTACTGCTGTTCATTCCTGTGTAGACTGTACCATCTCTGGCTATGCTCTACTGAGAGGAAGGCAGTTCTGGTCTGGTCTCTAAGCATTTCTTTGCTGTGGCTGCTCTTTTATTTTGGGGTTGATATTTATGCTGCTAACAGACACCCCTCACTTGAAGACATTGCTGTTGTGTCACAGAAGATGCCTCTCCTTTGGATCCTGTGTGTTTTGTAGCTGGTGTGCTGGAGCACATGGGCTGCAGGCATCTCAGCAGCTCCCTTGGCAGGAGCTGAGATGGTCTTAGGGTTAGCCAGAGGTGTAAAAAGCTGTGAGTACCAATAGGAGAAATGGAGTCCTTAAGCACAGAGTCATTAAATGGTTTGGTTGGGAGGGACCTTTGAAGGCCATCTAGTCCCACATGCCTGCAGTCAGCAGGGACAAACAAATGACAGAACAAGAGAGCTCCTTGGGTGTACTCAGTTCTGGCTAGTAGCCACATTTGAATGCTAGAATGTTCCTGTGAAGGACTTAGAGGAATGAAAACTTGATAAACAGTTAATGACTCTGAATTGCTGTCAGTCTAAGCTGCAGAAGGCTTTGCTCTTGAATTGTTGACCTTACTTTGAATGTGCTTGGGTAGAGTAGGGTTATCCATGTGCTAACCATTTCCTGGACTGATCCCTGGCACCAGGGGCAGAGGGAAAATTCTTCTCCCTCTGCTCTCTGAGACACCTTCTGCAGTGCTGGGGCAGCTCTGGAGTCCTCAGCACAGACAGGGACCTGTTGGAGCAGGGCCAGAGGAGGCCACAGCAATGCTGGCAGGGCTGGAAGCCCTCTGCTGTGAGGCCAGGCTGAGAGAGCTGGGATTGTTCAGCCAGGAGAAAAGAAGGCTCCAGGAAAGATCTTAGAGCAGCTATTTGAGGGTGGCTACAGGAGAGGGACTCATTCCAAAGGTGTAGAGTGGCAGGGCAAGGGGTGATGGCTTCAAACTGGAAGAAGCTGGACTGGGCTGAGACATTTGGAGGGAACTCTTCCCCACGAGGGTGCTGAGGCACTGGAACAGGTTACCCAGAGATGTTGTGGAGGCTCCAAGGCTGGAGGTGATCAAGGCCAGGTTGGATGGAGCTTTCAACAACCTGGGCTGGTGGGAGATGTCCCTGCCCATGGCAGGGAGTTGGAATCAGATGATGTCTAAGGTCCCTTCCAGCCCAAACCATTCTAGGATCCTAGCTCATCTTCCATCCTTCTCATCAAACCAGACACTCAAAATGGCTTCAGTGCTGCTCTGTCCCAGACTTTAGGTCAGTTGTGAATCCCAGCAGATAGGTCCATGGCTCTGGCCTGCCCTGTCAGGCCAGGGGAAACTGCTGTGTTCCTCTGTTGTGTACTGCTGGGATTTGCTGAATGTTAGCTTTAAGGGAGTTCCTCTTGGACTGTGCTTTCACAAAGCCAACTGGACATGGTTGGTTGGGTTTGGTTTTTGACCTGGCACACATCAGTGACTCAGTGACACCCCTGGGCCTGACCCTGCACTTCAAGGGATGGAGAAGTTAACTCTAGAGGCACATGCTGTAGGATTTAATAACCTCACAGTGCTGCTGCTGCTGCAAACAAGAGTCCTCTGCATATCTGAGTGACCTTTGGCCAGAGAAGCCAAGCTGCTGCTTGTGCACCTTTGTAACTGGTTGGAGAAGCCTGGATTGGTTGTAGTCTCCTGTTACAGGGGCTTGGGGAACAAATCCTCTGCTCTTCTAGAGGACTTGAGCAGAGCCTTCAACACTGTCCTGCACAACATCCTGGTCTCCAAACTGGTGCAGGATGGGTTTCATGGATGGACCATTCAGTGGGTAAAGAATTGGTTTGATGGCCACACCCAAAGAGTGGCTGTCTATGGGTCCATGGCCAAGTGGAGGCCAGGGACAAGAGGAGTCCCTCAGGGATCAGCACAAGGACCAGTCCTGTTTAACATCTTTGTTGGTGACATGGGCAGTGGCACTGAGGCACCCTCAGCGCCAAGCTGTGTGGTGCAGCTGATAGCTGGAGGGAAGGGATCCATCCAGAGGGACCTGGGCTCAAGCAAACCTCATGAGGTTCAACAAGACCAAATTCAAGGTCCTGCAGCTGGGTTGGGGCAATCCCAGGCACTGATATAGGCTGGGCAGGGACTGGCTTGAGAGCAGAGAAGGCCTTGGGGGTGCTGGGGGATGAGAAGCTCAACAGGAGCCAGCAGTCAGCCCTTGCAGCCCAGAGAGCCAAGCAGAGCCTGGGCTGCAGCAAGAGAAGTGTGGCCAGCAGGGGAGGGAGGGGATTCTGCCCCTCTGCTCCACTCTGCTGAGACCACAGCTGCAGCTCTGTGTCCAGTTCTGGAGCCCCTGGTCCAGGAAGGATCTGGAGGTGCTGGAAGGTGTCCAGGGAAGGGCCACGAGGATGAGCAAAGGGCTGGAGCTGCTCTGCTCTGGAGACAGCCTGAGAGAGTTGGGGTTGTGCAGGCTGGAGAGGAGAAGGCTCCCAGGAGACCTTCTTGTGGCCTTGCAGGATCTGCAGGGGGGCTCCAAGAAAGCTGGGGAGGGACTTTGTAGGGTGCCAGAGAGTGATAGGACTGGGGGGAATGGAACAAAACTAGAAATGGGTAGATTCAGATTGGATGTGAGGAAGAAGTTGTTCCCCAAGAGGGTGGTGAGAGCCTGGCACAGGTTGCCCAGGGAGGTGGTGGCAGCCCCATGCCTGAAAGTTTTTAAGGCCAGGCTGGATGTGGCTGTGAGCAACCTGCTGCAGTGTGAGGTGTCCCTGCCCATGGCAGGGGGCTTGGAACTGGCTGAGCCTTGAGGTCCCTTCCAACCCTGACAGTTCTGTGGCTTCAAATGAGCCTGCTCTTGCCTGTGAAGATCTCTCACCCTGGCTTGCCCTTTTGTGGAAATTCTGCAACTTCCTTTTCAAAATGGGGAGTCTGGTGAGGGGCTGACCTTCTGGACCCTCTGGGCAGTCTGTGACTGTCTAACAGGTCCATAATGTGTCTCATGGAGGAAGGGGCTTGGTTGTGTGGGGCGTAAGAGCTTACTACAGCCCTTCCTGTCCCGTGCTCTGTAGGATCTCTCCCAGTTCCTGTCCCAGTAACACAGATCTTGTGTGCTCATCTTCATGTCTCACCACCAGAAGGTTCTCCTCATTGCAGGACATCAACCTTAACATTGAGGTTCTGGCTGGTGTCAGTTGTTTGATGTTGTGTACATGAATTACTTCATCCTTTAACTTGTTCCTGAGCCTTTCTTGAAGAGGATGGGGAAATGGTCCTTAGTGCCTTTCTCTGACTGCACTGCACATCTCCAAGCTGTCACCTTCTCAACAGCTCTGCTTAGCCAAGCTCCTGGAGAGAGGAGGAATTGCTCATCTGTAACATTCATCTTATTTATTGGGGTTTCTGACTGTTTTGTTTCTGGTTGTGCTCTGTGTCATGATTAAACTTTCTTCTGGACACTGTGTGTAGCAGTCCTGGGGCCCTGGAGCATGTTCATCCCAGCCAATAAAATTCTTGATTCCTAGTTCCACCTCTGTGCATGGCTTTCAACTCCCTTGGTGCACACAGCAGCTCTCTGACCTGGCTGAGTCAGAATGTTGGGCAGGAAGGGCAGCTCTGCCAGTCTGTGTGAGAGCAGGGGCTGGAGAAAGGGAATGGAGGCTGCATGGGGACCACCCCTGCCATGCTCCAGGGCAGTGCACAGCAAGCTCCTGTACAAGAGGTAGATGAGGCAGCACAAGAGGCTGCTTTGTGAGACCCTGGATGAGGTTGGTTGAAGGTGCAAAGTTGGACCTCAAGGAGCTGACAAGGCACATAGAATTGTTTAGGCTGGAGCAGATCTTTCAGATCAAGTCCAACCACTGACCCAGCACTACCCAATCACCACCACACCATGGCCCTTAGCACCACATCTCCACAGCTTTGAAACCCCTCCTGGGATGGGGACTCTCTCACTGGGCTCTCATAACCCTTTGGGGGAAGAAATTGTTCCTCATGTCCATGCCCTGGGGCAACTTGAGGCTGTTTCCTCCTGTCCTGTGACTTCTTCCTTGGGAGAGGACACCAGCCCCCACTTGGCTTCAGCCTGCTTTCAGGGATTTGTAGAGAGCCAGAAGCTCTCCCCTCAGCCTCCATCTTTGTGCCATTCTCTGGCCCCACTCCACCAGGTCTCTGTCTGTGCTGTGCTGCCTCCAGAGCTGCCCCAGCACTGCAGGGGGGGGTCTCAGCACAGGGGCAGAATCCCCTCCCTGCCCCTGCTGCCCACACTGCTGGGGATCAGCCCAGGCCAGGCTGGGGCTGGGCTGGCAGTGCTCGGTGCCAGCTCATGTCCAGCTTTGCACCCCCAGGTTGTTCTCCTCAGGGCTGCCCACCAGCCTGTGTTGATACCAGGGGTTGCCCAACCCATGTGCAGGACCTTGCCCTTGGCTCAGTTTTGTTGCCTCTGCTGCAGGAGCTCTACTGCTCCCGGTGAATTTCTTCCTCTGGTGGACATCTCAGCCTGCCCAGGCAGTAGGGACCAGGTTTTTGTGGCCTATCCTTGCAGCTCCCTTGAGTCCTGTGACTCAGCTGATGCAGGAACCAAACCTTGCAGAGCCCTGGGGCTTTCCACAGCCCCCTCCAACGCTGTGCCAAAGTAAGCTGCAGGATAGTAGACACCTAAACACCTGCAGTACTTTGGTCTTGTGCTGCTCGAGAGCCCATGACTCCAGCCTGCAGCAGAGCTGGGTGGTGGTTATCTCCTCCAACTCAAGCAAGTCTCTGCTTCTATGCTCTCCCACCCCACCATTAGCAGCCAAGAGCAGGCTGCAGCCCCAGAGACCTCCTCAAGCAAGCATCCCAAGGCTCCTTCAGAGGTGCTGTGCTGCCCCTTGTTGCTGTTGGCACCCTCAAGCTCTCAAACCTGCTTCTCGCCAGTTCCTTCTGGCTGAGGAACATCTCAGGCACCTTCCACCACATTTAGTCCAAAAATACATTTATTAACAAACCATTATAAATAAGCTCTGAAAAAAAAATACAGCAAAAAACCCTACATCATTAGAGTTCCAACCCCAGAAACCAAAGTTGGTTTTCACTCCCAGCTCCTGGTTTTCATTAGGCGTTGGTGGACTCTGTGTAGAGCCCTCAGGAACTCCTTCAGGGAAGTAGTGGTGGCTCCTGCCACGGGACAGGCTGCCTGCAAGAGGGAGAAAAGCCCCTTGGCATGCTTCCCTGAGGAGGTGCCTGGGGCTGCAGCCTGCTCCTGGCTGTCACTGGCTGGGGGGGAGAGGCTAGAGTCCTAGAATGGCTTCAGTGGGAAAAGGCTTCCCAGGCCCTGCTGTGGCCACACATTCCTTGAGCACCTCCAGGGATGGGCACTCTACCACCTCCCTGGACATCCTCTTCCAAAGCCTGAGCACTCTTTCTGTAAGGAAAGGATGAGGTGGAAGCAAGAATGGGGACCAAGGGAGAAGTTGAAGGCTGCAAAGGCTTTAGAATCACAGAATCATTTTGGTTGGAAAAGACCTTCAAGATCATCAAGTCCAACAATTGCACCAAGTCACAGAATTCATTGGGTTGGAAGGGACCCTCAGAGGTCATCTTGCCCAACCTCCCTCCTGTCTGCAGGGACATCTGCAACTCAATCAGGCTGCTCAGGACCACACCAAGCCTGGTCTTGAATGTCTCCAGGGATGGGGCCTGAGCCACATCCCTGGGACACCTGTTCCAGTATTTCACTACTCTCACTCTGAAGACCTTGTCCAACCTAAATCTCCCCAGCTCCAGACTCAAACCATTGCCCTTCCTCCTGTCCCCACAGGCTCTTCCAAACAGTCCCTCCCCAGCCTTCCTGCAGGCCCCAAGCACATCTCTGGGCAACCTGTTCCAGTGTTTCACTGGAAAAGTCTGGTGCTAAACCAAGTCTGGTGCAAAGCCATGTCCCAGCTTGAGGGCTGCTGAGGGCTCCCTGGTGGGGGAAGAGCCTTGCCTTACCTTGTGGCCTGTGTTCTTCCTTTGGACCAGTGTGAGCAAGTTGGAGTAGATGCCCTCCAGGTAGCTGTGGCAGCTGTGGCTCTCCCCTAGCACAGCAGCAGCTTTGCACAGCACCTCCACATCATCACCTGTCTGGAAAAAGATGCAGGGGCCCCTTTTGGAAACCCTCTTCCACAGTAATGGCTTCAGCAGCAGCAGGTTCCACCAGCACACATTGGGCATTTCTGCCCCCAAGGGCAGCTCTGAAATGCACCTTGAGATGTTCCCTCCCTGGAGGTGTTCAGGGCCAGGCTGGATAAGGCCTTGAGCAGCCTGGGCTGGTGGGAGGTGTCCCTGCCCATGGCTGGGGGGTTGGAGCTGGATGATCATCAAGGTCCCTTCCAATCCAAACCATCCTGTGACTCTGTGTCAAAGCTTTCCAGTGCCTGTGTGCGCCTTGGGTCTGTTCCCATCACTGGTGAGCAGGGAGCTGCCAGTGAGAAGCTGCAGCAGAACTTGGCACAGTGATGAGCAGCCACAGAATCCCAGCGTGGTGGGGGTTGGAAGGGACCTCTGGAGATCAGCCAGTCCAACCCCTCCTGCTAAAGCAGGGCACCCACAGCAGCTCACCCAGGGTCACAATGTTCAGCTGGGTTTGGAAGCTCTCCAGAGAAGGAGACTCCACAGCCTCTCTGGGCAGCCTGCTCCAGGCCTCCAGCACCCTCACACCAAACAAGTTTCTGCTCCTGTTCAGGTGGAGCCTCCTGGCTTGCAGTTTGTGCCCATTGCCCCTTGTGCTGTGGCTGGGCACCACTGAGAGGAGCCTGGCCCCACATGCTTACAGCTCCTGTTGCAGGTGTGGATGTGGGACCTGTGCCAGGGAGCTGCTCCTTGCAGGGTGCCTTGGGAATGAAGCTGGTTTGGGTGGGAATAACAAAAGCCCTCGGGAAGTGGTTGCCTCCATCAGGTGCTTTGAGTAGCTAAAGGCAGCAGCAGAGACAGCTGGAAGGTGAGGAGCCAAGAAGTGCTGGTGGGAACAAGACATTCCAGCTGCTGCCACCTCAGTGCAGTATCTTCAGGCAGGTCCCTGTGAGCTCCAGCCGCTTGCATCTCCTCAGCTGTCACCCAAGTGCCACCAGCCCATCCCTGTCAGCACAGCCATGACCCCCACCCAGGGGTGCTGAGCCCCAGCCCCTCACAGGAGACTGCTGTGCCCCTCAGCTGCAGGCAAATGAAGGGCATCTGCAAGGGCATTGGTGAGGGTGTGGGGGTTGTGCCAAACCTGGGGGATGGGGGAGCTGGCTCAGGCAGCAGCTTCAGAGCAGAGCTTGGCTTCATCATCTGCTATCAGATGTTCTGAGGAGCCTCCCACCAGAGGGAGAGAGGGACAGTGTCCAACCCAGGTGTGAGATGCCTTGCAATGGGCACCTGGGGGTGTGGGTGAGATGGTGACACTGCTCCAAGGCCAAGGGAGAAGGTTCTCCTCTCTTACCTTCTGGAAAGCCTGAAAGCAATCAGTGCTGCCCCAGCACCATCTGCCCACTCCTCCAGCCTTCCCCCTGGCCTCTGACCCTGCTTTGGCTGGAGCTGGAGATGGGTGTGGGAAGGTGAGGGCACCAGTGCTGGGCATAAGCAGCAGGAGGACCAGCCTGGCAGCCCAGCATCACTGCTTGGGGCTCAAGACGGGCTTCCATCACCTGGAACACCTGTCCTGGGCACTGGTAGCAGGGAGGACCAGTCAGGTGGCCAGGCATCACTGCTTGGGGCTCATGATGGGCTCCTTGCTCCTGTGCCACCCATGCTGGGCACTGGGTGCAGTGAGGACCAGCCTAGCATCACTGCCTGGGGCTCATGATGGGCTCCCTGCTGCCATGCAGTGCCACACCAAGATGGGCAGGACTCCATGGCTGCCTTGTGCTCTCCTCCAGCCCCTGGCAGCCTCTGCCCATGCCCCCATGCCTGCATGCCCAAGGAGAGATGAACTTTCTCTTACCTCAGCACCTGCAAAGACGTCTGTCACGCTCATCTCGTCACAGGAACCCTTCAGGGAGACACGCAGGACAGCAGGCATCAGGCAGGGGAAGCCAGCAGCACCCATCCCTGCTGCCACAGGAGGCAGGCACATGCCCGGCCCTTTGCCTGGCTGCCCTCAGCACCTTCCTCGGCCTCAGCACCCCCGAGGCCAGCAGTGGGTGCAGGCTGAGCCTACCTGTGTCTGGAGGAGCTGGCTCAGCAGGCTGATGTTCTCCATCAGGAAGTTGGCAGTGGGTGGCAGCCGGGTAGCTGAGCGGCCCTGGCAGGCTGAGAGCAGCAGGGTGGTGAGCAGCAGCAGGATGCTCATGGCCTGCCTGGGTGAAGCCTCCCCTCAGCTGGCAGTGCCTGGATTTGGGGGTGCTCTCTACCTGCTGTGTGCTTTCCTGGGAGAAACCTCTCCATTTATGGCTCTCAAAAGCGCTGAACCTGTTGGAAAAAAAACCCCAAAACAAAACCAAACCCCCAAGCCTTTTGTTTTTCCCTTAGCTGCACTTTCCAGAGTCACTCCTATGGACAAGAGGGCTTTCTTGCAGCAGTCAAGATGTTCTTCTGATCTTGCAACGTAGGAAGTTTCCACCGTGAGCTGGCGGTGGTAGGAGTCAGCTCACGGCAGGCCAGGGGGACCTGCCTGCCCTGGCCACCCTGCCTCCCCCCCATCCCAAGGCCTTTCCCAACACCTTCAGGTGCAAGTGCCCCAACTGGGAAGACCACAGTCCCGAGCCTGCTCAAGTCCTGGAGCTTTGCTCTTCTTCCTCCGTCCCCCTCCAGCTCCTCCAGCTCGGGTTTGGTCATTTGAATATCTCCAAATCATGCAAAGCATCCTGCATCTGCATACCGGCTGCTGCCTTGGGCTTGGCTTAACCTGTGCCTGGGGAGGAGCAGAAAGCGTGGTGGAGCCCTGCCTGGGACCCACTGGGAGAGCTGTGGAGCTTCCTGGCCAAACAGCGCTCCCAAAGCAGTGTGGCCCAGCCTGCAGCAGCCTGCAGGGCTGTGGGTGAGGGAGGAGGAGCTGGTGGTCCCCTGCAAGGAAGCTGGGGAGGGACTTTTGGTAAGGGCCTGTAGTGCTAGGATGAGGAGCAATGGCTGTGAGCTGGAAGAGGGCAGATTCGGATTAGGAAGAAACTCTTGCCAGTGAGGGTGGGGAGACACAGGAGCAGGTTGCCCAGGGAGGCTGTGGATGCCCCCTCCCTGGAGGTGTTCAAGGCCAGGTTAGATGAGGCCTTGAGCAACCTGGGCTGGTGGGAGGTGTCCCTGCCCATGGCAGGGGGTTGGAACTGGATGATCACCAAGGTCCCTTCCAACCCAACCCATTCCATGACTCTCTGATGTTGATGCTGGGAGTGCTGGTGCTGGGGACATGGAGCTTTGCTCCTCTGCTTGGCCAGCTGCAGGCTGCCCCATCCCATCCTACCTGGCTTGGGGTAAAGGCTGAGTGAGGTTCAGGGGCTGGCACCCCCAAGCAGCCCTGCTGCAGGAAATGGTGCTGAGCAAGCTGCTAAGCAGGGAAGCTGTGGAGTTTTGTAATAACTAAGAGGGATTTTCCTCACTCAAACAGCAACTCGCCAGCAGATGCTCGATAAGAGCTTGAGAGGGCTCCAGGAGCAGCCAAACAAAGGCCCTTGGGTTTGCCTCCTAACAAAATGCCCCAGATGAAGTTGGTGCCACTGACTCAGACAGAGCTTCCCCAGGGGGTTGTCTGCTGCCTGCCTGCTGATGGAGAGCAGATAAGTGCCCCTGCTCCGGCGGCAGCCGGGATGCCCCCAGACACCTCACTGCTCTGCGCCCGGGGGTGGTGGGGAGCTCCCTGCCCGGCGGTGAGCAGAGAATCACCGAATGGTTGGCTTGCAAGGGACCCCTAAAGGTCATCTAGTCCAACATCTGCAGCTAGACCAGGTTGCTCAGAGCTCCAGACTGACCTGGAGTGGTTCCAGGGATGGGGCATCTCCCACCTCTCTGGGCAACCTGGGTCAGGGTCTTGGCACCCTCATAGTGGAGCATTTCTTCCTAATCTCAGGCTAAATCCCTCTCCTCACTGTAAAAAGCTTTCTTTCTTCTCTCCACTCTGAATCTCCCTTTTTCAGTTCAAACCATCACCCCTTGTCCTGTTACACCAGGCCCTGCTCAAAAGTCTGTCTCCAGCTTTCTGACCAGCTCCTTGAGGCACTGCAAGGCCACCAGAAGGTCTCCCTGGAGTCTTCTCCTCTCCAGGCTGAACAAGCCCAACTCTCTCAGCCTGGCCTCACAGCAGAGGGCTTCCAGCCCTGCCAGCATTGCTGTGGCCTCCTCTGCCCTGAATCCAAGGAGAAGGGGATGGAGGTGGGGGGGTCCTGTCCTGCAGACACAGTGTTTTCCCTGGTGATCAGAGTGGAAATCTCTGAAACTGGAGTAAATGAACAGAAAATGCTAAATGAACAGAAAAATGTAACCTTTGAGCTGCTCAGGCTGAATCATGGAAACCTGCATCACTCTGTGATGGGAAAGTCATCAGTGAAGGAGAAGATTCCCACATCCTCTCCTGAGGCCAGCTGAAGGCAGCCATGGCCCCATCAGTCAAGCTGGAGGGCTGGCTCTGGGCCTGGCACAGCATGTTTGGGGGGTGAGGATCATTTCTAGAGCCTCAGCAGCACCTCTGTCCCAGCCATTGCTCAGGGATGAACCTGCTGCAGCTTCCCCTTCTGGAGGAAGGTGCTTGATTCAGAAACATGTCCTCAGTTTTCCTCCACTGCCATTCTCCTCCTCATCACAGAAGCATCCTGGCCTGGGCTCCCAGCATCTGTGTCCCTGCAGCCACCAAGTCCCAGGGCCACCAGCTCTGCTTTTTAACCCTTTTCCATGGCCCAAATTGGAGAGATTCCAGGACAGCCACGGAGGAAGGACCACGAGGGCTTGCTGGAGCATCCCATGCTGCCCAAGGGAAAGTCCAGCTGGCACTGGCAGAGGTGTGCTGCTGTTTTCATCCCTTTCTGTTGCCAGCCAGGTCTGGTGCTGCTGTTGATGATGGGGTTCCTCCAGAGCAAAGCCAAAGGCTGCAGGTGATGCCCCACCACAGCAGTTTAGAGCCATTTCCTGCAGTAACAATGATCTCCAACAGCCACTTTTGGCTATTTATTCCCTCCCCCTGTGCCTGCCAAGCAGGGACTTGTCCTGTGAGCCAGCCCCATGAGTGCTGCCACTAGGAAAATAGGATTCTGCACCTCTTCTCCAGCATCCCATCCCTCTCCTACGTGTTCAAGAGGGGATTGGACATGGCATTTGGTGCCATGGTCTAGTAGTCATGAGGTCTTGGGTGACAGGTTGGACTTGATGATCTGTGAGGTCTTTTCCAACCTTGGTGATTCTATGATTCCTCTCAGCTGAGCACCACCTGGCCACCTGCTAGCACTGACCCCCCCAGGCCAGGGTCTGCACCCACTCCCTTCATCACAGCCCCATGCATGATGGCACCTGGGGCCATGGTTTAGTGGCCTTGGTGGTGCTGGGTTGATGGTTGGACTGGATGGTATTGAAGGCCTTGTCCAATGGAAACTATTCAATGATTCTATGGCAAGATCCTTCTCCCAAACAGGGTCCTCTCATCCCTCTCCTCCAGCCCTTCCCTTCACCTCCTGTTTTCACAGAATCACCAAGGTTGGAAGAGACCTCAAAGACCATCCAGTCCAACCTGGCACCCAGACCTCATGACTAAACCATGGCACCAAGTGCCACATCCAGTCCCCTCTTGAACCCCTCCAGGGATGGTGACTCCACCACCTCCCTGGGCAGCACATTCCAATGGCCAACAACTCTCTCAGGCAAGAACTTTCTCCCCACCTCCAGCCTAAACTTTCCCTGGCGCAGCTTTTTTCCCCTCTCGGGAGGTCCAGTGGTGCCTTTTGCTGCCTTGCAGACTCCCTCTGTGGCAAGCTGGGGAGATGTGGTGAATTCTGCCCCCCAAATCCCAACCTTCCCCACCCCATTGCCCCCGTGCCAGCTGGCCAAGGAGACAGCACCTCCTGCTGACCTTCCTGGAGTGCTGAAGGCCAGGGGAGGGAAATCAACAGCACAAACCGTGGCTACCAAGAGCTCGTTCCTCGGGAGTTTATTGCCCTGAAACACTTCTTGTACCAACCAGTGCAAAGACCAAAATGGACCAATCAAACCAAGCCAGGACATGGAGATGGGTGCTGACTGGAATACATTAACTCTGTCAGAACACAAATGTGTTTCAACAGAAGGAAAGAACAATAAATTATGCATCATCAGGTGGAGAGGTGAGAGTAAGGCAGTAAAGAGGTCCCTAAAGCTGAGGTAGCAGCACTTTACCCAGGGCTGTGAGCCACAGAACTGCTCTTCCCCAGCTGTAAACCACCCAAATTCTGGCTCTTTCCTCTTTGGTTTGGGTCCCAAATGAAGAAAAGCTTTGGACAGCCCAGGGTTTGGGTTGGTTTGGTTTCTTTGTTTGGGTGGTTGTTGTTTTTTTTTTTCTGGTTCTTGGATCTTTAGGTATAAAAATAAGTTATTTAAATAAAATATAATAATAAATAAACTCTGGAAATTGTGGTGCCAGGGGGCACCCAGGAGAGCCAAAGGTAGCCTGCAGACTCTCCTGCTCGTCGCCGTCAATAACTTAAAAGCCCACCGAGCAAAGACACATGAAAAGCACATAAAAAGGCACACTGAGGGTGCACTGACAGGGCTGGCTGCTGGAGAGGCAGCTCCTTTCCTCTTCTCCTCCCTCTTCCTCTGCTCCTTCCCTTCTTCCCCTCTGCCTCTTTGCCCTCGGTTGCTGCACTTCCCCAGCTCTGCTCCCACCGAGAAGTTGTCCCCCCCTGAGCTGCTGGAGGAACTTCAAAGTGTGAAATGCATCGTTTCAGCCCAGATCTTGATCTCTTTAGGAAGAGAAAATGATTATGAAGAAGCCTCCCTTCACTAAGAGGAACAGGAAGCAGATAATCTGGGTTTGGTTTTTAGTAGGTGGAGGAGTTGCAAGCTCAACCTCCTTGGCCACCCCATCCAAGTGTGATGCTCTGTGCTCCTCCCAGCCAGGAAAATCCTCCCGTGAGCCTTCCCAGGGGCTTGCAGCCCTCTTGAGGGGCCACAGCCATCTCCAGGGGTCACATCCATCACTCCCAGGGGTCAGATCCCTCCCTAGGGGACACATACATCCCTGCCATGGGGACCCTCTCTTGAAGGGGTCAAATTCCTCCCAGGAGGTGACATCCATCTCTCCTGGGGTGGTCAGATCCCTCTTAAGGGGTCACCTCCATCCCTCCCGAGGGGTCACGTCCTGACTTACTCTGGCTGGAAGAGCCACAGGGCTGTGAGGGAGCTCTAAGGGCAGCCTTGTCCAGACAAGACCTCTCCTGCTGAGCTGAGGTTTGTCTAACACACTTGGATGGAAAGCCTGGGAGCTGCCAGGCACCCGCCAGGAAGGGGACACTTCCTGAGTGGTCCCGGGTGCCCGCTGGGACTTGCATTGGGTTTAGGAGGGCAGGGGCAGAGCTGAGGAAGTGCATGCAGAGAGGAGCTAGAAACACTCAGCACAACCTATTTTAAGAGCTGCCAGCAGAGAGGTGCCTGGGCCTGGGGCTGGCGGCGGAGCGGTGCCCGTCTCGGTGTGCCGCTGGCGCGCCCAGGCGCCTGAACAGGCCCTGGGTGAAGTTCCCCAGGGCTGGCAAGAAGTGGCGCAGGTAGATCTCGTTGTCATGGCTCAGGGAGCAGGTCTGGGGAAGGAGGAGAAAAACATTACCAAGAAGTTCTTCCCTGCCAGGGTGGTGAGGAACAGAATTTGTGGGCATCACATCCCTGGGAGCGGTTAAGACCAGGCTGGATGAAGCTTGGAGCAACCTGGTGTGGGTGGAACTGGGTGATCTCTAAGGTCCCTTCCAACCCAAACCAGTCCGTTGTGATTCTGTGGCATCAGAGCTGGCAGCAGGAATCATAGAATCATGGAATTGTTAGGGTTGGAAGGAACCTCAAGGATCATCCAGTTCCAACCCCCCTGCCATGGGCAGGGACACCTCACACTAGATCAGGTTGCTCAGAGCCACATCCAGCCTGGGACTGAGGAGCTGGGGTAGTGGCTAGCAGGCCAAGCCAGTGCTCTGTTTCTGTGGACTCCATCTCCACATAACTAATGCAGTAAGCAATTCAGAGTCATCAGGATGTGGGAGCAGGAGGGTGGGAATCTGTCCTGTGCTCAGGACAAGAGCGTGGCCCCTGTGCCCAGTAGTGTGACCCCCATGGCCACCAGCCCAGGGGACATTCACCCTCCGCCCCCCTGCAACACAACAGTGCCCTGAGCCCTGCTGTGGGTGCCCCCGGGGAGCTGGCACCCAAGCAGGGCCCGCATTCCCCAAGCTGGCATGGGGAGCACAGCTGTGGGGTGGGGGCTGCAGGCCCTGCTTACCTCCTTGCCCTGCAGGCTCTGCAGGTTGCTGATGATGGGCTCGTAGTCCTTCTTGCACCTGGAGACTCTGCTGAGGGCCTTCACAGCCTGGCACAGCAGCACCTGCTCCGACAGCTGCCAGCGTGAGGAGGGAAAACATCAGAACCACACAGGGGCTTGGACTTGATGCTGCTCATTGAGGTGCCCAGGACTGGTGGGAGATTTCCTACAATCCTGGGGTTGCTTTGGTTGGAAAAGACCTTGCAGACCACTCAGTCCAACCATTCTCTAGCTCTGCCAAGGCTGGTGCTAAACCATGGCCCTCAGCACCACCTCTCTGCCTCTTTGAAACACTGCCAGGGGTGGGGATTCCACCACCTCCCTGGGCAGCCTGTGCCAGGCTTTGAAAACCCTTCCAATGAAGAAGTTTCTTCTAATAGCCAACCTAAATCCTCCCTGATGCAATTTGAGGCCATTTCCTCTTGTCCTGTCCTGCTGTCACTTGTCCCTTGGGAGAAGGACCCAACCCCCACCCGGCTCCAGCCTCCTTTCAGGGACTTGTCGAGAGCAATGAGGTCTCCCCTCAGCCTCCTCTCCTCCAGGCTGACCAACCTCAGTTTCCTCAGCTGCTCCTCACCAGCCCTGTTCTCCACACCCTGCTCCAGCATCTCGGTGTCCTTGGAGTGAGGAGCCCAAACCTGAATCCAGCAGCCAAAGGTGTGGCCCCACCAGCAGTGAGCACTGGATGACAATCCCTTCCCTGCAACTCCTACTCCTACTCCAGACTGACTTTCCAAACAACTTCCATTCCATTGCTGTAATCACAAGGGACTGCTTGGAGCTGGTCCTCTGCAGAGGAGGTTGGCATAGAGCTGTGTGCCACCCTCATCAGCTGGCACTCGACCAGCCAACCTCTGCTACGTGGGCTGCATGGCAGTGAGGAGGACACCCTGTGTCTATGTCTGTCATAAAGGAGGTTTCCACCCACCCCTCCCTCATGTTTTACCTTCTGATCCGTGAACACCACCTGTGCCACTCGGGTGTCACTGCAGGGCATCTGGGGAGGAAAGCAAAAGGAGAGCCATCACTAGGAGATCAGTAGGAGATCACCACTAGGAGAGCACCATTAGGAGATCTCACCACTAGGAGACCACCATTGGGACACCACCACTAGGAGACGACCATTAGGAGATCATCACTAGGAGAGCACCATTGGGAGATCACCTCTAGGAGACCACCATTAGGAGACTATCACTAGGAGACCACCATTAGGAGATCATCACTAGGAGAGCACCATTGGGAGACCACCACTAGGAGACGACCATTAGGAGATCACCACTAGGAGACCACCACTGGGAGATCACCTCTAGGAGACCACCATTAGGAGATCATCACCAGGAGACCACCATTAGGACACTATCACTAGGAGACCACCATTAGGAGATCACCACTAGGAGACCACCACTGGGAGATCACCTCTAGGAGACCACCATTAGGAGATCATCACCAGGAGACCACCATTAGGACACTATCACTAGGAGACCACCATTAGGAGATCACCACTAGGAGACCACCACTGGGAGATGACCATTAGGAGATCACCACTAGGAGACCACCATTGGGAGATCACCACTAGGAGACCACCATTAGGACACCATCACTAGGAGGCCATCATTAACAAGACCATCTTTAAGAGACTGTCCCCAAGGAGCCACCAGCTTTGCGCTCTGCCAGAATGGGACCTGACACAGAAGCACCCCAGCTGCTGCCACCACCAAGATCCAGCTTTCAGTGAACTGGTGCAAACCAAGCTCCTAGGAAGATGAACCCAGATTTGCACAGCACTTGTCAGCAGTTCTTTGGGAAGGGTTGGGAGAGAGGGGTTGGGAGAGAAGGGTTGGGAGAGAAGGGTTGGGTGCTATGGGCTGGAGCAGTGACCTCCCCAGCAGCTTGCACAGTGTTGGACCACCAGGTACCCACCACCAAGCTGTCCCAGTCCCCCCAGCACAGCTCTGTCTGTGGGACAGGGAGGTTTGGGGGAGGTTGTTCCATTTCCCAGCAGGTGTGCCCAATGTCAGGTGGAAAACTTCACCTTGCCCAACCCCAGCAACTTCTTGTACCACCAAGCTGAGTGCTGAGCACCTGAAGCCCAGGCTGAATGGGGCTGGGGTGCACAAAGAGCATCATCACTATCATCACCATGATGAAGAATGTTTCTCTGGTGTGTAAGCAGAGACAAGGCAGGAGGTCCCTTCCAACCCCTATCAGCCTGTGACTCTTGTAGGGAAGTTAATCAATGTCTATCAATATCTAAGGGCTGGGGGTCAAGAGGGAGGGGACAGGCTCTGCTCAGTTGCACCCTGGGATAGGCAAAGGAGCAATGGATATAAACTCCAGCACAGGAGGTTCCACCTCGACATGAGGAGGAACTTCTTCCCTGAGAGGCTCACAGAGCACTGGAGCAGGCTGCACAGAGAGGTTGTGGAGTCTCCTTCTCTGGAGCCTTTCAAGACCCATCTGGATGTGTCCCTGTGTGAGCTGTGCCAGATTCTGTGGTCCTGCTCTAGCAGGGGGCTGGACTGAAGCTCTCCAGAGGTGCCTTCCACCCCCTGCCACCTGTGCTCCCGAGAGGCGCAGCAGCACTCACCTGTGCTCCGGAGAGGTAGAGATGGATGTGGCGAATGATCTCAAACAGCTTCTGCTTGGGAGGAGGAGCTGCCAGCGGGCTGGAGGAGGCCAGCTGGAGCAGGGAGAGCAGAGCAAAAGCAGCCTTCAGGGAGGGGACCATGCTGGTGCCGATGTCCCACCGCGTGCCGGGCTGGCTGCTCAGGGCCTGTCTGGCTGATCCCTGGGCTCGGAGCCGTTTTATAGGGTGCAGAGGCAGCGGTGTCCCCACTGCTGCCAAATATAGAGAGGAGTCTTCCTGTGCTGAGCAGCAGAGGTGTTGGGGGCCTGCCAGCCACCCCACAGAAGGACATTATGTAATGAGGAGGAGGCTGGGTGCCCTCAACCAGCCTTATCTGCTCTGCAGCTACCATGCAGATTTTAATCTCCTCATTGATAGCTGATGGAGATACTGGGATGGGGAGCTGAGCAGTTCCCTTTGATGCTTCAGGATTTATTTACTACTGAGTGTGTCTGTAATGTGCTGCTGCTGGTGGAACACCATCAGCCTGTGCATGGGGAACACCATCAATGTGTGCATGGGGAACATCATGAACAGGTGCATCAATGTGTGCATGGGGAACACCATCAATGTGTGCATGGGGAATATCATGAATATGTGCATCAATGTGTGCATGGGGAATATCATGAACATGTGCATCAATGTGTGCATGGGGAATATCATGAACATGTGCATCAATGTGTGCATGGGGAACATCATGAACATGTGCATCAATGTGTGCATGGGGAATATCATCAATGTGTGCATGGGGAACATCATGAACATGTGCATCAATGTGTGCATGGGGAACACCATCAATGTGTGCATGGGGAACATCATGAACATGTGCATCAGTGTGTGCATGGGGAATATCATGAACATGTGCATCAGTGTGTGCATGGGGAACATCATGAACATGTGCATCAATGTGTGCATGGGGAACACCATCAATGTGTGCATGGGGAACATCATGAACATGTGCATCAATGTGTGCATGGGGAATATCATCAATGTGTGCATGGGAAACATCATGAACATGTGCATCAATGTGTGCATGGGGAACATCATGAACATGTGCATCAATGTGTGCATGAGGAATATCATCAGTGTGTGCATGGGGAACACCATCAATGTGTGCATGGGGAATATCATGAACATGTGCATCAATGTGTGCATGGGGAACATCATGAACATGTGCATCAATGTGTGCATGGGGAACACCATCAATGTGTGCATGGGGAACACCATCAATGTGTGCATGGGGAATATCATGAACATGTGCATCAATGTGTGCATGGGGAACACCATCAATGTGTGCATGGGAAACATCATGAATATGTGCATCAATGTGTGCATGGGGAACACCATCAATGTGTGCATGGGGAATATCATGAACATGTGCATCAATGTGTGCATGGGGAACATCATGAATATGTGCATCAATGTGTGCATGGGGAACACCATCAATGTGTGCATGGGGAACATCATGAACATGTGCATCAATGTGTGCATGGGGAACACCATCAATGTGTGCATGGGAAACATCATGAATATGTGCATCAATGTGTGCATGGGGAACACCATCAATGTGTGCATGGGGAATATCATGAACATGTGCATCAATGTGTGCATGGGGAACATCATGAACATGTGCATCAATGTGTGCATGGGGAACACCATCAATGTGTGCATGGGGAATATCATGAACATGTGCATCAATGTGTGCATGGGGAATATCATGAACATGTGCATCAATGTGTGCATGGGGAACACCATCAATGTGTGCATGGGGAATATCATGAACATGTGCATCAATGTGTGCATGGGGAATATCATGAACATGTGCATCAATGTGTGCATGGGGAACACCATCAATGTGTGCATGGGGAACATCATGAACATGTGCATCAATGTGTGCATGGGGAATATCATGAACATGTGCATCAATGTGTGCATGGGGAACACCATCAATGTGTGCATGGGGAATATCATGAACATGTGCATCAATGTGTGCATGGGGAATATCATGAACATGTGCATCAATGTGTGCATGGGGAACATCATGAACATGTGCATCAATGTGTGCATGGGGAACACCATCAATGTGTGCATGGGGAATATCATGAACATGTGCATCAATGTGTGCATGGGGAATATCATGAACATGTGCATCAATGTGTGCATGGGGAACACCATCAATGTGTGCATGGGGAATATCATGAACATGTGCATCAATGTGTGCATGGGGAATATCATGAACATGTGCATCAATGTGTGCATGGGGAACACCATCAATGTGTGCATGGGGAACATCATGAACATGTGCATCAATGTGTGCATGGGGAATATCATGAACATGTGCATCAATGTGTGCATGGGGAACACCATCAATGTGTGCATGGGGAATATCATGAACATGTGCATCAATGTGTGCATGGGGAATATCATGAACATGTGCATCAATGTGTGCATGGGGAACACCATCAATGTGTGCATGGGGAATATCATGAACATGTGCATCAATGTGTGCATGGGGAATATCATGAACATGTGCATCAATATGTGCATGGGGAACACCATCAATGTGTGCATGGGGAACATCATGAACATGTGCATCAATGTGTGCATGGGGAATATCATGAACATGTGCATCAATGTGTGCATGGGGAACACCATCAATGTGTGCATGGGGAACATCATGAACATGTGCATCAATGTGTGCATGGGGAATATCATCAATGTGTGCATGGGAAACATCATGAACATGTGCATCAATGTGTGCATGGGGAACACCATCAATGTGTGCATGGGGAACATCATGAACATGTGCATCAATGTGTGCATGGGGAATATCATGAACATGTGCATCAATGTGTGCATGGGGAATATCATGAACATGTGCATCAATATGTGCATGGGGAATATCATGAACATGTGCATCAATGTGTGCATGGGGAACACCATCAGTGTGTGCATGGGGAACATCATGAACATGTGCATCAATGTGTGCATGGGGAACACCATCAATGTGTGCATGGGGAATATCATGAACATGTGCATCAATGTGTGCATGGGGAACATCATGAACATGTGCATCAATGTGTGCATGGGGAACATCATGAACATGTGCATCAGTGTGTGCATGGGGAACACCATCAATATGTGCATGGGGAACATCATGAACATGTGCATCAGTGTGTGCATGGGGAATATCATCAATGTGTGCATGGGGAACATCATCAATGTGTGCATAGAATCATAGAATCAATAAGGTTGGAAGAGACCTCAAAGATCATCAAGTCCAACCTGTCACCCAACACCTCATGACTACTAAACCATGGCACCAAGTGCCACGTCCAATCCCCTCTTGAAGACCTCCAGGGATGGGGACTCCAAGAGGAACATCATCAACATGTGCAATGATCTTGTGGACAGAGAAATCTCTCCTGGAGTTGTGCAGCAGGTTCATCTGTGTGCTGTGTGGCAGGAGGCCTGCCAGGGCAGCTGCTGGTATCTCCTGCAGGATGCCAACCCTTCCTCCAGCACATGATTGAGGTTGTAGGATGCAGCAGCCTTGCCAGCTGTGCTCTGTCACTTGAGTACCTCTGCCACCCATGCAGGGCTCTGCAGCCAGCTCACAATCACCTGCCCTGGGGACACCACCATCCTGGGGTGTAGTTGGGATCCTCCTGGTGCCCATTGCTGCTTTCCAGGGCACCACTGTTGCTTGTTGATGTGGAGAACCTCACCTGCTTCACCACAGTGGGGGGGCCTGGGGAGGTTCTGGGGCCACAGTGCCCTGTGCCACAGCTTGGCCATCAGAGGTGGTGGCAGGGCTTTGGGGAGGGAGACGCCCCAGGACTGCTGTCGGAGGGGAAGGGCTGAACCGTGTGGCACAAAGCTATTGAGGTGTCTGGCCATGGTGGCAGCAAGCTTCAGGGGCCACAGTCTGAGCTGAAAGAAAAAAAAACCTCAAGCCTTTTATCAAGATGTTAAACATCTGCAAGGAGACAGAAAAAATGCTCTTGCATGTAAAGGAAGAAGTGGCTGAGGGCATTCTCCGACGTGTGGGTGGTTGGGGTTGAACCAGGACTTACTCAGCTCTAGAGCTCAGATCCCAGCCTGCCAGGGTGTCTCCTGCAGGGCCTGGCTGGAAGTGGTGCTGTGCCTGTGGGCATTAACATTTCCACACCATGCCACACTGTTCCAAACTCTCCCTCACCATCCCATGCCATCCCTCACCATCCTATGCCACCCATCACCATCCTATGCCATCCCACTCCATCCCATGCCATCCCTCACCATCCCACTCCATCCCATGCCATCCCTCACCATCCCATGCCATCCCACTCCATCCCATGCCATCCCTCACCATCCCATGCCATCCCTCACCATCCTATGCCACCCATCACCATCCTATGCCATCCCACTCCATCCCATGCCATCCCTCACCATCCCATGCCATCCCACACCATCTCAGAATCACAGAATCACCAAAGTTGGAAAAGACCTCAAAGACCATCAAATCCAACCTGTCACCACAGACCTCATGACTACTAAACCATGGCACCAAGTGCCACATCCAATCTCTTCTTGAACACCTCCAAGGATGGTGACTCCACCACCTCCCTGGGCAGCACATTCCAATGGGTAATGACTCTCTCTGGAGAGATGGAATGGGTTGGGTTGGAAAGGAACTTAAAGATCATCTAATCCCCCTGCCACTGTCAGGGACACCTTTGACCAGCCCAGGTTGCTCAAGACTTCATCCTGCCTGGCCTTGAACACCTCCAGATCTTTGAAGTCTTTTCCAACCTTCATGATTCTGTGATCCTGGGATTGGCAACAAGAAGGGCAACAAGGCTGGGGAGGGGTCTGGAGCACAGCCCTGTGAGGAGAGGCTGAGGGAGCTGGGGTTGCTTAGCCTGCAGAAGAGGAGGCTCAGGGGAGACCTTCTTGCTCTCCACAACTCCCTGAAGGGAGGATGTAGCCAGGAGGGGGTTGGTCTCTTCTCCCAGGCAACCAGCACCAGAACAAGAGGACACAGTCTCAAGGATTTCTTGTGGCCTTCCAGTATCTGAAGGGGGCTACAAGAAAGCTGGGGAGGGACTTTTGAGGGTGTCAGGGAGTGATAGGACTGGAGGGAATGGAACAAAGCTAGAGGAGGGGAGATTTAGATTAGATGTTAGGAAGAAGTTCTTCCCCATGAGGGTGGTGAGAGACTGGCACAGGTTGCCCAGGGAGGTGGTGGCAGCCTCATCCCTGGAGGTGTTTGCAGCCAGGCTGGATGTGGCTGTGAGCAACCTGCTGTAGTGTGAGGTGTCCCTGGCCATGGCGGGGGGTGGTGGAACTGGCTGAGCCTTGAGGTCCCTTCCAGCCCTGACAATTCTATGACTCTATGATTCCAGGGAACATGTCCATGGTCCCACCCACCATGTCCTGGAGTGGTGGTCCTGGGGGGCATCACGAGGCCATGGAGGGGTTGGGAACACCCCACATCTGCAAACCCCTGAGGAAAGTGTGTGTCACCTCCCCCCCAAGGCAGATAAGGATCATTCCCCAAACTATCGATAAGGACCCGTGAAGGTGGTGATGGGAAAAGCTGATCTGCATCGCCTGGGCTGCTGTGGGTGGGGAATGCCAGCCAGAGAGAGAAGCCCAGTTCTGAGAAACACTGCTGACATGGGGGCTTGGGCATGAGGATGCGGTCACAGCCACATCATTGACCTGAGAGGACCCAAAAAGAGAGGGGATCTGATCAATGCTGATCAGTATCTAAAGGTTGGGAGGCCAGAGGATGGCTCCAGACTCAGCTCAGTGCCCAGAGACAGGACAAAGAGCAGAGGGCACAAACTGGAGCCCAGGAGCTTCCATCTGAACAGGAGGAGAAAATTCTTTGGTGTGAGAGTGCTGCAGCCCTGGAGCAGGCTGCCCAGAGAGGCTGTGGAGTCTCCTTCTGTGGAGAGCTTCCAACCCCTCCTGGCCGTTGTGATCCCGGGCTGTGGGTGCCCTGCTTTAGCAGGGGGCTTGGACTGGATGATCTCCAGAGGTCCCTTCCAACCTCACCATGCTGGGATTCTGAGTAAGTCAGGTTTAGAGGAATGCTCCCTCTGGCACTGCCCCTTCCCTTCCCTGGCTCTGTAGGAAAGGGAAGAGCTGTGGTCCATAGCTTGGGATGGGCTGAACTTGTCCCTTTCCAGTGAAGCAGACAGAACCTTTGCCTCAGTTCTGCTCTGTTACAGCAGCAGTTGGGAGTTTCCCACACAGCTACATGTGGCTCAGGGTGGGGAAAGGACCCAACACTGCAGGTAGTGAGGACATCAGCTTCTCCTGGGTGCCTTTTCTCCTCCTACAGCTCCCAGCATGCTCAGCCTGGCTCCTCCTGGCTGGCTGGGCAAATGGAGGTGGCCAGGCCACCTTCACACCTCTGCTTTAGCAGCCAAGGTCACCCTAGTGGTTCTGTGGAGGGATGGATGGGATCATGTCATTGAGGATCATGTCACTAGGTCCAGCAGATGCTTCAGGTGGGGTACTCTGAACAACTTCAGCTCTTGTTTTGAGGGCCTGATCTTGGACAGCCATCTTCTTGTTTCCAGTCCTGGTCCAGCTTGGCCTTTTTTGAAGCCTCAAGAAGCCACAGCATTCTCTGCAGGCTGTTGGCTCCTGTGTGCTGCTCCTTACTTTCACAATCATAGAATCACTGAGGCTGGGAAAGCCCTTCCAGATTCACCCTGCTCTACCAAGTCCCCCACTAAACCATATCCCTAAGCACCACATCTGCACAGCTTTTAAACACATCCTGAGGTGAATCCTTCAGCCTGGAGAAGAGGAGACTCTGAGAAGACCTAATAATGACCTTCCAGTACCTGAAGGAGGCTACAAGGAGGATGGAGAGAGGCTCTTCACAAAGGTTGCAGTGACAGGACAAAGGGCAATGGTTGGTAATGAGAGCAGAGCAGATTTAGATTGGATGTTAGGAACAAGTTCTGCGCCACGAGGGTAGTGGAACACTGCATCAGGTTGCCCAGGGCTATGAGGATGGTTAGGGGACTGGAGCACTGCCGGGTGAGGAGAGGCTGAGGGACCTGGGGCTGGTAGTGGAACACTGCATCAGGTTGCCCAGGGCTATGAGGATGGTTAGGGGACTGGAGCACTGCCTGGTGAGGAGAGGCTGAGGGACCTGGGGCTGGTTAGTCTGGAGAAGAGAAGACTGAGAGGGGATTTAATAAAGGTTTATAAATGCCTGAGGGCTGGGGGTCAGGAGGGAGGGGACAGGCTCTGCTCACTTGCTCCCTGTGATAGGAACAAGGAGCAATGGATGCAGGCTGCAGCACAGGAGGTTCCACCTCAACACAAGGGGGAACTTCTTTACCCTAAGGGTCACAAAGCACTGGCACAGGCTGCCCAGAGAGGTTATGGAGTCTCCTCCTCTGGAGACTTCCAAGGCCCAACTGGATGTGTTCCTCTGTGACCTGAGCTAGGTTGTATGGTCCTGCTCTGGCAGGGGGGTTGGACTCTTACCTCTTTGGGTCCCTTCCAACCCCTGACATCCTGTGATCCTCTGGTTGGGGCCACATCCCTGAAGATATTCAAGGTGTGGCTCAAGGGGGCTCTGAGCAACCTGATCTAGTGGAGGAAGTCCCTGTTGACTGCAGAGGGGGTTGGACTGGATGACCTTTGGAGGTCCCTTTCAACCCAAACCATTCTATGAGTCTATGATGTTTCCACCACCTCCCTGGGCAGCTTCTTCCAATGCTTGGCAATCCCTTCAGTGAAGAAAAAAATCTCTTTCCTCATGTCCAGCCTGAAGCTCCCCTGGTGGAACCTGAGGCTGTTTCCTCTCCTTCTCTCACTTGTTACTGTGGGGAAGTGAAACAAAACACTTTCTGCCATGAAGAGAGCCCCGAATGTGGGTCACAGCAGAGTGCCTCACATCAGCACATGTTGTATCTCTTGCATCAGTGGCTGAGTTTACAAATTGGGAGGGTTTCAGCCTCTGTGCTGGGCTGACACCAGAACCATCCTGCTCCCTCCAAGCCATGTAGATGGAGGGCAAGGTGAGCTGCAGCTTCAGCTTCACCTCCAGCAAGCCAATCTTCTTGTTGTTCGTTTCTCCACAAGTCAAACTACCTGGAGAAGGATGAAGCCAGACAAGAAGTTTGCAAAGTGCATCACATCTCCTGGTGATATCATCTTGCAAATTAATGGCTGGCTCCTGGCCAGGGAGGCAGCAAACAGACTCTCATAGTGAAATAGATCAGCAGTGATAGTTGGGGTGACATTTAAATGCTAACAAAGATACAGGGAGGTGGGAAAAGATGAAGTGTTTGAGACCAGCATCTCGATTGATTGGTTGGGTTGGTGTTTGTTGGGAGAGCATCACCTCTTCCTGGGGGTTTATTTGCAACTTTGAGGGCATGCAAAAGCAAAAGGAGGGAACTGGACCTCCACTATCAGAATCAGAGAATCGTTTGGGTTGGAAAAGGCCTCTGGGATTGTTGAGCCCAAGTGTCAGAGCAACACCACCATGGCCACTAAACCACGGCCCCAGGTGCCATGGTCACAGGCTTCTTGAACACCTCCAGAGGAGGAGAATCCATAGCCTGCCCCAGGGCTCAAGCACCCTCACACCAAACAAGTTTCCCCTCCTGGGCTCCAGCTTGTACCTGTTGTTCCTTGTCCTATCACAGGACACCACTGTAACGAGCCTGGCCCCTTCTTCTTGCCCCCCACCCCTCAGATATTGATAGACCTTGAGCAGATCCCCTCTCAGCCTTCTCTTCTCCAGGCTACACAGCCCCAAGGCTCTCAGGCTTCCTTCTCAGGAGAGTTGTTCAAGTCTCTTAATCATCCTCACAGCAAGCATTTCACTGCATTAAGTTATGCATACAGTACCATAAATGAGATGAGAGGGAGGAGAGTCATGTAAGCAGGAGAATTCATGACCTGAATTTGTCAGGATGGTGACAAGGTCAGGAGCTGACTAAGCAACACCCAGCACAAATAACTTGCAGGCTTCCCTGCTGGAAGCCCACCTCAGCTCCAGCCAAAATGGCAAGAGAGAAGCCAGTTCTCCACCACTTTATCACCTGCCCAGTGAGGGACAGCAATAAATCTCTGCTCAGCTTGCCTTGCAATGTCTCTGCTTGGTTCTGTACCAGGACTGGTGCTGAGCTTTGTGTAGGTTGGACTTGATGATCTTGAAGGTCTTTTCCAACCTGGTTCATTCTGTATTCTGCATCCTGTAGGGATGACAACCCTTGCCCCTGGCATCCTGCTCCTCTGCCCACCCTCCACCTGTGGGACATGGCTGGAGAGGAGGACGAGCCTGAGGGAGCTCATTAGGTAGGACCAGGGAATCATAGACTCAGTAAGGCTGGAAAAGGCCTCTGGGATCATCAAGTTCAACCTTCTACACAACACCACCAAGGCCACTAAGCCACATCCCCAAGTGCTATGCCACTCATTTCCTGAACACCTCCAGGGATGGGGACTCCACCAGCTCCCTGGGCAGCCTGTTCCAATCCCTGACCACTCCTGCAGTGAAGAATGTGTTACTAATATCCAACCTAACTCTCCCCTGCTGCAACTTGAGGCCATTTCCTCTTGTCTTATTGCTAGTTACTTGGGAAGAAGAGGCCAACACCAGCCTCACTCCAACCTCCTCTCAGGGAGCTGTAGAGAGCAATGAGGGCTCCCCTCAGCCTCCTTTTCTCCAGACTCAACACCTCCAGTTCCCTCAGCTTCTGCTCACCAGCCCTGTTCTCCAGACCCTTCACCAGCTTTGTAGCCCATCCTGTATCCACTCCAGCACCTCAGTGTCCTTCTCAGACCGCGGTGCCCACACCAGGATGCTGCACTTGAGCTGCATTCTCACCAGTGCTAAGAACAGGGGCACCAGGAGGCAGTGGCTCCTTGTCAGCTCCTCGTGGTGGCCTGTGTGGAGGCAGGAAGCCACAGCAGAGCAGGGATCCCCTTGATGAGGTGCCTGGGGTGGCTGAGCGCACCCATCTGCAGCCACCCCGTTTCCTGTGGGTACAGCAGGAGAGGCGGCAGCAAAATCCTCTGGTCGGTCACAGCAGGGCCCTGGTTCTGTCCCCACTCTCCCTGGGGTGTCCCCAGCCAGCAGAAGATCATAAAGGTGTTTAGAGGTTTCTTCTGCACTTGATTCAAAGGAGTGCATTGATTTTCCTTCCTGGCCCAAAGAGGCAGGGCTGGTGGAGGCTCTTTCTCCACACTGATACAGAATCACACAGAATCACCAAGGTTGGAAGAGACCTCACAGATCATCCAGTCCAACCCAGCACCACAGACCTCATGACTAAACCATACATGGAGCATGCAACAAAAAGTGTGGGAAAAAACCCCTCATGTAGGTAAATGTGGTTTTGGAAGTGTGAGCAGCAGAAGTGAGGTGATTCTCCCCCTCTGCTCTTGGGAGTCTGTGTCCAGTTCCGGGGCCCCACACATGAGATGGATGCTGGAGTAGGTTCAGAGGAGGCCATGAAGATGATCAGAGGGCTGCAGAACCTCCCCTATGGAGACAGGCTGAGGGAGCTGGGGGTGTTGAGCCTGGAGAAGGCTCCAGGCAGACCTTAGAGCAGCCTTCCAGTACCTGAAGGGGGTACCTACAGGACAGCTGGGAAGGGACTTTTTACAACCTGTTTGCAGTGACAGGATGAGGGCCAATGGCTTTGAGCTGCAAGATTGAGACTGGAGATGAGGAAGAAATTCTTTCCAGTCAGGGTGCCTGATCCAGTTGAGGGTGTCCTTGCTGACTGCAGAGGGGACTGGACTAGATGACCTTTGGAGGTCCCTTCCAACCCAAACCATTTTATGATCAGGAAGAAATTCTCTCCAGTGAGGGTGGGGAGGCACTGGAACAGGTTGCCCAGGGAGGTTCTGGATGCCTCCTCCCTGGAGGTGTTCAAGGTCAGCCTGGATGAGGCCATCAGCAGCCTGGGCTAGTGGGAGGTGTCCTTGCCATGGCATGAGGGCTTGAATTAGATGACTTTTAAGGTCCTTTCCAACCCAAACCATTCTGGCACAAGAGAAGTCATTTACTCACCACGCTTTCTGTCCAAGCCCAGGCAACCACTTTAACCCCCAAAGTGAGTGTGTGAGGAAGAGGGAAGGGCTGATTTAGGTTCAAAAAAACCCATGGGTTCCAACTCCTTTCCAGGGTAGTTGGAGTTAAACCCCCAAAAGCTCAGACTTCAGAGAGCTTGGGGAACTGGTTCTGAAGCTAATGCACCTCTTCCTGAGTTGGCATCTATGTGTCATGCTACAACAAACAGGTGGGACAGGAAAATGTGAAAACTCAAAGTCATTTTGCTTCTGTCGATTAGATCTTTGAGAAAATTCCCCTTCAGGAAGTTGCAGCAGAGGCAGTGAAGCCTCTTCTTCAAAAGTGCAAACGTAATGCCTGTTAGCAGCATTTTCCTTTGCCTCCTCTCCCTCCTCCCCTCCCCCCCCCACCCCAGTTGGTGCTCGCTGCTTTTTCAGGGGCTCACACTCAAGGCGTCATTGCTAGGAAGCCCCACTGCAGTCCCTTATCTCGGAGTGGTTTCCCAGTGACTGGGGCCAGCCTGACTCTGGTGACTTGCAGTTTCACTAAACAATCCTTGCCTCAAAAAGCTCAGCTTCTGGCATCGCCCCTTTGAGGCACCTACTGCCGCGTCCACTTCGCTCCAGCCGTGTAGATGGCTGGAGAACATCAGCCAGAGAGATGAAGCAGACACAGAAGGCTGCTGGGCTGTACCTGCTTATGGCATATCGTCACAGAATGGTTTGGGTTGAAGGGATCTTAAAGACCATCCATTTCCATCCCTCATGCCATGGCAGGGACACCTCCCACTAGAGCAGATTGCTCAAGGCCTCATCCAACCCGGCCTTGAACTGCTGGCTAAGCTGTCAGCTCGTGGCTTGGGCAGCAACTCTGTGCTGGGTTAGGAACTGGCTGGAGGGCCGAGCCCAGAGACTGGTGGTGAATGGTGCCACAGCCAGCCACCAGTGGTGTCCCCCAGGGATCAGTGCTGGGCCCCACCCTCTTTAACATCATTGATGATATGGATGAGGGGGTTGAATCAGTCATCAGCAAGTTTGTAGATGACACCAAGTTAGGAGCAGATGTTGGTCAGTTAGAGGGCAGAAGGGCTCTGCAGAGGGACCTCGACCGACTGGACAGATGGGCAGAGTCCAACAGGATGGCATTTAACAAGTCCAAGTGCCAGGTGCTGCACTTTGGCCACAGCCAGCAGTGTGCCCAGGTGGCCAAGAAGGCCAAGGGCATCCTGGCCTGCATTAGGAATAGTGTGGCCAGCAGGAGCAGGGTGGTCATTGTGCCCCTGGACTCTGCATTGGTTAGGTCACACCTTGAGTCCTGTGTCCAGTTCTGGGCCCCTCAGTTTAAGGACGACATTGAGACACTTGAAGGTGTCCAGAGAAGGGCAGCAAGGCTGGGGAGAGGCCTTGAGCACAGCCCTGTGAGGAGAGGCTGAGGGAGCTGGGGTTGTTTAGCCTGGGGGAGGCTCAGGGGTGACCTCATTGCTCTCTACAACTACCTGAAAGGTGGTTGTAGCCAGGAAGGGGTTGGTCTCTTCTCCCAGGCAACCAGCACCAGAACAAGGGGACACAGTCTCAAGCTGCACCAGGGGAAGTTTAGGCTGGAGGTGAGGAGAAAGTTCTTCATGGAGAGTCATTCATCATTGGAATGTGCTGCCCAGGGAGGTGGTGGAGTCACCATCCCTGGAGGGGTTCAAGAGAGGATTGGATGTGGCACTTGGTGCCATGGTTTAGTCATGAGGTCTGTGGGGACAGGTTGGACTCGATGATCTTTGAGGTCTCTTCCAACCTTGGTGATACTGTGTGATACTGTGATACCTGCAGGGAGGGGCATCCACAACCCCCTAGGCAGCCTGTTCCAGTGCCTCCCCACCCTCACTGGAAAGAATTTCTTGCTAATCACACATAAAATGGTTTGGATTGGAAGGGACCTCCAAAGGTCATCCAGTCCAGTCCCCTCTGCAGTCAGCAAGGACATCTGCAACTAGATCAGGCTGCCCAGAGCCCTGCCAAGCCTTACCTTGAATATCTGCATGGATGGGGCCCCAATCACCTATCTCCAGTCTACATCTGCCCTCTTCCAGCTCAGAGCTATTGCCCCTCATCCTGTCACTACAAGCAGGTGGTTGGTAATGGGATTTAATGAGAGGGGCTCAGCAGTCAGGAAGGAGCCACAGCTCCTGTGGGCTGGCAGGGATACACTTCATCCACCCCAAGGCAAAAGGGTCCCAGGGCCACCTCTGTCCGTGGTGCTTAAGCAGTCCCAGAACTTGTCTGCTCCTGCCAGGTCTGCCCATGTTCCTGTCCCTGTCCTCACTTGCTTTGTCCCTCAACAGCTGGGAAAGATGGATTCCTGCATCCTGAAGCATGAGGAAAGCAGTGAGCAATGCTCTTGGGATCACTCCCCCCTTTGCCAAATACTCTGAAGGTACTGACCTGAGCATGGGTTTTTTAATGGTAGTTTGAAGATTCTTCCTCTGAAACTGACCTACTAAGGTTCAGCCAACCACTGCTGGCAGCAAGGGCTGTCAGCCCAGCTTCTGCCTGGGGACTCACACTGGGAGTTCAAAGTAGAAGAGGCGCTGAGGAACCTGGCTGGAACCTCAGGGTCAGGTCCTCTAAAGGTGCTGCTGGCCTTCCCCTGCCATGCTAACAGAGCAGCAGGTCCTCCTGGATGTTCCTGCACCCAGGAACAGAGCCCCAGGAGGACCTGTGGTGCAGCTGGAGCTCAGCATCCACACAAACCAAGCCTCTAGGGCACCATTTTCACAGAATGTGATGGTATCTGATGGAGAATCAGAATACGACATAATTCTCTGAACTGGCAGAAGCAGAGAGCAGTAAATGGCAGCAAGCAAAGGGGGCCTGGTTAAAACATGCTCTTGTCCTCCATTCACTCAGCAGCTGGGGATGGCACTCCCTTTGAAGAAAGCTGCTGGACCTCAGGAGGGTTGTGCCTTTGAAGAGCCAGAGCAGTGGTACCTTGCAGAGCAATGCCTTGATGAGGGAACAGAGTGACTGCTCAGCAAGTTTGCTGAGGACACCAAACTGGGAGGCTTGGCTTGATACAACTGAAGGCTGTGCAGCCATCCAGCAAGACTTGGACAGACTGAGAGCTGGGCACAGAGGAATCTAATGAGGTTCAACAAGGGCAGAGTCCTGTGTCTGGGGAGGAATAACAAACTGCACCAGTACAGGTTGGGAGGTGATCTGCTGGAGGGCAGCCCTGTGGAGAAGGACCTGGGAGTGCTGGTGGATAACAAGTTATCCATGGGGCAGCAGGGTGCACTGGTGGCCAAGGCCAATGGGATCCTGGGGTGTATTAAGAAGAGTGTGCCCAGCAGGTCAAGAGAGGTTCTCCTCCCACTCTACTCTGCCCTGGTGAGACCTCATCTCGACTACTGCGTTCAGGTTTGGGCTCCCCAGTTCGAGAGGGACAGGGATCTGCTGGGGAGGGTCCAGTGGAGGACAAGGATGACAGGGGACTGGAGCACCATGAGGATAGTGGAACACTGCAACAGGTTGCCCAGGGCTATGAGGATGATTAGGAGTCTGGAGCACTGCCTGGTGAGGAGAGGCTGAGGGACCTGGGGCTGGTTAGTCTGGAGAAGAGAAGACTGAGAGGGGATTTAATAAATGTCTATCAGTATCTGAGGGCTGGGGGTCAGGAGGGAGGGGACAGGCTCTGCTCACTTGCTCCCTGTGATAGAACAAGAAGCAACGGATGCAAGCTGCAGCACAGGAGGTTCCACCTCAACACAAGGGGGAACTTCTTTACCCTAAGGGTCACAGAGCACTGGCACAGGCTGCCCAGAGAGGCTGTGGAGTCTCCTTCTCTGGAGGCATTCAAGGCTCAACTGGATGCGTTCCTCTGTGACCTGAGCTAGGTTGTATGGTCCTACTCTGGCAAGGGGGTTGTACTCTTACCTCTTTTGGACCCTTCCAGCTGCTGCCATCCTGTGACATGGTGGAGCTTGTGGCTCTTGTGCAGACAGGTGGGAGCTACAAGCACACCTTGAGCAATACAAAGCCATCCTCAGCTAGCTTGAAGAGGTGATGGAGGGGAAGCCCTGTTCCAAAGAATCCAAAGCCTGGAGTTCCATGACAGGACAGACAAACAGCAGCACAACTTTATTTTCACTTTTAAAGAGCAAAACACAGCCCAGAGTTCACTATTATGGTGACTCTTCAAAGCCAGGCCACAGCCAGACACAGAGAGAAAGGAAGTTTAAAAGCTGGGCAGTTTCAGAGCAGCTCAAATTGCATCACAATTGTTAATTTCAGATGCCTTCACCTTAGCTCTGCCCAGGGAGGCAGCTAAGCCAGGCTGCAACAGCTCAGAGCACTAATGAACATAGGAGCCCAGGGAGCTGACACTGCATTTCATGATCTCAGAGCACTGGTCAAGGTTCTTCTTTATCCTGTAGAACTTCTCCACGTACTCAGAACGCCCCAGGAGCTCCACAAAATCCTCATCATGGGTTATCACCAGCAGCTGGAAGTTACGCTGCTGTGAGCGGCTCTTGATGATCCTGCAAAGAGAGAGAGGGGAATCACAGCCTGCTGGGCTGCAGCTCCAGCCTGCACAGCACCAAAGCCCTCAGCTGCTCAGGATGGATAATCCATTGCTAAAGAACTCGATGAGTGAACTGGGCTCCTCGCTGCAAGAGAGGCAGGGAACTGCTGGAGACAGTGCAGTAGAGGCTACAAAGCTGCTGAGGGGCCTGGAGCAGCTCTGTGAGGAGGAAAGGCTGAGAGCCCTGGGGGTGGTGAGCCTGCAGAAGAGCAGCCCCACAGGGGAGCTGAGCAATGCTCAGCAGTAGATAAAGGGTGGGGAGCAAGAGGCTGGGGCCAGACTCTGGTCAGTGGTGCCCAGGGACAGCACAAGGGGCAATGGGGACCCATCTGAACAGGAGGAGACATTTCTTTGCTGTGAGGGTGCTGGAGGCCTGGAGCAGGCTGCCCAGAGAGGTTGTGGAGTCTCCTTGTGTGGAGAGATTCCAAACCCAGCTGGCCATTGTGCTCCTGGGCAAGCTGCCCTAGCAGGGGGGCTGGACTGGATGATCTCCAGAGGTCCCTTCCAAGCCCACCACGCTGAGACTCTGTGACAGCGAGTGACACGAAGTGCCCAGCACTCTAATGCAGATCACCAGCACCCAGGTGAAAAATCACCATCCCACATGATTTAGGAAACATTTGTTTTCTCTTCCATGATCAATAATCTACAGCTACTTCCCTTGCATTTAGGTTTTCAGATGCCAACAGAGATATGGCAGTTTAAAATAGAACCGGTTTCTGCTGACTACAACCAACATCTGAAGAGCTTCACCAGGAGAGGTCACTTACTCCACCAGGGCATGTGCCAGCGACTCGATGTTCTCTCGATCCAGGTTGGTGGTAGGTTCATCCAGGGCCAGTATGCCACAGTTCAGACAGAAGGTTTCTGCCAGAGCAAGGCGGATAATAAGAGAAGCAAGCACCTAAGGGGAACAAAAACCAGCACCAAAAGCTCACTCTCGGAAGACCTGGCAGAGGAATTAACTGTAACACGCTGGGTTTGATGCTGCTACTGAGGCTGACAGCACAATCAGTCACTGAAAAGCTGCATTAAGGAACAGGGCTGGTGAGGAGCAGCTGAGGGAGCTGGGGTTGTGCAGTCTGGAGAAGAGGAAGCTGAGGGGAGACCTCATTGCTCTCTACAGCTCCCTGAAAGGAGGCTGGAGCCAGGCGGGGGTTGGTCTCTTCCCCCAAGGAACAAGTGACAGAACAAGAGGAAATGGCCTCAGGTTGTGCCAGGAGAGATTTAGGTTGCACATGAGGAAGAATTGTTTTGCTGCAAGAGTGGTCAGGGATTGGAACAGGCTGCCCAGGCCAGTGGTGGAGTCACCATCCTTGGAGGTGCTCAGGAAAGGTGTGGCCATGGCACCTGGGGACGTGGTTTGATGGCTGTGGTGGTGTTAGGTTGATGGCTGGACTGGCTGAGCCCAGAGGTCTTTTCCAACCCAAACAATTCTGTGTTTCTATGAAAGTCTGAACTGAAAGATCTATCCCAGAAAGTGCTATTGGAAAGCCAACAGAGAAATCAAATGCTCAAAATTCAGGAGACACTGAGGTAAGGATTCTGATGTGAGGTGAAGCTGCTACAGCACTGCCAGCTTCAGCACCCCTACACTCTGCTCAGGCCGTGGCAGGGATGGTGTAAATCTGTACACCTCCCACTAGGCCTCAGTGCCTGACCCCCTGAGCACTCACCAATGCTGCAGGCAGCAGCACTGATCGCCTCCCAGGGCACTTCTGTGTTGAGATGCCCAATCATATGAACATTCAGCCTCCTGCAGCAGTGAAAACTCCAGAACACTCGATGGAAACTGTGCTGCCAAAAATACTTTCCCATTATCACAGCTGCTGGCATCACAGCTCATGATCAAAGGAGGCTTCTCAGAACATGAGCTAAGAAACTGTGAAGGAGTTTCACTCTCATTTACATATGACTCCAACCTGACATCCTAGGCTACTTCAGGAGAGGACACATTTGTTGCCTATATTGCTGTTTGGATTTCCCCCCCAGCCTGGCATGGAATTTTCAAACCCAAGCACACAGGAATTCATTGGACAGAATTTTCCACATTGAAGCAACAATTCAGTGTGCATTTCCTCAGCAAGGAGAGCAGGCCTTGTGAGGAGCAGCTGAGGCACCTGAGGTTGCTCAGACTGGAGAGAAGGAGGCTGAGGGAGACCTCATTGCTCTCTAGTACTCTGTGAAAGGAAGTTGGAGCCAGAGCCAGGTGGGGGTTGGTCTCTTCTCCTGTGGAACAAGTGACGGGACAAGAGGAAATGGCCTCTGGTTGCACCAGAGGAGGTTTAGGTTGGGTATCAGAAGAAACTTCTTCACTGAAAGGGCTCTCAAAGTCTGGCACAGGCTGCCCAAGGAGGTGGTCAAATCCCCTTCCCTAGAGGTACTTCAGAGAGGCAGAGATGCAGTGCTGAGGGCCATGGTTCAGCACCAGACTTGGCAGAGTTAGCGAACGGTTGGAGTTGATAAGCTTCAAGGTTTTTCCAACCAAAATGATTCTGTGACCCTATGAAGCAGGCAGCTTGTGTCCACAGAAGTGGGAGATGCCCCATCCCTGGAACTATTGCAGGTCAGGTTGTTTGGTACTCTAAGCAACCTGCTTTAGTTGCAGATGTCCCTGCTGACTGCAGGAAGGTTGGACTGGATGACCTTTGATGGTCCCTTCCCACCCAAACTGTTCTATGATTCCCACCCCCCCCCCACTTCATCTCTCTAAAATAAATAAATTAAAAGGAAAAATCAACCCAAAAGTACAGGTGATGGTTTTGGAGGTGGATGAAGGCTGGTTCTTTTCTCTGGCTTAAGAAGATTTCAGCTGCTGCGTCGTAATGTAAGAGAGGTGGACACAATTCTCAAGCCCCAGGGTGTGAAAGTGGTGTGGTTAACTTTGATGAACCTCTGACTGTCAAAGTAATGAACCTCTGATTACTGGTCCTGTCAAGACAGGTGTGGTATCAAGGCCACTTGGCCACTGTGTGCCAATGAAGTGTGGAAGGGAAAAATACAGGAGCAAGCCAACAGACTTAAAGCTATGGGAACCTTAGTGGTAACTAGCAACAGCCAGACTGGGAGGACTGGAACTTGGAGAGGGAAGTTGAACCCTTCACTTCTGCACTGACTCAGACCAGTCCCCAACTGAAACAATGGATTTTGTTCCCAAAGTAGGCTTCAGAACCACATACTGCACAGTCAGCAAGATGCAGATCCAGCAAAGGAGGGACAGAGCTGTCCTTAGAGCTGCAACCAGGACACTTCCCTCTCCCGCCTTCACCTCAGTCACTTTTCAGAACCCTGCCTACTGACAATGAAATGCTGTTCGTTACCTTTTGGCCAGCACTGCACCTTCCTCTCATATCCAGAGCTGTGTCCCCTTTCACCATCACTACTCTGTAGTTGTAGCTTCTTCTCTTGTCAGAGGCCGAGACGTTCTCATCCGCGTCAGAACGGATCTCTACATACTCGATGTCTGAAAATGGGAAGGAAGAAAGCTTTTCAGTCACCAAAAAGCTTTAATGCTATCATTGAATCACAGCATGGCTTCTGTTGGAAGGGACCCTGATGATCATCTAAGCTCCAAGCCCCTGCCATGGGCAGGGATGCCTTCCACTAGACCGGGTTGCTCAAGGCCTTGTCCATCCCTTGAACCCCTCCAGGGAGCTGGAGAGAGGTGCAGTAACCACAGAAATTCTGTTCACAAGCCCCACTGACAGCTACACCTTGGAAATCAAGGGGTTAATAAACTCATGCAGTTCCCCTGTCTCAAGGAAACCTTATCTTTGGAAAGCATGGAAAAGGGGAAAATTAGCTCAAGGGAAAATCACTACACAGAGTCACAGATTGCACTGGGTTGGAAGGGACCCTCAGAGGTCATCTCGTCCGATCCCCCTGCAGTCAGCAGGGACACCTCCAACTAGATCAGGCTGCCCAGGGCCACAGCAAGTCTGATCTTGAATGTTTCCAGGGATGGGGTCTCAGCCACACCCCTGGGCAGCCTGTTCCAGGATTTCATGACCCTCATTGTGCAGAGCTTCCTCCTGATGTCTGAACTGCACCATGTGAAATAAGAAGTTTACAGTCCTGACCAACAGATGCAGCCATCAGAATGGAACCAACTGTTCCCAGCTCCTGGATTTTCAGAACTCTGAACACTTTCCTGTGTGCTGTGCTCAGTCTCAAGTGGAGCCACGTGGGCCAAAGTACAGCAGAGCGTCCCACCTTGTCCTCTGTAGGTGCTTCGCCACAGGTCACGGATGATTTTGTTGATCTCCTCCATCTTCATGCTGTGAAATGTCATTATTGCCCTGGAGAGGAGAGCCAAGACCAGGAAAACTGTTACAGCAGGAAATGCTATGGTCAGAGAGTGGCTGAGGTTGGAAGGGACCTCACAGATCATTTACCCCAGCCTCCCTCCAAAGGGCTGGGATGCCTCTCCACTGGGCTTGATTGATCAAGGCCTTATCCAACCTGTCCTGGAAGAGCTTTGAGAGAGGCATCAGTTCCCTTTCCATTCCTTAAAATACTTCTGGTGAAAGTATAATTACCAGCCTCACTGGCAAGAATGTCTCTCTACCCTTCAGTCTAAATCTGCCCTCCTCAGGCCTCAATCCATTCACTCTCATCCAGTTGATGAACTGTAGCTGGAAATCCTGGAGTCAAACACAATTCCACCTTCACCTGCAGCTGTCAGAAAACACTACAGGGCTTATTTGGAAGCACCTCCCACTAGCCCAGGGGGTTCAAGTTGTTGCCTGGACTTGGAGCAAATCCAGGAAGTGTGGTGGGCAAATAACTTCTCTTGTACCAGGGGTCAAAAATCATAGAATGGTTTGGGTTGGAAGGGACCTTAAAGGTCTAGTTCAAGCCTTCACGCCACAGGCAGGGACACCTCTCAACTCAACTTGGTTGCTCAAGGCCTCATCCAACCTGGCCTTGAACTCCTCCAGGGAGGGAGCATTCACAGCTTCTGTGGGCAACTATTTAATGAAAGCCAAGAATGCACTGCTCATCCACAAGCAGGGGCTTGTGATAAATATTAGAGTCATAGAATCAACAAGGTTGGAAAAGACCTCAAAGACCTCATGACTACAAGACCATGGCACCAAGTGCCACGTCCAATCCCCTCTTGAACACCCCCAGGGATGGTGACTCCACCACCTCCCTGGGCAGCACATTCCAATGGCCAACAACTCTCTCTGGGAAGAACTTTCTCCTCACCTCCAGCCTAAACTTCCCCTGGCACAGCTTGAGACTGTGTCCTCTTGTTCTGGTGCTGCTTGCCTGGGAGAAGAGACCAACCCCCTCCTGGCTACAACCTCCCTCAGGTAGTTGTAGAGATCAATAAGGTCTCCTCTGAGCCTCCTCTTCTCCAGGCTAAACAACCCCAGCTCCCTCAGCCTCTCCTCATAGGGCTTGTGCTCGAGACCCCTCCCCAGCCTTGTTGCCCTTCTCTGGACACGTTCAAGTGTCTCGATGTCCTCCTTAAACTGAGGGGCCCAGAACTGGACACAGGACTCAAGGTGTGGCCTAACCAGTGCTGAGTACAGGGGCACAATGACCTCCCTGCTCACTAAAGATGAGCTGATAGCACAGAAGAGCCACGCTGGTGGCTTTCCCAGCTGCAGTTAAGAGCTTTCAGTCTCTGGCCATTAGAGTTGCCGTTTCGTCTCACTGATGCTCCAAACGATTACCAATAAGATGCTTATCTCCCTTTTCTTGAAATGATAAGGCTGATTTCCTGTTTTGCCTTAAATAGAAACAATAGATGAGTTGATAGCACACACACACACAAAAATAGCTGAATTTGAAAAGGGAAATTCTTGGAGAGCGTTTCCATTGAAGCTGAAAGGGAAGAACTGTGCTGAAGGACTCAGAACATGTCCAGAGAAGGGCCACGAGGATGAGCAGAGGGCTGCAGCTGCTCTGCTATGGAGACAGACTGAGGGAGTTGGGGCTGTTCAGTCTGGAGAAGAGAAGGCCCCAAGCAGACCACCTTCTGGCCTTCCAGTATCTGAGGGGGGCTACAAGAAAGCTGGGGAGGGACTTTTTTGGGTGTGACAGGACTGGGGGGAATGGAACAAAACTAGGAATGGGTAGATTCAGATTGGATGTTAGGAAGAAGTTGTTCCCCATGAGGGTGGTGACAGACTGGCACAGGTTGCCCAGGGAGGTGATGGCAGCCTCATCCCTGGAGGTTTTTAAGGGCAGGCTGGATGTGGCTGTGAGCAACCTGCTGTAGTGTGAGGTGTCCCTGGCCATGGCAGGGGGGTTGGGACTGGCTGATCCTTGAGGTCCCTTCCAACCCTGACAGTTCTGATTCTTTGAAGACCTAGGCTAATCACCATAGAATCTCAGAATGCTTTAGCTTGGAAGGAACCTTTCAAGGTTATCTAGTCCAGCCCCATAATAATGAAGGATTTCAACACAGGTTTCACCTTTTCTAAACTCTTACTGTGGAGCTAATGTACTTTGAGGTAGCATGTGAGGCAGACTTAACAAACCCACTTTCCCAGTTATCCACTGCATGTCCTGGAATCTCTACCAGTTATCCACTGCTGTGGTGGGCTGAAATTTCCCCCTCCAATGTTAACTTTGCCAGACCAGCTCAGTTAGAAGCTAGAACTACCACAACTGCATATCTTGGAAGCTTCCCTCTACCTCCCTCAACAACAAACCCCATCAAAATCACAAAAAGAAAGGAAAACCACTTGCTAAAGCTTCCTAAAGATGCCTTCAGGTGACTCTACCTCTGTCCAGCTAAAGCTTCCTAAAGGTGCCTCCAGGTGACTCTACCTCTGTCCAGCTAAAGCTTCCTAAAGGTGCCTCCAGGTGACTCTACCTCTGTCCAGCTAAAGCTTCCTAAAGGTGCCTCCAGGTGACTCTACCTGTGTCCAGCTAAAGCTTCCTAAAGGTGCCTCCAGGTGACTCTACCTGTGTCCAGCTAAAGCTTCCTAAAGGTGCCTCCAGGTGACTCTACCTCTGTCCAGATTTAGCTCCAAACGCCACCAGGGCATATTCTATTCATCAACTTAGGCTGCCTGGGGAGGTGGTGGAGTCGCCATCACTGGAGGTTTTTAGGAGAAGACTTGACAGGGTGCTTGGTGCTGTGGGTTAGTTGCTTGGCCGGTGTTGGATTGGTGATGGGTTGGACGCGATGATCTTGAAGGTCTCTTCCAACCTGGTTTACTCTATGTATTCTATGTATCTCCTCCTAAGCCTGTACCATTTGTAGTACATTTCCATTCATTTAATCAATGGACACCTTGTTATCTTAACATTTAAATGCCTGACTTTATTGAGAAATAATCAAGTCTCAGAGAATCAGGTCAATCTATTTATTGCTCCTAAGTCACCCCAGACTTACGAAAGGGAAAGCTGCTTTTGCATCAAGGTTGTCAAAAGTAACGAAGCCTGAACCACTGAAACGAGCCTCCCCTGAGCATACTTACTTATCCAGAGCCTTGTAATAAAGGTCCAGGTCTTTGTTGGCCAGCTCTGTGGTTCTCATAACAATCATCATCTCCCTGTACGTCTCCTCCGCATCTCTGAACTGTGGCTCTCGAAGCTCCTTTTTGAAGCGAATGATCTCCTCCTCAAATCCGTGCTGGCGGCCAAGTGCCAGGTGATGGCTCCTCTTCAGAGACTCTATTCTCTCCTCTAAACGGTTTTGTTCACTGTCAAACCACAGAACCAGAGAATTGTTTGGGTTGGAAAGGGCCTCTGACATCCCTGAGTCCAACCCCCGACCCCGCACCACCATGCCTACTAACCCGTGGCCCCAAGTGCCATGTCCCCACATGTCTTGAACACCTCCAGGGATGGTGACTGCACCCTGGGCAGCCTGTTCCAAAGCCTGACTTCTCCTGCAGGAAAGAAGTTGTTCCTAGTCACTGAACATTAGGGGTTGGAAGGGATCTCCAGAGATTGAGTCCAACCCCCCCACCAAAGCAGGGTCACCTAGGGCAGGCTGCACACAAACACATCCAGGAGAGTTTGGAAAGTCTCCAGAGGAGGAGACTCCACAACCTCTCTGGGCAGCCTGCTGCAGGGCTCCAGCAGCCTTACCATAAAGAAGTACCTCCTTGTGTTGAGGTGGAACCTTTTGTGCTCTAGCTTCTACCCACTGTTCCTTGTCCTATCACTGGGCACCACCACAATGAGCCTGGCACCTTCATCTTGACACCCACCCCTCAGATATTTACAGACATTGATAAGATCCCCTCCTACCCTTCTCCAGGCTAAACAGCCCCAGGTCTCTCAGTCTTTTGTCACAGGAGACATGTTCCAGTCCCTTAATCATCCTCATAGCCTCCACTGAACTCTCTCCAGCAGGTCCTTGTCTCTCTTGAACTGGGGACCCCAAAACTGGACACAGCATTCTAGGTGTGACCTCACCAGGGCAGAGTAGAAGGGGAGGAGACCCTGCCTAGCCCTGCTGGCCACACTTTTCTTGAGGCACCCCAGGATGCCCTTGGCCCTCCTGGCCACAAAGGCACATGGAGAACTTGCTGCCCACCCAGCCTCCAAGGCCTTTCTCCATGACCCTACTCTGCCCTGGTGCCTGCTGTCATTCCTCCCCAGATGCAGGACTCTGTACTTGTCCTTACTGAACTTCACAAGGCTCCCCTCTGCCCAGCTCTCCAGCCAGTCCAGATCTTGTTGGATGGCAGCACAGTCTGATGGGGTGTCAGCCACTCTCCCCAGTCTGTATCATCAGAGAACTTGCTGAGGGTCCACTCAATCCCCTCACCCAGGTCATTGATGATGACATTGAACAAAACTGGACCCAGTTCTGATCCCTGGGGAACACCATTGGCTTCCAATTGGACTCTGCACCACTGGATCACAACCCTCTGAACTGAGCTGTTGAGCAGTTACCAATCATCTCACCCACTCTGCATGAGTTTACCCAGGAGGAGGTTTTGGGAGACAGCATCAAGAGCCTTGCTGAAGCTGAGACAGATGATATCCTGCCCTGGCACAATTTCAGGCCATTTCCTCTCATTCTAAACCATAGCTGATATACAAGTCTGCAAGTCATTAGTGGCTCACAAGATTTTAATCAAGGATCTAATTGGGAGTTTATGTTCACAGAACAACAGCATAGGGGAGGGGGTGGAAGGGACCTCTAGAGATCATCTAGTCCAAACTCCCTGCTAAAGCAGGTTGGACAGTGGCTCATTATATTGTAACTGTCAAGTCTGTAACAGTTAAAATTAACATACTAACATCCTAAGAAAGGGCAACTGAGCTGGGGAGGGTCTGGAGAACAAGCCTTATGAGGGAAGGCTGAGGGAATCAGGGTTGTTTAGTCCAGAGGGAGCATCTCATTGCTCTCTACAACTCCCTGAAAGGACACTGGACTGAGCGGTGGGGGTTGGTCTCTTCTTCTTAGTAGCAGGTGACAGAACAAGAGGAAATGGCCTGAAATTGTGCCAGGGGAGGTTTAGGTTGGAGATAAGGAACAATTTCTTTGCTGGAAGAGTGGTCAGGGATTGGAACAGGCTGCCCAGAGAGGTGGTGGAGTCCTGATGCCTGGAAGCGTTCAAGAAATGTGTGGCCCTGGTACTTGGGGACATGGTTTAATGGCCATGGTGGTGTTGGATTCACAGTTGGACTGGATGGTCCTAGAGGGCTTTTCCAATCAAGCCAATTCCCTGGCTCTGGTTTGAAGATGCTTACTTTCTCAGCTGTGGGACTTTCATCTCCCCCATCTCCTTCATCAGGTGCTTTATATTGTCTTCAACTCCTTTCAGCTCTTTGTTCCGTTCTCTCAAAGTAAGATTATCCTGCAGCCACCTCTCCTGTATCTATCTCCACACAAAGCAAGAGGTTGGATCACGTTTCAGTGAGCTGGCTCTCAAATTCTGAGGTCTGCACACCTCCCACAAGCTGCAAACACAGTTAACAAGGAAAAGCCTTTACCTTTTTAGTGTCAATGTCTTGGCGAATCGTTTCCATCTCTTTACTTATCTTCTCCTTCTGCTTCTCACAGGCAGCTAACTGAGAATTTACTTCTTCAAGTTCAGACTCCTTTTGCTAAAGCAATGAAACAGCAAAGCATTTCTTTAAAGACAGGAGTGCTTTTAAGGCCCACTTTCCATCAACTGGTTTGCAGGTTACCTTTTTATAGTCATCTTTCCTTTGCTGAATGTAGCTGTCAATTTCTTTCACGTACTTGTTTATGTCTTTCACTTTCTCTTTGATGCCATTCATCTGCAGGGAAAATGAAATGAAATACAATGAGATACAGGTCAAATGAAGAGAGAGTCCCATGCCCAAGAGCTGATGCATTGTCACAGATCAGGCACCTCCTAACATCATTGTCAAGTCCTCACCGTCACTGCCTTTAACTTCCTAATGAAGCCTTCAGCATTTAGAGTGCAGATAATCCTCACCACCATGAAACTGGTGGCCAAAACAAATGGGGAACACACTCTCTTGTGCTTACACAAGAGGGTCACCAGGTGTGGCTCTTGGCAAGGACAGGTTACAGCTTCCCATGCCACTTCTCTCAGGTTTTAATACCACTGGACACTACTTTTTGCCAAACACCCTTAAAAGCCTTTTGACAAGACCATCAAAGGTTAATTACAATTCAGCCCATCTCCTGACATGGCTGTGGTCCTCTTCCCTTCCTAAAAGTAGCACCACAGATTCATGGAATGGTATGGGTTGGAAGAGACCTCACCTAGTCCCACATCCCCTGCCATGGGCAGGGACACCTCCCACCAGCCCAGGTTGCTCAAGGCCTCATCCAGCTTGGCCTTGAACACCTCCAGGCAGTGGGTATCCACAGCCTCCCTGGGTAGCCTGTTCCAGTGTCTCCCCACCCTCCCTGTGAAGAATTTCTCCAGTCTCAACCTCCCCTCTTCCAGTTCAAAGCTACTGGCCCTCATTCTATCACTACAAGTCCCTGTAAAAAGGCCCTCCATGGCTTTCTTGTCGGTCCTTTTCAGGTACTAGAATCTAAAAGCATTCACTGAAGTCACTGCTGATTCTTACAAGCAGACTCATTCCCATGGTTTCCATCAGTGCCTGGAGAAGAAGATGCAATCCTATCTCCCAGGGATGCCAAGAGCACACAAACCTTCTCTTGTGCTTCTTTATTACACGCAGTCCTCTTACTGACCAGATCCTCCTTCTCCTGCTGCAATTCATCCAGGGTTGCATTCAGAGGGAAGACCTGCTCTTTTGCTTCCTGAGAAACAGGTGAGAGACAGTTCCTTTTATTTTCTCATTCTGCTCAAGGTCAATGATTTTTCATGTGGCACAAGAAAAAATAATCATTAAAGATGCAGGGTTACTTATTTCCTTTTGTTGTTTTCATTGGTGTGTTTAAAAGAAGAAGAAGAAGGAGAAGGGAAAAAAAAGAGATGTGAAAATATGTATTGAAAAAATCCTGCAAACTTCCCCAAATCACAGACTGGTTTGGGTTACAAGAGACCTTAAAAGATCATCTACTTCCAACCTCCTGCCATGAGCAGAGACACCTCCTACCAGACCAGGTTGCTCACAGCCCCAACCAACCTGGCTTTGAACACCTCCAGGCTTGAAGCAACGTGTTCCAGTGCCCCAGCAACCCCATGAGGAAGAATTTCTTCCTAATGCCTGATCTAAACCCAGCTTCTTCCAGTTTGGAGCCATCACTCCTCATCCTCTGCAGACAGGCAGTAGCAGAACAGGACAAACATTTAATACCACATCTTATTTGGCAGGATCACAGGTAACATTAAATGTAATAAGATTGTGGTTGGTTGCTCTTATTTTCCCCCTCAGGATAACAAAGCTAAGAGTTACAGAATCACAGAATGGTTTGGGTCAGAAGGGTCATGCAAAGTCATCTAGTCCAACCCCCCTGTAGTCAGCAGGGGCATTCTCCACTAGATCAGGCTGCTCTGAGCCCTGTCAAGCCTTGTCTTGAGTATTTCCAGGAATGGGGCCTCCACTACCTCCCTGGGCAACCTGTTGCAGTGCTCCACTACCCTCATGGTGCAGAACTTGCTCCTAACACCCAATCTAAATCTTCTTTTCTCTAATTTTGAATCACTGACCCTCATTCTGTCACTGTAGGCCTTTGTGAAGTCTCTCTCCATCCCTGTAGTCCCCTTCATGTACTGGAATGCTACTATTAGGTCTCCATGGAAGCTTCTCTTCTCCAAGCTGAACAACCCCAGCACCCTCAGTCTGTCTTTGTAGGAGGGGTGCTCCAACCCCCAATCATTTTTGTGACCCTCCTCTGGACCCAATCCATCAGGTCCATCTCCTTCCTGTGTTGAAGGCCCCATAGCTCACCAGCACTGCAGGTGAGTTCTCAGCAGAGCAGAGGGGCAGAATCACCTCTCCCCATCTGCTGGCCAAGCTGCTTTTGATGCAGCCCAACCCCAGTGGCCTTCTGGGCTGCAAGTGCACACTGCTGGCTCGTGTTAGCAATGCAGAGTATGTCCTACCTTGATCTCTCTGCACAAGGACTGAACCTCAGTGGTTAATTCCACCGTTTGCTCCTCCAGCTGCCGCCGCCGCTGCATGCCGCTGGAGATCTGCAGTTTCTCTGCTTTGAGGTCATTCACTGCACTCTTCAGCTGCTGAATCTGGTTTTGCTGGTCTTGCTTGAGTTTTTGCTTCAACTCAATTTTACCAGTAACTGAGGACAGAAACAAACAGAGTCAAAACAAAAAGATTTACTGCCTCCCTGAGGAAAACTTAGCTCTGCGTGAAGCCAGGATGACCCCAAAGCAAGACACTGCGGGAACAAAGTTGTTTCAGGAGGCAAAGTAACCTGAAGTTTGCATTTCTGCTGGCAGCAGGGCAACACAAAAATGAAAGACTGGGTTTGAAACACCTACCTGTATCCCACAGGTGTTTATTCTCTTGTTTCTCTTGGCTTACTTGGAGAACAGTTCTACTCAAATCGACCCCCAGCAGCTTAGCCTCCTGCTGAGCAATTTTCCGTTCAAGATCCTTAATATCAGTCTGAAAGTGAGAGGAAAAATGAGCGTAGTACTAGTGCTTAACTGTTTTCACCTTTGGCACAAACTTGGGGCTTGAGACATTCATGACCCAAGACCCTCAGATTCATCTCCTCTGCTGCAGCACTGTGTCCAGTTCTGGGCCCCTCAGTTTAAGAAGGGCATTGAGACTCTTGAATGTGTCCAGAGAAGGGCAACAAGGCTGGGGAGAGGGCTTGAGCACAGCCCTGTGAGGAGAGGCTGAGGGAGCTGGGGTTGTTTAGCCTGGAGAAGAGGAGGCTCAGGGGAGATCTTATTGCTGTCTACAGCTACCTGAAGGGAGGTTGTAGCCAAGAGGGGGTTGGTCTGTTCTCCCAGGCAACCAGTGCCAGAACAAGGGGACACAGTCTCAAGCTGTGCTAGGGGAAGTTTAGGCTGGAGGTGAGGAGAAAGTTCTTCACTGAGAGAGTCATTCATCATTGGAATGTGCTGCCCAGGGAGGTGGTGGAGTCACTGTCCCTGGAGGTGTTCAAGAAGGGATTGGATGTGGTACTTGGTGCCATGGTTTAGTAGTCATGAGGTGTTGGGTGACAGATCTTTGAGTCTTTTCCAACCTTGCTGATTCTATGATTCTATTCTATGACATCATTGGCAGTGAGGCTGTGTCACCCCACAGGCTGCTAGAAACTGGAGAGGAAATCAGTTAGTTGTGAGAGGAAATCAGTTAGTAAGGATGGAGAGGCTGTGACAATCCCTCAGAGCAGTGCAAGCAATCCCTGTGACAACTGAAGTGTTGGAGCCTCAAGAGGTGCTGCCATCTCCCACGTGTGAGATGTTCTCAGCCCTTTACCTGCTCTCAGGTTATCTGCACAACTGTCCCTCTCGTGGTTCTCAGTCAAGCAGAGGTTTTGTGGGGCTAATAAGGGCCTGAAGAGTGTTCAAAACAGCCTCCCGTGTCAGGAAAAGCGTAGGACATTCATTCCCCTTTGCCACAAAACAGGAAAGCTTTTGTGACAAGACTTCAGAAAGGCTTGTCAAGGCCTGGCCCAGGTTGCCCAGGGCAGTGGTGGAGGCCCCACACCTGGAGGGGTTTCAAAGCCATGCAAATATGGTGCTGAGGGGCATGGTTTAGTGGTGACCTGGCAGTGCTGGGTTAATGGCTGCAGACTCCATGATCTGAAAGGTCTTTTCCAGCCTAAGCAATTCTGTGACTACGAAAGTACAGAGTGTAGAGGCTGATGACTATGAGCACTGAAAACCACTTTGGTGTACTTGTGGTCATGCTCAAGTGCTGGATTATTTCTCTGTTCCTAGTTACTTCAACACAGAACTACATCAGAAGGGACTCTGTGGTCCTCAAGAGAAGAAATCATTACATGAAGTTTAATTAGTACCAAGCTCAGCTATGTTCTGGTCTCTTTTAAAGTGGTTTTCCTTTGCTTGAAAGGTCTTAAGAACTTATTTAAATGCTAGCAAGTGACTATCAAAGTCCTTGCTTACTGCAGGGGGGCTGGGCTAGAAGAGCTCCAGAGGTTCCTTCCCACCCCAGTGCATTCTATGGTTCTGTGATCACTTTGGATAAGAAAATGAATTACCAAAGCATACCTGGTACCTTTCCATTAGTGTTACATCCTGCAAACATGCCTTGCCACTCTCCTCCTCAGTCATAGCTGTCTGCAAGGCTGTTTCCTGTTCTTCTATCTCAGCCTTCAGGGCTGTTAAATCCCTGTTTGCATTCTGGACCTTGTTCCTCAAGTTTGGTATGTCCCTGTCTTGGAGTTCAGCTACAGTTTGCCTGAAACAAAACACAAATCCATTCAGATTTCCTTTGGCAAAACCAGCAGTTTCAGTTCAAGACACTCAAGACAGAAGAGAAGAGGAGGCTCAGGGGAGACCTTATTGCTCTCTACAACTACCTGAAGGGAGGTTGTAGACAGGTTAGGGATAGTCTGTTCTCCCAGGCAACCAGCACCAGAACAAGAGGACACAGTCTCAAGCTGTGCCAGGGGAAGTTTAGGCTGGAGGTGAGGAGAAAGCTCTTCACAGAAAGAGTAATTGGCCATTGGAATGTGCTGCCCAGGGAGGTGGTGGAGTCACCACCTCTGGAGGTGTTCAGAAAAGGATTGGATGTGGCACTTGAAGCCATAGTTTAGTTGTCAGGAGGTGTAAGGTATTGGGTAATAGGTTGGACTTGATCTCTGAGGTCTTTTCCAACCTGGTTGATTCTGTGATTCTAAGATCACAAAGCCTGTGGTATGATTTAACAGTGGAAGATTAAATTCAGCCCAAAGTTATCCCCTTAACATTGCTCATGTCTGATGTTACATACCCAGCTCAGGTAATGACACATCAGTTTAGACAGCTGAGATGAAACAAGCAAACAAACAAAATCTCCTGGATTTTAACTTCATTAAAGCAAATGCTCAGGAGAGGGCTGGAATCTTCGGTGCAGGAGTGCCCTCTTGTGAGGGAAAAGCTCTCTCCTCCAACACATATTCTCCAGATTGTCTCAGAACAAAGGCCTGCTCTGACACTGGAGTCTCTTCACTTACTGGCAGGAAAACTCACACTCTTACTTTAAAGGCTGTTAGTCTGGAGTCTCTTCACTTACTGGCTCTACTCTTATTTTAAATGCTGTATGGATGCTAAAAAAACCCAAAGCAAAACACTGACAAAAAATTGTGTTGTTTGATTGTGTTTTGGAGGAGAAAAGGAGGCAAGAACCAAACAGCCTGCCCAGTATTTTCATAGCTTTAAGAATCATTCAGCCAGGAAAGGGGAAAACACTGCAGGCAGCTCTTCTGAACTGTTGTTATTGCCCCTTTCCTGCATTGCTTTGTAAGTTCAAACACACACACACACACCACAAAACATACAAAAGGCTTTTAAATAACTGATCAAACATTGGACTGAAGCTATTTTAGGCTCAGGGACACAGATGCATTCCCAAAGGATGGAACTACATGACTGAAACAGGATGGCACTGGCAATCCACTCTAAAACCCAGAGACCTCTCTAGAGGTCACAAACTGCCAGCAACAGAAGCTGCTGTTGAAGGAGACACACGCCAAGCTCTCACTAAAGGTTATTTAACCAGGTTCAGGTCCCATTCTGTCCCCACAAACCTTTCTTGCTTCAATTTTAAGAAGCACATTTAAGGTGCTGTGGTATGAGACACATTTTGCTAACAACAAAACCATTTTAAGTTACAAGGACAAATACAAAGAGGGGAACTGTGCCTGGATAGAATCATAGCATCAACAAGGTTGGAAAGGACCTCACAGAGCATCAAGTCCAAACTGTCACCCAAGACCTCATGATGACTAAACTATGGCACCAAGTGCCACGTCCAGTCCCCTCTTGAACACTTCCAGGGATGGTGACTGCACCACCTCCCTGGGCAGCACATTCCAATGACGAACAACTCGCTCTGTGAAGAACTTTCTCCTCACCTCAAGCCTAAACTTCCCCTGGCACAGCTTGAGACTGTGTCCTCTTGTTCTGGTGCTGGTTGCTAGAGAGAAGAGACCAACCCCTTCCTGGCTACAACCGTCCTTAAGGTACTTGTAGACAGCAATGAGGTCTCCCCTGAGCCTCCTCCTCTTCTCCAGGCTAAACAACCCCAGCTCCCTCAGCCTCTCCTCACAGGGCTGTGCTCAAGGCCTCTCCCCAGCCTTGTCGCCCTTCTCTGGACACCTTCAAGTGTCTCGATGTCCTTCCTAAACTGAGGGGCCCAGAACTGGACACAGGACTCAAGGTGTGGCCTAACCAATGCAGAGTCCAGGGGCACAATGACCTCCCTGCTCCTGCTGGCCACACTATTCCTAATGCAGGCCAGGATGCCATTGGCCCTCTTGGCCACCTGGGCACACTGCTGGCTCATGTTTAGGCAGCTGTCAATCAGCACCCCCAGGTCCCTCTCTGTTTGACAACTCTCAGCCACTCTGACCCCAGCCTGTAGCTCTGCATGGGGTTGCTGTGGCCAAAGTGCATCCCCTGGCACTTGGACTTGTTAAAAGCCATCCTATTGGACTCTGCCCATCTGTCCAGTCGGTCGAGGTCCCTCTGCAGAGCCTATCCTCTAACTGACCAACATCTGCTCCCAACTTGGTGTCATCTGCAAACTTGCTGATGACTGACTCAACCCCCTCATCCATATCATCAATGAAGATGTTAAAGAGGATGGGGCCCAGCACTGATCCCTGGGGGACACCACTGGTGCCTGGCCGCCAGCTGGCTGTGGCACCATTCACCACCACTCTCTGGGCTCAGCCTCCAGCCAGTTCCTAACCCAGCACAGAGTGTTGCAGTCCAAGCCAGGGGCTGACAGCTTAGACAGCAGTTTGCTGTGGGGGACAGTGTCTAAGGCCTTGCTGCAGTACAGGTAGACTACATCCACAGGCCTCCCCACGTCCACCAGGCAGTCCCCTGATCATAGAAGGAGATCAGGCTGGAGAGGCAGGACCTGCCCTTCCTGAATCCATGCTGGCTGGACCTGAGCCCTTGGCCATCCTTCAGGTGCGCAGTTATTGCCCCCAGGATAATCTGCTCCATACTTTCCCTGGCACTGAGGTCAGGCTGACTGGCCTAGAGTTTCCAGGCTCCTCCATCCATCCCTTCTTGTGGATGGGGACCACACTGGCCAGTTTCCAGTCACCTGGGACCTCTCCAGTCAGCCAGGACTGTAGGAAAATGATGGAGAGCGGCTTGGCCAGCTCCTCTGCCAGCTCTCTCAGCACCCTAGGATGGATCCCATCCGGTCCCATGGACTTGTGAGTGTCCAAGTGGCTCAGCAGGTCCCGAAAACAACATGGTTTGCCAAGCACTTTACCTAAGTGGTTTGAGACTCATCATTTCATCACGTTTCTTCTCTTTCCTTTTAAGCTCAGACTCAGTTGACTTCAGTTTGTCTGGTGCCAGGCGCAGCTTAGACTGCAGATCGCTAATGACATCTTGCAGCTCGACCTCTGTCTGGAAAACTCTTTGACAAACAGGACAACAGGGCTGGTTCTCCTCAGTCAGTTGTGTAATGAACTGGGAAAAAACTGCAGTGGCTCCAGCAAGCACAGCTGGTTTAGAAGGAAACAAAAGATTTGGGGTTTAGGAAGCAGAGTATCATCAGATCTGGGATTTTGATCCAGCCTAAGCGAAGACAAAGTTAGAACCCACAGAAGTCACAAAAGATCACCAGAATCCCAGCATGGTAGGGGTTGAAGGAACCTCTGGAGATCACCCAGTCCAACCCCCTTTTTAAAGCAGATGCACCCACAGCAGCTTGCCCAGAATCACAATGGTCAGGTGGGTTTGGAATCTCTCCAGAGAAGGAGACTCCACAACCTCTCTGGGCAGCCTGCTCCAGGCCTCCAGAACCCTCACACAAAGGATTTTTTCTCCTCCTGTTCAGACAGAACCTCCTGGGCTCCAGTTTGTGCCCACTGCCCCTCACCCTGTCCCTGGGCATTACTGGGAAGAATCTGGCCCCGGTCTCTTGCCCCCCATCCTGTAGCTATGGCTGTGGGAGGCAGGGGACTCACCATCCCTGCAAGTGTTCAAGAAACTAGGGGACATTGTTTAATCATAGAATTGTTAGGGTGGGAAGGGACCTCAAGGCTCAGCCAGTTCCAACCCCCCTGCTATGGGCAGGGACCCCTCACACTACATCAGGTTGCTCACAGCCACATCCAGCCTGGCCTTAAAACCCTCCAAGGATGAGGCTTCCACCACCTCCCTGGGCAACCTAATGGCCATGGTGGTTTAAGACCAGTGACTGGACTCAATGAAGGAAGTCTTGGAGGTCATTCCCAACCAAAACAGTTCAGTAAAGCAGCAGTGCTGGTATAGAATCACAGCATCCCTGCCTGTGCCTCACATTTAAAACAACCTTTAGGGAAAACCAAACCAGAGCTCTCTGTCGAATTTACCTCGCTGCTTGGAGCTTTTTTCAATGTCATCCTGAAGTTTCTTCAGATCACTGTCAAAATCCTGGCTTCCACACACATCAGAGAGGCGTGTCTCATGATCATACAACTGCTCCTCTTTCTTCTTCAGCTCATTACTGGTGTGAGTTTTATCTGATTCCACCGACGCCAGCCGTTTGCTGCAACAGCAATGCAGAAACTCTTGTACTGCCAACCCCCTCCCCCCAACAACCCTCCCAGATTGTGAGCTGTTCAAAGCAAAACCAAAGCCAGGGGAGGTTAATTCGAGATGGGTATTCCAGAGCTCTTCAGCAGGGAGGAGTTTTACATGAAACCTGCAGTGACAGCTTGTTCTTAAACCAAGATCAGCACAAAGTGTGGTGGTTTAGACTGGAGATCAGGAAGAAATGCTTTCCAGTGAGGGTGGGGAGAAACTGGAACAGGCTGGCCAGGGAGACTGCAGGTGTCCCATCTCTGGAGGTGTTAAAGGCCAGGTTGGATGAGGCCTTGAGCAACCTGGACTAGTAGGAGGTATCCCTGCCCAAGGCAGGGGGATTTGAACTGGATGATATTTAAGGTCCCTTCCAATTCAAACCAGTCTTCGACTCCACGTGACACAGCTCCACACAGAATCACAGAATGCCAAGTCAGGAGGGACCCCAGGGATCTTCTGGTCCACCCTTCCTAGCTCACAGTGTAATTTAAATTAGATGGCTCAGCCATGTTCTGCAGGACACTGATTTTGCAGACACCTTAACAAGCAATAAGGAATTAAACTCACAGGCACATTAAGCACGTTAAGCTCCCCAGCATTTCCACTCACAATTGCATAAATACATAAGGAAACCCTAATGAACTCAATACCTACTTCAGGGCTGCAAGATTATCCCTTGTCTGATTAATCTTTCTATTTTGAGCATGGAGCCAGTCTTCAAGTTGGTTCTTATTAGGGAAGTAGCCCATTAGTGATGTCAGCTCCTCAGAATGTCTTGATTTCACTTTTCTGATCTGCTCTTCTTTGTCTGCCTGGGAAAATGAAGCATTTTAGATGATGTTTACATGATTTAGATGAAGCATTTTAGATGATGTTTTCCCCTATCTTCCAGTTGATGGCACTAAGCGTGCTCATGGAGTGAATGACTTCTGTGCAGTCAAGACAGAAGCTTGAGGGCGCCCCAGCACACCATCCCCGGGGGGACTGCACTCATTTGATGTCCCTCTCTTACAAGATGATGATAGGAAAATTACTTTGTCTTTCTTCAGCATCTCCATCTGGGTAATTGTCATGGTATGCAGATTCAACTGATCCATCTCCTGATCCAGCTTCCTAAGAGCTTTGTCCAGGGTTATCTTCTCGTTTTGCAGAGTCTGTACTTCCTGTTCCAGTGTTTTGATGCTGCTGCTCCTCTCAGCCTTCTCCAGCTCGTGCTCCTGAAGCACAAATGAAAGTCAGAAGACTTAAATTATTAAAGTCCTAACTAAAATAAACTCAAGCATTAGTGTATGTGAGAGAAACAGCACTGCAGACACCATGGCTGGTGAACAAAGAGATGTAGGAGGGGCTCCGAGAGCTTGAATAGAGATTCCCCTATGGCCCATGATGAAGATGATGGTGAGACAGGTTGTTCCCTGCAGCACCTGGAGGTCCATAGTGGAGCAGGTGGATACCTGAAGGAGACTGTGACTCCACAAGCAGCTCACAGGTTCCTAGCAGGACCCATGACCCTGTGGAGAGAGAAGCCCATGCTGGACCAGTCTGCTCCTGAAGGGCAACACTTTATGAAAGGGATCTTTGCTGGAGCAGTTCATTATGAACTGCAGCCAATGGAAATGACTCATGTTGGAGAAGGTCATGGGGGACTGTGTCCCATGGGAGGAGCTCCACACTGGGGCAGAGGAAAAGCATGAGGAGTCTCCCCCTAAGGACAAAGGAGCAGCAGACACCATCTCATAGACAAGATAGCTGGAAAAATGTAGGTAGCTCACGTTTTTTCTGGTCAATATTTGCAGACTCACTGATTTAAGTCCCCTAAGGGAACAGGCTGTGAGAGTTGGAGCTGTTCACCCTGCAGAAGGCTCCAGGGAGACCTTCTGGTGGCTTTCCAGTACCTGACAGTGGCCTATGCGGTGGGAAAGGACTTTTTACAGGGTCTTGGAGTGACAGATGAAGGACAGTGGATTTGAGCCAGAAGAGGAAAGAATTAGACTGGAGATCAGGAAGAAATTTTTTCCAGTGAGGGTGGTGAGAAACTGGAATTGGTGGCACAAGGAAGTTGTGGATGCCCCCTCCCTAGAGGTGTTCAAGGCCTGGCTGGATGAGGCCTTGAGCAGTCAGGGCTAGTGGAAGGTGTCCCTGCCCATGGCCCAGGGTTGTTTGGACCTGGATGATCCTTAAGGTCCTTTCCAACCCAAGCCATTCTGTGATTCTATGACCTCAGCAGCTGTGGCTACTGCCCTGTTCACAACCCACCAAGCAGACTGTCTGCGTTCTATGCATGCGATGTACAACAGCAAAGAGTGAACAGTCCCTGCCCCAAAAGGTGACACATCTGAAGAGGTAAAGCTTAGAAAAGGAATTTAAAGGGCAAAAATGCAGCAGATGGAATGAACATCAAGGTTTAGGGAGTTTGTTGTTTGGGGTTTTTTTTGGTTTTCAATGCTAAAGCCACAAGCTCTTCAAACCTCCTTATAACTTCTTTCTCAGTGACATTAACTTACTGTCTTGGCAATCTCCTGATCCAGCTCCAGAATCCTGTCTGAAAACCCCTCCAGCTGCTGCAGCTCACGTTTCACATTCTTCAGCTCCACTTGTTTCTTGTTTTGGATGTCTGATTTCAGGTCAATGGTTCTTTCCAAGCCGGTCTTCTTGTCTCTTATCTCCTCTATCTGTTTTTGTTTCACCGCTTCTTTCCGTGCATATTCTCTCTGAAAAGAAGGCAGCAATAACAAACTCATTTTTGTCTCATTACAAAACAACATTCGAAGCCCTTGCTCCACACTAGCCTGCAGCTGTTCACCACTTCATAGGAGACACTGAAACATTCAGGTAACTGGAACTTGTCAGTTTCCTGCTGAAACATTAGGACAGGTAAATGCAGACATCACACTGACAGTGCTCTGGAAGAGCAACTCCAATGTGAAAATGACTTCAACAAAAAGTTGTTTCTTTTTTAACCACTGGAACTCTTCCTCAGGCTTGTCAGGGATCCAGTTGCATGGGAGGGTTGCTGAGAAAAACCTGTCTGAAGAGCTGTGTCAATTCAGACTATCTGATGACCACTCTCAGCTCCAAAAGTAATTTCCACTGAAAGATCTCTAAGATCTTCAGAGGTCACTTCCAACCCCTATCATTCTGTGATTCTCTGAATCCACAATAAAGAATCCCAGGAGGAAAACCAACCAAAAAACCAAAAGGTTCAGCATCCTTCCCCCTCAACATTCTTCCTATTCTTTCTAAGATCATGACTGGCCCAAGGCCAACGGGATGAGGTTCAACAAGGCCAAGTGCTGGGTCTTGCCCTTGAGTCACAACAACCTCATGAATGCCCCAGGCTTGAGGCAGAGCAGCTGGAAATTGCCCAATAGAAAAGGACCCAGGGGTGCTGGTAGACAGCAGCTGGAGATGAGCCAGCAGTGTGCCCAGGGGGCCAAGGCGGCCACCAGCATCCTGGCCTGCATCAGCAGTGGTGTGGCCAGCAGGACCAGGTCAGCACTGATGAGTACACACCTTGAGTACTGCATTCACTTTTGGGCCCCTCACTCCAAGGACATTGAGGAGCTGTAGCATGTCCAGAGAAGGGCAACAAAGCTGGTGAAGGGTCTGGAGAACAGGGCTGGTGAGGGAAGAAAGGTTGCTCAGCCTGGAGAAAAGGAGGCTGAAAGGAGACCTCACTGCTCTCTGCAGCTTCCTGAAAGAAGGCTGGAGCCAGGTGGGGTCAGTTTCTTCTTTCAGGTAACAAGCAAAAGCACGAGAGCAAACTGCCTGAAGTTGCCCTAGGGGGAAGTTTAGGTTGGACATGAGGAACAATTTCTTCACTGAAAGAGCAATTAAGCCCTGTAAGAGGCTGCCCAAGGCAGTGGTGGAGTCTCTGTCCCTGGAAGAGCTGAAAACATGCAGAGGCGCGGTGCTGAGCGCCATGGTTTAGTGGTGCCTTGGCAGTGCTGGGCTAACGGTCGGGCTCTGTGATTCTCCAAGGACACGCACGGAGCAGCAACATCCTGACAAGCACCGCTACCAGAACAACACATCTCTTACCATGGCACGCTCTGCAGCCTCTGCCTCTCTGTCCTGCCTCTCCCTCACCAAGGTGTGGAAGCTGGCGATGTGCCGGTCATTGAAGGGCGCTCGCTCAAAGCCATCGATCCCCAGCTGCGCTGCCAAAGACTGAACCAGCGAGTCCCTCGTGGAGACGTGCTCCTGGTGACGGTCTGCCTGCAGCTGGAGACGACCTTCACAGGAAGAAAACACGAGGGAGAATCACAGACTGGGTTGGGTGGGAAGGGACTCTGCAAGCTCATCTACTCCAACCCCCACCCCTGCACTCAGCAGGGACATGTGCAACTAGAGCACGTTGCTCTCAACCCCAAACATCTTCACCTGGAATGGTTCCAGGGATGGGGCAGCTCCCATCACTCTGGGAAACCCTGGGACAGGGTCTCACCACCCTCACTGTGAAAAACTTTCTTCCTTCTACCCAGTCTAAATCTCCCTTTTGAGACATCACCCCTTGGTTCTGTCACAAGAGGCTCTGCTCAGAAGTCTGTCCCCACCTTTCTGATCAGCCCTTGAGGCACTGAAAGGCCACCAGGTGGTCTCTCTGGAGCCTTCTCTTTTCCAGGCTGAACAACCCCAACTCTCTCAGCCTGGCCTCACAGCAGAGGGCTTCCAGCTCTCCTATCATTCTGACCAGCTCCCAGCCCCAAGCTGAACAACTGAGCATGCCAAGTCTTTAGCTTTCATGTTTCTTCTCTTTTTCAAACACACTGTGGTTTGGAGGAATTTCATCACCTAAAGAAAGCAGAGCTCAGACAGTGAACACAAGGCTGACACTGATCTAAGTCACAATCAATCATGCATTTGGGATAGCTTTATAAAGAACAAAGGAACTACATGATTAGAGCTCAGAACAACAGAACGCTAAAACCTCCACGAGAGGAACACTCAGGCCTGTCCATTTGTGAGATGACCCCAAACTCACATAGATTTTGGGGGGGGGGGGGTGTGTCTCCAGTTCAAATCCCCTCAGTTCTTATCAGCAGATCCAGTTCAGATCTTAATTAGGCAGCAAAATAAATACCAGGTTAGAGAAGAAGTCTAAAATACCTCGTTCAACAAGCAGCTCTGATTTCTCGCTGTTAAATCTCTGGCACTCTTTGGTGGCTCTGTCCAACTCATGCTTGCAGTCTGACAACCTCTTCTCCTTCTCTTTCACTGTTTTCTGGTGGTTCTCATATCTGTCCCTTAGCTGTTCATCTGTTCCTTGAAAAACCTGTCCATCAAATACAGCAGTGCCAGCAGAGTCCATTTAGAAGCCAGTTAATGTTGTGTTACAACAGCAGAGCTTCCAGCAGAACAGAAGTCAAGACACAAGAAACACAACACCTCCCACACTGAATTTCTGCAAGATAAAAAGCTCCAAGAAAAACTGGAAGAAGAAAAATCTATGTTTTCCTAGGCTGACAGAGTAAATCAATTTATTAATTATTGATCATGTTTTTGTTTTATTATTTTCTATATATTTTAATATATAAAATAGTTTTATTGGTTATTTATTAATAATCTACTCTTTTACCACTAAAATTCATTTTTCTTAGGCTGACAGAGCAAATTCATCTAACTTTTTACCACTAAGGAATTTGTTTCCAGTTTTCAAGGTTAATTTTAGGTGCTTTGCCACAATCACACCAGCAGACTGACAATCATTTTAACAGAGAGAAACAAAAAGTCCCCAGGGGAGAGGCAGAATATTCAGGTCAGGAGCTAGGCCACATTAGCTCAGACAAGTGCTGGCTGTCATCAGCACACAGTGAGAGGTAGAGAGTTTTAAGTTACACACCACAGGAAGCTGTTGTTACCACTAATAAAAGTTATGAATTATGTGAACTTTTGCCAGTATTTGCCTTCCTGACAAGCTGCTCTGTGATGGAAGGCTGTGGACAGAAGTCACTTTAACCCAAATGACACAGAACCTGATACAGCTTTATTGAGCCATACTGGCAGTATCTGACAGCATCAAGTGAGCTGTGAAAATGCTCTTCACCGGCATCTGATGCTAATAAAATATATACTTAGGCAGCAAAAGACAGGCCAATTCTTCAGCTGAAAGGATGGCAGCATGCAGTTTAAAAGCCAACCTTTTCCATCTTCTGCTGCAGATCTTGATTGTCTTTCTCCATCTGCCTCCTCCTGCTCTCCAGGGCTTTCACCTCGTTGTCCAGCTTCATTACTTTCATGAGATTCTGTTCCACTGATGCCAGAGAAATCTGCAAAGAAACAATGCTGCAACTGAAGCACCTCACCAGCTTAGGAATCCCATAGCCTATTGTCTTATACACTACAGCTGCTCTAAGTGTAAAGCCTTAGAGGCTGAGAGACCTGGGGCTGGTGAGCCTGGAGAAGAGCAGCCCCAGAGGGGACCTGATCAATGCTCAGCCATAGCTACAGGGTGGGAGGCAAGCGCTTGAGGCCAGACTCTTCTCACTGGTGCCCAGGGACAGGACAAGGGGCAATGGGGACAAACTGGAAGCAGAAGGTTCTATCTGAAGAGGAGAAAATTCTTTGGTGTGAGGGTTCTGGAGGCCTGGAGCAGGCTGCCCAATGATGTTGTGGAGTCTCCTTCTCTGAAGAGATTCCAAACTCAGCTGGCCATTGTGCTCCTGGGCAAGCTTCTGAGGGTGGCTCTGCTTTAGCAAGGGGGTTGGACTGGATGATCTCCAGAGGTTGCTTCCAACCCCCACCATGCTGGGATACTGTGACAGAGTAGTTTTAATTCCCAGATAAACTTGAGAAAGTGGTATTTTAAGCTACAAAACCCCAATGCCACTACAAGAATTTCCAAACTGTTCTCTTCAACCTCTAATGAATGTTTCCAGACTAGACCATCATCTACCAGGTTAATTGAGCTATGTTTGCTTCAGAGCCAAGGATTAGATAGCAGCACAGAAAGGTGTAAGAATTTAACCAGGACATTTGCTCAGCTTTTCCATTTCCCTGGGTTCTTCAGCACTGATGTTTTGCATTGAAGTCTAAATGTCATTGTTATGCAAATTACCTTTAGGGGTTCAAGCTGACTCTCAATAGATTTTACATTTTCCTTAGAAGCCATCAGTTGAGCCTCTCTGTTGCTCAGCTGATCCTGGATTTCCTGTGCCTTCTCTTTGTTCTGCTTTAGGTACTTCAGTTCTGTCTGACACTCTTTGACTTTGGAGCTTTGCTTCATTCGTACCTGGCGGAGAGTTTCCAGGGCTTTGATATACCTTTAAAAAGAGACAGCATTTCAGATCCTGGTGGCAATACAGCAATTGTTGTGCTTGTTTTACAGTCAGGCTGGTGAGACCCTGGCTCAGGTTGCCCAGAGAGGTGGGAGAGGTCTCATCCCTGGAACCATTCCAGGTCAGGCTGTCTGGGGATCTGAGCAATCTGCTCTAATTGCAGATGTCATAGAATCAGTAAGGTTGGAAAAGAGTGGCTGGAGAGCTGCCTAACGGAAAGGGACCTGGGGGTACTGATTGAAAGCTGCCTAAACATGAGCCAGCAGTGTGCCCAGGTGGCCAAGAAGGCCAATGGCATCCTGGCCTGCATCAGGAATGGTGTGGCCAGCAGGAAGTCATTGTGCCCCTGTATTCAGCACTGGTTAGGCCACACCTTGAGTCCTGAGTCCAGTTCTGGGCCTCTCAATTTAAGAAGGACATTGAGACTCTTGAATGTGTCCAGAGAAGGGCAATGAGGCTGGGGAGAGGCCTGGAGCACAAGCCCTACAATGAGAGGCTGAGGGAGCTGGGATTGTTTAGCCTGGAGAAGAGGAGGCTCAGGGAAGACCTTATTGATCTCTACAACTACCTGAAAGGAGGTTGTACACAGGTAGGAGCTGGTCTCTTCTCCCAGGCAAGCAGCACCAGAACAAGAGGACACAGTCTCAAGCTGCACCAGGGGAAGTTTAGGCTGGAGGTGAGGAGGAAGTTCTTCACTGAGAGAGTTGTTAGCCATTGGAATGTGCTGCCCAGGGAGGTGGTGGAGTCACCATCCCTGAAAGTGTTCAAGAGGGGATTGGACGTGGCACTTGGTGCTATGGTTTAGTCATCATGAGGTCTTGGGTGCCAGGTTGGACTTGATGATCTGTGAGGTCTTTTCCAACCTTATTGATTCTATGATTCTATGTCCCTGCTGACTGCAGGAGGGTTGGACTAGATGTGAGCTTTACAGGTCCCACCCAATCCAAAGCACTGTAGGAATACCAAGACATCAAACAATGCCTTAGACATTTTCAACACACCTACACTGTTAAAGACCTTTCTTCCTTAGCTTTTACATAATTAAAGAGAAGAACCTTGTTGCTGAAAAGATCTCATCAAATTTCTGCTTGAGGGCCTTCCCTTCACTTAGTGGCCAGTTGGATTCTTCTTGGTGGCAGAAGATGACATTGTTGAGCACTGCTTTGGACACACCAAGGGCACTGATCATCTCTCGATCAATTTCTGCACACTTGGAGCTCAGGCTGACCTTCTCACCATGCCTGTGGACATAAAGGTCCCCAAAGAAGTTACCAGGGTATTCTTTTAAAAGCAAACTGCATTTTGAACAGCATCATCTCACTGCAACCTACCAGAACAAGAACAAACAGCCATCTGAAAGCATGCAGTTCCCATGTTCGACACACAGCACTGCAGTATTTGTAGCCAAGACTACCACAGATTGTTATGCAAAGCTAACAGAGGGAATAAAAAGGATCCTGAAGGAATCATAGAATGGCTTAGGTTGGAAGGGATCTTAAAGACCAACTGCTCCAATCTCCCTCCCTCTCAACTAGACTCAACTGCTCAAGGCCTCATCCCACCTAGCCTAGAACACTTCCAGGAAGGAGGCATCCACAACCTCCCTGGGCAACCCGTTCCAGCATCTCACCACTGTCACACTGAAGAACTTCTTCCTAAGATCTATTCTCTCCCTCAGCTTCAAAGACTTGTGCTCCTGCCCCCTCACCAGCCTCATTGCCCTTCTCTGAACCTGTTCCAGCCCCTCAATGCCCTTGGCATGAGAGGCCTAAAACTGAACCCAGTATTCAAGGTGTGGCCTCACCACTGCTGCACACAGGGCAACAATTGCTGCCCTGGTCCTGCTGGCCAGCTTCTGATACCAACCTGTTGGGCTTCTTGGCCACTTGGGCACACTTCTGGCTCACAGCCAGCCATCTGTGAACCAACATCTCCATGTAAAAGGAAATAAAAAGACCCATGACAGCTTACCTTGTTCTAGTAATGACAGATTCCAATGTTTTAAACTCTGTTTTCTTGCCTTTCTGGGTACAGATCATGGATCTCTGTACAGCCAAGGGCTCTCCATTTACATCTCGAAACTGCAACCGAATCTGCGCTCTAACATCTGTTTCATTGGCAACCTTCAGCAGAAACAAAACTAAATGAGGGAAACTATTCTCAAAGTCCAAATACATATGTGCCTTCCAGGCTGGGGGGTTCACATTCTAAACTCCCCCAGCTCTCTGTTTTTCCTGAAATGATAAGGGCAGCTTGTGCATGCATGATCTTAGGCATCCCTGTTCTCATGGAATAGTTTGGGTTAGGAGTGCCCTTAAAGGTCATTTAACTCATTTAGTTCCAATCCCCCTGTGCAGTGGAGTAGTTTACTTCAGAGTAAACACACATTAAATCTAGTCACTATGGCTTTTACCTTTGGATCATGGACAAAAGAGTTTCCTTTGGTGCCAGGAGGAAAATCTCCAGTGGATATGTACTTAAGGCACTCAATGATAGTCTAAGAAGACAGAAATAAACATACAGTTAGCATAGTAATTTAGAGTAAACAAGGTAAACAACACAGTAACAGCCCCAATTCTTACAAATGAGTTAAGGAGAAAGAAATAAAAAGCTATTTTAATTTTGGAGTATCATGAGAACGTGGTACTCTGCTGAATGAGTTTTAATCAGCATATGGATCAATTCCCTCTGAAAAAGAGCAACCATTTCTCTGGAAAATCCATGTGTGAAAGGAGATCTCTGATAGTGACAAACAGCGTATTTACAGTGCTAATTATTGAGTGGACAGCGATATTTTAGCCATCTCTTTAATTCCTTCCTGTCAAGACCATTATTTGATTCTTTTGAGGCCTTTCATAGAATCACAGAATCAACCAGGTCAGAAAAGCCCTCAGAGATCATCAAGTCCAACCTATTACCCAATACTTAATACCTCCTGACAGCTAAACCATGGCTCCAAGTGCCACATCCAATCCCCTCTTGAACACCCCCAGGGACGGTGACTGCACCACCTCCCTGGGCAGCACATTCCCATGGCCAATTAGCTCTTCACATAAAGAGTTTCTCCTCATCTCAGCCTAGACTTCCCCTAGCACAGCTTGAGACTGTGTTCTCTTGTTCTGGTGCTGGTTGCCTGGGAGAAGAGACCAACTCCCTCCTGGCTACAACCTCCCTTCAGGGAGTTGTAGACAGCAATAAGGTCTCCCCTGAGCCTCCTCTTCTCCAGGCTGAACAACCCCAGCTCCCTCAGTCTCTCCTCATAGGGCTGTGCTCCAGACCTCTCCCCAGCCTAATTGCCCTTCTCTGGACACATTCAAGTGTCCCAGAGTCCAGAGGAGCTCAGAACTGGACATCAAGGTGTGGCCTAGCCAGTGCTGTTTGAGACCTATTTCCAATTCAAACCCCACCATACATTCAGCCTTACCGTTTTTCCTGCACCATTTGGTCCCACCAAAATAGTTAATGGATTGAAGAAAGTGATAATCTGTTTGTCTTTATCCTCTACCCCAAAACTCCTCACTCCAAGGATACTCATTTTCTCAATCCTTGACATTTCTGCAGAACTTCTCCCAAGTCAAAAGCGCAAATGTTACAAATCCTGCAAAATAAAGCTCTGTGAACAATCTAGAAGGCAAAAACCCATAGCTGACAGCATGCTCTTAATACTTTGCACTTGCACAAGTATCTCTAACAACACAGCTAAGACTCTTCAGCCACAGCTCACAGCACAGAGCATACAAAGGTTGAAAACTCATTGACTTTAAATTAAGAAGCTTATCAACTTAAAAATTAAGAGAGGGGCCATACTGCTTATCATTAACTTGAAAGCAACAATACAAATAACCCTTTAAATCAAAGGCAACGGCCAGAAATCCAAGTCACGAACCACCACACACACACACTGCTTTCAGAATGCCCCAACCACAACAGAGCCCCACGTGTTTTGTTTTCCCTTTACCAGAATCCACTGCTGTGCTCCAGTACGAGCTTTAGTGCCACCTGTCTCTCTCTGGGACATCCAGCGTTACTTCGTCCCGACAGGAGGGAGAAGAAAGGGGACGGAGGCTTCACAGGGAAGTGAAAGCAGGCAGGGCCCCGGGGCTGCGCAAGGGGGGCAGCTGCTGCTGCTGCTGCTGCCGCCACGGGGTGTGGCGACTGACGGCGGCAACTCCTACCCAAACCCCCATCCCTGCCCCACAGTAAACAGCAGGCTTTCTAGTGTCTGTTTCAGCTCTATTCATATGGCCGAACCAGCCTTGCTCAGGGCCTTCTTACTTTTCCCTCCGGGCTCCCCCCCTCCCCTCCGCTCTCCCGGACCCCTCGCTAGCCCCTCCAGGCTCTCCTCGCCTCCTCAGGTCTCCGCCCGTCCCCCTCCTCCCACTCTCCCGGGCAGGGAAGGCCGAGCCCCGGCACCTTCCGACCCGCCTCAGCGGAGAGGCGCAGCGGCGCTCTGCTCTGCCCTGCCCGGCCACCTCTGCGGTTGGAAGCAGCAGCAGCGCTGGGGCCCGGGCGGGGAAGGCATTTCCTGGAGAAACCCCGGTGCCAGGGCAGAGGTGGGCAGCCGGAGTTCCCCGCCCGGAGCTCCAGGCTGCGGCGGGGGTGGGCACTTTCCAAGGCACAGACGGTGGCACCGCCGCGGCGGGGGCGACCATTCTATCTCCATCGTCCCCGTCCCCACCGGCCCCCGAGCAGAGCCCGCCGCGCTCCCGCTCACCACCGCCGCCGTCCCGCGCTCCCCGGCAGCCCCCGCGGCCTCCGCCACGCCCCGGTAATAGCGCAGCCCGCCCCGCTCACCGAGCCCGGCCCCCGGCGCTGCCCAGGGTCCTTCCTCCCTGGTGCCGAGGCTGCTCTGCTGAGCTGCCCGATCTGCGGGCAAGGAGCGCTCTGTAGCCGAGCCGTGCCGAGCCGAGCCGAGCCGGGGCATTGCCACAATCCAAGATACACTTCGCAGCCATCTTCCAGAAGCGAGTAAAGCTCCTCTGGGGAGGTGACTCCGGGGTATACTTCGCTTGCGTGTGTCCCTAGAGCTGCCTGGTTATGGCTCAGCTGCTCAGGAGCACAGTGCCATCAGTTTCTGCTTTCTGTAAGGCAGCGCTTCCCTGCCTTGCTGTTGGATGCTGCACACCCCGTGTCCTGCCTCTGCAGCCGCTGCGACCTCCAGAATGTTCGCCAAAAGTCATAGGCTAGGAGATTTGATGATTTTGGGGAAGAGCTTTTTGTTTCACACACTCTGTTTTTCCACCAATATGAAACTTGTGCTCTTGGTCAGTGCTCCATAGACTCACAGAACTGCTTTGGTTGGAAAACGCCTTTAAAGATCACCAGATCCAGCCATTCTCTAACTCTACCAAGTCTGGTGCTAAACCATGTTCCTCAGCACCACATCTCTGCCTTTATGAAACCCCTCCAGGGAAGGGGATTCAATCACCTCCCTGGAGATCCTGTGCCAGTCTTTGAGAACCCTTCCAGTGAAGAAGTTTCTTCTAGTGTCCAACCTAAACCTCCCCCAGGTGCAACTTGAGGCTGTTTCCTCTCATCCTGTTGCTTGTTCCTTGGGAGAAGAGACCAACCCCCACCTCACTCCAACCTCCTTGCAGGGAGGTGTAGAGAGCAATGAGGTCTCCCCTCAGCCTCCTTTTATCCTAGCTGAACAACCCCAGTTCCCTCAGCTGCTCCTCACTAGCCCTGTTCTCCAGACCCTTCACCAGTTTCATTGCCCTTTTCTGGACCTGCTACAGCCCCTCAATGTCCTTGGAGTGAGGGGCCCCAAACGGAACTCAGTATTTGAAGTGCAGCCTCACCAGTGCTGAGTACAGAGAGACAATTCCTGCCCTGGTCCTGCTGGCCACACTGTTGCTGATGCAGGTCAGGATGCTGTTTGCCTTTTTGGCCACCTGGGCACACTGCTGGTTCATGTTCAACCTTTGTGCTACTGTATGATGGTTTAATCTAAGGGAACTATTTCTTGTGATCTGTCTCCTTTGGCTGGCAGCCCAGTTAGTCACCGTCCCTGGAGGTGTTCAAGGGGAGATTGGACGTGGCACTTGGTGCCATGGTCTAGTCATGAGGTCTGTGGTGACAGGTTGGACTCGATGATCCTTGGGGTCTCTTCCAACCTTAGTTATACTGTGATACTGTGATACTGTTATCAGCCTCTTGGAGCCTGTAAGTTTGTGAGCATGAAAGCTGAGGACCAGAAGGGACTACCTGAGTCACTGTTTCCAGCCTACAGCAATGCAAATGATCATGTCATCCCATCTAGAAATCTGTCAGTGCTCCTTCAGAAAATTGGTTGAAATATTAGGTGTCCCTGCCCATGGCAGGGGGTTGGAACTAGATGATCTTTTAGGTCCTTTCCAACCCCAAAAATTCTATGAGTCTATAATTAGGCAGAAGAACAGCCAGCAGTCACAAACTTCAAACTTCCAGTCTAACCATCTGGTGGCTGGAGCATTCCCTGTTTCAGATGCTGCTCTTCACTCACTCCATCACCTGTCTCACAATATCCTAAAGCAGTGTTTTTCCTTCAGCTCCTCATCCTTCCTTGGCGTCTTTATAACCACTGTGATATCTCCATTGACCTGATTTTCTTTAGTTCCTGTATGTACTGTCAGTTCTGATTTCACTCCACCTTACAGATGCAAAGACTGACAGACAAGACACTCACATCTGGGAGTTGGAACCTTACCTATTGATCTTGTGGGTTTCACATGGAATTGTTTCATTTGGAGGAGACCTTGAAGATCATCCAGTCCAACCATCAACCCAACACCACCATGGCTATTAAACCATGTCTCACCATCTCCACACATTTCTTGAACACCTCCAGGGATGGGGACTCCACCACCTCTCTGGGCAGCCTGTTCCAATCCCTGACCACTCTTACAGGAAAGAAATAATTCCTAATCTCCAACCTAAACCTCCCCTGGCACTATTTCAGGCCATTCCCTCTCATTCTATCACTTAATACTAGGGAGAAGAGACCAACCCCCCCTCACTATAATCTCCCCTTAGGCAATCATGGAGAGAAAACCATGGTTGGGTGCACGGCAGTTTCACTGGGAGACACTTATCCTAGGTTGCCTTCAGACCTTCTTTTTCCACTCCACTCCTACGTTTCTCCCACAACTCTTTCTTTACTCATATTCTACAAGACTCATCAATGCTGTCTCCCAAGGACCTGCCATGGTTCTGTCCATGGGTGATGGGCAAAAGTGTTTCACTCAAAATTCGTGTGCAACTTGTTCCTCTGCCTAAACACTGAGGAGATAGAACCACCTAGGGGGCATCTCACCACGAGTGTGATCAGTTTGGGGCAAAATTTGTCATTGTTTCAAAAGTGGCCAAGACATTGGTGATTCAGAAGCTGGGACAGCCCCAGCAGATTATATTATTTGCCAACATAACAAGAAACATTTACTCCTTTAATTCTTGTCAAATATGGAATCATAGAGTTGTCAGGGTGGGAAGGGACCTCAAGGATCATTTGGTTGCAACCCCCCTGCTATGGGCAGGGACACCTCACACTACAGCAGGTTGCTCACAGTCACATCCAGCCTGGCCTTCAAAACCTCCAGGAATGAGGCTGCCACCACCTCCCTGGGCAACCTGTGCCAGTCTCTCACCACCCTCATGGGGAAGAACTTCTTCCTAACATCCAATCTGAATCTACCCATTTATATTTTTTTTCCATTGCCCCCACTCCTATCACTCCCTGACACCCTAAAAAGTCCCTCCCCAGCTTTCTTGTAGCCCCCTTCAGATACTGGAAGACCACAATTAGGTCTCCTGGGAGCCTTCTCTTCTCCAGACTGAACAGCCCCGACTCTCTCAGTCTGTCCTCACAGGAGAAGTGCTTCCATTCCTCTGTAATAAAGTACACACTCTATTAGCACAGCAAAGGATAGAGAAACTGATGGCTACACTAACATTTTTAATAGAACTACCACCATTTGTGAAATATCACACAATGGTTGCTTTAAAGCTATGCTGTGGGAAGGGAAACCCTTCATGACTGATTTCTTCTGCCTAGTTCATTATAAATGCTTTTTATCCCTTTCCCTCAAGGAAATTGGCCATGCTACAGTAAAGGTCCGTATTACAGTGTCCATATTACTCAGAACAGTCAAATGCCAATTTCCATGCAGGAATGGAAGTATCTCTTGTGTTACTCCCCACATGCTCTTTCAGGATCCAAACATTTTCAGCTGGGAGCCTCTTATCTGCTTTGGATGTACTCTGACAATAGGATGCTCCATGAGCCAAGTGTTTAAAGCTTTTCCAAGGAGCTTTGTCAGTTGGGAACAAAAGAAGAAGAGGAAATGGCCTGAAATTGTGCCAGGAGAGGTTTAGGTTGGAGATTGGGAACAATTTCTTTGCTGCAAGAGCGGTCAGGGACTGGCACAGGCTGCCCAGGGAGATGGTGGAGTCCCCATCCCTGGAGGTGTTCAAGAAACCTGTGGCTATGGTGCTTGGGGACATGGTTTAGTGGCCATGATGTTAGACTGGATTGACGGTTGGGCTCAACGAGGCTTTTCCAAACCAAGCAATTCTATGATCCTTTCAAGAGGGGTTTTTAACCTCTAGTCACATTTCTCTTGCTGAACTTTAGGGTGAGAATAGGTATTTTGCTATTAATGAGGTTTGGAAGGGTTTGTAGTGGTGTTGTCAACGAGACTTCAATGGATAGATTCATCAAATTACGCAGTGAGAAGTTCCTCATTGGATGGCCACGAGGTCTGCCCAATTTCTGTGCCTCTCAAACAGAGAACAAAAGCAAACCAGATGACCACTTTGTGCAGTTTGCCTGATTTCAGTGGAAAATTTTAACCTTTTCATGACTGCCTGTTACCCTCTCACAAGCCCTCGCCAGGCATCTGAAAGCAGCTTTTAGCCATCAGTAGGCTCTTCAGTATTTCTCAGCACACAGAGGTTTTTTCCACTGCTGTGGAGGGACGAAGGTTTCACTTGATGCTAATTTCTGCCATGCTTTTTTACTGATGGCTGTTGCTAATTAAACCCATCCTCTTCCCAGCTATGTATTATATGCTGAGTCTCACAGAATGGTGTGGGTGAAGGAGGAAGGCTGAAGAAGTCAAACTGGCTCAGTGGTGTTAGGGTCTGTATATATCTAAGAACAGGTTGCTGGTTTTTACTGTGCCTAGAACTGCAGCTGATGATGGAAAATCCTGTTGAACAAAGGATGTCATATTACTCAATGCAGTCACAGAATCACAGAATGGTTTGGGTTAGAAGGAACCTTAAAGATCATCTACTTCCAACCCTCTTGCCAGGGACAGAGACACCTCCTACTAGACCAGGCTGCTCCATGCCTGGCCTTGAACACTTCCAGGCTTGGAGCCTCCACAACTTCTCTGGGCAACCTGTTCCAGTACCTCAGCACCCTCATGGGGAAGAATGTCTTTCTAATGTCTACTCTAAGTCCAGCTTCTTCCTTTTTGAAGCCATTACTCATTGTCCTGTCACTATATGTCTTTATGAAGAGTCCCTCCCCAGCTCTCCTGTAGCCCCCTTCGGGTGCTGGATGGTACTCTAAGGTCTTCCTGGAGCCTTTTCTTCTCCAGGCTGAACAATCCAAACTCTCCCAGATTGCCCTCACAGCAGAGGTGGCCTCTTCTGGAGTCACTCCATAGCTCCATGTCCTTCTTGTGTGGAAGGATCCAGAGATGGACACAGTACTCCAGGCAGGACCTCAGCAAAGGGGAGGCGAAGAGGAGGATCACCGCCCTTGACCTGCTGCCTGTGTTTCTTTTGATGCAGCCCAGGATTCGGTTTGTTTCTGGGTTGCAAGCACAGAAATGTGCAGACCTACTTATTTTTTCAGATCTGTGTCTGATTACATGATGCACCAAAGTAAGAAGAGAACCACATGAAGATGTGTGCTGCATGAGGATTACTCCTATTTCCTGTGATGGGCTTTTGATATCATGTAAGAAAATTACATCTCTTATCTACTGAGGTATTTTCCCCTTATTTGATGTCAGAGGGAAGGAAACCCCCAACCTACCCCCACTGAGGCATCCCACAGTGCCTATAAAAATTCACACCAGCTCTGGTGCCTTTTCCTAGATGAGAAAACTTTCCCTTGGGGTTAATATTCAAGGTGTACATGAGTATATATAGGCAGCATGTGGTGTCAAAAAGGCATAGGTCACACCCAGCCCTCCTGGAGGCAAAAATGCTGTTGCTCTTTATCTTCTTATTGAGCAGCTGCTTCTCTGGCTCATGGGGCAGTGCAACAGAAGAATTTCAAGCAAACTTCAAGGCTCTGGTGGATCAAGCAAGTTCTGATGTAAGTATGAAATTGAGTCTGGGCCAGTTTTAGCTCTAGTTTGCCTGCCCTGTGTGCTGTTTGTTAAACCTGAGGTGCCAGCCTCCCCTCAGAAGCTGGCCCTGCAATTGTTTCCCCAAAGGAAGTTCAGAAATAGAAAGCCTGATGAAGATGATATATAGGTTGAGCTGTTCAACAATGTTGGCAGCCACTGAGAAGAGAAAGACCTTCTAAAGCTACCTTTTTTTTCTTTCTTTCTTGATATTTCAGATCTTTCTTCCAGTTCCTTCCAGGAATTTTCAGGTAAGGCTTCTAAAGTTTCTTTCTTGTTGCTGTGGTTAATCATTTGGAAAAGGATGATGCTTTGTGGCAGATCTTGAGGGAGAGGCAGACTACTAAAAAGAGAGGGGATCTCACTAGAAGGGAATACACAAGCTAACAACACGTTCCTGGGCAGCTCTATCAGCTTCAGTAAAGTTCCTTGTATGCAAAGAAAGTTATGGAAATAATTCACCACTTCTAAAACCAGGATGTCTGAGACTTGGCTCTACTCAACCTGAGGAGCTCTCGCAGAGAGCTCCACGCTGAGGCTGTTCTCAACGTGGCTGTACGAAGTGTAGACCATGCTCATGACCCGCTGCCATTTGGAGCAGAAGGTGGTGAATATGGCTTGCAGTAGCAACACTAAAATGCTCTTCCTTCTGAGCAAACAGACGAGCTGAGAGCTCTGGAGCATAATGGAGACTGCCTCTCAAAGAAGCAATCTGCAGCCACGACCACACGCAGTGGTTTTCTACCTGTGGTCTGCAGCTTTCTCTGGCTCTGTGAACTGAAAACAAAAGGTTCATGACAAATACCAAAGAACAGGCAGGCTGTTGTTGGGAGACCTTATCTACAGAGGAAAAAGTGTTTAGAGGCTGCAGCTTCAAAGGAGGTGAAGAGCAGCACTTTGCAGAGAGAAGAGTACGGCGCTTCAGTCCTTCTGTGTGCTGCAGCTGTGGAAGGCAATCAGCAGATCTAATCTCAGGCTGCTCATTCTGACTTTGATAGAGCTGCAACCCCAATGGATTTTAATCCTATTTCATTACTCTTTCCCCTGTATAAGGTGGTGTGGTGTTGGTTTTTTTTTTGGGGGGGGGATGTGATATGCTTTCCCCCTCCCCCCCTCCCCCCCCCCCCCCCTTCTGCTGTAGATTATCAAATCCCAGAAAAGAGAGAAGTAGCCTTTTCCCTACCTGTACAGAAACAGGTAATTTCTGGCTTTACTGGGCACATAGTCATTGAATTTGATGACACTTCAGTTCATTTGGCAGGATGTAATCTTGCTGTTGTTTGATGTATTTCTTTCAGTGCAAACGTGTTCCCTGCCAGCTTGAAAAACTCGTAAAGCAGCTAAAAGCTTCCTTTAAGAGTGATCAAATGAGAGCCCTTGTTTCTGTGGTGGAGAAAACCAAGGACTGCATCATATCAACTTTAAATAAAGCACCTACAGTGAGTTCCTCTCCAGCTCTTTCTAGGGATTACCCAAGTGAAAATGTGAAATTACTCTGATCTGACTTCAAAACAGAGGAAATCAGTAACTCAACAGCCTGGTAAACTGAAGGCAGTAGTAAAATTTTGATGCCATCTCCAGGTGGTCTTCATTTCACACTCATGGCTGTTGTTTGGCAATGCTTTCATCTGAAATACTGCACCAGACTTTGTAGGGTCTGGAAGGAAGTTAGATTTCCAGGAGATGCATCGCCCCTGAGCAAATCCTGGACTTATCATTAACCAGGAGATCAATAAGAAAAGGCTCTAAGCCACATCTCGGAGAGAAAATCAGCCAGGAGACAGCAGCAGCATCCTAGCTTGTGTCAGTAATAGAGTGGCCAGCCAGTCAAGAGAGGTGGTTGTCACCCTGTAGTCAGCAACTGGCAAGGTTGCACCTTGAAGAGTGGGCTCACTTTGGGGCCCCTCACTCCAAGAAGAACATTGAGGGGCCTGAGTGGGTCCAGAGAAGGGCAACAAAGTTGGTGAAGAGTCTGAAGAACAGGGCAGGTGAGGAGCAGCTGAGGGAGCTGGGGTTGCTCAGCCTGGAGTTGCTCTCTGCAACTCCCTGAAAGGAGGTTGGAGGCAGATGGGAGCTGGTCTCTCCTCCCTAGTATCAAGTGACAGGATGAGATGAAATGGCCTCAAGTTCCTCCCAGGGAAGTTTAGATTGGACACGAGGAGCAATTTCTTCCCCCAAAGTGTTGTCAAGACCTGGTCCTGGCTGCCCAGGGAGGTGGTGAAGTACCCATCCCTGGAAGGATTGAAAAGCTGTAGAGATGTGGTGCTGAGGGACATGGCTTAGGGGTGAGCTGGCAGTGCTGGGTTGATGGTTGGACTGGATGATCTTAAACGTCTTTTCCAACCTACACAATTCTATGGTTCTCTATCATTCCTGATTCCCAACAGTCTCCTCTGCATTCATTCATGAAGATATTAATCATTCCTTCTGCTCAGGTACCACCTTGTACAGCCAGCCACAGCTCTGCAGCAATATGCTCTTTTTATTTGCTTCCTTATCACCACTAATTCTTCTTCTTCTTCTTATTGTTGTTGTTGTTATATTGTGATTATTGTTATTATTATTAATGTAGGGGTCTCTTCCAACCTTAGTTATACTGTGATACTGTATTTATTTATTGTTGTTGTTGTTGTTATTCTAGAGACCTAAGAAAGATGGTTCCTGCCCCATGACCGAGAAGCCTGCACGGAGAGCTCTGAAGTCCTACAAGAGATTCTTCAGAAAGCTGCATGAGAAGTGCTAGAAGCCCTGCTGATGGGTGCTGGCACCCTCTGATCTCTCACCAGAGACACCTTTTACCCAACACTAGAGCCACTAGAGCCAGTTGAGACTGCAAAGCTGCCACAGAGAGACAGCACCACGCAGCCATGAATGTTTTAGAGGTGTTTTTAGCAGATATTTATGGCCTGTTGCAGGTATTAACGTATTTATTTAATTTATAGAGAGCTTAGGTGTATTTATGCAGAGTCCCCAGATTCAAAGTGAACATAAAGTACCTAGGGGGGTGATGATGGAGTGATCAAAGTGATTAAGGTGTTCAGAGTGACAATGAATAAAATGATTAATTGCACCGTGGGGTTTGTGCACTGCCATTATTATATGCCAAGGCTTGAAGGAAACTATGGGAGTGAAGATAAAATAATGGGGGTTGAGAAGCAGATCCCTCAATGTGCTCTCCTGGAGACACTAGTAAAATGGGCAGAAACTTTTATTTTCTGGAGGCAGGAGCAAATAAAAACCCGAACCACCCACAAAAAACCCCAACCAACCCACCCCCAACTGGGAAAAGGTGGTTTCTATTTGGTTGGTTTTTAGTATGTGCACAATTCAGTTTGAAACCAGCTTGCTTTCCTGAATTTACAGCTTCTCAGCGTGGTGGGGTTGGAAGGGACCTCTGCAGATCATCCTGTGTCTGGGCTGATCTGCAGGGGCACCCACAGCAGCTTGCCCAGGAGCACAATGGCCGGGGGGATTTGGAATCTCTGCAGAGAAGGAGACTCCACAACCTCTCTGGGCAGCCTGCTCCAGGCCTCCAGCAACCTCACACCAAAGAATCTTCTCCTCCTGTTTAGCTGGAGCTTCCTGGGTTCCTCATTGCCCCCTGTCCTGTCCCTGGGCACTGCTGACAAAAGTCTGGCCCCAGCCTCTTTCCCCCCACCCTTTAGCTCTTGCAGAGTATTGATCAGATCTGCTCTCAGGCTGCTCTTCCCCAGGCTCAACAGCCCCAGAGCTGCAGAACTCCCTCACACCAAAGAAATGTCTTTTCCTGGACCCCTCCTGGGTTCCAGTTTGTGCCTTGTTGGAATGCTGTGAAAGGGTGCAGAGCAAAGCAATTTCCATCTTGGTGTCTGAGAAAACCCAGTATGAAACCAGGCACTGCAATTAGCAGGGTGAGATCAGTTAATTCATTTAGTTGTCAAACTAACAAACTTTAGCCAAAGTGTGTACATGCAGCTTTGAGGAGGACAGGCAGAGGACAATGCCTGGGCTGTTAGTCACTGCCAGAGCTTTAGCAAGACCTAACAACAGCAAAACACTGACTTTGGAAAGAGCCAGACTTGAGAAGGTACCTTTCTAAACAGTGCTCCTCTGACACAGCTCCTGAGGAGTGGAGAATGTGTCCATGGAGATGCAGTAAGCCAGGAGAGCTGAGCCATGAGGAGGAGATTTCACAGTGAGGGATGCACAGCTGCTAGGACTGATGGAAGGCTGGAGAGCACCAGTTCTTGCTTCTGGTTTGTGGTTCATTCCAGGATAAAGCTGAAAAACAGAAATAAATAACCACAGCATCACAGACTGCCAGGTTGGAAGGGACCCCAAGGATCATCTGGTCCAACCTTTCTAGGTAATAGTAAAATTGAAATGAGCTGGCCCAGCACCCTGTCAAGCTGAGTTTTAAACCTGCCCAGGGAAGTGGTGGAGTCACCATCCCTGGATGTGTTAAAAAATGACTAGATGTGGCACTTCACAGCATGTTTCAGGGGTCTTGGAGGTATTGGGTAGAAGGTTGGACTTGATGCTCCTAGAGGACTTTCCCAACCTTAATGATTCTCTGATCTTAGGAAAGGCTGTGCACACAAGGGCGGAGGAATCCTGGAGTGGTTTGGGTTGGAGGAGACCTTAAAGATCATCTAAGTCCAAGCCCCTTGTCATGTGTTGGGTCTTGTAAGTTAGGGAGTTAGGAGGCTGGCTGTGTAGCCTTTAAAATTCAACATCCACAACACTGCTCACCTTGTGCCTTAAGGCTTCCATTTTCAAGATCTCTAGGCAAACCCCCACACACCTGGGCAGAGCCTGCTCCTGCAAAATCTCTGGCTGAAAGCAGAGGCCACCTGCCCCAAGGCAGAGTCCTTCTGCAGAGTGGGTTGTGTGCTGTGGGAACTGAAGCTCAGCACTCTGCTTCCCACCACAGAAATCAGAAAGAAAAGAATGGAAACACTGGAGAGAAACTGAGTTGTTTCAGCTGAAAGAACAATAACCACAGATTTCTGAGCTCCTACCAGTTTCATTTTCTGGCTGGGGAAGCCAAGTGTGCCTTGCTACAGGTCACTTTGTGTGGAAAAAGAGAAAAATCTGTGAAAGTAAAAAACTTGGGTAGCCCTCCTTGTATTTCAATTCCTTTATGCTTTTGTGGTACATTTGGTTACAGGCACTTAATAAAATATACATATTAATTAACTGGCATGTACTTCTGTACTCCATAAATTAGCCTCCCACTCTGCTGTGCCCTAGTGAGGCCACAGCTGGAGTACTGGCTCCAGTTCTGGGCTCCCCAGTTCAAGAGACAGGGAAATACTGGAGAGAGTCCAGTGGAGGCTACAAAACTGCTGAGGGGCCTGGAGCAGCTCTGTGAGGAGGAAAGGCTGAGAGCCCTGGGGGTGTTGAGCCTGGAGAAGAGCAGCCCCAGAGGGGATCTGAGCAATGCTCGGCAAGAGTTAAAGGGTGGGGGGCAAGAGGCTGGGCCATGGAGCTCAGCTGGGATGTTGCAGACACTTCAGAGATGCACAGGAAACACTTCCCTTTATCAAATGACATAGAACCTTATTGAGGTTAACCAGAGAAATGTAGTTTCCATGGCTGAGATTGTATTAGTCAAAAGCCACCCATTTATTAAGGAGGATTTGAAAACCAAGATATGGTCTCCAAAGCCCCATGATCTCACACATCTAGGTTGCCCTTTCAGATAAGGGAGGAAAAGAACACAGAGTCTGCCACAAATGTCGCCCTGCTCGGGCTCTCATTTCCACTCCCCAGCCCCCCCATTTGTCCCATTTAGCACCAGAACATCCACACATCATTTTGTAGCATGTCCCCTCAACAGTGACCATGGCTTGTACACCATGGCCAGCAGTGCTGGAGCACCAGAGAACACCTCTTGGACACTCTTTGGACCTTCTTCCTCCTGACACCTCAGGACAGGAGGGAAGAGGAGGAACCTCAGAGGGGTTCTCACCCTGAAGCACCTCATATGTTGCTCTGACCAAGTCCTTCACCTCTCCTGAGACCTATCACAGCAGAGGACCAGAGGTGGCTTTGAGCACCCCAAACCATCTGAACAATAATGAATCTGAAGCTGAAAGAGGTAACTAAGGTTTAATTGGCTCATGGAAGTGACCTCAAGGATCATTTGGTCCAACCTTTCTTGGGGGAAAAGCATAATCAAAGCCGGCTTAGAGAGACAAACTAGCACTGGAGTAGTTCTGTCATCTCAAGCCAAAGAGAGGAGGGGAAAAGGCAATAAAAGGAATAAAATCCCACCCTGCTAGTCTAACAATTTTGGAGCATGGCAGAGGGTGAGAGAGTGGTCATACAATGGGAAAGAGCCAGCCTTGTTTTCCTTGGGGGTCAGCCACAGCCCTGCTGAAAGACCAGCTTGTGCTACTGACACGTCCCACAAAAATCTCCTGCAGTTCTTGAGAGCTGGGAATGATGTCAAAAAGCCCTAAATCTGCCAAGGCAAAAACCAAAAATAAATCATAGAGCTCATGGAAGGTTCAGAGATAGTGCTGGAGTTCTTCAGGAACTGCTAGAAGTCCCAAAGGTACAACCAGGAGGAAAAGGAAAGGCATAAACTCCACCAGCAGTTAATCAGAGAATCATTTTGGGGTTAGAAGAGATCATCAAGTCCAACCTTCTACTCAGTAGCTCTATGACAAGTTGTGCTGGCCAGGATCAGAAGTGGTTGAGATGAGCAGCCCTGCTCTGGGCAGATTCAAAGTTGGGGGGATCACAGCAGCGTGGGGGATCCCTCATGGCAGTGAGGAGGACCACTGTGACATGGGATGGGCTGACCATCACCCCAGGAAGAGGTGAAAAGCAGAGAACCCCCATTGCCAACCTGGAGGTCCTGCAGCAATTCAAAGTGAAGCTGTCCATGCAGGTCTCCAGTGGTGGGGTCAAACCTCAGCCCAGGTGCCAGCCTGAAAAATCAGTGAGTTTGTGGGAGACCAGAAGACACAAGCTGTAAATGCCAGAAGCACAACAGGACAAGGACAGGGATTATTAATGTTTTAAGTATTGGCCTCCTGGAGTGCATTAAGAGTATGGCCAGTAGGTCAAAGGAGGTTCTCCTCCCCTTCTGCCCTGATGAGACCACACCTTGGAGCACTGTGTCCAGTTTTGGGCTCCTCAGATCAAGAGGGACAGGGATATACTAGAGAGCATCCAACAGAGGCTATAAGGATAATGAAGGGACTGGAACATCTGTCTGATAAGCAAAGGCTGGGAGACCTTAGGATGTTTAGTTTGAGAGAAGAGCAGCCTGAGAGGGGATCTGATCAGTGTCTATAAATATCTGCAGGGTGAGGGCCAAAAAGGAGTCAGGTTGGTTTCAATGGTGTCCTGTGACAGGACAAGGGGCAATAGATCCAAACTGCAACACCCCAAGCTCCAGCTCAACAGGAGGAAAAACTTCTTTCCTGTGAGGCTGCTGGAGCCCTGGAGGCTGCCCAGAGAGGTTCTGGAGTCTCCTTCTCTGGGGGGTTTCAAGACCCACCTGAATGCTTTCCTGTATGACCTGCCCTCGGTGATCCTGCTTTAGCAGAGGGCTTGGACTCAAAGATCTCCAGAGTTCATGTCCAACTTCTACCATTCTATGATTCTATGGTTTTCAGGTGCATGACACAAATTCAGCCTGAGGGCAGCTGATAGCATCAGGCAAGTTCTCCACAGAGCTTTCTGCAACGTGCTGCTGCAGAGTCCATGCCCTTGCAAGGGTGCAGTCCTCAGAGCTGTGTGATGAGGAAGATCTACAGATAAGCACACGGTGTGAGGAAACTCCTACTGCTGTTAAAGAGGACAAATTGAGTACAGGGGAGGGGGCAGCCATCAACCTGCAGGTTTGCCTCAGCTGAGCCGCACAGCCACGATGCCTATGGACTTCCTCAATTCATAGTAGTGAGATGCTGAGGTGCTTACTCATACTTGCTGTGGCATCGGGCTCTGGCCCGACGTGCCAACTAGCGTGGCGCCAGCAGATCTGCTCCTGCCCAGCAGAAGTGGGGCTGGACATCCTGCTGCTGCGGCCGCTGCCCTCGCAGGAGCCCAGAAGCAGAAAGCAGAGATAACACTGCTCAGAAAAGGGCACCATTCCTGGGGGAAAGGAGTGCAAAAGGGCTTTTTTTCAGCTTCTAGGGAAGAAGGAAACACAAGTGACCAAGTTGGCTAATTTGCCCCCCCCCAAATAAATAAATAAATAAATAACTAGAATTGCAGCATCTTCAGCGAATTTAACTACAGCAAAGAGAGCTCTGTGTCCAGCTCTGGAGTCCTCAGCACAGGCAGGGACCTGGTGGAGCAAGGCCAGAGGAGGCCACAGCAATGCTGGCAGGGCTGGAAGCCCTCTGCTGTGAGGCCAGGCTGAGGGAGCTGGGCTTGTTCAGCCTGGAGGAGAGAAGGCTCCAGGGAGACCTTCTGGTGGCCTTTCAGTGTCTCAAGGGCTGATCAGAAAGCTGGGGACAGACTTTTGATCAGGGCTTGTTGTGACAGGACAAGGGGTGATGGTTTGAACTGAAAGAGGGAGATTCAGACCAGAGAGAAGGGAGAAGTTTTTTTTCCAGTGAAGGTGGTGAGACCCTGTCCCAGGTTGCCCAAAGAGGTGGCAGATGCCCTGTCCCTGGAACCTTGCCAGGTCAGCTTGGACTGGGCTCTGAACAACCTGCTCTAGTTGCAGATGGACTAGATGACCTTTAAAGGTTCCTTCCAACCCACACCACTTGGAATCTATGAATCAAGAATATAATCTATGAATCAAGATTATCAATAATTATCAAACCCACTGAACTTCCCCCTGTCAGCAAGGACACCACCATCCCAGCACAAAATCAATTCCCTGATATGCCCATGGGGTTCAGGATGACACACTTGGGACATAGAATGGTTTGGGTTGAAAGGGACTTTGAAGATCATCTAGTTCCAACTCATCCCTGGCACTGGCAGAGGCACCTTTCACTAGCCCAGGTTGCTCAAGGGCTCATCCAACCTGGCCCCGAACACCTCCAGGGAGGGGACATCCACAACCATCCTGGGCAACCTGTTCCAGTGTCTCTCCACTTTCACTGTGAAGAATTTCTTCATAATCTCCAGTCTCAATCTCCCCTTCTCAAATTCCAGTCCATTTCCCCTTGTCCTGTCACTACAAGCCCTTGTAAAAAGTGATAGGATGAGAGAGAATGGCTTGAAGCTTGGAGGGCAAATTTACACTGGAGATTAGGAAGAAATGAGAAAGACATCCCACATCCCTCCTTCCTCACCCTAAAGGACCCACTTTGCAGTGTCCATCCCTGGGGCCTCCCTCCTGCTTCAGCACAGTACCAGTTTGGGTTGAAAGGGACTCCAGGTACTCCAGTACCTGGGCTTCCCTTGCTCCCATGGAATGAATTCTTACACTTGGACCAAACTGCTCCCTTAGGATTGCTCAAGTGCTCTCTCCTTCTCTTTTTCTGGGCAAGTGCGCCACATATTTCCTGTAGGGTTTTGTTTGTTTGTTGTTTTGGTTTGGGTTTATCTCTTACCTCAGAGTCTCTGTCCTTGGTCTACCAGGAGATTGCACATTGATTGAAGCTCTGATTTCTGGAGAAGTGCAGCAGAGATGGCAGCTGCTGGCTCATGCTTTGTGTCACACTGGGGCACCGGTTGGGCAAATGAAAAGACCACATCTTTATGTAATTATCACTTACTTCAGGGGAAACACTGACAGGGAAAGGATTAACCATCCAGGCTTCAACATCACATTTACCAGAACCATTTTCTTCCAGAAAATTTCTGCAAATGACCTTTCCCTATCTTGTTTAGAAAATCAACCTAAATGTTTTTTCCGTCCTAGAGAGACTATAAAATGGTCCAGGTCTGGTCCAGAAGCACTTGCAGGTAGGCTGAGCACATCAGGAGGATGAAAACCCACCTCTATCTCCTTTTGCTGGCTGTAGGCATCTCCACTGCTTCCCAGATGAGCAGCTTGGCTGAATTACTGGTCCTGGCAGAGCAGATGTCCCAGACAGTGGCAAAGAGCACGCAGGTGAGTTTGATTTCCACTTTTCTAACCTCAAAATGTGACCTACAGAATCCTCTCTCCTTGAATAGTTCACTTTTGGAAAGTCAAACTATTTAGGTGTCATTTTATTAAGGAAGATGACACTTGAAAGGCTCAACTAATATTTTCTCTTTCAGAATCTGAGGGTTGAAACTCCAGACAACATAGACGTGAGTAAAACCTTTTGTTGGGTTGTGGGGTTTGTCTCTTTGTTTGTTTGTTTGTTAATTTTAAACTGCAAAGTCTAAAAGAAGTGAAATAAAAGTAACTTTCCTAAATTGGGTCACTGAGAAGTCAGCTTGAAAATCACCTCCTAAACCACTCTGTTTAAGAGCAAATAAAGACTCTAAATGTCTTACACGGGCTTGGATGTGTATTATAAGATGTAAAAGGATATTGCAGATATTAAATGGCATTGGAAGCTATAAGATATTGAAGATAGGGAGGTGATTCTCCCCCCTCTACTCAGCTCTGATGAGACCCCACCTGGAATACCGTGTCCCCTGGAGGGATATGGATGTGCTGGAAGGTGTCCAGAGAAGGGCCATGAGGATGAGCAGAGGGCTGGAGCTGCTCTGCTATGAGGACAGACTGAAGGAGTTGGGGCTGTTCAGTCTGGAGAAAAGAAGGCTCTGAGGTGACCTTATTGTGGCCTTCCAGTATCTGAAGGGGGCTACAAGAAGGCTGGGGAGGGACTTCTTAGGACATCAAGTAGTGATAGGACTAGGAGGAATGGAATGAAGCTGGAGGTGGGGAGATTCAGGCTGGATGTGAGGAGGAAGTTCTTCACCATGAGAGTGGTGAAGCCCTGGAATGGGTTGTCCAGGGAGGTGGTTGGGACCCCATCCCTGGAGGTGTTTAAGAGCAGGCTGGATGAGGCTCTGGCCAGCCTGATTTAGGGTGATGCCCCTTCCCATGGCAGGGGGGTTGGAACTAGATGATCCTTGTGGTCCCTTCCAACCCTGACTGATACTATGATATTAAGTAGCACTGTAAGATGTAAAATGTTACTACTCATATATTTATTAAATATGCAATATATTTATAAGGGGTATTTATTGAATAAATTATTAAATCTATTAAGTGGTTATTAGCATATTAAATGGTGCTTTAAGATTTATTTGGCATTTAACTATATCAAATGGTTATTAATACAGTAAATATATTACATGGCTATTAAATGTATTAAATGGGAATTGAAGATTTATTTAGTGTTTGAATGTATTAAATGGTTATTAATATAGAAAATGCATTAGCTGGTGATTAAATATATTAAATAGCAATTGAAGATTTATTTAGTACTTGAATATATTAAATGGTTATTAATATAGTAAAGGTATTAGCTGGTGATTAAATATATTAAATAGCAATTGAAGATTTATTTAGTACTTGAACATATTAAATGGTTATTAATGTAGTAAATGTATTAGCTGGTGATTAAATATATTAAATAGCAATTGAAATTTGTTTAGTATTTGGATATGTTAAATGGTTATTAATATATTAAATGCATTAGCTGGTGATTAAATATTTTAAATGGCATTTTAAGATGTAAAATTATGCTAAACCCAAGAAATTTGGTCACTCACTGAGAATTTAATTGACCAATTCTCACCTCCTAAACCACTCTATTTGTATTTAAGAGTAAATAATGACTTTTAGTGTAGCTGGGTGTTTCTTCTAAGAGATTAAATGTAATGGAAGATATTAAATAGCCCTGGAAGCTATAATATACTGAAGATCTTGAGTGGTAGTATAAGATGTAAAATGATATCAATTATATAATTATCAAATACATTGAAGCTCTTAAATGGGATTTGCTGAATTATTCAATATATTAAACGGCCACTCATATTTTAAGTGGTATTTTAACATCCCTTTGGTATTTAAGTACATGAAATGGTACTTTAATCTTCAATCTTTATTCAGTATTTAAGTCTATTAAATGGCTATTAAATATATTCAATGGGATTTTAAGGTTTAAAATGATGTTAAGCCCGAGAAATTTAGTCCCTGAGCATTTGGTTCAGTAATTGTTACCTCCTAAACCACTCTATTTGTATTTAAGAGCAAACAATGACTTTTAAATGTAGCTGGGTGTTTCTTCTAAGAGGCAAAATGTTGTTGAGGATGTTAAATAGCATTGGAAGATGGAAAATACTAAATGGCATAGGAAGAGATAAAATATTAAAGTTGTTCAATGGTATTGGAGGATGTAAAATGTTATTAAAGTTCTTAAGTGGTATTGGAAGGTAGAAAAAGATAGGAAATGGCATTTGAAGGTATAAAGTGTTATTAAAAACAACCAAATCTTGAGTCAAAGTGAAATATGCTGTGCCACAGGAGTAGCCAGGGACAAGAACTGTCCTGATTTTGTGCTCTTGTGACTATCCTGCAGAAGACACAATCACAGAGTGGTTTTGTGTATCAGCTTCTGAAAGCAAGGACAGCTCAAGGAAAGAACAAAATCATTCTGCTAGGGGAGATGGACAAACACTAGAAATTAATAGATTCAAATTGGATGTCAGGAAGAAGTTCTTCCCCATGAGGGTGGTGAGACACTGGCACAGGTTGCCCAGGGAGGTGGTGGAAGCCTCAAGCCTGGAGTTTTTTAAGGCCAGGCTGGATGTGGCTCTGGGCAACCCAATCTAGTGTGAGGTGTCCCTGCCCATGGCAGTTCCAGGTTGGAACTGGATATCCTTGAGGTCCCTTCCAACCCTGACAATTCTGTGGTTCTATGATTCACATTTCTTGTTCATCTGCAAGAAAACCTCCTTTGTAGCCTACTTCTAGAAAGGGCTAGAAAGGATTAACTCCTTGTATTATCACACCTTGTCTGAAGGATGGACTTAATGCCCCCAGATCAAGGCAGCAGCTGCTGAGTGCCCACCAATGACTCTCTTACAGACCAAATTCCCCTTCATACATTTACCATCTTTTGCATCTCCAATCAGTTTCTTGATGCAAAGGCTCTTTTCTTGACAAGCTGACTCTGAACAACATCCTCTTGATGCAGATGCTGCTAACAAGGTTTGTTGTTGGTTGGTTTTGGTTGTGGGGTTTTTTGCTGCTGTGCATCAACTTGAAGCTTGGTTTTCAAGTGAGATCCCAGCCCAGCATGAAGTTCTTTGGACTCTATAGTGGCCAGAAAGTTTCTGTTAATGCAGCCTGAGTCATTCTTTTATTGAAGGAGCAGAGTAAGTCACATTTGTCCATAAACTAGTTACAAGAGACTAGGTTTGTTTGTTTGTTTGTTGGTAAATCCATCCCATTCCTTCTAAATTACATGTAAAGCTCCCAGCTCTGTCCAGGCTCTTTCTTCCCAGGCTGGGCTTTGGGTTAGATTTAATTTAAGGTTTTAAGGAGGAAAACAGACCCAGAGCCAGTGGAGTCAAACACTGTCAGCTCACTCTTCCCTTTCCCTGATGAGGTCCCTACTGGTGCCACCACAGCCATGCCCAGCCCTGCCTTGGGGAGAAAGCTGCTTCACTCTCACTTGGTACAAAAGGGACAGAGGATTTCCTTGAGTCTCTGCATTTGTTCTTCACCACTGTCAGAAGTGAGCAGCTTCCCAAGCAAGACTGCAGGGTGAAAGGACCTTTGTCAGCATCCAGGAATGAGTAACAGGAGACCACTCATAGGCTGAGAACATCATGGGCATGATGCTGGCCTTCAGCATCTGTCTGCATTATCTCCAGTCTTTGCTGAGTAGCCTTTGATTAGTTTTTCATCACCACCTTCTTCTCCCATTGCATTTCCATCTGTTCATGCTGCTGACTCTTTGTCCTCTCCTCCCTTCCTTCCCTGTGAGTTTAACTGATTGCCTCCAAACAACCCTTCACTGGTAAGTACAACCAGCAACATTCTTTGTTCTGCTCCTGTTCCATATCCCTTTCAGCCCTTCTCTCCTCTTTTCTCAGACCATAAGGTCTTGGAGATAAATTCCAGCTGCTGCCTCATGGAAGAGTTAAATGGCCACCCCTGGGAGGGGACAAGCCAGACAGGGCTGTGAGATGAAACCATGACCATTGTTCCCATCTCTCCTGGCATGCAGATGTCATCTGTTGTAAAGGTTAATGCTTGGAGTATTTTCAGGATCATTTCTCTTCTTTCCCTCATGTTCTGACAGCTGTAGCTTCTAGAGCAGAAAGCATCTCACATCTATAGCAGAATCATCCTGCTGACATGAGCAGATGCAAGAAATCAAACTGGTCTTCAGATGGCTGCAGAAGAGACAGGACTAGGACTTTAGATAAGTCCATGGTTCATCTGGACCTTACAAAACATAGGCTAGCAGAAACCATCATCTGCCAGGTTTCCATGTGCAGAATGTGCACAGCAGTTTGGGCTCTTTTGCTTAAGTCACTGGCGCCTACAAGCCCAAAAGTCACCAGCAACCTATTTGCCACCTGGGCAGTTGGATGCATTCTCAAGACGATTCTTGGTAAACCTCTTGCAGCTCCCAGTTACACACTCCCATCTCTCAGTTTTGCTTTCTTCCATCTTAGGATGTGAACTGTGTCAGCATAATCTTTGAGGGAGCAGAGCAGCTGAGAACCAACCCAGCAATGAAAAAATTCAGTGTTTTCTTCCAAACTTTGGAGAGACTGAAGCCCTTGCTCACACCACACCAGGCAAAGGAGGTAAGAATTTGTTTCTTCTCTGTCAGAGGTCATGCAGCAGCAACAAAAAGTGATCCAAATTTCACAACTGAGCCCTGTGTCTACAAGACAGAATAATTTCTGTACTCACTCATGCTGAGCATGTGGAAGAAGAAACCCTGGTATTATTCCACTTTTCACAAGGGCTTGTAGTGATGGGATGAGGGGCAATGGCCTTGAGCTGGAAGAGGAGAGATTTAGACTGGAGATTGGGAGGAAATTCTTTAGAGTGAGGGTGGTGAGACACTGGAATAGGTTTCCCAGGGAGGTTGTGGATGTCTCCTCCCTGAAGGTGTTCATGGCCAGGTTGGATGAGGCTTTGAACAACCTGGGCTGGTGGGAGGTGTGTCTGCCCATGGCAGGGGGGGTGGAACTAGCTGATCTTTAAGGACCCTTCCAACCCAACCAATTCTATGAGTCACATATTATATACCCTTCCCTTACTCTAGTCTTCAGCTTGACTCACCTCTGAAAGAGGATTTCTCCATGTGATCAGCATGTTTAAGGAAAAGCAGTTCATTTATATGATGACTTCAGGATGGAGGGCAGGGGGGGGAAGCGCCACACAATGGCTAAATACAACCTAATTTCTCTGTCTTGATTAACCTTCCAGGGGGAATGTGACACAGAAAGAAAGGCTGCAGCAGTATTTCTAGCAAAGCTGATGGCATTCATCCGCCGAGCATACGTTACAAATGCAAGAGGGTAAAGCTGTGAGCTTCCAGAAGTGCTGTAAATTCACACCAGCAGTGAAGACGTTTGGGGGTTTTGGTTTTGTTTTGTATGGTTGGTTGGATTTTGTTTTGGTTTTGGTTTTAAGCACTCTCCTTTTTGTGTTAGAATCTGACAGGGCACATCCCGAGCTTCAGTGGTGCTGAACTGCTTTGTTTGGTGTGTAAGCTCTGAGGGTATCCCTGGCAAAATTTCTAGGGGGGTGGGGAGGGGAGGAGGGGAATCAATGCTTGACAGAGAAAATAGTGCAGGGGATTGTGGGAGGCTCTGACTAGGCAGAAAACTTGTGGGCTTTTCATGAAAAGCTCAAGTTAATTTCTGAACAGTCCCAGTGAGACCAAATACAGATGGAGCTGAGCAAAAGCAGCTGGGCCACCCTATGTGCCTTGTGTGAGCGCTGCCTGGCACCGTGGGGCTCACAGAAGCACTGACTGGTACATGGAGCTGTGAAGTGAATTTCTTTCCTTCCCCTTTCCTTAGGAGCAGGCTGGCCCAGTGTTGGGGGGATGGGACACACTCTATGGGTTGAGGATCTCCCAATTGTTCAGGCTTAAGGTCAAATATGTGCTGGAAAGTTTTGCTGGTATAACCTCAGCAGAATGGGTATTACTCATGATAACTTGTCCAGAGGAGCCAGAAACCCAGGTATAGACCATTAAGCCAGTACATAACTGCTGCTGCCCAGAGGTGTTTTAGCTCAGGGAGCTGGTGAGGCAATACTGGGAACCTCCCAGCACTGTACCATCCATCTGCAGCAAAAAGAATGGATCAATACCTTCATAAAGCAAAACCTTCCCAGTGCAGAGCTGCCTTCGCCACTGCTTTGAAGCCAGATGAGGACAAACTGCAAAAGTCAAAAAGTCACTGGAACTGTTCAAGGCCAGGCTGGATGAGGCCTTGAGCAAGCTGGGCTAGTGGGAGGTGGCCCTGCCCATGGCAGGGGGTTGGAACTGGATGATCTTTAAGGTCCCTTCCAGCCCAACCCAGTCTGTGATAGTCACACAATATCCACCCCTTAAGCTCTGCCTGATCTTCCCTGTATCCATGTGTATCACTTACAGCACAGATTATGAACAAGTAGACAAGAACCTTGTGTTCACACATGAGGATCACTTTGATCACAGAATACCAGGTTGGGAGGAACCTCAAGCATCCTCTGGTCCAACCCTTTTAAAGACAGTTTTAGCTATATACTACCTGTTCCATGCCTTTTAAAAACCAGGAGGTGTCAGACCACCCCCAGAAATTCCTGCTTAAAAAGAACACTGAATTTAGCATGACTCAAAGAAAACTCCAAATCCAATCCTGCACTTTGGATCTAGAGCAAGAGATTATTCTGCACATCAAATCCCAAAGCCTCTGTTAGTTAGGGTTGGTTGTTTTGCTGTGGCTTGCTCTTAAATCTAACATCAGATTCCTTATTCTTTATCTGAACCACTGGACTAAGAACTTTAGTGGGCTCTCTGAACATGTCCAGAGAAGGGCCACAAGGATGAGCAGAGGGCTGCAGCTCCTCTGCTATGAGGACAGGCTGAAAGAGTTAGGGTTGTTCAGTTTGGAGAAGAGAAGGCTCCAAGGAGACCTTCTTGTAGCCTTCCAGTATCTGAATGGGGCCACAAGAAAGCTGGGGAGGGACTTTTTAGGGTGTCAGGGAGTGATAGGACTGGGGGGGGGGAATGGATCCAAGATAGAGGAGGGGAGATTTAGATTAGATGTTAGGAAGAAGTTCTTCCCCATGAGGGTGGTGAGAGACTGGCACAGGTTGCCCAGGGAGGTGGTGGCAGCCTCATCCCTGGAGGTGTTTGCAGCCAGGCTGGAGGTGGCTGTGAGCAACCTGCTGTAGTGTGAGGTGTCCCTACCCATGGCAGGGGGCTGGAACTGGCTGATCCTTGAGGTCCCTTCCAACCCTGAACAATTCTGTGATTCTGTGTAACTATGGTTTACATTTTTTAATATCTGCTAATTAGAAACCACCTTCCCCCCTCCCCCCCAATTGCTGCTGCTTTGTGCTGAAATATGTTTGCATATCATCTACAAAAATAAGAAAGACTCTCATCCTTTGACAATCTCAAAGGTCTCTTCCAACCTCAACACTTTTATGATTCTAGTCTATGATTTGAAGTCCTCAGAACCCTGCCCTAAGTCATTCACAGAATCACAGAATCACCAAGGTTGGAAGAGACCTCAAAGACCATCAAGTCTGTCACCACAGACCTTGTGACTAAACCATGGCACCAAGTGCCACATCCAATCCCCTCTTGAACACCTCCAGGGATGGCGACTCCACCACCTCCCTGGGCAGCACATCCCAATGGCTAACAACTCTCTCAGTGAAGAACTTCCTCCTCACCTCCAGCCTAAACTTCCCCTGGTACAGCTTGAGACTGTGTCCTCTTGTTCTGGTGCTGGTTGCCTGGGACAACAGGCCAACCCCCTCCTGGCTACAACCTCCCATTCAGGTAGTTGTAGACAGCAATAAGGTCTCCCCTGAGCCTCCTCTTCTCCAGGCTAAACAACTCCAGCTCCCTCAGCCTCTCCTCATAGGGCTTGTGCTCAAGGCCTCTCACCAGCCTCTAGACGAGTTCAAGAGTCTCAATGTCCTTCTTAAACTTCTTAAAGAAGCACCAAGAAACACAGCCTGCAGCTTTGGTAGGTCAGCATCAATCTGGCAACTGAAGCCTTGGAAGGAGCTGAGCACAAAACACTTCGAGACTGAATTTCTTTCTTTTTCCTGAAGCTCCTGGTGATGAGAGGAGTGTTGAGATCAGTATGAATCTATTTCTGTGCTGCCAATTAAATCATGTTGCATTTGAGAGATGTATGTATTTTGGTGGAGAAAATATTTATTCTGTATTTTTACTACTTTTAATGAAGTGAATAAAAGTTTATCTTTGCCCTTTTTTTTTCTTCCCCCCCCAAATTCCTTTCAGCCTGGCCCAATACTGAAGCAGTAAAATCAGGCAAGTCCTCACAGGGGCAATGCCAGCCACTGCTGCAGGCTGGTTTGAAAACAGCCAGAAATATGGCCAGGCTGCAGCAGAGCACCAAGAGGTGTATTTCAAATCATGACACTACCCTTGCATCCTCTATGTGCATCCATAAATTCACTCATCACCCCAAGAAAGGCTCCAGTTTGAGCTGGAGAACACAAAAGAAGAGCCTCAGAAGGGGGCCACAGGAGAGCTGGGGAGGGCCTTTTTACAACGGCTTGGAGTGGAAGGACAAGGGGCAATGGCTTTAAGCTGGAAGAGGGGAGATTGAGACTGGAGATTAGGAAGAAATTCTTTCCGGTGAGGGTGGGGAGACACTGGAAGAGGTTGCCCAGGGAGGTTGTGGATGCCAACTCCCTGGAGGTGTTCAAGGTCAGGCTGGATGAAGCCTTGAGCAACCTGGGCTAGTGGGAGGTGTCCCTGCTCATGGCAGGGGGTCGGAACTAAATGACCTTCAAGGTGCCTTCCAGCCCAAGCCATTTTGTGCATCTCAGCCTCCAGAACACAGCAGCCCGAGCAGGCTCCCATAGAGGAGCAGGAGGGAACCATTCTGGCTGCTGACAGCAGGTGGCAACAGGAGACCAAAAATGCAAGATGCAAAGTCCCGGGATGAGGCTGAGCTGGGCTTGATACCACAAACGCTCTTCTGATGAGATGAACGGTTTGGTGAAGACACCGACCAGCAGAACGAGAAAGCAGAGCTGCTACAGCCTCGAAAAGGAGAAGGTGATTGCAAGGTGATATTCCAGAGAATGTAAAGGCAGCACAGCACAGGAAAACCTCCAGAAGCAGCTCCTAAAGACGTGGGCTTTGGGAATACATCAGAAAATTCATTCATATTTTTTCCCCTATTTTATTTAAGTATAAGGAGATCATGCTCAGAGGTCTGGCTGCTCTGAGCCTGTTCTTGCCATAGTTTCCTATCCCTATCAATGCTTCTTGGTGAAAGGCTGAGGGACTTGGTACTGTTTAGCCTAGAGCAGCCCCAGAGAGAATCTGATCGGGGCGGGAACGACGATGACAAGAGGATGCGGCCAGACTCTTGTCACTTGTTCCCGGTGACAGGACGAGGAGCAATGGACACAAACTGGAACCCAGGAGGTTCCATCTGAACAGGAGGAGAAACTTTGGTGTAAGGGTGCTGGAGCCCTGGAGCAGGCTGCCCAGAGAGATGGTAGTCTCCTTCTCTGGAAAGCTCTGTGATCCTGGGCAAGGTCCTGTGGGTGCCCTGCTTTAGCAGAAGGCCTGAACTGAATGATGTCCAGAGGTCCATTCCAGTTGCGACCATGCTGGGATTGTCTTCCTGCTACCTCTGCTTCAATGCTCTCTTCTGTGAGACTCCATTCCAGCCCTGACCCTGACAGCTCCAAGCAGAAGTCAGCAGAGTGCTTGGCTCAGTCTCTTCATCTTGATGGGGTGCTTGGTGCCATGGGTTAGTTGTTTAGGTGGGTTGGATTGGTTGATGGGTTGGATGCGATGATCTTGAAGGTCTCTTCCAACCTGGTTTATTCTATGTATTCTATGTATTCTAGAGGAGGAGGAGGAGGAGGAGGAGGAGGAGGAGGAGGAGGAGGAGGAGGAGGAGGAGGAGAAGGAGAAGGAGAAGGAGAAGGAGAAGGAGAAGGAGAAGGAGAAGATTTTTCATCCTTTACCTACATTTTCATTGTATGAAAGCTTTGTGCCCCTTAACACTAAGGACACTGAGGTGCTGGAGCATGCCCAGAGAACGGCCACAAAGCTACTGAAGGGTGCAGAGCCCAACCATTCAGTGCTTCCACGTCCAACCTTTCCTTGTACCATCTCGTGCCCGGGGAGACGGACACGCAGATCCTGCCCTGCCCACCCCCGGGTGGTTTTGTCCCATTTCAACACCACTTTAATCTCTGAAGTAGAGCTCTGTGGGGCAAATGAGGGACTAGAGCACGTGCCGTAGACCGCAGGGTGCCAACTAACAGCTCATTAGCGCTGCAATTAAGGGCAGAGTGGGGTCCGCTCCCCAGCACCAGGGGCTCGTTTGGTTGGTTGGTTTTGGGGTTGGTTTGGGTTGGGGTTTTGTCGGCGCCCCAGTGGAGGGATTGGGGTGTGCGTCTCCGGATGCAGACGGGGCCAGTACCCTTCCGCACCCTCCTGGCCGCGGGGGTCACCGCACCAACATACTGCACTCCGGAGGGGTTTTCCCGGCGCGGGCGGGTTTTCCCATGGGGGCGGCTGGAAGTCCCGGCGCATTCCAAACCCTGACTCATTACCGTGCTTGGGCTTCCCCTGGCCAACCCCCGGCCCCCCACCTCCCTCCGGAATCATGACCCCCTGGGTCCTCTCTGCTCACCCCAGGCCCCTCCAAGACCCCCCAGCATCCTTCTTCCAGCACCGAGATCCCTCTGCACCCTTCTGCCTACTTCGGGATCACCCCTCCCAGGAACCCCCCCCGCATCGCTCTCCCGTCCCGGGACCTCTCCGGGACCCCTACCCTCGGGCCCGCTCTGCCCGCCGCAGGCCCCCTGCAACTTCTCCAGATCCCTCACCCCCGGGATCCCGCTGTTCGCCCCAGACCCTTGCGGGACCCCCACCCGCTGGATCCTTCAACCTTTCCCGGGATCCCCCCCCGGGACCACCCCCTGCAGGACTGCCCAGGCCCCGCCCCTCGCGGCTCCCCCGATTCCCGGAAGCGGCTGGTGCCGCTCGCGCCGGGGCGCCGGCGGGAAACCGAAACTCGGGGGCGGGGCGCGGCAGGGCCTCAGCCGGGGACACTGCCGCAGCCGCGGTCCCGCGTCCAGGGAGCGGCTCGGGGAGGGACGGTGGGGGCTGGTGCTGCGGGGGTGGAGGGAGGATGGGAGCAAAGGGAAGGGAGAACGACACAGGCGGGGACGCCAAAAAAAAGGGGGGGAGGGAGGGAAGGCCAAATAAAGGCAAAACAGGGAAAACCCCAAACAAACCAAAAAGAGGACAAGAGGGCCAAATAAAGGCCAAAAATAGGCAAAAAGGGGGTGTTACAGTTTGAAATTGGGTAATTTCAACCCACCACAGAGGTAGGAGGGGAAGGGAAGAAATTATAAAGTGAAAAAAAGGCTAAAAAAACCAAAATGGTAGGAAAAGGGGGGGAAAATGTACAAAAAGGGCAAGAAAAGAGCGAGGAAAATACAGTCCTAAAGAAAAAGGAGGGGAAGAGGCTAAAAAATATAGTGTTGGAGGAAAAAAAGGGGGGGGGGGGGAGGAAAGAACAAACAAAACCCCACTAAAAATAAATGATGAAAAGGGCTGAGACAGGTAAGAAAATGGGGCAACAAATTGGGGGGGGGGGGGGGGGGAATTAAAGGAAAAAAAGAAAAGGGAACAAAAACATTTAAAAATCAAGGAAAAATGGAGGGGGAAAAAAGATAATAAAAGAGACAAAAAAAGAGGCATAAAATGGACCAAAAGGGGATAAAAAGAGCCAGAGGGGAAAAAATGTCCAAAGAGGCAAGGGGAAAGGGAAAAAAAAAAAAAAAAAAAAAAAAGGTAAAAGCCTGAAGGAAAAAAGAAGGCAAAAAAAAGAGGCAAAGATGATCAAAAGAAAAGAAAAGACTAAAAACGGGGCCAAAAAAGGAAAAAATAAAGCAAAACGGTCCCTAAGCCCCTGCTGGGTGTGCTTCCCCAGGCAGGCTTGTATCCTGTATGGCTGTTCCCATGCCTGCTGTCACCCGGGACAAGGGACCTTGTCCTCGGCATGGCCCTGGCTGCTGTATCAAAAGTGCTGACTGCACATCGCCCCCACGAAAGGGCAACTTCTTTCCTGCCCAGAAGCCAGCCACCAGTCCCCTGGGGGTGGCAAATGTGGGCTGGGTGTCACCTGCTGCTCTCCCCAAGGTGAGGGCTGTGAGGCAGGGATGGCCACCTTGCTCTGAGGTGCTTGCTGTAGAAGGGGAGTTGGTGGCCTCTAGGAGTTGTTAAAAAATAAACCAAATCTGTGCTTCCTCACACCTGGCTGAGAGGGGAAGGTGACATGTTTGGAGAGGTGTCCCCTCCTCCAGGGGTCCCTCCTGGCTGACAGGTGCTGCTCAAGAGGGTCTCCTCATTCCTTCCTGGAGAGGAGGACATAAGGGATCCTTTCCCTTGTGGCAGACCCAGCACTGTGCCTTGAGCAGCTCATCAGAACGGTGCTGTGCTCTCCAGTGCCCACCTGGGCACCTCGCTTAGCTTTGCTCCTCTTTGGGGCTGCTCTTCTCACCTCTGGTCTGTTTGGACAGAGACCATAGAATCATGTTGATTGAAGAAACCTTTGAGATCCTCCAGTCCAACTGTTAACCCAGCTCTGCCAGGTCACCACTAAACCATGGCCCTCAGCATCTCATCTACACAGCTTTGAAACCCCTCCAGGGATGGGGACTCCACCCCTGCCCTGGGCATCCTGTTCCAGGGGGATGAAATTGTTCCTCATGTCCAACCTAAACCTCCCCTGGTACAACCTGAGGCTGTTTTCTCTTATCCTGTCACTTGTTCCTTTGGAGAACAGACCAACCCCCGTCTCACTCTAGCCTTCTTTTGGATAGCTGTGGAGAGCCAGGTCTCCCCTCAGCCTCCTTTTCTCCAGGCTGAATGACCCCAGTCCCCTCAGCTGCTCCTCACCAGACCCCTCACCAGCTTTGCTGCCCTTCTCTGGACATGCTCTGGCCCCTCAGTGACGTCTGTGGTCTCTGCTTGAAGGTTAACAGGCAGTAAATAAGAAATAGCAACAAGACTCAGATGCTTCATTATCTGTCACTTGCAGCATGTGGTTCTCACTCTTTGAACCCTGTGGGCTTCTCACTACCAGTCCCCTCCCAGCTCCTGGGACATACCAGGAGAAGCTGCCCTGGCCCTAGCTCTGACTGGGTTTGAGCTGCCTTCCCAGTGCTTTCCTGCCTTTGCTGTCCTCCTCTTTGGGCCCTGAAGGCACTAACGTGACAAGCCCTGCAGCACTTGCAGGCATCTCCAAGAGCTTCCTTTTTGGCAGCCTCTTTGCTCAAAGATGCAACCAAACATTTCAAACAAAGCTGGGATTATTGATGTCCTTCCTGGGCCTGAGCAGAGGTCACCGCACTGCAGCCTCCAGGCCAAGATGTCTTCTTCTGGAGAGCGACAGTAAGTTCCCAGGGTCTCCTTGCCACCATCCTTATAGGTACACTGGCCTGCTCCAGCTGCTGGTGGGCAACAGGAGGGTGCAGGAGATGGGTGGTAGCTCTAGCAAGCCCCCAGCCTGAGAACTGCAGGACATGGGCTGGAGACACAGCACCATGGTGGCCAATGGCACTTTTTCTGCTCAGTCCAGGAAAGTGGAAACCCTCCCAGTGTGGAGGCAGGCAAGAGGCACCACCAGGCATGCCCAGGACATAGAATCATAGAATAGTTTTGGGAGAAAACAGCTTTAAGATGATTGAGTTCAACCATTAACCCAGCACTGCCAGGTCACCACTAAACCATGGCCCTCAGCAACACATCTACACAGCTTTGAAACCCTTCCAGGGATGGTGGCTCCACCACTGCCCTGGGCAGCCTGGGCCAGGGCTTGACAACCCTTTTGGGGAAGAAATTGTTCCTCAATGTCCAACCTAAATCTCCCTTGGGGCAACTTGAGGCCATTTCTTCTCCTGTCATGCTGCTTAGCCTCCAGGCTGCAGCTGTCTTTGGTCCAGTTCCTGGTCTTCAGATGGTCAGTGAGGCAAGTGGGTTCCTTCACACCTGTGACATTCAGGAGGACACTCTAAGGGCATAGCAAACCAAATCTTTGTTACACCGCTCACCTTTTATTCACCTGAGGTTAGCCCCAGGTGCATTGGTGGGACTTCAGGAGCATAAAAGGAATGGACTCCCCATTTGACTTCACATGGGTCAGCTGCTGGGATGCCAGGACCCAGGCCACCCCAGCCCAGCAGCTTGGGCAGGGTGGCTGTACCTCCCAGCTCCTGCCTCTCCCAGGTGCACTGGGAACAACCCAAGTTTCTGTGACCTTTGGCAGACAGGCTCAGGCTGCTGCACGTCTGCGCCTCCGTCAAGCAAACCCATCACAGCTGCCAGGTGCTGCAGCTCACAGGGTTGGTAAACTCAGGAAAGGTCCCCATCCTCCTGCAAGGCTGGAGGAAAAATCAGGAGCAGGGGAAATCCAGGGACACAAACTGAATTCTTGGAATTTCCTTTCTTTCCCCCTTCCCCCCACCTTCCTGCCTCCCTACCCATCATCCCACCCACACCCCCCCCAGCCCTGAATCTGCTTTTTGGTCGAGTTTAAAATTCCACCTTCCAGTGAGGAGAACTGCCCTGATTTCAGGTCTGAGCCACCGCTCTCCAATTCCAGGAAACCACGAGCAGCCCATCCCAGGATACAGTTGTTGTCGCCGCGGATCCCAGCGCGCTCTCTGCGATTACCTCATGCCATCTGGGCAGGGTTTCAGCGCTGCTGGCACCATGCCCTCTCCTGCCTGTGCTTCGACCAAGCTTCCTTTCTGTAAGAGAAGCATTTATAAGAAATGGAAGCAGCTTGCAGCAAGCCCTCTCTTCTCAGGGCCACTGACTGAGAAGCAGAGCAGGTTTTTGCTGGTTTGCTGGGGGGGGTTGCAGCTTTTGAGGCTGATATTCCAAATTCTGCTCCCTCGGAGTCTCCTCTGCATTAACCCTTTGCAGCCCGGAGAGCCTGTAGGAGGGGCAAGTGCTAGCTTTAAACTTGAGGAGGGCAGATTTAGACTGGGTATTTGGAAAAGATTCTTTCCAGAGAGGGTGGTGAGAGCCTGGAACAGGTTGCCCGGGGAGGCTGTGGATGTGTTCTCCCTGGAGGTGTTCAAGGCCAGGCTGGATGAGGCCTTGAGCAACCTGGGCTGGTGGAGGGTGTCTCTGCCCACAGCAGGGGGGTTGGAACTGGATGCACTTAAAGGTCCCTTCCAACCCAATCCATTCTATGATTCCTGGCCACAGCTGACCCAGGGTATGATAATGTGATGGTTGTTGGGTGCTCATCAGCGCATTCCTCAGATGCCAGTGAAGGTTCTGCACCTGTTTTGTATGGCCCAGCTAGCTGCTCCAAAAAGCAAGGCTTACTTCTGAGTGTGATGGGGAAAGAGGGGGAAGGCAAATGGAGGAGAACAGGAGAAAGTATCTGCATGACAGCAGGTTTCTCCTAGAACAGGTAGAAAGGAGGAACAGACCTCAACAGAGCGGGGTCTGGAAGGGTTGCTGAGCTCTGATGGGCATGGAAAGGTCACAGCGCAGCGACGGAAGGAAGCAGCCAAAGCCCCGAGGAAGCAGATAAGAGGCTTTCTCTTGCCATGCTCTTGCTCTTCCCCTCCATGAACCTCTGCTCCATCCTGTGGTTTTTCACACCCTTCACCCAAATACTGCCCCCCTAATACTGTGCAGACCTCAGGCTCTGCTTTCTCCTGGGGCTTGTGGCCAATCACCGGAGGCAGAATTCCGTGGCAGCTCCTGTCGCCACCTTCCCATCTCCTCACCTCTCTGTCTAGACTGGATCTAAGGAGGAAATGCTTTACACTGAAGGTGGTGAGACTCTGTCCCAGGTTGCCCTGAGAGGTAGTAGATGTCCCATTCCTGGAACCATTCCAAGTCAGGTTGTTTGGGGCTATGAGCAAGCTGCTCTGGTTTCAGGAGGTTGCACTTAGATGTCCTTGTAAGGTTCCTTCCCACCTAAACCATTTTATGATTGTATGATCTTCTCACCTCCCAATCTCCTGCCAGAGATTCCCCAGTGTGGACTTTCTCCCCTAGTTGGATTCAGAGTGCTAGGGAGGGAAAATCTTCCAAGCAAAACCTGCCACCAGCACTTGGTGCAGTGCTCATGCTCTTTCCCCCCAAGACAATCAGGGATTTAAAACCTGAGAGTCATCTGCCCCATCTACACTTCATGCATAGCACCAGCTGAGCACAAGCCAATGCTCTGCTTGCTCTAAAGTACATGCCCTAAACTAGATGCTGTGGGGTAGCCCTGTCCTGCTGCACCCACACATGGTCCTGCAGCATGGCCTTCCATGAGGGGAGGACAATCTGCTGCTTGCTCAGCTTGGAAGGGAGCCCAGGGCTGGAGAATTATCAGAGGTGATAAGACTTCTATGCTGCTGCTCCAGCATGTGTGCTTATCTGGAGGTGAATGTAGATCTGGGGTTTGCAGTCAGTTCTGCAACTCTCTGTGCACCAGAGTGTGCTGGGTTTCTTCTCTTCAACCTCCCAGCTCCTCAAAAAGGGGTTCAGGACGTTCTGGGTTTGCATGGGGGTGAGGCATGGAAGGTCTTGTCTCCACACAAGGGTAAAGCAAGAAGGGAAAAACATTGCAGAGATAAAAAGATGCTCCTCTTGCACTGCAAGAAAACCAACCTGCTCCATGCAGCTGTGGCACCACATTGGGTACCCACAGACGTGAAAGCCCGTGCCACTTGTCACCAGTGAGGAGACAGCCAGGCCTTCACCTGGAGGCTGCAGCTTTGGCTGGCTGGCATACAGAGCCACTGGCTGGAAGCTGTCTGTTGCATGGCATCTTGAACCATCTTGAGCTGCTCAATGAAGCCTAGCAGTGAAGAAGGAACAAAGAACCATGTTAGAACCTGTATGCCTAGCTCATGGCCCTCACATCTTACAGGCTCCACCAGGACCTCTGTGGTTGACACCACACTATTGATGCTTTCTGACATTCCATGCACCTGATTCCAGGGCACTACTGACCAAGATGGAGAGGTCCCTGTTATAGGATAACAAACACCACTTTCTGGAGCATCAGTGTGGGATATGAGGAGCAGCTGAGGGAACTGGGGTTGTCCAGCCTGGAGAAAAGGAGGCTGAAGGAAGGCCACCTGGCTCTCTCTACCTCCCTGAAAGGAGGTTGGAGTGAGGTGGGGGTTGGTCTCTTCTCCCAAGTAACAAGTGACAGGATGAGAGGAAACAGCCTCAGGTTGTGCCAGGGGAGGTTTAGGTTGGACATTAGAAGAAACATCTTCATTGAAAGGGTTCTCAAAGGCTGGAACAGGCTGCCCAAGGAGGTGGTTGAATCCCCATCCCTGGAGGGGTTTCAAAGAGGCAGAGATGTGGTGCTGAGGGCCATGGTTTAGCACCAGACTTAGTAGAGTTAGAGAATGGTTGGACTTCATGATCTTAAAGGTCTTCTCCAACTAAATTGGTTCTATGATTTGGTTTGCTTTGAAGTGAAAAGATGATGAAAATTTCCTCTGCCTTGGGATCTCCCTGCGTGGGGTAGCTGTGACAAAATATTTCAGGGACCTCTTTCTCTGGGCTTCAGTTTACCATTGAATGAAGAGACCTGGCATGGGGGAGAGATGGAAAAGGGGGAACACAGAGGGTGTTCAGAGCCAAAATGCCAAGCATGTGTCCAGGACTGCCCCAAAGTAAAGCCAGAGCAGGGCTGAAGCTCTGTGGAGCATCAGAAGCGTTTGCAGGAGCTCTCCCTGGATGATAAACTGGGTGGAGCAGAAGGGTTTTATAGCCAACCATTTATTGACTCTTAGAGGCATGTGAGTTATTTCTTCTCCATTTGACTGTATATGCCAAATTCAAGCTCACGTTCTCGATGCATTAAGCAAGCTGCTGGGAGGATTGGTGGTGTGGTGGTGGGAATGGGAGGCAGGAGCTGGGTTTGGAAGGAGAAGGCTTTATAACTATGGTGTGAGGAGAGCCTGACACACAATAACATCAGGGAGAGTCAAGTTGTTATTTCCTTGTTTCAGCTGAGAGATAACAAAGCAGCAAACAAACACAAGGCATCCCAGCTCGGGCAGGTCCTGCTCCATGGAAACTGGGTGTGCAGATATGGGACAGGACAGAGAGAGAAAGGTCAATCCAGTTCCATCAAGCAGGATCTGAGCAGGTTTAAACCAGAGGAAAGAACTGGAGATTCAGGGCCAGGACTCTTTAAAACTTCCTTCATGCATTTCTATTCAAGGTCTATATAGTTTGTGCCTGCTGCCAATTCCTGACTACGACAGGGACTAAAAATAGCCAGTGAAGATTGTCAGAGTCAACATCAAGCAACTGGCTGCTCAAAAGGTAGTCATTGAAAGTATGTCAGACACATTCAGTGACCTCACATGGTGGTCCCTCAGCCCAGAAAGCTCAGAGTTCATTTTTCTCAGAGCTAACTTGTAGCTTTTTTTCTCAAAGCTAAGCTGTGGCTGGGAGGTTAAACAATGACAAGATTGCTCTCTTTAGCCAACATTTCAGTTGTAGAAGGGGTGCTGTGACTATTTTTGTAGATGACATTCACACTGGACCCTCAAATACCTTCTGCCATCTCTTTTGGGGGCTATTTTTTATGTTACCTCTTACTACTGGCAATATCTGGACATGTTCCACTGAGGACTGAACCTGCACCCTCTGACAGAGCATGAAGTAAGGATGTCCTGGTGCTCTCCCTACATTGTTTCTGTACCACTCTCCTTCTCTGTTTGTTTTTTTGGTTAATTTACCCAATATGGGATATCTACTGTGGTGAAATCTTGCTGGTGAGCAGTGCCTGACCCAGCACAAAGACCCTGCCAGATACAACCACAAGTATCAAGGAGATTAAGACTTTAAGATCATCCAGTCCAATCATTCTCTAACTCTGCCAACTCTGCTGAATGTCCCTCAGCACCACATCTCTGCATCTTTCAAACACCTCCATGGATGGGGATTCAACCACCTCCCTGGGCAGCCTGTCCCAGTGGTTGAAAACCCTTTCAGTGAAGAAGTTTCTTCTGATGTCCAACCTAAACCTCCTCTGGTGCATGTTGAGGCTGCTTCCTTTCTTGTTCCTCTTGAGTATGACTTCAAAGATACCCAGAGAGGGCTGAAAAGGAAACAACTAAACACACTCTGGTGTTCTGCTGGATTGAAGGTACTTTGAAGACACTGGGTGCAAATCTAAACTCACCATCATCCAGATCCAGTGGACTGGGGAGAAATTCTGATGCTCTCCATAGCCTGATGCTTTCCAGCAGTAAAGAAAAAGCATTCCTAGGTTTTGCAGCATGCTTGCATCGCTCTGCCTCCCACCTTTGCTGACCATGGATGGTTATGCAGGCTATCCCTCACTGCAAGCTGTTGCACCACTGTGAAATCACAGCATGTGTAAGGCTTGAACCCCTACTGTGAAGTGGCTGAGACTGGACCTCCTGCTGGGAGCTTTATGGAGAAAACCACTAATCTCAGTCAGGGTCTGACTGTTGAAGGCTTCAATCCAAGAGCAGAGGAAGTCCAGGCAGTGTCCAGAGTATCGTTTTTTACTGGGAAAATGGTGTGGAGGACAGGTGAGGACCTGTTTCACATACTGGTCCCCTAGCTCAGGTGCACTGTGGTGTGCACAGGAATTGCTCTGGTCACTCCACCAACCACCACTGAATGAATGCAGCAGCACACCCCTTGCATGAAAGCCAAGCACAGAGGAGATGCTTCAGGATCATCACTCACAACCTTCACCTATTTTCCTTTCCTACTGACCTTCTTTCTACCACCCGCAACCATCCTTATTACTCCAGGTCCTGCTACATCCCTTCTCCAATGCCAAAGAATAAAATCTGTGTGCAGTTTGGGTCTTTCCTGTTCATTAGTCCTGCTGTCAACAGCAAAACTGTGCCCTTTGGAGCTGGTGCCACCCTAGAGTTCCGCAGCAGTGCTCAGAGGAACTGGGCTGCTCAGAGGTAGTCTGGGGCTGGTTGCTCAACACACCACCAGTGAGCTGACCGGGAGCAGCCTGACTGCTGGCCCAGCTCCCACCAGGCTCAAAATAGCCTCATCTAGACCCTGCCTTTCATTCCCTTCCTTTCCCAATTTATGAGGGTGACTGTGGCTGGTGGAAAGTCTGGGAGGCTGCAAGTAGGCTGGGATTTATGGACTCCTCAGTGGGATGGGTGCTGGATCTCTCCATGAGGATGGGATGCAGTTTCCTCCAAAGAATGAGGGCTGAATCTCTTGGTGTCTGGATTTCTTGGTGGGATAGGGGCTACATCACTCCATAGGGATGGGATATGGATCCCTTGGTGGGACAAGGGCTTGATCCCTCCCTGGGATGAATGCTGGATCTCAGCAGTAGGACATCTGTCCATGGGGACAGGGGCTGCATCCCACCACAGGATGAAGGCTGGTTTTCTTCGTGGGGACAGGGATTGGATTCGCCCATGGGATGAAAGCTGTATCTTTTGGTGAAACAGGGGCTGGATCCCTCCCTGGGGATAGCGGCTGTCTCTCTCAGTGGGTCAGGGTTGCCGCTCTTGGTGGGTCAGGCTCTCTGGATGGGACAGGAGCTGTCTCTCGGTGGGTCAGGCTCTCTGGATGGGAGAGGAGCTGTCTCTTGGTGGGACAGGAGCTGTCTCTTGGTGGGTCAGGCCCTCTGGATGGGACAGGAGCTGTCTCTTGGTGGGTCAGGCTCTCTGGATGGGAGAGGAGCTGTCTCTTGGTGGGACAGGAGCTGTCTCTTGGTGGGTCAGGCTCTCTGGATGGGACAGGAGCTGTCTTGCTGGGTCAGGGCTGTCTCTCTCAGTGGGTCAGGGTCAGGTTCTCCGGAAGGGTCAGGAGCTGTCCCTCTCGGTGGGTCAGGGTCAGGCTCTGTGGATGGGTCAGGAGCTGTTTCTCTCGGTGGGTCAGGGTCAGGCTCTGTGGATGGGTCAGGAGCTGCCTGTCTCGGTGGGTCAGGGTCAGGCTCTGTGGATGGGTCAGGAGCTGTCCCTCTCGGTGGGTCAGGGTCAGGCTCTGTGGATGGGTCAGGAGCTGCCTGTCTCGGTGGGTCAGGGTCAGGCTCTGTGGATGGGTCAGGAGCTGCCTGTCTCGGTGGGTCAGGGTCAGGCTCTGTGGATGGGTCAGGAGCTGTTTCTCTCGGTGGGTCAGGGTCAGGCTCTGTGGATGGGTCAGGAGCTGTTTCTGTCGGTGGGTCAGGGTCAGGCTTTCCGGATGGGACAGGCGCTGTCTCGCTGGGTCAGCGCTGCCTCTCTCGGTGGGCCAGGCTCTGTGGATGGGTCAGGAGCTGCCTGTCTCGGTGGGTCAGGGTCAGGCTCTGTGGATGGGTCAGGAGCTGTTTCTCTCGGTGGGTCAGGGTCAGGCTCTGTGGATGGGTCAGGAGCTGTTTCTCTCGGTGGGTCAGGGTCAGGCTCTGTGGATGGGTCAGGAGCTGCCTGTCTCGGTGGGTCAGGGTCAGGCTCTGTGGATGGGTCAGGAGCTGTCCCTCTCGGTGGGTCAGGGTCAGGCTCTGTGGATGGGTCAGGAGCTGCCTGTCTTGGTGGGTCAGGGTCAGGCTCTGTGGATGGGTCAGGAGCTGCCTGTCTCGGTGGGTCAGGGTCAGGCTCTGTGGATGGGTCAGGAGCTGTTTCTCTCGGTGGGTCAGGGTCAGGCTCTGTGGATGGGTCAGGAGCTGCCTGTCTCGGTGGGTCAGGGTCAGGCTCTGTGGATGGGTCAGGAGCTGCCTGTCTCGGTGGGTCAGGGTCAGGCTCTGTGGATGGGTCAGGAGCTGCCTGTCTCGGTGGGTCAGGGTCAGGCTCTGTGGATGGGTCAGGAGCTGTTTCTCTCGGTGGGTCAGGGTCAGGCTTTCCGGATGGGACAGGCGCTGTCTCGCTGGGTCAGCGCTGCCTCTCTCGGTGGGCCAGGCTCTGTGGATGGGACAGGCGCTGTCTCGCTGGGTCAGCGCTGCCTCTCTCGGTGGGCCAGGCTCTGTGGATGGGACAGCAGCTACCTGCCTCGGTGCGTCCGCGCTGCCCCTCTCGGCGCGGCCAGGCCCAGCCCCGCCCCTCTCCTACCGCCCCTCCCTGGCGGGTCCGGCAGCCGCGGGCGGGGCGCGAGGCGGGGCGCGCGGGGCGCCTCGCGGCGGGGGGCGGCGCTCCCCCCGTGCCGCTGGTGCTACAAGAGCGTGATTTCTCCGAAGTGATGCCTGCCGGCCGGGCACCCAATGGGCGGCGCGGCCTGCGCCTCGCACGCCGCTGATTGGCTGAAGCGCAGCGGGGCGCGGGGCGGCGGGGAATCCCGGGTGCCGCTGCGTTATAACCGAGGGCGTGTACCCGCGGGCGGTAGAGGAGGTCTTCGCTCGGTTTGGTTCAGTTCGACCCGGCTCACTGCTGCACGGACTTGCTCGGCTCTGCACGGCACAGCGAGGTGGGTCACGGTGCTCCCCGTCCCATCGCGGGGCTCGTCCCCTGCTTTGCATAGCACGGGGGCTCCGTGTGAAGCGCATCGCAGGTTTATATGAGGGGCTTCGGGGGCACGGCGCTGCTGGTCAAGAGGCACTTTGAGGGCGCTGTCAGCCGTCGGGTGGGCATGCCTTCGGACCCTTACCCGACTGACTCCCGTCCCGTTGGGCCGGGCCGGGCCAGGCCAGGCTGGGCTGTGCTGTCCTCTCGCCGCACCGCGGGGCTGGGCATGTCCGGGCGCGGCTGCGGTTCTGCGGGTTCAGCCGGAGGCTTCGCTCCGCTCTTGAGCGGGTGCCAGCGCCGAGCCCCGAAGCTGGATGCCGCGACATAGTGGGAGAGCAAGCCCTGGCTGCCTTCCTCCTCCTGCTGTTGCTCCCCGGGGCGGGCAGGCTCCCGACCCTCGTCCCGCCGCCGTTATGCGTTGCTGGGGATAGTTAGAATCGGCTCGTTTGGAAAATCTTGGCCTGTTTGCCTTGAAAGAAAAAAAAAACCAAACCAACCCAAAACACAACAAGCTCGCAAACAGGAAATTATTTCTGCAGAGGAAGGGCTGGGAGGGCCGGGCCGGCTCCGCAGCGGTGCTGCCGGGGCTGGGGGTGTTGCTCGTTTGGGATCCCCCTTTGCGGCTTGGCTGGGGGTCCCCCCGCTTTTGCACAATTGAATCAGTAATAAACTTTTAAGAAGGAAACTCTGCAGTTAGAGGCGCTTCGTGGTAGCAGGGTGGGGGGACTCACACCCAGCAACACCACAGTGGGTGAGGGTCAGGGAACTTCCTGGGCTGTCCTGTCCCCCTACAAAGCTCCCCCCCGTGCCCATGCAAACAACCCAAACACCTCCAGGTTTGGAATGCGCCCCTGTCATCCAGAAGCAGGTGGAGGAGACTGAAAGAGCATTCAGATAGTAGAACGGTAGGGGTTGGAAGGGACCTCTGGAGATCACCTTGTCCAACTCTCCTGCTAGAGCAGGGGTACCTAGAGCAGGTTGCACAGGATGATGGCCAGGCTGGCTCTGAATGTCTCCAGAGAGGGAGACTTCACCGCCTCTTTGGGCGGCCTGCTCCAGGGCTCCACCATTCTCTAAGTGCAGAAGTTCCTTTTCATGTTTAGGTGGAACTTCTTATGTGCAAGTTTGTGCTCATTACCTCTTGTGCTGTCACTGGAGACCACTGAGAAGAGTCTGGCCCTGCCTTCCTGACACCCACCCCCTAGATATTTGTAAGCATTAATAAGATCCGCCCCCTCAGCCTCCTCCATGCTGAACAGCCATAGCTCTCTCAGCCTTTCCTCATGAGAGATGTTCCAGACCCCTAATCATCTCCAGATCCTAGAAATGTTTTGAGTGATAACACCCATAATGCAGAGGAGAGGAGAGGGGAGGTGGGGAGATGGGAGGGGCTGAACTGCAGGGCGGTAAAAGTAGCGCTGAGGTTTTTTACTGACCTCTTCCTTCCTTCACAGACGAAATGCCGGTGTCAAGAATGCGCATGAGGCCCTGGCTGGAAATGCAGATCAATTCCAATCAAATCCCTGGGCTGATATGGATTAACAAGGTGAGGGTCATTAACCAGCCTTAGGTGACACTAAACATAAGCCAAGCTCTTAAAGGAAAGGAGGACATGGAGAAAACTTACAATCACAGGCAAGGTTGGGTTGGAAGGGACCTTTGAGGGCCATCTAGTTTGACCTCCCTGCAGCAAGCAACCCTTATGTTTCAAAGCCAGCTGGTTTTGTTTTCAGCAGAGGTAGCTCTGCTTGCTACAGAGTGGAGTGTCTCACTTTTTTTTTTCTCCCAGGAGGTAAATAGAAAAAGACAATCTGAGCATGATGGAGAACCAAGACAACCCCAACGCCTTCTAACTCCTTCTGCTCACTTGAGCACCTCCTGTCCCAGTTGGAGTAGCTACTGTTACACTTCCAGTTTTAAGGTTCAGCCTCAAAGTAATACTGTATTTTCTGGACCTGATGGTACATCCCTGTACCTGGGATAGCACAGGGTGAAATCACTGGGCTTGTTGCACCAGGTCTCTTTGAAGTCTCTACATGCCTCCCAAGGTGATACTTAAGCTAGGACATGGACATTTTTGCCCAGGAAAACAGTCAAACATTGGAATCATCTCCCAGGGGAAGCAGTGGATCCCCTGCATTGGGCAGTTTTAAGACTCATCTTGATAGGGTGCTGGGCCAGCTCATTTCACCTCCACTATTCCCTAAAAAGGTTGGAGCAGATGATCCTTGGGGTCCCTTCCAGGCTGGCATTCTGTGATTCTATGATCCTATGGGCTGTGATCCCTTCAAAGAGGGATTCTGTGCCACAGTGCACCTGGAATATGTGGTAGTTTATGACCTACTAATAGATTAGATCGGATGTGCTTGAATGCTTTGGGGTAAAATTGCCAATGGTGCTTACTTTTATTTTACCCTGTTGTTGATTTTTTTCCCAATTTTCAAAAATCATAAAGAGCCTTAAATGCTTTGATCCAAATGGATGGAACAATGGATCTTAGTTAAGATACTGGAACAAGTTGCCCAGGGATGTGGTTGAGGCCCCATCCCTGGAGATATTCAGAGTCAAACTGCCCTGAGCAAGCTGATCCAAATGGAGGTGTCCCTGCTCACTGCAGGGGTGTTGCACTAGTTGGCTTTGAAAGGTCCTTTCCACCTCAAACCAGTGAGTGATTCTGTGAAGATGGAGAGCAAAGGGATTCTAACCGTTCTGAGCTGCTCCTGAGATCTCTCTGATTAAATCCACCCTTCCAAACTTGCACGAGAGGCTTCTTGTTTAACTCAAATGTCTCCTGCTTTAACTTCAGGATAAGAGAATGTTCCAAATCCCCTGGAAACACGCAGCTAAGCATGGCTGGGACATGGAGAAGGATGCCTGCCTTTTCAGGAACTGGGCCATTCATACAGGTATGTATGTGCTTTTACATTGCTATCCCTCACGGAAGATCTCAGACGTGAACATCTCAAGGCATTTTCTTGTCTTGACTTGCACTCAGGTCATTGCATTAACCACTACTATATGTAGGTCAGAAGAAAGAGAAAACTGATTTTGATTTTTCTTGGCAAGAACTAGCACTGAAAAATCTGAAGACTCACCTCATCTCTTCTTTATAGGGCGATATAAAGTAGGGGAGAAGGACCCTGATCCCAAAACCTGGAAGGCAAACTTCCGCTGCGCCATGAATTCGCTGCCTGACATCGAGGAGGTGAAAGACAAAAGCATCAACAAAGGCTCCAGTGCTGTCAGGGTGTACAGGATGTTGCCACCCTTGACAAAGGATCAGAAGAAAGGTGAGAAGTTACACAGCTTTTCCTACTGCTTCCGTTTCCTGCTTTATGTAGGCAGAGGTGTAACAGACCTGTTGCTAGCACTGATGCTGCTGAGGTTACTCACTGGTTATTGACATTGGTAACAAAGGATTCACAGAATCCCAGCATGGTGGGGTTAGAAGGGACCTCAGTCCAACCCTCCTGCTAAAGCAGAGGCACCCACAGCAGCTTGCCCAGGATCACAATGGCCAGCTGGGTTGGGAATCTCTCCAGAGGAGACTCCACAACCTCTCTGGGCAGCCTGCTCCAGGGCTTCAGCACCTTCACAGCGAAAATTCTTATTTATGTTTAGGTGGAGCCTCCTGGCTTCCACTTTGTGCCCCTTGCTCCTTATCCTGTTGGTGGGCACCACTGAAAAAGAGTCTGGCCCCATCCTCTTGTCCCCAGCCCTTTGGATACTGAACAGCTCTGATAAGATCCCCTCAGTCTGCTCTTCATTTTATCCCAAATTCTTTAAAGGTGCCTGAGGGCATCATCAGAAGGTGGCCAGGACTTCCTGCTCTTGACAGTGGTGGCACAGCTTGCTGAGCAGGTCTCAAAGCTGCAGGAGCTCATGCACAGCACTTTCTCACACCAATCTTACTTTTATTTAACAGAAAGGAAGTCAAAATCTTCAAGAGAAGCAAGAAGCAGGAGCAAGAGAAAGGTAAGTGTCTGCAGAGGCAGCTGAAGAAGCTGGAGGTCTGGGTGGCTTTCATGCTGGATTGGTTTTTTTTAGGGGGGAACTTGTGTGTTCTTGGAAATCTTTCATGCTTTGCCTTTACTTTTGTAGTTGCATGAAGATGTGAAGATAGAGGAGTCAGCAGAAACGCTAACCAACACTTCTCTGCCAGATGACCACAGCAGCTACACTGTTCATGACTACACAGGACAGGAAGTGGAGGTGGAGAGCGGCTCCATCAACCTAGGTGAGACTCCGCTTTTGGGGTGGAAAGCTGGGGTGGTGCTAAACCCACAGTCTCTCTGCCAAAAGAGACATGGCTCTTGGGGCTGGGCCTGGCCAGGCCAGCAGATGGGCAGGGGGGAGATGGAGGTGGTTGTGTCTCTGCTGTGAGTGCCAGCTGCTCCTGGTTCATCCCACAGACCTCTCCTCGTGCGAGGTGAGCGGCTCCTTGACTGACTGGAGGCCATCGATGGAAATCACCATGGCTGACAGCACCAACGACCTCTACCACCTCCAGGTGTCTCCTCTGGCTTCGTCCTCAGAAGGTGGGTGTTTCTTCTATCCTAACCTGAGCTTCTCATCCATCTGCTGGAGGCAGGTTGGAGGCTAGGCAGCAGGAGGAAGGAGTGCCTGGGGCAGCAGAAGAAACAAGAGTTGTTTTGGAGAAAGAGGTCACTGGTTCTCTATCTGATGGGTTTGGGCTACTAGAGCTACCAAATGTAAACTGGCCAGGTTGGAGATGGGCACATGCCACCTGCAGACAGGACAGAGGGTGATGAGTTTAGACAGAAAGAAGGGAGGATTCAGAATGGATATAAGGAAGAAAATCTTTATGATGAGGATGCTGAGACCCTGGAGCAAGTTGCCCAGAGAGGTGGGAGATGCCTCATCCCTGAAACCATTCCAGGTCAGGTTGTTTGGGGCTCTGAGCAACCTGCTCTAGTTGCAGATGTCCTTGCTGACTGGAGGGGATTTGGACTAGATAACCTTTAAAGGTCCCTTCCTACCCAAACCATTCCATGCTGATGGGTGAAGGGCTCTGAACCACCACTTGACTCTGCAGACATGGGCAAAGGGGCAAGCTTCAGCTTGCAGACTCAATGTGATCACACAGACAGGTCAGCCCATGAAGAGGGGAAATTTCTGAGCTAGGAGGGTGGGACTGGGGGTTCCTAAGGCAGCTGGAAGGAGGCAATGCCACAAGCAAGACAGAGCTGATCATGCTTCCCAGTGAGGAAAAGGAGTAATTCACATGGATATAGCCAAGAGATCTCTGCTTTGAATCTTGGGGAGGTGTCAGAACTGCCTCAGAAGGGACAGCTCTTGAAGGATGAAGGGCTGTGGGGTGTCTGGGGCACAGAGCTGCTGATGGGCCTGCTCTCCTGAAACCCATGAGGCCCATCTTGGTGTCACCCAAGAGGGGAAGGAAAAGATAGTGGTGGGTGTGATATGACAACATGAAGCATGTTGTGTGGTGAAGAAGCAAAAGTGTGAGGGCCAATGTGCAGAAAGTTGACATCTCTGTCCTTTTTCTTCTCTTTTATGCTTACAAAACAGTCACAGATGAAGATGAGGAGGAAATGAAATCAGAGATCTTTAAGGTAAAACCATCTCTTCTGGTCAGAATAAATTTGGCCCAAATGGCTGTTTGCACCAGCAGAGGCAGGGAAGCAGTTATCTTATCCAGTCTGATATGAACTGAGCATCCACTCATGGCAGCCAAGACCCTTAATTAATGAGGGAGCCTGAATAGATTTAAATATCAAGGGGAGGCTGCTTTGGAAACATGATCTGGAGAGGACAGAGCTGTGGAAATATTTATTCCTGACATGAAAGAGAGAGAGAAAGCTACTGAGTGCTGTTAGCAGCAGAGGTTGTTGGATTAGAGCCTGCAGAAGTTCTCCAGGCTGTTTTATTTTGCCCTTCTCTCCACCACTCACGTGCTTAATCTGTGGTTGCAGACGTGCCACACATCCCACTGATAAGACAGGGCTTGAATCGCCAGAAGTGCTCCAGCCCTCCCTGTTTCTATTAGCTTTAACTGGGGCTTAGAGAAAACTTGAAATCAAACTTGATCTTTCTTGCTTATCTGTCCCTAATGAAGGGAAAGGAATAAAATGTTGCACCCACGACAGAGAAGCAGTTTTAACCTTCTCTTCTCCTCCTACAGCTGCTTGAGCCAGCCCAAGACTGGCATGCCACCAGTGTTGGGGGGAAAGGCTTCCTCATCAACGAGCTGGGCACGCAGAGCATGTGCAGCACCTACAGCTACAAGGAGCAGGATGTGGAGATCGACACAACTTCAGGTACAGCCTCAGCCCTCACTCAGTAACATCCTTTAGTGATGCAGACAAGGGGGTTTCAGGCAAAACAGTCATTTAGAGAGAGCAAAACAAAACAGAGGGATTCCCACACCCCTGTATTCTGAGATTTCCAAGCCTGTTGAAAGGTAGAAGGGATTTGTTCATGCAAGGCCTGGGAGAAAAATGCCTCCAGTAAGTCTGCTACAGATTTGGCTGAGGGTTATACACATGGGCAGCTCTGCCAGCTTTCAGGAGCTCCCTGCAATGCCACTGAAGAATTGCCATTAGCCACAGCTGAAGTGGGACAATGTTTAGAGTATTTTAGCACAATATTAGTCTAAGGTATTTATTCACATCTGAGGAGTCTTTCATTTTTGGATATATTTATGTCTATACACACAGAGATACACACTCCCCATTTTGCTGCTGTGCTTCAGTACTCACTCTTCTTTTCCTTTGCCTAGGAGAGCTGGAGTTGAGGCTCCTCGACCAGAAAAACATCCTAGACTTCCCCTGGTTCGAGACCGTGAGACCTACCATGCAAGTCATTCCCTGTGGCTTGTAAAGCTTACTCCAGCCATGAACTGCTCCTAGGTAGAAACTTGGCCAAGCCTGAAGGGAATGGAAGAAGTTGTTTGTTACTGACCCAAGGAAGAAAGTAGCTTTTATATTCCGTTTTAACTCCTAAGCCTGGAAAGGTTAGGCAGAAAGAGAACTCCATTATGAACCCAGACCAGGACTCCCACCTCACTAGCAGGACTCCTGGCTCTGAAGATGTTCAAGCTGCACCTTGTCAGCGCTGTGGAGGTGAAGTTCTTGCTGGAAGGTTGCTATTGGGATCTGACCTGGTTGGGGTACTGCTGGATGGCATCACCTGCTGGAGATCTGAGGAGGACGATGGAGCTGCCTTCTCCTCCTCCTGCAAGATGTGATGAGCACTTTAGCCACGGAGTGCTTGGGAGAGACACCGCAGAGGAGTCTGTTAGTTTTGGTTGCTGCTTATCTGTGCAACACTGGTGATGTTGAGCTTGATGACTATCTTACACTTAGGAAAATTGCACTAATTGGCCCTCTCTCCTTTGATTTACTCCATCACTTAGTTCATCTTCTGACTTCATGCCCTGTAGATACTTCAGACTAATAAAATGTGAAAATTCAGTTTAGGCTTTGCTTCCACCTTGCACAGTTACCCTCTCCTGGCCTTGCCCACCTCTCTTGCCTTGTGCTAGCTGAAGGGCTGCTGCCTGCCATCCTTTTTGCACTGATAGGGGCAGAGCTCTCATCTGTTTGTACCCTGCCTTTTGGAGACCCTTCCTCACCCTCTGCCAGGACACCCCCAGTACTGTACCCATCGAACTGCATGGCCCATGGGAGCCTGCCCTGGGGGGAGGGTGCGGGGTGGAAGAGGTTCTGCTTGCTGTGTAAGATGTAAAAATCAAATCACTAAGCTGTAACAGACCTATTTTCTTGTACATTTTATTTTTGTATATAACTTGTATATTTGTTTTAATAAAAGTGTTTTGTATATGACATGTTTACTTTTTCTCATGGGAGAGCTCCCGGAGCGCATTCCAGCTCCCTTGAAATTACCCAAACAGATGTGCTGCTGACAGAGACACTTGGAGGCTTGATTTGTTTTTGATGAGTCTTGAAAGCATAAGGATGTAGAAGAGTTTGCTGCCCTTTTTCACAGAATCAGCAAGGTTGGAAGAGATCTCAAAGATCATCAAGTCCAACCTGTCACCACAGACCTCATGACTACACCATGGCACCAAGTGCCACATCCAATCCCCTCTTGAACGCCTCCAGGGATGGTGACTCCACCACCTCCCTGGGCAGCACATTCCAATGGCTAACAACTCTCTGTGAAGAACTTTCTCCTCACCTCCAGCCTAAACTTCCCCTGGTGCAGCTTGAGACTGTGTCTTCTTGTTCTGGTGCTCGTTGAGACCAACCCCCTCCTAGCTACAACCTCCCTTCAGGTAGTTGTAGAGGGCAATGAGGTCTCCCCTGAGCCTCTTTTCCAGGCTAAACAACCCCAGCTCCTTCAGCCTCTCCTCATAGGGCTGTGCTCAAGGCCTCTCCCCAGCCTCGTTGCCCTTCTCTGGACACATTCAAGGGCCTCAATGTTTCACCCCCCCTCCCCCTTCACACTTCCCAGTGCTTCCCCTGGGAAGGGAAGCTGAGGACCTGTGTACATGGGGGATAGCTGATTTCTATCTGCCATTATCTGCAAGGCAGGGTTGCAGGCTCATGGATTCACAGAATGGTTTGGGTTGGAAGGGACCTCAAAGATCATCCAGTTCCAACCCCATGGGCAGGGACAACTTCCACTGGTCCAGCTTGCTCAAGGCCTCATCCCACCTGGCCTTGAACATCTCCAGGGAGGGGGCATCTGCAACCTCCCTGGGCAGCCTGTTCAAGTGTCTCCTCACCCTCACTCTCAAGAAGGTTATGTCATTAAAAATCCCAAGTCCTGCTACTGGTGTCCCTATCAGCAGCACCACCAGCTGCAATATCATCAGCAGTGCAGACCCAGCTAAACAACTAGCGTTTGCCAAAAAAGAAAGCACCTGCACAATTCAGAAGGTGAGGGGAAAGCAGGCTGGGCTTGGTGCTGGGTTGTCCCTGTGTGTTTATTCATTTGCCATGCTTCCAGGCTGGAAAGGTCTGACAGAGAATCATAGAACAGTTTGGGTTGGAAATGATCTTCCCAGTCCAACCAATAACCCAGCACTGCCAGGTCACCACTAAACCATGGCCCTCAAGGCGCTCAAGAGGGGATTGGACATGGCACTTGGTGCCGTGGTGTAGTAGTCATGAGGTCTTGGGTGACAGGTTGGACTTGATGATCTTTTGAGGTCTCTTCCAACCTTGGTGATACTGTGAGGTCTTTTCTAACCTTGTTGATTCCGTAATTCTATGATTCAGCACCACTTCTACACAGCTTTGAAACCCCTCCAGGGATGGTCAGTCCACCACTGCTCTGGGTAGCCTGGATCAGGCCTTGACAACCCTTCTGGGAAAGAAATTGTTCCTCCTGTCCAACCTAAACCTCCCATGGTGCAACTTGAAGCTACTTCCTCTTGTCCTGTTGTCTTTCCTTGGGAGGAAACCAGCCCCCACCTGGCTCCAGCCAGGGAGTTGTAGAGAGCCAGGAGGCCTCCTGTCAGCCTCCTCTTCTCCAGGCTGAACACCCCCAGCTGCTCCTCACTAGATTTGTTTTCTAAACACTTCACCAGCTCCATTGCCCTTCCCCAGGACACGCTGCAGATGCTACTGCATTGTCTGGGCTGGGAGACAAGAGCCAAGCGTGGCTGACTCAATGCTGTCTCCAGCTGCAGCCACCAGCATCTGACACTGGCTGGAAAATCCCCATGCAGAATAAAGCTGTGCTGTGGCAGCCCTTGGGGAATAATTTCATTCACTGAGCAAGGGAGGACAGAGGAGAATATCAGCCTGCAGTAGAGGCAGACCAAACCCAGAGGGCTGAAACAAAGTGGACATTTCCCGCTGCCTTTGGCACATGCTGTGCTGTGACTCAGCCTGCAGGCACCACGGGGACAGATAGGGGGATTTCCAAGGGAAGAAGGGAAAAAGAAGTGCTGTAGGAAGCAGGTGCTGGTGGTGGGGTCTCAAATCATTCACTCAAATCGCATCTGGGTACTGCACAGCAAGCTGGATGGGCAGCCCAGGGAGGGAAGGGCTGGGTTAGTGCAGTGCCTGTTAGTCATTGACTGGCCCTGGCACTGAGACAGCCCAAAGTGGGTGTAGATAGCACCCTTCCAGGAGGCACCAGGCACTCAGCAGCTTCCTACAGCCTCATCCTGGCTCTGTGTGAGTGGCGGTGACCTTTCTGTCCCCCTCCTCAGCAGTCACGCTCCCTGGCAGGGTATCTGGCTTGAGTTTCCTCCTCCCAGGCTATGATCATGGAATCACAGAATGGTTCGGGTGTGAAAGGACCTCTGAAGCTCATCTAGCCCAACTCCTCTGCAGCCAGCAGGGAGATCTGCAACTAGAGCAGGTTGCTCAGAGCCCCAGGTAACCTGGTTCCAGGGATGGGGCATCGCTCACCTCTCTGGGAAACCTGGGACAGGGTCTCCCCACCCTCAGGGTCAAACATTCCTTCCTCCTCTGAAGTCTAAATTTCCTTCTTTGAATTTCAAACCATCTCCCCTTGTCCTGTTACAAGAGGCCCTTGCTGAGGAATGGCTTGAATTGCAGGGACACGGCTCTGTGGAACAGTTGCTTGAATAAAGTGTGTAGGCCGGACTCCATCTTGCTGTTTACTGCTCACAGTTAGCTGGTGTGCTGATGCAGCAAGGTCACCATAGCCTTGTGGCTGTGCTTGCAGCTGCTTACAAGATAACAGCATGTGAAACAAAGTGTATGTGAAACAAAGGACTAGTGTGAAAGGAGCTTGTGAAGCTGCACGCAGACCTAAGGGCAAGGAGGCTGGACATTACGATGTAACCCTGGACTAACAGCCCATGGAATAATGGCATTTGTGCATATTTAGCTGAGATGCTTTATGAGCTGTAGGTCTGAACAATAAAGTTGAAGTTTGCTTATCAATCATACTGATTGCTGCCAGTCTTTCCTCACCCTCCTCCCGACAAGAGTCGTCCTGACGGTTCCTGACAGGCCCTGAGAAAAAGTCTGTGCCCAGCTTTCTGATCAGCCTCTTGAAGCACTGGAAGGCCACCAGAAGGTCTCCCTGGAGCCTTCTCTTCTCCAGGCTGAGCAGCCCCAACTCTCTCAGCCTGGCCTCACAGCAGAGGGCTTCCAGCCCTGCCAGCATTGCTGTGGCCTCCCCTGGTCCTGCTCCAGCAGGTCCCTGTCTGTGCTGAGGACTCCAGAGCTGTCCCAGCACTGCAGGTGGGGTCTCAGCAGAACACAGCAGAGGGGCAGAATCCCCTCCAGCAATGAGCTGCTGGAGCAGAGACAGCTGCCTGTGACCACAGGCAGGTAAAATCCTGCACATCTACCCAACACAGACATAGAGCAGGAAGATTTTATGCACGAGCCAAGAAACCCCACTGCAGCTCAGGTCTGTGCCCTGACCTGTGGGAGCCAGCACAGGGCTGGTGGATTTGGAGCCACCTCTGCACACCCAGGAAGGGTGTCACCAACATCACCAGAGGAAATGGGGGTTGTTTAGGAACTGCTGCAGGTTTGTCACACATGGGGAGGGGGGAGGGGTTTGGAAGACCTTTTCTGTGATGCAAAAAGTGCTAAAAACAAGGCAGAGATGAATTCGCCCATTCAGGCAGCAACTGTGAGAAACCTGCTCCTTACTATGCTCAGATACCAATAACCCAGCACTCACATTCTTCACAGAACAGATTCGACCAAGGTGTGAGGACAGAAGAGAACAGCAGCTAGTGCTTCACACCCAGGGACCACAGACACACTCCAAGTTTCTTTTGACCAGGACAGAGGAGGTGCTTTCCTTCATCCTCTGCCAAGGTACCTCCCCAGAGGTGTTAAAGGCCAGGTTGGACAGATCCTTGAGCGACCTGTTGTAGTGGGAGGTGTCCCTGCCCATGGCAGGGGGTTGGAACCAGATGATCCTTAAGGTCCTTTCCAACCCAAGCCATTCTGTGATTCTACCTGAACAACCAACTGCACATTAGGTATTTAGCCAGTGAAAAGTGGTGGAGTCCCATGATGGGGTGGAACTTGCCTGGCTAGTTGCTCTGCTGGGTGAAGAACAGCCACATTCACAGTGTTTTGGTGTTGGTTTTGTTGTTTTGAACTCTTTGGAAGAGGAAAGAAAACAACCCAAAACCAACAGGGTGGAGCTCTGTGGCTCTGGGGCTGCTGAGCCTGGAGAAGAGCAGCCCCAGAGGGCATCTGATCAATGCTCAGCAAGAGAGAAAGGGTGGGGAGCAAGAGGCTGGGGCCAGTGGTTCCCAGTGACAGGGCAAGGGGCAATGAACACAAACTGGGAGCCAGGAGGCAGAGCTCTCCATCACTTACACCACACTTAAAACTATTGCTGGCTGCAGCTTGCTTGCAAACACTGAAGCCACTTTCAAACATCCCCAGATTTTTCTTATTTAGAGCTTTAGGATGTCAACAGGACAAAACCTGCTGAAAAGAACAGGACAGCCTCACAAACAGTCCCACCACCTGAACCTGGGAAAGCCCTAGAGTGGCTCAGGTGGCTACATCAAGCTGGCAGAAGACCTTGGTTCATGTCCACAGAGGTAAGGATGAGGATTCATAGATTGATAGAATGGTTTGGGTTGGAAGGGACCTCTAGTCCCAGCCCTCCCTGTCATGAGCAGGGACACTTTGCACTAGACCACGTTGCTCAAGGGCTCATGCTGCTGAGAATATCACAGATCATAGAGTCATAGAATGGTTTGGGCTGGAAGGGACCTCCAAAGCTCATCTAGTCCAACCCCTCATCAGGCAGCAGGGGCATCCTCAACTACAGCAGGTTGCCCAGAGCTCTGTCGAGCCTGACCTTGAATATCTCCGGGGAAGAGTCCTCAACCACCTCCCTGGGCAACCTGTTCCAGTGTTCCACCACCCTCATAGTACAGAACTTGTTCCTAACATCCAATCTACATCTGCTCTTCAGATGGGTTAACTGAAGCTTTTTCTAGGAACCCCCTTGCCTGAGAAATCAAGAGCTGTTGCTTTCCCCCTGATCTTTGTCCAAAGGGATTGTTGAGATACCCTGCCATGGATGGGAGCATGACTTCCTCCTCTGTGGTCACAGAATGCCAGGGGCTGGAAGAGACCTCGAGGGATCATCCAGTCCAACCCCCCTGCCAGAGCAGGAGCACCTACAGCAATCACACAGGAACACATCCAGGCAGGTCTTGAATATCTCCAGAGAGGGACATTCCACAAGCCCCCTGGGCAGCCTGTGCCAGTGTTCTGTCACCCTCACAGTGAAATCATTCTTCCTCATGGAACTTCCTATGCCTCAGCTTCCCATCATTGCCCCTTGTGCTGGCATTGAGCCTGGCTCCAGCCTCTGGGCACTCACCCTGCACATCTTTATCAACAGGCTCCTCTTCTCCAAGCTACAGAGCCCTTAGCTCCTTCAGGCTCTCCTTGTAAGGAAGATGTTCCACTCCCCTAATCATTTTCATGGCTCTGTCCTGGACTCTCTCAAGCAGTTCCCTGAGGTCCTTCCTGAACTGAGGGGCCCAGAACTGGACACAATATTCCAGATGTGGCCTCAGCAGGGCAGAGTAGAGAGGGAGGAGAACCTCTCTTGACCTACTGCCCACACCCTTTCCAATACACCCCAGGATACCATTGGCCTTCCTGGCCACACGAGCACATTGCTCGTCATTGCTCATCGATGAGCTCAGAAGCCCTTTCCAACCAGAATGACTCCATGACTTAATCACTCATTAGGAGCAACGTGAGCAGCTCCAGGCTGCACTGGGGAAGCCTTTAGCTGCTGATTCCCCAGAGCAGTGGCACCTGCAGTGAGCTTTGCCCGCCAGGCAGAGCCAGCAATTATCATCTCACCTTTATTTGCCATGGATCCTGATAGCTGGACACATTTCCAAGTAGTCACCTGATTTATGGTGTCACACCTATGATGGACAGCAGTGCTTCAGACCAAAGGTATGAATTTATAGCTGCAAAACAGAGAGTGGAGAGTTTGCTTGTGGTGCAAAGGCAAACTACTGCTTAGATAGCAGCCCACGTCCTGGCCTGCTGGCATTGTTTCTCTGCCCTGTGCTGGATCATTCCTCCCCTCTGGCTCCCCAGGGGTCCATTTTTTTTTCTCCTCATGTTTCTACACACAACACAAGGAACTTCTGCAGGACAGAAGCAGCTCCCAGAGGCTTTGGAAGACCAAAGGAAGAAGTGGTAAGTCAGTTTTAGAGCTCAGATGAGGGAAAAGCTTCCCTAGAAGGGGAAGAAAGTCACATTTTTCATGGACTTGTTGTGTCTAAGTTGTGTTTTCTCATACACCAAGACCTTCAGTCCACCCCAAATCCTCTTCCACTGCAGCACCACACTTGAGAGTTCCTTTTCCTTCCACATTTTTCCATCCCCTTCAATAGTTCTCCCACTGTTAAACTCATCCCTGTCCCCTCCCAGCCTTCCCACGCACGAAGGAAAACAAGGCAACAATAAAAGAGCTCAGCATGGTGTGGCCTTCAGCTACCTGTTGGCCATATTACCATCTCTAACCCTTGGTCTTATCTCTTCTGATAACATTAGGATGCAAATTCAGCTGGAGTGGCTCCCTGCCACGTGGAGTTCAGGCTTGCCACCCTAGCACAGCTCCACCGGTGGGGAAAGTGTCTCATGGTCCTGTTGAGTCCAGAGAAGGGCATGGAATGCAGAGCTGCCAAGATGAGCACCCACAGGCCACATGAACCCAAGCCAGCAGAAACCATAAATCATCTAAAAACCTAGAAAGCCTGCACTTCCTGCTGGCAGAGGCTCTTGGTCACCAGCTGGAGGCAAGCAGAGGTGTCCCAGAACTGCCAGGCATGGACAGTCATGCCCTCATCCCACTAACTGCCTGGCTGACCAAGGTGAAGAGCCACCAAATCACAGGCAGCATGGCCGGAGTCCCAAGGAGGATGGAGTAGCCAGGAGGATCTGTAGCCATGGGGCTAGGAGGTGGTGAGGGTCAGGGAGTGGGCATAGGAGGCAGATCTCATCACCTACCCATCCAAAACCACCATGGGCTGAAACTTGGGTGCTAGAAGTCACCAGGGTCTGCTTCTGCATGAAGACAAGGCAGTGAAGGCACCACTTCTGCTACACCAGCCTGGTAAAGGAAGCCAAGACAAAGGCATGGATGGAACAGACACTGGAAAACAGTAATCAGAAGATTTCCAGGAATAAGGAATTTGCAAGCAGACAGCACAGCAGACCTAGCCTCCCTCCCTATCCTCTAGGAGCCAACACAAGTAATTGGGCTCTCTTCAGCTTCTTCAGAATGATCCACCCCAGTCATTTCACTCATGATTCATAGAGAAACATCACTGTGAAGCCTGTGAAAAGCCTGACAGTGGGTACTGAGCCAGCATGGGCACAGATGTCACCTGCAACTGCAGCCACCAGCAAGAGACATCAGGGGTGAGATGCTGTCAGGGCCCATGCAGTACAGACCTGCCTCTGACAGCTCACCAGCAGCTCCTCAGATGCCAAGAACCAGCAAGTAGCAGAGGGTGCACCAAGCAGATGGAGGGAGGTTCTCCCCTTCTACTCTGCCCTAGTCAGGCCACAGCTGCAGTATTGGGTCCAGTACTCCCAGTTCAAAAGAGACAGAAAACTGCTGTGGAGAACAGCAGAGGCTGTGAAGATCCTGAGGGGCTTGGAGCATCTGTGAAGAGGAAAGGCTGACAGCCCTGGGGGTGCTGAGCCTGGAGAAGAGCAGCCTGAGAGGAGAGCTGATCAATGTTCAGCAAGAACTAAAGGGTGGGGGGCAAGAGGCTGGGACCAGAGTCTTGCCAGTGGTGCCCAGGGACAGGACAAGGGGCAATGGGCACAAACTGGCACCCAGGAAGCTCCAGCTAAACAGGAGGAGAAGATTCTTTGGTATGAGGGTGCTGGAGCCCTGGAGCAGGCTGCCCAGGGAGACTGTGGAGTCTCCTTGTCTGCAGAGATTCCCAACCCAGCTGGCCATTGTGCTCCTGGGCAAGCTTCTGTGGGTGCCCTGCTTTAGCAGGGAGGTCGGACTGGGTGATCTCTAGAGGACCCTTCCAACCCTCACTGTGCTGGGATTGGGTGAGCAGGCTGCTGGCACATCAGGCTGCTGGGATCTCTTCTTTAGCAAGCACCAGCCAGCCCCTGGCCAGAGCAGTAGCACCAACACCTGCTGCCTATATAGCACAAGTAAGGAGCAGTGTCAATGACACTCAGGTGTCACAGATAAACCCACAGCCTGTTTGGGGATGGGAAAAGTCTCAGCTCAGCCCAGAGCTGCTGCTCACTGTGCGCTGCCCCCATGGCTCAGCTGCAGGCACCCGGCCACGGCTGCAGAGCAGAGAAAGGCTGTAGCCAGATGAGAGGTGAGCAGCAGCTTCTGGGGATCTTCCAGGGGAATTCAACCTCAGCAGCTTCACACCACTGCCTTAGCAGAAGCAGCTGCCTCGCCAGGCTCTGGGAAAAGGAAAGGCTTTGTTTGCTTGCACGGAACAATGGTCAGAAAAACACAAGCAAGGGAGCGGTTAGGAGCCAGGTTCTGCTGGGAGGAGCAGGCTGGGGAGCTCTGTGCAACCAGAGGGCAGATGGAGGTTTTGCCTCTTTGAAAGCATGAGGTGGTTGAGTAGTGAGAGGACAAGGAAATGAAGGATGGAAACCAGCATGAAGATGCTGGCCCTGGTCCAGAGGGAAGCCACCGTCGTGCAGAGTCATTGTTTGCAAGCAAGGCCATTAAATACTGAGACCCAGAGCAGCCACAGGCAAGACACTGAATGGACCCACTTTAGGATCTGCAGAGCAGGAAAACATGTCACAGAGCCACAGGCTGGTTTGGGTGGGAAGGGACCTTTCGAGGTCATCTAGTGCAACCCCCTGCAGACAGGCTGCTCAGAGCCTGAAACAACCTGGCCTGGAATGGTTCCAGGCTGGGACATCTCCCACCTCTCAGGGCAATCTGGGCCAGGGTCTCACCACCTTCAGTGTGTAAGATTTCTTCCTTCTACCCAGTCTGAATCTCCATTTTGTAGTTTAAAATCATCACCCCTTGTCCTCAATCATCACTCCCTGATAAAGGGTTGCCTCTCCTTCAGTCTTGTAGGCACCTTCAAGTACTGAAAGGTCACAACGAGCTGCTCCTGTCTTAAGCTAAACACTGTAAAGATGTCCCAGTGCAGACAGCCCCAATTTTCTCTTCAGCAGCTTTATTGCTGAAGAAAGAAGGAGCAGAAGGCAGAGTGGGGTTAGACTAGATGACCTTTGAAGGTCCCTTCCAACCCAGTGCATTCTCTGATTCTAGGACTATGCTGGCCTAGTCCCAGCCTTGTAGCTGGATTTTGGGATGGTTTAAGAAAGTCCTGGAAGGATATGGCATAGGTTACCAGTAGCATTGCTTACAGTCAGCAAGTGAACCATGTTAGCACATCTACACAACACAGAAACAGTAATTCAGGGCTCTCCTTAGCAGCTGCCATTCCTGCCCTGAGCAATCCTTTGCCATCAGCTGTGGAAGAGCCTCGCCAGGGTTCCTACAGCTCCCTGTGAAGCACCTCGTGTCAGGTGATAGAATGAGAGGAAATGGCCTGAAATTGCACCAGGGGAGGTGTGGGTTGGAGATTAGGAGCAATGTCTTTGCTGCAAGAGTGGTCAGGGATTGGAACAGGCTGCCCAGGGAGGTGGTGGAGTCCCCATCCCTGGAGGTGTTCAAGAAACCTGTGGCACTTGGGGACACGGTTTAGTGGCCATGGTGGTGTTGGGTTGAAGGTTGGGTTTGATCTTAGAGAGCTTTTCAACCTTGATGAATCTCTGATTCTGTGCAAGGGCTGGAGCTTTAGTGGCCACGATGGTGTTGGGTTGATGGATGGACTGGATGATCTTCAAGGGCTTTTCCAACCCAAACAATCCTCTGATTCTGCCTGACAACTCTGGATGCCCACAGACAGACTTTCCCAGGGTGTACCAAGGTGACCTGCCCTAGTGTGAATGATTCAGGTCTCTGGGGCCCTTGGCTGGAAGGAGCTGCTCCACCATTGCCATAACCTTCTCACAGGACCCTTGTAAAGGCAAGGAGGAAGATGCTGGCCATCCAGCTTGTTTCTGTTTGCTTTCAGTAGAGAACCTGGCGAGCTGTGAGACAGAGGACCTAGATGTTGTCCTTACCACGGCTCTCTCGTTACAGCCAAGGGATGGTGCAGGATGGCCACTGCTGCCCTCCCACCCAGGGCATGGGCACAGCATCTTCTCAGCAAGGCTCTGTGCTTACCTCCTGCCTTCTTGGAAAGGACCTGGGTGGAGCCTGACTTCACCCCGCTTTACAGAGCTGCCGGAGCCATGTTGGTGGCACAGTTTCACAATGAACTCACTGTGGTTCAGCAAACCACAGGCACCTTGAGTCTGAGGAACAGGACCTCAGTGACTGAGGTCTGCCAGGACACCAGCCCAGCTCTGCAGGGAAGCAAACTCATTAAGCTGTCCAAAAACCTTACCACCACACTGGAGAACCTGGCCCTTGGGACATGTCTCCTGCTGCAGGTGCCCCGAGCCTGTGTGTGCCACCTGGGCCACACCATCATCCCTTGGCAGAGCCCAGTCCCGCTTTCTGCTCTGGCAAACCACCTCAGTAAGTCAAGAAACAGCTAGGTGAAAGACCAGTGCTGTGCTTGATAACAACTTGCTGCCTGCTGCACCTCTGCTGAGCAAACCACCATTTCCTGAGCCGAGGTGTCAGGCATGAAATATTTCACAGGCTGGAGCAACCGCCAGCAGCTGCGAGGTGACAAACAGACCTTCAGCCCTTCCTGGTCTTGAAGGCATAAATCAGGGGGGGTCCTGTGTGGCTGCTGGAGAGCCCAGGGCTGAACACTCCCTCTTCTGCTTGGGGCAGGAAAAAGTGCTGGAAAGCCAGGGGAGATGGAGGCTGAACCATCTTCTTTCTACATTGTAGAATACATTGGCTTGGAAGGAACCCTTAAAGGGCTTGTTCAGTCCCACTGCAGTCCACAGGGACTTACCCCAGCTAGAGTAGGTTGTTCAGGGATGCATCAAGTTTGACCTTGAATGTCTCCAGAGATGGGGCCTCCACAACTCTGGGCAACCTGTTCTACTGTCTCATCACCCTCATTGTGAAGAACTTCCTCCCAATTCCCAGCCTCAATCTCCCCTGCTCCAGTTTCAAACCATTGCCACTCATCCTATCCCTATGGGCCCTTCTAACACAGTCCCTCCCCAGCCTTCCTGTAGGTCCCCTTCAGATATTGAAATGCAGCTCCAAGGTCTCCTCAGAGCCTTCTCTTCTCCAGACTGAACAGCCCAACTCCCCCTGCCTGTCCTTGCTGGAGAGGTGCTCCAGCACCATCATCATCGTGGCCTCACTTCAAACCCACACCATTAGGTCCATGTCCTTCCTGTGCTAGAAGTCCCAGAGCTGGACACAGGACTGCTGGTGAGGTCTCACCAGAGCAGAGTGGCAGAATCCCCTCTTGACCTACTGGCCACACATCATTTGATGCATCCCAGGGCATGACTTGCCTTCAGGGCTTCAAGTGCTCATTGCTGGCTCATGCCCAGCTTGTCATCCAGCTTCACCACAACTACCTGGAGCCTGCAGCCTACAGCTTCACTGCCATTCTCTGGACCTGCTCCAGCACCTCAATGTCCTTCTTGGAGTGAGTGGCCTGAAACTGAACCCAGCATTTGAGGTGTGGCCTCAGCAGTGCCCAGTGCAGGGGGGTGGTGGTGATCCCTGCCCTGGTCCTGCTGGTTATAAAATTCAAACTGAGCTGAAGGGCTGCAGCTGCTGGCTGTAAAATTCAAATGCAGATGGAAACAGAAAAATACTCAGAAGGTAAAGAGCAACATGTTGGAGGTCCCCAGAAGCCAGCAGGCTACAAAATGCATTACAGCAGCCCAACTTCCTATTTCCTTTTCCTTACAGCTCTGAAAATATTCACTGCAAAGGTCAGGGTTTGGGGTTTTTTTTGGCCAGTTGCTCGTTATCAGGCAGCCAAGGCTGCTGCTGCTGCAGGACCAGGCACCCTCAGGAGTCAGAGCCCAAACCTTCCCCGTTCTCCCCCTGACCTTTCCTGCTGGGTTCTTACCTGCAAAGTATGATGATGCAGAATCTGCTTTGGAAGAGCATCTTTGGTGACAGCAAGACCTGGCAGTGGGACACAGGGATTGCCAGGGTGGGGAGGGACCAGCTTGGGTCTGACCCTGCTCCTCTCTGGTGATGTCTGATGAAGGGTCTCTTGGAAACAAGCAAATTCTTACTGGATACTAAGGCTGGAGCAGTACCAAGGCTCCTGGCCAGCATTAACATGGAATTGTGGCAGTTTCTCCATAGACACATGTTGTATAGGTATACAAGGTGAGTATGTGCCACTGTGTGCCCAGGTGACCAAGAAGGTCAACAGCATCCTGGTCTGGAGCAGTGTGGCCAGCAGGGCTAGAAAGGTGATTCTCCCTCTGTACTCAGCACTGGTGAGGCTGAAACTCAAATCCTGAGATCAGTTTTGGGCCTCTCACTCCCAGAAGGACAGTGAGGGGCTGGATCAAGTCCAGAGAAGGGTAACAAAGCTGGAGAAGGGTCTGGAGAACAGGACTGGTGAGGAGCAGTTGAGGGAACTGGGGGTGTTCAGCCTGGAGAGAAGGAGGCTGAGGGGAGATCTCCTGGCTCTCTACCACTCTCTGAAAGGAGGTTGGAGTGAGGTAGAGCTTGGAGTGAGGTAGAGCTTGGTCTCTTCTCCCAAGGAAGAAGTGACAGGATGAGAGGAAACAGCTTCAAGTTGCATTGGGGAGGTTTAGGTTGGACATGAGAATCAATTCCTGAACTGAAAGAGAGGGCAAGCCCTGGAAGAGGCTACCCAGGGCAGCAGTGGAGTCCCCATCCCTGGAGGGGTTTTGAAGCCATGGAGATATGGTGCTGAGGGCCGTGGGTTAGTGGTGACCTGGCAGTGCTGGGTTGGACTGGATGATTTTACAGGTCTCTTCCCACCAAAATGGTTCACTGTTTCTGTGACTGTATTTTCAGTCTAGCAGCCTGAGGGAGATCAAGCACAAGCCCCACAGAGGCAAGAGTTACCACCCAGACCCAGGTGCATGTTGCACCATCAGGAGATCCACTCTCCTCCCTCTGCACACCACGGTGCACTGTGATCCCAAAACAGCAGCACCATCGTGGGTGGAAAATGAGGCCCCTGGGCACACTAGTGGAACCAGCACTAAGTAGATATCCACAAAGCTACAGACTGACAGAAGAAGCAGCACTGGTGAGGAGATGGCTGCAGGTATCACTCAGCCAGCTCCAGCCTGAGTCACTGCAGGGACCTGAACAACTTGCTAATGGCCTGAGACACGAATTTCACAGGGTACAGGAAGCAGAAGGTGGTGTTGGCTTTGATTTACTATGAGACAGGGAAATGGCATGAGGTTTGACAGAAGAGAAGGCTGGCAGAAGGGTCTAGCTAAAAGGAAGAGTGAGGAAAAGACAGGTGTGGACAAGAGGAGAGGAGGACAGAGCTTTATTTCTGGGGCCAGAGCCCTGCAGGTAGGATGGTGTAAACATCTTGCTCAGCTTCTATCATTTATAGTGCCAAAAGAGGGGAAAATGGAGTAGAAAGGATGCTAAATGCCCATGGGATGACAAAGTGCAATGGGGACACTGAAGACTTAATTTAAACTAGCTAAAATAAGCCTTGGTCCTTGGCAAGCAACTTGGTGCCAAAGGGCTGAAGCCAGTGAAAGAGGCAATGTTAGGAAATGGGAACTGAGGCAACATCTACTGATGGGAAAAGGGAAGTGGCTGGGATCTTTCTCAGCTGGTTTCACATCCAGGCACCTCCTTCCATGCACAATCACTGCTGCTTCATCATGGGTGGCAAAGGGAGAGGTCCAAGCCAGGCTCTAGATTGCTGAGGGTACCAAAGTCCCCACCATGTGACTGCTTCAAGGGGAGATTCCTGGCCAAGACACCATTTTCCCAAAAGCTGCAATAGAGAAAGCAACCTCTTTGTTCCAAAGGCTGCTTCACTGCTGCCAGCCTTGACTTACAAGCCCTGTGAGGTGAGGCTGAGGGAGCTGGGGTTGTTTAGCCTGGAGAAGAGGAGGCTCAGGGGAGACCTTATTGCTCTCTACAACTACCTGAAGGGTGATTGTAGCCAGGAAGGGGTTGGTCTCTTCTCTCTAGCAACCAGCACCAGAACAAGAGGACACAGTCTCAAGCTGTACCAGAGGAAGTTTAGGCTGGAGGTGAGGAGAAAGTTCTTCCCAGAAAGAGTAATTGGCCATTGGAATGTGCTGCCCAGGGAGGTGGTGGAGTCCCCATCCCTGCAGGTGTTCAGAAAAGGATTGGATATGGCACCTGGAGCCATGGTTTGGTTGTCAGGAGGTATTAGGTAATAGGTTGGACTCAATGATCTCTGAGGCCTCTTCCAACCTGGTTGATTCTATGATTCTATTCTATGATTCTGTGACTTGGCTTCTACCCAGGAGACAAAGCACCCAAAGTGAAAGGATTTATTACTTGTGCTAGGTTTTAGGGACTGCTTTGGTGAAGTAAATGAGGGCATCATTTAGAAGGAAAATTCAGACTAAAGAGCATTGTGGATCCAGGTGACAGTGTGGTGCCCAAGCACACATGGATGCCAGGAAGAGTCACCAAAGTGCTGGGACAAATTCCCACCAAACTCCTATTCTGACATTCCTCCTAAAGCATCAGGAGCTGCTTTGGGATGTGGGCACATGGAGATCACAGGACACCCCCAGAACAACAACCTCTCCACCACCTGGTACCCACAGGGACAGCTCTGGCCAGGGCTTTGCACTGGTGCTGGCTGCAGCATCTCCCTCAAAATATGTGGCTGTGTGTGGGGGGGTTATTTTACAACAGCCAAGTCCCCAGCAGGGGTTATGTTGCTGCTTTCTTATATTTACAGACAAATAAAACACATCAACACATCCCAGCACCTCTGCAACCAACCAGCAGAGACAGCCCTGGCTGTACCCAAAGACTTGGTTGGATTTCTACACTGTAGCTTTGCCAAACTGGGACCTCCCACTCCTTCCTCAAGGAGCTCCAGGTGAGTTATGTGGTCTAGAGACACACATGGAGACATTGCTGCGTTGCAAGTGGTTCTTCAGCACAAATTGCACACAGTCCAGGAATGCCAGGGCTTGGAGGGGAAGGCTGGAGATCATCCAGCCCACCCCTCCTGCCAAAGCAGGATCACCCAGGGCAGGTCACACAGGAACACATCCAGATGGGTTTGAAAGGCTGCAGAGAAGGAGATTTCAGAACCACTCTGGGCTGCCTGCTCCAGTGCTCTACAACCCTCACATTAAAGGTTTCTCCTTGTGTTGAGATGGAACTCCCTGGGTTCCAGTCTGTATCCATTGGTCCTTATCCTGTCACAGGACACCACTGAGAAGAGCCTGGCCCCTTCCTCTTGCCCCCCACCCTTCAGATATATTTATAAGCATTAATAAGATTCCCCTCTCAGCCTTCTCCAGGCTGAGCAGCCCCAGGACTCAGCCTTTGTAACTCATTCTCACATACCACCTGCTTCATCTCCAATCTGCTTGGGATTTTGGCAAGGAGGAGGTGAAAGCCACACCTCTCAAAGCTTGAGAAAGGAAAAGCTCTTTGTATTTGGGAAATAAAGGGGTTTGAAGAGCAGCTGCACAATTTAGGGCCAGAAGCAGTGAGAAAAGTGAAGTGCTCCTCTGGGATTGCTCAGCTCAGACCAGTCTCACACCAGCTGAACGCTGGTAGCTGCTAGGGGTTCTGTGCACCGTGGCTGGGGACTTGCACCCAGAGCAGCATTTTATCTTTCATCAGTGAGAACTCTGGTGGCTCCATGACCACTAGCTAATGCACAGCCACCAAGAGACCCACAGCATGAGCAGAGGTGTGCAGCCGTGCAACTAATTCACTGAATCCCAGAGTCCCAGAGTGATGAGGGTTGGAAGGGACCTCTGGAGATCATCCAGAGCAATGCCCCTGCTAAAGCAGACCACCCACAGCAGCTTGCCCAGGATCATAGAATTGGAAGGGATCTTGAAAATCATCTAGTTCCAACCCCCCTGCCATGGGCAGGGACAGTATCACTAAGTCTGGAAGAGACCTCAAGGATCATCGAGTCCAACCTCAATGGAGGTTGGAGGGAGACACCTCCCACTAGCCCAGGTTGCTTAAGGCTTTATCCAGCCTGGCCTTGAACACTTCCAGGGAGGGGACAGAGGATCACAATGGCCAGGTGGGTTTGGAGTCTCTCCAGACAAGGAGACTCCACAACCTCTCTGGGCAGCCTGCTCCCGAGCTCCAGCACCCTCACACCAAAGAAGTTTCACAGCAGAATGCGGCAGGTTTGGAGGGGTGGAAGGGGGCAGGGAAAAGCTGAGTGTGACCCTGACAGCCAGCTTGGTGTTGTGGCCCCATCTTAAACTGCACAGGCAGGATGATGCAATTTACCACAGCTCCATTTGTCACCATCTTTTCTCAGAGTCATTTAGAAAGAGCCACAGCAGCGGTGGGAGGACTGAACTCACTCTCACCTCTGAGCAGCCTGGGAAGCATTAACCACAGCCTTGAAGTGAACATATCCAAGGCCACAGGGCTCCTTCTTGTTGTGCTGGTTTTCTTTTTTTACCTCTTCTTTTCCCTTTTTGTTCATCCTAGCTCATCAGCCACGACCTTTTTTTATTGAGGCAGTTGTAATACTGCAGGAAAGGAGAACTGAAAATTCCAGAGGTGCATTTTATGCAGTCTGAAATTTGGTCTCCTCCAGTTTCAGATCTTAAATTGGGCTTTTGCTGCCTTCCAGTAGAACCCTCAGCTTGAGAGGAGCTGTGGAATGGCAGCCACGAGCAAATGGGTTACATGCACAAAAGAGAAATGAACCTTTCCAACCTGGTTAATTCTATCCTATTCTTTTCAACACCTCTGAGAAAATTCATATTTGAAATAGCAACCAACATTGGTACCTCCAAAGATTTTTCTACCTGAAATCTAGGGTTTTTTTTAAACTCCTCTTCAATAGCCTTCATTTAATTTTCTGTGCAGCAGATGTTACCTACCTAATGCTTTCTAACTAATCCCAGCATGGTGGGGTTGGAAGGGACCTCTGGAGATCATCCAGACCAACCCTCCTGCCAAAGCAGGGCACCCACAGCAGCTTGCCCAGGAGCACAATGGCTGGGGGGGTTGGAAGCTCTCCAGGGAAGGAGACTCCACAACCTCTCCAGGCAGCCTGCTCCAGGGCTCCAGCAGCCTCACACCAAAGAAGTTGCTTCTGAAGTTCAGGAGAAACCTCCTGTTTTCCAGTTTGTGCCCACTGCCCCTTGCCCCATCAATGGCCACCACTGAAAAGGGCTCAGCCACATCTTCATGACCTCCAGCCTTTAGATTAGTGCTAGGATGACAAATATATGAGGTTGACAGAGTTGGTTGAAGACCCAATGCCTGGTGTGAGATAGTATCATAGTATCAGTCAGGGTTGGAAGGGACCACAAGGATCATCTAGTTCCAACCCCCCTGCCATGGGCAGGGACACCCCACACTAGATCAGGCTGGCCAGAGCCTCATCCAGCCTGGGCTTAAACACCTCCAGGGATGGCGCCCCAACCACCTCCCTGGACAACCCATTCCAGGGCTTCACCACTCTCATGGTGAACAACTTCCTCCTCACATCCAGCCTGAATGTCCCCACCTCCAGCTTCATTCCATTCCCCCTAGTCATATCACTACCTGACATCCTAAGAAGTCCCTCCCCAGCCTTCTTGTAGGCCCCCTTCAGATACTGGAAGGCCACAATTAGGTCACCTCATATAACTGCTCCCTGTTTCAAATCTCCCTCAAAAAGTCTGCCAACACCAGAAGACTCAGTTATCAAGGTACCATCTGTACAGTCATTCCACCCCATCCCAACATCCCTGTGAGAATAAGAGCTCTACATTACACACTCAAAAGCCAAGTTCTCATGGACCAGGTTGTTCCAGGAAAGCAGAGACACCTCCTGAAGAGAAGGAGTAAAGTGGGATGAATTAGTTCAGCAGAGGATGGTCTTTATTTGGTGTCAGGCAAAGGAAGTCCTTGCTGGGGGCCTCCTGCTTTTGGGTATTTGGCTATTGAAATCCAGACCTGCTCTGATAATGACCTTGGTACAGTCTGAGGGTTGTAAGAGGTTGTAGTCAGTCTCTTCTGGTATCAGGTGATGGAATGAAAGGAAATGGCCTGAAATTGTGCCAGGGGAGATTTAGGTTGGAGGTTAGGAACGATTCTTTTTCCTGCAAGGGTGGTCTGGCAGTGGAGCAGGCTGCCCAGGGAGGTGGTGGAGTCCCCATCCCTGGAGGTGTTTGAGAAACCCGTGGCCATGGCAGTTGAGGACATGGTTTGATGGTCATGGTGGTGTTCAGTTGATGGTTGGCCTGGATGATCTTAGAGGTTTCTTCCAGCTGAAACAATCCCACGATTTTTGTGAATGTCAGTGAAAATAAATCAAGCAGCAGCAGTGGAAGAGCAAGGTCAAAACTTCCAACAGTGAGCAGATGTGAGGTGGAAACCATCCTTCATCCCCATCACAACACAACCGAGTGCCAAGGAGAGTGGCTGGTTCCTCTGAAACGAATCCACTTCTCTGGAAGTGACCTAAAAACTCACACCTAGCATGCAAGCATTCCTCAGGCTCCTCCACAGAGCAGGCAGGGGCCAGGTCCTGGCTGCAAGGTGCTCAGGAAATGCCAAAATCCAGATCTTTATCTTTACCAGTTGCAAAGCACTTGGCTGAGAACCTGAATTCAGAGTCAGAAGTAACTCAACTGTCCTTCTTCCAGGTTTCCCTGTGGTGTCCTCTCGTCACATCACACACCCAACAGCTGCTGAATGGTGAGAGCTTTCCCAGGGCTATCACCCAACCACGGACCCAGCTGCTGGGTCTGCAGGCCATCAGCTGCTGCTCCATGACACCCTCATCCCTGCTTCCAGGAGGGAGGTTTCCCAGCCTTGGCTTCATCCCACGTCTCTTCTGGGTGTAGGCCACGTGTGAAGGGCTGTGAGGAAAGGGACAAAGTTAACAGCTCAAATGTTGCTGTGTTTGTAGGTCAGCTGAGAAAAGAATCACACACCAGTCTGCATGGGAATAGACCCTTAAAGCCCACCGGGTCCAACCCCCCCTGCAGGCAGCAGGGACATCCCCAACTAGAGCAGGTTGCTCAGAGCCCTCAAAAACCTGACCTGGATTGGTTCTAGGGATGGAGCACCTCCCACCTCTCTGGGCAACCTGGGACAGGCTCTCACCACCCTCAGTAGAAAAGAGTTCTTCTTTCTCTCCAGTCTGAATCTCCCTCTTTCTGTTCAAACCATCACCCCTTGCCCTGTCACAACAAGCCCTGCTCAAAAGTCTGTCCCCAGCTTTTTGATCAGCCCTTGAAGCACTGAAAGGCCACCAGCAGGTCTCCCTGGAGCCTTCTCCAGGCTGCACAAGCCCAACTCTCTCAGCCTGGCCTCACCGCAGAGGGCTTCCAGCCCTGCCAGCATTGCTGTGGCCCTAAAGCTCAGGACAGCTGACAGGGAGTTACCTTTGCTATGTTCTCTAAATCTCTTTTCCAAACACTGTCACTGGAGCAGCCTTGGGCAGCTCTGCATACACCCTGCCAACCACCCTCCCATCTCACCACCTCATTCTGCCTGCATTCCCTTACAGCAGGAATGTGCTGTCACCTTCCTCAACCTAGAACCCATCCCATGTGAGGCGGAAAGCTTGTGCTGCCAAAAGCTTCAGGGTGGCAAGAAGTGAAGCTGCAGGCCAGCATTTCTCTAATGCTCCTACCCTGAAGTCACTTCCAAGGCAAAGATTCTCTCCTTGCAGTCCAACTGGAAACTGAAAACTTAGATCGAGGAACCTTGAACTATTACAGCCCTTCGCCAACAGCTGCAGGAGCCACAGACTCATGGAATCATCACATCATTTGGGTTGGAAGAGACCTTTAAGATCATCAAGTCCAACCTTTAACCCAGCACTGCCAGGTCACCACTAACCACATCCCTCAGCACCACAGCTCCATGGGTTTCAGACCCCTCCAGGGATGGGGACTCCACCCCTGCCCTGAGCAGGCTGTTGTCCTGAGTCCTGGGCACAGTCTCTGCCTCCCAAAAGTTTCTCCTTTCCATCCCACCCAGCTCACCAGGAAAAAGAATTTCCCACAATCCTCACCAATCTGAATGTGCTTTAACTATCTAAGATTTGCTTTCTTCGTGACCTGAGGTAATATTTAAAAGCCTGGACAGGATTCATCATCCAGCTTGGAATGAGAACCAGCTGGAAGCTATTTGACCATGCTGGGACTTGCAGGCTTTTCACTGCCTTCTCCTGAGTGATGCTTTGGAACTTCACCAAGTGACTAGGGCAGCACTTGCTGCTGGCTGGACAGAGTGAGGAGGGATCTGAAGCTCTGCCTAAGCAATGAAACTCAAGCAAGTTGTGTATGATGAGAAATATGAACCAAGATGGGGAGTTTGGTGTCACTGAAGAGCCATTGATGGCTCTGGGGATCATCCAGTCCAGCCCCACTACTAGAGCAGGGTCATCCACAGCAGCTTGCCCAGGGTCACAATGGCCAGGGGGGGGTGGAATCTCTGCAGAGAAGGAGACTCCACAACCTCTCTGGGCAGCCTGCTCCAGGGCTCCAGCAATCTCACACCAAACAAGTTTCTCATGAAATAAACTGAGGGTGTCAGTGACAAAGGGATGGAGGTGGTGTCTCCCAAAGCCCAAGTCCCACCAGGAGCTGCATCTTCCCAAAGCCACACTCCCTTGCAGCATTGTCCAAGCTCAGGACCACATCTGAACCTTCCCTTTCAAGCTCTTGAAGCAACATCTCCATCTCTAGTGTAGGAAGCAGAACCAGAGGAAAATCTGACATTTAATGGCAGAAGTCACCACAGACTGCACACTATCTACAGAGAGAGGTCTTGGCCTCAGAACAACCCCTTCTAGCACAGTCATCAAACAGCTGTGTGCCAGATCAGATGGCCTGACCTTCATGACCACAAGATCTGCTCCATCACATTTCTGGTAGTCTTGAGCCTCCCTGCTGACTGAGTCAGCCATGCTGTCAAAACAAAATCAGCTCAGCAGTGGCCTATTTTCTTTTCTTCTCAGGTAAGTGAGAATTCCTTCAAGTTATGTAATGAATCAGTGCCCAGGGAGGAAAAAGACCCCATGTCATCAGGATCCCAAGGTCTGTCCTCATGTCATAACAAATACTGTGATGATGGATGGCTAAGCCCAAACTCAGGACCCACATCTGCCCAGAAGGCAAATCACATCCTAGGCTGCATCAAAAGCTGAGCATCTTTAGAATTTGCACAGAACCTCATCTAAAGTGGTGTAGCTGCTGGAAGAAAAGCCCAGGTTCATACCTGCGTCCTCTCCAGCCCATGGGACCATCAACACAACCAGGCAGATGGACCAGCTCCTTAGCAGCACTGTTCAAGAAGCTCCACACAGCCGCAGATGCACCTCCTAAAACTCATTGACAGGAGTCTGATGTCTGCAACCAAAGTCCTGGTGACCCACCAGATCATGAGGACTCAGGGAACTGGTTCCAGTATTGGCTGCTCCCTGTGACACCAGCTGAGCAGGTATGTCCCATCCCCACCATCACCAGTGGCCTCTTCTGGAGGCAGATGTCTACTAAGCTGAAAGTCAAGCTGGAGAACTGCTGGGAACTGTGCAAAGTAGTTCCTTCTCCTTTATTTGTGGCACCTTCACTCTGGAAAAGACAATGGAAATAACAAGGAGTAACTTACACTGTCCAGCTACCAAATTCCTTGGCCAATATTAAGGAGCAACAACTCTGTCGTGAATATGCCCTCAGAAAATGAGCGGCAGATACACCAATGAAAATATATGTTAAATTTATTTATAAACTCTGTAACGGGGTATTTACAGTCACCCTTCACAGGTATCAATATCCGGTTAGTGAAACTATATTTACAGAATGTTTAAATGTGGGCAATTGAATCAAACAATTCACAGAACCTAAAATCGAAACTAATTCAGAAAGCGGTGGGGGAGGGGTCGGTCGGTGACCGGCAACCCTCCACTCGGAGAAATCCAAACGCTACCTCAACTGGAAACTATAAAGAAAGGCTTGACTTACAAGCTGAGGACTTCGTGAGATCTCTCCTTAATAATATTTCTAGTCCAGAAACGTGGCACGGATGTGCCGTAAGACGGAGACAGGAAATGGCGCCGGCCGCGTGGCTGCACCGCGTGGCTGCTGCTCCTCCCAGGACACAAAGGTCTCCCGCTCGAGGGGGGCTGTGGCAGGGCAGCGACGCTGGCTCACACGGGCTGCTGGCGCTCCTCCTCCAGCAATGGATCGCGTCGTGGTTGATCCCACGGGATACTGTCCACGGCACCGCACGCAGCTTGGTGACGGTGGCAAAGGAGCGTGAGGTCTCTTGGGGCACTGGCTTGAGTCTCGGGCAAGGTGGACTACGGCAGCACTGGCACGCACACACTCACAGGCTCCAACGCGATGTGTGTGCTCATCAACCAAACGACCTCTATTTACCATTTGCCCCAGTGAATACTGGCCCAATGAGCATTCTGTTGCTAACGCAAGGTTAACCAATGGAGTAACACCTACCAAATATGGTGTAAGTAGAGTATGTTCCAGAAATGTTTGGGGCACCATCCTGACCATAAGCATCCTTCACTACAAACTCACAGAATCACAGAATGGTAGGAGTTGGAAGGGACATCTGAAGCCAAACACCCCTGCCAAGGCAGGTTGACCTAAAGAAGGTCACACAGGAACACGTCCAGGTGAGGTTTGAGTATCTCCATCTCCAGAGCTGGAGAAGATCAGGCAGAATAATAGAGATAAATGAAAGTACAAACTGGAAAGAATGTCTTCCTCATCTCCAGTCTCAATCTGCCCTTTGGTATTGAGGAGACCACAGTGGGTGAGCAGGGCTCAATGGAGACTCCTCTGCTGCTGTAGGTGGAAAGAGTGACTGAAAAGGTCTGCAAGTTTGGATTTTCAGCAAAGTTCATGCAAACACCTTGTGAGCCCACCTAAAACCAAGCCAATAAACACAAGCTGGCCTCCAATTGTGCAAGATGCTAAAGCAGGTGAATTCCCCAAGCCAAACTGAGTCACAGAGTCACAAAATGTTGAGGGCTGGAAGGGACCTTGAAAGCTCATCCAGTGCAACCCCCCTGCCAGGGCAGGATGACCCAGAGCAGATCACACAGGAAAGCATCCAGGAGAGTTTGGAATGTCTCCAGAGAAGGAGACTCCACCACCTCTCTGGGCAGCGTGCCCCAGTGTTTTGCCACCCTCACAGTGAAAAAGTTTCTCCTCCTGCTCCCGTGGCGCCTCCAGCTTGCCCCCCTTGCCCTGTCACTGGACATCACTGAGCAGAGCCCTGGCTGTGTCCTCCCAGCACTGCCCTGCACATCTTCATAAAGCTGAATGAGTCCTTGCCAGGAGAAGTGGCATCCTCCTCCTCCTGCTGCTCCTGCTGCCTCCTCAGGCTTCAGCAGCAGCTCTCTGCTGCTCTGCTCCCCATGGTTTCTGCAGCTATTTTGGGCAGCAGGCACTGCAGCCAACTTCACAGGCGTGCTTGTGGGAGTTTTTTCATAGCTTCCTCCAAGTAGGTCTCTCTCTCTCTTTTTTTTTCTTTTTTTTTTTTTCCTTTTTTTTTTTTTTTTGTTTTTCCCTACTGAACTCAACATTTTTACCCTTCCTAGGTCAACCAAAAGGCAGCTTGCCTTGGCTTCGTGCCTATCTGCCCGCCACAGTCACGGCAGCTCTTATGCACGGTGCCAGCTCCCCAGGCGGGTGGAGCAAACTGGGAGGGGGAAACCCCAATTTGTTTACTGAGAGCCCATCAAAAACTACCTCTGTGGAGCAGAGTCAGCCCCTTCAGGAGCTCAAAAGGACAGGGATTTGGGTGCTTCCCCAAGGAAAGGCAGTTCCCAGGCAGCTTCCTGCTAGGCTCACGCTGTAGGGGCTGAAGGCAATGATATTTTCCTTCCATTATTACACCCATTGTTCACCTAGTGCTGGGCTCCCTGTCCTGCTAGGGACCTCACCCAGCACCTGGTACATGCCAAAGCTCTGAGCTCCTGCCCTGCTTGAAGGTGGAGGAAATGGCAGTGGCAGGGTATTGGTGCAGAAGCGGTGGTGGAGCAGACACACTCCGGACATAGGCTGACGACATCCTGTTGAGCACAGAAAGTCCCTCGTGCTGACAGCCCTGCAGATCCCAGAATCAAACCCTCTGGTTGCCAAGGTCCACACATCAAGAGTCTTGGATACACATCAAGTGGAGGTGTTGTGCTTACACTTGGCAGTTTGCAGCAGCAGAGAACCATTTTGAGATCTGTAAGGTCATCCAGTCCAACCATTAACCCAGCACTGCCAGCTCACCATCAAACCAGGTCCCTCAGCACCACAGCTACACAGCTTTGAAACCCCTCCAGGGATGGGCACTCCACCACTACCCCAGGCAGCTTGTTCCAGCCCTTGGACAACCCTTTTGAGGAAGAAATTCATCCTCATGTCCAACTTGAACTTCCCTTGGCACAGCTTGAGGCCATTTCCTATCATTCTGTCTCTCACTACTTGTGAGAATAGACCAATCCCCACCTAGCTCCAACCTCTTTTCAGGGAGTTGTAGAGCACCAGAAGGTCTCCCTTCAGCCTCCTTTTCTGCAGGCTGAACAACCCCAGTGCCCTCAGCTGCTCCTCACAGCCCTGTTCTCCAGACCCTTCCCCAGCTTTGTTGCTGATACAGGCCAGGATGCTCTTTCACAGAGTCACAGAATCCACCGAGTTGGAAGGGACCTTTAAAGGTCATCTAGTCCAACCCCCTTGCAGTCAGCAGGGACATCCTTAAAACCCATCCAGTTTAAACCACCACCCTTTGTCCTGTCACAACAGGCCCTGCTAAAAGGTCTGTCCCCCTCTGTCTAGTCAGCCACTTTATGTACTGGAAGGCAGCCATAAGGTCTCCTTGGAATCTTGGGGCACTTAGTGGATGGATCAAAAAGCTGAAGAATCCCCAGCCTGGTAACAGTCCTGGGGTATCTCCAACTTCCTAAGAGGTGCACTGGGCAGAGCTTTGGCACTCCCTGACCATTTCCTTCCAGCTCTGGGTGGCTCAGACTCAATATTCAGCCACATAATTGAATTTTGGCCACTCAGACTCAGCCCTGGCTGAAGTCCTGCTGTCCCTTGGCAGCACTCACCAACGAGTGCAAAGTCAGTGCAGGGCTGCAGGAGGGCCTGGCAGCAGCAGCAGCTGTGAGAGCCCCAAGAGAGCTGAGTCAGCCCAAGGCTCCATAAACCTTTGACTCATATTTTCAGTTTCTTTTACATTCCATCAGAAACATCCCTGCTGTGCACCCACTTGGTGCAATGGCCTCCCAAGACCCCTCCCCCAGATGGATTTTCTTCATTTGGAGGACACCCCATCCCCCCCTGCCTTATTACCCAATGACCTCCAAACAGCTCCCTGGAGCGTTTCTCAACAGCAAACTGTTCCTGAGGCTGTGTTAGTGTGCAGATGTTGAGGAGGATGAGCTAAAGCCATTGTCCAACAGCTCTGGCAGGCAGAGCATCCCACGAGCAGAGGGCCTCTGTCTTGTGCTTCTGAAGGACAGAAGAAAGCCAGAAGTGATTCAGAGGATCATTGCCTGGCTGGCAGTGGCCAGGTGGATTTGGAATCTCTCCAGAGAAGGAGACTCCACAACCTCTCTGGGCAGCCTGCTCCAGGGCACCAGCACCCTCAGAGCAAAAAAATTTCTCCTCCTGCTCAGATGGAACCTCCTGGGTTCCAGTTTATGCCCATTGCTCCTTGTCCTGTGCCTGGACACCACTGTGAAGAGTCTGGCTCTGTCCTCTTGCCCCCCACCCTTTCTCTCCTGCTGAGCATTGTTCAGCTCTGCTCTGGGGCTGCTCTTCTCCAGGCTCAACAGCCCCAGGGCTCTCAGCCTTTCCTCCTCACGGAGATGCTCCAGTCCTTGCAGCATCTTTGTGGACAAAATGCTGCAGCTGTGGCATCAGTAGGACAGAGGAGAGAGACAGGAGGACCTCCCTTGACCTCACAGTAAACAAATTTCTCCTTCCGTTCAGATGGAACCTCCTGGGTTCCAGTTTGTGCCCAGTGCCCCTTGTGCTGTCACTGGGTGCCACTGGGAAGAGCCTGGCCCCATCCTTTTGCTCCCCACCCTTTAGCTCTCGCTGAGCACTGAGGAGCATCGTCTGAGGGGTCCTGCAGGAGCCCTGCTCCGTCCCGCATATCTAATGACCACCTTCATCAAACGTTCAGTCATTCCAGCAGCTGAACAAAAGCAACAAAGAAGAGCCAGGGGTATGGCCACGTGCAGGCTGCCTGACTCTGCAGCTAAGTAGCTGCCACAATTTAATTCACCCAAATCAACAACATCATGAAGGTCATCAACCGTTCTGCATCAACAGGAAGCACGAAGCAACGCTCAAAGCAGGAGATTAGGATCAGGAAACCTGCCACTATTTGCTTTTCCTCTCTATTCTAGGCTTTCAACATCTCCAAACCAGGAATCCTGACATTTTCCCTACCCTGCAGATGCATATTAAACCACTTGGTGAATGTTTATGGGGCAGCTGGAGAGGTTTGGATGACAGAAATCTCTGCTTGTCATAGAATCATAGAGTGGTTTGAGTTGGAAGGAACCCTTCAGGGTCACCTAGCCTGAACCCCCTGCAGTCAGCAGGATCATCTGCAATTACATCAGGTTGCTGAGAGCCCCAAACAACCTGACCTGGAATGGTTCCAGGCATGGGGCATCTCTCACCTCTCTGGGAAACCTGGGACAGGGTCTCACCACCCTCAGTGAAAAACATTTCTTTCTAATATCTAATCTAAATCTCCCTCTTTTAGTTCAAACCACCACCCCTTGTCCTGTCACAACAAGCCCTGCTCAGAAGTCTGTCCCCAGCTTTCTGATCAGCCCTTGAAGCACTGAAAGGCCACCAGAAGGTCTCCCTGGAGCCTTCTCTTCTCCAGGCTGAACAACCCCAACTCTCTCAGCCTGGCCTCACAGCAGAGGGCTTCCAGCCCTGCCAGCATTGCTGTGGTCTCCTCTGGCCCTGCTCCAACAGGTCCCTGTCTGTGCTGAGGACTCCAGAGCTGGTCCCAGCATTGCAGGGGGGGTCTCAGCAGAGCACAGCAGAGGGACAGAATCCCCTCCCTGCCCCTGCTGCCCACACTGCTGGGGATCAGCCCAGGACAGGCTGGGGCTGGGCTGGCAGCACTCCATGTTGGCTCACATCCAGCTTTGCACACATATTTACTGACCAGCTTCAAGTCAACATTAAAGCCAACACAGAGCACTGCTTTATCCTCATTTCCCCCCCATTTAGTTTTCTTTCTTCCCCCTCCCCTCCCCTCCCCTCCCCTCCCCTCCCCTCCCCTCCCCTCCCCTCCCCTCCCCTCCCCTCCCCTCCCCTCCCCTCCCCTCCCCTCTCCTCTCTTATTTTTTCTTGTCTTTTTTTCTTCTCCTCTATTTTTCTTTTTCCCTTTCCCTACCAAGGTGTCTTTTCCAAGATCTTACCACCACCACCACAGAAAGCTTCTGCTAACCCAGACATGGCCATCAGGGCTGTCTCCCCATTGCAACACAATCAGTTCTCAGAAACAGCAGGGCTGAGAGGAAACCAGACACGTTCACAAACACGTGTCCAAACCAAGCATGTCCACATTACAAGCCCTACCAGACCAAAATAAAACTTCACTTGAAAGCTCTGATCCTTCCTGCTCAAGGCCATAACACAATCATCTTCCTGGGTTCACCTTCATCAGGCTCAAAATAGCCTGAAACTCCCCAGCTCACCACAGCCCATTCCCAGCGCCCAGCACGTACCAGCAGCAGCCTGGCTCCCATGGTGGGACCACACAGCACACTGGGAAGGCAAAACCCATCTTGGGGCATGCACATGGTCAGAGCCATGGCTGTGAGGTCTGCAGAGTCAGGCAGCCCTCAAGATGAGTGGATTTATGAGGTGGTCTGGCACACCTGGCTCTGCTTCTCCAGCTGTCTCCATTCAGATGGAGACAGGGGTGCTCCAATCCGGCCCAAATAACAGCATCGAGTCATTAAGGTTGAAAAAGACCTCTAAGATCACCAGATTCCCTCTAAGGGGAAGCAGAGCATGGGGAAAAGGGAGACAGGGCAGTGGTGAACATCTTACTTAAAGGGTGGGTGTCAGGAGGTTGAGACCAGCCTCTTGTCAGTGGCACCCAGGTGACAGGACAAGGGGTAACGGGCACAAACTAGAACACATGAAGTTCCATCTAAACTTCTTTCATTTAAGGGTGACAGAGCCTTGGAGCAGGCTCTCCAGAGAGGTGGTGGGGCCTCCTTCTCTGGAGACATTCAAAACCTGCCTGGACATGTTCTGGGTGACATTCTCTAGGTGAACTTGCCTTGGAGGGGGTTGGACTGGATGACCTCCAGAGGTCCCTTTCAACCCCTACCATTGTGTGGTTCTGTGATTTTGCCTGGACATGAAGGAATCCCAGGAGCCTCACAACTCAGAGCACACAGCAAGCAGCAGCTGCAGACACGACTCCAGATTCAAAGCTCATCCATGCTCCAGTTGTATCACTGACAGAGCAAAAACTGTCTTGGCCACCAAGGTTCATTTTTTTTCCTTCTTCCCATTATATAAGGCAAGAGAACAGACATCATCCAGAGGTTTGTTGGCTACAACAGAGAAAAAAAAATCACACTATTGAATGCTCACACACTTAGGGGTTGTAAGGGATCATCCAGTCCAACTCCCCTCTGCCATAGCAGGATCCCCGAAGGCAGGTCACAGAGGAACACAGCCAGGTGGGTTTGGGTTCTCTGCAGAGAAGGAGACTCCACAGCCTCTCTGGGCAGCCTGCTCCAGGGCTCCAGCACCCTCACAGCAGAGAATTTTCTCCTCACACTGAGATGAAACTTCCTGTGTCACAGTTTGTACCCACTGCCCCTGATGCTATCATAGGATGTCACTGAAGAGAGCCTGGCCCCTTCTCCTTGACACCCTCCTTTCTTGGTTCTAAACACAGAAGAAGAGACAAGATAAATTCAAGGGGAAGATGTACTTCTAGCTTTCTTTATTTGTTTTTTGCCCCCCCCCCCCCCCCCAACTGTCTCTGTTTATCCTGGCCAGGAGACAGCACCCTCTCCATTCTTCTCCAACATACCAAACATAACCCAAGCTAATGACTTGATTCCCACAGTCGAGGTCACAGCCCTGGCTGAGCTGGAGCCTGCAGCTGAATGTTCAAGCCAGGGTGGAACTCAAACCTTCATTTCAAATGAGCTGAGGATCAACCACTGAAAGAATTCACTTTAAGAGGAGGAAAAGCACTTAGGGAATGCTTTTGTTTCAGAAGGAAAGCTGGAAAGCTTGTGGTTCCTCTCGAGTGCTTCATCTGGGGGAAGCCATGGGGTGAGCCGTGATGCTGCAGAGGCTGACTGGCAAAGCTCTTCTCCTTTGAGCTACACCCAAGGAGGAAGGAGGGGAGTTCAAAGAGAAGGGATGGCTCATTGCTCAAACCTGCAAATAAAAATGCCATTTGTCAGCTGAGGAACTCACCTGGGGCGTCAGCGCCTGGAAAGAGCAGCCCACAGCAGCCGCTCCCCAGGCACGCTAGGGATGGACTGTGGCATGTGGGCAGCTTCTCTCTGGACAAGGAAGTCATAGTGTCACAGTACCACAGTACAGCAGAGGTTGGAAGGGACCTCAATGGATCATCCAGTCCAGTCCCCTTGCCAGAGCAGGATCACCCAGGGCAGGTCACACAGGAATGCATCCAGGTGGGGTTGGAAAGGCTCCAGAGAAGGAGACTCCACAACCTCCCTGGGCAGCCTGCTCCAGGGCTCTGTCACCCTCACTGTAAAAAGTTTCTCCTCATGTTGAGCTGAAACCTTCTGTGTTCAAGCTTGAACCTGTTGTTCCTTGTCTTATTAGTGCACACCACCCAGAAGAGCTTGGCCCCCTCCACTTGACACCCACCCCTCAGATATTGATAGGTTTTGATCAGATCCCCTCTCAGCATTCTCTTCTCCAGGCTAAACAGCCCCAGGGCTCTCAGTCTCTCTTCACAGGGGAGATGCTCAAGTCCCCTAATCATCCTCATGGCTCTCCATTGGACTCTCTCCAGCAGGTCTCTGTATCTCTCTTGAACTGGGGAGCCCAGAACTGGACACAGCATTCCAAGTGTGGTCTCAGCAGGGCAGAGTAGAGGGGGAGAACCTCTGATGAACAGAATATTCTCATTAACAGAATAACAGAGTAGATAGGAATTTTCCTCATTAGCTGCAATGCTGGAATGAAGGGAGGGGAGAGGAGTTGGCAGACAGCCTCTGCATAGATAAGGAATAGCAGGATTTTTCAGTGATTTACTTCTGTTAGTCCTAGACAAGATGGTTTCTGTATTAGATAATGGACACCTGGATGATCTGTATACTTCTGCTATTTTTAGACAGATACCCTTTGTATAGATAGGAAGCATCTGGACTTTTCTGCAAAATATTGACATACCTCTGTCATGACAAATAGAAAACTTTTTGTGTAAAGGTTTGCCCAAAACTGTCTGAAGGCACACAGGTCTTTTGAAATGATTCTACCAGTGTCCGGCGCTGAAATAGAAGCATAAGACGAGAAGCTTGCTGAGTCTCTTGAGTACCTTTCTCTAAGTCACCTCCCTAGACCTGCTGGACACACTTTTCTTGCTGCACCCCAGGAGTCAGCCTGAGAGGAGGACTTGCAGAGGGGGTTGTTGACACAGGCAGCCCTGCTCCAGCTGATAATTCCAGAGTTTGCTTGACACAGGAGAAAACAAACGGGATTTGACCCTGATGAGGCTCAGCAGCTTGGCTGGGATGGCTCAGGGTGTGGATGGAGGGGAGCCTGGTACCCAGGGGGTTGCACCACGGCTGCCTGGGCAAGAGTCAGTCCTTTCCTCCTCTGCCAACCTCACACCACCGTGCCTATCAGATGGAGAGGGATGCCTGGGGCTGGCAGGAGAAGGGATGCCAGGTGAAGTGTTTGTGCTTGGCAGCAGGCAGAGGTGGTTGGCTCCTTCGGAGGGCAGCCTGCCTGCCTCAGACCAGGAAATGCAACTGGAGCTGAAGCTGCTGCAGGGAGGGAAACTTTCAGAGGTAAGTGGTCTTCTGCTCCTAGACCCACATTCGGCAGAGCAGCAGGACAGTCCCATCCTGAGCACTCTGCAGGGCACCATGGAGGGATAGCCCCATCCTGAGCGCTTGACAGAAGACAATGGAGCCTTAGTCTCTCCCTAGGCACTCTGCCGGACACCATGGAGGGATAGCTCCATCCTGAGCACTCTGCAGAACACCATGGAGGGATAGCCCCATCCTGAGTGCTTGACAGAAGACAATGGAGCCTTAGTCTCTCCCTGAGCACTCTGCCGGACACCATGGAGGATAGCTCCATCCTGAGCACTCTGCAGAACACCATGGAGGGATAGCCCCATCCTGAGTGCTTGACAGAAGACAATGGAGCCTTAGTCTCTCCCTAGGCACTCTGCCGGACACCATGGAGGATAGCTCCATCCTGAGCACTCTGCAGAACACCATGGAGGGATAGCCCCATCCTGAGCGCTTGACAGAAGACAATGGAGCCTTAGTCTCTCCCTGAGCACTCTGCCGGACACCATGGAGGATAGCTCCATCCTGAGCACTCTGCAGAACACCATGGAGGGATAGCCCCATCCTGAGCGCTTGACAGAAGACAATGGAGGCTTAGTCTCTCCCTGAGCACTCTGCAGAAGATCATGGAGGGGTAATGCCACCCTAAGTACTCTGCAACAGACCAGGGAGGGTCAGAGCTCATTGCCCCCAACAAGCTCCTTGAGACGATGAGCTGTCTACTCTCCTCTTCTAGGCAATACCAGCGTCAGGCAGCCGGATCTGCAGGGACATGCCCCGAAGCAGGTCCCGTGGTTTGTCCAGCTCATGGCCTAAGCCCAGCACCTGCTGCCTGTGCCTGCAGCGCTCTCGGCGTGGCACCAGCTCGCTTTGCCCGCACTGCACATCTGGGATAAACTGAAGCTCCTCTAGGGGCAGCTCCTGCCGAGCACCTTCCTGAGCTGAGGGACCTCCCATGTTGAGGCTTGCTAGCGCTGGCTCTTTGCACAACACCACTGCCAACAGCCGCAGCACTTGTCGAGAGGAAGAGGATGCAACAGCGGCATGGGAAGTGGCAGCTCCTTCATACAGTGCTGTTTGTGGTGTCAGAGGAGAGGCTTTCAATGTGGAATGCTGACCCCCTGCTCATGAGGGCTTTTGGCTTTCCTGAAAGGCAGCAAAAAAATATAGACTCATTGACTTGGTTTGGCTGGTGAGAGGCTTCTAGCACAAGCCCTGTGAGGAGAGGCTGAGGGAGCTGGGGTTGTTTAGCATGGAGAAGAGGAGGCTCAGGGGTGACCTCATTGCTGTCTACAACTACCTGAATGGGAGGTTGTAGCCAGGAGGGGGTTGGTCTCTTCTCCCAGGCAACCAGCACCAGAACAAGAGGACACAGTCTCAAGCTGGGCCAGGGGAAGTTTAGGCTGGAGGTGAGAAGAAAGTTCTTCACTGAGAGAGTTGTTAGCCATTGGATTGTGCTGCCCAGGGAGGTGGTGGAGTCACCGTCCCTGGAGGGGTTCAAGAGGGGACTGGATGTGGCACTTGGTGCCATGGTTTAGTCATTAGGTCTGTGGTGCCAGGTTGGACTTGATGATCTTTGAGGTCTCTTCCAACCTTGGTGATTCTGTGAAAGGATTTTTAAGTCCAACTGGCAACCCAGCACCACCACAGCCACTAAACCATGCCCCCAAGTGCCATGCCCACACATTTCTAGAACACCTCGAGGGATGGGGGCTCCACCACCCCCCCAGGTGACCAATTCCAAAGCCTGACCACTCTAGCAGTGGCAATATCAGAAGGCAAAAATTAGCAGCACAGCAGTGACGTGGCAAAGCCAAGCAGTGTTGAACCTGACCCATGGTCCTTCTCCTCTGTACCTGCTATGGCCTCTTCTGAGGGATGAATTCCAAGGGTTGAGTGGATGAGACAATCTTTGTCCTCTATAATCTCTGCTGCACTATCTCAGCATGAACACTGGCAGGGTTCTCCACTGCTCAGTTCAACTCTCTCAGTGGAAGTAGCCATTACAGTGCTACCGAGGGGATAAACAGGGCTGGGGGAGATGCTTCATCCTCTGCTGGAGCTGCTGCTGGGGAGCAGAGCTGACACTGCCCTCCTCATGAAAGGATCACGAAGGACTTTGATCCATGCAAGCAGTGTACATGGAATTAAAATTGGTTTATGTAGCATCTTTCATAAGAGGCATCAGATCATACACCCATAGGGTGTTTTGGGTGGGAAGAGACCAGTAAAGCTCATCCAGTCCAACTCCCTGCAGCCAACAGGGACATCTGCAGCTAGAGCCCCACACAACCTGACCTGGAATGGCTCCAGGGATGAGGCATCTCCCACCTCTCTGGGAAACCTGGGACAGAGTCTCACTACCTTCAGTATCAAACATTTCTCCAGTCTGAATCTCCCTCTTTTAGTTCAAACCATCATCCCTTGTCCTGTCACAACAGACTTGGCTAAAGAGTCTGTCTCCATCTTTCTGATCAGCCCTTGAAGCACTGCAAGGCCACCAGAAGGTCTCCCTGGAGCCTTCTCTTCTCCAGGCTGAACAACCCCAACTCTCTCAGCCTGGCCTCACAGCAGAGGGCTTCCAGCCCTGCCAGCACTGCTGTGGCCTCCTCTGGTCCTGCTCCAAGAGGTCCCTGTCTGTGCTGAGGGCTCCAGAGCTGGTCCCAGCACTGCAGGGAAGGTCTCATCAGAGCACAGCAGAGGGGCAGAATCCCTTCCCTGCCTCTGCTGCCCACACTGCTGGGGATCAGCCCAGGACAGGCTGGGGCTGGGCTGGCAGCACTCAGTGCCAGCTCATGTCCAGCTTTGCACCCCCCAGTAGTCCCAAGTCCTTCTCCATAGGGCTGCCCTCCAGCTCCTCATCCCCAGCCTGTGTTGATATCAGGGGTTGACCTGACCCAGATGCAGGACACTGCCCTTGGACTTGTTGAGTCACATGAGGCTCACATGGGTTCACTTCTCTAGCTCATCCAGGTTCCTTCGAATACATCTTTGACCTCCAGCCTGCAGATCTTCCATCACTTGCCTCTGCTGTCTGAGGAACTGCAAGTCAACCTGCTGCTGCCTCAAAGTAAAAACAGAAACAAGCAGGAAATGAACTGCAGGAGAACTCAAGCAGAACAGCTGAGGATGGTGATGATGAGGAGGATGTTTTTTGTTCCTGCAAATTGCCTATGGGTGCCCCAGTCCTTCTCCTCAGGGCTGCTCTTAACCACAGATCATTTCAGCTCCATCAACTCCAGCCACCTCCACCCTCACTAACCTCATAGGAGCTTGCTGCACCCAGCCACATTACATCAGACGTCACCAAAGGAAGGATTTCAGCCACTACAGACTGTATGGAGCAAAGCAGATGCAGGTGACAAACAGTAACCTGTGGATGTGCATGAGAAGCAGGGGAGCAGGGCAGCAAGCAGTGTGCTGGGCAGAGGACTGCTGTGTGACACAGCTGCAGGCACAGTGCCATGCTGGAGATGGTAGAGGGTTGGTTACCCAACGTCAAACAGTTGGTAAGGTAACATTACACAGTCTGCAGCGTGACCTTTCCACTGCCCAGCTGTCTGGGAGCCTTTATCTTTTATTGCCCTCTGGGAATCATTAACTCCACATCCAGAAGTCTACATGGGCAGAAGCAGGATCAATGGGGGCTGATAGAACTCCATTTGGATAGAATCAAGCTTGGAAACAGAGCTCTAAGAGCATCAGATCCAACCACCACCCCAACACGTCCACCAAACCACGTCCCTCAGCACTGTACCTGCATGGCTTTGAAACCCCTCCAGGAATGGGCACTCCACCACCTCCCTGGCCAGCCTGGCCCAGGGCTTGACCCACTTTCTTTTAGTAAAGAAGTTTTTCCTCATATCCAACATCAACCTCCCCTGATTTCCCCAGCTTGAAGCTAAATTCAGCTTTCAGCCTCGTAGTGTCCTCTCCTCAGTGAAATGCTGTGGTTGCCCTTCACCCAGCAGCTGCTTAATAGCTCCTACTAGATGTAAACATCACAATTATGGTGAGCTGGCTGCAGGTGCCTGTTTCCTGCAGGTGCCTGTGTCCTGCAGGACCTGCTGGCAGCTGGACTCAAGCTCCTGTGGACACACATTCCTGCAGCATCTCACCAGGGTTTGGTCCAGCCACACGAGGCTGGCTACAGCCAAAGCAATTCAGACACACTGACATAACACAGAATCAGAGAGTGCTAGGGGTTGGAAGAGACCTCTGGAGATCATTGAGTCAAACCCCCCTGCCAAAACAGGACCTGCTGGGGCAGGTCACCCAGGAACACATTCATAGAATCAATAAGGTTGGAAAAGACCTCAAAGATCATCGAGTCCAACCTGTCACCACAGACCTCATGACTACTAAACCATGGCACCAAGTGCCACGTCCAATCCCTTCTTGAACACCTCCAGGGATGGTGACTCCACCACCTCCCTGGGCAGCACATTCTAATGGTGAACGACTCTCTCAGTGAAGAACTTTCTCCTCACTTCGAGCCTAAACTTCCCCTGGTACAGCTTGAGACTGTGTCCCCTTGTTCTGGTGCTGGTTGCTGGGAGAAGAGACCAACCCCCACCTGGCTACAACCTCCCTTTCAGGTAGTTGTAGAGGGCAATGAGGTCTCCCTTGAGCCTCCTCTTCTCCAGGCTAAACAACCCCAGCTCCCCCAGCCTCTCCTCACAGGGCTGTGCTCAAGGCCTCTCCGCAGCCTTGTTGCCCTTCTCTGGACACCTTCCAGCATCTCAGCATCTTTCCTAAACTGAGGGGCCCAGAACTGGACACAGGACTCAAGGTGTGACCTAACCAGTGCTGAGTACAGGGGCACAATGACCTCCCTGCTCCTGCTGGCCACATTGTTCTTGGTACAGGCCAGGATGCCATTGGCCCTCTTGGCCACCTGGGCACACTGCTGGCTCATGTTTAGGCGGCTGTCAATCAGCACCCCCAGGTCCCTCTCTGTTTGGCAGCTCTCCAGCCACTCTGACCCCAGCCTGTAGCTCTGCATGGGGTTGCTGTGGCCAAAGTGCAGCCCCTGGCACTTGGACTTGTTGAATGCCATCCTGTTGGACTCTGCCCATCTGTCCAGCCTGTCAAAGTCCCTCTGCAGAGCCTTTCTACCCTCTAACTGACCAACATCTGCTCCCAGCTTGGTGTCATCTGCAAACTTACTGATGATGGACTCGATCCCCTCACCCAGATCACCAATAAAGATGTTGAACAGGCATGATATGGGCTGGAAGGTACCTTCTGGAGATTGTTTCATCCAGCTCCCCCAGCCCTGCAGATTCACCTAGAGCAGGTTGCACAGGATGGTGTCCAGGCGGGCCCTGAATGACTCCAGAGATGGAAACTCCCCCACATCTCTGGGGAGCCTGTTCCAGTACCCCAGCACCCTCAAAATAAAGCATTTCCTCCTCATGTCTAGGTGGAACTTCTTAGGTTCGAGTTTATGCCCACTTCCCCTTGTCCTGTCACTGGGCACCACTGAGAAGAGTCTTGTTAAAAGAGGATCACATTAGAGTCAATTTCATGCTTCCAGAAAGCAACATCAGACCTGCTGAGAGCTCCCCATCAGCCTCTCTAATGATGTGAGGGTGATTAGCGGGATGTCCAAGCCCACATGCTGCTGGCTGGCAGGACCATGCAGGCCAACGCTGGCCAGTCCCCCAGCATCAAGGCTCAGCAGCACTGGGGCAGAATGAGCCCCAGGAGCTTTCCATCTTTCCTTTCGAAGGCTCACAGCCACATTGCCCAGGAGGAAACCTTTCTGCCACTTCTGAAGCTCACAGGAACACTGCACCCAGCCAAGTGGGGAGGTGCCCATGTTTCAGTGACCCTGTGGGTGAATGCTTTAGGTGGACAGAAGACAAGTAGTGCTATTGTGGGAAACCAAGAGGAAAGAGAGCAGAAGCTTACAGTTTGACCCCTATGGATTTCTCCATTCTGCACCTTAGACCCACACAGTCACAGAATCACTTTGGCTGGAAAAAACCTTCAAGGCCATAAACCCAACTGCTAACCCCCCACTGAACCATGTCCCTCAGCACCACATCTCCACCTCTTTTCAATCCCCCCAAGAATGGGGACTCCACCACTGCTCTAGCCAACCCATTCCAGGGCTTGACAACTCTTTCAAAGGAAAAGAGCCTTCTTCACTGAAATGATGAAGAGCCTTCCACCAGTGGGTGAAGCAAAGGCAAAAGCTGGCTCCTCTGCAGAGCCAAGAGCAGACCAAGCTGCCGAGTGGCATCCCTGCCACAGCAGACACCCGTGAGTCACACTATGCTTGCCTTATGAGACTCTCATATTTAAGGATCATCCCTTTCCAGTAAGAGAGTGGCAGAACTGGTTCTGCAGCCCTTGGCTGGCTCTGATTGGCGGATGGGAAAGAGGTGCTTGGAAAGGCGAGCAAGCAAGCAAGCTTCATTCCGCTTAATCACTGCCTTAATTACCTGTGAACCACAGCAACACCACTGAGCTGCCCTAACTGCTGTAAAAGCTCCTTGAGCAGGGCTCACCTTAAACAAGAGCCTCTCACCCTGAAACCACAGCAGCAGGTGACTCTCCACTCAACAGCTGGTAGAGGTAAAGAAGGGAGGAGATGCTGCCCTGGGGCTGTCCATCACCAACCACTAAGATCACTGGAGCAGGCTGCCCTGAGGGGTGGTGGAGTCTCCATCTCTGGACACCATCCTGTGCATCCTGCTCTAGGGGAGTCTGCTGGGGGGCTGGATGAAAGGATCTCCAGAGGTACCTGCCAGCCCATATCATTCTATGATCCATAAAATCACCTGAGGTGTTTTCCTTTCTTCAGGCTCAGCTGGGAGAGACCTATTTGGGCTCTTCAAATGAGCAGCAGATATAGCTTAATGGGACACTGCACATGGAAAATAATCCTAGAGCAAGTCAGCTCTGAGCTGAAGATGTACCCACTGCTTTCCCAGCCAGAGGAAAGAGAATCTTCTCCATAGCTACACCAGAATGGCTGGAGGAGGAACAGACCCTGTAGTGACGTGGTGAGGATGGACAGGCTCCTGAGCAGGGTCACTCTGTGTGCTCAGCACAGGCTCCTGAGCAGGGTCACTGTGTGCTCAGCACAGGCTCCTGAGCAGGGTCACTGTGTGCTCAGCACAGGCTCCTGAGCAGGGTCTCTGTGTGCTCAGCACAGGCTCCTGAGCAGGGTCACTCTGTGTGCTCAGCACAGGCTCCTGAGCAGGGTCACTCTGTGTGCTCAGCACAGGCTCCTGAGCAGGGTCACTGTGTGCTCAGCACAGGCTCCTGAGCAGGGTCACTGTGTGCTCAGCACAGGCTCCTGAGCAGGGTCACTCTGTGTGCTCAGCACAGGCTCCTGAGCAGGGTCTCTGTGTGCTCAGCACAGGCTCCTGAGCAGGGTCTCTGTGTGCTCAGCACAGGCTCCTGAGCAGGGTCACTCTGTGTGCTCAGCACAGGCTCCTGAGCAGGGTCACTGTGTGCTCAGCACAGGCTCCTGAGCAGGGTCACTGTGTGCTCAGCACAGGCTCCTGAGCAGGGTCACTCTGTGTGCTCAGCACAGGCTCCTGAGCAGGGTCACTGTGTGCTCAGCACAGGCTCCTGAGCAGGGTCACTCTGTGTGCTCAGCACAGGCTCCTGAGCAGGGTCACTGTGTGCTCAGCACAGGCTCCTGAGCAGGGTCACTGTGTGCTCAGCACAGGCTCCTGAGCAGGGTCTCTGTGTGCTCAGCACAGGCTCCTGAGCAGGGTCACTGTGTGCTCAGCACAGGCTCCTGAGCAGGGTCACTGTGTGCTCAGCACAGGCTCCTGAGCAGGGTCACTCTGTGTGCTCAGCACAGGCTCCTGAGCAGGGTCACTGTGTGCTCAGCACAGGCTCCTGAGCAGGGTCACTGTGTGCTCAGCACAGGCTCCTGAGCAGGGTCACTGTGTGCTCAGCACAGGCTCCTGAGCAGGGTCACTGTGTGCTCAGCACAGGCTCCTGAGCAGGGTCACTGTGTGCTCAGCACAGGCTCCTGAGCAGGGTCACTCTGTGTGCTCAGCACAGGCTCCTGAGCAGGGTCACTGTGTGCTCAGCACAGGCTCCTGAGCAGGGTCACTGTGTGCTCAGCACAGGCTCCTGAGCAGGGTCACTCTGTGTGCTCAGCACAGGCTCCTGAGCAGGGTCTCTGTGTGCTCAGCACAGGCTCCTGAGCAGGGTCACTGTGTGCTCAGCACAGGCTCCTGAGCAGGGTCACTGTGTGCTCAGCACAGGCTCCTGAGCAGGGTCTCTGTGTGCTCAGCACAGGCTCCTGAGCAGGGTCACTGTGTGCTCAGCACAGGCTCCTGAGCAGGGTGACTTTGTGTGCTCAGCAATGTGAGTTGCATGCAGCACAGTATCAACTGGCAGTTGCAGGAGCTCTACATCGTGATGGAGTCATCTCAAAGCAGTGGTTGGATCTCATCTCTGTAAATAGACCTCCCTCCCTGTGGCCTCAGATAGCAACTGAGAAGGAAGATAGGGCAGACAGAGACCCCACAAGCACAGAGGGAGGTCCCACAAGGGCAGGCAACAGCTCTGCTCTGCTGGACCTCTGCAATCTGCAGCCTTGGCAGCAAGGACTTGGTTTGGCCAGTGCCAAAGTGGAGAATGACAGCACAATGTGCACACATATCTGAGCCAGACAGGGCAGAACCTGCTCTTCCCTTCCTCAACCACTGCGTGCCAGTGAGGGCACACAGCACTTCATTTTCCTTCTTCAGTCAGACCCACCAGACCTGACCTTCTTCTGCAAACCTCCCTTCTGCAAATCCCTCCTCAGCAAATAAAGCCTCTTCCAGATCTCTTCCTATCTCCCTGTGCTAGAGCTCTCCCTGCATTTAGCACCCAGTGATTTCACACAATCTCAGCACAGTGGGGGTTGGAAGGGACCTCTGGAGATCAGCCAGTCCAACCCACCTGCTAAAGCGGAGCACCCACAGCAGCTTGCCCAGGAGCACAATGGCCAGGGGGGGGCTGGAATCTCTCCAGAGAAGGAGATTCCACAACCTCTTTGGGCAGCCTGCTCCAGGCCTCCAGCAGCCTTGCAGCAAAGATCTGGAGCAGGCTCAGAACTGCTGCATTTCTTTTCTGAAGCCATTGTAGCTGAGCTGGCTGCAGGCTGGGGCTGGCTGGCAGAGCTCCCCGGCTGCTGTGCAGCGATAAGTGAGGCAGCTGCAGCGACTCGAGATGAGACAGGAAAGGGTGGGATGGGTGTCAGCTCGAGAGCAAGCTGTGACAAACAGCAGGCAGGAGGCTGAAACTCCTGACCTACCAGAGATGCTCAGAAGGTCACCACAGACCTCCTGGGCCAAGAAGAAAAGGAAGCCCCACAGAGCTGCCTGCTCGGGTCCCAGAGTGGCACAGAGTCAAAGGTGCTTAGTGTTTCTCATAGGGTGCTGTGGGTTGGAAGCAACCTTAATGATCATCTTGCCCCATCTCCCCTGGGACATCTTTCTCAAGCCCAGGTTGCTCAGAGCTCAGTCAAACCTGGCCTTGAACAGAGCATCCATAACCTCTCTGAGCAACCTGTTCCAGTGCCTCACCACTCTCACAGGGAAGAAATTCTTCCTAATATCCCACCTGGAAATCCTCCCATGCAACTCAAACCCATCACCCCTCGTCCTGTCACAGAATCATAGAATTGTTTCACCTGGAAAAGGCTTCTAAGATCACCAGGTCCAACTGCCAGCCTAAGACCACCATGGCCATTAAACCACGTCCCTAAGAGCCATGGCCACACTTCTCTCAAACACCTCCAGGGAGGTGTTCACTGCTGGCCCTCCCCATGTTTCTCTACACCCTCCTCTCCTGCCATGCTGCAGAGAGAATGCAAAAGCTCTTTGATGTCACACCATGGACTTGAACTTGACCTCTAGCCCTGGGGATGAATTCAACATGGGGATGAAGCCAATGGTGTCTGCAGAAGGGTGCCAAGACAACTACAGGAGGTGCTGGAGGCTGACTTTGGCTTCCAGGAGATTGAAAATGGACAGAAACCAAACAGAACCATGCCCAGGCTTTGTGAACTGGGAGCTGGCAGCTGGAGGTTTGGGTCTCAAGGACATCCAGAAGGGCAGAAGAGGGCAAAGAGATTGGCAGCCAGCCAGATGCTCTTCCAAGAGCTGGAGGCAAAACTCTGGCTCAAGGCTTAGATCACAGGCTGGTAAGACTAAACTTGGTGCATTCAAATCTCCCCAGCCTCTCAGACAGGACCAGCATCTCTCTACCCTCAACAGTGAGATGCTCCTCCAAAACCTCTCTGAGCTGCTGCTCTTTTCCCAGCACTCCTCAGCATCTGGAAGCTGTTCAGAGTGCCCAGGTGCCCCACATGCAGCAAGCGTTGGTATCTCCTAGCTGAACCCCTCTTTCAAACCCTCCTCCAGATGCAGATGAAGAGCCTGCTCTGAAGTATCAGACCACAGAATCTTAGAATTTAGGCTGGAAAAGACCTTTAAGATCATCGGGTCCAACCATCAACCCAGCACTACCAAGTCTACTACTGGTGGATGTTTCCAGGGGCTGCAGGACCACAGGGGCTGCAGGACCACAGGGGCTGCAGGACCACATGGACCACAGGGCTTCCCTGGCTGCAGTTTGAGCATCTCTGTAGGTGCTCTGCAACCTGCCTCTGGGAGACTCCTTCCAATCAGAGCTGGCTGCAGTAATCTCACTGGGGGATGGAGAGAGAAGACAAGAGGGATAAGAGCTCTTGGCTCACATCACCCCTTGAGCAATGCTGCCCTTGGCCATGGCTGTCCCTCCCAGCTGTGGCCATCTGGCTCTGTTCACCACCAGAGCAGGAAGCATTTAGGTGGTGGTCACTGCGTCTTGTCTTGAGTTTCATGCTTGGGAGAGACGGCAGCCCAGAGGCTGGGACATCAGCCACCACTGACCCACCATCACAGGAGGCCTTGCAGAGTGAGGCCCTCCAGCTGGAAAGATGGAGCCCAGCAAGGAATACAGAGAGCAGGAACACCCCAGGGGTCCACCCAGCCTGTCAGGAGCTCCAGGTGCTCCTCCAGCAGCACCCAGGGCCATTCATGTTTCTCACGGGTGCCACTGCCCTCTGCAGTTCTCAGAGTAACACGCAGCCAAGACAGCCCCCTGCCGTCCTCTCCTTTCAGCCTCACCCCACTTGGGCTTCCCTGTGAAGTCCCAGCCCAGCCAACAATTCATCTAAGCAGCACATTTGCTCCCAGTGGGAGCACTGGAAATGGTACTGGAAGGAAGCAAGATCCCTGAGCCCCTCATCCCGGCATCACTCCAAAGGGCAACTCCCCAGCCAAGCTGTGGCTCCTGAGGAACGGCCAAACCCCAGAGCAGAGCCTGGGTTATCCCACACTCATCCCTCCATGCCTGTCCTTGTGCAGGAAAGAGACACCCAGCAACAGAGCAAGGGGCAACAGGCACAGACTGGAACCCAGGAGGTTCCATCTGAACAGGAGGAGAAAGTTGTTTGGTGTGAGGGTGCTGGAGCCCTGGAGCAGGCTGCCCAGGGAGGTTGTGGAGTCTCCTTCTCTGGAGAGTTTCCAGCCCGCCCTGGCCATTGTGCTCCTGGGCAAGCTGCTGTGGGTGCTCTGCTTTAGCAAGGGGGTTGGACTGGATGACCTTCAGAGGTCCCTTCCAACCCACACCACGCTGGGACTGTGTGAAACCTCCTCTCTCACTGCCCATCCCAAGAATGCAGCTGAATGTCCCCCACACACCCAAGAGCAGAACCATGGCCAGGTGCTGCCTTTGGTCATGTAGTTTGGAGCACACCTGACCCCCTGCAGCTGTCTCAGCCTAAACTGGCTCCTTAAGGCTGCTTTTGGTCAGCAGAGACTCACTCAGTGGAGTGCAAGGCCCTCAGCTTGAGCTGGAAGTGGAAGTTGAAGCAGTTGAGACAGAGAGCAGCACCAGGAGGGGAGATGCTGCAGAGGACAAGAGCTTTGGCAGCTGGCATAAAAGGTCCTTGTTGGAGCTTTCTAGGCTGCTGAGACCTGCCTGGGGCAGGATCAGGGCAGGACAGAGACAGCTCTGAGGGAGCCAGCATTTCTTCAGCCAGCCATGGAGCAGAGAGTGGGTGAGCAACGGGGACACCTGCGGAGTCCTTGTTCTTCCCCAGGCTGCAGGAGAAATCCCCAAGGAGTCTGCTGGCTGCAGGGGACTAAGTTTGGAGGTGTCTAAGGCACTGCCCTCATTCCAACCCAGCCTGAAGCAGCTGCCCAGCCACCTTGGACCTTGATCTGAGCACCTGGGCCAGGTTGGTGTGCTAGCAGCTATGGTTTTGAATAATCATTTCTGCTTTGAAGGCTTTTCTTGGTGAGCCACGCAGGTTATTGCATTTAAAATGCACAACTTCAGGCAAAGAAGCCAAGGTGGAGCCTCTTGTTGGATGTCTGTGAGCACAAGTACTGAGCAGAGTCTGCCTGGGAGCCGAATCTGCCTGGGAACAGAAGGTCTCTCATGGGAGCAATCCAAACTGTGGCTTGTTTGCAAAATGGCAAGCAGAAGATAAGGAAGGGCACCCTGTGCCCTGGACTCTGGCACCTGCCTACTTTTGACCTGGCTCCAACCCAGGCTGACAACATCCACCTGATGTGCCCCCAGGGCCCCACCTCCAGCCCTGTGCTCCAAGGGCCACTGCACAGAATCAGAGAATCGTTGAGGCTGAAAAAGACCTCTAAGGACATCAAGTCAAACCTTCAACCCAACACCACCGTGGCCACTAAACCACGTCCCCAAGTGCCATGGCCACACGTTTCCTGAGCACCTTCAGGGATAGGGACTCCACCACCTCCCTGGGCAGCCTGTTCCAACCCCTGACTACCCTTGCAGCAAAGAAATTGTTCCTAATCTCCAACTTACACCTCCCCTGGCACAATTTCAGGCCATTGCCTCTTGTTCTGTCACCTGATACTAGGGAGAAGAGACCAACCCCCACCTGGCTCCAACCTCCTTTCAGGGAGCTGTAGAGAGCAATGAGGTCTTCCCTCAGCCTGCTCCAGGCTGAACACCCCCAGGTCCCTCAGCTGCTCCTCACCAGCCCTCTTCTCCAGACTCTTCATCAGCTTCTGGACCCATCCCAGCCCCTCAACATCCTTTTTGGAGTTAGGGGCCCAAAACTGAACCCAGTATTCGAGTTTCAGCCTCAGCAGTGCAGAGTACAGGGGCACAAACACTGCTGAGGTCCTGCTGGCCACACCATTGCTGAGCCAGGCAATTTTCAAGCCCAAATAAGCTACCCAGCATTTAGTGGTGTCAGAGCTCAGCTCTAGCAGTGATGAATTTATCCCTTCAGGTACAGAATCGTAACAGGCTTGAGCAGGAGCAATGATTTGATTGAGAAACAATGGGACCACAATCACACTCTCACACTCTGAACACTGACATCTCCCAGCTTGCATTGTGGCAAGACACTTGGGAAACATCAGTGGGTCTGTGCTGTGCCCTGTCCCCATCCCTGCAGCAGATAAACAGAGCTGACTCCCCACATGCTGCTTCTCCACACTGCTCCAGCCTGGCATTCTCTGTGTGCTGGTAAAACCCTGCTCTGAGGACAAACCACACCATCACAGAGTTGTGAGGGGTGGAAAGCACCTCAAGGATCATCCAGTTCCAACCCCCCTGCCATGGGCAGGGATACCTCACACTACAGCAGGTTGCCCAGAGCCACATCCAGCCTGGTCTTGAAAACCTCCAGGGATGAGGCTTCCACCACCTCCCTCCATCTCAGCAGCTCATCAAGGTTCACTTTGCTCATGGTGCAATTCCAGAGCCTGGCCTCATGGTCCCACATCTTGGGCTGAGGCAGAGCAGTGCCCACAGCACTGTCATTCTGGTGCCCACAACACTGTCATTCTGCTGCCCAGCCTACCCTGCCATCTGTCAAGGGATGCCAACAGCCATCCCAAGCTCATCTTCCTCTCCACTCTGTGGCTGCTCTGAGCACTCAGTGCTTCTGGAAGAGCCTCTCCTCAGCTGCACCATCGCCACCAACCACCCTGTCAGCAGGGCTCTAGAGACAGCTGCTTCTGGCAGTGTTAACTCCCTGAGCTCCCTCCATCCGAGCTCCCAGCCACAGCTTCCAGAGCTGTCCCACATCCCAGCTCCTGGTGCACCTCTCAGAGGGAAGCTCATCACCCACCTACATCTGGGCTGGAGAAAGGCAAGACCTAAGCATGGCCTAAGCTGCTGAGGGCTTGAGGGGAGGTTGGGCAGAGGAACAAACTGCATTTCATCTGCCAAAGGCAGGGGTAAAGCCTGAGGCACTTAGATCCTACCTGTGAGGGGATCCTCTCCCCACTGCTCTCCAGCCTCAGCAGCTCTCCAGCCTCAGCAGCTCTCCAGCCTCAATCCCACCAGCTCACACAATTCCATCATCTCCTCTAAATCCATATTTATTCTCCACCCTTTCCAGGTTCCTGACCTGCACCAGCAGCAGCAGCATCTACCACAGCTACAAACCGCAGCTGACACAGGACAGGAAGAAATTCAGCTCGGAATTCCTTATCATCTCTGCAAATCAGCTTCTACTTGGGAAACAGAGCTCTGCAAAAATCGCTTCTCCCTTCCCAGATGGAAATTCCTTGCTGGGAGCAGAGGGAAACTGGGTGGGCAGTGCTGCACCCAGCAAAGGTCACCAGAAGTGTGGTCATCTGAGAGACAAGGATCAATTCTTGCCTCCCTCTTGGCTGGGATGTAGCAAATAGAGAAAGGAAAACCAGGCTGGGGCAGATACCCGGAAGGGAACATTTTCAGCTCCAACAGCTGAAGTTGGCAGAGTTAGATGCAAATGAAAACCAGAATCCAGGCAGGAACTTGCAGTGGGATCAAGGCAAGTGACGGGCAGCTGTGCCCATCTCACCCACAGCCCATGGAGAGCTGGGATCTCCTGAGGGTCACACAGAGGAAAGAAACTCCCCAGATGATAGAATCATAGAATTGTTTTGGTTGAAGAAGCTAAGACCATAGAATCCAACCATCAACCTCACACCACTGTGACTGCTAAACCATGTCCCCAGGTGCCATGACCACAGGTTTCTTGAACACCTCTAGGGATGGTGGCTCCACCACCTCCCTGGGCAGCCTGTTCCAGTGCCTGACCACTCCTGCAGCAAAGAAATTGTTCCTTATTTCCAACCTACCCCTCCCCCTAGCACAATTTCAGGCCATTTCCTCTCCTTCTATCACCTGACAATAGGAAGAAGAGACCACCCCCCACCTGGCTCCAACCTCCTATCTGTGGACAGCCAGAAGGTCTCCCCTCAGCCTCCTCTTCTCCAGGCTGAGCAACGCCAGCTCCCTCAGCTGCTCCTCACCGGACCTGTTTGCCAGACCCTTTGCCATTTCTGTTGCCCTTTTCTGGACCCACTCCAGCCGCTCCAATGCCATCATGGAGGGAGGGGTCTTTATGGTTTAAATGTCAGACTTTTACTGGTGCCAGCTTTCACAGGGGCTCCCAGCAATCCAAAAAATCAGGCCCTTGGGGTGCAGGGAGCCTCTGGGAGCCCCGTGAGCAGCTGGAGAGAGGTAGCAGGGAGAGAAGGACAGAGGAGTCTTTCTCTCCGATTTATTTACGCAACCAGGCGCTTATTTCCCCCAAACTCGCAAGCATGGGAGGAGAGCACCGAGGAGCCACGACAGGCACCAAAGCCAGCAGCTCCCCTCCGCCCCCCGCAGCAAAACCCGCCCGGCCCCGGCTCCCAGCGCGGGTACCTAGAGATCCATCTATAGATATATCCACACTGCCTTCCCCAGCCTCTTCCCGGAGCATCCTGACCCCTCTGCTCCCCGCTACCTCGGCTCTTTCCTCCCCTGATCCCCTGGGGGATGCCCGGGCACCGGTGCCACTCACCTGCTGCCTCCAGGGATGCTCTCAGGGAAGGATGCTCCGGTGAGGACCAACCCGGGGGGATGCTCAGGGAGATGCTCCGGGAGGGATGTTCCGGAGGGTACCGCGGTCCCAGCCAAGCACCCGCCGACCCCCGTTCCCAGCCCTAGCCCCAGTGCCGTCCCCGCTCGGCGGAGGGAGCGCAGAGCTTTCACTTTCCCTTTCCCTCCGAAGCAGAAGGGGCGGCCCCGGTTGCCGGCCGCCCTCCGGGGAAGGGGCTGGGGGTGGACGGGGACGACCACACACGCTCGTGGCGCGGCCCCCGCAGCTGGCTGGGGAAGCCCCCGGGGGGATCTGACCTGGGGCTGAGGGGGGACGGGACGGGACCACCTACAATCGATGGTGAAAGTGCTTCCTCACTTGCGTGTCACAAAGGCAGTTTTCCTGCCTTATTTATTTTTCTTTCCTGCCTCGTTTCTCCCTCAGCCTGACGTTTCCCTCAGAGTTCCCTCAGCTCTTCGCCAGCCAGACCAGGAAGGACCCCAGGAGATAACAGCATTAGGAACTTGAAGTAAAGATGCTTGAGATGTAGGGAGTGACCTAGCAAGTCTCCTTCTGACCAACCCCCCTGCAGCTGTCAGCAGGAGCTGTAGGAACTCTGCTAGTTTGGAACAAGCCACCCCAGCCACAAGATTTCTCATGACCGAAGACAATTAATGAATACATCAAAGGAAACCAGCTTTGTTGATACCAAGGTCAGAGAACCCTCCAGCTGGTCACAATTAAGATGCCTCAAGAAGACACGGAGCCAACAGAGGCCAGAGCTTCCTCACCCTGCCATGGTCAAGGGGAGGAGAGCTGGGGCTTTGGTGAGCAATTAGCAGGAACAACAGACATCCTCCTCCTACTCAGCTGTTCTGCTTGAGCCCTCCTGCAGTTACATGATGTTCTTGGGCATTTCCTGCTTATTGCTCTTTTTACCTTCAGGTAGCAGCAGCTCTTCAGAAGGCAGAGGCAAGGGATGGAAGATCTTGCCTAGCTGGGAGGTCACAGATCCGTCGAGAGGAGCCTGGATAAGCTGGAGAAATGACCCCATGGGAGCCTCATGAGGCTGGACTAGGCCAAGTTCAAGGTCCTGCATCTGGATTAGGTCAACCCCTGCTATCAACACAGGCTAAGGGGGGATAAAGGGCTGAAGAGCAGCCCTGAGGAGAAGGCCGGGGGGGGATGCTGGGGGGGTGTGAAGCTGGACAAGAGCTGGCACCGAGCGCTGGCAGCCCAGCCCCACCCCAGCTGTGTCCTCAAACCAGCCCTGGAGCCCTCAGGTTTGGTACAGCATCCCAAGGACTACCCAGTGCTTGAGTCACCTGGGGACCCAGGGCACTGCTTCAAAGGTGACTTGGTACCTTGAACTCTTGCCTGCTGAGATGAGCTGCTGCCAAACTCCACTTCCCCAGCCCGTGTTGGAAACGTGGGTCACAGGCAACAGCCCCCCAGCCGCACAGGCTGCCGCCTGCTCCTGCGGGGCTGGGAGCTGCACACTGCGGGGCTGGGAGCTGCGGGGCTGGGAGCTGCGGGGCTGGGCGCTGCGGGGCTGGGCGCTGCACACTGCGGGGCTGGGAGCTGCGGGGCTGGGAGCTGCGCGCTGCGGGGCTGGGAGCTGCACACTGCGGGGCTGGGAGCTGCACACTGCGGGGCTGGGAGCTGCGGGGCTGGGAGCTGCGCGCTGCGGGGCTGGGCTTGGCCCTGCCACTTGCATTTTGTGAAGTTACAAACCCCGAGCCGAGGTCTGCTCCTGGCTGTCCAAAGATCTCCTGGTGACACCTGGTGCACAGCTCAGATTGCTGCATCTCCACCAGGCTGCTTCAGCTCTTACCTCTGACAGAACTGAAAGGAAAAGTAGGGGCCCTGGGAAGAATCATCTGAGACTGATGGATGGGTAGAGAGGGGGAGATGTGTGTTTCATGGTGTGGTTGTAAGCTCCTGCAAAAACCTGGAGTGCTGCTTTACCTGAGTGGTGGATCTGAACTTCTCCAAGTGTAGAAGAACAAAGCATGCCATCAGGGCTGCTCAGGACAGCCTCTCCCTCACGGGAGAGACACAGCTGAGGATGTGCATCTCACTACACACAGACACTTCCCTCTGACATAAGGCAGATGATCTTGAAGGTCTCTTCCAACCTGGTTTATTCTAGATGTCTTCTGCAGGGCAGCAGCTTTGTCTTACAGGTAGCCATTTGCCTTTACACCTCAAGGACTCCACCACCACCCTGGGCAGCCTGGTTCAGGCCTTGACAACCCTTTTGGGGAAGAAACTGATCATGTCCAACCTAAACCTCCCTGCTGCAACTTGAGGATGTTTCCTATTGTCCTGTTGCTCATTCCTTGGAGGAACAGACCAACCCCACCTGGCTCCAGCCTCCTATCAGGGAGCTATAGAGAGCAATGAGGTCTCCCCTCAGCCTCCTCTTCTTCAGGCTGAACAACCCCAAGTCCCTCAGCTTCTCCTCACAAGACCTTTGTCTGCAGGGACTGCCAAGGCACAGGTGCACTTCTTGAAGACAAACTAGGAAGCGGCTCTCCAACTGACTTCTTGCTGGATCAAGGCATCTCCTCCTCTCTTTCTGCTGACCTCCTCTGCAGCCCTCCCTGGAGGATTAAAGTTAGCAAGTCAGGCTGCAGATGATAGAGGTTTATTTCTAGTCAGACAGCCAAGCATTCAGTTCTGTAAACATCTTAAATGAATTCCTGCTGCCCCATTATCTCCTCTCCAAACTTCCTCACTGGGTTACTGCATTTATTTAAAAGGAAATACAAAAGTATGTTAGAAGAAAAAGAAAGGACCCAGCTTTTAAAGAGAGTTTGTGGAGGCTGGTCCAAACTCAGGGGAGGTGTTTCTTCATGAGACAGGCAAAGATCTCTACAAGTAAACCAGACCCACCTGCAAGATGAGGAGAAACTTCATTTTGAGGGTGCTGGAGCCCTGGAGCAGCCTGCTCAGAGAGGCTGTGGAGTCTCCTTGTCTGGAGACATTCCTAACCCCTCTTGTGATGCCCTGCTTTAGCCCTGGATGAGCTCCAGAGGTCCCCCTCCAAGCCCCACCACGGGATTGTGTGAAGATGGACCAGATGCTAAGTATTCAGAAAGGAAAACCAGGCAAGAATAAGCAAAGTCCCTAAATAGTTTCTTAAACCTCCTATTGGCTCAAGCTCAGAGGGCCTCACTGGTGGCCCTCTGCTTGCCCACAGGCATACAGCTTCATGCAGCTGTGCGTGGGAACCCCAGTGATTGTTTGCATGACTTCTTGCCTTGGGCCATGTGAAGAGTCCCACACAGTTCTGCTGCCAACACTTCAGTAGCACCTTAAAAAAAACCTCCTCAGGATTTTTCTCTGGGTTGCTTAACACCTGGGAAATGCTCCAGAACGGGGCCCAACAGAAGAGCCTCCAGCAGGTGACTTTCTGCAGGGAGGAGAGGAAGCAAGTGCCCACACTGCTGCTTCAGCACCCACTTCCCATCACCTCTTCCTCAGCCAGCAACCACAGCCAGTGCTCAGGTTATGAATCACAGAATTGTTTCAGTTGGAGACCATCAAGGTCATGCAGCCCAACCCTTCTCTAACTCTGGTGCTAAACCATGGCCCTCAGCACCACATCTCTGCCTCTTGGAAGCACTCTACTCTGGCCCCAAGCTTGTGCTCAGGAAGCAACTGCTTCAGTTCCTTTTCCTTGTGGTGTCTCCCTGCTTCTCCCCCAAGCTGTCCATGTTTTCTGGCTATCTCCATAGCCTGTCCCCTTTTCCTACCTGTCCTCACCAGCAGCTGGGATCAGCCAGGAATCCATTCTGGAGGTGCATGAAGAATCACAGAATTGCTTTAGTTGGAGAAGACCTTTCAGATCATTGAGTCCAGCCATCCTCTAACTCTACCGAGTCTGGTGCTAAACCATGGCCCTCAGCACCACATCTCTGCCTTTCTGAAACCCCTGCCTTTGAGAACCCTTTCAGTGATGAAATTTCTTCTAATCTCCAACCTAAACCTTCCCTAGTGAGACTTGAGGCCGTTTCTTGTCCTTTCACTTGTTCCTTGTGGGAAGAGCCCAACCCCCACCTGCCTCCAACCTCCTTTCAGGGAGCTGTAGGCTGAACAACCCCAGCTCCCTCAGGGATGCACCAATTTACTTAGAACAAAGACTGAAGAACAAAACCAGCCACCACCACCACCCACAAAACCAAACCAAAACAACCCCTGCCCCCACCAAACACAACCAAACAAAACCCAAACAAATGCAAGGAATTTATATACCATAAAATTAATCAAAGTAAAGCCTCCAAGGCCACAACAAAGTAAAAACAACTATGGCATTTGGGGACATAGTTTGATGTCTGGAGCACAGCCCTGTGAGGAGAGGCTGAGGGAGCTGGGGTTGTTTAGCCTGGAGAAGGCTCAGGGGAGACGTTATTGCTCTCAAGGTTGTAGCCAGGTGGGGGTTGGTCTCTTCTCCTAGGCAACTAGTGGCAGAACAAGAGCACACAGCCTCAAGCTGTGCCAGGGGAAGTTTAGGCTGGAAGTGAGGAGAAAGTTCTTCCCAGAAAGAGTCATTAGCCATTGGAATGTGCTGCCCAGGGAGGTGGTGGAGTCACCATCCCTGGAGGTGTTCAGAGAAGGATTGGATGTGGCACTTGCTGCCATGGTTTAGTTGTCAGGAGGTGTAAGGTATTGGGTAATAGGTTGGACTTGATGATCTCTGAGGTCTTTTCCAATCTGGCTGATTCTGTGTCGATGGTGGCCTTAAGTTTGATGGTTGGACTCCATGATCTTAGAGGCCTTTCCCACTCAAAACAATGCTGAGATTCTCCACAAGTAACACATCAGACCTTGAAGAGGAAGGGAGAAGCAACGAGAAGCCTTCATGTGAAAGACAATTCCAGGTATGATTTTATTCTGAATTTTACAAATGAGCATTTCTTTTTCTATTAAAAAACAAAAGGGAAAACCAAACCAAACCAACCCCCCCCCCCCCCAAGCAAAAACAACACAGAAAAAAAACCCCAAAACTGACTAGGGTGAGAATCAATTAATTACAGCCAGGAGTATTTACATTCTTAGAAGACATTTCTGCAGCTCTCCCTATATACAAGACTGTGGCCATCACTACATACACTCAAAGGCATTTGTAAGGAAGGCATTAAGGTGCCTGAGCTGATTCTATGCTGGAAGGAAACCACTCCTAACTGCCAGGATTTCAGGTTTTATTCTAGAGACAGTGACATTGGGGAGGATTTCCAGGTCCATTCCTTTCCTCATCTGCTTAAGGTGCTTCTTTCAAAAGAAGAGGCTCTATAATGGAACCAGTTGTAAGGCAGACCTGGGTCTAACTCAGTTAATCTCCAATTCCATGAGACAGGAGCTCAAACCCAACCCAAACCTCACCATTTTTACAGTGCAGTGATAGGCACAGTAGAAATCTTCAGTACTACCTGACAGGCAGCTCCATGCAGGGGGTTGTGCAATTAAAAGAACAAGATTCAGCAGTCCAAAACAAAAAAAGATGAAATCAACCCTTGCTGGATTGATTGCAGTCCACTCCCCTGCCACAAACCTCCCCCTGCTTTCTGCTTCCAAATGGTTATGTGAGAATGGGGGAGAGCAGGCAGCTGGGGGAGGAGGGTAACGTGGAAGCAGGCGAGTAACATCCTCCTCTTAACAAAAATAGTATCAAGAAGCATCTGGAAGATGAAATACTAAATGGTGCTCATGTGGGCATTGCTTTCACCATCAGGAGACTCAGAGCAGCTAACAAATGCAGGCTGTGGAGCATGAACAGCACAAGACACTGGGGCCCCTTTGGAGTTCATGGTTATCTCCGCTTGCAAGCAAAGCAGCTGAGCTCCCAGGATTATGCAACATGCCCTGGATGATGAAAGCAGTCAGTCCAAGAGCTGGAAAAGAAGGGATCCTAGTTTCCAGCCCAGGCCACATGCTGTGTTCCTTGGTGAAGACATTGTAGTGTGCTTTGTTCTCTAGGCACAGGGAATTTTGCCTCAACAGGTCATTTTGTATAGCCTGGACTACAGGTTATAGGCACAAAACCAGGTCATGAGCACAAAAAAAGTCATGTTACAGGCAACCAAAACCACATTATGGGCACCAAGACCAGGCTAAGAGCACCAAGACAAAGTCATGGGCAAGCAAAACAACATTATGGGCACCAAGACCATGCACTATTTTCCAGTTTAAGGTCAGCCTGAATGTCCACAGAGCTCATAGGTTTGTCACAACTCCTCTTTCAAAGACAAATCTTGTCCACTTCCCCCTTACAAAGTGTGGTGTCGTTAGATTATCTAGTTCCAGCCCCCCTGCTGTGGGCAGACACCTTCCACTAGACCAGGCTGCTCCAGGCCTGACCTAGCCTTGAACACCTGCAGGGAGGGGGCATCCACAGCCCCCCTGGGCAACCTGTTCAGTGTCTCCCCACCCTCTCTGGAATTTCTTCCTAATCTGCAATCCAAGTCTCCCCTCCTCAAGCTTCAGTCCATTCCTCCTCATCCTATCACTGCAAGCCCTGGTAAAAAGTCCTTCCACAGCTTTCTTGTAGATCCCCTTCAGGTACTGGAAGGCTGCTCTAAGGTCTCCCTGGAGCCTTCTCTTCTCCAGTCTAAACAACCCTAGCTCCCTCAGCCTGTCCCCACAGGGAAGGTTCTATCTGTATCCATTTCTATTTCACCTATATATCCCTGGAAGTGCTCAAGGCCAGGCTGGATGGGACTCGGAGCAACCTGCTGCAGCGGAAGGCATCCCTGCTGACTGCAGGGAGTTGGCACTACATGATCTTTAAGCTAAACCATTCCATGATTCTATGATTAAAACAGTCTCTCAGTTTCTTAGTAGCTGGATTCTGCCTAGAAAAAGCTTTTCTGTTGTGGAGAGAGACATGAAAAGAGAGAGATGAAAGACAAAACAAGAGCAAACAAAAGAAGCCTGTGTGCTTTGTTAAACGTCTTCTGCCTTCCTGACTCATACTCTTTGCTGTTAGAGAGATAAGCAAGGCAAAACAGAGAGTGTTTTGGATTTGAGGAGATTGCCATTGTGTTCTGTGGTAGGAAATTACCCAACTTGGATTAAAAATAAAAAAATCCAGCAAGAAAAACAAACCCAAACAAACCCAACTGAAATAAACACTGGAGGATTGAAATGCTCAAGAACAGGAGTCTGACTGTCAAGGCTCAGACCTGGGTAAAGCAGTGGGTAAGAAATGATGCCTGAAGTCAGACGTGAAGTGGACTCTCTAGCTGAGGGCAGGAATTTCCATGCTCAGTTGTGAGCCAGGCAAGCTCACATCCTACACTGCAGGATGCTTTGGGGGAGTTTACAGGAAGGGACTTAGGGGACATGGTTGTTTACCTTGGCAAATTCATTACAAGGAAGCTGCAGCAGCTAAAAGAGTTTTGCCTCAGATTCCTGTGGTCACCAGATAATGCTTCTACACCAGGGAGAGCAGAGGCTGCCTCTCAGCCTCCCAGTTCCTAGAAATAAGGTTTACAAAGACAATGCCCCTGCCAAGCTCCAGAACTGGCTCTTGGGTTTGCAATGTGCATTGCAGAGAGGTGAGCAGCCTGACAGATCTGATCATGTCTGCTTCAGGGCAAGGCAGACTGGCTGCTACATGCTCCCTCCTGACAGCTGTTTGCTCATGCCCAGGGTGTTAGGATGATGTGCAGCAAGGTTTCCAAAATCCTAGCTTTTGCACTAGCTTCAAGTTATAGCCAGCTTGCCTTTGAAACCCAGCTGCCAAGGGCCTCTCACAGCTTCACAGGATGTTAGGGGTTGGAAGGGACCTCTGGAGATCTTCCAGCCCAACCCCCTGCCAGAGCAGGACTATAGAATCCAGCACAGGTCACACAGGACCACATCCAGACAGGGCTGGAAAGGCTCCAGAGAAGGAGACTCCACAATCTCTCTGGGCAACCTGTTCCAGTGCTCTGTGACCCTCACAGTGAAGAAGTTCCTCCTCCTGTTGAGGTGGAACCTCCTGTGCTGGAGCTTATATCCATTGCCCTTGCCCTAACCCTCTCAGCCTTTGGAACAGGAGTGACACTGAACCTGCCCAAACTTTGTGTTTCTTTCCCTGGAAGAGCTGAAGGTACCACAAAATTATGTTTGGGAAGAAAGTCTCTGCAGTGAGGGTGGTGTGGATGTCCTTTCCCTGAAGGCATTCAAGGCCAGGTTGGATGAGACCTTCAGCAACCTGGTCTAGTGGGAGGTGTCCCTGCCTATGGCAGGGGGGTTGAAACTAGATGATCTTTAAGGTCCCTTCCAGCCCAAGCCATCCTATGATGATTCTGTTTCTTGGTGTCATTCTCTGACCTTGTAAGGTTGACCAATTTCCTGCTGCATCCAGAAATCAAAACACTAAATGAGCAGATGAGGAAATACAGAGAGAAATGCAAAAGCAAGGAGAAAAATGCAAGAGCAATGATGAAAATGCAACAAGAAAACTCAGACAGGGGTAGGAAGAACTGAAATGAACCAACCCACTCCAGTTTCAATTGAAGAAACCCCTACAGCTGAAGCAAGCCAAACCACAATAGTTTAAATCAAACCAACCCCTGCAGTGTCAATAACAGGAGCTATAGTTAGACAAAATAAACCCCTACAGTCTGTGCAGTGCTTTCTCCTTGTCTCTATGATCAGCAGGCTGATGGGCAAACATCAGGCCCACTGCTGAAGCTCAGGACACAAAAAGGGATCTTAGTTAACAGAAGACTGAAATCAGTGATGGCACCTATTTCAGTCCAGCAGGAAAAGGCAACACTTCCACCACCAGCTGCTGCAGCAGAGGAAAGCCCCCACAGCTTTGGCTGCAAAGGTTTAGGTTCTGTTTATGAAGTCTCTAACAAGGCAGAACACAACACAAACAAAGTGCCAGGAGGGAGGAAATCCTTCAGCTCTCCCCTCTGGCAGTAGAAGCAGAGTCTCACAGACAAGACTGGGGGTATGTATACATTACATAAAGAAACACAGGTGATACCAAGGGTGCTTCCACCACCCCAGGAGCAATTCCTTGGCAGACTGTCAAAAGATTTCTGGTTTGAGGGCTCTTTTATATAAACAGTTTGGAAACAATTCACTGATGACAAGGAGTTAAGTGAAACAGACCTGACAGCAGAGCTCCTGCAGTTGGCACTTGAGGATTGAAAAGCAGCAGTCAGAAAGAGCTTCTGAAGTTTGTTCTCGGCACATTGCCACCATGGGGTTGATGCAGAGGTGCAAATGAGCACAAAATTTACCTCTAATTCTACTGATTGTCTGCCTGGTTGTGTGAAAAGCACAGAACAAAGACAGGAGGATTCTTTCCAGCACCTTAAAAAAAGGGGAAGAAGCCACAAACTCAAAACTGCTCCCTCCACACACAGGTGAAACCTTTTGCATTGCTTTAAGATACAGAAGAGCCTGGAAACAGGGTCAGGTGTAAACAACTTCATCACACAGGTAACAGCTGAAAACCAGCAGTGGCAACCAAGTGGGTTTTGTGAGCAGAACTTCAGTGTCACCAATTCTTTTAGTGCAAGAAAATGCTGCCCCAGCCATGCTGAGGTCAAACAGATCAGGTTAAAACCAACTCTCAAAGTCTTCCTTTTGCACCTTCCTGAATTTGGGAACAAATCCAACAGGGGCAAAATCATCTGGGGAAGATCACAGAGGCATCTTCTCAGAACCATCCCTAGGATAAACAAAGTTTCCTGTCCAGAGCCAGAAATCAAGGAATCAAACCCATTTTTTTCCCTCTTGATGGGCAATTTTTCCCTCTTGAAGTGCAACTTTTACCTCTTGATTTGCTCTGGATGAGGTTCAGCCGAGGAATCCAGGTACCCTGGCAGCCCTTGAACTCAGTTTCAAGTATCTTTCAGCTGAACTATACACTTAGAAGTCACAAAGAATTGATCAGGTACTGTCCCATGGCACTGTGGCATCCAAACAACCCTGGCTGAACCATCTCACTTGAAGGCTCTACAGTGGTTTATGTTCATGTAAAAAAGAGAATGCATGGAACACAGTGTTTGAATTAATAAATAAGGTTAAAATTACAGGAAACAAAGTGCTGCCACTAGCCCTTTCTAGAATGAATTTTAGAAGAGAAGTCCATTTATTTCACTCTCAGTCCCCCAGCAAGCACAGAGGAGTTCCATCAGAAAGCTGTGCTTTTATAGATCTCTGGATGGTCTTCTTCCTCCTTGGACTCCCTCTTGCTGCTAGATGCAGGTCTGTACTCTAATCTAGGCAGCAAAAAGAGAAAAGAACTTTAGGCAAAAAAAAAAAAGGATGAGAGAACAGAGAAGAAGAAACTTGGCTCTCCTGAGCCCTATTTGACACTAACAGCCTCCTGATTTAATATCCTGTTGACTTCAGCTGGACAGGTCTCTTGTACCAGGTGTATGTATGCTTATGTGGCAAGTCAGAGCTGGGGCAATGACCAAATGCTCTCAGTATCTTTTTTAGGTCAGCTGAGGTAAACTGGATGAGTTCAGCTCTTCCCCATTACTTGGATGACTTTCAGAACCAACAATGATAGGTTATGACCCACAAAGAGTACCTAGAACTTCCTGCCACCCTGGAAGCGTTCAGGGCCAGGCTGGATGAGACCTTGAGCACCCTGGTCTGGTGGGAGGTGTCCCTGCCCATGGCAGAGGGTTGGAACTAGATGATCTCTAAGGTCCCTTCCAACCTCAACCATTCTGTGATAACTTTATAAATCAACACACTGTTACAAATGCATTTGGGGCACAAACTGCATTTAGTGATTCTGGGAAACTGGAACCCAGGAGGTTCCACCTGAAGAGGAGGAGAAAATTCTTTGGTGTGAGAGTGCTGGAGGCCTGGAACAGGCTTCCCAGAGAGGCTGTAGTGTCTCCTCTGGAGAGCTTCCAAACACCCCATAGCATTGTGATCCTGGGCAAGCTGCTGTGTGTGCCCCTGGTTTAGCAAGGGGGTTGGGACTGGATGACCTCCAGAGGTCCCTTCCAACCCCCACCATGCTGGGATTCTGGCATATAGGCTTTTATTCAGTTCTTAAGTGTAAACTGAGAAATTTGGAGCTGGAAGGTATACACACAAACATAAACACTTGGGAATGGTTGACTAGGATTCCAGCCAAGCTCTCATCTTCAAGCCCTAACTACACCACCAAAATCATCCCCTCCCTCTGACAATACCTGGGGGGCAAGCCCCCTCCTCAGAACAGAGCACAGATGTGGCAAGATCAAGATGTGACACTTACCCTTTCACCAACAGCATCTGATCAATGGTGTCTGGCAGAGGCATACCATAGCTTTCTGGCAGAAATAGAGTCAGAATTCCTGAGAGCACAGTCAGGCTCCCCATCAGGATGTAAGGCAGGAATCGATCGTAGGCACCTAGCAGCACACAGAAGAACAATGCCAGCAGCAGCTCAAAGTCTCTGATGCTGTCTGTGCCTACACACAGGGCTTTGTGCATGCAAGGTTGGGGAAGGGTCTGGAGAACAGGTCTGGTGAGCAGCAGCTGAGGGAACTGGGGTTGTTTAGTTTGGAGAAGAGGCTGAGGGAAGACCTCATTGCTCTCCACAGCTCCCTGAGAGATAATGTCGGTCTCTTCTTCCTAATGTCAAGTGACAGAGAGGAAATAGCCTGAAATGGTACCAGGGGTGGTTTAGTTTGGAGATCAGGAACAATTTCTTTGCTGCAGGAGTGGTCAGGGATTGGAACAGGATGCCCAGGGAGGTGGTGGAGTCTCCATCCCTGGAGGTGTTCAAGAAATGTGTGGCCATGGCACCTGGGGACATGATTTAGTGGACATGGCAGTGTTGGTTTGAAGGTTGGACTTGATGATCTTGGAAGTCTCTTCCAATTGAAACAGTTCTCTGATTCTATGAATATTTGTGCTTTCAGTAAAAAACAAACAAACAAAAGTCTCACAGCCTGGCATTCAGAGCTGTTGTTCTAAATGTGGTTTGAGGAACACAAGAGACTGGGGAGCAACAGCTGTAAGAGCTGTCCCTGTTGAGCCAGTAACACTTTGAGTCTTCAGAGCATCTCTTGCACAGGACACACTCCATAAGGTCAACTCTGACCATTCCTCAAAGATGGTGAGACCCCATTTTTACCTGCAGTTTCACTAGTTTCAAGCAACCTGGGGTTATTTAGTCTGGAGAAGAGCAGACTGAGAGGTGATCTTAATTGCTGTTTACAACTATCTGCAGGGTGGGTGTCAAGAAGAAGGGGTCAGGCTCCTTTCAGTGGTGTCCTGTGACAGGGCGATGGCTAGAAACTGGAACAGAGGAAGTTCCACCTCAACACAAGGAGAAACCTCTTTGGTGTGAGGTTGCTGGAGCCCTGGAGCAGGCTGCCCAGAGAGATTGTGGAGTCTCCTTCTCTGGATACTTTCAAGACCCACCTGGATCTGCTCCTGTGTGAGCTGCCCTAGGTGATCCTGCTTTGGCAGGAGGGTTGGACTCGATCTCCAGAGGGCCCTTCCAATCCCTACCGTTCGATGACTCTGTGATTCTATAGGTTTAGCCCCAGCCTTGGTAGAGCTAGATAATGGTTGGACTCTATGATCTTAAAGGTCTTTTGCAACCAAAACAATTCTCTGGATCTGGAAGCAGAGAGCTGCAGAAAAGCCCAAAGCCCCTCAGAGGCAGGAGCCTAATCTTGCCCTTCACCCACCAGCATCTCCCCACAGAGTGATCAACTTACCGAGGTAAACAAAGTAAGGTGAGAGGATGCTGCCCAGCCTGGAGGCCATGGAACTTGCTCCAACTCCCATGTTTCTCACCACTGTTGGGTAGAGCTCAGCTGTGTAAACATAAACCATTGAGAAGGCAGAGGTGATCCCAAATTTCCCCATCATCACCAGCAGAATGGAGACTGCACGCACATCTGAAAGCAAGAGACAAGAAAGGGCTTCCATACAGCTCTGACAGCTCCTGGCATCTCCTAATGTCATGCCTTTGGGTAACTCCTGCCTAATCCACTCCAGTACCTGGTGCTTTCCCCTCCCCCCACCCCCCCAAGTCTACAACCATGGACAGTATTTTTTCTTTTAGAATAGAATTAACCAGGTTGGAAAAGACCTTTGAGATCCTTGAGTCCAACCTATCATCCAACACCATCTAATCAACTAAACCATGGCACCAAGCACCCCATCCAGTCTCTTCCTAAACACCTCCAGTGATGGTGACTCCAACACCTCCCTGGGCAGCACATTCCAACAGCCAATCTCTCTTTCTATGAAGAGCTTCTTCCTAACATCCAACCTAAACCTCCCCAGCACAGCTTGAGACTGTGTCCTCTTGTTCTGGTGCTGCTTGCCTGAGAGAAGAGACCAACTCCCACCTGGCTACAACCTCCCTTCAGGTAGTTATAGACAGCAATAAGGTCTCCCCTGAGCCTCCTCCAGGCTAAGCAACCGCAGCTCCCTCAGCCTCTCCTCACAGGGCTGTGCTCCAAACCCCTCCCCAGCTTTGTTGCCCTTCTCTGGACACCTTCCAGTAAGTCAACCTCCTTCCTAAACTGAGGGGCCCAGAACTGGACACAGGACTCAAGGTGTGGCCTAACCAGTGCTGAGCACAGGGGCAGAATGACCTCCCTGCTCCTGCTGACCACACTGTTCCTGATCCAGACCAGGATGCCATTGGCCTTCTTGGCCATCTGGGCACACTGCTGGCTCATGTTCAGCTTTGTTGCCTTTCTCTGGACACCTTCCAGCAACTCAACATCTTTCCTAAACTGAGGGGCCCAGACCTGGACACTAGGACCCAACATTTCCATTTCCTCCTAAGCATGAAGCTTCTTGCCAAGGGAAAAAAACAAGCAGAACTGAGCAGGAACTGGAGAGATCCTCTCAGATTTAAGGGCCAGAGCTCTGTACTCTGCTCTGGTACTGTACACAGTGCCATAAATCAACTTGTAATCAAAAGAACAAAGTGAAAGATTTGAAACAAGTTCTTTTTGGTTTGCTGCTCTGGTTTCTCATTTAGCATTCCTAGCTACAAGCCAGTAATTTCATTATGGGAAACTGGGTGGACTTGAACTGGGACACTCAGGTCTAGGAAAATGAAACCAGATCCTGTTAGTGTCCACTCAAAGGACACGTGCCTTACCTGGATGAAACAAGTTAAGTTCTTGCACATTCTCTTGGATTTATTTTTTGACTTGTAGGTAAGTGCTAAGCAACAGCACTGCCCTCCTCATATTCAACATCATTATCAGCAAGGAGTCCAGGACATGAAGGCATGGCTTGACATGGCCTGAAGATATGGTTTGACATCCAGTGAATGCTATCCTGTCCTCCTTTCCACTTGCCAACCACGATTTTAACTATCAACACTCACGGACTACAGCCCTCTCTGCTCATCAAAAATCACAGTATCACAGAATCACCAAGGTTGGAAGAGACCTCAAAGATCATCGAGTCCAACCTGGCACCACAGACCTCGTGAGTAGACCATGGCACCAAGTGCCACGTCCAATCCCCTCTTGAACCCCTCCAGGGATGGGGACTCCACCACCTCCCTGGCCAGCCCATTCCAATGGTGAACGACTCTCTCAGTGAAGAACTTTCTCCTCACCTCCAGCCTAAACTCCCCCTGGTACAGCTTGAGACTGTGTCCCCTTGTTCTGGTGCTGGTTGCTAGAGAGAAGAGACCAACCCCTTCCTGGCTACAACCCTCCTTCAGGTAGTTGTAGACAGCAATGAGGTCTCCCCTGAGCCTCCTCCTCTCCAGGCTAAAGAACCCCAGCTCCCTCAGCCTCTCCTCATAGGGTTTGTGCTCGAGGCCTCTCCCCAGCCTTGTTGCCCTTCTCTGGACACATTCAAGAGTCTCAATGTTCTTCTTAAACTGAGGGGCCCAGAACTGGACACAGGACTCAAATGCTTCCACAAGAACTGATTAAAGAAGCCACAGAGAAGCCAGTGGCTGACAGCTGTCCAGGTGTTGAAAAAGGGATTGGACAGGGCACTTGAAGCCATGGTGTAGTAGTCATGAGGTGTTGGGTGACAGGTTGGACTTGATGATCTCTGAGGTCTTTTCCAACCTTATTGATTCTACGAAATAAGTTCTGCAGCCTCTTGGTAAGCTCCACTTACCAATTTCTGCTTCTTCTAGTCCTGGTTTTAGACTTGGACCTTGCCAGGGCCGTCCATTAAAGGCAAGAACGCCAACCCCAAGAGCTCACGCAGCCAGCGGCGCGGCTCTGAGGCGCCGCGCTGTGCGAGCTCCTCGTGCGGCAGCACCGCGGAACCCAGGAGGGGCGCGGGCGGGACGCCAGCCCTCGGGACGCTTTGTCCTCCACACCTGCCCGGTCCTGCCCTTCACCTGTGCTAGACAATTTGAGATCAACTAACGATTGCATACGTGAAGGCACCAGCTGAATGAAGAGCAGAACACAGCCTCCCAAGAATAACGCAGCAGCCATTGAGTACCGTCGCGGCAGGTGCTGGAGCAGCAGCCACGAGATGATGTAGGCTGGCACCTCGATCACTGCCGAGAGGAAGCAGTTCAGGTAGACATCTCCGTGCAGGTTAGGGGTGTCAAGAGAAAGTCCAAAGTAACCCACAGAGATTATCATCCTGAGAAAAGGAGAAGAGCAGAATCAGACCAATGCATCTGGGCCCCGAGGCTGGCGTGAAGCTCTCTGTCAAGGACCAAAATCGGTGTAGGACAAACTGAACATCTGCCAGACCCCCTCCCTTCTGCAGCAGCTGAAAGTGCTGACTCCAGATGCAGCAAGGTAACAGTTAAACAGGGCTGATGCTTTTTAGTCTTCCAAGTTACTCTTGAATTCAAAGAATAAAACTAATTTGGTTTATTCAATTCAATTCAAATATTCTATTTAGATCTGGAACCCTCAGCACCAGGATAGGGCTCTGCTGGAGCGGGGCCAGAGGAGGCCACAGCATTGCTGGCAGGGCTGGAAGCCCTCTGCTGTGAGGCCAGGCTGAGAGAGTTGGGCTTGTTCAGCCTGGAGAAGAGAAGGCTCCAGGGAGACCTTCTGGTGGCCTTTCCTTGCTTCCAGGGCTGATCAGAAAGCTGGGGAGAGACTTTTGAGCAGGGCCTGGTGTGACAGCACAAAGGGTGATGGTTTGAATTAAGATTCAGACTGGATAGAAGGATGAAATTTTTTCCACTGAGACCCTGTCCCAGGTTGCCCAGAGAGGTGGGAGATGCCCCATCCCTAGAACCATTCCAGGTCTGGATGTTTGGGGCTCTGAGCAACCTGCTCTAGTTGCAGATGTCCCTGCTGACTGCAGGGGGGTTGGACTGGATGAGCTTAAGAGGTCCCTGCCAAGCTAAAGCATTCCATGAGGATTGTAGGTAACTCCAGAGCAGCTGCTGGCTTTGCTGCTGGCTTGGCTGAGTCACAGGCTGACGAGCCCATGGTCCACAGGTGCAGGACAGTCCTGCAGCTATGAGGTCATACTCCTTTCCTGCTGCCACTGCATGACTTTGCAACTGTCCCTTACACTCTCATTCAAACCCTGCCAGGAAGTGCTGGGTGCCTGTCACTTTGAAACAGCTCGTGTGTCTCTGCTAGCTGTGGATCTGACTGCTCCTCACCACCGCCTCTTGTGCATGCCCAGGCCACCCTTGGGAGTTAAGGAATGACCATACACAATGCAGTGATTCAGCAGCTCTGAACTACTGAACTTTGCTGCTGAGGCCTACAGCAGCTTTTAATTATATTTACTGGGGAGCTCTGAGTGGAGAACATTTTGTCTGGATCATTACCCTCCATGCTTTGGGTATAAAGTCAGAGAGGAGTGCTACAGCATCCTGGTAACACCCAAACAACCTGGGATTTTCTCTGCTGTGCCCCAAGCTGGCTGGGCAGCATCCAAGTCACATTTCCATGGCTGGGTGCCTGAGCTGGTCAGTGCAGCAGGACAGAGCCTGGGGGCCAGGAACTCTGTGATCTTAATTGTGCTGCTGCCAGATGAGAGCTGGCGTCAAGAGAAGCCACAACTGGCCTTGGAAACAAATCCTGTCTTGAGAGATGTTGGGAGGCCTACAAGAAAGCTGGGGAGGGACTTTTTACAAGGGCCTGTTGTGACAGAATGAGGGGCAATGGCTTTGAGCTGGAAGAAGGGACATTTAGACTGAAGATTAGGAAGCAATTATTTCCAGTGAGAGTTGTGAGACACTGGAACAGGTTGCTCAAGGAGGCTGTGGATGCCCCCTCCCCTGGAGGTGTTCAAGAACAGGTTGGATGAGGCCTTGAGCAACCTGGGCTGGTGGGAGGTGTCCCTGCCCATGGCAGGGAGGGTGGAGCTGGATGATCTTTAAGGTCTCTTCCAACCCAACCCATTCTATGACTCCAAGAGAACGTTCTGCTTCACTACCAGGTAACACAAGGGAAATAATGAGCTCTGGATCAGCACATGTCCGGGTGCAATGGTGAGGGACAGAGCACTGAGCATTAATCTCCTCCAGCATCTGTGCTAGAACAGAACCTGGAGCAAAATGATGGTTGGAGTCAATGATCTTAAGAGGTGTTTTCCAACCAAACCAATTCTATGATCCTATGAAAATCGCTACACAGCATGAAGTGAGTCACTGATAAAAGCCTGGCTCCTGCTCCTCACTTCACATGGGAAGAACCTTCATGCTCCACTTGCTTAGCATAAACTGCCCACTGTACCTGGGAAGGGCTGAAGTCACCCAGCTGCAGGTGTCCTGCCAGCTGAAGCTATTCTTCTCAGAGGTAGTTACATGCTGTTCTCCACGGTGCTGTGCAACATGCCCAGGGCTCTGCTCCCAGGAGTTGTTTTTCCACACAATAAACTCTCAGCTTACAATAAACTCACTTTCAGCAGCAGCTTGCCTCAGCTTATCACCCTGACAAGCCTTGATGCAATTAGACATTTTCTAGGAAAACTTCAGGGATATTTGCACATCCCAGAGTGAGGAGAAGCCAAGCTTCCTCCTCCCTCAGGCAAAGCCTGCAAAGGGATTAGTTTAAAGGGCAGCTACTTACTCAAATCTAACAAAACACCCAGCAATATGTAAAGGTGACATACTGCTGGCTGCAGCCAGCCTTTCCTTTCAGCAGGTCTTTCAATTCATAATGCAGAATAAACCAGCAGGATGCTATGGGCTGAAATGCTAGGAGTCAGCACAAGATGCTTTGCCTTTGGGGACATTAATTAAAAGGAGGTTAAGCAACTGACATGCAAGGTAAGAACAATGGAAATACCACAGAATCATTTGGGTTGGAAAATCACTCCAAGATATCCAGTCCAAGCATTAACCCAGCACTGTCAGGTTACCACTAAGCCATCTCTCTCAGCTTTACATCTCCATGGCTTTGAAACCCGTCCAGGGAAGGGGACTCCACCACTGCCCTGTGCAGCCTGGTCCAGGCCTTGACAACCCTTTCAGGGAAGAAATTGTTCCTCGTGTCCAATCTAAACCTCCCCTGGCATAGCCTTAGGTCTTTAAGTCTTGACCTATTACTTGTTCCTTGGGAGAAGAGACCAACCCCACCTGAATCCAATCTTGTTTCAGGGAGTTTAATTACACTGAACATAACAAATGGCTTCAGCTAAAGCTATACCAAGCTAAGGATGGCAGGCAGACAGAGTAGCCAGCAGGAAAGTCTAGGGAAACCTCAGCTCTCCAAAAGGCAGTTTTATCCCTTCAAGAAACAATACAAAGGAGACAAGAAGATTCTCCCCAAGTCAGGCATGGCTGTGTTCAGACTCTGGGCAGCAGTTCTCTGACCAGGAGACAGGGAATGACTCACTCTTCTAAGAAGACTTTGTTAGTCAGATGAGGATTCCCCGAGGCCCAAGATCAGGCAGGATTCTCACACACCACTGCCAGCTGATCTGATTCTTGCTTAGTTCAGGACACGTTTGACTGCTTCAGAAAGAAATAACAACCCAGATGTGTTTCTAGATTGTTACTGAGATGAAGAACAGATGTAACCAGAATTTTGTTGCTGCAGTCTGGCAGGTAACTGGGTTTTGACCTGGCTTTGTCCATCCCTCTTCAGAATACCTTAGTGTTCCACAAGCAAGTTCTGAATGGTTTGGCTGCTTTTATGTGCTTAAATACTTCACACTTACTTACCAAAGAAGAATTGACATGATTGTGATGGTCAGGATATTTCGGGTTCTCATTAGATCCAAAATGGTGTAGGACTGCTGCCTCTGGGAATCCACATCCTGCAGCTGGAATCAAACAAACAGGGGGGTGGGGGGAAACAAAAAAAAAAAACCAAAACAACCATGGGAACATTAACTTCCTGCAAGCAGAATTGTTGTGAAAATAAACCCTGCCCCCAACTTATACATCACTATTTTGATGTGCTGCAGAGCTTGAGGCAGGCGCCTCGCTCTTAACCAAGCACATCGATGCTGTCAGAGCCTGTGGCAATGGTTGCTCCTCCTACTTAAAGTCACTTAAAACTCAGGCTGAAGTTAGTACTCACTTCCTCTGCCTGAGGCTTCATGTTACTTTTAGAGCCTATTATAAAGCAGCAGCATTATGCCATGATTTCGATGTCACTACTGGAGGAGTTTTCACTCCCAGTTTTAAGCAGTGCACCGTGAGGCTCATGACAATCAATCAACTGCACCCGGACAGGAAGAGAGCACCGGGGAGGATGAGACAGCTGACAAACATGACCTGTAAAAGTAGAGGGTTTGTTTAGTCTAAGGGTCAGGAGATCAAGGATGTCTTAAAATAATCATAAAATCCCAGGAGGGTGAGAGTTGGAAGGGACCTCTGGAGAACATCCAGTCCAAAGCAGGGGCACCCACAGCAGCTTGCCCAGGATCACAATGGCCAGGTGGGGTTGGAATCTCTCCAGCGAAGGAGACTCCACGACCTCTCTGGGCAGCCTGCTCCAGATCAAGAATGGTCTTCAAAGACCAGAAAATTAAGTGACTGACTGTCCCCTACATCCATGGCATGAAATAACATGATTAAAATGCAGCAGGGGTGTTTCAGTAACTGACTCCTCACGGTGGACTTAAGAGGAATGCATTTACACTGTAACAAACTGGCTGAAGAGTCCCCATCATTATTTAGCCTGGTTTGGAGAATCCATCCAGGAACATAAGCAAAAAAGACAGCAAACTTCTTCTCTCTGCCCCATGAAACTTTCCAGCTCCTCAAAATAAAACCACTTCCATGTAAACAATGCAGAGCTATTCATCCACGAGGCATGCCAACCAGTTTTGTGCTTGATAAGGTTGTAAAAAAGGAGACAATTTAAGGGGCTTTGTTAAAATCTTGATCCCTACAAGGGACAGAGTTTTCAAAATATGGAAGAGATGGTTTAAGAGGACAAGTTCTATTGATTAAGACTCTCAGCTCTGCTAAAGCAAGGCTGTGTGGCTGAGGAACCCCAGATCTCTGCCACGTTTCTATGATGGCAAAAGGTGGTGTTTTCAGGACTGATCAGAGTCACCAATTTAATAATCCTTTTAACTGCCTGACAGGAAAAACATGAACAAGATTTTGAACTTCATCTTCCACAGAGATTCTGTTTCCTGTTAGGACATTTTCTATCTATCTGAATTTGTAACTCTATCAACGGTTGGGCATCTAACCAAGAAATAAAAACCCAAGCATCCACCCTCAGTAGCTCAAAATCATGGTGGTGAGACACTGGAACAGGCTGCCCAGTGAGGTTGTGGATGTTCCCTCCCTGGAGTTGTTGAAGGCCAGGCTGGATGAGGCCTTGAGCAACCTGGGCCGGTGGGAGGTGTCCCTGCCCATGGCAGTGGGGTTGGAACTGGATGATCTTTAAGGTCCCTTCCAACCCAAACCATTCTATGAATCTGTGACTAATCAGGTGAGAAAAAGAGCTAACACTGAAATAGAGGACACTGAAATTGAGGACACAGTCTCAAACTGCACCAGGGGATGTTTAGTCTCAAGGTGAGGAGAAAGTTCTTCACTGAGAGAGTCGTTGGCCATTGGAATGTGCTGCCCAGGGAGGTGGTGGAGTCACCGTTCCTGGGGGTGTTCAAGAGGGCATTGGACGTGGCACTTGGTGCCATGGTTTAGTAGTCATGAGGTGTTGGGTGACAGGTTGGACTTGATGATCTTTGAGGTCTTTTCCAGCCTTGTTGATTCTAGGACTCTAATATTTTGACACTTTGGGAATCATAAACTGCCAAGGCATCTAAAAATATTTACTGAGAACTTCTTTTTCCACAACAAAATGACTCACTCTTGCCTGACAGGCCTCCATTATGTGCAAACACAATAAACTGTATACACAGATTACTTCCTCCCTTGGTTTTTTAAGTCAGTGTGACCTGGGAATGTCAAATTGAAATATTATATGTTTGAAGACTGCAGGCCTTTTGTTTGCCCTATGGACTCCTTCATGGGATGTGCCAATGGCTTTCAGTAAAAGTAAACTATGATTTCAGCTTCAAAACAGCCCACCTGAAAGTGAGACTCATAGAATCACTAAGGCTGGAAAAGACCTTTAAGATCATTGAGTCCAACCACAACCCAACTGCCATGACCACTAAGCCATGCCCTGGAGTGCCTACAAGCTTCTTCAACACCTCCAGGGGTGGTGACTCCACCACCAATCTGGGCAGCCTGTTCCAGTGCCTGACCACTCTTTCATGAAAGAAGTTTCTCCTAATATCCAAGCTAATCCTCCTCTGGCACAACTTAAACCAATCTCCTCAATCTATTCCAGAGAGTCCAAGGGAGGGCTATAAGGATGATTGAGGGATGGAAGCACTGCCCTGTGAGGAGAAGCTGAGAGACCTGGGGCTGGGGCTTCTGAAGAGAAGACTGTGAGGGGATTTAATAAATGTTTAAATAAGTATCTGAGGGCTGGGGGTCAAGAGGGAGGGGACAGGCTCTGCTCAGTTGTACCCTGGGATAGGACAAGGGGCAATGGATATAAACTGCAGCACAGGAGGTTCCACCTCAACATGAGGAACTTCTTCACTGTGAGGGTCACAGAGCACTGGAACAGGCTCCCCAGAGAGGTTGTGGAGTTTCCTCCTCTGGAGACTTTCCAGCCCTGTCTGCATGTGTTCCTGTGTGACCTGTGCTAGATTCTATGGTCCTGCTCTGTCAAGGAGGTTGGACTTGATCTCTGGATCCAACCCTTGACATCCTGTGAGGCTGTGATCCTCCCCTCCTATCGCTGGTTACTTGGGCGAAGAGATCAACACCACCTCACTCCAGCCTTCTTTCAGGTAGGCAGCAATAACAACTCCCCTAGCCCTCTCTTCTCCAGATTCAACAACCTCTGAACTCTTTCTACCTGGTCTAATATTACTCTATATTAACTCAGGTTACAACACTTTTCTTCCCTTAAACCCTCACTTTGGTCCAGCAGAAGTAGTTGGATTTCCAAACACAACACACAAAAGCACCCATTCACTTAACTGAATTCCTCATCAACCTCTCTTCCATATTCAGTTAGTGATTCTTTGGGATTTTTTTTTCAGCCACATAGTTCCTGGACACTGATCTGGGACCTTTAAATCTTGTCTCTCACCTCAAAAATATTCCTTATCTCCTCAATGCCTTGCAAGCTGTATCTGAGCTAATGGGAACATGAACTTTACGTAACCCCTGCAGTCAGGTGAAAGAATCCTGAGTGACATTTTCCTCTGAAGACCTGGGGGGATAAAATAAAGGTCTGATATGGCTGCAAACTTCAGTGAATTTGCTTTCATAAATCTTCATTTTTCTACCAAACAGCTCTTTACATTTGCTAGCTCTCATTCTGCCTGCAGCCAATCCTCCCACCACCCAGACTGCAGCAGCTCTAGGGCCCACAGCCCTTTCTCATAAATCACATGATCTTTCCTAAGCATTCTCCAGCTCTCTGCCACTCTTTGTTGCCAAGAAACCAGCAAACAGGAAATAAACTGAAAAAAAGAGAGGAGAATAACCAAATAAACCACATAACAAAACCCAGGAACAGTAAAATTCAGAGCTGATGAGAAAAAAGGACTCTGCCTGTTAGGAGCTGGATTAAACAGACAACATAATCCTTACCATAACAAGCTAGCACAAGAAGCTACGACAAGGGCAGGGAGGGCAAACAGATGACTGGAAATTAAACCTCTCATCCAAACATGGGATAATTCAGTCAAGCATCCCCTGTTTGTGCTCTGTAGCTTGTTTGTGACCAGTCAACCTGCTGGATCCTAACTGGTTTTGGAGTGAGTCTTTGAAGCCTAAATATTGCAGGTGTTAGTGCGCAGCTGCAAAGGTTTGAGGAATACCATTGCTCCTCCACCCGGAGTTCACATTCCAGCTGCAGGAGGGCTAAGGGCCAGCTGCATTTCTGAGAACCTCTCTGAAGTGTAAACATGCTTCTGAGCAACTGGAGAGGGGCTGTGAGCCTTTGCTTTACAGCTCTTCCGAAAGCAGCAGCCACGAGAACGGCGTAAACAGACCGCGGACGAAGAGAAGCTTTGCACAGGTTTTGTGGTCACAGCGCAACTCTGACTTGAAAAAAACAACCAAAAGACAAAAAGGTGGCCAGGAGTTCTGCATTTAAACAGCATGTGCTCATCAAGCTCCTTTGGTGTCAGAATGTCAGCCTGTTCCTGAAAGGTGATGTGCAGTGACTGATCTGTAAAGCAGTGCTGTGCACTCCAGCCCACCCTGCTGCAGGAATTGTTTCTCTGGGGCAACTTCCCTGCTCCTGACCCTGTCTGCTGCTGCTGCAGAATCCAGCCCCATTCAGAGATGCAAACAGATCAGCATTTCTTTCTAAGAAGGAGATGTAAAGCATTCCAGGGACAGTGACCTTAAGCAGATGTTGGATCCAAAGCTTATTTTCTGTTCTCCTGCTGCAGTGCTGGCAATGGATGAGTTTTCATGCCTACAGCATGAGAAGGAAGGAGAAAATAAAAGTGTAGTTGAATGAAAATTCAGGGCAAAAGCTACCTTAGGAAGGTCTGGGGCTTCTTAGCATTTTCTCTCTGTTCCAGCAAGACCAGAATGTCTGTCCTACTACCTATAAACTAGTCTGGCCAAACAGGTTTGTTTGCATCTCAGCTAACAAACCTAAGTGAAGTTGTTTCATTCTCAAAAGCAAACACTGCAGTTTAATGGCAAACCACCTCCCTAAGCTCTTGTAAAGCAAGTGAGCATACAAGGGACTGTCATATAAATCACAATGTCAATTGTCAGCTAGAAAATAACTGGGCAAGTGCCCAGACAGACTTGAGAGATCTGCCTAGAGAGGTGCCCGTTCTCCCGGGTCAGGCAAACAGTTTGTCTGTCTGACCTCTGGAGGTCATGTTTGAATGAGTGTGGAACTGCTTTCACACCTTTGGTTCACCAGACAGGTCAGACAAAGGGGAGATACCTAGAGGAAACAAGGAAATAGGTGGGGAAGGAAAGATACTGGCAGCTACTCAACCCTAATGGGGTTAAAACTTTGCTTTCCTTACTGTGGAAAAGAAATTGGAGTTGAATATGAACTAGACTAACATTATTCCCAGTGCCACTGGAAGCAGTCCTGTGTTAGACTTTCATAGAACTGTTTCAGACTCTGTGAGCATAAAATCTCTTTGCTGCCAAACAGAGAGGAACAGGTACCTCAAACTCATAGAATCATAGAACTGTTTGAGTTAGAAGAGACCTTTAAGCTGATCCAGTCCAACCTTCAACCTAACACCACTGCAGCCGTTAAACCGTGTCCCCAGGTGCCACGTCCACAGGTTTCTTGGACACCTCCAGGGATGGTGACTCTACCACCTCCCTGGGTAACCTATTCTAATGACTGACCCAAATTCATTACCTTCCCCAAAAACTAAGAGTTTAAAAGGAAGAGGATGTTTGCATTAGAATGCATGCTGCCATCCCCACTGGAATGAGACAGCAAGGGCTGTGCAAATCCTAATGAAGAGTGGAAAGGGCTGATCTGCTTTCCAGGAAAAGGACAACCTTTGCACCCCTGGAGAAGTGTCTGATACACTGCAGGCAGCACTCAGCTCCTATCTCTGGAAATTAATTACTTGACATGATCATTAACAGGTCCAGCCCAGTGCAGTGCTAAAGGAATCTTACCTCACTAGGGTCAAGTATGACATCTGGGGCTCTAATGCCATTAATTCTTGCAGCCTTGCGGAGGATGTCTTCTGCCTCTTGAAATCTTCCCTGGGAGATCAGCCACCGTGGAGACTCTGGAATCACCCTGCAGACAAAGTTCACAGTAACAAGCCTGCATTTCCAGGGAAAGCATTCCCCCAGGCATCAATGCACATTGTTCCAGGCACAAAGAGATCAAAACTTGCCCCATCTTGTAGAAATTAGAACAAGGACCACAAAAATGAGCTTAGGGAGCAGATTAGCACACTGAGCAAGAACAGAATGAGATGATCAGGGGGTTGGAGCCACCTCTCCTGTGAGGACAGACTGAAGGGAGTGGGGTTGCTCAGCCTGGAGAAGAGAAGGCTCCAGGGAGACCTTAGAGCTGCATTTCAATATCTGAAGGGGACCTATAGGAAGGCTGGGGAGGGACTGTTTAGAAAGCCCTGTGGGGATAGGATGAGAGGCAATGGTCTGAAACTGGAGCAGGGGAGATGTAGGTTGGACATCAGGAGGAAGTTCTTCACAATGAGGGTGGTGAAATACTGGAACAGGTTGCCCAGAGATCTGATTGAGGCCCCATCCCTGAAGACACTGAAGTTCAAACTCAAGTGTGGCCCTGAGCAACCTGATCTAGTTGGGGATGTCCCTGCTGACTGCAGGAGGCTTGGACAAGATGACTTTTGAGGGCCCTTTCCAACCTGATGCAACCTGTGAATATGCCTTTGTGGGCTGTAGAAACACTAAAGAAATGAGCAGTAAGTCAGATAAAAAGAGCAACCCAAACCTTCAAAGTATGGGAAAAGAGGAAAGCAACTCAGAAATGGGAACACAGAAGCAGCACGCTGTACATGCAGAGGCACACCCTGAGAGAATAACACAGAGAAAAGTAGTAACTGTAAATGCTGTGACAGAAAGGAAGGTTAGAGTAGCAACTGCTTGAGTCACTCGCTGGGTAAGAAACTGGATAGAACCACAAACACACAAACTGGTGTACGGTGGAAGTGAAGAAACACCACCACCATGTGGACTGTTCAAACTTTGCAAGCCACCTCCAAGCATGTCATCAATTAGGGAAGAAAACGAGGAAGCCTCACAGATCAGAATGAGGAAGCTCACAGATCAGAATCACAGGGCAGGTTCACCCATAGCAGGTGGCACGGGATGGTGTCCAGGTGGGTTGTTAGTGATTCTAGAGACAGAGGCTCCACCACCTCCCTAGGGAGCCTGCTCCAGGGCTCTACCACCCTCAAAGTTAGGAAGTGCCTCCTCATGTTCAGATGGAACTTCCTATGCTCAAGTTGGTGCGCACTCCTCTCACTGGGAACCACTGATAAAGGCCTGGTCCAATCCTCCTGACACCCACCCTTTAAGTATTGATCAGCATTGAGCAGATCCCCTCTCAGTCTGCTCTTTTTCAGACTAAACACTCCCAGGTCCCTCAGACTTTCCTCACAAGGGAGAAGTTCCAGTCCCCTCATCATCTCCGTAGCCCTTTGCTGTACCCTCTCAAGCAGTTCCTTGTCATTCTTCAACTAGGGAGCCCAGAACTGGAGCTGGTACTCCAGATGAGGCCTCAGCAGGGTGGAGTAGAGAGGAAGGAGAACCTCCTTCAACCTGCTGGCATCCCAGGATGCCTTTAGCCTTGGCCACACAGGCACATTGCTGGGTCATGGTCATCCTGTGGTCCAGCAGGGCCCCCAGGTCCTTTTCACCAGAGCTGCAAGTAGAGATGTGCAAGTACTGCTCTGTAGTTTGTCTTATCTTTGTCACCCTAGCACTGGCCAGCTTCCCAAATGAAGGTTTTCCCTGCTGTGCTTAGTTCAGGCCTACTCTTCAAAGCTCAGGATTTCAGTTGGTGCAGAAGGAGGAGTTTTACAGACTTTGGTCTTTGCTCATTACTTCATTTCATAGAAGCCTACAGAAAATGAAGAACAGGGTTTTCAAGCATGAGTTGGATCATCTGAAAGGTCTGGCCCTGCAGATAAATCATCAGTTCATAGAATGGGTTGGAAGGGACCTCAAAGATCATCCACCTCCAACCCCCCTGCCATGGGCAGGGATACCTCACACTAGCCCAGGTTGCTCAAGGCCTCATCCAACTTGGTTTTGAACACAGGGTGGGGGCATCCACAGCCTCCTTGGACAACCTGTAACAGTGTCTCCCCACCATCACTGGAAAGAATGTCTTCCTAATCTCCAGTCTAAGTCTCCCCTCTTCCAGCTTCAATCTATTCCCTCTCATCCTAGCACTACAAACCCTTGGGAAAAATATCCCTTCCCAACAGCCCCAGTGACTGGGAAGAGCAAAGAACACAGTGCTCACTTTTGACCTGTCCTATTACACTGGAATAGGCTGGGAGTCTGCATCTTAAAACCACAGAGATGAACTTCCAAAGACTCAGTTCTTGGAGCTGAAGTTGTACTTACCACCAGAGTGGGATGAAGAGGAGCCCAGGTAAGGTGAGTGCCAGCAGCAGCATCCTCCAGTCTCTGATAAAGTAAGCAAAGAGTGGCAGCAACATGTAGCCAAATGCATAAAATATGCAAACACCCAGAGTGGAGAACTGCACACGAATGGATTTGCCAAGGATTTCTGTGCCTGTTCAGAACAACAGAGTGAGGGTTAGGATTTGAACTCAGGAGCAACCAACTTAGCAAAAATAGCTTTATCAGCTGGCTTTGAAACATGCCACACCGGGCAGCTACAGCATTTACTACCCTCTGGCAACCAGGAGGCACCACAGATTTGCTTCATGCAGTGATCCTCAACCAACCCAGGTAATTGCATGCATAAAAGGAAGGGAGTTGGGCCACACAGTATTTCTGTAGCTTAAAATGACTAATACTTCCATAATTTATCCTCTTAGAACCTCACAGCTTTACTTGAGGAGCTAAACCCACCCAACATACTACAAAACATTCCCAAAAGTTAACTTCAGTTCGAGCTCTTTAGGTTCTTCTGCAGCTTATGGAGAGCAGCTTCTCTAAAAGATAAAATTCAGAGGACCTAAATTAGGTTCCTGACCTCTATCACCTTCTAAAAGACTATTTAACTCCTAGCCAAATAACCTTTCTGTGTGGAGTTCATGGTGGGTCACCAACCAAGGGCAGAGCTGGCAGTGGAATTAAGTGCACACAAAAAGGGGTCAATGCTCCCCTTTAAAATGCTTTGGGATCTGCAAATGAAGAGGCATAAGAAGAAACAGTATCTTCCTCATTTCCATAGAAATGAAAGACGACAGATAATGCTCTCACAGCCACATTACCCTGCTTTGGCCCAGAGAAGGGCTTTCTTGCCAACACTTGGTGGTTTGGACAGTGAGGTCACTGGAACTCACATCAATAGAAGGGAGAATGTTTTTGCAATCTCAGATTCATTAGGTAATTTACATTCCCATGATGAAATAAAGCCAAGAATAATTATACCATTTAAATCTCTACTATGGGCTGCTTGAAGGAGATTTGGTAACTCTTCCCCCCACCCCTGCAAGCTTTAAAATCAAATAGACACAAAATGGACAGCAGAAATCCCTGAAAAATCATGCCTTACAGGTCTGATCTCTCCAACTACAAGATGGACTTTGTCACATCAGTTTCTGTCTTCTTCCTTTTAGGATGGTAAAGCACAGAACTCATTCAGATTGCATCTCTATCAAATAGGAATTTCTAAGGAGAGGAAGGTATATCCATGCAGAGTGAGGGGACACTATTAACAGTGTTGCTTGGCAAAACCAGATCAAGCCTAAGCTAGTAGTGAAACAGAGCAGGAAAAGCACAAGGCAAAAGAACACATACAGTGCCCAGCAGGACTTTCATACCCAGAACAAATGCTGCCACGTAGTTGGAGATCTGTCCCATGCCAACCAGCATAAACAACACTGAAAACATCTCCCAGCTGGTAGAGAAGACCTGTATGAAGCTGAAGCCAGTCTGCATTGCCAGAGTTGCAAACAGCACATTCTTCCTGCCAAACCTTCCATGGAGAGATTGAATAAATGCAAAAGAAAATGAAACACAGAGAGATGATTACATGACAGCATGAACAAACCTTCAGACACAGAAAGGTTTAGGGAGATACAAAGCAGCTGCAAAGAGCTTCAGGAAAGGTGACACAGGCACAATTGCTCTGAGCAGATTAAACCCAAAATCCATTGGTCAAGAGAAAATAACATGCCAAGGGGCTGCTAGTTAAAGTGTTCCTTTCACACAGATAAGAGCAGGGAGACAAATCTTGAGCAGAAAATGATGTAAAATGTAAGAGTATTAGATGGTCCTTCTCATCTAAAGAGCACAGTCTTCTGTGGTCCTTCTTGACCACAGAGCAGCATGGTGAAGGAAAGCTGCTGGAAGAGAGGTGAAGCCCTGCTTTGAAAGATGCTATTATCAGTAAGTGATCCCATGCTGCAATCTTCATCCCACTTGGAGAAAATAAATGAACCAATTTTAGGTTCTAGGAAAGAAAGACAGGGAGGAGAAGGGAGGAAAGGCAGAAAGACAGGGAGGAGAAGGGAGGAAAGGCAGAAAGACAGGGAGGAGAAGGGAGGAAAGGCAGAAAGACAGGGAGGAGAAGGGAGGAAAGGCAGAAAGACAGGGAGGAGAAGGGAGGAAAGGCAGAAAGACAGGGAGGAGAAGGGAGGAAAGGCAGAAAGACAGGGAGGAGAAGATTAAACCCAACCCACTGAGCTGTTTGAAGTTAATGGCTGGACTGGATGATCTCAAGTCTCTTCAAACTAACACTGAGTGATTCTAAGAGTCAGTGCTGACATCTTGGTTTGGGCAGCCCCATACCATCAGTAGGCTTTGTTGCCTGTGACAGGACACGCCAGTGTGTGCCCAGGTGACCAAGAAGGCCAACAGCATCCTGCCTTGGATCAGCAATAGCGCGACCAGCAGGACCAGGGAAGTGATTGGTCCCCTTGTACTCAGCACTGGTGAGGCCGAAACTCAAATAATGGGCTCAGTTTTGGGCCTCTCACGCCAAGAAGGACACTGAGGGGCTGGAGCAGGTCCAGAGAAGGGCAATGAAGCTGGTGAAGGGTCTGGAGAACAGGGCTGGTTAGGAGTTGCTGAAGGAACTGGGGTTGTTCAGCCTGGAGAAAAGGAGGCTGAGGGGAGACCTGCTGGAGGGGCGACCTGAAAGGAGGTTGGAGTGAGGTAGGGTTGGTCTCTTCTCCCAAAGAACAAGTGATAGGACAAGGTGCAATGGCCTGAATGATGTTACAAGACTTGGGGCATGGCAACTATGTTCCAAAGAAACAAAATCAACAAGCAAATCAAGAAATCAGAGACCACATATTTTCCTTTGGGAACCAGGAAGAGAGCATACTGTGCACAGCAAGTCCTAGGGAATTAGAAACACTGAGCTTTAAAAAAACCCAAAGCAAGCAACATCATAAAAATGAATGGTGTCTGGCTTTTTGTTTCATGTCTGCACTGATAAAGGAGAAGGCCTTACTTCCCTGGAATGCTCTGCAGGTTCCACAAATGCAAAGCATCAGACTTAATGCTGCATTTGGTGATGAGGCCTTGACCAGCCTGGCCTAGTGGAAGGTATCCCTGCCCATAGCAGGGGGGTTGGAACTGGATGATCTTCAAGGTCCCTTCCAAGCCAAACCATTCTGTGAATCCATGAGGAAGAGAAGCTATGGGTGTTTATCATAAGAGAATGACCTCAAAAAAAGAGGAAAACAAGCCAAAGGGATCTCTCTGCACATAGTCCAAAGTCATTAGAAGAGGATGTCATTGACCTATGTTTTTACCAGATGATACTGATCTCCTACACCTGTTTTCTGGCATAAACCCAGCTTGTTCCAGAAGTGATTTTGCTGAAAAAATAAACAGGTAGAGATAACCCCAACTAAGCAACCTTGCAATGTTCTGCCCTAGCTCAGGTTTACTCTGCACGCTCTGTGTAGGTTCAGCTCAGCCACAGAATAAAGACATGGTAGATAGGAGGTGCAGAAGGACACCCAGAGCAAACTTTACCCCTAAGAATTGCTTAGAACCCAACACCAAACACAGAGCCAGCAGCTCTGGGGTATATACTTTACTTGTCTGAGAGCTGTCCTGATGCGAAAGAGCCCAGCAGGACACCCACAAAGAACAGGGAAGTGCTCAAGGGTCCCTTCCAGTCGTTGTCACAGACGAGATTCCACTGCAGAGAGAGACAGAGAACATGAAAAGTCTTCCAATAAACAGGATTTCCCCTTCTAAACATCTTGGCTAAGTTTGGATGAAAATGTACCCTTTGGACAGAAGACCTCCACGAGAGACATTAATAACTAACCCACGGCACTGATGCAGCTCCATGAAGACGTCAGGAAGGGACGTGGAAAGCAGAAGCAAAGGCCACATGCCACAGGCCACGTTGGAAGGGTCCAGCTGAGGCCCCAACACTACCTTCAGAGGTGGCCTGGGTGGCTTTCTTGACACAGGTGATTGCAGAATCACAGAACAGCAGGGGTTGGAAGTGACCTCTGGGTATCATCCCGTCCAAGCCTCCTGCTGAAGCAGGGCACCCACAGCAGCTTGCCCAGGAGCACAATGTCCAGGTGAGTTTAGAATCTCTCCAGAGGAGACACCACAGCCTCTCTGGACAGCCTGCTCCAGGGCTCCAGCACCCTCACACAAAAGAATTTTCTCCTCCTGTTCAGATGAAACCTCTTGGGTTCCAGTTTGTACCCCGTGTCCTGTCACTGGGCATCACTGGTAAGACTCTTGCCCTCCTGCCCTCTTTATCTCTTGCTGGGCATTGCTCAGATCCCCTCTGGGGCTGCTCTTCTCCAGGCTCAACAGCCCAAGGGCTCTCAGCCTTTCCTCCTCACAGAGATGCTACAGGCCCCTCATTTTCCTAGCCCTCCACTGGACTGTCCCCAGTAGCTTCCTGTCTCTCTTGAACTGGGAGCCCAGAACTGGACACAATACTCCAGATGTAGCCTCACTAGGGCAGAGTAGAGAGGGAGGAGAACCTCCCTCACTCAACCTGCTAGCCACACTCTTCTTCATGCACCCCAGGATCCCATTGGCCTTCTTGGCCATAAGCACATTGCTGGTTCATAGCAAACTACTTGTCCATCAGCACTCCTAGGTCCTTCTCTGCAGAGCTGCTTTCCCTCAATCAATCCCTCACCTGTACTGGTGCAGGGGGTTCTTCCTCCTCAGCTGCAGGACTCCAGTCTTGCCCTTGTCAACCTTCATGATATTCCTCTCTGCCCAAGTCTCCAGGCCATCCAGGTCTGGCTGAATGGCAGCACAGCCTGAGGGGGTGCCAGCCACTCCTCCCAGTCTGGTAGCACCAAAACTGCTGGCTGTGGTATCTCCCTGACACGTATGGGTGACAGCAGCTCATCATTCCATACTGCACTTTGTCCAGGTCCCTTTCAAAGGCTCTGCAGCACCTTAAACTGCTGCTGGTTTTGGAAGGACTGAGAACTTCATTTCCCTGCACATGCCATTAAAGATTCACATTTCTAATTGAAGAGAAATTGAGGGAAGAGAAAAGAAAGGAAAAAAAAACCCTCTCTTAATTCATTTTAATTTGGTTTTGAGAGAGACTGGAGCCTGTTCACTCCTCCCTGGCAACACAACCCATGCCAATTATAATATTTGGAACACAAATTGAAATGTACACCAAAGCAAACCAAGCTTTCCAAAATGGAAGCAACAACAGACCAAAAACAAAAAAGAAGAGGAAGAAAAATAAGAACCCTTAAATGAAGACTGCAAGAGTTTCCAGCCTGGTGTTTCTGAAGCAACCCTCCTGTTATTTTTGTGTCTACACCAACAGCTATTACTGAAAGAGGCTTTGTTTTATTTTGCTTTTCTGGGGAGAAAGAAAAGTGTGCAAACAGAAGAAGAAAGAACAAAACCCAGTGGGGAGGCCTCGTCCCCTACCTTGCTGCTATGCTGTAACTGGAGATGTTCCCAGAGCTCTGCCCTGGCAGAGGGCAGGAGGTGCTGCAGCAGCCCCATGGGAGAAGAATTTGGAGGCAGCCAATGCTTCTGATGTGAGGCCAAACCCTCCTGAGCTCAGTTATCCAAACAGCTCCTGCAGGGCTGTTTCCAAGAGATGGAAACTTTTAATCTGTATTTAGAAAGTTGAAAACATTCACCCTGACCCAAATAACTAAACCCCCTTGCTCCCCAATTACAAATAATTAGTGTGTTTCCCTCTTAGCTGTTTTGGATTTGTACTGAAACTCTCAGATCCGGTCCTGCATGTTGCAGCTCCACCCTCCCAACTCGGTGGTGGTGCCACATGTAGGAGCATCAGCACTGTGCTGTCTGCCATTCCCATCTCACAGAATCACAGAACTCTTTCAGCTGGGAAAGACCCCGAGGATGATTGAGTCCAGCCATCAACCTAACCCCACCATGGCCACTAAACCATGTCCCCAGGTGCCATGGCCACAGGCTTCCTGAACACCACCAGGGATAGTGATTCTACCACCACCTCCCTGGGCAGCCTGTTCCAGTGCCTGACCACTCTTGCAGGAAAGAAATTGCTCCTAATCCCCAATCTAAAGCTCCCCTGGCCCAATCTCAGGCCATTGCCTCTCGTTCTCTCCCCTGATACCAGGGAGAAGAGACCCACCCGACTCCAACCTCCTGCAGAGGGTGATGAGGTCTCCCCTCTGCCTCCCTTTCTCCAGACTAAGCAACCCCACTTGTCTCAGCTACTCCTCCCCAGCCCTCTTCTCCCGATCCTTCACCAGCTTTGTTGCCCTTCTCTGGGCATGCTCCAGCACCTCCAAGTCTTTCCTGTAGTGGAAGGACCAGTAGCCCTTTGACTCCTGGATTCTCACATCTGATAACAGTTCACACCACAGCTACACCCTGGTGCATGTTTTTAAGGTTGGAAGATAACTAAAAACCATGCAGTGAAGATATAATCCCAGCAATGGCTTTCCACTCCCAGGTACCTGTGGCAAAACTCAACTGAGCCAGCCCTTTTTGCAGGTACTGGAATCACAGGCTCACAGAAAGGTAGGGGTGGGAAGGGACCTCTGGAGATCACCAAGTCCAACATCCCTGCCAAGGCAGGTTGCAGAGAGAGCCACGCAGGAACCAGGTGGGTCTGGAATGTCTCCGCAGATGGAGACTCCAGCACCTCTCTGGGCAGCCTGCTCCAGGGCTCCAGCACCCTTAAATTAAAGAAGTTCCTCCTCATGTTCTGACAGAACCTCTTATGTTCAAGTTTGTGCCCACAACCCTTGTCCAGCCAGGTCCCATCCTCCTGACACCCGCCTTTTAAGTATTGATCAGCACTGATGAGATGCCCTTCAGTCTGCTCTTCTCCAGACTGAACAGCCCCAGTTCCCTCAGTCTTTCCTCACAAGAAATATGCTCCACTCCCCTCACCATCTTTCTAGCCCTTTGCTGTACCTCTCCAGCAAGTCTCTGTCCTTCTTGAACTGAGGAGCCCAGAACTGGACACAGTACTCCAGATGTGGCCTCACCAGGACAGAGTAGATGGGGAGGAGAATCTCCCTCAAAGGTCCAGGGCTCACTGATACAGGCCACAGGCATTTGTGTAACTTCAGCTATCAACCCTTACATGATCTCATGAACTCATCCTTATCAGTTTTAAAGGTCATGGGAGAAACAAAGTGCACCTCATCCCAACTTGTACCATCTTCAAGACACTTTTTAACCCCTCCTTGGATAACTCTAGCTGTGGTTTGATATCTGAACCACTAAACCATGTCCCTCAGCACCACAGCTGAGTGATGTGGCTGTGTGGCTTTTCAATCCCTCCAGGCATAGGGACTCCACCACTGCCCTGGGCAGCCTGTGCCAGGGCTTTACAACCCTTTTGGGGAAGAAATTGTTTCTCATGTCTAACCTAAACCTCCCCTGCTGTAGCCTGAGGTTGTTTCTGCTTCCTCTATCATTTGTTACTCAGGAGAAGAGACCAACCTCTACCTGGCTCCAACCTCCTTTCAGGGAGCTGTAGAGAGCCAGAAGGTCTCCCCTCAGCCTCCTTTTCTCCATGCTGAACAACCCCAGTTCCCTCAGCTGCTCCTCAAAAGAGCTGTGCTCTGGAACCTTCACCAGCTTTGTTCCTCTTCTCGTTGTCCAAGAAGTCAGTGAAGCATCACTGTTGGACCAGCGTGGCAGTGAGTGTCCCAGGAGCAGTTAGTGATTAAGCTCTGCTGTTGGGACACAGCATGGCATGACCCAGTTCTCTAAACTCCTGCTGTTTTCACTTCTGGGTATCCTTTGAGCTGGCTGCTAGCAGGACTGGCCTTTGCCCCAGTGGAACAAGATAAGGTTAACGTCAGCAAGGGAGCAGGGAAGAGGAGAAGAACACTGCAGCTTTGTTTGCACCTGTAGCTCCTGCGGTTGGGAACCTTGGAGCTCCTCTCCACTGACACCCAGAGCTCATGGCACAGCATGGAGCACTCTCACTCAGCTTTAGCACAACTGTACAAGAGCAACATATCCTTCTGCTGGACTTCTCCTGATGTTCTTAATCAGACTCCAGATACTTTGGGCTAGTTACTGCCCGAACAGCTTGGGGTCATGTTTGCTGCAGCAGCCTCACACCTCACAGCAATAATCACTTCTGCATAAAGGGCACTCAGCAGTGGGGAGGCTACATCTTGAGTACTGGCTTCAGTTGTAGGGCCCTCACTCCAAGAAGGAGATTAAGGGGCTGGAGCAGGTGCAGAGAAGGGCAACAAAGCTGGTGAAGGGTCTGGAGAACAGGACTGGTGTGGAGCAGCTGCAGGAGCTTGGGTTGTTCAGCCTGGAGAAAGGAAGCCTGTGGTGAGACCTCATTGCTCTCTACAGTTCCCTGAAAAAAGGCTGGAGCCAGGTAGGGCTTGGTCTCTTCTCACAAGGAACAAGTGAAAGGACAAGAGGAAGTGACCTCAAATTTCACCAAGGAAGGTTTAGGTTGGACATGAGGAACAATTTTTTTCCCTGAAAGGGTTCTCAAACACTGGAACAGGCTGCCTAGGGAGGTGGTTGAATCCCCATCCCTGAAGGGGTTTCAAAGAGGCAGAGAAGTGGTGCTGAAGGCCATGGTTTAGCACCAGACTCGGTAGAGTTAGAGGATGGCTGGACTCAATGATCTGAAAGGTATTCTCCAACTAAAGCAATTCTGTGATTCTTCATGCACCTCCAGAATGGATTCCTGGCTGATCCCAGCTGCTGGTGAGGACAGGTAGGAAAAGGGGACAGGCTATGGAGATAGCCAGAAAACATGGACAGCTTGGGGGAGAAGCAGGGAGACACCACAAGGAAAAGGCTCTGAAGCAGTTGCTTCCTGAGCACAAGCTTGGGGCCAGAGTATGAAATGGTCCTGGGGATTTAGAGCCATCACTGCAACTCCTCTTACGAAAGCACTTTCCATGCTCTCATTCATCTCTTACAAGGAGCTACATCTCCAAATCCCCTCCTATAGAGCAAGCCTAGTTACAGAAGTGAGAAGACAAACTCTGAACCCTCAGATCTCCTCCCTCCCCTGAACACAAGGCCCACCCCACCCTCACTTTGTTACTTTCCAGCCATTTTTATCACAGCACAATCCAAACAAGCTGGGTTATTGGCGGTTTAGCTGGACTCACTCTAGCCAGCACAGGCAGAAGTGTGTCAGCCTTGCTGGACTGCCACCTCCTGTAGGTTATCTCACACCTTTCCAATGATAAGCTCAACACTGCTGCAACTGCTCTACCCAAAAAGAAAGTTCCCCCACAATTTTCACACAAAGCAGAAGGAAATCCAGATTTCAAGATGAAATACCTGAATTCTTTAAACTGCTAACTGTGGAAAAACCTTCAAATTAGAACTGCAAGGTGAGTGCAGCAAAGAGGATGCTACAGGTCCAGCTGAAGATACCGCCAACCACAAGTACTATATATCAATCCTCCAAGTTCTCTGAAACCCCAAAGGCTAAATTCCTGTGTCCAGGCTCCTCATCCACCCCATGTGATACAGGATACCACTTGCTTCCAAAGGAGAGCTGGCACTTCATGAATTTCCATCAGTACATGCAGTGGATTTCAACCAGACAAGGATGCAGATCCCTCCTCCTGCTTCTTTCACTGCAATTATATCACACAGAATCATGGAATGATAGGAGTTGGAAAGGACCTCTGGAGGTTCATAGATCCATAGAATGGGTTGGGTTAGAAGGGACATTAAAGATCATCCATTTCCAATCCTCCATGGGCAGGGACACCTCCCACTAGCCCAGGTTGCTCAAAGCCTCATCCAACCTGGCCTTCAACACCTCCAGAGAGGAGACATCCACAGCCTCCCTGGGCAACCTGTTCCAGTGTCTCCCCGCCCTCACTGGAAAGAATTTTTTCCTAATCTCCAGTCTAAATCTACCCTCTTGCAGTTTCAATCCATTCCTATCAATACAAGCCCTTGTAGAAAGTCCCTGCCCAGCTTTCTTGTAGCCCATTTCAGGTACTGGAAGACTGCTCTAAGGTCTCCCCAAAGCCTTCTCTTCTCCAGACTGAACAGCCCCAGCTCTTGTAGTCTGTGCCCTGCATCCTTCAGTCCAACCTTCCTGCCACAACAGTTTCATCTAGAGGAAGAGATGACATAGAGGAGGTAACAAAATGCTAGCTGCTAACAAGATTCCCTGTCCTACTGAAGCACAAGGTTTGCCCAATGTTTCTTAATGTATCATAATGTGGAAATTGCAAGTCTAAGTACAGGGGAGCTCCTGAGAACACCTAAAGCTCTTGGGATAGAGCATCACAGCAAACAATTACACACCACCATCAAACAGGTTTGGGAAGCCACAGAAGTAGCTGCAAGGCCACCAACAAGGTAATTTAGGACCTCACTTGAAACAAGCCTGTTTCTCAGATGATACATATCTGTCCCACCACAGGAGGGCTTGTATTTGCCTGATGCCATCACCAGAACCCAAACCAAAGATGATTTATGACAAATACAAAAGCTTTGAGAGCCTTACTCTGTTATATCCCTTTGGATAAGGAAGCATATGAAGTAAAGGGATTTTTACAGCTGCACTGTAGCACAGCACCATAGAATTGTTTTGATTGGAAAAGGCATTTAAGATCATCAAGTCCAAATGTTAATCAAACACTTTGCCATCTCACTCAGCACCACATCTACACAGACTTTAAATACCTCCTGGGATGAGGACTCCACCACTGCCCTGGGCAGCCTGTTCCAGGGCTTGACAACTCTTCTGGGGAAGAAATTGTTCCTCAAGTCCAACCTAAACCTCTCCTGGTGCAACTTGAGGCTGTTTTCTCTTATCCTGTTACTTGCTATTTGGGGCAAGAGAACAACCCCCACCTGACTTCAACTTCCTTGCAGGGAGTTGCAGAGAGCAATAGGGTCTCCCCTCTGCCTCCTTTTCTCCAGACTGAACAACCCCAGTTCCCTCAGCTGCTCCTCACCAGCCCTGTTCTCCAGACCCTTCCCCAACTTTGCTGCCCTTCTCTGGACCTGCTCCAGCCCCTCAATGTCCTTCTTGGAGTGAAGGCCCCAAAAATGAGCCCAGCACTCAAGGTGTGGCCTCAGCAGTGCCCAGCAAAATCGCTTCCCTAGGCCTTCTGGCCCCACTATTGCTGATCCAGGCCAGGGTGCTGTTGACCCTTCTTGGCCAACACCATATCCTCCCACTCCTTTATTTGCTTTTGTTGAACTGTTTTTCTCTCTCTGTGGATAACATGCATGACTGAAAAGTGAAGTGGGATAGTCCCATGTGCTAATATTTTCTTTTTTTTGAAAATCAACATGTGAGCAAGAATTTTTGAAGCTAATCCAACATGCTGTACCCTTCTCCTACCACTTGTTTTTCTCTGCAGGTTGGGGCAGGCTCTTCAGATGACTCCTGCAGTCCCACGACTGAGTACTTAGAACCTTCAGTTCTGAGTCTGATCTTGTTTACATCCATAGAAACAGCCTCTGCTTACTGGAGAGCTGTGTTATTAAACACCCTTTCCTCTGAAAAGACATTTGTACATTCCAAATACTGGGAAGTTCTACCTTAAAGATCATTATCTAAATGTAAACAGAAGGCTGGATCTCCAAACCTCACATTCTGTTCAGTTTCTCTCCTTGTAGTTGGCTGCTTTGTTTTTTCCTCACAGAGGTGAAGCTCACACAGAACAGGAAGGAAAGTGCCAAATACTTTGCAATTCTGGTGCATAAACCTAACTCTGCCCCACACACCACATTTTTGAGGTGGCTGGAGGAAAGGGAAACAAGGGAGTGACACCAGACACTGAGAAACATGAGCTGAGCAGTAATCTAAAAGTCAAGAACGTGCTGTGGGGGACATCACCCTGTCATTAATACTCCACAGCACCTCTAGAAGGGCACTGGTTCCATGTTAACCATGTCAGCTTTAACAACACTAACCCTATTTTATGTTGTAAGGTCAGAAATGTCACAGAATGGTAGGGGTTGGAAGGGACCTCTAGAGATGATTGAGTCCAACCCCCCTGCCAAAGCAGGATCACCCAGGGCAGGTCACTCAGGAGGGCTTGGAATCAGTCCATAGAAGACTCCACAACCTCTCTGGGCAGCTTGCTCCAGGCCTCCAGCACCCTCAAAGTAAGAAGTATCTCCTTATGCTGGGGTTCCCGTCTGCATCCATTGCCCCTTGTCCTATCACAGGACACCAGAGAAGAGAGCCTGGACCTTTCTTCTTGACACCCACTCTTGAGATATTTACAGACATTGATAAGATCCCTTCTCAGCCTTCTCCTCTGCACACTAGAGAGCCCTGCATGATGTGCTGCTTTGACAGGCTGAGAGCGCTGGTGGTGTGGGGCCTGGAGAAGGCTCCATGGAGACCTTCTGGTGGCCTTTCAGTATTTGAAGGCAGCTCCAGGAGAGCTGGAGAGGGACTCTCTGCAAAGGCATGGAGTGTCAGGATGAGGGGTGATGGCTTCAAACTGGAAGAGGCTGGATTTAGATAAGACATTAGGAAGAAATACTTCCCTATGAGGGTGGGGAGGCACTGGAACAGGTTACCCAGAGATGTGGAGGCTCCAAGCCTGGAAGTGCTCAAAACCAGGTTACACAGGGCCTTGAGCAACCTGGTCTAGTTGGAGGTGTCTAGTAGGTGTTGGAACTAGATGATCTATAAGGTCCCTTCCAACCAAACCCAGTCTGTCATTCACATGATTCTTGAACCACAGCATGAAAACCTCATTGGTTCTGAGCTACTTTGGTACCTCTGTCAGACATTCATGTGTACTTAGTAAATGACAGCTTGGCATTTTACTTCCTTCTTCTGACAAGCCTATTAAGATTTTGTACCTGCAAAGCACCTAAAGCTTTGGAAAGACCTTTATCAGCTCCTGGGGGCTGAGAAGTTGTCAATAGGAACTTAAGCCAGAAAACCAAGCTGGTGTTAGCCTACAGCAAGAGAGAAGATGGCCTGGTTTTAGAAGAGGAGGAATAATGGAGGTGACTAACATGAATGAAGAGCTTGGTGAGAGCTGAACCTGGATTATCTAGTGCTAAGGGACATGGTTTAGTGGTGACCTGGTAGTGCTGGGTTAATGTTTGGACTTGATGGTCTTAAAGGTCTCTTCCAACTAATACAACTCTGTGATTCTGCAACATGAACTTGATCAACTTTTCACCTGCTGGCTCCACTGTTACAAAAGCCTGTGGTAATAACATAGAACAGTAGGGGCTGGAAGGGACATGGAGATCATTGAATCCAACCACCCTGCCAAAGCAGGATCACCTAAGGCAAGTCACACAAGAATATGCCCAGATGGGTCTTTCAAGTCTCTAGAGAAGGAGACTCCACAGTATCTCTGGGCAGCCTGCTCCAGGGCTACAGCATCCTCACGGTAAAGAAGTATTTTTCCTCCCGTTGAGGTGGAACCTCCTGCGTACCAGTTTGTATCCATTGCCCCCTGACCAGTGAAAACATACTGGCACCTTCTTCCATGTCTAGCACGAGGTTGTGGTTTTACTCTGCTAAAGCAAAACCATACATCCCTCTGCCTTCCAGCTAAGGGTGAACATCCAAACCTCGAGTTTGACAGCTACACTGCACCACAGTGCCCACTCCCACGGAACTGCCACAGCCTCTGCTTGCCTCCTGATGGTCTGGCACAGCCCACTGATCTCACAGTAGGACACTTGAATCCTTGATATGCCAGGAACAGAAACCTCTAGGCCATCATATCTGGCCACAACTTTCATTCCCTGCCCATCTGTACAGGACACAGAGCCAGCCCCGTGCCAAGCTTCAGGACACTGGGCAAATCCCACCACGTACACCCTTCCTCTGCCAAAGCCAAACAGTCCCTGAAGCTTGTTAAGAGCACAACAGGTAAAAACCACGCAGCTCTGGAGTTCACTCCCTGCCCTGAGCTGATTTCAAACTGATGAACAACACAGCACATTTTTAGAGGCTGAGGATGAATGTGTGTGTACAAAATTTGGTGTCTATTTGTGTTTTGATATGTAAGAATTACTCCTTTATGGACTAAAAAGTTTTGGCTGCTCTATCACCTAACATCTCATTATATCATATTTCTGGTCCACTCATGCTCTTGACTCCACTGCTCAAGTCTGCTCCCAGTTCTTCAGTACAGCCCCATAAAGATATGAATGGCAGAAGAGCTTGGCCTTTTCCCTTAATTACCCTTGGCTTCATTCCTTTTACTACCACATATGAACTTTTACTACTCCTACATTCTTTCTTTATGGGACTTAGGGAGGAACAAGAAAGCCACAGATGGCTTCTTGAGCCAGAGCAAAGCTTTTCTTATTCTCCATTTCAAAAAATAAAAGAGAGAAAGGGATTTTATTACAGGGGAGCTGGTGAAATACTGCAGACTGGTTAATAACAACCTTCTGTTGTTAGTCCCTGTGAGAAAAGGAAGTCTGTAAAAACACCGAGTTCCCTCTCATTTGAAGCCTCCCCTGGAAAGCAGAACCATAAACAAGGACTTTCTCTAGAGTCATGGGAGATCCAGCAGAAAAGCTTTCTTAAGACAAATAAATAAATAAATCCCCCCTTCCCCCTCCCAGTGCCTAGGAAATCTGGGACAAAGGTCCTCATGATTATTCAACGAGTTAGAGATACACAACTAAACACAAGATTAGTGAATCATGGAAGCAGCAGCGCAGCAGCAGGCCAAGAAATTAAACAAGTGTACCACTGAAAGCCTGCAAGCATGTGAAAGGCCACAGCTTCTTGCAAAACTGCCTCAGAAGCATTAACATGAAAGGGGAAGGGGAAAAAAAAATAATGCCTCTGTGCATGATGTCTGGGCAGACAAACATTTACCTCCCACAGACACAAAACCTCTGCCAACCCCTACAGACAACAGGCCAGAGCTGCTCAGCACGTTAACAGCTCCTGTTTCTTAAGAGATTATCAAACTCCTGGATCATATTCTGACAGCCCAAGACATTTTCATTTACACCAAGCCAAAGCTCAGCAAAGAAGCTCAAGACAAAGTACTGGTTGAAGGCATGGCTAAACCAGGTCACCTATTATAGTAAGGCACAAAGAACAAAACTTGTATGTTCACCCTGAGAAAACATCCTAAGGACACCTCTGCCTTCCACAGCTACATTTCAGCAATGACCAGGGTCTAGTAGTTCAGAGATGCTTCCCTCTCCAGGATGACAGCTCTTGCAAAATAAACGAGGCAATGCCTTGTGCTCGTCACAACCGCTCACACCCCTGCTGCTGTGTGACCAGGGGAAGTTTCCAACAACTCCAGTGCCACCATTTCCATGCCACTCTGTGCCACCATGGCTCCTCTACCATGCTCCCTTCCTCAACCCAGTCCTCTCTTCTGAGAGAGATTTCTCTGCTCAGAACAGCTTACAGTCGTCAAGTACTCGCATTCACTATCCAAACACCCATCACAACCCATTTTGCAAATGCAGTTCCAGCTCTGTCAGACCGGTTCATAGGCACAACAAGGCCACAGGACTGTGCAAACAGTTTGTCAGCCTCCTGGAAAACCTTATTCTGAAACCCAAGTATTCATCAAAATCCATTTCCTTATGTCTTAAGACAACCAGCACCTGCGGGCCATCTAAAACAAGAGGGACAAGCAGCACAGCTTCAAACTTTGCTTGGTTGTCCTGACCAGAGATTTGACTTGCAAGGTGTATCTGAGCAGACAAGAACGTGACCTGTCCCGGCACATGACTGAGGACACCAAAGCAGTGGACATGGCCAAAAGAGATGCATCATGTACAAACAGCAAAGCTCAAGGTCCTTTTGGACACAGCATCAGGGCTCCCTGACTACCTGCATCCTGCACATCTCAGGGAGACTTCTACCACCTTTTTGCATATGGGAAACAAACCATTTTGATCTCCTGAGTTCAAAGAGACATCTCTGAACCACCGAGAGAGCCGAACCCCTTGTCCTTGCCCCGTCCGTTGCTCCAAGCCACCAGCAGATACCTATGAACCCCTCTAAGTAGTTACCGGCCACACACCACACTGGTTTAGGAAATGAGACCACTTTTGGAGACCACTTTTGCGAGTGGAAGCAAACAGATGTCAAATTTAGCCTGGCAGAATGAGCAGGAGGGTGATGGCCTGACAAACGCCCGAAGCCAAGGGAAACCCACACCAGTGCCACCATAACCACACTCTTCTCCTTGGCACTCCCGGAGCATCCTGCCCGCATCTCTCGCTGCGGAAGAGCCCCACTCCCGCCGCCGCCCCCTCCAAGCCTCCGCACCTCGGTGACGATGGTGGAGTGGTAGACGTCGCGGCTGTACTCCCAGCCGTCCAGGCACGGCTCCTGCTCCAGCGAGCTCAGCTCCACGTCGGAGCCGGGCCGGAGCCCCAGCGCCGAGAAGTTGCGGAGCGCGGCCAGGCGGTAGCGGCGGCAGTGGCTCGGAGCCGCCTGCCCGCCCTGCGTCTCCAGCGGGATGCTGGCGTTGAGCCACTCGGCGCTCAGGTTGGCCCCGGGGGGCACGGCGCAGTGGTGCTCGGGGGTCCCGGCCATGAAAACGATGGAGAGGCCGTTGAAGCCGTTGGGGATGATGCTGGCGCTGAGGAGGAAGAAGACGAGGCGTTGGAAGCGGCCCCACTCGCCCAGGAAGGCGGTGGCCGCATCGTAGTCACGCATGGCGCGGCTGAGCTGCGGCCGCCGCTACCTGCGAGCCCGTCTGGTGCGGGCAGGAAGCGGCCGCCCCGAGCCGCGGCGCAGCCCGCCGAGCTCCTCGCCATGGGCCGGGCCTCGCCGGCGGGGGAGCGGCCGGGGGTGGGGTTTGCAGGCGGAGGCGCCTCAGGTGGAGCCGGCTACCGGAGCCGCGGGGATGCCCGGAGTCGCCGGGAAGTCACCGCGGCCCGGCCCGGCCCGGCCCGGCTCAGCCCAACCTAGCCCAGCGCGGCCGCCCCACAGCCGGCTCCCGGCATGCCCTCGGCCCGCGTGCGCAGGAGGCGCGGCGGGGGCTCGGCCGCGGCAGCGAGGGCTCGGCCGTTACGGCGAGACTGCGCCGGCCGCCGGCCGCGGGGGGAGCTGCCTTGGCCAGGCCTCGCCTCGCTTCCCCGGCAGGCTGTGGCGGCCTGGCGAGCCCTGAGGGACAGGGGCAGTGCCTCGGGCTGGTGTTGGCAGCCAGGGCAGGAGGAGGCGGCCCGGGGAGATGCCGGGCAGCGCACACGCGCCCTGCCCGCCCGAGCAGGGCTCGGCTGCGGAGTGCGGGCAGGCGTCGCTTTGGCCCTGATCCGGAGTCACTTAACGTCTCGCAAAGCACCCGGCCCAGGCCTAGCTTGATGGCTTGTCCCTTGCCCTCTGGGGACTCCCATTAGTCCAGGTGTCACATCTGTTATTTACTGCCCAAAGGGTTAAGAGATGGGGCTTGGGATGGATCAAATCTGCTGCCTGGCTGCTCAGTGGTTCCTCACCTCTTTTCCATCTCCAGCTGCATCTTCCCACAACTTCCATCTACCCCTCAGCAGGATTGTAGCTGTGAAAAGGTTTTGCTGATCATGACGCTTTTCTGAAGGAACATGTAACAAAAGCTTGACAGATCATAGGTTTAATACATTATATTCTTTAGAATAGAAAACAAAAACTGTGCTGTGAGGGCACTGGAGCACTGGAGAAGTTTAGGAGTTTCCTCTGGAGTGATCCCAAACCCAGCTGGAGATTGTGACCCTGGGTAAGCTGCTGCAGGTGACCCTGCTTTAACAAGGGGGTTGACCTGGATGATCTCCAGAGGTTCCTTCCAACCCCCACCAAAATGGGATTCTTAGGCCAAACTCCCCAGCTCCTTGTGGCACCATCAGGAAGATCTCATCTCCTATAGAGCTCAGTTAGGAAGCTGCAGAAGCTGGCTTTGCTCTCCACATTTCCAACTGGGATTTTTTGCTCCTGTTTTCTTCACCTCTAATTGATAAAAGCCAGACATAAACCTTCTACATCGTTTTGGAATGTTTGCATTTAAAAAAAAGGTTTTGATTTCATATGAAAAATCTGAAAGGTAGGGGAGAAAAGTAGAAGTTTAGCCTCAAAATCATCCTTGAACATGGCCAGGGTTTGCATTAGGGGCTTTGTAGAATTGAAGAGTTGGGATTGAACCATTTAAAAGCCAGAAATCCTTCTACACCATGACAGCTTTCCTTTGTGGAAGAGATTATATGTGGGAGAGCTTATTCTAAGGCTTTGTTATCATACTTCATTTACAGAATCATAGAACTGTTTCAGTTGGAAGAGACCTTCAAGATCAAGTCCAGACTTCAACATAAGACCACCATGGCCGTTGAACCATGTCTCAAAGTTCCATGTCCACACATTTCTTCAACACCTCCAGGGATGGTGACTCCACCACCTGCCAGCCTGTTCCAATCCCTGACCACTCTTGCAGCAAATAAATTGTTCCTCATACCCAACATAAACCTCCCCTGGCATAATTTCAGGCCATTTCCTCTCATCCTATCACCTGGTAATAGGGAGAAGAGGCTGACCCCCACCTCCCTCCAATCTTCCAGGGAGTTGTAGAGGGCAATGAGGTCTCCCCTCAGCCTCCTCCAGACTGAACAACCCCAGTTCCCTCAGCTGCTCTTCACCAGCCCTGTTCTCTAGACCCATTACCAGCTTCCCTGCCCTTCTCTGGACCTGTTCCAGCTTTTCAACGTCCTCTTGAAGTGAGGGCCCCAAAACTGAACTCTATTTGAGGTGTGGCCTCCCCAGTGCTGAGTACAGGGACAGAATCACTTCCCTATACTTGCACAAAGAGCTAGAGGCAGGAGACTTTACTCTTCAATGACATCCCACACAGAAAGCAGGCTAAACAGTGCCAGGGCACAGCTTTATTACAATGAAGACAGAAGTTAATGAGTGACAATTACAACAGCTCCAACTATGCTGTAGCAGATCCATTAAGTCAGCTGAGGATCAAAGGTTGTGGTGAGAGACCCAAGTAAACGTGACAGAAAGTGACAGAGGTGGCGCAGCACAATGGTCCCTCCGGTCAGTTGCAGTGATCCAGCTGATGCTTCCCTCATGTGTCCAGGTTGGAGTCTTCCTGCTGTTTCCCAGCTGTGTGCGAGCACCACCCGGGCCCCACTGAGTGACACACAAAACTCACTGAAGACTGCAGCAAGAGACTCAAAACAGTGCTCTAGCAACACACCTCATTTCTGCCAGCAGCTACTACAGCAGTGCTGGCTTCTTCAGCCTTACAAACCCCAGAAACTGGCATTCCAGACTCATCACCCTTGTTTGATTCTTCCACCGACTTTCACTTTCTTCAGAAATCCTCTTGCAAGCCCGGGAGAGAGAACTGCCAGAGGGCAGCAGTTCTCCTTGCAAATGGTCCATCAGCTGCAGCAGTCTCTCGTTCCTTCTCACCACGCCCAGACACCTTAAGGCCACCTGCCAACATCACACACTTGCCAACATCACACACTTGCCAACATCACACACTTGCCCCACAGGCATTCCACTTTGTCAAAGATGCGTTTATTTTTGAATCTACCACGAAAAAGACCAAAATGTGTCACCAGCTTGAGATCAGTGGTCTAAAGCAAGGAAAGGGAGCCTGATTCAAACAGGGATTAAACAAACCAACCAACCCACCCACCCCCACAACTTTGTTCTTATTTAAAAGAAAAGGAAAACAAGGGTTTAAGATACCACAAAGCTCAAGAGTACAAAAATATTTGCCTTTTAGAAATAACCCAAGCCCAGAATCACAATAAAACATCAACTTAATACAAAAATCTGCCACCTGTGTTCAACCAAGTCCTCAAACAAGTCCTGTGGCGCTAAACAGGTTTGGTGGAGAAACGTAGTTCTGTTTAACCAGCTAGTCTGTAGATTAACTCTGCAAGAAATAAAACCAAGATTAAATACTGCTGTTGTTAAGTGGGATTCAGGCTTGGGAAGGGATGAAGAACATGGGGGAGGTGGGGGGGGGGGGTCACAGGCATGCTTCATGCCACTTGACATTTATGGCAGAAGCATGCCTGCAGAAAAAGAGTATGAGAGGAACCCGAGTATTTCCACATCCCAAAAGAGCAGCTTGAAAGAACTGCACAGATTCTTTGCATTTAAATGTTTGAAAGCCTTATATTTGTGCTTGAACTTACTGGGAGAGCCTCACTCCTCTGCCAAGTGCCAGCACAAGACAATTTGCTGTGAGCTCCCCATGTCTGAGATGAGACTGTGTGATTTTGTTGGTCCCTACAGAAGGTGAGTCGTGGCTTAGGCTGTCATTTATAGAGCATAAAAATCAGTCTACCAGGCCTGATAGACTCTATGTGACCAAGATGTGCAGGCACACCCAGTAAATAGAAAAATAAAAGGTATTTTACTTATTTTTTTGTTTGTTTTCAGACTCTGTAGTGTTCATAAAACAGTAGTAGCACGACTCTTAAACTCCACGTTTGAGTTTTCATCCAACCAGGCTCTGTCAAAGACCTGACAAGTAGGATTTGGAAAGCAAAACATTGGCTTTGTTTGCTTTTGTTTGGTTTTAAAACAGCTGTGCTCCCAAATCAGCCCTTTAGTGTTTTCTGACAAGCTGCAGGTGAACATCTCCAGTGCAAAACATCAGCGTTTTGGGAGCATCAAATCCTCTCGCAGTTTGTAAATGCTACACAAAGGTTTTGCAGAGGGTTTGGAAACTGCAGCAAGCTTTCTCCAATGGTACAGGACAATGTCATAGCTAGTCAAAGGAGAAATGAAGTGCTTTAAAAACAAACAAACCCAAAAGACCTATAAAACTACTTATACCAATACACCATGAAAAACATGAAAGCTAAAACTGCCCAGCACATTCAGATAAGACCAGGGACTTCCTAAAGTCCCTGTTTCTTCTGAAAGCAGGCTCAGCCCACCAGAAGGTCAGCAAGCTCTAGTCCTGTCTGTGTTAAGGGCTTCCCCCTGTCCTCCAAACCCCTGAACACGGATGAGGCCCAAAGATTTCAGTGGGCTCAGGCTTTATGAAAAGCTTTTAGAGAGAGAAGTGGATCCCCGCTCCTGGGGAAAGCAAGCAACATCAAAAGATGCTCTGATGCCTTGTTTAAAAGACATCCTCACAGTTAAGTCTGCTTCTGCTATGCTACAACTCAGTTGTGCTCCCACTTAGTCTATGGGGCTTTGGTCACAGATTTCAAAGGAGGCTGGGATCTTTCATTTAGGGGCACATGCTGAGATTTTCCAAGCCAGACCCACAGCTCCCCTTCATCCAGTCAACACCCAAAATGAGAAACCCATCAGTGCTCTGCTGGGTTTTTTTGTTCTGTAAGCAGCTTTCATTGAGAACCTGACTGACTGCAGCCTTCGCTGGTTTGTTCCTAAGGCTCATTTCTGGATTGCTCCTTGCATCAATCATGTTCAGCACAGGCAGGCCACCATTTCTCAATGGTGTCAGCTGACAGAGTCCAAGCATCAGGACACTGGATTACAGATAAAAAGTCCTACAGGAGCAGACAGCAGCTGTTCAGTTAACTATGTATTTGGGTACAGTAGCACAGGGAGTAACAACTATGGTGCAGTAGACTTGACTGTTGGGTTTTGTTTGGTTGTAGAAAATGCCTGTTGAGAAGATCTTGTTCTTCTTTTGGCCCCACAGAGTGCGCATCCTTCTTCACAAGGGGGTTGCCAGTATTTTAGGACTCTCCTTTGACTTTCTAATGCCAGTAGCTTGCTGCTCATTCCTGAAACTGAAAGCAAGAAAAGATTCAGAATCACAGAATGGTTCAGGTTGGAAAGGGCCTCAGAGATCATCTAACTCTATCCTCCGTGCCGTGGGCAGGGACACCTCTCAACTAGACTTGGTGGCTCCAAGGCCTTATCCAACCTAGCTGTGAACACCTCAAGGAAGGGGGCATCCACAACCTCCCTGGGCAACCATAATCTTACCACCCTCATACTGAAGAACTTCTTCCTAAGATCCAGTCTAACCCTACTCTCCCTCAGCACAGAGGGTTGGCTCTGTAACATCTGCCTTGCCAGACAGCAGGAGTGCAGCAAACACTTGGAACTTGAACACACAAGAGCAGCGGCACAAGTCTAAGCTCTATGTTCGAGTTTTCATCCAATCTAGTTCTGCTGGACACTGAAAACGTAGGATTTGAAAACACAAATATTGGCTTTGTTTGCTTTTGTTTTGTTTGAAAACCACTGTGCTCCCACATAAGCCCTTTAGTGTTTTCTGACAGCTGCAGGTGAACATGGAATTGTGCTTGACTCTAGGATTTCTAGCTACAGTTCACCAACTGGATGAGAGGGAATAGACTGAAGCTTGAGGAGGGGAGGCTTGGCCTGGAGATTAGGAAGAAATTCTTTAGAGTGAGGGTGGGGAGACACTGGAACAGGTTGCCCAGGGAGGTGTGGATAGGCCATCCCTGGAGGTGTTCAAGGCCAGGTTGGATGAGGCCCTGAGCAACCTGGGCTAGCAGAAGACATCACAGGCCATGACAGGGGGTTGGAACTGATGATCTTCCAACCCAAACCATTCTATGATTCTATGATTGTTGCTTATAAAGGCAAATTCTCTTCCAGGATAAAGTCTCACTAAGCTGAATGGTAGTTATGAGTGGTAGACACTTCAGTTTCCCTGTGATGCTTCCAAGAGTCCTTCTCCCATGACAGTAGCTCTCAAACACTGGCTGTCTCCATTGCACCAGCACTAGAATCTACATCCACAGATTTCAATGGAGATGTCTGCCCAGGGTACCCTAAACAGCAAAGAAATATCACTGCTTAAAGCTAAACCAACTAAACCATCAGAGAAGCTGTCCTGGTATGCCTCTAGCCTCTGAAAGTAAAAAAGTCAGGGTGTTCAAATCCTGTGTTTAATCTGGTGGAGTAGTTCCTAATGAACTAACATTATGAAACACTTTACTCTTCCATCCTACCACATGAATAATTTAAGTGAAGAGTTAAGGAGAGTGAAAGATATAAAAGAGTGGAAAGTCTTGGGAGAGACGAAGCAGCAGCTTCAAGGTGATGTGAAGGTCAACTTTGCTTTGCAGTGCCTGCTTTTGAGCACATCAGCTCTCAGGTTCAGGGATTTAGAGAAGCTGCCAGAGTCTGTCAAATTAACAAGCCTCAAAAACAATCTAGAGGGCACTTTGGAAGCTTTGGTGTTCTGCAATGGATCTGATGAAACATGTTCAATGATTGCGAAAAGGGAGTAGAAAGAGGTCCTGAATTCTTGGGAGGCAGGGGATGAGTGAAGGCCACCTTACCATTTCACCTTCAGCATTTGCTCAAAGCTCTCAGGCAGAGGATTGCCATAGCTCTCTGGGAGGAACAGGGTGAGGATCCCAATCAGCACAGTCAGGCTTCCCATCAGGATATATGGTAGGAATCTGTCGTAGGCACCTGGCAGAACACAGGACATGACAACAGTGCTTAATGTCCACAACCAACAGACCCACATGTCAGACTCATAATGCAGGCAGAGATGAAACACAGAATTAATCTGGAATAATTACAGATTCACAGATTGCATTGGGTGGGGAGAGACCCTCAAAGGTCATCTTGTCCAATCCCCCTGCAGTCATCAGGGACACCTCCAACTAGATCAGGCAGCCCAGGGCCACGTCAAGCCTGATCTTGAATATCTCCAGGAATGGGGCCTCAACCACATCCCTGGGCAGCCTGTTCCAGTATTTCATAACCCTCATTGTGCAGAACTTCCTCCTGATGTCCAACCTAAATCTCCCCTGCTCCAGTTTCAAACCATTGCCCCTCATCCTGTCACCACAGGCCCTTCTAAACAGTTCGTCCCCAGCCTTCCTGTAGGTCCCCTTCAGATATTGAAACGCAGCTCTAAGGTCTCCCTGGAGCCTTCTCTTCTCCAGGCTGAACAGCTCCAACTTTTTGAGCCTGTTTTCATACGAGAGGTGCTCCAGCCCTCTAATCATCTCTGTGGCCCTCCTCTGGATCCACTTCAGCAGGTCCATGTCTCTCCTGTGTTGGGGGCCCCAGAGCTGGGCACAGTACTCCAGGTGAGGTCTCACCAGAGCAGAGTAGACTGGCAGAATCACCTCTCTCAACCTGCTACCCACTCCTAACGCTGAAATGTTCATAAATACCAAAGGTGAATCCAAAACTGAATTATGTCTGTCATCCATCAGCAATCAAAGGGGTCTTCCATTTTAAAAACTATAGTTTCATGCCATGCCCCATGTTTGTATAGCAGCTAATAAGGGGTTTTTTGTGTGCATTTTCAACTGGGGTAGCAAACATCATCCTAAGTGTGCTCTGCTGTGATCACTGCTGAGTCTGCACTGTCAATGAAGCTGGAAGAGGGTAGATGTAGACTGGAGATCAGGAAGAAAATCTTGACAGTGAGGGTGGAGAGACACTGGACCAGGTAGCCCAGGGAGGTTGTGGATGCCCCCTCCCTGGAGGTGTTCAAGGCCAGGCTGGATGAGGCCTTGAGCAACCTGGGCTAGAGGAAGACATCCCTGCCTATGGCAGGAGGGTTTGAATTAGATGTTCTTCAAGGTCCTTTGTCACCCAAACCATTCTATGATCAGGAAACAAAAGCTCCATTAAATAATTCAGTGTGAGGGAATAAACCTGCTCCAAAACACCCAAGCATTCATCAGCTGCCTGGGATTGTGCAAAAGGGAAGAGACTGAGAGCAGCTGAGCATGCCAGTTTCAGACTAATGGGCTGTTAACAAGGGAACCCTTAAATATCTTCTGTATTGCAAGGGGAGACAGGGTCAGGCCTCCTGTGACAGACAGGAGGCTCTGACCCTGCTCTGCTCAGAGTATTATTTTGGACTGGAAGGCAGCAGCCCCTGCCAGCAGCCTGAAGCTAGAGCACAAACGTTTGGGCTGGGTGCAAGAGCTTCAAGTCACAACAGCACAGCAATGAAAGGTCTTTCAGTAAAGGGATTAGGGGGCAATTCAAAGTAGAGAAAGTATCAAATTGAATTTGACAGCATTATTTTTCAGTTGGGATAGAGCAGTGAGTTTATAATGTAGGAAACAAACTGGGGCTAGAGCAAGGAGCCCAGGGTACTGCACACACAGCCAACCTTTGTGATTTGATCTGTGTTCGTGAGCTGGTCCTAATTTAGCCGGAGCAAGTTACCAGCAGCAGCTGATGAGTTTCTCTTAAACCCTCCAAAAGTTTAGGAAACTGTTATGATGAGTGGAAGATGAGTTTTATAAAGGCTCAGCCTATGGAACCTTGTGAGAAAACCAAACCAAAACAAACAAAAAACAAGAACAAAAGAGTAAAAACTTTGTCCTGTCTGCATCTTTCTGTCCTATTACCTATTCTGCAATGGAGACTGAAGACCCTAGGGAGCATCACAGTCCTGCTGTCCCTTTTCCTTTACATTTGCACTGTATAAGTATGAAATAAAACTGATGTAATGCCATAATTTTTGGTAGAGTGTGCTGCAGCCACACTGGGATGTAGAGGTGAGACAACACAGGTGAGCTACGAGTAGCAGTGTCCTCTCCCCTCTCCTGGCATGGGGAAACAGCACTAACCCCTTAGCATTAACACCAGCACAAGAGTCAGGCTCATTTTGTGTCAGAGGTCTCAGCAGGAAGAAAAATTGAGTTGCAGGGGAGAGCTGAGATGAGTCTTGTGATGGTAAATCAAATCATGTGTGAGCAAGAGAAACAGGAGATTGAGCACCCTGGATTCAGAGTATTCAGATACTTCCACTCTTAATCCCCTAATCCTTGTCACCCTTCCTTGTCTGCAGCATGAGGATCATTTCTGTGTGCTTCAGAATTACCAATTCATATTTGAGCAGCACTCTGAATGTGATAATAAGGGGCGGGGGGCAGGGGGGGTAGGGGGGAAGCCTCTAAGGCCAAAGACCAAGGCAAGAGCAGTATGAAAAAGCAAAATGAAATCTGAGTTTCCTGGCTTAGTAACTCAAAAAAACCAAACCCCAAAACCAAAACAATAACTTCAGGAAGGTCACAAACACACTCTGGTGCTGCTTGATGCACATGTTTACCATGGGTTTCTTCAGGGAGGACAAGTTCAGGGGAGGTCTGGATTCTCACCTGGTTCCTCTGCTCCTGACATACCCATCTTGGGATGCCCATGAAGAGAACCAATGCAGTGACTTTCCTACTGCTAGATTTCCTTACTTGATGCCTTCTTGTCATACTCTCCTGGGACACTAACTGTCATCCCAGAACTGTCATTCTGGTCCTGGCTGGAATAATCCTCACTGTCAATACAGGCTGGGGGAGGAGGTGATAGAAAGCATCTCTGTGGAAAAGAACTGGGGTGTGCTGGTGGGTGAGAAGGTGGACACATGAACAGGCAATGTGAGCTTATATCCCAGAAGGCCAGTCACATCCTGGGCTGCATCCAAAGCAGCATTGCCAGCAGAGCCAGAGAGGTGATTCTGCCACTTTGCTCTGCTCTGTTAAGACCTCACCTAGAGTACTGTGCCCAGGTCTGGAGCCCTCAATACAGAAAGGACATGGACCTGATGGAGAGGGTGCAGAGGAGGGCCACGAAGATGATCAGGGGGCTGGAGCACCTCTGTGAGGACAGGCTGAGTGAGCTGGGGGTGTTCAGCCTGGAAAAGAGAAGGCTTCAGGGAGACCTAATAGTGACCATCCAGTACCTGAAAGGGGCTATAAGAAGGCTGCAGAAGGACTGTTCACAAAGGCCTGCAGTGACAGGACAAGGGGCAATGTCTTCAAACTAGAGAAGAGCAGATTTAGATTGGATATTAGGAACAAGTTCTGCACCATGAGGGTAGTGGAACACTGGAACAGGTTGCCCAGGGAGGTGGTTGGAGCCCCATCCCTGGAGATATTCAAGGTGAGGCTCGACAGGGCTCTAGGCAACTTGATCTAGTTGAGGATGCCCCTGCTGACTACAGAGTGGTTTGGACTAGATGACTTTCAGAGGACCCTTCCAATGCAGACCATTCTTTGATTCTATGATCCCAGGGGTAACAGCCATTACTAAGATGTGGCCAGTAATCATCCCAGCCACTCCATTTCCACATCATCATCTTGGACCAGCTTGGCCCCACTCTGGTGCTGAATGAGTGGCTCCAAACCTCAACAAAAAAAAGTGCCTGGTTCTGTGAAACCCAAGGAGCTCCAGTTCATTCCCACTGTGTGTACTGAGTTCCAACCAGGAACTCAGACCAAGATGATGACTTGGAAGATGACAAATGAAGGGACTTAAAGCTGAACTGCAGGAGCTCTGATAAATTCCCTGGGTGGCTGCGTGGCACAGGGAAAGAAAGAAAAGATCTCTCACCCAGGTACACAAAGTAAGGAGCGATGATGCTGCCCAGCCTGGAAGCGGTGGAGGTAGCTCCCACTGCCATGTTCCGCACCAGCGTCGGGTACAGCTCCACGTTGTAGACGTAGAGCATAGAAAACGCAGCTGTGATGCCAAATTTCCCAAGCATCACCAGGCCAATGGACAGGACATAAAAATCTGAAGGAGAAAAAGAATACAATCAAGGTGAAAAAACAGCACCCTCTGCTTACCACTTGTGTTGCTTTCACATCCTAAAGGTTGCATCACATTTTATTTCCCAGCGGTTCATAGAATCATTGAACCACAGAAGAGTTTTGGTTGGAAAAGACCTCTAAGATCCAACCTTCAACCTAAGACCACCATAGCCATTAAATCATGTCCTAAACTGCCATGTCCACACGTTTCCTGAACACCTCCAGGGATGGTGACTCCACCATTTCCCTGAGCAGCCTGTTCCAGTCCCTGACCACTCCTGCAGTATAGAATTTTTCCCTAATCTCCAACCTAACCCTGCCCCCAGCATAATTTCAGGCCATTTCCTCCCATTCTATCACCAGGGAGAAGACACCAATCCTCTGTATCACTCCCACCTCCTTTCAGGGACTTGTAGAGAGCAATGAGGTCTCCCCTCAGCCTCCTCTTCTCCAGACCAAACAACCCCAGTTCCCTCACCTGCTTCTCATAAGACTTGCTCTCCAGACCCTTCACCAGCTTCATTGCCATTTGTTGTCCTTCCAACCTTCAGTTTGGTTGGAAAAGAATTCTAAGATCATTAAGTCATCTAAGATCATTCTAAGATCATTCAGATTGGATGTTAGAAAGAAGCTCTTCAGCATGAGGGTGGTGAGACACTGGAACAGGTTACCCAGGGAGGTGGTAGAAGCCTCATCCCTGGAGGTTTTTAAGGCCAGGCTGGATGTGGCTCGGAGCAACCTGATCCAGTGTGAGATGTCCCTGCCCATGGCAGAGGGTTTGGAACCAGATGATCCTTGAGGTCTCTTCCAACCCTGACAATTCTATGATTCTATGATTCCAAGTCCAACCATTCAAGTCTTGTACCTGCAGGAACCAGCTGAATGAAGAGGACAACACCCCCCCCTAAGAAGAAGGTGCCAGACAGGGAGTAGCGGCGAGGCAAGGAGCGGAGGAGAAGCCAGGCGATCACGTAAGCTGGAACCTCAATGACAGCTGAGAGGAAACAGTTGATGTAGGCATTGCCATGCCAGTTTGGAGTGCTGAGGGACAGGCCAAAGTAACCAACGGACGTGAAGAACCTGAGAAAAGGCAACAAACCCCAGTTATTCCAGATCCCCCAATCTCTGAGCGCCCCCTGTGTTGCCTCAGGAGGTCGCAAAGCGTCGCCACGGGCATTGTGGCTGAGGAAAAACTCTCAGTGGCAACCCCTTCTTTCTAATCCTGCCACCCCTTCCAGTCGCCACATCCACAGCGGCTTGAAGACACCTCCGGTTTCTCTGCTCTTCCTGCTTGCATTACACCAAGTGAAACACGGCCGAGTGCAAGGTCCTGCACCTGGCCTGGGGCGATCTCAAGCACAAATAGAAGCTGGGCAGAGAATGGCTTGAAAGCAATCCTGAGGAGAAGGACTTGGGAGTGTTGGTTGATGAAAACCTCAACATGGCTTGGCAAGGGCGCGCTTGCAGCCCAGACGGCAATCGTGTGCTGGGCTGCATCGAAAGCAGCGTGAGCAGCAGGATGAGGGAGGTGATGCTGTCCCTCTGCTCTGCTCTTGTGAGGCCCCACCTGGAACACTGCACGCAGTTCTGTTGCCCCCAACACAAGAGGGACATGGAACTGTTGGAGCAGGTCCAGAGAAGGCCATGAGGATGATCAGAGGGCTGGAGAACCTCCCCTAGAGGGCAGGCTGAGAGAGCTGGGGCTGTTCAGCCTGGAGAAGGCTCCAGGGAGACCTTAAAGCAGCCTTCTAGTACCTGAGTGGGCTATGAGAAAGCTAGGGAGGGAGTTTTTACAAGGGCTTGTAGTGACAGGATGAGGGGCAATGGCTTTGAGCTGGAAGAGGGGAGATTTAGACTGGAGATTAGGAAGAAATTCTTTACAGTAAGTTTGGTGAGACACTGGAACAGGTTGCCCAGAGAGGTTGTGGATGCCTCTTCCCTGGAGGAGTTCAAGGCCAGGTTGGATGAGGCCCTGAGGAAGCTGGTCTAGTGGGAGGTGTCCCTGCCCATAGCAGGGGGATTGGAATTAGATGATCTTTAAGGTCCTTTCCAACCCAAACCACTCTACAATTCTGTGACAAAAGGCTTTGTGGTAGTGGTTCACAAAGGCTTTTCACTGGAATGTGCTCATTAACGGCACAATGAAATAACTCTTGGAAGCTTCCCATGCCAGCTAGGTTCCTACTTGTAGCCAGCTCCAGTGACAGGATCCCCCACCCTCAGCAGTTCCATTCCATCTTATTTAATCTTCACCAGACAGCTGGATGGTCGGGCTGCACACCTCCAGAGCACAGAGCTCAGTGTGCTAGCCAGGTCCGTTCTGCTGGGGAAAGCACGGACAGAAAAAGGGTCCTGCTTTATCTACATGCTATGATTTGGGTCCTCATTCCTTGTGGCTGCCCAGGTAGGGACCAGGATCTCACTGAGATGGGCACTGCACAGAAACAGATCAAAACCGCTGGCCGTGGCTGCGCTCCTTGTTATGTTACTGAGTTGCTGCCTCTGCTTCATGGACAGCTCTCTTCAAACAGAGGTTGGGAGCTTCTTCAAAACCACCACAACAGAGAGCAGCAGAATTTCAAATACACAGGTTGTTAACACCTAACTGTTTTACACCAGAGTCGAGGCTAATGTCTCCATACCCTTGGCTATAAATGCAGTGCAGGTGCAGGGACACTGAGGGCCACATACTGGCCAAGCACCACCTGTAGATGGGCTCCGAGGCTGAGCTTCCTTATCTAAAGCTGGTGGCACGTGCCCTCAAGGATCAGGAAGAGTTCTATTGCCTGGGTACTTTAGGAATACACATTTCCTTACCACAAAAGTAATGACATAATAGTAATAGTTGCAATGTTTCGGGTTCGAAATAGGTCCAGAAGGATAGCCTTCTGCTGCTGCTCAGGCTTCGAATCCTGCATCTGAAGGAAAGAGGAAAACAAAACCAAAAAAATTCCCACACACCTAAGAGCAAAACAACCTCTGCACACCCAACAAGCCTGGGCAGTTTAGGTAGGACTCTAGCACGGGGGAGGCGCTCAGCCCAAGGGCCACGTCCGCACCGGGGCGGATGGTGCTTAGGTGGAGCTTGTCTCTGAGCCCAGCCGTGCTCGTGGGAGCTTCCAGAGGGGATTGGTTAACACACAGGAAGCGCTGAGACCACTGCACCAGGCTGACTTGAATTCAAGAGGAGTGTCAGCTGATGGCACAGGTGCATTGAAACTTCCTGCAGGATCTAACAGTACTTCAGGAGTAACTTCATTACTGAAGCCATTTCTCCACTCAGCTCTCTTCTGTTCAGCCTTCACACATTAATGCAGAACATCACCCAGCTTTGCTGCCTGCTGGCACTCCACCAGGGAGGGGAACAGCTGCCGGAGCTTGGGATGGTGGCCAAGGTGCATCACGGGAGCAGCCACCACCCAAGATGGGAGATGGAGGGTCCAGTTTGAGCCTTAAAGCAGGAATCTTCTGGGGGGCAATCAGGCGCCCTTCTCCCTGCATGGAGACTCCTCACTGGGGCAAAGCCAGTGCTCGTAGTCAGGCTTTCCCCCAAGCCCAAGGAGCAAACTACCCTGGCCATCCCTGTAGGGCTCTCCAGGAGATTTCCTCTCTGAGGATGAAAGGATGGTTTCCAAGGAATGTTCTACAAGCATTTGAAAAATACTTCCAACAGAGGGCTTAAGGTGCAAACATCATCCTCAGGCTTGCCTTGGCACACAAGATTCCCACAAAGGACAGGACAGCAGAGCTGCCACTTGGTCTCAAAAATACACAGGAGTCACGACGAAGAACAAACTCATCTCCTGGAGCCTGAAACAGTCACGTCCAGTATGAGACAGCTGAACTCTTGGCTGTGAAGTAAGGAAAGTCTTTTCCTGTGGTTCCTGTAGGATGAGCTTCCCACAGCTGGAATGTGCATGTCAATTTACACCAGAAGATACACTTGGAAAAGAAATCTTCAGCAGCTCAGCCAAAACCTAAGCACGACATTCAAGAGATGGATCCTGCTCACGCAGCAGCCTTCTCCTGCAGACACTGTGAAGGAGCACATGGTGCTTTGCTTTCTGCTCTATCAGGAGGCACAAAGCATAGGTGCTGGTTCAACAGAGCAAGGTCAGATCTGACAGAGGGACACATGGCCACTGTGGACACAAGGCTGGAAGCATCTCTGCTTTCTCTGCGCAAGAAAAACATCTGTGGCTCTTCAGCACGGGGAGAAAGCCACTAGAGGGGGAGATTAGCACAAGAACCAACCACCCTGCTACTGCTGTTGTGCTGCTCCTTAGCTTGCTGAGTGCTGGGTTTGTGCTGGGCCATCTCCTTTTAACCAGTAAATATGAAACAGGAAAAAAACCACAACTGGAGGAGAGCTTTGTGTTCTCAGCACTTTTGCTACTAGCATGGTTTTCAAGTGCCCTTATAGCACTTGGGTGCTTTGGCTGGTTTCTGCAGCCTGAGGAGTTCCCTGGGGCTCCATGCAGCCCCCACACATGTGGGTGCTGATTGAGGGTCCCCTGCACAGCCCCCCCTGTGAGGGCTGTTGTTAAACTGCAAATCACTAAGTACCACAGCAAGCTGAAATGGGGACAAATGCATCCTCCTCAGGTCTTCTCAGCACCCAAAGGATGAAGCAATCTGGGTCACCCTTGCTCTGAAAAACCACAACCAACCACTGCTGAGGAAGAGAAATTAAGTGCAAAAACCAAACAAAAACCCCCTCTGGCTTCTCATTTTGAAGTCTGCAACCCAAGGCTTACCTCACACCGACAGCCACTAAAGAACTGCTGGTGCAACCATTTCTCTGCTGGCATTTCCCAACAACTCAACTTGGCCAAAGAGGGGGAACTGCCAGTGAGATGGAATACCAGGCTGTAGGAAACATACCTCTGTGGTGTCAAAAAGCACAGCTGGGACAGGGACACCATTTATTTTTGCAGCCCTTCGGATAATTGCTTCTGCCTCCTTGTATCTTCCCTGGGAGATCAGCCACCGAGGAGATTCAGGAATGATCCTGCAACAAGGTGAAGAATAAATGACTCAGGGTTTTACACAGAGCTTGTTAAAAACACATGTATGGCTTTCAGGAGCTGGGCTCTCATCTCTCAGACTGCTTGCAGCAGAAGATAGGCAGCACAGAAGCATGTGGGCAATGTAATTTGTGCCCCAGTGGAACCAGTGGGAGAACTCACTTATGGGCTGTCTTTATGCTTGTGCTGAAGGAGACGGCCCTTGTCCGTGGTGCTTAGAATCATAGCATTGCTTCAGTTGGAAAAGCCCTCTAGGGTCATTGAGTCCAACCATCCACCCAGCACCCCCATGGCCATTAAATCATCAACCCAAGTGCCATGGCCACACATTTCTTGAGCACCTCGAGGGATGGTGACTCCACCACCTCCCTGGGCAGCCTGTGCCAATGCCTGACCACTCTTTACAGAAAGAAATTGTTCCTACTCTCCAACCTAAACCTTCCCTGGCACAATATCAGGCCATTTCCTCTCCTTTTTTCACCTGATGCTAGAAAAGAGACCATTCCCCACCTGGCTCCAATCTCCTTTCAGGGAACTGTAAAGACCAATGAGGTCTCCCCTCAGCGTCCTTTTCTATGATGATTATAGAATCATACAATCAATACGGTTGGAAAAGACCTCAGAGATCATCAAGTCCAACCTGTCACTCAAGACCTCTTGACTACTAAACCATGGTTCAAGTGCCATGTCCAATCCCTTTTTGAATACAGGATGGGGAGGTGATGGAGAGATGCAGAGATCAGGAGATAGCGAGGGACATGGGGAGGAGAGTGGGATGTGGGGAGGAGTGGGAAGGAGAGGGGAGAAGGGACGTGGGGGGAAGAGAGGGACGTGGGGGGAAGAGAGGGACGGAGTGGGGAGGGGAGAGAGGAAGGAGTGGGGAGGGGAGAGAGGAAGGAGTGGGGAGGGGAGAGAGGAAGGAGTGGGGAGGGGAGAGAGGAAGGAGTGGGGAGGGGAGAGAGGAAGGAGTGGGGAGGAGAGGGAAGGAGTGGGGAGGAGAGGGAAGGAGTGGGGAGGAGTGGAGAGGCGAGGGAAGGAGTGGGGAGGAGAGAGGGGAGAGAGGTGATGGGACGGAGAGGGAGCTAAGAGGGAGGCGATGGGGAGATGGGAAGGGTGGCCTGAGGCCGGGGGTGACTCACCACCAGAGCGGGATGCAGAGCAGCCCTGGGCCGGTGAGCGCCAGCAGCAGCATCCGCCAGTCTCTGATGAAGTAAGCAAACAGTGGCAGCAACATGTAGCCAATTGCAAAAAATATGCAAACTCCTAACGTAGCGAACAGAATACGAACTGATTTGCCCAGAATTTCTGTGCCTGTTTAAAACAAGGGAGCTTGGGTTAGCATCTTAACTCCTCCTTTCTGTGGCTGAAGACTTTGCTGCGGTCACAAGCGGAGGCACGCGGAGCAGCCTTAGGGGAGAGCAGCACAGCACGGACCCACCCGGTTCCAAGAAGCTGCTGGAGCACTGGAGAATCACAGAATCAACCAGGTTGGAAAAGACCTCAGAGATCATCGAGTCCAACCTATTACCTAACACCTCCTGACAACTAAACCATGGCTCTAAGTGCCACATCCAATCCTTTTTTGAACACCCCCAGGGATGGTGACCCCACCACCTCCCTGGGCAGCACATTCCCCTGGCCAATTACTCTTTCTGTGAGACCTTCAGATGAAGGAGTGACTTCTGTTTGCTTTGATTAATGCACTGTCAGAGGCAGATAAGAGCACGGGGAATGGCCAGCAGACTTTCAGGAGCCTTCTTGACACACTTGGCTAGGGCATTGCCTACTTCCCCACTTCACCCAGAACATACCCAGCTCCACTATTAACCCAGAACACAGCCTGCTCCACCATTAACCCAGAACACAGCCTGCTCCACCATTAACCCAGAACACAGCCTGCTCCCCCATCTGGGATTTAAGGTGCAGTTGTCTGCTAAGTGCTTCTAGAGGAGAGCAGGCCTGAGGACAGCAGACATGAGATGGAAGGATGTGAATTTAGAGCAAGGTGGGAACATATTTCACATTGATTTTTGTGGAAGAGAAGGCTGGAATGTCAGAGTGGCACGTACATCATGGGCCCTGGGACACAACCAGGGAAGATGCTACCCAACAGTAACACTGCTGCTCCAGTAGCCAGTGAAAGCATCCTACAAGCACTGTGTCACGGAGTTCCAGCATGGTCTGAATTGTGACACCACTGCTTCAAAATGACATCTTGATTTATGTGCACACTTGGAAAACAGTTCTTGAAAATCCCAGCTCCAGTCATCCCCATCAGCCACCCATGCAGGCACCTTTCCTGTGACTGGTGGGAGATCCTGTGGGGTCTCCTTCCCAATGGGGTCCTCTCTTCCCCACGGGGTCTCCCCTTTCCTATGGGGTCCCACAGGAGCATCTGCAAGTGTGCAGCCTCCCCACAGCCACCAGCTCTTTCTTCCTACACTCCCCATAGAAAACAAAGCAAACCCTGGCCCCTGAAAATCAGGACTGTATTGCTAACCTCAGCATGGAGACTGATGACTTTATGGCTAACAGAGCTCTGATGTCCACTCAGCTCCTCCACTTCAGGCCACCCCACATTCACTGTCCCTGGAAAATGGTTTGCTCTGAGGCTTTGCCCTCAGATATACACCAACCCCCCTGCGAAGCACAGGAGAAATACAGGGAGGAACCCAAATGCTGTCTCTAGCTCAGATCTGCTTCTGCTGATAACAAACCCTGAACATTGCCTTGAGCTCTTGCTGCAACAAGGAGGAAAATGGATTCATAAATAAAATGGTTGGAAGAGACCTTAAAGACCATCCAGTTCCAACCCCTCTGCCATGGGCACAGACACCTCCCACCAGCCCAGGTTGCTCAAGGCCTCATCCAACCTGGCCTTGAACACCTCCAGGGAGGGGGGCATCCACGTCCTTCCCGGGCAACCTGGCCCAGTGTCTCACCACTCTGTTAACTCAGAGCCTTCTGCTCTCTTCTTTTTCTCTAGAGCCTATAAGAAGTCCAGACTTGAAGTATCCAGGAGCAAAAGACTCACACTGGCGTAAATCAGGAACTGCACCAGTGAGCATTCACTGCTAATTCAATGATGATGATTCAGAGAGGCAAAACCCAACCCAAACCAAACCAAACCAAACAGTACATGAAGCAAGCATTTAATCTAATGCAGACATGTTCATACCCAGTATGAAGGCTGCCACGTAGTTTGAGATCTGTCCCATCCCCACTATGACGAAGAGCACCGTGAACATCTCCCAGCTGGTAGAGAAGATCTGCAGGAAGCTGAAGCCAGTCTGCACAGCCATGGTCAAGAAAAGGATGTTCTTCCTGCCAAACCTTTTGCAAAAGAGAAAGATTGTTATTGCCACAACAAAGATTCGTGGAGTGGGGACGTGGCAGAGGCCAGCAGGGAGCACAAACAGCCAACCTCCAGCAATGCAGCTCAGCACAGCTTGCCTAGAGAGGCGGTGGAGTCACCATCTCTGAAGGTATTCTACAAACAAGTAGATGTGGCACTTCAGGACATGGTCTAGTGGTCATGGAGATGCTGGGTAGAAGGCTGGCCTTGTCAGAGATCTTTCCAACCCTAATGATTCTGTGATTCTAAGTTTGGTTCATCTTAAAGAATATCCAAGAACATTCCAGGACCCAGGAAATAGACCAAGAAGAAAAATGAAGATCAGAAGCTACTAGAGGGATTAAAGAGACAACAGTATGCAAGTGAGACACATGAAGATTGCAAGCCACACAGCTGAAAGTGAGGAAATGATGGCCTTTGGGCTACTGGCATCTATACATTCCACCACCACCATGCTTTGAATGTGTGCAGCAGCCTTATCAACTGGTTTCAGCCTCTCTGAGCTGCCACACCTTGCACCCTTTCCTCTCACCTGTGTTAGAAGCACCTTCTGATGGAAGGCATGACCAAGCTTGTGGAGAGGTCTACACAGCCATGTGCTGGCCCAGGCACAAGGGACATCACTTGGGCAGAGGCTCAGAAACAACCCTTTGCTCACAGATGGTTTCCAAAATAACCCCAAACCAGCTGACACTGGAAGGTGAGGGAGCTCCTGGGATGCTGACAGGTCATGCTGCCACTGGGGAGCAGATGGCTGCTCAGATGAAGGGGGAAGGGGACCTGTGAGGAGGCTGGGAAGGGACTTTTGACAAGAGCTTGTAGTGACAGGATGAGGGGCAGTGGCTTTGAGCTGGAAGAGGGGAGATTTAGACTGGAGATTAGGGAGAAATTCTTTATAGTAAGTTTGGTGAGACACTGGAACAGATTGCCCAGGGAGGCTGTGGATGCCCCCTCCCTAGACTTGTTCAAGGCCAGGTTGGATGAGGCCTTGAGCAACCTGGGCTTGAGGGAGGTGTTCCTGCCCATGGCAGGGGGGTTGGACATGGATGATCTTTAAGATCCCTTCCAACCCAAACCATTCTGTGACTCTGTGATGATGCTCCCAGTGGGCACACGGCACCAGGGGGATTTAGTGATTATCTCATCTCCCTTTCAAACAGTAACACTGTCTGACTTCTGTATGAGGGCAGGAGTCAGGGGATTAAGCTCAGATCACAAGGAATTTAATGCTGGAGGTTTGAGGATTAGGAATCCCATCAAGGTTTTGAAAAAAACCCTCTCTGTTCAATAGCCTGAGGAAGGCTGGAATCTCATGAATTCCTCACCAACAGCCAGCAATCCGAGCTGTATTTGAGACCCTGCCTTAACAACAGGGGGAAAAAAAGGCTCAGGAGCATAGAAAGAGGGAAAGAGAGACTGCAGAAGGAATGAATGTTCTGAAAGGGGCTGGAGCACATCCAGAGAAGGGCAACACAGCTGAGGAAGGGTTTGGAGAACAGGGCTGGTGAGGAGCAGCTGAGAGACTTGGGGGTGTTTAGTTTGGAGAGGAGGAGGCTGAGGGGAGACCTTCTGGGTCTCTACAGCTCCCTGAAAGGAGGCTGGGGCTAGGTGGGGTTTGTCTCTCCTCCCTAGTATAGGTGATAGGATGTGAGGAAATGGCCTGAAACTGTGCCAGGGGAGACTTAGATTGGGTATGAGGAACAACTCCTTCCCTGCAAGGGTGGTCAGGGCACTGGAACAGGCTGCCCAGGGAGGTGGTGGAGCCACTGTCCCTGGAGGTGTTCAAGAAAGCTGTGGCCATGGCACTTGGGGATATGGTTTAGTGGCCATGGGGGTGTTGGGTTGATGGTTAAACTTGATGATCTTACAGGCCTTTTCCAACCTTAATGATTGCATGAAATCAATGATTGTGAGGCCAGAACTTCAACAGTGATGAGAGAACTGTCAATGTCTGGGATGTCTTCTGGATATTTTGCATCCCCTTAGTTAGAGGCACAAGACAGCCATCTTTTTTTTAAACACCTCTTGGACAGGACTTCATCTCCAGCAAACCATCTCTTCCATGGTTCATCCATTTGAAGGACAAGCTTTGAGCCCACAGTTCTCTCAATGCACTGTCAGGTAACATGAGACAAAACCCAACATCCTTTAAGTTACTAAAAGGGCCAGATGAAGAAAGTAATGTGGTTGTGAAGTGAAAAACACATCCACTTGCAAAGCAGTTCTTTGTGGAGATCAGCTCTTGGTCTCCTGAAGCACCCCAGAGACAGTAATGCTACCCCTGGGGTAGATGGAGGTTGGAAGGTCTGAAGAAGCCACACCAGTTACCTTGTTTTGAGCAAAACCTCATAGCATTGGCCATTTAACTTCCTCACACCTCTTAAACACAAGCTTAGCAGCAGGCCTGCTCTGTGGAGCAGCAGCAGGAGCTGTGGTGTTACCTGTCTGAGAGCTGCCCCGAGATGAAGGAGCCGATGAGGACCCCCACGAAGAAGAGGGAGGTGGTCAGTGGGGCCTTCCAGTCATCCTCACACACCAGGTTCCACTGCAAGAGAAGGGCCATGCTCAGGTGCAACCACAATGCTGCATCCAGCCTCATCCAGGCACAGAGGTCCTTGCCAGGAGACACCATGTGCTGGGTTACACTCAGCCTGGATGGGGGCTGGAAGAACCCAGCTCCCAGGTGGACAAAAGAAACTTGATCCAGGTGGGCAGAGAGAGACTTGGTTTTCCCCCTCCCAGGAGGAGGGTTCCTGGCTTGGTTTTGTATATTTTCCTATTTCTGCTTATCCCTTACCTTTGTGAACCCTCCCTCTTATTGCTAGATACATATTTTGTTAGAACATTTACCTCTCCTACTTCCAAACCGATTCCAGACCATTTCTTTTGTGACTTTACCTCCCCTTTCCTCTACCCCTTTTTATTTATTTATTTTCCTTACTAGAGAAAGGGAGGAGGGGAGGATTCTCAATGTGTTATCATTTGAGCTTTTAACTCCAGCTAAAGCTCAAACCAGCACACACCACCTTCCCTTGCCATTTCATTCAGCTTCCCCCACACCCACTGGCACCAGCCCTGGTTTCACAGCCAAGGTCACTGCTGGAATACCCTGCTTCAGGACAAGAGGTTCCTTCCCAGACCAGTCCCATCAGGCTGAAGCTCTGAGGGGATCCCATTACCTCTGAAGTGGGTGAGCAGCCAGCAATGCCTCATGGGCACATGGTATGTGCAGCCTCATCCAGCTTGGTCTTAACACTTCCAGGGATAAGGTATCCACAACTTTTCTGGGCAACCCATTCCAGTGTCTCACCACCCTCATAGAGGAGTTTCTTCCTAATGTCTGATCTAAATCCACCCTGCTCCAGCTTCACTCCACTGCCCCTTGTCCTGTCACCACAGACCCTTAGGAACTGTCCCTCCCCAGCTTTCCAGTAGCACCCTTCAGGAACTGAAAGGCCACTTGAAGGTCTCCCCAGAGCCTTCTCCAGGCTGAACAACCCCAACTCCCTCAGCCTGATCTGATAGGAGAGGTGCTCCAGCCCCCAATCATCTTTGCAGCCCCCCTCTGAACCCTCTCCAGCAGCTCACAAACCCCACTGCATTCCTCTAGCTTCTGGGCTTGACAAAACATCTGCAAGAAGACACCCAGAATGAACTCTCCTTTTCACCCCCCCTGCTGCCGTGCTTCCAAATTCTTCTCCATCCCCACAACCTGCAGGGCTGACTCACTACCTATCCTCACCACCAAAGCCAGCTGGGGCTGGAGGCTTAGGACAGGAGCCAGCATGGAAACTTCCACTTAAAGCTGCTGGTAACCCCAGACAAGGCTTAAAAAAACCAACCCCCCCCAGCATCATGTGTCTCTGTCCACCAGAGCACGGCTTGCTTCAGTCCCAGTGACTAATCTCCCAGTCAAGGCATGCCAGCAGTGGTTGGGAATGGACTTCAAACATGTCAAGTCTCAGATCAGATAATTCTACCCACAAAGGTAAGCTAATCAGATCACAGATCAAAGTAGAGCATAATCTTAATAATTAGCCATGCTATCAGAGAGCAGGGCTGAGAGGTCTTGGGGAGTGGTGGCCAAGCCTGGGCAAAGGCAGGGGTGGTGGGGCTCAAACCTTCCCGCTGGGCTGCTCAGGCTTCTCAACTCAGCTGCAGGGATCTCTTGATATCATATACAAGAGCCCATGTCCTATCTGACCAGGAGAAATGGCTTCAAGTTACAGCAGAGGAGGTGGAGGTTGGACGTTAGGAACAATTTCTTCCCCAAAAGGGCTGTCAAGGCTACCCAGGGCAGTGGCAGAGTCCCCATCCCTGGAGGGGCTTCAAAGCTGTGTAGATGTCGTGCTGAGGGCCATGGTTTAGTGGTGGGTTAATGGTTGGACTGGATGACTTCAAAGATCTCTTCCAACCAAAATAATTCCAGCTCTGGGACTGCCAGCACCGAACCTGCCCCTGGACCTTCAGACTTGAGTCTCTCCAGGTGAAGAGTCAGTGTCTTTAACATGCCTGCACTGTGCCAAAGGCACTTTGGCTGCGTTATATTCCAGCTAAAGAGTAACTTGCCCATGGCACTGAGCTGCTTCCTCTGTTTCCCTGGTGCCAAGTGCTTCCTGCCCAGCTGCTTGCTCTGCCTCTTCCCATGGTACACTGCACAGGCAGCAAAAACTCACAGCTTGGGGTCAGGTCTAAGGTTTATGGGGTGTGGTAAAGAGCACACAGCAGCTGGCTGGCTGTGGAGAGGTCACTGTTTGCAGGCACTTGCTACATTTGACCAGAAAACACACAAATACATCAAGTCCATCCAACTCCAAGTATACCTTGAAGCTGTGGAGCAAAAGAACCATGCCATCTACTTTAGATCCAATATCAGGACCTGGGTGATGATCTACAGAATCTCATTGTGGTTGGAAAAGACCTTTAAGATCATCAAGTCCAACCACCAACCCAACACTATCATGACCACTACACCATGTCCCCAGGTGCCATGTCCCCAAGTCCATATGGGTTTTGGACACCTCCAGAGATGGGAACTCCACCACCTCCTTGGGCAGCCTGTTCCAGTGCCTGAACAGTCTTCCTGTAAAGAAATTGTTCCTAATGTCCAACCTAAACCTCCTGTGGTGCAGCTTGAGGAAGTTTCCTTGTCCTAGTGCTAATTGCTTGGGAGAAGAGGCAAAACCTCACCTCACTACAGCCTCATTTCAGGAGAGCAATGAGGTCTCCCCTCAGCCTCCTTTTCTCCAGGAAGAACAATCCCAGCTCCTTCAGATACTCAAACCCCTTGCTCTACAGCTTCAGCTCATCTTCTCCCCAGACACCAACCTGCCTGCCCCAGAGGTGCTCACTCTGATGGAAGCTCAGCCCCCAGCACTGCCTGGTGATCAAGCATGGTGAGATTTTATTTGTGCTAGATGTACAGAGCTTTAAGGTGTTCATTGCTGACTCCTCATGAACAGTAATTGGGGAGGGGGGGGGAAAAGAAGTGAAATTTCACTTATTTGGCCTTTTCCTCAGAGGTTTCACCCCTCACAGCCAGCACTGAGCACACCATGGGCACAGGAGCACAGGAGCTCCAGGGCAGGCACAGGAGCTCCAGGGCAGGCACAGGAGCTCCAGGGCAGGCACAGGAGCTCCAGGGCAGGCACAGGAGCTCCAGGGCAGGCACAGTTAAGCTACCTACAGCTTCAACTTCCAAACTCTCGTGGCCAAATTATTCATTAACCAGAAAATAAGTAACTGTAATGGCCCTGGCCAAGCATTCTGGAGAGCAAAGTTTGTATAAGCTTACAGGGAAGTGCTTTGGACACTTGGCACATGACCTGCTTGAGAAGAACACTCTTAAATCACTTCATCACCATCAATCCCTCCAAACTTTTCCCAACAGTTCCCAGCTACTGGAAGAGCCAGTTCTGCTGGTGGGAATGCTATGGATGGAGAAGCTTCCTGAAAAACTGAAGGTGCCCTGAGTGCTCAAAGCTGATCAGAAATCACTAATTAACCATCCCAGGTACCAGCCTGTTCACATCAGAGAAGGAAACACTAGCAGAGCCTTGTGCAGATGGCCAAGGCTGTGAATGTAAAGCAGGGAGAACCTGGCCTTGTTTCCAAGAGTAAATCTGAAGGTGAAGAGCTCAAGAGACATTCAAGAGCTCATGGACTGCTCCATGCTGCACCTCAAGCACCAAGCCCAGCAGTGAGACCTGCTCTGCTCAGTGCATGAGTGATGAGCACAGACCTCTCCATGCCCAACCACAGGGTAGAGAGCTGCTCACCACTGGTGGTAAAAGACTTGAGGGAACAGAAAAGCAGTTCACATTCAGCTTCTTAGCTCTGCCAGTCCAAAAAGCTCCTGGGTTCTGCCTTCACCAAGAAGCCAGTGCCAGGACTGGGATGGGATGGGGGGGGGGGGGGGGGGGGGAAGGAGGTTAAGCAGCACCAGCAAAGCTTCAGCACTCACTCTGTCCTTGGCAGGGGTCTTGTGGTGGTGCCTGGGGCATGTGCCATGCCCTGACAGTGGTGGGCTTTAGACTGGAGATTAGGAAGAACTTGTTTCCAGTGAGGGTGGTGAGACACTGGAACAGGTTGCCCAGGGAGGCTGTGGCTGCCTCCTCCCTGGAGGTGTTCAAGGGCAGGTTGGATGAGACCTTGAGCAACCTGGGCTGGTGGAAGGTGTCCCTGTCCATAGCAGGGGGGGTTGGAATTAGGTGGTCTTTAAGGTCCCTTCCAACCCAAGCCAATCTGTGATTCTCTGATCTTAAAGGCCTTTTCCAGCTGACTGATTCATTTGATCATCTCTGTTTTAAGACCAAGCAGAGGACTGAGGCTGAGCTCCTCTCTTCCCAGGGTTCACCAGATCCCTGCAGACCAGTATCACCAGTGTTGAGCTGGCCTCTCCCAGCCTGCTCCCTTCAGGCAGCAATAACAACAGGATTTGATGCAACTGCACAAATCCCATAAAACCTCCAGCCTGTACCATCAAGTTTTGCTCCTCAGCTGAGTTCTCAAACTGAAGATTTATTGTGGTTTTGGGGTGGTTTTTTTTTTTTGCACTGAGCTTCTTCAACAGCATGCCAGGGCTTGTCTTTCCTAACAGAGAGAGAGAGGAAAAAAACCCCAACCCATTGGGTACAAAAATAGTCATCTCCAGTTGAACTGAATGGCTTCTTTTCATCAGTGCCTCTTTTCCTGCTTTCAAGCCCAAATTCTCCAGTTTGCCTTTTCCAAATGTCCATGACAATTTTCAAACCAAACAAAACATCCTTCTTTTCCATCTGCCTGACAGATGGGAACCTGGCACTTGGATTCCCATCCCTCTTGCCTCTCTGGCACGTCCAGTGTCCCCCTGGCAAATCCCACGGCTGCATCCCACCCGAATCCAGCACGGAAAGCTCTCCTTAGGCATCTGCCAACACCACTTGTTTGCTTATGAAGAAGGGACATCATTTCTCCTCCTTCTGCTTCATTTACTGTCTCCCTCAGAGCAACATTTAACTCCAAACCAGGCTAGGAGACCACAGCCACCCCAGGATAAACCAGTCTCTCTCCAGCAGTGAGCCCTGAGGCACTGCCAGGGCCAGTGGTGGAACCTGGGCATCTCTGGGCAGCTGTGCCAGCCCACAGATCACAGGAGCAGCAGCATGTGGGCTGCAGCCAGGCTGTAGCAGCAGCTCGCCCACAGCCAGGATCTGGGAGAGATTCTCAAGCTTCCCAGCCTTGGTTTAGTGTTGATGGGGGATCTCTGATGACCTAGCATCACTGCCAGGAGGATGGCAAAAGACACGCACATGCCAGCCTCATGGATGCTGATGACTTTGCTTTGGGCACCTGAGAGGGGGCTGGTGGCCCCTGCCCAAGTCCTGCACTTTCCTGCCTGCTCCCTGCTCCCCTCCCTCCCTGCACACTTCAGTGCAGCTCAGCCCACGCCAGCACACCCCCAGCACAGCCCCTGACAGTATGCTCATGTCTCTGGAGCACAGTGACCATGTCCTCAGATCTCCAGGGCACAGACCCTGCCCATCTTCCCATGGCAAGGATCCTTCCTCTCAGATCCTGACCATGCCCTCCTGTCCCTGTTACTCAGACCCTGACCAAGACCCCATATCCATGGGGCATAGCTTGTGACCGTAGCCTCTTGTGCCTCCACAACCCTGTGACCCAGATTTCAAGGGCACAAACCCTGACTGCGCCTCCATGTCCCAAATCCTGACAGTGTCCCCATGACACTGGGCTACAGACCCTGACCATGTGTCCCAGCAGCACAGACCCTCACAGTGTGTCCCAGCAGCACAGACCCTGACAGTGTCCCCATGTCCCTGGGGCACAGACCCTGACCGTGTGTCCCAGCAGCACAGACCCTGACAGTGTCCCCATGTCCCTGGGGCACAGACCCGCAGCCACAGGCTTCTTGGTCAGGACCTTTCCCGGCCGTGCCCCCGGGGGAGCATTCCTTGGTGGCAGATGTTGCTGCTGAGTCACAGAGACACGAGACAGGGGCCACATGCCAGCTCCCTGCCACCGGCTGCTGAACCCAAACTCTGGCTGGTGTGAGCCTGTTGCTCCTTGAGCCCCCTCAACACAACACAAAGAGCAGCAGCTGCCCTGCAGCTTCAGGGCCCTCTCCTTTCGCTTCTCCTCCAGGGCTCGTCGCCAGCGCAGGTGGGCAGGCAGCCAGCATGTCCCTGCTGTGGCACCACGGCACAGCCACAGAACCCAAACACCTCCTCCACAACACTCCACCATCAACACTCCCACCAGACACCTGGTACAAACGGTGCCACCCTGAGCACCAAGCCCACCGCCAGTGTGCCACAGCCATTGTGCCACAGCCAGCCAGGCACGCCACACACCGTGAGTGGCAACCACAGCACCTGCCTCACCCAGCACTGGTGGCCAGCAAGCCACCAGGGTGGCTGGCAGTGCTAGCACAGGGCAGTAAGACCAGCAAGGACTCATCCAGGCTGTCAGTGTGCTTACCAGACATGTCCCCATGCAAAGTGACACTGGGGACAAGTGATTCCACCAGAGAACCACACAACGCTTTAGCTTGGAAAGGGACCTCTAAAAGCCATCTGGTCCAACCCCCCTGCAGCCAGCAGGGACATCTGCTACCAGAGCAGGTTGATCAGAGCCTTAACCAACCCGACCCGGAATAGTTCCAGGGATGGGGCATCTCCCACCTCTCTGGATAACCTGTGCCAGGGTCTCACCACCCTCAGTGTCAAACATTTCCCCCTTCTTTCCAGTCTGAATCTCCCTCTTTCAGTTCAAACCACCCCCACCTTGTTCTGTCACAAGAGGCCCTGCTCAAAAGTCTGTCCCCAGCTTTCTGATCAGCCCTTGAAGCACTGAAATGCCACCAGTAGGTTTTCCTGGAGCCTTCTCCAGGCTGAACATCCCCAGCTTTCTCAGCCTGGCTTCCAGCCCTCCCATCACTGGATGTGGCCAGGGCAGTTTATGGGCAGAAGGAAACTATTTGGTTTCCGTTGCCATCTTCTGTCTCCCCTCCCAGCCCAAAAATCCCTCCAAACAGAACAAGTTGGAGTGCAGACCACAAACCAGACACCTTGCACAGGCAGCTCCTTCTGAGGTGCTTCACCCTACACGTCCTATCCCTGGAGCATCCTACCCTTTCCCACAGGCACTTCATCTGATGCTCCTTCTTCACCCTCTCCCAATGCACAGCCCAAACCCCAGCACATCCTGGGGGATGCACCAGCCCTGGAAGGGACTGGGATAGGAATAGGGACGGGTTTGGGAACGGGGATTGGGACAGGCATGGTGTTGGGGATGAGGACAGGAATGGGGATGGGAATAAGCACGGAGCTGGGAATGGGAAAGGGGATGGGAATGGGGACAGGGAGATGTTAAGCTCGTCCCGCACCTCGGTGACGATGGTGGAGTGGTAGACGTCGCGGCTGTACTCCCAGCCGTCCAGGCACGGCTCCTGCTCCAACGAGCTCAGCTCCACGTCGGAGCCGGGCCGGAGCCCCAGCGCCGAGAAGTTGCGGAGCGCGGCCAGGCGGTAGCGGCGGCAGTGGCTCGGAGCCGCCTGCCCGCCCTGCGTCTCCAGCGGGATGCTGGCGTTGAGCCACTCGGCGCTCAGGTTGGCCCCGGGGGGCACGGCGCAGTGGTGCTCGGGGGTCCCGGCCAGGAACACGGCCGACATCCCGTTGAAGCCGTTGGGGATGGTGCTGGCGCTGAGGAGGAAGAAGACGAGGCGTTGGAAGCGGCCCCACTGGCCCAGGAAGGCGGTGGCCGCATCGTAGTCACGCATCGCACGGCACGGCGCGGAGCTTCCGCGGCTCTTTGCGCGCACCGCGGCGAGCCCCGGGAGGAGGCTCCGCCCCGGGCCGCCCCGCCGCCCCGGTGGAGGCGGTGCGTCCCAGAAAGGGCCGGGTTCAGGGATGCGGGGAAGGGGGTTGGATGCCGCCAGCTCCCAGTTCCACCGCCCCTTCCCCACCCCTCCTCTCCTTGCTCCGCTCAACACCCGCGATGGTTCCGCAGCCAGCTCCGGGGCTTCCCAAAGAGACCTTTCCTGGCTTTTTTTTGTTTTGGTTGGTTTGGTTTTCCTCACCCAAAATATTTCCGAGTTTTATTTCGAGTCTCTTCCGGCGTCAGGCTCGGGAAGCCGGGGCTTTGCCGCTCCCGCATCCCTGCATCCCGGCTTCCCGACGTCCCTTCATCCCGGCGTTCCAGCATCCCTGCATCCCGGCTTCCCGACGTCCCTTCATCCCAGCGTTCCAGCATCCCTGCCTCCCGGCATTCTTGCATCCCGGCACCGCGAGCCTGGGATGAGGCGGGATGTGTGCGCTGCTGCTGCCGGGAAGGAAGCAGTGCCCGTCTGGATTGGCGTTGCCTGGGAGCAATGCGATGGCTCCGCTGCCCCGAGCCCCTGCATCCAGCTGAATCCCAAAGAGGGCTCTCCTGTAATGTGGCCGCAGGATGAATCGAGAGCATCACACAACTGCGCTGGCAGGGCTGGGCAGACTCAGCAGGGAATCACTGAGATGGTCATCACGTCCACCTGTTAACCCAGCACCGTCAGGTCACCACCAAACCATGGCCCTCAGCACCACGTTCACAGAGCTCTGAAACCCCTCCAGGCGTGGGGACTCCAGCACTGCCCTGGGCAGCCTGGACCAGGCCTTGACAACCCTTTTGGGGAAGCAATTGTTCCTCGTGTCCAAACTAAACCTCCCCTGGAGCAACTTGAGACCATTTTCTCTTGTCCTATCACTTGTTCCTTGGGAGAAGGACTGACCTCCACCTGGCTCCAACCTCCTTTTAGAGAGTTGTATAGAGCAATAAGGTGGCCTCTCAGGCTCCTCTTCTCCAGGCTGAACACTCCCAGGTCCCTCAGCTGTTCTTCACCAGCCCTGCTCTCCAGACCCTCTGGATTACACTTCAGCCCCTCAATGCCCTTCTTAGAGTGAGGGGCTCAAAACTGAACTCAGTATTTGAGGTGCAGCCTCACCAGTGCCAGGTACAGGGTGATGATCCCTGCCCTGGTCTTGCTAACAGATGATAGATTAGAAACTGGGACAGGTATGGGTTAGGCCATGAGCTGGGGGTTCTGTGGCTGGTAAGAACACAGCTGGAAGGCAGCAGGGTCTCCACTACAGAGATGTCTTCCAACAGAGCCTCATGAAATAGGGGCAGAGGGGGAGCAGGGGTGATGTGAGCTCCTCCTATACACTGTCAGAAGGGGAAACAATCATCACTCACAGCTTCGTTAACCAGCTGTGTTCCCAGCCCTGGAGAACCTCTCATTAGCTGCAGCTCAGCATTTTTCCCAGCAGCATTCGCTCCACACAGCAGTCAAGGTCAGCAGGGTCCACTCTGAAGGAGCCTCTGGAGAAGAGCTTTTTATATCCCAGTTGCCTATCTGCTATCTATGATTGCCTTGCACGTGACTCTGGGCTTTGCCTGCAGCCAGATCTGGAGATAGCTGCTGTAGCCACCTCAGACAGCTGAGCAGTGCTGTCATCCTCTGAAATAGCTCGAGGGGCACTTAGAAACATGGTGCTGTTTAAAATAGTCACAGCTCCTCCTTGCTTCTGTGACACAGCTCCCTGGAGGTGTGTGGCCTGGCTCCTCCTTGGGAATGCCCAGAGAATTGTGGAGCCTCCAAGCCTGGAAGCGTTCAAAGCCAGGCTGGATGAGGCCTTGAGCAACCTGGGCTAGTGGAAGGTGTCACTGCCCATCTAGTTGAAACTGGATGATCTTTAAGGTCTCCTCCGACCCAAACCAGTCTGTGAGTCTGTGAATGGGACAATTCTGCCGTGCAGAGCTGTCAGTGCTGCTACCAGCAGACCAAGATGCAGTGGAGATGACTTTCCAGAGAGTTATGTGGAAGGTGGAGGCACAGACCAGGGAGCAGTGGCTGTGGCAGGAGGATGGCTCCTAGGGAGGAGAAGCAGATGGCAGATTTTATCCAAGTGTGGCAGAGACCTGCTGCTACTCAGGATAAGGGATGCAGAGCTGATGTCAGATGGTCATGGAACCCGCTTGGATGGAAAACACCTTTAAGATCACCAAGTCATGTAGCAAGCCAGGAAGATTTAGATACCTCCTGCCTGGAGAGGTGACACCTCGATGCCAGGCTTGGGCCACCCCACAGCTAAAGCTGTCCCCAGTGATAAGAGCAGAGCAGGAGCCTGGGTGGGGGCTGATTTGGGCAGATCAGGGGCTCGCAGGCAGCAGCAGGCAGCTGCCCTGCCCTGCCCTACCCTGCCTTGGGGCTGTGCAGGAACCATGGTGAAACCAGGGTATGGCTGAGGAAATAAGGATTTTGGAGCAGATTGTCTGAAGCGTTTATGCTCATGCAAGCCTCAGAATTATTCAGTCAACAGCAATTGTTTACAGAGGAGTAATTTGCAGTGCTCATAAGCAGCTGGGTTTTGGCAGCAAATGGGGCATGTCGAGCAGAGAACATGCACAAAGTGCTTGGGCTTATCTGGTTTGCAGATGAATCCTTCCTGTATCATAAATCCCACGTGTTCAACAGGGAAGCACCGTGGGGTTTGCTCTCCTATTGGGAATTTACACAAACCAGCAGTGATAGGCAGACCCTGTGCTCCAGCCAGCCCTGTCACAGCACCTACCCCTACTGCATGCTGCTCCTCTAGCCCTGAGTGATGGCACTCTCCTGCCACTTCTGCTGGGTGCTCCCCTCACTGCAAACCCCACTCATGATCCAGCATAGAATCAGAGAATTGTTTTGATTGGGAAAGACCTCTAAGTTTATCCAGTCCAAACATCAACCCAACACCACAATGGCCATCAAACCGTGTGCCATGGCCACACACTTCTTGAACACCTCCGGGGCTGGTGCCTCCAAAACCTCCCTGGGCAGCCTGTTCCAATGCCTGACCACTCTCAAAGGAAATAAATTGTTCCTCATCCCCAACCTAAGCCTCCCCTGGCACAATTTCATTCCATTTCCTCTCCTGATACTAGGGAGCAGAGACCAACCCCCAACTCACTCCAACCTCCTTTCAGGGAGTTGTAGAGAGCAAGGAGGTCTCCCCTCAGCCCCTTCTTCTCCAGGCCTTCATTTTGTGTAGGGATCTGCCATGAGACATCACAAATGCTTCCTCCAGGCAGGTAGGTGATAAAAAGCAGAGGGAAGTCATGGCTGGGAACTGACTTGGGCTGTCATGGAGCAAATTTCTGCAGAGGAAGGACCAGTTCTAGTTGTCCCAAATGTGCCTGTTGAAAGTGGTCAGTGAGTTTCACTGCAATATTCTGAAACCTGCTATCAGCTATGGATGAGGAGCAGGATGTGGGAAGTGAGATTGGAGAGATTCCTGCAAGGTGAAAACAGATCCTGAGGAGCCAGCAGCAAAGGAGAATCATAGAATTGTCAGGGCTGGAAGGGACCTCAAGGCTCAGCCAGTTCCAACGCCCCTGCCATGGCCAGGGACACCTCACACTACAGCAGCTTGCTCAGAGCCACATCCAGCCTGGCCTTAAAAATTTCCAGGGATGAGGCTGCCATCACCTCCCTGGGCAACCTGTGCCAGTCTCTCACCACCCTCATGGGGAACAACTTCTTGCTAACATCCAATCTAAATCTACCCATTTCTAGTTTTGCTCCATTGCCCCAAGTCCTATCACTCCCTGACACCCTAAAAAGTCCTTCCCCAGCTTTCTTGTAGCCCCCTGCAGATACTGGAAGGCCACAATTAGGTCTCCTCAGAGCCTTCTCTTCTCCAGACTGACCAACCCCAACTCTCAGTCTGTCTCCACAGCAGAGCAGCTCCAGCCCTCTGCTCATCCTCATGGCCCTTCTCTGGACACCTTCCAGCACCTCCAGATCCTTCCTGGCACAGAGGCTCCAGAACTGGACACAGTACTCCAGGTGGGGTCTCAGCAGAGTGGAGTAGAGGGGGAGAATCACCTCCCTGGCCCTGCTGGCTATGCTTCTCTTGCTGCAGCCCAGGCTCTGCTTGGCTCTCTGGGCTGCAAGTGCTCACTGCTGGCTCCTGTTGAGCTTCTCATCCCCCAGCATCTCCAAGTCCTTTTCTTCAGGGCTGCTCTCAAGCCAGTCCCTGCCCAGCCTGTATCAGTGCTGGGGATTGTCCCGACCCAGATGCAGGACCTTGCATTTGGTCTTGTTGAGCCTCATGAGAAGGTGCCTCTGTCCCAGGAGAAGAAGCAGCAAATCTTAGAACAGCTGAGAATCCACCTCTGGTGCAAACATTCTGTTGTGCAAACAGATTTTCTAAGGTGGCCTAAACCAGTCAGGCAGGGGCTGGGAGACGAAGCCACACTGGTGGGCTGCTGGGTTGCTGCAACAAGCCCAGAGGCCATGGAGCAGCCCAGGCTCTGCTCACTTGTGGTCACTTCACCCCCACCCTGGTGACACTGCTGCTAGGCACAGCCAGCACCAGAGCTGGTCTGCTCTGGGTCAGGGTGGTTACTCCCCTTGGTGGTTCTGCTCTTACTATTCTGCTTCAGCAAGATCCTTCTCAAAGGATCCTCTGCCTTGGTGGGACTCCTGTGTCACCCTCCCAGTAGCCCCCTGGAGAGCTGGGAATTAAGGAAAGAGGTGAAAATGGAGAGCTTTGAAATTGCCTGTTGCTTGTGCAGCATTTGGGTTGTGGAGAAGCTGGCATATGGATGGGGCAAAGCAAACCCCCTTCTCTAAGGGGATTTTGGTCTGGCTATGCTCTGCCAGTCCTGGCTTCATGCTCCTGCCAGCCTGCTGCCCACCCTGGAGTGGCTGCAGTTGGTGATATCCTGTCCCACTGCACCCACGGCACCTAGGAGGGAAACAGCTCTTGAAATGGCAACTCTTGAAAAGGCTCTTGGGGTATTTCACCCTGGCTGCTCTGCCAGCAGCGCTGAGAATGGCCCAGGGCAAAGCTCACTTGAAACAACCCTAACAGACGGGACTTAGAGCTGCTGGGGCACTCGTGGGCAGTGGTGTGTGAACTCTTCCCCTCCTAGGCAAGGGCTGGGCAGATAAACTCTCCGGGGGGTTATTCATAGAATCATGAAGCTGGATATTTCGGTTTCCATCACTAGATGGTGCAGGAGACAGGCAAAGAGCCTGGCGGGGCGGGGCTGGAGCGGAGCTGGGGCTGTCCCATGTCCCCGAGTCACATTCTCTTCAAGAACCTTATGGACCCCCCACACTGCAGAGTCAGAGACTGGTTTGTTTTGAAAGGGACCTTCAAGGTCATCCAGTCCAAGTCCCCTGCAGCCAGCAGGGACATCTGCAACTAGAGCAGGGTGCTCACAGCCCCAAACATCCTGACCTGGAATGGTTCCAGGGATGGGGCATCTCCCACCTCTCTGGGCAACCTGGGCCAGTGTCTCACCACCCTCAGTGAAAAACATTTCTTTCTAATATCTAATCTAAATCTTCCTCTTTTAGTTCAAACCATCACCCCTTGTGCTGTCACAGGCCCTGACAGAGTCCTTCCCCATCTTTCCTGTACCCCTCTTTAAGCACTGGAAGGCCACCAGAAGGTCTCCCTGGAGCCTTCTCTTCTCCAGGCTGAACAAGCCCAACTCTCTCAGCCTGGCCTCACAGCAGAGGGCTTCCAGCCCTGCCAGCATTGCTGTGGCCTCCTCTGGCCCCATTCCAAAAGGTATCTTCTGTGCTGAGGACCCCAGAGCTGGATCCAGTACTGCGGGTGGGGTGAAGCAGATGTTTGGAACTCCCCTGGAATGGTGCCTGGGGGAGCTGGGACTCTCCATCCTGAAGACCTCCCATGGGGGCTGCAGGTGGCTGGTGCTGCCTGGGGACAGCAGCAAGGACTAGGTGGCCTCTTGAGGTCCCCTCCAGATACCTTTTCCAATGCTGCTGCTCAGTGTGTCTCAGATGAGCCCCAGCCTTCATATCCCACTGACGCTTGTCTTTGCTCTAAGTCAGTCATCTCAGGTGGGGGACAGATGCTCACCACTGGTTTCCTGGTACCCCTCCCTCAGGTTTGGGAGTGCAGAACTGTGGTGTCACTTCCAAACAAAAGCAGCAGTTTTCATCAAGAAAGCTAAACCCCCAAGGGCTGCTCAAGCAGCAGCTTTGCACGGCAAGATGACCCTTCGCACTTTGACCACCTGAAGCAGCCACACTGGCCACAGCCCCGGCCCTCCCTGCGCAAAGAGCTGCTTTAGGACCACATAAAAAATGCCAAACATTGCAAGTTCCCTGCTGGAGAAGCTGCTGCTGGGCTGGGGAGGGTGGTGGGGGAAGCTGGCTGGGTGTTTCCAACCAGCCTGGGCTTTCCCTGAGGAGAAAGAGGGAGACAAAACAACTCCCAGAAAAGATCCCTCACGGTCAGGAGCAGCTCTTCATGTGGGGAAGAGGTTTTTTTAACCCCCCCCCCCCCCCCCGAATTCATTCAATTAGCCTCTTCCACAGATGAGAAAAGGAGGAGAGGGCACTTGCCCCAAAAGCCTCTTCCCCTCCTGTGGCACAAGAACCTTTGTCCTCATACAAATAGATCCACTGAGGTGGTGTTTTTTTAAAGATCCCTGGGGCAAGCAGCCAGCAACCAAAGTCAAACAGCTCCAAACAAAAGCAGCAGAAGAAAAGGGGTGTGGTGGTGGAAATAATGCCCAGCTAAGTAGGAAACTTTAATGATGATACATGGAAAAAGTTAAACAATTAGAACTTGAATCAGTTTGGCCCCAGTCCCACCTCATTTAGTTAATAAACCAGACCTTCATCTTATTTTCCAAAGCACTGAGGAGCCTGGAGGAGGAGCCTGGGCTTGGGCAGGTCAGAGGGTGGCTGCTGGGCAGGCTGGGGCTGCCATGGGGACAGTGGGAGGTGGGTCTCAGGGAGACCTGTGACTCCCTTTCGGGGTTGGGCAGGCCCCACAGAACCTGACCTGGAATGATTCCAGGGATGGGGCAGCTCTCACCTCTCTGGGCAACCTGGGCCAGGGTCTCACCACCCTCAGACCAAAGAATTTCTTCCTTCTCTCACATCTGAATCTTCCTCTTTTTGTTCAAAACATCACCCCTTGTCCTGTTAGGACAGATCCTGCTCAAAAGCCTGTCCTCAGCTTTCTCATCGACCCCTTTAAGTTACAAACCCACCAAAGCCCCACCGACACAGAGACCAAACCTCAGCCAAAGCTCTCAACACATGGTGCCAGGAGAAGTGCAGCTCTCCAAGATGCTCTCTAAACTTCATCCAGTGTCCTCCTTACCTGGATGCTGAGGCATCTCTGCACGTAGTGGGGCCACCATGGGAGAGACCAAACCAGGCTCCAGACGAAGTCCAAGCTAAGTGATGTGAGACATAAACCCACCAACACAGCTTTATTTTGTATCTCATACAAACAGCATCACTGGTGCCACCAGACCCTCACCTGTGGCAGCACCTACAGACCTCCATCATCAGCTGAATGAGGTGGCCCAAAGCCAGGATGCCCCCCAGAATGGGGCTGTGAGAGGCTTTAAGCGCCATGGGGGGATCAGTTGAGTTGGTTGGTTACTCCTAAGGGTACCACAAGCCAACCGCGTGGACAAATGGACTTGTGGGAACTTGGTCTGCAATGAAAAGAAATGCCCTGTGCCCAGTGCTCCCAGTGCTGTACTGGTGCCCCACCAGCAGCCTGTTACTGATCAAACTGAAGTCACTGAGGCAGGTCATGAATTCCTAAGGTGTTGCTCGTGCCAGGGCTGCAGGACGCCCAGCATCCCCACAAGGACACAACCACCGATGGAGTCCAAGAGGGGACAAGAGCTGCCGTGAGTGACACACCCCTGGCTGGCAGCTGGGGAGGATGGGAAAAGCCTCTTTGCCATTTGTGTCATGAGTTTCCCACAGCTCAGCCAAGATGGATTCAGTCCCAGGTGTGGGTGACGCCTGAACTTCCAAGCTACAGGCACTAGAGCTCAGCCCAGCACAGTATGAGGTTAGTGGAGGAATCCAGGACAATGTTTCTGACAGCCGAGGAGAAGCTCCAAGCAGAGGCTGCAAAAAAGGGCACCAACAATTCCCACCTGATTATTGTCCATCTCCTCCTCATTTACAGTTGTCCCAAGTATTTCCCTTTAGGTGGTCATAGAATCATAGACTGGTTTGGGTTGGAAGGGACCTCAAAGACCATCCAGTTCCAACTCCCCTGCCATGGTCAGGGACACCTTCCACTAGCCCAGGTTGCTCAAGGTTCCATCCAACCTGGCCTTGAACACTTCCATGGAGGGGGCATCCTGTTGAGCAAGGCTATGAAAATACAAGAAAAACTGGGAAAGCTTTCCATGTTTTTCTTGCACTTTAAGAATTGAAGCTACTGATGGCAGGAAGGAGGTGGTGGAGAAGGAGGAGGTTCTGCTCTGAGCAGGAATCTGCATGGCCAGCATCCCTCCATTGCACAGTGGTACCCAGTGAGGATACCACCAGGCACAGGGCAGGAGCTGCCTCAAATCCTATAAGGCACCCAGTGAAAAGGTCCAGTACCAGCCTAAACCCCTTACCCCCACCCCCTCCTGGGGAGGAAACAAGTAGGATGAAATTGAGTGCTCAGCCCCAGCCAGGATAACACAACCTTCCTGAAGTCCCAGATTTCCTCCTTCCAGAGGTGGAAGGGGAAGGAGCACTTTGCCCATCACCCCATCTCTTGTTTTCCTTTTCCATGGAAGGGAAGACAGCACCAAACATTTCTATTTCTCCCTCATGTCCTCCCTTTCTGAAGTGAGGAGGAGGAAGGAGTCTGTCTCAAAGCAGAAGGAACTTCAGGGTACCAAACCCATGGGTGGCTCCCACCAGCACCCAGCAGCTGAGGGACAAACCCTCTCTTCTCCAAACACTACCAGAAACCCTGCATTTCTCCAACCAAGCAACATCCCAACAGCCTCAAAAACTTGTCCCCATCAAATAAAGCAGATGATGGACCCAGCTGAAAGCACAGCCTTGGGATATGGGGGTAAATCTCAACCCGCTGCCACTGGACTCAGGGCTTTCCACCACTCCAGCCACTTCCCAAGTGCTTGGAGGGATTTTGTCACCAGCTCCCTGCTGGCAGGCAGACCCAGATGACAGCAGTCTGGGGATCTGGAAATAAAGGTCAGGATGGCCAAAGCAAGGACAACATGAGTGTGGAAGGTGGGAACAGCCAAGGTGGGCTCTGTGCTGCTTCAGTGTCCCTTCAAGGTGTGGTGCTTGGCGGGGTTAGATGACAAGAGAACAAATGAATGAGGAAGGAGAGAAGGAAGAAAAAGCCTGGTTGCGTGCTCAGTATGGGGAGCTCAGATCCACCCGTCAGCCTCAAACTGCCGTGCCCTGATCCAGGGAATTGCATAGCAAATACTGCCTGAGGAGACCTCCCTTCCTTGGCACATCTGCTGGGGTGGGGCTGAGCTGGGGACCCCAACCCACCGGTGCCACTTCCCTGACTCCTTGAGTGGGGTTGGTTTTAATCACCAGGGCAGGAGCTGAAGGTCAGAGGCCAGGAGCCAGCTTCTTCTCTTAAAGTGCCTTATTTTCTTTCAGCTTTCAGAACACCTCCCTGGCTTTCTCAGGGGGGGAGGGGGAGCAACAGAAAATTAACATGAAAATAAAATCCAGGCAGACTGCTTTTGTATGAAACAGGGCAGAGGATTGCTCACTATTTACACAGACCTTGGGAGAAGGCTGCGGCGCAGGCTAACAACCCAGCGCGGCAACCCCCGAAGCAGAGTGTCAAGAAGAAGGGAAAAACCTGTTGGGATGCTTTCAACACCATTTCCCCTGGAGATCCCAAGTGTAAACGTGGTTTTTTTTTCTTTATCTGGGAGAAGACAATTGGACCTTGGGCTTTGGTAATCGGGGGGGGTGGATTCCAGCCCCGGCGCGCAGCCGGCGGGGAGGACGTGGGTGGGCGGCGGGCGGCCACCCGAGCTCCGCCGAGCTCCGCCGGGGGTTTAGACGAGTTCGACTTTGGCGTTTGGATAAACAGCCACCACGTCATAGCCCTCGGGGGGCTTAACCCTCTCCTTGGCGTGGGTCTCGCAGTACAGCTGCTCCTCGATGAAGAAGTAGCCGCGCTGCTTCAGGTTGAGCCCGCAGTCGTCGCACATGAAGCACTCGGGGTGGTACAGCTTGTCCCGGGCTTTGACGATGGTGCCGCTAGGGAGAGATGGGTGGGGAGAGCTGGGGTGAGCTGGGAAGTCATAGGATCATGGAATTGTCAGGGTTGGAAGGGGCCTCAAGGATCATCCACTTCCAACCCTCCTGCCATGGGCAGGGACACCTCACACTATCCCAGGTTGCTCAGGGCCTCATCCAGCCTGGCTTTAAAAGCCTCCAGGGATGAGGCTGCTACCACCTCCCTGGGCAACCTGTTCCAGTGTCTCACCACCTTCATGGGGAAGAACTTCTTCCTAACATCCAATCTCAATCTACCCATTTCTATTTTTGCTCCATTCCCCCAGTCCTATCACTCCCTGACACCCTAAAAAGTCCCTCCCCAGCTTTCTTGTAGCCCCCTTCAGACACTGGAAGGCCACAATTAGGTCTCCTGGGAGCCTTCTCTTCACCAGACTGAACAACCCTAACTCTCATTCTGTCCTCACAGGAGAGGTGCTCCAGCCCTCTGCTCATCCTTGAGTCACAGAATCGTAGGGGTTGGAAGGGACCTCTGAAGATCACCGAGTCCAACCCCCTGCCAGAGGAGGACCATAGAATCCAGCACAGGTCACACAGGAACACATCCAGATGGGTCTTGAAAGTCTCCAGAGAAGGAGACTCCACAAGCTTCATGGGCAGCCTGTTCCAGTGCTCTGTGACAAGCACAGTGAAGAAGTTCCCAGTCCTGGATCTTTGTGGGTTCCTACTTTATAAACCCAATTACAGTTGTTGTGACCTGCTCCTGGTGTAACACACTGCTCCTTCTGTAAGGCCACAGAAGGACCTGGCCATATTCTCCTGTCTGACTTGATGATCTTTGGAGGTCCCTTCCAACCCCTAACATACTGGGAGCCTGTGATCAAGTCTGACCCCACTACCAAGACAGGTTCACCTAGAGAAGTTCACACAGGAGCACATCCAGGTGGGTTCTAATGTCTCCAGAGATGGAGACTCCACCACCTCTCTGGGCAGCCTGCTCCAGGTCTCTGTTGCCCTTAAAGAAGTTCCTCTTCATGTTTAGATGGAACTTCTTACGGGAAACAACCAGCATCAGCAGCTTCCTCTGCTGCCTCCAGGAAAATGGAGCAAGGGCATGTAGGAGCATGTAGGAGCATGTAAGGATGTTATCATGGGTTCCTATCCCAACATCTCAGCCCACCCAAAGCTGCCACCCTGCTCCAGGCATGGCTCCGCTCTATTTCTTCATGAAGGGATGCTCCACCCCCACTTAGATACATAGAACCATAGAATTGTTTTGGTTGGAAAAGACCTGCAAGATCATCAAGTCCAACCATCAAACTAAGACCACCATGGCCATTAAGCCATGTCCCACAATGCCATGGCCACATCTTTCTTGAACACCTCCAGGGACAGTGGCTCCACCACCTCCCTGGGCAGCCTGTTCCAATCCCTGACCACTCTGGCAGGAAAGAAATTGTTCCTCACACCCAAACTAAGCCTCCCCTGACACAGTTTCAGGCCATTTCCTCTCATCCTATCACCTGATACTAGGGAGAAGAGACCAACCCCCACCTGTCTCCAGCCTCATTTCAGGGAGCTGTAGAGAGCAATGAGGTCTCCCCTCAGCCTCCTCTTCTCCAGGCTAAACAACCCCTCTTCCCTCAGATGCTCCTCCCCAGCTCTGTTATCCAGACCCTTCACCAGCTTTGTTGCCCTTCTCTGGACCTGCCCCAGCCCCTTGATGTCCTTCTTGGACTGAGGGGCCCAAAACTGAACCTGGTATTCAAGGTGTGGCCACAGCAGTGCCCAGCAGAGAGGCACAATCACTGTGGTCCTGCTGGTCACACTAATGCTGATCCAGGCCAAGATGCTGTTGGCCTTCCTGGCCACCTGGGCACACTGCTGGCTCACATTCAGCTGGCTGTCAACCAGCACTCCTAGGTCCTTTTCTGACATGTAACTTTCCACATCCCCTGTGGCACTGCTCCACAGCTCGATACAAAGCTGAGCCTCTACTAAACTCAGCCTGAATCTAAACAGTGAGAGCCAGTATCCTCCAAGCACTGCTGGGGTTGCACACACAGAGCACAGACCAGCAAAGAAAGGGTTACAAGTGTTTGCAGAGCAGAGGCTCAGCCAGCAGATCTGGCTCAAGCAGAACATAAATTACAACAGAACATAAATTACAACAGGATGGAGCAGAAACCCGCCTGTACTCCCTGAAATCAGACCCAGCATCCATCCATCCCCGAGTCACTCTTCAACAAACAAACAAAGATCATCCTCAGATTATTCTACTTGACCCTTAAAGTGTTTCTCCCTCCTCAAGGCACTGAAGGAGTGTCAGCTCCACCAGCACTACTCATAGTCACTGGGCAGCCACTAGGATAAGCAGGAACCATCCCATGACTCATCCCTCTTTTGCTGCAAGATTCCCTTAAAAGGGGCAATCCAAGCTGTGCTTCTCAGGTCCAGGTTTGTATGTGGCCAGCAAGGAAACCAGGAAAGAATGTAAGGTGTACCTGGGGGGAATTCTAACCACTCGTGTCTGGTGGGACCCAACCTAGTTGTGTGCTGGTCTTACTGTGCCCAACCCAGCTGGGTCCCGGTGGTCCCATCCCAGCTCAGCCAGGTCCCGGTGCTCCCATCCCCAGCTCAGCCAGGTCCCGGTGGTCCCATCCCAGCTCAGCCAGGTCCCGGTGCTCCCATCCCCAGCTCAGCCAGGTCCCGGTGCTCCCATCCCCAGCTCAGCCAGGTCCCGCTGGTCCCATCCCCAGCTCAGCCAGGTCCCTGTGGTCCCATCCCCAGCTCAGCCAGGTCCCGGTGCTCCCATCCCCAGCTCAGCCAGGTCCCTGTGGTCCCATCCCAGCTCAGCCAGGTCCCGGTGCTCCCATCCCCAGCTCAGCCAGGTCCCTGTGGTCCCATCCCAGCTCAGCCAGGTCCCGGTGCTCCCATCCCCAGCTCAGCCAGGTCCCTGTGGTCCCATCCCCAGCTCAGCCAGGTCCCGGTGCTCCCATCCCCAGCTCAGCCAGGTCCCGGTGCTCCCATCCCCAGCTCAGCCAGGTCCCTGTGGTCCCATCCCAGCTCAGCCAGGTCCCGCTGGTCCCATCCCCAGCTCAGCCAGGTCCCGGTGCTCCCATCCCCAGCTCAGCCAGGTCCCGGTGCTCCCATCCCCAGCTCAGCCAGGTCCCGGTGCTCCCATCCCCACTCAGCCAGGTCCCGGTGCTCCCATCCCCACTCAGCCAGGTCCCGGTGCTCCCATCCCCAGCTCAGCCAGGTCCCGGTGCTCCCATCCCCAGCTCAGCCAGGTCCCGGTGCTCCCATCCCCACTCAGCCAGGTCCTGGTGCTCCCATCCCACCGCACCAGGCCCCGGTGCTCCCATCCCCACTCAGCCAGGTCCCGGTGCTCCCATCCCCAGCTCAGCCAGGTCCCGGTGCTCCCATCCCCACTCAGCCAGGTCCCGGTGCTCCCATCCCACCGCACCAGGCCCCGGTGCTGCCGCCCCACCCCGGCGGTGGCTGTTCGGCAGCAGACACTTACACGATGCCGTTGCCGCAGCGAGTGCACTCGGGGAGCATCTGCAGCCCAGCCATGGTCCCCCCAAGCTTTGACACTGGGGACTTGATGCTCCGGGGGTTGCTCAGTCTGTCGAGTTTTTCACCTGCCAAGGATTTTAAACAGACACAGGTTGAACACTTGTCCCCCCCAGGGCTTTTATTTCACCTTCTCCAAAGGCAAAGCAGCCTTGTTGGCCCTTCTCTGGAAATGCTCAAGGCTAGGCTGGATGAGGCTTTGAGTAACCTCGTCTAGTTGAAGATGTCTCTGCTTACTGCAAGAAGGTTGGACTAGATGAGGTCCTTTCCAACCCAGACCATTCCATGATTAATCCAGAGGTGGGAAATGAATTTGTCTGCAATGCTACTGAGTGAATTAAGAAAGATACAGATCAGAAATCTCACAAAAGCTCCAGAAAGAAGAAGATCTATCACACCAACACTTCAGGTGTGCTTGGCAGATCCACCATCAGTCACAGAGACACAGACAAAAGCCTGTTGGAGAGCTGGGCAAATTAAACCAAACAAGAACAGAGTTACAGACACTTTTCTTCCTACAACACTCATTTAACCTCAAACCATCTATTACAAAACAGTGTGACAGAAGAGAAGGTCTTCTGGGCACTTAGCCTCCTTTCATAAAGGTCCAAGCATGGGATTTAACATCTGCCCTCATACTCTGGACAACACAAGCATGCTTACTCCCCACCACTGGGACACTTAAAAGCTCCCAGCATTCATTGTGTGGATTCTTGTGGCTCACAGCTGACTGTTCTTTTGGGTCCCTATTGATCTGTGGTTCCTCTGCAGTGGCTTTAAGGTTACAGGAAGGAAAAGCTCATGAAGGAGGGCAAAGCATTTTCCTCCCATCAGCTGACAGAGCTTGGAAAAGCAGCAGAGAAGCTCTTGGATGAACAAGACATTCTTCAGTGTTCAGGCTTCTCTTGCTCCCTGACCTTCCAGGCTGTTGTTTCAGCTCATGCTCAGTCTTAAAGCCCACAATGCTCAGAAGGTCTCAGCAGCAGCCCAAGCTCCTTTCTGCCCCAGCTGGCCATATGCGCTGCACCGGTTCTGGAAACTTCCACTTGGGCTTTGCCCTGAGGTGCCACCCATGGCTCCAGGAATGTCCCTGCCTTTCCCAAAGTGAGTTATTTGCACCTGGGACCGGTGCCCCATTGCTGGTGGCTGCTCACTGATCCTGTGCAGGTTCACAGGGTACCTCTTGAAGGGCATTGCTCTGGAGATCTTCATTCCATGGACAGAGCTCTGCTCCCTCACCCAGTGTGTCTTGGGACCTTCCACTGTTCTGGTCTGGGAAGGTGGGAGCACACCCAACCCCAACAGCCTGGGGTTACCATTGGGGTGCACTAGGCTTCCTCACACAGCAGACCCCATCTCCAGCCATGACTCTAATCCAGAGACCAAGGCTCCAAACATTCTATCCAAAGGAATAAACCCAAAAGGACTCATTTCCCTCCAAACCTCACTTTCCCAAGATAGACTAGAGATGCTGGGAGCCTCAGGACGTGTGAGTCAGCCTGCCCAGGAGCCAACTGGGGCTGCTCCACCCCAGGGGTCCTCCAAGGACTCCCTTGTGGAGTCCTTCTGCTGCCTTGCTGGGAATAAAACAAAACAACTGCTCAAGCTGTTGGCTCCTCCAGCGTGAGATAGGGCACGCCTGGACCAGACACACTCATCTGCCAGCATGCAGCAGTGAAGCTGTCACTGTCTCAGAGCCTTGGACAAGCTACTTAGGAGAGAGAGAGAGGTGAAAAAAACCAAACCAAACCAAAACAACCAAAGGAGATTTGCAGCAAACCCAGCCCTGCTGAGAGGGCTGCTTCCCATCTGCCCAAACGATGTACCATTTCCTTCCATTTACCAGCCCACAGCCTCAGAGTAATTTATGGTCCTTGCAAGGCAGTGAGATGCTTTAACTCCATAATCTGAACCATCACTGCCTCCATTTGTGGCTGCAGCGCTCATCCTTCCCATGCCAAGTGCACCGACAGAGATGGGTCCTCCAGCTTCCACCAGATCCTTGGCACGAAGCTGCTTATGGGCATGGGATGAGGCTGGCAACGCTGAAGAAAATACATCAGCCAGGAGAAACAGCTGCCATATAAACCAGGCTGTTGCTTGAGACACTTAGCTCCTCAGGAGAGGAGATCTTGACTTTAAAAGGACAACACACAGCAGGCTCGGGCCAAAATGTATGATTTGAGGCTTAAGGAAAAAGGAGGAGGGATGCAAGCTGTAAAACAACCTAGCAGGAACACTCCCAGGGATTAAAACTGTGCTGGAGGATCAGGGAGCTTTATGCCAAGAGAGATGCTTCTCACTTAATTTCTCATCCTTTATGAAACAAACAGAAAGTTGTGATGACCAAGGCATGAGTGGGGCTGTGCCTGCAGCCAGTCACACATCCCTGCTGCCTAGCGCAGCTTGGAACGGTTTAGGTTGCAAGCTCATCCGGTCCTGCAGTCAGCAGGGACATCTGCAACTGGAGCAGGTTGCTCAGAGCCCCACACAACCTGACCTGGAATAGTTCCATCTCCCACCTCTCTGGGCAACCTGGGACAGGGGCCCACCACCCTCAGTGGAACAAATGTCTTCCTTTTCTCCAGTCTTTTGGTTTAAACCCATCACACCTCATTTCTGCCCTGGGGTGCAGGGGCAGGCAGCAGCAAAGCTCCACGTTTGTTCCTTTCCCTGGCATGGAGGAGGCAGGCAGGCAGCAGGGTTATTAACTGGGCTTAACACAGTCACTTCCCATTTGCTTCTTCCTAATGAGGAGACCTGGGGGTGCAGCAGGCACCTCACTGGGACGGCTGGTGCTCGGTGAGGGATCTGAAGGTACATCTGGAACCTGAAATTAACATCAGGTTTCCTGCCAGCCTTGAAGGGGCTGTAGTGTTTACATCATGCTTTTCAGACGTGCCCAAGCACCACTGAGAACAGCTGGTGGAAGCTTGATGCTCAGATGTTCCCCACAGTCATGCTGCTTGTGAGGAGGAAGTTCTTCACCATGAGAGTGGTGAAGCCCTGGAATGGGTTGTCCAGGGAGGTGGTTGGGGTGCTGTCTCTGGAGGTGTTTAAGCTCAGGCTGGATGAGGCTCTGGCCAGCCTGATCTAGTGTGGGGTGTCCCTGCCCATGGCAGGGGGGTTGGAACTAGATGATCCTTGTGGTCCCTTCCAACCCTGACTGATACTATGATAAATGGGAAGCAGTATCCTTCAAGTCACACAATATCATAGAACCATGGAATCCTTTTGGCTGGAAAAGACATTTACATAGAATACACAGAATAAACCAGGTTGGAAGAGACCTTCAAGATCATCGCGTCCAACCCATCAACCAATCCAACCCACCTAATCAACTAAACCATCCTTAAGATCACTCAGTCCAATCATTCTGTAACCACCAAGGCTGGTGCTAACCCATGACCCTCAGCACCACATCTCTGCCTCTCTGAAACACCTCCAGGGATGGGGATTCCACCACCTCACTGAGTAGCCTGTGCCAGGCTTTGAGAACCCTTTCGGTGAAGAAGCTTCTTCTAATATCCAACCTAAACCTCCCCTGGTGCAGCTCAAGGACACTTCCTCTTGTCCTACCAATTGTTCCTTGGGAGAAGTGACCGCTATCCACCTCACTCCAGCGTCCTTTCAGGGAGTTGCAGAGAAAGAAGGTGTCCCCTCCTTCTCCATCACGCCACATACAGAGACGCTGAGGAGCAGGAGGCTGCCTCGCTGCCTCTCGCAGCTTCATGATGAGATTTGCAGCCACTGGGATTTTCCCATCACAACTAAGTTCCTCGATTCACATGATCCAAAAGTACGAGGCTGTTAGAAGGAAGCAGAAGGAAGAACCTTGCCCTAATGATTGTAAAGTGAAGCCTGAGAGTTTGAAGGTGAAAGTCCCAATGGTCTCAAGGTTGAAAGGCAAATAAGAAGCAGCTGAAATGTGGTTTGGGGACGTGGTTGTTTAATGCTCGGAACTGGCTCCTTCCCACATTAACAGCGCAGACAGGAAGCTGTGACAGACCTGAGAAGTGAGCCAAGAGCTCCTGATCTCTATCCCTGCCTCGCTGAGGACCATCCCACGTCCTTATGCAAATGCCATTTGCCGAGGCTGGTTCTGCACCGGCGCTCTTACACAACTGCTTTGGCCGTGACATCTCCAAAGCCGTCCCGGGAGCGCAGCTGCTGCAGGAGCTGTTTGCAAACCCAGCTTTCACACGATGCTCAAGTCAACTAGAAAATTGGCTAAGCCTCCAGATGCCTGAGCTTCTGAAGCCCTCATTTGAAACCTGCCAGCTGGGTGTTCCACCTCACAGGGAGCCTGGACCTTCAAGCTGCACTTGAACTTAAGGAGAAGCTTCTTAACTTTGAGGGCGCAAGAGGCACAAACTGGAACCCAGAAGGTTCCATCTGAACATGAGAGGAAACTTCTTTACTTTGAGGGTGCAAGAGGCACCAGGTGCAAACTGGAACCCACAAGGTTCTATCTGAACATAAGAAAATTCTTTACTTTAAGGGTGCTGGAGCCCTGGAGCAGGTTGCCCAGAGAAGAACCTTCTCTGAAGTCTCCTTCTATGCAGACTTTCAAAGCCCACCTGACATTGTTATCCTGGCCAAGCTGCTGTGAGTGCCCCTGCTTCAGCAAGGGGGTGGGAGTGGATGGTCTCCAAAGGTCCCTTCCAACCACTACTATTCTATGATTCTATAGCCTTCCTATTGAGCTGAGCTGCCTCAGCACCAAGGCAATGGGGTGGTAAAAGGACAGAGCAGAAGAGTGTCCAAACCCATCCCATCACCTCTAGGGGCTTCAGCAGCATCCCCAGCAAGGGAAGGAGAAGAAGGCTAAGCCTGCAATAGCAGCTTGGTGGGTTCAGAGGGACCAGGTGATGACTCAAGCCCTACTGCAGTGCCTTGGTCATGGAGAGGTGTAGGGGACTTGCTGCCGAGCTCCTTACCATTCTCACCAGCCTCCAACATGCCTTGCAAGTATCGGAAGGATCCAGACTGCTTGGGCTCTGAGACAGGCTTCTCATAGTCCTGAAGCATCTTGTAGACATCTGACTCCACATCAATCCCATTTCTGTTTCGTGGGAGAGACTTCAAGGGGTCAAGGCTGTTTGAAAGAAGAGCAAGAAAGGCTCAAGTCAAATATAAACAGCAGTTGTCAGCTCGTCAGGGAGGTAGGAATCCTCCCCATTCCCACAGAGTCATTAAACACCTCACCATTCCCATGGGAGTCTCTGCCTGGAGCTATGTCTGTCCCAGGAACAGCCACTGAAGTCGAACCCGTTCCCAGTCAGCTGGGATTGAGCAACCACGGGGCTGGCCCAGCTACCAGCTGCCTTTGGGAAGGAGGGCAGCACCACACAGTGCTGTGCCACAGGTGGGGTGGGTTGACAAGATGGGGACAACAGTCTGTTCTTTCGCAATCTCACTCATTACGGAGGGCCAGGGGACCCTCCCAGCCCTCCCACTACTGTCAGGGCATGCAGCAAGGGGACAGCAGGGACTGCTGCCAAGCACAGGCAGGACAGCAAATCCCCTCACCACCCACAGCTGTCTCCTCTGAAGTCAGCCTTTCTGAAGGTGACTGCAGTAAGAGATCTTTTTCCCAGGCACTGTCCCCCTGTACTGGCCACACCTTGCTGGGTTCGGTTTTGGGCTCCTCACTCCAAAAAGGGTATTGAGGGGCTGGAGCAGGTCCAGAGAAGGGCAAAGAAGCTGGTGATGGGTCTGGAGAGCAGGGCTAGTGAGGAGTAGCTGAGGGAACCTGGGGTGTTCAGCCTGGAGAAAAGGAGCCTGAGGTGAGACCTCATTGCTCTCTACAAGTCCCTGAAAGGAGGTTGGAGCCAGGTGGAGGTCAATCTCTTCTCCCAAGGAACAAGTGATAGGACAAGAAGAAATGGCCACAAGTTGCTCCAGGGGAGGTGTAGGTTGGGCATGAGGAACAATTTCTTCCCCAAAAGGGTTGTCAAGGCCTGGCCCAGGCTGCCCAGGGCAGTGGTGGAGTCTCCATGCCCAGAGGAGTTTCAAAGCTCTGTGGACATGGTGCTGTGGGACATGGTTTAGTGGTGACCTGGGTTAATGGTTGGACTGGATGATCTTAGAGACCTTTTCCAAACTAAACAATTCTATGAGTGTATGACACAGCCCACAGCTTAAATGAGAAAAACACCTCCTGTGCTGCTCTGCATCAAGGATGGGACACAAGAGCAGCCCCATAACTCCCCCCCCATCACATGCTGACCTTCAGTATCCACACCTGAAGCTGCTCCTTGTCTCTATGCAACGTGAGGGAGCTCAAGAGACAACAAACAGTCATTTAAACTGTTATTCCAGTTCATTCAATACAGCAAAACAGGAATTTGGAATCCAGTTTGGAATCAAAATCATTTGGGGTGGATGTTTAAGTGTCCTGCTGAGGAGTAGAGCTGAATTCAAGAGCAGTTGTGCTCCACTGAGGCCTCACAGCACAGCAGAGCTTTGGGACAAGGGGCTCCTCTCTTTTTTAAAGGAGAAGATCATCAAGGTCATGGTCATGGAAGGTGTCCCTGCCCACGGCTGAGGGCTGGAGCTTGGTGATCTTTAAGGTCCATTTGAAGACCCTTGAAGCCCATCTGAACACATCTGAGCCATCATCTGGCTCATGTCCTCCACCAGCATCACATTCCTGTCTGCCTCAAAAAAGATTAAAATGAAAAAAAAAAAATCAAAGAAATAAAATTCATTTTAAAAGAAACAAAGGAGGGGAAAAAAACCCCACCAGAAACCCCAAACAAAACTCACTTTTGAAAGAAAGCCAAAATTCTGGTTTCTGAGATGGGTGGTCCCAGTCCTTGTGGGCAGAGCAGTGCTGGGCAGCTCTGCTCTCTGAGGTCTTTCCCAACCTTATTGATTCTATGATTCTCCTTCATCCTCAGCCTCCTGAAACAAGGGGCAAAGTGCTGGTGCCCTAGGAGAGAGCCCACCCCCGTGACTCCCCACCAGCCCAAATCCTCTCTGAGTGCCTGCCTGCCTGGCTCCAGCCCCCTCCTACAGCAATTCACACATTTTCAGCCCAAAAAGGCCACTTCTGGCCCATCCAGCCTGGCTTGGAGGACACACTTTTGACCTGATTCCACTCCAGCTAATCTCCTGGCTTTTGGCTCACACCCTGAAAACATCAGATTTTCTCCTCCGTATTTTTCTGCGTGGTTCTCTTCTTTCCAGCTCCCCTGGAGCAGCACAGGGAATACTCTGGCTCACAGCATGGCTGGAACATGAATTCATGCAGCACAGAGTTCCTGGGCTGAGGAGAAACTCTCTTTGCTCTCTGTGTTCAGCAGAGCCGTGAGTCTCTTGCAGAGCCTTTTGCCAGCCTGGAGGACCATAAATCATCATCATCAGAAGCCTTGTGAAAGCATTGCAGTCCACAACCTGGCCTGTCTCAAAGTCCTCCCAGGCCCTTCTTGGCTCCACCAAAGCTTTTTCTTTCCTACCAGCATTATTTATTTCCCAGCCTCCTGGACAGCTGCACTGAGCAGATCCTGCATTTATAAACATCTCAAGTTGAGTGAGGTCCATTTTCTCCTCTGGTGCCCCCAGCTTCCAAACCAAGACTTTGCTCTGGGGTCTGTACAAGTGTGATCCCCATTCCTAAGAGGGTAAAAATCCTATGGAAGTATCCTGCCTCCAACATAAGCTGTGAAGAATCAGGATGCTAACACTTCTGACACTCCTTGGCATTCATCCCAGTTTAGAGACTGGATCTGATGCCACCAATCTACCCACACCCATAAGAAGGATCTTGTGCAGCTCTGGGAAACCAGCACCTTCACCCTTGGAGTCCTTTTGATTGGAAAAGACCTTTAAGATCATCCAACCATCAACCCAGCACTGCCAAGTGCTCACTAAACCATGGCCCTCAGCACCACATCTCCACAGCTTTGAAACCCCTCCAGGGCTGAGGCCTCCATCTGAGAGATAAATGGTTGACTGTTGCTTCAGCATCATAAACTTAGTGTTGCAGTTGCTACATCCATACACATGTGGCCATTTTGCTCACAACTTGGTATCTCCAAAATACCTTTTTTTGGTGTGTTTTTTTTTTCCTTCCCAACACTCAACTAACAGAGCAGGAGCTCAACCCAGCAGCTCTGGAGCTCCAAAAGCACCACAACCTCAACACACCCCCTTGAAACCAAGTTTTCATGAACAGCAGCAGGCCCCAGAGCAGGAACCATGTTCTCATCCTACCTGTGGGCAGGAGAAATGTGGAGCCCACTCAGCTGCCCTGGCAGAGCAGACTCGGAGCTGCTGTTCGTGTAGAGCCGGGTTGGCTGCTGCTGCTGCTGCTGAACATTCACCGTCTGCTTGTTGTCCATGGGGCTGCCACCAGCCCCAGAGGGCCTTCTGCTTTGGGCAAACCCATTGTCCTGGAAGAGAAGAAAATGCAGAAACCCCTGAGGTTTATAGGTTTTAGCATGACATTGATGGAGAGTCTGTGCTGGGATGTGCAGTGTGCAGGCTGAGAGACCTGGGGCTGTTTAGTTTGGAGAAGAGAAGACTGAATGGAGATCTTCTTAATGCTTATGAAGATCTGAAGGGTGGACGCCAAGAAGAAGGGGTCAGGCTCTTTTCAGTGGTGTTGTGTGGTAGGATGAGGGGCAATGGATACAAACTGGAACCCAGGAAGCTCCACCTCAACATGAGGAAAAACAACTTTACTCTGAGGGTGCTGGAGCCCTGGAGCAGGCTGCCCGGAGAGGTTGTGCAGTCTCCTTCTCTGGAGAGATTCCAAACCAAGCTGGATGTGTTCCTGTGTGACCTGCCCTAGGTGATCCTGCATTTGATCATCTCCAGAAGTCCCTTCCAAACCTGTAGTTCTGTGATAATGTTTTATAGGTGCTGTGGAAAATGGAGGTATGCAGCAGGAAAAGGGGAACTCAGGCTTGACCTGCAGTTAAATCCTGGGCAACATGTGCAGCTCTCCTTGGTTTCCAACCAGCTGAACTTTCCTGCTTCTCCATGGTGAGCCACTGCCAAGCATTCTGCATTTCTGCTCCTGTAAAAGCAGATTTGTTATTTCCTCAAAAATAAGGCTGTGGGTCTGCTTCTCATTAGGTGTTACATCAGCCCAGCAGCACTTACTGCTCCTGGGACAATCAGTCCTGATTGATTTCAAGCAAGCTGTGATAAACCCAGCTCCACAACTACCCAGACAGGTTGGGCAGGGCCTTCAGCCAAGGGGCCAGGATGGGTGTTCTCACTTAAATGCAGCTACCCTTGTCCACAAAGGTCCGTGTTCATTTCAGGAGGTTTTCTCCCAGAACAAGCTCGGTCATTCAGAGTGGGAGAAAGGCACTGGGCAAGAGTTCAGCTGGGCATCCAGATTTTCATTGGTCCTTTATTCCCATGGCAAAGTTTTTGGGGTAGAACCCCAGGTCAGGCACTCAGCTGCCATTAAAACACCTGTTTTCCACATGGTTTTATAGAATCCCAGCATGATGGTGGCTGGAAGGAACCTCTGGAGATCATCCAGTCCAACCAAGACAGGGTCACACACAGCAGCTTGCCCAGGATCACAAGGGCCAGGTGGGTTTGGAATCTCTCCAGAGGAGGAGACTCCACAACCTCTCTGGGCAGCCTGCTCCAGGGCTCCAGCACCCTCACACCAAACAAGTTTCTCCCCCTGTTCTCATGGAACCACCTGGGTTCCAGTTTGTGCCTACTGCCCCTTGTCCTGTCACTGGGCACCACTGACAAGAGCCTGGTCCCAGTCTCTTGGCCCCAGCCCTTTAGCTCTTGCTGAGCATTGCTCAGCTCTGCTCTGGGGCTGCTCTTCTCCAGGCTCAACAGTCTCAGGGCTCTCAGCCTTTCCTCCTCACAGACATGTTCCAGGCCCCTCAGTAGCTTTGTAGCTTCCACTGGACTCTCTCCAGCAGTTTGCAATCTCTTGAACTGCGGAGCCCAGAACTGGATCCTGCGCTCCAGCTGTGGCCTCACTAGGGCCAAGTAAAGGGTAGGAGAACCTCCTTCAACCTGCTGGCCACACTGCTCTTCATGCACCCCAGGATCCCATTGGCTTTCTTGGCCACAAGCACACTCAGGGACAACTTGTTGTCCACCAGCACTGCCAGATACTCCTCCACAGACCTGCATTCCAGCAGCTGTAGTGGTGCAGGGGGTTCTTCCTCCCTAGGGGCCCTTGTTGACTTTCCTGAGGTTCCCCTCACCCAGCTCTCCAGCCTGTCCAGGTCTCGCTGAATGGCAGCACAACCTGACTGTGTGTGAGCCACAGGTCCCAGCTCACTGATGAAGATGCTGCAGAAGTTTCCCTACAGAACATTCCCTTTGTGCTTTCCCAAAGCTGTGTCAATCAGCCACCCAACACTACCCACTGCTCATCTTGCCACGGCCACCTGAGCCAGGCTTTACCAACTGGACTAGGCAGGGGCTAATTCCAGCCATCAGGAAGAGCAGCAGAAAGCTGGATGCAGCCTAGGGACACGTGCTGGCTGCTGCTGTTTCCAGCCATGCGAGTCAGAGCCATGCTCATACCAAGGGGAGAAAGAGAAGCTTGTGTAAGAGGCTGTGAGCTGCTTCATCTGCTCTAATCTCCCTAATCTGCTTAACTCTCCTTAAACCAGCTTAATCTGTTTCAGGGCAGGTCTCAAGTGATGCTGCCTTGCACCAGCTTTTCAGCAGACTGAAGGGGATGGAAAGCCAAGCAGAAAAAGAACCCTCACCATCCTGGAGAAGAGAAGGCTCCAGGAAGACCTTAGAGCAGCCTGCCAGTACCTGAAGGGGGCCTGTGAGAAAGCTGGGGAGGGACATTTTACAAGGGCTAGCTGTGACAGTATGATGGGGAATGGATTGAAGCTGCAAGAGGGCAGATTTAGACTGGAGAACAGGGAGAAATTCTTTCCAGTGAGGGTGGTGAGATACTGGAACAGGTTGCTCAGGGGGGGTTGTGGCTGCTCCCTCCCTGGAGGTGTTCAAGGCCAGGCTGGATGAGGCCTGGGCTGGTGGGAGGTGTCCCTGCCCATGGCAGGGGGGTTGGAACTAGATGGGCCTTTTAGCTCCCTTCCAACCCAACCATTTTTGACTCCATGATTCCATGAAATACCCAAGTGCACGTTGAGGGGCTCCAACACAAAGCTTACATTTGGCTAAAATAATCCAATAAATACTAATTGGAAGCAAATGTCTGCCAGTGGTGCGCAGCAGAAAACACCTCCCAAGCCTTGTAAAAATGAGCAGCTCAGAGAAATAAAAACCAGATCCTGCTCAAAAAGGGGGAAAAAAGTAAAAAGTCCAAGGCTTAAGTTTTTCTGAAGGCAAAACTCCCATTGATAAAAACTGGGCTGAATGAAAAACTCCAGGATGCTGCCTTTGAGGTTTTATCCTGCCACCAGATGAAGAACTGCAGACTCCAGCAAGCTCCCAGTGCTTCCATCACCTCAAAAGCCTCAGCAGCCACCCTGAGCACTTCTGGCACTGCTCCTTCCACCCCATGCAAGCACATGCACGTGGGGGAAACTGCTTCCAAAATCATAACTGCAAATTATCTATTAAAGAAGGAATTTTGCTGCCAGCATTAATGTAATGTTAACTGCTCCCCAATTTATAATCTGAAAATAAAGTAAAACACAACCAGTTCCCAGACTCACATGGTTATTTCAAGGGAAGCCTCAGAGTCCCAGCATGATGGAGTTGGAAGGGACCTCTAAGGATCATCCAGTCCAAACCCCCTGCTAAAGCAGGGCAGCCACAGCAGCTTGCCCAGGAGCACAATGGCTGGGGGGGGAGGTGGGGGTTGGAAGCTCTCCAGAGAAGGAGACTCCACAACCTCTCTGGGCAGCCTGCTCCAGAGCTCCAGCACCCTCACACCAAACAACTTCCTCCTCCTGTTCAGGTAGAATCTCCTGGGTTCTAGTTTGTGCCCATTGCCCCTTGTCCTGTCTCCGGGCACCACTGAGAAGAGTCTGGCCTCATCCTCTTGCCCCCCACCCTTTATCTCTTGCTGAGCATCCAGAAGATGGCCTGTTAGGGGATCCTGGTTGTCACCAGCTCCTTGCCCCTGAGGGAGTAGGATGCTGCTGATGGTGGCATCTCACTTTACATCTGTTTAGCTGTGTTACAAAGTCACAGGTGACCAGCAGCATTCATAGGGATTAACAAGCTCCTCCTGAAGGACAGCAGAGTGCTCTCACTACCCTAACCCCTACCAGCCCAAGATCATGGAGATGAAGGTATGGATGTCCCTCAGCTCTTTCCACCAAGCTCTATGCAGGCTTTGGAGAGCTGTGCTTGGTGGCAGTTAGTGGCTCTGTGGCAAACACACAGAAGGTATTTTCCTCTCTGAGACCAGGACACTCTTTGCCTTCCGGCTTGCTCCTCGTTTCTTTGTTTCTGTTGCACAAAAAGCTGCTCCTGGGACGGTCTCCTTATTCTCATCTCAAAGGCAGCAAGAGACCACAAGGCTTCAGACTGTGCAAAACCAACCCCACAACCTCATTTTCCTCTCAGAAGCCTAGAACCAGATGGATTCCTGCCTAGTTCTCAAAATCAAGATCACAAAAAGCTTCCCCCTCGCCCCCTTTGGGACTTAATTTGCTTTTCTCTGCTGGCTTTTCCTTCCTGCTTTTTATGGCCTCTCTTAAATTAAGAGGCTTTGCAAACCCTTCCTGCGAGCTGGCCTGCAAAGTCTCACCGAGGAGAACTCTTTCAGCTGATGAAACAGAAACTCACAATCTGCTTTCTCACGCTCGCCTTCGAGGACCATCGATTAGGAAGCGTAACCAAGCTCCTGACACGCAGCATTTGGAGCTGCTGGAGCCCAAGCCTCCTCCTTCCTGGCAAACACAACTCATGCAGCTGTCCCACACCAGATAAACACGAAGCAGAGCAAGAAAGGAGCTGTTTGAGGTCCAAGTCGCAGGGAGCAGGTGGGTTTTGGGGTGGTTTGGTGTGTGGCTCCAGTGCTGACTCCAGCTGTGATTGGAGTCGAGCCATTCTGGGGTTCCATGAGTTGGGTCTGTTCAGCCTGGAGGAGAAGGCTCTAGGGAGACCTTGTAGTGGACTTGCAGTACCTGAAAGGGGCTACAGGAGAGCTAGAGAAGAACTATTTCTAAGGGCCTGTGGTGATAGGACAAGGGGTAATGGTTTTAAACTAGAGCAGGGCAGATTGAGACTGGACATTAGGAAGAAATTCCTTCCAGTGAGTGTGGGGAGACGCTGGAACAGGCTGCCCAGAGAACTTGTGGATGCCTCCTGCCTGGCAGTGTTTAAGACCAGGCTGGATGAAGCTTTGAGCAACCTGGGCTAGTGGGAGGTGTCCCTGCCCATGGCAGGGGGGGTTGGAACTAAATGATCTTCATGGTCCCTTCCAACTGAACCCATTCTGTGATTCTGTGATGTGCAGCAAGTGGCTGATGCCCAACTACAGCAACCTACTCTGGTCATCACCTTGCTGGTCATCCCCAGCCTGTCCCTTCCCACCAGGAATAAGCAGAAGAAAAGGGATTATTTGGAGAAGAATGAGCCACAGGACACACTGAATGATGACCTGCATCAACCCACCTGCCTTGGCCACCCCATCCATGGCCTCATCAAATCACCTCCTCCTCCGGAAGCTTTTATCAGCACTGCACTAATGCAGCCTCTGCCTTATCAAGCACAGGTAAGGGCTGCCCTTATCAAAGCAGTATTTATGTGCCTGAGGAACTATTTCCAGCAGGAGGCAAATGTGACAGGGTGTAGGGGAGAGTTTCTCTTGGCAGAGGTGCAGGCAGCCAGGGCAGAGCAACACTGGCAGCAAGCAGCGCCTTGTCCCAAGCTGCTGTAGGCATCGGTGAGGCACCTGGGGTTGGCCATTTTGCAACCTCAAGCTATCCTATTCTTAAGAAGCAGGACTTATTTGGGGACATTTTGCACAATGATCCCTTCTAACTCAAGCCATTCTATGAGTCCATGATGCCCTGTTTGTCTTTCCAGCCTTTTTTACCCACAAGAGAGCACAGGGTTAAGAAACAGCTTTAGGGGGCATCAGACTTCATGCTCTGATCCAAAGCACTTAAAGCTCACTCACAGAACCACAGAATTGTTTTCGTTGGGAGAGACCTTTAAGGTCACTAAGTGTTAGCCCAGCACTGCCAAGTCACCACTAAACCACATCCCTCAGCACCACAGGCTCTGCTCAGTTGCACCCTGGGATAGGACAAGGGGCAGTGGATATAAACTACAGCGCAGGAAGTTCCATCTCAACATGAAGAGGAACTTCTTCACTGTGAGGGTCACAGCACTGGAGCAGGCTGCCCAGGGAGGTTGTGGAGTCTCCTTCTCTGGAGACTTTCAAGCCCCATCTGGATGCATTCCTGTGTGACCTGTGCTGGATTCTATGGTCCTGCTCTGGCAGGAGGCTTAGACTCAGTGATGTCCAACCCTTAACATTCTGTGAGCCTGTGCACCATGATCAGTCAGGGTCAGCTGGATGTTTGCAGCCAAAGAGCTGCTGTTTGTGCACCAGCAGGTTGAAGCAGCCCTTGGTCATAGGGTCACTTGGAAGAGGTACCTCTCATGACCACACTTGGTTAATTGTCTCTATCTTCCAGCAGCCCCAGAATGAGCTCAAGTGCTCTGGCTCCTCACCAGTGTTTGAGTCCTCTCTCTCTTGCTCCTAACTTGGGTAATGGAGCCCAGATTTGTTCTGCAGAGCCTGACAGGTCTTCTCTGACTGACTGCAATATATGGCCAGAAGATGTGTGCCTGGCATCAGTCCCTCAGCTGCCTACCATGGAAGAGAAGAGAGCAAAAGCACATTTCTGTGGAACTGGGATAAATATAGAATAGTGTGAGGTGGGAAGAACCTTAAAGATCATCTGGTTCCAACCTGCCATGGGTAGAGACACTTCCCATTAGCCCAGGATTCTCAAAGCCCTGTCCAACCTGGATATGGACACTTCCAGGGAAGAGGCATCCACAGCCTCTCTGGGCAACCTGTTCAGTGTCTTACTGCCCTCACAGTGAAGAACTCTCTAATATTTGGTCTAAATCCCCCTCTTTTAATTTGAAACCATCACCCCTTTTCCCATCATTGCACTCTCTGACAAAGTCCTTCCCCATCTTTCCTGTAGCCATCTTTAAGTCTCCCTGGAGCCTTCCTTTCTCTAGGCTGAACAATCCAAACTCTCTCAGCCTGGCTTTCAGCCCATCTTCAGATCATCTTTGTGGCCTCTTCTGGCCCCACTCAAGCTATTTAGAGGACCATCAGAGCATCTGCCTCAATAGCTACACCTGAAGGAAGGTTGGCTTAAAGCAAACTCATCATGGCCCCTGCAAAGCTGAGCAGTGGTCTGAGGCTTGTGTCCAACGTGCTGGCTATCCAACACAGCCAGCCAGCCTGGGGATGGACTCTGGGCTCCTGCAATGGGCTGCCAGGGCTCAGTGGGACTAGCTCAGAGCAAGAGAGAGGGATATTTTCAATGAATGGTGTCCTGTGATAGGACAAGGGGCAATGGATACAAACTGGAACCCGGGAGGTTCCACCTCAACATGAGGGAAAACTTCTTTGGTGTGAGGGTGCTGGAGCCCTGGAGCAGGCTGCCCAGAGAGGTTGTGGAGTCTCCTTCTCTAGAAGCTTTGAGGACCCATCCAGGTGTGTTCCTGTGTGGCCTGCCCTAGGTGATCCTGCTTTGGCAGGGGGGGTTGGAGCTGATCTCCAGAAGTCCTTTCCAACCCCTACCATTCTATGATTCTGTGATTAATAGATAAGGGAAGAGGCTGGAGAGAGGCTGGGTGCAGTTTGCTGAAGCTGGATGAAGGGAGTGCAGGAGTTACTTTCTGAGATGGATTTCGAACACTCTGCCAAGCTCCTCCTTCAGTGTATACCACAGCCTGAAGAAAACCTTTCTCCATCACATCCTTTCCCAGTTGCCAGCTAAACCCCAGATTCATTTCTCAGATCTCTGTAAGCAAGAGAGCAAGCCCTGCAGATCAGATGGTCTTGTAGTTACAAAGCTGCAGACACCATCCATGTGAAACATGACTCAAGCTGGAGCCTGGCCGAGCCCCAGCCCCAGCACAGGCTGTACCCAGGGAAGGCACAGCCATGAACGCACAGCAGGCCAGATCTTGGGACAGGAGCTCAAAACAAGGTCATGGGCACGCTGAAAAACATCCACAGGTCACATCCCAGCGGGATGAGCTGCACCCCTGTGAGCATGGCTCAGGTTTGCTTGGCTTTGTGACCCTGGAGCTTGGCCATCAGGCTCGTTTGAAAGCACTTCTTCCCACAGCACACTGCAGGTCCTGCTGAAACCCTGCAAGCTACACAAAAACCTTCCGTGAGTGTCTCCATCGCTGTGCTTCATTGGTGCTATGGCAGGGAGCAGGCTGAGCTCAGCACCACCCCCTCCTGTCAGCACAAACTTTCAACCACACACCCCCAGTTCCACAGGGGGCACACACACAGCCCTCCACACACCACAGCCTGGTGTGCTTCAGGAGTAATTCCATGTAAACATGCCTCCAGGAGCTGGGGCTTGACCAGAAGCCCCTGATGCCCTCACCTTGGGCACCACAGGGGCACTGGGGTCAGTACCAGCTTGTGGGTCACACCACCAGGCTCACAGAAGCATAGAATCTTTTTGCTTGGAAAAGACCTTTAAGATCAGCTCCAACTGTTCTCTAACTCTACCAAGGCTGGGGCTAAACCGTGGGCCTCAGCACCACATCTCTGCCTCCCTGAAACACCTCCAGGGATGGGGATTCCACCACCTCCCTGGGCAGCCTGTGCCAGGCTTTGAGAATCCTTTCAGTGAAGAAGTTTCTTCTAATGTCCAACCTAATCCTCCCCTGATGCAGCTCGAGGACATTTCCTCTAGTCTGGACATTTGTTCCTTGGGAGGAGACCAACCCCCAGCTGGCTCCAACCTCCTTTCAGGCCAGAAGGTCTTCCCTCAGCCTCTTTTCCTCCAGACTCAACACCCCCAGTTCCCTCAGCTGCTCCTCCCCAGCCCTGCTTCTCCGGACCCTTCACCAGCTTCCTTGCCCTTCTCTGGACTTGCTCCAGGCCCTCAATGTCTGTCCTTTATGTTTTCTTGTGTCCTTCTGGGGTCAATTCACCGTGCTTTGAATCAGTCCTTTAAAAGGTCAGAGGTAGACAATAATCCAAATGATAAACCAGAAAAAGAATTCATCCCATTTCCCAGACCATCAACCAGAGCCTGCAACAGTCAATTGCTAATGCAAGAGGCCAATGTTGGTTCCTACAACCTCCACTTAAGTGTCTACACCCATAGGATCACAGAACCATAGAATCAGCCTAAACCTCCCCTGGTGCACCTTGAGGCCATTTCCTCTTGTCCTGTCATTTGTTCCTTGGGAGGAGACCAACCCCCAACTGGCTCCAATCTCCTTTCAGGGAGCTGTAGGGAGCCAGAAGGTCTCCCCTCAGCCTTCTTTTCTCCAGGCTGAACACCCCCAGTTCCCTCAGCTGCTCCTCCTCAGCCCTGTTCTCCAGACCCTTCCCCAGCTCCACTGCCCTTCTTTGCACACTCTCCAGCACCTGAATGCCCTTCTTGGACTGAGGGGCCCAAAGCTGAACCTGAACACCAGATCAGGAGTGATGGCACCAGAGAGGTGAAAGCTAAACATTTCCTACCAGCTTGAGGCATGTCACTTTTGACAGGAATCATCTGCAATGTTTCTGCACAGACAGGGAAGTTTCTAAACCATTTGTAAACAATGGTTGGGAATGTCTTAATTTCCAGGAGGAAGACATCCACCCCTTTCTGAAGTGCCCTTGGGAGAAGCAGCTCCATCAGGCACAATGAGGTATTACTAAAATAAACTGGTGTTAGGGGAGGCTGGGCAAACAGTCCAGCTCTCCTTGCACAAGTCCTGCATTGTCTGATTTCTGGTGGTTTAAGCCAAAAGAAGGTGGATTCAGACTGGAGAGAAGGAAGATAGTTTTTTCCACTGAGGGTGGTGAGGCCTTGGCCCAGGTTGCCCAGAGAAGAGGGAGATGTCCCATGCCTAGAACCAATCCAGGTTAGGTTGTTTGAGGCTCTGAGCAGCCTGCTTTAGTTGCAGATGTCCCTGCTGACTGCAGGGGGGTTGGACTGGGTGAGCTTGAAAGGTCCCTTCCCACCCAAACCATTCAATACAGCACAAGGACAGCACCCAGCCAGCCCATCTCACAGCTGGAATTAAGCCACACAGACCCTTCTTAAGGAACAAATCCTTCTCCCCCTTGGTGCAGCCATGCTGAGGGCCTCTGGTGAGGCTCTGCTAACAGCTGGATCCCAGCAACTCCACAAACATCTTCACCCCCACTGGAGGAGCCACAACCCTCACATGACTTAACTAAAGAGAGACTTGAGCTGTAACACCACAACTCTATCCCTGGAGCTGCCTGGCTCCCCAGCAGCCTCTTAAATATCCACAGCCATGAAAAAATGTTCCCAGCAAGAAGATGAAAATTTGTTTCCATTTACCTCACCTGCTCCAGCGCAGAGAGCAGGGCTTTAACATGCAGAGGGCATGGGGGGTGTCCAACAAGCAGACACAGGAGGGCTTTGTACAGAGCCATGGGGTTTATAACCACCTTCACAAAGGAAAGCAAGAAAGCTGAGAATCAGCTAAACTTAAGGTCACATCTGGAGTATTTGAGGCCACAGCTGGAATATTATGTCCAGTTCTGGGCTCCTCAGTTCAAGAGTGACAAGGAACTACTGGAGAGAGACCAGTGGAGGCTATGAAGATGCTGGGGTCCTGGAGCACGTTTGTGAAGAGCAAAAGCTGAGAGACCTGGGGCTGTTGAGCTGGAGAAGAGCAGCCCCAGAGGGGATCTGAGCAATGCTCAGCAAGAGATAAAGGACCTGTGGGGGACAAGAGGCTGGGGCCAGACTCTTGTCACTGGTGCCTAGGGACAGCACAAGGGCAGCAGGCACAAACTGGAAGCCAGGAGATTCCATCAGAACAAAAGAAACTACGTGCTGTAGGATGCTGGAGCAGGCTGCTCAGAGGTTGTGGAGTATCCTTCCCTGGAGAGATTCCAATCCCCCCTGGCCATTGTGATCCTGGGCAAGCTGCTGTGGGTGTCCCTGCTCTAGCAGGGGGGTTGGAGTGGATGATCTCCAGAGGTCCCTTCCAATTGCCACCATGCTGAGATTCCAAGGAATGCATTGGCCATGCTGGCTGCATTTTCAAAGCACCTTCAGGCCAAGCTGTCCAGACCAATCCCTTCTGCACAGGCAACATAAACACACCTGCATGTGGGAGCAGCAACTGCATTGCAGTAACACAAACCCTGCTAAGGCTCAGGGAGGTGTGAGTATCTCCAGCTCTCACTGTCCTAAGCCACAGCTTCATGTGTGAACAGCACTAATATTCACCAGGGAAGATGCTGCTGTTCCCATTTCAGTGGCACCACTGAAAGCTGCCAGTAAATCACTTTTCTCACCATCTGGTGTTTGGCTTAACCTCAGGCACTGAACCCTAACAGGCAACATCCTGATGTCATCCTTTTCATTTCTGCCTTTCTCTTCCACTCGCAGCTGGGGAATTGCTGCATTTCCAGGTGTTATCATATCACACTTTCTGATTTTCTTCCCATAACCACTACTAGCAGCTAACTGAGAGGGGGGAAAAAAGGCATCACTGGCAACAAGCAAAGCTTCAGACTACAGAAATGGTACTTATTCAAACCAAAAAGATGCCAATTCATCAGTGTGGCTTACCCAAACATCTCTTTCTGTAAAAGCCAGGGTGAGGTACACAAGAGAAAAAAACCAACCAACAAAAACCACCACCAAAAGCTATGGGGTTGATTCCCCATTTTGGAATACCCCAGATTTTTCCTTTTCCTCATTAATAATGAAGATAAAACTCAGCTCGAGTCAAAAACCCAGCCTGGACTTTCCTGCTCACAAACAAGCCCTGGCAGTGCCCATGGAATATCCCAGCGCTTCATAGCAGGGTTGAGCTGCTGCAGGGAATGGAAGCAGGCAGTGAACTTGGCCATCCTGAGCTCCCCACACAGCCAGGCTGCCATTTACCAAACCTCTCCTGCCCAAGAGAGCTTTGGGGGCTGCTCTCTGCCCTCACCCTATCTCTTTCTCCCATTGATCCACCCCATGTTGGTCTGCTGGCTGTAAGGAGTTAGGGGGAGCACAGTGAGCATCCCTCCCACACTCCACATCCCCCTTCCTGCACCCAGCACCCCTTGACTCACATCCAGCATCCCCCTGCTGTGCACCCAGCACTGCCCCTCCTCTGTATCCCAGCACCCTGCATCCAGCTGTCTCCACACGTTCTCATCCCAGGGGATCACCCAAGTGACTACAAAGAGCAATCCCTTCATCTGAAGTGAGCACCAAGGCAAGACCACAGCAGCATCAAGGAATCTCTCAGCTTGGAAGGGACCCATGGCAGCTGTTTTTCCCTTTGGACCAGAATGCTGTGCCATACACGTGTGCTCCCAGACAAACACCTGGTGTCTGTGAGCACACAAGCTGGCAGATCCCTTGCCTGTGTTAACAGTCATCATCACTGAAACTGATGTTATCAAGCAGAACAGCTCAGGGCATTCCTGTGCTCACTCTTCACCCAGCAGCATTTTCTGCGCTGTCCCAAATCCCCCCCCACTGTCTCTATTTCACTACAGCTCTTATTTACCTTCATAGGATTATTTTGGTTGGAAAAGGCTTCTAAGATCATCAGTTCCCAACCCCAACCTAACACCACCATGGCCACTAAACTAAACCATGTCCCCAAGTGTCATGGCCACAGCTTTCTTGAACACCTCCAGGGATGGTGCCTCCACCACCTCCCTGGGCAGCCTGTTCCAATCCCTGACCACTCCGGCAGGGACAGAATTGTTCCTCACACCCAACCTAAGCTTCCCCTGGCACAGTTTCAGGCCATTTCCTCTCATCTTATGACTTGATTCTAGGGAGAAGAGACCAACTCCCACTTGTCTCCAGCCTCTTTTCAGGGAGCAGCAGCAAGCCTGAAGGTCTTCCCTCAGCCTCCCATTCTCCAGGCTAAGTTCCCTCAGCTGCTCCTCACCAGCCCTGTTCTCCAGATCTTTCACCAGACTCATAGCCCTTCTCCTGACCCACTCCAGCACCTCAATGTCCTTCTTGGAGTGAGTAGCCCAAAGCTGAACCCAGGATTTGAGGTGTGGCCTCACCAGTGCCCAGTCCAGGCACCGTTGGATGAGAGCAAACTATTCAAGCTGCCTGGCCAGAAGGACAAAACCAAACCCCACCACCCTTTTGAACTTGCCATGCTTTTATTTCCCCCCTTCTTCTTCAGATTTCTCACTCCTCTTTCCTACACCAGGATTACTGAAGCTCACTTAGAGCTGCTGATTTATGGGATCCAGGGGTTTCCACACAGCAGTTACAGCTACAGGAGATCAACACATGAAGTGGCACTGAGCAAATCCCTTTGTTTTCAAATGATTCCATCTGGGGGGAGGCCACGATGGGAATTTTCCAATGATTCCATGTTGTATCGTGCCAAAATAAAGTAACCCCAAGGGCAAACCCACTTCTGTGTAACCTCTTCACCCAGTGGATGAGGTCAGCAGGTTTTGGTGGTGTACTAAGCCCTGACATCTGAGATGCTGCCTGAGGACCTGCAGCCTGGAGGCTGAGGTGGCTTACGACAGCCGTCAGGATCCAGCATGTTTCTGCTCTGAAATCAAGCCCTCAGACACCATGGGGGTGTTCCCCAGCCATGGGAACGTGAGCCAGGGCATTAGCTCATCCTTTGTTCTCCCCAAAATGGGAGGCAGACATTTCCCCCCTCCTTCTGCCTCAACACCACCGAGGAGGTGATGCTCCCCCTCTACTCTGCTCTCAAGACCCCACCCAGAGTACTGTTTCCAGTTGTGGGGCCCCCAATACAAGAAGGACATGGAACTGTTGGAGAGGGTCCGGAGGAAGCTATGAAGATGACAAGAAAGCTGGAGCACCTCCCCTGTGGGGACAGGAATTTGGGGCTGTTCAGCCTGGAGAAGTGAAGGCTCTGGGGAGACCTTAGAGCATCCTTCCAATACCTGAAAGGGGCTACAGGAGAGCTGGAGAGGGACTTTTGACAAGGACTGAGAGTGACAGGAGGAGGGACAATGGCTTTGAGCTGGAAGAGAGGAGGTTTAGACAGGAGATTAGGAAGAAATTCTTTAGAGTGAGGGTGGTGAGACACTGGAACAGCTTGCCCAGGGATGTCATGGATGCTCCCTCCATGGAAGTGTTCAAGGCCAGGTTGGATGTGGCTCTGAGCAGCCTGGGCTAGTGGAAGGTGTCCCTGCCAACGGTAGGTGACTGGAACTAGGTGACCTTTAGGGTCGCTTCCAACCCAAGCCATTCTGATGCTGCAGATCCCACACTGCCTGAAGAACACATGCAAAGGGAAGAAGCAGGTAATCAGCCAGGCTCCACAAAGCAGGGTCACCCATGCCCAGCCAGCACAACACTGGTCTTGCAGCCACACACACCTGAGCCCATCCCACATGTAACAGAGCAGCTCTGGCCCCTTCCTTGTCCATCAGCCTGGCTCACACGTGGCTTTGGGTCTCTTGCTTTGCCTGGCTCAGACTGCTTGAATAGCTCTGCTAGGTTCAGGTTTGCCCCAGTTCCCCCTCCTAACCCCATCCTGGTTGGTATTTTCCCATAACAAGCTGCACACCTTGTACCTGATCTTAGGCAGAGCAAAGTAACATAAATAGCAGCGGCCTGGACTAGATGATCTCACGAGGTTCCTTCCAACCCCTACCACTATGTGGTCTCTGCAGACTCAGAACTTGGAGTCAAGCACAAACCAGCACACTAGAGAGAGAAACCTGAAGTGATGAGCAAACCCAGCCCCTGGCACTACAGAAAGACCAAACCTTCTCCACTGCCCAGAGCTCAACCCTTGGCTGGCCTGGAAATGCTGCTGCTCACAGGGCACAAAGGGAGGACAAAGGCAGGAGGGACCATGAGCCACTCTCCCAACCGGGTGGCACTGGGATGGCATTCCACTGGGGATGGGGAAGTGTGGGAAGTGCCTCTCCCTCTCCAGGCAGCCAGAGGAAACCCAGCCTTCCACCCCACACATTTGCCAAGCATCCAGGTCTGGAGGACTCACATCCTATCCCAGCCCTAGCTCCGTGCTGCCAATCGAATTCCTGCTGCAAGGGCTCTCACACCCAGACACTTGATCTACCATCCATTAGCACTGCTGCGGCTCTGCCCCATGGCCCAAAGCCCACGTTTCCAGCCCCTCCCCCCCTCAGGCAGAAAGCTGCCAGTTCTGGCAGCATGGGAACGGGCCAGGAGACAAACATCCTCTGCTTTTATTAGCACCACATGCTGGTGTTTTGACTAGAAGCTGCAGACATGTGGGACTTCCAGAACCTGATGGATGGGTGATCCTGCTCTCCTGGGAAGGGATGGCCAGGGACAGTGATGCCAACAGTGGCCAAGCAGCCAGTGGAAAAGCAAGATGAACTCACAGTATCACAGTATAACTAAGGTTGGAAGAGACCTCGAGGATCATCGAGTCCAACCTGTCACCACAGACCTCATGACTAGACCATGGCACCAAGTGCCACGTCCAATCTCCTCTTGAACACCTCCAGGGATGGTGACTCCACCACCTCCCTGGGCAGCACATCCCAATGATGAACGACTCACTCGGTGAAGAACTTTCTCCTCACCTCGAGTCTAAACTTCCCCTGGCACAGCTTGAGACTGTGTCCTCTTGTTCTGGTGCTGGTTGCCTGGGAGAAGAGACCAACCCCTTCCTGGCTACAACCTCCCTTCAGGTAGTTGTAGAGGGCAATGAGGTCACCCCTGAGCCTCCTCTTCTCCAGGCTAAACAACCCCAGCTCCCTCAGCCTCTCCTCACAGGGCTGTGCTCAAGGCCTCTCCCCAGCCTTGTTGCCCTTCTCTGGACATGTTCAAATGTCTCGATGTCCTTCTTAAACTGAGGGGCCCAGAACTGGACACAGGACTCAAGGTGTGGCCTAACCAATGCAGAGTCCAGGGGCACAATGACCTCCCTGCTCCTGCTGGCCACACTATTCCTAATGCAGGCCACGATGCCATTTGCCTTCTTGGCCACCTGGGCACACTGCTGGCTCATGTTTAGGTGGCACATCACTCAGCACATCAAGGGTGATGTCATGGCTGCATGGTGGGAATCCTGACTTTGTCTAATGACTGTGGAGAGCACTGAGCTGCCCAGTGACATCTCTGTGGGTCCCACTGACACTCACAGACATGCAGCCCTTCCTTAGTTAAGTTCATTATTTAGGATGCAAGTTTCAATAGCACTGAGTTTGGGTCCTCCTCTCTAGGCCCTTGCTGTTAGACAAAGGCTGTAACCACCTGATAGCCATAGTCTATCCTTTTAAAAAGCTTATTTCATGAAGATGACTCCTGAGCATCCTGCCCAGAGTTATTCCTGCTCATTGTCCTCACTCCCAGAAGGACACTGTGGTGCTGGAGTGGGTCCAGAGAAGGGTGACAAAGCTGGTGAAGGGTTTAGAGCACAAATGTTCTGAGGAGCAGCTGAGGGAACTGAGGCTGTTCAGCCTGGAGAAAAGGAGGCTGAGGTGAGAGAACTCATTGCTCTCTGCAGCTCCATGAAAAGGAGGTTGGAGCCAGGTGAGGGGTGGTCTTTTCTCCCAAAGAACAAGTGACAGGATGAGAGGAAATGGCCTCAAGTTGCAACAGGAGCGGTTCAGGTCTGATACGAGAAAACAATTCTTCACTGAAAGAGTTTCCAAACATTGGAACAGGCTCCCCAGGGAGCTGGTTGAATCCCCACCCCTGGAGGTGTTGAAAAGCCACAGAGATGTGGTGCTGAGGGCCATGGTTTAGCACCAGCCTTGGTAGAGTTAGAGAATGGTTGGATTCCATGATCTTAAAGGTCTTTTCCAAGCAAATCTGATTCTATGACTTTGACCGAGCAGCTCTCTCCACTTCCAGTTTCCTCAGTGGTGAGGACAGTTCTCCCCTGCAGTCACAGCACTAATCAAGGTTTTAATAAGGATGGTTGGTTACACTCCTGGCCTCTGAGTAGGAGTTTTCCACAAAGCTCCACTGACAAACCACAGCAGATTCAGAAAGAGAGGAGAGCTGGTCAGCTGCTCCATCCCTTCCAAGTTCTCTTGCACAGAGGATAACTGCAAGCCTTGCTGCCTTCAAGAAAAAGATTGCATCAAATAAATGTCATTACAGAGCACATCTTTTCCTAGAAATCACAGATTTGGGCATTCTGCTTCTGCTCACAACTTTCAGGACCTCTAGCAAGAATTGCTGTAGGCACAGCACAAAAGACTTTCAAGAGATCTTAGCAGGATAGAAAAGGTTGATAGAGTATAACCTGGAGGAGGAAGAGAGATGTGCTCCCCATTGCTGGAAAGGCCACTTGCAGTCAAACTCTCAAAACCCTTTTCAAGGACTAACCCAAACCTCAGGACCTACCAGAAGGCTGCGGAGGGACCGGTTCCAAAGGCCTGGGGATGAGGGGCAATGGTTTGAAATGAGAGAAGAGCAGATTTAGATTGGATGTTAGGAACAAGTTTTATTACCATGAGGATGCTGGAACAGGTTGCCCAGGGAGGTAGTTGAGGCCCCATCCTTGCAGATATTCATGGTCAGGCTTGACAAAGCTTTGGGTATCCTGACTAGTGGAGAATGTTCCTGCTGACTGCAGGGGGGTTGGACTAGGTGACCTTTGGAGGCTCTTCCAACCCAACCTATTCCATGAGTCTATGATTTGTGATTTGAGGGCAGAATACCAGCAGAATTCTTTTCCCTGTTTCAAAGCAGATTGTGTTCTTCCAGATGTGAGGAGGTGCACCTAAAGGATGCATGTTTTGAGCCAAGCTCTTTCTTTATGAGGAGTCTATTTTTTGTTCCCCTCACAATCTAATAAGTGCCTTTGCTACAGGAGCTGAGTAAAAACAGCATGAATCAGCCCGAGGTCATATGGCATCGCTCCACAGAAGACTCCAGCCAGGCCTGGGAACACTGCTCCTCATGGATGGGATGCCTGCTGCAAGGGCCTGCACTCTTGGGTGCTGCTCTTCACCCTCAGCAACATGCAAGCCAAAGGACATCTGTAACAAGGCAGGGGTTAGGACAGCTGCTGGCACGTGTCCTGAGCAGTCAGCATGAATTACACTCGAGGCACAGTTAGTCTGAGCAGGGAGAAGTCTCAACCAGCACATCTTGGGTGCAACCACAGCGAGAACACTGTAATGCGATGCCTGCTTCACCTCCTCTCTGGGAAACCCAAAAAGCCACTAAGCAAGAAGATGTGGGCATGCAGGCACTGAAAAAGAGATCACCAGAGAAATTTGCTGCCTGGACCTGCTTCTCTCAGCGCCTTGCCACAGCCATGTCTGCTTTGCCCAGCAAACAGCCCCCAGATTCAGACATTTTCAGTGCAGGTCTGGCCTGAGGAAAATCCATCTCTCCCTCCTCATTGCATTGCCTGTCGCTGCCTAATTCTTAAAAAGCTCCATATGTAACAGACATTAATAGCCAGATTCAAATCCAATCTGCATTAAACCTCAGAAATGTTGTCTCTGGCAGAGGGACGGCTGCACATTTGGTCCTCATTTAATATTTCAGAGGGTTTGGGGCACATCAAATTCTATTAAGAAAAAAATCTCTGTCAAAAAAGATTGCTGTAATTGAGTAATGAAGCAGACATGGCCAGAACTCAAAACCCAAGCACACAGATCTCCCTGCTCTGTCAGTTAGAGCAGGAGAGATGAGCAGATCCACGAATGGGTGGGTGTGACGGTGCCATTCTGCAGTCCCAGCTACAAGCCTCTCTGCCCGCTGTTCCTGGGCAGAAATGCAACATACTGACAGTGAGGGTGGTGAGACGCTGCAACAGGGTGCCCAGGGAGGTTGTGGATGTTCCCTCCCTGGAAATGTTCAAGGCCAGGTTGGACTCTGAGCAATCTGGGCTAGTGGGAGGTGTCCTTGCCCATGGCAGGGGGTTTGGAACTAGATGATCATAGAATCATAGAATCAATAAGGTTGGAAAAGACCTCAAAGATCATCGAGTCCAACCTGTCACCCAAGGCCTCACGACTACTAGACCATGGCACCAAGTGCCACGTCCACTCCCCTCTTGACCACCTCCAGGGGTGGTGACTCCACCACCTCCCTGGGCAGCACATTCCAATGGCTAACAACTCTCTCTGTGAAGAACTTCCTCCTCACCTTGAGTCTAAACTTCCCCTGGTGCAGCTTGAGACTGTGTCCTCTTGTTCTGGTGCTGGTTGCCTGGGAGACCAACCCCCTCCTGGCTACAACCACCCTTCAGGTAGTTGTAGACAGCAATAAAGTCTCCCCTGAGCCTCTTCCAGGCTATACAAGGTCTCTTTGAACCCAAGGCCAACAGACTGAGCTGTGACTATACAAGTGTGCTCATTGTGGGGTTTGAAGAATCTCACCTTCATCCCTATCATTTCATAGAATCACAGAACAGTTTGGGTATCTACTTCCAACCTCCATTTGATGGAGCCTCTGTTGCCAGTGCTCTCTCCTCACTCCTCCCTGAAGGGAAATTAGGCCAACATCACTCCTCATAGTGTCACCCTACCCTCTTCCACGCTTGCACGTCTTGGGATGGCTGTAAGGGACCTCAAGCCTCTTGCCAGGACACTCAAAGGACCACCTCCAGGAAGGAGCAGGAGAACTAAGCCAGCAGCATCTGCAGGCATCCACTTTACAAGCACTGGAGAAAAAGCTTTCATGAAGCAGCCCTTGACACAAACCACCTCTGTGGGGAAGGAAACCACATGAGCAACAGCTGAATGTTCAGCACCAGCACACAGTGGTCCCACATTGCTGTGGCCACCACAGGAGTTTTCTTGGACTGATGCACTTCTGTTTTTCCATAGCTTGTGGGCAGCTCAGCTGTTCCTCTTCTGGGAGAGGCTGGCCAACCTGCAGCAGTGAGAAGTCTCAGCAGGCTTCAGTCCTGCCATCCATCATCCTGTGTGCCCTGAGAAAGCCTGCAGCATACTCATCAACTCAGCACCCACCTGAGAAGCAGCAAGACAGCAGGAGCTCCCTCCTGCCCCATCCCCTCCTTGTGATCTCCTCTTTATTCCTCAGACACCTTTCCAGCAGTCAGCAGGGATCAGCACATCCAAAGCCCAAAAGTCAGGGAAGTCAGAGGCAGGAAGGGAGGAGCAAGACACTGTTCCTCTTTGCTTTCAGAAGCCAAAGGAGACCAAGAGTCATCTCTGACTTTGCTAACAAGCTATTAGTCAAGAGATGGTTAAGAAAGATGAATCTGTTCAGCTCCATCCACCTCCTGATAGGAGGCTGCTGCTGGAGATGGCACTGCCCTTGTCCCAGCTCCTGAAGACCATGGGGTGGGAAGGGAAGGAAGGCAGGTAGTGTGCAGGCAGGAGAGTTTATGGAAGAGAACTGAAGACAGAGGGAAGAGCCAAGCTGCAAAGCAGAGAGAAGGAAGAGAAATGAGTGAGAGAGAAGAAGAAGAGCCCATTACAAAGAAAGTCATCCACCAGTACGTGGAGTGAATCACCACCATGGCCTCAGGAGGGGGTGGTGGATTCCAGAGGCAGCTAAGGCAGAGGTAGGTTGGCCAAGGCAGGTGCAAAAAGACCTTGGGCATGCTGTGCTCCTGGAAGGGCAGACACTGGGCAGCACCCTTCAGGAAGCTCTCAACAGCTCCATTAAAAGTAATGCTGACCACGAGCCTGGTCACTGGCTTTGAGGAGGGTCCAGGGCTGGGTGCTGGGGCAGGAGGGGCCCTTGGTGCTGCTCAACCTCCTCCTGCCACCAAGCTGCTTCAGCGAAGCCTGACTCGGGTGGAGGACATTACAGAGCTGGGTTTGAGCCAGACCAGGTCAGGGATCTGGTACACGACAGCAACCTGGGCTTTACCAGCTTGAGGAAAGCACAAGCAAGACCTGCATGGGAAAAGCCTAGCATGATGTTTAAAGCCACTCCTCAGCCTCTGAGAAGGCTGCAGGGAGAACAGAGGCCTTCTCAGACTCCAGAGACAGATCTCCTCTCCAGGAAAGCAAGCTGGAAGAGCAGGCTGCATGCAGGGCTGCTGCTGTCCTACCTGTGGGTCTGGCTCAATGTTGATCCGATAGGCTTGAGCCTTGCCATCTTCCAGGACAGGAGGTGACCAAGCCTTCCCTTCAGCTCTGCAGTGGGAAATGAAGACAACTCAACTTGAACTGCTTTTTTAAATAAACCCCAAAACCTCAACAAAACCCCCAAACAGCAACAACAAACCCCCCCCAAACCCCAGACTTCTTAAAACAGGCTTGATAGGAAATGAAAGGCCTCTATGAGCATCAGGTCCAACCTTCTACCCAGAGTGCCATGTCCACAGCTTGTTTTTAACACCTCCAGGGATGGTGATTCCACCACCCCCCCTGGACAGCCTGTTCCAATCCCTCACCATTCTTGCAGCAAAGAAATTGTTCCTCACCTCCAACCCAAACCTCCCCTGGCCCAGCTTGAGGCAATTTCCTTTTGTTCTATTTGCTGGCAGTTTGGGAGAAGAGACCAACCCCCACCTCACTCCAACCTCCTTCCTTACATATTTGTCTAAAACTCTCCTCAGAAATACCAGGCAGCTAAAGAGAGGAGAGGCCAGTTCTATGCTATTGAAAACATGAAGCTTAAAACCCTCTTGATCTCCAGGCTCCAACTGATGATGCAAACTTACTTCAGCTCAAGAAAGCAGCAGACAGGCTCGTGGCAGTTCTTGTGCTGCACACTCCTGGCTCTGAATCCTGATGATGTGTATATATATATGTACATAAAAAGTATATACATTCCCTGGCAGCCCTCTGTGCTAGACCACAGCAGGAATGCTATAAATTCCTTTTGGGAAGCAGGTTTATGCAACCCTCCATGAGTCATCTTAACCCTTTCAACCAGTGCCAGACAGAAAAAGCCCTAAAAACACAGTTTCCATTCACAAATGCATCCTCCACCCTGCCAAGCTGGAGCAGGATGCAGCCACTATCCACAGATTTTCCACATGCCTGATCAGTTTTTCCCTGCAGAGGCACCTGGGGGGCATGGCAAGGGATGTGATCTACAGTGTGGCTGTCTTCTGCAATGCCTGGGGCAGGAGAGAGCTGCAGGGGCCTCAGCAAGGTCCAGTAGGCTCAGACACAGACGTTCCTGGATGCTAAGAGGTTAAACTGGGAGATGGGAGCTCCATGAAGTACCAAATGATGTTTCCAAAAGGAAAGTATTCTCTTCACCCTCATTACCTGGTGTAGATTGGAAGGGATCTCAGAGATCACCTAGGTCCAACCCCAGCTTTCGCTAGACCAGGCTGCTCAAGACCCTGTCCACATCCACCACAACGAGAATGGGTCTTGTGCAGGTGGACACAGGTCCCTCACTGCCACCAAGCACCACTCTACAGACTGTGGCCTCACCACACAGAATCACAGAATCAACAAGGTTGGAAAAGACCTCAAAAATCATCATGTCCAACTTATCACCCAACACCTCATGACTACTAAACCATGGCACCAAGTGCCACGTCCAATCCCCTCTTGAACACCTCCAGGGATGGTGACTCCACCACCTCCCTGGGCAGCACATTCCAATGGCTAACAACTCTCTCTGTGAAGAACTTTCTCCTCACCTCCAGCCTAAACTTCCCCTGGCACAGCTTGAGACTGTGTCCTCTTGTTCATGTGACATTCAGCTGTGGTTTAAAGATCTGCAGAGCCCAAGCTTGAAAAATAAGCAGCATGGTGTCGACCTAGGAGTCCTTGAGGTGATTTTCTACCTCAGGCATTATACACCTTGATATACAAAGCTACCTTGCCAAATTCAGGGTCTCACCCTAAAGCTAGCAAAAGTAAAGGCTTCCATGGCTTTAAATCTCTTGGCATCCATCATCTGATGACTTAAGCTCATCATGAGCCAGCAATGTGCCCTCGAGGCCAAGAAAGGCAGTGGTCACCTGGGGTGCCCCAAGAAGAGTGTGACCAGCACATCAAGCAAGGTTCTCCTTCCTCTGTACTTTGCCTTAGGGAAGTCACAGCTGGAGTATTGTGTCCAGTTCTGGGTTTCCCAGTTGAAGGGTTACAGGGAGCTACTGGAGGGACTCCAGCAGAGGCTGCAGAAATGCTGAGGGGCCTGGAGTGTTTCTGTGAGGAGGAAAGGCTGAGAGCCCTGGGGCTGTTGAGCCTGGAGAAGAACAGCCCCAGAGGGCATCTGATCAGTGCTCAGCAAGAGATAAAGGCTTGAGAGGTAAGAGGCTGGGGCCAGACTCTTGTCAGTGGTGCCCAGGGACAGCACAAGGGGCAATAGGCATAAATTGGAGGGCAAGAGGTTCCATCTGAACAGGAGGAGAAATCTGTTTGGTGTGAGGGTGCTGGAGCCCTGGAGCAGGCTGCCCAGAGAGATTGTAGAGTCTTCTTCTCTGGAGAGATTCCAAGCTGCTCTGGACATGGAAATCCTGAGCAAGCTGCTGTGGGTGCCCTGCTTTAGCAGGGTGGCTGGACTGGGTGATCTCACTTCCAACCCACACCATGCTGGGACTCTGTGATCCTTCCCTGGCATAGCAACATTCCCAGCAATCCTGACTCTCTTTTCACCATGATCCAGAGCTGTGTATATTGCTTCCACATTGAGACATTCCTCCAGAGGCCCAGAACAATGGAGATGTCCTAATTACCCTGGCAGACCCACCAGGATCCTCTCCCCTCTGTGATCAGCCTTGCATGGGCTCACGCTGCTGCTGAGAAGGGGCAGTTCCAACATCCCCCTTTGCTCAGCTCTGGAGCCCACATGCCAGACAGCTTAGAGGGGGCCCTGAAGACCTCAGCTTGCCAGTAAATAAGAGCTGAGACTCAGCAAGAGGTTCTGATTGCAGAAGATAAGAACAACAGCCAGAAATTCATTCTGCATGAAGCTTGATCACCAGTACTGCCAGCACTTTCTAGGTGGAATTTCCCTGTTCCTCACAGGCTGATGAACAAAGATCACACCAGCTGCCCCAGAAAGCAGCTACATTTGTGTTTTCCAGAAGTCATTATGGGGTTCTTCACACTTTATGAAAGACATAGCCTGGCTCAAGTTGCACATAGAAAGTCCTTTTGTATTTTCTGCTTCTAATCATTCAGTTCAGTGCTTCAGCATCAGCTCTTTACAGTGACCAGAAGTTTGTGGACAGCCTCATCCAGCTTCCAGCAGTGGCCTGAGCAAAGCCAGGCTCACCTCAGCCATGACTACCACTTGAATTGCTCTGAAATTCAGCTGTTATGGCACAGTTTAGGTTCTAGTTGGTACTTCTAAAGGCTGCCTGCAAAGCCAAAGGGACTGGGAGAAACACCAGCCTCAAAGAGAAGTGGAAGTTGTGTGCTTGAGGAGTGTTTGCATTCACAGAATGAAGCTCCCTCTTCCATGGAGCAGAAATAATGTGGACCAGGGAAGTGACTGAAGCCTGGGCTCACTTTTGGGCCCCTCACTCCAAGGACATTGAGGGGCTGGAGCAGGTCCAGAGAAGGGCAATGAAACTGGTGAAGGGTCTGGAGAACAGGGCTGGTGAAGAGCAGCTGAGGGAACTGGGGCTGTTCAGCCTGGAGGAAAGGAGGTTGAGGGGATACCTACTGGCTCTCTACAGCTCCCTGAAAAGGAGGCTGGAGCCAGGTGGGGGTGGCCTCTTCTCCCAAGGAGCAAGAGACAAGATGAGAGGAAATGACCTAAGGCTGCACCAGGGAAGGTTTAAGTTGGGGATGACAAACAATTTCTTCCCCCAAAGGGTTGTCAAGCCCTGGACCAGGCTGCCCAGGGCAGTGGTGGAATCCCCATCCCTCTAGAGGTTTCAAAGCTGTGTAGACGTGCTGAGGGCCATGGTTTAGTGTTGATCTGGCAGTGCTGGGCTAATGGCTGGGCTGGATGATCTCAAAGGTCTCTTCCAACCCAAACAATTCTGTGATTCTAACAGCAGAATCCAAGGTAATCCAAGGCCATGAGGAGATGGCTCTGAGGTGCCAGGGGCAGCTCCTGCAGAGTGGCTGATGGGCTGAGCTCACACCCTAATCCCAGCTGCAGGAACACACCCATGCCCACGGCCCCACTATGCCCAGCAGCAAAGGGGATTCCCTGCAGCCCCCCAGGACCTGAGAGCAGAGCAGGCAGAGACCTCAGGGTCAGCTCAACCACCCCAAGGCCCCTGGCAGCGGGTTCATGCTACCGGCAGCCAGATCTTTGTGTTTAGGCAACAGCAAGAAAACTTCCCCATGCTTTTCTAAGGTAATGGCTGAGAGATCAGACTCAAATGTTCCATGGCCTTTAATTTACAGCTCAGGGGTGGAAAAGTGCTTTCAGATGCGTTGTAGGGGATTAAATCAGCTATGTGGAAGTCATTACCTGCACTACCCAAGTTCTGCTCTACTCCAATGGCTGCTGGGACAATCCTCAGGAAAAACAACTTGACCTAGGTCAGTCAGTGCTGGACCTTCAAGCTGGAGCTTTGTGGGGAACAGACCCCTTAATGAGACATAGCTAAACAACTTAAGAGCTGCAGCCACCTTTTATTCCACCATTTGTTTTCTAAAAGGCTCAGCAGCATGCCCGGAAGATTACTTGCACATGCTCATGCATTTCACCAGGCTGTTTTTTCACCTGGCAATGATCTGCACCTCCTACTCCCCACAATTGTAGAGCTGCTTTCAAGTTGCAAGAATTCCCCAGCCTTATTGAATTTCTAATTTCTCCATCCTCTTACAAACTGACATTCAGCACTTGGGGAGGAGCCAGACCAGACCCAGGATGTCATTGTCTGTTATTGTGCAGCCATGGAGGTGTGAGCAGGAGACAGCTTCATCAACCTCCAGAGCTACCACCAGCACTGTATAACTACCACCAAAACTGTATAGTCATTTCTGGAGGGGAGTGACTTCAGGTTCCTGCCCATCCCCAGAAGGCTATTCACCATCCATGGTGGCACCTCACCACTGGTCTGGAGCACAGCCCTATGAGGAGAGGCTGAGGGAGCTGGGGTTGTTTTGCCTGGAAAGGAGACTCAGAAAAGACCTCATTGCTCTCTACAATTATCTGAAGGAAGGTTGTAGACAGGTGGGGGTTGGTCTCTTCTCCCAGGCAAGCAGCAACAGAACAAGAGGACACAGTCTCCAGCTGTGCAGGGGGAGGTTTAGGCTGGATGTTAGGAAGAAGTCCTTCACAGAAAGAGGGCTTATCCCTAGGAATGTGCTGCTCAGGGAGGGGTCTGGGTCGATGTCCCTGGAGGTGTTTAAGAAGAGACTGGATGAGCCACTTAGTGCCATGGTCTAGCTGATTAGATAGGGCTGGGTGATTAGTTGGATGTGATGATCTTGGAAGCCTCCTGGAGCCTGGTTGAATCTGTGGTTACCCTGGGTGATCCTGCTTTGTCAGAAGAGTGGGACTCAATGACCTCTGGAGGTCCCTTCCAGCCTCTAATGTTCTGTGATTCTGCCATTAGCCTTTGAGGAGCTGAACTCGGCCTAGAAGCAGCTGCAGCTGATGGATGCAGTTCCCCAGCACTGTGAGCCTCACCGGGGTTTTTGGCTCCAGCCATGCAGCCCGGCCGTGCGAGGCTGGCAAGGCACTGCACAGGCTCAACGGCCACAGCAGCTGCGCTCTGCCGAGCGCCCAGCTGCGCCCAGCTGATCCCAGGGACGTGGAGAAGCTGTGGGATTTCTCCTCCCTTCATTCCTCTCAGCTGAAACCACTGCTGTGTATCCAGGCTCTGGAAAGCTGCCGGTTTTCCTCTCTATTAGCCCTTGAGGAGCTCCAGAGGGGAAGCTGTGATTCACTTTTTCAGTTGTTCAAGTTTCCAGTAAGAGTACATCAGACATTGTCATCCTTCCCACCTCCCAGCAGCATGCAGCAACTGGACCCCAGCAAAACCTCCAGCAGCTGAGCAGGACTCAGAGGAACATCAGCTACGTGAGGTTCCAGGGAGCTGTGGGGCTACACGTCCAGCAGGATCATTACTGGGCTTTGCCTCATAGAACCTTCCACAGAAACTCCACCTCTGTACAGAGGGCAGGAATAAAGAGGAAAACTTCACACTCAACTTGTGGGTCTCAAAAGGATGAGGCCAGACTCTTCTCAGTGGTGCCCAGTGACAGGACAAGGGGCAGTGGGCACAAATCGGAACCCAGGAGGTTCCACCTGAACAGGAGATGAAACTTCTTTGCTGTGAGGGTGCTGGAGCAGGCTGCCCAGAGAGGTTGTGGAGTCTCTTTCTCTGGAGATTCCAAACTAACATGGACAAGCTGCTGTGGGTGCCTGTGGGGGTTGGACTGGATGATCTCCAGAGGTCCTTTCCAACCCTCACCATGCTGGGATTCTGGGAACACGAGTTTTAGCTTTCTCTCCTTGGGACATGGGGTGGGTTGAAGTTTCCCCTCAGCATTAACTTTTAGCCAGACCAACTCAGTTAGAAGCAAATGAAGCTGTATTTACAAGCAAAAACTACACTCTACAATGGGATGCAATGAACATGTACAAAATATACAGGATTCACAATACTATCCAGGTATTTACAATCAGCAAACAACACACAATTGCCCCTGGACAAAAAAAGCCTGGGGAGAGCTGTTCCATTGCCCCTCCAAACCCCCCTGTCCCAGAGAGAGAGGAGTTGAAGGAGAGAGCAGTGGGTTAGACTTATCCAAGGCCAGCCACAAGCATGTTATCTCTCCTGAGCAAAGCAGAAACAGCCAAGATCAGAATAGAAGAGAAAAAGAATGGGAGAAGTTGTTATGGTCCAGCTCCTCTTATCCCAGACATTTATCCAATGAATTTGTTTAGAATAATCTTTTGTTTCCCTTTTTTACACCCAATAGTGATTCATTTATATTTGTCTCCTTTTCTGCTTGAAATCTGCAGCTAAATTTTACAGGCATAGCCTAAGGCCACCACAGGACACTGCAGTGTCTGGACTGGTTATGAAGCCCACAGGAGATCAGGGCTGGAAGTGCAGTGCTGGGGAGGTGGCTCTAAAGATGTGGAGTGCTCGTGGCTTGCAACGAGAAGCAGGGCTCAGGGCAGCTCTGCATCTGCTTTCACATCACTTGAGAGGCTCAGGCAGTGTCTGGAGGGCATCAGCAGCAAAACAAAGAGCGTGGCGAGCAGCTGGCAGGACCTGGGTGTTCTGGCTCCAGACAGTGGCCACCTCAGATGGAAAATCTCCTTTGTTATCCAACAGTAACAAAGGACCCAGCACCAACAGGCTTGATAAATCACCCCTGGCTTCTCTGCAGTGATGTATGTCCTTGTGAACAAGGGCTTGCACATCAAGATCCATGGTATTTCTTGCAATCAGCCATTTCTTATCATGGAAGAGTCAAGCATACCAGCAAGAGCACACAAGAAGCCCAGGATCCAGAGATAACCAACTCCACAGTGCAGCTTGCCCTGTTCTTGCTTACATGGAATTGTTAGGGTTGGAAGGGATCTCAAGGATCATCCAGTTGCAACCCCCCTGCTGTGGGCAGGGACACCTCCCACTAGATCAGGTTGCTCAGAGCCACATCCAACCTGGCCTTAAAAACCTCCGGGGATGAGGCTTCCACCAGCTCTCTGAGCAACTTGTGCCAGTGCCTCACCATCATCTGACTGGGGATTTTCTTCTCTCTTAAAGCCTCCCCAGGTCCTCTGTATGTTGTCATCTCTCCAGATGCTGCTGCATCTCAGGCTATTAGACAAGACTCACTGCCTCACATCAGGTCATGGCCTCAGAGAAAAGCAGCCATAAAGCTGGGTTGGAGCAGTGCTTTGCTGAAACCACCACCTGAGAACAGAGACCTGAGTGCCCAAAGCCCCTCAGGCCCTGGATAGGAGACCTTGTGGCACCTCTGGTGCTGTTCCTGCTGACACAGCGCTCTGGGAAGTCCTGGGCAGTGCTGCCCAGACCTGCCCAGCTGTGCCGGAGGAACAAGGCGAGTCCAGAAGCTGTCTCTGAAGCTTTTCTCATCTGCCAGCTGGAAGCATGAAGGCTTCTGCTGCATCCTTCCTGGAGGAGCTGGCCCCAAGCCATGTTGGGAAAACTGCTGGGAAGGGCATGTGACAGCTTTTCAAGTGTGTCAGGGCTGTGGCTCTCCTGTGCCTGCAGCCCAGGGTCAGTGTTGTGGGCAGTAGGGCAGGAGAGGGGATTCTGCCCCTCTGCTCTACTGACTCCACCTGCAGTGCTGGGGCCATCTCTGGAACCCTCAGCACAGACAGGGATTTGTCAGAGTGGGTCCAGAGGAGGCCACAGCGATGATGGGAGGGCTGGAAGCCTTCTGCTGCCCTTTGCACTGAGGACCTTCCCCGCAGCCTCAAAGCTTCACTTCCACTGGGGTCCAGATGCCACCGATTCCCCTCTCCTCCCCACTTCCAGAGCTCAGCACAGTGAGCAAAGCCACAGCAGATGTGCTTCCCAACAGCTGGCACTGTCCTCCATGCTTTTCATTATGGTGTTTTTGAAATTATATAGAATCACAGAATGGGTTGGGTTGGAAGGGACTTTGAAGATCATCTAGTTCCAACCCCCCTGCCCTGGGTAGGGACACCAGGTTGCTCAAGCCCTGTCCAGCCTGGCCTTGAATACCTCCAGGGAGGAAGCATCCACAAGCTCCCTGGGCAACCTGTTCATGTTTGACCAGAAACTCTCCATTTTTCTCCTTCCAGACTGTGCAGATGGACAGATTCTGCTGGGTAAAGAGCAAAAGCACCAAACCCAGTGTGACATTCCTAACCACAGACCGGGCCAGGGCACAGATGTGCTGAGCTATTTGCAGTCCAGCCACACGGGCACCTGTGGTAGTTTTAGGCTATGCCTTTAAAAATGTTTCACAGATCTTGACCAGCAAGGAGCCAAATGTAAATAAATCACTATTGGGTGTAAAAAGGAAAATAATGATAGTCCTAAACAATCCCATTGGAAAGATAACAGACTTAAAGGGGGGGGCAGGGAGGGAGAAGCTATTAGCTTTCCCTGGTCTTTGGTATTTTATACACACTCATTGCATTCCATTCTAGATCGTAGTTTTGTTTGTAAACACAACTTTCATTTGCTTCCAGCTGAGCTGGTCTGGCAAATTTCATGGGGTGGGAGAGAATTTTCAACCCAACACAGCACACCTCACTCTGCCCAAAGCTTGGTCCAGAAATCCCACTGACTCCAGTTGTTCCCTCTCAAGTACAGGGCAGGGGAAATTTCACACTCCAGCTGTTTATTCTCTCCACTTCTCCTGGCTCTTGCTTTCCTACTGCTGGATCTAAATGTCTCCCTGTTGTTAGGAAGCCTAGCTTCTCCTCCCATCAAATTCAGTGGTCCCTCTGCATCCCCCAGAACCTCCAAAATCTAGATCATGGAATCATTATGGTTGATAAAGGCCTCCAAGATCATCAAGCCCAACTGTCAGCTCAATACCACTAAACCACGCTGAGAGCACCACATCTGCATGGCTTTGAAACCCCTCCAGGGATGGGGACTGCACCACCTCCCTGGGCTGCCTGGTTCGATGCCTGACCACTCTTTCAGCAGAAAATTTTTTCCTCATATCCAAACTAAATCCCCCTGGTGCAACATGAAGCCATTTCCTCTTGTTCCTTGAGAAAAGGGACCACCCCCACCTGGCTCCAGCCTCCATTCAGGGAGATGTAGAGAGCCAGAAGGTCTCCCCTCAGCTTCCTTTTCTCCAGGCTGAACAACCCCAGTTTCCTCAGCCACTCCTCAAAAGACTTCATCAGCCATACAGGTCTCAGGACATCCCACCAGACCACAATAACTCCCCCTCCATGTCCATGCACATTTCCCCCTCTCATTCTGATTTTCCCACTGAACTCTCTCATCAAAGAGCTTTTAGTGACTACAGCTTGAAAACAAACCCAATCTTGTTCCCTGCCTTGGTAACACATAATGTCAAGGGTTCATGAAGAAAGGGCACAGGATGGAAGACATCCAGAGGGCACCAGAGGGCTGGAAGCCCTTTGCTGCCAAGCTCCCTGCCCACCCTAGGCGCACACATGCCCAGCTGGAGAAAACCTCCTCCAGTAAAATAGAATTACCATCCAATTTCATCATCTTCACTGCAGGCACACAACAAACAAGCTCATTCTCTCAAACACAGAATCACAGAATTGTTTTGAAGTGAGCTTTCAGATCATCCAGTCCAGCCATTAACCCAGCACCGCCAGGTCACCACTAACCCATGGCCCTCAGCACCACATCTCCACAGCTTTGAAACCCCTGCAGGGATGGGGACTCCACCCCTGCTCTGGGTAGCCTGGGCCAGGGCTTGACAACCCTTCTGGGGAAGAAATTGCTCCTCATGCCCAACCTAAACTTCCCCTGGCATGACTGGAGGTTGTTTCCTCTTGTCCTGTCTCTTGTTCCTTGGGAGAAGAGACCAACCCCCACATCACTCCAGCCTCCTTTCAGGGACTTGTAGAGAGCAACGAGGCCTCCCCTCAGCTTCCTTTTCTTTCATGCTGAACAACCCCAGTGGGAGAAAAAAAATAATTACATAATAATAATAAAAAAGGCAGGCCTGTTGTTTTTCAAGCTGTATTTTGTTGAAGGCAGCATTCAGAGAGGACACTGCTTGGAGAGCATCCTTCTGCTCAAGGGAGAGAATTCTAACCCACGCCCCTGCACGTGGGCCTTCCCTGGAGCTCAGCCTGACTCCACCACAGCAGAATCCAGGGCAGTGATTAACAGCTGGTACAAATAGCAACTCCTGGACATCCCCCTCTCCCCACTGTCTCCCCATCCCACCTCAAATTCCCTGTCACTGCCCCAGGACACTGTTCCCTCAGCAGCAGCAGGTCACCCCCACTCTCCGGGAGCAGGTCCTGGAGCAGGGATCTGCTCACACTAAGGAGGTAGCAGCAGATGTGCTTCCAGCAGTGACTAATGGCTGGGCAGGGTTGTCTGGATCCAACAGGTCACTCAGGAGAGAGATCCAAGAGCTGTGTCACCAAGCACTTACTTTGGGCCAGACTAAAAATAGACCTGATGAAGCCCTACTGGAGCTGCTGCTCTCCTTGCTGTAGGAAAATCAACTCATCAGTTTTTTCCTCTCAAGAGAGAGGTCACTCCCACAGGCTTCTCTGGGCACAGCCAAGGTGTGTCTTGCTCTTGGAGGAGCCACCTAACCAACCCACCAGCACACCTCATACCTGAGAGGCTGCACCCCACCCTGAACAGGTCCTCCCCATCTCCAGCTCCTGCCTCTAGAAACCTCAGCATTTATTTTTGTCTGCCTATGAGATATGAGAGCCTTTAAAACTCTGTGTTTGTGAAGGCTAAGGTCTGAAACAACCACTGCAGTCCTCTTGCCTGCTTTCCTGCCTGGCAAAGTCAGCAACATCTGCTACAGAGAATCTACCACCCCTCTGGGCGCACCGCAGGGTCTCACATTTGAAAGACAATACACCTTGCTAGGTAGAGTTGGGCAAACCCAGCATGAAGCCACAGACCTTTCTGCTGGCAGATCCAGACCAGCACAAGGGTGTTAATGGACATTTCTCAGTGAGACTGAACAGATCACCCTTAACCCTACCAAGGCTGATCCCCGAGACCTCTGTCCACTCCTCTCACGGTGGAGCGGAGCTGTACCAGTGTGACACAGCCCCTGTCCTGTGTCCGTGTGAGAAGCCGCTCTTAAGAGAGGAGATGTGCTTCTGTGTACACTGACAAGGCAGCTACCACCACCAGTATGGTCACAGCTGTCACCAGCAAGATTCCAGCACCACCTCCTAACCACGAGGAGCAGGTGGACACCAGCAGACAGCCGAGCATGTACCGCATGCCTCCCACGGCGGAGCACTCGAGGGCCCGATCTCAGCCAAGAAACAGACCTCAATTGATACTGATGGCTAAAATGAGGTGTAAAAGTGGGAATTCGGCCCATAACTGCACACAGGAGGAACCTTGATACATGAGAACAAACTGCTGCCAGGCTGCAGGTGAAAGCTGTTTTCAGCAGAACTTTATTCTAACTCCTGACAAAGCTGTTCTGCTGCCAAACCACCTCAGCAGCTGGTAGCTCACCAAAACCTTCCGTCACTACACAAGGATTTCCACCTTCCCCAAGGAGAGCTTCACCAGCCAGCAGACAGCCAGGAAGGGAGCCCTTGTCCTGCCCTGAGGACAACCCCCTGTTTGGGGTAGGAGACCACCCCCCAGTCTCCCTAAAACGGCTCCAAAGGGGAAGCAACATGATAATTCTCCTTGGCTGGGAGAACCTCAAGAGTGTTTCCTGGCTTTCTTTCCTACATTTCAGAGTCACAGAATGCTAGGTGTAGGAAGGGGCCTTGAAAGACCATCCAGTCCAACCCCCCAGCCAGACCAGGATCACCTAGAGTAGGTCAGACAGAAACACATCCAGGTGGGTTTGGAATGCCTCCAGAGAAGGAGACTCCCCAGTCTCTCTGGGCAGCCTGCTCCAGTGTCCTGTTACCACACAGTCACAGAATGTTAGGGGCTGGAAGGGACCGCGAAAGCTCATCCAGTCCAACCCCTCTGCTAGAGCAGACCACACAGGAATGCATCCAGGTGGGTTTTGAATACCTCCAGAGAGGGAGACTCCACACCCACCCTGGGCAGCCTGTTCCAGTGTTCCATCATCCTCACAGGGAAAAAACCTTTTCCTTCTGTTTCCATGGAACTTCCTATGCCTCAACTTCCACCACTGCCCCTGGTCCTGCCACCCTCACAGCGGAACACCCCTATGGCATGGGGACACTACCTCAGCTGGGACACCACTGTCTGATGAATTCTGAGGAAGAAGGGGGTTGGAACTAGATGATCTTTAAGGTCCTTTCCAATACAAACTGTTCACCAAGTCTACAAGGAACCAAGGAGGCTTTGCTCCATTTAGGGCAGTGCTCCTTCTCTTCTGCCCAGGCTTCCAGTCAGAAAGGCAATGCTTTCCAACAGAAGTATAAACAGTTGGTGGTGGCTCTTAACAGCAGGAAATGCCATTTTAATCTGAAGTGGAAGGTTGTATATTTACATCTACCACAGAGGACACTGGCCCTTTGTGAGTCTTACAAGGGGCACTTGCCTTCCCTGGGTCATTTGTCATTGCTATTGGGAACATTCTTTTGCTTCCCATTGGAATTCTGCAGCAGAAAGCCCCAAGTCTTCATTTTGCTTTGAAATAGTCTAAGAAGGTGAATTTGGCAGGAGCTTCAAATGTCTATTCAGTGAACAGACCTGTAAGAAAATGAGAGGTGGAGGTAAATGAACTGGGAGGCTTTGCCCAAAGGACGTTTGGATCCCATTGCTGCTCTTGCTTGAGTTGATCAAATCTCTATCGGGTTGAAGGGGCTGACCCAGCTCTCAGCCCGGACAGGCCTTGCATGGGACAAGTGATAATCCACACAGATGTGAGCCTTTAAGATTGACTCTGCCACTGCCCTGGGCAGCCTGTTCCAAGCCTGGACAACCCTTCTGGGGAAGAAATTGTTCATCATGTCCAACATACCACTCCCCCCAAGCACAACTTGAGGCCATTTCCTCTTGTCCTATTAATCCTCTCCTTATGAGGAGAGACCAGCCTCCATCAGGCTCCAACCTCCTTTCAGGGAGTTGTAGAGAGCAATGAGGTCTCTCCTCAACCTCCTTTTCTCCATGCTGAACAACCCCAGTTCCCTCAGCTGCTCCTCACCAGCCCTGTTCTCCAGACCCTTCCCCAGCTTTGGGCCCTCCTCTGGAGCCACTGCAGCACCTCAGTGATCTTTTGAAGATGTTTTGATGTTGCTGGTTTTAGAAACACAGAACAATTACACAGACCATGGGGATGTTCCCAGAGCTGAGCCTAAGGGCACATCTGCCCTGGGATCAGCCACAAACCTTCTGCAGAAGAGCCAAGCAAAGCTGACACAAGAACACATCAGACAGAGGAGGACCTACCTGTTCACTGAGAGCAGCAGCTGGTCCATGCATGCTTTGATCTTGTTTTGTGCTTCCAGGTGTGTCATGTTCTCTGTGCTCTCTCCATTAATGGCCAGAATGACATCTCCTGGGCACAGGTTTGCCATGGCTGCTTTACTGCCAGGGTTAATCTAGGCAGGGAAAGAGAAAGGGGTTATCAAAAGGATGGAGATGATGTGTTTTGCCTACACTAACAGCATCTAGCAGAGGCTGGATGGCAGAGCCAGGGCTCTCAGGTCAGCCCTGTTTCTCTGCGGGCCATCCTCTACAACAATCCTCTCAAGCAAGAGATTTCTGTCAGCAACAGTTGGGGTGTGACCTCTCCAGATTTGTCTCATCCTTGAAATGACTGCATAGCCTCTTCCCAGAAGTGCTTTACACTGCCCTTTGGCTGGCAGGCCAGAGAGTAGTCCCTCAAGAGCACATGAAATCCTCCTCTTTGGCCAACTATGTGATCAGAAGATGAGTGCAGTCATCCCTGTGGAGAGGTTCCACTGGCCATCAGTTTTTTCCTGACCAACATTCAGAAGACTTCTCTCTTCCTCCCCCTGCATATAACATCACACAGCTCATTTAAGTCTCCACAAACCTTTCCTTCTGGTTTTGTAGGAATGCCAGAACCTTATAACACTCAATTTCTTTCCTGAGGAACTAATGACAGGTTCAGGTACTGTTTGTGGTCAGCCAGAAGACCAACCCTGCAGCCCATCAAAGAGTTTCTCCAGAAGTCACCCTTTCATTTGCTGCAGCCCAAATGTGGTTTTAATTCCTGCAATAAAACTAAATGATGCAAGGTGCAGGCAGGACAGGTAAATAAATGCCTCTGTCCAAAGCCTTAAGGGCTACATGCTTCCCCTTGAATTTCCTCTTCAGTCATTCAGGAGTGAACTAACCACACGGTCTACCAAGTGAGAAGGTCCAGCCAGTCCAACTTTTGGTTATCCCCAGCACATTTAGAGCATGATGCTGCTTTGATTTGGAACAGGCTGCTCAGGGAGGTGGTGGAGTCCCCATCCCTGGAGGTGTTCAAGAAACCTGTGGCCATGGCACTTGGAGACATGGTGGGCTTAGATTTACAGTTGGACTGGAGGATCTTTTCCAACCAAAACAAGTCTATGATTCTATGATCCCCTTTAGTCTTGATTTAAATGGGTGCCATCCCCCACGTCAGGTGATGGGTCTCTGCTCCATCACACCCTGCTCTAAAGAGGCTCTAAAGTCGGATGAATATGAGCCAGCAGTGTGCCCAGGAAGCCAAGAAGGCAAATGGCATCCTGGCCTGCATCAGGAACAGTGTGGCCAGCAGGAGCAGGGAGGTCATTCTGCCCCTGTACACTGCACTGGTTAGGCTGCACCTCGAGTCCTGTGTCCAGTTCTGGGCCCCTCAGTTTAGAAAAGATGTTGACTTGCTGGAAGGTGTCCAGATAAGGACAACAAAGATGGGGAAGGGTTTGGAGCACAGCCCTGTGAGGAGAGGCTGAGGGAGCTGGGGTTGCTTAGCCTGGAGAAGAGGAGGCTCAGAGAAGACCTTATTGCTGTCTACAACTACCTGAAGGGAGGTTGTAGCCAGGAGGGGGTTGGTCTCTTCTCCCAGGCAACCAGCACCAGAACAAGAGGACACAGTCTCAAGCTGTGCCAGGGGAGGTTTAGGTTGGATGTTAGGAAGAAGTTCTTCATAGAAAGGGAGATTGGCCATTGGGATGTGCTGCCCAGGGAGGTGGTGGAGTCAACCATCACTGGAGGTGTTTAGGAAGAGACTGGATGGGGTGCTAGGTGCCATGGTTTAGCTGATTAGATGGTGTTGGATGATAGGTTAGACACAATGATCTCAAAGGTCTCTTCCAACCTGGTTAATTCTAGTCTATTCTAAAGAGGCAGGCCACAACATCACTGCTCTGCCCTCCATCTCCCCTTGAGCGTAGCTCAAGTTGGTGGCAACCAGACACTAACAAACTAGGGATGGCTTTTCAGACTGTTTGAGACCAAGTAGTGGCCACCTGCCCCACAGTGACTACAAAGCAACTTCCCCACAGCACCACAAGCCCTTGACCACTGCAGGCCATGGCTAACCAGGCAGGCTGGTAGGAATGGTGGCACGTGAGTGTGTCTCTCTGTTCTTACCTTTTCCAGTTCTATTTTCACAGGGAACACAAAGAGGACTTGACCTTACCACCAAAGGTCTTTCTGGGTCAAGCTGAAGCTGCTCACAGGACTGAGGCCAATAAAGCAGCCAGCACCTAACATAACATGGACCTGCTGCATGGACCCTGTGTGATTACAGCCACCACCACCACCGAAACCTGAACCTGATGGTGCTTGAAGAGCTCCAAACCACTTCTTACATGTAAGTAGAACTGGCAGCCTGAATTAAGGCTTTTGTTGCCTTGTCAGAATTAATCAGCATTTGCCATTTGCTCTTCAATAGTTTCAGCTGAGCTGGTTTGCTCCAAATCACCTGCCCAGCCAGCTCCTCCTCCCGGGTGACTCAGGCCAGAGCAAACAACAGGAGGTCTTTCTGAACACTGCAGCACACATTAGCTGTAAAGCTCTCACACAGGACAGTTCAACCCAGGGTAGATTTATTTCCCTGGCAGGCATTTTTTCTGCTGGGGGTTTTGAACCCATGCAAGAAGACACTGACTTCACAGACCATTGTGGTCCTTCTAAGAAAGCTGGGGAGGGACTTTTTAGGGTGTCAGGTAATGATTGGACTAGGGGGAATGGAACAAAACTAGAAATGGGTAGATTCAGATTGGATGTAGGAAGAGATTCTTTACCATGAGGGTGGTGAGAGACTGGCACAGGTTGCCCAGGGAAGTGGTAGAAGCCTCATCCCTGGAGGATTTTAAGGCCAGGCTGGATGTGGCTCTGAGCAACCTGATCTAGTATGAGAGGTCCCTGCTCATGACAGGAGGGTTGGAACTGGATGATCCCTGAGGTCTCTTCCAACCCTAACAATTCTATGATTCTACACCCACAGAAGCTGCAGAAGTCAAGCAGAAGCTCAAGCAGCACCTCCAAGGAAGCATCTCCATGCACTTGCTTGTTATTATCTGCTTCCCTCAGCGCTCACCCCACAGCCCTGGCTGCCAGCAGGCTTTTGGACTAAGAGACCTTCAGCTTGACCCAGGACGGCTGTAGTGTGTCCTTGTCTGTTCAATGCTGTCTACATCTCTGATGGATTCTTCTCTCTGTACTGATCTTGGCCAGATTGTAGCTCCCTTGGAGAATAAGCTGCTCATAAAAGGGGCTCTTAGCTGGCTCCTATTTTTAGTTTCTGGTTTATTTCAGATTATTTTGGCAGCATCTTCGTATTAGCATCTTATGCTGGCCCTGGAGATGACTGAGGGCTTGAAATGGAGCTGCATTCCAAGAGCTCATTAGATTGAGATGCAGCATCGGTGTCACAGCAGCTTGGGAACCACTATTGAAGTATCTGTCCAGTCCAAAGTCTGACTTTCAGTGAATAATGTTAAAATACTTCAGACCAAGTTCTCCTAGCTCACAGCTGCAGAGCCAGACACCAAACACAACACAGAATGTCCTGTGAGCCTGCTTACGGAACAGGGCTGCATCTGAACTCTCATGCAGGGCTTCACTCCGTGCAGATAGCCTGCTTCAAAAGCAGGACAAGGATGCTCCTGTAAATATTATTGTCCATTTTGTAATGGGATCAGTGTTTGGAGTGAAGCATCCAAGTGAGATGACCTTCTGGTGCCACATGGAAATGAAGATACACAAGGAAGGAGCAGAAAGGAGCTGGGTCTCTTGTTCAGGGACACATCGAGCTACAAGCAGCCAGCACCCAGACCCAGCTGCCATCAGTTCAACCCAGAATGCTCCTTTACCAGCTTCTTCTCTACAAAGGCCAGCTGCTGAGCTTCTGCTAATACCAAAGAAGTAGGGCTTTGCTCAAGTGATAAACCTCCTGTTGTGATTCTTTTGTATATTAGTCTGTTCCCCAGGGACATGGCCCCAAGTGATGTAGAACCATAGAACCATCAAGGTTGGAAAAGGCCACCAAGATTATTGAGTCCAACTATCAACCCAACACCATCATGGCATACCATGGCCACACTTCCTGAACACCTCCAGGGATGGGAATTGCACCACCTCCCCGGGCAGCCTGTTCCAACGCAACCACAGCTGTGTGAGTTGCCTGTGGGTGGTCTCTCCAGCCCAGCACTGAGGTTTTGGGGTGGAGCTGTTACCAGAGACACTCCCTCACACCTTGCTCCACAGGATGCTCAGGTCTGCCACAAGCAAAGTGTGCATGGATTTGAGAGCGACTGAATAGGCAACAAAGTTATGGAGTCACAAGTCACAGGAACCCTGTGTTCAAAACCAGGTTGGATGGAGCCTTGAGCAACCTGGGCTAGTAGGATTATGTCCCTGCACATGGCAGGGGGCTTGGAACTGGATGATCTTAAGAGTCCCTTCCAACCCAACCCAGTCTGTGATTCTTGAAAAGAGCCTCCAAAGGAACTGAGGTTTGAGGCTAGAGTGATCAGGTTTGTGTTTGATTTTGAGTTCCCCATCACACCAAGAGCAAACCATTCTAAAGGTCAGGGTTGAATGAACACAGAACAAGAGAGGACAGGAGGAGAGGGAGCTCAGGGTGGTGTGAGTGGTCTCCCACAGACCAGGACATATCATCTCTGCTCACCAACATGCTGCCTTTGTATATGCACCCCTGAGTACCCTATCGACAGGGCTTGGAGCAAGCTGCTCCAGCTGCAGATGACCCCTGCCAGCTGCAGGGGGGTTGGACTGGATGACCCTTAATGTGATGCCAAAGCAGAGTCCCAGCTCACACAGCAGTGCTGAACATGGGCTCTGCCCCACAGTGTCTGTTGAGCCCTGCCTCGTCTTGCCCACGCTGGGTGTCTGCCAGGACGTGAGCTGTTTGCCTCTCTCCAGTGAGGAGCTCAAGCAGGGCAATTACACACTAGCAAGGAGCCAGCCTGGTCCTTCACACCCTGCTCACCCCTGGGGCTGCAGGGCCCTGTGGGTGATGGGGTTTTGTGGCTGCAGCAAGAGCTGGTGGAGAACTCTATGGGTGGATGAGGTGGTCTGAGCCTTCACACTGTAAGCAGCTCATGGAGTCTCAGTCTCTGCTAGGTCCCACAGCTCCCAAAGGGCTCTGAAACTCATGTCATGGGTTGACACTAACCTCAATACACACTCAGAGCAGTCAAGTGTATGGAACCAAGAGCCAAACCCACAACAAACACCACAAGCTTAATGAAACATAAATATTTTCATGAAGGCTTTTCTTCTTCATCTAGACAAGAATCCTGCCTCTTCTGGAAGTGCTGAGCTCCCAGAGCCACGGCTTCAGGCAGCAAGGAAGCAGCACTGATGTTGACTGGCCACCAGTTAACCTGCTCTGCTAGTTATCACCACCCTGCACTTGAAGATACTCTCCCACCAGCATAAATCCAAAACCAGCCCATGGAGATTTGCAGTGAAGTTGCACAAAACAGCCCAGTCAACCCCACAGCTTGTCTACAGGAGGAGAGAAGACCTTCCCTCTGCCCCTTTCTGTTCCTGGATGCCATCCAGCCTCTTGCCTTGTACCGGCCCTGGTGCTCAGCAGGTTTTAAGCACAGTCTGGGATGTGATCCAGCAAAGGTGAATGGATTTCTGAGTGAACCAAAGCAACTCAGAGGAACAAGTCCAGTGTGCCGGACACATCATCTGGGACCAGAGGAGGGATGGAGTTAGCTAATGCAAAGCTCTTCATGAGCACTGTAGGTGGAATACAATCTTGGAACCGTTTTGTTTGCAGGAGACCTTTAGCAGAGTCCAACCGCTAATGCAGCACTGCCAGGCCACCACTAAACATCATCCCTCAGCACCACATCTACACAGCTTTGAGACCCCCTCCAGGTACAAGGACTCCACCACTGCCCTGGGCAGCCTGTCCCAGGCCTTGGCACCCCTTTGGGGAAGAAATTGTTCCTCATGTCCAACCTAAACCTCCCCCGGCACAACTTGAGGCTGTTTCCTCTTGCCCTATCACAATTCACTGCCCACCTAGGCACTGTTGCGTCTTCATCAGGAGGGCTCCGAGCCCAAAATCACTGAGGCCCAGGCAGCGTGCTGGGGAGGTGACTGGCACTGGTGCTTCCACAGCTCCTTTCATGCCCATAGAAGCACATTTGCTGTGCTCTGCCCCAGGCGACGGCGCACGCACCGCACGGTGTCTGCTCCAGGAACGCGGCTCGCTTACAGCTCATCCGCAGGGTAAAGCAAGCCAAGAGAGAACAATGCTCTGCATTTAACCCCACCACCGAAAATAAGCAGCTGCTGCTTTGTTTCTTTCTCTCTCTCTCTCAAAATAAAAAAAATCAGATGCAAAAGAATGTTTATAAACAGAAAATACCGAACAAAACCCATCCACAGCCAACGATGTCCTACCAGCAGAGCATGGGGAGGTTTGCAGAGAGTGCCCCTGGGAAGTAGCTCCAGGCTCTGAAGAGCTCAGAGCACACCATCTCCCCACACAGCATGTGCCTCCTGCAGGGATTTACTCCAGCAGCAAGCCACAGTCCAGAATCTCCAGGGATCTACTGGAGAGGCTATGAAGATGAAGGGACTGGAGCACCTCTGTGATGCAATAGGAGAAGAGGAAACAGACTCGAGTTGCACCAGGGAAGGTTTAGGCTGGACAAGAGGAATGATTTCTTCCCCAAAAGGGTTGTCAAGGCCTGGCTCAGGCTGCCCAGGGCAGTGGTGGAGTCCCATCCCCAGATAGGTTTCAAAGCTGTGGAGATGTGTTGCTGAGGGCCATGGTTCAGTGGTGACCTGGCAGTGCTGGGTTAATGGTTGGACTGGATGATCATGAGGGTCTCTTCTAACCTTCATGACTGCATAATTCAACCTCTGAACTACATCTGCACAATTACAAATTCATGCAAAGTTTTTCCAATTATTTTTCCCCACCACCTTTCCCAAGATTCCCCATCCACCTCTCTCCTCTTCTCCTAAAGCCTCCAGCAGCGCCCTCCGCAGTCAAGTGGCTACTCAGAGGCTATGGAACAGACTGGACAGCCCCCAGAGGCAGAAGCAGTTATCTGGGCACTGGGGCCCTGTTAGGATTTACTAAGTGTGAGGAATCTGACAAGAGGCCAATAAAATAAAGCCCATTAGAGCAGCTGGTGTTGGAAGCCCTGCAGCCTCACTGAGCAAGCAAGATTATTTACACCCAGGGGAGTTCACTCTTCAAACACACATGGTGTTAAACTTTCACCCTGGAGATCAAGCACAGGAGCATGTCAGGGCTGCACACAGCAAGTCTCTGGGGGCAAAGTCCACCACATCTCACCGTGCACATCCCAGCGCCCACACAAGGACAGCCCTGCCCCAGGGGGATGGCTCAGCACGGGGGCAGCTTTGCTCAAGACATCTCCTGAGCTGGACCAACATCACAAGATGGAACAGCTAATGCTTGAGAGGCATAGAATGGCTGGAGAGGGAAGGGACCTTTAGAGCTCATCTAGAATGGAATAAACCAGGTTGGAAGAGACCTTTGAGATCATCGTGTCCAACCTATCATCCAACACCACCTAATCAACTAAACCGTGCAACCAAGCACCCTATCAAGTCTCCTCCTGAACACCTCCAGTGATGGTGACTCCACCACCTCCCTGGGCAGCCCATTCCAATGGGTAATCTCTCCGTGTAGAACTTCCTCCTGACCTCCAGCCTAAACCTCCCCTGGTGCAGCTTGAGACTGTGTCCTCTTGTCCAGCCCCCTGCAGCCAGCAAGGCTATCTGCAGCCAGAGCGGGTTGCTCAGAGCCTCAGACAACCTGTCCCAGCATGGTTCCAGGGATGGGGCATCTCCTACCTCTCTGGACAGCCTGGGTCAGGGTCTCACCCCCCTCAGTGGAAAGAATTTCTTCCTCCTCTCCAGTCTGTATCTCCTTCTTTTTAAACCCATTACCCCTTGTCCTGTCACAACAGGCCCTGCTTAAGAAAGCCTGTCCCCAGCTCTCAATCCCTTTAAGCACCAAAAAGGAAAGGTCGATTTGTTGTATTAACATCTGAGGGTTTAAACTCTTTTCCCTAGAAACCTGCCTCTAACATCACCTGTGACAGGACTCAAGGTCAAGGGACCCAAGCTCAAGTTCTTCCTCATTGCCTGCACAGGTTTCAGCAACGCCACTAGAGAGAACTTGGTGTTTATTCTCCCAGTGGTTTTTACTCCAAGTAGCAAAGGTTCTCCCTGTGTGATAAAAGCAGTTTTGTTTCTACCAGATCATAGAATCACAGAATGTTAGAGGTTGGAAGGGACCTCTAGAGGTCACCTAGACCAACCCCCCTGCCAAGATCTCTTTAAAAGCAACCAGCCATTGCAGCAATGTAGGCTGCATCCCATCCATTACCTAAGTTCTTCACAATGAGAGTGGTGAATTACTGGAACAGGCTGCCCAGAGATCTGGTTGATGTCCCATCTCTGGAGACATTCAAAGATCAAACTTGGGGCCCTGGGCAGGTTGATCTAGTTGGAAATGAGCCTGCTGACTGCAGGAGATGGTTGGACAAGATGATCTTTGAGGGTCCCTTCTAAAGTGATGCATTCAGAGCCACCTTCCCAGAATTCAATGGGTTAAGAGATGCAACCCCACACATGCCTACACAGACAACAGCACCCTGCTCTTAAATCAATGGCAGTTTGTTACAGGCAAGGCTGGGGAAATTTTCTGTTCTGCCAGCACGATCAAAAGGCCTTGATGAAAGCCTTCAAGAGAGTGTGACAAAATTCTCAGCTCTCCAACAAAGGCTGCCTGTTCTGTGGGCAGGAAGCAGCCAAGGGGGCAGCAGATGAGCTCAGGGTAGCAATGTCTTTTAGAAAAGGAAGACCCAAGAGTTAAATGAATGGCTAATGAAGATGAATTCCCCAAATCCTTTAAAGCATTCCTTCCAGGGATTCTCTTCAGCTTTTCAAAGCATCCTGCCTGCAGCTGAGACACATTCCTCAGACAAGACATTTGCATCTTTCTAATTGCTTCTATGAAGCCCAAGGTATCCAGGCATTCTTCAGGTGTGCTGCACAGCCCAGCACATAAAGAGCATGGTTTATGCAACTTGAAGTCATTTTGCTACTGGAGAACAAGAAGCTTGAGAACATAAAAGGGAAAGAAACAGACCAGGAATGTTACAAGAAGCAAAACACTTGAAAAGCCTTTTGGATCCAAGTAGTGATAGATCCAAATTTAGGATCAGATTCACAGAATTAAACAGGTTGGAAGAGACCTCAGAGATCATCAAGTCTAACCTATTACCTAATACCTGACACCTCCTGACAACTAAACCATGGCTCCAAGCGCCACATCCAAGCCTTTCTTGAACACCTCCAGGGATGGTGACTCCACCACCTCCCTGGGCAGCACATTCCAATGGCCAATTACTCTCTCTGTGAAGAACTTTCTCCTCACCTCCAGCCTAAACCTCCCCTGGCACAGATTCAGTTCAAAGGTTGAGGTCTCTGAGCCAAGAAAAGGCTGAGAATCAATGAAATGAGCTATAAGTTTTAGAGCAACCAACCACAACCCAAGTGCAAGCCTCAAAAAGCTGACTGACCAAGACAAAAGATGTTCAGCCACACCTGGCTCCTTTGGCTGAAAGCTTGTCTTGCTCAGCTCATGAGCACCCAGAACTCCCACAGCACTTGGACCAGGAGCTCCACACCATGTCCATGGTCACCAGGAGCCCTCCTACCCATTCCTTCAAGGACACAATACAGACACACTGCTTTACTAGACAGAATGACCTCCAGTTAAACAACCATGGCTGCTACTGCTCTTAAAGCCGTTTCCTCAGAGCAGGGCATGAGAGAAATTGCTCCTCATGTCCAACCTAAACCACCCCTGGTGAAACCTGAAGCTGTTTCTTTTTCTCCTGTCCCTTGTTACTACAAAGAAGAGAGTGGCCCCCACTTGGCTGCAACCTCCTTTCAAGGAGTTTAGAGAGCTATGAGGTCTCCCCACAGCCTCCTTTCTCCAGGCTGCATAACCCCAGTTCTCTCAGCTGGTCCTCACCAGACCTGCTCTCCAGACCCTTCACCAGCTTCACTGGCTTCTCTGGACCTGCTCCAGCACCTCAATGTCCTCCTTTGAGTGAGGGGCCCAAAACTGTGCCCTCACCAGTGCCGAGTACAGTGGAATGGTCACTGCCCTCACCCTGCTGGTCACACCACTGCTGATCCAAGCAAGCCATACTACTTCCAGTCACAAGCCTTTCTTTCCTGTCCAAAAGCAAGCAGCCACAGGGGTATCTCTAAAGAAAAGGAATTTTTCCAATAGGATGTTTGGATTCTGCTGGTGAGCAAACCTGGAGCTCCACTTTGGTGAGCCAGGCAGGCACTGATCTCACAGATCCTAGGGTTTGTGCCTTTACAGCATGCTGCTTTCCCCCAGTTTAACTGTGACCACCAGATATCCCACAGGGTTTTAGTCTTTTGTACCAGAAGCTTTACACATCCTAAAAGCTTCTGGGAAATGTTTTGTGGCTTATGGTGAATGGCAGCATTCATAGTCAGCCTGCTGTAACCCTACCAACTGAGCTTCTGCTCACAGTGCCCAGTACTGAACAATCCTGGATTGATCTGTTCAGGACAGCTCACACAGAATCCCAGCATGGTGGCGGCTGGAAGGGACCTCTGGAGATCGTTCAGTCCAACCACCCTGCTAAAGCAGGGCACCCACAGCAGCTTGCCCAGGAGCACAATGGCCAGAGCAGTTTGGAAGGTCTCCACACAAGGAGATTCCACAACCTCTCTGGGCAGCCTGCTCCAGGCCTTCAGCACCCTCATGCCAAAGGATTTTCTCCTCCTGTTCAGATAGAACCTCCTTGGTTCCAGTTTGTGGCCATTGACCCTTGTCCTGTAACTGAGCACCACTGAGTTGAGTCAGTCCCCATCCTCTTGCTCCCCACCCTTTATCTCTTACAGAGCACTGATCAGATCCCTTCTGGGGCTGCTCTTCTCCAGGCTCAACAGCCCCAGGGCTCTCAGCCTGTCCTCCTCATAGGACAGAATGCCCTTAAGCATCTTCCTAGCATCTGCTGGACTCTCTCCAGTAACTCCCTGTCTCTCTTGGACTGGGGAGCCCAAAAGTGGACCCAGTCCTCCATCTGTGGCCTCACTAGGGCAGCAGAGATGAGGAGAACTTCCTGTGACCTGCTGGCCACACTCTTCTGAATGCACTCCAGGAGACCCTTGGCCTTCTTGGCCTGAGGGCACATTGCTGGCTCATGGTGAACCTGTTGTCCACATGACTCCCAGGTCCTTCTGCACAGAGCTGCTTTCCAGCAGGTCAGCCCTCACCTGTACAGGCACAGGAGGTTATTCCTCCCCAGGTGCAGGACCCTGCCCTCATTCCTCTTCTAGCTGTGCCTTGTCCCTGTCTGCTAATTAAGAAGAATTCCTTTAATCTGCTGCGTTTTGCTTTCTGGAGCCTGCACCATGTCCCTCACACACAATCTGCTATCAGTCCACACAAGATGGAAAACTGCTCAAGGTTTACTGGCTGTGAATTGGAGTTGCTCTGCTTGACAGGACAGATGGAGTGTGGCATGGCCTTTGGGTCATCCTGCTGGTGCTTGGAAGCTTCCTGGGCTGAACTGCTGTTGTGCAGCAGATGTTGGTTTTCAGGAGAGCCCTGTTCTCCATGGTGGGGAAAGGGTTTATTTTAGGTCTCTGCTGGCTGCAAAAGCTTCTCAAATGCCACGCTGCAGCTCCACATTTTTGCAATTGCTCCAAGTAACCCGATGAGTCCTGGCTTTGCCTGAAGTTTTGAAGTCCTGAGGCAGACACCAAGCAGAACCTTATCTCCCAGCATGGTGTTAATGGCCGTGGACAAATCCAAGGCATTAACAAGCTCCGGGGCTTCGCTTTGGTCCACATCTGGCTCTACTGCTCTGACAACAAATCAAGCAGAGTATTTGCTTGGGAACATGTTTGGGTTAAGCTTTTTTTTCTTTTTTTAATCAGTGCTACCAGATCTTGAGGGACTGCTGTTTTCTTTCACACTCTGGCACCTGTGGTCACAGATGACTTAAAAAATAGAAACCCCTGCGCTTCTTGTTTGGGTATCAAAGAACCGTGAGTCAGCGTGCTTCAAGAGCTCGAACTCAGAGGAATTTATCATAGTATCAGTCAGGGCTGGAAGGTTTGGTTGGAAATACTCATTTCAGAGGACTTTGCCTTCTAGGATTTCGTGTGTCACTCCTGTAGACTTCTGAAGAGGAATGGCTGAGAGCCCTGAGGCTGTTGAGCCTGGAGAAGAGCAGCCCCAGAGGGGATCTGATCAGTGCTCACCAAAAGGGTAGGGAGCAGGAGGATGGGGCCAGACTCTTCTCAGTGGTGACCAGTGGCAGGACAAGGGTCAATGGGCACAAATTGGAACCCAGGAGGTTCCATCTGAACAGGAGGAGAAACTTCTTTGGTGTGAGGGTGCTAGAGCCCTGGAGGAGGCTGCCCAGGGAGGTTGTGGAGTCTCCTTCTGTGGAGAGATTCTAAACCCAGCTGGAGATGGAGATCCTGGGCAAGCTGCTGTGGGCGCCCCTGCTTTAGCAGGGTGTTTGGACTGGATGATCTCCAGAAGTCCTTTCCAACCCACACCCTTCTGTGAAATTATAATTAAAGGCCTAATCTACTCCCCAGCAGAACCAGGATTTCCACCATCTACTGTGCTACACAAACAAATTTAAGAGAAAGAAAATAATCTCAGGTACCCCTTGTGTGCTTCCTACATACAAGTAGGAAGCACCTGAGTACATCTGCTCTTCAGCTTTGTTTTCTTTTATCCCAGTATTAAGTGAGATACAACCATGCACTTTCCCAAAGGAGCTCTGAATACCTGTCCCAACAGGCAATCTTTCAATCTTGAAGAAGTCAGAAGAGTGACATCACCATCAGTTAAGAGGAAAAAGGGAAAGGGAGAAAGGAAAACAAAAAGAGAATGGAGAAAGGGAGAGAGAAGAAAAACAGGGGAAAGAGAAAGGGAGAGCAGACATCAAAAGGGAAAAGAAAAAGGGAGGTAGAAGGAAAAAAAAACAAAACAGGGGAAAGAGACAAGAGAAAGGGAAAGGAGAGGAGAGGGAAAAGGTAAAAGAAGGGGAGGGAGAGAGGAACGGAAAAAAGTAAAGGAGAAAGGAAATGGAAAAGTACACAGAGAGAGAAAAAGGTGGGGGGAGTAAGGGAGGGAGAAAAGACACCAAAATAGGGGGGGTAGGGGGGAAAGATAAAAGAGAAGAAAACCCTAAACTCAACCCCCTACCTCATCTCTAAAGCCCCCAGCCACACTCTCCCCATCCTGCTCTGCTTGCCCTGGCAGGGGCCCAAGCTGTTCTCCAGGCTTTGTTTTGCTGAACTCACCCCAAGGTCAGCCCTTGCATGAACGTCCAGGAATCATTCTTCCCACCTCTTTCCTGCTCTCTACTACCAGTGGGTTTGGTGATAACCATTAGCATGAGGCTTTCACCCCAGCATGTTCTACCATTGCTGTCTCCTGACCCTGCACAAGTATTTTTCCCCTCTTGCTGTTATTAAATGAAGCCCTAGTGATAGAATAGCTCCAGCAGCAAATCTGTTTGTCACATACTTCACTTAGCTCTTATCTACAGTTCAGATTAAGTGTTGTGCCACAAAAGCTCCAAGTGTAGCCAGCCAGATCTCTCACCCCAGACCTTACAGCAGCAATCATCAGAACAATGATGAGCATAAGAAAAGGAATGACAGGCAAAACTATTTCCTTCCACTTAAAAAGATCATCCCACTTCAACTATTAGGTTATAACCAATGCTGAGAGGCAGCCAACAGGGAGCATCACTCAGACCTACACAGGCAATAATGGGGACAGGCTGAGAGAGCTGGAGTTGTTCAGACTGGAGAAGAGAAGGCTCCAGGGGGACCTTAGAGCTGCCTTCCAGTACCTGAAAGGGGCTATAAGAAAGCGAGGGAGGGGCTTCTTACAAGGGCTTGCAGTGCTAGGATGAAAGTTAAATGATTAAAGCTTGAGGAGGGCAGATTTAGACCAGAGATTAGGAAAGACATTCTTTACACTTAGGGTGGTGAGATGCTGGAACAGGTTGCCCTGGATGGTCATGGATGCTCCCTCCCTGGAGGTGTTCAAGGCCAGGTTGGATGAGTTCTTGAGCAAGCTGGTCTAGTGGAAAATGTCCCTGCTCATGGCAGGGGGTTGGAACTAGATGACCTTTAAGGTTCTTTCCAACCCAACCCACTCCACAATTCTATGAATAAACCCATCAAAGGTGAGCAGAAATCAGCCAGGTTCATGGTTTTAGGGGTCATTAACACTGAGCAACTACTTCAATCCATCTGGGAGCTCACTAGCTGCATAATTTCCATTCAACAAACAAATCCATAAAATTCACTCTTAAACTCAAGACAAAAACCTTACAGAAAGCAAAGACGAAAGTCCTATTCCCTTAGCTGGCACCTCTGGGTTCTCGTTTTCTCCACCAACACACATGGAGTTCCCTGGGGTAAGTAAATCTGGTCCCCCAGCAGAGCCCTTCATGCTCTGCCATCCCTACCCTATGCACACAAGGACAACACTCATGGGCCACCCCAGAATCATAGAATCAATCAGGCTGGAAAAGACCTCAGAGATCATCAAGTCCAACCTATTACCTAATACCTAACACCTCCTGACAACTAAACCATGGCTCCAAGTGCCACATCCAAGCCTCTTCTGAACACCTCCAGGGACAGTGACTCCATCATCTCCCTGGGCAGCACATTCCAATGGTCAATTACTCTTTCTGTGAAGAATTCTCTCCTCACCTCAAGCCAAAACTTCCCCTGGCACAGCTTGAGACTGTGTCCTCTTGTTCTGCTGCTGGTTGCCTGGGAGAAGAGACTACCCCCCACGTGGCTACAACCTCCTTTCAGGAAGCTATAGAGAGCAATAAGGTCTCCCCTGAGCCTCCAGGCTAAGCAACCCCAGCTCCCTCAGCCTCTCCTCACAGGGCTGTGCTCCAGACCTCTCACCAGCCTCATTGCCCTTCTCTGGACACATTGAAGCATCTGAATGACCTCCTTAAACTGAGGAAATCCTCACTCCAAGCAGGGTCTCTGCGCTTGAGTGGGATCACAGCTTGGGCATTCGCCGGCTGCCCCGACAGAGCCAAGGAGATGACTTTTCCAGGAATGCCTCCCTCAGCAGAATTCCTAACCTTCAGCAGCACACGTATTTGCTCAAACACAAAAGCTACTTAAGTTTAAAAGTCGACCTTAACTCAAACAATACCTGGATAATGGATTGCAGGCCAATTATTTCTCACCCTTCTTGTGTTACAGTTCCAAGCTGCATGGGGTTTTTTTTTTGCCGCTCCGCTGGCTAAACTGGTGCAGAAACCAGCAGGAAAAGGGGGAAAACTGTGTTAGAAACTTGGTTAAAACCACTGGAACCCATCCATTTGTCAATTATCTCGTTAGCCAAGTAATCTATGGGTGATTCTAAAAGCAGCAAATGCTGAGATGATTAGCAGAGGCGGGTAAATGACGACAGCGCCTGCTCTGGGAGCCGGAGGAGCCAGTTGCAGTGATTAAACACTTTGGGCTCCTCTCCTTACGCTAATGAATGATTATCTTTTAATCCCAGGCAAGGGGTAGGTCAGCTGCAATCCCACACAGAACCACAGGCTCACTGATGTGGCAAGAAGCACAACCCTAAGGGCAGCTGAGTAGGTGGCTCCACTTCGGTGCCTGAACCACAGGTGCTGGTCACAGATGATCACAGACCCGTCAAAGCGAAGGTCATAGAATCAGTAAGGTTGGAAAAGACCTCTAAGATCATCAGGTCCAACCTTGGCGACCCAACACTGCTGTGACCACTGTATCTTTAAGATCATTGAGTCCAGCCACCAACTTAACACCACCAAGGCCATTAAACCATGGGTGTTGTCACTACCTTGAGTAAGGGCCACCGTAAGGTCCCTTTCCCACGAAGGGCAAACGGAGCACCCAGTTGTTAACCTGCTCAACCAAGGAAAAGCAGCTGCCAGATACTAGAAATCCCATTACATCTTCAAACCAAGTCATTAAGGCCAACTCCAAGCAGATATTTTGGGTCATTCCCCTACCCCTATAAATATCAGGAGGGTGAACAACCATCACTTAGAGAATCACAGAATGTTAGGGGTTGGAAGGGACCTTGAAAGAGCATCCAGTCCAACCCCCCTGCCAGAGCAGGATCACCTACACCAGGTCACACAGGAATTACATGATGTGCTCCACCCAGCATTACCTTGCTGTAACTGGGGGTAGAAAATGAGCCAAATTTATTCCCTAGAGCACAGCCTTGGGCTACAATTCCTTTCCCAGCACTGTGCTGAACACACACCAGCAGCACTCAGTATGTAGCACCCTCCAGAGCTGTGTGTCCCCAATCCAGCCTAGCAAACTCCAGACCTGCTTGTGTGGGTTCTCCATAAAATGGAAGAAGAAACAGGGAGGGGGAAAGGGGTGACTTACACACCTAGACTTTTGTGTGACCATATGAGAAAGGTGCCCCAAGCACACTCTTCTCTTTCCTGAGATGCAAGAAATGAAGACCAAACCACTCCAAAGCCCAGCCCTGGATTCTTTAGGCTCAGTGAGCATCAGCTGCTCCAAGTCACTTGGGCAATGAGATCTTCACCACTTGTCACTTCAGATTGATCAGACCACAGGGGAAGGTGACCTACTTTCATGAAAAACAGATCAGCCCTTGATTTCATGAGCACATTTCAAACAGCTGCAAGCAATGGGCTCAACATCACCAGCTCCACCTGCACCATGCCCTGACCTCACAGCTTGAGCTTTAGCAGCTCAAGTCCCATTCCAAGCAGGACTGTGTGACTGTTATTTTCCCTGCTGCCACATTCATAATTTTCCAGGTTTATCCCTTAACAACACTGTCAAAATCCACTTTTGGGGACAACCTTCAGCTTTCCTTCCTTTCCCATGCCAGGCACCTCTCCCTGCCCAGCATTCAGCTGCACTATGATGTCCCTCACTCAGCTCAGCCCAGTCTGGCAGCTCCTTCCACAGCAACTGCTTCATTATTTCCCCTCTAGTGGTGACACTTTGGCTTCAGATCCCACAAATGCAACATGAAGGGAACTTTGCCTTCACTTAACTCAGAGCAATAGCACTCAGACAGGCTCTGGAGAAGAAGCTGCACCCTTTCTATGGTCCCCACCAGCCAGAAACACTGCTGGATGTGGCTCCCGGGGCAGCAACACACCTTTGTGCTGCTACAGCTAGTGAGAGGTCCAGGGAGAAAACATTTCCTGCAGTAGCTTAGCAAAGAGTAGAGAAAAAAAAATATCACAGACTCATAGAATTGTTAGGGTTGGAAGGGACCTCAAGGATCATCCAGTTCCAACCACCCTGCCGTGGGCAGGGACCCCTCACACTAGATCAGGTTGCTCAGAGCCACATCCAGCCTGGCCTTAAAAACCTCCAGGGATGAGGCTTCAACCACCTCCCAACGCAACCTGTGCCAGTGTCTCACCACCCTCATGGGGAAGAGCTTCTTCCTAGCATCCAATCAACCTATTAATGACCAAATAATTATTTCTCAACCCCTACACTGAAGAATTTGTCTTTTGTAAGCAGGCAGCCAGCCTCTGGCACCTACAGCTGAATGTGGGTGGCTTTAGGATGCCTCAAACCCCAAACTATGAATTCCCAACACAACCAGTGCAGGTAGGATGCCTGCAGAGCTGGTCACCCTGTGGTATGTTGGTCCTCAGCCCCTCCTTGGGCACAAAAGTGGGGTGGGTGCAACAAACCCACATCCCTCAGGCAGCTCATCCCACCAGGAACATCTCAAGCTCCTCACAGCTGGATGTGGGAGACCCAGAGTCTGGTCCCTCCTCCTGGCTGAATTTCTGCTTCTCGAAAGATGGTTGTAATTTAAGTGGCATTGCAATATCAAATAAATCCAATTAAAAAAAAAAAAAGAAAGAAAAAAGGCACTTTGAAGGAAGCAGAAAGCAGCCAAAAGCTGACAGGCTACAGCAAGAGGCTCTCTCACTCCTGCAGCCACCAAAACGTGGGCAAGAGGGCTGGGGGCTCCCCCCACGTGTAGACAGGGAGCCCCCAGCCCCTTTGCCCAGGTTTTATGAGCTGGAAAGAACAGAGTTCCTGGTTAGACACAGAATAAAAGCGAATATGACACCACTCCAGCCCCCTGCAGAGAGGCAGGCTGCATAAACCCATCACCAAACAAAGCCCTGGTTCCCTGGGGACCCCCCAGCAGCCCCTTCCCACACCTCCTTGGCTAGGAACTACGTCGGAAGCCAATTCTTGCCCCATTTTAACATTCTCAGGTATTATTTCCAAAGCTAGTGAGGTCTTTTCCTGTGCTAAGACACCAGAGCTCAAGCAGAACATCCTACACCCATACTTCCACCCCAGACAGCTGTTTGTTGGCCTCCAGAAGCCATGAGCATGCATCAGGAGCAGCACGTCAGAGCATCGCCCTTCTCTTCAGGTGGGAGCACAATCAAGACAGGATCTAATTTAAAAGGCTGCCATGCTCAGTGACATGAGGTGACACCCTACCACTGCCTGTCACAGCTCATCAGGATCCACAGCAAGAGTGGCCTGATGAGAATTAGCCTTGCACCTCCCAGGTTTGCTGAATCAAAGAAGGAATTTGGCCAGCCACCTGCCTAGGCAAAAGCAGACTTTGTTTTTTCTTGTTGAATATTAAACCAGGCTGCTTCTTCCCAAGCAACAGGAAAACAGGCTCCCTCCACTGAATTAAGATGTTCCTCTTCACAACAGGAACCTGTTTACAGGCCCTGAGAGGCGGTTTTGTGCTCTGTTGTGATAAACCCCATGTCACTGGGGGAGAAGGAGGACTTCTCCGTGCCCAGGAGATGAATGCTGAGGCCCCAAAGCCTCCCCTGGCCACACAGGCATCCCAGCAACCTGGCCAGCCCCACCAGCTGCTGCTCCCCACATCACCCCAGCTCCTAGAATCATAGAATTGCTTGGGTTGGGAAAAAAACTCAGATCATTGAGTCCAGCTGCTAACCTAACACCACCATGGCTGTTAAACCATGTTCCCACGTGCCATGCCCACAGGTTTCTTGAGCACCTCCAGGGATGCTGACTCCACCACCTCCCTGGGCAGCCTGTTCCAATGCCTGACCACTCTTGCAGCAAAGAAATAGTTCCTAATCTCCAACCTAAACCTTCCCTGGCACAATTTCAGGCCATTTCCTCTCATTTTCTCACCTGGTACTAGGGAGAAGTATCAGAAGTATCTTCCCTCCTTTCCATCCATCTCCTCCTGCTACTCCTTAAAAAAAAACCCTCGCTGAAAGACTTGGGAAGGGACAAAGTAAAACCAGAGCCACAATGCTGTGAGGCAGGCACATTTGGACTCAAATACACAGCAAGCCTCATTAAAACACGCTCTATCCCATAATTACTTCCTTCAGAACTCATGGTACATGTTTTCCCTTTTCTGTCCCATCTTTGGCAGATGAAGGAGAAGACAGCAAGCAGCTTGCACATGTTAGGACAATAGTTTCAAGCTATAGCTCCTTTCGAAGCTTTCAAGTGTTTGTCCAAGCTCTCCAGCCACCGCTGCCCAGTGGGCAGCTTCAGAGGTCCAGCCTGATGATGGGTGGAACACCAGGGCCCACAGCAACGTGCCCAGGCTGGGCTCAGCACCTCATCCATTCCCCAGCCCACCACCCCACCTCGCTGTGCTGCACAGGGCTTGGTTTCTTTTCCCAGCTATCTCCACACAAAGCCCATTTCAAGCCAGTTGCTGTGTCTTTGCAAAGAAGTTTCCAGAATACATCTTGGGGAGGTTAAACACGAGTGTGAGTGCACTTACACAGTAATTACTACCAGCCCATGGGGACCTCATCACACAGCAGAAAAACTTCTTGCTGCCTTTACTTCTGCCTTCCTAACAACCCACCACCCACACCCCACCCCCCTCCAGCAGCCTGTGAACTCAGTCCAGGGCACCAGTCCAAACCCTCTGTAGCGCTGAGCACTTTGAAAGCAGAGCTTTATGAATTAACATCCAAAAAAATAAATAAAGCATGGAGAATGCCCTGCTTGAACGCACTGCAACAGTGCTGCAGGCAGAGGGGAACACTTATTTGCTTGGATTTCTAATAATATACAGTTAAAAACACTTCGAAAGCTGTTTCCCACCAGCTACGGGGACCAGTAGCTCGCTACCCTCCCCACCCCCCCACCCCCCAACCCTCACCTTCCTCCGCCCCAGAACCAACAGCCTAAGGACCCCCAGGGAACCAGCAAAACGACCCCAGGGACTCCCTCTCCCCGGGGACAAGCAGCCCGGTGACCTCCCGGGAACCAGCAAAACGACCCCGGGAATCAACAGCAGAGAGACGCCCGGGGAGCAGCAAAACGGCCCCGGTAATCAACAGCAGAGAGACGCCCGGGGAGCAGCAAAACGACCCCGGAGACCTGGGGACAAGCAAAACGACCCCAGGGAGTAGCAGCCCTGGGACCGCCCCCGCCGGGGACCAACAGCCCGGGAACCAGCATCTCGACTCCGAGGATTCGCAGCCGGACCTAGTCCGCTCTCCTCACCACCTTCCTCCGGCTCCCCTCTCTTACCCCCTTCCCCAGACCCCCCATCCTCAGCTCACCCTGGAGATGGTCAACGGGGCGCTGAAGTCTTTCCCCCCCACCAAGCGAAAACCCCACGGTGAAGGACCACGCAGGACCACCGAGTGGGACATAGCGGCAGTGGGACAATCCCGGCCGGCAGCTCCTGATCCCGCTCCCGATCGTTCTGCTCCGAATCCCCGGGACGGGTGGATCCCGCCTCCGCGACACGCCCCGGGGCGTGACAGGGAGGCGGGATCCACCCCGCCCGGTTGTCATCGGGAGGGGGGAGTGTGTGCTTTCGGATGGATTTTCCCCTAAACGTGAGTTTCAGAGCGAGCATGGAGCTCAGCATCTGTGTTTGGCGGGGTCAAAGTCTCCACTTGCTGATCCTTCATCCTCTGGAGTGGAAGGAAAATGATGTAACAGTTCCACAAATAGGTAGTGTTGGAAAGAGAACCTTCCAGGAACATAATTAGGTGGGGTTTCAAACAGTTTGAGAAACTCTCACGGTTATCACTTGGCCAAAAAAGAAACTTCCAAGAAAACGATCAAGTGAGGTTTCAAGCAGTTTGGGGACCCCTTGGCCAACACACCCCAGCATTGCTCTATCTTTGCAGGTGTCTCCGGGTCAGCACCAGGCACTGCAGAGCATCCCTGCATCCTGGAGCACCCAGAAGAGGTCCCCTCTGCAGAGGGGGCTCAGTGATCACAGCCTGCTCATGCCTGTTGCTCGTGGGCTGTAGGCATGCGGCGGTGGCTCGGAGACGGAGTGGGAGTTCAGCAGAGCTGCTCAGGGCTCCCCCCAAAAGCTGAGAGCAAAGCTGAGAACACCTCTAAACCTCCCTCTCTTCCTGGAAAGGGCTGGGCCGGATTATCCCGCTTCAAAACAGGACCTGACAAAGGATCCATTGTTTCGGAGGTCCATTTCATCAAGCACCTTCTTGTTGCTGTGAGTTTGATTGATGAGCTCTTTGCTGTGAAGGCTTTGTGCGCTCTTGCTGGCGACACGGGAAGGTTTGTGTGACCATCTCCCTGCCCTGCCTGTGTTCTCCGGGGAGTTTTGGTCTGGAGCTGGGCTGGGAGCTGAGACTTTGAAGCACACTCTTGAGCCGTGCTGCAGCCTGGTGATTCAGCAGCAAGCATACGGCGAGAGGATTGAGTTACCAACCCGAAACACAATGACCTTTGTTTGCTTTGCTCCAGAGGTGCCCACCGAGGAGCAGTTGAGCTGCCGCTGGCACCAGCAGAGCTCTCAGCCGTCCTCTGTCCCCCGTGTGAGTGCGTGCCCCCGCGGAGAGAGGCCATGAAGGCTGACCTGCGTCTGTGCGGCTGGTGATGAATCACCCCTCCTCATTCCTGCATGATATCACCCAGCCTGACTGAGCCTGGGACTGGGCTGGCCCGAGCTCTCCTTGCTTGCCTTAGAAAATCCACCCAGATTCTGTCCCACCTCTCCTGCTCTGACTGTCTGGAGCATTACACCAAAGGACTGAATGGAAGGTGTTGGTGCCATCTCCTTTCTCTTGGGAGGGAAAAGAAAAAATCCTTTCTGTAAAAATGTGAAGTGGCACTGGTTAGGGCTGTGCTGGCCACCAGATGAGTGCCAGAGGCTCTCTATGAATCCCTCTGCTTCCCAAAGGGAAGAGAAAGGGAAGAAGAGATGAGGCTGATGGGGTGGGAAGGGAACTGAACCAGCTGGGTCGGAAATAAGAACAATCCAATGAAATAGAGACACAATGAAATAGAGACACAAACCAATATGGAACCCAACCCCTGAAGGCAATGACACCAGCATTGGCACCACTGATGCTGGAGGCAGGCAGTGGACAAGTCCCAGACTGGACTCAGCAGCAGCAGATGGGAACCAGATTAAGGAGCTGGATTCTGGAACTGGATTCCACAACACATGGATCAGGATTGAAGGCAGAACAGAGTCCTCCTGGGACACCAGTCAGTGAAGAAGCAGCTTGACCCTGGGATCCCTCAGCTTGCTCCTGAAGATGCCATCCATGGGCTGCAATCCCTTGTTGGGCAGCTGAGGGTCACCTGTCCTGGCTGCTCCTCCCTGCAGCTGCCACCTCTGACTTCCTGCATCCCAAGGTGGGGCACAAGCTGTGGCAGTGCCCTTGGTCTGCAGAGGAGCAAGTCTCAGGCAGAGCCTTTCTGCAGCCCAGCTCTTGGTAGGAGCTCTTTTCATCAGCTTCTCCCTGCTGGAAGCAGCCCCTGGCTGTGCAAACCTGCCCTGAACTGCAGCAAGTGCCAGGACTGAGCAGAGCCTGAGCTGAGAAGTGAGAGCACTGAGCAGATCAGCTCTGGTCTAGCTCAAACCGGGACGCCAAGTTTGCTGGAAAGTAGCAGCAATAGAACAAGAGAAAAGGGAAAAAAGCAGAATGAAAACAAACAGAAAATGAACCAAAACAAAATGAATGAGAAAAAACCCCCAAACAAAACAACAACCCAACAAAAGAGCTGTGTGGAGTCAAACACTTCCACTGGCATTTGTCAGGGGTGGTTTCTAAATCACTGTGGGGCTGTCAGGGGGCAGCAAATCATCAGGGCTTTCAAAGTCATTCTTCTGGCAGAGGAAAGAGATGATCCACACACAGAAATCCCCACTATTAAAGTATTCTTTTCAAAAGCTGCTGGGAAGCTGCTGGCACCCAGGCACTTTCTCCTCAAGGCCTTTTGAATGCTCAGCCTTGGTTATCCCCCATGTGATTTAAGGCTTGTCAAAAGCTTCACCCGAGGAAAATACATTCAGGAAAACTGGGATAAACTTGGGGGTGTGCTTGTTCCAAACAAGACTAGATTCCAAAGTCCAGTCAACTGAGCTAAAGCAGAGGCAGTTTTAAGCTGGATAAAAGTATCTATAGTCAAGATAGGACATGACCACATGTAGAGCAGCCCCCAGGTTTCAGACCACATCAGGAATTAATTTGGCACCCCTCTATCAGCAATGGAAGTTTTCCCCCAGGATTTGGAGGATGAGAACATTGGCTCAAGATCTCCATGTCCTGCAGGTGCCTCATTTTCTTCCAGCTGCTCACACACCTTCTTACATGGGTGAGGCCAGTTGACTTTTACACCCTGCAGAAGACCTTCACCCAACCAAAGTGGGCTCATCAATTTCCATTTTTATCTTTGCCAAATGGGGAATTCTGAAATTATCACAGAATCCCAGCATGGTGAGGTTGGAAGGAAGATCTGGACATCACCCAGTCTAACCCTGCTGCTAAAGCAGGGTCACCCACAGCAGCTTGCTCAGGACCACAATGGTCAGCTGGGTCTGGAATCTGTCCAGAGGAGACTCCACAACCTCTCTGGGCAACCTGCTCCAGGGCTCCAGCACCCTCACACCAAAGAAGTTTCTCCTCATGTTCAGATGGAACCTCTTGGGTTCCAGTTTGTGCCCACTGCCTCTTATTGTGTCACTGGGCACCACTGACCAGAGTCTGGCCCCATCCTCTTGCTCCCCAGCCTTTATCTCTTGCTGAGCATTGATCAGATCCCCTCTGGGGCTGCTCTTCTGCAGGCTCAACAGCCTCAAAGTAAGTTTCAAAATCTAGTTTGAGTTTTACTTCTGGAAGAGAACTCTGGGAGCAAGCCTCACCACCCAGCTGAGGCACGGTATCTCCAACATCTCCATTCCTCAGCTGGGTGCTGAAACCCAGCAGCAAACTCAGAAGACAGGTCAAACCTCTTCATGGATTCAATCTCATCACTCCATTCACATTATCTTTTCTTTCCCTCCAGGATTTCCCTCAGTGGTGTTTTCCAGTGTTTTTCCACCCCAAAGCCTTATCAGCTCTTTGTTTCTATTTTCAGTACTCCATTCTGGCTCTCCTTTGCCACTGGTGACACTGTTGGTTTCCTCCCTTTGTTGTCACAGACTGACTGGGTAAACTGTGGCTGTTCAGCTTTGTGTCCCATTCTGAATGAACATTCAGCTTTTCCATCTGCCACCCTCCCAACATAGAATCATAGCATTGTCAGGGTTGGAAGGGACCTCAGGGACCTCAAGGATCATCTGGTTCCAACCCCCCTGGCATCGACCCCACACTAGATCAGGTTGCTGAGAGCCACATCCAGCCTGGCCTTAATAACCTCCAGGGATGAGGCTTCCACCACCTCCCTGGGCAGCCTGTGCCAGTGTCTCATGGTGAAGAATTTCTTCCTAACATCCAATCTGAATCTACCCATTTCTATTTTTGTTCCATTCCCCCCAGTCCTATCACTGCCTGACACCCTAAAAAGTCCCTCCCCGGCTTTCCTGTAGGCCCCCTTAAGATACTGGAAGGCCACAATAACATCCAGCAGAGGTCCTGTGCTTATCTGGGAGGTCTGATAATGACCCTCCATGGTGTTGTTTTTGAAGATCTGCCTACATGAGAGTTATTCCAAGCATCATTGTGGCTTGATAGGAGACTTTCTTGCTCTACAAATGCCTTAAAAAACATCTGCAGAGCCATAGCATCATGAAATTGCTTAGGCTGGAAAGGACCTTCCAGATCATTAAGCCAACACTGCCAAGCCCACAGCTAAACCACATCCCTAAGATGTAGATGTGGTGCTGTGGGGACCTAGCAGTGTTGACTTAAGAGTCCAGAGTTGGCCTCAAGGTCTTTTCCAAACTAAATGATTCTGTGATTGCTCTGGACAAGGCTTTCTTCTCAGGGTGGTTTCATGAGGCTGAAGTTAGGCATGAGTCCTCCATAGAGGCAGACTGGGTCTAGTGGAAGTAGAAATGAGACCTTCTGATATTTTCACATCAGTTTAAGGTGATAATTCAATGTTTGGGTTGTTAGGAATATTTCCTTCCATGTTTTCTTTCTCATCTCCTCATTGCCCCTTGTCCTGCCACTGGGCACCACTGACAAGAGTCTGGCCCCATCACTGTGCCCTCCACTCTTTATCTCTTGCTGAGCACTGATCAGATCCCCTATCTCAGGTTTGCTCTTCTCCAGGCTCAACAGCCCCAGTCTTTGCTCCTCACACAGATGCTCCAGGCCCCTCAGCACAGAATGGAAGCTCTCTCTCAAAGAGTTTTTATTGCACTGATATCTAACACAGCAAACATAAAACTATAAACTCCAGTTAATTTTAACACCTGAGAATGTAAATACTTCTATCAGTAAGGATCATATTTTTACAGTCACTCTCTTTCACCTCATGGTGGTGACCCAAGACATGAGATCCCTTTCAATGTGGCTGTGCTTGGAACTATTTTAACTTAAACTACCTATGTGCTTCATAGGATGTAGGTTTTAATCCATAAAAGCATCCATATTTAATATTCAAATCATAGAATCATAGAATGGTTTGCCTTGGAAGGGACCTTAAAGATCATCTAGTTCCAACCTCCTTATCTCTAGACCAGGTTGCTCAAAGCCTCATCCAGCCTGGTCTTGAACACCTCCAGGGAGGGAGTATCCACAACCTCCCTGGGCAACCTGTTCCAGTGTCTCTCCACCCTCACTGGAAAGAATTTCTTCCTAATCTCCAGTCTAAACCTGCCCTCTTCCACCTCAAAGCCATTGCCGCCTGTCCTATCACTACAAGCTCTTGTAAACAGTCCCTTCCCGGGTTTCTTCTAGGCCCTCTTCAGGTACTGGAAGGCTGCTCTAAGGTCTCCCTGGAACCTTCTCCTCTCCAGGCTAAACAGCCCCAACTCTTGCAGCCTGAAGACGGGAATCTAAGCTCCCTGTCTGCAAAGTGGAACAGTCAATAGTGTCCTCTTAGACCATTTGGGAACAGTTTCTTACAGACAGTTGATATTTAAAAGCAGCTTTAAGCCCCAAACCAGATGCTGGCTTGTGGGTTGGTTGTCAGATTCAGTGGCCCATGGTTGGTGCTGGAAACTCATTTGCTGTGAGTGGTCATTTGCAGGTTCCAAGGCTGGTTGCTCCTCCCAGTATCTGTGATTGGAAACGGTCCCTGAAAGCCATGCTGAGCACATCAAGTGAAAACTCTTGTGGGTTGAAAGACTCCAAGCAGTGTTCCACGACTTGGGTGTGATTTGCCTTCCCAGCAAGTGTTTTCTCCCAGCAGAATCTTCCCCACCCCCTCTTACATTAACCAGTAATCCTTGACATTTTCATCTTCACTTCCATTTCCATTGCCTAAATGAGGCCTTTCTGATGTTTTCCTAACCCGTGGAGATTTACCTACAACAGATTCTTGAGGGTTTCAGTTTATTTCTTCGTTTAATAGTTTTAAAAAATCCCAAATATCCTAAAAACCAACATCCTGTCAAAACAGTTAATTCAAAACCTCATTATTTGGATTAAGCCCAGGCATATCTCAACCCTATGGCAGACTTCACTGCAGGTTTCCAAAGGATTCCTTAATTTCCAGGCTTTGCGGGATCTCTCAGATCTCAGTTATTGTTTTGGCTTTTGGGAGCTCCTTGGCAGATGCCCAAGTGTCAGGAGCTGTCATTCTGAATTCCAGTTAATTTGTGTGTTTGTCTAAATCATTTTTCCAACATTTATCTCCTGGATCTAAGTATCCCACAGAGAAAAATCCAGCTGTGATAGAAATTGTTAGGATAATGAAAGAAAGCTAGAAGAATTTCTTCTGTAGTCACCTTCCGGTGGTGCAGGCTGCTGCCTTCCAAGGATTTTTGGCTTCCTTGGAGGGATATGGAGAAGATGGGATGGAAGAAGCTACATTGTGCATGGTCAGGTCTATCTTTGGTTCTCCTAAACACCATGGAGTCAGAGAATCATTAAGGCTGGAAAAGATCTCTAAGATCATCAAGTCCAACCTTCTATCCAGCACCTCCATGACCACTAGACCATGTCCCAAAGTGCCACATCTGTTTTTTGAGCCCCCCCCCCCCCCCCCCCCCAGGCTGGTGACTCCCTGGGCAGCCTGTTCCAGTGCCTGACCACTCTTTCAGTAAACAAATTGTGCCTAACATCCAACCTAGACCTCTGTTAATAATAATAATAAACCAGGTTGGAAGAGACCTTCAAGACCATCATGTCCAACCCCTCAACCAGCCCAACCCACCTAAACAACAAACCCATGGCACCAAGCACCCCATCAAGTCTCCTCCTGGACACCTCCAATGATGGTGACTCCACCACCTCCCCAGGCAGCCCATTCCAATGGGCAATCACTCTCTCTGTATAGAACTTCTTCCTAATATCTAACCTCCCCTGGCGCAGCCTGAGACTGTGTCCTCTTGTCCTGGTACTGGCTGCCTGGGAGAAGAGACCAACATCCGCCTGTCTACAACCTCCCTTCAGGTAGTTGTAGAGAGCAATAAGGTCACCCCTGAGTCTCCTCCTCTTCAGGCTAAGCCTGAAGCCATTTTCTCTTGTCCTGTTATTAGTTACTTGGCAGAAGAGGCCAACACCAGCCTCACTACACCCTCCTTTCAGAAAAGCAATGAGGTCTCCTCTCAGCCTCCTCTTCAGGCTTAAAGACATGCAGCAGACACAGTAAGGACCAAGGTAAATCCTTTGTCTTTGCCAGATGTGTGCAGAAGGTAAAATCCAGCAGGGTCTGACCCGAAACCCACTTTATTCTTCTGCTCTGGCAAATACTAACAGACAATTTGAAGACATTTATTCTAATCCTTGCTCATCAGAGCAGCAGTCACCTAGCAGAACTTCATGCAGCTGGGCTCTTGCAGCCCACCGAGCAGCAAGGATAAATCCTGACCTCCTGAGCGCCACAGACTAAACACAAGATAAGAGCCGGCAGATGGAATTCCCGAGGGGAATACCGGGAAGCGATGACACAGCGCGGGCGGCTGGTGCTGGAGCACGGAGCAGCCTGCTCTGCAGGAAGGGCAACGCCAAGGAAGGCTGTGGAGGAGGACAAGGCTCAAGGAGGGCACTCAAGAAAAGCTCACTAAACGTTCCCTTGTTCTATGTACAGACCAAACAGAGGCTTTTGACATCCCCTGCTGCTTCTGAGGGGAGACCCTCACCATCTCTACAGCTCCCTGACATGAGGTTGGAGCCAGGTGGGAGTCACAGAATCACACAGAATCAAGCAGGTTGGAAAAGAGCTCAGAGATCATAGAGTCATAGAATCAACAAGGTTTGAAAAGACTTCAAAGATCAAGTCCAACCTGTCACCCAAGACCTCATGACTACTAAACCATGGCACCAAGTGCCACGTCCAGTCCCCTCTTGAATACCTCCAGGGACGGTGACTCCACCACCTCCCTGGGCAGCACATTCCAATGGCTAACAACTCTCTCTGTGAAGAACTTTCTCCTCACCTCCAGCCTAAACTTCCCCTGGCACAGCTTGAGACTATCAAGTCCAACCTATTACCTAATACCGATTACCTAACACCTCCTGCCAACTAGACCATGGCACCAAGTGCCACATCCAATCCTTTTTTGAACACCTCTAGGGATGATGACTCCACCACCTCCCTGGGCAGCACATTCCCCTGGCCAATTGCTCTTTCTCTGAAGAGTCAGTCTACTCTCCCAACAAACAAGTGACAGGATGAGAGGAAAGGGCCTCAAGTTGCACCAGGGCAGGCTGAAGATGGACATGAAGAACAACTTCTTACCCAAAAAGCCAGAGACAGGCTGCCCTGGGCAGTGGTGGAGTCCCCATGCCTGGAGGGATTTCAAAGCTGTGTAGATGTGGTGCTGAGGCACACGGTTTAGTGGTGACCTGGTTAGTGGTTGGACTTGATGACCTTAAAGGTCTCTTCCAGACAAAGTGATTCTATGATTCTGTGATTATCAGTGCTGCTGGAAAACAAATTGGTTCCACATTCACCCTACTCTCAGCCCCACTTCCTGTCTCAGGCAGCAGAGCAAACAGATGAGAAAGTGCTGTTGGCTCAGGTCTAACCCTTCTCCTGTCTTCTACTCCCCAGACTGAGACTGACCTGATGACAAGTGGGCAGGTGGGGACTCTGCCAGCACCAGCTGCCACACAGGAGGAGATGGTCAGCTCCTTTTGATCTCACCCATGAGGTTACACGCCTGGAATATATCAACCAGATGCAAGGAGCTGGTCTGTTTGCTTTGGGGGGGTGTGACCTCCTGAGGGCTTCAGTTGCTGCCCCAGCGCTGACAGCAAGGGCAGGATTAACCCTGGCTCTCCCCTGCACAAGCTGTAACCACCTCACAATGTGACCCATGAGCAGCAGTTGAGAAAACAAGAGGGAATATTGGCATCATGTTGCGAGCAGAAGATGAGATGCCAAGTGGCCTGTTGTTTCTGAAGGGCTAATTGTTCCCATTATGGGATTAAACTGATTGATTTCCCTTCAGAAATGGTGCCTGGAAGAACAAAGGCAAAAACCTCTGGTAGTACATGAGTCACTTCACTGAGCAGCTCAACACTGAGCTTTTGTGTTTCCTCCTTGTGCAATCGTGACAGATGTCAGCTGTTGGTGTGCTCCACAAACAAATCTGGGATATTTTTAGTGTCCTTATTTCATGCAGTAGGAACCAAACCATTACACCTATTTAGGAGAGGAGGTCCCCAGCCTTTCATCGGTATTTTAGTATTCATCACCCAACTCTTGGTAGTGAGGCTTCCTTATTTGGGAGTTGTACAGCTCCAGAATGCAGACAACTGGAGAAAATTTGAGCTGAATGTTCCAAATTTATGCAGGTCAAGGAAAGTTTGCCTTTTATCACTCAGAGATAAGTACAGCAAACTCTGAGTTCCACAGATGTGTGAAGCCTCAGCAATCACAGAGTCAAAGAGAATCACAGAATGGTTAAGGGTTGTGAGGGACCTCTGGAGATAATGGAGTCTCACATTTAGATGGAACTCCTTATGTGCCAGTTTGTGCCCTTTATCCCTTCAATGGACATCACTGACAAAAGTCTGGTCCCATCCTCTTGACACTCACCCTTTAAGTATTGATCAGTACTGATGAGATTCCCTCCCAGTCTGCTATTCTCCAGACTAAAAAGCCCAAATTCTCTCAGTCTTTCCTCATGGCTATGTTCCAGTACCCTCAGCATCTTTGTAGTCCTTTGCTGTACCCTTTCCAGCAAGTTCTTGTCCCTCTTCAACTGGGGAGCCCACAACTGGACACAGTACTCCAGATGTGGCCTCACCAGGACAGAGTAGAGGGGGAGAAGAACCTGGTCGCACTCCTCTTGATGCACCCCAGGATGCCACTGGCCTTCTTGGCCACAAGGGCATATTGCTGGCTCATGGTCATTTTGTTGTCCACCATGACTCCCAGGTCCTTTTCCCCAGAGCTGCTCTCCAACAGCTCAGCTCCAAACCTGTACTGATCCATGGGGTTGTTTTTCCCCAGATGCAGGACTCTACCCTTGCCATTAGATCCCTCCCTGTCCAGCTCTCTAACCACCGAGGTTTCTGTAGGTGGGCTTCACCAAAGCTTCTCCATTCATTTCAGAATCTCCCACAGTCTAAAACTGATAAGGACAGAGGGACAAACAGTACCCTAAAAAATGAGGGGATGAGCCTTGTGATGTCTTACCCCTGTGCATTCTGCCAGAATTCATTCATCCCAGCTCCTCAGCTGCTGTCTTGCCCCATGCAGAGGAATTCATCCTGTGCTGAGAGTGTCCAACACGCTGCTCCAGGAGAATCCAGTGGGAGTGTCTCATCCCGTGTAACAGGATGGAAGCTGCATGAAAAGGGCAAAGAAACACTGATTAGAATCATGGAATCATGGAGTCATGGAATCATAGAGTCATGGAACCACAGAATCACACAATGCCAGGTTGGAAGGGACCCCAACATCATCTGGTCCAACCTTTCTAGGTAATAATATAGCACCTACACCCTGTCAAGCTGAGTCTTCAAACTGTCCAGTGTAGGGCAACCCACTGCTTCCCTTGGGAGATGATTCCAATGTCTGACTCTTCTCAAGGTGATTAAATTGCTCAGGGGTGAGGACAGGAGCTCCATACTTGGGGTGGATGGTCACACCAGCCCTTCTTACAGCCTTGGGGGAAATCAAGGAGACATCCCCCAGAACCGAATGGAAAAGGCAGGGTGTATTCAGTGGTGTTTATGCTGGATGTAAGAGGTGTGTTTAACAATCTCAGCTCTCCCAGTTTCCTGAGTTCCTCACATTGCTGGAGGAGGACTTCCAAAAATCTTTTGAAAAATATTTTGCTTGAACTTTGAGGTGAAACCCTGTGAGGTGTTCAAGCTTGACAGAAGAATAAAGCATTCATCATCCAGCAGCAATAAATGAAGAAACTCAGCAACAGTAACATCAACTGAAGAAACTCCCTGCTGAGGTCATGGGCTTTGGCTCAACTCACACTTGTTCGTTATTGCAAAGACACAAATGGACTCCATGGAGAAAGACCTGGGAGTGCTGGTGAGCCTGTGAGCCAGCAATGTGCTCTTGTGGCCAAAGAGGCCGGTGGTCTCCTGGAGTGCATTCAGAAGAGTGCAGCCAGAAGGTTGAAGGATGGTTCTACTCTGCCCTAGTGAGGCCGCAGGTGGAGGACTGGGCCCAGTTTTGGCCTCCCCAGTTCAAGAGAGAAAGGGAACTACTGGAGAGAGTCCAGTGCAGGCTACAAAGCTGCTGAGGGGCCTGGAGCATCTCTGTGTGGAGGAAAGGCTGAGAGCCCTGGGGCCATTGGGTGTGGAGAAGAGCAGCCCCAGAGGGGATCTGAGCAGTGCTCAGCAAGAGATAAAGGCTGGGGGTGGCAAGAGGCTGGGGCCAAACTCTTCTCACTGGTGCCCAGTGTCAGGACAAGGCAATGGACACAAACTGGAACCTAGGAGGATCTATGAGATTTTTTTTTTACCTTGTGAGGGTGCTGGAACCCTGGAGCAAGCTGCCCAGAGAGGTTGTGGAGGTTCTTTCTCTGGAGAGATTCCAAACCTGCCTGAACATTGTGATCCTGGGCAAGCTGCTCCTGCTTTAACAGGGGGGTTGGACTCAAGATCACCCTTCCAACCTCACCATGTTGGGATTCTGGGATTTGGTGACTAAGCCTTCCTCTCACTGCCAGGGCTTGCAGTCCAGGACTAAGTTGCTCTGGTGTCCAAATCCTCCTCTTTCTTGGAGCACCAAGTCAGACTAAAACCAGGGAAATAACATGCAAAAATCATTTTCAGGATTGCCAGAACAGTTCAAGACTTATCTTCTGAATTCCTGCGTCTCCTGCCTTATTTCTCTCTTCTCACTCCCAGCATTTGCAGTTGTGCACCCAGATGACATTGATGTGACGGCAGCAGCTCAGAGCCCTGAGGACATGCAGTGACTTCACCAAGTGAGCAGAAAACAAAGGCAATGGCCAATGTTTGTATTCTAGCACATTAGCAGGAATTCATACATGCTCCCAGGAATGCAACATATCAACCTCCTTCAGCAGCCATATCCTGCTTCTTTTGTTTCCTTCTCTGCTTTTGCAGTGACTGTTGCTACAACACCATACATCACTGCTCCTTTCATCTGTCAGGCCCTCCAGCTGCCTGCCTACAGCTCCCTACCTGCCCCCTCGGGTCTGAGCTGTCTGGATTTCCCCTGTCTGTGGTGTTTTGTGGTGTAGATGCATGTCCTTTTCAGCTGGAGGTGTGTGGGCGATGAATTTCTCCCCTCCGGTTCCTCAGCTCCCTTCCCCTAGCTGCCTGGCTGGCTGCACGGACAGGTTTCAGTCAAAGGAGATTGTTACTGGGGAGTGAAATGATGGTGAAGATGAGCATGGTCTAGGCTGAGGTCAAGAATTTGATGGTTGCAGTCAGAAGACAACATTCAACATCCCTGTTCATAGGAGTTCAAGCACAGCTTTGTCCATCCCTTCCACAGAATCATAGAATGGTTTGGAAGGCACCTTTCAAGCTCATCTAGTCCAATCCCCCTGCAGTCAGCAGGGATATCTGCAACTGGAGCAGGTTGCTCAGAGCCCCAAACAACCTCATTTGGAATGGCATCTCCCACCTCTCTGGACAACCCATGCCATGGTCTCACCATCCTCAGTGGAAAACGTTTCTTCCTTCTCTCCAGTCTGAATCTCCCCCGTCTCAGTTCAAACCACCACCTCTTGTTCTGTCACAAGAGGCCCTGCTCAAAAGTCTGTCCCCAGCTTTCTGATCAGCCCTTTAAGCACTGAAAGTCTCCCTGGAGACTTCTCTTCTCCAGGCTGAACAACCCCAGCTCTCTCAGCCTGGCCTCACAAGTATCTTTACCCTGGTCTCATTAGTTTCTTGACATATAATTATGTGGCTAATAAGCTGCAGGCTCCTGCTGCTGAAGATGCTCCTCTGAGCTCCTTAGAGCATTGAGGGGGGGAGGGGGGGGGGGGGGTTATCTCCTGGAGCATGTTCCTTGAAGAAGCTAATTCTGCACAACTGGCAATTCGATTTCATTTCCCCCTCCCCGCCCCCGCCCCCCATCATTCCAAGAGTGCAGTTACTCAGACATGGAAAAGCTGAGCCTGAAACAAACATTTAAAGGGTTCTGAAGGATTTGTCATTACTGGAGCACGAGGAAGCTGAGAGAAAGAAATGCAATGTGCTGCTCAGAAACTGCATCAGCCAGGCCAAGGTTCTGCCTTTGGCTGCGTCTGGGCAACTCATTTAGGTTGAGCGAGCTGTGTTGGCTGATTTGGAGTAGGATTTGCCCTCAGAGTTTAAACACAGTAAATGCTGCTTAAGAACCTGCAAGGCTGTTGGGTGATGTTGTGCAAACCCCTGTCTAATGGTGCTGAAAACCACGATCTGATACTGAGTGACATCAACAGACAAGCTCCCACCAGGGGTGGTGGCAGTGCTGTTTCCATGAGCAGCTTGGCCATTACCCCAAGTGTTTAGTGGGCATTAGGAGATTCAGTGATTCCACCTAATAAAGAGCTGGATCTCACTATTTCTTTTTTAGCTCATGAAGGCCCTTATGTTCTTCAGCCTTTTGCTGGCTTCTTAGGAGAGGGTCTGAACTGATGGTAAAGATGCCTTATGTTCTGAAAAAGGAATGGAAAACAATTGAAACTTAAGGAGAATGGAAAAGAAATCATAGGATCATACAGTCAGAGAATGGTTTGAGTTCCAACCCCCCCTGCCATGGGCAGGGACACTTCCCACTAGCCCAGGTTGCTCAAGGCTTCATCCAGCCTGGCCTTGAACGCCTCCAGGGAGGAGACAGCCACAACCTCCCTGGGCAACCAGTTCCAGTGTCTCACCACCCTCACTGTCAGTAATTTCTCCCTAATCTCCAGTCTCAATCTCCCTCTTCCTGCTCAAAGCCACAGAGCATTGCTGAAAAGATTCTGGCCCCTTCTTCTTGACACACACACTTCAGATGTTTGTAAACACAGCAAAGAAGTTTCTCCTCCTGGTCAGATGGAAACTTCTGGGTTCCAGTTTGTGCCCGTTCCCCCTGTTCCTGTCCCTGGGCACCACTGAGAAGAGTCTGGCCCCATGCTCTTGCTCCCCATCCTTTACCTCTTGCTGAGCATTGAGAAGATGCCCTCTCAGGCTGCTCTTTCTTGCCCAGGCTTAACAGCCCCCAGGTCTTTCAGCCTTTTGTTATTTTTTCCCCCATTATTTTTCTCAGCAACACTAACACTGATCTGCTGATGGTCCTGCTGAGTGTGTCAGTGGCTGTTGTCAGGCTGCCCCAGCTCCATGGCATTGCCCCTGCACGTCTGTGCTCAGGAAAACCTCCTCAGATCCCAGCCACTTCATTTTTTCGTTCGCTCACCCCCAAAATCATTCACTCCTCCTTTTAGTATCTTCGCTTCAGCACTACTTTGAAGCAGTGTCACTGCTGGGGACAGAGAAGACAAATCCTTGGGAGAGGTCAATATTTCCTTTTGTGTGTTCATGGTGGCTGAGGGGATTGCGCCTGCTCAGAGGGTCTGGAGAGAGCACAAATGGTTTCAACATATGCTCAAGGAAGCTTCTCTCTTTATGGATCCCCAGGTACTCTTCCAAGTCGTGCTTTTGTGGAACTTCTTAAAGAGCTGTACTATTGTTCTTCTGGAAGAGATGAAATAATAATGCTGGAATGAAGAGGCTTGCTTTACTGTGTGAAGGAAGTGAAATTGCTGAGTTCGTGCTTGGGCTGCCCAGCTCAGTTCCTGATCCTTTTCCACCTTCCTAGGGGCTGCCATGGGAGGCACAACTTGGCCATGCCATTGCTATGGGCAGCATCCCTCCTTGGGCAGCATCATAGAATCATTAAAGCTGGAAAAGACCTTTAAGATCAAGTCCAGCTGTCAACCCAACACCACCATGCCCACCAAACCATATCCCAAAGTGCCATGTCTGCACATGTTTTGAACACCTCCAGGGATGGTGACTCTACTACCTCCCTAGGCAGCCTGTTTCTATGCCTGACCACTCTTGCAGGAAAGAAATGGTTCCTAATATCCAGTCTAAACCTCCCCTGGCGCAACTTGTGCCATCACTAGTTATGTGGGAGAAGATCTGAACTCCAGCTGAGAGCAGGACCAGCTTTGTAGTTAGACCTCCTTTTCAAGTCAGATGGGGTTTCACCAGCTCAAGAAAGCAACCTGTCTAATGCTCTTGGAATACCACAGAAACCTCAAACATCTTAATGGTTCATGAACTGAATGAAGCTGGACTGGAGCAGGCATGAAGCTGACTTCAACATCACAGAGGTCCAGTTCTGGGCTCCCTGGTTCAAGAAGGACAGGGACTTGCTGGAGAGGGTACAGCAAAGGGCTACAAAGATGGCAAGGGGATTGGAACATCTCTATTATGAGGACAGACTGAGAGAATTGGGGATTTTTAGCCTGGAAAAGACAAGGAGGGATCTCATCAATGCTTAGAAATCCATAAAGGGTGCCTGTCAGGAGGATGGGACCAGACTTTTTCAGTAGTGCCCAGTGACAGGACAGGGGGTAATGGGCACCAACTTGAATATATGAAGTTCTATCTAAACATGAGGAGGAACTTATTTAAGGGTGCTGGAACACTGGAACAGGCTTCCCAGGGAGGTGGTGGAGTCTCCATCTCTGGAGACATTCAAAGCCCACCTGGATATGTTCCTGTGTGACTTTCTGTAGGTGAACCTGCCTTGGCATGGGGTTGGACTGGATGATCTCCAGAGGTCCCTTCCAGCCCCTACCATTCTGTGATTCTGTGAGGTTCCTCTGCATCTCACAGTCACTGACTATCAATTGCTGATGACTCATTTGGAAATGATTTGTTGGCAGCTTGTCCCCATCCAGCAGGCAGCCTCCATCTGCCCATCCCCGCAGAGCCCTTCGCTGCACGCGTTGCTTCCGTGCTGTCGGGGCAGGGATGACATCCAGCTGACAGCAGCAGATAGCAGGGGAAAAAACATAACCCTAAGAGCTCCTGAACCTGAAAGGCATTTAATAAAGGAAAGAGTGGAAGCCCCTTTGCTGAACTTGGCCAAAACTAAGGTTTGGACAGCAGTGTCAGGAAAATATTCCTCACCGGGTGAGTGACGTAGCTTCTTAGGTCTTCACTTCTGTGGCTGCGGAGACAAAATTCATGAGTAAGAAGCTTGTCATGGCCAGGGTCCAAGTGAATCCTTACAACATGCTTGGGGAGGCACAATTTTTCTTCCCTTTTGGGCAATCCAAGGTGGTATTTTTAGCCCTGCACTGAGTTTTCTCCTCTGTAGGTTCCTGTTAGCTCATCAGATCGGGCTGTCCGCTCTAAAGAGGCTAAAAATGAGACAAAAACTGCACTGCCCTTCAGATCTCAGCATCAGCAAGAGGGAGGGTGGGGTGGCCCTTAGGAAGAATTTGGGGAGTGCCCACCAAATCTGGGGGGAGTTGACCAAGTTTTGAGGTTCTCATAAAAATTTGGGATGTTCTTACCGAATTTTGAGGGGGTTTCACTAAATTTCATTGTTTTCCACCAAACTGGAATGGTTTCCACCAACTTTTGGGAGGTTTCCACTACAAAACTGAGGTGCTCCTAAAAATTTGGGGGGCATTTTTTTGGCATCACATTTTAGGGGTCCCCTCAATATTTTTTAAGTTTCCCTCTAAATCTGGACATTTTTCACTTAATTTGGGGCATCTCCAGCAGAAATAGAGCTTCTCCTACAAATCTAGAAGCGTCTTCCAGCAAATTTGGGGGGGAGAGGGGGGGTTTCCACTAAAAATTGAGCTTCTCCTAAAAAATTGGAGGGTTTTCCATCAAATTTGTGGGATTCCCTCACAATTTTGGGGGGGTTCCATCCAAAAGAGTTGAGGTTCTCCTCAAAATCTGGTGGGCTTATTTCCCCCCAAAAGTGAGAGTTGCTGCTGCTGAATCTCACCCAAGCAGAGCAGCAGGCAAGATGCAGTAGCCCAAACAAACCACACTTGGGTTTGAGCTGAGCTCTTGCTAATTTATCTCCATTTATGGAGTTATTTTACCTTAGACACAACATTATGCTACTTTATGGCTGCTTCAGCTGAGACCAAATATGTGATGACCTAACCAAAGACCATAATCCACAAATTGTACCCAGGTGGCAAATTTATTGTTGGTGTTTTAAAAAGCCTCTTAAAATGCAATCCTCCTTGTGGGCAGTTTGTCAGTGAGGCTGGATCTCTATTAGGCTGTGTAACTGTGCCCAAGCATGCTCATCTCCACTGTTTCCTGCCAGCTAATGCCTTGCCTCATGTATTTCATATTACTATACTGGGATGTCATGGGTTAGGGCTAGGCTGGGCAGCAGACATGTGCCAGAGGCTCTCTATGAATCCCTCTGCTTCCCAAAGGGAAGAGAAAGGGAAGAAGAGATGAGGCTGATGGGGTGGGAAAGGAACTGAACCAGCTGGGATGGAAATAAGAACAATCCAATGAAATAGAGACACAATGAAATAGAGACACAAACCAATATGGAACCCAACCCCTGAGGGCAATGATGGCACCACTGGAAACATTGATGCTGGGGACAGGCACTGGGCAAGTCCCAGACTGGACTCAGCAGCAGCAGATGGGAACCAGACTCAGGAGCTGGATTCTGGAACTGGATACCACAACACATGGATCTGGATTGAAGGCAGAACAGACAGAGTCCTCCTGGGACATCAGCCATGGAAGAAGAGGCTTGACCCTGGGATCCCTCAGCTTTCTCCTGAAGATGCCATCCATGGGCTGCAATCCCTTGTTGGACAGTTGAGGGTCATCTGTCCTGTCTGCTCCTCCCTGCAGCTGCCACCTCTGACTTCCTGCATCCCAAGGTGTGGCACAAGCTGTGTCAGTGCACAGGACAAGTCTAAGCCAGAGCCTTTCTGCAGCCCAGCCCTTGGTAGGAACTCTTCTCATCAGCTTCTCCCTGCTGGAAGCAGCCCCTGGCTGTGCAAACCTGCCCTGAACTGCAGCAAGTTCCTCCCTGAGCAGAGCCTGAGCTGGGAAGTGACAGCACTAAGCAGAATTGGCTCAAACCAGGCCATGAGAAAACCCTTAACTTTTGTTGCAGCTATGCTACTTCTCAGCAGTAGGGAGCTTAAACCCAGAGTGGTTGTTTTAAGTTATAAATATCTTAATTTTCTGGGTGTTGGTTTGCAAGAGGGACAAAGAGGCTGTCCCAGTTGAAGCTGAACGAGGACAGGGCAGTCCCTGGTGGCTTTTTTGTGGTCAAGACCTTTGAGGCTGGAGTGGCTCCGGTCCAGCAGCTGCTCAGCAGAGCCTTCTCTACGGCTGGAGCAGATCTCTTTGCATCTCCCCACCTCCTGCATCCCAACATCTCTCTGCTGTGGACACGGTTTCTGTGTAGCTGGAGATCTCTGCTCACGCCCACAGGGTTGTGTAACTCAGCTATAAAGCTTTCTCAGGAGGGTTTTTTTTTTGTCTCCTGTTTTTTCCTCTCATAGGCAATCAAATCACACTCACCTAAAGCTTTTCTATACAAGAAACCAAAGCAATTTCCTTTAAACATTCATTTGAGGCTTGTTAGTTTATAAAGAACTCTGGTTCTCTTCCATCGCCCTTCCCAGGCACTTCCTCCACATTCCTGGCCAGCGTGTCAGGAGGAAATGCAGGTGCCTCAACCTTGGGCTGCTGGCACCCCTCACCGTGGGAGAACAGAAGTGTGAAGCTCTGTGCCTTCAGTGGTTTCCTAAATCCCCCCCTGCACACAGAGTTTGCAGCTCCTAGTTACAGATGCTCCGCACTCTATAAACTCCCCCAGCTCCAGGGTCAATTGCTCACGTGCTGGGGGTCAGTGGGGCTGCTGTGGGTATGGAGCTATTTCCATGGTGCATTGTAACGAGTTTTCCCTCTTGGGTGTATGGTCCCTCCTTGGCTGATCCGCTGTTGAAAGCAACAGGACATTTGAGGTGGATGGGTGCAGACAGATGTGAGTTTCAGGTGATGTCTCACGCACAGATGCACCCCAAAATCATTTTGGGGGTAGAAAAGAGTTTCCTGGCCCACTGGAAGAGCCTGAGAGGGGAGTTTCTGAGCGAGGCTGGAGCCTAAATGGGATTTACTTTAGCTGAAGGCACTAAGGGGCCCCTAACCGTTTTGTGTGCTGGCTCCCCTCCAGCCCACGTGAGCCTTCCCAGCACTGTGGCTTTTTCTGAGCAGGCCAGGAGATGGAATGGATTGCTTGTGATATTTCCCAGGCATTTGCTTTATAGTTGCTGAACACAAAATGGATTTGGTTTCTAATGAAACAGGGATGTCTCTGCACATAATGAAGTTCTTGCCTTTGTTTTGCTTTTCATAGCCCAGCCTTATGTGCCATATAAACCCACCCCATTTGTTTTCCATTACCTGTGAGTAATTTCCCTCCTAAGACCACCACTGAGCAGACAGAATCATAGAAGCATAGAATTGTTTGGTTTGGAAAAGACCTCTAAGATCATCCAGTCCAGCCATCAACCACCATGGCCATTAAATCATGTTCTGAAGTGTCATGGCCACTGGTTTCTTGAACAGCTCCAGGGATGGTGGCTCCACCACCTCCCTGGGCAGCCTGTTCCAGTGCCTGACCACTCTTGCAGGAAAGAAATTGTTCCTAATCTCCATCCTAAACCTCCTCTGGCACAATTTCAGGCCATTTCCTCTTGTTCTATCACCTGATACTAGGAAGAAGAGACCAACCCTTGCCTCAACACAACCTGATACTATCAATGAGGCCAACTCTGCTCTCCTAGGCTCAGCCAGCCCCCTGCCCCCCTCACTTCTCCACAGCCCATTAACCCACTGGGTGATGCTGGGTGCCTTCATGCAGTGTCCACCCTGTGCAAACAGTGGACACTTCCCACTATGAAATAGCCCAGACAGGCACAAGACCATCTCTGTCATGACTGTGTCACAGCAGATGTTCGGTCCTAACTCCCATAGCCCTTTCCAGCTGGGTGCTCCTCAGGTAACGTCTCTGAGTCAGTGCAAACATGTGTGCTTGGTTGAGAATGGTGCTTTGTCTCCTCCAGGAGCAGACCACACCCCTGTCATAAACTGTGGTTGTAGTGAATGCAGTTGTAGATTGGATGTGAATAGGGTACAGCTGGTTTGGCTTTTGAGTCTGAACAGGTTTTGTGGCAATAGTTTCTGTTTCTAGGGCAGAACCAAAGAATTGTTTGGGTTGGAAGAGACCTTTAATATCATCCAGTCCAACTGTTAACCCAGCACTGCCGGAGCTGAGGTGTGCAGAAATGAAGTGACCTCACAGAGACCTTTGAAACCAGAAGCACAGTTTGTGTCTTTCCAGTTTGAATCCCATGAACTAATTCAGGACTATGCTTTCTGCTCCCCTCTGGCTGGCTGTAGATGTGCTCTGGTTGCTCAGGGATCCAGCAGTGCTTCTAGAAGCTCCCTGAGGAGCAGAAGCATGGGAGCAGGGGGTGGTAGAAGCCAGTCTAGGGGTGTCACACCCAGAGGGGCCCACAGCTCCTCTCCCATGGCACTTGCTGCTCTCTCACTGGAGGATTTTGAAAGCGCGTGGAGAAGGACGGGGAACTGCTTGAAAGAGTCCAACACAGAGCCACAAACATGCTGAAGTCAGTGGCACATCTCCCTTGTGAGGACAGACTGAGGGAGGTGGGTCTCTTTAGTTTGGAGAAGAGGAGCCTGAGGGGTGACCTCATTCCTGTTTATAAAGATATGAAGGGTGAGAGTTGGGAGGGCAGAACCAGGCTCTGCTCAGTGATGTCCAATGATAGGACAAAGGGCAATAGTTGCAGACTGGAGCAGAGCTTGCTTGTGAACACAAGGAAAGCTTTTCCACTGTGAGTGTGATGGAGCCCTGGAGCAGGCTGCCCAGAGAGGTTGTGGAATCTCCTTCTCTGGAGACATTCCAAACCCACATGGATGTGTTCCTGTCTGACCTACTCTAGATGATCTGCTCTGGCATGGGATTTGGACTAGATGATCTCTGGAGGTCCCTTCTAACCTCTAACATTCTGTGATTCTGTGTGATCAGGAACATTGTGATGGAGGTTTTCCATCTGAAGTCTGCTTGCCAGAGCTCGCAGGCTGCTCTGGGTCTTCATTTCCTTCCATGTCTGGAAGCCACGTTAGGAGCACCTGCTTCTCTTCACGGGCAATAACTAACACACACTGCTGGATTTCTTCTGCATTTAATGAAGGAATTGCTCCCTATAGGGCTCAGCACAGAATTCCTACGTTGTTAAAGATGTGCCAACCTTTTCTTCACAACTCTTTGGTTCCCACTGTAGTGGAAAGATGTCTTTTCACTTGCCCTGGCTGGGTTGGGGCCCTAAATGGAGTTCACTTCAGGATAAACCCAAGAAAACTTGTTTTCTAAATGTGGAAGAGATCAGATTCCACTTGCTGTGATTGCCAAGGGGGAAATGTATGGATTTTGTTCAGCTTTAGGCTTTTATGCTCTAGGACCAGGTGCTGCCAAGTGCACGTATGCTGATCTACACCACGAGTGCAATCCTAATATCAGTAACAACAGGGCCAGGAAAATGGCTTGACCCTGATTAGACAACGAGTTTCTGCAACATGGGAACTTCACTAAGTATTTGGGTATCAAAGAACTGCGAGCCAGTGTGTTTCATGAGCTCACAAATTAAAGATATTCAGTTGGAGATGCTTATTTCAGAGGACTTTGCCTTCTAGGATTTGTCGTGTTGACTCCTGTAGACCTCTGAGGAAGAAAGGCTGAGAGCCCTGGGGCTGTTGAGCCTGGAGAAGAGCAGCCCCAGAGGAGATCTGATCAATGCTCAGCAAGAGCTAAAGGCTGGAGGGCAAGAGCATGGGGCCAGACTCTTCAGTGATGGCCAGGGACAGGACAAAAGGCAATGGGCACAAACTGGAACCAAGAAGGTTCTATCTGAATAGGAGGAGAAAATTGTTTGGTGTGAGGGTGCTGGAGGCCTGGAGCAGGTTGCCCAGAGAGTCTCCTTGTGTGGAGGGATTCACAGTATCACAATATCACTAAGGTTGGAAGAGACCTCGAGGATCATTGAGTCCAGCCTGTCACCACAGACCTCACGACTAGACCATGGCACCAAGTGCCACGTCCAATCTCCTCTTGAACACCTCCAGGGATGGTGACTCCACCACCTCCCTGGGCAGCACATTCCAATGACGAACGACTCACTCGGTGAAGAACTTTCTCCTCACCTCGAGTCTAAACCTCCCCTGGCGCAGCTTGAGACTGTGTCCCCTTGTTCTGGTGCTGCTTGCCTGGGAGAAGAGACCAACCCCTTCCTGGCTACAACCACCTTTCAGGTAGTTGTAGAGGGCAATGAGGTCTCCCCTGAGCCTCCTCTTCTCCAGGTTAAGCAGCCCCAGCTCCCTCAGCCACTCCTCATAGGGCTTGTGCTTGAGGCCTCTTCCCAGCCTCTGGACATGTTCAAGTGTCTCAATGTCCTTCTTAAACTGAGGGGCCCAGAACTGGACACAGGACTCAAGGTGTGGCCTAACCAATGCAGAGTCCAGGGGCACAATGACCTCCCTGCTCCTGCTGGCCACACTATTCCTAATGCAGGCCAGGATGCCATTGGCCTTCTTGGCCACCTGGGCACACTGCTGGCTCATGTTTAGGTGGCTGTCAATCAGCACCCCCAGGTCCCTCTCTGTTTGGGAGCTCTCCAGCCACTCTGACCCCAGCCTGTAGCTCTGCATGGGGTTGCTGTGGCCAAAGTGCAGCACCCGGCACTTGGACTTGTTAAATGCCATCCCAAACCCCCCTGGCCATTGTGATCCCGGGCAAGCTGCTGTGGGTGCCCTGCTTTAGCAGGGAGGGTTAAATTGGATGATCCCCAGAGGTCACTTGCAGCCTTCACCATGCTGGGTTTCTGTATCTCTCCCTATATCTCTGAGATTCTTGAGCAGAACTCAGCCAAATTGATTAATTTGAGTTTGCCTACTGAATCTACTGTTGTAATTGAATTGAGTGCAGCAGTAATGCTCTGCAGAATCTGGGCTTCTAATTAATTCCAATAAATGTTCCATTAAAGGACATGGAACTTCTGCTTGGCTGTACCAGCTCTTCCTTCTCACAGTGCTTACTGAAGGAGAAAATGCAGCTGCTGAAATCCAACATACCCTGGCAATTAGTGCCACAGATAATCCCTCATCAAAGTGAGATTTTTCAGGATACTCTCTCTGCAATCAGTTTATAAACCAGCTCATTTATAAATCAGCTTATTGGAGGTCAGATCTTTGGATGAGGGTCACATCATGAATGTCAGCTTCTCCTGTGCTGAGCATCAGCCAATTCTAGACAGAGAGAGAGAGAACCTGCCTTCAGATCTCTTCATTTCAAAGCAACAAAAGGCAGCCACGCTCCTTGAATTATTTAAATAGAGAACTATAGAACCATTTGGGGTGGAAAATGCCTTTAAGATCAAAACATCCAACTGTAAAAGGATGGAGGGGGACAGCCTTGAGCTGACTGTTGAGTACCTGTGTGGCCTGGGTTGGGAGGACTCAAGAGCATCTGCCCCAGACCTGGCTCTGCTGCTGCTGGAGATGCACCAGCTCCATGCTTCTCCTGCCCTGCCCTAAACCAGGGAAATGTCTCCAGCTTCTGCTGGAAAACTGTTGGAAATCCACAAGGAAAGGAGCAGCATCTTTGGTTGTTGCAATTGCCCTGGGCATAGACCCCCTCTGAAAGAGCCTCTTGGCTTTGTGCCCCAGGAATAACCACGGTACTGTGGATTATTGACTCATTCAGAAGCTCCACAGAGACGCTTGTTCAGAGAAGGTTTAAGATAAATTGCATTTCATTCTCTTTTTTTTTTCAGCTAGGCTCTGAAGTTCATTGAGGCTTGCTCTATGAGGTTCCTGGAGAGAGGATTTGCTCTTGATTCATTCTGCGAGCCCAACCTGCCATGTTTTGCCTGTTTTCTACGTGCCGGTAGCTGAAACAGCCCTTACAACTCTTGAGCTGAATCACTTGGTGAGTCAGTGTCTGCTTATCCAGCAGAAGGCAAGTGAGGGTTACCATGGGGGCTGTTTATGTGCAATCACATTCACTAATTGCTGAAGATACGCTTTGGGTTGACCTCACCTCATTGTTATTGAGCCGTGCTGATCGTCTTGGCTAAACAGGGTTTATTTTCAGCTGCTGCCCTCTCTTTCCCTTCCAGCTGTTCACATTCATGTGCCCCAGCATGAAATACATGGAGGCATTGGAGCCAGAACCCCCAGACTCCTGTCACCACCTTCACGGTGGCTGCAGCTGCGACTCCTGGCTTGGGACACAGTTCTGAGCGGTTGGAGCCGGAGCCCCAGGGAGCAGTGTGGGGAGCAGCTCTTCTGCAGCTGGAAAGGGCCCTTCCAATTAGTCACTTGCCCAACTACTGTAAGCACCTCTCTGAGACTCTCTGTTTGCTTTAAAGTCTGGAGAGCACCTCTGCTAATGAAGCTCTGCCAATTTGTCTCGGCTAAGCTCCTGGCCCCACGCATCGATTGACTCACTGCTAATTATTTATTTGAGGAAATTAGCTGTGGTTCACAGAATCCCAGAGTGACAGAATGGTGGGAGCTGGGAGGTACCTCTGCAGATCATCCAGTCCAGCCCTCCCTGTTGAAGTAGAGTCACCTGCAGTGGCTTGCCCAGGATCGCAATGGCCAGGTGGGCTTGGAAGCTCTCCAGGGAAAGGGACTCAGCTTCTCTGGGCAGCCTGCTCCAGGGCTCCACCACCCTTCACAGCAAGGAATGTTCTCCTGTTGAGACAGAACCTCCTGGGTTCCAGTTTATGCCTGTTGCCCCTTGTCCTGTCTCTGGGCACCACTGAGAAGAGCCTGGCCCCAGCCTCTTGGCTCACACCCTTTAGATTTCTTTAAATATATTTGAAAGTATTGATAAAAAAATATTATTTATTTAGATATTTATTTGAGGGTTCTTAAATGTGTTCTTAATATCCCACCCAAACCTCTCCTGGTGCAACTTGTCCTATCACTTGTTCCTTGGGAGAGGAGACCAACCCTCACCAGGCCTCAACCTCCTTTCAGGGAGCTGTAGAGAGAGCAATGAGGTCTCCCTTCAACCTCCTTTTCTCCAGGCTAAACACCCCCAGTTCCCTCACCTGCTCCTCACTAGCCCTGTTCTCCAGACACTTCCCCAGCTTTGTTACCATTCTCTGGACCTGCTCCAGTCCCTCAGTGTCCTTCCTGGAGTGAGAGGCCCAAAACTGAACCCAGGATTTGAGATGTAGCCTCCTCAATACTGAGTAAAGAGGGACAATCTCTGTCCTGGTCCTGATGGCCACGCTATTGCTAACACAAGCCAGAGAGGACAATAAAGTCAGGAAGACATAGAGGAGCAAACCCACACTTGACTCTCCCTCCAGACTCAAGACTACATAAAACTAGGAGCAGTATTTCTGGTCTGTGAGGTGGACAGCAGATGTGAGCAGGGCCCACAAGCTCTCCTGCTAATTTAGTGTCATGCTGGTGGGAGCAAAGGCCAAATTGCTGGCTTGGTGATGAATGAAAAGAATCATCCTGCCAGAGCGTTGCCACCAAAACTTCAAACCAATGACAACAGCCTGGCCCAGAATGAAATCCACTCTTTGTGTCCAAATGACCATAACATCTTGTGCACATCCCTTGCCAAGTATCTTGGCTTTTGGGTTCTTTGACAAAGCATGGCCTCAACTGCTCTCTGCTCTTTGGCACCGTGTCAGGAGACCATGGAAAACAGGGAATCCTATTCCACAGGCTTTTAGAAAGGAGGAGAGGGGAGGAAAAGAAAAAGAAAGTCAACATAGTGTATATTTTACAGCAGTGTCTTAATTACACAAGCAGTTTGATTGATTTTGTGTGATTTTTATTTCCTGGTTACAATGAGGGGATATTTTGCGGGGGGGGAGTGGTGGTCATGAAGCCTCTCTGCCATTTATCCCCTTGACCTCTGCGTTACCTCAGCTGTGGCCGTGCTGACAGATGTGCATCCATGCACTCGGAGCACTGAGGTTAAAAGGAAAAGTGACTCACACAGTATGAAACCCCCAGGAAAAAAGAAATCCCTGTGGATGGAGAGAGGTGTCAAATCAGCTGCTTCATTTTGGGCAGCCACAGCTGATTTGGGGTAGACTTTTGGGACTAATCCCTGAGAAGCATCTGAGGTCAGGAGCTGGGGGTTGTCGGGCCATCAATGCTGGCATCCACATGTAGGTCATTCAGGGAAGATCCTGGCTCCAGTAGAAGGGGGAACAGAGAACTTTTCCACTTTGAGTGCCCTTATCCAATGACCTTCAATGCAATAGGCACTGGTTTGGCTTTTGCCAAGGACAGGCAGCTTGTCGGAGCTGGGGAAGACACAGAGCTGAAAGAGGCTGAAAATTCATAAGACAGCAATATGTAAAGTAAGTAAGGAGCAGCTCAGTGGGGAACTGAGCTGCAAAGTGAGGAAGAGCAATTGCTTCTGCTGAGAGGAGATGGTGAGCATCACCAGCTGCATGAGTCCTGTAGGGACAGCCCATGGTGGAGCAGAAGCAGGAGAGCTTTATGTTGAGATGGATGGAGCAACCCTGCAGCTGTGCCTGCCAGAGGAGAGGCTCAAGATGGTGTGGCTGTGTGTCATGGTTGTTTTTAGGGCAGAGACATGAATTAAATGACCTTCGGCAGCTTTCTGTCATCACTTCCCCTTTTTGGCATGCTGGGCATAATCTTGTAGCTTCTAAGGCTAAGGTCCAGACTCAGACTGTTCCCCCTTGTGCTTTTGGTTTTGAAAATTCTGCTTTTACTTAAGAGCAAAAGTGGCATTTGCAGATCTCAGTGTGTAAATCTGAGCTTTACTATCACCACTGTGAGGACAGCATCACCCTATGGGTCACAGCTTTGTGCTGGGGATGTGTCACATCATAACCCATGCACAGAGAGTCCCAACAGTGAAGGCATCAGCTTGAACCATCCCAGGGTGGGTATTTGGAGAACTTTTGATGCTGTTAATGAACTGGAAACAGAGATGTAACAGAGCTCTGCCAACACTTATCTCTGATTTACATCCTTTAACTCCATTGATTTCAGGGTTCTTCCCTTTCTGAGCTGTCCTGATGTTGGGCAGTTCTCAGTTGAATCTGGGCTGTGGTATCAACATAGGAAGCCATATGTGGGCTCTGCCTGTCTGTATCAGCTTGGTGTGTGGATGTTACCACCATCATAGTCATCAGGCATTGGACTAGGCTGCCCAGGGAGGTGGTGCAGTCACCATCCCTAGAGGAGTTAAAGAAACAAGTAGATGTGGCTCTTCAGGACACGGTCTAGTGCTCATGGAGGTGTTGGGTAGAAGGTTGGACTTGATGATCTTAAAGATCTTTTCCAACCTAATGATTCTGTGCCTCTATGACCATACTGGGCTCCTCCAAAGGTAAGCCTCTGATTCATTGCTCTCTTTGCTCCAACCCTTCCAGAACAGTTGCCTGCCCCTGTGCTTGGATCCCCTCACAGTCACGAGGCCCTTCAGCCTAGAGCAGAGGGAAATTGCATGATTGTATGGAAAATACCAATAATGTTGTGGAGTTTTGTTGCCATGGGAACAGGAGCTGAAACAAGAAATAGAGGCCATCAGATGGTGGAAGGCTGCCTGTTGTGGAGGATACCCAGAGTTCTGTCCTTAAATGATGACATTGCAAAAGAATGAGACCTGAAAGGCCAAGAGCTGCTCTCTGGGTTAGTCTTCCATTTCTCCTGACCTTTAACTATAAATTGTCCCTCATGACTGCTTCATAGTAGAATGATAGAATCATAGAATGGTAGGGGTTGGAAGGGACCTCTGGACATCATCTAATCCAATCCCCTGCTAAAGCAGGTTTGCCTGAATCAGGTAGTCCAAGACTGCAATGTCCAGGCAGGTTTTGAGTCTCCAGAGAAGGAGATGCCACAGCTTCTATGGACAGTCTGGCCCTGGGCTCCAGCACCCTCACAGTAAAGAATTCTCTCCTTAAGTTCAAGTGAAACCTCCTGTGTTCTAATTTGCACCTGATGCTCCTTGTCCACCACCCAGAAGAGCCCAGCCCCATCCTCTCATCTTATCTGGTGTGCCATCTTCCACTGTCAAACGGGACTGTGTGTTCCTCTTTCTCTCTTTCAGTGTCTTTCTCTGACTGAAATGCTTCATGAAGCAATGAAAGCCTCCATTCATCCCCAGTCCACAGAAGTACCTTATATTCACATCCAGATGTGAGACCTTCTGCAGTCTGTACCCAGATGTTAGACAGAATGGCTTTTCATATTCCGTTCTTTTATTTAGGAGTGAGTAGGATTCAAAGAGGAGCTGAACTCTTCTGTGGTTAGTGAGCACATCTGCAGCTAGAAAAACACCAGGCCATGGAGGAGTGGGAAGGTCAAACTGCCCCACATGTGCCCTGCAGACAGATGAGCTCTCCAATGCTGATGGAGATGCTTTATATAGCTAGGGCTGGTTCCAGCACTGCTGGCAGAATAGTGCTCAGCATCAGGAAGCTGCCCTATGGAAAAGGACCTGAGGGTGCTGGTCAACAGCCAGCTGACCACAGGCCAGCTTATACCTTGGTGGCCAAGAAGGCCAACAGTATCCTGGCCTGGATCAGCCATAGTGTGGATAGGAGGACCAGGGCAGTGATTGACAATCTGTATTTGGCACTGGTGAGGCCACATCTGGAATCCTGGGTTCAGTCTTGGGCACTTCGCTCCAGGAAGGGCATTGAGGTGCCAGAGCATGCCCAGAGAAGGGCAATGAAACTGGTGAAGGGTCTGGAGCACAAGTCCTATGAGCAGCAGATGAGGGAACTGGAGGTGTTCAGCCTGGAGGAAAGGAGGCTGAAGGGAGATCTTCTGGCTCTTTCCAGCTCCCTGAAAGGTTGGAGCCAGGTGGGAGTTGGTCTCTTCTCCCAAGTAAAAACTGATAGCATGGGAGGAAATGGCCCCAGAGTATGCCAGAGGAGGTTTAGGTTGAACATTAGGAAAAACTTCTTCACTGACAAAGTGGTCAAGCCCTGGAACAGGCTGCTCAGGGAACTGGTGGAACTGCCATCCCTTGAAGTGTCTAAAATATGTAGATGTGGTGCTGTAGAAGAGGGTTCAGTGGTGCTCGACACTGTTAGGCTAATGGCTGAGCTCGACAATCTTGGAGGTCATTCCCAGCCTTTATGATCTTTATGATTCTGTCACTTCCAGATTCAGCCCAAACTTCCTCTATCCCCAAAGTCTTTACACCACCCTGTGCTGGTGTATAGCTGGTCTGATGTGATCAGAACTAAACTATGGACTTGTGCAACTTTGCAGTGAGGCCACGGCAAGGAGCCAGCTCCCATAAGCTCTTTGTTGGGGCATTTCCACTTGCACAGACACGGCAAGCAAGTGCGAGGCAGTGATGCTCCAGTCTGGCCACTGCTTCAGTTATTCCAAGCACAGAAAACTGCCAGTGAGAAGTGGGCTTTGCAGTAAGCTCTGTGGTGGACACTCAAAGGTTTCTTCAAAGCTTGTGGGAATTACATCTTCTACTGGCTTACGACATCCACATCTGTGATGCATCACCAAAAGGCAGAGCCAAGCAGCATATCAATAGAGAAGGAGGAGGAGGAGGAGGAGGAGGAGGAGGAGGAGGGAGCTCGGTTGAGCACAGAGGAGTGATCTGCCCAGGGCAGGGTGGGGTGATCGCACCACGACTCCCCCAGCTTTCAGCTGGAGGCCCATGACAGCGCTGAGCAAGACCTCGGCCGCTGACTCAGCTGCTGGGCCCTTATGGAGCAGGGTTACGGATGGGCTGTCAGGCCCTCCCCTGGGAGCTGCCTTTACGAGGTGGCGTCACAGCTGCTGGCCACTGGCCAGGGCAGTTTTACAAATGCTTTAAAAAAACCCTGGAAGGGAGAGTGGATTAAACATCCTGTGCTGGAGTGAGGAACAGACCAGGCTGACAGCAGGGGCTGCTCAGAGCTGGCTGAATTCCTGCTGCTTTTAACATCCTCATCACCCTTTGCACCCTTTGTGTCTGTGCTAGCTTCAGCACTTGTGTTCAGTTTGGGTTTTATGATTTCAGCCCCAGCTCCTCTGCCCTCTCCCAAGGGGTGGGGGTTCCATACAGAGTGTGTGTTGGGCTCTGCTTGGTCTGAGCAAGTGCCCAAGGGCAGTCATGCTCTGGTCTGAACATGTGAGCATTTACTACCTAGAAAGGTTGGAGCAGGTAATCCTTGGGGTCCCTTCCAACCTGGCATTCTGTGATTCTGTGATCTGGCTCATTTCTGTTCCAGGATGCAGTCTGAAGGGTTGTGTATGACTCTGTCTCTTCTTCCTCTGTTTCTTTTGCACCCTTGTCCTGCAGCCACCCCAAAACCAAGGCCAGGAGAGTGCGGGGTGAATGCACTGGCTCTGAACCCTCGCTGGTGATGGCTCCATTGGGCCCTGGATACGTGGAGCAGCCCATGCTGCAGAGTTGGACAGAGCTGGAACCAGAGATGCCTGGCTGCAGGGAGAGGTGCTGATGCCCATAGAATAGAATCATAGAATTACAATCTGGTTTGGCTGGAAAGGGACCTTTAAAGGTCATCTAGTCCAAAACCCCTGCAGTCAGCAGGGACATCTGCTACTGGAGCAGGGTGCTTAGAGGCCCAAACAACCTGACATACAATGGGGCATCTATCACTTCTCTGGGCTACCTGGGCCAGGCTCTCACCATCCTCAGTTTCAAACATTTCTCCAGTTTTTTAGTTTAAACCATCAATCCTTGTCCTATCACAACAGGCCTCAATAAAAGGCCTATCTTCAATTTTCTTATCAGCCCTTTAAGCACTGAAAGTTACCACAAGAAGGTCTCCTTGGAACCTTCTCTTCTCCAGGCTGAAAAAGCGCAGCTCTCTCAGCCTGGCCTCACAGCAGAGGGCTTCCAGCCCTGCCAGCATTAGTGTGGCCTCCTCTGGCCCTGCTCCAACAGGTCCCTGTCTGTGCTGAGGACTCTAGAGCTGCCTCAGCACTGCAGGTGGGGTCTCAGCGGAGGGCCAGAATGTCCTCCTTGCCCCTGCTGCCCACACTGCTGGGGACCAGCCCAGGACAAGCTCAGAAGGGATGAGAATGTGAGGTATAGTGCAGGCAGCAAAATGCTGAACTTTGGTGTCCATTCACTTCACCTTTCTTGAGATGGTGTCTCTGAGACCATCCAAAGAAATAGTCCTGCTGTGTGTCAGCTGCTTCTTCAGCGACAGAGCCTGTGCTGCAGCTCCTGGCCTGCCAGTGTGAGGTCAGATACAGCAGCTAACACTGTTCCCCACTCACCCAAATGCCCACCCAGCAAGTGACCGTGCCAGTTTAAGCAAACTGATTTAGAAACAGGCTCTTTAGAGCCATACAGTCTGTAGGTTGCTGGAGGGAGAGAGCCAAAGAGGAACCCATTCGTTCCTGCTCATTTGTTTCCTGGCCTCCCTAGAGAAGTGGGGACAAAGGCTGCATTTAGCAGAGCAGTGGCAGTGGCTGATGCCAGCCAAACATTGCTCTGCTTGTGCCAGGGATTCACAGAGGCCATCGCAAACCATATTCTCTGCACAGCCAGCTTGGGCTCCTGTACTGGTAGCCTGGTGGGAGCAGATTTCCCTTTCAGTGGAATCAGACCACTCCAAAATATTGCTGTCAGGATCAGGAGGTTAACTGTGGCACTACCCACCCTGGGGTGACTGAGACCTTATGGATCCCACTAGGCCTGTGTTTCACCAGCAAGCTGCTGAGTCCATCACTGATCTGTCTTTGGGTGTGTTTAATGTTGTTGAGGATAAGGTGAGGATCTGTGGGATTTCCAGGAGAGACTTCCAGATTTTTACTGTAAAAGAAGCACGGAACATATAATAGAACCCCAGCATAGTGGGGTTGGAAGGGACCTCTGGAGATCATCCAGCCCAACCCCCTGCTAAAGCAGGGCACCCACAGCAGCTTGCCCAGGAGCACAATGGCCAGGGGGGTTTGGAATCTCTTCAGAGAAGGAGACTCCTGGTCAAGACTCCAGCACCCTCACACCAAAGAAGTGTCTCCATCTGTTCAGATGGAACCTCCTGGGTTCCAGCCTGTGCCCACTGAGCCTTGGCCTGTCACTGGGCACCACTAAGAAGAGTCTGGCCCTGTCCTCTTGCCCCCTGAGCCTCTACCTCTTGCCAAGGCTCTCAGGCTGCTCTTCTCCAGGCTCAACAGCCCTAGGTCTCAGCCCTTCCTCATTACAGAGATGCTTCAGGCCCCTGACTTGTTCTCAGCACCTAAAGCAAGAAGAATGTTCATAATTTCACCCTTCAGTTTCAGCGGTGGAAGTTTTCAGGCTGGAAATGGATAATGCAGGGCCAGAGCAGTCCCTTTCCCTGCGCCAAAGGGGAAAGCTCCGCGTGGCCCGAGCTCGTCCTGCTCCCTCCCGGCAGCTCCGGGAATCGCAGCCCGGCAGCCGCCGGAGCATCCCGGGCCGGGCCAGCTCCCGCTGCCGCGTCCCGGCGGGCAGCAGCCCCCGGCTCAGCCGGCGCAGCGCGGAGCGGCCGGAGCAGCCTCTTGCCCCTTCCGGAGCATGGAGTGCCCTGGCATCGCTGCTCTGCTGGGTGGTACTCACAGGAGTGCTCTGCGGCTCCTCTGGATCTTAGAATCACAGACTGCTTTGCCTGGAAGGGATCGTTAAGATCATCTATTTTCAAGCCCTCTGCTATTGGCAGGGACACCTCCTACTAGAGCAGGTTGCTGAGCCTCACAGCCTCCCTCAGAACGGTTCCAGGGATGGGGCATCTCCCTGGGCCAGGGTCTCACCATCCTCAGTGGAAAAAAACCCAAATTCTTCCTTCTCTCCAGCTGAAATCTCCCTCTTTTAAAGCCATCACCTCTTGTTCTGTCACAACAAAAGGTCCATCCCCAGCTTTCTGATCAGCCCTTTAAGCACTGAAAATTACCACAAGAAGGTCTACTCCGAGCCTTCTCTTCTCCAGGCTGAACAAGCCCAACTCTCTCAGCCTGGCCTCACAGCAGAGGGCTTCCAGCCCTGCCAGCACTGCTGTGGCCTCTTCTGGCCCTGCTCCAACAGGTCCCTGTCTGTGCTGAGGACTCCAGAGCTGCCCCAGCACTGCAGGCGGGGTCTCAGCAGAACACAGCAGAGGGACAGAATCCCCTCCCTGCCCCTGCTGCCCACGCTGCTGGGGATCAGCTCAGAATAGGCTGGGGCTGGGCTGGCAGCGATTGGTGCCAGCTCATGTCCAGCTTTGCACCCCCAACCCTCCCAAGTCCTTCTCCACAGCCCTTCGTCCCCCAGCCTGTGTTGATAGCAGAGGGGAACTTCAACCTCGGTGCAGGACCTTGTATATGTCCTTGTTGAGCTTCCTGAGGTTTGCACAGGCCCACCTCTCAAGCTTGTCAAGGTCCCTTTGGGTGACATCTCTTCCCTCCAGCGTCTGAAGTCATCAGTTGTAATGGGGTGAGGACAAATCACTTATTTGAAGTGCAGTGGATTAGTCAGAGGATGTGGCCTGCCTGAGGGGAATGGGAGGATGATGGGACCAGCAGGAGGTAGGGTGGTTCCCCAGCACATGTAGTGTCCTGTCCCAGCATGGATATGTTTTCTGGTAACCCTGACTACAGTAAGAGCTAATGGGTCCCCAGCAGAATGTAAAGCTGAGTTGTGGGGGCCCTGGGGTGAAGATTAGTGCTGGCTTTCAGTGAGATACAGCTCAGTGAGGCAGAGCTAATGAGGAGCTCAGCATGTATTAGGAACATTATTTAATTCTGCACCACAAAAAAAGGGGGGGGGGGGGTTGTCCTCATGGGAAAGGGTTGGTGGGTTGCCTGGGCCAGAAGCCAGGGTCTGGGAAGAGAACAGCTGTAACACCTTCCTTTATGGAGGAAACACAGCTGGAGTGGTGATATTTTAAGGACCTTGGGGTCCTGCAGAGGCCTGGGGATCAGTACAGGGCCAATACTGCAGTGATTGTGTTAGAAACCACAGCATTGTCTTGAGATGGCTTCTGTGAAATAGAGAATCACAGAACTGAGTTGGAAGAGACCTTTAAAAGTCACCTAGTTCAACCTCCCAGCCACTCCTAGCCATTAGGGACAGCTGCAACTAAAGCTAGTTCCTCAGAGCCCCAAACAACCTGACCTGGAATGGTTCCAGGGGTGGGGCATCTCCCACCTCTGGGCAACCTGGGTCAGGGTCTCAGTGGAAAAAAAATCTTCCTAGTATCTAGTCTAAATCTCCCTCTTTTAGTTTAAACCTCTTACCCCCTGTCCTATCCTGATAAAGTCCCTCCCCATCTTTCCTTTCCCCTCTCCAAGTCCTGCAAGAGCACCAGAAGGTCTCCCTGGAGCCTTCTCTTCCCCAGGCTGAACAACCCCAACTCTCTCAGCCTGGCCTCACAGCAGAGGGCTTTCAGCCCTTGCATCACTGTTGTGGTCTCCTCTCATTACTTTATTCAAATGTGGTTAGAAAACAAGGAGCTGAATGGTGCTTCCACCACATGCTGTTCCCTGCAGAGCCAGTCATGCTGGGAGGGACTCCTGCACTTAACCTGGATCATGCCAAAAGTGAAGTGTCTTGGGTGTCCTATCACAGGCAGAGCAAGGGGAAGCATTTGCTCTGAGATAAGCCCAGCAAGTGCACAGGGAGTGTGCAGAGGGAACTGGAGCACGGGTAGATGCAGACAATGTGCCTTCCCCTTCCTGCAGCTGAAGGGAAAGGAATCCACTGCCTGACTTAACACCTCTGCACGATTGCCTTTGCTCAGGCATGCACTGTTTACTTCTGCTGAGCATACAGTGCACACACTGTACTTCTCCTCCTGCCTGGGAAGGAATAAAGATCTGCTGTTCAAGGCAGCCAAGTATTTTTGAAATTGAGTTATGTGCCAGAAAGGATTGCTGGGACTCCAGAAGTCAACAGCTCCACTCCTGCATTTTGCTGTCAAGAAGAAAGTTCAGGATTCGTGCTGCCAGCCTTGCCCTGCTCCAACTCCGACATGGGAATTCAGAACAGATCCTCTGCAGGAGCAGCTCGTGATTGGATTGAAGATGAGGGATCTCTGGGAAGAAAGTTGACCCCAGCACCTTCTGGCCTAGAAGGCTGCTCATGATATGATACAAAACACAGATGAAAAGATGTTGCCTGTGAGAATGATGAGGAGCTGAAGGACTATGTGCTCTGCAGGTGCAGCAGAGATATGCTGTTCCCTTTGCTTGCTTATTGCTGGCTGGCCTGGGGACTGGGCAGGAGCAAAGGGTGCTCTGCCAGAGCGGAACACAGACCTGCAATCAAGCAGAAGGACTCTGTCATCCTCCCTCTGATTGGAATTCTGAGATCTGAGATTAGGAACTTTGTGAAATTCAGCAAGGGCAAGTGTAGGGTCCTGCACCTCAGGAGGATGTCCTGCACCAGTACAGGTGAAGGGGTGACCTGCTGGAAAGCAGCTCTGTGGAGAAGGATCTGGGACAGCAAATGCCCCATGACCCAGCATGTACACTCATGGCCAAGGCCTCCTGGGGTGCAGCAAGAAATGTGACCAGCAGGTTCTCCTCACCCTCTACTCAGTCCTAATGAGGCCACATCTGCAGTTCTGGGCTCCCCAGTGCAAAAGTGTCAAGGAACTACTGGAGAGGGTCCAGCAAAGGCTACAAAGAAGCTGCAAGGACTGGAGCATCTCTGTGAGGAGGAAAGGCTGAGAGCCCTGGGGCTGTTGAGCCTGGAGAAGAGCAGCCCCAGAGGGCTGAGCAATGCTCAGCAAGAGATAAAGGCTGGGGGGGGCAAGAGGATGGGGCCAGACTGTAAAATACCTTGTGTGTGAAGAAGAGATGTGAGAAGCTAGCACAGGCTGGTGCGAAGTGAGTAAGGATCTGAAGCTGATAGTGCTGGAGCCAGACAGCAGTGAAACCACAGAGTCTGCCTGAGCAGCCTGGGCTGCTGCCTTTAGTACAAAAAAAGAGAGGCAGTGACCCTTTCCTCATTTGTGGAATCTCTTCTGGATAAATATATCTCAGTTCCATGTGGAAAAGCCACACACATAGAAGGAGCAATGCCCGGAAGATGATAGCCACCTAAACCACAGTGACTGCAAATTATCCTCTCTCTGGAGGGGAAGGTTTCATTCTGCTCTGATTTCAGCCTGGCTCACTGTTTGTTGGTTTTTTTAAGGTCTGGCTTTTCATCCACTAATTAGCAGCCTAAATAAAACACAGGTTGAGATTTCTGTGGCTTTTCTTCATGCTTTCGTAATGTCTTTCACCCACGCTTCTTAACTACATCTTTCCCTAAACCTAAAAGGAATGATGTGACCAGCTGGCCTCTCCTATTTCTGGATCTGATTTATGCTGGAGCCTGTGGAAGCATGACTCACAGAGCCTGCTTCGCAGCGGCCACTCAGCCTTGCACAAAACCGCTGCTACAATCCAGGCCATGCAGGCAGGAAGGTCTGCTCAGTCCTCTTCCGCGCCCCCTCTTGGATTTTCTCTCTCTGCAGCGCAATGAGCCTCTCCTCCTCAATCCCCCATGTTAAATGTGTTGCAAAGAGAAATCTTTTGCAGGTTGCTTCCTGAGCTTCAGCTGAGGTGCTGTGGCTGCCTTTGAAGCCTTTTATTCCTTCAGCTAACAGTAAAAAATACAGTTATGTGGTGAGCACAGAGGTCAGATGGGCAACAGTCAGCAGCTGGTAGCTTGCCAGCCACCCAGGTACATTCCCCAGCGCTTACACCCCAGGGTGTGGTGACACTGGGAGGGGGAATGTGTCCTTCTGCCTCAGCTGAGCCTGCTGCTGGGCTTCGCTGCAGCTATCAGCATCTAACTGTGGGCTCTGAGGACCTTCAGTGTTTTCCCCTCACATCAAACAGGGAACAAAGGTTAATTTGGGGGTTGCTAGTTGCCAGCCAGCTGAACATGAGCCAGTGTGTGCCAAGGTGGCCAAGAAGGTCAACCCCATCCTGGCCTGGATCAGCAATAGTGTGGCCATCAGGACCATGTCTGCAGAGACTGAACCTCAAATACTGTGTTCAGTTTTGTGTCCCTTACTTGGAGTAGGACATTGAAGGGCTGGAGAGTGTCCAGAGAAGGGTGATGAAGCTTGGGAGAACAGTGCTGGTGAGGAGCAGCAAGGAAACTGGAGTAGTTTAGCCTGGAGAAAAGGAGGTTGAGGGGAAACTTTCTCACTCTCTGCAACTCCTTGGAAGGAGGTTGGAGCCAGGTGGGGGTTGGTTTCTTCTCCCAAGGAGCAAGCAATAGGACAAGAGAAAATGGCCTCAAGTTATGCTAGAGGAGGTTGATGTTGGACATGAGGAACAATTTCTTCGCCAAAAGGGCTGTCAAACCCTGAACCAGGCTGTCCAGGGCAGCCTCCTTTCCTGAAGGGTTTTCAAAGCTGTGCAGATGTAGTGCTGAGTGACATGGTTTAGTGGTGACCTGGCAGTGCTGGGTTAATGTTTGGACTGGATGATACTAAAGCCATTTTCAATCAAAACGATGCTATGATTCTGTGATTCATGGCTCCTGCTGGCCAAGTTTACAAAAGAGCTTACTCATTTGCTGAGGAGGGGGCCAAACTTAGATAAAAAAGCTTAAAACCTGGATATGATATTCAAAATGTTTCAGCGCAGCCAGTGCCTCCTCTGCATGCAAACCATGGGACTGCAGTCACTCAGTGCTGGCATGGAGCTGCTCGCCTTGAGTGCCCACAGACAGACTTGGGAGCAGAATATCAGATTATCCTCCGTAAAAGCTGCCTCACACCTTGAAAACCCCTCCAAGGCTTAGTGAGGGCTGATCTGCATCCATGCATCTCCAGGTTCTTTTGAGCATCCCTGGACAATTTGAAAAGCCTCATGAAAACATGGGCAGTGTCATTTTACACAAGAAAAGGAGAGGATTAGTGCCTTTCTCCCTTGCTGCAGCCAGACACCCTTAACTCTGGATGTGTACAGCTTTCAACAAGCTCCTCAGGCTATTCCTCCTTATTTCTGTGTTTGCAGGAGTCTCCATGACCTTGTGAACGTGCAGCTGGGCACGGCTCAGAGCGCTGCCTCGACCGTACCATAATTACGTTAAACAGCAAGGCGAGCCGTCGGATTCCTCCCGGGGCTCCTCTTCCCGACGCTGAATCCAGCTCTGGACTCCCAGACCTGGCACAGAGACAGCTGGAGCTACTGCTCAGCATGACAGACCTTTTCCATCTGCATGCTCAGCGTTTATCTCACATTAGCGCTCGTCAGGCTTATCTGCAGCAGAGCTTAACTTAGTTTCATTTAGCAGCAGGACAAGGGAGGTGATTCTGGCCCTCTGCTCTTGTGAGACCCCACCTGGAGTACTGTGTCCCATTATGGGGACTCCAACATAAGAAAACCTCAAACCATTAGAGGGGGTCCAGAGGAGGCTGTGAAGATGATCAGAGGGTTGGAGCACCTCCCCTATGGGGACAGACTGAGAGAGTTAGGGCTGTTCAGTCTGGAAAAGAGAAAGCTCCAGGGAGACCTTAGAGCAGCCTTCCAGTAACTGAAGGGGGCTACAGAAGAGCTGGGCAGGGACTTTTAACAAGGGCTTGTGGTGATAGGGCAAGGGGCAATGGCTTTGAGCTGGGAGAGGGGAGATTTAGACTGAAGATTAAGATGAAAACCTTGACAGTGAGGGTGGTGAGATGCTGCAACAGGTTGCCCAGCAAGGTCATGGATGTCCCCTCCCTAGTGATGTTCAAGATGGGCCCTTGAGCAGCCTGGGCTAGTAGAAGGTGTCCCTGCCCATGGCAGAGTGGCTGGAACTAGATAACTTTAAGGTCCTTTCCAACCTAAACCACTCTTTGATTAATTTAAATCCCATAGTTTCTTTTCTCTTGGTTGCACTTTGCTGTCCTGAAGGCATGCAATTCTGAGTAACACTGACCCAGTCTGTGTCAGTATCAGGGGGGCTTAGGACCTCACAGGACTGAGCTTCCAAACTGGTTTAAGGCAAAGAGCCTTTTCCCTACTCCAGGAAGAGCCTGTTCAGGAAACCCTCAGAGCAGGAGCTTGTTTGCAGCCACAGTTTCTGAGTTTTGTCTGAGGACAAAACGTGGTCAAATTGACACCTCAGTGCTTCAGACACTCTGTGTTTGCTCAGCCTGAGCTGGTTGTGTGACAATTTTACTCACAGTCCACAAAGCAGATGCTGAGTGAAGGAGCAGCGCAAGCGTGAGGAGCAGTGGGCTGGGAGAGCTATGGCACTGCAGGGTGGAGATGGGGCAATCTGGTGTAGCCTTCTGTTGCTGCTGTGCACAGTGTATCATTTGAAGAGGAAATGATACCCAGGTCTGCTCACAGTGTAGCTCCAGCCATGTGGCTTTTTCCCTGTGCCTGGCCAATCCTGGGTCTTACTCACACCTTTCCCAGGTGATGGTCCATGTTTCTGTAATGCTCAGGGGGTCTGATTTAGGACGGCTCCCTGACAAATGTTCAGGAACTCTTCCGCCAGCAAATACTCCATGATTTTGCTGTCAGCTGCATGCCAGATAGTGACTGAGTAATACCAACTCTAAGCCACAGGCACAGCCAGCCCAGGAGACTTACCTGAGTCCACACCCACCCTCTCCCTCAGTTCAGAAGTCCTCTGCTTCTGCCCAGCTCAGCTGCTAAGACCCATCTGTGCACACACTAAAGGAAGACTAATGATTAGATGCTACTTCAGCAGGCAGCACTTCTGTGGCACAGCACCATCTTTCAACTCCGGCAGATGGAAAGGCACTGATCAGACATTTGCTGAATCTTTGAATAGCAGAGGGAGGATGTTCACTTGCCTTGGGTTTTGGCTTCTCTTCTAGAACACAAATCTTGTGAGGAGTGGCTGAGGGGACTGGGGCTGTTCAGCCTGCAGGAAAGGAAGCTGAGAGGAGAACTTCTGGCTCTGAATGTCTCTTCTCCCAGGTAACAAGTGACAGGATGAGAGGAAATGGCCTCAGGTTGTGACAGGAGAGGTTTAGGTTGGACATGAGGAACAATTTCTTCACTGAAAGAGCAGTTAAGCCCTGGCACAGGCTGCCCAGGGCAGTGGTGGAATCACTGTCCTTGGAAGAGCTCAGAAAAATATGCAGATGTGGTGCTGAGGGACATGGTTCAGTGGTGACTTGGCAGTGCTGGGTAACAGTTGGACTTGATGAACTTGGAAGTCCTTCATGAGTCTGTGATTCTGTGAATCTGCTGTGATTGTTCTTTTCATTCATAAAAAACAATTGAAAAGCAGCAGACACGCAGCTAAATTTAGAATGGGTTCATGTAGGAGCTCTCTTTATACACTTTTTAGCTACAGCTCTAGGGAGAAACCTGTGCTATGCTGAGGTCAGAAAGAATTCTGCTACCCAGACATGCCCCTGCCTCCTCCATTCTGACTCAATGCATTGTTTCATGGGAAATACTACACTGCATGATGTAAGGACTCTCAGATAGTTTTAATATTTCCTCTGCTAAGGCCTTGGACAAAAGCCACGTAATAAGAGAGACAGAGTGGCATCCAAAACCGCTCATGTGCGCGTTTGGCAGCCAAGATCTCTGCAAAAGGACTTTGACTCTACTTTTAAGGAAGGTAAGGGCTTGAAACACTCACAAGATAATTGGTGCTCCTGGATTTAGAATCCTAGACATTTTTTTCATAGAATCATAGATTTGGAAAAGGCCTCTAAGATCATTGAGGACAGATCATGGAGGACAACCATCAGCTTGGACTTTAAACCACATTTCCATGTCATAGCCCTCCAGGTGCCAGCTGGGGCTGTGCAGAAGGGATATCAACCTGTACTGGTAGAATCAGATGATAAAACCCCGCCTCCTGACACTGCCTCCTCCTCTCCTGGTGCTGTGCCACAGCAAGCAGGGTCTCCTACTTCTCTTCTACTAGAAATCTCTTAGCCTCATTGCAGGGGCAGAAGCAAAGGATCACAGGATGTTAGGGGTTGGAAGGGACCTCTGGAGATCTTCAAGTCCAACCCCTGCTGCCGGAGGAGGACCATAGAACCCATCACAGGTTGCAAAGGAACACATCCAGATGGGGCTTGAAAGTCTCCAGAGATGGAGACTCCACAAGCTCTCTAGGGAGCCTGTTCCAGTGCTCTGTGACCCTTAAAGATGTTCTTCCTTGTGTTGAGGTGGTTTTAACCTGAGACGGGCTCTTGGGGCCAGTCTGCAAGCCCAGCAACTCCATGTAAAAGAATTTCAAAGCCAACAGAGCTGAAGCAAACCTTGTGCTTTATGGGAATAACACTGCATATAGTATTGAAAAACATTAGCTAGGCTCTTTGTGCTAATACTGCAGCATATGTTCTGTACACATAGATAAAAGGACTGCACAGCTGTTTGGGGTTGTTCAGCTTGGAGAAGAGAAGGATCTGAGAAGACCTTATTGTGGCCTCCCAGTGTTTGAAGGGGGCTACAAGAAAGCTGCTGAGGGACTTTTTAGGGTAGGTCTGGGGGAAATGGATCCAAGTTACAGGAGGGGAGATTTAGATTAGATGCTAGGAAGTTCTTCACCATGAGGGTGGTAAGACACTGGGACATGTTGCCCAGGAAGGAAGCCCCATTCCTGGATGTTTTTAAGGCCAGGCTGGATGTGGCTCTGGGCAACCTGATCTAGTGGAGTGTATCCCTGCCCATGGTGAAGGGCTTGGAACTAGATGATCCTTAAGGTCCCTTCCAGTTCTGCAATTCATAGGAGCAAAGGCAGATTCCTGTGCTCTTGTGTCCCCTCTACGTACATATTTTTAGTCCTTTCCACTAAAACAGAGGGGCAAAATAAATAAATAAATCCTGTTTCTCCATAACACAGGAGCAAGAAGTCTGTAATAAAAATGGGTTAAAAAAGAAGCATCAGAATTGAATAAGAAACCTGGCTCTGAGTCACACCATTGCCTCTGGAGATTAATGTTGTTTTCAGAGTCTCTAAAATGTGCTAATACCTTTAGTGCCGTCACAGCCTCACAGATTGCTTCTTTCCTTGACACTAACACAATCTTTCCTAAATGTATGATGGAAACTAACTTCACCCAAGTAAATGTCACTGCACACAGTGGATGTATGTGCAGCATATGGAGCTCTGGTGGGATGTTCTGGTGACAGGGACAGCCAGACCCTCTTATTATGGTTTATAATATTAGCAGTTGCACCCTCATGTTATTTATTTCCCTGTTTTTCAGCTTTCCTTATGGATTCTGAAACAGTGAGTCATCTCCCCAAACCTCGCTTTTTCAGTCACAGTGACTGGACTTGTGATGGTGTAGTGAGTCTGAAAAGCAAGAGGTAGCTTGTTCCTGGTGCCTTGTATGGTCTGCTTCGTTTCTGACTCTGTTGAACGTTGAAAAGATGTTATTTTCTTTGCTAATTGTCACAATGATTTGTAATCATAAAGTCATTGAATCAGAGAGTTGTAGAATCATAGAATGCTTTGGGTTGGAAGAGACTTTCAAAGGTCATCTAGCCCAACCCCTGTTGCAGGCAGCAGGGACATCTGCAACTACAGCAGGTTGCTCAGAGCCACAACCAACCTGACCTGGAATGGTTCCAGGGATGGGGCACCTCCCACCTCTCTGGGAAAACTGGGCCACAATCTCAACACCCTCAGTGGAAAGATTTCTTCTATTCAGTCTAAATCTCCCTCTTCTAGTTTAAACCATCATTCCTTGTCCTTTCACAACAGACCCTGCTAAAATGTCTGTCCCCAGATTTCTGATCCCTTAAAGCCACCAGAAGGTCTCCCTGGAGCCTTCCCTTCTCCAGGCTGAAGAACCCCAGCTCTCTCAGCCTGGCCTCACAGCAGAGGGCTTCCAGCCCTCCCATCATTTTTCGTGGCTTCCTTTCCAAGAACAACAAACAATAACGATGATGGTCGCTCCAAGCTGGCGTGAATACTGGTTGGCATAGGGAAAAGTAAGTACATTAGAGGAGCTGAGGAAATGATCTTTGCTGTCTTTGTTTCAGCTCTGTCCACACCTGTCAGTGAGTACATCCGCACCCCAAGGTGTGCCATGACCCCATGAGCCACAGCAGGGTTCAGGCCACTGCTGCCAGCATGGAGAGTGGCTGTTCCTCCTCATCCTGTCACACCCTGCTTGCATGTTCCAGCACGGGAGCATCTTCTCATTTCCCTCCTTCTGCTTCTCCCAGCTGCCTAAGGCCTACAGCAGAAGTAGGGACACAGGGATACCCCAGCTGCTGCTCGCTGAGCAGCAGCACTGGAGCCCCAGGAACAGGCAGCCCACAAGGAATGCTTTCAGAGCTGGGCAGGCAGAGTGTTTAGAGAACAAAAAGGTTTTTCAGGTGGTGTTTCATAGAATCAGAGCCACAGAACTGTTGAGGTTGGAAGAGACCTTTGAGATCACCGAGTCCAACTGCTTGCCTAGAGCTCACAATGCCACCCCTGCTGCTAAGCCACCAGCCCTAACCCACATCCCTCGGACACACATCTGCACATCTTTAAATACCTCCAGGGACGGTGATTTCACCACCTGCCTGGGCAGCCTGTTCAGTGCCCGAGAACCCTTGCTGGGAAGAAGTATTTCCTAACCCCCAACCTAACCCCCGCCCCGCACAATTTGGGGCGGTTTCCCTTTGTCCTCTCACTTGTTGCACGTGGGAACAGCCCGACCCCACCTCACTCCCAGCTCCTGTCAGGGGCTTGCAGAGATCAGTGAGGTCTCCCCTCAGCCTCCTTTTCTCCAGGCTGAATAACCCACAGTTCCCTCAGCCATTCCCCGGAAAACGTGTGTTTAGGACTGGTGTTCCACTCCTCTGTGGAACCGCTTGTAACCGCGCAACACCGCAGCTCCAGGCACGGCCGCCACCATGCACCCCCGCGGGGCGCGGGGCTGCCGCAGGGGCGCCCGGCGGGGTCCCGGGCGCGGGGCCGGGGCGCGCGCCGCTCCTCGCGGTACTACGGCAGGAGAGGCGGGGCGCGGGGCAGGGCTTCAAACGTGGCGGCGGCTCAATAGGAGCGGAGCCGGGGCGGGGCGCCTGGCCGTGGCGCGGCTGGAAGGGCCGGGGCGGTTCTAGAAGCGCGGCGAGCGGAGCGGCGTCCTGCCGGTGAGCCGGGCGGGGGGTCTGCGGGGAGGGCAGGGTGAGGGAAGGCGTTGCGGCCGCAGGTGAAGCTGTTCCTCCGCGCTGAGGGACCGTGGGATGCAGCCAGGGCGAGTCCCCGCTGAGGGCTTTCAGTTCCCACACTCCCAAGGGCTCTTAGTGCCTTTGGGGCGTGCAGACCCTTCAGGGTGTCCGTCCCTCTAGTACTTACAGTCCATTTAGGCGCCGTAGCGTCCCTCCACACCCCCAGGGCTTACAGCCGCTTCAGAGCTCGTTGTGTGCCCATGCAGGGATTTACAGCCCCTCCGGGGCTCGCAGTGTCCCCCGCAAAGAGGGTCCGTGTCCTTTCTCCCGGCTGCTGGTATCTGATGGAGAATTGCAGCTTTGGTGGGGCAGGGGGGGGCAGCTCCAGATGGGGTAAACATGTTGAAAGGACCATCACTGCCAAAAACGTGTAAGGGCTGATTGTCCTTTTCTGTGCCCTTTGCGTTTGGATGAGGCTGCTATTGGGAAGCTTATTGAGTGTCAGCTGCATTCGCTGCCCCTGTGTGTGCTTCCAGCCTGTTGTAGACAGAGCAGAGCATATCTTCAGCTTCATAAAGGTGTTCAAACCCCACCTGTTCTACCCTTGTCTCATTTTATTTTAACCTGAGATTTGTGCGTTCTTAGTCAGAGCACACATGTGTAGCTGAGGTGGGGTGATAAGGCAGGAGAGCAGATAGCCTGAGTGGTGGGATGCAGAAATCAAAGCCTAGGTGGAAAATCCAAAATAAAAGCACTCCCTGGAGTATTATCACAGCTCAGCTGGGACACAGCAGCTTGCTGTGTCATAGTAATGCAAACCATGCTTGTAACAGAGCAGGGATAATTTTATTTTGGGCAGCAAAGGATATCCTTCTAACCTGGAAGCAAAGAGGAAGGAGGATGTGTAAATGAGGGCTATGTTTGGAGCTGTTTAGCTTGTGGTGGTTGTTATTCCCAGCCAGGGATCACCTCTATTTCTCAGGGCAGGCACTGGAATGGGTTACCTGAAGAAGTGGTGGCGTAACCATCCCTGGAGGTGTTCAGAAAATGAATAGACGTGGCACTACGTGACATGCTCCAGTGGTCATGGAGGTGCTGGCTAGAAGGTTGGACTTGATGATCTTAGAGGTTTTTTTTCCTAACTTTAATGATTCTAGGCTTTCCCAGAGAAGGTTTCTGTAATAAAATGCCACACTCCTTAATTTTATAGGCACTCCGTGAGAGTGGAGCTGAGCTGAAAGGCCACCACAGCCATCTTCACCAGGGTCGTAAGTACTTCAGCTTCCTGGCATTAAGGACCTAGGCAATAGTCCCACAGGTATGTTGTAAATGTATATAGCAACCAATAACTGCCACTGCACTTTTGCCAGCAGTTGTGAATGGGCATTGCTGTGACGCTAACACAAAACTTTTGCTTCTTGCTTGTGCCATCATTTCTTAAAATTCTTTCTAATTTTTTAAATGTAGCTAATCATCCTCTGAGAAGCCGGAGCTGGGAGTATTGAGAATGCATTTCAAAGCCACGAACAGCAGAGGGAGCGTGGCTTGCTACTTGGTGTAAGCAGTCTTGCAGGCTAGGTTTAAGTCAGGAATCCAGCCTGTTTAGAATTTCCATGCTGTGCATGTTGGCAAACTTCCCAAGCAGCAAGCTGTAAACATGGATGCTTTTCCTCTGACTGCTTCTGATTTTGGGGTATGCTTTTCTATATGTCTGAGGAATGAGAATGCTGAGTGTGGTGGGGGTATGCTCTAGGGTGATCTTAAAATAGAGTCAAACCCCCCCCATCTTCAAGAAGGACAGGGGCTTGCTGGAGAGGGTACAGCAAAGGGCTACAGAACTGGTTAGGGGACTGGTACATCTCTCTTACGAGGAAAGATGGAGAGAATTGGGGCTGTTTAGTCTGGAAAGGAGCAGACTGAGGGGGGAGATCTCATCCATACTGATCAATACTTAAAGGGTGGATGTCAGGAGGATATTGCCAGTCTCTTTTTTTCAATGGTGCCCAGTGACAGAACAAGGGGTAACAAGCACCAGTTTGAACATAAGAAGCTCTATCTAAACATGAGGAGGAGCTTCTTTAATTTAAGGATGCTGGAGCACCAGAGCAGGCTGCCCAGAGAGGTTGTGGAGTTTCCTCCTCTGGAGACATTCAAAGCCCACTCGGACATGTTCCTTTGTGGACTTCTCTGGGTGAACCTGCCTTGGCAGGAAATTTGACTGGTTGATCTCCAGAGGCCCTTTCCAACCTCTGCTATTCTGTGACTCTGATCTCTGAGAGAATGTTGGATTTTAGTGCTGTTATTAATTGAAACACTCCCCTGACAGTACACCTTTTTATTTTAAAATCTCTGAACAGGAAGATTTTATTAATGCTGTACAAGCATATGGAAGGTTATGCTAAGTATCACAGTGCACTAAGATTCTGGGCTTGGCACAGTGAAATGCAGCTTGAATTCTAATGCTGAAAAAATAAGTTCCAGTGGGAAGAGAACAAGCAATATTTGCTGTGCTATCTTCACAGGCAGGGTGAGATTTGATTTGACTCCAGGCTGCTTCATATGGGATGAGTTTGCAGATGCTGTGGAGTAAGATGCAGGCAGATCTCCTGGGCATGGATTTTGCTGCCTGCTGGAATGTGGAGGAAAGATTCTTTGCTGTGGGTTTTTACAAAAGCTGTTGGGAGCCAATCAAAATGATGATAGCTTCTAGATTATTATCCTAACAAAGGATACCAGCAGCCATTCTGCTTTGGAAGCAGCAGATGCAGTTGTGCATGGATGTGCTGTGTCCTCGTTAAAGCGTGCAGATGAACAGCTTTTCCTCCTTTCCTTTTGGCTCTCCTTGCAAAGCACCAGGCAATCATCCTGTGTTATTTGCTAGGCAATTATAATTGTTTTCAGATGCACATTTAAACCCTTTGGCAAGAGGGGTAGTGCTGTTGGCATGATCTGCTCGGAGCAATAGATCCAACGTGTATGGGGAGGGGAGAGTTGGGAAGCAGGTACTTGAGGGAGAGAGAACTTGTGAGGAGGAAGGGAAAGGAGCAATGTCTTTGGTGTCTGCCTTGGGGGGATTGAGAGCTGGCTGTTTGTAGCAAGGTGACTAGCTGTGGTGCTGGTGGTGTGAGTCACAGAATTGTTTTGGTTGGAAGAGACCTTTAAGACAGAGTCTAACCATTAACCCAGCACTTCCAAGCACCACTGAACCATGTTTCTCAGCAGCACATCTACAGAGCTTTTCAATTCCTCCGGGGGTAGTGACTCCTCTGCTGCCCTGGGCAGCCTCCTGCAGGACTTCACAGCCCTTTTGTGGAAGAAATTGCTCTTCATGTCCCGCCTAAACCTCCCCTGGCACAACTTGAGGCTGTTTCCTCTTGATGTGTTGCATGTTCCTTGGGAGAAGAGACCAACCCCAACATGGCTTCAATCTTTCAGGCAGCTGTGGAGAGTGATAATCCTGACATAAGGTTCAAAATATGGCAGTGTGGTCTGAGTGGGACACTGACAGATCTTCAGATCCAGAGCTCTTTGGATAAGGGGACTGGCTGAATGTTGGGAGCATCTGACTTCATGTGGCTAATGAATTTTTGGCCTTGAATTACTTGTTTAAAACTCTTCAGCCAAGGGTGAAGGTTTGAATTAGGCAATTCCTAGGTTAAAATGGTTTCCTTAGTATTTAATAGTTTTAAAATGCTTTTCAGAGCTGCCATCATGTGTCAGACAGCTCCTGGCTCATGTGTCAGACTAATCTGCAAGACTTGAAATGCTGCTATACAAGCTTCTTTTTATGGTTGCTTTTCTTTGAGGTAGTGAGAGAAGCTCTTCCTTGGCAACACCCTGAAAATCTGTTTACACTTCAGCCCATCTTTTGGCTTTAAAAATAGGGAAGCAGGTTTTTGTTTGCACTGTTTTCTAGTGAAGTGTAATCTGAACCTTATCTACAGCCATGAAGACTGATAGCGAGTTGTTGCCTGCTTTTGAAGCTCCACTGTTTTCAGAGGGGGAAGGGAGTGAAGCCAGATGCAGTCAGTTGAGCAGTTCTCTCTGTCTGTACACAGGAAGCCTGTGTGGAAAGCACTGGCATGTGGAGAAACCCCAAACAAACCTGCCTGATCCAAGAGTCCAACCTCAGCTTGCTAGTGGAGGACAGACCAATCTTCAGAGCCTGGCATGTGGGCCTCAACTGTCTGTGCTAAGAACCTGTCTTAGGTGATTCTGAAACTGTCATTTGCTGCTTAGATTTCACCATGATGCTTTAAATTTAGTTAGATATGGAAGCAGCTCTTCCAGCAGTGATGAGATGGGTCATCCAGAGGGACCTGGACAAGCTAGAGATGTGGGCCTGTGTGAACTTTGAGGTTTAAAACAAGGTCAAGTGCAATGTTCTGCACTTAGGCTGGGGCAATCCCTGGTACCAGTCCAGGCTGGAGAGGAGTGCTGAGGGGTGCTGGTGGTTCAAGAACTGGATGTGAACTGGCACTGAGTGCTGTCAGCCAAGAGCTCTCAAATCCCCTATGAATGGATATGAAAGTAAGAGTGGGTGAGAAACTGACAGCCCTGGTAGTTGTGCAAGCAACTTGTGTATGTTAGGTCCATACTTTCACATCTTCTTGATTAAGAATTCTTAGAAAGCTCATTTACTAGAGAATTCAGTCTAACTTGGCAAGAAAAATTCCATCCTGGTCTATTTTGTCTAGAGTGTTTTTTTCCTTCTGCCAGTGTTCCTGAGGTCTGACAGCACTCTTTCCAGTGGGAGCAGTGATTCACTGAGGTCTTCCACTCCAAAGAAGTTTGTACAATATGCATTTGGTTAGCTTTATAGCTCTGCTGGCTGGGCACAGTTAAGGGAAGGAGAGGAGTAAAGCAGTAAATATGTTACTTGTGTGCAGAGAAGTTTAGCTCTACCAAGCGTTGTGGGAGCAGGTTAGACTCTCCAGAGGTCCTTTCCAACTTCTACCGTTCTAGGAGTCTGTAACAGCTTCTTGCTTCAATGAGAACAGTCTCAAAGAATTGTTTCTGTTGGAAAGTACCTTTAAGATGCTTGAGTTCAACCATTCTCTAACTACCAAGTCTGGGGCTAAACTGTGGCCCTCAGTTCCACATCTGTGTCTTTGAAACACTGCCAGGGATGTGGATTCAACCACCTCCCTGGGGAGCTTGTGTCAGTCCTTGAGAACCCTTTCGTTGAAGAATTTTCTTCTAATGGCCAGCCTAAACGTCTCCTGGTGCAATGTGAGGCTGTTTCTCTCATCCTATCACTTCTTACTAGGGAGAAGAGGCCAACCTCCACCTGGATCCAACCACCTTTCAGGTAGTTGTAGCAAATCAGAAGATCTCCCCTCAGCCTCCTTTTCTCCTGAACAAATGAAGCAGTGGTGGAAGTGCTCCTCTTGGGGGTACAAGTGGCAGTAGGATTCTTGTGCTAATCACAATTGATGTAGCCTGATGAGCTGGGGCAGTTCCTTTATTGTCCTGGGCCATCTCAGTAGCCCCAGCTGAAGACAATTGTCTGCTGTGGAGGATCTTGCAGCACAAGGCTGGGTCGAGCCCAGTGGCTCTGCTCAATCTGCTGCTGAGGCATTTCACTATTCTCACTTAAAAGTTCAGAATTCCCCTGTCCAGCATTGATGCCTTCATCATTTGAAGATGACTAGTGAGGCCATGCTTTGAATAATGGATGTGGGTTTAGGCCACTCACTCCAAGAAGGACATTGAGGTGCTGGAGTGGGTCCAGAGAAGAGCAGCAAAGCTGGTGATGGGTCTGGAGAACAGGGCTGATAAGGAGCAGCTGAGGCAACTGGAGTTGTTTTGTCTGGAGAAGAGGAGGCTGAGGGGAAAACCTGGCTCTCTACAGCAATGTGAAAGAATGTTTGAGCCAGGTGAGGGTTGGTCTCTTCTCCCTAGCATCAGGTAATATAATGAGAGGGAATGGCCTGAAATTGTGCTGAAGATGTTTATGTTGGGTATGAGGAACAATTTCTTTGCTGCAAGAGTGGTCATGGGTTGGAACAGGCTGCCCAGGGAGGTGGTGGAGTCAGCACCTCTGGAGGTGTTAGAGAAATGTGTGGGCATGGCACTTGGGCTCATGGTTTAATGGTAATGGTGGTGTTGGGCTGATTGTTGGAATTGATGTTAGAGCTCTTGAAGGTGGAATTTCACCAGCCTCTTGAAGGATTTAAATGCCAGGCCTGTATGGATCTAGCTTCTAATGGGTTCAAGGTTGAACTTAATGGTCTTGGAGGTCTTTTCCAACCAAAACAATTCTAAGTCTAAGATGCCACTGAAAAAAAGCCAGGAATGAAGGTGGTGTTTGTCCTACACAGACTTCTCATCTGCCATTTCTGTGTAACTCAGTCCTCCTGTTCTGACAAAACCTCCCTAGGTTTATGAATATTTCCTTCATGATGGAGGTAGAAGGTGCTGATGTCCCTTCTGCCTCTTACCTTCCCTGTCAGCAGATGGTGGTGTGGGCATGCATACATATGAGCAAGCACACATGCTTGTGCAGTCCAAGAGCATGGTTCCACCAGCATGCCCAGCCTCCTGTAGTTCATTATTCCTGCTGCTTTTCCCAGTAACAGCTGTGAGACGAATGTGTACAGGGCTGCAGCCAGGTGTCCCGCTTGTTGAAGGGAGAGCTGCTCCTCTGTTTACTGAGCTGTCTGTTTATTGACTCAAGTAAATCTGAGTAGGCTGGCGAAGCTGTGAAGGATCTACTATAAAGACAAGCTGCTAACTGTTTTAAGTGTTCTTGGCAGATATCCTCAGCCATGGGAGAACATGGTGGGGAGGTGCAGGGTGGAAAGTGTAGGCTTGTGTTGTTTTAACTGGAAAATTCCCTTGTAATTGTTTTGCCAGGCTGTGTAGTGCATCCAAGAAAACCACGCCGTGAAACAATGACAGACTCTGCAGATGGGCAGTGCTGGCTTAATAGATCCAAATTAATGTACTTCCCAAGTGCTCCTGCCTTGCTGTGCCTTCTGCTACATCATTTATTGTGGCTTTGGGTGTTGGCAGACCTCAGTGTGGGACGATTCATTCAGCTTTGCTCGGTTCTCACGTTTCCCCTGGATGAGTTCTGAACCGACTGCAACAAGCAGTTTGGGAATATGTGGTTTGCAGGGGGGGGTGAGAAACAGAAAAGGGAAAGGAGAAGGCTGCTTGTGATGCTGTGAGACGTTTTCCTGCTTACTCATGCTCTGCAGACTGTTGTGGGAAATGTTTCTGATTCCTCATGTAGTCTTTGAAAGCAGTCAGCAGAATGATTTGAAAACAAGCCTCTTGCCACGTGATAGAAGCAGCTCTGTTCTCTGCTGGGTAGTCATGTCTTTAGTCAGCACTGAGCTGTCGCTGTGCTATCACTGAGGGTTTGTTTGGTGTTTGTGTCCATGGCACCAGTGAGGTCAGCTGAGGGTGAGGGCTTCTATCATGCTGTGGGCTTGGAAAACCCGGAAGGAAAGGGCAACATCCACCTTTCACCTTCAGTCTTGTGTTGTGCAGGCGGACGTGGAGCCCAGAGGAGGAAATCAGCCAGAGTTGTCTTAGAATTAGCTTTCAATAACTTTCCTGCTTGCTGCACTGCCTGAAATTTTGGGATGTACCATTTATTTAGTAGTGAGATGCTGGAGTGGGTTGCCCAGAGAAGTTGACACCTCAGGCCTGGGTGTGTTTAATATCACGATGGATGAGGCCTTGAGCCACCTGGTCTAGTGGAAGGTGTCCCTGCCCGTGGCAGGGCTTTGGAACCAGATGATTTTGAAGGACCCTTCCAATCCAAACCATTCTATGGTTTTTCCCTTTGCTTCTCCCATCCATCCACCTTTCTCATCAGATTTAAGTGATTCCATTTTGCCCCAGATAGCTCCATGTTGTTTACTGTATTTGTGCCAAGGGAGGGTTGCCAGTGGTCATTTCCAGCCACCAGTTCACCCAGTTACAATGGGTAGTGTAAAAGAGCAATTGCCTCATGGATTATGCTGAACAGTTGTCATCTTACTTTTGACCCAGCATGTGGGTGTTGTGAACTCTGTGTTGGAGCAGCAGTGCTTGTGCATTGCTGGATGGAGTTCCTGCTCCATGAACAAGCAGCTCCAGTTTGAGCCATGGGCTGATCCCAGTGCAGTGCAGGCTCCTCATAAATTCCCTGGCAGAGGCAGCCCTGGCCATAAGATCAACCAGAAGAACTGCAGCTCCCAGGAGGCTCTTTTGTGGGGACCTGGCATCCCTCAGTTCACTTGTCTTAAATTGCCTGCCAGCGTGGCCTTCCCTCCATGACCTTGCTGGGCTCTACTCTTAGAAATGCGACAGTCAGCTCTCAGGCTCCATCTCCAGGGGCTGGGCTTTGTAGCAGGCACAGCTTTGAAACCAGAAGTCATGAGTGCTGTGCCCAGAGGTCAATGTGTTGGGTTGATGCCTCTTGAGTAAGCAGAGCTGGAAATTTCATTTTCAGCTTTTCCAGACACTTCCACACTACAAAATGCTCTGCTTCTCCTTTTGGCCTTCTCGCTCTTTGTACTTCTGGACAGCTTTTATAGGACTGAATGTCACAGCATGCTGCAAGTCTGACCAGTTCATTTAGACCTTTGTTTTTATTGGAATATAAGACACCTTCGAGGACTTCTATTTTCCAGCTGGGGTTATGCATGATGTGGAAGGCATTTTGCTGCCCTTGCAGAAGAACTTGTCTTCACCCTGTGGACATTGTATTGCTTCCATTACTTCTGCCACGTAGGCCTTCCATGGGCTGCATCCCTGGAGGTGTTCAAGGCTGGGTCGGATGAGGCCTTGAGCAACCTGGTCTAGTGGAAAGTGTCTCTGCCCATGGCAGGGGTTGGAACTGGGTGGTCTTTAAGGTACCTTCCATTCTGTGAGTCTGTGTGCTTTCATGAGTGTGAAATGATTGAAGATTAATGCCTTGTGGGGCGTGTGTTTGGGTTTTTTCCCCTCTAAGTTAATGTTTACTACTTTTCCATTTAATTTGTTACAGGGTTGAGCTATCTGGAAGATGAAGTGGTGGCTGCAGTTGCTGTTCTTTCCCTGTATTTCCTTGGTCTGGCACACAGAGGCAGAGTTCTTCACCTCCATAGGTATGGAAAGAACCAAGGTGTGGTGCTGTGCTGTAGCTAATGTGATTGCCCAAACTGCTCAGCTGAAGCCTGTGGCTTGCTTCACCTAGCCCTATCAAACATAGTCTGCATTTGGGCAGACTGTGTTTGAGTGGCTGGAAAGTTGCCTGGTGGAAAAGGACCCTGGGGTGTTGGTCTGCAGCTGGCTGAAGATGAGCCAGAGTGTGGCCAGGAGGGCCAACAGCATCGTGGCCTGGCTCCGCACTGGTGTGGTCAGCAGTGGCAGAGATGTGATTGTTCCCCTGTACTTGGCACTGGTGAGGTTGCATCTTAAATACTGTGCTCAATTTTGGGCTCTTCACATTGAGGTGGCAGAGTGGGTCCAGAAGAAGGCAACAAAACTGAAGGGTCTGAAGAACAGGTCTGGTGAGGAGCAGCTGAGGCAACTGGGGTGGCTCAGCCTGGAGAAAAGGAGGCTGAAGAGAAGAAACCTCCTCACTCTCTACAACTCCCTGAGAGGAGATGGAGGCTGGTCTCCTCTCCCAAGAAATAAGTGACAGGATGAGAGGGAACAGCCTCAAGTTGCACTGGGGAGGTTTAGGTTGGGCATGAGGAGCAGTTTCTTCCCCAAAAGGGTTGTCAAGGCCTGGTCCAGGCTGCCCAGGGCAGTGCTAGAGTCCCCATCCCTGGAGGGGTTTGAAAGCTGTGTAGATGTAGTGCTGAGAAACCTGGTTTGGTGGTGACCTGGCAGTGCTGGGTTAACAGTTGGACTCTGGTCTTAAAGGTCTTTTCTGTAACTCCATGGCTAGGAAAAGCTGCTTTTCTACATCCTTCATGCTGTTCTGCATTACAAGTCTTCATTAGTTCCCCCCAATTAGTGATATTAGAGATTGATTAACTTCAACAGGCTGCTTTCTGGGCTGTGCTTTGAGCTCCATGGAACTCTTGTTTTGAAAAGGCAAAATTCAAAACTCCCCATGGTTTACTTTGCAGTGTTGTGTGGAAGGGTTCAAGAGTTCCACTGCCACCCTCCTGCACTTGCTCCTGTGCTCTGGAATCACCAGAACACTTCTTAGCTCCATGTGCATTATTTGGTTCTCTTATTTTCCTCTAAATTAAACAGCTGTTGTACAGAGTCACTGTGAGGGATCACCTTTTCTCTACACTTACCTATTCCTGAACTTCTCCCAACTGAAAATAGCACTGCCTGCTGACTTCCATCTGCTTAATCATGCCTCACGCATAATTACTTTGGAATGCTGAAACTAAAGCTGTGGCTGCACTTAGAAATCTCATCCGGTCTTTGAGAAGCAGAGTTTGTCACAGCAATTAGGATTGACAGGCTGGCAAGTTCCACTGGTGCTAATCAGGAGAGTGTGTGTGTGACTCTCTAAACATGAGTCTGAAATTCCCCTGTACCTCCTGTTAGGTTGTTTCCACAGTTACCCATATTGAAAAGCTGTGGTCTCAAGTGATGCCAACAATTAGACAATTTATTGGTGTGACCTAATCTGTAGCCATATGTAGAGCAGATGCTTTGGCAACTGTTTTGACCTTTCATTGCTTTGACTCAATTAGTGTCAAATCTTTTTTGCTGGTCTTCCTTACAACTGTAATACTAAAAAGTCATTCAGAGGCAGTGGAAGGGTCACAGTGAAGCCACAGGTTTGGGCCACTCACTCCAAGAAGGACATTGAGGAGCTGGAGCAGGTCCAGAGTAGGGCAATGAAGTTGATGAAGAGCCTGGAGAACAGGGCTGGAGAGGAGCAGCTGAGGGACCTGGGGCTGTTCAGCCTGGAGAAAAGGAGGTTGAGAGGAGACCACCTGGTCCTCTAACTCCCTGAAAGGAGGGTGGAGTGATGTGGGAGTTGGTCTCTTTCTCCCAAATGTCAGGTGATAGGATGAGAGGAAATGGCCTAAAATTGTGCCAGGGGAGATTTAGGTTGGAGATCCGAAAGAATTTCTTTCCTGCAAGAGTAGTCAGGCATTGGAGCAGGTTGCCCAGGGAGGTGGTGGAGTCACCATCCCTGGAGGAGTTCAAGAAATGTGTGGACATGGCACCTGGGGACATGGTTTAATGGTCATGGTGGTGTTGGGTTGATAGTTGAACTTGATCTTAGGGGTCTTGAAGTTTGAATTTCACTAGCCTCTTGGAGGATTTAAATGCCATGGATCGAGCTTCTGTGGGTTGGTCACTGAAGTAAGCACCCTTAACTTGTCTGTTCTGTATGTGATCTGTCTTCTCTGCTGCTGGAAATGGTTCCTTTGCTGAGGTGTGATTAACTCTTGCTCATGTTTTAGGCCAAATGACGGATCTGATTTATGCAGAGAAAGACTTGGTGCAGTCTTTAAAGCAGTATATCCGAGCAGAAGAGAGCAAGCTTGCTCAGATTAAGAGGTAAGGGGAGAGCTTTTCTTGCATAAGGGTGTCACAATGGCTTGTCTGTGTTCAGTGCCACCACACCTGTGTCACCACTTTGTTGCTAGGCTTTACTGGCATTTCCTCAGTAGCTCACTGTAGTGAGCCCATAGATGGTAATTTGGTTGTGTTTATTCCCCTAAGCCTGCAGAGGGAACCTTGTTTCAGGTGGTGTTATTCTTTGCTTGTTTAGAAGATGTTGTCTGCTGGGCTCTTTCCACTTTTCTGTCCTTGTGTCACACTGCTCCTGTAGAGAAGACAATACTCATGCCAGAGGAGCCTTGTCCATGTGAGTTAAACACCTGTGAGTGTCATGCTCTGCTAGCTGTTTCACAGCATCAGCACTGCTTACAAGGGTGAAGTGTGCCCGTTGCTTTTAGAGGAGCACACCCTAAATCACTGCCATCCTTCCTGTGTTGGCTTTGCCCTCAGGGACACCTCTACTGCCTTGTTCTCCAGTCACTGGCCCATTGACAGCACATCTCAGTCCTTATCCTGTTTGCTTAGATGCCTTGGAAGGCTCTGCCTGACAACCAAGATTTTCTGTGTCCCTCAGGAAGCTTGTTAATACTTCTCTAGCTGAAAGTAATATCTACGGGGCATGACACTAGAACAGCCTAAAGGAGGGCCAGGTTCAGATGAGCTGAGTGCCTCTAAAGAGAGCTGTGCTTCCCAAACAGCTTCTCAGCTGTAGGTGGCAGTTTGATCTCTCTTTGAGGATGTAGGGTGGGGTCAGGGCAGTGAAAATAGAGGAACTCTGTGTGTGTGCACAAACATTCATGTCTTGATAAGCTGCTCTTGTGAGGACGTGTCCTAGTTTAGTGGGACAGATTGCTCTATTGCTTCAGAAGGAGCAAAGGAGTAATGCTCACATAAATGGATTGGATAGTTATGGAAAGTTTAAATGGGAAAGCACTTCATATACTACAAAGCATAGTGGTGAGCATAGCAATGCCTATAAAGTTCAAAGAAATCCCCAGTCTAAACTTAACACACGAGTTCCTTTACACCAGATCCAAAACCCAACACTTCCCTTCTCCCCAACTGGGGTACACCAAAAACACCAGGGCTCTTTCTTCCCCCCTCCCTCATTGCTAGGCTGGCCAGGCCTCAGCTGCCCCCCTTTTTACCCTGGCATTAGGCCTAAACAGGCCAAGATTGCACAGGGTGGGGGGGGTGGGGGTTGAAGTTACTCAGGCCAAAGAGACCTGGGATACTCCCCCATCGTTACCAGAGAAGGGAGTCTCTCTCCTGTAGAAGGGAAAGAAAAGAGGAAAGACAAGAACTGTGCAGCCAGATTTATAAGGGTGCAGGATTTATGGGTAGAAATACACCGTTTCCTGTGTCCACTCTCTAGGCTGGACACTCTAGACACTGGAGGTATCTCCTCCATGGCTTCTTTTTTGGAGGCACCCAGCCTAAACAGCCCCAAGAGGAGGTTGCTTTGCTTTTCCTCAAGTGTTGTTAGAGAATGTCAGTTCAATCCATGCAGAATCATAGAGTTCCAGGATTCTGTGATCCTGTTGTTTTCTGAAGTGCAGTATGCAGTCTCAAGCTGTGCCAGGGGAGGTTCAGGCTGGAGGTGAGGAGAAAATTCTTCACTGAGAGAGTTATTAGCTGTTTGAATGTGCTGCCCAGGGACATGGTGGAGTCACCATCCCTGGAGGTGTTCAAGAAGGGATTGGATATGGCACTTGGTGCCATGGTTTAGTAGTCATGAGGTCTTGGGTGACAGGTTGGACTTGATGATCTTTGAGGTCTCTTCCAACCTTATTGATTCTATGCTGAAAATTGATGGCTAAGACTCACTGCAAGCAAGATACCTGCCCACTGTACTGAGCTTTCAAATAGTAAGCAGGGAAACAAATTACTTCTAAAAGAGAGTTGTACTTGAGAAGTCAGTTGTACTTTTTCCTTGTGAAGTTGAAACCTTGAAAGCTGATCAGGATGGTGAAAGGAGCTATGACTTGATTCTTGCTGTGTAATTAGTATGACTTCAGTTGGAAGAGGTGTTCATAAACTGTTCTCAGACTGAGGTGTGTGCTTCTTGTTCTGCTTTGGCAGGGGGGTTGGACTGGATGATCTAGAGGTCCCTTCCAACCCCTAACATGCTGTGATTCTGTGATTCCAGCTGGGCTGAAAAAATGGATCTCCTGACTAGCAAATCAGCCTCTGATCCTGAAGGGTACCTGGCACATCCTGTCAACGCATATAAGCTGGTGAAGCGTTTGAATACTGACTGGCTGGAACTGGAAAACCTAGTTCTTCAGGATACAACAAATGGTAAGGAGTTACAGGGGAGCAGAGATGAGGAGGTCACCTTACAACCTAGCTGCTTGTCCTCCTTGGAATATGAAAGCTGCAAACTCAACTGTGGTTGAAATGGTATTGCCAAGTTGATTTGAACCTTTGGCCTCTTGTTCCCTGGTTACCCAAGTGAGTGAAACCTGCCATTGAAACATCTCAAGACTCCACTTCTTTCTCTTATCCCTGCTACAGCACAAGCTGTTAGAGGAAAAGGGAAGAGTAAGCCAGACTGAAGCTGTGTTTACACCTAGTCTAGAGCTTTGTGTTCCTTTATGTAAGAGCTTACTCATCTTGCTTTTCCCAATCTGCTGCTTCTCTTGGTGATATTTAAATCTTGTCTGCTGATTAACATGGTTAAAGATCAAAATAAGCTGTGGAGTGAACTGGTGAAGGAATTCTTACCAGCCCCAGCATAAACAGTTGGAACACGTTGCAGTCAGTCTGTTGTTAACAGGGTAATACACGACTGCTAGCTGTAAACCTGTCCTAAATCAAATGTTTCCAGCACTCATTGTTGCTTTTGCATCATATTGTCAAAATGTGTGCTTGAATTTGCTTCCACTAGTTAGTTTTTTTCAAATGCAGGTTTATTTTTACTGGACTCCTTGAAAATAAAGGAGGAGAAGCTATGTTTCTGGGCAGAGGGTTGCATGTTTTCCCTTTCTGCATATGTTCAAGTTTAGACACTTGGAAGCTTTTTTCCAGCCAAGATTTTTATTGCCTTTTGGAATAGTCTTCCTAGATGGAAATAAAATGCTTGATTCTACTGAGTTGTTCTCTCTTCAGTTCTGTTTCTAAAAGCTTTTCTTTCTAGTTCTGTTTGCTGCATGAGTGGAAGTGGCTGGGTGGTTTTCCTTCAGCTGATTGCCCCCTCTCTGCCCCACCAACTTTAATAAGCTTGTGCAATACATTCAATTTTATTTCTCAGTGGCACCTGGTTTTACTTGCCAGGTTTGAAAGCCTCTTGCTTAGTAAGGTCCAGAAACCTGGATCAGGGTCTCTTCCTTGAGCTGAGAGGTGAAAAGCTCTTGTGGCTTTACAGGTTGGAGTAGTGTCTGAAATGATTCTGCAGTTGTCTCTGGGGGTATTGCAAGGGAACTGATGAAATCCATTAAGTCTTAATGCCAGAAAGAGACATTACAGGAATATGAGGCTCATTAAATTCTCATTGTGCTTTAGTAATTGTGTGGCAGGAGAGAGCTTCAGGGGTTTAGTTCTTCTCCTTTATCTTTTGCTGTGTTTCTTAAAATGGAACAGCCAGCAAGGGTTTTATAAGTTGAAAGCCTAATGAGAGGCTTTAAATCTGGATTATTTGAACTTCAATTCCCAAAACAAATCAGATGTTTCCCTTTCTGTACTAATCTGGTACTGATATTTATGTAGACTCTGGCAGTAACATCTTTCCCTCTTGCTGCAAAGGCTTTATTGCAAACCTTACAATTCAGCGGCAGTTTTTTCCCACTGAAGAGGATGAGACTGGAGCAGCGAAGGCTCTGATGCGCCTGCAGGACACCTACAAACTGGATCCTGAAACTCTCTCTCGTGGAAATCTGCCAGGTAGGTGCATGAGGGTCTCCTCTCCCTTAAAAGGAAGTGGTGACACCCTCAAACTCTCCCCAAAAGACTGTTTTTAGTAGTGAGGCAGGACCATGGTGCTGAGAGTCATAGTATAGTGTCAGTCAGGGTTGGAAGGGACCACAAGGATCGTCTAGTTCCAACCCCACACCCATAGATCAGGCTGGCCAGAGCCTCATCCAGCCTGCTCTTAAACACCTCCAGGGACAGCACCCCAACCACCTCCCTGGACAACCCTTTCAAGGGCTTCACCACTCTCATGGTGAAGAACTTCCTCCTCACCTCCAGCCTGAATCTCCCCACCTCCAGCTTCATTCCATTCCCCCTAGTCATATCACTACCTGATATCCTGAGAAGTCCCTCCCCAGCCTTCTTGTAGCCCCCTTCAGATACTGGAAGGCCACAATTAGGTCCCCTCAGAGCCTTCTCCAGACTGAACAGCCCCAACTCCTTCAGTCTGTCCTCATAGGAGAGGTGCTCCAGCCCTCTGCTCATCCTCATGGCCCTTCTCTGGCCACCTTCCAGCACGTCCATATCCCTCTTGTAATAGGGGCTCCAGAACTGGACACAGTGCTCCAATATGTCCATATGACATAGGTGCATGAGGGTGTATCTACTTTGGCACTTGGAGAACAACCTTGAGGCTGTTCCTACCAGGTCTACATTGACCAGCTCCAGCACAATTCTTTTAAAAGAAAATGCTTCCTTTTTATAATCACTGCCCCAAAACTATAAAGGAGGACGCATTTTCTTGTGCACGCAAACGCTGTTGGTGCTTCCTCTCCCCAAGAAGGGAAGATGATGTTCCATACTTGATTGTTCTGATGGTTCTTGCAAAGCTTGGCTCTGTTCTTGCTTGCTGTGGTCTTCCATTGAGGCGTCACCTCATATCATAACTGTGTCCAGTTCTGGGCTCCTCAGTTTAGGAAGGAGGTTGACTTGCTGGAACGAGTCCAGAGAAGGGCAACGAAGTTGGTGAGGGACTTGGAACACAAGCCCTATGAGGAGAGACTTAGGGAGCTGGGGTTGCTTAGCCTGGAGAAGAGGAGACTCAGGGGAGACCTTATTGCTCTCTACAACTACCTTAAGGTTGTAGACAGGCAGAGGTTGGTCTCTTCTCCCAGGCAACCAGTACCGGAACAAGAGGACACAGTCTCAGGCTGCGCCAGGGGAGGTTTAGGCTGGAGGTTAGGAGGAAGTTTTACACAGAGAGAGTGATTGATCATTGGAATGGGCTGTGTGAGGAGGTGGTGGAGTCACCATCACTGGAGGTGTTCAGGAGGAGACTTGATAGGGTGCTTGGTTGCATGGTTTAGCTGATTAGGTGGTGTTGGATGATAGGTTGGATGCGATGATCTTGAAGGTCTCTTCCAACCTATTCTAGTCTATTGTATTCTATCAGTTAAAGCACTTTGCTCTCTGGAGGCTACAAAGATGCTGAGAAGCCTGGAGCACCTCTGTGAGGAGGAAAGGCTGAGAGCCCTAGAGTGTTTGAGCCTGCAGAAGAGCAGCCTGAGAGGGGATCTGATCAATGCCCAGCAAGAGCTGAAGAGTGGGGGGCCGGGGGGGGGGGGGGCAGGCTCTTCTGTCCCTGGGCACCACTGAGGACAAGGGGCAATGGGCACAAACTAGAACCCAGGAGGTTTCTCTTCACCTTGAGAAACTTTGGTGTGAGGGTGCTGGAGCCCTGGAGCAGGCTGCCCAGAGAGGTTGTGGAGTCTCCTTTTCGGGAGAGATTCCAAACCCATGTGGATATTGTGATCCTGAGCACCCTGCTGTGGGTGCTCTGCTTTAGCAAGGAGGTTGGACTGGATGATCTCCAGAGGTCCCTTCCAACTCCCCACCATGCTTGGACTCTGTTCTCTCTGGGAAATGGTAACTAATGGGTTTTGCTAGAGTTGCTTTGGAAGGTGCAGAGATGTTGTGAGGCTTCAGAGTTCTGGCAGTCTTGATGAGTGTGTGTTGATGCTGCTCATGAGATGCTCAGTGAAGCAGGTTATGCTTGCTGGCAACACACTGTTTACAAACTGAATAGGCTTCATTCCAGTGTGGGTAGATGAGCTGACAAAACAGTTTTGGTGCTTAACAATTAGGTTATTAACAATGAGCTGAAAATGAAGTCTTGTCTGTGCATCTGCTGAGCTGGAGCTACCCAAACCAGTGCACAGTTAGTCAGTGGATACCCTGTTTGTATAAATAACCATCAGGCTGTTTATGCACAAATTTGCATCTCCTGTCTTGGGCTTCTCTGATCATCTCAACAGTGTTAATTTGTAGGTACAGTGAAATCTATGAAGCTGTTAGTCTGCTCTGCTTTTGTCTACAACAGGATCTTAACACTGCTTTCTGTGTTAAATTCCTCTTGGCTTCCAAAGGAATAATGCCACAGAGCTATGAGAGAATTTGGTCTTGAATTCTGAAAGTGATCATTTTGGTGCAGAACCAAAATCAAATACTGTCCAGGAGTTGTCTTCTAGAAGCCCTTTGGATGGTGAAGATTTTTTTACAGATCACAGAATGGTTTGGTTCCCTTCTGAACTTAAAGATCCTCTAGCTCCAATTCCCTGCCATGAGCAGGGACACCTTCCACTAGCCCAGGCTGATCAAGGTCTCATCCTCCAGGGAGGGGGCATCCACAACCTCCCTGGGCAACCTATTCTACTGTCTTGCCACCCTCACTGGAAAGAATTCCTAATCTCCAGTCTAAATCTGCCCTTCTCAAGCTTCAATCCCTCTTGTCCTATTTACAAGTCCTTGTAAAAGGTTCCTTCCCAGCTTTTGTTTGTTTTTTTTTTTACACTCCCTTCAGGTACTGGAAGGCTGTTCTAAGGTCTTCCTGGAGCCTTCTCTTCTCCAGGCTGAAGAACCCAAGCTCTCTCAGCCTGTCCCCATAGGCAGGTGCTTCAGCCCTCTGATCATCTTCATGGTAGTCCTCTGGACCTGTGGCAGCAGTTCCATCGTGTCCTTGTGATTTCCTCAGTGTTACCCATGTATTTGAAGACAAAAATGTTTCTTTTGGGATTGCTTAAAAATATCTCTGTTTGTTTTTTAGGAACAAAGTACAGATCCACCTTAACAGTAGGTGACTGCTTTGGCATGGGGAAGACTGCTTACAACGATGGGGACTACTACCACACAGTGCTCTGGATGGAGCAAGCCTTGAAACAGCATGATGAGGGGGAGGACACAACAGTCAGCAAGGTGGAGATCCTGGATTATCTCAGCTATGCTGTCTTTCAGTTTGGGGATTTACACAGAGCCATGGAGCTGACCAGACGCCTCATATCCCTTGGTAAGGGAAAATAAACACCCATCTGATCTAGTGCTGGAGAATATTGCCAGCAACAGAGCCCAGAGCAGTCATGGCCCATGCGTACTGGTGAGCTGAGTGGAACATCATCTGCCACATGACATGGAATAGGCACAGGTCCTGGGGAAAAAAAAAGAAATCCAGTTTGGTTGTACATGAGGTAGTACAGGTGAGGGGTTGACCTGCAGGAAAGCAGCTCTGCAGAGAAGGATCTGAGGGTGCTGGTGCACAAGTTCACCGTGAGCCAGCAATGTGGCCTTGTGGCTAACAAGGCAAATAGTCTCCTGGGGTGCATTCAGAAGAGTGTGGCCAGGATGTCAAGGAAGCTTCTTTTCCCCCTCTAATCTGCCCTAATGAGGCCACATCTGGAGTCCTGGGTCCAGTTCTAGGCTCCCCAGTTCAGGAGAGACAGGGAGCTACTGCAGAGAGTCCAGTGGAGGTTACAAAGGTGCTGAGAGGCCTGGAGCATCTCTGAGAAGAGATGGTTTAGAGGTTGTCTTAAGTGAAGATTAAGGGTACCATGGAATTGGGCAGAGTGCTGTATCTTCTGTGAAGTCCAACTGACTTTGCATATTCTTCTCTTACTCCTCAGCATGGGTACTCTGATGCTAGAAGAATGCTCTGCCTGAGACTTTAATTTATTTGACTGTTCTCTGTGTTTCTAGTTTTCTCTCAGCTAAACAAATACAGACTCTGCCTGCTTCTTGCACTGGAAAGGTTTAGCCTCCCTACTTAGTGTTCTCTCCTGTTCTACATTTGTATGGTGTTCTAATCAGCTGTGGCTCTTGGTTAAGATGTTAGCTGCATCCTGAGTGTGGGTGAAGCCTTTCTGTTGGGAAAAAATAGCTGCCTAATTTCTGCAGGCACTGGGACTCAGATTGAAATCTCCGAGAGTATGGATGTGTCTAGCTCCTTCTGCACTGATAGAGTGCAAATTCTTATCAGCACCAAACAGTGGAACAGACTTGGCAGTCCCTCTGGGAGCAGCAGCTTCCTCTCCTCTGGGCTCAACTTCCTTATCTGGCCACTATTAGCCTGTGCTCTGAGTGGTGACCTCAGTGGCCTCCTGGGTTACTTAAATGAGAGAAACACAATAAGCTTGGGAGGGTCAGAAGGGAAAGAGGCTGTTCTAGGTGCTGGTGTCTAAAAGCACTGGCAACTGTGCCTTCTCACTTGTGCTGGGTAAAGATTATGCTATTTTTATTGATTTGTAGAATGGTTTGGGTTGAAAGGGACTTAAAGGTCATCTAGATCCAAACCCCCATCATGAGCACCTTCCACTAGATTGGGTTGCTCAAGGCCTCATCCAGCCTGGCCTTGAATATCTCCAGGGAGGAGACAGCCATAATTTCCCTGGGTAACCTGTTCCTATGTCTCATCATCCTCACTGTAAAGAATTTCATCCTAATCTCCAATCTAAATCTCTCCTTTTGCAGCTCAAAGCCATTGCTCCTTGTTCTATCACTACAAGCTCTTGTAAGAAGTTCCTCCCCAGCTTTCTTGTAGGCCCTCTCCAGGTACTGGAATACCACTATAAGGTCTCTCTGGAGCCTTCTCTGGCTTGAACAGCCACAGTTCTTTCAGCCTGTCCCCATAGGAGAGGTGCTCCAGCCCTCTGATCATCATGGTGGTCCTCTGCACCTGCTCCAGCAGTTCCATGTCCCTCATACCAACGTTATTAATAAACCACTAATGATAGTTCCACTGATGTACGCAGGAGGTATCCTGAATCATGAGCATGTGTTAGACATGCACAGATGGATGCTGTGGGTGGACTATGAAGTGCTAATACACATCTCTTGGCTTCCTGACTTTGCAGGAGGGCTTTGGAACTGCAGGCTGTGGCTGGGACTCCACCACAGTCCTTGGTCAAAGTGTGGTGGTGGTTCAGCATGGATGAGAAGTACAGTGGAGGGAAGGGCTGCAAGAAGTAGATGTGCTCTCTATAGTCTGCTCATCAAGGGCAGAAATGGGCAGGGGAGATTTAGGCTGGACATTAGAAGAAACTTCTTCACTACAAGGGATTCTCAAACACTGGAACAGGCTCCCAAGGGAGGTGGTTGAATCTCCATCCCTGGAGGTGTTTAAAAGCTGCAGAGATGTGGTGATGAGGGACATGGTTTAGCCCCAGGCTTGGCAGAGTTTAGAGTGGTTGGAATTTGCAGTGGTTGGCTTTACACCCTTGCATCAGGGTGGTTGAGCTTGCTGGGAGGTTTTGCCTTCTGTGAAGCTGGTTTTTCAAGAGAAAACTAGAAGTAGTTTTGTCCAGGCTTGTGATCTGGCCTCTCTTACCTTTAGACAGAAAGCCAGCTCTTAGCTGTGCCCCTTAAAGGCTGTTGAAAAGGTCCCTTCCAAGTGAAACTATCCTATGATTCTATAAAAGTTGAGAGCACAGGAGGGACATGGAGACGAAAATCTACTTTTCTTCTTTCTGGGATGCAGGGGTTGTGATCAGCCTTCCCTTTGAGAGGTTCTCTCAGACTCTGCCTACCTCCCCTCTGCGCAGACAAACTTCTTGGTGCTGGCTTTCAGTGCAAAGTGGAGCCAGTGCCTCTTGGTTGGCTGGTAGTGCTTTAGGAAGGGGAGAGAATTCCTGCTGACTCCAGACAAAGACTTGTTTATAGGAAGGGTTCTTGAGGCTGCATGAATCACTGCTGCTGGGCTTTTTCTTTCTCAATGAAGACAGTACCCACGAGCGAGCAGGCAGCAATCTGCGGTACTTTGAGAAGCTGCTGGAGAAGGAGAGAGAGGAGGAAGAGAAAGAGAAGTCAAACAAGACCATGCCAACTACAGAACCGGTGGTGCAAAGTGGTGCTTACGAGAGGCCTCTCGACTACCTGCCGGAGCGTGATATCTACGAGGCCCTTTGCAGAGGCGAGGGGGTGAAAATGGTAAGAGAGAGGCAAGGCTTTACAGGCTGGGCTTCCCTTGCATCAGGGTGGTTGAGCTTGCTGGGAGGTTTTGCCTTCTGTGAAGCTGGTTTTTCAAGAGAAAACTAGAAGTAGTTTTGTCCAGGCTTGTGATCTGGCCTCTCTTACCTTTAGACAGAAAGCCAGCTCTTGGCTGTGCCCCTTAAAGGTTGTTGCAAATTAGTCTCCTTTGTCTATTCAACTGTTTCAAATGCTGGCTGAACCAGTGTGCCAGCAGGCTTTTTCCACTGAGAGCTGGTTATACTTTACCAAGTTCTCAATGGCTTTATTCCTTCTCTCTTTTACACCTTAGACTTTTGTTTTGACCAGCCAGCCTCCAGTATCTCGTATCATAGAATTGGTTTGGCTGGAAGAGATCTCTAAGATCAAGTCCAACCTAAGACCACCACAGCCATCTCTCTACAACCATGAATTCAGTTCTCAGTGTAGGGAAAGGAATCCATCTACTCCATCTGCACAGTCTTCATTCTGTGAAGCAGACTTTCTTTGCAGCTGGCTGTTTGTGCAATTGTGTCCTCAATCTGTAACCCCTTACGGTTTAGCTCCATTCAAGGTTAGTCTTTCAGATGTTGCTCAGTGGTATCCTGAGTGGCAGATGTTGGTTTATTTGCAGTGATTTCAGGATCAGTTCATGCTTGCCTCTGAAATTTGCTGGTCAGCTGATGGCTTTTGCAGCGTGTTTGGAAGGGAAGCCTGTTTTGTTTTGTCTGGCCTGGTTTCAGTTCAGGAAAAGTGTTTGAGCAAACAGTGGGGGTCTTGGTTTTTGTGTTCTGTTTCCAGACACCTCGAAGACAGAAAAGGCTGTTCTGCAGGTACCATGATGGAAACAGAAACCCTCACCTGCTCATAGCTCCCTTCAAGGAGGAAGATGAGTGGGACAGCCCTCACATCGTCCGATACTATGAAGTCATGTCTGATGAAGAAATTGAGAAAATCAAACTACTAGCCAAGCCAAGGGTAAGCCTCCCCTTTTTCCATCTCTCACTGCTCATTCCATGCTTTTAAGCTCTAGTAGATGGGCAGAGGATTTGAAAGATCTGGTTTCAGACTACAGATGGTACACTGCACCTGTGAGCCTAAGGGAAACCGTTTCCAAACTGCTTGGTGATGTAAGAGCATAAAGCCCAGGCTCCTGAAGGTATTTATGCATTGTTGCACTTCCTTTGCAAAGTTCTCAGCAAATGGCTTAGAAACCTTTCAGGAATCCAGGGCCTTAGACCTGCAAAGGTGGATGACTGGCTGGTTTACAGTCATAGGAGTAGTGTCCAGTAGGTTTGAAGTCTGCCTTTTGAAATGGAGCCAAACTTCAGAACATTGAAACAGCTGAAATACCAACAGAGGTGGGAAGAAACAAAGTGGTTTGCTTTTTGTTTTGTGGGTTTTTTGTTGGTCGGGGTTTTTTTTGTGCTAGAATAGTATCTAGAAATTTGGGGTTGCTTTTTTACCTTCAGTATCCTGGAATCCACTGCTGCTGTTCTAAACCATAGTCTAGACAGGCATAGAGGCAGGCTTTTGCTATGCCATCATGCATTCAGGAGTTGGAACTGTAAATGCAGTGTTCTCCTGAAGCCACACACAGCTCATTGGCATTAATGTGACACAGTTAACACAGAGTGGAGAAATCATTTGTGCTCTTAAGTAATTCCCAATCTGGGACACTGGGGAAGGACAGAGTACTTGTAAGGATGAATGTGCAATGCAGTCATTCTCCCACAGCACTTATTGCTGGCTTTTCCACCTAGACAGCTGTCTGTTGGGCAGCTGTGACTGCTTCACAGAATCCCAGCATGGTGAGGGTTGGAAGGGACCTCTGGGGATCATCCAGTCCAACCTCCCTGCTAAAGCTGGGGCACCCACAGCAGCTTGCCCAGGATCACAATGGCCAGGTAGTTTGGAATCTCTCCAAAGAAGGAGATGCCACAACCTCTCTGGGCAGCCTGCTCCAGGGCTCTGGCACCCATACACCAAACAGGTTTCTCCTTATGTGGAGATGGAACCCATTGTCCTGTCACTGGGCACCACTGGCAAACATCTGTCTCCATCCTCTTGCTGAGCATTGCTCAGATCCCATCTGGGGCTGCTCTTCTCCAGGCTCAACAGCCCCAGGTCTCTCAGCCTTTCCTCCTCACAGAGATGCTCCAGGCCCCTCAGGATCCTTGTGGCCTCTGCTGGACTCTCTCCAGTAGTTCCATCTCTGTGCTAGGTGTAGATCCAGCCAGAGAGCAGCAGGTTTGAATGGGAGCCACAGTTTTGATGCAGTTACCTCTTACCCATGGCTTGAATTCCAGTGACACTGCACACAGTGAAGCAGGTGCTTAATGCAGAGCCTAGTCATTACCTTGTCTGATTTTTCTGGAGGTGGAATTTCCTTGCTAGCTGCTGTCTTTCAGGCCCAAAAGTATGGCAGTGTGATGTCAGCAGATGCTGCAGCTGCTGTCAGGTCTGAGGCAGCTGTGAAATGGAAAGCTTCTGTTCTTCCTAGATGAATGGTGCATTTTAGCACTCCTCTAGCTATGCTGAGAAATGTGGTACTCAAATACCAGTCAAGAATCCCTCCTCTGTGTGCATTTCTAAATGTAAACATAAATAGTTGGCCACAGACTGAGAAATTGATGCTTCCTAAGAACATTATTCATGTGGGATGTTTGCAGAGCTGGATTTCTGTGACTGCCAGGCAGCTATGGGAGTGCTGGCAGAACACTCCTGTCTCTGTGAGCACTCTCACCTCCATAAATGGAGACTTTTTCCTATTACATCATACTACAAAACTTCAAAAGCCTGAGATCAAATGGAAACAGTCAGCTGAAGCATATCACTTAATTTACTTTATCAAATTACACACATTCTAAACAAGGCACCCTGGATTTTTTTTTGCTTGGTTTTCTCTTTCTCCTCAAAGTTTTATGGAGAGCCTTGAGTTTGTTCACTGAGATTGGCTTGTTACTCATTTCAGAGGGAGTCTTTGTGTAATTGGTGTGGGTGTAGGAATAGGTAAATGCTGCAGTGTTAAGGTTCAAATGCAAGTTTTCAGTTCAAGTGACCATTTTATTGCCCTTTTTTACCACATCTGTCTATAGCTCAGCTGCCAGAACGGCTTTAAGTCCTGCAGGACTGCTGAAAAGCATGAAAAAAAGCAAGTCCTGTAAAGAAATGATCCTGAATAAATGCAGCTCCTTTTCAGCCAGGAAACTTTAGCTGGTAATCATGGAAGCCTTCAGACAGAGCTCTGAAGCAGTGTGTTAGTTTTGGGCTCAAAGATGAGCGCTTCCTTCGTTATAAAGCTGTAATGGGTTGGGGCAGGTCCCCTCCCCACCACAGGCAGAAATAACGACTCAGGCAAACGGATTGCAAAAGTGATGAAAGTTTAAATAGAAAGCAGTGAATGTTACAGAAAACCCAAAGCGCAGTGACAAAGAAAGATCCCATCCCCACCTGAGGGTGCATGCAAAACCCCCAGGGCTCCTTCTTCCCCCTCCCTCTGCTGGGCTAGTCTCAGCTGGCCAGGCCTGAGACTGCCCATCCCCCTGTGGCCTTGGGCCCAGTCAGGCCCATGGCCGGGAGATCTCTCCCCCAGTTACCAAGTCTCGGAGAGGGAAGGAAAGAGGAAGTGCCAGGCTCTGCACTGGATCTTATAGTGGTGCAAAGAATTATGGTAGGGAATACACAATTTCCTGTGTCCATCCCTCTGGGCTGGACTTCTGGACACAGGAAGTGAATGCACCAGGGGGGCACCCAGCTCAAACTACAACAAAAGCGCAACAAACTTCTGCTTTTTGGCTCCAGGCACTTTTTAATGTTATCTGCAGCTTAGACTTGCCAATGCCTTTTTTTGCTTTGTAGAGACACAACATCTGTGCCTGACTGGGGAGCTGTATTCAAGTTGGTTTTCATGCTTGTTTTGCAAAATGCAGTCACTTCTACTCCAGTTCCAAAAAGCAGTTCCAATTTTTCAGGCAATACGTAAGAGCTGACTGGGAAGGGTCAAGAGAATTCTGAACTGTATTGGTGTGGACTGGGGCAGGCCTGCCATGGAGGTATGAGAAACTTAGACCCCAAAATTCTGGGGTTTGCCTGCAATGCAGGCATGCCTGGACTAGCAAAAATGTGAATATCTTTGCACTCAATGCTAGAGGATTTCAGCTATGCAGAATGTCAGGAGGGAAAGCCAACATGGCTGCACACAGACTAAGAGGAAGGCTGAGTGAATCTCTGAGCAGTGTTACTGATGATTCCTCAAAGCTCAGCAAATGCCTCTTAAAAGGCTGCTCTCTGCACCTAGAGGGGGAGCCTCATAGATAGGTGGCTAGACCAAGTGAGATATAGATTGCACTCTACACTAGCAAGGCCACATCTGGAGTACTAGGTCCAGTTCTGGGTTTCACAGTGCAAAAGTATGAAAGGCCTACTGGAAAGAGTCCAGCAGAGGCTGCAAAGATGCTGAGGTGCATGGAGTATCTCTGTGAGGAGGAAAGGCTGAGAGCTCTGGGGGCTGTTCTGCCTGGGGAAGTGCAGCCTGAGTGGGGATCTGATCAATGCTCAGCAAGAGGCTGGGGCCAGACTCTTGTCAGCAGTGCCCAGGCACAGGACAAGGAGCAGTGTGTACAAACTGGAACCCAGGAGGTTCCATCTGAGCATGAGAAACTTGTTTGGTGTAAGGGTGCTGAAGCCCTGGAGCAGGCTGCCCAGAGAAGTCATGGAGTCTCCTTCCCTGGAGAGATTCCAGCCCCCCTCAGCCATTGTGATCCTGGGCAAGCTGCTGTGGGTACCCTCCTTTAGCAAGGGGGTTGGACTGGGTGATCTGAAGAGGTCCCTTCCAACCCTCATTGTGCTGGGATTCTGTGTATGTTAAATGAAGAAGGCTGCCTATTGGGAAAAGGAGATCTGGAATAACATGAATGCAGTCAGGTTTATTTGAGTTCTGGTTTGTTTAGATCAGCTGCTAGGTGGAGAAAGGAAGCGGGCATAAACAAGCTTGAAAATGGCAGCAGAAGGAAAACTTTGGGAAGCTAAATTATATGCCCAAAGCTGTGCTTCACTGTACAAGTGAAGAGCAATGTTCAGTCAGCCTGGTTCATCTCTTATGATTTATGCAGGAGAAATCTGGAATAAAATAACAGTGAGTCAGAATTGCAGCAGCAGCTGTGCCAGGAACTCTTGTATGGGGACAAGACAGCTGACTTGGATTGTGAAGCTGGCTGGAAACTTGTTTGAGGGAAAACCAAAGGAAATAATGACTGCATGCTCTGTAGAAAATCCAAATGAAAAGGCCTTCTGTGACCTGTAATTAAGTGGAAGGAAGGAGACATGATTTAAGGTGTTTGTGGTTTGCAGGAGTTAAATTTAAATGTGGTCTGAGCCCAGGCAAAGAAAGGAGTGGCCCAGTTCTTGTTCTCAGCTGCAAGTATAAAACCAAAGTGACCTGCTGTTGGGCTGGCAGCAATCTGTCACTTTTGACACCACAGCAAACATGAGCAGTTGTGCCAAGTTCCAGATTTGTCTTACAGATGATGGGGCCTAAGGGTGTGGTGATGCATTACCTGCTGTTTAAAACACATAGGTGAACTGTGCCTATGCAGGGTTACCTTCACAACCCAGTAACAGATCTCCAACTGGCTCTGAGTGAGATGTTTCAGGCATCTTCCAGCTACAAAATGAGCACAGTGGTGTTGAGTTGCCCTCATGAGTTTTCTGCCATGGTGGATTTGCTTGCTCCATCATTTGTAACTCTTTCTGTAGGAGTTTTCACTTGTTCTTCAGCTGAGAATGAAGTTGGGGTTTTGCGGTCCCCATAAGGAGCAGACTGGTTGAATTCAAGGAGTGTCTAATGACATACTGGAACAGGTTGGCCAGGGAGGTGATGGAGGCCTCATCCCTAGAGACAGTCAAACTTTGTGGGGCTTTGAGCAAGCTGTTATAGTTAAAGATGTCCCTTGGTCACTGCAGGGGAGTTGGACAAGATGGTCTTTAGGGGCCTCTTCCAACCCAATACATTCCATGATCCTCTCTTTGCCAAGAGCTTTGGCTTCGTGTGTTGTTAACTGTTGTTGTTCCCTCTTGCTAACATTAACTCCAGCTGTCTTAAAGTACCTTCACAGTCTGTTCAGCTTGTTTCAGGGTAGATATTAGGAAGAGATTCTTCCCTATGAGGGCAGTGAGACCCTGGAACAGGTTTCCCAGAGAAGTTTTGGATACTCCAAGCCTGGAAGCAGTCAAGGCCAGGTTGGATGGAGCCTTCAGCAACCTGGTCGTGTGGGAGGTGTCCTTGCCCATGGCAGGGGGTTGGAACTAGGCTATCTTTCAGGTCCCTTCCAACCCAGCCCATCCTATAGTTTAGTGAATATCATGTCTTGTGCAGTCAGACTGTTCCTGGGGTCAGGTGCAGGTGATGGATGGCACTTGTATTCCTGCTTGTACTGTTCTGTAGCATGAAATCAGAACAAACTCTAGGCTGGAGCTGTAAATTTCATCCAGTGCTGTGTTGAAGTTGGACAAATCAGGTGTTGCCTTTGGTAGAGATGAGAGAGAGTTGTTTGCTAACCTGTAGCTGATGTTTCTTCCCCCTTGGGATGTTTTTTTGACACAGCTGGCACGAGCCACAGTCCGTGATCCCAAAACCGGAGTCCTTACAGTGGCCAGCTACAGGGTATCCAAAAGGTAAGCATGGGAAAGGGGTTTGTGCTGAACAGCTGTCATCTGCCACCTACACCTCAACACTTGCACAGAGCAAAAGCTTGCACAACAAGTGAATATTGTGTCCACTTTGGGGCTCCCCAGTTCAAGGAGGACAGGGACTTCTGGCGAGGGTACAGCAAAGGGCTGTGAAGATGCTGAGGGGACTGGAATGTCCCTCTTGTGAGGAAAGAATGAGAGAACTGGGGCTTTTTAGTCTGGAGAAGAGCAGACTGAGGGGGATCTCATCAATGAATAGAAAGCCATAAAGGATGGGTGTCAGGAGGATGGGACCAGGCTTTTTTCAGTAGTTCCCAGTGACAGGACAAGGGGTAGTGGACACAAACATTAGAAGCTCCATCTAAACATGAGGAGGAACTTCTTTAGGTTGAGGGTGATGGAAAAGGCTGCACAGAGAGGTGATGGAGTCTCTTTCTCTGGAGACTTTCAGGACCCAGCTGGATGTTAGCTTGTGTGACCTTCCGTAGGTGACCTGCTTTGGCAGGGGGGTTGGACTTGATCTCCAGGGGTCCCTTCTAACTCCTACCGTTCTGTGAAGTCTCTGGAATGGCTCTTTTTGGCCATCTGACTGACTCCCAAGAATTATTCTGCCTTGGGAAATGGGTTGTGATGGCTACCATCCCAAACATAATATGTTTCAATCCTTCCCTTGGCCTAGCTCCTGGCTGGAGGAAGATGATGATCCTGTTGTGGCCAAGGTCAATCAACGAATGCAGCAAATCACAGGGCTAACAGTGAAAACAGCTGAACTGTTACAGGTTGGTACACTTGTATCAGGTCTCATCCTGGGGAAATTAGCTGCTGGCCAGGGTGGTCTGGTCCTTGTGCAGATAAAATCACAGGCTGGCTGTTAGCAGTGTCTCTTAGGGGTGGTGTTGTCTGACTGCAGACACAGAGCAGGTCATTAAAGTGTTTCTGAGGAGTGTTGGGTGTTCCCAGCTGCTGCTGACTATAAAGACTTGGAGGTGGATGCTCTGCCTTTGTGTGTCAGGGGTGTAGGGATATCAAAGGAACAGAAGATAACTTTGTGCAGCAATCTGTGATTTGCCAGTTTGTTTTAAGGGAACTACCTGCCACTTCCTTCCAAGTGTGCAAAAGCTGAGCCTCCACCCTAGCTGAATCTTTCAAAGACCCAAATATATATATAATATATATATATATATATAATATATATAATCTCAGGAACTTTGGCTGTCTGTTGGGGAGAGGTAGGAGAACTGAAGTGGTACAGCCCTGCCAGAATAGCTGTACCTTAACCTGTTCACTGCTGCTGTTCCTCCATGCTCCTTGAATTCCTGCTTTAATGCTCACTTAAAGTCCTGTTGATTCCTGGGTATCCACACAAATCACATATTTGTGTAGCAACCTGGGAGAGAGACTAAAGGCAGGCTCAGTGAGCAAATCATGATGTGATCTTCAGCTAAAGTAAGTGAAGTGATGTTTTTAAGCTGCTTTGAGCCTTCTGTGTTCCTGGATGGGCAAGTAACAGAGACAGCAGATGTGGCACAATTCAATGCTGCCTCCTCATTGGGACTCAGATACTGGAGAACTCCATGCACTGTTGACTCCTTCAGAAGTGGAAACAAGAGTGTGGTCAAACTATTGCTGTTCGTTCATGTTAAACAATTGCAGTGATACAGAGTGCTGCCACTGAGAAACATTTGATACTGAGAAACACTCTCAGCAAAACCCTTGAACTGGGAAAGGAAGAGAGCACTTCAGTTGTTCCTCATCTGTAGATTGCCAGAAATGAGATACAAAGAGAAATGAAGTGTGCTGGAGATACCAATCTTGCCACAAAGAGCTGTTTCTCAGAGCATGTTTTGGGTTTCTGAGAGCAAATGCTTTCTCCTGCAGCAGTCATTTTGCAGTTCATTGATCTTTATGCTTTCTTCCTCCACGCTGCAGGTTGCCAATTATGGAATGGGAGGACAGTATGAGCCACACTTTGATTTTTCTAGGGTAAGATTGCCCTTTCAACTATTTCTGGGTGGGGTAAGGAGGGAAGAACAGTTTGTTTTGAGAGAAATAGAAGCCATTTTCTGTTAAAGCCCTTAATGGATGGCCCTGTTGCATGGATGGATGATGGCTTTTGAAAAGCCTTTGCGCTGCCTTCTCTGATGCTGAAAGTCCAGGAGAACAACAAACAGCTCTGCCTGCTTATCTCTGTCACCTTGGTTTCCAGCACAGTATAGAGACACTAGAAGACAGACATGCAGCATTCAAATATGCTCATTCCAGTACTTCATTCACATACTGGCTTGTGAATCTGAGTTGTTCCATCAGGCTTCTGAGTTCAGCAAGGCTGTCCAAGTCCTCCTTGAGTGGATATTTTGAAGGACTTTGCAGGAGCTGGCTGAGAAGGACACATCCATCCACTCTCCCATTATGGAGATCTTAGATCATGCAGCCCTACTGGCAAAAACCCCTTAGTGTGGCTGCAGCTAGAGGGTCTGAAGAGGGTTTGTTGGTTTGGTGTCACAGTGAGCAGCTGATGGGTGTGGGATCCTCACTAAGCACTAGAGGGCTCTATGTGGCAGTTAACAGCTCTGGTTTGCTGAGCAAAGAGGAGCTGGTTCTTGATTACTGCCCTAAGCCAACGCGCGAACATGCTGATCGTACGAGCAGCTATGGAAGCTGGTAATTTCAGACACAAAATCCATCTGATGCCTTGGTTTCCAGTAGAACCATGACATTTCAATGGAACCTGGCTTCATTCCTGTCCCAGCGACTTTTACCTGGTAGAAGGGATTGCTGCAGCCACAGCACAAACAATTTAATCCCTGTTTAAAAGAAGGAAAATGGAAAACTGCTGAACTTCAGCACTGTGGAAGCTCATGTTCGTTAGCTTTGGCCTGTGGAGACAGTTCTCCTGTTAACTTGAAGGCTGCTTCATTTCCTGAGGCAAGTGAATGCTCTCAAAGCCTTTTGAACTCAAGGATCTCAGCCCTCACATTGGCCAGGGTCAACTTCACTTTTGGATTAGGGAGCTGGGGCGTAGCTCCGCTTGGAACATAAGTCTGGCTGCAGTCATCAGCTGAGACAAGGCAGTCATGGAATGTGCCCTAGTTTTGGTCTGGTCCTCCAGGCTCTCTGTGCATCAGATTGCAGGATTGAATGCTGAGATTCTGCTGTGTCTCCCTGTCTGTAGATCAGCCTTGCAGCTCTTTGTTCCCTTCTCAAACAGGGACACCTTAATGGATGCAACTTGAAGGTTTTATTGGCTGCACAGAAGTTAGAGAGGTCTTGTTAGAGTTCAGGAGTGTGTGCCTGGACCTGAGGTTGACAGCAACAGCAGAAACCATAGGGTCTTCTACATCTCAGTGCGCTTCTGTTGGCTCTTCTGAATTGAATTGGTAGATACAAGAGTCTTGCTGCTTCGGCAAATCCGTTTAAGACAGACCTTTTATTTCTTGAAATATTCTTCAAGCAGATTGAACAGCTGAGAGCTGGTGGCTGGGATTTTCTTTGCTCTTTGTCTTTGCCTCATACTGACTCCTTTAAATGTTAAAGACTGTTTGGTTTGTGTGGAAGGTTGCACCTTAATTGCCTCCTGGCTGAACTTCCTACTGTGAGCAATGTAAATAAACTTTCAATTGCCTTTTCTTTTGAAGGGAGGAGAGAGACACTGGTATTCTAGATGTTCTTTCTGTTTCTAAACTGGCACCACCATGATCTTGTGCTTCAACAAATCAAACTCAAAGGGTTTCCCACAGAGTGAAGACGATTTGATCTTTTTGATGTGGTCCTTTAGTCCTAGACAGCCAACCACCTGAAAGAACTTAAATCGCAAACCTGTGCCATCCTGCAGCTCTGCCTGCTGGCTCAGAATGTGATTTCTCTTCTCTTTGAGTCCCTACTACATTTACAAGACTCCAGTGTGTCCTCTAAAGCCCACTCTGAGTTTTTCACATTCACCTCAGTTGTTGACTTTGGATCCATGTCTGGTTATGGTCATGGCCTGTTGTTAACTTTGTGGCTAGCATCTGTGCCACAGGCCCTGAAAACATCATCTCCTCTGCCCTAAGAATTGCTTCAGCGCTGCTTCTCCTTACAGCCTTGGCATGCTGCGTGCATGCAGCTATGCGCTGCGGCTGCAGTTCCTAATGGCTTTAATTATCCCTTTTCTACTCCCAGCTCTTTAAGTGGAGCTTAAGCACCTCTCTGCAGGGCTACCCTTGTGTAAGTCTACCGCGAGCCTGTTTGGAACCTGGGGTTAAAGTTGTTGTCTGTTACAGCGACCCTTTGACAGCACACTCAAAACGGAAGGAAATAGGCTAGCGACGTTTCTTAACTATGTAAGTACCTCTGCCTTGTTGTCTGAGCTTTGAACTTTGCAGCTATTCTCATTTAATTTTATAGAAAGATGAGCCAGATGCTTTCAAGCGGTTAGGGACTGGAAATCGTGTGGCCACTTTTTTAAACTATGTAAGTATGACGATCCTTTGTGCCTTCAGTGTAACTCTCAGCAGCATCTCCTTGCCAGCTTGTGCCAGAGAGTCTCTGGCGTCTGGAAGTAAAGGGTTCATTCGTCTTTGCAGCATCAGGTGCTGTCCCATCTCAGCTGACAGAATTCTGGTGTGGGGGGGTTTAACCTCAGAACAGAAAACTTGGGGTATAGGGCCCGGAGCCCCTGTAGAGGGAGGGTCAGAGACTGGTTGGACGAAGTGATCTTCAAGGTCTTTCCCAATCAAAATGATTCTGTGATTCTATGACTCCCCTTTTGGCCACTCTACCATGGAATTGTTGACTTCATTGGATTCCTGTTGGTGGGAGAGGAGAATTTGGCTGGTTTCCCAAAGGCAAGTGCTTGAGATACCCACGTGGTACTCTGAGAACTTGTCTATCAGCCATTTGGCATCATCTTCTTCTACCACTCTGACAGCACTTGATGCTGTGGTCTGTCAGCCTCCATTGAAGCTGTTTGTGAAGCAGAGCTCCTCTGGCACAGCTGCTGCTTCAGCAAATGGAAGAGACAGAGCTAATAAAGTTGCTGCAACTGGGTTGCAGGTGCAGAATGGAGAGGATTCAGTAATTGCATGCATTCCACAGCCTGCAGACCATGTACACTGCAGTCACAAACCTAGCTGCCACTGGTGCTGGTGGCCTAATGCTTTCACAGTGGTTTTCTGGCAGTATTTTTACCTGTCAGCCTATGGTATCAGTGACTAGGATCAGCTAATCTTCTATGGCTGACTTTTGAGTGATACGACTTGAAATCTCAAGTGCTGCGATGAATCATTTATGGCTGTGCTGTTATTTTGAGTGTGAAATGCAGCTCAAAACAAAACCAGGAACACTTTCAGCTTGATGTGGCAGGGAGAGGAAATGATCTCCAAAGCTAAAATCAAAATAAGATAGGTAGGTGTGAAATACTCTGCTGCTGAGAGGCTTCAATTCCCAGTTGTCTCGATCTGTATTTTATTTGCTTCTGAGACTTTTGGTGAAGCCTTGGTACACAGCTCTTAAAATGGGGATAAATGACTGTGTTCCTTAAAATAAAGCCCCTGAGCTCTGTAAGAGGAGGAGAAAAGGGGAGGGGAGAAGCCCCTGAGCTCTGTAAGAGGAGGAGAAAAGGGGAGGGGAGGGGAGAAGCCCCTGAGCTCTGTAAGAGGAGGAGAAAAGGGGAGGGGAGAAAAATCTGATTCCTGTAAAAGCAAAAAGGACAAGAGAGCATCAAGAGATGAGGAGAAACACCTGACTTGTTTAAAAATGTGAAGCAGCTGATTTCTGTGGAAAGGTGAAGCACCTGGTTTTCTGCCAGTTGTACATGGTCACAGGCAGTTTACTGTCACGTGTAGAACACGCCGGACGTGTCCCAGCACCTTACTAAACAGAGTGGTTGTGTGGCTCAGCCGTAGGCATTAACTTGCCAAGTTGCATGCAGCTGCTTTCTAGTTGGAAGGGGCAAAAACCTGTGCACCTATGGCATCTCATGCCCTTTTATTGTAGGTACCAAGCAGGAGGACACCAGAGTGGTAATGACATCTGCTTTAAACAGAAATCCAAGTTACAATAGAGAGTGTGGGGGCTTGGGGAATGCATTCCTTGTAGTGGTGAAGTTTAAATGTGGTGGGAGCTGGATCTGACTCATTTCATTAGAATCTGTTCCAAAACTTCCTGAAATCAGTGGAAAGGCAAATTTTAGCAAGAGTCTTTCCAGGAACTCTGAATTTTGAATCAAGTCTAGAGTTCATAGTGAATCCATCCTTACTGATGAATTCAGCTAGGCTTAAAGGACTTGTGATAGGATGAGATGCAGTGGCATTAAGATGGAAGAGAGGAGATCAGGAAGAAATTCTTTATACTGAGTGGGGTGAGACACTGGAACAGGTTGCCCAGAGAGGTTGTGGATGCTCCCTCCCTGGAGGTGTTTGGGGCCAGGTTGGATGAGGCCTTGAGCAACCTGGGCTAGTGGGAGGTGCCCATGGCAGGGGGGGTTGGAACTAGGTGGTCTCTAAGGTCCTTTCCAACCCATTGTATCCCAGTGTAGAAGGGCAAAGCATGAACGTAGATGCTGTTCTTCAGACTCACATATCTGAAGGTTTAATACACACAGCTGTTACACAGCTTCAGGTGCTTTATGCATCACTGGTGAGCATAGAAACACTGCAGCAAGGGAGGTTTCCTAATAGTTTGGGGTAGTGTTTTGAAGTGGTTGACCAAGCTGCATAAACTACAGGATGGAAAGCAGTGCCAAAGGCATGGTTTGAATTTCTGAGGAAGCATGTGGTTTAACAGCCACTTAGTTGTTTTCCTAAGTGGATCAGAAGCTGGGATGGAATTCTTGAAACTGATTTACTCTGAAGTAGTCTCCTTTGCTCTGGAGCATTAGCTTGCCTCTGCAGGTACTCAGCTTCTTAGGGCTAATTGTGTGTGCAGCAGATTGTGTACGGTCTAGACAAAGTATTGAAGAGAAGACATTAGCTGAGCACAAAAGCTTCAGCAGCAGGTCCTGTTTGTTCTGCAGTCCTTGCTGGTTGAAGTGCATCTTTTTCTCATCAGGTGCAGAGAGAAATCTGTCAGGGCTTTTGTGGGACTTGGGGGACTGTGTGTGCCAAAAGCATTGTAAATAAACAGACTCTGTGTGTTTTGTTTTCTCAGATGAGTGATGTAGAAGCTGGAGGAGCTACAGTTTTCCCAGACTTTGGGGCAGCAATATGGCCCAAGAAGGTAAAGTTCTTTGTGTGTTGCTTGATTGCTTCCCCTCTCCTGTTCCTGTCTTGTCTTCAGCATGGTTCTGGGTTCATTAAAAGTCACTAATGTGACAAAGCTGACTGACAGGCTGCTGTGTTTTGGGGCAGCTGGAGCTGATCTGGTGGACTCTGGGGCTGCTTCCTTTGTGAACAATTTCTGGGTAGAGCTGCTGTTAATAAAACCCTCTTGTGTCCAGCTGAACATGGCTGAATGAGAGTTGGATCTAAGGCACTTAATGTGCTGTCAGTGGTGGCCTATGTTGAAGTGTTCATAGGAGCCTGTAGCTGACACTGTCAGCATTCCCCCCAGCCCTTACTGTAGCCTGGCTAATTATATTGACTGGGCTCTGACTAATCCAGGTCTGATTTCACTTTCCAGGGAACAGCAGTGTTTTGGTACAACCTTTTCAGAAGTGGTGAGGGTGATTACAGAACAAGGCATGCAGCTTGTCCAGTACTAGTAGGGTGTAAATGGGGTAAGTAATACTCAATGAAGAAACAAAACCTGAAGTAAGGCAAAGCTGGTGATACCCTGAACCCTTAGAGCAGTATTTAATAGCCTGGGTATTGCCACTTTCTCTCCTGCAGTCACTTGGCAATAATGACAGCTCCCACCAGCAGTGTCACACAGTGTTAAGCAGCTGCATTGTTCAGCTGCAGGTTTTCCTGGTGGATTTGGTTTGTGTCAATTCTTCCCCAGCCTTTTGCATCTTCCTATGTGTTTTTTCTTATGGGATGGGTAGAGGAGTATAAGGAAGGATTCATAGAATGGTTTGGGTTGGAAGGGACCTTAAAGATCACTGAGTTCCAAACTCCCTGGCATTGGCAGGGACAGCCTCCACTAGACCAGACTGCTCAAGGCCTCATCCAACCTGGCCAAGCTGAGATGAGATTTTAGCTGAATGGAGCATCTGGGTTGTGGTGATGCATTGGATGCACACATGATGGTAACTAATTTCATGTCCTTGTTCCACAGTTTCAAACAAATGGTTTCACGAAAGAGGAAATGAATTCTTAAGACCTTGTGGGAGGACAGAGGTTGACTGAACCCCACCCAGCTGCAGGCCTCTCTGTGTCTCCTTTTCTACTGTTGTTGCTTCCAGTTCATTTCTAAGAAATGATCCATCTCTTCCTCCAAGGGTCCTGGCACTTTACCCCAAATCAAAATAAAGGACAACAAAATACATAACACTTGTGAAGGAGAGCAAATGGCATTGTACACACACTCGTGGTTTGGTTGCTGTTCTTTCCATGGCCCCCTCCTCCTTCCACCCTCCCACCTTTCTCTGTGCAGTGCTGTGGGTGAGTCAGAGCACTTGGGTGCTTGGTCTTGTGCCTTTTGTACCTCAGAAGATTTTTAGATGTTAAATATTTCTTTGAACCAAAGCTTGGTTGGGTGGTGGTTGTGTGTAAACAAACCCAAAGTGTCCATGTTGATGATGTTGTATTTCTATGGAGCACAAGTTTTGAAACAAAAATAAATGTTCTTTAGAGAAAGTGACTCAATTGTGTCCTTGACAGCTGTCAGTGTTTGGCTTTAGGGAGCCTTTGTTGAAGCTTTCTTGCTTTTCTTGCCCTTTTTCCTGTTGAAAATAGATAGGATCTTGGAGTGGTTCAGACTGGAAGATCATGGAGTCCGACCATTAACCCAGAACAACCCACTGTGAAACACTGTCCTTCAGCACCACAGCTACACAGTGATTTACTTAAGGCTCCAGCATATGACACAGAGCTGAAGCTGGGAAGGTTTAATTGGTGTGGTGAAGTTATGGTGAGTCCTGGGAACAGTCAGGCTGGAACAATGACACCTGTGGCCTTGCTGTTATTTACATTTCTCAGGCTGCTCTTCTCCAGCATGAACAGCCCCAAGGCTCTCAGCTTTTCTTCCTCACAGAGATGCTCCAGGCTCCTCAGCATCTCTGTAGCCTCCCCTGGACTCTCTCTAGCAGTTCTGTCTCTCCTGAACTGGGGAGCCTAGAACTGGACCCAATACTCCAGCTGTGGCCTCACTAGGGCAGAGTAGAGGGAGAGGTGAACCTCCTTTGACCTGCTGGCCACACTCTTCTGAATACATTCCAGCAGCTCAATGTCATTCTTGGCCACAAGTGCACTGTGGTGTGCTTGTTGAACTCCAGTTGCTAATGATACTGAAATGGGGAGCATCTAGTCTTGAAAACAAGCTGGCTGTGGTCAGCCATAGTAGGTAGCTGTAGGAATTGCAAGGTTGTTTCTCCTAAGAGCTTCTATGACCCAGCACAGCTCAATAGCTGCTCTCTAATCTTCCAGCCTTCTTTTGCTTGCCATGAGTGCTGTGGTTGTTGGCTGGCTGCTCAGAATATTTCAGTGTTGACCTCTGGTTTTCTTAGTAAAATCTCTGTGCAACATAAACTTGGGAAATGAGGAGTTTTGCTTCATGACAAAGCATTCAACATCTGACGGCCTCACAGATGTGAAGAACTGAGGAGGAGCCAAAACCACAGTCTCAGCTTGGAAGGCTTTGGATTTTGGGGAGAAGAGAGATGGATCTACTTAGATGTGTTCTGTCAATGTGGTATGTTGAGACAGATAAAGTTCACATCAGGACTCTGTCCAAAACTCTGCACATCTCACTTGTGAAATGCTGTAGTTGGCTGGGAAGTACCATTAGCTGTGTTATCTCATACTGAACTCTTAGAGATAATTTTCAGTTTTGTCTTTTCTCCAGGAAAACTGTAACCTATTTCATAGAATCCCTGCAGTGGGGGTTGGAAGAGGCCTCTGGAGGTCATCCAGTCCAACTTCCCTCCTAAAGCAGGGCACCCACGGCAGCTTGCCCAGGATCATGATGGCCAGGTGGGTTTGGCAGCTCTCCAGAGAAGGAGACTCCACAACCTCTCTGGGCAGCCTGCTCCAGGCCTCCTCACACCAAAGAAGTTTCTCCTCCTGTTCAGATGGAACCTCCTGCATTCCAGTTTGTGCCCACTGCCCCTGGGCACCACTGATAAGAATCTTGCCCCATCTTCTTGCCCCCTACCCTTTAGCTCTTGCTGAGCATTGATCAGATCCCTTCCCAGGCTGCTCTTTTCCAGGCTCCACAGCCCCAGGTTGTGAGCAAGTATGACTTGTGGGCCATTCAGTGACCTCCTGGGCATGTTTGTGTAGCCTGGCAACTTACAGTATCTGTTCTTTCTCATTCTAGATGATGAACAGAATATGGCACTTAGCCTAAAAAAATAATCCTACGGGATTTTTTTTAGACCTAAAAGGGAGTAGTTTCATGTGCTGGATCACATAACCCTTTCTCTAGCTGGGCATGGGGGGCATCTGCCAGCATGCCACTGCTACAGGGTAAGTATTTAGGTCTTGTTTAGACTGAAGTTGATTTCTCTTGGTCCCCTGCTAGCTATTCTTCACACTAAAAAGCCTTACCGTGGACTGCCAGCCACAGAAGTGCTTTGGGACCTTTCAGACAGGTGACCTGAAGACCTCCCTTGCAGTGAGTCTGCTGGTGAGCTCTTTAAGGCCCTGCTCTGCAAATCAGGTACTGATGGAAGCAGACACTCTGTGAGCTCTCATGGAAAGATGGTCTCTTCTTGTGGCTTATGTAGTCATAAGAAGAGCCACCACCCCCAGCCCCTTCCAGTAATCCACATCCAGCCTGCGTGTGTGGGTTTTCAACCCTGGCCTGAATACTGCTGTGTGGACATGTACTGTGTCACTGAGCAGCTATGCAGCCCTCCAGCTGGGTTAGGGAAGCACCTAAAGACTTCACCTTCAGCTGCAGGGACTCAGTGAGGAGCTTATCTTCTTTGTATCTGCATTAGAAGCTGCTTCTCTTTCCTGCTAGGGTGGAAAAACATGTAAAGGTCATCTATCTAATCTCCTGGGGGAAAGCTGGTACCCAGGTCAAAATGTGTGGTGTGAGGGGAGAAAGGCTTTGGCTGTGATTATAGAATCACTGAGGATAGAAGGGATCTCTAAGGTTGCCAACTGCCAACAGACAGGGGAAGCTGGACAAGCTCTGGCAGAGTGCAGCTGCCAGCTGCGGCTGGGAAGGGACCGTGCTTATCATAGAATCACAGAAGGGTTTGGGTTGGAAAGAGACCTTTAAAGGTCATCCAGTCCAACCCCCCTGCAATCAGCAGGGACATCTGCAACCAGAGCAGGTTCCTCAGAACCCCAATCTACGTGACTTGCAATGGTTCCAGGGACAGGGCATCTCCCACCTCTCTGGGCAACATAGAACACTGTCTTACCACCTTCCGTGGAAAAGATCTTTTCCTTCTCTGTAGCCAAATTCTCCCTCTTTTAGTTCAACCCATTACTCTGTCTTGTCACAAGCAGCCCTGCTCAAAAGTCTGTCCCCAGCTTTCTGATCATCCCTTTTAAGCAGGGGAAGGCCACCAGAAGGTCTCCTTGGAGCCTTCTCTTCTCCAGAGAAGGAGAGATGAGGAAGACGTGTATGTAAAAGGCAGCAGAGGCTATAGCTGTCCCTCAGGCTTCTTTCTTCTGCTCTACCTGTAACCAGGGATGGTGTTGGGTACAGTTCAGCACAGCACAGAATCACAGAATGGTTTGGGTTGGAAGACACCTTAAAGATCAGAGTCACAGAATCAGCTAGGTTGGAAGAGACCTCCAAGATCATCAAGTCCAACCAATCATCCAGTTCCAACACCCCTGTCATGGACAGGGACCCCTCCCACCAGCCCAGGCTGCTCAAGGCCTCATCCAACCTGACCTTGAACATCTCCAGGAAGGAGGCATCCACAACCTCCCTGGGCAACCTGTTCCAGTCTCTCCTGACCCTGTTTCTAAAGAATTTCTCCTAATCTCTAGTCTAAATCTCTCCTCTTCCTTGTCCTGTCACCATGAGCCCTTGTTAAAAGTCCCTCCCCGGCTTTCTGGTAGGTGTGCTCCTTTGGCCCAAATATGAGGAGTTCCTGTCAGGGACCCTGAAAAGAGCCAGAACCTGGCTGGGTAGGAATGTGGAGACCATTCTGTGTGTTTAGTCCTGGATCTGTTTCATCCTGCAGGGAAGAGACTGCCCAGCCTGGGTGTGGTGAGGATGTGTTGGTCAGCTCCTCTTTTCTCCAGTGATTCAGAGAACCCCTTCCTCAACACTCATGTGGTTATTGAGTCTGTGCAGCCCTTTGGGAATGGCTGCCTCCTGTCCCTCTGAGATAAACCAGAAAAGGAGGATGGATCCAGTTAAGTGTTTCCAGCCTGGTGCAGCCCCAGGGGGAGAGCTTTAACTGCTTGTGCCCCGGTGGCTATTGCTGAGTGCTCTGCAAAGCAGGTGGCCATGGCTGCTGCACCTTGAGTGTGCTCACAGGGAGATGTGTGGGCTGGGACCCCCACAATATGGTGTGGTCACCTGGTTGTACGCTGATTTCCTCCACTTTAGTCTTGTTGAATGAGGGCAAACAAGTGAAAAGTTTCAGACCCAGTGAGGTGTGTGTCCTTGTTAGCCATGCACACCAGCTGTGGCCTGAAGCTGGCTCCTCATAACAAGTGTCACTTTACTCTGCCCCTCTGGTCTTGCTTTCCTCCACGCCTGTGTTTTGGTGGCAGAAACACTGCCAAACCTACACCACACCCATGGCTCCCTCCGTCCCCAGCCTGCAGCAGCTCTGCACTCCTCACCCTGGCAGGAGCACTCACCACATCTACCCGTGGCATGCCTGCCTTGCAGGGCTCCTTTACCATGCAAAGTCTGATCTGCTTCCAGGGGGGCTTTCCCCAGCTCCTGCAGCAGCTGGGAACACGTGGGCTTTCTCTGGATGAGGTGGTGGCAACTGGATCACACCCTCTCTGCAGCTCAGCCTCTCAGCCTCTGGGCTGGGAAGGAGCCATTCTGAGTTATACAAAGCAGCTGAGGTCATCAAGCTCCTCTTCATCTCATTTTCCCCTTGCCAAAATGAGTGATGGAAATCTCTTGCTGAGCCCGTAGACCCAGCTGAGGCTCTGCTTGCTGTCCAATCTCCCCCACCCACTCTGCTTCCAAACATCCCATGATCTTCATATGGGTTGGAAAGGCAGGAAGGGGTGGGTGTGTGGATGCTCATCCAGGGGTGGCCCTTCTCCACTGCAAGAAGAACATTGAGGGGCTGGAGCATGTCCAGAGAAGGGTAACGAAGCTGGTGAAGCATCTGGAGACCAGGGCTGGTGAGGAGTGGCTGAAGAAACTGGGGTTGTTCAGCCAGGAGAAGAGGAGGCTGAGGGGACACCTTCTGGCTGTGTACAGCTCCCTGGAAGGAGGGCGGAGTGAGGTAGGGGTTGGTCACATCTCACAAAGATCAAGTGATAGCCCAAGAGGAAACAGTCTCAAGCTGCACCAGGGGAGGTTTAGGTTGGGCATGAGGAACAATTTCTTCCTGAAAAGGGTTGTCAAGGGCAGTGTTGGAGTCCCCTTCCCTGGAGGGGTTTCAAAGCTGTGTTTGAAAGCAGAGGGCCATGGTTTAGTGATGACCTGGCAGTGCTGGGTTAGCAGCTCGACTTGTTCGTCTTAAAGGTCTTTTTCAACCAAAACGATTCCAAGATTCTATGAAACCTTTTTCATTGGAATGGTACTGTAGTGGCACTTGAGCACCTGGATTGTGACATGCTGCCACCTCTGAGGGTTCCTTCCCAGCAGAGCTCACTGTGGTTGCTTTGCCCACGGCAGAAGAACAATCAGCCTTTGGCGCTCTGAGCCAGACGCTTTGCACAGGCTCCAGTGCTGTGGCTTTTCACCTGTGTGCTCTGCTGTGAAGAACTGATAACTTGGATTTTCTAGATAACTGCCTGGGCTTGCTCACAGGAAAGAGGAAATGACACAGTGCAGCTGGCTTTGAAGTGGTACCCAAGAAATTTCTCTGCAGCTTTGGTTTCAAGGTTGGGGACAGTGGCTGAGCACCGTTGGCCAGCAGAGCAGATCCATGTCCCATCTTGCAGCCCAGCCCCAGCCCTGTCCTGGGCCAGGAGGGGATTCTGCCCCTCTGCTGTGCTCTGCTGAGACTTCCCCTACAGTGCTGGGGCAACTCTGGAGTCTTCAGCACATGAAAGACATGGACCTGTTGGAGCAGGGTCAGAGGAAGCCACAGCAATGCTGGGAGGGCTGGAAGCCCTCTGCTGTAGTGCCCACATTGCTGGGGGTCAGCCCAGGACATGGGTGGCTCTGTACTGTGGGCACCCAGTGCTGGCTTGTGCCCAGCCTTTCACCCGCCAGAACTTCTCTGAAGTCCTTCTCTTCAGCACTGCTCTCAGGCTGGATTTGTGCTTGGGTTTGTCCTGACTCGGATGCAGGACCTTGCACTTGACCTTTTGAATTTCATGAGGTTGTCATGGGCCCACCTCTCAAGCCTGTCAAAGTCTCTCATGTGTCTTGGAGCACAGGGATGGCCAAGAAATCTCTTTGCTCAAAACAAGGATTTGCCCAGCTCTGCCAGCATCATAAGAAACACCTCCTGGCCTGTCCTTACATCCCCTGTTAGCTGGACACTTGGCCCAGCTATTTTCTTATGTGAGGTCACAAGGGGTTTGCACTTTGGGTTATATTCTTTGGGAAATTTTAACTTGGGGGATACCTCAAAGCCACCACTGCCAACCTCTTCCCCTCACAGCTGGCTTTAATCAACCCTTGTATGTGGGATGTCCCCTGCTTAGGGTCCTCTGTAAGCAGGAGTGTCACCAACCCATGCTCGGGGTGCCACGTAAACACACCAAAAAAAAGGCTCCAGAAAGGCTCCAAAGCTTTGGGGGAGTGGTGGAGCTGATGGGATCCAGCTGGGAGAGCTGCTGGCCAGAGCCAGCAGTGGATTGTGACTGGAACAGTGTGAGAAAGAGCCCAGGAGGAGGAATTAATGGAATAGTTCAGTTGGAAGGGCCCTGCAGTGATCATCCAGTCCAACTGCCTGGCCACTTCAGGGTGAAATGTTTCCTAGAAACCAGCTTTACTTTATTCAAAGCACTTTTATTTAACACTGAAAATCTGTAAAGCAGGCCAAGTGCTTTAAACCCCAAATTCACAGAATCACAGAGTTGCCTGGATCAGAAAAGACCTTTGAGATCGTCGAGCCACAGCATTCCCTGGTAATAAGCCCCTGACTTCTCACCTGTGGCTGATGGTCATCCCTTAACTGCCTTCAGGAGCCAGGGCAGCCCTCAGGAGTGGGAGAAGGGGTCCTGATCTACTTGCCTGTGGCAAGGGATTGGGACTGGATGATCTTTAAAGGTCCCTTCCAACCTAAAACCTTCTGTGAATGCCTCATGACCCCCTTGAGCAACAGCTGAGCTGAAATGACACAGTGACAGTTGTGACCTGCTCAGCAGAAGAAATATTTTTACCTAGGGTGAGCCAAAGCATCCACTCATTGTGTTCTGCCTACACAGTGAGATGATGCAATATCCTTTTGGAAAGGGGCAGGGAAAACCAGAATCATAGACCCACAGAATGGTTTGGGTGGCAAGGGATCTCTAAAGGTCTTCTAGTGCAACCTCCCTGCAGTCAGCAGAGACATTGCAACCAGAGCAACAACCTCACCTGGAATGGTTCCAGACATGGGGCATCTCCCACCTCTCTGGGCATGCTGGGCAAGGGTCTCACCACTCTCACTGTAAAACATTTCTGCCTTGTAGCCAGTCTAAATCTCCCTCTTTTAGTGTAACCCATCACCCCTGAGTAGAAATAACTCTCTGCTTGGCATGGGAATTCTGCTCACTTTCAGCAGCTTTGCAACTAGTAGTAGGGCTTCCCTGAGCTGAAAAGGCTGCAGGATGTGAGCTGAGTCATCCTGTGGTGGAAGCACACATGAAACCTGTGTCCTTTAGCACAACTAAGCAAGTCAGGTGTGAGTTGGATGCCAATAATGTTTTTCCTTGAGAGCTTCACTCACCTGTAGCCCTGCCCTGCTTTGGTGGTCCTGCCCTATGGGGTAAGGGGGGCTTGGCTTGTTACCAACAAAAGGCAGTTCCACACCTGTGAGAAATTGAAATCTTTAAGAGGCAAAGTAGCTCCATGGAGCTGAAGAGATGGTGGATGGAGTAGACTTTCTTGCAGCTGAAGGAAAGGCTAGTGGAGGAGCTTTCTATGGAGCTGAAGGGATGGGGGACGGAGCAGGAGCTTTCCATGGAGCTGGCAGAGGCTATGGAAGAGGAAACTCTGCTCTTCTTCAAGGACTTAGTCCTATCCTTTCTCAGCAGCTGAGCTTTTGCTGTTCACTGTAGCTGAGTTTCTAAGCCAGGCTGGGGTTTGCATGCAGAAACTGGGACTGGCATTGAAATGAGGTGGGAATTAGAATGGAATTTTACTCTTGAGAGCTGTTGTTTTGTTAGGGTGTTTGTGGAAGCTACCTGGACCCAGCTACAGTGCTTGGTAAACCTAAGTCTTCTAGTAGGGATGGTTTGTGATGGCAGAGCTGTTGCAAGTGTCAGCCATAAACAAAGCTCTTCACACCATGTGTGTTGCTTATAGACTGGTGGCTACCTGGAGTGCTGCAGCATTAGACTGATCAGCTCTCACTGAAATTGCAAAGGACTGGCACTGGCTGTGGTTGTGTAGTGCCTGGAGCTGTGTTTTAGTGCATCTTAGCTCAGTTAAAGAAAAGCTGCAGTAACTGGGAAGCCACAGAAGAGCTGCTGAGTAAGGGCATTGTTCTGCAGAACTGAGAAGCTCAGTGAGTAACAACTGGATAAGAGATGTTTCTGGTGACTGTTTTGAATCCTGTTGAGACTGCAGAGCTCAGAACTAAGCTGAGCTTCTGGAAGTTGCTATACATTGTGCCGAGCTGCCCACCTGCAGACCTGGGTGTGCAGGACTCGCCTCCCCTGTGCTGCGATGGGTGCTGCAGTGGGAAGCTCTGGTCATGGCAGCGTGGTTTGGGAAAGTGGTGAAGGCAGCTCCTCATCTAGGATTGTCTGTCCCCAAGCCTTCAGCAGTCCTGCACTCAGAAACTGCAGTAAGTTCATTCTAGCTTTGTTTTATGCTGCTCTTCTGGGGCTGCACAACTGGGCAGCACAGGAAGCTGAGGCAAAGCAGTGACCACTGCCTGCATGCTCGGCTCCTGCTGCTCTTCAACCACAGCCTTATCTCCTGTGTGTATCTGGGGGAGGGCCCTTAGTGTGGCACATCTATTTCTGTTTTTATTTTCTAGCTATTAAGCCTTCTTTTGTAAACTTCTCAAAAGCTAAAACACTTCTTCCACCTCTCTCCTCATAGGCTCACATCCAGTAAATGGTGACAAGTGACCCTGCAATGTCCTGTCAGCAGAACTCCAGCAGAAAGGTAAGCTGGTTTCCATGTCATTTGGACCTCTCTGGACCCATCCAGTAGCCTTCTGACCACTGGGAAAATGATTTGTGTTTGTGGCTCTAGCTGGTGATTTATGTTTTGCCCAGCTGCTTGGAAATAAGCCATGTGTTGAAGGTCATGTTGAAGGTGTGAGGTTGAAGGTTTGAGGAAGAGCTATGATTGGGTTTAATGTGTTTGAAGAGGTAAGCAGGTTCTGTGGCTTTTCAAGGATCAGGTATGGAGTGGATGGAAGCTACCCCCACCCAAAGGAGTGGGTCAGGGCTGGCTTGGCAGTGAGCTCAGTAGGATGAGCCTTGGGTTTATTTGAGATATCTGATTGCTGCCAGCCCAGGTCAGGGTCATAACACAGGTGATGCTCTCACAGATAGCTGAGGCAGAGATGGGACTTCCCCATGGTTTCTTTGTTTGCCGGTGGGAGGTGGTTAAACTGCATTCAGTCCCAAGTGGGTTCTGTCCTGCACTGAAAGTGTGGAGCCTGCCGTGAGGATGAGTAGGAGCAGCGAATTGCAAGCAATGAAAATCAAAAACCCTTGCATGTGAAGTGTGTCACAGATAAAATATGCTTCCTGAGATGAGTGCCCAGTGCTTATGGAAGCTGTTAGAGTGAAGATTGTGCTGCTGCCAAGAACATTAGACCCAGATTCCTCTATTATTTTTTTTCCCCCTTTATTTTTTTTTTTCCATTGCCTTTGGGAATGCTCTGAGCATTGCACTTAGCTTCAAAGTCTGGATGAAGGTTCAAATAATTTACAGCATTGGATATAGAGAATTGGGGGTGGCTCAGGATTGTTTCTGACCAGAATGAGATTTGGTTCCTGTAATCTGAAGTCTTTGGGGAGGGGGGGAATATTTTATACCTTTTACATAAGGTCACTGTTGAGAACTGATCAATGTTGATGAGAAGATTCCAGGGAGACCTAACAGCAGCCTTCCAGTGCCTGAAGGGGGCTACAAGAAGGCTGCAGATGGCCTGTTTGCAAAGGGCTTCAGTGATGGGACAATGGGCAATGGTTTGAAATGGGAGAAGGGCAGATTAAGACTGGCCATTAGGAAGAAGTTCTGCACCATGAGGGTGGTGGAACACTGAAACAGTTTGCCCAGGGAGTTAGTCAAGGCCCTATCCCTGGAGCTATTCAAGGCCAGGCTTGGTAAGGCTCTGAGCAACCTGATCTGATGGAGGATGTCCATGCTGACTGCAGGGGGGTTGGACTAGATGACCTTTGGAGGTCCCTTCCAACCCATTCTATAACAACTGTATGGATTACTGGTGGGTCATTAGCTCAAACAGATGATTAAATGTCTGACACTTCTTTTTTTCCCCCCTTTTTTTACTATAATATGTTAAAATTCTTTCCCCAGTCTTCTAGAAGAAGCCACATGCTCTCTAATCATGAGAATCTCAATAGCTCAGAGTCTTTATGACTCAAGGATGTGGTAACATCTCTGTGTTAAAAGAAAAACCCAGCTGTCAAAGTCTTTCAGCTTTGAAAGGTGCCATAACCTCAGTGCCTGTTGTATTTCCCCACTCTTTGATGGAGTTGTGGGAAGAAATAATTAACATGCTGAAGCTGTCTGACTGTTTCCTTTGGGTCAGAACCTGTGGACCAGATTTGTGTGAGTCTGCTCTCTAGTTAACTGTGGGCATGAGGACTTTGTGTGCTCTAGGTGAGTGAGTGGACTTGATGATCTCAAAGATGTCCTCCAACCTTGACAGTTCTGTGACATCAACAATCCACATTTGCATTGCTGAATGGCAGCACTAACTGTCAGTGGTACCCACTGACAGCCCCAGGGGCAGTGGGCACAAACTGGAACCCAGAAGACTCCATCTGAACAGGAAAAACTTCTTGAGTATGAGAGTGCTGGAGCCCTGGAGCAGGCTGCCCAGAGACATTGTGTCCCTCCTTCTCTGGAGAGCTTCCAACCCCCCCTGACCATTGTGGTTCTGGGCAAGGTGCTGTGGGTGCCCTGCTTTAGCAGTGGGGTTGGACTGAATGATCTGCAGAAGTCCCTTCCAAACCCCACCATGCTGGGAGTCCAAGAATCTGTGATCCTAAACTGTTGTTTTTAGTAGAAGCACTAACATGAAGTATAAGCTCTGCAGAGTCATTATTTTCAAGTACTTTGCCCACTCAGATCTTAAAAGAGGGTGTAAGTGGTTTTGCTTGTTTGCTTCCCCCTGTAGAAGTATGAGGAATAGCTCAATATGGCTTTGATCTTGGTGGATGACCTGAGGCTTGTCAGGCATGGCCAACTCCTCCCCACCATCAGGCCTGGTGAACCTGCTGCCAACCCCTCCATTGCCCTATGAGTGAGCCAAGTGGTTTAACTGGTGCACACTGGGCAGGCTCAGTGAGGGTTTTCCTTGGTTATCATCTTTTGAGGTGGCATGAGAAAACTCAAAGTAAGCCCAGTTGTCCTGCTAATGGCTGTGGCTGTGGACTGTGATGTTCATCCAGCAAGCACCTGATGTGCAGGAAGATTGATTTGTAAGCATGGTTTGTGCCCAGATTCTGACTCTCTTATCAGAACAAACTTGTGATATTGCTTGTTTCCAGTTAAAACACCCTGTGATATTTTCTGGAGCTGATGATCTACTCCTATTTTGCTGCTGTTGCTCGTGGGTGTAGGGGTAGTGATGCCAGCTGGCTGTGTGGGGACAAGGGAACATGCTGGGTTGATGCCCCACTGTCCATAGGCACCTAAGAGTGTGCTGGAGCTGGTGGGTTTGTGATGTTATGGATCCCAAACTCTGTGTCCATAGCATGTCAAGTGGAGGTAACAGTGGGTAACAGCAGAGCTTTCATCTGTATATCAGGAAGCTCTCATGTGAGAGAAGGTGGTGGCGAGACAGAACGGGACACAATTTGCAGTTAAGTGGCAGCATCATCTTTGGTTTCTCCTCTGCAGTTCTGACCAATATCTTCAAAGTAGAAGTTAAATCATTGAGTGTTTTATCCATCCATGAACTTTGTGCAATGAGCTGGGATATCACCATTTTCCCTGCCCAGAGTTGTGGAGCTTTGTAGGTGAGCTTAGAGTGAAACCAAGGCCCAGTTTTCAGAAGGAAACATTTTTTTTCATGAACTAAAAACTGGAGACCATGGGGAAGAAACCTGGACAAGCAGACTTTGGCTGTCATGATCTGGTGTGGATATCACGATCTGGACATGCCAGTGCTGCTGGGGGTGGCCTGGACATCCTCCATGCTGGGAAGAGGAGAGGTGTGTGCACAGGAAGAAGGTATGGAAAAGGCTGTAAGTTCAGAATGAACCCTTCCCTAAAGGAAAGTGAGGCTACTAGCCTAATTTGGATGGTCAAGAGTGACTTCTGAGATGGTTTCCTTCTCTGCTTTTCCTTCATCAAAGGGCAGCAAGTAGGTGTGTTGAACAGTAAACATCTACAGAGAAGTGGTGACCTGGAGTTACAAGAGGGTGTTGTAGGAGTGAGAGTAGGTAGCTGTTTGTTTTTTTCTTCTCCCCTCTTTATGAATCACTCTGGGGCTGCTGCAGTACATTCTCATCAAGCCAATGGGATGCCACAGTTTCCGGGGTAAGCCCGAGTGTCATCTCGAGTGTTTTAAAGGTTAGGTTGAAGGACACTAATGTTAACACTTTGGAGGAGCTGCTGGGACAGGGTGGATGCTCAGCAGAAAATCCCAAGCTTCCCAGCACACCTGACCACAGGAGGTAATAAAAATATGTTGTCTGCTAAGATCTCTTGGGAATCACAGAATCGCTTTGGTTGGAGAAGATCTTTAAGATGCTTGAGTCCAACCATTCTTGAATCCTGCCCGGTCTGGTGCTAAACCATATCCCTCAGCTCCACATCTGTGCCTCTTTTAAACATCCCCAGGGATGGGGATTCAACCACCTCCCTGGGGAGCCTCTTCCAGTGTTTGAGAACCCTTTCAGTGAAGAAGTTTCTTCTAATGTCCAACCTAAATCACGGCCTCCTGCAGAATGGATGTCTTTCTGATGGTAAGGCAACTCTCCTGCCAACCATCCCAGCTGATGCACTGGCTGGGATAGCTGTCCCTGGCTTTGTCAGATTCTGTGTTTGACCAGCCCAGCCCCAGAAAATCATAGAATTGTTTTGGCTGGAAAAGGTTTTTACAATCCTTGAGTCCAACTTTCAGTTTAATGCCATTACACCATGTCCCAAAGCGCCATATCAATGTGCTTCTCAAACACCTCAAGTGGTGTGGTTTGGTCTGTTCTTTCTCAAAGCATTGGACAGCGAGGTTGCAGCCAGGTAGGGGTTGGTTTCTTCTCCCAGACAACCTGTGACAGAAGAAGACACAGTCTCAAGCTACACCAGGGGAGGTTTAGGCTGGATGTTAGGAAGAAATTCTTCCCAGCAAGAGAGATTGGCCATTGGAATGTGCTGCCCAGGGAGGTGGTGGAGTCACCATTGCTGGAAGTTGATTGGATGGTGTTGGGTGATAGGTAGGACTCGATGATCTCAAAGGTCTTTTCCAACCTGGTTAATTCTGTATTCTTGTGTTCATCTGCAGGGTTTGTGAAGCTAAGCTATGTGCTCTTCAACTGCTTTCTGTTTGTGTGTTTTTTTAACTGATGTGATAGCTACAGTTTGGTGAGGAAGCTGCATCCCCTCAAGTAGAACTCTGGGGCTAAGGTAACATCACAGATAAATTAGAACCCTGGGACTAAAGTAACATCACAGATAAGTAACATAAAACAGTGGCTTCAAGAGTGAGATCTATTGGAAGATACCCACTTCAAAAGTGGTTTTAAGTGGAAGTTCAGAAGTGCTTTAAGCTGAGTGCTTTTGAAGGTGAGGCTGATGGTATGAGGAAATTCAGCTATTGCTCAGCAGCTGCTCCAAGTGGAAGGTTAGTAGTTGGTTGCGTTTGCTGTATGTGCTGTGGCTAATTCCAGCACAGTAATTCAGCAGGTTTGTTTCTTTGTGCAGGTCCCCTCCTTTCACACACAGCCACAGACACTCATCTTTTACCTGGCTGGTGGAACATAGCCCTTCAGAACCCTGCTGCTATCCAAATCGTGTGGGCACTCCACATGTTCTCATAGACTTTGAAATTTGCCAGTTGATCCTCTCATTTCCATTTTCACAGATCACTCTGATGTGTTTCCAAAGTGCTCATCTTGCATGGGATGCAGAAAGATGCAGGCAGCCAAACCAAGACCCCTTCCACCCCATACCCATTTCTCTATTAACCTGGAGGTGCCTGATGGTGCAGGGTCTTCTGAGCATGCTAGAAAGCTACTTATGTTTGGACTGAAGCATGAAAAGAGGATTTTTGTTTCTCTGTGTGGCTAATAAATGCTGTGTCTCTTTCTCCCTTTCACTCTGCCCCTTATGGAGTTGTGCTGAACATGGTAAATCCCTCCTGAACATCCTTATCCTTCAGCCACCCATTGAGAACCCTTCCCTGGCCCCAGTCCTTGAAGCCTTTGAATGGTCTCAGGTCTGTGAGTCAGGGTTGGGCTTTCTTTGTGCAAAACCCCATGAACTTCAGGCCTTGTTAGATATCTCTGGTGAGATAAAGGCATTTCATGTTCCATGCCTGCATGACAGAAATGACAATACTTGGCTGTGCTCATTGTATGAATCTTTAATTGCTGGGTACAGTTTGGATTCACCTCCATGCTGTAGCACTTAGCACAGACCATGCCAACCTTCTCTTCACCCCTTCCCACCTTCTCCTTGCTGCCTGGGTGACTCTTCCCTAGAACAAGCCATTGGGGTGTTTCCACGAGTCAGGGCAGCTGCACTTGCTGTCCAGGTACAAATCCAACTTGCTTCTCACAATGCTGCTGCAGTTCTGCTTGTGACTGACCCATTTCAAGAACTCTTCCAGGCTCTCTTTAAACCGTAAGAAGCTTGTTTCTGCCAGCTCAAAGCAATTTTCATCAGTGGATGGAGGTTTCTAAAGGAAAAGAGAAGATACTGATGCATGACTTACAGAGGGATTCCACCCCAGTGCTGCACATTCCCTGTAGCTTCCCCAGCTCACTGGGGCGGAGGATGAGGCCAGCCAACTGCCCTTCACCAGCACCAAACCTTTTCACACAATTCCTACAGATCATAAGTCACCAAATCCCAGCATGGTGGGTGTTGGAAGGCACCTCTGAAGATCATCTGGTCAAACATCTCAGCTAAATCAGGGTCACCTGCAGCAGCTTGCCCAGGATCAGTGTCCAGGTGGGTTTGGAAGCTCTCCAGAGAAGGAGACTCCACAACCTCTCTGGGCAGCCTGCTCCAGGGCTCCAGCACCCTCACACCATAGAATTTTCTCCTCCTGTTCAGATGGAGCCTCCTGGGTTCTAGTTGGTGCTCCATGCCCTTTATCTCTTGCTGAGCATTGATCAGATTCCCCTTTCAGGCTGCTCTTCTCCAGGCCCCCAGGTCCCTCAGCCTTTCACAGAATCATAGAATGGTCTGAGTTGCAAGGGACCTCCAAAGGTCATCTAGTCCAACCCCCTCTGCAGTAAGCAGGGGGGGTCCTCAACTACAGCAGATGCTGTACTACTCACAGATGCTCCAGTTACCTTAGCCCCTTCGTGGCCCTAAGAATGAAGGTGCACACATTGGTGCAGCCCAGGAGCTGCAGCAGCAGCACCCAGCTGGAGATGTGCCCATGGCTTTCCAGCTCCTGGGTTGCTTAGCATGCATCTGAGTGAGCTACCAGGAGTTTGAACAGCATCACCCAATGTAAAGATCCTGGATGAATGGATAGCTACAAGAAAATACTTGAAACACATAGACATGGTAGAAGCCTACCTTCAAACCAGGACAGTTTTGCTCTAGCTTTTCCATATCTTTTTCAACTTGCTTCATACACCTGTGCATGGGGATCCTCTTCAGTTCATGAATGAATTTTTCAGTGTTGTAATGTGCACAGTTTTCTTTCTAGGTGGGAGGGGGAAAAAAGGGTAGAACAAATAGTTTTCTACTTTGCAACAGAAAGCTTTTATTTCTTGAAGGACCCTGTCACTGGACACCACTGACAAGAGTCTGGCCCCGGCCTCTTGCTCCCCACCCTTCTGCTGTTTCTGAGCGTTGCACACACCCCTCTGGGGCTGCTCTTCTGCAGGCTCAACAGCCCCAGGGCTCTCAGCCTGTCCTCCTCATAGGACAGATGCCCTTCAGCATCTTCCTAGCATCTGCTGGACTCTCTCCAGTAATTCCCTGTCTCTCTTGGACTGGGGAGCCCAAAAGTGGACCCAGTCCTCCATCTGTGGCCTCACTAGGGCAGCAGAGATGAGGAGAACCTCCTGTGACCTGCTGGCCACACTCTTCTGAATGCACTCCAGGAGACCCTTGGCCTTCTTGGCCTGAGGGCACATTGCTGGCTCATGGTGAACCTGTTGTCCACATGACTCCCAGGTCCTTCTGCACAGAGCTGCTTTCCAGCAGGTCAGCCCTCACCTGTACAGGCACAGGAGGTTATTCCTCCCCAGGTGCAGGACCCTGCCCTCATTCCTCTTCTAGCTGTGCCTTGCCCCTGTCTGCTAATTAAGAAGAATTCCTTTAATCTGCTGCGTTTTGCTTTCTGGAGCCTGCACCATGTCCCTCACACACAATCTGCTATCAGTCCACACAAGATGGAAAACTGCTCAAGGTTTACTGGCTGTGAATTGGAGTTGCTCTGCTTGACAGGACAGATGGAGTGTGGCATGGCCTTTGGGTCATCCTGCTGGTGCTTGGAAGCTTCCTGGGCTGAACTGCTGTTGTGCAGCAGATGTTGGTTTTCAAGAGAGCCCTGTTCTCTCTCTGCTTTCCTGCAGGTCACCCCAGCAATGCATTGATAAGAACTGATAAATGCTGGGCTTGTGCCATGCTATTTATCTCTGTTAGCAGTCAGCTTGTGTTATTAGGCACATTGATGGAATCTTGAAAACCTGACCTTGTGTCAGCATTTGGGGACAGCAAGAGGAGCCCAAGTGGGCAGAAAGGGGGTGAAGCCCTGGCTCCCCAGCTGGCAGTCCCACCTCAGCCTGTGTTCTACATCCTGCCTTTTGGTGTCCTCAGCCCTGCAATACCAGAGGCTGCACTTCAAGTTCCCTTTGGAGACTGACAGCAATGGGACAGGAAACAAGAGCTTCTTACCTTGATGTGAAGAGGTCTGAGGAACCGCTCCTGAAAACAACAGAGATCTGTTAGCTGAGCAGTGCAAACTGTCTCAGAAAGCAAAGCTGGGGTTGGGGGAAAGCAGAAAATGATTTACTTTGATGGTCTCTCTCTCAGCTTCAAGTAAGCAAAGCATTTCATGGATGATGCTCTCGCTCTGCAGAGCTGCCTTCAGAGGGAGAAAGTAGCTGGATGCCCAAGAGGTGAAGAGTAGAAAACCCAAGTGGAGGTACATTTTGGAGGTGTGATGTCTGGGAGCTCGATCCTTGTATCTGAATTCGGGCTTGACTCTCTTGGCAGGGGCTGAGCTCCCTTATATAGAGCAGCTGGGTGAGTGCAGGATGTGATTGGTATCTTATCGCCTTCATAAATCACTAAAATAGGGAAAGAAAACAGCACATGCAGCTGAAGTAGCAGTGTGTCTGATGTGAGAAACAGCTATGATTAATGATCTGGCAAACTTCCTGAAGTCTCCAGAGAAATGTGTCAACACAAGCAAGAGCAGTGTGGAAGGGCACTAATGATGGACAAGGTGCTGGAAAAGGACACATTCAAGTGCAAAGTGCACAGCAGCTCCATGCAATGCTCCAGGCCTGGGGCAGAGTGGCTGGGAAGCTGCCCAGCAGAAAGGGACCTCAGGGTGTTGGTTGATAGCTGTAAGCAATGTGTGCCAAGAAGGCCACCAGCCTCCTGGCCACTGTGACCAGCAGGAGTAGGGTGGAGATCATCCCTCTGTTGCTCAGCACTGGTGAGGCCACACCTCAAATACTGGGTTCAGTTTTGGGCCACTCACTCCAAGGGCATTGAGGTGCTGGAGAAAGTCCAGAGAAAAGCAATGAAGCTGTGGAAGGGTCTGGAGAACAGGGCAGTTGAGGGAACTGGGGTTGTTCAGCCTGGAGAAAAGGAGGCTGAGAAGAGACCTCATTCCTCCCTTCAACTCCCTGAATTGAGACTGGAGTGAGATGGGGGTCAGTCTTTTCTCCCAAGTAACAAGTGATAGGAGAAGATGAAACAGCCCCAAGCTGTGCCAGGGGAGGTTTAGGTTGGTGATTAGGAACAGTTTCTTTGCTGCAAGAGTGGTCAGGCATTGGAACAGGCTGCCCAGGGAGGTGATGGAGTCCCCATCCCTGGAGGTGTTCAAGAAATGTGTGGCCATGGCACTTGGGGACATAGTTTCATGGCCATGGTGGTGTTGGGTTGTTGGGCTGACAGCTGGACTTGATGATCTTAGGGGTCTCTTCCAACCAAAATGATTCTGTGATTTATATCTGAGAAGATTAGTAACACAGCCCTAAAGCTAATGATTTTCAGATAAGATTACATCCAATGTTAATGTAAATTATTGCAGTTTAAAGATTTCAGCACCTCTGAAGCTAATATCAGGTGAAGAATGAGCCTCTAGGACCTAATCCATCATCCTCACCTCTACAGCATGATGTGGGCAGGCATGATGGGAGCAGATGGGTGCTCAGCCATCCAGAGCAGCCCTGCTTTGTTGTGGAAGAAGCTTTCTTTGGGCTGGAAAGGACACAAAAGGCTGTTTGTCCATGTCATCAGTAAGTGTGAGGGCTGGATCTTCTCCTGAGGTGGCTAATTGCTGTGACAGCCTGTGCAGAGCTCCAGTTTCAGCTGGCAGCTGCCCCTTCCTGAGAATTAGGGTTTGCTTGGTTAATGACACTCTGGCCCTCAGGTAACACTTCTCAAAGACAATGAGAGGCTTTGTGTCATGTGTGTGCAGAACAGAAGGACTGAGGGCCTGAAATTGTGCCAGGGGAGGTTTAGGTTGGATATTAGGACAAACTTCTGTGTGGTCTGAGGTTCTAATAAGCAGATCCACGCTGCTCTATAGGCTGTACCATCATCTAAGCCATCAGGCACATCCCAACACCTACTCAAGCTATGGACTGAATGGTTTTCATACCATTTGGGCCAGCTTGGCTCCTTTTAATACCCACCAGGAAAATGTACTCTGCCTTAATGTCAAAGAGCTGCTGGAGAGAAGCAGCAAGATGTTATCAGGAGGCCAAAGGTCTCGGAGAGCAGCTTGGTGCTGTGGGTTAGTTGCTTGGGCGGTGTTGGATTGGTTGATGGGTTGGACGCGATGATCTTGAAGGTCTCTTCCAACCTGGTTTATTCTATGTATTCTAAGATGCCTTTCTCAGTAGGTCTAGCTAGGGTGCTGCAGGTGAATCTGATGCACACAAACCCTTTTCAAAGTGTGTCCAGAAAACAACAAGTCTGAACCCTTTCTGTGACACTTCTGAGCTCTTTGAGTAATACTGAGAAAAGTTGGTTAGAATCATGAGTGAGTAGCAAACTGGCAGCCTTTCCCCTCCCAGCTCCTCTGGCTTATGCCGTGGCACAGGCAAGAGCTGCCACCTAGAGAACAGCCACTGCTAGCTGCAGGCTGAGATGGATTTTCTCTTTTATTTGGAGCAGAAGCTCTTGCCAAACCTCAGTGGTGCTGAGTGAGCTGCCTGCTTTGTGATGTACTGCAGCCCAAGACCCCGAGATGCTGCCTGGGGAGACGCCCCAGTTTACAGTGATAGCAGTTTAATTTGCACTTTAACAAGTGATGGGGAAGGTAGAGTCTGGAGGTACATGCATCTGCTGTTCCCCAGGCACCTGGAAGCGATGGTGGTGGGTTCAGCCTGCTCCAATTGAACCATTTTCCAACATTACTTCTCCACAGCACCTCCCCATAGTCCAGTCCCATTGCTCTATTGCCTCTCCAAAAAGGCTGTCAAGCCCTGGCCCTGGCTGCCCAGGGCAGTGGTGGAGTTCCCATTCCCTGAGAGGTTTCCCATCCATGGAGCTGTGGTGCAGAGGGCCATGGTTTAGTGGTGACCTGGCAGTGCTGGGTTAACAGTTGGTGATCTTAAAGGTCTCTCCCAACCAAAGCAATTCTACTGTTTTGTCTTCCTCTCAGAAGATTTATGCTGACAAATGTAGAACTTGCTTTGGGAGCAAGCTGAGCCTTTTCCCAAGCTTTCCCCTCACACCCCACAGGACCATGGCCCATTTCCTAGCAGTGTTACCCACCCTGGAAGATTGTGACTGCTCCTTCCCCTTGCACACAAGGGCAGCCTCAGATGCAGTATGTTGGGCTTGATCCAGCTTCCAGCCTCTTTTCAGCAGGCTGTGTGCCAGCCTAGGGGAGATGAGCTCGAGTGTAGAATCACAGAGTGGTTTGAGTGGGAAGGGACCTTTAAAGGTCATCTAGTCCAACCACTCTGCAATCAGCAGGGACATCAGCAACTAGAGATGGTTGTTCAGAGCTCTGTCCAGGTTCTCCCACCTCTCTGGGAGACCTGTGGGCCACATCCAGAGGTTACCCTCTGTGGTGGTTGAAATTTCCCCCCCAACATTAACTTTGCCAGACCAGCTCAGGTGGAAGCAAATGCAAGCTGTATTCATAAGCAAAACTACAATCCACAATGGAATGCAATGAATATGTACAAAATATACAGGTGGGAAATATTTCTTCCCTCTCTCCAGGCTAAATCTCCATCTTTCAGTTCAAACCATCACCCTCCATCCTGTCACAACAGGCCCTGCTAAAAAAAGTCTGTCCCCAGCTTTCTGGTCAGCCCTTGATGGACTAGAAGGCCACCATAAGGTCTTCCTGGAGCCTTCTCTTCTCCAGGCTGAACAAGCCCAACTCTCTCAGCCTGGCCTCACAGCAGAGGGCTTCCAGCCCTGCCAGCATTGCTGTGGCCTCCTCTGGCCCTGCTCCAACAGGTCCCTGTCTTTCTTATGTAGCATCTTGGGTCTTTCAAGTGATGGTGTGGGCATCATCCTGAAGTGCAGATATACTTGGTGTCCCCTTCCTCTGCTCTCTCACCTGCTTAAAGGATGAGCCACCAAAGATGTTGAACCTTTTCTGTGTGCTCTGCATTGCTGTGGGTGTTGGATAAAGCTTTATTTTTGACTGTGTGGGGGAGGCAGGTTGGTGATGGCTGAACCTACTGTTGGGTTGGGGTTTTCCTGTTCATACAATGTCTCTGTGTGCCTTCCCCCACCTCCAGGAAACTCCTTTGCAGGTACCATTAAAATTATTATCAAGGCTAAGAACATGTTTGAAGAATTAAGTAATCCCTGCAGATTTCAGCATGGATTTCCCTGCCTGGTCCACCCACCCTTCCCTGCAGGCACTGTGGTGTCTGGGGGATCCCAGAGGCACACCATGGCTTGCACAAGCACTGCTCTCTGCTCAGCTCTCCCTGAATTGAGGGAATTTTTACTTCCATGTGCTCAGTGATGCTTGCAAATGTAGATAAAGATGACAGGCTTGGCTAGGATTGCTTCCTAAAGGTGGGATTCCAGTGGGAGAATCCCCTTGGAAGGGAAGGTGTGTGCCCTATGAGTCTGATGGTCGGTGGAGACATCTAGCACTGTTTCTCCATCTCCAAAGAGGGTTTTATGGCTGTTTGCTAAATGTTTGATTTCTTCTGTATGGGTGGATCTTCCTGAAATGCAGAATGTCCAGCCAGGTGGGAAAGGGGAGATGCTGCAGGGAGGTGTTTGTCATAAAGTGAAAGGTAGGAAACAAAATCCTCCCTCACTATCTGAGGGCAAGTCTTACTCAAATCTGAAAACACAAGAGGTCTTAGGAGGTCCTGGACCTCCTATGGTGATCCCCTACACAGAGGTACCAATCATCTGTAGACTATATAATAAACTGATACCTTTCTGAATAGAAACCCCTCCTGAAACTGTTAAAACCTCACCAGCTGAAAACCCTGACTGGACCAAACTAAGCTTTTTTAGATCTTCTCAATGCTAAAGGGTGGGGGGCAAGAGGATGGGGCCAGACTGCTCTCAGTGATGCCCAGTGACAGGGCAAGGGGCACAAACTGGAACTCAGGAGGTTCCATCTGATGAGGAGGAAATACTTGTCTGGTGTGAGGGTGCTGGAGCCCTGGAGCAGGCTGCCCAGAGAAGCTGTGGAGCCTCCTTCTCTAGGGAGATTCCAAACCCTCCTGGACACTGTGGTCTTGAGCAAGCTGCTGTGGGTGAGCCTGATTCAGCAGGGTGTTTGGAATGGATGATTTCCAGTGGTGCCTTCCAACTCCTCCCGTGCCGAGATTCTGTGATTCCTTGAACCCCCATAAACCACCACCAAATAATAAGAGAAGCATAGCAGTTACACCTTTGTGCAAGAGATTTATTGTGCAGATTCCATTAGAGTTTGGTTACCTCTCCTAGAGTTCTTTTAAGCATAATGTAAAGGGTGAGAGCTGCCTCCTTTGATGAGACTCTCCTTTGAAAATGCCCCAAACCTCCCACAGAGATGTGGAAATGCTCTGCAAGCTCACAGAATAGGGTTACAGAACCATTGAGGAAGGAAAAGACCTTTAAGATCAGTAGGTCCAACCTTCCACCCAACACCTCCATGACCACTGGAGCATGCCCCATCTACTCACTTTTAAAACACCTTCAGAGGAGGAAGCCTCAGCTGCAGGAACGAAGTGGTGACGTTGCCAGAATGCAACATTAAGATCTATGAAATGAAGGCTTGGTTTGGTTGGGAAGAAAAGGCACATGGAGGGCAGATTCAGACTGGAGATTAGGATGAAATTCTTTACAGTGATGGCAGTGAGACACTGGAACAGGTTGCCCAGGGAGGCTGTAGATAAACCCTCCCTGCAGGTGCTCAAGGTCAGGATGGATGAGCAACCTGCTCTAGTGGAAGGTGTCCCTGCCCAAGGCAGGGGGGTTGGAACTAGATGATCTTTAAGGTCCTTTCCAACATAAACCATTCTATTCACCAGGTTCTTAGTCACCAGGCTTTGCTCAGGCCTTTTGTCCCCACCGGCAGGGCTGAGTGAAAGTCATCTTCACCTTCATTCTCTCAGTGGGTGTGAGTATTGCTTTCCATTTGCATGCAGCCTCTCTGGGGCTTGCTGAGGTCTTTTTTTGGTGTGTCTTAATAATTGAAGACCACAAAGGTTCTGTGGTTTCCTAAGCTCTGACATTTTTGAGAGCCACTGTCGGTCGTGCTTGGTGGTGGCTCAGCGGAGGCAAAGCCAACAGCTGTCCTGTGGGCTGCATCCCAGGCTTCAGGCTGGTCCTGAGGGCTGAGAAAGTGCTGGGTGACAATGATGGTCCCTGTCCCCATCTTGCAGGGTGGCTTGGTCCCAGCTTTCAGAGCACTCTGGTGATGCAGAGCCAAGCCCTGGGGCTGTGGCTTGGGCTAGTGTGGTTAGAGAGAGAGAGAGAGAGTGAGAGCAACCCCCAGGCTGGATCCACAGAAGTGCTCCTCGCACCCCAGTAAAGAGCAGGTTCCTAAAGTAGACAATTCTTGCATTTCTTCATTGTAAAAATAAATAACTGGAAGTTTCTACAAATAAATAGAATAAATAAATATGAATAGATCTATGAATAAATAACAGCTCCCAACAGCCTTGCTCAATGGAGTAAGGATACACTAATGAGGGGGGTGCAAAGCCCAGGTCTCCTGGCAGGCTGGACTCAGGGATGCTTCAAACTTCTTTGAAGAACTACTTTGTCTCATCTGAGAGGACATAGTGATTCAGGAACCTCAGGAGATATTCCAAATTGCTTAAAAAGTCTTCCTCTTCCACTGGCTCCCAGTCCTGCTCCTTGGGGGAAGAGAGGAGAAGTTAGAAGAACAGAATCCAGATACACAAGTCACATTCCATTCCCTGGCTGTAGGTTTTTGTCTTAATTTTAAGACCATGAAGGCTGTCAGGAAGGTGATAGGGTGGGACAGCAAGTTTCACCTAATTCAGCCAACCCACAGTGAGAGCAGCTTCTGCCCCTGAGGTTAGGCAGTATTGGGGTCTCCCAGTCCCTGCCTGCCCCAGGGTACCTCCACCAAATGATGGACTTTCTCTTGGCAAGGAGACATTGGGAAGAGGTGAGCAGAGCAAGTGAGTCACCAGGACCGTGTCCAAACTGCTGGAGGGAAACTGCTGAGTTGGGAACTTCATCTCAATACAACCAGGCCAAACCCCATGGTGTCCTTTCTCACAGAATCATAGAATTGGGTTGGTTGGAAAAGACCTCCAAGATCAAGCCCAACCTCTAGCCTAAGACCACCATGGCCATTAAACCATGTCCCCAAGTGCCATATCCACACTTTCTTGAACACCTCCAGGGATGGTGACTCCATCACCTCCCTGGGCAGCCTGTTCCAATGCCTGACCACTCTTTCTGTAAAGAATTCTTTCCTAATCTCCACCCTAAGCCTCTCCTGCTTCTTTATGGTCATCTAAAGAACGAGCAGAGTCCAGGCCAAACGTACCAGCCACCCAAGGCATGACTTCCCAGCATCCTGGATTTTCTTCAGCTTCTGGGCTATTAGTCTCTCCTCCAGCCTCGCTCTGCTGCTTTTCAAGGCTTTAATAAATTCTTCCAGATAGGTGGTCACAGTCCCTCCTGCCTCCATCACGTTGTTCTGGAATAACAAAGCTCAGTCATCTCTCTCCTGCCTGTGCTGCGTTGCACAATCACAGAGTGGTAGGTGCTGGAGGGGACCTCTGGAATTCAGAGTCAAACCCACATGCCAGGGCAGGTTCACCTAGAGAAAGTCACACAGAAACACACCTAGGTGTGTTTTGAATCTCTTCAGAGGTGGAGGTTCCAACACCTCTCTGGGCAATCTGTGCCAGTGTTCTGTCACCCTCAAAGCAATTCCTCCTTGGGTTCAGACAGAACTTCTTAGGTTCCAATTTGTGCCCAATACCCCCTGTATCACGTGGCATCCTCTCACTTGATACCACTGAATAAAGGCTGGTCCCATCTTCCTGACACCCACCCTTAGTATTGATCAGCATTGATGAGATCCCCCTCAGCTTTCTCTTCTCCAGACTAAAAAGCCCCAATTCTCTCAGCCTTTCCTCACAAGAGAGATGTTCCACTTCCCTCAGCATCCTCACAGCTCTTTGCTGTATCCTTTGCAGCAAGTCCCTGCCCTTCTTGGATTGGGGAGCCCAGAACTGGACACAGTATTCCAGATGTGGCCTCAGCAGGGCAGAGTAGAAGGGCAGGAGAACCTCCCTCAACCTGTTGGCCTCTCTCTTCTTTATGTACCCCAGGTTTCATCAACACAATTCCAGTGCCAGCTACACAAATTGTCTTGTGCATAATCTGAAGCCAGTATTTCGTAGCACCTTTGGGCACAAACCCTGCACCCCAGTGCTTGCTTTCTGCTGAAGGCTGATGTTACTTTCACATGCTGCAGACCAAGACTACAGATGTGAAACTGGGCAGGATCAGGCATCTTTTGGTTTTTAGTTGCCTCCTTAGGTGCACTAGGGCACAGGAAGGGTGAGGAGCACCTCCAAATTGCTACCTGCTCTTTGCTTCTCCTCAGCTTCCCCTGTTAATGGCTATGCTGCTGCCATTGGTCCCAAACACCACAGGTATTCACAGGAAATGCAGGGGGGACAGCCTGGCCCCCTCTTGCTGATGGTAAGAAGGTACCTGCCTCCACCTGACTTCAGAAGAGGATCAGACCTGCCCCATGCAGAGAAAGTTAACCAGTGCTGACTGAGAGCAAGCTTTTGTCCATGGCCATGCTGAAGACTGCCCCTAAGCACTGTTTTTTCATGGAGACAGCTCTGCATTGGTAACTGTGCAGGGAGGAGGATTTGTCTTGCTGCAGTCTTGGGGAGCTGAGCCCTGCACATCACCTCTCAGGCACACGTGAGCCCAGCTCCCTCCAGCTCCCACAAAGCCCACAAGTGACCTGGTGGCTATCGAAGTTCTACCTCATAGAATCATTTTGACTGGAAGGGACCTTTCAGATCATCCAGTCCAACCATTAACCCAGCACTGCCAGGTCACCACTAAACCATGGTCCTCAGCACCACTTCTACACAGCTCTGAAACCCCTCCAGGGATGGGGACACCACCACTGTCCTGGGTGGCCTGTTCCAGGGCTTGACAACCCTTTTGCTGTTGAAGGAAGAAATTGTTCCTCCCATCCAACCAAAAATCTCTCACCGTGAAAGGTTCCTGTAAGACAGAAACCTTCTAAAACCTCTTAGCAAAAGTGAGCACAAAAGCTTGCAGACGTCCCAGATGGGTTTTACCTAGAACTGCTTTCCCCTTCTGTCTCAAGAAGCACGCTAGCCACACCACAAGCACACAGCATTTACAAACTCAGCCCAAAAAGTGATCTTACCAGAGGCAGGATTTCACTGCTGCCCTGCAAGAGACAGATAAACATCAGGTTAGCAGGGTCTCCACCGGCGTAAAAAGTCAGGTGTAGGGCACAAAGGAAATGGAACCACCTTAGAGATTAGTGTCTGGACATCACTGAGGGTCTCCAGGATGAGGGAGCTGCTAGGACAGCCTGTTCCCGTGGCAGGGGGCAGCGGGAGAGTGAAGCACAGAGCTCCACAGCACAGCAAAACCCCAGCCAGGCTCAGCAGCATCGTGGTGAAGGCACTGAGCTTCCCTCTTTGGACTGGGTAAGCTGGCTCCTGGCTTCCTCTTATATGTGCTCTGCTGCAAGGAAGTGATTAATACCTCACCACAAGTATGCCTGAAGTGAAGGCGAGCAGTCACCTGTAGAAGCTGTTAGTTTCTTATCTGATGGAGGAAACTACATGTTTCTAAAATAAGGGCTCCCCCCAAGAAGTTCAGCAGGAGCTTCATGGGTCAGATGTCTGAGCCCATTCTGATTCTGTGTGCTGAAGAGGTTTTGTGAGGTGATATTGCCTAAAGGTTGGTGTGAGATAAACCAGGGCTACCCAAGTGCCTCTCACATCTTCACATTCACATTTACCCTACTTAATATTACAATGACACCAAATAATGCTCTCATCTTTAACGCTCCTGCCTTGTTCTGGTGGTCCTCATAAGGAATTTCATGAGCAATTCAGTGCTCACATTGTCCTCCAGAGACACTGTGGTGCCCATATGAGCCTAAGGACATGCCAAGGGGAGGAACCAGCCAAGGGCTGCTATTGCAGCTCAGCATCTCACTGGGGGACACAAAAAGCTGTCTCCACTTCTGTTTGAGGGATGTTTTCCCAGTTTCTGTGCTCTCCTGAGGAAGCTGAAACCATTTAGATGAAGATCCACAGGAAGTTTGGGTGATGGGGATGTCATTCCATGGATGATGTGTAGAATTGCTCCTCAAGCTCAGAGTGGGCTTTGGGGTGGCTGTTGTGAATCCTGGATGCTCAGGACCATCTCCTGTCCCCCAGCCCCATAAATCCTGCTGGGGAGGACAACAGGGATGTCCTTGATCTTTGGCCTTGCTGCATAGCTCCTCTGTGCTCTCACCAAGAGGAGTGAAACCTGTGCCAGGCTCGTGTCTGCAGGACCTTGCTTCTTCCCTACCCACAACACTCAGAATTGTTTGTATATCTGCTTTTGCTGCAGTTTAACTCTTTCAATGCTGCAGGAGTGTTACTATCTAATTACACTCTTTATTGTGGAATAGGTTCTCCTACCCTTAAGGTGGTCACCCCACCAGGTGATGCAGAGCTGCAGTGACTGATATGATGTGCTCCTTCTCCCCTGAAGTGAAGTCAGGAGAGCCACACAGGTGTCACCCAAACTCATGGAAGTCCACATGCTGCTTTTCCTACCCTTCTGAGCTGATAATTTCACACAACACATGCTGTCACTCCAGCATTTTCCTTGCATGATATTAATTGAGAATTCTTAATTAAGAACTAATTGAGAATTCTTAGTTAAGAATTCTTCAGAATCAATTAAGAATTAACTAGAAGCCACCATCATGTTAGCCATAAACCAGGTCTTGGAGACGCCCTTGGGCATATGCCTCCCCTAAAGAGATCACAGAATCCAGATTCCACAGATCTGGAATCACAGAATCATTTAGCTTGGAAAAGACCTTCAAGATCATTGAGTCTTCTGCAGTTCACTGTTAGCATTTCACTAGCTGTTTGCTGGCATCTTCCCTGCTGTTCCTCACAGCTCACCACTTAGGAACCTTTGCTAGGTGAACCACCCTGGCAGCAGAAGCTGAGTGCTGACTATAGAATAGTTTTGGTTGGAAAGGACCTTTAAGATCATCAAGTCTCACCATCATCTAAGTTTAGCTGGTGCTAAACCATGTCCCTCAGCACCACATCTCTGTGTCTTTTAAATACCTCCAGAGTGTATGGAGGACCAGACCATGCTTCCTTGCTTGTGTGTGCCAGCTTTGCTGGTGCAGGAACTGGGGTGTTTCTCCTGCCTTGCTGGAGCCAGTCTGGTATTCCCAATGTTTCCTGTGATCAGCAAAGCAGTTCTACTCCCAAGCTGAAATTGTTTAGCACTCTGTGTTACCTTGGTGTGGCAGTATCCATTGGGATGTCATCTTTGCCTTGAGCCAACAAGGGGTTTGCATCAGTTCAGCCAGGTGGGAGGTCACTGGTCATGAATGCCAGTCACCATGGAGGTCTCTTCCAAGGAAACCTTGTTCTTCTGATTTAAATGAGTTCAGGCATAGTGTGGACCCCTCCAGTGACACCAAGCAATGCCCTGGGAAGCAGAATTGCACCTGAGACTCAGATGCTCACCCCATCTCTGCTGCCTTCATGGTGAAGGGCTGGTTCAGGACCTTTCACATCCTTGGCACTGCTCTGGCTGCTGGAGATCAGAAAGAATAAATGGAGTGTGACTTAAAGGGAAGCAAAGTTTTTCATTTTGAGGGTGGTAGAGCACTGGGAGAGGCTGTCCAGGGAAGTGGTGGAGTCTTCTTCTCTGGTGGCATTCAAAGCCTGCCTGGATGTGTTCCTGAGCGATTTACTCTGGGTGATCCTGTTCTAGCAGGGGATTTGGACCAGATGACCTTCAAGGATCCCTTCCAACCCCCACCACTCTGTCATTCTACGGAGTGCTTTTCTGTCTGGTGTGGAGGAGTGTCCCTTCTGCTCACTCTATATGGTAGCCAGGTTCAAATTGCAGGGGGGAATTTCTTCCCTTGGACAATGCAGGGGGAATCACCATGTGCCTGGGCGATTTAGTCTAGGGAATCCTACTCTAGCAGGGAGAGGTTGGGCTAGATAACTTTCAGAGGTCTCTTCCAACCCACCATGCTGGGATTCTGTGATTAGGGTTGAAGCCAAACTTCTGGTGAGCATCAAGGGTTTTGCTTTTACCTCAAAGCTGGCTGAAAAAAAAAATAGAGTCCCTGCAGAGAGGGTGGAAAGGAAAGGTGTGGGCGGGATGGACTTTTACTGCTGGAAAAAAATGGTGAGGTTGGGATTCCACCTTATTCTCTATTCTTTTTATAGCTGCTTATGACATGCAAATGCATTCTTAGATTACAGCCAGGGTGGAAAAAAGAAAGGGCTGATAAAATCAGAGAGGAAGATGGAACTTGCGGTGTGCTGGTGTTTGTACACCGAGAAGTTGGTCTCTCACATGCTGACTCACTTGCAAATATTCACTCAGAGCAGAAACCACCATGACCACTCTGCTCCCCTCACAGTCAGGGCAGCTTTGACCTTTCCTTCCCACTGGGCACTTAGGGGATAGCTTCTCTGGGGTGCTGAAAGGGTAGGAGGGAGTTTCCAGCAGCACCTCCACCCAGCTCCACCTCTGCCAAAAAATCCGAAGAGGATTTGTGCTGATGAGATGTAAAGCACTGGTTTAATCCCTGGGCAGGGATCTCTGAAAAACCTGTGTCCTCCTCAAAGGAGCAGAAAATGGCCTGGCCAGTTTGGAATTAACTGGAAGTCTAACAGAAAATTCACTGAGAAATTGAAGATAACAGAAAAGTCACAGATGCACAGATTGCATTGGGCTGGAAAGGACTTCCAAAGGTCATCTTGTCCAACCCCTCTGCAGTCAGCAGGGACACTTCCAACTAGACCAGGCTGCCCAGGGCCACAGCAAGTCTGATCTTGAATGACTCCAGCACCAGGTCCTCAACAATATTGCAGGGCAACCTGTTCCAGTATTTCACCCCTCTCATTGTGAAGACCTTCCTCCTGATGTCCAACCTAAACCTACCCTGCCCCACTTTAACTGAAAACTAATGGAACTGTTCACTTCTCTGAGCCTGGAGAGATGATGAGCTTTAGTTTTGTGAGCTGGGCTCTGAAAAGCTAGATTGGAAATCCTGGTGAGAAGACTCAGCATAGGGATAGTAGAACTAGAGCAGAAATCCTGGTGAGAAGACTCAGCATAGGGATAGTAGAACTAGAGTAGAAATCCTGGTGAGAAGACTCAGCATAGGGATAGTAGAAGGAGAGCAGAAATCCTGGTGAGAAGACTCAGCATAGGGATAGTAGAACTAGAGCAGAAATCCTGGTGAGAAGTCTCAGCATAGGGATAGTAGCACGAGAGCAGAAATCCTGGTGAGAAGACTCAGCATAGGGATAGTAGCACGAGAGCAGAAATCCTGGTGAGAAGACTCAGCATAGGGATAGTAGCACGAGAGCAGAAATCCTGGTGAGAAGACTCAGCATAGGGGTAGTAGAACTAGAGTAGAAATCCTGGTGAGAAGACTCAGCATAGGGATAGTAGAACTAGAGTAGAAATCCTGGTGAGAAGTCTCAGCATAGGGATAGTAGAACTAGAGCAGAAATCCTGGTGAGAAGACTCAGCATAGGGGTAGTAGAACTAGAGTAGAAATCCTGGTGAGAAGACTCAGCATAGGGATAGTAGAACTAGAGTAGAAATCCTGGTGAGAAGTCTCAGCATAGGGATAGTAGAACGAGAGCAGAAATCCTGGTGAGAAGTCTCAGCATAGGGATAGTAGAACTAGAGCAGAAATCCTGGTGAGAAGACTCAGCATAGGGATAGTAGAACTAGAGCAGAAATCCTGGTGAGAAGACTCAGCATAGGGGTAGTAGAACTAGAGTAGAAATCCTGGTGAGAAGACTCAGCATAGGGATAGTAGAACTAGAGTAGAAATCCTGGTGAGAAGTCTCAGCATAGGGATAGTAGAACTAGAGCAGAAATCCTGGTGAGAAGACTCAGCATAGGAATAGTAGAACTAGAGTAGAAATCCTGGTGAGAAGTCTCAGCATAGGGATAGTAGAACTAGAGTAGAAATCCTGGTGAGAAGACTCAGCATAGGGATAGTAGAACTAGAGTAGAAATCCTGGTGAGAAGACTCAGCATAGGGATAGTAGAACTAGAGCAGAAATCCTGGTGAGAAGACTCAGCATAGGGATAGTAGAACTAGAGTAGAAATCCTGGTGAGAAGACTCAGCATAGTGATGGACTCAGCATAGTGATGGTGCAGAGACTGTGGTCCTCTGAGCAAAATTCACTTCCTGTGAAGGATCTGCTGGAGAACTTCTGAATCATCACCACATATTTTATCATTATATGAGCATGGCATATCTAAACCACTGGAATGGAAATTCAGCCAGCTGAAGGGTGATATGAGCATCTCTTGTGAGGCTTCTTGTCATATTAGGGGGAAAACAGATGTTTGTGGAAGGAATTCTACTAACTGATGACATTCCATCTTAAAGTTACCTTCTTAAAGTTACCATCTTAAAGTTACCTTCTTAAAGTTACCATCTTAAAGTTACCTTGCTTTCAACAAGATTGATCATCACCCCACTTCATTCCTCTGAACACCCTCTTCACACTTGTGTCAGGTTGATGTCTATGCATTCATGTGCAACTCTGAAATGTGGCGTGTTTTTTTCTCCCCAAATATTTGCCCCCACCACATTTCCAGCTGCCAGCTGCATTCCCACACTTCTGAGCAGACCAAACCCTCAGGTTCCTCAAACACACTGGGCTTCCTTCTTTCCTCCTTGGCTCTCCTCTTCCAGTCTGAGTGAGTCCTGAATGTGGGAGGGTGAAACGCTTTAGAACATTCTTTGCACAGCATCATGGATACCTTCTTGTCATGGTACTGGAAGGAGTTAAGCAGTGCTATCCTATCTCTGTGGTCTGCTTCTGCAGAAGGAAGGAAACCCAGCTTCTCTCTGCTGCAGGGTAGTGCTCAGTGCTGGTCAGAATCAGTAGAAACTCAGCTCATCATCTCTGCTCAGTCAGGGCGTCTGCAGCAGATGTGCAGCTCTGCTCCCCTGCCCAAGGACATTCCTTTTGGGTTTCGTGCTCTGGCTGTGGTCACTGGTCAGTGGCCAGCTGTCTGGACACTGGGCTGTCATGCTTGGAAAATGGCCCTTGGAGCACGGGTCCAAGTCAGGCTGAGTGAGAAGCAGAGGCTGAGAACTATGAAATAGGCATTGGGCACAGAAAGGCTTTTCCCCTTCCTCAGAAGCTATTCCCCATGGCTCGTCTGACTTCTTCTGCAGCTACTCAAAAAGCAAAGCCTGTGAGTCATGGAGGCATGCCCTTCCTTTGTAGGACCAGGGGAGAGCTCTACAGGCTGAAGGAAATCAGGAATGAGTCTCAAGCCAGCTCATTCTGCACATCTCAGCCTCCTGACCCCCTGCCCTCTGCTGCAACTCCTTTGTTGAGCCTCTGCCAGGCTCTCTCTATCTGATGGGGATCAGTAGGGGCTGGATGCTTTAGGACTTAGGATTTTTTAGTACCCAACATTGGTAAAGCAAGGAAAGTCTGCTCATTCACAGAGATGTTGTCCTGGAGATCCACCACGAGTTTGTTATGTTTCAGGTAAAATTAGAGCTGAGATGTGTTCTGGGGTTTGCTGTTAAACTCTAAGAAGAGAGATTTCACAGGCAGCTTCCTCACCTCCCCAACCCCAGTGGTGGCAGGTTGGTGCACATGGACCAACATAAGTTATCATAGGCACATACCCACCCTCCAGCCCTACCAGCAGAGGAAAGAGTCTCCCCTATTTACCCCTAGAGGACCTTGAAAGGACACTTCCAACCCAAAGCATTCTGTGTTGTTTAGAAAGAAATTATGTCTACAATTTCTTGTATCTTCCCATCCATGGAGAGGAGGTGCCAGACATCTCTGGGCTTGAGTTTGTGGTGTAAATCCTGTTCCAGATCCCTGAGGACCTATGTGCACCCTGGAAGCAACCATGGCCCTGCACCTCTTGCCATCTTTAATCTGGTGCCTTTCACCTGTGTGGTGGCTTTGGCAGTCACTGGTGAGCATCCAGAGGAGGCTGAAGATCTAGAGGGGTGATTCATTGCCTTCTCAGTCACCAGTCTAAGGGAAAGAGAGATGATCCATCCAAACAGTCTGGGTGTTTTCAAACCCCACCCACTGACCTGCTGAAATTTGGCTCTGGAGAGAGGGGTGGCCAGAAAGGGATGGTTAATTTTTCAGTTGCAATGACACTGTGTCCAAAGGAGGGGGGGAAACCCCATAGGATCCAAGGGCTGTAGAAGTGGGATCATCTTCTGCAGAGGCTGGAAACAGTATGTGGATCCTGGCAAGGGACTAACAAGAGCTCAGCAGGAAAAAGGAAGTCAAATAGCAGCAGAAAATGAGTAATCCAATATTTTTAAAAAGAAATAAATGCATAGGGAAATTACCCTTGCAGAGTGTCAGGCCAGATTTAGCTGCTGATTGCAGCTTGAGGGGGTTGAGGTCGCCTGCATCTGTCTGGGATGATATCACCATTCCCTATATACAACAGAACAGGAGAGCAATGCCACAGCTGTTCTCCATCCTTAGGGCTAAGACATGATGGCAGCCCAAGTCCTGCTCAAAGAAGGGGAAGGATGGAGCACAGGAGATGTATTTCTGTGTCCAAGCTGTTTTCTGTTGGCTCTGCCTTGGCAGTCACTACTTCCCTAGGAACAAATTGCCCAGGAGGTTTGTGGATGCCCCCTCCCTGGAAGCGTTCAAGGCCAGGTTGGATGAGGCCTTGAGCAAAATGTCCCTGCCCATGGCATTGGGGTTGGAACTAGATGATCCTGAAGGTCCCTTCAAACTCAACCCATTCTATGAATAAGGGGGTAACTCTGGCAGGGAAGTTCCTGGTGGGCTGGACAACTCTCCTTCAGGCTGTGCTGGGCCATCTAGGACCCTCATGGCTGTCCCACACACGAGGCAGGAGCGCTTCAAGAGCCATTCACAACTCGGAAAGCAGTGGTCTAGGAGAGGCACCCCTGGATTAAACTCCAAAATGTAGTTTTGAGATCTTGGTGTCTGTGTAGAGAGTTGGATTTATTGTAATTCCATGTGCTTGATGTGTCTTGATAAACCTACTTCCACCCTGCTTGCAGTGGTGGAACAGTCACCACCATTAAGGATTTGGAAGGTAACCAGAAGATTCTGGTTGGTGTGACATGGTGTTGATAGGCTTCTCCCATCCTCATCATGGAGCCCATGGGCAGGTCTAGGCATGGGGAGTGCATCTCAAAGGGAAAAGGCAGGCTGGGGGACCACCAGGGAAGGGATACAGCTTTTAGTGAGAACGATTCCTTGCTTATCAAATGCGGAGTGCTAAGGAGCTCACACCTACAACTTCTGAAAGTAGAAGGTGCTCCTTGAATCCAGACCTTTCCCTGCTGTGTCACTATCTCACCCCCACCTGGAGCTCCCAGAGCTTCCTGGGGCTCTTGTTGTTTCCTGTTGGTGATGTAAGAAACACAACAATCAGCTTCTAAAGGAGAGTCTACTTCCTACACAAACACGTCTGCAACAGCCTTGGGTATCAAAGTCACAGCTTACCTATGAGTGGTTTATTGGGGTTTGCTGGGGTTTATTGGGGTTTGCTGGGGTTTATTGGGGTTTGCTGGGGTTTATTGGGTTATTGATGACGCAAGACTCTAATCAGCACAGTTAAAGCTGCGATGAAGCAGCATTGGTTACAGTGCCCAAACAACCATGCTCAGCACACCAGTGCAGTCATCCTGCTGATAAGATTGATTGAAAATAGGCATTCCTTTCACTCCTGTTTGCACTGCAGTGTCTGAGCAGCTTCATGGCATCCAGACTCTTCAGGAGCTCACCTGGGATCAGAGAACCAAGGCACTGCAGGGAGGCAGACTTTGCCCCTTGCCTGGGCAGGGTGGTGAGGAGGAAGGGCTGTGCCATGTCTGGGAGCATTCCAGAGCACTGTCAGAACGGGGATTGGGAAGCTCCAGCTGGAACTGGGACCCTGCTACCTGCATCTCACTTCCTGCATGCCATTTCCTGCACCCCACTGCCTACCTTCTGGGCAGCATTTCAGGGTGCTGCCAGCTCCAGAGTTGGGAGGCTCCAAGCAGAGATGGGACCCTGCTGTCTGCATCCAGTTGCCTGCATCCCATGCCCCGCATCCCATTGCCTGCATCCTAGGAAGTGTTACAGGGTGCTGTCAGCCTCAGGGTTGGGATGCTCTAAGCAGATTTGGACCCTGCTGCCTGCATCCCACTTCCTGCACCCTGCAAAGCACCAGAGCTGCCAGATTTTTGGCTTCCCCCAGCAGTCTGCTGCCCTGGGCAACAGCTCCGGCTGCGCTTGCCCACAGCCAGCCTGGTGTTGACTTTGGGTTATTAACGCTTCGCTTTTCCCTCCCTCCCGTCTGTCTGTCTGTCTGTCAGAGTTTCCTGGGCTGCTGTGCCAAGAATGCTGAGCCTGATTAACGTTTTCTGCTTCACACTCTGGCGTGCTGCTCTTTTTCCCATCGCTGAGACTCGCTGCCCTCTCATTTGTCTGAAGGGTGAATTGAAAATTTCCTGTCAAGTATCTCAGTGCAATTTAAAACCATGTCCGTGAAGAATTAAAAGCCTCATTGATAATGCAGTCTGAGGGATTAAGTGGCAATTAAGAGACTATTCAGGTTCTTATTATCACTTGAACTGTTGCAGCACTGAACAAGACTGAGCTCAGGACCTGAGATTTCCTTGACTTTGTTTAACTGGAGGGAATCCCTCTGGACTTTGCTCTCCATTTCTCTGATTTTAGTAAACAGGTTCACCATTTGGTTTTATTTAGAGGTTTCCTAGAATCACAGAATCCCAGCATGGTGAAGCTGGAAGTGACCTCTGGAGATCATCCAGTCCAACCACCCTGCTAAAGCAGGGCACCCACAGCAGGTTGTCCAGGAGCACAATGGCCAGGAGGGGTTGGAATCTCTCTGGAGAAGGCAACTCCACAACCTCTCTGGGCAGCCTGCTCCAAGGCTCCAGCATCCTCACACCAAGGCTTTTCTCCCTGTTGAGCTGGAACCTCCTAGGTTCCAGGTTGCGCCTGCTGCACCTTGGCACCACTGAGAAGAGCCTGGCCCTTTCTTCTTGATATTTGTAAACATTAATAAGATTCCTTCTCAGTCTTCTCCATCCTGTTGAAGATCAAGAACCCTTCTTGCCCCGGGGAAAATGAGGGGACAATTTTCAGCTGCAGCAAGTAAAAGTTGTTCTGCTTTTGCTGCACTGTGAGTGTGGGAGGGATGTGGTGCAGCTGGGAGTGAGTCACCCAGCTCTGCTGAAAAGGTGAAGCACAGTGTGATTTGGTAAAGCTGAGCTTGTAGCCAAGCTGGACCTGAGGGCACCAGGTCCTTGGGAAGGTCCTTGGTTGGGTGAAGGCAGCCAAGGGGTGCTCACCCTGAGCAGGATTCCTCTTCCCCATCTCCAGCAGCATCAGTGTGTCCATCCCACTCGGGAATCATCCTCAGCTCGCCTGAGCAGGTCTGGAACCTCTCACCCTTCACAAACAAAGTCACTTCATTCTGGAAGGTAATGTGTTTATTTTTGCAAAGGTCTGTTTGTACTCGTGGGAGGTCACAAACATTAAGGAATGGATACGTCAGTCCAGGTGACACACGGCCTGTGTCCTTACAGACCAGCCCCAGCAGTAACATTCCTCCTGAATATGATTTTATTAACTATTAACTTTGGGAATCTGAACCAATTGTTTTACTCACAAGTCTCTCCCATCACTGGGGATACTCAAACAATCTGATAAACAAGTCCTGCCTGATTCAGCTTGGTGAAACATGGCTCACATGAGCTGCACGCAGGCAACACCTCCCATCAGCAGGACAAACCTGGAGCAGAAGCAGATGGGACCATCAGAGCTCTGTCTGCTTGTGCTGTGCAGAAGCTGGCTGCATTGGGGCGACGCGTCAATGATGAAACACGTAGTGGTCGAAGTCATGGAATGTGAAGTGGTTGAAGTGGCTGGATCCCAATGCCCAGTGGGTGAGCAGAGGTGAGAGCTCACAGCTGAAATGAGTCTTCTCCAGCTCTTGGGCTGGTCCAGGAGTTGGCATGGAGGTGGAGGTGTTGGGTGACGTTGATGGTCCCTGTCCCTCGGGCTGGCTTTGTCCCACGTTTGAGAGCACTTGGGTGATGCAGAGATGAGCTCTGGGGCCACGGCTTGGGCTGGTGTGCTCGAGGAATAGTGTGAGAGCAACCCCCAAACCGGATCCACAGAGCTCCTCCTCACAGCCCAGCAACAGCAGGTTCTTAAACCAAGTACTTCAATCCAGCATCATGGCCACCAAGATTTCCAAGTACCCATTAAAGGAATCCCATAAATACAATAAATAAATAAATAACATTTCTCTTTCTTCCTCAGTACAACGTAAGTTACAGTATTAAAATGATACAAAATATATAAATATTCTTTTAAATACTTGTTTTTGACCTGAGCAGCATATATATATATTATATGTATTTACACACACCACATGGATCTCGCTGTATAAATATTCTGTGCCCATGTTCCTGAGAATAAGTTAACATTCAAGTCACATTTTGCCTGGAGTAGAGTTGAGGTCTTTCATTTCTTCTGGGACTTGGTGCACTTGGTCCTTTCAAGCATTTCTAACTTTCTCATTGAGCAATCTCAAGAAATTCTTCAGGGTCTCCAGGAAGACCTTGCTCGTTACTTGCACAGTCGTGCACGCCTCGTCAAGATCCTTTAAAGCAAAGGAGAACATGGTTCAGCCAGGTCACATTGATGTCATATTTTTGTCTATATTATTTGACACATGCCCCTTCTAAGGAATTCTAAGCCTGCAGTATCATAGAATCATAGAATGGTTTGGGTTGGAAGGACCTTTAAAGATCATCCACCTCCAACCCCAATGCCATAGGCATGGACACCTCCCCACCAGCCCAGGTTGCTCAAGGCCCTCATCCAACGCGCCCTTGAACGCCTCCAGGGAGGCAGCAGCCACAACTTCCCTGGGCAACCTGTTCAAGTGTCTCATCACCCTTACTGTAAAGAATTTCCTCCTAGTCTCCAGTCTGAATTTCTCCTCTTCTAGTTTAAAACCATTTCCCCTCATTCTATTTTATGGTGTGTTGTGGAGGGCTGGGTGAGGTGGTCTCTGGAAACCCTGAGGCAGGGTGAGGATGCACAAGTGATCCAGCAGCATGCAGAAGATGTCCTGAGAGCCATGGCTGCCATTGCTTCTACTCACATCTGCTTGGTCATCAGATGATCATCTTGCAATTGAGATAACCATGGTGAGAGGTGGTAGCACATGGCTCCTCAAGATGATCAGAGAAACATTCTGGTTGGAAGAGACCTTTAAGATCATCAAGTCCAACCATTAACCCAGCACTGCCAGATCACCACTAACCCATGGCCCTCAGCACCACATCTACACAGGTTTTCAATCCCTCCAGGTATGGGGACACCACCACTTCCCTAGGGACAATACTTAAGGAAGAAAGCCAACACATTTCCATCCTTCTAAATCAAAGTCATTGTCAAAAGGGATTTCTAATCCTCATCCCCCACATCAGTGCCTGTCTCAGCTGTTGTGCCCTGTTACGGACCCACCTTTGCTGAACACTGTGCTATCAGCTACCCCAGAATCAAACTTACTTTGGGGAGAATGCGGTTGTAGGATCTAACTAATTTCAGCTTTACGGCGAGGTATTTGTTGATAGGTTCCAAGGAGGCAGCAAAGGTTTTCAGGTGGCTGTGCATGCATCTCTCCAGCTGCAAGGACAGCAAGTCGTTACTCCAGCAGTTGTGGGATGAGTTGGTACAGCAGAAATGATGATGCTATCTCTAATTTTCATTTAAAAACATGCCATGGACAAAACCCCCCCAACAAAACAAACCAACCAAACAAAACCCCCACCACCTTCTACTGCCTTTGGTGGAGGTTGATGGTGCCACTAGAAACAGGACATGTAAGTCAGAGGTGTTCAGTCTCAGAGACATTTGCTCCCTAAGGGAGAGGATGGTCCAATCTTGCATCACTTCTTGCTATTGTGTCTCTCTTGGAGTTAGATCAGAATTAGCTTAATTAAATGCAGGTAATTATTGCTGCTGCTGCTGCCACTGTGAATTTTTCACCTTTCTCCCTGACAGCAAGAAGGGCTAATGCTGTTTGTCTCCTGCTTGCTTTGAATGGGAGATGGGCTTCTACTTCTCACTTCTGCTGCTCATCTCCTCCATTTCTTCACTGGATTGCAGGATAACACAGCTCAGTGAGACTGATGGCTCTGCATGGGATGTAGACCAAATAGCAACTTTGGGGTGTTCCAAAGCAAAGGGTTCAGAGTGAATGTCTGAGGCCATCAAGAAGCCAGTGCAGATGTAAGACCTCTTGAGGGAGCCATCTGAAAGCTATCAGCATTGCTGGCAGCTTTTTGCAGGTTCATGCAATACCTTTCCATTTTCTTGGGGATCTAGAGCTATCTTAGTGCTATCAAAGTTCTGAAGTGGAAAAGCCCTGGCTTTGAGAAAACAAACAGGAGAAAAAGATGAGTTTCTTACCGTAGCATTCACAGCTTCAATACTGGACACCTGCTCAAGAGAAAAGTGAAGTTAGCACCTTCAAGATAAACCTTGGGCTAGCAAAGGAGCCAGGTGAAAGCCACCCAACCCCAAGGAACTTACATCAATCACAGCGTGATTCAGGTCATCAAGAAGCTCTTGAATGACCCTCTCTATGAAGCTGTAGTGCTCATTGTGTGCTGAGGGTCTGCCTGGCTGCAGCGGTGCTGAGCTGCACAGGACCCCGAGGCTCAGCAGAGCTGTGAACCGGACCAGCATTGCGATGTCAGCTCTGCTCTTCAGCCGGGTGAAGTGTGTCTGTGGCTCTGCTTTGTGCTTCTCTTATATACACAGAGCTGGAGGAAATGATTAATATCTCACCACAAACATGCTCTTGCTAAAGGGGAGGCGGGGAAGATTTACCTGAAGGATGGAATCTGCTGCTTATTCAAATGAGTAAGAGGCCACACACTTTCTATATCCATTTTAGAGTCTCTATACCTGAAGCCCTTTGAGTATATTCTTCCAAGATGCGCCGCACAACCTTTCAGCTGGATAAAGTGTAGGCAGATATCTGCATCCCTATCTGAAATGTCATTTATAGGCTGTCCATAGACATCTAGAGCCAAATCCACACATGAACCTAGATGCTAGAGAACTAAATCTTGGGTTATATTAATTCCTCAGCACTTCCAAAGATGTCATGTCTTATGTCCAGACTCCCCCCAGAAAACTGGGGTTACAGGACTCAACACCATATCTTTCTCAGATACTATATCTACTGTGGCTCTCCTGTGCAGCTTCCATAGGGCTAAATTCAGAAAATGTCTTGCAGCTTGACTCTGAGTTAAACCAGAGGCGTTGAGGCTCTTGAGAAAGGCACCATACCCTCAGGGGAAGTTTCCCAGCTGTCTGAGGAGGAAAATAAAACTCAGACAGTATCCAAGAGAGCAGGCAGTCAAATTCCATTTAATATGGGCAGTGCTGCCCATGAGCAGGACAAGCAAATGATGAGGAACGAGTGGGGAAAATGGGTAAAGAATGATTCAGAAGCCTGCTGAACAGGGGAAAAGAAAAGAAAAAGAAAACAAGAAAAGAAGATTTCCTAAGAACAGCTGTCCCCTGGGCTGGCACGGATACTGGAGATCTGATAAGGAGGTGTTAGATCAGCTTTGTCCCAGACAGGGCAGCTCATTTTCCATCTCTCATTTAAAATCTGAAAACCTAGTTTCCATACCAGTGTTAGCAGGATATTTCTTACCTGACAGCCTAGTCAGAATGTGCTTGGATGTGCTGGATGAGGTCAAAGCCTGCTCCTGGGAAGGGAAAAGAATCCTTTGCTCAGGATTTTGAGGATGTGGACAGGCTGCCCAGGGAGGTGGTGGAGTCCCCATTTCTGGAGGTGTTCAAAGAAACAAGTACATGTGGCACTTTGGGACATAGTCCAGGGGTCGTGGAGGTGTTGGGTAGAAGGTTGGACTTGATCTTAGAGGTCTCTTCCAACCTCAACGATTCTATGATTTTTCTCTGCGCCTTCCCTACTTTCAGAGCATCAGAGCAAGTAGCAGCAGCACACACTCATCATCCAGAAATGTTGTTGGGCTACACTTTGTGTTTTGCTAATGAAAATCTGGACTAATTCTAAACTCAGACCAGATGTTTACAGCTGGGGCTAGGGACAAACTTGCAAGCTGACGGTGAGTTGTCGCTGCCCTGCTCTGTTGAGCAGTGATATATTTAACACAGTCATTTCAGTTGTTGCCCCCTCGTTTGCTTTTGCAAACGTGATGTAGTCACGAGCAAAAAATGGCAGTGAATGTTTTCCTATTACCCAAAGCCCAAAGATCAAAACCTATTTCTTCCAACCGTTATTTTGGTTGGAAGAGAACTCCAAAATCATCACATCCAACCCTTATCTGACTCTGCATTATGCTTCACGTGATCTGCTTTGCTCTTGCCCTCTGTTTGCTATTGCCCACTGGAATCTGAAAGAGGTTTCAAAAGTAGCTTGTCTCAGGCAGGTTGTGGTGTTCTCCTGGTTGGATCATGGCCAAAGAGATCTGCAGGGAGGACAACACGCCCTTAGCCGCTGTGCAGCTGCTTTATTGACTACAGGTCAAGGAACTTGATGCTTCCTCTCAGTTTAGCTCTTGTGCTGGGGGATATAGAATCATAGAATTTTTGTTTTGGAGGAGACCTCTAAGGTTATCGAGCCCAACCTTCAACCTAAGATCATCTTGGTTGTTAAACCATGCCCCAGGTGCCATGCCCACAGCTTTCTTGAAGCTCCAGGGATGGGGACTCCACCACCTCCCTGGGCAGCCTGTTCCAATGCCTGACCACTCTTGCAGCAGAGAAATTGTTCCTAATCTCTAACTTAAACCTCCCCTGGCACATTTTCAGGCCATTTCCTCTCATTTTGTCACCTGATATTAGGGAGTAGAGACCAACCCCCACCTCACTCCAACCTCCTCTTAGATAGCTGTAGGTATGTTGAAACCACACAGAGTTTTGCATTTCTCCCCTTGCAGGAGGTGTTTTAAGTTGACTGAACACACCCATCTCCTGGAGTGCCAACCCCACTACAGCAAAAGCTGCTCTCCTCCTGCTGCTGTCTGACAGAGATCACAGGGTGAGGAGCACTTTGGAGGCAAGCTGTGAGTTTGCACAATCTTTACAAAGCATGAAGCTGGAGGGGAAAGAGGAAAGCCCGTCTCCTGAGTTAACCCGTTATCAAATCACATCAGCAGCAGCACCCCAGCACCCCCCTATCCGTATCTCTCTGTTTCATCTCAGGGGTAGTTTCCAGCAGTGAGCTAGAATTTCCTCATCCCTGTCACTGGTATTTCAAGCCGTGCTTAATAATTCCTCCCACACTCCTGCAATAAACTATGACACTTCCCTGGTAATTCCCAACATTTTTTTGTGCAGCTGTCAAGGTCATGCATGTTTCAGGATGATTTTTTGGGGCATTTTAGACATCATAGAGCCATAGAATCAATAAGGTTGGAAAAGACTTCAAAGATCATCAAGCCCAACCTGTCACCCAACACCTCATGACTACTAAACCATGGCACCAAGTGCCACGTCCAATTCCCTCTTGAACACCTCCAGGGATGGTGACACCACCACCTCCCTCAGCAGCACATTCCAATGGCTAACAACTCTCTCTGTGAAGAACTTTCTCCTCACCTCAAGTCTAAACCTCCCCTGGTGCAGCTTGAGACTGTGTCCTCTTGTTCTGGTGCTGATTGCTTGGGAGAAGAGACCAACCCCCTCCGGGCTACAACCTCCCTTCAGGTAGTTGTAGAGAGCAATAAGGTCTCCCCTGAGCCTCCTCTTCTCCTTTCACACTAAGGCAGGGAACATATCCTTTCACACATCATAGAATCATTAAGGTTGGAAAAGACCTTTAAGATCATCAAGCCCAACCTTCTACCCAACACCTCCAAGACCACAAGACCTTGTCTCAGATTGCCATGTCTGCTCATTTTTCTTGGACATCTTCAAGGATGGAGACTCCACCACCTCCCTGGGCAGCCTGTTCCAATCCCTGACCACTCCTGCAGGAGAGAAATTCCTTTCAGCCTACATACAAGGAGGGGACTTGGTGTAGGGCTGCAGAGATGATCACAGGACTAGAACATCTCTCATCACAGAATCACAGAGTCACACAATGGTAGAGGTTGGAAGGACTGAGAGAATTGGGTCTTTTTAGTTTGGAAAATAAAAGACTGAGGAGGGATCTCACCAATGCTGATCAATACTTACAGGGTGGGTGTCAGGAGGATGGGACCAGTCTGTTTTCAGTGGTGCCCAGTGACAGAACAAGGGGTAACAAGCACAAAGTCGAACATATGAAGTTCCATCTAAATGTGAGGAGGAGCTTTTTTAATGTAAGGGTGGTGGAGCACTGGAGCAGGCTGCCCAAAGAGGTGGTGGAGTCTCCATCTCTGGAGACACTCAAAACCCACCTGGATGTTCTCCTGTGTAACCTTCTTGACTTTCTCTAGGTGAACCTGCCTTGGCAGAGGGGTTGGACTGGCTGGTCTTCAAAGGTCGCTTCCAACCCCTACTACTCTGTGATTCTGTGATGATTCTGTGATGATTCTGTGACTCTGTGATGATTCTGTGACTCTGTGATGATTCTGTGACTCTGTGATTCTGTGTGTGGGCAAGGGCTGAAGACTGACTGAAAGAATAGGTAGGACAAAGAGTCTGTGAAGAGAGGGATGAGTGGTCCAGGAGGAAAACCAACAGGTGTAAAACACATTAGTAAGAACATTTCAAACATAGCAAGAGATTTACAAGAGTCTAACACAAAGCAGTTACTCACACAGTTCCCTGTAATTGGACACTTGCCAGCAAAAGCAGAAACCAGTGTTAAGCTCTCGGCTGATAATGGGAGATAAATGCCAGGACTATGAGTTTCCTTATTACTGTGTTGGATCCAGTCTGGATGGTTTAAGCAAGCAAATAGCTGCTCTGAGGAGGCTGTGGAAAAACAGTGTCTGGTATCAGCATCATTGCTCCGAGGAAGTGCTTCATCAGGGACAGGAGCTGCAGTAATGGAGAGAGACGCTTGCTGATGTTTCCAGGGATGTGCAGGACAGAAGTAGCTGTCATGTCTTATGTCTCCAGAGCCTGCTGCTAGGTCCCAAAGTGAGGTTGCACATTTATAGGATGTGAAGCGGGAAAGAAAGCGGGGGAAAAAAAACCCACAACCAAAATTAAACAGAGAAAAAAGGTCTGCTGGAGGCAGATGTGTCTGGTGTCTCTGATCCTGCACCGCTGCTTGGCCCCCTTGTGCTTGTGTGCTTTGGCCAGCTGCCTCTGCCAGTGTTGCACTTCATGCCTTGGCTTCCCATGAGCGCATCACAGAATCCCAGCATGGTGGGGGTTGGGAGGCACCTCTGGACATCATTCAGTCCAACTACCCCTGCTAAAGCAGGGAAACCCACAGCAGGTTGCCCAGGATCACAGTGTCCAAGCGGGTTTGGAATCTCTCCAGACAAGGAGACACCACAACCTCTCTGGGCAGCCTGCTCCAGGGCTCCAGAACCCTGACACCAAACAAGTTTCTCCTCCTCTTCAGAGAGAACCACCTGGGGTACACTTTGTGCCTGTTGCCTGTTGTCCTTCTGTTCTCTGTTTCCTTATTAAGTCACTATATTTTGTCCCAGAAGAGGATGATAGAGGATTGGTTCCCAGGTCCTCTCAAGCTGAGCTGAGCTGGTTGCTCTCCTCTGGCCCCAGGCTGTGTTTACCTTTCTCCACTCCCAGAAATTGACATAGTCCTCTGGGGTTTCCAAGGCTGTTGGCACTCATTCACAGGCATGCAGGAGAGAGCCTTAGAAGCATGAAAACTAATCACCTCATGACCTGCAGACTCAGCTATGGCTATCCCATGTAAATATTCTTTCATGCTGTTTTTATGAGGACAGCCATTGTGTTTTCTTGGCAAGGTCTGCTACAAACATCCTGCTTCACAGGATCTTTGCTCCAAAATTCTGCCACAGATGAGTAAGAGCTGCTGTGTGTTGGTGGCAAAGGAAAGCCTCTAGCTGATAACCCAGTTACAGAAGGTTATGGGGTCAGCATATAGGTTATCCTCCAAAAATACATCTCAGAGCTTGGCCCCTTCAACATTTGGTGTTTGTAGTCGAAGAAAATCTCCCCACAGCCTTGAACTGCAAATGGCAAGCCAGGCTTTTCACTCTGAATCCCAGAACATTCTCTTGGGGAAGCTTAGGAAGTGTAGGCTAGATGAGTGGACAGTGAGGTGGGCTGAGAACTAGCTGAAGGACAGAGCTCAGAGGGGTGTGATCAGTGGGGTAGGGTGTGCTTGGAGGCCTGTGGTTTATAGTGTTCCCCTGGAGTCACCACTGGCTCCGGTCTTGTTCAGCATCTTCATCACTGAGCTGGATGAAGGGACAGAGTGGACCCTCAGCCAGTTTGCTGCTGCTTCCAAAGTGGGAGGAGTGGCTGACACTGCCTCAAGCTGTGCTGTCATTTAGTGAGACCTGGCCAGGCTGGAGAGCTGCGCAGAGGAGAACCTCATGAAGTTCAACAAGGACAAGTGTAGGGTCCTGCACCTGTGGAGGAACAACCTCCTGCACCAGTACAGGTGAGGGGTGACCTGCTGGAAAGCAGCTCTGTGGAGAAGAGTCTGGGAGTGCTGGTGGACAGCAAGGTCACCGTGAACCAGCGATGTGCCCTTGTGGCCAAGAAGATGAATGGGGGTGTGGCCAGCAGGTCAAGGGAGATTCTCCTCCCCCTCTGCTCTGCCCTACTGTGGCCACGTCTGCAGTAATGGGTCCAGTTCTCAACTCCCCAGGTCCAGAGGTCCCATCCCAAAGAGAAGATTCTTTCCAGGGCTCCCCAGAGGTCCCTTCCACTCCCACCACGATTCTGTAATGCTGCTGTCCTGTGATTTGCATAACCCCTGAGCATCTAACCGCTGTCCCATCTTTCACAATGTCTGAAACTACAGATTCCCTACAGAACCAAGTGCAGCTCTGTTCTGAGAAGCCTGCAAAAGCCCCTTCCAGGAAGCAGTGTACCTGTGGCAAACCATCAGCACTGACCTACATCAGAGAGTGGTGCAGGGGAAGGTTTGTGCCTAGTCACCACTGGCAGTGACGTCAACCTGTCTGCCTTATCTGGCCTCCCAGGCAGGGGTGAGTGCAGATGGGTAAAGTCAAAGAGGCTCTTTTGGCCATGCAGAGGATGTGGGGGAAGGAAGGATGCCCTCTGCTTTGACTCCAAACAGAATCTCAGGTTAATGACATGAAGTTAATTTATCTGAATGTAGATTTATTGCACCAACCTTGAGCTTTTAGTGTAGTAAACAGTGATAAAATGTAGTAACTGCTGCCACTAAGGGATGCCCAGAGAGGTGGTGGAGTCTCCTTCTCTGGAGAGACTCCAAACTCACTTGAACATTGTGATCCTGTTGTGGGTGACCCTGCTTTAGCAGGGGGTTGGACTGGATGATCTCCAGAGGGCCTTTCCAACCCTCCCCATGCTGGGATTCAGTGAGCAGTCCATATGTTTCAGTACGTAACTCAAGTGGCAAGTGAGCCCACCTCCACAGCTGTCACCACTGTGCATTCACTACATGGAACCTTGCAGAAAAGTGTTTGTAACACTCTTCTCCTGAGTAACAAGTGATAGGAGAAGAGGACATGGCCTCAAGTTGTGTCAGAGGAGGTTTGAATGGACATGAGGAGCAATTTCTTCCCCATAAGAGTTGTCAGGACCTGGAACAGGCTGCCCAGGGCAGCAGTGGAGTTCTCATCTCTGGTGGGCTTTCAAAGCTGTGTAGATGTGATGCTGAGGGCCATGGTTTAGTGGTGACCTGGCAGTGCTGGGTTAACAACTGGACTTGGTCATCCTAAAGGTCTTTCCCAATGTGAGTGATTCTATGATTCCTTCTGTAGCAATGGTGTGGCTGGAAACTAGATGACAAAGCAGAGGTGAGTCAACAATCTGCTGTTGTACTGCAAGACATGGACTTGCCCTCACACTCGGCTGAAGGTTTATTGATTTTTGGGATGCCCCTCTGGAATGAGCTTCTGCAAAAGGCTGAACTTCCCCCACACTCAGCAGTCTCAGTATATTGACCTTTTCCCAATGGTTTAATTTCCATGTTCACATTTGCAAGCACAGTGTTTTCTCATGGACCTATCAAGGCTTACAATGGGGTGACCTTGATTAAACAACTCTGTTAATTATGTCCAATTAACCAACCTCCTGAGGGAATAAAAGCATTACAGAAAGATTTGTGACAGAGAGCTGATTTCTCTGACACAGGCTCCATTTCCAGTCCTCTGTGGAAGCTTCACAGATGCTTCATCACCAAAGCCGCAGCACAGATCACAGGCTGCTGTTCTGTACTCTTGGTAAACCCTCTGTGAGGTCTAATCAAGCCATCAAAGATGCAACGATTTGACGAGTGTCACAGGATCACAGAACATTAGAGGTTGGAAGGGACTTCCAGAGATGATTGAGTCCAACCCCCCTGCCAAAGCAGGATCACTTAGGGTAGCCTGCACAGGAATGCGTCCAGGTGGGGTTGAATGTCTCCAGAGAAGGAGACTCCAGAACCTCTCTGGGCAGCCTGCTCCAGGGCTCTGTCACCCTCACTGTAAAGAAGTTTCTCCTCGTGTTGAGGTGAAATCTTCCATGTTCAAGCTTGAACCTGTTGTCTCTTGCCTTATTACTGTGCACCACCAAAAAGAGCTTGCCCCCCTTCACTTGACACTCACCCCTCAGATATTGATAGACATTGATCAGATCCCCTCTCAGTCTTCTCAAGACTAAATAGCCCCAGGGCTCTCAGTCTCTCTTCATAGGGCTCAAGTCCCCTAATCATTCTCATGGCTCTCCATTGGATTCTCTCCAGCAGACCACTATCTCTCTTGAGAGCAGAGCAGAGCAGGAGTAGAACCTCCCTAGCCCTGCTGGCCACACTTTTCTTGATGCACCCCAGGATCCCATTGGCTCTTTTGGTCACAAGGGCACATTGCTCTCCCACAGAGAACCTGCTGTCCACCAGTACTTTCACCCTTGACTCTGGTGAGCATCCAAACTCCTCTTGCTGTGATGTGGACCTCTGAAAGAGTTGCTCAGGATAGTCTGAAGGTTTCCAGGTTGTAGCAGATGGGTTTTGTCAGCCTGGTGTGCAAATGTGAAGACTGAGTCTTCAGCTGGGCTGCAGCCTGGGTGCTTCACTTGTGTTGGCCATCTGATCATCAGCTGCATTTAAAGAAGTTTGGGTGAGTTTATTCAGACAGTAAAAATATAAGCCAGAACATCATGGCACAGTCATAGTGGATCTTCTCAACACCCAGCAGAACCCAAGGTCTGTCTTCTCTGTGTAGAATCACAGAAACATAGAACCATTGAGGCTGGAAGAGACCTTTGAGATCATCAAGTCCAACCACTCACCTACAGCTCACAATCCCACCACTACTGCTTAGCCACTGCCAGTAAACCACATCCCTAAAACCTTGGGTGCTGTTGGGATCCCATTTCTCCTGAGTTCAGCCCAGGACAGGCAGTGTTTGTTCTCGCATGATTTGCTTTCATGTTGCCAGGAAGTACCTCAAGCTCTTTGGTGATAATCTGTGCAGTGACAAGGAGGCCTCACTTGTTATCTCTGCTTTTCTTTGGTTTTTTCTCCTTCTCAAACTCATGATAAATTGGTTCCGTTCGGCGGTGGTTGTGTCCAGAAAGGGAGGAACAGGAAGGGCTTGGGTTTATAAGTACTTTGGTGACATGGGATTGAGAGGGCTGCATCAGCATGACATGAATGAAAGACATTACCCACAGCACTAGAGGGGGGAACAGGTCCAAAGAATCACGGAATTATTCCAGCTGGAAAAGACCTCTGGGATCGTTGAGTTCAACCTAAGACAACCATGGCCGTTAAACTATGTCCTGAAGTGCCATCCACAAACACAAATCAGGGAAGGTCCATGAATGGCACAAGACAAGAATGATTTAAGTTCAACAAGTAGTTTGGGATATTTGGTATGATAAATGCAAAACAGAATTCAGATTATTGATCAGAGTCCGACAATCGTCACTCCAATTAACATTATCAATGCTGATCAATATAGCTAAAGGGCAGGGGGCAAGAGGATGTGGCCAAACTCTTCTCAGGGGCAATGGTGACAAATTGGCATCCAGGAGGCTTCATCTGAACAGGTGAAACTTCTTTGGTATGAGGGTGCTGGAGCACTGGAGCAGGCTGCCCAGAGGGGTTTTGAGATCATCTTCTCTGGAGAGATTCCAACCCCCCCTGGCCATTGTGCTGCTGGGCAAGCTGCTGTGGGGGAACCTGCTTTAGCAGGGGGCTTGGGCTGGATGGTCTCCAGAGGTCCCTTCCAATGTACACCATGCTGGGATTCTGTGCTTCTCTAAAATCATTGTTTTGGGGTTTTTGTTCCAAATCCATTGTGACCTGGACATGGGTAGTGATGGGAAGGGACTGAGCTCCTCATTCCCAGGGGTGGTGAGCTGGTGATGCTGAGCAGACACCAAACAGTAGTTTCTGTCTGAGAGGACGGATGCTGACTGTGCACAATAACTGCAAAGAGACTGGAAATCAACTTTTCGCAAGTACTTGTGGATTTATGTATGAAGAGCTTTCAAGAAATGAGCCTTCAAACTCCAAGAACAAAACTGCCACACATCAAGCCACCCATGCTGATGAGGTCCTTCCAGCCAAGGGTTTTACCCTTGGTCACAGGGATAATGATTTTCACAGCTCTGACCTTATCTTCTTCTGGTGTCTGTGCAATGAATTCTGTTCCTACTTTTTATACCTTATTACTAATCAGACCAAAGATGAAACCTCAGAAGCTTATCTTCAGGGTCTTTTCCAAACTAAATGATTGCATGATTCCTAAACAGGCAAGGATATGGCCCTTGTAGAGTTTGATAATGGTTGGAATTGATGATCTTGAAGGTCTTTCCCAACCAGAGTGGAATCTGTCTCCTTCCATTGTGCTTTCAGACTTCATTTAGTTACATTTTGTACGTTTTTTTTCCCCCCTAAAAAGTGTTGCCCAAGGTGGACGTTTCTTGGACTGCAGCAGTTGTCTTCTGGTAGCATTTTCTAAGTTTTAAGTGGTTGCTTCACACCCTCAACAACCTCTTTCAGGCAGCATTTTCCTACCTAATTTTGAGGGTGTTTCATCAAGCAAAACAAAACCAAACATCCCATGCAAGTCACAGTGACATCAGCACGGTGAGCAACTTGGGGAACTGCACTGTGACAGACCACAGAGATTTCAAACAAAAAGTTATTTTTATGTTTTCAGTCTTACTAAGCACCTTTTTTTTTTTTCCCCCTTCCCACTTCATCCTATTTTTAGAAGCTACTGATATGGCATCTTCAGGTTCAGCTCCCAGTCAGCGTGGAACATTTTGACCTGGTGCTTAAAGCTTTGGTGAGTTTGTTGGCAAAAGAAAACGCTGGGCAGCCTGGCAAAAGGGAAAAGGAGGGTCCTTGGAAAACCTGTTTTCAGAGAGCATCACACCCTGCTTGGGAACACCCAGTGGGGTTCAGCACAATGGGAGAAGTTCCTGTGGCTGAGTGAGAGTTGGGGCAACATCCCTGGACTCCCAGCACCCAACGAGCCCTGGCAGAGCTGCCTGCGTGCCAGCTCCTCAGCCCTCCTTGCTTCTCATAGAATGGTTTGGGTTGGAAGAGTCCTTTAAGATGATCAAGTCCAGCCATTAACCCAGCACTGCCAAGTCCACCACTAAACCGTGTCCCTCAGCACCACATCTTCATGGCTTTTAAACCCCTCCAGGGGTAGGGGACTCCACCACTGCCCTGGGCAGCCTGGGCCAGGGCTTGATGGCCCTTTTGTGGAAGAAATTGTTCCTCATGTCCAACCTAAACCTTCCCTGGTGCAACTTGAGGCCATTTCCTCTTATCCTTGGGACTTGTTCCTTGGGAGAACAGACTGCCCCCCACTCTTGGGCCATTACCACTAACTAGACTTACTCTTCATGTAAATCCCTAGAAAAATCTAAGTACCTCTCCTGCAGATAAGTCTTCTTACTTATGGACAGTCTTCAAGTTGTGGGCATTTTGCTGTCAGCTCCAGCTTTGTGCAGTAGGCAGTAGATGATCATAGAACCACAGAATTGTTTCAGCTGGAAAAGAGTCCAACCACCAAAGATGATGAATGACCCTCTCACTTTAACATCTTAATTTCCCTCCCTGCTAGGAAAAACAAACTCTGTTTTTCTGTTTCAGGTGGCTAATTGAAAACCAGGATGAGTAATACTGGAGAAATCCCCATGGTTCCACAGCCCTTTTGTCTTGCAGCTGGCCAAAACTGAGGGTGAAAAGGAAAACAGAGGATCCTGTGAGGAGGCGAAATCCAATCCTTGCCTGTTGGGACCCGTTTCATCTTTCGGTCTGGAGTGAGGTGGTAACCAGCTGTGCTCCAGCTACTGCAGGGCTGCAGGCAGGACTTTCTCAGGCAGAAGATGTAATGCTCAGAGTGAGAGGTTGAAGTGCTGTGTATGAAGTCTGTGGAGCAAAGTGTCTCCAAGCACTCTGTGGCTCCCCAGCAGCTGCAAGAGACCTGCCTGCGGGTTTAATCACATCCTTTGGAAGCGCCTGACGTTTCCAAGTCAGCTGAGAGGAGCAGCAATGTTTGGAACCGCTATGTTTTGCACAACATCCGCAAAGAGACTGTTTATCTCACACCCATTCCAAACAACCAGGACAATTTTTACTCTGTGCTTCTGTGGTGGAGATGGTGGCTTACAGCCCACACCCGTCAGTGTGCACTGAACAAGCAGCAAGCAGAGTGATAGCATCACCTCAGAGCTGAGAAATCAGATCTATATCAGGTTATTCAGCGGGGGAAAATAAGGGGAGATGTACCATGAGGCTGGTGAGATATTGGTACAAGTTGCCCAGAGGAGTTCTGCATACCTCATCACTGGAAGTGTTTAAGACCAGGCTAGATGAGGCTTTGAGGAACCTGCTCCTGTGGGATGCGTCCCTGCCCATGGCATGGGGGTGGAATTAAACAATCTTCAAGGTCCCTTCCAGCTCAAGCCATTCTATGAGGACACAGTCTCAGGCTGCGCCAGGGGAGGTTTAGGCTGGATGTTAGGAAGAAGTTCTATACAGAGAGAGTGATTGCCCATTGGAATGGGCTGCCTGGGGAGGTGGTGCAGTCACCATCATTGGAGGTGTTCAGGATGGAGTGCTTGGTCCCATGGGTTAGTTGTTTAGGTGGTGTTGGATTGGTTGATGAGTTGGACGCAATGATCTTGAAGGTCTCTTCCAACCTGGTTTATTCCATGTATTCTATGATTAATTTCAAACAGCTGTGAGGATTTCAGTTTGGTTTTTCCCACCTGGATGCTGAGAAATAGGTTTCAAGGACTTTTGTGGTTATCTCAAAACCTGCTTTTACTTTTCAGTCTTGGAATTAAGCAGCAGCAGCCAATGCCTTTGTCACCATTAGCCAGAAGTGTCACAGGCAGCACAACCTTCTTTTTGTGTTGGTGCTCCTGGCTGGCAGCTCCAGCTGCTCCCACTCTCCTCCTCTGCAGGGGAGAAGGAAGCACTGCTCTTTAGGGAACAGCTTGACCTAGCTAAGGAGAAGATCTTGAGATCTCTTGTGTGCTTACAGGCAGCTGCTTTAGCATTCAAGAGGTGTTTTCAAGATTCTGATGTAAATGGAAAGCCAAAGCCTTCCAAGGATTTCTTAAACCCTCTGTTTTTCACACCTGTATCATGGATCTCCATCATGGCAGCAATTCATGGGAGTTCAACCATCAAACCAGCTGCTCAGCTCAGGTCTAGAGAGCAGGTCTTGTGAGGAGCAGCTGAGGGACCTGGGGTTGTTCAGCCTGTTTTGAGGAGTAGTATATAATTACATGCAATTTGCCTTCTCTTTACATCTCCTGGTTGCAAAGCCCATGGCCTGCCTTTTCCACTGCTCCTCTTCCTCGTGACACCTGTTCCAAAAGCTCCTCTATGGTCCCATCTCCCCATCTCTCCTCCTTGTGCTCTGTGAGTCCTTTTGCAGATCACAGAAACCCAGCATGATGGGGGTTGGATGGGAACCTCTAGAGATCATCTACTCTAACCCCCCTGCTAACACAGGTTAACCTAGAGCAGGCTGAGCAGGAATGTGTCCAAATGGAGTGAGCAGATCCATAAACAGTATTCCACTTCCAGCCACCACAGTCTACTCCCATACTACTTAGAACATTTCATTAGCCTTTCCAGTAGCCTTTCCCTGATGCTGCTGAGGGTGGTCCACAGTGACCCTGGGCTGAGTAAACTTCATGTAGAGCCCTTTGCTATTTTTAGCAGAGTGATGTTTCCTATGTGCATGTCTGTGCTTACCAACACTGACATTCCTGTGTGTTTTCTTGCCCAGTCACTCATCATGGTGAGCTCCTACCAAGACATCTCACACTGAGCTTCAGAGAGTCCTTGGCTTTGCTCCATGCTTCCTCACATTACATCTGCCTCCTTCTCCAGAGAACATTAGGCAATGCAGCTCTTTTGTAGCATTAATTCCGGCTTTAAAGCCTTCTGATGACACATGTTTCTGTGAGTAATTCCTCTGAACTGATTGTTTCATGCACTGGCCTTTTCCCTCTGACTGAATCATTTAGATTCAGTCAAGCCCTTAGCACTCTGATTTTATTTTAGGGGCCCTTCTTGCACATTCCATTCTGCATCCTCGTGTTCAGACCAGGATTCACTTCTACTACGTCCATTTCATTGGACCATACAGTGTGTTTTCCTCCCTTGAGAGATACATTCTTTGAGTCAAGATATTAACAAACTATTTACTATTTTACAACCACTTTTGCTGTTACCTTGGAGAGAAGTGATTTCTGCTTTCTGCCTGGCACAAACGAGCTCTGTGCTGCTGCCCCTAAAGCACCTGCCACCTCCAGATTCACCTTGGCTATTCAGACCTCATTTATCTCTCCTTTTGAACAGGTTCCTGAATTCTTAGCCTTGCTGTTATAAAAATGACATGGCTTTTCCCTTCTATACTTTAGTTAAACCAACACAAACAAGAAGCTGATCATAGCACGAAAGCAAATGATCCCCCGATCCCTGACAGACTCACCAGGTGCATCACAAATTCTTGTTTAAAAGATGCTCCATCTCATAGAACCATAGAATTGTGTTGGTTGCAAAAGACATCCAAGCTAATCAAGTCCAACCACTGACCTAACACCACCATGGCCATTAAACCATGGCCCCAAGTGCCATGGTCACAGGTTTCTTGAACACCTCCAGGGATGGTGACTCCACCACCTCCCTGGGCAGCCTGTTCCAGTGCCTGACCACTCTTGCAGGAAAGAAATTGTTCCTAATCTCCAACCTCAACCTCCCCTGGCACAATTAATTTCAGCAGAAGCTAAATGTGTAAAATTATGGATCAATGTGTGAGATAGAAAGTAAAACCTCAAATAAAAGGTATTTCAGCTGCATTCTCAATAGGCTATTTCTGGTGAACCTGCTTTGGCAGGAGTGTTGGACTCAATGGTCTCCGTAAGTCCCTTCTAAGCCCTACCATTCTCTAATTCAGCAGGTTTTTTTTACTTCTGTTGATTTTCCTGGTGCTGGCTCCATGGCTGTGAATGAGCCTCTGACAGCAGGTGGCAGCTTCCTCAAAAGCAGAGGAGAGGAGGGATTGCTATAGGAAAAAGCAGAGCAGAAAGCTCACTGCCCTGGTCTACCCCTTTGTTGTATTTGACAAGGGCACAATGTCCACGAGCAGCAAAATGTGTCTGTGAGGGCATCTCTCTCCTTGCCTAGGTTGGTGAAGCTGAATGCTTTGTTCCTCTCTGTTCAGCATTTACAGCTTGAAAGGAGTCTGGTGGCTTTTGAACTCATGTAACCAACATTTAAATTGCTGGTGTGAAGGGTCTTCTGCTTTGCAGTCACAGCACAACCCCACTGCCTGCACTACCTGGCAGTGCTGCTGTTAACAGGTCTGCATCAGCCTCCTGGTCATCCACCTTCTGACATTCATCCATGGGCTAGGGAAAAAGGCAATCCCAGAATCCCAGCATGGTGGGGGTTCAAAGGGACCTCTGGGGATTGTCTAGTCTATCCCTTCCTGCTAAAGCAGGGTCACTCACAGCAGCTTGCCCAGGATCACAATGTCCAGCTGGGTTTGGAATCTGTCCAGAGAAGGCGACTCCACAACCTCTCTGTGCAGCCTTCTCCAGGGCTCCAGCACCCTCACACCAAAGGCATGTTAAAAATTATGAGGCATATTAAAAATTGCCACTCTGTAAATGGCTTCAGATTCAAAAAATTATATATGTTTTTTATATATATGCACTTATCAAATGAGAGCTCTTCACTGTGAAAGTTTCACAGAGAGAAAGTTCATTTAAGCTATAACAGTATCACTTGGGGGGCTCATTATGCTGAAAACCTGGAGTCAAACACTTCAGAGAAATCTCTTGCAGCAGAAAGTCCTTAATGGTTAGAGTCCTGAAGGAGCTAACAAGCTTTGATGGCCCTGACTGGCCTCACCTGAGTTCCCACCCACACCCTTCCATGGGCATAGGAGCCTATTTAAGCTCAGTTCCAGAGGCACTTATTCTTTGGCTGTGTGGCAGGAGAGCTTCCTTCCAGCTCCCTTACAGCCAGCCTTGTAGCTGGCCAAGGAACCTGTTGATTTGGATCCCAACCTGTGGGCTGATTTCTTGACCTAGGAGCCTACCTCATGACCATGCAATTACTTGAGGGTCTGGGCTGTTGGCTGACCTCTGGTTGACACTTTGAGGCCTGTCCTACTTGCTGTGCTTGGATACCATGGGACTTCACCTTGGTGAGGCTGCATCTGTTGTGCTTGCCTTCTGCCTCCATGTGTCTGAGGGAGTCCTCACCGTGCCCTGACTGGAACCCTGCACTTTCCAGTAAGGTAAGATACTTGCTGATGGAAGCATAGTTCAGGTGGGAGCTGCCAGCAAATCAAAATGCTCTGCAAGGTGATATGAATAATACAAACACTGAGAATGCTTTAGGCACCTATGTAGTGGTCAGAGGAGCTTAGTGCTTCTGTTGCCTTGAGGGAAGATTTGTCTTTGGCTTCAGAAGGCTGAGCTTGTCCCTTCATTTAACCAAAGTATCTCCCTAAATCCTCCAGAGTGAAGGAGGTAGTGGGAGATGGCCCCTTACAGTGTGTTTGCATGGCTCTCAGCAGTGATTTGTACTGTTGGCTTAGGTAGGGGATGCCAAATATTTATTGTGATGTCAGTCCTGTCATTTCATCGTGATTTCAGCAAGGATGAACAAGGTCAAGTGCTGGGTTCCCCACACTTGGGTGACAACAACCTCAGGAGATCCTAGAGGCTTGAGGAAAAGTGGCTGCGAAGCTGTATGGTGGAGAAGGACCTGAGAGTGTTGGTCAATAGCTGCCTAGTATGAGTCAGCATGTGGCCAGGAAGGCAAACACCCTCCTGGATAGGATCAGCCACAGTGTGGCCAGTGGGGTTGGGGCAGTGATCATCCCTCTGTACTCAGCACTGGTGAAGTCGCAACTGGGTTCAGTTTTGGGGCCCTCACTTCAAGGACATTGAGGTGCTGGAGCAGGTCCAGAAAAAGGAAATGAAACTTGTGAAGGGTCTGGAGTGCACATCCTATGAGGAGCAGCTAAGGGAACTGGGGTTGTGTAGTGTGGAGAAAAGGAAGCTGAGGGGAGACCTTCTGGCTCTCTACAACTCCCCGAGAGGAGGTTGGAGCTGGGGGGAGGGGAGTTTGATTTGGTCTTTTCTCCCAAGAAACAAGTGACTGGACAAGAGGAAATGGCCTCAAGTTGCCCCAGGGGAGGTTTAGGTTGGACATGAGGAGCTATTTCTTCACTGAAAGCATTGTCCTGGAAGAGTCTGCCCAGGAGAGTGGTGGAGTCCCCATGCTTGGGGATGCTTCAGAACTGTGTAGCTGTGGTATTGAGGCAGTGCTGGGTAGTAGTGACCTGGCAGTGCTGGGTAGTAGTGACCTGGCAGTGCTGGGTAGTAGTGACCTGGCAGTGCTGGGTGAATGGTTGGAGTTATCTCAAAGGTCACTTCCAACTGTAACAATTTCGTGATTGTGTGACTTGGGCTGCCAAGTAGCAGGGATCTGTGTGCTGTCGCTCTGGTGGCAGATAACACAGGAGGGAGCCCATGGCTAGGTCGGTGGTTTAAAGGGGCGAAGAAAGGGTTAATTAATGCTAATGAGGGGCGGGCGCTGTCCGTGGTGCTGGAGGACACTGGGCGGTCCTGGCGCCGATCCTCGAGTTCTCTCTTGGGAAGGTGGTGACACGGGAAAGGACTTAGTGTGTGATGTCAGGACTGAGGGTTCTCAAGAGCAGCTGAGAAAGAAGTGGAAGATGCTTGGGGAGCTTTGCAGAAAAGGAAACATTTCTGCCTCGAGTGCAGTTTTGCTTTGTGCTTCTAAAAATCTCAACTTGCATCAGGTGTCCTGGAAAACTATTGTAACCCGAGCCACAGGTATTTGACTAATTTCTTTTTTACCCTGGCAGCTACCAAGTTAGAAAGCAAAAGCTATGAAATTTGATCCCAAATCAGCCAGTTCAGACTCATTTGCATTGTGACAAGCTGGAACAAGGCAAACCAAATACCTCAGCTGCAGGAAAAAGTGGTGACACTTCCCACCCTCCAAGTCCTGGAGCAATCCAGCTGTGATATGGGAATCCACAGGCTTTGAAGGTTTCACTGTTAGCAAAATCAATTCTTTATGAATTCCTAACTTGCAAAAACCTTCTGCTGCTATTAGACATTGTAAGTTGGATGGGTGTGGTGGATTCTGCTCCCCCACAGTTGGTTGAAAGCACAGGTGCAGAGGTTTGTGGCTTCACTCTGCACCCAGACAGCTGTGCTGCTGGTAATAATGAGAGCTAGTTGATCATCTCATCCCTAATGACCAGAGACAGGACCAAGGAGCAAACTCAAGGTGCAAATACAAACTTCAAAGCAAGGTAAATGCTTTGAGAGTCCCTGCCCAGGAAGAGAAAACAAGGAGCTCTGAAGAGCGACAAAGGGATGAGGAGCTTCTGCTCAAAGTCAACCCAACTGGGACACTTTGGAGCTGGACATGTTGTGGTTTGTTGTTGGATGGACTCACATGGCAATGGGCAATCTAAAGCTCCAAAGAGACACCACGTGATGATGGAAACAGTTGGAACATCTCTGTGAACAACACGAAAGGGAAGCTGAAACAGCATCCTGAGTAGGTATGATCCTCACTTAGCAGATTCTTGCATTGATTCCCTCAAATGCTGAATTGCACAAGGGGAGAATGAGCTCCTAAAAATCACAATTCTGCAATGAAATAGTAGAGAGTGTGAGATTATCACTGTAGGAAAACCAGAAGGGCAGACAGAGCTGCTGCTGAGATGTGGGAGAATGCTGAGTCACTGTGTGAAGTGCTGCCATAGTAACTATTTACCAGCTGGGTGGGAATGAGGAGACTGGCAAACACGAAATCAAAATCAGAGAAGATGCAGCTCTGAAATATGGAATCACAATAGTTGGGAAATAGCTCTGAGATCATCAAGTCCAACTTCCTACCCAACACTTCCATGACCACCAGACTGTGTCCCAGAGTGCCACATCTACTTGCTCCTTGGACACTTCCAGGGATGGGGACTCCACCACACCCCTGGGCAACCTGTTCCAATGCCTCACCACTCTTACAGGAAAGAAATTGTTCCTAATATCTGAAATATGTGCATTGCATATCTGAAAAGATTTAATGGAGTGAAACCTTTCCTAAGGTCTCCTTGTCCGGAGAGATTCCAAAGCCATCTGCATGTTGTCACCCTGGGCAGCCTGCACTGGGTGCTTTAGCATGGAGAGGGGGGTGGGGAGGGGGGGTTGGACTAGGTGCTCAGAGGTCCCTTCTGATCCTCACCATGCTGGGATTCTGGAGGGGTGTTTTTCTGTTAGTGTGCTTGGTGGGAAACAGGTTGCTTTGGACAATAGATAAAAACATTAAAGCAGGAACTAAGAAATAGGTATTTCTTCTCTGCTGGACTGCTGGCTTTGCACCTGATTGTGAGACCAATTGGGAGCCACTTTGGGTTGGTTTGTTCCCAGAGAGGTGCTCTAGTGCAGAATCTCTCTAACCCAGCTCAGACTGTGAGTGAACATGGAGCAGAGATCTTCACTAAGAGAGGTGTTAGCCATTGGAATGTGCTGCCCAGGAAGGTGGTGGAGTCACCATCCCTGGAGGTGTTCAAGAGGGGATTGGACGTGCCACTTGGTGCCATGGTTTAGCCATGAGGTCTGTGGTGACAGGTTGAACTTGATGATCTTTGAGGTCTCTTCCAACCTTGGTGATTCTGTGATACCGAGATGGTGGTTCTGATAGTAGCAGCTTTGGGGGCGGGGGGGTGGGTGTGGAATTGGAGGACTTAACATAGTTTAGAGATGGGTGTAAGCTCAGATTCCTTGATCATTGCCATCTGCTGCTCCAGGTATTAGGAAGGTGTTGTTAGCCTGTGGTTATGAATTGCATGTCTTGATGGCTGAAGGTACCTCCTTTGCAGCAGAGAAAGTGCTGAGGTGTAGCCATTTGGGGCTCTTCTATGACTCAAAGTTCCAAGTTGTTTCTTACTGTGGAAAATTTCATCATCATGACAGGTGTCTGTCACCTTAACACCTCCCTTACTATCATCCTAGATGATGAATACTGAGAGCACTTAATTCAGTGAGAAGAGTTCATCTGCTATTGGGATATGAGCAACTTCAAAAAGTTGAGTACCTGGACCTTTTGCTATCCAAGTTTGCCCTGGAGTCTGCTGTAGAGAGAAGCAGAAAACCATCAAAGGCTTCAAAGTAAAGAATTGGGGGGGGAGAAGTTAATGAGATCTTTGCAGAGAGGCAGGAAGGTTGTGGTGAAATGCAGGAAGTCAATGTGTTTTTTGTCAGCCTGCACAGAGATTGTAGGAGCTGCTGCAGGAGATCATGAGGTCAGGAAAGCTCTTTGCAGAGCATCAGCAGATGCCTTGTGACTCCTCAACAAAGCAGGAGCATGGAGGTCCAGTTATTTGTTGTGTCAGTGACCTTCACTGCTATGTTAGATGGGGGAAATGTGTTTTCAGGACTCATTGTGCAAATCTGTCTGCTGGAGGCCTGTTTAGTGCAGTTTGGGGAGCTGGTGCACTTCAGTTTCTACTGGTCCCTCAGCTTGGCTAAGGAAGTGTTATTTTAAAAGGCCTATCTCCTGAAAGCTCAAGAGATCCCAGGTCACTAGGGCAACTTAATATTTCCAATCAGTGAGCTGTGGCCATGGTGCTGTTGTTTGTAACTAACAGAGGCTTTTGGGAGCCCAGAATTAGGGCTCAGGGAATGATACTTGTGGCTCAGGGAGAAGTGTGAGCTTGCTTGGACACAGCAACTGTAGGATCTGGGTAGCTTGCAGAAGATAAAATGTGCTTACAGCCTTCCAATGCAATTTGCTGCAGGGAGGAAGGTAAAAAGTGGGGTAGGAGCTGGTTTTCCTCATCAAGGAGGAGAAGGTAGTAGGAATAAGCTAGGCAGAAGCTCTTCAGTAGAATAGGTGGTGCAGTGTTCCACCTCTAATCTATTTCACTCAGTGGAGGTGGAACACTGCAGTGGAGGTGATTTTTGCCATGTCCTGTTTGATAGCCATTTTATTTAATGTTTTGACACCAGCTGAAGCCACAATTGCTGGGGAGGCTTTTCCTGTGAGAACTGTAGTCTGAAGAACCAGGGGGAGTTGTCCTTGGTTCCTAGCCTGCTTGTTAGCACGCTTGATGAGGGCTTTCTGCTTTGAGACCACAGATCTTGGAAGGCCCACAGCCCCTTGACTGGAGTGGACATGGCCATTTTCTAACCACTTTCAGGTGTGGGCAGTGATGACAGTAAAAGAAGTGATGTCAGCTGCTGGCCATCTATTGACAGTAAAATATTTAAAGTCCTTTTCACAGTGAATCAGAATGAAACCACACAGTGAAAAAAGGATGCTTGCCATCAAATGGAATTTCCTTTACAGCATTTTTTTTTTTTTTCACCTCTAAACAAACCAAAAGGGAAATTTGTGCCCTGACCAGCTGCACCCAAACCTGAGCGAGTTCTGATTCCTGGTGCAGACAGGGAAATTTTTTTGGTGTGCCTTGCTCCATGTTACAAAGAGTTGAGCAGCTGCATGTCCCCCTTTTGAGCAAGTTCTATCACCTTTGCCCATCTGCCATGTTAGTCACTCCAAGGGCTGGATGAAAAGGCAGTTTGTCTTCTGCCTTTTGCTACTCCTGCCCTGTTTATTCCCCTGACATGTGATTGCTGGAGGGATGCAAGATGTGAGCTCACTACTGGTGCAGCCCTTTTAAAGCCTTTTTCTGCAAAGCCCTTCTCATACAGTGGAGCCTGGAGATTAATTTTCCTACAATCAGCTTGCTCAGGGAGAGATGGAACTGCTAAGAACACAAATCTGCTATTCCATCTATTTAGTGTTGCACTTTGTCTCCTTCTAAGGCATGTATTTGAGGGGGCTGTGGGTGCATTGGTGGAGCACTACTGGCCTGTCTTTCAGGCTCTGCTGATGGAGCTGTAGGTGCTTCAACATCCCCTGGGCAGTTTTTCAGACCATTCCTGTGCAGGTCACCATCCAGCAGTGATTTTTATTGGCCAAAGGTGACAATAACAGCCATTATTTTGAAGTTTGTCCAATTTCCCTCCCTCCCTCCTCCCACCGATGCTCCTGGTCGTGCCAGGGCTGAAGGGATGCTCCCACTCTCCTCCCGTCATCACCAGCCACCAGCATCACCCCTTTTTAGACGAAGCTGGAAGGCTCCGAGGGATGGGGAGAGTGGGAGGGCTGTTCAAAATACCGCCCCGTGCTTGAGAGGGGGGGCGCGGCGGGTCGGGAGCGCGCAGGGAGCTGGCCGAGAGCGCGCCGCAGTGCGCGGCTGCAGGGAGCGGGCCGTGCCGCAGGGATGCTCGCCCCGCTCCTGGGCTCCGCAGGCTCCGGCTGGCTGCTGCTGGGTGAGTGACCCCCAAAAAAACCTCAGCGGGTGGGATTTGGTGCCCTCCATCCTTCATTCTGTTGCTTCTCAGCTCCTTCCTTCCTCCCGCAGCGTGCGGGGTGGGGGAAGTGGGGTGAACTCGCTATCTGCTGCCCCTTTGCATCACTCGCTTTAGGACCTGCTTTTTGCTCCTCGCCTCGTATCCCTCCTTCCAGGGTAGAGGACATTTGAGAGGTTTTTTCCGAAGGGAAAGGGCAGGCGGGAGCGCGCTTGTGATGGCAAAGATGAAGCCGGGATGTAGTGGTGCATGCGACTGGAGCCGGCACAATGGGATGCGAGCGCAGAGCCGTGCAGCCAGCTCAGCTGAAAGCGGCTTACATAATTCCTCCCGAATCAGCCTCCCCCTGCAATCATTTGGCCCATCCTTGGCTAATGTCTCAGGGCCCGGGATGGGTGACACCGGGTATTGTGCTGGGCAGCCTGAGCTAGTGGAAGGTGTCCCTGTCCATGGCAGGGGGGATGGAACTACATGATCGGTGAGGTCCCTTCCGACCCTGACAATTATTCTGTGATCTGTGTGTGCTCATGAACTGGAGCTGCCCGACATGGGGATGAGTGTGGATCCCATTGTTTTGTGGGGAGGCAGCAAAGATTTGAAGTGTCTGGGCTAGAAAATTATGGCTAAGCCTGAAACAGGAGGTTCTTCAAAAGAAACTGAAAGGCTGGGTTAGAAAATCGTGGCTAAGCCTGAAACCAGAGGTTCCTCAAAAGCTATTGAATAGTTCAGCCCAAAACGGCCTGCTGCAATTATTTAAGACTAAATCTTTTGGATCTTCTGTCCTGAGAAAGGTAAGGCTGGTTTGATGCTGCACCCCCTTGATCCCTCAAACAGCTCTCCCCATGGCAGCTGAAATTCTGAGGGGAAGAACTACAAAAGGAATATGACTTTTAAAAACAGCATCTTTTAAGCTGGTGAAGGGTCTGGAGAACAGGTCTGGTGAGGAGCAGTTGAGGGAACTGGGGTTGTTCAGCCTGGAGAAGAGGAGGCTGAGGGGAGACCTCATTGCTCTCTACAACTCCCTGAGAGGAGGTTGGAGACAGGTGGGGTCAGTTTCTTTTCTCTAGTGTCAGGTGATAGAATGAGAGGAAATGGCCTGAAATTGTGCTGGGGAGGTTGAGGTTGGATATTAGGAGCAATTTTGTTGCTACAAGAGTGGTCAGGCACTGGAACAGGCTGCCCAGGGAGGTGGTGGAGTCACCATTCCTGGAGGTGTTCAAGAAGCTTGTGGCCATGGCACTTGGGGACATGGTTTAATGGCTGTGGTGGTGGGCTGATGGTCAGATTCAATGGTCTTAGAGGTCTTTTCCAACCAAAAGAATTCTATGACCTTTGCATCATCAGGTGAATGCTCATGGTGGGGGAGAGCCAAGAATGGGAAACATCATTAGCCACACTCATGTCCACATCCTTCTTTTGATCATGAAAAGGGATGTTTCACATTGGAGGAAAAAAAATAGGACCCCAGTATTTCTGGCCTGAGTATTGTCCCTGAGAATTGGCAGTGGGCTTAGAGCTGCTTGGATCAGCTGCTTTGCAACTGTGGTAAAGCTCACACAGTGCAAATGTGTCCCAGAGGGATTTTTATGGCAAATCAGGAAGCAGGACTTGGCTCAGAGGCTGCAGGCAGGTGTTTGTCACAGTCCTTTGGGCCCTGGGGCTCCAGGGACCTCTCTGAGCTACATAACTGGATGCAGGAGACTTGTTTATGGCAAGGGAAGGAGACTTGGGCCCACTGGGAGAGAGAGTCTCATGTGTGAGCTGCTGCTCTGAGTTTTCCATGTCCACCCAGAGGGGGTTGATCCGTGTGCCTCCCAACGTGGTGTTTACTCTGCTGCAGCCAAACATCCCCCTTTGTATCCAGGTATCCCAAAGTGTGTGTGTGTGTGTGGCTTCCCCTCATGCCATGCTCAGTTTTGGTGTGGACATGACTTTAGCCCAGGGTTTTCACCTACAGGGTAGTGTCTTTGGAAGACAGCTTTGCTGTTATTTCATTTGCATTCCATTCTCAGCAGCTGAAAGATACATCAGCATGGGTCATGGAACCATTTCGGTTTCATATGACTTTAAGATTGAGTCCAACCATAGAACTAACACTGCCAAGGCCACCACTCAACTGCAGAAGATGGATGCCACCATAGAGGTGAGGGCTCTGTCTCACCTGGCAGTGTGGCACTTGCTCAACTGTGTGCTTGGGATTGCTTTCATGTGTGGTCTGGAGTTTCTGGTTGCTCTACCCCATCAGAGACTACTCTGTGCTGGAAAGGAGTCACAGTAGCTGTGCTTATTCAGTGAGCCAGAGGCTCCTTGTCTAATAGTTGTCACCAGCAGGACCAAGACAGTGATTTTAATTTTTTTCCCCTTCTACTGGGCACTGGTGAGTCTGCACCATGCTCCAAGAAGGACATTGAGGTGCTGGAGCATGTCCAGAAAAGAGAAAGGAAGCTGGTGAAGGGTCTGGAAAACAGGGCTGGTGAGGAGTGGCTGAGAGGTCTGGGGCTGTTCAGCCTAGAGAAGTGAAGGATGAGTTGAGAACCTCTGGTGCTCTACAACTCCCTGAAAGGAGATTGGAGTCGTTTTGGGGTCAGTCTCTTCTCACAAGGAATAAGTGATAGGACAAGAGGAAATGGCCTCAAGTTGACTCAGAGGAGGTTTAGGTTGGATGTGAGGAACAATTTCTTCCCCCAAAGGGTTGTCAAGCCCTGGAAGAGTCTGCCCAGGGCAGTGGTGGAGTCCCTATCCCTGGAAGGGTTTCAAGGATGTGGTGGTGCTGAGGTTTCTTGGTGACCTGGCAGTGCTGGGCTAGTGGTTGGCTTTGATCTTAAAGGTCTCTTTCAAGCAAAACCATTCCATGGTTACAACCTTGTGCAGCACTCTTCTTTCTTTTGAATTAATTTCTGGCATCATTGCAAGGCTTTGACTCATTGAGAAAGGGTCTGCCATGCTCACCTCAACAGAACAATGGTAGAAGTCAGAGAAGGACAAAGCTAACTACTTCCTAATGTGCAGACTTGGATGGCCTGAAGGTTGCACAGAGTGGCTCAGTGAAATAAACCCAACAAATCCCCCTGGGAATGTGCACACTGGGCTGCTTTGCTTGAAGCAGCATGAGGGTAGAGTTTACCCTTTGCTCTTCTCCCCTTCAGTGAAGGTAGGAAATCCCAAGATTCCTGATCTTCTCTTCCTTCCTCATTTCATATGACTGCAACCCTCTGCTGCTCCTCCACCCTGTTGTCCTGCCATACCGTGAGGAAGGGGAGGGTTTGCTCTCCTGGCAGCTGTTGGAAGCCCCAGCAGGTGCCTACTCTCGTGAATGGAGGCACAAGAAGGGCCATGACAGCGTCCCTTTTGGAACCAGTGCATCTCCTGATACTTCTCAATGTGTGTTTGCAAAGGAAACAAGAGGTTCACCTGGTGTTGCCACAGACTTCTACAGCCCCACTTCTGAACCTGGCTCTTGTGCTGTGGCACAGGAGTCCTTGTCGATGCCCCAGATTCAGCTCTTTGGAGAAGAAATGTTTCCTGTTGTGCTTTGTGTGTGGAAGAGAGCAGATGCTCCAGGCTGCTCAGCCCAGCTGCTGCACAAGTGGCAAACCTGGGCTATTTGGGGGATACTTAGCTGCTTTTAGTGTTCAGCCCTCAATTACTGCTCCATTTGAACAGCTGCTAGATGCCATCCAAAGGAAAGAGTGACTGTATTTAGGTTCCCTTGCTTGCTTTTGGGGAAGGACAGTGCAGAGCCATTTCTCTGCTGCTCTGGATTCATCTGGAGGCTTGATCCTATTCTTGTCTCCGTGCTCCTATGGCTATTACAAATACATTCAAGCAATGAAAAAAGGAGAGAAGCTCTGAAGACAGATGGTAAACTGAATTAACTGAATACCCAGAGAAAGAGGAAAGCTGACTTGGGAGCAAGCCAGGAACAAAGAAACACAACATTACACCAGTAAGAGTATAATTGGAGTTTTGACGTCACCAAACACTGCAGAGCACCAGAGGCTGTCAACCTCTCCTTGTCGTTGCATTTCTGAGAGCTCTTGGGGAGGCTCATGGAAGTGTTTTGGTTGGAAAAGACCTGTAAAGATCATCCAGTCCAACCATCAACCCAACACCACAGTGGCCACCAAACCATGTCCCCTAGTGCCATGTCCACACACTTCTTGAACGCCTCCAGGGATGGGGACTCTACTTTCCCAGCAGCCTGTTCCAAGCCTGACCACACTTCAAGTAAAGAAATTGTTCCTGATACCCAACTTAAACCTCCCCTGGCACAATTTGTTCTCTTTCTGTCACCTGATACTAGGGAGAAGAGGCAAACTCCCATCCCACTCCAACCTCCTGAAACAGCAGTACCTTCCCTCTTTATCACTGCAGAGTTGCAACTAGCACCTGAGTAACTTGTGGCCTAACCAGAAGCAAGGCTGAGCCAGGTTGGAGGAGTGATGGTAGGTAACATGACACAGGTATTGCCTCCTGAGGGATGCTCAAGCATCCAGGGCAGCTCTTTTTCCATGGTTTTGTTTTCTTTTTCTTGGCATTGCTAGGTTATTTCTCCATGCAGCCCCCAAACAACATGATTGACTTAATCACCCTCTTTCTGACCAGAAATGAACGGTGGAGAAGAACATCTATTAATAATGGCCTTATTTTTAAGTGCTCTGCATGTGTTCTTTAGTGATGGATCAATACAAGTAATGAGTTTCTTCCATCACTGCTATTTCTGGCTCTTGCACTACCTTGTGCAGCCAAAGCCCTGCAGGTCCTTGGCACTGGGGACCATGCAGGTCCAGAAGCAGGTGCCAGGAGCACTGGCAGTTCTGAGGAGGGTCATCTGCACTGTTCCATGACTGCAGCTCCTTGTCCCCTCTGGAGAAGGGACCAGTGTCCAAACTGTTTCAGCTTCTCTCCTCCTGTCCCTCTGAAGAGGGGGACTTAGCTTGTGAACCCAGATAGCCTACGAATCAGTGGAGTAAGGTGTGCTGGAGAGCACATGGCTTGAAAATTGGGATAAACAGTCTCAAAATACATCTGTACAACCCATGGAACCCCAGCAGGAGCCCTCCTGCTCCTTTCTCTGCATTCCTTAGTTTGCTGTAAGCCACTCCTGCCTCTCCAGGGCTTTTCTTCCCAGAGCTGCTGAGTGAGAGTCTTTGCAAAGCATTTCCCAGAGAGTCTGAGGAACTTGGAGCTGATCCCATACAGCATGGCAGGGGTAGCGTCTGGCTGGGCTCAGATGGATTGCTGTGGAGGGCTAGCAGTGCTTACTGGTGACAAGTCAGATACTGTGTCAAATCTTCCTCCTGCTGTAAACATTGTCATGGAGCCTTCAAGGTGACCGGAGGCTGCAGGAAGGAGCTGGAGGCTTTGTCTGATTCTGCTTCTTCCTTGTGCTCTGTGACTAGATAAAATCATAAATCCCAGCATGGTAGGGGTTGGAAGGGATCTCTGGAGATCATCCAGTCCAACTTCCATGCCATGGCAGGGTCACACAGAGAAGCTTGCTCAGGTGGGTCTGGAATCTCTCCAGAGAAGGAGACTCCACAAGCTCTCTGGGCAGCCTACTCCAGGACCCTCACAGCAAAGAAGGTTCTCCTCCTGTTCAAATGGAACTTCCTGAGTTCCAGTTTGTGACCATTGCCTCTTGTCCTGTGACTGGGCACCACTGAGAAGAGTCTGGCTCCATCCTCTTGGCCCCCACCCTTTAGCTCTTGCTGAGCATTGATCAGATCCCCTCTGGGGCTGCTCTTCTCCAGGCTCAACATCCCCAGGGCTCTCAGCCTTTCCTCCTCACAGAGATGCTCCAGGCCCCTCAGCATCTTTGCAGCCCCCCCTGAACTCTCTCCAGTAATTCCCTGTCTCTCTTGAACTGGACAGCCCAGTCCTCCAACAACAGGGCAGAATAGAGGAGGAGGAGAACCTCTCTTGACCTGCTGGCCACATGGTCAAATATTTTCCTGTTCTGCTGTGGTAAACATGGTGTCTGGTGTTGAGGTAGGGTAAGACACTGAGCTGATTCTTCAGTCAGGGAAGAGTTTCAAAACCCACAAGAACAGTTCATCCCCTAAGCCATCCTGGCAGGCTCAGGTTTGGTTCCTAAGCTCCGTGCTGCAGCCTTGCTTCACCCACTCTTTACTCACTGCTTGAGCTTTTAGAAGCAGTGATGTAGCCATGGCTTGTAGCAGATACTTCAGAAAAGTATGGTGACAAATGCACCTCCTGCTTGCTGTGGGCTGAGGTAATGGCACAACCCTGCACTGATTGTCCCACAGAACCCAAATATTGCTCTTTTTGTCCCTGGAGCTCCTTGGTTAGCCACACAAGGCCCTTTCCTGTCTTCTGTGATGTGTGGCAGACCACTCCGCAAGGTGGAAGGAGAAGAAATCCAACCGCTTTGTCCAAGTCATTTTTTTTTTTGCACCACAGGAAGAGAGTGTCACTTGTCAGGGTACAAGAAGGTATGGCTCGGTGGAAATCACCACCTGGTTAGGAAACTCCCAGCCAGGGGAGGAACAGGCTTTATATTTAGCCCTGTGAGCTCTGGCGTCGCAAGGCTGTGCCTCAGCTTTCCATTCGCTCAGCGGTGTGGCTGCTGTGGTGTAGATACAATCTCAGCGTGCACCGCATGCAAGCTGCAGGCAGCAGTTTCCACTTCATCACTGTGAAACAATCCTGCAAACTCAGTGGTGGCTGGGTTGGCCTTGGGCAGGTCAAGTGGCTCCAGAGAGTCTCATGCCACTTGGCCCAGGGAACAGGGGTTCCGGTCCGATTGGAATGGTGAGAGTTGGAAGGGACCTCTGGAGGTCATCCAGTTCAAGCCCCCTGATAAAGCAGAGCACCCACAGCCGCTTGCCCAGGGTCACAATGTCCAGGTGAGTTTGGAATCTCTCCAGAGAAGGCAACTCCACCACCTCTCTGTGCAGCCTGCTCCAAGGCTCCAGCACTCTCACACCAAAGAATTTTCTCCTCTTGTTCAGAAGGAACCTCCTGGGTTCTGGCTTGTGATTCAGAAAAACAACAGCAGAGAAGAGTCCTTTCAGCTCGGTGGCTGAGGTGGTTACCCACGGAGGTCTATTCACTAGCTGTCACACTCCAAGGCTGCCTTCACTGACCTTGCTGCTGAAGGTTTTGGTGATGGTAGGAAGGAGGAGGCTAGGCAAGCCAAGCCACTGTGTCTGTTCATGGTGGAGAAGAGCAAGGGCTAGGATGTCCTTTCCTTCTCCCATCAGCTATCGAGAAACTGAGGCAAAGAGCAGCAAGGGCTAAGGTGACCTCTCCTTCTCACAGTAGCCACCAAGAAACTGAGGCAAAGGAGAGGAAGGGCTAAGATTACCTTTATTTTTCCCACCAGCCATCAAGAGACTGAGGTTGTGTTGTCCCCATGCACAAGCTAGAGCAGCCCCTGGGCTCTTACAGGCTAGTGATGGAGCCTGGGGAGAGATGCAGGTTCAGGAACAGCCTCCTTGGGAAGGACATGCAAGTGTGTCTGCACAAGGGTCAGAGCCACATCCTCTTTGCCTCCAGAGCAGCAAGCAGCTATTTTCCAGGGCCACCAACCCCCCCAAATCAGCTCAAGGAACATCATGAACATGCTGTGCTCACTGGGGTGCGCCAGTTACTGCTAGGTGGCACCAGCTGAGAAGCCACAGCCAGGAAAAGCACCAAGGAGTTTGCTAAGCTGGGATACCTCTGGATTTTCCTCCAAGGGCAAGTATGAGCTGGGCAGCAGAAGAGCATGCACTGAGATTGTTGAGCTGATTTAATGTAACTTCCCCCCCCCCCCCCCTTCTTTGAAAAAGTATCTAGAGAGGGAGTAAATCATTCTGCAGTTGATTTAAATGGAGGTGATCCAAGCCAAACTCACCCTGGAACTGCAGGAGATGTGAATTATGCAGATTTAAACATCTACTCTGCAGGTTTCTGCAGGATATTTAGGTATGAAAGGGGGGGAGGGGGTGGGGGGTGGAATTAGAGCTTGTTTCCAGGCCATTTCCAACGGTGGGGGTAAAAAGACAAATACGTTAGTAACCTTCTTGAGATGTTAAATGTATTTTTCCTTTGTATGTACAAGACAGTTCAGCTTTAGAACAGGTTGCTCAGAGACGTGGTGGCTGCCTCAGGCTGGACAAGGCTTTGAGCATCCTGGTCCAGTGGGAGGTGACCCTGCCTACGGCAGGGGGGGGTTGGAACTAGTTTATCTTAAAGGTCCCTTCCAACTCAAGGCACTCTGTGATGATTCTACAATTCATGCGATTCTCCCCGAGCCCAGATGACTTAATTCCGGTTGATTTTAATATTCTGGTCTCTTCCACAAAATGTTTCAACTTCTCTGAGCAGCCCAGCTGAGAGCAGCTTGTGAGCAGCCTCCTCGTCAAAGTTCAGGCAAGCGGCACCAACCGCTGATATCCCTCGGGCCTGTGGGCAGGGGCTATGGGTCTCACCCAGAACAAGGGAGCCCGACCCCGCTGAGGTTTTGGAGACCATCTGGAGATATCCTCAGTGACCTCTTCTCCCTCTGCCTATGCAATGCCCCAGCCCTGGTTTTGTTCTGCCTGCAAAGGGTGGGTTTTGTGCCGGCTGCTTCTCCCCGGGCAGGCAAATCCCGGCAGCTGAGAGGCTGCTGAGGGTGGTGTGATGCTCTGACCTGCCAACAACAATTCCGGGCTGTGTTTCCTTTCGGAAAAGGCATTTGCATATCCTCTGTTGGCTTTATTTGCTTAACTACGTCTGAAAAGGCAAAAGCTCTGGGTCATTGAGACTGAAGAATGGGCTGTCTGAGGACCTCCCCCACCTTAACCCTTTGAAGCCTTGTCTCGCAGAGAAACATCTTCAGATGCCCACGGAGGGGGATTTAAAGGCTGCTTTCATAGATTCGCCTGCTTGGAAAAGAATCGTAGAATGGTTTGGGCTGGAAGGGACCTTGTTTCAAACACCCCTGCCATGAGCAGGGACACCTGCCACTAGCCCAGGTTGCTTAAGGCCTCAACCAACCTGGCCTTGAACACCTCCAGGGAGGGAGCATCCACAACCTCCCTGGACAACCTGTTCCAGCGTCTCACCACCCTAATTGTAAATAATTTCTTTCTAATAGATAATTTCTTTCTATTATCCAGCAAGAACTTAAGATCCACTGAACACCTCATCTTTTGGAGCAGGGAAGGGGCTGGAGACAAAACCAACCACACAAATAAAAAACCTGAGGATGAGGAGGCAGCAGAATTGGGAATTCACTTAGGTGCAGCCATACACAGGATGGGGAGAGTTTGTGAAACTTATGATGGACAGAAATGTCTTTATGGGGACTTAAAAATATCAGTGAAAAAGGAGAGCCAAGGCAAGTTGCAGCAGGGCCAGGCACAGAGAGGAAAGAATGTTATATCAAAGTGGAACTGACTAGGAACAGAAATACAAATAACAGGAGAGTTAACAAAATAAAGCAACCCTAAAGCCAGGGCAAGGAACTCAGAACATAAACCAAGTGCTGCAAAGCATCCAAGCAATGTAGCTGCTTGTTATTGCTGTCAGAAGAAAATGGAAGTTGCAGTGACGTGTTTGACTTTGGGCTGTGATTTAAGGTGCCCTTAAATATACAAACACAGGCTGCTCCAAAAATGCCAGGGGATGATGCCAATCCCCACTTTCCCTTCATTTTTTGGCATGGGGCCAGGCCCTTGCTCCTGAGGGGACTGCAGCTGGGTGTGGGTTGTGGTTGGGGTCTGTGACTGGTGGGTTCCAGCCTTGCTGAGGTGCCAAGAAGCACCTCGGGCAGCATAGGAGCCCTGCACCTTGTTGTGCTCAGCAGCTAAATGGAGCCTGTGCTGCTGGATCCTGGAAACTGCTTTGAGGGTGACAGCTGGGAAGGGATGCACAAGCAAGGAAAAGTTATCATGGTGGGTTTACTTTTTGTCCCTTTGCCATCCGTTGGCATCCCTGTGGTGTAGGGAAATTAAGAGCCAGAGGGAGAAGAGCAGGAAGCCTCCTCTGGTAGTCTCCTATTAGTGTTCCTAATTACTGAACTAATCCTCTATTCTCTTGTGCTTGCTTCCTGCTGCTCCTGGGAAGTGCTCAGAAATATTTGCTGTGTCACCAATGCAAACATCATTCCGTTACCATACCCTCACTCCAAGGAGGACATTGAAGGGCTGGAGCAGGTCCAGAGAAGGCCAACAAAGCTGGTGAAGGGTCTGGAGAGCAGGGCTAGTGAGGAGCAGCTGAGGGAATGGGGGTGTTTAACCTGGAGAAAAGGAGGCTGAGGGGAGACCTCATTGCTCCCTGAAAGGAGGTTGAAGTGAGGTGGGGGTTGGTCTCTTTTCCCAAGTAGCAACTGACAGGACAAGAGGAAATGGCCTCAAGTTGCACCAGGGCAGGTTTAATTTGGACGTTAGAAGAAATTTCTTCACTGAAAGGATTGTCAAGCCCTGGAGCAGGCTGCCCAAGGATGTGGTTGAATCCCTATCCCTGGATATGTTTCAAAGAGGCAGAGATGTGGACATAGTTTAACACCAGCCTTGGTAGAGAATGGTGATCTTAAAGGCCTTTTCCAACCAAAACAGTTCTTTGATTCTGCAATAGTGAGAGAGCATCTCCACCTTCCTCCCCTCTTTGCCAAGTGTTTGTAGAGATAGGGTTTCAGGAACACAAAGAAAAAGAAAACAGGTGAGGAAAACAATTTCCATCTTAACAAAGCCAGGTATCTAGCCTGGGGAGGGGAGGACTCCTCAGGTGCCTGCTGACTGCCACAACTCCAGGAAGGAATCACAGAGTAAATAAGGGGAGAAGCTCCTGGTGGGGCCCACAGAAGTGACCCACCTGGGGTTACATGAGCACAGGAGTGAGGAATTGGAAGCAATGAGAGATGTTAGCCTTCAGTTGAAAGGAATGTTCTTTTCTTTGGGAGAAACACCTCAGCTAGACCTCTCAGATCTTAAATCTTGATGGCTTTACCACCACAGCTGAACAACAAAGTTTGGGGGTGGTGGGGCTGGGTGGGGTGTTCTCATCAGTTTAAATTAACAACACTTGGTGTGGCTCAAATATCGGGCATTTTCCTTTGCTTTTAATTTACCTAACAATGTAAGGATGGTGCTACCAGTGCTGCTGCTCTTGCTGTGTTCTTGATTTGGGTTATTTCAGATGAGAAAGAAGTTCTTTCCATTGAGGGTGGTGAGATGCTGGAACAGGTTGCCCAGGGAGGTTGTGGCTGACTCCTCCCCGGAGGTGTTCAAGGCCAAACTGGATGAAGCCTTGAGCAACCTGGGCTAGTGGAAGGTGTCCCTGCCCATGGCAGGGGGGTTGGATCTTTAAGACTCCTTCCAGCCCAAAGCATTCTGTGATTTACGTTGATTCTGCTCAAGCTCTGAAGCTGAGCAGCCTAGGGCTGGCAGCGCAGACTTGCTCCGCGTCAGAAACTTCATTTGGTGATGCCTTTTCCCAAAGGAAAAACAAACCTGATGCTGCCTTTCATGTTAAACTGAGCGTTTGCGGCAGGGCTCTGCAGTTTGAGATCCAAAAGCTTTGCCTGGAGCCTGGAAGGAGCCCGAAAGCTCCCGGGCTGACAAAGAGCCCTGTCAAACCCATGGAATATTCAGTAGCAGGCAGGGGGGAGCTCCCCCCGCTTCTGCGAGAAGCTGGAATAAAGCTCCCAGTGCTGGGAACTGGAGTCTCCAGTGCCTCAAGGGTTACACTGGGGCAGCGCTGCCGCTGTGCTAATACAGCCTAAGCTGATATTAGCCAAGCTTAACTTCTTTCAGCAGTTTGCAGATGGGAAGGGGGTGGGACTGGTTGGAGTCAGCAGTTCTTCAACAAGTCCATGAGCGGTGGGAGATCCAGCCATGAGCTGACTGCCTGCAAGGGCAGAGCAGGGAAACCTCCTTCCCTGGAGCTGGTGAGTCCTGGCTGGTGCGTGTGTGTGTTTATACTTACTCTCATAATCCTAGTAAGCAGCTGGGGAGGCTTTAGGGGGGTTTCACCCAGCCACGGGGGCTGCAGCTCTGCGGTTGTTTGGCTCCGGGATGCGGAGCAAACCAAAACCACCCCAAAAAAGGGGTGCGCAGAGCACCCATGGGTGCTGCTGAGGAAAGAGGCATAGCGGCTGCAATGGAGGAGAACCCGCTGGATTGAGGATAAGCCTCCAGCAGGACAGGTCTGAGGGTTTGGAAGTTTTTCAAACGATTTTAACAGGCTTGGGATGGGAGGGGGGAATGGGGGACGCAAGCTGCAGCCCAGTTCTGGATGGATATCCCAGTGCTGCAGGGGCTGGGGAGCTCCAGCCCCAGGAACAACCGTGGCTGCTGTTTCCAGCCCCAGGGATCCTGCATAGGACCAGGTACCAGCCTGGGGTTCAGGGAATCCCCGGGGCACCTCCGCTGGGCTCTGCCTCCACGCCCGGCCACACACCAGGGGCAAGGTCAGCTGGATGCAGAGATAGAGGCTGGTTTGGGGGGCTGTCCTGGAAGAGCACAGAACATGGGAGCCTTCTCTGTAGGCGTGAAGCATCCTCTCTGGATGTCGAGTGTGGTTTCTTGCTTGCTGTGATGGCCAGTTTCTTTTCAGTGGAGCCCAAGAGGACAAGGCACAATGAGTACACCTAAACATCAGGAGAAACTTTGCTCTGAGGGTTCTGGAGCTCAGAGAGATTGTGGCGTCTCCTTGTCTGGAGAGATTCCAAACCCACCAGGCCATTGTGATCCTGAGCAAGCTGCAGTGAGTGCCCCTGCTTTAGCAGGGGGGTTGGACTGGATGATCCCCAGAGGTCACTTCTGGCCTCCATCATGCTGGGATTCTGTGCTTAGTGTGTGCCTGTCCCTGGTGTGCCCCATCTTTTGATGGGATAGGGAGAGATGGTGTTTAGGATGCGAAGATGTTTTCAGAGAGGCTCCTTGTTTTAGTAGAGCATGATGGGTCAGGCATGGCCAAGGTGCAGCTGTGGAGCCTCACTGGAAAACCTGCAGGAGCCAAACATGGCTGTTAGCTGTTGTGCAGTGCAGTGAGCGCAGTCCCTGCCACAGTGACCATTTCTGCAGTGATCGGCCTGGGTTTCCTGGTGCAAACAGGGGAGAAGCATCAAGTGATGTTCCTTTAACAGCAAGGAGAGCCTCGTGTGCAGGAAACATGCAGAGCTTATTCTGAGGAGCTCTGGCTGCGTGCTGGTGATGACCGGAGGCTGCTGGCACGGGGCCCAGGCAGGCAGAGGGCATGGCAGAAGACAGCAGGTCTGTGCACTGTGCTGCTCCTGCCTCAACTGGTCGCTGCCGCTGGTCCCCATGCCTTGGGGAGAGTTGTTCCCTTCAGGTCTTTTGGCACAGGACCTATCTCTTCCTTAATTCTCATTTTCTTGTGCCGCAAGGTTGCCAAATAAGCCAAGCCTTGAGCAACTTTGGAAGCTGCCTTTGGCTGGCAGTTTGTTTTGGGATGAAGTCTGGACATGATGCAGGCAGTCATGTTATACGTGCACAGGAGCTGCATACACCCTGTGCTCTCCAGGTGCTCTTCTACCTTTGGGGTTCTTTCTCTAGGTGCACTTAGACCTTTGGGCTCCTCTCTGCAAGTGTACTTAGATTTGAGGGGTTCTTAGACCTTTGGGCTCCTCTCTTCAAGTTTACTTAGATCTTTGGAGTCCTTTCTCTAGGTGCATTTAGACCTTTTGGGGTCCCTTCACTCCTTCCCATCTGCATAGACAAGGTCCCTCAGAAAAGCACTGCAAGATGCTCGATTGGTAATTAACCTGGTCTAATTATAGGCAGCTTACTGTGAGTGAGGGCTACAACTGTAGCTACTGGAGTTAGACTGTGCCCTAACTGTTGCTTTATTTATTTATTAAGCTGCCATTTTCAGTGTAATTTTCCAGTTTCAGTGACAGTCATAACACTGTCTTCATGGGCACGCTCCTGGCAGCAGGTCTGCTCATGGTCCATGGGGCTCTGCTTTAAGTGGGCTGGGAGGTCAGCACGTTGTGAAGCTCTTCAAGCTGTGATATTGACTTACAGAGAATTGCTCCTCAAAATAAAGACAATGCTTAGCTGTTGTATGGTACAAGCTGGCAGGTCTTGGGCTGTGTCTGCATCTGAAGCAGCAGATGAAAATCTGTGGTGTGACACTGCATGGGCAGCATCCTACAAACAGCAACAGGCCTGGTTTCCAGCACCTTCCTGGCTGCAGGCAGTGCCAGCTGCAGGTTGACCTGCTGAGCCCTGCTGCAAACAAGTTCTATGTAAGTGCTGATGTTGCAGGAGAACACACAAGCCTAAGACTCCAAGGAGGAGTTTCAGTCCAGACTGAGCTGCCAGAGAAGCAGTTTGGGCTAATGTGTGGCTGGGAAGTGGTGGACAAGATGCTTCTGTTCTTTCCTGTCTTCTGTAGGATTAACTCTGAGCATGGCACTGTGGTGTCTCTGGAGTGTTATGGGAAGTCTCCTGTGGTGTGCTTCTGTAGGTTTCTGTGTCACTTTGGGTCCTGCATTCCCCATGCTACTGGACTTGTTTGAATATGAAGCAATGGCCATGCAGGATGCTTGGGATGCTCTCAGTGCTCCCAAGTTTCTTCTGAGGAACAAGCAATAGCACAACAGGAAACAGCCCCAGGTTGCAGCAGGGGAGGTTTAGGTTGGACATGAGGAACAATTTCTTCCACAAAAAGATTATCAAGCCCTGGCATAGGCTGCCCAGAGCAGAGGAGGATTGCCCATCCCTGGAGGGGGTTCAGAGCTGTGTAGATGTGGTGCTGAGGGCCATGGTTTAGTGGCAGTGTTGGGGTAATGGTTGGATCTGATGTCAAAAGCCTTTTCCAACCAAAACGTTTTTATGTTTCTATGATCACTCCAGGCAGGAATTTGGTTGGGGAAGAGACAGATTCTGTGTTACTTTTGCAGGACAGTTCATTTTCTTCCAGCTCAGTTGCCTGGTCCAACCAGCAGCCCTGTGCCCCAGGGTAGGCAGAAGGCTGAGGGGAGCACCAGCTGGTGGTGAGGAACCCCACAGCCCCATGCAGCAGCAGTGTGAGTCTGGGTCACTCCATCCCCATGTGCAAACAGCACAGAAATCAAATCTGGTGCACTGTGTACACAGTGGGAGAGCAGCCAGGGCCAGCTCCTGCCTTCTGGTGACCCTTCAGCCCTACTGTGTCACTATGACTGGTCTAACACATCCTGACTGTGGAGACAGAGCCAAGAGCAGGGTGTGAATGGTCATGGAGAGCTGAGCTAGGCTGGGAACTGGCAGCACAGGACCTGCCATTGTGCCTGTCCTTGCCTGGCAGTGACCTGTTGTGAGGACAGAGCAGCGGCAGCCCACAACAGCCAGGGCAACGTGTGCTGGTGTACCTGCTGCTTTCACTCCTGCATGCCCAGGTAGGAAAAACCTCACCCCACATTTCCTTTCCACCACCCAGCCCTGGCCTAGGGGCTTTGAATGCTGGGATGGGCACAAAGGTCCTGTGCAGCCTGTTCTCGGTGATGCTGCTCTGGCAGGGAAGTTGGACTGGATGATCTCTGGGTGATCCCTTCCAAGCCCCACCATGCTGGGATTCTGTGACCTGGCTCTGGTGCCTTCGGGTGGGGCTCTTCACTGGACCCTGCTGAGGTTCGTTTAAATCTAATCAACGCCTGAAGACAAACGTCAGAGCTTTGCCTGCCAACAAGCCACTGAGCTCTTTGCAGAGCACCTTCTTGCTGCTGCTCAGGCAGGCTGCCGTGGGTGCAGCTACCTTTCCCTCTCTTCATTCAGTGCCTCTCTTTGTACTCTGCCCCAGATAACTATTTTTAAGGCACGGTTTCAGCTGTTTGCTCACAGCCTGTCACACAAGAGCCATACAGTATATAGGACAATCAACCATCAACATCACTCAGAGAAAAACCCCAACCCACAAACCCCCTCAGAAAACCCCAACAAAACTTCTTCTTCACAGGAACTGACAGTTATGCCTGAGCATGGCTACCTTATGCTAAGGGAGAATGGTTTGAGACTAGAGCAGGAGAGATTGAGATTGGGCATTAGGAAGAAGCTCTTTGAGGGTGGTGAGACACTGGAACAGGTTGCCCAGGGAAGCTGTGGACACCTCATTCCTGGAAGTGTTTAAGACCAGGCTGGGTGAGGCTTTGAGCAACCTGCTCTAGTGGAAGGTGTCCCTGCCTATGGGACATAGGTGTCCCCCTATGGCAGGGGAGTTGGAACTAAGTGACCTTTAAGGTCCCTTCCATCTTGTGCCATTCTGTGATCCCTCTGGGAAAAGGGGAAATTTGCAGATGCTTTGCAAGCAGCTTCCAGAACTGAACCACAGCCCTGGCACAAGCAGCACCATGGTACAATGAAGGGACAGAAATGATGTCCACAGGGTGAGGAGCTTGAACATGAGCCCAAGTAAACATGCACAGGATTCATTGGCACCTCTAAACGTTGCTGTAAGGCTGAGGGGCAAATTCTCTCCTGCTTTAGTCACCTCCATGGGTTGTTCCCATGAGCTGTGCTGCCTGTGAGCTGAGGAAGTAAGGCAGGATGCAGGCAGGGAAGGACCAAGCTGTGGTTTCCCCAGAAGAAATTCTGCAGCCCCTGAGATGGTTTTGGCAGAGCCACGTGAGTGTCCCCAGAGAGCTGCCAGCAAAAGACCAACCAGCCAGAAAGCCAGAGAGCTTGAGGTTTGCTTTGTCTTGTGGCTGGGTTATGATGCAGGTTGGGGGGATTCCTGAGCATGCTTTGGGTGAGCTCACAGCAGCCACAGTGGCACGAGAAGGGTGGGACGAGCAGGAATGTGGGTGCAAAAATGTTCCAGATGGGATTTGCCATCGGAACTTCATCCTCTGTGACCACAGGCTGAGGTTTTCAGGCTGGTCCATGAAACCTTGTGACTCTGGTTGATCACACACTGGTGCTGGGTAATATTTTAGGGATGTTTCAGCAGTCAGAGGAAGGTTACTGTGCCTCAAGCAACTGATAGAGTTCAGAAACGGCAGAGCTCTGAGACACTGAGGTTTTGCCTTCTAGCAGGAAACTTCAACTACTTGCACAGGCTTCCTAGTGCTTCATTATCCTGCCCAGAGGCAGATCTGGACCAGGATCCCAGCCCTCTGCTTTCCTGTATGCATGAGTCACGTTGGTTTCAGAGCACTGCTGTGCCCATCTGCTGAGGGGTGTGAACAGTATTTTTAGGTTGTTTCAAATCTCTGAGCAGTGCCTGAGTGTGGCCAGGAGATGTGGGACTGGAGGAGGAAGCTTCCTTTAGGGGGGATTGGCATCAGTGGCTGAAGAGGTGGACCCTATGCAGAGGGATGGTGATGGGGAAGAGGGTGCAGAGGGATGGGAGTGAGGAGGGCTGGTGTTGAGGATGGGCTGGCACCATGGCTGTGAGCACAAGGCTTTGCCATCCAGCCAGCAAGGTGCTGGATTTTGCTCTCTGAACCATTACAAGCGTGTAAAGTAAGATCTCTGCACAGCTACTGAATTATTTATTGAATTATTTCTCTTGGCAAGGGACTGGTCTGCTGCAGATATTTCAGATACTTTAAATACCTCTATTTATGTGTGATTACTGAGCTCTTTCTGTAAAATGGGGCTTTCAGGACATTGAGCTCCTTGTTAGCATTTCCCTCTCTTTAGTGGATGCTTGCAAAGATCTTGTGTCTTGCAAATGCACCTCCTTGCAAATGCGTTTCTGGGCAGTGCTGGGAGCCGGAGGCCAGCGCTGCTCCTCCGGTTGCTTGGCGATTCCCATCCTTTGTCTGTGTCCTGCCTTTGGTGCGTTGGGTGGTGAGCAGGCTAAAGCAGGCTGGAGGAGGCTGGTGGGTCAGTGAGGTCCCAGCACTGGGCTCTGGCAGCAGCTTGGTCCCTGGGAGCCTGTCTTTCCTTAAAAACTCCATCTTACATTGCTGGGCCAAGGTAACACCACAGACCCAGCCACCTGCTGAGCTTTCATTCATCCTTCCCTGTCCTCTCCCTTCAGTACATAGAGGTCACAGAAGAGCATTCCTCATTGTCAAGTTCATTTCCTTTTCTCCCAAGGGAAGCAGTGGATTCCCCTACAACAGGTAGACTCAGCTTGACAGGGTGCTGGTCCATCCCATTTCAACTGTACTATTGAAGCAGATGATCCTTGGGGTCCCTTCCAACCAGGCATTCTGTGATTTTTATTCCTTTCAAAGAGGCTTGATCCAGATGGAAAGCTTTTTGCCATGGCAGATGACTCCTCCTTGCTTACCTGGAAGAACATCACTGGTGGGGTGAGTGGGGGAGGCAGTGGCATGGGCATCACTGCAGCCTCACATCTGGTTCCTATGCCCCAGACACCCAGTTCAGGGTGCCCTGAGCCCCCTGACCAGCTCCACTGGCACGAAAGCAATTTGAGCCAAAGAGGCTTAAGTACCATCGAAACTACCTTCTTTAAGAGCCTTGCTGGCCAAGAGCCAGAGTAAGAGATTGGATGGGTCTGATTCCCAAAGGAAAAGCGAGAAGGACCTTTTTCATCAGTGAAAATAAAATCTACATACTGCTTTTTATTACATTTCTTGCTTGCTTGGTGCTTCTCCAGTGTCTGCTTCCCAGAGAGATGCCACAAGCCTCTGTGTGCCTCTCCTCCCTCGTTCTCCACCCATGCAAATGGATCTTAGGAAACAGAACTATAGATAGAATTTATAGTATAAATAGAATATAAAATAATTTGGAATATAATAGAAAGTTATAGAAAATAGATGCCCAAGAGCAGATGCATGCTCTGCATCCCCAGATTCATAGAATGGTTTGGGTTGGAAGGGATCTTGAAGATCATCTAGTCCAACCCCCTCTGCCATGGGCAGGGACACCTTCCACTAGCCCAGGTTGCTCATGGCCTTATTCAACCTGGCTCTGAACACCTCCTCCAGGGAAAGGGCATCCACAACCTCCCTGAGCAACCTGTTCCAGTGTCTCATTGTCCTTACTGTAAATCCATCACATTTCACACCTTATTCTGAGTCCTGCCATGATAATGCTTTAAGAAAAGGCAATTTTTCTCTCCAAACTGGGTTGGTTGGTTTGGTTTTAATTCTCAATTATGACTCATGGAATTACAATGGAACCACACTCAAAGGCTTTGCTTTGATCCTTTAATTAAATATAGAATTTTCCTGGAAGCATAAAGACCTCCAAGATCATCATGTCCTGCAAAGAATTGTATCATCCAGGGAAAACACAGGAATTGTGGCTTACATATTGGTGTACTTGGGAGTCGGTGATTTCACTCACAGTGGCTGAAGTGAAGCACCTGCAGGAGTTTGGGTTGGTCTGGTTTTGGTGAGTCAGGAGGATTTTATATATATTTTTAATGAAAATGTATTTTGTGATGAAAATGAATTGTTCCAAACATCAAAGCAGCAACAGATCAGACAGAGGCCGTGGGAATCTGTGGGCTGACCAAAGGTGAGAAGCATTAAATGGGGAAAAGGGCTTGCAGGGAAACCCAGAATCAGGGAACCGCTGAGGCTGGAAGAGACCTTTTGAGATCATGAAGGCCAACCACTGATGTCCTGTTAGAGGAGAGAAGCAGGTGTGAACTAAAGGTTCACAGGATCATAGAATAACCAATTTGGAAGGGATCTTTAAAGATTATCTAGACCACCTCCCTGCAGTCAGCAGGGACATCTGCAGCTAGAGCAGGTTGCTCACAGCCCCAAACATCCTGACCTGGAAGAGTTCCCACCTTTCTGAGTAACCTGGGCCAGGGTCTCACCACCCTCACTGTAAAAAGTTTCATCCTTCTCTCTGGTCTAAATCTCCCTCTTCTAGTTTCAAACCATCACTCCTTGTCCTGTCACAACAGGCTCTGCTCATCCAACTCCTCCTTTTCAGTGCTTGTACAAGCAGGACTTGCAGAGGTACAGGGCAGAGACTGGTTTGGCACCCTCCCTGGTTTTAATTATGGCACTGATTGGGAATTCATAGCCTGTGGTGTCCCAAGAGCTGCTGCCCTGACAAGTTGGAGAAAGTCAGAGGTACCTGAGTTGCATTTAATGACAGCAGCTCCTCTCAGGATCCCCGTGGCACAGAGTGCTTGCATGGAGCCTGGAAAAAGGAGTGGGGGGGAGAGAAGGGGAGAGGGAGGGGAAGAAAGAAAATAACTGTACTCTGCAAGAAAAATGCAGAACCCCAACTGTCCTTTGTCCCTTTGCCTGCACAGTCACAGCAATGCAAGGGTCCCTGTAATGCAGCCTCACCAGTACCTGCCAGTTTGGTATGTCCCTGTGAATTGTGATGCTCCCTTCTCCTGTGTAAATGGAAACCCTCATGTAGTGACATAGTCATGAGATTATTTGAATCCTCATATCAAAGTCACCTGAACCTTGTGTAGAGAGTAGAATTACAGAGTTCTTTGGGTTGGAAGAGACCCTTGAGATTATCAAGTCCAACCTTTAACTCAGCACTGCCAGGTCACCACTAAACCATGGCCCTCAGCATCACATCTGCAGGGCTTTGAAACCCCTCCAGGAAGAAGCCCTGGTTCAGGGCTTGACCACCCTTTTGGGGATGAAATCGTTCCTTATGTCCAACCTAAGGCTCCTTTGGCACAACTTGGGGCTGTTCCCTCTTGTGCTATTGCTTGTCCCTTGGGAGCACTAGGAGCACTTTTTCTTCAGGGGAAGGAAAGGGAGGATAGTCCAAACCTTGGTGGGTGCTTCCTTGTGCAAATCTTCTCTCATCGACCCTGCTTCAGGGAAGCGGCTACAAATCTCAGAGCCTGGGGTATGTGGAGCTGAATGTGAGAGATCACAGCTTGAAGAGTCCAAAAAGCTCATGCTGCTTCATGGGGGTGAAATCCCTCTAAATCTCTCTCTCTCTCTCTCTCTCTGGATTGAGATGTCTGAGATCCTGTAAATTCTGTTTCCTCAGTGAAATAAGTGAGCAGCCAGTGCCGTAGCCTAGGACACGGATCTGTACAGGCTGACACAGGGATGTTCCTTTTGGCCTTTTCTCCCAAGTAATTAATGACAGGACAAGAGGAAATGGCCTCAAGTTGCAGCAGGGAAAGGTTAGGTTGGATATTAGGAAGAATTTTCTTTCCTGAAAGAGTGGTCAGGCTTTGGAATAGGCTGCCCAGGGTGGTGGTGGAGTCACCATCCCTGGAGGTGATCAAAAACCAAGTAGATGTGGCATTTGGGGACATGGTCTAGGGGTCATGGAGGTGCTGGGTAGGAGGTTGGACTTGATCTTGGAGGTCTTTTCCAACCTTTGTGATTCTATGATTCTTGCTGCAGCTCACAGGGATTGGAACTGGAGGTCTGCAGGTACTGAGTTGTTCAGTGTCCACTGACTGCATTTTGTAGTTCCCCACTCCAAGTGGTTAATTCTCTCCGAGACATTAAGAAGCTGCTTATAGGAGTTTGGTTTTGTACTAACAAGTCAAACACAAATAGTCCTTCTTTTGTGCTTGGACACAGGGATGGTGACCAGATACTTTGCCCAGTTTCCAAGATAAGATGACTCATCCTTCTCTTCCCTACCCTGCTGTGGATGGAAGGCTGGTGGGCAGGAAGAGAAAAGCATCTCAAAAGGAGCTCTCCTTCCCAAGCCAGGGCCAGGGCACTGATGTGAATGTGGGAAGGATGTAACCGCCTGGCTGCACAGGACAGGGAGTTTTAATTGCATTATGCAGACACCAGTAGTTGGAGGCTGTTCCCACACTGGTTTATGGCACTGAAGCTCCAGTGACTGTGTGGGGAGTTCCAGCATCACTTCCAGCAGGGCAAGATCAAAACTGAGTTGCACAATGGTGCTGTTTGTAGCTAAAATAAACCAGAAATAAGCACTGTCCCTGTGGTGCCTGCTGGTACCAAAGGCTGGGGGGAGAGATTCCCAGCCTGGTGGCACTGCTGGCTACCCAAAGGCTGGCTGCAGAAGTCCTGCTTACCCCAAACCCTGGCTGTGGGCAGTTTCAGGGCTGCTTGGGCAGCCCCAGATTCTCACTCATGGCTATTCCTTCCTGGCAGAAAAAAGAAAGCATCATTTCCTTTCTCAGACCCGCTTTCTTCTGTGCATATTTGTTTCTCTTTTCTCTGCCATGGGAATACTTTAGAAATGCAAGCAATGTGAAGTCCTCTTTGGAATAAATGGACATGTCACTGTGCTCTGTTCACTTGCACCCAGGGCTGCTCCCCAGGGGGAGCACACACCGCATCAGGGTGATGGATTTGCCACAGGTAGCAGGACTGAGGCAAAACCACTGGAGAAAGGCTGGGGAGAGCACGCACTCGGGCTGCTCCTGAGGCCATGGTGATGGCAACAATGGCTTGTGCTGTGCTCTGGGGTGTGACAGTGCCTTGTGATGGAAACTCAGCACAAAATCCCTCTCCTGACTCTCCTTCGTCTCTTGGGTAGAAGGTTCTGGAACGTTTGTCTCCTGGTTGAACCACATTGCTCCTCCCAAACACATCTGGGTCCTTGTCCTGGCCACCTTGCCAAGGCAGGTTTTCTGCCCCAAGCAGATCAAGTGTGAGCAGATCAAGTGTAGGCTCATGCATCACTTTAGGGTGCAAAAATGAAGATTAAGTGTTGCACAAGCCAGAGGAGCTTTGTAGTGCAAAAATCAAATGTGATCAGAAATGGAGGTTGATGGCTGAAGTTGCAGGTCTTGGGTTGAGTAAGAGGATTCAGAGGTGCTGGGAACTTCCCTTGATTGGGTGAGTTTATTCCTCAGCACAGCAGGATCTTGTTTTCAATGTGTATGTTTAGTCATTGAACTTGGATTACTAAGTGAAAGCAGGAACACAACAGCAGATGAGTTTGCAAACCTGTTATTGTGAGGAGCAGCTGAGGGCTCTGGGGTTGTTCAGTCTGGAGACAAGGAGGCCAACGGGAGACCTTCTGGCTCTTTACAGCTCCCTGAAAGGAAGTTGAAGAGAGGTTAAGGGTTGGCCTCTTCTCTCTAGTAACAAGTGATAGAATGTGAGGAAATGGCCTCAGGTTGCACCAGATGATATTTAGGTTGGGTGTGGGGAGAAATTTCCTCACTGAAAGGATTGTCAAGTCATGGACCAGGCTGTCCAGGAGAGTGGTGGAGTCCCCAGCCCTCAAGGTGTTTAAAAGTCTTGTAGGTGTGGTGCTGAGGGGCATAGCTAATTGGAGACTTGGCAGTGCTGGGTTCACAGTGGGACTTGCTGATCTGAAAGGTCCTTTCCAACCTAAACAGTTTTGTGATTCTGTGGTTCCACCCACCAGACTACTGAGCTGTCCAGGGATCCCAGCACACTTGTTGCTGCAGAAAACTAAATGGATTTCTGCTTCCAAGTGCATTTGCTGTTGTTTGGTTTCTATTTTGTTATTACTGATATCTCCACCACTGTGGCATTCTCTGAGATGCCCTGCACTGGACTTACAAACAAGTCACTAGCAAGAAGTACTTCCCAGTTTTTATTTAATCACAAAGGACCTAAAAATCTGGGCAGAGTTCTGTGGCTGGAGTGACCTCCAAATTCCTCATGGAAATGGGCCAGCAGCTTTCCCTAAGCAGGAAGAAGTGAATTTCTGTCTTACACCCAGCTTTATTTATTTAGCCCAGCTGCTGTGGTTGTGAATGAAGGTTTCAGGCAACTGATCCAGCGATATGATCCTGCTGCACACAAACTTTGTGTTGGTGGGAAATAATGGCTTGAGTAGGAAGTTAGCAGGAGGCAGCAGGACGTGGAACAAGTGTCCAGAAAAAACAATGAATGTAGCACAAGTGGATGTGGCTCTTGGGGACATGGCCATGGAAGTGCTGGGTAGAAGAATGGGCTTGATGATCTTAGAGGCCTTTTCCAGCCTTTATGATTCTATGAACACTGGATTGAGGTGAATGTTCTGCTTATGAGTTGAATTCAAGTATTTTCCCTGTGTGCCTGGTGGAATTTGGCTGCTGCAGCATGTTTTAGCTCACTGCACAGGCAGATGCTACCCATGGCACCCTGCTTGTGGGATTCAGTGGCCCATGGTGTCCCTGCCACCACTCCAGTAAGGGGAATATGTTGCATGCAAGCCCAAGGAGCAGTGTGCCCATCAGTTTGCTAGAGCAAAATGCCTCCCTAACAATTAAAAGTCTCATGGTTATCATAGAATGGTTCAAGTTGGAAGGGACCTTTAAAGGTCACCTAGTCCAAACCTCATGCAGTGAGCACAAACATCTTCAACTTGTCCAGGTTGCTCAAGGCCTCATCCAAGCTGGCTTGGAATGCCTCCAGGCTTGGAGCCTCCACAACTTCTCTGGGCAACCTGTTCCAGTGCCTCACCACCCTCACGGGGAAGGATTTCTTCCTTAGATGTAATCTAAATCTCCCCTCTTCCAGTCTGAGAAGGTGTAATTCTGTATTCAAACATCTTGTCTTTTGGCAGGTCAAGGTGGTTTTGGTGCCTCTAGAGCAAATCTCTCAGTATCCAAAGGACTGACATAAATGAGACCTGACGTGTGTCAGAGGGATGCAAAGTCAGTAAAGGTCTCATCACACCTCCTTCATCCTTTTGATGATGCTACAAAATCCAGATGTCCATAGACACCCTGTACCTGGACAGAGAATGGAATCATAGAATCATTGTGGTTGGAAAAGACCTTTAAGATCATTGAGTCCAACCATTCTCTGACTCTACCAAATCTGTCCCTCAGCACCATGACTCTGCCTCTTTCAAATACCTCCAGGGATGGGGACCGCAGAGAATCAGAAAATGGAAGGGATCTTTAAAGGTCACCCAGTCCAACCCCCCTGAAGTAAGCAGGGACATCTTCAACTGGATCAGGTTGCAGTGATGAGATGTTATCCTAAGGAACCTGGATAAATTTGAGAAGTGAGTTCATGTGAATTTCATGAGGTTGAATGAGGCCAAGTGCAAGGTCCTGCACCTGGGCTGGGGCAATCCCTGCTATCAATGCAGGCTGGGGGGATGAAGGGCTGGGGAGCAGCCAAGGAGGACTTGGGAGTGATGGAAAGCCTTGAAGCCCCATCCCACCTGCTGTATCTGGATGCTGTTTCACAGATTGCACTGGGTTGGAAGGTACCCTGAAAGGTGATCTTGTCCAACCCTGTGGCAGTGAGCAGGGACCTCTCCAACTAGATCAAACTGCCCAGGGCCACATCAAGATCTTGAATGCCTTCAGGGAGAGACATTTGTGATCTCTGCAAACATTCTTGGAGCAGCTGGTGTTTTGCATGGTCAGGAGCTCTAGGTAGCTGTGGGGTGCTGGGCTGTCACTGGGGTGCAGCGTCTGGCCCAAGGGACAACTGAGCTAAACAGAGCCCATAGGAGGGAGATGACACTAAACATGGGCTCTGTGTCACTGCCACCGCTCCCTGCTGCCCCTCACCACTTGGTAGCCCAACAATAGGTGAAGTTACTTGTTTGTTGTGCTTTTTTGCTTGTGTAAACTTAAAAAACCTTTCTCCAGTGCCTGGTGGGGGAGTGGAAGTGTTTGCAGACTGCTTGTGCTGGTCTCCAGTGCTTGCCCAGCACTACTATGGGAAACGACTGAAAGAGCTTAGTCCTGCCCTTCAGCACAACCCAGACACTGTTCCCAGGAGGAAAAAAGCTGGTTTGTGTTAAGGTCAGTGGTGCCATTGTGCAGTATGTCCTGCCCCACCATGGCAGTGAAGCCCCTCCATTAATCATTTGTTAGCTCCACAGGCTGGAGCAGGGCCAGAGCACGAGAGGCAAGGGGCTGCCCAGGCTCCTGTAGCAGAAAAGCTTTTTCTTTAAGATCTTGACCTCTTGTAAAGTCATAAATAGAGCTGTGGGGCTTAACGGGAAACCTTAACTGTTGGGATCCCCTTCTCAGCAGCATCTGTTTGGGCTGGCTGACATTGGAGACTCCCTGGCAGGGAGCTGAACCTGGGCTGTTGCTGTAAATAGGAGTTATGTCAGATGCTTCTGGTGTGCTCAACACCCAAACACAAGTCTCCCGAGGACAGTTTCACCTTGCACCTCAGAAGTAGTGAGCTGCTTGCCCAGCTCCACTCTCCGGTGGCCAGAAGAGAAGGCAGCGGCAGCTCTGCTTTCCCAGGAGTCCAGCAGAAGCCAGATCTGCCCTCCCTGCCATCCAGCAGTGCTGGTGGGAATAAAGGGGATAAAGTGGGGATGGCAGAGTGTTGGCACCCTGTGCCAAAACTTGTCCCTTTGCCTGTCTCCTCCATGCACAGCGTTTGTACTTGGCTGTTCTTTAGGAGCTGGCTGGCTGCTGCTGCTCACCCTTCTAGGGATGCTTCCTCCTTTCTCATACCTCTTCCACAGATGCTGTTCTTCTCAGGCTCAGGTTCAGGTTGTTGGTAGGCAGCCTGGGGGTCAGCAGAGCAGTGGGTTTGCAATGGCTGGCCAGGGGCTGTGTGCTCTTCTCAGGCTCAGATTGTTGGTGGTAGGCAGCCTGTGGCGCAGGGGCGGTGTGCTCTCCCCTTCCCAAGGCCGGCTGCCCACGTCTGTGCCGCGCGGTGACCTGGTTGTGGCTCTTGCAGAGTTCGCGGTTTCCCTGGTGGAGAAGATGCAGGCTCAGGAGATCCTGCGGAGCCTGCGGCTCCCCGAGTTCGACGACCTCAGCCAGTTCTTCCGCAACCTGCCGGCCACAGCCCTGGTGGGCATCGGGGCCTTCGCCGCCGTCGTTGCCTACTGGTTTGCCAGCCGGCCCCGGGCCGTGAAGCCACCCTGCGACCTGAGGAAGCAGTCGGAGGAAGTGGAGGTGAGGCTGGGGGCACCTTGCTGGGCGGGAGAGGCTGGGCTTCACTGGGGCGTTGCACGCCTGGAAGGCGTGGACTTGTTTTGGTTGGAAGAGACCTTGAAGATCATTGAATCCAAGCACCAGCCCAAGAGGACAACATCACTGCCGAGCCGTGTCCCTCAGCACCATATCTCCAGGGCTTTTTCAATCCTTCCAGGGGTGGGGACTCTGCCACTCCCCTGGGCAACCTGTTTCAGGGCTTGACAACCGTTTTGGGGAGGAAATTGTTCCTCGTGTCCAACCTAAACCTGATGCAACTTGAGGCCATTTCTTCTCATGCCATCTCTTGTTCCTTGAGCAATCTCCACTTGGCTCCAGCCTTCTTTCAGGGATTTTGAGATAGCCAGAAAGTCTCCCCTCAGCCTCCTTTTCTCTAGGCTGAACAACCCCAAGTCCCTCACCTGCTCCTCACCAGACCTGTTCTCCAGAACCTTCTCCAGCTTCATCTGGACCAACTCCAGCACCTCAGTGTTCTTCTTGGAGTGAGGAACCTGAAGCTGAACCCAGTATTCAAGGAGCAACCTCACCAGTTCTGAGTACTGGGAGACAACCCCTGCCCTGGCCATGCTGGTCACACTATTCTGATGCAGGCCATAGAACCATAGAATTGTGTTGGTTGGAAAAGACCCTTTAAGATCATCAGATCCAACCATTATCTAGCTGCCAAGCCTAGTGCTGAACTACATCCCTGAGCACCGCATTTATGCATCTTTTAAACACCTACAGAGATGGGGATTCAACCACCTCCATGGGGACCCTATTCCAGTGTTTAATAACCATTTCAGTGAAAAAGTTTCTTCTAATATCCAAAGTAAATCTCTCTAGGTGGAACTTGAGGCCATTTCCTCTCATCTTACCCCAGGTACTAGGGAGAGGAGACCAACACCCACCCCATAAACCCAGGATGCTGTTGCCAGGAGCTGCTTTTGTTTCTTCTGAGGGGTCCCCAACCTCATCCTGACATCAGTCCTCTAATGTGCCGTGTGCCAGGGACCACTTCACCCTTTCATTCACCTTTTTCTGTTCACTGGAAAACTCAAACACTGCTCCTTAATGGATTCTCTGGGGTTTGCATTAACAACTTGGTCTTAGTTTTTCTTCTTCTATGACCAAAAATGACAGGAGGTGCTTACTGCATGGGGGGGTGGTGGGGGGGAACTGATTAAATGCTAATAGGATCAAATCAGCCAGTGCTTCATCTGTGTGCCCATTGCTCAGTTTGCTGCTAGAAACTCAGTGATAATAAGAAGAAAGATTGAACCCAAATCTGGGTGTAGAAGGTTTTAAAGTTTAATGAAGCTGCTTCGTTTCGAAGAACAGAAATATCCCTGAAAAGTGTTTCCACTTAAATTAATATCTAGAAATAATGAGTTTTTTTTTTACAGCCTTTTGTGATGTCCTCTATAAAATGCTATTGTCTTGAATTCCAAAAGCTTTTTCAAAGTTGGGAGGAACTGACACTTTCCAAGGCAGTTTTTCTCTGTGGGTTGGGCTCACAGCACAGTCCTGGTTTGGTCACTCTCGCCCTGCCTGGATCCTCTTGCCCACTCCTAAAACACCCCTGCTGAACCCATGCACTGAGTCCTGGAGCTCAGCCTATGCTTTAGTTTATCCTTCATGTTGGTCTCGATACCCTTGAGAAGGTGGCCATGGTGCCTGTCCTGGGGACCTGTGGCCAGAGCATTCACTTCCTCCAGCACATCCCCACTCTGTCACTTTTAACTCCTCCTCAAATCTCCTTGGGGAAGCATCAACCATCTCCTGTAGCAACCAGCTGGGTCAGGTGGTTCCCCATGTTACTGGGGAGTTGAGGTAGATGTTCTACTTCTGCCATACTTTTGGGTGTTGGGGCAGGAACGTGGAGGTGGCTGCAGAGGCCTGTCTGGCATTTGGGGGATGAGATGCTTCATGCTTCAGGGTTTCCCCATCCCTTGCCCATAGGGCAGTGCTGTTATCTGCGTCGTGTCATGTCAGAATACCTTACAGAAGCTTTCTAGCACTTCAAGGGGGCCTTTATCAGGGAGTATAGTGACAGGGACAAGGGGTGAGTTAGATTAGATGTAAGGAGAAACTCTTCATGGTGAGGGTGGTGAGACCCTGGAGAAGGCTGTTCAGAGAAGTTGTGGATGCCCCATCCTTGGAAATGTTCAAGGCCAGGTTGGATTGAGTAATATGACTAGTGGGAGGTGTCCATGCCCATGGCAGGAGGGTTGGGACTAGATGACTTTTAAGGTTCCTTCCAACCCCACCCATCCCATTCTGTGATTGTGTGTCACACAGGGTCTGGCTGGAGCACGCCGCTCGGTGATCGGGGACAGCCCACAGCTGCTGACACACTACTACGATGATGCCAGGACCATGTATGAGGTCTTCAGGAGGGGATTCAGCATCTCTGGTGAGAGCCTGTGAGAAGATACAGGGAGAGGTGTGGAGCCACACAACACAGAGGCTCAGACAGTGTGGCAGGCTCAAAAGCTTAGGGAAGCTCAGAGAGGGTAGAGGCTGAAAGAGTGCAGGAGCCACCAAAGAGTGGGAGGCACAAACGGTGTAGAGACCCATCTGGACTCAAAGACCTAAGGAGCATGGGAGGCCCTAACAGGGAGTGGGAGGCTCAGCAAGTGGAGATGTCAGAGAATGGGCAGCCCAAAGAGTGGAGGCCAGTGGAGAGGAAACAAAGTGAAAGGAGCCCTGGACGTGAAGGTCCAAAGGGTGGGATGTCTGAAGGGCAGAGGCCAGCAAAGTGTCAGATTCAGTGAGCTGGAGGTCCAAGGAGTAGAGGCTGAGGAAGAAGGAGGCCCAGTGAGAGGTAGGGCAGCCTGGGCTGCCCATGGTAGTGTGAGTGCTGCTTTTGGAGGGGGGCAGGGGTGGGTTATGATTAAGGTTATGGTTTGCCTCGTGTCTTACTTTGTCCTTCATGCCACTGAATTTTCCTGTGCAGCCTCTTGGTGCCACGAGATCTTTCTGCTGCTGCTGGCAGACAGTTAGGAGCCTGAGTTTGCAGCCTCAGCAAAGCTCATCAGGCGTTATTCATTTCCAGAACATTTATGAATACATTAAACGGGGCTGATCTGGGCATGGAACCCAACTGAGCTCTTCTGGTGCTGCAAATGCTGGGGCTTGTTCTGCTGGCTGCTGCCTCTTCACCAGCCACTCCTCCAGCTTACATAAAAGCACAGAATTGTTTCAGCTGGAAAAGACCTCAAAGAGCTGGGTCCAGAGGAGGCCATGAAGATGATCCAAAAGCTGGAGCACCTGCCCTATGGGGACAGGCTGGGAGAGTTGGGGCTGGAAAAGAGAAGGCTCCAGGGAGACCTTAGAGCAACCTTCCTTGCCTGAAGAACAATAGAGCTGGGGAGGGCTTGTAGTGATAGGATGAGAGGGAATGGATTGAAGCTGGAAGAGATTTAGACTTGGCAGTGAGGATGGGGAGACACTGGAACAGGTTGCCCAGGGAGGTTGTGGGAGTCCCCTTCCTTCAAGGTGTTCGAGGCAAAGTTGGATGAGGCCTTGAGCAGCCTGGGCTGGTGGAAAGTGTCCCTGCCCTTGGCAAGGGTTTAAAACTAGAAGGTTTTTAAGGTCCCTTCCAATGCAAACCATTCTATGATTAAACCATGTCCTCAGGTGCCATGTCTGCATGTCTTTTGAACCTCTCCTGGGACGCTGACTCTACCACCTCCCTGGGCAGCCTGTTCCAATGCCTAACCATTCCTTCAGAATGCCCTTTATTCCCTTTATTTCTTTCATTCCAGAGAGATTTACCTGTTAATTCCACAACATGGCAGGGTAAAGGACTCTGCCAACAGCTCTTAGGAAAGCTGAGTGTGGTCTATCAGTCCATCGCCCTTACCCCAGGATGGATCAGAGAGTTCTCACACACTTGTGAGACAGCATCTCCCACTCCAAAAAGTCATGATGACTCTCCCTTGCTCTACCATAACTATTTCTGTGCTGGCTGCTCACGATTTGCTGCCTTACTCAACACACCAGTTTCATAGATTATTTTTGGTAGCTCCAGAAGCCTCTGTGGAATTGCAAATATTTCACACCAGAGGATGGGGGTACATCACCAGCTCAGGAGGGGGGTGGAGCTTGTGCAGGTAAGTACAGCTAGCAAATTAATTACACTTCTCAAATATTCCTCCTGTCATCAACTGTTGTGTATCGCCTTAGCCCCCTCCAGAGCAGGCTGTGCCAAAAATAGCGCTTTTCACTTTGAAGTGTTTAAATCAACAGGCAGAGCAAGCAGTGGGAGCCTGTGCTGGGATGAAAGCCCTCATCAGACACTCATGCTCAGCCCATCTTTGGAGAAATGTCTTTTAAGGAGGCTGTTTTGGGGCAAACTGCTGCTGTTCCCTCAGGGAGGAGGCTGAAGTGGCTGTCTGGGAGATCCCAGCAGCCCATCTCAGGTTATCTGTACCCATGTGTTTAATGGCATCAGCCTTGCTGTGAGTGCTGCCCCAGGAGCAAGAACCAACCTTGATAACAGTGGATTTACTCTTTGAGGGCTCTGCTGCATCCCCACAGCACATTAACTCCTGGTAACTCCATCATCTCTGCTTGTGTCTTCCAGAAAATGGCCCCTGCCTGGGCTTCAGGAAACCCAAGCAGCCCTACCAGTGGCTGTCCTACAAGGAGGTGAGCTGGAAATGCACCCCCCTCCTCCCTCCCAGTGTTCTTGCCCTGCCCAGCAGAAGGACCCACTGGTTACACACATGCTAGACCAGGAGAAAGCTACCATGCCATGCAAGGGCTCCCACTTCCCCTGGTTGGGTACACTGCAGTGGGTTGGCTTTTGGGGGCCAGCTCAGTGCCATCAGCCTGCTCATGACAGCAGCAGAGACATGCTCCAAAGCCATGGGGCACTGCCAACCAGAAGTCAGCTGCTGGTCAGCTATTGATGGCTCAAGATAACATAAAGCATTTGACCTTTAGATAGCGAAGACGATCTTTTGAGAGCCTTCAAAAGTCTTGCTGAGTTTGGTGTTGCTTATGTTCCGCTTTCTGAAGTATTGTTTTTGCTCTCCAAATTTCAGGTGGCTGAAAGAGCAGAAGCTCTGGGTTCAGGCCTTCTCCTGCAGGGCTGCAAGCCATCCACAAAGCAGTTCATTGGAGTCTTTGCTCAAAACCGTCCAGAGGTGAGATCTGAAGTTCAGCTTGATGTTCCTGACTTGTGTGCTTGCTTCGTTCTTGAAGCTTGCTCTCAAGTGTGCTAAACCTGCTGCCATGGCCCCCTTCTCACATTCATGCTTTGATGTCCTCCTGCAGTGGATCATTTCTGAGCTGGCTTGCTACACCTACTCCATGGTGGTGGTTCCCCTCTATGACACCTTAGGTCCCGGAGCCATTCGCTACATCGTCAACACAGGTACAAACAAACCTGATGTAGAACCTTAGAACTGCTGGGGTTGGAAGAAACCTATCAGATATCAAGTCCAACCACTCATGTATTCTGCTCAGAAACAAGTTTTGTTGCTCAGAATGGTTCCTTTTCTTCTGCTTTCCAAAACACAGATGATTTTAGTCATTGGATCACAGGATGTTAGGGGTTGGAAGGGACCTCCGAAGATCATCAAGTCCAACCCCCCCCTGCCAGAGCACAGGTCACACAGGAATGCATCCAGATGGGGCTTGAAAGTCTGCAGAGAAGGAGACTCCACAACCTCTCTGGGCAGCCTGTTCCAGTGCTCTGTGACCCTCACAGTGAAGTTCCTCCTCATGTTGAGGTGGAACCTCCTGTGCTGGAGTTTCTATCCATTGCTCCTTGTCCTATGCCAGGGTGCAACTGAGCAGAGCCTGTCCCCTCCCTTTTGACACCCAGCCCACAGATATTTATAAACATTGATTAAATCCCCTCTCAGTCTTCTCTAGACTAACCAGCCCCAGGTCTCTCAGCTTCTCCTCATAGGGCAGTGCTCCAGTCCCTTAATCATCCTTGTAGCCCTCCCTTGGACTCTCTCCAGCAGATCCCTGTCCCTCTTGAATTGGGGAGCCCAGAACTGCATGCAGTATTCCAGGTGTGGCCTCATCAGGGCAGAGTGGAAGGGGAGGAGAATCTCTCTCCATCTGCTGGCCACACTCCTTTTAATGCACCCCAGGATCCCACTGGCCTTCTTGGCCACAAGGGCACATTGCTGACCCATGGAGAACTTGTTGTCCATGGGTTATTGGGTGTCTTGAAGTCAGCTTAGAGAGTTCTGTGAGGACTGTGTGACCCCATGCTGGGTCAGGGCTGCTTCTGCTGCATCTCCCACATGCCTGGCTGTGCAGAACCATGGGTGAGGCTGCTCTGGCTGTGGGAATTACTCCACAGCCACCCACTCCCGTGCTGCTTCGTGTTTTGCCTCCTAGTTTTTTTAGCCCACTTGGTGAGAAATTTTAGTCTTTTGAACTGAATCCCAGAATGAATTGTAGTTGTCAGCTGCAGCTTTGGGGTTGTTTTAGGTTAGCTACAATGGCACTGGTTTTCTAAGGGAAGTAAATGGTATATTCCAGGGTCTCTGACGTTAGCCTGGAATATCAGAACTGATACAACATCAGCTGTGAGCCAGCAGCCAGCCTTGCATTGAAAAAAACATCATTGACCACAAATGGCTCATTTGGCTGCTTTCCTTCCAGCTGACATTTCCACAGTCATTTGTGACAAACCTGAAAAAGCCAGAATACTCCTGGACCACGTGGAGAGGAGGGAAACCCCAGGGCTGAGCTCCATCATCCTGATGGACCCCTTTGAGAAGGAGCTGATGGAGAGAGGGAGGAGGTGTGGGGTTCGCATCCAGACCATGCAGGAGGTGGAGGTGAGTTTGCTCTTCCTCTCTTTTTGCTGTATTTTGTGGTTCCTGTCAAGAGACAGTAAAATAGACAGGTGCTTGTGAATGGAGTGGCAGATTCAGTGCTTGGAGAGCACAAAAGAGCAGCTCATGGTGTTGATGTTGATGTGTGGCTCAGTGCAGCTGCCTCTGCACTGTTACTCCTTGTTGTTAGGAGCCAACATTTCAAACCTTCCTGCTCAAATAAGACATCAGCTGCTCACTAAGCCTGAGAAGGGAGGTTGCTGTTTGAGACACTGTCCTCCTACATGGAAGCCTACAGCTTTACACTTCTATGCAACAGTCTGGATCCAGCTCAACCAACCCAAGGATGGCACTGCAATGAATGCAGGAATGTTTGGGTAGAGAAGATGACCCAAGTGTTAGCCACACATCAATCTGCTCTAGCTCATCTCTCCCTTCATGGTTTGCAGACTATTGACAAGTGGGCTACAGCCCAGGAATGAAAGTGGAAATCAGTTTTGTTACTTCAATCTCTTTCAGGACTGTGGCCGTGAGAGTCGACACGTGCCCGTGGTGAGTGTTGGGAAGCCGCTTCTCCCACTGCTGACTGCAGCTGATTCTGTCACATCTGTTCCACTGAAGACAGAGGGGAGGGTTTGCTCTGGGCAGAAGGAATCATCATCACAGAATGGTAGGGGTTGGGGAGGGACCTCTGGAGATCATCCAGTCCCACCCCTGGAAGCACGTGCATCTTGAGGGGCAGTGCCTCATGATCAGTTCAAGGGGGAATGATTTGAACTGAAAGATAGAGATTTAGACTGGAGAGAAGGAAGGCATTTTTTTCTACTGATTGTGGTGAGACACTGGCTCAGGTTGCCCACAGAGGGACTTGCCCTGTCCCTGGAACCATGCCAGGTCAGGTTGTTTGGGGCTGTGAGCAACCTGCTCTAGTATAGATGTCCCTGCTTGACTGTGGGGGGTTGGACTGGATGAGCTTTAAAAGTCGCCTCCAACCCTCTCCAATAGGAAAGCAGTGGAGGAGCCCAGGGTGTGTTGATACCATCCACTGGAGATATGCATTTGCTTCATCCTCTCCACCTGGGACACTTAACTGAGATGGTGCATCCTTGCTGGGCATGTTAATGGGACAGTAATTAAATGCCATTGTCGTGTCACACTCCTTCCAGGCAGCACTGGGAGGATGTGTTTTCACCCTTGGCTTCCTGGTAGGTTTTCTGTAGATCAGAAACAGGACTTGACAGCATTTCTCTGGGATGTCTTGGGAAAATTGAATCAATGGTGGTTTTTTTTCCACTGGCTGCTCACACTTGTGCAAAATCAGCTTCTGATTTTCAGGCTCCTTATCTATTTATTTGAGACCCAAAATAGCCCACACAGGCAGTGGTTCTGAGAACAGAGGTACCACTGGGAATGGGAGCAAGCTGCAGGTTCAGAAAGCTGCCTGCTGTTGTGGATAACCACAGCTTTCCAGATTTTTTCCTGGAAATCAGTAAATTATCTCAAGTTTCCACACACACACAGAGCCCTGCAGGTATAGGTAGTGTCTTTGAAATATGAACTGCAAGATGTTCCATCAAAGTCGTCTTATGCTAAAGCGTGGCCTTAACGCAGCTGGAGCAAAACGTAGGGCAGGGAGAGAGTCTGCATCAACTGCAGAAACCTGATAAAAAGAGTTTTATGGTGGTCTTTGGTATTTGCCAAGGGGAATGAAAGGTTTCATGGCAAAGATCCAATCAATTATGTTTCAGCTCTAAGCTTCTAGAATGCCAGCAGCCTGCCATGGCCCCTTCTGCAGCTGACTGATGGGATTTTCTTCTTCTCCTTGTGTACTTCTAGCCTCCTCGACCTGAAGACCTATCCATTGTCTGTTTTACTAGTGGCACTACAGGTAAAAGAGGCATTTTATTCTTGAATTAGATGACCACGTGAATTACTAAGCCCATCTCCATATGTGCAAACTTGCTGTTGTTCTGCCGTGGCAGTGATATTTCTGTGCATGTTCGCTATTCAAGAGTCTCTCTGCATACACACTGTGAATTAAAAATACTGATGTATTTCTTTTCCACCTGAGTTCCCTGACATACCCTTTGGCAGGATGATTTTCCAGTGGTTTGGAAATTTGCCCACGTTTCTGCCTCCCAGTGTGCAGTGTGGTTGTGAAGTGCTCGATGGGTTGGTGTTTACCTTAGCTAATGCGGCTCCACAGCTTTCCACGTTCTGTATGCTAACCATACCAGTGTCCCCAGCCCCACCAGTGTCCTCAGCACCTCTGTCTGCTCTGCAGCATTGCCCCAGTTTGCTCCTGTGTTTATCTCCTTGGGTTGGCTCTGGGGCACCACATACTGGGACAGCCCTAGCTGCCAGTGCTCACGTGCCTCTGTCCTTTTGTCTTGGAGAGGAGCAGCAGCATATCCCTGCCTGCTTTTAGCAGATGCAGTGTTTTCTCCCCTCTCCAGACTATGGCTTTCATATAGCTTGCAGGAATTTCCTGCTCTGAGAACCTGATGTCCAAAACATCTACCAAAGAGGTATTCAGGGAAGGACCTGGAGCAGCTCTCCCAGCTTCACTCATGCTCTCAGGATTGACTAACGCCTGGTCCCACCCCAAAGCATCCTCCACTTGGCCTCCACTCTTGTAGGCAAGGAGAAGATGTCCCCCAGGAAGGGACTTGCTTGTGCTGCTCAGCAAGGAGAGCACAAAGCCTGAAGGTTAGGCTGAGCAAGAGAGGACATCTTCATCTTCCACCTCCTGGAGAAGACTTGCACTGCAGATCAGGTGAGCAATTGCTTTGAGTTCCAAGTACAAACTCAGGATGTATTAACTGTTATTAAATTTACAATTAAATATTAATTTACAATTATATATAGATAGGCAATACATTTTAAATATATTGGAGTTTTAACCTTCATGCATTGTTGTTAGTTTGGAGATCCATGGCCTTCAGAGTGCCCAAGGCAGGGTGCTGTGGGAAAGGAGCCTGTGGTCCTGCCCAGTCCCATCAGGAAAAGATTGAAGCCAGTGCAGGATAGGGACATCAAAGCCATTCATGATGTGAGCACCTGTTGCACCAGAACAAAGCAAACTAGGTACAAGTGGGAATTGCAGGGAACCAAAGGAGCTGTGCCTACAGCTGCAGTTTGTGTGGAGGTTCAAGTGCAGAGCAATTGTGGGTTTCAAGTCACATTTTTGTTGACATTTTTCTTTCTCAACCAAAAATTTCAGCTGTAGAAGGGATTTTTGTTATTTTCCTTTTTTTAGTTGCAAATGCAACCACAGCTGATTGGGAACAATCTCTTTCCTGCAAGAGTGGTCAGGCATTGGAACAGGCTGCTCAGGGAGGTGGTGGAGTCACCAGCCATGCAGGTATTCAAGAAATGTGTGGCCATGGCACCTGGGGACAGGGTTTGATGGCCATGGTGGTGTTGGGTTGATGGTTGGATTGGATGATCTTAGAGGCCTTTCCAAATCAAACAATTCTGTGGCTCTATTTTATGATTTCTGGCCTTGGGCAGGACAAGGAGGGAGCTCATTGGCTTTCTCCCATCCAAACCAGAGACAGCAAATTGTCACTTGCAACTAAACCCTCCCAGAGCAATCTCAGAATCACTAAGGTTGGAAGGGACCTCAAAGATCATGAAGTCCAACCTGTCACCACAGACCTCATGACTAAACCATGGCACCAAGTGCCACATTAAATCACCTCTTGAACACCTCCAGGGATAGTGACTCCACCACCAGCCCATCCTCTACTGCTGGTGGTTCACATCTGGCCCTTCCATCAACACTCTGATCTGTTTTCCATGTTGTGTTTTGATATCAAAACTTTGACTTGCAGTATAGCCCACATGAGACTATTGCTAGTGACCATTCAGAAACTTCCAACAGCTTTGTTCTCAGGGGCTCTCTCAGATCTGAAGGGCTCTAAATATTTTTGTGTGGTGGGAAACAAACCTTGGCTAGAACGTTTGTAACCTGGAAACTGTAGAATTGGAAACTATTTTAGCTGTTGATAAACAATCCCAGAAATGGACTTTGATGTGTGCTTTTCTTTGATAGGATCAGATGCCCAAATGCCTCCCCAGGGAGAAGGGAGAGCCTGAGATTGCTCAGCTCACAAGATCAACTTCTGTTTTACCAAGAAATCATCAGCACTCAGAAACAAGACAGAAGCACACAGATGACCCCAAACCATCAGGATATAATTGCTCCAGAGAAGCAAACTGGCATTTCTTCAAGGATCCACCTGTAACCAGTTGGATAACAATTGCTTCCCAGTGGTTTCTCACAGCCTGCCAGTGCATGTGCCCAAGTGCCAGAGGCTTCCGTGGGATGGGAAGAATTTGCATCCCCAAATGGATCACAGCACTAAGCTAGTGCTGGAGCTGCTTCTTGAGAGAGGTGTTTAGTGGTGTGGAAAATGTTCTTCTTCTGCTTATGAAAATTGTCAAACCAGCCTGGCACTAGGATAGGGCAATCTGCCACACCCAGGCTATGAACTGACTGGGACCACACTGCACCCATGTCCTTGGAGGGACAATCACAAGATGGGTCTGTATGAAGAAATTCAGATAGGAGAGCAATGGTACAAGCCTTGCTTCATTTTTTGGTTTGTTTTAAAGAAGCAAGCAGTGCCATTGCCAGCCTGCCAAGATGTCCACTTCTGGGCTCCCCAGTTCAAGAGGGAACTACTGGAGAGACTACAGTGGAGGCTATGAAGATGCTGATGGGACTGGAGCATCTCTGTGAGGAGGAAAGGCTCAGAGCCCTGGGGCTGTTGTGCCTGGAGAAGAGCAGCCCCAGAGGGGATCTGATCAATGCTCAGCAAGAGCTAGAGGATGGGGGGCAAGAGGATGGGGACTGACTGTTTTTTCTGGTGCCCAGGGACAGGACAGAGTCAGTGGTCACAAACTAGGACCCAGGAGGCTCCATCTGAACAGGAGGAGGAACTTCTTTGGTGTGAGGGTGCTGGATCCCTGGAGCAGGCTCTCCAGAGAAGTTGTAGAGTTTCCTTCCAGATGGACCTTGTGATTCTGGGCAAGCTGCTCTGGGTGGGTTGAACTAGATGATCTCCAGAGGTGCCTGCCAACCCGCACCATGCTGGGATTCTGTAACCTTTTTCTCTCAGAGTGGCAGGTCTGGGAAGGGCCTCATAGCAAGTGGCACTGTTTTGCTGGGTTAATGAAACAGAAGAACTAGAGAAGGTAAAGATTTATCCCCCAGCCCAAACAGCTGCAGCTCTCCCGTGGCAGCATGGCTGGTTCTGGATTTCTCCTGAAGAAGGCTCTCCTGGCTCTAACACTGCTGCTCTGCTTTGACACCGTTACCACTGCAGCATCTCTGGGATGCTGGACCTGTTGTTAGTGGGAACATAGGGGAAAGAGCCAGCATGGTCCCTCTACTTCTAGGCACATCATGGCAATTTGAGCAGAGGTAGGGGATATACCTTAAAAGTCAGGTGGATTAAATAAACAAGTCTGAGGCTCAATGCATCTGAGAAATCATCCCCCCCCAAATATCTGTACTAAGGTGCAGAAGGCAGGTCTGCTGCTGGCATAGCAGGAGGGTGCAGTTTGTCATGTTGTCTCCTCCACCAGTGTGTGAGTGGCCTGTGGGCTGCTGACACAAAGAAACTTGTGCAAGGCTGAAAGAGTGCAGCTATTTATACAACACTGAGGGCTGAGCAAAGGGATTGGCTGGACAGCTGAAATAACACAGGCATTACTGGGTTTGTACTTACACCTGATGTTGGTTCATGGAGTTCTCTAGAGGTCTGGATTCTCTTGTGCACCCAGCTGTGAAAGTAAGAACCCTGGGACAAAACCTGCCTGGCTGAGCTGGTGCCTCCTGGTACAACACACTGGGACAGGAGCAGTTGTTGGTGAACCTGTCAGCTCCAGCTTCACCTCTGAGCTTCAGAGGAGCATAAACATGAGAGCAAAGAAACATCCTGTGCATTGTGTTCATCTGCAAGTGGATGGGACTGAATCACTGCAGGGCTCTTGGAACACCAGATTTTTGGGACTGAATCACTGCAGGGCTCTTGGAACACCAGATTTTCAGTAAAACAGGCTGTGTTTAGAATGTCCTCCTTTAATGCAATAAACCCCTGCAATAATTACTGCTTTTGTATGAGCCTTCATTTAATGATCTGAGAAGGCTAGGTAGAGAAGATGTCAGAGATGCTGGCAAGGCACAGGGCTCAGCACCACAGCTCCTGGAGCAAGGAGCTGAGCTGGGCTGTGCCACCTGGCTGTGTGCTGGCACTGAAGGGCTGCCAGGGACTCAGCTTGCTAACTTTTCTAGAACTCAGAAGATGAAACACATTTTCCTGTGCTGAAACTGGTTCACAAAACACCATTGCCCTCTCTTAATCTGTGCAAGGCAGGATGAAATTCTGGCTGATTTACAGTTCTGTGAGTCTGTTGCATCCATTGTGGGGTTTGGGTGACTTATGACAGGGACATTGAGGGGTTGGAGAGTGTCTAGAGAAGGGTCAACAAAGCTGGGGAAGGCTCTGGAGAACAGGGCTGGTGAGGAGCAGCTGAGGGACTTGGAGTTGTCTACCCTGGAGGAAAGGCGGCTGAGGGGAGACCTCATTGCTCTCTACAACACCTTGAAAGGAGGCTGGAGCTAGGTGTGAATCAGTCTCTTCTCCCAAAGAACAAGTGATAGGGCAAGAGGAAGTAGCCTCAAGTTGCACGAAGGGAGGTTGAGGCTGGTCATGAGGGACAGTTTCTTCCCCAAAAGGGTTGTCAAGCCCTGACACAGGCTGCCCAGGGTAGTGGTGGAGTCCCCATCCCTGTAGGGGTTTCAAAGCTGTGTAGATGTGGTGTTGAGGGACACAATTTAGTGGCACTGATGGGTTAATGGTTGAACTTGATGATCTTAAAGCTCTCTTCCAACAAAAACCTTTCTGTGGTTCTCTGCTTACCTGTAAAAGTGTTGCAAAGCTCCTGGGGACATCCTTGTGCCTGCCATGCATGTGCAGGTCACCTGCAGGTAAAGCTGCTCTGATCTGCTTCCGCTCGGCGCAGCAGGAAGTGTGCTGCAGCGGTGGGATCGAATTAAACCAATCTGCTTAAAAACCCTCTGGAGAGGGAGAGGCTGATTTGAACTGAGCTACGCCTTCTTGTCAGAAATAAACCCTTTGAGGCTGATGCAAAGGGACAGTTCTGTGACAGGAGGGCATGTAAAGTCTCGTGTGCCCATGCTGAACAGAGCTCTTGGCTCTGGTTTATGTTGGCCATTGGTTTCAGCATCTGCTTCTGCTCTTTCACAAACACCAAATGCTGGTGTATGAGCAGATAGGAAATGCAGATGATTTATCAGGGTGTGAAGGGGAACTCCCAGCTAAGAAAAGAGTGGAGAAGGAAGTGCTGATGGTGTGGAGCTGCCCGAGTGGGCAATGGATGAAATGCTGCAGGTGCAGCATGGAGACTCCTAAATGGGTTTGATGTTGTCTCCAGGATACTTCTGCTCTGCTGCTGCCAATATTAATGATTCCTCTTAATTGCATTCTCATACAGTCGTCTTGTAGCTGAATTTTTGCCATATATTGCCTGGTCTCTGCATGATTCAGGTTCTCCTGCACAGTGGCTAAGTAAAAGCTTAACAGCTTCTGAAATGGGGCTTGTATTCAAGATCAGTTTTAGTCAAAAAATCTGTCTGAAACAGGTCCTACCTGGAGAGGCTGAGAACAATCTTTAGGCAAACCAGATCTTACCTGGAAAGGCTGGGAGCAACCAGCCAGGTCTGATGCTCCTGCTCACCAAGCTGCTCCATCTGAGCATTCTCATAAATTGCAGTTGGACTGTTTCTGGTGGAAGCTGTTGTCCAGATTCTTCACCAGAACTATTCATGTTTACAGCACCATTTCATTCAATGCTGAGCATTGAACTAAGTGCTTCTGGTACATATTACATCAGAACTTACTCTGAATATTACCTAGGTTTGAAAAGTCCCAGAAGAGAACTTAACATTTGAACCCTTTCTCAGTTTGGTTGCTGTTAAGCTTTTGGAAATCCTACTTGGCTCCTCTTTTAACACAACTCTTTTTTTCCTTGCAGGGAACCCCAAAGGTGCTATGCTGACCCATGGGAACGTGGTGGCTGATTTTTCAGGCTTTTTGAAAGTGACAGAGGTGAATACCCTGACCTAGAGGATGTTGCCATGCGCAGAGTGTGTGTGGGTTAAGCCGTGTGCCTGCCTGGGCTGGAAATGTGCTCTTGCAGATAGGAGGTGAAATTTCTCTCATTAGGAGGGTTAAATCCATGGAAATAGGAGCAAGGCTGAGCTTAGAGCACTGGAGGGCATTAAATCCCTTTCCCAGTGCTGGCTCCCTGGCTCTGTAGGGCAAAAAGTGCTCCTGAGGAGCAGCGTTGGCTCCTGTAAATCAGTTAATCGACGTCTTTGGAAGATATTAGGAGATCAAACAAGCCCTGCACAGATGAAAATGGTGCTTGAACAAAGGAGCAGAGGGTTCAGTTGTGTTCTTTTGAGTCCCATTGTGCCCACATGTCTTTATTTGAAAGCTCTCTGCATTTGAAGTGTTATACACATGTATATATGTGTGCATGTATATACACATGTATATATGTGTGTGTGTGTATAAAATTATGCATAAATATATATAGGAACAGGTGAATATTTTACCAGAATGGTTAATTTAATTGATATTAGAGTATATCTCACTTTCTCTTATATTTTCAGTAGAGGATAGCACTGGCCAAGTACCTGGATAGTATGTTTGATGCAGTGTGGTTTCAGAAACTATGTAGGAAGCAGGACTGCTTTAGCACAAGATATTAAGGGTTTTATGCAGCTTGTAGCTAACAAAGATAAAGAACTAGTTAATTTGTTTTTCTTTTTGAGTAAAGAGGGTTTTCCACCATGTAGTAATGTACACACAATTTACAATGGACAATTTGCTACCAGATACTCCTTACTGGTTTTATTGCTGGTGCTGGGAACACTGCAGTGTTATGATCCTAATCCTTGAACTTTCTCAGACTTCCAGACTAGTGCTTTAACGAAAGTGTGCCACGTGCAGCGAGGCACCCCACTGAACTCACATGTCCAAGGGTTTGCAGCGTGGTGACTCCTTGCAGGATGAAATGCTTCTGGCAGCCAGCCCTCAGGCTTCGCTGGGTCCAGGGGCAAGGAGATCACAGAACCGCACAGATGAAAGCTGATGCGTAGCTAGCCCTGAGCATCAAAGGGCAGGAACATTTATTTTGGAAGAGAATTGATTTAGAGGGAGCTGAGGGGAACTTGGCATCTTCCAGGGCTGGCCCTCAGGAATGGGTTTAGGGTTCACTGACGGCCATGGGACTCTCTGGTGAATCTCAAAGGTATCAGGTTGAGACGTATGTCTGATGTAAGTGGTTGTAAATCTGATAGCTTCAGGCACCAGAGTGCTGTTGGGGAGAGTAAGTGCTTCACAAGAGTAAGGCAACACCTAGCCACAGCCAGGAAACCAAGTAAAGTGCAAAATACATAAAAGTAGTATGAATTAACACAATAAAAAGACCTAAAGCTGCCAAGTGTGGTCAAGCTGCTGTTTACAGGCTCCTGTGCCAGTTTTGCCTGGCTCAGTGCTGTTTATAAAGGGACCATTTTTAAACGGAACCTGCAGATTTATCATTATTTATCGTTCTCAAACGCCAAGAAGCTGTTTGTATTCTTTATATTTAACTGGACAACTGTGCCAAGTGTGAAGTAATATTCAAGGTCATTATTTTGGTCCAGTTGGAAAGCAAATTATTTGTTGTCTGGGCACTTATGTCAAGAGAAAAAGCAAACAACAACAGCAAAAAAAGCAGCACAGATAGTGATGCTGATGGTTTGACATTACTGTGCTTGCAGAAAAGGAGGCCAGTTTGAAATAATATCTAAATAGATTTGCAGGCTCTGATGACTTTGTTCAGGCTGACACAGAGAACAATCTGAAATGAGATGCTGAAAATGCCTGCGTGGTCAATCCTGTGTGATCTCAGTAGGTAATAACTGGGGGAGGCAGGGAGGGTATCCAAAGGGTTCTTGCACAGGCAAAACAAATAATAACATTAAATAGAATAAATAACATAAGATAATATAGAAATAAATGAAATAAATGAAATTGAATAAATTAGGCTGACACACAAAATAAACTGGATTGAGATGCTGGAAATGCCTGCAAGGTCAACCCTGTCTAATTTCAGGAGGTAATAACTGGGAGGGGTTATCAAATACCATTTGCACAGGCAAAAAACAGTAATAAAATAACAGTAGGCTGAGATACAAAATGATAGTAAATGAACTGCTAAGAATGCCCATGGTCAATCCCTTCTGAATTCAGTAGGTCATAATTGGGAGAGAATATCCAAATAGGACTTGCACAGACAAAACCAAATAACTAGACTAAACCAGGCTGTCACAGAAAATGATATGAAGTGAGTTGCTGGAAATGGCTGCATGGTTGACCCTATCTGTCTTCAGTAGGTAATAATTGGGAGGGAATATCATAGAACCAACAAGGTTGGAAAAGACCTCAAGGATCATCAAGTCCAACCTGTCACCCAAGACCTCATGCCTACTAGACCATGGCACCAAGTGCCATGTCCAATCCCCTCTTGAACACCCCCAGGGATGGCAACTCCACCACCTCCCTGAGCAGCCCATTCCAATGGCTAACGACTCTATCCAACTATGACTTGCAAAGACAAAAAACCCAATAAAGCAACATAAAATAAAAGAGGCTGAGACACAAAATAATCTGAAAGATGATGCTGAAAATGCCTGTGAGGTCAATCCTGTCTGACTTCACTAGGTAGTAATTGGGAGGGACTATCCAACTAGGACTTGCACTTAACTTCGATAAAATACCCCCTGAGGAAGAAAATCCCTGTGCCTCAATCCAGCCTAACAATTCTGACCCAGCCATGGAGTTGCAAAGTGGGTGTCATAATGATTTATAAACAGCTAATTCTGACAGCTTATAGATTTTATACCCATTTTCCACTAACCACTGCCCTTGGTGGGGGCCAGTGGGTAACGATGCTTTCAGTTTATCCAATCCATAATATCATGGCATGCTTCACCCTTGGCAATGAGGACAGAAGGGATAAATTTTCTTTTCAGACATGGATCAGGTAAAGCTCTCAGGGTCTTTATTGCAGCCTGCAAGAGAATTAAAACATTAGCAAACTTGGGTTTGTTGCACCTGTCTATGGGACAGCAATAATGCCCTCAAAAATCCCATTTTAATCCCTTACGGTTAGGAGGAGCACTAACAGAAATCATTAGCTTTTGCATCTGAACAAGAAAATCAGTAATTTTCCCAACATATTCTGATTCAAAGCAATGATTAATCACAGGAAAAGAAAAAAAAATAAACCATTCTCTAGCTTTGCCTCTGGTAGCACTGTGATTCTCTGATGGGCTCTGTACAATGTGGGAGAACCTTGGGAGAGCCTTGCTGAGTTGCAGGACGCTCCTCCTGGTCCTTACCCAGCCAAGAGTGCAAGCCATGGCCTCAGCACCTTGTGGTAGAGAGCAGAGAACACCAGCTGGGTTCTCTGCCAGGGTGAGCCTCTGTTTCCAGCTGTGTGGACACGATATGCCTCCTGCCATGGAGAGCCCTCTCCATTGCCCTCTGTGTCCATCTCGTGCTCTCTACTCCTCCTGCTAACCAAGCTGTCATTGACGCTGTGGCTTTAACGCTTCCCTTCCTACGCTGCTCCCTTCCTCTCTCGACAATCTTTACCCTTTTGCTCCTCTGGTGCCATTTTTCTTTTTTATTGTTTTATGACTTTCTTGTTGTCTTCCTGTCAGTGTTTCTTTCCTTTCTGTCTCCCATGCCCTTCACCTGCAGAAAGTGATCTTTCCGAGACAGGACGATGTGCTCATCTCCTTCCTGCCTCTGGCTCACATGTTTGAAAGAGTTATACAGGTAAGAATCCTGCCTGAACTGACAAGGCCTCCTGGGGCTCCTTCTGTTTTCTTCCAGAGTCAGTGGTCTCCTACTTGTGAGGATGTACACATTTCCTATTTGCCTTTAGCACACATGTTTGAGAGAATGGTACAGGTAAGGTCCTAGTGGCAGTGGAAAGCATCTTTTTTTTTCCACACCAGAAACAAAACAACAACAAAAAAAAACAACAAAGCCAAAGCCATAAAACGAATAAAATACTAAATAACCAGCAATATCTTGTAGCACTAAAAAAAAGCTTGTACTCCAGAAGTGCCACCTGCATAACACCAGAGCCAAGCCTCTGGTCCCAGTGACATGGCTGTGAGTCCAGAGCCATTCCAGGATTCAGAGATTCATCGAATGGTTTGGGTTGGAAGGGACCTTCAAGATCATCCAGTTCCAACCCCCCCCTGCCATAGGCAGGGACATCTTCCACTAGACCAGCTTGCTCAAGGCTTCATCCAGCCTGGCCTCTCAGCCTTCTCTATTCCATGCTAAAGAGCCCTGAGTCCATCAGCCTTTCTTCATAAGAGAAGTCAGTTGAGGCTATCACATTCAGTTCTCCTGGCTTGAGAAGCTTCAAAATAAACTGATCCAACAGGTGAAGGTTTGGTCTGGATTCAGCTGCAGCTTTGTTCTTTCTCAGAGAGAGCTGTTTTGGGCTGAAAGCATACTTTTGGAGGTAGACAAGCCTCCAAATATGAGCCTCTCACTTCCCAGTGACATCTGTGCCAGAAATAATACATCTGCCCTGTTAAAAACTTGTGTGTCTTTTAAGGAATTTTAAAGTAGTTAAGTTATTTTGGGGAGCTAATGTTCTCAGTCTGCTCCTTGCAGAGCTCAGAAAAACAAGCAAACTGGCCCAGGCTCAGCTCCTGGCATTGGGGGGTGTTTTGCTCAGGATGCCTGCTCCTACTTGAGCTCCAAAAGCAGGGCAGTGATGCTGGTGTCCAAACACTCTCAAGTGCTAAAATGCCAATTTGCCCAGTTTGTGACTAGTCCTGGCTAGCTGCCAGTTTGCCTGCCCTGCCTGATGCCACCCAACCAGCCCTGTTCTGGTCTGATCAAAGTGGCCTGTTTCTTTCCAAGTCCAAAACTTGTAGATCTGTGTTTTCCCATGCAAGTAAGGCACCTTTGATGAAGTGGGTTTCTCTTTCTGGGATACAGGATGAGGCGCTGTATTGCTAACGTAGTCTCTACTGTTGTATTTAAACAAAACTAAAGTATTAACACCTAAAAATCAGCTGCTGCTCAGTGTGTTTTACAATGTTTTTAATATGCATGCATTTATTGACACTAGGTCCTCGTGCTGCGAGCTGCTATGATAGGTCTGGGCTTCACAGGAGAAGTTCAGATCCAAAAATCTGACCATAACTTGGACTTTTCACTGAGTCATAGATTCACAGAATCCTTTGGGTTGGAAGGAACCTTAAAGATTATCTGTTCCCAACCCCCCTGCCGTTGGCAGGGACACCTTCCACTAAGCCAGGTTGCTCAAGGCCTCATCCAACCTGGCCTTGAACACCTCCAGGGATGGGAGTCCCCTGTATGCAGGGGATGAAGGGAAATCCCTTCTTGAAAGCCTTGTTCCTCCAGAAACAGTGGCAGATTTGGTGGCTGCTGAACTGCCAGTTCTGAGAAGTGCCCAGAACTATCTGTCCATTTCTGCTCAGTGCAAAATTCGTGGTTACGTTATTTAGATCTATACTGCTAAAGCCCCATTTTGCCTTCAGGAAAGGCAGATTCACGCTCGGGAGGGATGCTGTGCAGTGGAAATGAGAAGCAAAGAGGTTACATGAGGTTCCTTTTTTCCTTCCCTTCAGTCTGTGGTGTACTGCCATGGAGGGCGAATTGGGTTCTTCCAAGGAGACATTCGCCTGCTGTCTGATGATATGAAAGCCCTGAGGCCAACCATCTTCCCTGTCGTGCCACGGCTGCTGAACAGGATGTATGATAAGGTAAGCTTTGGTTTGCTCTCTTTGGAATAACAACTTTCATAGATTCATAGGTTCATTGAATGGCTTGGCTTGGAAGGGACCTTAAAGATCATCCAGTTCCAACCCCCTGTAATGGGTAGGGACACCTCCCACCAGCCCAGCTTGCTCAAGGCCTCATCCAGCCTGCCCTTGAACACCTCCAGGGAGGGGACATCCACAAACTCCCTGGGCATCCTGTTCCAGTGTCTCACCACCTCACTGGAAAGAATTTTTTCCTAATCTCCAGCCTAAATCTTCCAGCTTCAATCCATTCCCTCTTGACCTATCACCACAAGCCCTTGTCAAATGTCCCTTTGTGGTGGGTCTTTCCTGAGTGGATTATCCTGCCTCACTGCAAACACATCCTTACCCTCTTGTAACTGATACAGCTGCTCCAATCCCTAAATCTAGATCATGTCCATTTACACAGGTGGTAGATATGGCTTTTGCATCTTCCTATGGAATCCCTCTGTATTAGCCTCTCACCCTGTTCTCACTGGGGTTACTGGTGGCATTTCCAGACAGGAGGGATTTTTTTCATTACAGAAACACCAGCCAAACCTGGATGCATTATGGCTTTTTGTGCCCTTCAGTCAATTTTGGAGCTTAAATCTCATTTTCTGAAGGCAATGGCAGATGAAAATCAGGAGCTGCAAAACAACTGTGAAGATTTAAGCTGGAGTAGGGGAGATTTAGATGGGGCATTAGGAAGAGGTTCTTTACTATGAGGGTGGTTAGGCACTGGAACAGGTTGTCCAGAAAAGTTGTGGATAGCTCATTCCTGGAAGCGTTTAAGACCAGGCTGGATGAGGGTTTGAGCAACCCGGGCTAGCAGGAGCTGTCACTGCCTATCACAAGGGGTTTGGAACTAGATGATCTTTAAGGTCCTTTCCAACTAAAGCCATTCTGTGATTTAGGTAGTATAAATGTGAGGTGGTTGGCTTTTGGATCTAGAGATCTTTCAAACTAACTTTCAAACTGGTCTTGGAAGTTAAGACAGGCACATCTGGTCACCATGCTAAATCTGTTTGACCTGTTGGGAATATTTGTTCCTCAGAAGACTCATCCTCTGAAGAAGAGCGTAAGCACAAGCTACTGACTTAATTTTTCCCCCAGGTCAGGACTGTTGGATTAGGGATTCTGCTGCATCAGGAGGGATGGGCACTGGTGGTTTCTGATTTGGGGAGATGTTGTTCATGCTGGTGCCTGATTGAGCTTAGATCAATTCAGCCCCATCACCTCATCACTGATATCTACTCTAGGATTCAAGCTGCTCATTCCTAGTTGCTCAGGTTGCATAGAATTGTTTTGGTTGGAAAACACTTCTAAGGTCATGAAGTCCAACCATCAACCCAACACCACCATGGCCATTAAAACACGTCCCAAAGTGCCATCTCTACACCTTTCTTGAACACCTCCAGAGATGGTGACTCTGCCACCTCCCTGGGCAGCCTGTTCCAATCCCTCACCACTCTTGCAGGAAAGGAATTGTTCCTAATCTCCAACCTCAACCTCCCCTGGCACAATTTCAGGCCATTTCCTCTCATTCCATCACCTGATAGTAGGGAGAAGAGACCAACTCCTGTCTCACTGCAACCACTTTCCAGTGAGTTATAGAGAGCAATGAGGTCTCCCCTCAGCCTCCACTTCTCCAAAAGAAGTCATCTTTAACTGTCAGGCACCCACACCACAGCTGGCCTCAGCAGCATGTGTATCTGTGCTGGTGAGACCGGCTGTCGATGTTTTCTGTCTGCTGGGTGTCACACTGCCTCTCACCCCCTGCTCCTGCAGATCTTCAGCCAGGCAGACACATCCCTCAAGCGCTGGATTCTGGAATTTGCAGCGAGACGGAAAAAGGCTGAAGTTCGCAACGGGATCATCCGCAATGACAGTTTGTGGGATAAACTTTTCTTTAATAAAATACAGGTAAGCAATTGCAGAAGGGAGACTAAAGTCAGCTATCATTTCTTCCAGCAATGACTGGGTTTCCTTAGAGTCAGTGTGCTTCAGAGAATCCCAGCATGGTGGGGAAGGAAGGAACCTCTGGGTCCGTCCAGTCCAACCCCCCTGCTAAGGTCACTCGCAGCAGCTTGCCCGGGGTCACAACATCCACGGGTTTGGAATCTCTCCAGACAAGAGACAAAAATCAATAGAAATTGAGATGCAGCACAGATTGTTGCTTCACTAACTTTTTTTGTTAACTTCTGCCATACTTATGTATTTTTAAACACCATGAACAGCAATGATGGGAAGCCTGGAACCCCTCCCTCTGCTGTGAGGGCCAGGCTGAGAGAGTTGGGCTTGTTCAGCCTGGAGAAGAGAAGGCTCCAGGAAGACCTTCTGGCGGCCTTTTGGTGCTTAAAGGGGAGATCAGAAAGCTGGGGACAGACCTTTCAGCAAAGCCTGTTGTGACAGGACAAGGGGTGATGGTTTGAACTGGAAGACAGTGATTTAGACTGGATACAAGGAAGAAATGTTTTCCATTGAGGATGGTGAGACCCTGACTCCAGTTTACCCAGAGAAGTGGTAGAACTCCCAACCCTGGAACCATTCCAGGTGAGGTTTTTGGGACTGTGAGCAACCTGCTCTAGTTGCAGATGTCTCTGGTGACTGCAGAGGGTTGGACTAGGTGACCTTGGAAGGTCCCTTCCAACACAAACCATTCTGTGATTCGATGAAGCCGCCAGAATTTCAGTTCTGTTAGAGACAGATTTCCAGAGGGGAAGAGAGAAACACATGGCAGAGTGAGATGGCTTTTGTCACATTCCTACTTCAGCAGTGCTGAGAAATCACTGCTCAGCAGAACAGTCCCTGGTTTTGCAGTTCTCTGAGACAAGCTGTGCCCTGAGGAGAAATGTGACTGTGTGGAGGCATATGCCAGGTGAAGCTGCCCAGAAACAGGACTGTAGCCTCTGACACCAGGGCTGCTGTCACCTCCTTTATTAGTAGTGTGTTCTGCCTTGTGGGGACTGAGCACCCATGGGCTTAATGGGTTTATGGGTTCTGCCTGCTCATTGCAGTGACAGGCAGGGAACGGACTGCATCAACCTATTTCTGTCTCTGCCTGAGGATGAAATTCAGGAAGGTGTTGAGGAAAAGAGGAGTAACTCATCAAAGAAATGTTGCTCCAAAGTTAGCTGCAAATCCTCTGCAGATACAACTGGGTTTAGGGATGGGTTTCAACTGGGCAAGTTCAAAACTTGACAACAGGGAAATAAAAATAAGGGTGCAGAGAAAAATGCAGGTGTAAACTCTGGTAGAACAAGAGAGGGGAGAGGAATCAGAATGCCCTGCTGTGTGCCTTTCCATTAAGAAAATATATTGAATTGGCATTAACCCAAGCTTTGGGGGCTCTGTACGACTTCAGGAGGGCTCTGATTACTTGCTTGCTTGTTTGTTGTTTTGGGGTTGTTTTTGTATAATTGGATAACTTCTCTGGAGACCTGCCACTTTATTCTTAACTAAAGAAACTGACTGCACTTTGTGTCTGTGGATTAATTGTGTCCTCAGTATGCAAAGGCAGCAGAGTTCAGGCAGCACAGAGGGGAGCGCAGACACGAGGCAGGGCAGGCTGCATATTGATTCAGGAGCTGGCGAGACTGCAGGGCTCAAACAGGAGCTGCTTTCTTTTCTGCTGGCTTCTCTTTTTTTTCTTTATTTTTTTTTTCTTTTAGAATAAGAACAAGGAAATTAAGGGAGAAAGTAGTAAAAGGCAACACAGGAATTGATGTAATAACCTCCAGAAATATTTGAAGGTCATCTGCCCTAAAGAAGGGACAGTGTTGTTTAGATGGCTTGGCAGCCACGTCATTAAAACCCACAATGTGTAAATGCAGGAGGGAAAAAAGACTGGAGGGGGAAAGAGTCTGGGGTTTACCCAACAGTTTCCCAGAGTTAGATGTGTTTCCTGAAGGCCAGGGCTGCCTCTCTGCAGGACTTCAGCCAGCCCAGGCAGAGGTAGCCACAGCAGTCAAGCCAAAGCTGCACATCCTCCAAAAGGTATGGAAATTTCACCTCCATACATCAGAAGGTTTTTAACATGGGCACTAGATCTACCTTTTATGATTTAGCTGACATTTTATCCCTACTGGAGAGAGTCTAGTGGAGGCTACAAAGATGCTGAGGGTCTGGAGCATCTCTGTGAGGAAGAAAGGCTGAGAGCCCTGGGGCTGTTGAGCCTGGAGAAGAGCTGCCTGAGGGAGGGATCTAATCAATGCTCAGAAGGAGCTAAAGGGTGGGGGGGGGCAAGACACTTGTCAGTGGTGCCCAGTGACAGGGCAAGGGGCAATGGGCACAAACTGGAGGCCCAGGGGCTCCATCTGAACAGGAGGAGAAACCTTTGGTGTGAGGGTGTTGGAGCTCTGGAGCAGGCTACCCAGAGTGGTTGTGGAATCTCCTTCCCGGAGGAGATTCCAAAGCTACCTGGCCATTGTGATCCTGGGCAAGCTGCTGTGGGTGCCCTGCTTTAGCAGGGGGGATTGGACTGGATGATTTTCAGAGGTCCCTTCTGACCACCCCCATGCTGGGATTCTATGATTCACAGCCAGTTCATATTTCTGTAGCACGCCTGCATCTGTTCTAGAGAGAGCATTCTGTGCACTCTCAGTACCAGCAATACTTGGGGCACTGCTCATTTTGCCACCTGCAGTAACTTGAGTTGCTCTCCTCTCTCTTCTCCTGCTGTCACACAGGCCAGTCTCGGGGGCTGTGTTCGCATGATAGTGACGGGCGCTGCCCCTGCGTCTCCCACCGTCCTGGGCTTCCTCCGCGCCGCCCTCGGATGCCAGGTGGGCTCACGTGGCTCTTTGGAGAATGTTCACCTGCTGCCAGCTTGGAAACACACTGCATGTCAGAAAGGAGATGGGCTAGGACCTCAGAACTGTGGTTGGGACAGCTTCACCACAACTACTGCAACAACAGCCACAGGGTTTGGGGCAGAGCCAGCGTCCTGTTGTCCCTGGAGCTCTGGAGCTGCAGTGGGAATGGCCTTGAGGAGGGAGCAGCAGGAAGCTGCAAAAAACCCTCAAGACTCCATCCTAACACTTCATTGAGTGTGTGCAATGAAATGTGCTTGTGCACATGCTAGGAACATCACTACACAACTTTGTCTGTACATAAATAGAGAAAGAGAATGTTCAGGTAGATGTTGAACCCACTTAAGATGTCCACTGTGCTATTTCTCTTCCTCTAGGAAGCCCAGGGGAACTAAAAGGCTTCATTCATGAGCCTGAAATGAGAGGATAAAAGAAATACTTTCTAAGCATTCCAGAAAAATGTCTTTTCCCCACTAATAAATTAGTGTTGTAGAGCAATGTATTTCTTGTCTCAAAAGATAAGTGCTGATCTTGTCTTCTCATTATTTTCAGCTCTACAGAGACCAATCCACAGGAGGCAGGTCTTAGAATGCTGTTGGGTACTAGGGAAGCCATCAATGCTGATTAAAAATATCTCTTTCTTTGTCAGGTTTATGAAGGTTATGGCCAAACAGAATGCACAGCTGGCTGCACCTTCACCACCCCAGGTGACTGGACATCAGGTAATCGATTCTCTGCCACTATCTAATTTGGAACATCTGTCTGATGAGGAAAGGCTGAAAGAGCTGGGGCTGTTTAGCCTGGAGAAGAAAAGATGTAGAGGAGATGTTATTAATGTTTATAAATATCTGCAGGGTGGGTGTCAAGAAGAAGGGGCTAGGCTTTTTTTCTGTGGTGTCCTGTGATAGAACAAGGGACAATAGATACAAACTGGAACCAAGGAAGTTCCACTTCAACATGAGGAAAAACTTCTATACTGTGAGAGTCCTGGAGCTGTGGAACAGGCTGCTTAGAGAGGCTGTGGAGTTTCCTTCACTAGTGACATTCAAGACCCATCTGGACGTGTTCCTGTGTGACCTGCCCTGGGTGATCCTGCTTTGGCAGAAGTGTTGGACTAGATCATCTCCAGAGCTTCCTTCCAATCCTTACCATTCTATGACTACGAAGAATTTCTTTTCTGCAAGAGTGGTCAGGCATTGGAACAGACTGCCCAGGGAGGTGGTGGAGTCACCATCCCTAAAGGTGTTCAAGAAACAAGCAGATGTGGCATTTTGGGACATGGCTTAGTGGTCATGGAGGTGTTGGGTAGAAGGTTGGACTTGATGATGTTAGAGGGTTTTTTTCCAACCTTAATGATTCTATCTCCAGCAAGAAAATAAACACAGATTTCTCTAGAACATAGTGGAGGGTTACATCCCAGAGTGTTATGCAACATTCATCAATCTGTGAATAATTTTCAGCAAATTTAATGTTGTTTAAAATCTCACTAGTCCAGAATAAACAAACAGGGATCAGCTGTTAGGCACATTTGCCCTGGAGAGGTTTGGAATTGTCCCTTGAGCTGTTGTTGGTGATACTCTGTGCTCCTGGTGCTGTGAGTCCTCTCCAGAGCTCTGGAGCTGAATTTAAATGGATGTTTGTTAAAAAGAAAGGCTGAAAAGATGAATCTATTCATGTACTTCATGAGCAAACCCAGGCATCAATCACAGACCCACTCAATACTTTATTTATTTCAGGGTTTAAAAACTGATCTTGAGCTAAAAATCATCACTAAGAAAGATTGAGATAACCCATACAAGTGCTGTGGCTTAATTTCTTCTTAATAGAATTAGTCAATATTTATTAAAATGTTTTTCAATCAGTATCATCCTCATTTAACTGGATACTAGTAGTAATCTTGGACACTAGGTATTAATTGTCCTGGCCAGTTAAACATTTCCTTCTTTCCAACCCACATGTTCAGTGGCTGGAGAAGAGCACATGCTTTCTTCACCCAGCACAAGTGGCCATCTGTTTGCTTTTCTCCAAACCAGAACCAGCCCCTTGCAGATACTGGTGTGTGCTGGGGCTTGCTGCCCTCTAGGTCCATGCCTTGGACAGCATTAAGCAAAGTGCCACCCATGTGGCATCATCCTCATCTTCTGTGAGCTTTGATCTGGTCCCTTTGCCAAATGAGATTTCAGCCCATGAGAGAGCTACAAAGCTTGTGAACCACAAGTGTAGGGTGCTGCACCTGGGGAGGAATAACCCTCTGCACCAGCACAGGTGAGGGGTTCACCTACTGGAAAGCAGCTCTGTGGAGAAGGACCTGGGAGTCATGGTGGATGACAAGTTCACCATGAGCTACCAATGTGCCTTTATGGCCGAGAAGACCAATGGTCTCCTGGGGTGTATTAGAAGAGTGTGGCCAGCAGGTCAAGGGAGGTTATCTTCCCCCTCTACTCCACCCTAGTGAGGCTGCAGCTGGAGCACTGGGTCCAGTTCTAGGCTCCCCAGTTCAAGAGAGACAGAACTGCTGGAGAGAGTCCAGGGGAGGCTATAGAGATGCTGAGGAGCCTGGAGCGTCTCTGTGAGGAGGAAAAGCTGAGAGCCCTGGGGCTGTTGAGCCTGGAGAAGAGCAGCCTGAGAGGGAATTTGATCAATGTTCAGCAAGAGCTACAGGATAGGGGGCAAGGGGCTGGGGCCAGATGTTTCAGTGGTACCTAGTGACAGGACAAGGGGCAATGGGAACAAACTGGAGGCTGGGAAGTTCCGCCTGAACAGGAGGAGAAATTTCTTTGCTGTGAGGGTGCTGGAGCCTTGGAGCAGGCTGCCCAGAGAGTTGTGGATTCTCCTTGTCTGGAGAATCCAAACCTCCTTGGCCATTGTGACCTTGGGCAAGCTGCTGTGGGTGCCCTGCTTTAGAAGAGGGGTTGGACTGGATGATGTCCTGAGGTCTCTGTGATTCTGTGACACAGAGCTGGTCCTTCTCTTTCAGCCTGTCTGTTCTAGCGGCTCTTTCTGGTGGACATGGAACTCTTTTGCACACCTGAGTGCTCTGACAGTGCCTGTTGGCTGCAGCAGATACTGTCCTCACTTTGCCTTTGAAAAAAATATAGGGGTTGGGGGAATTATGCTCAACATGATGTCCCTGAAGTTGAAATTTCCAGGTGATTTAAACAACAGAGGTTGCTTTTAGAATGAATTAAGCTTTAAAAAGGGTTTAGTCTCTTACAGGTAAGACAGGCACAGTCTGTACTTGGACATGTTTGAAAACAGGGTTTATACCCAAACAAGAGCTTTGGGTATTTAATTTTAATAGCTCAAAGCCTTAAATGAAGACATTAATTCTGCACACAGACACAGCTCCTGCAAGAACATCCCCTGTGCCTATACCTGTGCAAGCAACTGATAATAAAATGCTAATTCTTGTTTATAGGAGAGACAAGAAGTGACTTGATAACTTTGATTTCCAGGTCATGTAGGAGCCCCTTTGCCCTGTAACTTAATCAGATTGAAGGATGTGGAAGAGCTGAATTATTTTGCTTCCAAAGGAGAAGGAGAGGTAGCAAATCACATTTTTATATCAAATTCTCACTGTACTAAGTAGTTATGTAGTCATAGAAGTATTTTAGCTCTGTGAGGTGCATGGTTGCAGATGTCTTCTGTATTCCCATCAGGAAATAAAATGTCAGTTCAGCAGGAGAGCAGCAAAGCTTTAATTAAAAAGGGGCTGTGGCAGTACTTTCAGCCTGATTATTTTAACAGCCAAGACTGAATGAATGAGTTCAGCTAAGATGAACTGAATTGCTGTGATTTCTATATTGCACATAAAGGAAGCTCATTGAACTAAGGCTGGGTTTGAAAACTGCAAGCTGAGTGCAAATCAACATTGGGCAAATCACTTTTGCAATCTCTTCTTTCAGATTTCCTTCAGCTTGGGGGGGGGAAAAAATAATAAATAAAATTATCCATAGGTAATTTGATACAGCACCATATATTTCAGTTTCACAGAGCACAGCCATTAAATAAACCTTGAAAAGCTCTCAGGTTTAGTGAACTGCTGTTTAGCTTGGTAGCGCTTGCAGCAGGCTAATCCAATAATTGATCAGCCCCTCTGCCTGTTTTGCAGATATGTGTGAAAGGACCAAACGTTTTCAAAGGTTATCTGAAAGATGAAGAGAAGACAAAGGAAGCACTGGACCAGGAGGGCTGGCTTCACACTGGAGACATTGGGAAATGGTTACCCGTGCGTATTGTGTTAGCCTCTCTAAGTTGTCAACTGCTGGTCTGAAATTCCCAAGCAGAGCTCTCTTGACAAAGGATTAAGTTTGGATTTTTTTTCAGGACAAGCTTGATGTAGCAGAGAAGCGTTTTCTGGCAATGCTGTGTTAAAAGCAGGCTGCTGACCGAGCCTCTGTGGTTAACTAACTTCTGTGGGAACTGTCTTTTCTCTCCCCTGACAGAATGGGACTCTTAAAATCATCGATCGGAAAAAGCATATATTTAAACTTGCTCAGGGAGAATACATCGCACCAGAGAAGATAGAGAACATCTACATCCGCAGTGACCCCGTGGCCCAGATCTATGTCCATGGAGACAGCCTGCAGGTAAAATCGGAGGTTTAGGAAAATCTTTCTTCTTTGTGAACAGAAAACGGAGAGCTGGGTGTGAGGGAGGGGAAAGTGGGAGTGGGTCACGCCGCGGTTCTGCCCTGATGCCTCCCTTCTGCTCTGGAGCTGGCTGTCAGCCACGCAGGAGCTGAGCTGCTGTGTGACCCTAAGAAGCTTGGAGGATGTTTTGGCTAAAGATCAAGGCTTTAAATTTGTTTCAGTGTCACCTCTGGGTCTCTAACACTCTCCTTTGCCATGTTGCCTGTGCTAAGCCAGAAGAAGGCAAAATCACTGGTGCTCCACAGCCACTGCCTATGCATTTTGACCAGTCTTGTCCTGGCTTTGCCTTGCACCTCTCCACAAATTACAGCCCTGCTCTCTTTGCAGTTGTGTGTGTGGTGAAGATGTTTAATTCACACCTTGATGCAAACATGTACAGCTTCCGAAACCATTGCAGCTCATCCCTCTGCACCCACTGACCACAAATGTGAGGCTTCTTTTGGCATCAGTTTTACTGAGACTCACAGGCCCATGAGCTGCTTGTGTCTGGCACTGGAACGGGCTGCCCAGGGGAGGTGGTGGCGAGACCATCCCTGGAGGTATTCACAAACTGTGTGGCTCCTGGGGACATGGTTTAATGGCCATGGTGGTCTTAGTTTGACACTGGGACTTGATGATTTCAGAGGTCTTTTCCAATCAAAAAAATTCTGTGATTCTATGATTCTGTGCTATGGGCTCTGTTCTGCTGTGGCTTATGCCCGTGGAATAAAAAGCATGATGGAATCACAGACCATAGAACTGTTGAGGTTGGAAGAGACCTCTGAGATCAAGTACAACTGCACACCTAAAGCTCACAATCCCACCACTACTGCTAAGCCACCACCTCTAAACCACATCCCTCAGCACCACATAAAGGTGAAGAAAGGAATTTAATTACTGTCCAGAGCACAAACTTAACCAAAGGTGCTCAGATTGTCGGCAAATGCAAGAGCGCTCACAGAGAACCATTTTATCAGTGGAAAAGACACAGACACCAAGATACACCTCACTGAGGTGAGCAGGTTATTGACCTAATTGAGTAAGAAGTGATGAACACATAGCAAATTCAACCAGTTTGTATCTTCACTTCAGTGTAGGGTCTTGAATGTTGTTCAGCCTTTGCCTGCAGCTCTCCTTGTCCTTCTCCTACAGGCTTTTCTGGTGGGAATCGTGGTGCCTGATTCTGAAGTTATGCCAGGCTGGGCAAAGAAAAGAGGGTTTGATGGAACATATGCAGAGCTCTGTAAAAATAAGGTTTGTCTTTCTATCTGTCTACAGGGCAGATTGTTCCTTCACTGTAGCATAACCTAGTTAAGAGCTGCTGTCTATGACTCATGATCTCAGCAGCAGGAATTATTTCCTCACTGAAAATGAAGCAGCATTGATCTGGACTCAGTGATGCATGCTGGGCTGTCACAGACTTCTGCAGACTTCTGCAAGAACGTGTCTGGCAGTGACCACCAATATGGAAACAGGAGAGGTGGTGTTTGGTTAGAGGTCTTAAATAAGGATCCCAGCCTTGTTTCCATGTGCTTTCTGATACTGAGTAACCAAGTTGGATCACAGCAGTGAGCATTGACGCAGCTCAGTCATTCCACTGGTGTCTGTGCTAGTTCTGCATCTTAATCTGGCAGATGATTGAAAGATCATGAATTCAAGCATCTATGCCACGTAATGTTTGACAGTATAACCTTGCTTTTCACTCTGAGGAAAGGGTTAACATCACCATACCTATGTTGTATGTTTGGACATGTATTTATTGTTCATTTAATTAACATCATTTATGTAATGATGATGATACCAAACTGGGAGGAGTGGCTGACACCCCCTCAGGTTGTGCTGCCATTCAGCCAGACCTGGACAGCCTGGAGAGTTGGGTAGAGGGGAACCTTACAAAGTTCAACCAGGGCAAGTGTAGGGTCCTGTACCTGGGGAGGAATCACCCCCTGCACCAGGACAGGTGTGGAGGTGACCTGCTGGAAAGCAGCTCTGTGGAGAAGGACCTGGGAGTGCAGGGGGATTAGTTCACCATGAGCCAGCAATGTGCCTTCTTGGCCAAGGCCAGTGGTCTCCTGGGGTGCATTAGACGAGTGTGACCAGCAGGTCAAGGGAGGTTATCCTTCCCTTCTACTCTGTCCTAGTGAGGCCACATCTGAAGTATTGTGTTCAATTCTGAGCTCCCCAGTTCAAAAGAGACATGGAGCTACTGGAAAGAGTCCATTGGAGGCTACAAAGATGCTGAAGGACCTGGAGCATCTCTGTGAGGAGGAAAGGCTGAGAGACCTGGGGCTGTTTATCCTGGAGAAGAGCAGCCTCAGAGGGGATCTGAGCAATGCTCAGCAAGAGATAAAGGGTGGGGGGGCAAGAGGATGGGACTAGACTTCTTTAAGTGGTACCTAGTGACAGGACAAGGCATACCCAACCCTCACCATGCTGGGATTCTGTGACTGTGGAACAGAACATTTGCTAATTCTCTATTGACTACCGGAGAGACACCTGACCTTTACATGAGGCCTTTGTGTGTTTGAACCCAGGAGCTGCAGCAAGTGATAATGGAAGACATGGTACGGTTGGGTAAGGAGAGCGGACTTCACTCCTTTGAGCAGGTAAACTGAACCAAGGAACACCTAATTCACTGTGATCAGACAAGCAATCTGTCCACTTGCATCAAATGGGATTTGCCAGGGCTTGGTGTGTTACTCCAGATCCTTGTTGCTGTTGCGCACAGTGGTTTTGGACAGAGACTTTTAGTGGACATGTTGCTGTGTGGTTTACCCTAGGTGATCCTGCTGTAGCAGGGGGTGTGGACTAGATGATCTTCAGAGGTCCATACCAACTACTACCATTCTATAGTTTAGTGATTGTTGGCATATAAATATTTGTTCCTTTGAAAAATCCATAGGCTATGATTCTTCCTTCCACTCCTGCTTGAAATGTAAATTAAATGTAGTGAAAGTTTTGGGTGAGGAGGCAAAAGTCTAATCCAGAGACACGGATAATCTCCAGACTGACAACCAGAGGTCAAAGTAAATATCTGTAGGACTCTGATGCTTCTGCCACAGAAAGCACTCTTAAGAAACTAGGTCACTAATTACCATTCTTGTAACTGACCTAGGAAATGCTGCTGGTCGATTTATTTTCAGCCTCTGTGCTAAATATTTCCTTGTGCTTCTGTAAATATTTCTGCAACAGAGCTGCAAGCACTTCAGGAGACATCTGAAATCAACCATGGATTGGATTATATTATTATATCATATTATATATATTTCTATTATTTACATATATATATATATAGTATTATATTACATATATAAGCTGCGCCAGGGGAGGTTTAGACTCGAAGTGAGGAGAAAGTTCTTCACCAAGCGAGTTGTTCATCATTGGAATGGGCTGCCCAGGCAGGTGGTGGAGTCACCATCCCTGGAGGTGTTCAAGAAGGGATTGGATGTGGCACTTGGTGCCATGGTCTAGTCATGAGGTCTGTGGAGACAGGTTGGACTTGATGATCCTTGGGGTCTCTTCCAACCTTAGTTATACTGTGATACTGTGATATATATAATATATGTATTACAGGTTGGACTTGATGATCTTTGAGGTCTTTTCTAACCTTATTGATTCTATGATTCTATATAGCATTAAAAACACAGAAAAAAAAAAGACTAATTGACACATACTGAAATGTCAAATTCTTATTTCTGTTACACTAATGCTCTTAATTATCACATATAATTAGCAAGGACTTCTCTGCTTTTGTTCAGACTGCTTCTGGGCAGTCATTCTAATGAGTAATTTGCCACATCTGAGTGCAGCAAAAGCAACATTAAACAGAACTTTGTTATTCTTCCATTTCTCAGTTCCACATGCAAATAAAATGGAAAAGCAAAAAGAAATTGATTACGAAATTAAATTCAATATCAAGTCTGGTTTGCAATGCACTTAATTCTAGGTGTTCAAGAAACCTGTGGCTCTGGCACTTTGGGACATGGTTTAATGACCACGGCGGTGTTGGGTTGAAGGTTGGACTCAATGGTCTTGGAGGTCTCTTCCAACTGAAACAATGATTCTGTGTTCTAATTGTCTAAGTCTGTTGTGCTATGAAATAACATCAAGTAATCTATTCTACCAATTAATAAATGCTAATGTAGTGAGGAAAGCTTTGCTGTCTAGAAATTAAAAATAAATGTTTAACATTTTGAAACCAGAGGGCTTAAAAAGTCAGCCTCTGTTGCAGTATGTGATCTTAAACCCAGACTTTGAGCCAGATATTATGGCCAAGGTTGTGGTGAGACAGGTTTATACAATCATAGAATCACAGAATTGGTGTGGTTGGAAAAGACCCTGAAGATCATCAAGTCTAACTGTCAACCTAACACCACCATGGCCATTAAACCATATCCCTAAGTACCACAGCTACACATTTCTTGAACACCTCCAGGAATGGTGACTCCACTTCCCTGGGCAGCCTTTCCAATCCCTGACCTTCTTTTCTTGCCGCAAAGAAATTGTTCCTAATCTCCAACCTCAACCTCCCCTGGCACAATTTCAGGCCATTTCCTCTCATACTACCACCTGATAATAATAAGAAGAGACCAACCCCCACCTCACTCCAACCTCTTTTCAGGGAGCTGTAGAGAGCAATGAGCTCTCCCCTCAACCTCCTCTTCTCCAGGCTAAACACACCCAAGTCCCTCTGCCACTCCTCAACAGCCCTGTTCTCCAGACCCTTCACCAGCTTTGTTGCCCTTCTCTGGACCTGCTCCAGCAACTCAATACAAGACGCACTGTATATGGAATCATTATCATCCTTGTCTCTGGCATGGAAATGACAACTTTGGCATCTCTAACCAACAATTTTTCCACTGTAAATCAGTGCAGCAAGGTGTGGAGGCATTAACACCACAAACACTGATTTTTGTGAAGGACATCACTGGTGAAGGAACTGGACCACAGTGCTTGCAGGGGAAAGTTGAATCACATACCTACTGGAAATTTAAAACCAGATCATCAGTCTATAGTCCTGCAACTCCCAGTCTAACAAAATGCAAACCAGTCTGGCTTGGGGAATCACAAAAGCAGCAGATGGCTGGGGAATTTTGTCTTAAATGGGTGGCCTATGACCAATCATCCAGCTGCTTTCTGCTTTCTCCAACACCGGTACTCCCATAAAGGCACTGGAAGGCAAAGCTCTCTCCCATCTGTGCTGCTAGGCTCCCTGCTGTGTTCAGAGACAGCACTGCTAACAACAGCAGCCTTCAAAATCCTGTTTGCCTGGGCTGAATGATTTGCTTTCACTTTAATTAGCTCATAAAACATCACCAGCCCTTTAGAGATGATCGTCCTTGTGTCTGCAAAGCTTCATGATAATTTTGCAAGACCAAATTCCTGCTGCTTATATTTGCAGCTAGGTTAAGATGATGTTTTTAGGACGTCCCCCTTGCCCTCCCTCCCTCCCTTCCTTAGCATTTCGACCTCGTGAAACAGCAGTTGCAGTATCACATATGGTGACACTGTCCCCTGTGCTCTGCCTCACTGTCTTCTGGCCTTGGTTTCACAGGGAAAAGAGGTTTATGTGTTCATTCTCTCTGTGCTGGCTGCTGGAGCAGCATGGACACAGGAAAACCAGCAAGAGAGCAGGGGATGGTGAGGGATGGTTGAAGGCATTTAGTGGCACCTTAGAAAAGTTGGGCAGATGATAAAAATCTTGGGGATACAGTTTCAAGTGGAGGAGTCCTCATTTCTGGAGGGGTAGATGTGGTGCTGAGGGACATGATTTGGTGGCAGACTTAGCAGTGCTGGGTTAATCGTTGGGGTCAATAATCTTAAAGGTCTTTTCCAAGCTAAACCATTCTAAGGATCCCCTGGGCTACAGACAGAGCCAGAGGTAACTGCAGCAAGGTCTATTTAAGAAGTTATGCTTATTGACTGTAGTGTGATTTTTACTACCAATATGTCCCTCTTCTGTTTTAGGTCAAAGCCATTTACATTCACTCTGATATGTTCTCGGTACAAAATGGTTTGTTGACACCAACATTAAAGGCTAAGAGACCAGAACTAAGAGATTACTTCAAGAAGCAAATAGAAGAGCTATATTCAAGCATCTCCATCTGAAACAACAGGAAGAATGTGTTGAACCACGGACTTTGTAGCAATATTAGAATAACACTGCAAAATACAGAGCCAGAACGACACAGCAGGAATGGAGAAACAGCTGAATTCAACATCTGAGCCTTTCATTTTTCATCACTAACTATGATTTTCCTTCCTTTTTTTTCTTTTTTTATTCCATCAGGTGTCACAGAGTTCATCTTTGACTCAGTACACAATTAGGGCACTACTAAAAATGATGCTAAGTTGTGACAAAATAGACAGAAATTTCAACCTGTGACCAAGAAAATTATGGAAGCATACCTAATTACTAGCTCCAAGCATTTCTGATTTAAATAGGGACAGCTGCAGGTATGTCTGTTGATATTTGATTGTATATAACCTAATCCATGAGGAACTAAAATTGTGGATAATTCAGTAATGTGGTCTACCTCAAACAATCAGTGACTGATGGTGAAAATCTCTTTTCCCTGATCTGGAATTTCAAGCTGGATATCGGTTTATATATTAAGTGATAGGGTGTTTGGTTGGTTTTTTAATACATTTTCTGGGACATGAATGTCATTGATTTAATTTCATCATTAATAACCTAACAACTTGATGATCTTAAAGGTCTTTCCCAGCCGAAACCATTCTGGGATTCTGTAACTGGGACAGAAGTAGGAATGGATCTCCCACTACTTGTACTTAAGAGATTCTATTAGGATATTACATCTAATGGATTAATATCACCTTGAAATGACAAGAAAAGGTTAGGAAGCAATAGGATAGAATTCCCTCTATTTCCTTTTCGTCCCTACCCAATTTATACATGGAATGCTGGTTTTACATTTGGGCTTCCTTCAGCACTCATGGACATTTGAACTACTCAAACTGAGGTGGTGGCAGGAGCACTGCTGGCTCTGTCGTGGCTTTTTGTGGGAGTTTACATTAAACCACAGGCTCCCAGTCCCTAATTTATTACTTTACATGCTGCTAATACTGTGTAGTCCAGTTGGACTAACTCCCTTTCAGAAACACTGCTGAAAAAATGGAGCACAAGGGACAAGCTGTAATTCTGAATGGGGCTTAGAAAAGCAGATTTGGTTTGGGAGGAAGGCCAGCTTGAGGTGCAACAGCAGAAGACATCCTTTGGCTGACCACGGAAGGGGATGAAGTACTGCTCCAAAGAGTGCACAAAGATGGGCAAAAGGCTGTGTTAGCCAGGCTATTGTAAGGTGTCATGGTGTGGTAAAACGTTGGGTGTGCTGCAGAAAGGCCTGCTGAGAAAATGTCTGTGTTTGGACATGTGGAAGCTTCAGTTCCCTGTCATCACTTCCAGTGGCTGCTATGGAGTAAACAACAAGTTGGGCTGAATGAAACTTGAGATTTCACAGCCAGCTGCAGCCATGAGAAATCCCACGTGGGAAAGGAACAGACTGAAGAGCTCTCTCCTGATACAAAGCATGGTACAAGACTATGAGCAAACTGTAATGTTGAGTCACTTGAATACTTGGACTGTCGGTGGCTTCCTTATGCTGAACAGGGTCCTATGTATCTATGTGTGTTTTAATAACTGCTGTTTGTTGCACCAGTGCATACCAGCATGGAGCTGTGCCTGCTAGATCCTTGCTAGGACAGTGAAAGCACACTGATTTTTCTCTCTTAAACTGGAGTCCACTGTAGACTGTGAAGCTAAAAGTTGAAATTTTTCATTGCATCCATCTCTTCTTTACCCTCTGAAGCTCCATTGCGTGCTTCAAGCTGAATCAGTGAGTTAGTGAAGACTGATTTATTGCAGTGATTTCAGAACAAAATGATGCAAAGGAAACTGCATCCGCTAACGTAATCCCTCTATAAAGAACATGACAATTTGATTTATCAAGTGTGCAAGTATGAAGCCCTCTTTGCTCCCAGTTCCTCATGTGATTCCACTCCAATGACTCACATCAGCCCCAGGAGAGGAGAAATACCACTACTGTGAGCTGATGCTTTCCTACATTGATGTACAGCAAAGGCATCCCTTGGGAAGTGGAGTCTGCCACATCTTACAAAGGATGGGAATTACTGTGCAAACCTTAGGTCAAGTCATCAAGGATTTGCATCTCTACAGGGTCTAGTCCACCTTCTTTTTGTATCAGCCAAGAGACAGTCACTGCATATGCATGTGTCAATGCTATGAAGAATTGGTACAGTTTCCTGGTTTAATGTGAAATGCCTAAAATAAAATTAACTAGTCACCTAAATAAGAACAGAAAAGCTGTTTTCCACTGAGCTTTTTCTATCACATGAATTTAATTCACTCCTCTCCTAAGATAATTTCAGTTTACCAGATGTTTCTAGGTATTATAACTCCCAACTTTGTGTAAGTATGAGATGGTTTATGATTTAGCTGGCTGGTATTTTTACTTATTTAATGTGGAGTAATCTACCTGTATGCTTCTAATTCTTATCCTGACCCAGGTGATCCTGCTTTGGCAGGAGGCTTGGACTCAGTGATCTTGGGAGGTACCTTCCAATCCCTAACATTCTATGATTTTAGGGTTCTTTTAGTATTCGATGCAAAATGTCAGATGCACTAGAGCCAAAGACATCAACACCAACAAATCAGAAAGAGAAAATCCAGACTTGGCCACAGTAGGGCAATGCAAAATGGGGGAGAAATTGTGTAGTCACACCACAAATTGTGAATACTTTCAGAACCTGAGCAAAGCTATAAGAATAAACTAAAAGCTCTCTTCAATCCATTCTTGTGTAATCAGATTTTTCCCCTGCAGGTCACGCTTACCACAATCATGACAATGTTGTGAGAGATTAAAACTTGAGAAGAACAAATGTGAAATGCGTGAACTTGGCACAAACACTCTTTGAATTCCAGGAATACTTCTTCTGCATTGAGCTGTCTTAAACTGAAATGTTTCTTGTGACCATCATGGAAAAATCCCCAGGGCTGTCCCATAACCAGCTGTGGGGCTTTTTCCCCCTCGAGATAACTAATTATAACAATTATTTCTAATATTCACCTTACTGAAAGAGTTGAGGCTCAAGTGCTGTTGCACATGGCAACACAGTTCTCTGACAGCCCTGTTCATCATGGCTTTGGGATGATTGGTTTTAACTCATCGCTGTCATCCATGGATTCATTCGGCAATTAATGAATACAGAATGAATGAAAACAAATACAGCAAACATTCTGATGAGCACAGTTTCAGTCTGCCAAGGCTGGTGGAATGGGTGCTGGCCAGAATTGGGCTCCCAGGGTGGGGCTGTTACTTGGTGATGTAAAAGCACCATCACCTTGAGCAGCCAAGTGAGACCAGGGAATTCTGCATCCAAAGGCTCGCACTGTGGTCATGACTTATGGGCTGAGACGCTCTGTTCTCACGCATTAAATATCAGAGGTTCTTCCTAGGTTTGTGGCATCACTGGAAGACTCTTCAGTGGTCATATATAAAATCCAGAATAAAATACTTTCTTTTTTCTGGGAAGAGGAATAGTGCTTACTTCTGTATTTTGAATGTTTTATTTGCTCAATATATTGCACAGAGAAAATTCTGCTCTGCCACAGAAATGGTCAAAGACGCACACGAGTGTGAGCAGAAACCACACCAGAGAGTCCAAACCCTGTTTTGGTAGGAAGTCCACATCATTATTCTGTCCTGAAAGGCGCATTTGCAAGGGTAAAATGCTCGATGCACATGAGGCAAGAGAGAGAGACGGTGAGTTGTTTATCAATAAAAGTACTATTTTGCAACCTGTCCTCGCTGTTAGTAAGTCTAGAATCAGCATCAGTAATGTCCAGTGTCTTTTTTTTTTTTGCCATGAATATGAATTCTTGCACATAACAGACAAAAAATTAACCTGATTTAATCTTCTGGAATGAAACAAATTAATTATAGGATTCTTTTGGTTGGTTTTTTTAAATGTGTTAAAAGCACAAACTGGTGATCTATTTGTAAATAAACTGCTACAAGATGAATGTAAACTGGGAAAGAATATACTATTTTTGCATGGTAAAAGATTACTTAAAGACCTCCTGATGCCTTACAGAGAATTTGGAGAAGCATTTCATTTAGAGGCAATTCTACCTGCATACTTTTTGTATCGTTAGCTCACTTTGGGTTTGTCTGCTGGGGGAAAAAAAAAGTAAAACAAAAATCAGAATTAGATATTTGTTTCTTCTTGGAATTAACATTCCTCAGTAATTTGCACATTCAGTGGTTTCTACACCAGCTTTACTCCTGTTAAGTCATGAAGCTGAGGCTGTTTACTTTGGAGAAGTCTGGATGCTTGTAGTCTGGGAGGGGAAAAAAGTTTCAGCTCCCTGGAATTGTTCCAAAATAAAATGTTTTCTGAGGCATCTAGAGCCCCCTTTAAGCCCTTCATTTCAGCTTTTTGTTATGTATTATAGCAAAGTAGGAGCAGCAAACAAATGAGGCATTTTGGTCTGTGTTGCCTATTTCCAGCTGAAGGTGAAGGGGTTAAAAGAGAACATGCATTTGTATAAAAAAAACCCACAACCCACAAGAAATTAACTGTAATTAAAGATTTTTGGGTTTGGTACATCAGCATGTATATCAAAAAGTCATCTACAGAAACTTTTGTAAAGAAGAGAAATTGTCCCATTTCGCAAAGCTGCTCATAGGATTTTTCTCATGGGCTGACCTACGATCAAAGCTCGCTCCTACAAGCTGCTGTTACTCCAGCGCTCTGTCCTCACGGTCGGGATGAAGCCGTTCAGAAGGTGTGCCTCTGGTCAACGTGGGGTAAACAATAAAAAGAGCAAACACATTCAAATCACAACTAAAGGAATAGTGGAAGCTGAGATTGATTTTTAGCAATCTTCTATGAGACAAACAAACAAAGCGATTGCAAAGTTCTCTGAAGACGCTGCAGTCTTTCTGTAATGGTCTCCTTTTTTTTTTTTTTTTTAAATTTAATTTAATTTTAAATCAGTAATACCATAACCAAATGTATCTGCTTGTTTAATATGAATTGACAACTGGGAATGCATAGTATTTTTTCAGACTATGTGTCTAAAACAATAAAGTTTAAAAGCGTTCCGTCTCCGTTTCCCAGTCTTTGCGTGTGCTTGCATCTCTCCCTCCACTGGGATGAACATTCAGTGATGAAAAAGAATGGTCATTTATCATTATTTGTCATGCTGACGAAGTAATGAGTTTCCTCTGCCCTACGAACTCAAGCTGAAACATGAAGGTTCGAGGTGAGGAAAAGTTCTCCACTGAGAGAGTTGTTAGCCATTGGAATGTGCTGCCCAGGGAGGTGGTGGAGTCACCGTCCCTGGAGGTGTTCAAGAGGGGACTCGTGCCATGGCCTAGTGGGCATGAGGTCTTGGGCAACAGGTCGGACTTGATGATCTTTGAGGTCTTTTCCAACCTTGTGGATTCTATGATTCACAACAGGAATTTTGATCATGCAGTTTCGATAGTGGGATGTAACATTGTATGTGTAGCACATGACAATACATACTATGTATATGTGTAACAGTGAGATGTAGTATCATAAACCTATTTATTTACTTGGCTCATTTATTAGCCAACACCAGTGAGAGACATCAGCAGTGTCCAGTGCACCCCTGCAAAGCCCAGGGGAGCCAGAGCAGGACCAGGCAGGATTATTCATGGACAAATGGTGTTTGGTTCCAGGGAAACAGCCATCCCTGACCCACCTGACATTACCCCCATCCCAGAACATAGCCTCTCCCTCACTCTGCTCCTCTCCACTCTGTTCATAGTCTCCTTCAGCATTAATTTACACTTCATGGCATTAAAACTCCTCAGGTCGTGCATGTGCTGACAACATGCCCAGGGAAGAGCAACCGTACTGGGCACTGGTGAGGCTGCACCTCAAATTCTGGGCTCAGTTTTGGGCCCCCCACTCCAAGAAGAACACTGAGGTCCAGAGAAGGGCAGCAAAGCTGGTGAAGGGTCTGGAGAAAGGTCTGGTGAGGAGCAGTTCAGGGAAATGGGGTTCAGCCTGGAGAAAAGGAGGCTGAGAGGAGACCTTCTGGCTCTCTGCCCTGGAAGGAGCTTTGAGCCGGGGGGGTGGTCTCTTCTCCCAAGGAACAAGTGATAGGACAAGAGGAAATGGCCTCCAGTTGCTTCGGGGGAGGTTTAGAATGGCTGTTAGGAACATTTCCTTTCCTGCAGGAGTGGTCAGGCACTGGAGCAGGCTGCCCAGGCGGGCGGTGGAGTCACCACCCCTGGAGGTGTTCAAGAAACCCGTGGCGATGGCACTTGGGGACGCGGACGAGCGGGCATGCTGGGGTGGGGTTGACAGCTGCACCAGCTGACGTTAGAGGTCTTTTCCCTCCTTGGTGGTTCAAACTCTCCCCATTCCCTGCCCCTACAGCCACATTGCCTCCTCTCATCCGCTCGTCTGCAGGCAGCCCCTCAGCGCCTGTGCGACACATCTTTTCTCTCACAGACAGGGCGCCGGACTGGGCAGAACCCAACCCAAAGGCACGGAACCGAACGGAACCTAACGAAAGCCACCCTCGCACCTGCCGCCCGCGCCCTCCCGAGGCCTGCGGCGGGGCGGGGTGACGGCGCCCCCTGCTGCCGGCCGGCCGTGCCGCTGCGCATGCGGGCTGGAGGCGAAGGGGCCAGGGGCGGGCGGGGCCGGCTGGGTCCGTATGAGGGTCGTGGCCCTGGTGAGGGCATCGTCTGCTGTCTCCTTGCCTCTTCTCCGCCTCTCAGGGCCTTGCTGAGGCGCGGCCGTGCGGGATGGAACGGGTCCGCTGGCAGGGGCCTTGCCAGGGCGGAAAGGCACCGTTGAAGAAGCGCCGCTCGTCCCCTGTGCCAGGGGTTTCCGGTAGCCGGGCCGGCAGCTCCCAGCCGTGCCGCCGGCGGCTCTTCGGGAGATCGGGCCCCAGCGGCGAAGCGGAGCCCCGGTGTAAGGGCTTCTCCACCCCTGTCGGGGCCCGAGGCCGAGTCGCAGCAGCGATAAGGCGGCCGAGGCAGGGCGAGGGGTGCCGAGGTGGAGGCGGCTGGGACGAGGCCCCCTGTGCTGTGCTTTTTGCCGTGCCTCGGTTTGCATGGCGCTTTGTGGAGCGGGTGGGGATGCCGGGCAGGTTAAGTCACCCCCTGGAGACGATTCTTACCAATCATCCCGTGTGGCTTCGGCGTGTCGTCCACACCCCCTAACCCCTCAGCCGTGTCTCTTTGGGCTTCTCAGCCTCTGTTTCCAGCCCTGCTTGTGCTGTGTGGTTGGAAAGTTCATTGTTGTTATCTGTGTGCCGTACAGCGTGGAGAACAGGAGTGGTTGCTCTGGTTTAGCTGCTGTTTTGGAATAAAAAGGGGGTTTACTTTGTAAATTATGGCTATCCCCCTCACGTCTGCCTAATGGTTTCCTTCAGAAATGAAACAAAAGCCTTGCTCGCCATGGAAAGGAGCAACTTGAAAAGTTACTTGAAGGTGGTTCTCAAAAAGAGCATCCTCGTTGTTGAGTTTAGCTGATCTGGAGCTGAGAATTAAAGACCTTAAAGACACAAGGTGGTTTGAGAGGCTGTGGGATTGAAGTAGAGGCTGACAGTAGTAGTGCAGCTTGCTAAAGTATTGGTCACACAGTGATCTTGGTACTTTAAAAATAGGACTTTACTGTTACAAGATACAGCGAATATTATTTTCTGTCCTGATCCTACTCTGCTGGCTCATGATCTTGTGAGTGTGCGGTATTCCTGTGTCCATGACTGGGTGCAAGTAGCAGCCTTGAGGTCTAGTCCTGCTTAATATATGCTTGAAAGAAAGAGGGCAAGGAATGAGCCCTGTGACAAGTCCTAATCTACCCTGTCCTCTGCTGAATTCACAGGGAGTTTCAGCTACAGGGCTCTGCAGTTCTGGGGGGATAAAACACAAAGCTAAGCAACACATTGGTTGTAGGATAAGGAAATAGGTCTCTGAAATTTGCTGTCATTGTGGCCTTTGGGATTATGTACAGTGAGGACAGGTTTATGCAGAAACTCTTATGATACACCTAATAAACGCCATTTAAAACTGATTTAGATGCAAGCTACTTTCAGCCCAGGTTGAGTAAAGGCAATTTCTGAAGTGGTTTTGGTGTGTTCTTTGGGATTTTTTTTAATCAGGAGGTTTAGGAAACGTGAAGTCTCTCTTGAAATCTGCTAGTTTGTTTTTTTTTTATCTTGATGCACAGCTGAAAAAATAAAAGAGCTTGGGTAAAAATAGAGCAAATTCAGATTTCGTAGTGTTCATGATAAGAGGATCCAAAATGATGGACATGGAAGAGGGAGAATAGCTAAAGGTGCTCTGTTAGTAATAATTGCTTACATTCTAACACTAAAATTACTGAACTAAATGTATGCTCTTTTCTAGGCCTGAAGAGAAAGCCCAATGTGAAAACCCTACCAAAAATTAAGGAAAAGAGTGAAATCACCCAAGTGAGGCAGTCATGCAACCAAAGGTCTGTTAGAACTCACTCAAATACATCATTATTGTAATTTCTGTTGCTTTGGCTTCATGAGATGTCTCTTGGGGGTGTGCAGTTTGAATTCTCAATGAGCTGTTGTTTGTCAGCATCTCATAAAGACATTTTGTAGTTCTTGCTGCCTTCCTCTAGAGTGGTGTAGTTGTACTGAGCTTAGCTCTTCTCTTCAACTGCAGCAATCAAGTGAATGTCCAAGAAGAAACACATTTGGAAACAAAAGAATATAGAATAGAAGAAAGCTCTGTACAGGTAAAGGTGAGAGTGTTGTCTTGCTCTTTTTATGGAGGATAAATCAAAGAAATGTAACATGTTAAATTCTTTTTCCAGCCAAGCAGACTTTCCTGTTAGTTGTGTGCATTTTTCAGACTAAACTTGGCCCTGTATTTTGGTGACATGAGGAAAAACAACTTTGTTGTGAGGGTGTTAGAGTTCTGGAGCAGGCTGCCCAGAGAGGCTGTGAAGTCTCTTCCTCTGGAGCGATTCCAAACCCACCTGGACATTGTGATCCAGGACAAGCTGCTGTGAATGCCCCTGCCTTAGCAGGGGGGTTGGAATGGTTGATCTCCAGAGGTTCCTTCCAACCCCCACCATGCTGAGGTTCTGTGAACTTGTCTAGGATTCTGAAAGTGAGCAGCATGTATTTGGCCTCTGAAATAAATAAAAGACGGGGAAATTGATTACTCCACAGTGAGCTCATGCATAACTTCAGCTGATGTCAGTGTGCTTTCACTGGAGGTCTCATCCAGCAGAGTGTAGGATCAAAGGATTGGCATTACTTAAGGATTGCAGAAGTACAAGTCGTATTTGTTAACCTTAGTACAAATTACACTGTGAATAGCAAGTTTAAGTGGGGAGGGACCAGACAGTAAGTTTCTGAGTATCTACCAATGTAGGAATACATTTAATGGCATTTATTTGTCTGTATCCAGCTTTCTGAGGTTGTTTATATGGGTCTTTTAATTTTAGGGATCCTTGTTAATCAACTTTGAAAGTAAAGAAAGCTTGAAAAGTACTGAAGTGACTTCAAGTGAGTAGAATGACAGTCCCTCATAGCATTACGTACACTTTTATATCTCCAAAACTAAATGTAAAATAAATGTAATTTGAATTCTATTTCAAGTACTGATGTGCTTCTCTTGTACTGGTTGTGACAACGTGCTGCTAGAAAAGAGAGGTTTGGAGACCACTTCTATTCCAGCATGGGGCTTGGTTCCTACTACATGCATTGTAGGCAGCATGAAGAGGAGACCTACAAGATCTAAGAGTCTTGAATCTGGCCTGATGAAATCCCCAACCTTGGTTTTATCATGGACAAAGCTAGTCGTTGACACGACTTCTTCAGTTGACTCAAACCTGCATTTTAAAAAGCTTGTGGCTAAATAGTTTGTGCTTCTGAAAACAAACCTGCCTCAGAATTACCTTATTAGAGGCTAAATTCTTCAGCTCTTGAGCCTTGGGAAAGGAAGTTGTCTTCTGTCAACTTGTGGGAGTGGGAATTTGGTGTCAGGGTGCCCTTCGGTTCTTTGTTTCTTTAATTGCATTATGGATCAGTATTAGATACTAACCTGATAGTACTGAGCTCTTCACCAGAATGAAACTTGGATAATGAATTCCTGATGGTTTGTAGAAGTTGATACTTTGGTTTTTTGGCAGCCACCTTTTTGTCTCTTTCTGTAGGTACAGGAATGACTCTTCCCACAGGTGTTTCCACCTTTCTCCTAGAGTGTTTAGATACAAGCTCAACTGAAGAGTATAACACAGGTGCTAATAGCAGCCTGAGCAGTTTCTCATCCCCTGAAATATTTAGAGATGATGGTTCAGGTGAGACTTGTTTTCCTTAAATTTTGTTTGATGTAGAAGAAGTGGGAGGACTATCTGCAATAGAAAGGCTGTTGGCTTCTCTTAACTGTGGCTCACCAGGTCAGATCTTTTAACATGGCATCCAGTCCACTGTGAATCAGGGCCTGGTGCAATTTGAATTAGACTTGGGAACTTAAAATACTCACTGTTGACAGGAGGTGGTTTGGGGAATGACCAACAAATCTGCTTTGAGTCAAATTCTTCCTAAACTTTTCTGTAGTTGGTTGAGCTGAGACAATACTGTCTTGCAGATGTGGTTTCTTTCACTTTGGTCACAAATTCAGTGACTCAATGAATTTCAGCATAAGAAGCTTACAGTTACATCTTTTATGTCCAGAAGGAAGTAATTTTTACCCTGTGGACTCCAGCAAGTACAAGAACTCCACTCTCTTGGACTCCAGCAAAGCCATGGCTATAGATAAGATACCCCACCTCTCAAATCTTTCAACAATATTAGGTAATTGTTGTTTTCTTCCACAGTAGTTCAGAGTGTGTACATCAGCTTCAGTGCAGTGCAAGGCACCTCTGTAAGATGCAGAATAATCATTTCATTTAAGGCATGTCTGCATAATGGGAAACGGTTCCTTCTCTTGCCTTCTAATATTTTGTTTCTAACTTGGTGTGCACTAAAATACTGTCTCGTCTGTGGAGCTTTTTCTTTTATTAAAGTTTAGCTTCAATGTTTTCTAGAACCTGTAGAGGATGATTTTCCAGACCAATACAGCAGAAGGTAATCTGCAAAGCAGACGTTTTGCACCTAAATGTTCTTCCTTTTCTTTTTTTTTAACCTCTCTTTTGAATGATATTTAAAAGAGAGGCTGATAAGAATAAGCCTCTGATGCTGCCAACACTCCTGTTGAGTTTCTGCTACCTGTGTCCGCACTAACTTTAGAAATTTGATCTTACTGACTTCAGCCTTTGTGAATCTGAGGAGCACAAGGGGTGGTTTTTCTAGCAAGAACATAATTTCTTTCAACCCTTGTGCTGCTGCTCCCAGTTTTCTCTGCAGACATTTCCCGTCAGAGCTCGCTCATACCAATCTTACAGTTCTGCATTTCTTATGAACCTGGCTTTCTCCTCTAGTCTCTTTAAATATGTTCTGTCATAATGTGCTTCAGAGCTGAGGGCTTGAGGGAATGTCTGCTGTGGGTCTTACATTACAGATGGCTTCAGAATAATCTGTGTGATTTGATGATAAACTATCAAAGAACTCAAGCGTGAATTCACTCTGTAACAATATGTTTTAAATTTTTATCCCTTTTCTCTCAGTCTCTATTTCCCTCTGAGTTCTTTAAACATTGATTTATTTATTTTTAATTTGAATGTTAACATTTATTCAGAATAGTTGTTCACTCTTTTTTCCCCCCTCTTCTAGAAAGAGACTTTCACATTGCATTTATATTTCTTCATCACTGAGTGTTTCAAATACTGTGGCAGGTAAAACATGACCTAAAGCGGTTGTAATGGCTGTGAGGCATCAGAATATTCTACCCACACTTAAATGATGGCAGAATATCAGAGCCAAGCTTCCACTGGGTCATTTGTCCCCCTGGCACAGGCTGAGCTCCATTGGGTCTTGAAGGAAAAATGTGACCTGAAAATCTTCCCTGTAAATAAGACTTAGTTCTAATGAATGTGTTGGGGGAAGAACAAAAAAACCCAAAGAGCATTTCTTATTAAACTTATCTAGGAACAGAGCTGTTCATGTCATTGCCCTTATCAGGACTTACTTCCTATCACCTATGAAGAGTTCCTCATGTAACTACAGTTCTGAACTGATGCAATTCAGGCTGGGGCCTAGCTGCTGCATAATTTCCCCCTGCTTACAGCCCTGCTTAATTTGGGCTGTAATAGCAGCTGAAGTTGCCACTGGCAAAGGCTGCTGTGATTTATGCAGTTCCTTTGCTCTTACAGTATGTGTGTGTAGCAGTAAATGGCCAAGAAAATGTAAGATTAATAAGTAGCCTCATTTCCTCAAGGAAAGAGAGAGGAGTAAAGCAGCTGTGTTGGTAGGGAGAGGGAGACCAGGATTCTATTGAAGGGAGGAATTGTGTTTACGTGGGTAGCTTTGGAACGGTCCTTCTTTTCAAAGCAGCCTGCAAGGCATGGGTTGGAGAGTAGCTGTGGTTCTTTGTCTCGAAGTTAATTAATTTGTTGGAAATTCATCACAGGAAAAAAAGCCTGTAAAATTACAGCTGCAAGAGAGAGAACTCCAAACCTAAAAACTGCTATGCGCTGTTCCTCACCATTAGGACCGGAAAGAAAGGTGAAAGACCTTAAGAAATGAGCCGGTTTGTAGCACAGATGATTGTAGCCCTTCCTTGTGTAGGTGGAAGACTCCACCTGGAAGTGTAGCCCTTCCCATGAAAGGGGTCCCTGCAGAGAGTGAAGCTATAGCTTGCTTCTCCCTCCTCCTAGCAATAGTCATGGGTATCCCCTACGCTCAGTGTTTCTCACACTGGCTGTGTTAGTAGTACTGAGTCAGTTGTGTAGAGCGGGAGTGGGACTCTGTTAGGGCTCACCACGCTGTAGAGACTCACTTCATGACAATTTTCTTTTCACCCTTTAGCCTGAAAATCAAACGGCTAAACCTAAAGGGCTGGTATCTAAGGTAAAAGAACAACATTCCAGGACCTCAGGAGGAGGACCATCATCACTCCAACTGCTTGGTGCTCCAGGAAACACTTCAGCCAGAGCAGTGGGGTTGACAGCAGAAGTACTGCCACATGAACAGACAGGTGCTGTGGGGGTAAGTGGTGCTGTTGTGCTGACTAGCAAAGGAATGAATTGGCAGTGGGTTTTGAGTTGTGACAGGGGGCACTCAGGAGCCCAGCAGCCACCTCTCCTGGCCTGATCCCCAGCAGTGTGGGCGGCAGATGAAGGGAGGGGATTCTGCCCCTCTACTCAGCTCTTCAGTGCTGGGGCTACCTCTGAATTCCTCAGCACAGACAGGGACCTGTTGGAGCAGGGACAGAGGAGGCCACAGCAATGATGGAAGGACTGGAAGCCATCTGCTCTAGGCTAGGCTGAGAGACTTGGGGTTGTTCAGCCTGGAGGAGAGAAGGCTCCAGGGAAACCTTCTGGTGGCTTTTCAGTGCTTAAAAGGGATGATCAGAAAGCTGGGGATAGAGCTTTTAGGAGGGTCTGTTGTCATAGAACAAAAGGTAATGGTTTAGACTGAAAGAGGGAGATATAAACAGAGGAGAAAGAAGAAATGTTTTCCACTGAGGGTGGTGAGACTCCAGCCCAGGTAGCCTGGAAAGGTAGTAGACACCTCATCCCTGGAACCTTTCCAGGTCAGGATGTTTGGGGCTCTGAGCAGCCTGCTCTAGTTGCAAATGTTTCTGCTGACTGTAGGTTACTGCACTACCTGACCTTTAAGGGCCCCTTCCAACCTAAAGCCTTCAATGCTTCCAGTCTATGAAATATACCTGAGAAGTATTAGGAAGTGCTTTATCCCCTAGTTGTGAATGGGGCCTGAATTGTCTGTGTTCTGTGCTGCAGTAAAAGGGTGTCTTAGTTTTGGTAAGATCAAAAATAATGGAATGACAGGAAGTCAGTACTTAACCCCCCAGAACTGTTAGTGATTGTTACAGAAAGCATTGTGTGCTGGGCAAATACTGCAGGGCTAAAAATAAACAGCAAAGAATTTGAAACTGATACTGAATTCTTTGGTTTTGTTTCACCAACGAGTTCCACCATGCTGGTCATGGAGGAAAAGAAAGCTCTTGGTTGTGCTCAGCCTGCAGAGCTAAATGTGTCTGTCCTGAAATTTGATTTAATGATTAAAACCAAACAAATCCTCCTTCATGGCTCAGTCCAATTTTGGCTGTACTAACACAGCTGTACAAGCTGCACAACAAAATGCATGCAAAATTCTCTTAGCTGCAGACTTTTTGGTGTGTTGAACTGCCCAGCTATCTGGTTTGTGGTTTTGCAACATCTTCAACAACATTTTTACAACAGCACCTCCTTGTCTTAGCTGCATTACTCCTTTGATACAAACGAACTTGCTGTTGAAATGCCAGTTTGAATGTCAGTAGAAGTAGAATAGTTCTGCCACTTCTCTCTGCAGGAGCAGAAGAGACATCTCTGTGGCTTTCATGCCACAACTCCCAAATAAATCAACACACTACAAGTTCTCAGAAAAAGGGAAGATGTTAAAATAGGAAAAGAGAAGTTGTTAAAGTAGGAAAAGTGCTTCATTTTGCACCAGATTACTTGGCAGGAAAATATACTGGTGTTTATGGATGCTAGATTAGCATCAGGATCTTGGTGGAGGGTGAAAAGAGGAATAACTGGAGTCCTAAGTCAATTTTTGAAACACTAGAACATCTTTTGCATGAGGCAGTATGAATTGCCTGTTATTTAATAGGGCTGCTATTCCTCTGTGGGTTGTGTTTTGATGGAGCTGTAGCTTCACTTGTCACCAGTGTGCAAAGCCTCACCTGGGGACAACCTATTCCTGAATCCCACAGGTATTTCTTCTTCAGGAGAAGTTGTTACTGCATCTCTGAGCTCAGAAAAAGGAGTTATTCCTCAAAGGCTAGAAGAAAGGAATATGTTTAAGGCTCTAATTTTATTGCACTCCTTCATTTTGACATGCTGATTTGTAATGTACTTTACAGTATCACAGCTGAAGAGGAAAGCTTTGGAGCTTTCTGTCACCCTTTCCAATAGCATGTTAAGTGTCCACAAGTAATTAGAAATGTCTTCTAATGATACCCTTGGAAATCTGTATGTCCTCTCCAATTTCCCTAGAAGAAAGCTAGCAGAGCATTTCTTCAGTGGCAGCAGTTGTGTCAATGAAATGCCATTTATCTTTACAGCCTCCGTGTGGCAGAGAAGAAATCTGCTCCATTGTCAAACTGTCACCACCCCGGAAGCTCTCCAGGCTTCACCAAATTCCTGCTGACACAAAAGCATTCCGCTTTCCCAGAAGGCTGCCTGAAGGTAATGGGTTCACTCTGCAGATCTAACTGGTTGTGTGAAGGTTTGGGGTGGGCTTTTTAAAGTCTGAACATTTGGGGGAAAATCACAAAGCTAGAGAGGAAAAGACACTGAAAACTTCACATTTCTTACTTAACAGTGTTCTACTGCAATAATAGTGCACCAGCAGGCTACACAAACATTTTTACCTCCAAGGATCTCTAACAGAGGGATTAACACCATTTCCTAGGCTACAGTACTAAGGCCAAAACACATTACTGGGCAACTGGGAATATTTGCACCTTGTCAAATTGCTCCTAAACACAATATTGAGCTTCACTGGTATAGAGACTCCCTGGAAAAGATACCAGCTTATTCACTGATTTACTGTCTTTGCCTTACTTCTAGGACTCAGCTTCCAGCATTGGTGTGTTTTATGTCTTGCACTGCTAAACTGAGCTCTTGAGCATCCAGTACTTTTTTTCTTCTTTTAACCCCTGAAAGTAGTTCACACAATCCCAGGGTGGTAGGGTTGGAAGGGACATCTGGAGATCATCCATTCCAACCCCTCTGCTAAAGCAGGGGCACCCACAGCAGCTTGCCCAGAATCACAGAGTCCAGGTGGCTTTGGAATCTCTCCACAGGACGAGACTCCACAGCTTCCTGGGTTGCAGCTTGTGCCTGTTGTCCTTCTTTTGTCACTGGGCACCACTGTGATGAGCGGCCCCATCCCCTTGCTCACTACTCTTTAGCTCTTGCTGAGCATTGATCAGATTCCCTCGTAGGCTGCTCTTCTCCAGGCTCTCAGCCTTTCCTCCTCAGAGATGCTCTAGGCCCCTCAGCATCTTAATGGCCTTTGCTGGACTTTTTTCAGTAGTTCCCTGTCTCTCTTGAACTGGTGAGCCCAGAACTGGACCCAGTGCTGCAGATGTGGCCTCATTAGGGCAGAGTAGAGGGGAAGAGTAGAGGGGAACCTGCTGGTCACACTTTTCTCAGTGCACCCAAGCTGAAGGAATGGGGTCTGTTTAAACATTACCAGTTTCTTGGTCAAGGTTTCTGTTTTCTCCTGAGCCCTTGAGCAGGGGGGAAGCTTCTTTCTTCATTTCTGAGATTTTTGCTGCACAAAAATGAGAACCGTGCACAAAACGCAGCACTACTCAGAGGTAAAATCCCCTCTTCTTTCACATCTCTCCTGAAGTTCCTCAGTGTGCCACTGGATGGCAGATGTCTTCTGAGGTTTCAAGTTGCCTTTTACAGTGTCAGCAAGTCTTCTGCAGGTTGTCTTTGTCATTTGTGCAGGTTTAATGTTACACAGGGATAGTGCATAAGTATAATAGTGTTCAGTGTTCCTGACTGTACACAAATTTCCAGTGGAATTGCAGTCTCTTAGCTCCTAATGCTCTCCTGCTTCGCTACACTGAGTTAAATGCAGCACATAGAATGCAGGGGAGTGTTTTTGGGTGTGGGTGCATGTATTCCTTAATGATTAATTAATTACTGGAGATCAAAGAACAGGGATGTTATGTCATGTGTCCAAAAGAACTGTGGTGATATAGGACAGAGGTTGTAGGGAAATAGATCTCAGAAATTCATAGAACGGTTTGGGTTGGAAGGGACCTTAAAGATCATCTAATTCTAAATCCCTGCCATGGGACATCTTCCACTAGGCCAAGCTGGACAGAGCCTTGAGCACCTCCAGGGAGGGGCATTCCCAGCCTCCTTGGGCAACCTGTTCCAGTGTCGTCACTGGAATGATGAAAAAGATGGAAGTCAGCAAGTGCTGTCACAACAGAAGTTTGGGTTGGTTACTGCTTTTCTAGAGGACTGGGAATCAGGAATTAAACTCTCTAAAGGTGGTGGTGAGGGGGTGGTTCTGCTGGATGTTCTCATCTCTGCTGAAGGAACCATTCAGCTGATGTTCCTTTGCATTAGGAATGTACACACTCAACACTATTGTTCTCTGCTCCTTGGCAATTGACCTAGAGGATTCAGATCCCTCCAAACAAATGATAGTGTAGATATCTACTGCACATCTTAACAGCTTATCACACCAAGGAGCTTTCTCTTACACTTGAGAACGTGTCCCTGCTGATAGTATTTAACATCTCACTTTTTTTTCCCCCCCAGATAACATTACAAGTACTGAAAACTGGATCTACTGTAAACACAGATGAAATTTCTGGGTTTCAGCAGGAGTCAAGAGAAGAAACTACTGTCTTGCTGCTGTGGCAGGGAGGTGAAACAGACCTACCAACCAATAATTAATGGCTGTATGGTTGTTTTTTTGGCATATACATATACACTGTTTGAAATTTAGTCTACTGCTTTGCAGTAAGCTTGTAAATACTCAAAATCTTATTATTAAATTATTTTGTTGAAGCAACTAAATCTTCCTCAGGGCATTGTTCTGTGATGGCTCTGTAAAGATGGTTCTTCAGTAGACAGGAAGTTGTCAGGTTTTAAAATTCCACCATGGCTTTCCAAACCTCCTGAAACTTGAGCTTTTCCTCAGTGTTATCACCTAGAATATCCATCCCCTGGCAGATGGTTCTGGCTTCCCAAAAAAGAGCATGTCAAGAAGACGCATAAAATCCACCACTTTAATTAGTTTAACTACATTTAGAAATACCTGTGAAAGATCAGACCCTGAGCCTCTTCCCCTTGCTCAGGGGTAGAAGAAAATGCAAATAAATGCTGCCAGATTAGTCTGTGAACAAGTGTTGTATAAACATACTGTATAGCTCAGGGTGAAAAATTACACCATTAAGTTATTTCTTCCTTTAAGCATGAGTAGGACAAGCTCTGCCAACAGCTCCTTGGAGTCCTCTTGGGTGTGTTTCTAATTATCAATATCCCTGTTCTTGCAAATTCCAAGCCACTGGTGATTATGCAAGAATCCAGAGCCCCTAGGAGATAGAGGTGAGCTCCTTGGTGTAGAGCTGTCTGTAGTAAGTTGTGATTGTGATGGCTGTTCAAGGTAGAGATGGCCCAGAATAAATGAGGTGTTTATCATAAGGGTGTTTGAAGAGTCCTAGGGAAAACCACTTTGCTCCAAACCATTTCGTAGTTTCTCTACAAGAAACAAACTGATACTGCCAAACTAATTGGAGAGTCCAAGAGAAGATGATACAATGTGTAACTGTGGAGTTTGCTGTGGCAGCCTGAATATTGCAGAGTTTTGCTTTTCTTGCTGGTTATACAGGACAGAAATATCATGACCCACAATCTCTCTCGTCCTGCCCTTCAGTTACGAAAGCTCTGCTCCTTATTTTCATCTTTTGTCTGACTCTTGGAGAAAGTGTAATTAATTACTAGGCTAGCTCTCTGCCCCAGGGAAGGAAATGGTATTCATTTGGAGGCCACAACAATATCTACTCTTGTTCTGCTTTTCTCAAAGGAAAGGCTTTTTCCTCATGATTTGGGTTTGAACCCAAGAATGACTACATGAAATTTCATTCAGAGTGGGAACTGGCTCTTCCATCCCAGTGCCTAAAGGTTATGGGTCACAGCCAGTGCCTGGGTGCTGCAGAAGGGCCTGTTTGTGCAGTGATTCAGGAGAGCAATCTGGTCAGTGTCAGCAGGGCTGCTCGGCCACATCCCAGACACGATGACGAAGTCTTAATGGTGCGAGTGGCATCGCTCGCAGCAAGTCAGTTGGCGCGAGAGCTGCGATAATCCTTTATCGCCAGGGATTGTGCCTGGAGTGAACGTATTGTACATGCATCTGAAAGAGGTTCTTCATTAACACTGCACGGTTATTTTTGTTATCTGAAGTGTCCTGCTAGGAGACTTTGACTTAAAGTGCTCCGAGATGGTGGAAGACGTTTTGCTTCTTGTTTGGAGCACTCTAGGGGTGCGTGTGCTCGCTGCCAGAGGGAAAGACCTTGCATGCAGCTGGGTCTGGTGTGGTTCGTAACCTCAGAACACCAAGAGGAGAGTTTTGGGGCCCAAGGCAATGCATACTGAATGGACACAGAAGTTGAAATGCATGTTGTGTAGGTACAAAAATCTGCCTGCAGGGAGGTTTTTAGAGGAGAATGGGTGATTAAACCAGTCTTTATCCCCTTTTCTCTTACTGTCCACCCTCTGCTCCCTCTATTAAGCCTGGTTAAGTCAATCAGGCATGTCAGAGCCACTTGCTGTTAATTCACATTTGGAACAGGTTAACATTTGCTTTTAAAAGGACTCTATCCCCTTGAATCCCAGCACACTTGGGATTAGCTAAGTCTTTGTTGCTGTAACTTGTGAAACTACTGAAAGCCAAGTTGTATATCCTGGCTAAAGCTCATTGTTATTTTGCAGTCTCCCCTGAGGACTTTTTGTGTTTAAGGCTGTATTTACATGCCCATCTTAAAGCTTTCATAGGGTGAAGATTGGTCACCTGTATATCCGTGGCAGGCAGATATATCTTCCATACAGAACAAGGGGGGAAAGATGAATCTAAATATTAATTCTGGGAGATGAAGACCAAAGTTCCTACAGATAGCTGATTGTGAGGCATCATTGTTGTAGATATCTCACACATGCACTAAATTACGCCTTTTCAAAATAATCTGCTTAATTTAATCTTACATCATACACTGCCTTAGTTTAATTCCATTTTCTAGGGAAAGTAGGTGAGTCAGTGTTGCCAGCCCTTAATTAAACTCCCTAGTAGTGCTGCATCTGAACAGTGGGACGTTAGAGACTTAGCTGTGCCCAGTGTTCCCTTTTCATTTAAACATTTAATGAACGGTTTTGCCAAGATCCACAGATCATTTTTTTCCATCACATTTTTTTTTTAATGTATGTGTTCTGGATTTGCCAGCTGGATATTTCACCCTAAACGCTATTTTGATGTGAATGCAAATTCCGTGCAGGTCTTGAATTGAGCCCCTCTGAGCTACGTTGTTAATGTATTGGGAGAATCATTTCATGCACCTGGGAGGAAAAGAGGGCAGGAGCTGGATTTTCTAGTTAAAGCGAATCAGCTCTCCCTGCCGCACCCCTGAACGGGAAGCCCCTTAAACACCGGCTATAGCATAAAGACGGATTTGGTGCCTGGAGTCCTCTTTTGCTTTCCTGGTGCTCCTGTCTTCCGCAGAAGGAAAACAAAGCACCGGCGTGTAATCGCCGCCCCTCGCTGCCCAGCCCCCCCGTTCCCCACAGAGACCGTGGCGAGCGGGGAACAGACGCCTTCCCTCATAGCACTGCCGAGGCGAGCGCGGCCAGAGATTTAAACGGGTCGCGGTGAGTGGCCACGGGGGGCCGCGGGGCTCTGGCTACCGCTCCCCCCACGTGAGGCCGCCGCCAGTCAGCGGCCGTCGGCCCGCCCCGCCGGGCTCGGCCCGCCCCGCCCCGCCGTCCCTCCTTCCCTTCCCTCCCCGCCCCGCTGGCAGCGCCGGGTGACTAATGTCTGTCATATGACTGTGACACCGAATGGAGTCGGGCGGGCGGAACTAGCCGCGGCGAGGGGACGGCGCTGCGCGGAGCCCAGCGCCTCGGCGGCGGGGGCCAGCGGCGGCTCCCCAAGATGCCGCCCACCCTCTTCCAGAAGCTCTTCAACAAGAAGCACGGGCTCATCTCCCCGGCCAGGGACCCCCGGGACGACTGCGTCTTCAGGTAACCGGGATGGGGCCACCCTCCTCCTCCCCTCAGCCCAACTTGTGCGCCGAGTTCCCCGCCGCCTGCCCAGCCCCGGAGAAGAGCGATTACTAGCCCCTTTCCTTCCCCCTCAGCAGCCGCCTGTGCCGCTTGCCGCGGTTCCCCAGCTCCCTTCAGCCGCGCACGTACCGCTGGCCCCGGGCTCCGACCCCCACCTCGGGAGCTCCGAGGTGCCCCAGCCCGGGCCCCCCAGGCGGGCGCTGGGTGGGAGCCCCCCAGGGCCGCCACGTCGGGGCTGCTACGCCGCCTCCTCTCGGGGGTCGCCTCGCCTCGGGGCTGGGTCGGGCTGCCACCCTTCGGGGACTCAGCCCCGTGACAACCCATCGTTGCTTTCCTGTGGGTTTCGCCCGATGGCGATCAGTGGCGGCCCCCTCTTCTCCCTGCCTCCCTCCCCGGGTCGGGTGTGGGGCCCCAGTCCCTCTGGGGATGCTGAAGGCCGTGGAGGGGGGGACAAGACGCCACTGCGCTTGGGGCGGGCAGGCGGCTGGCGATCCCCAGGGAGCCACCTCAGAAACGTGGAGGAAAGAGGGAGAAAACGTGAAGTTTTGGGCTCTGCCAAGAGAGGTGTAGGGTTTCTGGTGAAATTTGTCATGCTCTGACCGCAACAAAACTGGATTCGCCGAGAGGTGCCAAGCACCACAGTGGGGGGGGCAGGAAAGGGAGCCCATCTCCAGAAGCCCTATTCCCAGTCTCCTCCAGTCGGGTGGGACTTGGGGTCACCAAACCGTTCAGCAGGTTTTTGGTGATGACTTCAATTCTCGGTCCTGCGTGGGGATTCGGTGTGGGAAGAGGCTTCACTGAGGCACCGGGGCCTAGAAATCACCCAGGGCCTCTTCGGGGGTTAGTTTGCTTGGAAACAGGTTGTTTTTTGTGACTGTAAAAGAAGTGCAATTCCACCAGTGCACAGTGACGATGCTCCAAAGTGATGCACTCCTTCCTAGCCCTGGCAGTAGTGAAGGTTTCACAGAAACCTGTAAAATCACTCTAAAGTGCAGTTTGCAACTTGGATGCAAATCCAATACGCTTCATTAGTAAGAGTTATGCACCTCTTGAAACACTTCTAACAGTGTGGTGAAGCTCTCCTCCCACCCTCTGCCTGGAAATTTATTACCTACAAATGATCAGCCTGTGGCTTGCTCTGTAATGGGAGATCTCTGAGTGATGGGCTTAATCTTGTGCAGTGGGATAGTTCTTTTTAACTGCAGTGATGCCGTTTAGGTGGTTTAAGAGTGTATCTGCAGCAATTAAAGCATCACAGCTTTCACAGAATATTGATGGGTCTCTTTTGTGCCATTATGGAGTCAGGACATACTCCTGGACGTGACCTGAAATCTAGAACTTGAACTGGAGCGTGCACCTTCTAAAGACACTGATCACAGCTGCTAGTCACTGTGAAGGTGTTCCTTTTTAAATGATCTTATTAAAGAGACAAGTCGTTTTCATGATGTCTGTGTCATCTTATTTTCTAAATCAGCTTAACTCTGGGATCAGACTCCTTGGTGTGGAAGGAGCCCTAAGACTGCTCTGTGTAATTAACTTGCCTTTCCCCCTCTGTTAAGACATGTGTTAGTGATGGGTCTGTGTGGAGATTGGTGGTTAATTCCACAGCTGCTGGCCGTGGGGCAGAAATGTGAGGATCATGCTTGTGGTGAAAGGAGCAGGAGTAAGTGCTCCACAAGATCTCCTCTTCCCTCTTTACCTGCATGGTTCTGTGCCAAACTGGATGTGAATTTAAGCAAGATCTGTCCCTCTGTCTGCTCTTCCCTCCTCCATTTCCATGGCGCTGCTTCACTTTGTGCTGTGAACTCTCAACCACCAACTAGTGAATTTGCAGTTGTTGGTTTTGGCAGACCCACAGGTATAAAATCCCAGGAGGAAGCTGGTGGCTCTTCTGACTAAGGCTCTGGCAGGGTGGGAGACCTGACTCTTAGGAGAGCCAAGTATTATTTTCTGAAGACTAATACAGATGCCCTCTAGGCATGTTGCCTAAAGGCTGCTTTCCTTTTCCAAAAGGGGATAATAAGCCTTTAGTTAATCTTCACTATGTATGGTCTTATCAGTGACTGAAACTTTTGGATCATAGACAGAATAAAGACTGCTCTATATTACAGCTGGGTCTTCAGAGACTGGAAACAAGAGCCCTGCTTTTTTTTTCTGGTTCCAGTAAACCTGAAGGCAGCAGCCTTGTCGATTTCAGTGGGGCAAGGTTGCATTTACAGGTTGATTAAATTATTACCTGTTTGTATTCTAAATCACAGAAGGTTTGCCAGATATTCTTAGTGCTGTTATTTCTGTCTTCACTCTGATAAAGCTGTCCTAGTCCTCTTACTGAGGAGGCTGTGTAGAACAGCATAAAAAACCCCACACAAATTCTCTTAATGTGTTTTGTCAATAATAATAGAGAGAGGAGCCCAACCACTCTGGTGGTGACATCAGGATGGCAGAACACTTCAGGATGATTTTGGTGCTCATTCTTTCTTTTTTTTTTTGACTGTGAAGATGTTTTCCATTTCCATCAGGCTTATTGTGACTGTTAACCAGGACATAAATTCCACTTAATCTGAGCCTGCACCATTTGCAAACCTGAAAGTAATACTTTTTCTTTTCGCCAGGCAAAACATCTTTTGTTTAGTTGGTTGGTTGTTGGGATCGTTTTTTTTTTCCCCTGCCCAGAAGCTTTTTCTGTGTTGTGGGGGTGTGTTAAATTTTCAGTCTGGCTCTAGCCAGATCGTGGAGAACCCTTCAGAACTAGGTGTTAAAGGCTCTAGTGATGTGAGCAGTAAGTCAGCGACTGTGAAGTATTTGCTGATGTACCAGCTTGTTGTTTTTGTAAAATAAATAAATAGATAAGCAGTTTATTTTACATAAGAAGCCTTAGGAAATCACAACAGATCCACGACTTACTACTACTTTAGCTCTTCAGTTTAACCAAGGGCTTGGCCCTTAGTCTGGAAACCTGCACAGCTGTGGCAGTTCCATGGCAAACAAAATATTCAACACTGTAGTGATTAGAATCTGTTAGCAAGGAACAGAGAAACACCTGCAGGTATTCTAGAGAGCGAGACAAACCCTTGAGTTCCAAGGTGTAGAGTAGCTGCTGTCTGCTGCAAATAATCCTCACGTGAGTGGATTTTCCCTGAAGGCAACTTTTACTATAAATAGGAGCTCTTGGCCGTGTTGTAGCATCTGGCACTGGGGCTGCTGGTGACCCTAGCGCTCAGCCCAGGCTGTTACAGTTATTAGGAGTGTGACATTTCAGATATGTTGTTTCCTAGAGCTTTAGCATCAAAGTATTCCTCTTGCAAAAATGCCTAAAGCTGTTTACGTGAGTTTCGTGCTGTAGGTATCTAAAATGTATCTAGGCTTTTAACCAGCAATTAAATGAACCCTGTTCTGGAACTTTCTGATCCATTTCCCCAGTAAATTGGAAACAGTCTTTCAATAACTGAGCAGAAACAGCCGCCCATTTCTGCTAAACGTGAGAGTACACAAAGAATTCTACTCCACCTCATAAGTCACTGACTGCCACAGATAGCAACTTGGAGCTGCTGCTGCTTTTTGGGCTTTCTAGGGGCCTGCCTCGGTGCTTTGGAGAAGAGGGAGCTGCTAAACACCGATCACTTAAACAGCTTTTTGCTCGAAAAGAGTTCAGCAGAAGGAGCTTAAAGCTCAGAAAATTACCTGCGGGGTCTCAGGCTTTAGATCTTTGTTGTTGAGGTACGTGGGCAGTGCTGCCAATGGTAAATACAGCTGGAAGGACTGCAGCAGAGTATGTCCGTTGAGGGAGGATTGGGCTTGGAGAACATTTAACCTGTTGCATGATTCCATGATACTGAATTATGGGATTGGGACATTTTGGGCTTGTATGTGGGAGGGAAACTCGGTGTTTCTTTCCATCTTATGTATAAAGTTCAAGTACTTCTTCCCTTGTATCTCTAGACATCCTTCCCACCTCGCTGGGGGACAGAGGGATTATTAATTAGGAGTTTCTCTTACACTACAGCTCAAGAAAAGTCTCAGTGTCTCTCTTTAATCTAAGGAGCTGTAAAGAAGCATCTCACCCTGAGGGGCATTCCAGCCATGTTTGCGAACTATTTGCTCTGTTAAAACACCTGTTGTAGAGGTACAACTGGGTGGTAATTGCTGAAGCTTGAAAACCCCTTCCAGTTTTGAGTCTTATCAACGGTGTGGAGGATCTCTGGGCATGTTCTTCCTTCAGGGGTTTGCTTTGGTTCCCTGAGTATTTCTGAGGATGAGCACAGTTTGCCAGGTGGGAAGACAGAGGAATAAATAAACATTCTTTTCTTTATTTATGGAGAAGACATAAATGTGGGGGTGGTGGTGGTGTTGTTTTAAGGTCTTTCTGTAATATATGCTGCTCGTTTATTGAGAGAGTAGTTTGCCAGGGTCTTGAGATACAAAAGCCCTAAGGATGGGGGCAATGTAATATATTTCCTGCAATCTACCTAAGCAAGTATCCCTCATCAGACCAGGCTCTTTCTATTCTCCATGGCAGTGACTTGAACTGGCACCCTGAGTTTTGTTTATTTTCACATCATTTTTGGCAGAGGGATGCACTGAGTGAATTGCAATAAACCAAGAGTTGGAAATGGTTAGCATGACAGAAAGATGCTTCACGAGGCAGTTGTCTGTGTCCTTGTGCTGTACAAATGCTGTATGCTTTCTTACAAAGGCATCACTGCTGCTTGAACCACCAACTAATCTCTTCAGATAGACTCAGTGAAACCAACAACATTTTGCTGGGGACTTTTGAAAGCGGAGGCTGGAGTAAGGTGAAGGAGGAATGTGAAAGTTATCCTTACATTCATTGATCGTTTGTTTTCAAAGTTTTACCCACAAAACTTCTTGGTTAGTCTTCACATTACTTCTGAAGGTGGCCAACACGAATGACATGAATGATGAGGTGCTCTCGGAGGAGCTGCTTGGTGTTTGTTCCTGAGAGCAGGGGGAGCCACCACAGGCTTCCATGTTCCTTCATATTTTGAAGCTCTGGCTTTATGATGTGCCAAAGCAGTTCAGAGACAGATGTCTGGACACTAATAGCATCAGGCTGAGGTTTGGGAAAGAGCTTAAACAATGATCTGACAAAACCTCTGCCAAAATTCTCACTGAATTAACCTTCTACAGCAAACAGGGTAGCCCACTCCATCCAGTTAGGCTTTGCAGGTAGCTCTGTGTACAGCCTGGCCAAACCCAGGGTAGAAAAATCCCTTACCAAGCTGTGTCAGGTCTGTGAGCAATGCAGTGAGCAGATTCCTTATCCTCACAGCACTGCACAGGGCTTTGGAGAATCATAGAACCATGGAATTATTTGGGCTGGAAGAGAGCTCTGAGATCATTGAGTCCAAATGCCACCTTAAGACCACCATGGCCATTAAACCATGTCCCCAGCTGCCGAGGCCACGCATTTATGAACACCTCCAGGGATGATGACTCCACCACAGCCCTGGGCAGCCTATTCCAATGCCTGACCACTCTTGCAGCAAAGAAACTGTTACTCATCTCCAACCTAAACCTCTCGTGGTGAAACTTGAAGCTGTTTCCTCTTGTCCTATCACTTGTGACTTGGAAGAAGAGACCAGCCCCAACCTCATTCCAGGGAGCTGTACAGAGCAATGAGGTCTCCCCACAGCCTCCTTTTCTCCAGACTAATCAACCCCAGTGTCCTCAGCTGCTCTTCACCAGCTCTGTTTTCCAGGCCCTTCCCTAGCTGTGTTGCTCTTCTGTGGACCCACTCCAGCACCTCAGTCTTTCGTGTAGTGAGGGCCCCAGAACTGAGCCCAGTATTTGGAGTGTTCCTCAGCAGTGCTCTCAGTGCATCAAACCAGCCTGACCAAAGCCTGCTATAACTGAAATAGAGGGGTTTTTATCTTCACTTCTGGCAATCCTGCAAGACTTTCTCCAATAGTTGTAAAAATTCCTGGATTTTCACCACCTCAAAGTCTATCTTCAAAAAGAGCTTTAGCTGGACTTTGGTTTGTAATGGCTCCAAGCTTTTCATCTTTTCCAGTTACCTGATTAATTAAAAAAGCTTTTTGTCCCATGATTTTTTACAAGACTACTCAAATTCTTAAACATCCCAACCAATCTTGTGTTTTATGTGAAGCTAATTTCTGCCTTTTAGATGTCCCATCAGTTTGGGGGTTTATTAAAAACAATCTGTCTCTCCTGGCAGCTTTTGGCTTTCTGGTTGGGTTCATTAGCTGGAGTGTAGCAAGGTTTAAGAACTCTTTCACTTTGATTTACGTGCAGGCTGTGCTGACTTTGGCCTGCATTTTGACATCTATGGCTGTTTTCTGAAGTGCCTCTTTCTGCCAAATTCTGCTTTGCATTTCCTGTCGTCTGAGCTTTTGTCTACCTTCCAGTGCTTTAAGTCAACTTTCATCTTGGAAGTGGAGACATGCAAATTGATGGGTTCCAGTAAGCACCCCTGGAGCATGAAGAAGCTTTTGACAGTTTCTGCTGAAGGGGCCACTCCAAGCCCTCTTTGATACTGTTCTCTAGGTCTCCAAGTAGGCATGTGTGGCTGCAAAAAGATCCAGCACGTCCTTCAAAATGATATCCTAGCTCTGAACAAGGCAGTGCTGCAAGCTGAGTCTGTAGAGTGCCTGATGAAGGAGCTGCAGATCAGAGGGTGAACTCTCGGGCAGTGCTTGCTTTTACTCATTATCATCAGATCCAAAGGAGTTAACTAGGGTCAGTACCCCTGTCCTGCAAGGTGCATGTGAATGACCACATAACTCCAAAACCCTTGAGATGCTTGTGCCTACCTGACTGTGCCTTGGAGAATTTTTTTCTGCCCTAGTAGGCACAGACCTAGCTTGGCCCTCTCTTCAATTCAGCTTCTTCCCAGCACCTGTGCAACAGGGATCATGGAGTAGGAGCACAGTAGAAGGCTCCCTTCTATTGCCTTTCTTACTGGCATCTCTTGTGGTAGTTGGGCTCTTGCAGTGCCTTGAGAACTTGGTGTCAGGAGATCACACTGCTGTTAGTGGACATCACAAGGTTGGTGCTGTCAATGCGTGCTCAGCTTCCTCCCAGTCTGCAATATCACTTCCTCCCCCAGGATGGCACGGGTTGTCTGAGGATGGCCTGTGGCCTTTACCTCACTAAACTCCTCTGGGAAGTCACTTTCTTGGTTCCCCTTCCAGCTTTTCAACTCCTTCCTCTAGTTAGAAATCTCTTTGCAAGTGCCTGTAGTGAGTGAATCATGTGGTGCCTTTTAAGCCCTGGGATCTCTGCTGGTTAGACCTTTGTGTCATGCTACTAGGCTGGATCTTGCCAACTGAGCACCTGAATCTTTGAGTTATTCTTGGAATTCCAATGGTGTGTGCCACACAGGCAAGTGTGGCAGCTTTCCCTCTGGGAGGCACAGATGTCTGCTGTCCTCTTCCCCATGGGTTTGAGGGCTAAGATGACCTCTGCTCCCATGCTCGTTCTGCGGAGACAGGGTGGGCTGGCCTGTCATCTCCACTGTGTGAGGAACAGTAGATTGGCTTCTTGCCATGCCTTATGTGTAGGCATCCTAGAGGAAAAGAAGGTGTTTCTGCAGGCTTAGGGGTGCTGTGTGAAACCTCATTCTCCAGATGAGGTCACAAGGGCATGAAGATGTGCCAAGAGCATGGGATGCATTTACTTACTTGTCTATTTGGAGGTCTTCTCTTCTGGTATGGTTCCACCATTCGTTTTCTGGCGGCTGAAGGTGTGTTGACATGTCTCATGCTGTAAACCTTGCCCTCTTGGGGTTGACTTACAGATTATTGTTTTCCCAAGGCTTTATCCTTTGCTGTGTGTATGCTTCGATGTTAGTGTATGCTCACGGTGACAGCTTGGATGAGTTCAGGCTGCTGTTCAGGAACAAACTGGTCCAGTATGACTTGGAGCCTGACACATGTGTGGTAATTTTGGCTGGGTGCTGTAGGTGACCACTTCAGAGGCACATTTTACGAGTGGAAAGTAATGCACGTGGTGGTGGCATGCTCAGAGGCTGTGTTCCCTCCTGTTGCTACATCTGGAGCAGAATGTCTGTGAGATCACATGCTCGTGAGTAAGGTTAGTTAAAATGCAGGGCTCAGCTGCACCAGCGAATCCACAGCGTGGTTGTGGTGGGCTTCAGCAGCAGAATTTGGCTCAGAGGATCTGGAACGTTTGGCATTTGTGGTGTAGCTAGAGAACCTTCAGCTATAAAATGCCTGCTGGAGGAGAAAACAGAGCTATGCCCATTCCAAACAGGGAGTCATTTTATTCAGCTGGAAATGACTTGCTAATGCCTCAGCTCCTCCACCTTACACCAAGTAGCAAGAATTCATTATGGGAAGTAGTCCTTTGCACAAAGCAAACGTGTGACCCTGCTGTGCCTGAGGAATGTGACCACGAGGATCCCACTCCCAAGGGGCAGTTCTCTCTGCAGGACAAACCACTTGCTTCTAAAAATACCTGCCCATTTCAATGTGTTCTGCTCCAGAGAAGTGAGGAGGGTTGTTAGGGAAGCCTTTGTATCCAAAAGGACCGATTTATTTTTACAATGCCTCGTGCTGTTGCTTGGTGCTATTAATTGAGGCAATTCTTACGCAGACGTGCAGAAGTCTGACCTTTTTCTTCTTCTCTGCAACTGATAGCTTCTGGAGATACTATTATTCAGAGTACAATGCACCGTGGGGAAACTTGTTCAAACATGTGAACTGCAGCACAAAATAGTACACAGGCTGCACAGAGTATTAACTCCTGCATCCACCACTACAGCCTGCTTCTACAAGGTCTGCTGTGTAGGAAGGGTGGATGTCAAGAAGGAGGAGATAGTCTCTTTTCAATGGTGGAGGACAAGGGGAAATGGATACAAACTGAAATGCAGGAAGTTCCACCTCAACATGAGGAGAAACTTCTTTAGTGTGAGGGTGCTGGAGCCCTGGAGCAGGCTGCCCAGAGAGGTTGTGGAGTCTCCTTCTCTAGAGACTTTCAAGACCTGTCTGGATGTATTCTGTGTGACCTGCCTTGGCAGGGGGGGGTGGATTCAATCCCCTGAGGGCCTTTCCAACCCCTACCATTTTATGATTCTGAAAAAGTAATTTCATGGTCCTTACCAAGGGATGAAACCTTTGGACTGAAGCAGTTGGACTACATGTAAACACTCTTTGTTTTCAACAGTCTTGCCTGATGCTTTTGTGGTGATAATTTGGTATCCTTCAGCTTTTGGGTATTGTCTGTCTTTGAAACTATGGCCTTGAAAGAACCCCCATTTTCTACAGGCCAGGAACTGCAGTGATGAAATAGGCAGCCCAGGAAGGTGGTGGAGTCACCATCCCTGGAGGCGTTCAAGAAACCTGTGGACATGGCACTTGGGGACATGGTTTAATAGCTATGGTGGTGTTGCAGTGATGGTTGGACCCAATAATCTTCAAGGTCTTTTCCAACCAAAATAATTCTATGATTCCATGATGCCAGTGTCACTGAGTAGCAACAAGCTTGGCTGTAGACACCTCATGCCCACTTCAGCCTCAACAAGGAACAACCCAACAATTCCCTGTGATTCTTTGTTGAGTGAGTGTGGGCCTGGGAGGTGTGGTCTTTGCTGGAAGTGTGGAAATGATCCGTCACACACCACCGAGCCTTCTCTCCTTCTCCAGGATGTTTCCACAACATAATTAGCAGGGATTTTTAGCTTAAAATGAGTCAAACCCGTGGCAGAAGCAGTCATATTTCCTTTAACATAGGTACAGTTCATGCCCTGCGTGTCCATGGTATTTGATACTCCTCCAGGTCTGCATGTGCCTCATTAGCAGTGTCTTCAAATGTCCAGCCAAACTGTCAGCAAAACATAAAACTTCTGATGGTACCACCAACCCTCTACCCTTTCACTTTGTGTGATATATAACTGGAAAGAAACAGGAGCCAAATTGCACTTCTCTGCCATCTGTTTTAGTTGATAAATGAAGAAACTTAGAGCTTGGTTCAGCCCTGACTTGAGGTCCTGGCACTGTGCCTGTTCAAGGCAGAGCAGTGTCTTCACCCTAGTTCCTGTGTCACTTTGCACTTGAGGAGAGAGGAGGGATATTGTTTGTTGGATTGTTTGAGCATGGCTCACAGGAGCAGCTGCTTTGCTGTGTGTTTTCTTTGCTTTTTATTTTAGCCTTGGTGCTGGTGGGATGGTGGCTTGGGCAGTGCTGGTCTCTGCTACCCTCAGTAATTTCTAAACTAGATTTCTAAACGATCCACTTCAGCTGTGTGTGGTGGAGAACACGAAAACAGAAGTCCACTGGATCTGGTTGTTCAGAGCCTTGTTGAGTCTGACCTTCAATATCTCCGTGGATGGGGCCTCAATTACCTCCCTGGGCAACTTGTTGCAGTGTTCCACCACCCTCATGGTAAAGAACTAGCCCCCTGATCATCTTCGTGGTTTCCTCTGTGAGAGAGGTTGGTAAGTCAGAAGGATGCTCTTGTAAGCTGTTAGCTGAGGAAAAGCTAGCAAAGAGGAATGAGATTCTTGTGGAGTTTAGTGGTTTTGACTTTTTGCCCCCCCACCTCCAAGACCTACCTAGGAAAACCTTCTTCCTATTTGGAGAGTTGGCTGCATGCTTTGTTTGCACCCAAAAAAAGGGGTACCTTGATACCAAAAATTGGCGGAAAACTGCTGTTAGTTCAGGTGTGAATGAAAACCACATGCATTTGAGAAGCTGTGCGTGGGGAAGAGAGGCTGCACGACCTGGGGTGAGCATGCTTTCCTTCTCAGAACCTTGTTCTAGTTGAGTGATGTTATCTGAACATCTGAGAAGCTGTTAAGGATGAAGTCTGCCAGAATTTTCATGTTCTTGGAGGAAAAATAACAATATCACCCCTTTCAGACAGAGTTAAAGGACTGCCTCAAATATTAGGACAGCGAGCTGGCTTTCAGTGAGGACTGAGTTTCTATTTAGAGGCAGCCTAAACTCTGACATAGACTTTAACTAGACAGAAGAAGGTGGTGGTTGTTTCCTTTATTTTTTTTTTCTTTTTTTCAGTACTTAAACATATTTCAGCTGCTGTGAGTTACTGGAAATTACTTTCTTAGTAGAAAAGGAAATTGTTCTACTGACAGCATGGAGGGCTGAGCGGCTGTGAAAAGGAGCATGTTGGTTTCTTAACTTGGTGAAGTTTCTAGTCATAAAAGAGATGCTAATCATGAACCCATGACCCCTCTTTATCCAAAGCACACATAATTAAAAAGCATAGAAGTGAAAAAAACAAAACACACCAACCAAACCATCAAATCAAAGGAACTTAAAACAGATTCTCATCAGACAGTAAAGGAATTATTATTTTATATAATAACCAGAAATGTTTAGCAAACTTTCTTTTCCAGATAAGCCAAACTATCACTTTAGTACAAGACTGATTTTAATTTACTTGCTTTAAATTCTAGTGGTTCACCTCTGGGGTCCCTAACACAAGAAGGACATGGAACTATTGGAGCAGGTTCAGAGGAGGCCACGAAGGGTGGTCAGAGGGCTGGAGCACCTCTGCTGTGAGGACAGGCTGAGAGAGTTGGGGTTGTTCAGCCTGGAGTAGAGAAGGCTCCAGAGACCTTAGAGCAGCCTTCCAGTATTTGAAGTGGGCTCTGGGGTGTGGAGGGACTTTTTACAAAGGCTTGTAGTGATAGGACGAGGGGCAATGGCTTTGAGCTGGAAGAAGCTCAGTTTAGACCAGCCATTAGGAGAAAATTCATCCCCATGAGGGTAGGGAGGTACTGGAACAGGTTGCCCAGAAAAGTTGTGGAGGCTCCAAGCCTGGAAGAGTTCCAAGCCAGGCTGGATGGGGCTTTGAGCAACCTGGTCTAGGAGGTGTCCACAGCACAGGATTTAGAACTAGATGGTCTTTAAGGTCCCTTCCAACCCAAATCATTCTGTAGTTCTGTGATCTTCAAATGCATTGTTTTGGTTAGTTTGAAAATGTATCTATCTTGAAATAGATCATCAGCTTTCCTTTTCAGTTAAAGCATGTTCACAGGACTGCTAGAGAGCTTGTGTTTGGGTAAGACATTTTTTCACATCAGGGTCAGAAGGTAAGACACCAGGTGGTAGGAGTTTTGTTTGTTGAGGTTTTGCTTTGTATTTGCTTGGGCTCTTTCTTTTCTGTTAGTAACTAGAAGGACAAATCAACGAAATCACACTCAGGAGATGACCTTATCTGCACCCACACTGGAGAGAAAACCATGCAAGATAAAGGAAAGGTCACCAATGACAATTGTTCTCATCTGTATGGATGGAAAAAAAACCCCAAACAACCAAAACAAAACAGACTAAAAGAAACTGGATGGGGAACAGGGAGGTTGGTAAGAAATTGCTCCCATGCAGAAGAAGAGAAACTTAGAATTGAAGGGAAATACAAAATAGCCCAGTCCTGTGAAGTCCTGAGTGTCCTCAGTGTGACTCAGTGGGTTTATTCTATGTATTCTATTCTATGTATTGAGCTGGAAACAAAAGAGATGCAGAGACTTTCAAAAGTTGTAATTGTTGCTTTCCGTCCCTTGCCTTGTGGACAAGAAAAGGATCTTCCCCTGCGTTTATCAGTGTGGTGCAGGCAGCTGGAGACCAGCACTTGGTGCATCTGCTCAGGGAGAGACAGTGCCCGGGCTGGGAGGTGGTCTGGCTGCGGAGAGTAGTTCAGTGAGCTCTTATTTGGGAGGTCTGACATAAATGATGAGAGCTGCTAAGGACAACTATAAAAGGCTGCAAATGCTGGGTGCAAAGTCAGTGTCATGAGCATTTTGGAGTTGCCCTGTGTTCAGAAAGGTACAAAGATGTGTGCAAGTGTGGCTGGAAGCAGGTAGCTGGGGCTGCTGGGATTTAATTAGTATACTTTACAGAAGTCTTTCTGCTTGGTGTTCTCTGAACCTCATAGTGTTTGTCACTGTCCCTGCTGTTTGGTGCTCAGCTTTAGAAACTAGTATTTACATCCACAGCATCATAGAATTGTGTTGGTTGGAACAGATCACCAAGTCCAATCATCACCCAACACCACCATGGCCCTTAAACCATGTCCCAGATGCCATGGCCACACATTTCTTGAACGCCTCCAGGGACAGTGACTTCCCCACCTCCCTGGGCAGCCTGTTCCAATGCCTGGCCACTCTTGCAGCAAAGAAATTCTTCCTCATCTCCACCCTAAACCTCCCCTGGAACAATTTCAGGCCATTTCCTCTCTTTCTATCACTTGATACTAGGGAGAAGAGACCAACCCCCACCTCACTGCAACCTCCTTTTAGGTAGTTGTAGAAAGCACTGAGAGGAAGAAGAAAGCTCAAGCCCAACTCACTTTCCCTTCCATTTTTCTGTTCTCTTCTTAGTTTTGTCCTGTTGAAGACCTCAACACTGCCTCTCCTCTCTGCAGGGCTCCCCTGGGTGCTGCACCATCCCCTCCTCCTCCTGCCACAAGCAGTAGGGTGCATCCTGTTTGGGGTTGCTGCTGTGTCACCTCAGATGACATGCACTAGTGTGAGGAGGGGAAAGAGAAATGAGGAGTCAAGAGAGAGATTACTCTGCCCACAGCTCCTTTCCAGAAAAGAACTAAAATCCAACCAAACAACCCAGTCCCAAGTGTCCCGGTAGCATTGACAGCTATGGCTGTCCTGCATGTGAGCCCTTCTTTCCTGTCGATGCAGCAGAATAAACAGCTACACGTGGTGCTGTTCTGGCTTGCAGCAGGGTACCTGCAGCTCTAGGCTGCTTTGAGTTCCCACATCTTAGAGATGCTCACATGGATGGGCTGAATGGGGAGAGAAAAAGAAATGTAGCCAGCAGAAGGAGGGAGGTGATTCTGACACTGCTCTGGTAAGACCTCACCTGGAGTATTGTGTCCAGCTGTGCCCCCTCCCCAAACATGAGAGGGATGTGGACCTGCTGGAGCGGGTCCAGAGAAGGGCCAGAAAGATCAGAGGGCTGGAGCACCTCCCCTATGGGGACAGGCTGGGAGAGCTGGGGCTGGAGAACAGAAGCCTAGAGAAGAAAAGGCTCCAGGGAGGCCTTATAGCTACATTTGAGTATCTGAAGGGGACCTACAGGAGGGCTGGAGAGAGACTGTTTAGGAGGGCCTGTGGAGATAAGGCATGGGGCAATGGTTTGAAACTGGAGCAGGTTTGATTTAGGTTGGATTTCAGGAGGAAGTTCTTTACAGTGAGGGTGGTGAGACACTGGAACAGGTTGCTCAGGGTTGTGGTTGAGGCCCCATCCCTGGAGACATTAAAGATGAGACTTGATATGGCCCTGGGAAGCCTGATCTAGTTGGAGGTGTCCCTGCTGACTGCAGAGGAATTGGACAAAATTACCTTTGAGGGTCCCTTCCAACCCAAGCAATCTGTGAATCTGTAAAAAGAGATGAGGCAAGAAAATGCTTTTGAGAAAGCAAAGCTGAGTCTGCTGCTCCTTAGGAAAGAGGAAACAATGCACGTTCCCTGTGTTCACAGGAGACTGTGATGTGTGAACTACAGAAGGTGCAAGAGCTGCTGTGGAGCTGATCAGAGCTGGTCAGAAGTGGCTTGTTCTGCTGCAGCCCTAGGAGAGTCCCTGTAGGAGACAGTCAGGAGTTGCCCCAGCCACATCTGCTGGCAAGCTGCATTGGCTGGCAGCGTCTGGAGCTCTGGAGTTCTCCTCCAATCCACTGCCACCAGCAACAAGAGGTTTATCGAACGTCCACTGCAGATATCTTGATTAAGTACAACCTCTCCCAGTGCAACAATGCAGGGTTTATCAAGGGCTCCTGTTGATTCTGCTGCAGGAGGCAGGGCTGCTTCGGACTGTGTGTTCCAGCTCAGTCCCATGATAAGGAAGGTGTGTGTTTGTGCTGATACCCAGACAGGGCACACTGAGCTGGCCCTGCGCTTTCTTGGTCACAAACCAAGATTTTAGCCGTAGATGGAGACAAAGGAGCTGCTCTCAGCTCATGCTCAGAGCTTGCAGCTATCTGTCTTGGGGAGTTTTCAGTAAGACTTGACCAGTTCAGTTGTTCTACAATAGGAAATCCCTCTTGTGTGGATATTTGAATTGAAAAGCTTATTTTCATAGAATCAAAGAATGGGTTGGATTGGAAAGGACCTTAGAGATCATCTGGTTCTGCCCCCCCCGCCATGGATAGGGACACCTTCCACTAGACTGGGTTGCTCAAGGCCTAAATCTAACCTGGCCTTGAACATCTCCAGGGAAGGGGTATCCACAATCTTCCTGGGCAACCTTGGAGGCTGTTGAATCATTACAGGGCAATGGCTAGTCAAAGCCTGTATTTTCCACTCCTACCACTCTTAAAAATCCAGGCCTGTGAACACAGAGTGAGAAAACCAGAGGGGACAGCAGAAAACCTGAGTAGAGAGCTCACCATGGCAGTGAGCAAAGCATTCTGTTGCAAACACACTAGAGCACTCTGTTAGATTGGTTTAAAGACAGCAGTCTTTCAAAATCAGAGGGACCACTACCTAGCTGACACCTAAAAACATTAAGTGCTCTTCTTAAGCTCGAGTGGTCTGCTCTGGAGAACCAAAGAATTCAGGACCTCCCAATGTGAAGGTACTGGTTTGGTAGGTGCTAGGCTGTTCCATTGTTCCAGCAGTCTGCATTTCTTGGAGATACTAAATGAAGTTCTATGGCCATGTGGCTTGCCCAAGCATCTGATTTTTATTTGTCCTTACAAGTTTCATGAAAGTGAAGTCAAGCAGTGTCTTCAGTGCCTGCTCTATATAGATCTACCTGAAATAGTTTCAGGTCACCTTTGCATGCTTAATTTGGAAAACAATTGAGCAGCGTGACTCTTACCTTGGAGAATTGAGCAGCCTGAGCTCCTCACACTAGTCTTGGGGCTCCTGCAGTATCTGTACAAATCAAGATCTCATCCCTTCCACAAATTAAGTAGGGGCCTGTCCAACTTGTAGAGCCAGTAAGGGAGGGATGTTATGTCCTTGGGTTGGAGCCAAGTTAGAGAAGTGTTCCCTCCTGAAAAGCATTTGGAGGATAGATCCAGTCCACCTAGGCATCCATTAATGTGATTTGGTAGATCTATGGAAGAGTCCCTAATTGTTTCTGGTTCAAAGCCTGGCAGTACGCTTGAAGTGCAGTGAGCTTCATAGTAGTTTTGAGGTTTAACTAAGGAGATTGTTTAAAGGCTGCCAAATACAGAGCTGACACAGAAGCAAGCCTCATGAAAGAAGATTGGAGCCAGGTGGGGGGTCAGTCTCTTTTCCCTACTAACACTTGGTAGGATGAGATGAAATGGCCTCAAGTTGCACCAGGGCAGGTTTAGTTGGACATTAGAAAAAGGTTCTTCACTGAAAGAGTTCTCAAACATTGGCACAGGCCTCCCAGGGAGCTGTTTGAATCCCCATCCCTAGAGGTGTTTCGAAGAGGCAGAGATGTGGTGCTGAGGTGTACAGCTTAGCCCTAGACTTGGCAGAATTAGAAAATGGTTAGTCTGGATGACCTTAAAGGTCTCTTTCAACCAAAATGATTCTAAGAAACTGCTCTGTGTGTAGAAGGGTGGTAGAAGTGGGGCAGGCATCACACTGGACTGGCAGAAGGTGGAGGATGCTGAGATCAAAGGTGCCAAACACAGTGGTGTCCGATGGTTGTTGATTCACGGGGAGGATCTCTCCTTGGTGTTCTTGAGATGTGGGTACAAATGAGCATCACCTATGGATAGGCCAGGCAGGGCTTTTGCTCCACAGACAGGAATTTGTTGTACTTGTTTTACACAAATCATCCTCTGCCTTTGGTTTGCAGTTGTTCCTGTGGAACTGAGAAGGGGGGTTTTGGTGAGATCTGAGGGGGAAATAAGGCCAAGTCAGCACTCCAAAGTCCTGCTGCTTGCTTTAACCATGGAAGTATCAACACTGCTCATGCACTCAGCATTAGGCATGTGTTTTAAATGAGTTCCTAATCCAGAGTCTAATTATTTGTTGAACTAAAATCTACACAAACAGGGAGGCTAAGACAACAAACACTGTGTTGAAAATGCTGCAACTCAAAGGTTTAGGGGAGTTTTCTTCAGGAAAAAAGCTTTTGGTGTTTAATGCATTTTCATGACACACTGAGTTTAGATGTCACTGTTGGAAAAAAGGAGAGGGAACTGCTGGAGCTGGTCCAGAGGAGGCCATGAAGATGATCAAAGGGCTGGAGCACCTCCCCTGGGCTGCGAGAGTTGGGGCTGTTCAGCCTGGAGAAGACAGGGCTCCAGGGAGACCTTAGAGGTGCATTTCAATATCCGAGGGGGGCCCACAAGAAAGGTAGGGAGGAACTTTTTACAAGGGGTTGTAGTGATAAAATGACAGGGAATGGATTGAAGCTGAAAGAGGGGAGATTTAGACTGGAGATTTGGAAGAAATTCTTCACAGTGAGGGTGGTGAGGTACTGGAACAGGCTGCCCAGGGAGGTTGTGGATGCCTCCTGCCTGGAAGTGTTCAAGGCCAGGCTGGATGAGGCCTTGAGCAACCTGGGCTAGCGGCAGGTGTCCCTGCCCATGCCAGGGGTGTTGGAACTAGATCTTTAAGGTCCCTTCCAACCCAAACTGCTCTATTTGTTGTGACTGGCTTGATAAGTGACCTGCTAAGACAGCAAGCTGAAGTTTCCTGCAGTCCTCTACAGCAGCAGGTTTTAGACTGGAAGCAGCATTTGGGGCTTATCCCTGTGTCCAACCTCGCTTGAACCTCACACATATAAATAATTGTCCGCCAGCTTTTCCTGTTACAAACACAGAGGGTTTGTGAAATTGCTTTGCCATGTGCTCAAAGTGGCTTTGATATTTTTAACAGCCTGTTGCTGTGGCAACCGCACCCCATAACAGAGAAGCCTTTTTGTAATAAGGCAGCTAAGAAATTCAGTTAACAACCAGGAGTAAAGCCATGGCCGAGCAGCTTGTAGTCTTTTCTCCAAAGCAAACAACCAAAGCAACCCCAGAAGGAAGCAGGGTATCCTGGAGCAGCTTGGACCTGGATTACCAGCTGGAAGGGCACACCCTGCTGACAGGGCTGCAGAACTTGGCTCGGGAGCTCACACTGCCCATGCTCAAGCTGGGCTCAACTCCTACAGTGGTGAACAGTTGTGGAGTTTACAAGCATCTCACTCCCAAATAATTCATCTGTTTGTTGGTTTTTTTTTTATGGAAAGGTTGAAGGGATTTGATGGTTTGGCTTATGGGCAAGGAAACATGAGTTTTGCTTCTCAGAACTGGATGTCCCCTTTGTGCTTTGCTAATACAGAAACTGGCAGAACAGGCATTACTTTGACGTTAGGGCTTGCAGCCCTGTTTCCTTGTGTCTCATGACTGAGTGAATCAACACCTAATTAAACAGTCACATGAGGGACAGAGTAGAATGCTGCTCAGGCTCTGAGTGTTGTGAATCTGTGGAGAGTAACTACTTACATCTGTCTTCCTCCTTCTCCAAGGAGCCCTGAACAGCTGCAGTTTTGCTGCTTGGTTTTTTTCCAGGGGTAAAAAAGATCACATAAGCCTTGGCTGAAGCAATGCTGTCTGTGCAGATAAATGGGACCTGGGGTGGGGGAAAGAGAAGGCTTGGAAGTAACGGATCAAATCTTGGGAAATTGGAATGATTTGAGTTTGTGCTGAGGATGACATAGCTGAAAAGGGCTATGAGGATGATTAAGGGAATAGAATGTCTCTGTGAGGAGGAAAGGCTGAGAACCCTGGGGCTGGAGAAGAACAGCCTGAGATGGGATCTGATCAATGCTCAACAAGAAGTAAAGGGTTGGGGGCAAGAGGATGGGGTCAGACTCTTTTCAGTGGTGCCCAGCGACAGGACAAGGGGCAAGAGGCACAAACTAGAACATAAGTTCCATCTAAACATGAGGAGAAACTTCTTTGGTGTAAGGGTGCTGGGGCCCTGGAGCAGCCTGTCCAAAGAGGTTGTGGAGTCTCCTCTGGAGAGATTCCAAACCCAGCTGCACACAGTGATCCTGGGCAACCTGCCGTGGGTGCCCCTGCTTTGACAGGGGGGTTGGCCTGGATGATCTCCTGACATTGCTTTCTACCGTTCCGTGAAAGCCTGAAGTTGTAGCCCTTGTGCCTTTGGCACTCGTGGTAACTGAGCTGAAAATGTGAACGCTGAGCAGGGAAGTTCTGAGTGGTCTGGGGAGGATTCTTGATATTTTTAATGTTCATTGTAATACTAAACTCGCAGCACATTGCAAAGGGTCCATAACATCTGCTTTCCATCTCCAAGTGGCAAATACTTGTGTGGAGATTTATTGGTCTCTCAGTTATCCCTCAGTCACGAGCAGAGCCTCCTTAATCAATTAGATGGACGTGGCCTACAGCCAAGGAATGCTGCAGTCCCCATGCTGCCTGCTCCTGCTCCATGACTTTCACCACCAAGGCAATATTTTTTTTCCCCTTTATAAAACTCACAAAACAAGTATTACAGGATGTTTTAATCAGCAGCAGCAGATGGCCACCTCCACCCTGACACGGTGGTAGCCTCCCAGGTAGTGAGTGGGATGTGCTGGGCTGCGCAGCAGATGGTTGGGTCTGCAGCAGGTGCTTTTATTGCTGTCATACCCTGGCACTGGACATGATGGTGATGTTTTGGGTGCTCCACGTTGCAGTGTTCCTAGGTTGAAGATACCACCAGAGGTCATCCTGGCCTGCCTGCTGTCAGGCTGGCGGGGGTGTGGGGCTGTGCTCAGCCCAGGAGAAGGCAGACACCTGCTGCCTGCTGGTACCCTGAGCATAGCATCACCCATCCTGACACAGCTCACAGGTTAAAAATTGGCATGACATAAAAAAAAAATTGCAGCTGTTGACATTCTAGGGTTTTAGCCTTTAAAAAAAAAAAAATAGTTACTTCTTGATAGGTCTGCCTGGTAAATAAAATAAATACTTATTTATAGTTAATTTATTTCTGAACCACAATGTCGGTGTAGAAATCCCATGGTGTGTCAGGTGTAGCTAGAGCACACCAGCAGTTTTTTCATGCACTTTGAAGCTTGTGGTTTATGTCTCCTGAAGTAATGCATTGAGTTTTCACTTGTGTAAAAAGAAGAGAGAACTGCCATGGTCCTTACAGTCACTGAGAAAATCAGGAAAATAAACACTGAGAGTCTCAATACATCAGGGGATATAAAAGACTCTTCAAGCTGAAGATAAATACAGGGAATTCAATGTTTGGCTATTAAAGAAAATGAAAATGTTAGGATTCATAAAATGGTTTAGGTTGGAAGGAGGACCTTGAAAATCACCTAGTTCCAACCCCCCTGCCATGGGGCACTAACCCAGGTTGCTCAAGGTCTTATCCAACCTGGCCTTGAATAATTCTGGGGAGGAGGCATCCACAACTTCCCTGGGCAACCTGTTCCAGTGTCCCATCAGCCTCACTGGAAAGAATTTTTCTAATGTCTACTCTACATCTCCCCTCCTCAACCAAAGTACTCTTGCTACACCAGGAGGCATTCAAGGGGCTATTAGCATTATTACTATTAATGTTGATAGCAATAGTGGAGACACAGTGATTTCTCTGATACCTTTTTCTTGGCAGCAGAATTCTTGCCTTCTATCTTATGTTCTTTTTGTTCTATCAGCTGTTAATATCCACAGTCTCCAAAATAAAAAGCATCAGTTGCCCACTGAGTTACCTCTGCAAACTTTGCGGTTGATGCATCCTTGTGAGCTTGGGTTTGTTCTCTCTAGCACTGTGAAGCAGTCACTATTTTATCACACAGAATCACCAAGGTTGGAGGAGACCTCAAAGATCAAGTCCAACCTGTCACCCAGACCTCATGACTAAACCATGGCACCAAGTGCCACGTACAATCCCCTCTTGAACACCTTCAGGGATGGTGACTCCACCACCTCCCTGGGCAGCACATTCCAATGGTGAACGACTCTCTCAGAGAAGAACTTTCTCCTCACCTCCAGCCTAAACTTCCCCTGGTGCAGCTTATCATACTAGTCATTCTCAGCAGTGGTATCTCAGATGTGACATCGGTGCTGGTTTTCATGGGTGAAATTAGCTTAACTGTGGGCTTGAGCCCCTCATGCTCTTCTCATGAATGAGAGGAAATGGCCTGAAATTGTTCCAGCGGGGGTTAGGTTGGAGATGAGGACCAATTTTTTTCCTGCAAGAGTGGTCAGGCATTGGAACAGGCTGCCCAGGGTGGTGGTGGAGTCACCATGCCTGGAGGTTTTCAGGAAATGCGTGGACCTAGCACTTGGGGACGTGGTTTAATGGCCCTGGTGGTGTGAGGTTGATGGTTGGACTCAGAGATCCTAGCGGTCTCTTCCAACTGAAACAATTGTGTGATTCTGTGTCTAGGCTGGGGTGGATGCTGCATGTCACTGAATGTTTTCTTACCATTCATGCTTTGGGGAGGGGATGGAAACCAAAAGGATTGAACAGAAGGATTGTGGGGACTTAAGGAGTGGAGAACCTAGCATAAAGGAGGGTACAAAGACTTCCCCCACACAGCTCTCCTCAGCCACACTGGGTAATTCTGCGTGACTTGAGAAAATCCTTTATTTCCAGCAACGATTTGTGTGCATCAAAAGCAACTTGTCTTGGAACCTTTTTCTCCCCAGCTTTCCATTAAACACACACAATACTGAGCCATTTAGACTTGATTTTTTAATAGCTGCAGCAGAAGATGATTCTGCTCTGCACAGACGAGAGCTCACAATAAAATAGCTGTTTGGCAGGGGGAAAATGCCCTCTTGTCTTGCAGTACCAGTTGGTATTATGGAGGTTTGTTCCATCTCTTATTTATAGGAGACTGGAAATGAGACACAAAACAAACACCAACGTTCCAGTAGCTTAACCATGCATCAGATTTTTCACTTTGCCACTTGTGGGTATTTTTTTTACTTTTATTATTTTAAACATATTTTATCATGACTTGAAGAGTTACTGCAGTGATGGCACAGTAAATCTGCTGAGGTCTCAGCATCCACACTCTTGAAAGAGAGATAATGTTCCGTGTCATCCCCTTCAGGAATGCTCCCAGGCAGATTCCTAGTTATGCTGATGCTCCCTTGCACTGTCCATAGAGACAGTTTATTCCAGTCATGAGACCTCCTGCTGCTAGGGACACTCCTCTGCATGGAGAGCTTGGAAGCTTTGCTTCTCTGCTCTTTGGTTTTGGTTTGGTAGCGTTTTGGGGTTGGGGTTGGTATTTTTCTCCCCCCCCCCACTTTGTTTTGTTTTTATTGTTTTGGGGGTGGCTGTTGGTGGTTTTAATTTTTTGTTTGTTTGGTTTTTTGTTGGTTTGTTTTGTCATTCTATTGCATTGCTTTTTTGAGTGCCTGGTTCCTTCTTCACATCACTGCCCATTTCTCTCACTCCTCCCCCACAATTTAAAGGCAAACAGTTCTTTAAATAAAGAAAGAAGATCTTTAAATAGAGAGCTCTCTGCTTTGGTGATGCACTGGGGAGCCCTCCCAGCATGTCCCAGGTTATCACAAGAGCAACCACATTTACAGCTCTTGAGCTGGTCAAGAAAAGAGAGGGATTTGCTGCAGAGGGTACAGAAAAGGGTTACAAAGATGCTGAGGGGACTGGAACATCTCTCTTATGAGGAAAGACTGAGAGCACTGGGGAGTTTTAGTCTGGAAAAGAGAAGGCTGAGGGGAGATCTTTTTAATCCTTACAAATACTTAGAGGGTGGGTGTCAGGAGGATGGGACCAAGCTTTTTTTCAGTGGTGCCAGGTGACAGGTCAAGGGCACAAACATGAACATAGGAAGTTCCATCTGAACATGAGGAGGAACTTCTTTGTTGAGAGCGGTAGAGCACTGCAGCAGGCTTCCCAAAGAGGTTGTAGAATCTCTCTGGAGAGATTCCAAACCTGCCTGGATACCATACTCTGCAACCTGCTCTAGGTGAACCTACTCTGGCAGGAGAGCTGGACTTGATGATCTCCAGATGTCCCTTCTGACCCCTACCATTCTGTGAGTCTGTGAAAAATGCTGCTTTCAATATTGAAAAATCTGGTTTCCTTTAAAGAAACTGAAGTCTAGGGTTTGCAAATGCTGCAGGCTGCTGGCAGTGATCTTCCTCATCATTTGGGCTCTTGCTGACCTTTGGCTGGGCTTCTGTTTGCGTGTGCATATCTCTGGTGCCTGCAGGTATGTGTGTGTGTGCTCTGCTCATGTACAGAGCGTTTCTGCTTCCACACTGTCCACTCTTCCTCTTCAGCAGTGAGGAATTCTGTGGAATTTTTCTTGCAGTGATAGAAAAATGCGCTGAAAGCACATTTTCTGTCAAAGCCTGGCTCAGGTGTAGTCCTACCAAGGCAAATGTTTTGTAGAGAAATGGTATCCAAGTATTTCTAGGTGGATTTCAAATCAAATCCTAATTGCTTTTCCCTCTCTCTTTTTTTTGTCTAGTGTGGCTTCCAGCTCCTACCTTCCTGCATTACTAAGCAATAAGCATTTCTTGGCTTGCTCACAGGCTCTTTGTTGTGTGCATTTACAGCACACAGTGAGGGAAGCCTTCCTTCAGGAGAAAGGCTAAAAAACCTCATTAAGGCAGCAGAGAATAAAAAGGAACCATTCCAGTACTTTTTGAGCTTGTGGTTGGAGCAAACTGTTGTCAGCTCTGTTCAAAATCAGATGGATTATAGCCAAAAGGTGCTTGTGAGCCTTTGCAGCCGTTTTAAATGTTTTCAGAGTTGCTTTTGGATAAAGGGACAATGGTTTGTAACTGGAGCAGGGTAGATTTAGGCTGGACATAAGGAGAAAGTTCTTGATGATGAAGGTGGTGAAACACTGGTACAGGTTGCCCAGGAGGACCCCATCCCTGGAGACATCCAAGATCAGACTTAATGTGGCCCTGGGCAACCTGATCTAGTTGGAGATGTCCCTGCTTGACTGCAGGGGATTGGACAAGATGATCTTTGAGGGTCCCTTCCAATGCAATGCAGTCTGTGAAGATGAAGAAAGTAACTCATTTTGATATTATTTTAAGGATTTTTGGTTTAATTTTTCTGGCCAAGCCACAGCCCCAGTCTGTCATTGAGATCTGCACAGAACCCCATCAGTGGGATGTACTTCATCCTCTGGGCTCTTTAATGTGGCTGGACACCCTCACCCCCATCTTTCCCATCTGCAGTTGGGTGGACATGCATGGATATTGACATGCACTCCCAGGATGGCTCTGGAAGTTGATGAGCTAAGGCAGGAGATTTTGATCACTTTTTCAACTGAAGTGTTTTGGGGTTTTTTATTTCTGAAGCTAGAGATTATGACCAGCTTTGTTTCCCAAGTTCCAATTCATATACACAAAAAGCCTCCACCCTTTCAAAGAGATGGAGTGCCTCTCCCCTGCCAAAGCCAGCTTATGCCTAGATGCTAGATGAGGCATTTCTTTTGGAATTAAAAACATTCTGGTGCGACCAGAACATCCAATTCTGAATTGCTAAGGACAGTGAGATTTTGGTTTTGAAAACAACCTCCTGTGTTCCAGCTCAGCAAGTGGGATGTCCGTACACCTAGAGTGGAGGACGATGTATATGTAATCCTAAAGAAGCCTGAACATTTTCTTGGATGTGGGAATAGTGACAGTGTGAAACCAACACTGAGGATCTGGAGTCCTCCCTCAAGCAATAAATATTCACTGCTCTAGCCACTGAGTTATTTACTCTCTCTTCACTTTGGGTCTGTCTCTATTTGAAGAGAAATTCCTTCCAGTATTTTTCCTGGTCAGTTGTTGGACAGAGGCTGGGTCTGCTTTCAAAGCACTTGTCTTTAATGCGCATCAGGTTACCCTGAGGTAGAAGGGAAACTTTAGATGTTACTCCTGTAAATAAATGTTTACATAATACATGGAACTGAACTTCTCACCATTGCATGCCTAAGAAAAAAAAAGGTCACTTTTGACATCAGTAACCTTTAGGGAGGGATGCGTTTGCCACACAGGTAAAGAAAGTTACTGCACACAGCACATTCCTTTCGCTAGGTCAGGAAGGCAGGAGAGGTCAAATCTTGGTGCTTACAGTTCTCCAGGCTTGGCATTATAAGGTTCAAAGGCAAGATTTGGTTTTAAGGCATGAATCCCAATGCCCAACTTTGCTCATGTGAGTAATTCCATTGAATCCCCTGGTCCCAATCACATGTGAGCAGCCAAGTCTAGAAATATACTCTGTGTGGGGGTCAGGACCTTGACTCCTCCTTTCTAAATGGGGAATTCCTGATAAAACATTTGTGGTCACAAAAGAGAATGGTTTGGGATTGGGAACCAAGTAAGTATCTCTTGGGTTTACTGTGTTTGCCTCCAAATACTTTTCCAGCACCAAGCTTAAAATGATTGCCTTTGTGTAAGTCAGCAGCAAAACTGCTGGTGTGGGAATAGGTTCAGGATTTCTCCCTGAACTTAGTCTAGGACATGCCTAGTAGAAGAGAGACTTTGGTGTTCTCCAGCGGGTTCCATCCCAGAAAGCAAAACATCATCAAAGTTACAGGGACAGTTGGGTTTTGGGGCCAGAGCATCCACTCTGTGATAAAAGAGCATCACTGCCAGCCCTAAGCTTTGTGTTGTGGAGTGCAACAGGAGATCCTGATGAGAAATGGATTTTTGTTGACCTTGTGTATGAAATATTGGCAAAACCTGTAGGTTTTCAGGCATTGAAAAAAGAAAGGGGAGAAAAAAAGTAGGAGCTACAATGTCATGGTCTCTGCCTTTCTGTGTTCTGAGTTTTGTCCAAAGATAGTACAAAATGAACAGTGAATGGTTAGCCCCACGTATGCCTGTGACAAGATTTGATTGCTTTTAATGTGCATTGCTCTTTTGGATGCCTGGCTCCCTCTTCCTTTTAGTCTGAAAAGGGTATCTCAGCAATACTTATAACTCGTTAATGGATGGGTGTCAGGAAGATGGGACTAAGCTTTTTGCAGTGCTGCCCAGTGACAGGACAAGGGGTAACGGGCACAAGCAGGAGCATCAGAAATTCCACCTAAACATGAGGAGGAGCTTCTTTAATGGTGATGGAGCAGGGGAGCAGGCTGCCCAGAGAGGTACTGGAGTCTCCATTTCTGGAGACATTCAAAACCTACCTGGATGTGCTCCTGTGTGACCTTCTTTAACCCCCTTCTTTAATGCCCTGGCAGGGGGGTTGAACTCCATCTTCAGAGGTCCTTTCCAACCCTTACCATTCTGTGAGTCTGTGATTCTTCACGTCCCTGCCCACCTCTCTCACTCCTCCCCCACAATTAAAAGGAAAAAAAAAAAAAAAGTTAGTGAATAAACAAGAAAGTTCTTTAAATAGTGAGCTCTTTGCTCTGGTGATGCACGGGGGAGCCTTGCTAGCGTGGTCCAGGTATTCACAACAGCAACCATGTTTACAGCTCTGGAGTGGGTCAGGATTTCTTTGTGGCTATTTTTTCACCTCGTTTCCCCCCACTAAGCCCCCTATGTATCGCCATCCAATTGTCTTGCTCATTCCTGATGCTTCCTTTGTAACATTAAGGAGCCCTCCCCAGGGCACACAGAGCTTTCTTTGTTGGCACCGGAGCCGGTGGGGAGGGGGAGCAGCGGCCGCCGCCACGAGCGGAGCGGAGCTGGCTTCACAAAGCCATGGAGCCCAGAGCCGGGCGCGGGCACCTCTGCCCGCTTCTGCTTCCCGGCACGCCTGCAGCCGAGACCCTGGGGAGTTAAAGCGTGCCAGGCCTTTGCCTGTGTGGCGAAATGGTGCGCAGGGGTCGCGGCCGGGCTTGGCGGCGGGGCTGGCGGCTCCAGGTGGCGGTGCTGACAGCCGGGTCACATGATGGCTGGCAGCGCCACCGCTGCCACCGCTGCCTCCACTCGCCCCGGCTCCGGCGCAGGCATCCCGGCGCTTCCAGGAATGTGAAGGCTGGGGGTGCAGGCTGGAAGGAGGCCGCCTCGCTTCACCCCCCTCCCTTTCTTCTTCTTCTCCGAGCAGGCTGAATTCCCGGCGGTCGCGGCTCGTGGAGGTGGCAGGACGGCGGCCACAGTTGCCGGGGGACTTGGGTCATGAGACTCAACTCCGATCGCGTTGGCTAGAGGAGGAGGAGGAGGATAGATGGGACTGACATGAACGCTCCGGCGGCTGCCAAAGCAGCGCTTAGCGTTGGGATGAATTAGATTGATCTTCTCTGCAGCGAAGAGACAAAAGAGCGGGGCAGCCGGGCAGCGTGGTTCCTCCAGCAGGAAGCCCAGCAGAATGGAGGGGCAGGATTGGGGTTATGAAACTCCCGGGCAGTGCAAAGGCAGCCTGCTGCAAACGCCTGGTTTGTGCTTCGGCAAAACGCTCGCTTTAAGGTGGTTTTGGTGATCCTGTTGCTAGGATTAAGCCTTTTTTTGCATTGCAGCATGGAGAGCCTTTTGTTTGAGTTAAATTCAGACCTCTTGATATGTCACCTGACAGTCTTGTGGTTTTGGATGAATATGGCTCATTGCTATTATTAACCTGAGTTGGCAGCCGGGCACAACAGGAGTTTAGAGGGATTTTGGAAAGTGGAACTGCTCGGGGGACAAAGATGCTTCCCAGGTATGGTCACCGCACAGTTCTTGAGGTGATTTTATGGGTTTAAAAGCTTAATAGTTGCACTGTGGTATAAATGCCTCTTTTCCAGATATGTGAAGCTTTTGGAGGTCTAATAGTTCTATTTTTCCTCTTTTAATTATATCCTACATGGCACAAATATGTGGGTTTTATCCCCAACTGGCTTTATCCCTTGCTATTTTGCACAGGGGAAGTGCAGTCTGCTTGAATCCTGCAAAATGTTGTGCTCAGTGCTGGTGAATTTAACTGACAGGAGCTGTGGTTTTTATTAAAACAGGTATTTCAAAACAGCACAGAGCTTGTGTGTGTGCATATCACAGAATATGTGCATGTTTGTATGCATATATATGCTTAAATCACCTAAGAGCAGAACAGGTACTTTTGGGAATGACATACCTGGAGTAGTCCCAGCAACACTCTCTGAAATTCTGAATTGTAAGTTCTGAAGCTGTGTAAATTGCAAAGTTACTCAAAACCTTCCAACCTACTTATTTTAAATGTCACCCTCCAGATTGTGATTAACTTTTGACTAGGCTGCACCTAACCTCTAGATGTTACATGTTGGGTTTTGGTTTGCTTTGTTCAGTTTTTGCTGGTGGAAAGGCATCTGACTCCTGTATTAGGCTTTGGAGTATAAACTAGGTATCTTAATGAGATCCAAGTGACTTGGTAGAAGGGAGGGGGGAAAATGCAAACAAACTCAAGGCAGCTTCGTATACAGTTAAAGAGTTGGACAGAGCCGAGGACCTTGGAAGGCAATAGAAGTTTAGGTCCAAGTTTATTATACTAAATGTGAAATATCTGGCTGCCTGTGTGCCTGGTGTACAAGATGTGCTTAGCGTCAGCAGCAGAAGTTTCCTGGAGCCCAAGCAGTGCAGCTATTCAAGGTGAGGATTGCTAAGCTGGTAAATGAACAAGACAGATTTATTGAAGTAGCATGGAGTTGACCCCTGCGGTGCTGCAGAGCCCGTGGCTGTCATCTTTCTCCAAGAAATGAGAAGGGGATGGCTTGGACGGCTTGGTTTTGACAGAAACATGCTTTCCTTCTGATAAACCTGGGAAATGGAGCCTCTGGAAGCAGTCAGCCCTCCTGGGAGGCTGTCTGAGATGCCCCACCATCTCTTGGTTCTTCCAGGCTCCTCTGAGCTTTGTGAAACTGCAGCTGAGGTCAGAGAGGAGAGGGCAGCGTTGCCCAGAGCACTGGGCAAGCTGCTTTGCAATCCAACATCACAAGCTCCCTCCGTGGCCTTGGCCAAGTCTCCGATGCCAGCTTGCTCTGCAGAATCAGCAGGCATTCACCACAGCACTCACACAACCCTGGTATGACCTCAGCTCATGTAAAGACAATTATCTTGCAAAAAAATTGTCTAAGTATAGATCCCGTGGTTTCTCTCGTTTAGGGATCCTCTTCCTCCTCCCAGCCTGATGGTCACATTATGTCACCAGCACTGAAGTGGGAGCTCTCACTGAAAAATGCCAACTTGGCACATTGGCAGTGCAGCCTGGCTCGTCCTTATCACGTGAAACCTGACAAAGTTCTTTTGTACTTCAGGTGTTAATATCAAAAAGATGAATCATCTGCCCATGCCTCTTTGACAAAAGCTAACGGGTGGTCTTCCAGAGCTGGAAGCATCATTACCATGAAACGTTGCTGGTTTCGTTGCTTCCAAATTAGTTGTGCTCTTTCAGAATGTTCTACACAGCTGTCTGTCTATAGCAATGGTCAAGGCATGAGTGAATTATTAAATTGCAGTAAAAAGGTGTGAAAATATGTATTATACCTTCCCCATGTGTCCTAGATACTCCTATCTTCTCAAATCCAAAGGAAGAAAATATCCATCAACAGATAACAGAAGTATGCAGAGTAATCTGGGCAGGAGAAGGGAATCCCTTGTTGCAAAAGGCATCTCAGTCAGGGCTGAGAAGCGTGTGATGTGATGTGATGACTGGGTTAGGCAAGGACCATTTTCCTTCTGCTCCTCACCCTGCTGCACAGGATACTCCTGGGCTGTGTGTGTACAGGTAAGCGGAGAAGAGACTGTGCGTGTCAGAACAACACTTCAGAAATATCCCCATGGAACAGTCTCCTATCTGCAGCACAAGCTCTTCAGGACAGGGACAGCCTCTGTCCAACACTCATGTACAAGCTGACTGGCCCAAAGCGCCACAGCAACACCACCACCACCTGTGAAGTATCACCTGCAGGAGCTGCGGAGAAGCTCTGCTCTGAGGCTCATCTTGCAGGAGCAGAGGAAGACGTTTGCTTCCGTGTGAAGCCTCACGAGGAGGGCATGAGCCAGGTGGACCTGCCGCCTGCTCTGCCCTGGCTGTTGTCAGCCTTTAAAAAGGTGCTAACATGAAAACCACGCAGAACAGATAAGCCAGCACAAACTATAAATATCATTTGCGTAGATGCGTTTAAAAATAGTTGGGAGTGATTCATCAGCAGGCAGTTTTTATAACTCTGGGTAACATGATGTAGGAAAACAATAGTTTGACTGATAGCTTCAACTTAACTTTTCCAGTGGTTAGTCATCTTCTAGATTTGAGCCACTTTACTCTTCAGCAAAGTCTTTTGCGCTTCCTACCTGCTTCAGGTCCAGAGAGGTTGTGGCATCTCCTTCTCTAGAGACTTTCAAGCCCCGTCTGGATGCATTCCTCTATGACTTGCCCTACGTGATCCAGCTTTGGCAGCGGGGTAGGAATTGACCTCCAGAGGTCCCTTCCAACCCCTACCATTCTTAGAGTCTGTGATCAGTTGCTGCCATGGCTTTTCTTCAAGGCCTCTTAAATATCCATGTTAATTATTAATACATCATCAGATACTATCTAAGATGTGTTAATATGGAACGGTTTTAAGAGTAGAGTCTCAGGCAGGAGGAAAAAAAGTATTAAACTTTAATGTCATGAAGTGCTGCTCATGTTGTAGTGGAAATGAGGAGGAGTTGAGAAATGGAGACTTGGGGCTTTTAAGTCTGGAGAAGAGCAAACTGAAGGAGATCTCATCAATGCTGATCAATACTTAAAGGGTGGGTGTCAAGAGCGTGAGACCAGGCTTTTGTCAGTGGTGCCTGGTGACAGGAGAAAGTGGTAAGAGGCACAAGCTTGAACGCAAGAAATTCCATCTAAACATGAGGAGGAACTTACTTAATGTAATGGTTCTGGAGCCCTGGAGCAGGCTGGTAGTGGAGTCTCTATCTCTGGAGACATTCAAAACCCACCTGGACGTGTTCCTGTGCAACCTGCTCTAGTTGAACCTACTCTGGCAGGGGGGTTGGACTCAATGGTCTCCAGAGGTCCCTTCCAACCGCTACCATTCTATGAGTCTGGGAATGTACTTGCTTACAATTCCAGGGGAGAATGGTGTCTTTTAATTAGATGAGTGGTGATAAAGAATTTCTGTCTCTCCTTTCATCTATTAACACTTGCAGAGTCTAAAATGGTGATTTAAAGTCATTCAGTTGCCTCTTGCTGAGGCAAGTCTCCAGCAGTACTAAACTTCAGATATATGACAAAATCCATCCTTGGAGAGCACCTGGAGCTCTGGGTTGCTGTGCAGCTTGCAGTGCAGGTGTCAGGAAGCATGTAATAGATCTAGAAATGTGAACTAGAAATAAGGTAAAAAAGGCAGGAAAGTGGAACAGATGGAAGAAGAGAAGAGCTAAACAATAGTAGGGTTTAAGAATGAACATGCACTAAAAATCATTTTTCAGACCTTGAGTTCATTGTTACTAGTTTCTATTAATGTCATGATTATTCATGTGGAAGTTTTGCCTTTCTACCCCCAAAATTCCTTTCCTTTGTGCTTTGTACTTATGTTAGAATCCATGCAGGGAGTGTTGGACCAGGTGATGTCCAGCAGTCCCTTCCAGTCCCAACCAGGCTGTGACTATGTGAAGTCTGGTTTTACCTGCTTTGTTTCCAAAATACCCCCCACAGCATTTATACATCAAGGATTTCTACCCCATTCTATCCATACAGGTGTTTCTGTCCAGCTCAACCTGTGGTGGAGAGCTCCACAGGACTGGTGTCCTCCTCAGAAATCATTTCTTTGTCACTGTTTTTTCACGCGAACTCACAGCACCAACTTTGTGGCAAAGTCACAAAATCACATCCACTGGTGAAAAGATTGTTGGGGTTTTCTTGATGGTGGTTTTTACCTTTGTTTGTTTGTTCTGGGTTTCATTCTGTAGGTTTTGGTTTTGTTTTGTTGGCTTGTTTTTACATTAGTTTCAAGGAATGATCAGAGAGTGATAGGTCAGACAGGAGAAAGTCCTCATTAAGAGACCTGCCATTTCCAGGGAGATGGAATCTCACCTTTCGTTGGCATTGCTTAGAACACTTGATTCTACCTTTCCTGGTTTTCCTCTAAGATTCTCCAGAAAGCATCAGTTAAATGTCAAAGTTGGTTTCCATTTATAAACAGAACTAATTATATTCAGAAGATCTAGGTCAGTTTCCATCCAGATGAAGAGCAGGGCTGCAGCATTGCTCTGCTACATTTGTTTTGAGGACGTGCTCTGTGTGTTTCATGCGGGAATTGGTACATTTGGGGTGGGGATCATCTGTCCAGACACCAAGCTTAACGGTATTTTAAAGCTCCTTGATGTCTTGCTCCCCCCTCCCCCGAGAAATGTGCCTCCCTGGGAGATGGTGGGGGGAGTGAGTTGGAGGTGCCAGTCTGCTTCTGTTTACTGTCTGTCTAAATGAACTTTCCCCCAGCTCTCTTCAAGTTTCTTCTGCTTTGGGAAGTGGCCTGCTATTGCCAGGGAATGTTTCTGGGAGGCTGCAATGTGCATAAGGACTCCATTATGTAAGAGAGATAATGCTTCTTTGGAATTATCACCAATTGTGATGGATAATGTCTTCTAAAGGCTGGTCTAGAGAAAGTTAAAATGTCATGTGAAGGAGCTGAGAAGTAAACAAGCTCTTGTTACCTTGATCAAATATGTTTCCGAATACAGCAAGTTTTATATTTAGCTTTCTCTCCTCTTAGTGTGTAATCTGCTCTTGGAGCTTTTTATAAGTAGACTTTTCTAAGATCTGGAACAGCTCCTGCCCTTCTTTGCCAGTAATTTCAAAGTCAAATATCAAAAGTACTAGGTAATGGAAGACGAGCTTTGGTCTGAGTGTGAAGGAAATGCAGATGGGTTGTGAGGGTGGAACAAGCACCAGCAGTTTATTGCTATTGTCACATACCGTGTCTTTATAGGAACCACAGTGGCCAGGCAAATGAGTTTGCACACATCTGTTGATTTCACTTGAATATAAGGAGATGGTTCCTCTGGGAAACTGGTTTGTCCAGCAGCTTCACTTGCCTCCTCCCTTCTAGCCAGGGTCAGGCTCATACAACAAACAGTCAAGTGCCTTTGAGCCTTGTGGTTGCTAACACTCCAAAGACGCATCAAACTGCATTTTGTTCTCCTACATTTTATCCAATACTAGATGGGGGTCATTAGCAGAGCCCCTGGTAACTGTAAGCTCTGCTCTGAGTCTGTCACTGTGCTTGGCTTTTGGTAGAGAATTTGCTCAGTTTGCTCTTTGTGTGGGCAAAGAATCGCAGAATCATTTGGGTTGGAAAAGACCTTTTAAGAGCATAGAGTCCAACTGTTAACCTAGCACTGCCAGGTCACCACTAAGCCATGTCCCTGACTACCACATCTCCATGGCTTTGAAGCTATTCCAGGGATGGGGACTCCACCACTGCCCTGGCAGCCTGGACTGGGCTCATCCCTCTGTGGACAGTGCGTGGCTTTTAGGTGCCCGAATGCAGAAGGTGTGCAGCTCTTTTGCCCCCAAATCTAGACATCAAGTTATTTCCGTTTCATGTTGCTCAAGCTGCTTTGTTGTAATAAGTTGCTTTTGACATTTGTTGCGCAGCCTTTTCTCTGCAGCTTCTGGTTTTCTCTCCTGTTGCTAAATGGTGAAGCCGAGTGGATTAGGAAATGGATTTCCTCTCTCTAGAGGACAAATCAACTGTATGTCCAAGTCAACTGTATGTCCTGATGCTTAGTTTCACCTTGCTGGGACTACACTAGTTGTAAAGCCTGTGAATCTACATTGGATGGTCTTAAAAACTTCTGACAGATAACCATGGCTTTGGGGATCAAATTCGTTTTCTGCTGTGACTTGTTAGAGAAGCTGTTGTATTACAAATCACCATTAGCCTGTTGGTGGCATAAAGCGTGGGCACACAGAAGGAAACCTTTTGGTTGGTGAATTAGAGGGAGAGAGAAGAGGGAAAGTTACCATAGTCCTGGAGTCTAGCCTGTCAGGTTTACTTTAATCTGTGTTACCACAGAATCATAGACTGCTGTGGGTTGGAAGGGGTCTTAAAGATCATCTAGTTCCACCCTCCTGCAGTGAATGGGGACATCTTCAACTAGATCAGCTCAAAGCCCTGTCCAGCCTGGCTTGATGGCTTCTGGGTGCCTTTTTTTGCTGAAATAAATGTTAACTGGGAGTCTCTATCCTTCATTAATGGCTGGAAAGTTCCAGGACCTTGTTTCTGGTTTCTTGGAGTTTCATGCTAACACTACTTGTCTAAAAGCCAAGGATAAGAGAGACAGAATTTCACTTGATCTAGGAAATGGCTCGTAACGAGCTGAAAGATGATTCCTCTTGGCATCTTGTTTCTTATCTTCCAAGAACAGAGAAGGTATGGGTGAAAATAGATTCCCAAGCCCATGGGCAACAGTGCTTGCTGGGCTTTAAAGTGATGGCTGCCTTTTTTAAATGGAAATTTAGGAGGATGGCTACAAAGCACTCTTAAAGACAAGGTCATGCAATGAGATCCAGGCCTGAGCTCTGCAAGTACTCCCTTGGCAGTGCTCCTCAGGAAGGCTCAGGAAAGCTCCCTTCCTTGATCTTGACTGCAAAAAACAGTTTGGGGTGTTGAAAGAGAAATGCTTTGTGTGTTTTGCTGACCCACGCAGCAGCCTGGCCTGGAATCATGATGTCTTAAGTGAAGATTATTTCTAAGTCAGTATAGCCAAGACTTGAACATAGACTCAGGCCCAAGCTACACGTGGTTCTCTGTTCCCCAGCACCTATGCCTGTGTATCAGGAGGGATGTTGTAGTTGATGCTGCTGCTGGAGTTGATAATGCTGGTCTTTTCCAACCAAAGTAATTCTGTGATTCTATATGGTCTGAAATTGTACCAGGGGGGGTTTAGGTTGGACAGGAGGAACAATTTCTTTGCTGCCAGAGTGGTCAGGCATTGGAACAGGCTGCCCAGGGAGGTGGTGGGGTCACCATCCCTGGAAGTACTGAAGAAATACCTGGATATAGCAGTTGGGGAACATGGTTTAATGGCCATGGTGGTGCTTGGTCAATGGTTGGACTTGATGATCTTTGAGGTCTTTTTGAACCAAACCAATTCTGTGATGTTATCATTCTACACATAGGTTACCACAGTGTTTGTGAAAGCAAGAAGGGTACAAAAGGTGCTTTGTGGGTTTTTTTCAGCTGTAGGGTTGAGCGCTTGAGGCTGGAACCCCATGGCTGCAAAGGCAGAAATTCATTAGTTTAAGGGAGAGGCCAGTGTGAATTAATTTATACTTTTTTTTTTCCTGTTTTTTTAATCCCCCTTCTTCTGATTTGTGACATTTCCAAGTTGTGTCTTCAAACACAAAAGCTGAGTCTTGTGACTTTGCTTTCTAAAAGCTGGATGAAAACATGAGCTGTCACAAGACAGAGGACAGGAGCTAGCCGGGCTGCGCACATCATTGTATACGGTTGTCGTGGATGGCTGCTGTTTGTGCCAGTGAAATCTGGCAAGTGGAGGGGAAAGAGGAAAACAAAAGGCACAGCTCTGGCTGTGGGATCAAAAGGTTTGATGAAATGGCATTGCATCTATGCTCCGCTTTAATAAAGTTGTATACGGAGATGATGGAGAAAGAACAGGGCCGTGAAGGGTGGTTGTAACTGAGCCTTCTGCTCTTTGCTTTTCTAATTACAGCTGGCCTCTGCCAGAGTTTGACCCGAGTCAGATCCGACTGATTGTGTATCAGGACTGTGAGAGAAGAGGACGGAATGTCTTGTTTGACTCCAGTGCCAAGAGGAAAATCGAGGACGTTTCGGTGTCGGTGAGCATTCTCCTAACTTACGTGATTTATAGTCTGTGGGCTTGGAAATGGCAAGACTGAGACATCCCAGATGTTCTGCTTTATTTACAGTAATGTTTAAATGTTGGTTATACACAGAGCTATGTAATTTAATGACTGAGGGAGCTGGGGTTGTTCAGTCCGGAGAAAAGGAGGCTGAGGGGAGACCTCATTGCTCTCTACAACTCTCTGAGAGGAGGTTGGAGTGAGGTGAGGGTTGGTCTCCTCTTCCAAGTAGCAAGCAACGGGACAAGAAGAAATGGCCTCAAATTGCACCAGGGGAAGTTTAGGTTGAATATCAGAACAAAATTCTTCAGTGGAAGGGTGGAATGGCACAGGCTCCCCAGGGAGCTGGTTGAATCCCCATCCCTGAAGGTGTTTAAAAGAGATAGAGATGTGGTGCTGAGGGACATGGTTTAGCCCCAGACTGGGTAGAGTTAGAGAACAGTTGGACTAGATGATCTTAAGGGTCTTTTTCAACCAAAACAGTTCTGTGACTCCATATTTAAATGCCTGTTAAGTTGCAAATTACTCAGGCTTCAGTGCTTTTACTCCTGAGAGCTTTAAATGCTGTGGCAGTCTCTTTATTCCTGGGCTTATCTACTTTTTGCTCTTGCAAAGAGAAGGATTCCTTACTGGGGCTGCATCAGGTAGTGCTGGTGGAGCTGAGGCAGGGTGTAAATGGGTAGTTTGGGATGTGCTTTTATGCCACAGTGGGGTCTACATTCTCAATCAGAAGGTCCTCCCAGCCCTGTGTCTTCTTGCATCCTGTTTGGTTAGCTTTTGCTAGTCATTTCTATGCAGTGCTGACAGATTTTTCACACCAAGTGACTTGAAAATTTTTTCTCTGTTTTCCCTTTTGGCATAGTCTGTGTGGTAATCTGCTAATTGAAACTGTAATGGATGCAGTCAGAGGAGGATACTTCCTTCTAAAGGCTCTGGCCAGAAGATTAATTTCAGGCCACAGTGCTATTGTAAGTGGCTGTGTGAGGCTGGACAACTTACTGCACTGCCTTGAACTTCCTTTTCACCATCCCTAAAAACACTTCCAAACCATTTCCAACTCTGCAAACAGAAAGCACTGCGAGACCAGACATTTAGGATCCCAGTTGCTATTACCCATAGGACCTACTAAGTTCTGTAAGTAGGAATAAACAAACCAAGGTTACCCCTGAGCCCTGGTGTTCATGTTGGGTGTTGGAGTACAGCCAGAAGAATCTTCATCCAGCATTGTAAACTCTGAGTGCTGCCAGCCTGATGCTTCTCATCATGGAGAATGACCAGGGAGTCCTGGTAGACAAATTCACCATGAGCCAGCAATGTGCTCTTGTGCCAAGAGGGCAAATGGCCTCCTGGGGTGCATTACAAAAGTGTGGCCAGCAGGTCAAGGGAGGTTCTCCTCCCCCTCTATGATGCCCTAGTGAGGCCACATCTGCAGTACTGGGTCCAGTTCTGGGCTTTCTAGTTGAAGAGGGACAGGAAACTACTGAGAGAGTCCAGTGGAGGCTGCAAAGCTGCTGAGGGGCCTGGAGCGTCTCTGTAAGGAGGAAAGGCTGAGGGCCCTGGGGGTGTTGAGCCAATAGAAGAGCAGCCCCGGAGGGGATCTGATCAATGCTCAGCAAGAGATAAATGGTGTGGGCAAGAGGCTGGGGCCAGACTCTTGTCAGTGGTGCCCAGTGACAGGACAAGGGGCAATGGGAACAAACTGAAGCAAAAGAAGTTCTACCTAAGCATGAAGAAAAAGTCCTCTGGTGTGAGGGTGTTGGAGCCCTGGAACAGGTTGCCCAGAGGGGTTGTGGAGTCTTCTTCTCTGAAGAGATCCCAAACCCCCCTTGCCATTGTGATCCTGGGCAAGCTGCTGTGGGTGCCCTTCTTTAGCTGGCAGGTTGGACTGGGTGATCTGCAGAACTCCCTTCCAACCCCCACTGTGCTGGGATTCTGGCATCTTGATCCTGAGCACTTCCTACATCCATGTATCCTCCCCTCTAACATCAGTTTGTGCCTCAATAGTCACTAACTTTCAGGCTTCTCCATCACTTACTCCAACATTTTTATGGCCATGACCCAAGATCCCAATTTCCTAGTTCTTTTGGGGGACTTTTTGCAGTCAAACAAGTTTCACAAGCCTGGAACAAAATGCATCTTTGCTTTTCATTTTAACTTGTTAGAATGGCTTTAGAATTTCTAAGTTCTTGTTCTTCTAGGTGTTCTTGCCAGGAAAATAGGTTTTTAAAGACAAGAGGTCTTTAGAAGTGGTTTGTTTTTAGGAATGGTTGGCTGTGCTTATTACTGTTACATCATTAATTATAAAGTATTACTTCATTAATGAAAAAGATGATGTGCAGTATAAATCCTCTTGGCCATATCTCAATTGATTTATTGAAAGCCTGAGAGCTCTGCAAGATAGATCTGCTCTTCCACAGTGAGCTTGCAAACTTCACAGTTTTGGTTTATTCCAGGAAGATCATTGACTGTGGCAGCTCAACAGCAGCAGAATAAAAAGCTGCTAGTGAAGCCTGTATGGTTCCATATTAACCTCTCCTTTATTTCCTTTGCTAAGGTGGAGGTGAATATTCACCAGCTCTCGGAAATGGGTGGGTGAGACTGGTGGAGGAAAACTGTTCCCAGGGTGTAGGAAATGGCCAGGACTCATCTCTAGTAACTTGATACAGCTCTTCTTTTTTGTGGTATTCATAGAGTCATGGAATGGTTAGGGTTGGAAGGGACTTTTAAAGGTCATCTAGTCAAACCTCCTTGCAGTCAGCAGGGACATCTGCAACTAGAGCAGGTTGCTCAGAGCTCCTAACAACCCGACCTGCCATGATTCCAGGAATGGGGCAACTCCCATCTCTTGAGCGACCTGGACCAGGGTCTCGTCACCCTCAGTGTTAAAAACTTTCTTCCTCTCCAGCCTGAATCTCCCTCTTTTAGTTTAAACCATCACCCCTTGTGCTGTCACAACAGACCCTGTCAAAAACTCTAGCCCCAGCTTTATTACAGTCTTCTTAAACTACTGAAAGGCCACCACAAGCTCTACCTGGAGCCTTCTCCAGGCTGAACATTCCCAGCTCTCTCAGCCTATCCTTGTAGGAGCAGTGCTCCAGCCCTCTGATCCTCGTTGTGCCTCTCTAGTAGCAGACTTTGAGAGCCAATACATTGAAACATTCCCTTGCCATGATATCTGCCTTCTCCAGCACTCAGATAACCTCATGTCGGGCAGAACAAAGCTTTGCAAGAGCAGGATCCAGGTGCAGGTAACAATGTGCAGGAGAGCCCTGGGCTCAGCTTGCTGGGGCTTCAGAGCAGGCCTGAGCAGCCAGCAGTGCACACTGGCCATGTCCAAGGCATTGTTTATTTTTCTTGCTCTTTATGACCATTCTCATTAACACAGATACACCCTGCCCTGTACAAAGCCAGATCTTGGCTCTAAGCACATTCCAGGGCATTCTCGCCCTTTTGCAGCAAGATGTGTGTGGGCTGGGCACTCTCCCTTCTGAAAGGGAATCTGTTCAGCACCCCACAAAAGCCAACAGCAACAAGGAGCTCTGGGATGTGAGTCTCCTTCCCACTAGATACACACACAAGTTATACACACAGCACTCTGAACACATCTGGAACACAGTTTACCCAGTGTAGTGATTGTTGATGTCTTAGAAGGAAGAATGAGCTTTTTACAACAAGTAACAAGTCTGTGAGATTTCCCAAGGTTGTTTTATTCACACATTGCACTGGGTTGGAAAGGACCCTCAAAGGTCATCTTATTCAACCCCCCTGCACTCAAAAGGGACACCTCCAACTAGAGCAGGCTGCCCAGGGCCACATCTTGAATGTCTTTGGGGACAGGGCCTCAACCACATCCCTGGGCGACCTGTTCCAGTATTTCACCATCCTCATTGTTAAGAACTTCCTCCTAATGTCCAACCTAAATCTCCCCTGCTCCAGTTTCAAACTGTTGCTTCTCGTCCCTATCACTGTAGGCCCTAAACAGTCCCTCCTCAGCCTTCCTGTAGGTCCCCCTCAGATACTGAAATGCTGCTCTAAGGTCTTGCCAGAGCCTTTTCTTCTCCAGGCTGAACAGCCCCAACTCTTGCAGCCTGTCTCCAGGGGTGCTCCAGCTTCCTCTGGACCCACTCCAGCAGGTCCATGTCTCTCTTGTGTTGGGGTCCCGTAGCTGGACACAGTACTCCAGGTGAGGTCTCACCAGCGTAGAGTGGCAGAGCCTCCTCTCTCAACCTGCTGGCCACGCTTATTTGTTAGGTAAGATAAATGAAGCATAAAACATTATTGTAAGAGATTATGAGAAAAGGACTGTGCTGCTCAGGAGCAAAAAGGCAAGAGCTGCTCGTTTACAGAAATTACAACCACTTCCCATGTACTTAATGAGAAGACACCATGTTGCAATATGGGTGGCTTATGTAAGCTCCTAAAGAACGTTGCCATGGTTCATTCCTGTTAGCCTACATGGACTGATGAAGACTCTTTCTTAAGAATTATGAATTGGGCATCATGATGGAGTGAGAAGTAGCATGAGTGGTGTCTCTCAAGGAGGCTGCAGTTGGAGCAAATGATGGGGACAATCATTTTAGCAGGGCCTGTTGTGCCAGCAGAAGGGCTGATGGTTTGAAACTAACAGAGGGAGATTTACATTAGGCAGAAGGGAGAAGTTCTTCACTGTCCCAGGTCACCCAAAGAGGCAGTGGATGCCCCATCCCTGGAACAATTCCAGGTCAGGTTGTTTGGAGCTCTGAGCAATCTGCTCTAGTTGCAGATGTCCCTGCTGTCTGCAGGGTGGGTGGAGGAGATGACCTTGGAACATCCTTTCCAGCTCAGACCATTCCATGACTCCATGACTAAGCACTGAGAAGGCTGTAGAAACTTCTGCTCTCTTTGGCTGCTTGAGCTTTTCTGGGCTAATACACCATAGAACCTGACCACTTATTAACTGGTACATTGCTGTTTCTTCCAGTTTCTGCATCTCACTTCCCCTCCCCACCCCATTTCCTGATGGGATTTATACCTCTGGATTTACAAAGAACACAGAGTGGAGGTTTGCAGGAGGGCCTAGCAGAGGCCAGACTGCTCTGGTTGAAGCCTTTTCAGCTTAATGCAGAGAACCCAGAGGGTTCCAGTTTGCTTTATGTTGCTGTGGTCTTCAGTTCCCGTTTTCTGTTGCTTGTGAGATGTGGAAGCAACTATCATTTGTGAGCTGGATGCCTGCAGCAAGGTGAGCTCTGCAGTGCTCTGCTTTATATAACTCATCTCTACAGATGGCAAGAGTTATGTGTGGTGGACCAAGGCTGAGCATGGCTCAGTCACTGGAATTGCACAAAATAGTAGGGGTTGGAAGGGGCCTCTGGAGATCATCCAGTCCACCCCCCCAGCCAAGGCAGTTTCACCTCAAGAAAGTCACACAGGAGTATGTCCAGGTGGGTTTTGAGTGTCTCCAGAGATGGAGACTCCACCACCTCTTTGGGTAGCTTGTTCCAGTACTCTATCATCCTTAATGAAGTTCCTTCTCATGTTTGGATGGAATTCTCTAAGGGAAGATATGGTTACAAAAATTAAGGAGAATCCAAGCAAAGTTTCCCAGACGCAGATGTTTCAAGACATAAAACAGTAGGCTCCAACTGTGATGAGTGCAAACTGCAGAGTTAGTGCTCACACCAAGCTGGGTTCTAATTATTAAAGCATTACTAGGTTCATATTATCCATGAGGGCAATGTGACTACAGCACAAATAAGGATCTTGTGTTTCCATTGGCTATTAAATCAGCCTTTTCATGCTTTCAATAAAGTTCAGTGTGGTGGGTTGAACTACCACACTCAATATCAGCTGAACAAGGACTTTGGGAAGGTATTGCCCAGAGACGGACAGAAGGCAGCTGAGAGTTTGCAGTGTGGCCTTTAAGGTATTTTAATTGTGCAGGAGGTGTGATGTTTTCCCTGAGCCTTGCTAGAGTTAAAGTTGGTGAGCAGAGCCAAGAGGCAGCAGCCTGGTGACTGGGAGGGCTGGCAGCTGCTCCACTGGGAATGTTGGCCGAGGGCTGTGCCAGACGCTTCCACTGAGGCCGGCAGCAGATCTGCCTTAGGCAGCTGTGGGCACTTGGCTTGGGGGAGGCAGAGAGATCCCCTTTGTGAGTCCTATACCTTTTTTGGTGCTAAGCAAGAGGTTCTTCCTTGGCTTTCCAGATGGGCTATTGATCAGCCAGACTCTCTGAGCAGAGAGCTGGAAGGCTGCTGCCTCGTGACATCAGAAAACTGGGGAGCTTCCCTGCCTGAGCTCTGTCAGGATATGCCAGCAGAGCAGAGCCTTTTCCAGCCCTGTGACAGGTCATGAGCAAGTGTCTCAGAAGAGGCATCTGCATGTTGAGTCTACCATGACAGCCTGTGACATGAGAAGTAGAGGTTGTTGTTGCCTTAGTCAACACCCAAACATCCACATCCCTTCAATTTTTGAGTATCAAAGTGCTTGGTGGGTTTGATCCATTGTCTCCTCTAGAGAGTTACTTCAGAGTTTCTTCCTCATACACAAAAAGAATGCTCAGGGAAGACCTTATCACTATATTCCAGTAGTTATGGGGTGGCTACAAAGAAGCTGGAGACTGTTTTTACAAGGAGGCACCTGGAGAAGATGAGGAGTAACTAATGTAAGTTACTCCTGAGGAGATTCTGATTAGACTCAAGAGGAAAATTCTTATCAAGAACAGTCAGCCATTGGAATCATCTCCTTAGGGAAGTGGAGAAGTCCCCAACATTGAGCATTTCTGAGATTCAGCTGAACAGGGTGCTGGGCCATCTTCTCTAGATGGTGGCCTTCCCAAGAAAGGCTGGACCAGATGATCCTTGAGGTCCCTTCCAACAGGGTATTCTGTGATTAGCAAGTGTCTAGTTTCTAGTGAGACTCCGTTACTTGATCTGCAGGTGAGAGTGTTGTGTCCTCTGACTGATTTGTACTTGCAGACTCATTCCTGTGCTTGTCTGCTCCTTGTTCCTCTAACACCTCCTTGTCTGCTTTCCACTTGCTTGTCCTACCAGCCCCACTCACCTCCTTGGGTGGTGCCTCGTGGCTGTGTGAGGTCCAGCCACCTTGTTGGGTTGTACTGAGTGTCCAAGCCAGGAGCTGTGTGTGAACACAGATCTGTTCCTCCAAGAGCTGTGATAACTGGGCCTGGTTTGAATTTCAAGTCGGGCACAACAAGCAGCTCCTTTTCAAGCTGCAGATGGCCCGGCCAGTGCTGAGCTTTCAGCCTTAACTCTGCCTCTCCTGCCCACGGTGTGCTTGGCTTCTCAACCTTGGCACTGCATTCAGGCTAACCTAATGTGTAGGCTGTGCTGTATTTTGCTGTGCTGCTGCTCTTGTGAGGGACAAGTTGTGTCTCCAGAAGTGGCAGTGTGCAGAGGCCAGCTGAAGTGCAAGGGGCAAGCGACTGGGATAAAGACTCCTACAGAAATGGGACCATGAGGGAGAAGTGAGGAGTAAACCAAAGAAGAAGCTGGGAAGGGGAACCTTGTGTCAGGGCTTTCCTTAGAGCAGGCTGAATAAGCTCAGGGAGGGGGGCTGGCTGTCTACTTTAACTGCTCATTTCCCTTTTTATATTGTCTACTGGTGACTTAACACAGTAGTTACCATTCAGGATTTGACTGAAGTGCTGATGGGCATGGAAGAAGCCAAAAGATTTCTTAAGTCTAAAGATCAGCCTAGAGGAAGGCATGGAGTCACAGAATCCCAGCATGGTCGGGCTTGGAAGGGACCTCTGGACATCATCCAGTCCAACCTCCCTGCTAAAGCAGGGTCTCCCACAGCAGCTTGCCCAGGATCACAATGGCCAGGTAGTTTGGAATCCCTTGAGAGAAGGAGACTCCAAAACCTCTCTGAGCAGCCTACTCCAGGGCTCCAGCACCCTCATACCAAAGAATTTTCTTTTCCTGTTCAGATGGAACCTCCAGTCTGTTCCTGTTGCCTCTTGTCCTGTTGCTGGACAAGTCCAGGGAGGAAGAAGTGGTGTCAGGGAACAATGAGGAAGAGAAAGGAGGAAAGAATCAAGAACCAAGCTGTGCACCGTGCTGAGTTTGGGGTGGTTTGGCTGGGAAGGTGCAAGGGCAAGGAATTGAAGGGCAGTGGCTTGTTCCCAGGACCCAGAGGCAAGAGAGGGTTTTCAGAGGCCGTTTATTGTATTTTTTTTTAAGAGTGGCCCAGGGTGCAGAATCTGAGCTCTAGAGATGCAGCAGTGGACTTGGATTTTGGGAGCATGAAGTTCACTTCTGCCATGTAACCTGGTTGTGTTTTCTCCTTGGGGTCATTTCACTGAAAGCTTGTATGAGATCTGATCCCCTCCTGTGGCAATTTCTCTCCCTCCAAATGCCATTTTTAGCCCAAAGCAGGAAAATGGCATGCTGCTCCCAACAAGCCAGGATTAGCCACGTGTTCTAATACACTTCAGCCCTGGATAAATGTTGAACAGCAAATTGCTTTGAGGGATTAGTAATTGGATAGTGAGCCTTTTGCTTTTAGGTGAGTTGTGTGAAATGGAGACTCTGGTCTTTCCCTGGCTCTCTCTGTGGACAGGTTTGCAGTGAGCCAGGCTGAGCAGATAAGGCTGTAAGCATGGAGCCCAAGTCCCACCTTCTTAACTCTGCTTCTTCTCTCTGGAGAGAGATGGAAGAGTATAGTGGAGTGGGGAAGCTGAGGGGTCTCTTAGTTCTTTCCCTGACCTCTGAGTAAGAGAGGAAGTTGAGAGCTCTGGAGATGAAGGCAGAATGTTGCACTTGGCAGCTGCCTTTTGAAAAAGATATTTGGATGGTCCCAGGGGAGGCGAGAATGCTTCTTGAGGTGACTGTCCTGTCAGAGGTGAGTGCACACATTTAATTACACATGCAGATAAAGCAAAAGGGTTAATTTCTCTATTTTGGAATGATTTTTCAGCATGGCAGAAAAACCTGTTCTAGAAGTGAGGTACAGAGCTCTTGAAGAGTGGCAACTTGGCTTGGAGATAGATTTTGCTGTCACTGCCACCACAGTGGTATTTGAGCACCTGCTGGTGCAGAGAGGTAGGAAAGAGCAAAGCAGATGATGACACTTCTGTTTCCTTCTGTCACTCACATGTGCACAGGCTGCATTTAGTCCAACATTCCAGGCTGCTTTCAACTTCCTTACTGTCCTCAACATTCCCCTTGAACTCAGCATTGGTGAGGCCACACCTTGAGTACTGGGTTCAGTTTTGGGACCCTTACTCCAATAAGGACATTGAGGGGCTGGAACGGCTCCAGAAAAGGGCAATGGATTTGGTGAAGGGTCTGGAGAACAGGTCTGAGTGAGAAGCAGCTGAGGGAACTTAGGCTGTTTAGCCTGGAGAAAAGGAGGCTGAGGGCTCTCTACAATTCCCTGAAAGGAAGTTGCAGTCAGGTGGGAATTCTCTTCTCCCAAGGAACAGTGATAGGACAAGAGGAAATAGCCTCAAGCTGTGCTGTGGGAGGTTTAGGTGAGACATGAGAAGAAACTTATTCACTGAACCACTCAACCACGGGAACAGGCTCCCCAGGAAGGTGGTTGAATGTCCATCCCTGGAGGTGTTTAAAAGAGATAGAGATGTGGTGCTGAGGGCCATGGTTTAGCACCAGCCTTGGCAGAGTTAGAGAATGGTTGGACCATTTTATGATTCTATAATTATCCTGAAACCAGAACTGGTCCAGCAGAAATTTCTCCTCCTTTGGACAGGACTGGGCATGTTCTTTCCAGTTACTGATGAATTTATAGACCTTGTGGGAAAGAGTTAAAAGTCTTTGCTGATAGAGATGGAGCAAAGAGACTCCAGAAGCAGAACTGTAGGAGAAAACTCCTTTATACCCTGTTGTGTACTATAAAGACATTGTACTCTTAAGTTATCCTCAGTACTACCTGATAGGTCTCCAAGACTTTCAGCAACTGATGACCTCTAATGTAAGATCTGTGACTGCCAGGAAGTCTTTGGAGCTGGGCAGTATCTGCAGCGAGCTGGCAGAGAAAGAACAAAGAGTGTGACCACAGCAGGGAGAGCAGCCTGGCAGGCAGGAGCAGCAGCTGCCCGCGGCGGCATCCTTCCAGCAGGCCTTCTGCTCTCCAGCAACAGTGGGTGTTGTGCAGGACTCCAGCAGAAGCCTTGCTCCAGGGACCTGTTTTGTTGCAACTCTTGTCTTATTTGGAATGAAAATCCACAACTTTGAAGCTTTCCCCACATACAGTTTGTAAGTAGTTAGGTTACCTCTTTATTTTTGGAAACCTGGCTTGAATATCTTTTGGAGTATTAGGTAGGAATGCTGGTCATCCCACTGCTTTGATGCAGCAGATCTTGAGATCTGTAGTATCTAAAATGTCATTGGTATTTGGAGTCAGAAACCACAGAGGAGAGAGAGAGGGGCATCACAGGTGCTTGATCGCGTTGTCCAGCAGGTTATTGTGAACCATGTGCTAAAGAGCAAACAGCAAAATTCAGCTGTGACCTGCCTTTTAGGAGGCACTGACTGCTCTCAGGGTGCTGGGAAGTGTTATCTGCAAGATCCTGACCTCCTTTGTAGGCTCCTTGCAGAAGTCTTGGTTCATTAAACTCCGCTGCAAAGACCAAACAGCCCTGCTCCTGCTTTGCTATTTAAATGAGGCAACTTTTATTTCAAGATAGTAGACTCCCCAGTGGATCTGGGGAAAGCTGCTGCGCAGGGGGGAAAATACCAACCAGCAGTGCTCATGAGAAGAAATGATTTTAAAGTAAGTAATGTGTAACCTCAGCCTTTTAGTTATTTATTTGCTTAATGTACAGGCCTTTTTTTTATTATTATTTGTCTGTTTTCCACCTGTAGAAATGCATTTACTGGCTTGCCAGTCTGGAGGAAGCTTTAGTTAGAAGGAACTTTCAACATCTGATGGAAAGCACAAGCTGAAATGCGGTTTGCCTGCAAAAGCTTCTGTAACCCTGTGGATTTTATGTGGTTTTATCACATGATGCTTGCCTAGCCGAGGACATTGTTGTTTGTGTCAGAGATAAAATGCAATTCTAGTTCACGAGTTCCTGCTGCAGTCATATGATGATCATTCACATGTTCCAGCCATTGTGCACTGTGCTCCAGCCATTAGCAAATCTACACACTGCATGAATTCAGCCTCCGAGCCGCCAGGGCCTAGCCAGAGCAGCCTACTCCGGGAGGCTCCGTGGCACTGAAGCCCAGGACTCGGCAGCTGCTGGATGCTTCCTTCCCCTCTTGCCACAGAATTCCTGATCTGTCTGCACGTTTTTCCTTGAGGCTTTCTGTGGCAGCGGCTCTCTAATGGGAGCAGCAGCACAGGCTGCTGCGTGGTGCTCGATAATCCCTGATGTTTTCTGCTGCTTCGCTAAACCTTGCCCACAGTTAGGGCCAAGTAAAAGTCACCTGCCCCAACTGTCAAAAAAAAACCCCAGGCAAACCCAAAAAGTATGCTGCACAGCTTAGGACAAAGGCATGGGAATCGGGGAATTGGTTTGGTTGCTAAAAACCTCCAAGATCATTGAGTCCAACCTTGAACCTAAGCACCACCATGGCCATTAAACCATCTCCCCAGCTGCCATGGCCACGCATTTCTTGAACACCTCCAGGGATGGTGACTCCACCACCTTCCTGGGCAGCCTGTTTCGATGCCTGACCACTCGTGCAGGAAAGAAATTCTTCCTAATCTCCAACATAAATCTCACCTGGCATAATTTGAGGCCATTTCCTCTCATTCTATTATCTGATAGTAGTGAGAAGAGACCAACCCCCACCCGGCTCCATCCTCTTTTCAGGGAATGAGTTGTAGAGAGCATTGGGATCTCCCCTCAGCCTCAGCCATTCCATGTAAGGCTTTTTTTCTAGACCCTTCACCAGCTTTTCGAAGGGTCTAGGTCCCATCTTGTCCCTCATCAAAATCCCACCACAGCAGCATGGGCAGTTGTTGCTGATTATTGAGCAGAGTTGATGAAGTTACACCACCCCCCCAACCCCCCTCTCTTTTCCTCATGCCTTTTCCTTTTTTTGGTCACAGCTATTAAAGCTTGAGACATACTTGAATGAAAGGGGAGCTTGTGGTGTGAACCTGTGAGTCCAGAGATGAAGCTGTGATACACAACAGTGCTTCTGCATTTCCATCTGCCCCTTGAACCTTGCTTCCAGCAGGGTTTGCCTCCAGCTTGCTCTGACTGGTTTGGTGCTTGTATAGGAAATGGTAGTGAAGGAAGTCCTAGGGCAGAGTTAGTATGTAAATTTGAGCAGTGTTGAGACTATTTCTGTCTCCTGGTGCTGCCCACCAGCAGATGTAAATAAAGCCAACCTTGCGTGGGTGTGCTGAAGTGTAACGAGCGTATGAAAAACACAGCGACAGCTGGAGGTGAAGAGGGTTTGCCTGATGCCGGTGTGAATGGCATGCAGTGAGGCGGATGCTGGGACTCACAGAGGAAATCACTAGTGGTTTGGAACAGTCAGCAGAACCATGGTGGAGCATCTCCCATGGCGGTGATTGATAACCACACAGGTCCTATCCATACTGTCGGTCAGTTCCAGCTCTGCCTGAGCCCTCCTAACTCCCATTTCCCCCCCGCCCATGTTTTCTGTCCCAATCTCTATCAGAAATCACCCCTTGGACCAATTTACCATCATTTTGTGAAACTTTCCTGGCTTCTCTGTTACACTAATTCCATTTTCCAGCTTTGTCCCTTTTCAGGCTCACAATTCCCTCATACTGAGAACAAGAGGAACATGTCACCTCTGTGCTGCTCTTTAGAGAGACTAGGGGATAAAAATAGTGTATCTTTCTCTCCACTTATCCTTGTAGCATGAATGTCTTGAATTTTTGCTCCATTATTCCCAGTCAGTGTGTTTTCCTGTACATCAGGAACTGCTCCTTGTCATCAGCTGGCTGACACAGTCGCTCTGGATGTCTGTGTCTATCATGCTGCTTTGTCACCTCTGTCCCACTGGGCAGAGGGTGCAAGATGAGGACGGCTAGAGCCTATTTTGCCATCTTCCCTTAAAACACTTTAGTACCATCATTTCTCCTAATCCTGGCTCTAAAATTGTGATTTCTACAGCTTCACAGAGGGATGAGGACTTAGGAAAATGGGGTTGGAGTGATCTGTTAGCTCCTGGGTAATTGGAAACAAACCAGCTGAGCTTTCTTTGGTACAGCCAGGCTATGAGAGACATCAGTAAATGCTGTGTTTTCCTGGGGCGCAAGCCCTGCAGCTATTGAACAGCTCACCCAGACAGGTAAGTGCAGTGCTGCTAAACTGTGATTTCAGTCATGGGTCTTACTGTGTCACCTCTGGTGTTTGTGTTTCAGAAACTCTGCAGCGATGCTCAGGTGAGAGTGTTTGGGAAATGCTGCCAGCTGAAGCCTGGAGGAGACAGCTCTTCTTCCTTGGATAGTTCCATCAATTCCTCCTCATCCTTCTCTGACCCAAAAGAGCAATGCCCAAAATACCAGGTGAGTCACTCTTCCTTCTGTTTTTTTTTTGGTGTAACCCATGCCAAATACTAAGTGAGGTACTCAGTGTTTTAAAAATGCTTGAAACTAGAGGCAGGTTTCAGTCAAAATCAGACTTTGGTTCTGACTCAGAAATGTTTAATTCTGTAGCTTTGGGTCTGAACAAGTTGGAAACCAACCAGGTGGTTCTCTCAGGATGGGTCTTGAATGGCAGTGACTTCTGCAGGGCATTTGTTCTGTCTTATGACCTGGCTGGTAACACTCATTTGGTACGGTCAAACTGAGCATAAATATCTCATCTTGGTATAGATCAGGTGTTTTATTGTACTTCATTGCTAAATGCCAGGGAAAGAACACAGAAATGTGAGTCTGTGTAAGAGCTTTGTAACAAGGGATTCAGTGCACTCGAGTTAGGTTTTACATAAGAGAGTTTGGCCATGAGAGTAGCTGGAGTCATCTGACACGGATGTATTTCTGTCATCTCTCCTTCCATGGATCACAAGTGTTTTATATTAAGCCACCCTAAAATAGAACTAAGCCCTTCCACTCTTTGTAATGAAGTAATTGTGTGTTTGAGGGAGCTGCTATCTCCACAACCTGCTCTGGAGTGCAGTACTACTGATGCCTTGATCTACCGTAGATAGGAATGAAGAACCTCTTGGAGCTGACTTCACATTAGCTCTTGCTATATTTGGCAAGCTGTGTATTCCTGTTTTCTCCTTCTCATCACACTCTTTTCCACAGCTTTAGTAAGGTGGCTGAGGATCTGTTTTTTCCATTCCTCCCTTCCTGGAAGGGCATTTAGCTGTGGTTATGAAAGGAAGAGACATTTCTGTCAGCAGCTTCCTTCCAGCACAAAATAACCTCCTTCGTGCATTGTGTGACCAAGAAGAATGATGGTGCCCCCTACTATCCAGAAATTGTCTCTCCTACTGGGCAGGCTCTGTGCAAACAATGGTCTACATTATTCATGGAAATTAATGGTTGGCATGACAGTGGATTTTAAAGCTGTGGAAAGTTTTCCCTTTTATGTCCTCCTTTCCTCACGTGTATCACTCAGTCACCCAGAGAAGGGCCATGAGAATGATCAAAGGCTTGGAAGAGCTGCCAGAGGAAGAAAGGCTGAGAGAACTGGGTTCATCCAGCCTTGAGAACAGAAGGCTTTGGGGAGACCTTATTACCCTGGAACAGTACATAAAGGGTGGCTGCCAAGACAGAAAGGGTTCTTCCTTTTTGCAAGGAGTTCCATGGAAAAGGAAAGGGGTGATAGGGACAAGTTATTGCTGGGGAGATTCTGAAGAATGCCGAAGAAGATGCTTCCCCAGGAGGAATCATCTCCCAGAGGAAGCTGTGATTGGCCTAGACTGGACTGTTACAGGACTGACCTTTGAGAGGGTGCTGGGCCAGCTCATTTCAATTCCACTCTTACCTGGGAAGGTTGGACCAGATGAGCTTTGAGGTCCCTTCCAACCTGGCAGTCTGTGATTCTGTGAAAAGATGTGTGGCTGCATAACCAGCTCAGAAAACAGACAAGAAACTTTCAGCTTAACTTGATCTTTCACAGTGTATTTGGTGTAAGCCCTCTGCTGTGTTCCCTGTGCTCTTTCCAGGCTTCCCCAGCAAGTGAGCAGGGGGCCATAAAAACACAAGTTCTTTACTGCACCGTAAAATTTTGTAGCATGTGTGCAGAAGAGCCCAGAGTAAGTTTGCCCTCAGAAGTTACTGAATGTATCTGAGTATTTACAAGTTCTTGTGTGTGTTTGGTTTTTAAAGCTATAAAATTGAAGCCCAAATAATACAGTACTACATGACCTGAAAAATACTTCTTTATGTTTCCTTGTTTAAATCCACCAGCCTAATGATCTTAGAGGTCTTTTCCAACCCTAATGATTCTATGGTTCTATATATGAGCAACTGTAACTGCAAGGTGAAATACAGGGTCTTGTTCCAGGTGTCCATATCTTCAATTCTATCATATCCAGATCCCTCCCAAATGTGATTAGGATCCATTAAGATAAAGCTAACCATGGTCCTAAGCTTGCCCACCATGATTTGTACATTAGGACAGCAGTGTTACCTCTGTACCTGCTTGTCTGTGCAGCCAGGACTGTAAGTCTCTCTGATTTATTGGTCATGAGAAGAGCCACAAGGATTAGAGGGCTGGAGCACCTCTGCTCTGAGGACAGACTGAGGGAGTTGGGGCTGTTCAGTCTGGAGAAGAGAAGCCTCCAAGGAGACCTAATTGTGGCCTTCCAGTATCTGAAGGGGGCTACAAGAAAGATGGGGAGGGACTTTTTAGGGTGTCAGATAATGATAGGACTGGGGGGATGGAACAAAACTAGAAATGGGTAGAGTCAGATTGGATGTTAGGAAGACATTTTTCACCATGAGGCTGGTGAGACACTGGAACAGGTTGCTCAGGAAGGTGGTGGAAGCCTCATCCCTGGAGGATTTTAAGGTCAGGCTGGATATGGCTGTGAGCAACTTGATGTAGTGTGAGGTGTCCCTGCCCATGGCAGGGGGGTTGGAACTAGATGAGCCTGAAGGTCCCTTCCAACCCTAAAGATTCTATGATTCTATGATGTTTGACATTTCTTTCTGTGCTGCCTTTTTAATTTCCACCCCTACTCAGCTATTGACAGGACACCAGGTACAGTAAGTGGAATATTAAATGCTGTAAATAGGTCCAGAAATGCAATTTCCAAATCATGCAAATGTTACCACCTCTAATATGCTAATGTGCACTAACAAACACTTGTGAGTGGTTTATGATCAGTTTTTATGTCAGCTTGTAAATATCACCTAAGGAACTGGTTTGGGTCCAAGCTGTCAGTGCCTCAAGTTCTGCCCTTTTTGCCAGATGCAACTTGGCTATTTTATTTATTTATTATTTGAGGGTTTAATGTGTAACCCATTTCCTCAGTTGATTGCACTCTACTTTGGTCTTGAGTGAGCTTTATTTTGCAGCATTAAAGACCTAAAGACTTGAGCTGTAGCAGCATTTCCTTAGTAAATGCAGTACAGTATCACAGAATGGCTTCCCTGCCTGTGCCCCACACCCACAGGGAGGTATCCTGTGCCTTATATGACACTGAGGTTGTTTGCTGACACCTAGGGAAAGTCAGCCTGGAGGAATCAGGTGCCACACGTTGCACAGTGATGACTGACCAGCTAAGGAGGGAGTCAGATGAGCTCTGGAGTGCTGAGCTCACCTTCCTGCCCAAAGAGAAGAAAGAAAGGCTCAGAGAATGGTAGGGGTTGGAAGGGATCTCTGGAGATCCTCCAGTCCAACCCCCCTGCCAAGGCAGTTTCACCCAGAGAAGGTCACACAGGAACACATCCAGGCAGATTTAAATGTCTCCAGAGATGGTGACTCCAGCACCTCTCTGGACAGTCTGTTACAGTGCTCTATCACCCTTAAAGTTCCTCCTCACGTTCAGATGAAACTTCGTATGTTCAAGTTTGTTCCTGTTACCCCTTGTCCTGTCACAGGGCACCACTGCAAGAAGCCTGGTCCCATCCTCCTGACACCCACCCTAACTATTGATCAGCATTCATGAGATTTCCCCCCCTCAGCCTTCTCTTCTCCAGACTGAAAACCCCAAGTCTCTCAGGCTTTCCTCATAAGAGATACATTAAAGATGTGCCTCTTCTGTTATGCCTGGTAACATTATTGCTATTAAGAGCAGACAAATTACAGACTGAAAGAGTCCAAGGGTGCATCTTGCCACGCTCTTTGCCTTCAGCACAGCTTGTCTCTGCCTTCCAGAGAAAGAGAAACCCCTATAATTAAATTTGAAAGCAGCTGATTTTCACTTCCTTTTTAAAATCTGCTTGCTTGAGAAAGAAAATCAATATTTTACCTTACAGTGTTTCTCCTCAGCTTTAGAATCAGCTTTTCACAAGAGCAGAAAATCAAAACCAAAACCAGCCATCAAGGACTTGACATTTACCCAGAATGAGTCCTTCAGCTGGAGATCTGCAGCAGGTTTCAAAAGAACAGCCCTAACATTTGGCTGTAGTAATTTGCAGTGTCCTTACTGCAGGATTTCACGATGCTGCCAGACCTATCATTTCCTAGCACCATTAAGGTCTGTGCTCATGTTTCCTTGGAGCTGCTGGGTCATCCTGACTGCCCAAGTCTGGTTTTTCCAGTGCTGCTTCCAGTGCATCCTAGCAGTTTGAAATCCTGGGAGGGGAAGATGGAAATGCCTCTGAGACCCAGCTAATGATCAGATTTTGCCCTGTCATATGAACACCAACAAACCTAGCAATCGGATCCTCATTCTTCTAACTGTGGTGGCTCCTCTTAGTCATCCCTTCTCCTCCTTGCACTGCTGGCAGATTCCTGAGGTTAATCGTGTGGCTGTTGAAGTGTCATCATCCTAATTGAGAGTGCTTGAGGAGAGCTAAAAACTGAGAAGTGTTAGAAGTACTTTGCCTTTTGGCTGATTAGCATTTCCTTGTTCCTGCCCTTGTTCTGCAGGCTAGCTGAGCAGAAACATCTAGTGACCATTTTCATACCACTGCTTACCGCTGGTGTGGACACTGTCCTTGGTGGTGCTCTGAGCTCACTGCTGCTGGCCAAAATCCTGGTATAGCTGAATGTTCTGGGCTCCCCAGCTCAAGAGAGATGGGGAACTACTAGAGGGGGTTCAGTGAAGGCTATGAAGATGCTGAAGGGCCTGGAGCATCTCTGTGAGGAGGAAACGCTGAGAGCCCTGGGGCTGTTGAGCCTGGAGAAGAGCAGCCTGACAGGGGATCTGATCAGTGCTCAGCAGGAGCTAAAGGTTGGGGGTAAGAGGATGGGGCCAGACTCTTCTCAGTGGCGCTCAGATACAGGACAATGGACACAAACTGGAATTCCAGAGGTTCTAGCTGAATAGGAAGAGAAACTTGGTTGGGGATGCTGGAGGCTGTCCAGAGTGGTTGTGGAGTCTCCTTCTCTGGAGAGATTCCCAACCTACCTGGACTCTGTGATCCTGGGCAAGCTGCTGTGTGGGTTGGACTGGATGATGGCCAGTGTTCTCTTCCAACCACCACCATGTTGGGATCCTGTGATGTTCCAAACCTGTGCATGAATCTGGTTAAAGATCCTGGATGTTCAGAGCTTGGATAATGAAGACTGAGATAAAACACTTAGCTTTTTCCAAACACAAGAATGTTTCTGGGACTGATTTTTAGGGACCTTTTGGAAGGATTATTCCAAGGTAGTGTTATGACTTACCATGCACCTCTTGCACAGTACCTAAGTGCCTCACTGATGATCTGCCTGAGCTCTGTGAGTGATCAGGACATTGATGTAAATGATACACAAATGGAGAGCAAAGCCAGCACTGATGCTCTACTAGCCTAGAGGTGAAACAGCCCTGGATAATGGGACAGTAATGTCAGACACTGGAAGAACACCAATAAGATGACTGTCAGCTAAGCAGTCATCTGCAGTTGATTGCCCTTTAATTTTAGGGTTTGCTCTGCAGTATTTGGTCTAGACTGTGATGCAGCTCCAGGATGTTCCTGCTTATTTAGCCAGTGTGCCTCACCGCAAGCTCTCACCACCCAAGGAGCAGGAACTGCACAATTGGAAGCCTGGCTTCATGTTGCTATAGTTCTTTGCTGGTGCCATCAGAGGAGTACCAGGGAAAGATGCATCAAAACTAGAATAACCATCCATGGATAAGTTAGTCTGGAGAAGAGGGGGGTGAGGGGACACTCCATTGTCCTCTATAACCTGAAAGGAGGTTGAAGTGAGCTGGGGGTTGGTCTCTTGTCCCAAGGAACAAGTGATAGGATGAGAGGAAATGGCCTGAAATGGTGCCAGGAGAGGCTTAGGTTGGACACAAGGAACAATTTCTTTCTTGCAAGAGTGGTCAGGCATCGGGACAGGCTGCCCAGGGAGGTGGTGGAGTCATCATCCCTGGAGGTGTTCAAGAAATGTGTGGACATGGCAGCTGGGGACATAGTTTAGTGGCCATGGTGGTGTTAGGTTGACAGAGGCACTGGATGACCTTGGAAGTCTTTTTGAACTGAAACAATTCTATGAACCAGTCATTGTCTAGAAAGGACTGATCCAGCTTGACTGCAATGCGTGGTCTGCAAGATCTCCAGTGGAGTTGGGATTCTGCTTGTCAAGCACAATCTTAATGATTCTTCATGTGTGTTACCACACTTTATAGTCCCCTGCCTCAGTGTGCAGCGACTCTGCTTCCCCTCACCCCTGTGTATAGGCTGGGTTTGATGGATGGAGTTAGTGTTTAGCTCACACCCATATGACGATCACTCTCTGTGCCAGCATGCTCTGCGGTGAGCCGGTCACCACAGCATGTGCAGATGCTTTGCAGGTTTCTTTTTCAAACAAGGACTATTTTCCTTAGTTGTATGTTGCCTGAATAGAATTGTGCTTCTGAAATGCTTTAAAACAAATGTTGTTGGGTTGGGGGTTCTTTCCAGGGCTCTCGATGCTCCTCAGATGCTAACATGCTGGGAGAGATGATGTTTGGCTCTGTGGCCATGAGCTACAAGGGCTCCACGTTGAAAATTCACCAGATTCGGTAAGAGGTTGTTTGTTTGTGGTTGTTGTTGTGGTTTGTTTTGTTTTGTGGGGGTTTTTTGTTTGGTTTGGTTTGGTTTGGTTTCATTTTACTGCTGGTCTTTTCAGAAGGCTTCCTGCCTAGTGCTGATATGTAATGAACTGAATGCCACAAGTGCAGAGAGAAAGGAATCTCTGGGTTTCCTTTCAAGTTATTCTGAGGTCACTTCTTGACACAAAAGGCTGCTAGGGCATATTTAGGTCTGCAAAATCTGGAGGGCTGGGAAATGGGAAGCAAAGCTTCTCTTGACACTGTGTTGCTGACTGACAGCATCTCTTTTGTCCTCCAGCTCACCTCCTCAGCTCATGCTCAGCAAGGTGTTCACAGCTCGCACTGGAAGCAGCATCTATGGAAGTCTGAACACGTGAGTCCAGCACAAATTGTGTCTGTTGCACACCAGATGAATGAAAGAACACAGAAGACTTTTTTTGGACTTCCCAGATTCTTTCTCTAGAAAAATAACTACTTCTTCCCCAATCTGTTACATCCTGTCACTAGTGTCCTCACCTTTCCCTTGCACTTGTCTTCACCTCATTTTGCTCTATGTGAATGAATGAACCAATCCTTGAATGCTGATAAGGTGGAGCTTGATACTGTAAGGTACAAAAGTACCTGCCACCACCAAAGGAGAAAGGATGAGGAGTGGTTTTGGGCAGCTGAGTCATAGAATCATAGAACAGTTTGGATTGGATCTAGTCCAAGATGAAGATTTTACACAACCATCTGGCTTTAGAGGGTTCAATGTTTGATTTCCTGTGCATTAATTAACCTGAGAACGTGGCTTAGGCTCTGAAAGTTTTTTCTAGTGGAAGCCTGAGTTCTTATCTCCTCCATTTCATTTGGGCTGTAATGAAGCATCAGTGTCTTCTACTGAAATGCAAATCACTGCCTGTGTTTTGTGTTCTGTGTTGCAGGTTGCAGGACAGTCTTGAGTTCATTAATCAAGACAGCAACACGTTAAAGCCTGACCACAGTACAATTATGAATGGACTTCTTGGGAATATAGGTAATTACAAAGAGATTTTATTTCCTGGTATCTTTAACTGAGTAATCATAAATTCTAGAATAGGAAAGTCTTCTAAAGAGAGCCAGTGAAATAACAGAATGGTTTGAGATTGAAGGGACCTTCAAGATCATCTAGTTCCACCCCCTGCTACCATGGGCAGGGACACCTTCCACTAGACCAGGTTGCTCAAGGCCCCATCTAGTCTGGCTTTGAACACTTCCAGGGTTGGAGCCTCCACAGATTCTCTGAGCAACCTGTTCCAGTGCTTCCCCACCCTCATAGTGAAGAATTTCTTCCTAAAGTTGTAATAACCTATTCTCTGTTAAATGCTTCCTGAATTTAAGTCAGGAACCTTAATAAGATGGAGCTTTCTAAACATTCAGCATTCCTTTCAGACCTCAGTTGTGATGTTTTGCAGTGCATGACTAAATAAGTGCCTGATCTATGAGAGGGGAACTCTCTTCGTCTACTTTTAGGGTTTTGCAGCGGTTTGCACTTGGCAAAAGATTTCTGTATCACACAGAATTCCAGAATGCCAGGTTGGAAGGGCCTCCAAGGTTCAGGTGCTCCAAGCTTCTCAGACCTTATCACTACTCTGAGCTAAACTTGCAAGTTCATATTCCGAGAATGCAGCTGTCAGGTGTGGGCTCAGCATGATTTAGGTGTAGCTAGGTTCATCTGTGTCCAGCTCTGTAGCAAGATGGGTCACTGTTCCCTAGAGCACAGAAAAGATCCCAGCCCCAAGAGCTGGCCGGGAGGTGTGGGCAGATGGGTACCAGGGCATACAATGGGATGTGAAGGGATCATTTGCTTGCTAAGGATGCTGAACACTGCTTTGTAACTGAGCTGCTCAAGTTTTCAGTGGGTTCAGCAGTGCTTGTTTACAGTTCCCCTTTGAGTGCCACAGGAACCATGGGTAAGGGAGGTAACCAAGTTAAACTGTAACTGCAGCATTTCTGAGCTCAACAGCAGAGCTTGCTCCTGGCTCCCTGGCTTTCACCAGCCCGTGACAGGAGGCAGGTCTATGTGTTTTGGTTGGGAACTATTTACAAGCTGCTTTTTTTAGATATGCTGCTTTAAACAGAAGGGGAAAAAAAAAGCCCAACACCAAAACAAACACCGCTGGTCACGTCCTTCCCCTTAATGAGCGGAGACCTACGAGAGCAGCCCATGGTTTGTGCAAGCAGGAAACTTGGAGCGAGCACTGGCTTCACATTTAGAAGAGGGACTGGCAATTAACTCATTAAAAATGCACTTTTCCTGCCTCTGTGTACAGTAAATACACCTTTTCTCACCGGTGTATCTATGATCATAGAGAATGATTTTGGTTGGAAGGGACCTTAAAGATCCAAGCCCCCTGCCATGGACACCTCCTTCTAGACCAGATTGCTCAAGACCCCATCCAACCTGGCTTTGAACACTTCCAGGCTTGGAGGCCTCCATTGCTTCTCTGGGCAACCTGTTCCAGTGCCTTAACAGCATGGGAAAGAATGTCTTCTAATATTTAATCTCATACAGCTCTTTCCAGTTCGAGCCCAGTATTAATAAAATAGACTGCTAGCATTTGTTTTCTCCATGATCCAGTCACTAAACTGTTCTTAGAACAACCAACTTCATCCTATAATTTTCTGTTGGTCCTCCTAAGATCAATTCCTGTCTACCTTCCCCTGCCTCATCATCATCTCCAGCAAGTGTTCCTCAGCCACGCCAGCAGTGTGGATATTAAAACCAACATTGTACTCCCTGATGAATCTCCTGCTTGTGATCAAGTTAGGCACTGAGCCTGCATAAATTACTCATTTTTCAACTTGGAGAGAACCCCCAGCCTTGTATGGGAGACAGTGTAAAGCTGGGTCTATTATTTCTGTTCTACAAACACGCTGTAGTCCAACCACGAGTCCTATCCTGGACTCAACCTTCTCGTTAAGCGAAAGAGCTCCTCTCCTGCATACCTTAGTCTGCATTTATGTTGGCTTATATCTTCTCCCTGCCCTGGCCCACTCCCTCCAGACTGTTCTGCTTTACTAACCTCATTCTTTCATGTGTATTTTGCGTTTTGCCATGTAGGTCTTTCACAGCTTTGCAGCCCTAGGCGGGCATTCTCAGAGCAAGGTCCGCTCCGCCTGATCCGGAGCGCCTCTTTCTTTGCAGGTTTGCAGTGTGCTGTGTGCTGTGTGGTTAGTCTAGCTGGTGTGACAGCACTTGGGTGGGTTTGTAGTTCAGCCCTGGAAATAAGATTTTAACCCTTTATTTACAATTTTTTTGCAAACCCAAAATGGAGAGTGCTGTCTGCTCTTCCACCTTTGGGCTACATGCTTTAAATCCCCAGAAGACAGCAGGCACTTCAATAGTGCTCTTTGGCATTGGTTGTGTTGTGCTGGTTTGGAAACATGTAGTTACTGGAATTGATTGAATGGTGGGTTTCATGTTTCTGGAGGTCTGTTGGGTTGGAAAAGACCTTTCAGATTGAATCCAACCATTCTCTCACTCCACCAAGGCTGGTGCTAAACCATATCCCTCAGCACCACATCTTTGCCTCTTTTAAAACACCACCAGGGATGGGGATTCAACCACCTCTCTCTGGGCAGCCTGTTCCAGTCTTTGAGAACTGATTCGGTGAAGAAGGTTCTTCTAGTGTCCAATCATAGAATGGTTGAGCTTGGAAGGGACCATTAAAGGTCATCTAGTCCAACCTCCCTGCAGTCAGCAGGGATACCTTCAACAGTATCACGCTGCTCAGAGTCCTGTCCAACCTGAGCTGGAATGGTTCCAGGGATGAGGCATCTCCCACTTCCTGCCCAAGGCTGCCCAGAGGTCTCACCACCCTCAGTGCAAGAACACTTCGATATTTCATTTTATAATATTTCAAGCTATTTTGGACTTGTTTCGACCAAACTGAAAACTAACGCTAGCACAGGTTGATTTAAAATGGACATTCCTGGCTCATAGTACCTGGGTCTTATTTCCATGGCTGAGTAGCTTTGATTTCACACACAAACTTAGAAAATCTATCACACTTAAAGGGTATTGAGCCTGAGAGACTTCAGATCTTGTGTCTGTGCAGACTGCGAATCTGGACAGCTTCCAGCTTAGTTGAACAACCAACACACTGCTCACCCTTTCAAAAGTATTTATTTTTCTCTCAAGCCAGCACTGTAAAAATCCTTTTCAAATCAGACATATAACAGCTGAGCAATCTGGTATGTGGATGAAGTCATGTTTATACTGTTGGGTTTGGGGTTTTTTTTGGTCTATACACTGAGTACTACCAATGTGACCAGGACCCTTCTGGTATATTACAATTTAATTGACAAATATCTGTGCAAAGAAACAAAATGTGCTGGGTTTAGCTTGTGCTAAAACCCATGGATCTGAGAAAAACACACACAGAGAAGCGTTTTGGCTTGTTCAGCTAAGCAGCCTTTCTTGGTGATGGCCTTGTGCAGTGCTGTTGATCTGAATTAATGAGCATGTTTTTGTTTCATTAATTACATGGAGATCTGCAAACAAGAAAGGAACTGTATATTCCCCTGCTAATTGGTATTCCTTGTTTTACAGTTCACAGCAACCCTATGGATATGCCTGGAAGGGAGCAGAATGAGGACAGAGACAGCGGTATAGCAAGATCTGGTAATGGCAGTTCTTGTGTTAACCCTGTAGACTCCAAAACCACAGGGTGGTTTAGGTTGGGAGAGACCTTTTGGAGATCTAGTCCAACAACCTGCAGTCAGCAGGGACATCTGCAACTAGAGCTGGTTGCTCAGAGCCTGCAACAACCAGACCTGGAATGATTCCACTTCTTGGGGCAACCAATTTGCATAATTTTTAAACCATACTTTCTCCTTTCCAAATGGTAATGTTAAAACATGACTTTGTCTTCACAACAGCCCTTCCCTCCCCCTAGTTTCAGGATATTGAGCACTTCAGATTAGGATTTGAAAGGTTTGGATACTTTGGAGAGGCTTGAGCACTTCTGGTTGGGATGGGAATGGCTTGGGCACTTTGAGTTGGAATGAGAATGGCTTGGGCACTTCAAGCTGGGATTGGAAAGGCTGTTAAAGGCAGTGATTAACATTACTCCTCTCCACAAAGAATTTCTTTCCAGATACCAAGGGCTGATGAGCAAGGTGCAGCCTGTATGTTGCCTATTATGTAAAGCTGCAGGACTGTCCCACCCTTGCAGTGCTTGTATAGCTTGTTAATGTTACTATAAAGTGGTTATTTTTAGATGAGAAACCTAGATAAGCAAAAGGCACTCGAGAAGCAATACCAATCTATCTGGAGGGGCTTCATTTAGTTGCTGAGGGGTTATTTTCCAAATGCTTTTTCTTCTGGAGAGATTCTTTTGTTGTTGTTAATTATTATTTCTTTATTCCTATTATTGTTACTATTCCTGCAGCATCTCTTAGCAGTCTGCTCATCACTCCATTTCCATCTCCGGGCTCCTCGTTTAACAAAAGCTGTGCTAGCAGCTACCAGCGGCGTTGGCGGCGCAGCCAGACGACCAGCTTGGAGAACGGAGTCTTCCCTCGATGGTGAGCTGGGGATGTGAAAATGCTGGTTGCTGCCCATGGATTTTCCACCACTGTCAGCTCGATTTTGCTCTTGCAAATGTACATCTGCTCTTGCTGTTGCTTTCTGTGGGGAGCTTGCAGAGGTGTAAGCCAGGCGGCACTTCCACGCCTGATCTTTTTCGGTATCTTGTTTTCTCCCTGGCATTCGTTGTTTGCACTCACTAGAAATCCTGCAGCAAAACAGAAACCTGGGGGCTGTACTTGGGAGGATGAGAAGCCCTAAAATGCTACTCAAAGCACAAATTCTTGGCAGAGATGGGAGAGAACTAGAAAACCACGTTCTGATCCCACCAGCACTTTGAATCCGGTGCCAGCTTCTGCGACTGCAGGATCAGTTGATGGTTGCTCGTGAAAAATTGGGAAGTGGCTGTTATCAAAGGTGACACTTTGACAACACAGGCAAACAAAAGGTGTTTGTTGAAGCTAAGTGTTCCAGAATTGCATCAGACAGGAAACCAAGGTACAACTTTAAGCAGTGGGTTCCATTAACTTTCTATTTTTTTCCCCATGCTTCAAGGTCCATGGATGAAAGCTTTAACTTGTCAGATGACAGCTCTGGGCCTAGCCCAGGAATTGTCAGGAAGAAAAAGATAGCAATTGGAGTTATTTTTTCACTCTCGAGAGATGAAGATGAAAACAACAAATTTAATGAGTTCTTCTTCTCACACTTCCCTCTTTTTGAGAGTCACATGAACAAACTGAAGAGTGCAATAGAACAGGTAAACACAGGCTCTCTTGATTCCTGCGCTTGTATTGCTCTGTGTTCCCCCCAGCCCTGGCAGATTTAATTCCTGACTCTTGTTACTCGTTTACATTTGGGATCAACTTGCTGCTGGGTGTTGGAACTGCACCAGAGAACAGCTTTGCTCCTCAGCATCTCAGATGATGTTTCTTTTCGCCAGCAAAAGCACAACAGGGTGAGGACGCTGCACTAGAGGGATTGGTGGGAGCTAGAGCAGTCACTGGGCTGTGTAAGCTCCCAGCCAGGCCTGGATCATCAAGGGTGAAAGGTGCTTTTAAGGCCACCTCTTACCTCCCTGCCTCAGTTCCATGTCCCATGATCACAGGGGCAGAACCTCTCTCTAGGCTACTCCAGGCTGTAAATAAATAGCAAGCTTTCCTCTTTCTCTTGTATTTTTTAACCCCCTGATTGTGATGTGTAGGAAATTTTCACGACCAAAGTGTCAAATATGTGGTTAGATTTGCTTCAAATCTCTCTTCTAGGAAATACTTAGTGGTTTCTCTGCCACTGCACTGAAAACTTTGACCCTTTTTATGCCTTGATGCTGAAAAGCACAGGAGAAGCAGAGGCTGCAGATATATGTGCCTCACCTATCTTCCCTCAGATATGAAAGCTGGCACTTGTACCATCGTTTTATCACTTGAAAAGAAAAAGAATTATCTGCATGACTGGTTGCATGGAAGATAAAGTCAAACACATGACTTTGTTTTCCAGTTTCTGTGCTTCTGGAGCCCTGTGTTACTTATCTGTTTAATGATTGTTTTCAAGGCTATGAAAATGAGTCGCAGATCAGCTGATGCCAGTCAGCGGAGTTTGGCATATAACAGAATTGTGGATGCCCTTAATGAATTCAGGTGAGCACTCTTTGTCTCCTGCCTTTTCTTTCTTCTGGCCCTTCAAAAGCACTCAGGGCTGGTTTAGAAGGGTCTTCACCTTAGTGCAGAATAAGTAGTTTAAAATATCTAAAGTCTTCTGCAAAATTAAGCACAGCAAAGGTACTGGTGAGAGCTAGCTGCTATAATCTGTTTGTGTGTTTGGATTTTGCTGAGTGCATTTATCCATCAGGGTTTGATGTGAACAGGACACAGAGGAGCAAGAGTTTCTGTACTTCAGATTCATAGAATGGTTTAGGTTGGAAGGGACCTTAAAGATTACCTAGTTCCAAACCCCCTGCAATGGGCAAGGGCACCTCCCACTAGCCCAGGCTGCTGAAGGCCTCATCCATCCTGGCACTGAACACCTCCAGGGAGGGGACAGCCACAATCTCCCTGGGCAGCCTGTGCCAGTCTCACTACCCTCACTGGAAAGAATTTCTTCCTAATCTCCAGTCCAAATCTGCCCTCCTCAAGCTTCAGTACAAACCCTCTTGTCCTATCACTACAAGCCCTTCTATAAAAGCCTCTTCGGGTACTGGAAGGCCACTCTAGGGTCTCGCTGGAGCCTTCTCTTCTCCAGGCTGAAGAACCCCAGATCCCTCAGCCTGTCCCCATAAGGGAAGTTCTCCAGTGCTCTGACCATCTTTGTGACCTCCTCTGGACCTGTTCCAGCAGTTTCATAATAATGAAGCTCCCAGAAAGCTCTTTAATTATACTTTTAGGCCCATTGAGAGATGGGGGAAAGAACTGCAAAGCCATGTTAAAGTGTGTTTATCCATCAGGGCTTGATGTGAACAGGACACAGATGATAAGATTTTCTGTACTTTAGGTGATAATGAAGCTCTTCAATTAGCCACCTCTTAAATTATCTTTTAAGACCCATGAAGAGAAGAGGGAGAAGAATTGCAAAGCCATGTCAGGGAAATCCTCCTCCTCTAGGGAAATCCACCATTTTCCTGGTGTATGAGCAAAGCATGACTTTTCCTTGTGTCTGAATTCTGCTCTCAAGGCCTTTCAGATAACCAACAACTCCGAGGGACTATCCTTCTCACACAGCATTGTAATCTCTTGCTATCAGTACCTGCAGAGTGTCCCTGTTCAACAGTTAATACACAGAGTAATGCAGATAAGCACATCCCTGGCATTTAACTGTATTTTCTTCCCATACTTCAGTCATGAGGAGGGAATTAAGATGAAATCCATCTGTTTCAAGTGATTCATCTTGCAGATGGGAGTGGCAGGGTGCTTCCTTTTACAACCAGCACAGAGCTACTTTTTAAAAGGCATTATAAAGAGAGTGCTCTGATGTTGTAAAAAGAAAAAGCTGACATCAGGGTGCATTTCACCAGACAGTGAAGGATCTTGAGGGCTCACTTGGTTTTGGTTTTGTTTTCCTCCAGTTCCCTTCACTACCTGAATGCCCAGGGTTTAGGTGGTATGGCAGGATGAAGGCACAGTCTATCACAGAATAGTAGGGGGGTTGCAAGGGCCTGTGGAGGTCATTGAGTCCAACCCCCTGCCGAGGCAGGTTCACCTAGAGAAGGTCTCACAGGAAAGCACACAGTGGGGTTTTGAATGACTCTAGAGATTCCAGCATCTCTCTGGGCAGACCTGCTCCAGTGCTCCATTACCCTTAAATTAAAGGAGTTCCTCCTCATGTTCAGATGGAACTTCTAATGTTCTAGTTTGTGCCTGTTACCCCTTGTCCTGTCACTGGACACCACTGAAAAAAGCCTGGTCCCATCCTCTTAACACCTACCCTTTAAATATTGATCAGCATTGATGAGATCCCCCTCAGTCTTCTCTTTTCCAAACTAAAAAGGCCAAATTCTCTCAGTCTTTCCTCACAAGAGAGATGTTCCAGTCCCCTCAGCATCTATTTATTTAATTCTCTTTAATTTACTAGAACCTGACCCCAGGGCAGCTGTGAGGAAGGGCAAAGAGTACGCTGAGCAGGGATGGGAGGCAGGGAAGAGCGAGCACGTGGGCCCGTGGTGAGAGGTGGATGGGATGAGCTGTGCCAAGGCAGGGAGCAGAGCGAGCTCGTGACTGCTGGGAGCCGCCGAGCCTGCCCAGGGGCCTGAGACGAGTTCGGCAACTCCGAGCAACCACCACGGGTCTTCTCCTCCCCTCTGCTCTGCCTCTTCTCCCCGCTCTCACCCACAGCCGTTTCTCTGCGTTCCCACCCCCTGACCGCAGCACCTCCCCAGCTCTTTTTTCCCCAAGCTTCCCCCAAAACATTCCCCCTCAAGATAGGCCCAGCGGACTTCGCCCCTTCTCCTTTGTCCTTCCAAGTTAAATAGTTGCCGAGTGCTGGGGAGGGCTCGGCCAAAGCTGGCTAAAACAGCCTTGAGAACACAAACCACGGCCCCCTTGCTAACTTCTATTTTCCCCTTGGAAGAAGGGCGGGGGGGGGGGGGGGGGGGGAAGAGAGGGAAGCTCCGTGGTGGGATGAGGAAGGCTGCTCTCCTCTGAGCAGGAAAATCGTGTCCCACCGGAGCTGGGAGGCTTGGCAGCGCCCAGCTGCTCGCAGAGCGATCGTTCACATGACACAGCCATTGCGTAACCAGCGCTGGCAGCCTGTGTCCAACCACCAGCTTCATGCAGAGGTTTCCATGGTGATACAAATATTACTCTTCAGTAGTGCAAGAAGGTCAATTAAATCCAGTTTAATTTCATAGAAATGATTTTCCCAGAGCAATTCTCTGGCCGTTTGTGGGGTGGGGTGAGGGGTGCTTCACGTTGGGATTTTTTTAAGTGAGTGCATTCAGTAGCCTTGCACCATCCAGTGTCCCCCAGCCTGGGCAAGGTCCTTGTGGTGTCTTGAGGTGACAGAGTGTGCTGCCACTGAGAAAATGTGGGTTTTGTAACATGCAAGAACCACTCGCTTTTCAAAGCGAGGCAGTGTGTGTCTGGTAAGGAGCAAGCAAGGAAAAGCAGTAAAGCAAAGGCATATTTAAATGGTGAGGGCTGGATGCAAAGATGCTTTGGCATGGGTTCAGCAATCCCATTTAGGCCACTATTATCTCTTTAGGCGTCTGCTTTCCCACTGAAGTCACGGGGAAGTCAGGAGCTTGAGTCCTTTGGTGAACCTGAGACTTATGTTGATTCCTGCCCTCTTTGCAAATTCTGCTGGAGGGAAGAAGGGTGCTGACTTCAGTGGGTTGGTGTTTCTAAAACATAATCCTGAGCTGGTTTAACTCATTGCAGTCTTGTCTTCGTTTTTGTTTGTTTGTTTTTAAGAAGAATTTTATTCTTTTAAAGCCCCAGGTGCTCAGAGGATCTGAAGTGTGGCTGATCTGTGCTCCTCTGGTGATTAGAATAGTCTCAAATCACTGGGGCATGGGGGACCAGCTACAGGCTGCCATGCTGATCTGAGGAGGCAGTATGACAGTTGGTCCTGCCACCCGAAAGTCCCCCTGGGCAGGAAAGGTGCTGAGGTTGTAGGCCAGCCCACTAGCCTGCCAGGAGGGTTGTTGGAAGGAGCTGCTGCAGGTTCAGCCAGGCATTTAGAGGCATTTATCTGCTGGTACTGAAGGTTGAAGGGGACTAAAACAAACAAACAAGAGCCCTGCCTTTGCTCCTGTCATCTCATTCTGGGGAAAGCTGCCTTCTCTGAAGGCTTCTTCTGCAAATTGATCACAGAATCACAGAAGGATAGGGGTTGGAAGGGACCTCTGGACATCATCAAGTTCAACCTCCCTGCCAAGGCAGGTTCACTTGCAGAAAGTCACACAGGAACACATCCAGGTGGGTTTTGAACATCTCCAGAGATGGAGACTCCAGCACCTCTCTGGGCAGCCTGCTCCAGTGCTCTATCAGCCTTAAACTGAAGAAGTTGATCCTCATGTTTCGATGGGTTTGTGGCCATTACCTCTTGTCCTGTCCCTGATGCTATTGATAAATCAGCCATCGATTCGGTGCCTAGCTCCAGGCCTGCCCTTGCATCATTCTTTACCTCACAGCAGTTTTTCATTTTCTAAAGCACTGGTGGACTTAACCATTAACACTTGACTTAGAGGCTTAAACCTCTCTTTGCATGTCAGCTGTGCAGACACATGACTTGTGAAATAAGCCACGGTACTTGCATCACTGCTTCTGCTCCCCTGGCCCCCGCGGCCAGCGCAGCACAACGCAGCAATAATACTGATGCTGTGTCTGACTAATACCTGTGTGGCAAACGCACAGGCTGGCAAGGAAACAGAGTGCAAGGCCCAGGGAAACACCTCTCTCTGGTTTTGGCAGCCAGATTTGATCCTATTTTGTGCCAGTGATTTTTAAGCAGCTTAGGCTGCTGTGAACTGAGCAGTGAGAGAGTCCTGCCCAGCGGTGCCAGCTTGGGCACAGGAGCTATGTGGGTTCCCTGAAGTTACTGCAGCTATTACTGCCTTGTTATTTTTCCTTTTTTGAGGGGAAAAAACATCTAGATATTAGGAAGAAGTTCTTTACAGTGAGGGTGGATGAGACACTGGAACAAGTTTCCTAGGGAGGTTGTGGATGTCCCCTCCCTGGTGGTGTTCAAGGCCAGGCTGGGTGAGGCCTTGAGCAACCTGGGCTATGGAAGGTGTCTCTGCCCATGGCAGGGGAGGTGGAACTAGATGATCTTTAAGGTCCCTTCCAACCCAAACCATTCTATGAATAAGGAGCAAAATTTTTACAGCCCACTGATCTGTGTTCTGTTTTGAATCGGTCTCCAAAGAAATGCTGAGCTTGGCTGTTACATTTCAACCCTTCAGGAACAGAGCAGCACAGTGCCAAGGGTTGGAATCTCTGCTTTGCAGCCTGGTGAGGTCTGGAAGGGACCTCTGGAGATAATCTACTCCAAACCCCTGCTAAAGTAGTCACCCACAGCAAGTTGCCAGGATTGTAATGTCCAGGTGGGTTTGGAATCTCTCCAGAGGAGGAGACTTCACAACCTCCCTGGGCAGCCTGCTCCAGGGCTCCAGCACCCTCACACCAAACAAATTTCTCCTGTTCAGATGGAACCTCATAGGTAGCAGTTTGTGCCTGCCACCCCTTGTCCTGTCACAGGGCACCACTAAAAAGAGTCTGGCCCCATCTTCTTGCCCCTCACCCTTCAGCTCCCTGCTGAGCATTGAGAAGATCCCTGCTTCCCTGAGCAGGAATGCTCACATCCAGGAGGAGCTGTCTGGCTCCTTGTGTTTATGCAGCACCAGGTCAGTTCAGAGCAGCCTCAGAGCTGCTCTGTGCTACCCTTTGTCGCTGAGGAAAACACAGCTTGGGACAGCACAGCCTGAGACTAAAACCCAGGCCAAAGGGCAGGCGAGTTCGTGGGTGTGTTGGGTGCAGGAGAAGCGGGGAGCAGCACAACACTGACTGTGCCATGCCAAGGGCGCTGCCCTGGCACCGGCGTGTCTGCAGCCAGCCGTGCTGCTCTCCTCAGTGCCACCTGTGCCTGCAGAGCAAACAAACCCCAGGGGGTTTGCACGAGGGCTTTTGCTCAGGTCTCCATTTTTGTTCAGCTCAGCCGGGCTTTGCTTGGTTTCAAGCCACCGTTGGCTGCGAAGGTGTTTCCTGAGGAGCAGCCCCAGCCCCTGCTGCACCCATCGCTGGTGCTGAGGTGCTGGAATTCAGCCTCTGAGGAGCAGTTCTGAGAAGAAACCATTTTAAATGTACTAACTCCTGAAGAAACGGAGTCTCTCGTTAGCTGAACTTTCCCTTGCACGCTGCTGTGTGGTGCTGGTGTGAGCATGGGGAGCAGGCAGGGGTCTGCAGATGGCTGAGAGGGGACAACTGGGGTTTTTCAATGACTATATTAAAAATCCAGCGCACAACTCTGCAGCCTTCTGGGAATTTCTGCTTATTGAGAGCTTGTTTTTAGGTTTGAGTGGGGGGGAGGTGGCTGTTGAGTTTTGTTTTTGTTTAATAAATGGCAGGGGAGCGTTTCCCTGCCGTGTTTGCAGAGCTGGCAAGCAGTTAATCCTTGCCCTTGGTTTGTGTGCCATTGCTGCCTGCGCTGGCATGGAGGGTTCCCTGCACTGCAGTCACATGCCTGCTGGCCGGCAGCCAGGGCAATCTGATCTCTCTCTGAGGAAACACTATCAGTTGCAGATGCAGCCCAGGGTTACCAGAATAGTAAATAACGAATCACAAGACTGGGTCTATCTTTTCAACGAAAACAAATAGTTTAATATGTTGGCCTTACTGCAGAGGAGCTTTTCTTTTTCTCTCTTCTTTTTTTTTTCTCTCTTCCAAACTAGCCAAGCTGTGGGAGGCTCAGCTGGGGTTAGTTTGTGTAAGGAGGAGAAATAAGTTGCATTTTACCTTCACTGGTGCAGTTTATCTTCAGCTTCTAGTGTCAGCTGTGTCTGCAGGGTGCAAGTTTCAATACTTGTTTTGAGCTTTGAAGTCCCAGGAGTTGGGGGTTCTCCTTTCTGGGGCCTCTAACATCCACTCCAGTTAATGGGCTGCGAACCAAACGCTTTCCTCTGATTATCCCACTTCTGGTCTTTACTCCTGCTGCTGAAACTCGAAATTCTAGAGCCCTAAAAACCTCTGGTTCCCCCCACAAGCTCCATGTGCCACTTGCCTGTAACCTGGCAGGACTCCTGTGCCTGGGTCTGCAACCAAGCTGTGCTTTCCTGCCAAGAGAGGACCAGCAGCAGAGGGTAACAGAGCAGCTCTGGGGCTGCTCTGAAGTGACCCAGCAAGCAGCAAGTCCTCTGGGTGCTGTGGGTCTGGTAAGCATAAAGGTGACTTGGCTTTCACAGAATCCCAGCATGATGGGGGTTGGAAAGGACCTCTGGAGATCATCCAGTCCAACCCGCTGCTAGAGCAGGGTCACCCAGAGCACACTGCACAGGAAAATTTCTACCTCTGCAGTCCACTGACTGTTTTCTGGCTTTGCCACCATGTTGTCTGAGTTGTCTGAGAGTGAAACCTGTGACTGATGGTGACTTTTGAACAGGATGGGTTTTGTGTAATGAAAACTGAGACAGAAAGTGCCACTGCCCCCCTCACCTCCTTTCTTCTTGAGCAGTCCTGCTGACTTCAGCCACCTTGGCTGCCCTTTGCGGAGCTGCTCTGGGGGTCTTGTTCCATCCAGCTGCTTTCTCTGCCCAATAACCAGGGGATAACCTCTTCCTCCCCTGAGTGCCCCTGGTACCAGCACCATCCTGTGCTGCCCTGCTGCTGAGGGGCTTCAGACTCCAAACCACAGCAGATTTGTTTGCCTGCCTGATCAGCACAGCTTTTGCTTTACTTCTGCCAGTGTCTAGAAGCTTTTAGAGCAAAATATCCAGAGAAGATCTTTATAAATCAGGGATTATATAAATCAAAAATGCATCTTACACAGGAAGAGTAGTGCCTGAGGTGGGGAGAAACCTGAGTTGCTCAGTCACTTCCTTTGTTGTTTTGTGTCGTGGTGTTTTTTTCAGGCTTGCATTTTTCCTCTGATGCAAATACAGGTTCCCTTAGTGCCAGAGCAGAGGCACAGTCCTTAAAGCTATTGTTTAGGTTAGAGTATAACAGTAATCAAGGAGTTTTAACCTGGGTGGGTTGTTTGTTTGTTTGTTTTTACTGCAGAACCAGACTTTTAATTCCCTGTAGAGCCAAAATGGTGTGGGCAGGTTTGTAATCCTTGGAAGCACGGGGTGGTTCCACTCTACTGGTGGTTACAGTCTACGTAAAGCTAAAGGAGGAAGCTGGTCCCCTGCTCTACAGGTCCACACTGGGGTGGATTTGGCTTGGAGATCCACCAACGTTTTAAAGCACAGGGATGTTGAAGTGTTTTTTTCTGAGTCAGATACATCTAAACCTGCCCTGGTCATAGTGAGGCAGAACTATGGAGGAGTTGCCTGTTTTAAATGGAATGAAGAGAAAGCAGAGAGATCACCAGCACCAAAATTCACTTCATTTGGAGCAGGGCAGCTCCTAACTTTGGACAGTGGCTGTTGATGTGTGTGGGACCAGGTTAGGTAGATCCATGAAGAACCTGTGAGGCTCAGCTCTCCAAGGTGAATTCATGGAACTGTGGAGGGTGGAAGAGACCTTCCAGAATTCAGACTCTTTAATGAGCAGTGTGATTTGGATACAATCATAGAATCATGGAATGGTTTGGGTTGTTAGAGACCTTTAAAGCTCATCTAGTCACCTACTCTGCAGTCAGCATGCTGCTCAGAGCCCCATCAAGCCTGCCCTTGAATGTCTCCAGGGATGGAGCATCTACCACCTCCTTGGCCAAGCTGTTGCAGTGTTCCACCACCCTCACAGTAAAGAACTTCATTACACGGCTGGGAGAAATTTTGCCTGGTGGAAATGAGAGCAGGAACTAAACATGGCGGTCAGTTCTTTGGGCTGGAACCTCTCTCTTTTGGGGCTTTTTTTTGTTTAATCTGCTGGATTTGTTTGTTTGTTTGTTTTGCTTTCTAGAACAACCATTTGCAACCTCTACACGATGCCACGGATTGGGGAGCCTGTCTGGCTTACAATGATGTCGGGAACACCGGAAAAGAATCAACTTTGCCATCGCTTCATGAAGGAATTCACTTTCTTGATGGAAAACGCTTCCAAAAACCAGTATGGTGGATTTTAGTTTTGAACTTCCAGATGTCTTGATATATTTCAAGCCAAACTTTCAGTCTGTGGTTTGTTTCGTTTGTTTGTTTTCTTAAATCCAGATGATCAAAGAATCTAAAGGCCAGCCCTAAATACCTACTTTCTTAAGCAAACAAACAAAAAGTACCAGGAAAGTATCTCATTAAATGCCTCTTTCCTCATAGTCCTCCAACCCTTGGTAAAGGCTGAACATTTCAAACATGTGATGGGTGTGTATGTCTGGAAGGGGCTGGAGATACCTTCTGGGAGGCATTAATCTACCTTTCCAAATAGCTGTCATGTGATGAGCAAGGGTAGACATTCACTGAGAGCTGTGTCTGTACCACTGTCTGACCACAAATTCCTCTGGAACCTGACTTCTGTGAAATGCCACTAAAGAAACTGTGCTTCCTTAGGAGTCACCCTTCTGCCCTGGGGACAGAGCCATGAGGGGTTGTTAAAAATTGAGAAAGTTCCTGATAAACTCAGGAGAATCTGATAAATTTACTTTGTGGTGTCAACATTTCATCCTCTTTCCTTCAGGGCATGAGTAAGGGAGGATTTTAAAGCCTTTGACTCCCTTGAAGTCCTAACATGAGCACAAACCTGTGGAGTCTGAGTGGGAATGGCATGGAAGGATCAGCTAGCAGGTCTAGAGAAGCTGCTTTCTGCAGGGTGGGGAAGGGGCTGCTGCTCACCATCTTCCAGCTTTGCCATCTTCTTGTCCCATAGATGGGAAAGTGACACTTGGTGGTCATAGGTTCATAGAATGGTTTGGGTTGGAAGGGGCCTTAAAAATCATCTAGTTCCAGCCCCCCTGCCATGGGCAAGGACACCTCCCACTAGGATCAGGCTGCTTAAGACCAATCTGGTTAGTGTGATACACCTTCTCCTGCCTCAGTGTGAGGGGAGAACAGGTTGCCCACAGATGTGGTTGAGGTCCCATTCCTGGTGACATTCAAGGTGTGGCCCTGAGCCTTTCATCTGGTTGGAGGTGTCCCTGCTCACTGCAGTAGGGTTGGACAAGATGGCTTTTGAGGAGGGTCCCTCCCATCCCAGTGCATTCTGTGTGATTCAGTGAGGAAATGGAGGGAGTTGTGAGGGCTTCAGATATTACAATCAGTTCCTGCTGCAGTAGAAGGTTTTTTTTCCCCTGGGATTAGCCCCTTTGGTCCCTGGCATTCTGAGCCCTCTGCATCCTGCTTACATTTAAATGGTCTCTTTTGGGTTCATTTGCTTTATTTTAAATAGAGTAAGATTTGCACTGATGGAAGCAGGAGGAATATCAAGCCCCATATCCTTTGCAATCCAGTTTTAGATCTCCTTTTTCCTCCTTTGGCAGTCTGCAGTGGGGAAACAGCTACACTGAGGGGTTCCTGATGGTTGTAAACTATTCAGACAGGCTTGGTGGTGTTTGACTGTCCTCCTCCCCAGCACTGGAGCTGCTGCGTGGCCGCCAGCACCATCTGTCGGCACGTGGGAGGCTCCTGGGCTGCACTGCTGCACGCTCCTCCTGCCAGCCCTGCCTCCACGGAGCACCAACCATGCTCCATCGTGACAGTAAATCATAGCTCTCTGCTTCAGAAGGCCTTTTCACCTTGCTTTGCTTAGCTAGTGCAAGCTGTGCTGGTGGTACAAGGACACAGCCTTGATGGTGGAGCTACAGAGCTTTGGGGAGGGGTTGTTTTTGTTAAGGAGCAGCCATATGTGCTTGATGGAAGAACACACACAGCACCTGGTGGCTGTGATTATTGAGGAGAAAGAAAGCTGGTGGCAGGTTTGGTGGCAACAGCCTTCCTTCTCCTCAATAATCACAGATCTTAAAGTGTTTGGAGTCTCCTTCCTGGAACAGAGAGGCCACACAGTGCTGCTGTTTCTTTACAGCCAACTAAATGAGTTGGGTTTGAGATGTTTTACAACACTCACCTTGCAAAATAGGAAGCATCCTAATTATTGCCAAAGAGAGGAACTGAGGTGCCCCAAGGTTTTACAGGTTTCATTTTACTTTAAAAGTGTGTCCTAACAAAGAACACTGCAGGGGTGGAAAGGAGGGTAGAGCCTTCCCTTCTCTTCCCAAAGAACCAAGACCAAAGGGCTGAGCTCTGCTAGCTTCATTGGGTTGTATGTGCCATCCTTTATCCATAGCAGTGCTGTCAATTCAACATCCTGAGTATGTACTTGGAAAAAAATACAAGGTAAGGATGTGGAATGTTTTGCTTGCAGGTTTTTACCAGCTCTCCTGACTGCAGTCCTGACTAACCACTTGGCCTGGGTCCCCACTGTCATGCCAAATGGGCAACCACCTATAAGGATCTTCCTGGAGAAGCATTCTTCCCAGAGCGTGGACATGCTGGCCAAAACTCATCCCTACAACCCACTCTGGGCACAGCTTGGTACGTGGCAAACACCACTTGGGGTTTTACAGAACCAGGGAATTGTTTGGGTTGGAAAAGACCTCCAAGATCATAGAGTCTGACCTTCACCCTAACACCACCATGGCCATCAAACCCTGGCTCCAAGTGCTGTGGCCACACATTTCCTCCTGAACACCTCCAGGGATGGGGACTCCACCACCTCACTGGGCAGCCTGCTCCAATGCCTGACCACTCTTGCAGTAAAGAAATTGTTCCTAATCTTCAACCTAAACCTCCCCTGGCACAATTTCAGGCCATTTCCTCTCTTTCTATCACCTGATACTAGGGAGAGGAGAGCAATCCCAACCTCACTCCAACCACCTTTCAGGGAGCTGTAGAGAGCAATGATTAAGGACACTTGTTAATTCCCTCCCAGGTTAATGGCTGGGGGAGTTAATGCAAAATGAGACAAAAGGCTGGATTTCAGGCTTAGAGATGGTCACTGTATTTTTTGACATGTGCTCTAATTTCTCAGTAAATTATCAATTTTAAAATGGCAGCCAAAATGGGAAGCCCTCTTAAGGTCTGTAGTCTCCTAAGGTCACCTGCCCTGATGATGAGGATTACAGTCCTGCTTGGCTCCTCCCTCTACAAAGAAAATCAGTTTTTATTTGTTGGGATGCTGCTGTTGATAATCCTGCTTCTGAAGGAAATCCAACACACTCTCAATGCAACAGGCACAGTAGAGGCCATCATGAGTATGCTCATCTTCCCCAGGAGGGTGGGGAGGCACTGGCACAGGTTGCTCTGAAAAGTTGTGTAGGCTTCAAACCTGGAAGTGTCCAAAGCCAGGTTGGATGGGGCCATGAACAACCTGGTCTAGTGGATGGTGTCACTGCCACAGCAGGGGGTTGGAACTAGATGATCTTGAAGGTCTCCTCCTACCAAACATTCTATGAATAGGTAACCCCCTGGGTAAGGTCTCAGAGCCTAGTCAAGTGAGTAGCTGGTCACACTCTCTTCATTTCGAGTCAGGCTGGACAAGGCTCTGAGCAACCTGATCTAGTTGAAGATGTCCCTGCCTGACTGCAGGAGGGTTGGAATTAGATGACCTTTTAAGATCCCTTCCAACCCAAACCATTCTGTAATTCTAATTGCTGAGTAGAGAAGAGTAGATGAGCTTCCTACTTTCAGACTGTCCTGGTCTGCACAAACTATCATGGAGTCTGGCTAGGGAAGGGAAAGTTGGTGAGGTCACCCTGTTCTGGTATAGGCAGACATGGCCTGCCCAGTTTGTTGGCAAACAACAAACTCATGGACTCCATGTGGTTGTATCCCTTGTCCTCCCATCCTTGCACTCACACAGTGCCCCAGTGCCTCCAGAACAACACCTGCACAGGCACCTCCCCGGGCAAACCTGGAGCAGAGTCAGAACAAGGCATCCAACCCATACTGGAGCTCCAGGGGAGGGAGAGGAGGTGGTTGGCTTCAGCTGTACAGCCACCACTGTCACTTTTTGTCCTTGTTCTTGGCAAGGTTTATTTCTCCTTCCAGCTTTTCTCTTGGTAGGTTAAAGTTCAGCCCAGTTTCCAGACTCTGCAGGGTAATTCAGAGGAGAAGCCTTCTCTTTGCCATGGCTATATAAGGAACCCAGGAGAGGAGCCTCCTGAGCTAGGCACTGCAGATAGGTGGTGTGAACACTCCCTAGGGAGTGAGATCAGATGTCTCCCTGAGCAGCGTATGACAAGAACTCCCTGACCTTCCACACGATACCAACAGCATCTTTGGGATTCTCTGTGTGGAAAACAAAATCCTAGCATAGCTGTCCTCCCTGTTCTGCCTTAGGGTTTTTCTGTGGTAGTCCTGGCCTTTGAAAAGTGGCCACCAGGAAAACCATTTCTTGCAAAGCCGCAAGATAACTCTTTCGTTTCCTCCTCCAGGTGATCTCTACGGGGCCATTGGATCACCCGTGAGACTGGCAAAAACAGTTGTGGTTGGCAAGAGGCATGACCTGGTACAGAGGTTGCTTTACTTCCTTACTTACTTCATCAGATGCTCTGAACTTCAAGAGACACATCTCCTAGAGAACGGCGAAGACGAAGCCATCGTCATGCCTGGAACTGTTATAACGACCACGCTGGAGAAAGGGGAGGTGGAGGAATCTGAGTATGTGCTCGTCACCATGCACAAGAACAGGGGCAACCTGCTGCCAACCGAGGCTGAAGAGATGAGAACATCAAACTGCAGCTGTAGATACTGCAAGTGTCCCATTTCCCTCGCACAGAACATAGAAGGAGTTGCACAGCAAGAGAGAGAGGACACACAGAACACTCCTAAGGTAGAGCTGGAATCTTCTTCAGATGAGAACAGGACTATTGTTCCTGATGACTGCCAGGAAGATGAGGTGAAGCAGCCCAGACCCTGCCTGGACAGCGCAGCAGAGAGTGTGGTGTGCACAGGGGCAGCTTCCCCAGAAAAATGCGTGGTGGCGGAAGCAGGCTTGGAGCCGGCAGCTGGCAGCTGGAGGAGTGAGGAGCCGCTGGAGGCGGGCAGCCAGGCGGGCAGTGGAGCGAGGTCGCCTGGGATTGCCGTGGAGAAGAAGCCGCCGGATAAGCTCTTCTGTGATGCCTTTCCTTGCAGTGCTGCAGAAGCTCAGACAAAGGTGACTTTCCTCATTGGAGACTCCATGTCACCCGACTCAGACATCGAGCTCCGAAGCCAGGCAGTAGTGGAACAAATGGCTAGGCACCACAGCCCGCCAGCGCCGCAGGAAGGAGTGTCTGCTGAGCAGAACTGTGAAGCCAAACAAACTGTTGAGGACCAAAATAGAGACTGTGGGACAGCCGAACCCTTTCCCCAAGCTGCTAGCGAGCACCAGAGCTGGAATCCAAACCCCTACAATGCGGAGAGCATGAGTCTGTTTGATGAGTATTTTACCGACGAGAGTGCAGTCGAAACCCGGACTATTGATGATATTCCAGGGCAAGCAGCTCCGCACCCCCTCGCTCACACCAGTAGTTTAGAGTTTTCTACAAAGCTGTGTACAAAGGCTGGCAAAGCACCCAGCCAGTTTTGTAGATTTATGGACTCTGTTCGACAGGAGACCTACAAAAACTGCTTCAATGAGCAGGACCAAAGAGAGAAAATCTCTATTCGCGTCCCCCATGGGGACAAAGAAAACCTAGAGAAAAAGGTGGCCCCGGGAATTGACTGGGACATTCCAAGAAATGAGAGTTCAGACAGTGCCCTGGGTGACAGTGAGAGTGAGGACACAGGGCACGATCTAACTAGACCGAGTGGTAACTACTATGGAGGAGAGCAAGAAGACTGGGCAGAAGAATATGAGATTCCTTTTCCTGGGTAAGTGTTATTCATAGAATGGATTGGGTTGGAAAGAACCTTGAAGACCATCTAGCTCCAACCCCCCTGCCATGAGCAGGGACACCTCCCACTTGCACAGGTCGTTCAAGTCCTCATCCAACCTGGCCTTAAACACCTCCAGGGAAGGGACATCCACAACCTTCCTGGGCAACCTGTTCAGAATCTCACCACCCTCACTGTAACCCTCACGGTTTGAAAAGCACTTGGAATGAGGTTTAGAATCAAGGAACAGAATATTTAAGGTTGGAAAAGACCTCTAAGAGCATCAAGTCCAACATTCTACCCAACACCTACATGACCACTAGTCCATGTCCTGAAGTGCCACATCTACTTGTTTCTTGAACGCCTCCAGGGATAGTGACTCCACCACCTCCCTGGGCAGCCTGTTTCAATGCCTGACCACTCTTGCAGGAAAGAAATTGTTCCTAATATCCAACCTAAACCTCCCCTGGCATAGCTTGAGGCCATTACCTCTTGTCCTGTCATTAGTTACTTTAGCAAAGAGGCCAACACCAGCCTCACTCCAACCTCCTTTCAGAGGTAGAGAGCAGTGAGGTCTCAGCCTCGCTGGAATCAAGTGTAACCTCTCTATAAGCTGAACTTGGTGTTTACTGCTGTCCATCTCTTCAATATCCCTTTCTTGCAGGTCAAAATTAGTTGAAGTGAACTCTGTCCAGCCCAGTATTGCCAATTTTGGAAGGTCCTTGCTAGGTGGCTACTGTTCATCTTACGTCCCCGACTTTGTTCTGCAAGGCATAGGAAGCGACGAGAAGCTGAGGCACTGCTTGGTGTCAGATCTGTCTCATGCTGTGCAGGTAATGAAGCTATATTTGGTAAATGTATTTGTCACAGTAGGGAATGGCAAATGTTTTGGAACATACAAACCTGCTGGAAGTGGAAATATTTACTCTCACAGCTCTCTTCAGGTTCCTCTAGTCCCAGGTCACCAATTTTGCACTCCTCTCTCAGTTAATGTGACTGAAGTTCGTGGGGATTTCACTGCAGAGATGCAGCTCAAAAGTTTAGGCTCCTGCTGAAGCAGCTGAGAGGCTCATGCCCTTGGGCAGGCCCATTGCTGTGCCAAGCCATGGAGGAATCATCATCTCCTGCAGACACAGCAGGCTGCTGATGATTGTGTGCCCACAGATGGGCTGATGTTAAACAAGACCAAACCCTGAGGTCACTCTGCATCTCATCCTGGCCATGGAATCTTGCTGCAGGGTTTGGCAGAAGCTGCCTTTGCTCTTCCTATGCATGTCCAGCCAACCTGCTGCTCCTGTGGGGCAGAAGCTGTGCTCTGTGGTGGAGCCATCAGGAATGTTCAGCAGTTTGGGGACGTTGCTCAGGACTGCAGTCAAAGTGCTGCTGATAGTGCTGGCTTTATCTGAAAAGGAGAAACCAATACAGAGATAATTGTCCTTAAGGGGACTTCCACTTGTAGTGTGTGCCAGAAATCATCTCTTTTCTACAGCAGCTTTTCCACACCTCAGCTGGGGCATGACTGGAGAGTGTGGGATTTCCTCCCCTGCTTATAGTCACCAGGAGGAGTGGGAAGCAGGCTGCCACTTGAAAAGCCTCATTCTGCTCCCCTCTAGTTTATACTCCCAAGGGAATGGGGAAAGACCTACGCGGAGAGGGGTGAGCAGGCAGTCCACTCCCATGAGCCCCAGCTCACAGCTCCTTCCACAGCTTCTGAGGTAATGAGCAGCAGCACACCTTGGCCAGATCATAGAATCATAGATTGTTTCAGTTGGAGAAGACCTCTACAACCATTGAATTCAGCCAACAGCCTAACACCAGCATGCCCACTAAACCATGTCCCCAAGTGCCATGGCCACACATTTTTTTAACACCTCCAGGGATGGTGACTCCACCACCTCCCTGGGCAGCCTGTTCCAGTGCCTGGCAGATGGCACAGCCCCCTTCCTTACCACAGCTTTCCCCGTGATTGTCCCCTTTCCTTGCAGGGAACTTCCATCCTTGCACTGATTTAACCTGTTGTGGTTTAGGCTTCCTTTTGAGGGAAGTGTAGGTGAACTTCAGGCAAGAGAGGCAGTAATGCAAGGCAGCTGCTGCTGTGAAACAGATTTATCTGAAATGCAGCCTAATAGTGGTGTGTGACCTTCAGCACAATGAAATCTCAGTTGCACAAGTCAAAAATGGGGAGGATGTGAAAGGCCTGAGACTGATTTTCTGTGCTTATCTTCAAGGAAAATTATCCCTGCATCCCAGTCCTGTTGGAGTCCCTGGGGGACTTTTTGGAAGAAGATGCTTCCCAGCAGTCCAGCCAGTAAAAAATTTCTTGAGGAAGGACAGTGGGGTTCTGAATATGCCCTTTTCAAAGCCTCCATGGCTTTTCGGGAGGTGAAGCGCTGCTTGGAAAGGAGGGAGGAGCTGGGTGCAGGCTTGGTTCCTGACTCCCTCTGCTGGTCCCTCTGTAGAGGGAAACCAGTGACAAACTGGGCATGAAACCCACCTGGCTAACACAGCTCTGTGGAACAGGATTTTGGCTACTTTCAGGTTTAGGCCTTTAAAATATACTTTAGCCACATCAGAACGCTGCATCAAATATCAAAAGCTAGAAGTGTCAGCCAGAATTGTCACTTTCTGAACTGGAAGAAAATGGAGTGTGGGGATTGTCCTTCCAGGGCTGAGCCTTGCTCCCAGGGAAGCTGAATTTCACAGCTGGATGCAACGTCAGCACAGACAGAATCATAAAATCATAGAATGGTAGGAGTTGGGAGTGAGCTCTGGAGATCGAGTCCAGTGCCCCTGCCAGAGCAAGATCACCTAGGACAGGTCACACAGGAACACATCCAGATGGGTTTTGAAAGTCCCTAGAGAAGGCAACTCCCTGCAAGCTGCTTCAGCTCCACACCAAAGAAGTTTCTTGTGTTGAGGTGGAACTTCCTGGGTTCCAGTTTGTATCCATTGCCCCTTGTCCTGTCACAGGACACCACTGCAAAGATATCAGATATCTACAAACATGAATGAGAGCCCCTCTCAGGTTGCTCTTCTTCAGGCTAAACAGCCCCAGCCCTCTCAGCCTTCCTTCACAGACAGATGTTCATTCCCTTCAGCCTCTGTTGGACACTCTCTGGTATATCCCAGTCTCTCTTGAACTGGGAGCCAGAACCAGATAGTCATGTTTTAGACAGAGCAGTGCTTGCTATCCCTGCTCTCCAGGACATTTTGTGACCAGACCATTGTCACTTGGCATTCTCAAGGTTCTCCTCTGCATTTTTCTGTTGCTAGCATCCTGTGCTGGATGAACCCATCGCAGAAGCTGTCTGCATTATTGCAGACACAGACAAATGGACGGTGCAAGTGGCCAGTAGCCAGAGAAGGATGATTGATAATAAACTGGGGAAAGAAGTGTTGGTCTCCAGTCTTGTCTCCAACCTGCTTCATTCCACTCTTCAGCTTTACAAGCATAATTTGTCTCCAAACTTTGTGAGTATGGATGCCAGAGCACACTTTCACTTCGTAGGTTACAGGGGGTGTAAGGTTCTGCCTTGGTTATTTACCCACAGCCATAATTTCCATGGCCAGCACGTCCTCTCTTGGAGCTCTCAATTTAACTGCTGCTCTGACACCAAGACAGAGCCTTCTTGGGTTTGATTTAATCACAGAATTGTTTGGGTTGGAAAATACCTTTAAGATCATCAAATCCAAGCATTCTCTAACCCTACCATGTCCTGCAGCATCATTATTTCTGCCTCTTTTAAACACTTCCAGGGATGGGGATTCAACCAACTCCTTGGGAAATCTGTTTCAGTCTTTGGGAACCCTTTCAGGGAAGAATTTTTTGCCAGTGTCCAACCTAAACCTGTCCTGGTGCAGATTGAGCTGTTCTCTATCACTTGGTCCTTGGGAGAAGAGACCAACCCCCACCTCCTTTCCAGCCGCCTTTCAGGGAGTTGTAGAGAACAATCAATGGCTTCTGCTCAGAAGTAGGAGTGTTGCCCCAAGTCACTTGCTGGTTATTCACCTACCATGGCCAGGGAGCAGGCAGTAGATGTTTGGGGTTGTGGGGTCTGTGCTGTGTTGCTGTGGCTGGGTGGGGTCTGGCTGTCATGCTGCCTTCTCCCTGACACAACTCCCTCTTGCTTTCTAGTGTGTTATGCACCTGGAGGACCGACTGCAGGAGCTCTACTTCAAAAGCAAGATGCTGTCTGAGTATCTCAAGGGCCAGATGAGAGTTCATGTCAAGGAGCTGGGCGTGGTGCTGGGGTATGGTCACACCCTTCCTCTGGGTAGCACTGCTCTAGGTCCCTTAGAGCCACATCCCCCACCTGGGCTTGTTCTAAGCCCATGAAAATTATTCCTAATTGGGACTGGAACCACAGCATGGCAGAAACCACCCAGAGCTGCACAGGCTCCTCCTTAGCCATTGCCTGGGGGCTACAAAGATGCTGAGGGGACTGGAACATCTCTCTTAGGCGGCAAGGCTGAGAGAATTTGGGCTACTCTGTCTGGAAGAGAGCAATCTGATAAGCATCAAAGCTGATCAATATTTAAAGGGTGGGTGTCAAGAGGATGGGACCAGACATTTTTCAGTGGTGCCCAGTGACAGGACAAGGGGTAATGGGCACAGACTTGAGCATAAGAAGTTCCATCTGAATGTGAGAAGGAACTTCTTTAAGGGTAATGGAGCACTGGAGCAGGCTGCCCAGAGTGGTGCTGCAGTCTCTGGAGACATTCAAAACCCACCTGGATAGGTTCCTGTGAGACCTTCTCTAGGTGAAACTGCCTTGGCAGGGGGGGTTGGACTGGAGGATCTCCAGAGGTCCCTTCCAACCCCTACCATTCTCTGAGCCTTTCTTTCTTGTCTTTGGGCAGGAAGGTGAGCTCAGCACTCCAGGGCTCATCTGACTCCCTCTTTAGCTGGTCAGTCATCACTGTGCAACGTGTGGTACCTGATTCCGCTAGGCTGACTTTCCCTAGGTGTCAGCAAACACCCTCAGTGTCACATAAGGCACAGGATACCTCCCTGTGGGTGTGGGGCACAGGCAGGGAAGCTATTTCAGGGGTGTTTATAGGAAGGCTCTGCATATCTGCTGCAGAAGAGTACTGGGTGAGCTGGAATGAACATGGAGCACATGTGGAGCTAGGGATGGGGGAGCAGCTGCAGCATAGTGCAAGGGCTTCCTTGCTTGCTGCAGAAGTAGTTCATAGAATCCCAGAATGGTAGGGATTGGAAGGGACCTCTGGAGATCATTGAGTTTTCAACCTCCCTGCCAGAGCAGGATCACCTAGGGCAGGTCACGCAGGAATGCATCCAGGTGGGTCTTGGAAGTCTCTAGAGAAGGAGAGTCCAAATCTCTCTGGGCAGCCTGCTCCAGGGATCCAGCACCCTTACAGCAATGTTGTTTCTCCTCCTGTTGAGGTGGAACTTCCTGGGCTCCAGCTTATACCTGTTTATGTACAAGCTCACATATATACAAGCTTACACTGGCTTATGCAGTTCAGCATACTCCTGTGCTCCTGCTTTGTCCCTCAAGCACTGCTCCTGTTTCTTGGAAGGAAGGAAGGAATCTGCTTGTTTCCCTCCCTCCATCTGCCCTCCCACTAGTTTTTTTGGCTGTGTGAGAAAAACCCCAGCCAGGCAGGTAGGAGCTGAGGCAGTGCTGACAGGGCAGAGCTGTTGCTCCTCAGCATGAGCAGGCACTGCTGGAGGGGATGTTGGAAACAATCTGGTGGCTGGAGCGTGTAGCCCAGCTGGGAGTGAGGAGAGCAGCACAGTCAGCTGCTGTGTTACTTACAGAGCAGAAGGCTGGAAGCCCTCTGCTGTGAGGATGGGCTGAGAGGGCTGGGGTTGTTCAGCCTGAAGAAGAGAAGGCTCCAGGCAGACCTTCTGGTGGCCTTTGAGGGGGCAATCAGAAAGCTGGGGAGGGACTTTTCAGCAGGGCCTGTTGTGAGAAGACAAAGGGTGATGGTTTAATATAAAAGGGGGAAATTTATATTGGAAAGAAGGAAGACATTCTTTCCACTGAGAGTGGCGAGACCCTGGCCCAGGTTGCCCAGAGAGGTGGGAGATGTCTCATTCCTGGAACCATTCCAGGTGAAGTTGTTTGGGGCTCTGAGCAACTTCCTCTGCTTGCAGATGTCCCTGCCTACTGTAAAGGAGTTGGACTAGATGAGCTTTATAGGTTGCTTCCAACCCAAAGCATTCTCTGATGCCCGAGGACCACCCTGCCCCTCACAGCTCTGTGCACTCAGGGCAAAGCTCTTGTGCTCCCCCTGGCAATGTGGCTCCTCAGGCACATGTTCAGCCCAGCTAGGGTTTGGGTTGGGTTAAATGTGACTCTTCTGCTTCCTTCTAGGATTGAATCCAGTGACCTCCCCTTACTGGCAGCTGTAGCAAGCACTCACTCTCCGTATGTTGCTCAGATACTTCTTTAAAGTGCCAGAGGCCACAGACGTTGACTTTTTCTCCCCTCTGGAAACAAAGTGGAAGACAACTTGTTCTGGCTTCTTTCTCTTGGAAGCAACTAAACCAGACTGCTCGCTGAGCTGCAGCACCTCTGTATGTGACTGCACGTCCTGCAGACACTTGGAGACTTGTCCTCTCCCACTTGGTCCTTTATAAAACAGGATTAAGAAAGGAACAAAGAACAAGGAGCAAGCCCGAGATTTCAGCCACAGGAAAGGAAGGATTCGAGGTTATTTTACCACTTTCTGCCACAGTGGCTGACTGTCATTCGTACTGGGGAGCTCAGGGAGAACTGCTTTGAGACATCCCTTATGCTCACCAGCTCTGAACCTCACCCAAGAGTGAAGCAGCTGGCTTCAGACTGGCTTCCACTGGTTGGGACCCCGCTCAGATCCGTCATTCTCGCACTGCGATGATTTGTAAACAACTTCTACTTTTTTCATGTCCTAGTCAGAGTCTGGATACTTGCCAGAGGAAGAGCAGGGCTGGGGCTGGGGGGGGAGGGGGGTTGGGTTGTTTTGTACAAAGCTTCTTAATGACAGCTCTGAAATTTATTTATGATCGTTCTCCTGGGGAGAGGGAAGCAAGGGGGCATGGGGAGGGGACAGGGAGGAGGGAGGGAGAGGCCAGCAGACAAGCTAGCAGTGGAGATTCTCCTTCTTGGCCGGATGTTGTAACCAGTATTAAATGTTCCTAACGTTTCCATGTTGCTTTATACTACGTGATGCTTTTCTTCCACAAGCTAATCCCAATGGTGAGAAGTGAAATCTGGAGAACATTGGCTGAGGTTTCCCCGTGGGATGCCCAGAGCGCCGTGACGATTACCTCTTCCCTTCTTTATGGCACCATGGTGTCTGTTCCCTTCTGGACAGCAGGCAGCCAGCCGTGGAGAGCACGAGCTACAAGTAACTGTACCAAAGCGGTGGGGAGAAAGTGGCCAGGCTGTTGCCCTTCCTCGCTCAGGTGACTCACTGATACCTTTCGTAAAACCATTCTGCACGACCCCAAGCTGGGTTGCACCACGGGGTAGGAACAGCAGAATTATTTTTGAACAACTCTCCCCCATGTCACAGATGACTCTAAGCCCTTTTCTACTCACTTGTGTAATTACCAGCAGAAAATGTTTGTTTATTCCCTTCCCCTTTCCTCAGCCATCCCTCTTCTGTCACTGTACACACAGCGGCTGTCCCCGTAGCGGACGGACCCGGGCTGGTGTCAGTGATGAACGCAGGCAGTGGGAGGTGGATCACGTTTTCAAAGGCTCTACTACCTCAGTTTAACTGGACACTTCACCACAGGCTTTCCTCCACACTCTCTGTCCTAGCAGCCAGTTCCTGTAGCTGAGTTTCAGGTTCTGTTTTCCTTGGTGAGGATCTGTAGGTTGAGATTCCTGGGCCCTCCAGAGGAGGAGGAGATCTGTGCTTGCTCGGTGGCTCCACTCTCTAAGCAGTTCTATAAATACATCTCTCCCTAATCATCCTCTCACCAGTCCCACACGCCTGCCATTGTTTGTGGAGTTATTTTAAACACAGATCTATTTTAACAATTTGATAAGCTTCAAAACAATAGGAGAGATCCCTGCCCCCTTGCTACCAACAACAGACCCCCTCCCTCCCTGGGGCCAGGATTTTGCCCAGGGTGGTTTTCCAGTAATGTCTGACCTCTCATAACTCCAGACTCTGTTCCAGGGAGAATCTGCATGGCAAACCCACCCCTTTCCTCTCAGGACTGTGTTAGTAAGCGAACCCAAGGCTGGTAGAGGCACTGCCATTGGCAACTCTCTTGTCTCTGTGTGTTGACTGCTGCAATGGAGACCCTTGTTTAATATATCCTCTAAGGAAGCCTCTCTCACCTGTTCTTCCAATACTCTTTCTTCACCCGCCAGTTAGATTACACCTGGCTTTTGAGATCAGCACAGAACAGGAGGGCCCAGCTGTTCAAACACACCTTTAGTGAAACCTGGAATAGAGCTCAGAAGATGACTTCTTAACTCTTGGCTGTGATATGTTGAGTAGTAAACTGTTCCAATTCTGAACGTTGTACTGGATTTGCAGTTGTGACCTGGTGATGTCAGAGATGCTGGAACCCCAAGGACACTCTTCTACCCTTCTCTGGGGAAGTCTCTTGTGTGGGTTCATCCATAGCACAAAGAGCTGGGCAGTGCTGCACCCTCATTGTGCCACCAGCCAGGCCTGTGCCTGTAGCGATCCGTGTAGGAAAATGCTCTGATCTCCTCCAGGTAACCACTGCTAGGTGAGTTCTGGGTACTGCTTTGAAACAGATTTGACTCCTGAGGGCCCAAGAGAGGCCCTCGAACAGCTTGGAATTAGTATTAAGGTGAGGAGGTGCAGATGGCTGTTTGGTGCCACCCTTCTCTGCTGTCCCCTGCCAAGCAGACCCTGTCTCCATAGTGTGTTCAGCCAGTGCCAGGCGAAGCGACCACTGATGCAGCTTCTCCATCATCAGATTGCACTCAGACCCCCGACAGGAGAAACCTTTGCTGCCAGCTCCCTTTATTTTTTGGGTACAGAACCGTGTGGTACGTCTCTCTGTGTGTTTCAATGATGCTAAAAAGGGATGTTCTCCAGGCCTGCTGAAGGATACCACGATGGTTTTCCTCGACTAGAAACCTAAGCTTTGCTTTCTCCACCCTTCCCAATTGCCATTAACGTCTTAATGTGCTGGCTGGAAACTGAAGTGCCCTAGGCACACACGAAAGAGAGATCTCTCTTCGTTGCAATTGGCAAGCGCTGGGCTGCTAAGAACAACCAACGTTCAAAGGAAAGGATTTTTACACCTCGCCTATCTTTTCTCTCTCAGTTTGTTCTGGATGTTTTATGACAGTTTTGTTTTTGTTTTGTTTTGCTTTCTCTAAATTATTTAGATGGTGGTACTTGTAAAATGCTGGGTAAAATGTACATACTTGTTCTCTCTTCTGGTTTTGTATATATTTCCCAAGATGTGCACTTGTATTATAATAACCATTCCCAATTTTAGGGGAAATTTGTGCAATAAATACAGGCTGTCAATTTACTTCTGGTACTTTTAGTGTCTGGTCTTTATACTTGGTTTGGTTTATCAACTGCAAGCATTTCAAGTTCTCCTCCTCTGTTCAGGACTGGCGAGGCTGCACCTTGAGTATTTGGTTCAGTTTTGGGCCCCTCACTTCCAGGAAGAGCATTGAGGTGCTGGAGCATGTTCAGAGAAGGGTAACAAAGCTGGTGAAGGGTCTGGAGAACAGGGCTGGTGAGGAGCAGCTGAGGAACCTGGAGTTGTTTAGACTGGAGAAGGCTGAAGGGAGACCTCATTGCCCTCTACAACTCCCTGAAAGGAGGTTGGAGCCAGATGGGGTCCATTCTCTTCTCCTAAGAAGCGAGCAACAGGATAGGGGAAAACTGCCTCAAATTGCACCAAGGGAGGTTGAGGTTAGATATGAGGAACAATTTCTTCTCCAAAAGGGTTGTCAAGGCCTGGCCCAGGCTGCCCAGTGCAGTAGTGGAGTCCCCATTCCTGCAAGGGTTTCAAGCTGTGTAGATGTGGTGCTGAGGGACATACTTTAGCAGCAGGCTTGGTATTATTTAGTTAATAATTGGACTTGATGATCTCAAGGGTCTCTTCCAAACAAAACAATTCTGAGGTTCTGTCTCTACTGGCTGAGTGCTCTGAGCGGCTGAGGCGATGCAAAAGCAATCGGCAGAGGTTCAGTTGCCTTTTAAGGACTGTGCAGGGGTTTATTGCCTGGCCTGGTGTTCCTGTGCCGTGGTGGATTCCAGAGGCAGAGCCTGTGAGCCCACAGCAGGTGGAGGTATCGAGTAGGCTGCAGTGGAATCTGGAGCTGGCAGCTCCTCTTGCAGCCTTGGCTGGTGCTGCAGACCAGGCAATGGGACTCTGCCATGGGGTGCTGGTGACACACGGTGGGGCACCACTGCTTCCAGGGGGCTCCAGACCTCCTGTGGTGACTCCCAGGCTGGGACTGGTCAGGCTTGAGGGTACCTCTTGGAGAGCAGAGAATTTTGTGTTGCTAGAGTTAGATGGTCATGTGGTGTCCTCCTGCCAGGGGATGCAGGAAGGGAGCTGGTGATCATCTGTCTGGGGGTGTTTGGCCAGCAAGGATATCAGAAGCACATTCAGTGCGACAATCCCTGCAGCACCCAGAAAGCACTCATCTGCCCACAGCTGATTTCCTGCTTAACTCTCCAGGCACACAGCACTCACCAGCCAGCATTCCTGATGTGCTGTTGCCCCTTTTCTGTGCTGCCCTTCATCTTCCTGAGGCAAGAGGCAAAGCTGACTCACTTCTGCCTGGGCACAGGCAGGAAGGAAGCCTGGCACCTGAGTACTGCAGCATCTTTCATCCCTCATGTCATTACCAGGGGGCTGCAGACCAGCAGTGGGACAGGCTGCCCAGGGAGGTGGTAGAGTCACCATCCCTGGAAGTGTTCAAGAAACGTGCAGACATGGTACCTGGGGATGTGGTTTAATGGCCATGGTGGTGTTAGCTCAACAGTTGGACTTGATCTTAGAGATCTTTTCCAACCCAAACAATTCTATGATTTTCCATGCATCTCGGTGCAGAGTAACCATAGGACAATTTCTGGGCCCACAAGGAAGGAATCAACTCAGTGTGTTGCTGGTGGTTGCACAAACACCCAGAGCTCAGCAGCAGCTTGCTGCTGAACCAGTGCTGGGGGCTTCTCTGGCTGAAGAAGTGGCTTAAAACATTGATCACTTTTAAACAGTGGGCTCGAGGCTGGGGTTAGAAATGAGCACACAGCCTGGAGGCCCCTGAGCTGTGGCTGTGCTGGAGGTAACAATGCCTTTGTTGATGTGCTGCAGGGTGCACATTCCGTTCCAGCCAGCCCCTCGCTCCTGTCATGGGCTGCAGGAGCAGTTACAGGCTCCGTGCACCGACAGGGTGACCTTCCTGTCCTGCTGGTGTACACAAACATCACCTCTGCTGTTGCTACAGGCAAACCTAAACACAGCTCAGGCTGGAAGCCTTGCTGGTCCTTGCTGGAGATGCTGCTTCACTGGAATTGTCGCTTTCCAGCTCTGACAGTCAGAGAACCACAAGGTCAAATCCTGGTGGCATCCAGCCAGGCTGTTAGAGCAGAGCCTGGTTCCCTAGCAACGTGGGCTTTGCTTTGAGACCTCTCCCAGCCGAGGAGTTAGAAGGTAAATTGGTTGTGTCTGATGTACTGGGGTCTCCCCAAAGGGGTGGTTCATTCTCCCCCTCCCTAGGGGTCAGTGGGAAGGAATGGAGGTGTCCCCTGGTTTCCCAGCAAGTTCTGCTGCCTCCTGGGGTGAAAGGAGGAGAAAGAGGAGCAGTGTTTGGATGGGGTAACACCAGAGGCACTGCACAGCTCCCACCCAGCAGAACAGAGCAGAGGGGTTAACTGCTGCACTGGGATCTGGTTCCATCACAAACCTGTCCACTTAAATTTATCTCCCCCAGCTTTTAGCTATGCTGTGCCAGCTCTGCCAGCCTCCCTGCAGGGCATGCAGTTCAGCACCACACTGTGAGGTCAAAGAACCATGGAAGAATTGCCTGGTTGGAAAAGGATTTAAGATCATTGAGTCCAACTGTAACCTAACACCTCCCCATACACAACTGTTCGACCATGGCCCTAAGCTCCTCATCCAAACACCTTTTGAACACCTTCAGGAAAGGTGACTCCACCACCTGGCTGGGCAGCCTGTGCCGGTACCTGAGAGTCCTTTCTGGGAAGAAATTTTTCCTAATATCCAAACTGAACCTCCCCTGGTGCAACCTGGGGCTGTTTCCTCTTGTCTTGTCATTTGTTACTAGAGAGAAGAGACTGAGCCCCACGTGGCTCCAACCTCCTTGCAGGGAGTTGCAGAGAGCCAGAAGATCTCCCCTCAGCCTCCTCTTCTCCCAGCTGAACAACCCCAATTCCCTCAGCTACTCTTCACAGGACTTGTGTTCAAGACCTCTCACCAGCCCCATTGCCCCTCCATGCTGCTCCTGCCCTGCCCAGCATAGAAAGCACCAAGACAGAGCTTCCCATGGAGCTGTGGATCCCCATGGCATGGGCTGAGGAGCTGGCAGGAGGGCCTCTGTTGGATGCGTGCTGTGAGTCTCCTCTTCCCCAGGGGACTGCTGCTGGGCAGCTTCTTTTGCCTCAGCAATGTCTACTGGCCATCCTGCAAGGCTGGACACTTGGTGTGGCCTCTGGAAACAGACAGCTTTGTGTGAGCTGTCACCTGCTTGTGTCCCACAGAGGTGGCCTGCTGCCTGGCAGCCCCTGTGCTCCCGGGAAGCGCAGTAGCAGGAGGCAGCGTGTTCCTGCCCTGCCGCTGTTTGTTTTCATTACGGAAAAGATTTGTACAGCAGCGGAATTGGATTTCTAAACCCCTGCCTCTTCCAGCTGTTTGTTCCCAGCTGGAGCTTGAAGACATCTGCTCTTGGGGTGGGAGCCACGGCCTGAGCTCCTGCCTTCAGCTGTGCTCCTGCGAACCTGCTGCAGCAGGGCCCAAGGGCTCTTCATGGCCGTCCCTGGTAACTGCTGAGCAGCAAAGGTGCAGAAGGTGGGCAGGTGACAGCACATAGCTGCTCCTGAGGTCTGAGGTGTTACTGCTGAAGGAAAGACTACTTGAAGAACATCACAAGTGGTGGTGAGGCACCTGGTAACAACCCTGTGTTGCTGCCTCTGCCACCAGATCCTGTCTCCTGAAGGAGCTCAGCGCCACAGCAGGGCGGCACGGGCCGGGACATCAGTGCACGTCAGCTGAAGGCCAGCACGTGAGCACTTCCTCTGCCTGGTCCCTCTTGCTCAAAACCTCTGTGGGTTTGAGCAATACCTAGCATTGGGCAGGGCAGCTTGTGCCATGGATCAGCCCATCAGCACCCCTGGGAGCCCCACAGGCACAGGGCTGAAGAACCAGCCCTGGTGGTTTGTGGGGTGAGCCCAGCCATGTGGCTTCTTCATGTTGTGGTTTGCATGCTCCAGGAAGGAGCAGAGACTCACTGTTGTTTTCCAGGCTGGATTTCCACCAAAGCTCCACACTGGAGCTCTGCAATAGGTCTGGCCAGCTCTTTGGGTGCTCAAACACCCCCAAGGATGAGGAAGTTAACTCCTGGGCAGATGTGGGGAGGATGGTGGAGCTCTGCTGCTGTTTGGCATCAATGAGGCATCCCAGGCCAGCCGGCTGGTCCTCATCATGACATCCCAGAGGAAGTGTTTGGGCTGAAGGTTGGTCCTGGATTTCAAAAGCACCACAGGAGATAAGCAGCTGCCTGGTTCTTGTGACACAGCTGCTCTACCTGTGCCCCATCTCCAGCCAAGGGCAGGTAGAGGAGCTCCAGGCCACGTGCTGGTAGGGTGTGTTGGGGTGATCCACCCCTTGCTCCCTGACCACCTTTGAGCTTTCTGTTTGCTCATTTTTCTTAAGGACTCACAGCCTGGCTCCTCCAGTAACAGTTCTGTCAATGTGTCTTCTCAGAGCTGAAATTGTAGACCAAGAAAAGCCTCCAACTCTTGTTATCTCAGGGAAGGAGGTGGCAGGACTGTTCTGCCCTGGCTCATCTTTTTCCCATTACAAAGTGGACAAAGGAGCCACTTCCTTGGATGCAGATCACAGCTCACATGCCCCAGGGACCCTAGGGCCAGGACCAGGAGAGCCCCCAGGGTGCTGCAGATGCCAGAGGCTGGAACCATCTTTGGGCCCATACAGACGCTGTTCAATGCTGGTGGGTTTTTGTTTCAAGGTTTCATCTGCCCTGTGCTTTCTCAAATGCTGAGAGAGAGGAACATTCTCTGACCACCATGTCTCTGGCTGCTCTTCCTGTTCAGCTCCCAACCACCGTAACCAGAGCATCTGTTTAATCTGGAACTTGCTTTTTCTCCTTCATTAACTCTTTAGCACGAGTTCTGTGGGACAGACCCAGCTTTTCTCTTCAAGAAAACCACTAAGGGGATGTGGGATGTGGTGGTGATGTCCTGTCATGGCTCTGCTGTGTTAGAGCAGTTAAGATACATGAGAGGCAGGGCTGCTCTTGTTATTTTCTTCTGAAGAAGGATGGGCTGAAGTCACAGCTCTGAAACACACAGAGGTGTGGCATTGCTGGGGCTGGGTGAGAGAGGTGAGGGGTGTAGGAAATTAAACTGCTGTTTGTGGAGTTGGGCTGAGAAAGATGGGTGAGAAAAATTAACATCTTGCTTCCTGAATGTATATTCCTTCACGTTTCTTGGCTAACAGAATGAGTGTCTAGAATGTTTCCACTGATGTTACCAAAAGAAAAGTGGTTTATAAACAATAGCACAGAGCCAGCACAGAGGAAGCTTGAGCCCATACAGAATCACAAAGTGGTTTGGATTGGAAGGGACCTTAACGATCATCTAGTTCCAACCCTTTGCATGGGCAGGGACACCTCCTACTGGACCAGGTTGTTCAATGCCTGGCCTTGAACACTTCCAGGCTTGGAGCCTCAACAATTTCTCTGGGCAATCTGTTCCATTGTCTCACCACCCTCAAAGGGAAGAATTTCCTCCTAATGTTTAATCTAACCTAGCTTCTTCCCGTTTGAAGCCATCACCCTTGTCCTGTGACTCCATGCCTTTGTAAATGTCTCTCTCCAGCTCCCCTGTAGCCTGCTCCAAATACTGGAAGGCACAGGGTGATCACAACATGTCACTTGGCCAACACTTGGACCACTGGTGGGACTTCTCCTATGGAAAGACCCTGGTTTAAGAGCTCTGGTGTGGGGACTATGAAAGAAATTATTTACACTGAGGGTGGGGAGACACTGGAGCAGGTTGCCCAGGGAGGCTGTTCATTCCCCCCTCCCTGTGGAGGCCAGGCTGGATGAGGACTTGAGCAACCTGGGCTAGTGGGAAGTGGAATTAGATGATCTTTAAGGTGCCTTCCAACCCAAGCCATTCTATGCATATGTCTGCAAAGGTGTTGCCAACAGTGACTTTGGGGAAGGAGGTACCAATGGGTTTGTGCTCTTGATTTTCCTGCCCGAGATGCTTTTCACTTTGGAGAACTTTGATGGGTTTGAGAAGCCTACATTCAGCAATTCTGCTGTAATTACTTCCAAATTACAGCCACGAGCAATTACCTTTTTCAGTAGCTTATTGAGTGCACTGATTCCTAAGAAATTACCAAATTTTCAAGGAGCAGATTTATTAACAGCAGCTGTAACTACAAATCTGGTCTAATTTTGATCACCACCACAAAGAAGAGGGAGAAGGTGGCCTCCTGCTTCCATCTATTACCAACCTGACTGATAAAATTTGCAGGAGCCGTGCCAGCGAGCAGGATAATTACAGCTGCGCTGCCTGTGCCTCAATAATTAATGAGCCCTGGCTCTTGTTTGTCTTGTGCAGCTCCAACAGTTTAAAGGAAGGTCTTGATCTCTGTCACTGCAGCTGATGTTGTTCTTGAGCTGCTTGGGCTGCAAAAGCCATCAGCCCCGAGGCAAATGGAGGCTTCAAAATACCGTTTCTGAGAACCATTGCTGAAATTATAGGTTAGTGAAAAGCAGCCTCCTGCCATGGACACAAAACACAGGTTTTGAAGAGCCATGAGCTTGAAGTGATTTAGTGTGACAGTTGTCCTGGGTTGGTGGGAAGCCTCACTGCTCCAAGCAACTGCAGCTCTTCACAGGTCTTCAAAACTCCTGGGTTTAGGGAAGGAATAATCCTTAACCTAAATCTAACTTGGGTTAGAGATCTGCTTGAGAGGAGACTTCATGGCTGTCTACAACTCCCTGAAAGGAGGCTGGAGTGAGATGGGATTGGTCTCTTCTTAGTATCAGGTGATGGAACAGGAGGAAATGGCTTCAAGTTGCACCAGGGGAGGTTTAGGTTGGACATTAGAAGCAATTTCTTTTCTGCAAGACTGGTCAGAGATTGGAACAGGCTGCCCAGGGAGGTGGTGAAGTGCCCATCCCTGGAGGTGTTCAGGAAATGTGTGGCGCTGGCACTTGATTTAATGGCAATGGTGGTGTTAGGTTGACAGTTGGACTTGGTGATCTTAGAGGCCTCTTCCAGCCAGAATGTTTCTATGATTCTACGACATGCATGGTAGCTGACCATCGTATACTTGTCTGCTTTGCTCAGGCTTGCTCACTGGGAAGCTGCTGACCCCATGGGATAGCAGGTTCCTGAGGCAGGTGCCAATGATAAGGGCTGGACTGGCCACCATATGAGTGACAGGCACTTTCTGTGAGCCCCTCTGCTTCCCAAAGGGAAGAGAAAGGGAAGAAGGGAGGGAGAGTGATGGGGTGGGAAATGAACTACACCAGCTGGGATGGAAATGAGAACAATCCAATGAAAGACAAAGAGACACAAACCCATATGGAAACCAACCCCTGATGGCAACGATAGCACCACTGATGCTGGGGGCAGACACTGAACTCAAGCAGTAGATGGGAACTGGATTCAGGAGCTGGATTCTGGAACTGGTTTCAGGAACACACAGATCAGGATTGAAGGCAGAACAGAGTCCTCCTAGGACATCAGTCAGTGAAGAAGCAGCTTGAGCCTGGTGATCCCTCTGCTTGCTCCTGAAGATGCCATCCATGGGCTGCAATCCCTTGTTGGGCAGCTGAGGGTCATCTGTCCTGTCTGCCCCTCCCTGCAGCTGCCACCTCTGACTTCCTGCACCCCAAGGTGTGGCACAAGCTGTGGCAGTGCCCTTGGTCTGCACAGAAGCAAGTCTCAGGCAGAGCCTTTCTGCAGCCCAGCCCCTGGCAGGAACTCTCCCCATCAGCTTCTCCCTGCTAGAAGCAGCCCCTGGCTGAGCAAACCTGCCCTGAACTGCAGCAAGTGCCTCCCTGAACAGAGCCTGAGCTGGGAAGTCAAATCTCTGAACAGAATCAGCTCTGGTCCAGCTCAAACCAGGACAGGCAGGTCACCTTTTGCTGTGTGAATGAAGCACCAGCTTGGGCAACTGGGCAGGACCCCCCAGCACGAGATCAGCCTTAGAAATAGAGGTGAATTCCCCCTTCTTCAGGAAGTGTCCAGCAGAGGCAAGTTTACAGGAAACGTCTTCCATCAGCAGTGCCTCTCCTCCGCCCTCATCGCTTACAGTCCAAGCATGGCAGCTCATTAAGTGTTTCTAATTAATTTGTGAGTCGGCTGCTTCCTGTTCAGGCTGTCAGCTAAAGAGGCAGCTGAGCATCATTACTGGAGCATGTGGTGGCCTTGCTACCTCAGCGAGGAAAAGACTTCTGCCAGCAGAACTGTAACCCCCTCCTTGCCCGTTCTGTTACCAACGCTTCCAGCTGAGGGACCACCATCCCTGCGCGACCATCACCACCTCATGCCTGTGGGGTCTCTGGAACTCATCTCCACCCACAGTTAGTCAGTGCCGGCTACAGGCCAGCCCCCTGGGGATGCTTCTTTAGCTGCTGCTGATGCCCATCCAGGGGACAGGCTTCTGCTGAGCTCTACTCTCCTATTTTTTATTGTTGTGATATTTGTACTGCCATTTGTCCTTGCAGATTCTTTGCCGTTTCTGTGCACATCCTTTTTTTCAGACCACAGCTGGAAAAACCTCTGGGGTGTTCCTGCTACTGCCTTGACTGCAGGCCCACAAACTGTTTCCATTTCTCTTGGTACCTTTACAAAGGGCAGCACATTTGTAATACCCTCCTGGAGACAGACCAAATTAATAGCTCACAAACCAGCAACTACTACAGCAGCTGTTTATACAAACTTCTACGGCAAAGGCAATTTCACCTTGGATAAAAGCAGCAATGAAACCCAACTGTTTAAATGCAATGCAGACCTCCATGGAAAGAATCTGCCCACTGGCCAAAGCTCTGAGAGAAACATCAGTCACTAAAACAGTACCATCCATGGCTTGTAGCACACTGGTACGGCACTGAGAGTAGCACTGGGCACTGGTAAGGTTGCACCTCAAATACTGGGTTCAGTTTTGGGCCCCCCACTACAAGTGCTGGAATGGGTCTAGAGAAGATCAGTGAAGCTGGGGAAGGATCTGGAGAACGGATCTGGTGAGGAGCAGAGGAGGGAACTGGGGTTGTTTAGTTTGGAGGAGGCTGAGGGGAGACCTCATTGCTCTCTACAACTCCATGAAAGAAGGCTGGAGCCAGGTGGGAGTTGATCTCCTCTCCCAAGTAACAAATGGGAACAAGAGGAAAGGGCCTCAAGTTGCAGCAGGGCAGGTTTAGGTCAGACATGAGGAACAATTTCTTCATAGAAAGTGCTGTCAAGCACTAGACCATGCTGCCCAGAGCAGTGGTGGAGTCCCCATCCCTGAAGGGATTTCAAAGCCGTGTAGATGTGGTGCTGAGGGACGTGGTTTAGCAGCAGACTGAACAACTGTGTTCCTCTTTTGAATGGAAATTGCAAACGTTTCCAGAGGCAGTTCTGCTGACACCCTGACAGCAGCCTCCATCACCTCTTTGGTATTTCAAACTGGGGAACATTTGCATCTCAACTTTCACTTAGGTGGATCAAAATGTCTAAAAACCTAAAGAAATCACTTCTGCTTCAGTACCATCACTGCTGTCCTACCTGATTGATCTTTTCCTGACTTGTAAATTCCCAGTATCATTGTAAGAAGCCAAATAAAAGCTGCCCAAAGAAATGCCTTCCACGTGGGGTAAGTGCTGGCAGTTGAGTGCTCTCTGTGTGCCTAGGTGGCAGCTGGTTTTATCGGGCGGTGCTCTGGGTGACTTGCATCAGCACGTGATTCATAGGATCATCTGACCTTCAGCCAGCTGCTCTTCTGCTTTGATTGCCTTTGCTCCCTACAAGTCACAGCAAAGGAAACTCTTCCTGTGCTGCATACAGAAGGCTTCCTTTCATTCAGGGAAGGCTGTCAATGGGTGCACTTTGAGCAGTTAAAAACCCAACCAGTGCCGCCATCTACTAGAATAGCACAGGATGGAGCAATGCTTCCCTCTCCTCTCATGTTTCCTCTGGCCACCACCATTAGAGACTCCAGGATTTGCTGTATTTCACTCATGTCCTCCCCTCATGGGTGAAATCCCTCCTAGGAGATGCTCAAAACCTTGGTGTAGGATGACAGAGTTTGCAACAATGGTTCCAGGAGGTGTCTAACTGGTGGTGTACCTTCAGCTTGGCTCCATGCCCAGCAAGGCCATTCCTCCCTGCTCTGCATTCATGTCCTTCCCCTGCAACTAGGGAAGGATGGACACTGTCCCTAAAGGTCTTGTCTTTTTATGATGAATGAAGGTAAAAGAGTCTGAGGGTCAGCAGGGGTATCTCAGCTGTCCACTGTGGGAGAGCTTCTGGGCTGTGGGAGGAGTTCTGTGTCCAGTTTTGACCTCCTCAGTTAAGGAGAGACAGAGAACTACTGGACAGAGTCCAGTGGAGGCTGCAAACATGCTGAAGGGCTTGGAGAGTCTCTGTGAGGAGGAAAGGCTGAGAGCCCTGGGGCTGTTGAGCCTGGAGAAGAGCAGCCTGAGAGGGGATCTGAGCAATACACAGCAAGAGCTAAAGGGTGGGAGGCAAGAGGATGGGGCCAGACCCTTGTCAGTGGTGCCCAGTGACAGGACAAGGAGCAAGAGGCACAAACTGGAACCTGGAAAGTTCCACCTCAACATGAGGAGAAGCTTCTTTGGTGTGAGGGTGCTGGAGCAGGCTGCTTAGAGAGGTTATGGAGTCTCCTTCTTTGGAGAGATTCTAAACCCACCTGGCCATTGTGATCCCGGGCAACCTGCTATGGGTGACCATGGTTTGGCATGACTGGATGATGTCCAGAGATCCCTTCCAACCCCTACCATGCTGGGATTCTGTGAAGAGGCCACTACAGGCTCTGAACACAGCAGTGGATCAACATCCCCTGTAATGACATCCACCATGATACAGAATTAGTGTGAAGTTGCCAGGGCCTCTGGAAGGAGAGGAGGAAGGGAGGAAAACCACAGTGAGTGGAAGAAGAGTCATCTGCAGATCTTTTTCAAGTTAAAAATAGAGAGGATTTTGCCTGAAGAAGACAGTTTGTTCTGTTGTGCTGCTGACATCATGTGAGCAGGCCTTACACTTCTGCATCTGAAGGCTAAAAGTGACATGCTGAAAACAGGAACTTTCTGGATATTCTGCATGCCTGAGATTTAATGGTTTCAGCGAGCTGCTTGATATCATCTCATCCATATGGTTGTGCTTGGGTGGGGGAACTAAACATCTCATTAGCTCTGCAGGGTCATTAAAAGCCAGAGAAGAGATCATAAGGAATAATAAGGACGTATGTCATCGAGTGAAGACAGATGATAAAAGCAACCCTCTCTGACACCCAGCTTCCATGAGAGGGGACCCAGTTTGCCAGCGTGGGGGGGCTGAGCACTTGTTAACTCACTAATGCCAACAGGAGCTGTTTGTTCTCTGCTCATCAGAGAAATCAGATCGACAGCATCAAAATGTGACTAAAAGCAGGGGGTGATACAGGGAATTTTGGCCTACATAGCTTTGCAATGAGTTCACCGAGCATTGCTGGCTCCCAGGCCTGAGCTGAGCCTGCTGAACTGTGCAACGTTTCTTCGTAATCAAATTATAGTTTACAGCCGCAGAGAGAAACACAAACACAGACCTGGGTCCTCCTAGGGTGGAAAGCTGCTGTGGTGCTACCTGAATGCTTGCACCAGGTTTGGCTACAATGCTCGTGGTTGCCAAGGACCCCAAGACAGACACCGGCGGCAAGAAAATGGTCAGAACTGTAAGTTTTCTCCAGCCTTGGTCTTGAGTCAAAAGCTGTGATGGTTCTGGTAGGATTTCACAAATAAATAGCATGTATGTGGCTGCTTAAAGCAGGTGTTTATTCACAATTTCTTAATCTAGCCAGTTAAGAAAAAGTCTAGACTGGTGGCCTGTTATTTGGCAGCAGGGAGGTTGTTTGTTATTTCTCCACATGCTCGGAGAATTACTTCATTTACCTAAAAAGAAGAAGGACTGAAATCCTATTTACTTTAATCTTTATCATATTTAAACTGGCTCCTCTCTGTAGGCATGCCCCTGTTCTCTTACCAGCTCAACACTGTCAGCCAGAGGGTTGTCCACTTCCAAATGTCATGGATACAGGGAATGGTAATACTGAGTTATGCAAGTGTCTGGCTCTTTGCCTCTGAAAATAGCTCCTCAGTAGAAAAATACAAACACCATCACTGCCTGTGCTCTCTGGGTTATAACAGGTCACAGCCACAAAATCCCCACTGCTTGTGAAATCATCTTGCAACTCAGAGTTGTACAACTTTAAACAGACCCCAAAAATTAATGAGACATTAAAATGGTTGGTTGACAGCCAGCTGACCGTGAGCCAGTGTGTGGCCAGGTGGCCAAGAAGGCCCACGACATCCTGGCCTGGATCAGCAATAGTGTGGCCAGCAGGAGTAGGGCAGAGATCATCGCCCTGTGCTGGGCCCTGGTGAGGCTGCACCTCAAACAATGTGCTAAGTTTTAGCCTCCTCACTCCAAGAAGGACATTGAGGGGCTGGAGCTGGCCCAGACAAGGGCAACAAAGCTAGTGAAGGGTCTCAAGAAGCAGCCTTGTGAAAAGCACCTAAGGGAACTGCAGTTGGTTAGCCTGGAGAAGGCTGAGGGGAGAGCTCATTGCTCTCTACAACTCCCTGAAAGGAGGTTGGAGCCAGGTGGGGACTGGTCTCCTCTCCCAAATAACAAGTGATAGGACAAGAGGAAACAGGTTCAGGTTGCACCAAGGGAGGTGGAGGTTGGGCATGAGGAACAATTTCTTCCCCCAAAGGGTTATTAAGCCCTGGACTGGGGCAGTGGTGGAGTCCCCATCCTTGGAGGGATTGAAAAGCCATAGAGATGTGGTGCTTAGGGACAGTTTAACAGTTGATTTAGAAGTCTGGGTTAATGGTTGGACTGGATGATCTTAAGAGTCTTTTCCAGCCTAAAGGATTCTACGGTTCTAAATGTTTGGAGTCAGGGGTGCTAAATTGGTTACTGATGCCAGCTGACTGCTGGGGAGCTTCCCAGCAAGAGTATTCTTTCTTTTTGGTTGGGGTTTCTTTGGCTTTGTTGTTTGTTTTTTTCCCCTGGCCTTCATCTTTCTCTGTGCCCAGATTATTCTTTTACCCACCTTCCTCTTTCCAATGGTTTTTGGCATGAGGTTTCTGTTGTGGTTTAGGCCCATTTCCTATGACAAATGAAAAAATCCTGCAGCTGAAGTTTAAACCTGATTATAACAACAAAGAAAATGCAAATGGATAGTCACTAGACTCCAGATTGCCTCCTGTCAGGGCAGGTTTTCCCCCGCCACCCCCAGCTTTCATTTTTTCAGGCTAGAGCTTGGACATCTGTATACTGTTGCTGGATACCTCCAATATCTAGACAGGTCCATATGCTCTTTTAGCTTGTGCCAACAAAGTGCTGGGGCTGGAATCAAGTATCTGTAGGTTGTGCATAGCAAAAATAAAACAGCAGAAGACAGACAAACCTCTTGATAAAAGTCTGTTTTAGACAGAACTGTTCCATTGCACAGTGTGTGTCTGTTTGGGGCTAGAACTTCTGCCTTTGGGCAAACTGGCTGGTTTTATTTTAGCTGGTATTTTATAACGATTTTGAATGTGTTTGTCAGTTTTTACTCTGTTTTATCAGACACTTGTGATAATGTTGTTCACTACACCATGCCTGGGGCAGACTGCATGATTTGGCAGGAGTTCTTCCACTCCTGATCCCTCTCGATGGAGCTTGGTGACTCTGCGGCAGGTCGGTGGCAGGCACAGGATGGACCTTTCCTCACTTCACTTGCAGCTTTTGTGTCACTCAGCAGCCAGCAAGGGAGAGGAATGTCCTTCTTGATATGTGTCTGTTCATATTTGTACACAGAAGGGAAATGATGTAGATGAGGACATACACGTAAGTGTCACGGGGCAGCCAGTGCTATTTCAACATAAAGAGCTTTCACTGCCCTCACTGGCAACTTTCTGAGCCTCTATCAATGCACCCCTTTGTTTTCACAGCAAATGAAGAGCAAATAACCTAATTGACTGTTTGCTTTAGCAGACTGCTCCTAACTTGGGAGCGAGGACTCCAGAGGTGATCTGGTGGAGTGGAGCTGCCTGAAATTACCCAACACGGTAGCCAGGCTGTGGTGCTCCTAGCCCTGCTGTACATCCTCGAGTGTGAAATATTTCTTAGTTCAGAATTTCCACCTGTCCTCCATGCAGCCCTTGCCGTGGACATCCCATAAAGTGGCCTGAGTTGAGAGAGGTTCCCATCCCTTGGGAACTAAAGGTAGGGAATCGTTAATCTCCGCAGCCAGAGCTGTGGTTCAGTCTGCTCCAGGGAGCAGCTGGGGCTTCTCATCCTCCTCTTCTCTGCATGTTAATATGATCCTAAAACCTTTCAATCTTAAGGCTCACCGCATTCACAGCACATTCACACCAGCACTCAGCACATTAGAGACCATCAAAGATGTGTGACAGGGAACGTGCAAAGCAAGGCAAATTGCCACTGAAGGTGTAGCCAGAGTAAAGAAAGCATTGCTTCCCCGCATTGAAAATGCTTCCCATGTGCTTCGGTCTTGTTGATTAAGGCTGAAAAAGAGGGGGGTGACTGTCATGGTGACCTCTGTAATTGCTTGCAGGCACATGGCTTTCTAGTTCTACCCTTCAGGAAAGGTCTGTGTGTGGAAGGAGAGCCATGCTAGCCTTGAGCTAGAGAATAAAGATGGAGATTCACTTTTAAAACTTGCATTATGATAGATCAGAGAAGTAAAGATTCACATGCTTCATTCCTGCAGGTTACCACTTCTGAAGCTCTAGGAGCATGTGCAGTGGGGAGCTTTGCCTCAGAAGGAGCAAAATTAGTGGCACAAGACAAAGCAACCACTTGCTTCTTGTTTTGAATTTGCCATTTCACATTTTCTGGGACTTAACTTCAGAAATTGAAATTTTGAGCTGCAAGAGGCTGCTCTAGACAGCAGATCAATGTTCTTATCTTTGTAGCTGATCAATGTTGGGCCATTCAAAGAATCACAGAATTGTTAGGGTTGGAAGGGACCTCAAGGATCATCCAGTTCCACCCCTCCTGCCATGGGCAGGGACACTCTCCACTAGATCAGATTGCCCAAATCCAGCCTGGCCTTAAAAACCTCAAGGGATAAGGCTTCTACCACCTCCCTGGGCAACCTGTTCCAGTGTCTCACTACCCTTCATGGTGAAGAACTCCTTCCTAATATCTAATCTAAATCTCCCCTCCTCCAGCTTGGATCCCTTCCCCCCCAGTCCTATCACTCCCTGACACCCTAAAAAGTCCCTCCCCAGATTTCTTGTAGCCCCCTTCAGATGCTGCAAGGCCACAAGAAGGTCTCCTCGGAGTCTTCACTGAACTGAACAATCCCAGCTCTCTCAGCCTGTCCTCACAGGAGAGGAGCTGCAGCCCTCTGCTCATCCTCGTGGCCTTTCTCTGGATGCAAATATGTCATTTCCCTGCAAAAGGAAAACTTGCACAAAATGATTAATTATCTTTTTTCCTCTCTGATTTCAGACATTTACTGAACCATCCCAAACATGTCCTGCTCAGGAAGTTAATCATCAGAATAAGCATATATGGTAAAAGAGCCTGGAGAGTTTCTTCCCATTGAGGGATCCCAGAACATTTTGTTTCCCTCTAGCCAGGCAGAGAATTAGTTTGTGCATCTTCCTTGTGGTGTGCTAGCCACACACTTAGCTAGCAGTTGGTGCCAATGATGTGAATGAGTCTCTGCAGGGGATTTTTTTTTTTGTTTCCCAAAGCCAAGAAATCAAACCCAATAATGTAACAGTTCTATTGGAGAACAGGGGGAAGGAAATCACCAGGCTGCAATAAAACTCACAGGAATAAGAAATATATAGAATACATAACATGCAAGTAAAAAGTAGCTCAGTGGATGAAGATTCTGTATCATTCCCACTGGGAGAGGTGAGGAAGTTGAGTTTTACCCTGAAGAATCTGGGATGTGGACATGGTGGTGAAAGGCATGAGATTAAAAGACATGTTTGGGAGTGTCAGCGAGGCAGAACAATTGAGGGAACATACCAGGAGGAGGAGACGTACTTTGCAATTCAGCTGATCTACTCCAATTCACGGATGTTTGAGGCAGCAACGTGTAATCTCCTGAGATTGCAGCTCGGCTGTATAAAAAGCAAGGCACCTTCAGTTCTTCTGTGAAACCACAGCTAGTGCTATTTTTCAATAGCCAAAAAAACTAAGCAGTAAGTAATGCTACTTTATTTGGGCAGAGTGCTACAATCCAGACAAAAAGGAAGCAAATTTTCCCCTCCTCACAGACAATAGGCATCCTGCTTGGCCACATCCTTTAATCCCAGCCCTGAAATTACTCACTTGTGAAAGCTGCTTAATTGTGTTTAACTACGTAGGCTTTACCATGGGAGACACAGGCTGTAACACCAGTGAGCAGTTAGGATCCTGACACTCGTTTCCATTGTTCTCCAGGTATTTGGGAAACTAAACCTGACAGCTAAAATCGCCCTTGGAGTAATTGCAGCTATTAGAGCCGTTGCCTTCCCAAATTCAGGTATTTTTGGAGTGAGGAAAGTCTTTTTTTCAGGGGTCAGTTAAGATAAGCAATTAAATTGGGTAACAGCTTTGGTTCCTGCTTACCTTCCCGCCCCATGCATGTCTGTGGGCTGATGTACAAGAAATAATTTGTGTTCAAAAGAAAAAGGAAGTCTTAGGCTAGTGATTTTATTTCCATGTCGAGTGCCCACTTCTGTGCTGAGTGCAGGAATGCAGAACAGCAAGAACAGGTGGTAGAAAGAGTTACCTTCTAAAAAGTAAGATCAGGATTAAATCATGACAGATCCATGAGGACTGCCATAAGCACAGATTTGAGTTATGCTTTTTATTCTAGTCCTCTAGTAAGTTTTTTTGTTCCTGATCACCTCCACTTGAGGAGTGTCAACTACCCTTTTACATGATCTTCAGCTGTAAACTGAGCTGATAAAGAAAACACACTGAATTTGCTGTTACACCTCTACTAAAAAACATGAAGGAACAAAAAATAACCAGAATCTCTTAATAAAGAAGTATTCATGCTTCAGTTCTTTCCTACTTGCTTCCCTTCAGTTACTCAGGAGAAGTTTTTATCTGATTTGGGTTCCTGGCAAGGGATCTCAGAAGATTCCCACACTACTGGAAATAATATTTGATGTACTCAAGTTGAAGAAGGATAGCATGTTCTGCCAAATAACCAGTACAAACTCCTGACCTTTGGAACAATAATAGACATGATATTTGGAAATGTTAATTTTACCAGGGAAGTTCAAAATGAAGTAAAATAAATAAAATATTAAGACTTGATAGACTTTATGGGACCGAAACCATCTCTTGATTGTATTTTTAAGGGCTTCTTATGCTGTCTCTCCAGAGAGATGGCTTGTAAGATCCAGGCTATCCATGGCGCTGTTATTGTGCCTGCAATGATACTAGGCACAGAACCAAAAAAAAGTCCTACAGCTGAGGAAATGTCAAATTTCCTCAGATTTTTCTTTGAAGGAAACACTAGAAATATTATAAACCAACTTGGAACGGCCAACGAAGTCCTTCAGGACAACAAAGCCAATTGTGCTGTAAAGGACAAGTGGTAAAGAGAACGGGAAGGAATAGCTGGAGAAAGGGAAGAAACAAACTCACTCTTGTTTATTAGGAAGGAAAGAGGAAAAAAAAACACCACAACAACAAAGGACAAACACAATCTGTGTGCTTGCAGAGCTTTGATCTCTTAAATTTACAGAACTGGACGTGGGGGAAGGAAGGAAGGAAGAAATCTTCTGAGGCATGTTTGATACATGGCTGCTTCCTGATGTCCTTGAGGGTCCTAGAAATCCAGGTCCTGAGACGACCTGAGAACTGGCCCAGGTCCACTTTGTAAAAAACCCACAGTACTTCTGAGCCATGCAACCGGTTTTTATTTAAGGCTAAGATATAAATTGTGTAGGTTGGGCTTTTCACCCTTGTGCTGCTGAGACCTTGGTGAGCAAAGTACGGCTGGGGTCATACATCTGGGGAATCTCACAACCCCACAGCTCTGGGCCTGAAGACTTTTAGAAGCTCAAGAACCAAGAAGGTAAATGTTTGATGGACTCTGTGAGGACAAGGTGAGAATGCACATGAAGTACAGGATTAACAGTGAACAAACAACATCCTAATGTCTGATGTTGTGACAAGAAAGCTATCCCTGCCTGTGGAAACTCCAATTGAAGAAGTATAGAGGCACAGAATCATTTTGGTTGGAAAAGACCTTTAAGATCAGAGTCCAACCAGTAATCCAGCACTGCCAAGTCGCCACCAAAGCATGTCCCTCAGCACCACATCTACACAGCTCTGAATACCCTCCAGGGATGGGGACTGCACCGCCGCTCTGAGCAGCCTGGGCCAGGCCTTGACAGCCCTTCTGGGGAAGAAATTGTTTGTTATAGAATGTCCAACCGAAACCTCCCCTGGTGCATCTTGAGCCCATTTCCTCTTATCTTGCCACTTGTTACTTGGGAGGAGGGACGAATACCCAATGGAAACACAATTAATGCCCAAAGTAAGTTGTTTCAGGTGTGAAGGCAGACAAGAAGGTGTTTCTAGAAGGACTTTGGCAGGTGCTCTGTGGGTGGCAGCAGGCTGTGCGGGGCCAGCAGCTCGTGAGGAGATGGCATTTCGTGAGGGCACAGCAGCCCGTGAGCGTACGACTCTTTGCGAGCGAACGGCCATTTGTGACGGACCCCCGCCCCTCACCACGCTCCCGGCCAGCTGCCCCTCCGCGCCCACCCCACTCCCCCCCGCGCATGCGCGGGCGCCTCCCAACCCTCGCGAGCCTTCCCTCGGCGCGGCTCCCTGGCCCCGCCTTCTCCCCACCCTACCCTTCGGGGGGGCGGGGCTCGCCGCAGCCCTTCCCTCCCCTCCGCCACGCCCCTCGCCGTGCTTGCTGATTTTCTGTGTTAAAGAGCCCGCGCTCTCACTTTTCCATCTAGGGGGGGATGTGGGGAAGGAGATCGGGGTAGGGAGCCGGGACGGCGGCGGTAGTTGTTGGCGGCTTGAAGGGAGAAGCGCGGCCAGGCTCCGGGCGCAGAGCGAGGTGAAGAATCCTCTGGAGCACCGTCTCGAAACTCCTCACCCGCCCGCGTCGCTTTGTGAGGCCCCGGCGGGCGGAGCCGTTGGGTGCTGGGGCCGAGCGGGCGGGCGCAGGGAGTCCCGCTCCGGCCGGTAACTTCCCGCAGCCCGCCCGGACTTTATCTCCGCACGGCGGGGCCGCTGCTGTAGCCACCGTCTCCTGCGCGATGGGGAACGGCGCCGGCCGCCGGAGGAACGCGGCGGTGGGAGCCGGCGCCACCTGCCCCTCACGCCGCTGCTGAGCCGGCAGCCGGAGGCTCGCTCCGAGCGCCGCGGAGGAGCCGCCCGCCTGGTGAGCAGCCAGCCCGGCGGCGGGCACCGCGCCCGCCCCGGTCCGGGGCCTGCCCTCCCCCGCCGGGGCCCGCTCCCCTTCTCCCGCCTCGGCCTTCTCCTTTCCACTCCCCTCCCTGCCGCCTGCCCCGCGGCGGCGTGCGAGGCCACCAGGCCTTTCCCCCGGTCCTCACCGGCCCCCGCGGCGTGGGGAAAGTTTCGGGGCGCTTTCCCGGCCCGCCACGGGGGCAACGGCGGGGCCGGGCCGGAGCTGCCGAGCGGGGACCGCGGCTGCTCGCTGTGTTGTTGTGTTCCTGGAGGCATCGCCCCCCGCCAGCGAATTCCCAGGAGTTGCGGAGCTGGAGGAGCAGGGCAATAGAATGAGCGCTCCTGTGGACCCCAAGATTAAACAGGCTTTGCGAAAGAAACCAGCAGAAAGGACTCCGGAGGTAAGAGGTGGAGGCTGCAGCTCACTCCCTGCTGGGGTTTTTTATTTCTATGTTAATTTTTCTTTGGTGTAAATCCGTATCCTGACAGGTTTTCTGCTCGGCGCTGGGGTTCACGGTGTTTGCATGCTACACAAACGCGCTGCTCGCTCACAAACTTCTGTTTAGAGTTTGGTTCTTTCTCTCTTTCTTTCTGCTTTCCCAAGTTGGACCTCTGGAGACTAGCAGTCTTTAAACACCCTGGATATAGATATGAGGTGCTTGAAGAACCACTTCAGGCGGGCTGTAGGAAGAAGAGGAGGAGGCAGATGACTGAAAAGGAAAATTAGACATGTTTCAGTGATGCAAAACTTCTGGGAAAAGTTAGGGAGCTGAAAGACTTTCCTTACCTGCACAGTGATGCAGATTTAAACAAAACCAAGCTAATTATGCTTCCCAGAATTCATAAAGGGATGCTTCTCCACTGAGTGGGAGGGTAGAAAAGTGCAAGGCTGGTTAGCTGCAATAAAACAGATTTTCCAATGAGCTACCTTCTCTGTCCCTTCCCCGCGAGCCAGTCTGTGATCAGCCATGGAGTTTTGGGCATGGTAATGGCATGGAGCATTAATTTAATAACAGAAAGTGGTAGCATTTGCATTTCACTGATTGCAGTTTGCCTATTCTATTTTTTTTTTTGTTTGTTTCCCTTGCAGTGATTTTTATGTACTCAAGAATTAGTGATATGAAATGATACACTCTCGAGGTTGTCCCTTTGAGACTGGGAAACATCTGTTCTCCCTTGATACTTCTTGGAGAGCAGAACGTCCTGCCTGGTCTTCCTTATAAGTTAATTATCAAAGGGTTTCTCAGGGAGAGCTGCTCCAGAGGCTGCTCTAGAGTAGTCCCAGCAGGACAGAGATCCCGGTTCCACTTCAGGTCAGCCCTGTGAGTGGCTAAAATAGACTTGTTCAATCCCAGTGTTTACTTGCCTTGGGACATGGGATATGTTCCTCCTTGTCTCTTTGCTCCCTAAATTAATAATGAGGCAGTCTCTCTGTTCTTTCTATTCTCTTACTTTTATTGCTTTTCTCATGCTTCAGACCTTTCTTTTCTTCAGCTGTAGTCTTCACTTAGCAAAATTCATTTACCAGTGTGGTTTGCAGTGTTGGGCAACTGGGTTCATCAGAGAAGTGTCATTCATGAGCTGGCATACCATGCTGGCTCGTCACGGGTTGGCCTTTGGGGAGCAGGTAATGTGGCCTGACCCAAACATCTACCCACTGCTGCTTCATGCAGTACTGACATCTCAGTCATCTGCAGGGCTTTTTGTTCACTTTCGGGGTTTCTAGGCATCCCCAGTTTTCCCCCCAGCAATTGTCATGTCACCTGTATTTTGGCCAAAACTGCCTTAAAATAAGTATTTCACTTAACCTCATAGCGTTAAACTGTCAGCTGTCGTGAGGGGTGTGTGTGGGTCTGTGCAGATTCCCATTGGGGCTGACATCACGGGTGTGTGCAGGGTGGAATTTGCCAGGGTATCTCAGTTGTAGAAAAAGGAAATCCAATCATTTCTAAGCTAAGGAATAGCATCTCTAAAGTGATTTAAGAAAAATAATCTTAATTCCCTTGTTAATCTGGTCCTTTTTTGGCAGGCACATAGAGACACTGCTCAGTGAGACTACTTGTGATTAAAGTTAAACCTGTACTTAAAACTTGGCAGGATCAGGGCCTCTGTTCTTGCCTGTTGCCAAGTGGATAATTACAGTCAAATGACTTTTGATTTTTGGGGTACATTTGTTTCTATATATCTTGAAATGAGCCAGATCATGAAAAGCTCTTCCCTCCTTCAGTAGCAGGATGTATCTGGGGGTACCCTCTGGATCTGTGCTGTTTAGACACAAAATGAAAAGTTGAACCTCCCTAGCACAGCCAGATTCCCTAAGCATGTGCTCTGAGAGGTGATGTCAGATGGATATAGAGATAAGGGAAACAGAGGAAGCAGTCACAGTGCTATGTATTTGATACTATTTTTTAAACCCTGCTGAGCATCCCAACTCATCAACGTGCTTCTGTAGGCAGCAGGGCTCATCTCAGGGAAGTCAAAACCTGCTCAGCACAGCCCTTGGGGTCAGATCCCAGTTTCAGGTGTCCCTGAGCTGGATGTACGAGCTGGTGACTCCTGTCTGGAATTATCCAGTTGTGCACAGACAAAAAGTGTGGCTTCATTTCTCCCCTCCTACTCTCCTAGAAAGGTATCATCAGCTCCTCCCACATGAAATCAGCTGCATGGGGCTGCTAGTGCCCTTTGCCTGCATTTTTATACAGGAAACCCCCCAGAATTCCCCAAACCACGGCTGGTATGTTGTGATAAACCAAAGCTGCTTGACCACATGAGTTTCAATCTTTTTCAGTCCTTTTGTGACCCCCTCTCTTTCTCTTGTCCAGCATTTTATGGGAACACTTTACCTGGGCATTACAAATTACAGGGTTGGGGCTGTGCTGATTTAGTAGCATCATCTGGTCCTTCATAACTATCATCTGTCTATTGCACTGGAAAAATACAGATAGATAATGCAGATTTCACTTACAAATGATAGAAACATCCACATTAGTTAGCTATTTATTTTAGGACTTTCTATTGACAAAACATTGTCATTTGTAAGATCTGAGGAGCTAAGCAGGGAGCTAGTTTAAATATTGTAAAAATTTACTTATTTTGGAGAATTCTCTCTGGCTTGCAGAAGTAAAAGTTCTCATTCTTGATGCTACAAATATTTTTGTTTGGGGGAAAAAAAAATATCTCTCTGTTAGGGCAAGTTTTCAGTGTTGTGGTAACATTCCAATGTGTGCTAATTGTTAGAGTGTATAAGTTATGCATATTAGACATGTACACACTTGATGATTTTTTTTTTTGGGTTGTTGTTGCTCAGATGCTTTATGTCTTTAAATATTCAGTTTGTTAGGTGAGGGGGAATTATGTTGATGAACTCAGCTTGTGGCTGACATTTAATGATGTATATACATTTTTTAGATAGTTGCTCTTCTCTTACTCAATTTAGAATCTTTCTTTGGTGCTATCTAAATTTGGAAAATCTTCTGAATTTGTTTCTTTATTGTGCAATCATAGAATAGAATTATAAAGGTTAGAAAAAGGCTCCAACACGAGCAAGTCCAACTGTTAACCCAGCACTGCCACTAAACCCTGTCCCTCGGCCCCACATCTCCATGGTTTTGAATGCTTCCAGGGATGGGGACTCCACCACTGCCCTGGGCAGCCTGTTCCAGGACTTAACCACTCTTTAAGTGAAGAAGTTTTTCCCCATGCCCAACCCCAACCTCTCTGCTGCAGCTTAGCCTGTTTCCTCTCATCCTGTTGCTTGTTTCCTTTCCTCCCTCTGCCCTGGTGCATCATAAAACTGGGCGGATCGATGATGCAAGCTGGCTTTTCTTGTGAGAATTCTTGCAGAATTCTTTCAGCTTGTGGACTCATGCCTGTGTCTGTGGCATGTTTGCCAGGCCAGGATGCAAGTTCCACTTCAGCAAAACTTAGGACTCATTGGTTACATAGGTTGACTGTGACCACGTGCTGACACTCAGTATGAATCTGTCTCTCAGGTTCAGCCTGAAAGTGCAGAATTTGCCAGAGTTCTCTCAGATCTCGGTTTGATAATAACAGATTGTCCTAACAAATCATCCCTTCTGTGTCTTGTCAGATGGGGGAAACCCTTGCAGTAATTGGACACTGAATCACTTTCAAACCCAACAAATCAAAACCTCTCTTTAAGCTGTAGCATTTCATGCATTTGTTCAATATTTACATTTGTCTTCCAGGGCTGTGCTGCTGTGTGTGTGGTGTTAAAGGCGTGAGGATTTGTACACAGCAGTTCCTGCAGGTTGGGAGCGTGGGGTTAATGTGCTTCCGCGCAGCGTTTTAGGTTCGTCTTGCACGGTGTCCTGCTTCTTTCTTGTGTGACATGTGGGGGGTATTAAATTAGTAATTTGGAATATTTTAATAAAAGAAACAGTTTGCTCAAAGCAGTAGGAGGGCAGGAAGAATGTTTATCCCACCGTGTGTGCGCTCATTAAAGGTCTCATTTTTGGAGGCTCAGAATTCCTTATCAGATCCGTACAAAGCCTGTGATGTTAGTCTTTTGGGGAGCGGTTTCATGCCTACCACAGATAAGGTCTCAGTGGCTGATAGGGCAACGTAACAAATGATAATGCTCCCTTTTCTTTCTATTTAGTACAATTTTTTTCCCTCCCTTTCCCCTCTCCTGTGAGCATGTTCTCTTCCATTTTTAATGGATCCTTTTCCCAGTGTTTTGCTTCTTCATGACTTTGTTCGAGACGCTATTTCCTTTCCATGCTTCAGAAAGCTTTGCCTTTATAGCACTTCAAAGAATTAGGAGTTTATACTCTGAGCTTTTTGTGTTTTCCTAACTTTGTCCCCTTGCAGTAATTGTTGATTAATGTTAATTCAGCTTTATTTGGCAATTCTACCTCTTCCTTCTCTTCCTGTTCCCTTTTTATTAATACAGTGGAAAAGGATGGGGAGAGGAACCTAATTTGCACAGTTGTGTCATACCGGGGTCTGCTCTTTGGAGTGTGCATGTGCTGCTTCTGGATGGCTCCTATAGGGAGAAATAGATCTGTATGGCTCTAAATCATGCACAAATAGTACATTGATGGGCATTATAAAATGGCTGTAATAAATAAAATAAATTATTGCTGACAGCATAACAAAGGCACTCTTGTACTGTAGCACAGCTGAGCCAAACAGAGGAGAACATCTGCTTCTTGTTTCCAGAAATAACTGGTATTTTGAAGTGGTTTTTTTTTCATCCTTTTTAATAATTTTCTGTAAACTCAGTAGGTGAAACAGGGGATTAGGCTTTGTTAAAATCCATCGTTTCTGCAGTGAGCTTTCAGCAGTGTTCATGTCACAGTGGTGTTGTTTTTGGATAGCCTCTTAACATTACAACTGCAGTATTGCTGCGAAAAACCCCAAACAAACCCAAGCTCCATGCTTGCAGTGATCTTAAAGCTGAAAAGAAATTTGTATTAAATGAAGTGGCAGATGCTGGTTTGTATTTAATAAAAATTCCTTACTGTTAGTATGTGGGCCTCCAAAACAGGGGAAAAGTGGTGGAAACCTGACTCCTGCTATAATTTTCTGCTACCTAACCTCTGTCTTATAATTTCATTCCTTTTTCCTTTTTCTTTCTTTCTTTTTTTTCTTTTTAGTGATAGATTCTTTTCTAGATGATGTTTTATAACAGTTCTGGAGCTCAGACTGAAGATAACCAGCAGTTACCTGATCTAAAATACTCCAGGTTCTTCTCTAGTTCTGTGCTTTGGTATCTTTGCCAGAGAACCTCCCCAAATTGTGTGTGCAAGATGAACTGACCAGTGCTATGGAACTTTCATCCTTTGCACTTCAGAGTCTTGGTTCTGTGTTTGCATGTGACTTGTGCTTGGGAGATGTATTGGTTATCACTGGCTGATAACCAGAGTGATAGGGAGCACGTCCTGACATGCCTGCAATTCACTACTGATAAATTCCTGCCTGGTTCATTGTGTACCTTATGCAGATTGCCTTTCTGTGCTCAGAGGACAACAATTATTATTTACACTTACATGAGCATAAATTCTTATAATAATTCTGCATATTTTCTAAGCTATCCTAGAACCGTGGAATGCGAGGGGATGGAAGGGAGCTCTAGAGATCATTGAGTCCAACCTTCCTGCAATGCAGGACCACTTAGGCACTTAAAATGACTAAAAAAAAACTCAAATGGAGAAAAATCAGTTGTTTTAGTAGCAAAGCTGCTGAGGAACTGCAGCTTTAGAGAAGGACTTGAGAGTATGTACACTTGGTCCTCTGCACTGTCACATTGATGTGATGTTCTGTCAGGGGTTTTCCTAAACCTTGAGGTTTTTCTTGATTATTAGATTAGTCTCTTTAAATAAAATGTGTTGTAAAGCTTTCCTCTTTACAACCTTTGAATAAAATTAAAGTTCAGAGTAGTGGTACCTGGGGAGTAACACAGTGGATATCGTATGGGTGGCTGAGAGTTCTGGAGTCTAATTCAGCAGCAGAAAATAATTGTTAACGGAGCAGGGCTTGAAATTCTTTACGACTTTTAATGCAATAGTAATAAACCTTCTCTCTTCCTCCTGTGCTTCTCTGCTGCATAGCTTTCAGCTGAAGGTAAAACAAAACCACATTTATTTTTTTTTTCCAAGCTGCTCATTACACTAATGTGTTTAAGCTCATGATAAATACAGCGTTGACAATCCTGGAGGATTGTTCGGCAAGCCTCAGAGCTTTGGGAGAGCTGCATCTCTTCAGCTGTCAGCTTGGTGGGTTGAGGTTTTGAGTGCTTCCATTTTCCTCTGTTTTTGTTCTGTAAGGGTGCTTTGGGTGGGTAGTTCATAGAATCATTCTATGGTTTGTATGAGAAGGGACCTCTAAAGGTCATCTAGTCTAGCCCCTAGTCAGCAGGGACATCTGCAACTTGAGGAGATTGCTCAGAGCCCCGAACAACCTGACCTGCAATTGTTCCAGGGATAGGGCATCTCCCACCTCTCTGGGTGACCTGGGCCAGGGTCTCACCACCCTCGGTATCAAAAATTTCTTCCTTCTCTCCAGTCTGAATCTCCCTCTTTCAGTTTAAACCATTACCCCTTGTCACAACAGATCCTGTTCGAAAGTCCGTCCCCAGATTTCTCATCAGCACCTTTAAGCACTGAGAAGCCACCAGATGGTCTCCCTGAAGCCTTCTCTTCCCCAGTCTAAAATCCTCCAACTCTCTCAGCCTGGCCTCACAGCAGAGGGCTTGCAGTTCTTCTTGTAGCCTCCTCTGGACCTGCTGCAACAGGTTAATACCCTCTTGTGCTGAGGACTCCAGAGCTAGCTGTCTCTTGCTATTCTGTTTCTTCATCCAATGTAGTATTGTGACTCTCCGTCTCTGTTAGACGTGTGGTTTTCCTGTAATGAAGAAGCCAAGCATGCAATCTCCTGTACTGCCTCATGAAAATGTTTCTTTTAGCATTACTCATAGAAGCATGGAATGGCTCAGGTTGTTAAGGACCTTACAGATCATCTACTCCAACCCTGTCTGCTATGGGCAGGGATGCCTTTCAACTAGACTTGGTTTCCCAAGGTCTCATCCTATCTGGCCTTAAATACCTCCAGGGAGGGCACATCCATAGCCTCTCTGGGCAGCTTATTCTAGAATCTCCTCGAAGAGCTGCTCCTTCCTAAACCCGTTCTCAGTTTAAAACCATCCCCCCTTGTCCTGTTGCTGGACACCCTTATGAAAAGTCCCTCTGCAGCCTTCCTCTAGGATTCCTTCAGGTACTGGAAGGCAGCTCTAAGGTCCCTCGAAGTCTGTTTTCCAGGCTGAACTACCCCAGCTCCCTCAGCCTGTCCTCTTAGCAGAGGTGCTCCAACCCTTGGATCATCTTTGTGGCCCTTCTCTGGACTAGTTCAAACAATTCTGTGTCCTCCTTATGATGAGGACTCTGGAACTGGACACAGTATTCAAGGTGGGGTTTCACCAGAACAAAGTAAAGGGGCAGAATTCCCTCTCTTGCCCTGCTGGCCACACTCCTCTTGATGCAGCCCAGGACATGGTTTGCCTTCTGGGCTGCACGAGGGTACTGCTGGCTCATGGTGAGCTTTTCATCAATCAACACCCCCAAGACTCTCAGGGCTGCTCTCAGCCCACTCTGCACCCGGGCTGGGCTTGTGGCTGGGGTTGGCCCAAACCAGCTGCAGGGCTTTGCGCTTTGACCTGCTGAACCTCATGCAGTTGTCACTGATGCCCTTCTCAAGCCTGTCAAAATTTTTCTGGATGGATCCCTTCCCTCAAGTGAGTCCAGCACACCAGAAAGCAATCTCAGGCTTCAGTTCACAAAGTCTTACTTAAGCTTTGGAGTTTGGCTGCTCCAGTGCAGTTGTTCTGATTCCCGTGTGGACCCATTGCTGTGCCTCTTTCTTGGCCAGAAGTACTCCACAACCTGAATTATTTGGGTGCTGAAACATATGCCAGATTATCACTAGTTGCAACCTTAAATCCAGCACACTTTCTGAAGCTCCAATCAACCCTAAATTAGTTGTTTCAAATGAATCAAAATACAGTATTGGAGCATGTACCAGGTTTTAACTACATATTAGTATGTCAATATTCAGCTGTCAGTGCTTCAGTGTCTGTCTTAGGAGAAGCTTTAATATATTTTTGACCAGTTTTATAAGCTTGTTTCTGTGGTGCTTTCAGCAGGGAGGCTAAATGTGTTGCTCACATTAGTCTCTTTTTGATTATTTCTGTCTCAAAGACACAAATAACATTATGTTGTGCCTTGGACAAGGTACCCTCTTTAGAGAGGAGAGCTTCTAGTTTGGCTGTTCTGCAGCTGTTGTCTGGCTTGGAATACCTGGAAAGAAACTTCTCTGGTGGTTCACAGGAAGCAATTTGTTTTTTATTCCTCCCCAGCTTTTTTAACAGTTGAGTCCTGTTGACTTCAGTCAAATAGAGATTCATGGTTCCAACCAAATAAATCAGGGTTCAGAGCACTGTTTTAGCTTTGAATATATACACTGGTTTTAGTGAAGGGTTGTTAGCAAACAGACTTTTCTTTAAATGCAGAGTCTTGCTTAACAAAGTTTCCTTGTTGAAAGAATTTAATATTAAACAAGTAGAGAAAATAGCATGATTGTTGCTGGCTGGGTGGATTTTGTTAGAGTCTGTCTCTTCCCCAGATTTGAGGGGAAGGATGTGGAAGGTTCTTCTGGAAAGGAAAATTTGGACAGGAGTGGAAAAAAACAACCCTCCTGGAAACAGGGAAACATTGTGATGCTTAGAGTGTCCTGAAGTAAGTGTATGAATTCTTCTAATTAATTATTTTTTGGAAGAGCATTATGAACCACAGCTGTGAAAGAGTTAAACCCAAACCCACCAAAAATCCCTCCCCCAAACCCTTTTCTTTCTCACTTTTCAGGTTGAGTGAAGTGCCAAAGAAAAACTTGTAATAAAGCATCAGAAAAAACAGATTAGGCTGAACATTTGTTGTTCATCACCTAACTTAGTGTTAATGACACACTTACAGTTCTTCCATCTAATGGCTCTGACTTTATGGTTTCTTGTCTCCCCGGCAGCTGAGGTCCAACCAGGGCTTTTTCATTGGTTAAATAAGTGTCTGGTGCTTGAGTCATTAAGGTGTAAAGTCACCAGTATTATGCCTGGAAGTGTCCCAGTGGTTGGCTTGGTATCATGTGTTAAAAGTCATTATGGTCACAATGGTTTCTAAAGCATTACTCTTAAATATGGGTCTGTGAAGGGTTCTTGGTCATAGAATCATAGAATGCACCGGGCTGGAAGGGACCTTTAAAGGTTGTCTAGTGCAACCCCTTTCAGTCAGCAGGGACACCCCCAACTAGATCAGGTTGCTCAGAGCCCCATCAAGCCTGACTTTAAGTGTCTCTAAGTCTTTCCCAGGCATGGACAGAGCTGTGGATTTTTGTCTGCAGTGGCCACTCAGACCTGCTTCTCTAAACCAAACATCTTAGTACCTGCTGGTACGAATCTCAGCAGAGTTTCTAGCCTCCACCTGTGCTGATACTGTGCTGGGGAGTGTCTTTATGTCTGTGGTTTTGTGCAGATGTTGCCTCTGTGACAAGTGATGCGTTTTGGTTTTGTGTGCAGAATTGTACAGAACTGACAAGGAGTGATGGTTTTAAGCTAAAGGAAGGGTGATTTAGACTGGATATGAGGAGCAAATTTTTAACAGTGAGGTTGGTGAGACCTTGGCCCAGGTTCCCCATAGAAGTAGGAGATGAACCATCTCAGGTCAGGTTGTTTGGGGCTCTGAGCAGCCTGCTCTAGTTGCAGATACTCCTGCTGACTGCAGGAGGGTTGCACTAGATGACTTCTAAAGGTCTCTTCCAACCCAAACCAGTCTGGGATTCTATGAAATAGAAGGGTTAATATAAATTAGGCACCTTGGTGCTTTCTTCCTACCTGTTTTGTTCTGCTCAGTAGCCAGTGAGAACCAGCTGAGTTCATTCATTTTCAGTTCCCATCTCTTGGGTCATGAGTAATGCAGATTCCTTTGTGTAGTGTACACTCTGCTGTGGATAACATGGATGTATTAAAGAGAAGATGAAATTGCAGTGTGCTAATAGCTGTGGACAAGGGCTGATGTGCATTGGCATTGTTTGCAGAAGGTTCAGGGTTTGTGTTGAGTGAGTCACTCAGTTAAACATGACCAGGTAAAAAGCCATTCCACTGTCCTTGTTTGTCTACTGGATGTAATTTCATTTCCAATTCTGATTCATTAAAATGAAGTGGTGAGTAGGAATGTGGTTCTGTTGTGCACTAGGAGTGAATGGGTATTTTCAAGCATGGTCTTGGCCTCTTGGAACTTGTAGTCCTGTAGGAAAGGCTGAGAGCCCTGGGGCTGTTGAGTCTGGAGAAGAGCAGCCTGAGGGGGGATCTCATCAAGAGATAAAGGGTGGGAGGCCAGAGGATGGGGCCAGACTCTTTTCAGTGGTGCCCAGTGATAGGGCAAGGGACAGTGGGCACAAACTGGAACCCAGGAGGTTCCATCTGAACAGAAGGAGAAACTTCTTTGTTGTGAGGGTGCTGGAGCCCTGGAGCAGGCTGCCCAGAGAGATTGTGGAGTCTCCTTCTCTGGAGAGATTCCAGTGGTCCCTTCCAATCCTTACCATGCTGCAATCTCAAAGCGCTAGTCCAGCTGACCTGAGGAGCGCACAGGTAGGTCTCGCTGTGCTTGACCTCCAATGAAACCGAGGAACACAGCTGTGTGCTGTCTGGTCTTGTAGTTTTAAGCACTTCTTGTATTTCAAAAAGGGTGGAATTTGTGAATCTAAACATCCTAATCAGTCACACTGAATGCGTAGTATCTCTTGTGTGTGTAGTTGCACAGGAAAGTCAGAGTCTGTTGCCTCATCTTACTTTCCCCTGGGTGTAGGGCGTCATTCGAAGGAAGTAGGACCACAACAAAAGCGGGAACAAAATGGTTTGGCTTTGTAACTTGTGTGTCAGTGTCACTTTCTTTGGTCTGTGGCAGCATGTGCTTGTGTGTGGGTGTCTAGGACACATATTGTGTATGGGTTTTAGGTATCTTTCTGAAAGATATGTATGTATAAAATAAGGTATTTAATGGAAATTATATTCTAGACTCTCTTACATCACAGAATCATAGGGGTTGGAAGGGACCTCCAGAAACTGAGTCCAATGCCCCAGTGAAAGCAGGGGCACCCACAGTAGCTTGCCCAGGATCAGAGTGTCCAGGGGGATTTGGAATCTCTGCAGAGGAGATTCCACAGCCTCTTTGGGCAGTCTGCTCCAGTGCTCTATCACCTTCTTCCCTTCACCTAAGTTTAGAAAGTGCAGTCAGGAGATTTGGTGTTGGAGCCTGAGCTCTGACAAGGGTCAGTTGTGTCTGGAGAAGGTGGTGCTGCTGCCCGTAATCACAGTGTGCAAAAACCTCTTGCTGCCTCATGCTTTTGATATATCTCAGCAGTCCCCAGGAAGAGCTCCCACACTTTAGCAAGGGGTTCTGGTGGTCTGTGGGAGACCTGTCCTTCTGGGCTGCTCTTTCTGGTGGCCTTTGTTTTGACATGGGCTTTGACAACACTATCATGTCTCAGCCTTGGGACGCCTTGGTGTGCAGCCCCTCTCTCTGTAGCAGAAAGTTTTCAGGGGGGTATTGGGATGTCCTGAAAGGGGTGTGCATCCTTCCTTTTCTATTTATTTTGTGGGTCCAAGAAGCTGGCTTTAGAAGATGCAGTTGGGGGTTCTGGGGTTTTCTGACCTGGCAGTTTAGTTGTCAACAAGGCTTTTGTGTCTGTGAGGTTACTGTAAAACAGAAACTCTGTTTTCACTGTGGGGTGGCCAGAGCATGCTGGAAGCTTACCCAGATAGTATTTACAGATCCTTTTCAAGCTGTTGGCCAGTGTAACTAAAGAGCAGAGATCACAGCAGCTTGCTTCATGATAATCTTCACTGTAAATTCAGGATTTAGGGCTCAACAGATGTCATTTTGCAGATTAGGTCATATGTTATTGTCCATCAAATATTCCAAGGCATAATTCTCTAAACTCTGATGATGGGGTGGTGGTAAATTTGGCTTGTGAAGGTTGAAAAATGGCTGCTGTTTTTTCAGTGTTGCTGTCAGGGGAAGATTCTTGCTAGTCTGGAATGGCTGTGGGGATCTAGCACTCTGAGCCTGCTGCTGTAGTCACCAGTGAGCAGCTAGTGACTGTAATGTCTCCTTGTTTGTGCTCCAGTCTGCTAAGGTCAGGCTGGTGACCAGGTCATCTAGTAGCTGTGATTTGCAAGTGTCAAGCTTGGTTTGTTTCTTTTCAGAAGGTAATAAGACGTCTGCTTCATAAAAACCTTAAACCTTGTTCAAGGAGCAAGTCAAGCGGGAGAGAGTTGATGGTGGTTTCCCAGTCACCTTCCAGGGAGTGTGTGAAGTGTAGTTGTTCTAAGATTCCTTTTCCTATCCTTGCTTCCAATTACTCTTCCTGAAAAACTGGTTTTTTCATTTCAGTGGCAGCTGTGACAGCCCTGAGAGTGAAACCAGGAATTATGGTGGAGTCCTGGAATTCTTTATTTGAATTTATTTCCTTTAGTAGATGCCTTTCTCTCATGCAGTGGGGTCATGCACTTAGTTTTCTCTGCAGAGTGATAATTCAGCTTAAGGTATTTACTGATTAATTTAAATATGTAATGTAACTTCCCCCCCCTCCTTAAAAACCTATTTTCTATTGCAATACTGTATTGTTTTCTATTGTATTATGGTAATATTGGATTGCTTTCTGTTGTTTTTTTGAGGCCTTGAGCAACCTGGTCTAGTGGAAGGTGTCCCTGCCCGTGGCAGGGGAGTTGAAATTAGATGATCTTTTCAGGTCCCTTCCAACCCAAACCATGCTGTGATTCTATGATCTGGATGTAAACAGTGAATTTCAGGGGTTTAATTATGAAGGGTGTGTTTTACCAAGTTATTTATCTGAGCTAAAAACAAGCCCAGTGCCTTGTTACTGACCCTGCAGTAGGAACTCCTTGGAGATAGTAGAATAGTGAGGAAGGGTGTGGAGGGAGGTGGGGGAGAACTGCGAGTACACTTGGCATTCAGAAAAGATGCCAAATGGAAGAAAAACACATTTCTGCTTTTGTTCTCCCAAACTGCAATGGGTAGAGGGCAAGCAGTCAAGATGTGTAGGTGTTAAATTCCTCATAGAAAGAGTGTTGAAGCCTAAAATACTCCAAGTGGATAGAAAGTCACCATTGAAAAGAAAAACAAATCCAAAACCAAACCAAGAATAATTTGTTGGAAAGAAAAGATCGCCTCTCTTTTTTTCATAAGCTTTCCAGAGGAGTTTTTCTGTGCTCCTGCTTTTGACAAACCTGATTTTTTTTGTGTCACTCTGTGTGAAGAGATCTGGGTGTCTGTTTGTGGCACGAATAGTAGGAAAATAATACTCAGGCTTAACGGGCTTGGGTGTATCTGGGCTGTGGGAGGAAACTGGGGTGAAAGTGCCCAGGTTTTGCCCACTTGTTGCCAGGCACCACTTCTGAGGAACGGAAGGAAGGAAACCAAGTACCTCTAAGCAGTTGTCTAAGTGTCCCTGACGTGCTGCTGTTGCAAGCTTTGATGACGTGCTGCTGGTGCTTGCTCCATGACGTGCCACGGTCTTATAACTCCTGTGTGCAGCTGTGCACCTAGTCCCATCGGAAGTGTGTAAAGAGCTAGCAGTCTTCAGGTGGAAAGGAGTCTCTTGGCATTAAAAGGTGGCTTGTAATGGTCTTCTTAATAGTCTTCTCAAAGCTTCATGCTTGTGAAGACTGCATTTTTGGATCAATCTTCAGTTTGCAGCGTTTCTCCTTGCTCCCCCAACCATGTGCAGAGATTAGTTGTCATCTGGAAGTGTATTGGAGAACAAATCCCTAAGAATCCATGGACCAGTACATAAAGGGTGGCTACCAGGAGGATGGAGACTCCCTTTTTACAGGGAGTTCCATGGAAAAGGCAAGGGGTGATGGGGACAAGTTACTGCTGGGGAGATTCCAGGCCTCCAGGAGAAAATGTTTCCCCAAGGGAACAGTGGATTGCCCTTCATTGGACAGTAGGGTGCTGGGACTTATTTCAGCTAAACTAATACTTTGAAAGATTGGGCCAGATGGTCCTTGAGGTCCCTTCCAACCTGGCATTCGGTGAAGATGCACAGAGCTCTCATGTCCTTGCTTGTTAAGAGCCCTGCTGTTGCCATGAAGTAGTTTTTGCTCACACTTAGTGTTGCTTAGACAAGCTGTGTCTAAAACTAGGAGATGGTCTTCCAGTGACCTCAGGCTCAAAATGTAGAGGGTTTTCCTTTGTCTGCTGAAACTGTGCTACACCCTACTTCCTCTTTTGATGATTTCAATACAGTATTTTGGAAATACCCTCAGTTCAGGGAAGCACAGGCAAATTATTTAGTGTTCTGCATCTGGTTTCTCTGGGTTCCTTAGCTCTGCTAATTATTGGTTATCTTTTAGCATGTTAAGAGAGTCTAGCGAATTCTTGCTATAGAGAACAAAAATAACTGCCCGAAGGGCTTCTCTTTGTAATCTTTTTGTGCCTGATTAAAGCATTGACATTTAAGCAGTCTGCCCGCCAAAGACTGATGAATAACGAGCCTCAAATGTTGGCCCTTTTGGTCTGGAGGGAAAGAATTCTTGTGGTGGTGTGTTGTGTTGCACCCACAGTTTGGTCTTTTGGCCAAATATGAATTCCTACCGAGAGATAGTTCCAGAGGTGGTGTAATGGTTTTCACCCTGACAATTTGCATTTGAAAGAGCTGGAGAGTGAGGTCTGCCTTTGTAAGCTCCATTGTGTGTTTAAGGTGATGGCATCTGCTGCATCTTCAGTCTGGGAGGGCTTTTATGTGCTTGTCACAAAGGGTTGCGCTTGGTGGTGGTCACTAGGTGTTGTGAGCCCTCTAGGGAGGATATTCCGTTTACATCCAGCTTACTTTACCCTGTGTTCAGGGCTCTGTGGAACGTTGTCCAGCCTACAGTAGTCTGCATTGGTTTGGTTAAGTCAAAGTGGCCTTTCCAAGGGTTTCAGGAGGAGTTTCTGTTCCTGTTTCCCATTTGAAGCAGGAAGGAAGCTGGCAGTCCTATGCTAAGCTGCTGACCTCACGTCAAATACATTTGTTGCTTCCATTTTTGCTGGATGGTAGGGCCTCCTTCAGCAGACTCTTTCTTAGATGCTGTTATAAATGACTTAGAAGGTGCTTGATGAAGTTTTCAGGATGTCTTGGTTCTTCCTAACAGATGGTCAGTTGTCCTACAGGAATTAAGGGGCAGAATGGAGATGGTATGAGCATTAAGACGGATCTCTTAGCTTCTGTGTCTGTGCTAAATGACTGTCAGCCTGACTTCTGTGCTGTTGGGCCACACTCTTGGGTAGAATTTCCAGCTCAAGAGAGGAACTTGCCTTGTTTTATTTTCCCCTCTGTACACATTAGCTAAGAGGGTATTAGCTAAATCCCCTTCTTTTAGCTTATTAGCTAAATGAAATTGTGGAGTTTCCTTCTCTGGAGACTCTCCAAAGCCACCTGGACATTGTGATCCTGGGAAACTTGCTCTGCATGACCTTAGGGGTCAGTGGGGTTGGACTAGCTGATCATCTAAGGTCCCTTCCAACCTCTATCATGCTGTACTTATGGACTATAGCAGACTTACAGGTAGCAGATGCTGCATAACCAGTCCGAGTTGATCACAACCACCTTCTTAAAAGCTGAGAATTGCCCTCGCCCATGCTTTGGATCTCTCAAATCCAGCAAGTCAACAGCTTAGGCAACATTGAAGATGCCTGCTCATAACCACCCATTTTCACATCTCTACCTGGCAGCTCTGCCTAGTAGGTACTGGGTTTATCTCAGACTGAGTACCACATGGTTGAAGTACTGTGTAGAGTTAGGTAGTGGTTGGCTTTGATGAACTTAAAGGTCTTTTCCAACGGAAATGATTCTGTGGTCCTAAGGAAAATGTGGCTCCCCAGAATTTGGAGGCTGTGGAGTTCAGTGTTTCGTGGCATGAACAGGACTGTTTGATTTTCCCCAAGCTCTAAGCAAACTTTTGTTAATGTATCTTTATCTGAAATAGTTATGTAACTCTCACAGCTGTGAATGCTGATGTAGTAAAGTGAGAGTAGATACCAGCTCTCCACTCCTGCTGACACGTGTCCAGAGTGCACCAGAGTGAGTGGTACAGTGGAGCGGCTTCTGGAACGAGAGGCTGATTCACTCTCAGCACTTTGCTTTCCAAGGAGACCCAGCAGTGACGTCTGCATTTTCAAGATTATTGTGCAAAGTGTCTGAACTGCAATATCAGATCTTTCCCTATCTCTTGGGAGGGGTGGTCTGGGACCTAGAATGTGTGCTCTCCATAGCCACAAGCATGACTGTCCAGAGATCATGGCGTTGTAAGCTGTTATTGTAACGTGCTGCTGCCAGGTCCAGACTTTGCCTTTCATCACCCTGCACCAATCCTTTCCTTTAATGTGAGCTGATGAGTCAAAAGTCTGAGTCTTAATGCATTGCATTGCTGTTTATGAATCTGACTTTGCTACTCAAGATTAAGTGCAGTTTTAGGTTGTTGGGGTTGTTTTTTTAATCTTCAGTGAAGAATGGCAGTCTTGCTGATTTGTTTAATAGTGGGTTTACTACACCTCCATGAAGGCTGTGCTTGAATAACACTGGAAGAGTGAGGTGTGGGAGGAGTCTCTGGTGTGTTGCATTACAAATTAGTGCTGATCATGGTTTCATTACCTTGCAATGCAAACCCAAGACAAGTCAGTTACAGCCTCTAAAGGTTCTGGTGTCTCCTAAGGAATGGCTGGTTGGAGCAGAAGAGGTTTCCATGTCATCTTGTATCCTGCAACCCAACTGCAGTAGCCCACGCCTCATGTGGAATGGATTAGTAGCTGTTTGATGCAGTATGGAGGTGAAGAAGGCAGTTGCTCTTCATCTTGCCTGTAATTCAGTGGATGTTAGGTTTGTGGCACTTTGGGAAGCTGGGTGCCTGATGGGCAGGCTGCAGGATTTGGAGCTAGAAATTCCTGAGTAACGACCTTATCTCTGGTTGCTTCAGTCCCTGGCTGTTCATTTGCCTGTTGTTCCTCCTAATGTTGGAGTTGTTAATTTTCTTAATGAAAATGATTCCCTTTGTAGCATGCAGCAATGATCAATTGTCAATAGTAGAGGTGTGCACAGATGCCTGTACTACTGATATTTCTGTTGATTTGATTTCAAACTGGGAGCCTACTACTCTAGATATATGAATGTACGTATGGAACATTACTCCTGGGTTGGGATCCATAAGCTTCTCTGTGGTTTATGGCACAGGTGGTGCTGAGAAAGGCAAAAGCAGTTCTTTAAGCAGTGGCAGAGTGTCAGCTGTTGAGTTTTGCTGTGGTGGGTTGTGCTCAAATGGAGCAGTAGGGTAAATCTGGCTTGGGTTTTTGCTGGGAGTGAGGATGCTGAGAGCTGCTAATTATACTTCACTGCTTGGTGAGGGACAGCTGTATGGACAGATATACACAGGGCTGCTAGCATTCCTCTGCATGTCAGGAGGTGTAGCTGTTGTGGCAGTAGTAGAATTTAATTGTGGGAGTCTTCATTGAGGTAACTTACAACTCTAGGGCCACAAAGAGGCTGAGGGCCTGTGAGGAGGAAAGGCTGGGAGCCCTGGAGCTGTTGAGTCTGGAGAAGAGCAGCCTGAGAGGGGATCTGACCAATGCTCAGCAAGAGCTAAAGGGTGGGAGGCAAGAGGATGGGGCCAGGCACTTGTCAGTGGTTCCCAGAGCCACAAGGAGCAAGGGGCACAAACTGAAACCCAGAAGGTTCCATCTGAAGATGAGTAGAAACTTTGGTGCGAGGATGCTGGAGCCCTGGAGCAGGCTGCCCAGAGAGGTTATGGAGTGTCCTTCTCTGCAGAGATTCCAAACTCACCTGGACATTGTGATCCTGGGCAAGCTGCTGTGGGTGACTGTGCTTTAGCAGGGAGGTTAGACTGGATCATCTCCACAGGTCCCTTTTGACCTCTACCATGCTGGGATTCTGGGATTCCCTAAGGGCTGTAACCTTATTGCAGCAACTTCCCCGGATGGCTCTGTTTGGTAGTGCTTGGCTACCCTCACACCAGGAAGCAGGAGGAATTGCCAGTAAACATATTCCTATTGTCCTTTACAGGAATTCCTTTGTAGCTCATACTGACATGATTATGAGAATATAATAACTGGAGCGTTTTTTGTGTGTGTGTGTGTCCAATTGTTTTATTGAGAAATGTCAGAAGAGAGCTTTATTTCTTTTATTCTCCAATTATAATTTTCTCACTCCCATGTGTTTTTTTTACTAATGTGCTTGGTGCATTACCATTGCTGGTGAATGAAAACACAGAATGTTTTAGCTGGGAGCAGTGTGTGGCAACTGTAGTACTTTATCAATGGATCAAAGCTGTCTTGAGACATTTTGCAGGGCTGGGTATGGAGTAGGTAACTGAAGTTACAATGTTGATAGGACAACTCATTTGGCCTTGATGATTACTTAGTAAGCAGGACTCAGTTTCCTGGCAGATGTGATCTTTGCTGGGATTCACACAGAAATGTGAAATTAGGCACTGCAAAACCATAGAGGTGTCCTTAAATTAACAATATTCTAGTCTGAGTAATGTGGTAGAAACTAAGTGAAGTGTTCCTGTACTCTTAGTCTTTCTCTGCTTGAGATGCTCCCTGATCAGGAGCTGTAGTTGTGGGTCCTTAGCTTCCTGCAAAGGTATGTTGGGCAAAGCAAGATGAAAATGAGCGAGGAAATCCTGACACCAAACATGCATGTGTTTGCATGTTGAATGTGAAGTAGCAGTTGCTTGGTGCTTTATTTAGGAGGAGAAACAGGCAGAAATGGCTTTCAGAATACCACATCTTCTTGCCTCTGGATGTTTTTAGGTGTCTTATCCACCTATATCATTGTATATAGCTCCTTCTACCCGTGGCACGTCTGTGGGACCAGTTTGTGTTGGGTGGAAGTTACCTCTGCCTCTGTGCCTTCTTGCAGCACCTATCCTGGAGCTCATCTTCTGCAACAGGAGCCCATTTAGAGGTAACTGGATTATGTTAATCCTGAATCTCCATTAGTGGTTTATGGGGCTTTAGTGGATGGAGGAGAAAAGAGGATGAGAAGTAGAGCATGGTCTACAGTAAGAGTGAAGTCATACACAGGTGATGAACTCAGATGTTCAACATGACTGCGTTGCAGATAGACATACTTCTGAGTTGTCATTACTGATAAGCACAGAATTGAGCTTTGCATTTCATCTTCCACCTCCTCGCTCCTCATCTCCAGGTTTCAGTACCAAGTTTCTTCTTTAATGGTCTGTTTTTCCTAGTGTTTCAGTGTTCTGACCTTTCCTACCAGAATTCCCTTTTTTTTTTCCTTCAACAGGGATTTCAGATGTTGGTACTTTCTTGTCTGCTGCAGGGATTTTGTGTGAATCAGACAAGCTGATGGTTTTTGGAGCTCCCACACAAAAGGCTTAACCAAAACATTGCTGTTTGGATGCTTGTCCTCTGGAAGGGTGATTCACACAGTTGGAGTACTGCACTGTGTATGGTTACAAGCTCTTTAGGAGAGACAGGCGAGGGAGAAGAGGAAGAGGAGTGGCCCCATATGTTAGGGAATCTCTTGATGCCACAGAGCTTGAGGTGGAGCATGAAAGGATTGAGTGCCTGTGGGTTAAAATCAGAGGGAGGGCTAACAAAACTGACATCCTGATTGGAGTCTGTTATAGAGCACCCAACCAGGATGAAGAGGTTGATGAATTATTCTATATGCAACTGGAGGCTGTCTCAAGATCATCAGACCTTGTCCTTGTGGGTGTCTTTAACCTGCCAGACATCTCCCTGGAACTTAATTCAGCAGAAAGGAGGCAGTCCAGAAGGTTCTTGGAGTGTATGGAGGACAGCTTCTTGATACAGCTGTTAAGTGAGCCTACCAGGGGGCAGGCCCTGCTTGACCTACTGTTCTCAAATAGAGAAGGGCTGGTGGGAGATGTGATGGTAGGAGGCTGTCTAGGGTGCAGCAACCGTGAGATAGTGGAGTTTTCAATATGCAGGGAAATAAGGAGGAGCAGTAACAGAACCCTTACTTTGGACTTGGGGAGGACAGACTTCAACTTGTTTAAGCAACTAATTTGGAGAGTACCCTGGGTAGCAGCCCTTAAGAACAAAGGGGTCCAGGAGGGTTGGACCTACTTCAAACAGGAGCTCTTGAAGGCACAGGAACAGGCTGTGCCCACGTGCCAGAAGATGAGCCGGCAGGGAAGGCGACCGGCCTGGATGGGAAAGCAGCTCTTGCTTAAGGGAGGCTGTAGCCAGGATTTGGGTTGGTCTCTTCTCCCAGGCAACCAGCACCAGAACAAGAGGACACAGTCTCAAGCTGTGCCAGGGGAAGTTTAGGCTGGAGGTGAGGAGAAAGTTCTTCACAGAAAGAGTAATTTGCCATTGGAATGGGCTGCCCAGGGAGGTGGTGGAGTCACTGTCCCTGAAGGCGTTCAAAAAAGGATTGGATAAGGCACTTGGAGCCATGGTTTAGTTAGTCATGAGGTCTTGGGTGATAGGTTAGACTTGATGATCTTTGAGGTCTTTTCCAACCTTATTGATTCTATGATTAATCTTGACAAGCCATCAGCTGCTTGGCTAGCAAAGTGTTGATTGAACTGGAAGGCTGGAATTGCCCATTTTGCTTGTTGAAGTTGGGTGATTTTTCAAGAGCCTGGGTAAAGAGACTGACTGCTTTTGCAGTCTTTGATCTCTTACTGAAAAATGTTTGATATAAGATTGTACTCTTTGATAGATTGAGATGAATTTTGGTTGTTCTGAGCTTCTCATCCTAATGAACTCCAGGAGCTCAGTGTTTTCAAGGCAGCTTACTTTTGGTTTCAGCGCAAGTCTGGAAGATATTTTACAGCTAAGTAAGGAGTGTCTGGGAACTTTATGGTAATGTTTTACTTGCAGATCCTTCCTTATAGCTGTACTTCTCTTCTGAACCATGATAAGGCCTGAACTGTGCTTCAGATATTCAAGTGTCTCCATGAGCTGCTTGCTTTGAAGCAATAACATTTGATGTTCCTGTCTCTCCAGTTCAGGGCCCTTGGTATTTCACTCTGCAAAATCAGCTTTTCCAAAGGAAGTTTTTTCTCCTGTGAAGTCAGGGTTCCAGAAGTGCTGACTCTGTGATGAAACAGCAGTAAAACTAATACAAAATTTCCCCTCCCTCATTCCTTTGAATGTTTTTCTTTCTATCAAAACCTTATATCAACATAGTCCAGGGTGCTTAGGTGGAAGGTGTTTATCTGTATTGGGTGTGGGGAGCTATTGGTGAGTAGAGGAGCTTTTTGTTTTATTTTCATTTAGAAATACTTTGCTTTTATTTTTTCTTTTTGGGAGCATTCTGCTGAATGGAGGCACTTGCAGTCTGCAAATAAACTCTGCTAGTGGATCTGGGGCTCTTCTGTCCTTATTTAAGACTTTTTTCTGTCCTTATTTAAGACTTTTTCAGTTTCTATCGAGGATACTTCCGGTCCCAGGAGTGGAATATAATTCTCAAGTCTGTGCCTGTATCCCAGTGTGGAAGTTATAAGGAAATACAAGGAAACTGTATGAGCCCCATTGATAGACTTGCTGCTTTTCCTGGGAGGGGAAGAATAAAATCCCAAGTGTGTGAATATTACCTCTGACAGTCTGCAAAAACATAAGCCAGATTTTAGTTTCCTATTTGTGGCTGCACTGTTATTAACTGATGGTGTCAGTTGTAATTGCTTCCTGGATTTACAAGAGTGAAATCAAGTCCCTTTTAATCCCTTTTCTCATGTATAAAGGTACTGTAATAACTAGAATGGCGTGTTCTGTTTTGTGAAAGACCAATATTTGCCACCTAAATGGGGAAATATCTTAATACTTAAATATTAAAAATAGAAATAATATATAAATCTTGTCAATAGCTAAAGGGTGGGGGGCAAGAGGATGGGGCCAGGCTCTTGTCAGTGTTGCCCAGTGACAGGACAAGGGGCAGTGGGCACAAACTGGAACTCAGGAGGTTCTGTCTGAACTGGAGGAGAAAATTCTTTGTTGTGAGGGTGCTGGAGCTCTGAAGCAGGCTGCCCAGAGAGGTTGTGGAGTCTCCTCTGCAGAGATTCCAAACCCACCTGGACATTGTGATCCCGGGCAAGCTGCTGTGGGTGACTGTGCTTTAACAGGGAGGTTAGACTGGATGATGTCCAGAGCTCCCTTTCAACCCCACCATGCTGGGATTCTGTGAAATAAAGAGTTCAGAGAGGAGTCCTCTGCTGTGGTCATAATGTGGCTGTAGCTGTCTGATGGGACATGTACAGGAGGAGGTTGTGGATGTATGAAACATGAGAGATCTAAGTAATCAAGTTCTTGGTCATTTGCAGTTGTCCAGTGGATCAGGTACAATGATTTTTAGCAAGCCCCTAGGAAAACTCAGTGTTGTTTAAAATGCCTCTAGCAAGCAGTCTGAGAACTGAGGCCAGAAAATAGTCACCTGTTACTGCAGACAGAAAAGTTCTGTATGGCATATGGGTGATATTTTTGAAATCCTGAATAATAGAATCTGGCTCCAGAGTAGCTGGAGCAGTTTATTTTATACAAATATTACTGAGTGCAGTCTCAAGCACCTATTGGAGATCAGGCAAGAGTTTGCTGCTAGTGTCTTCTATGAGAGGTACCTGATTTAGACTTTTTGAATCTCTGGTATGTCTGCATGCCATGATAGAATTACTGAATGCTTTGAGTTAGAAGAGACCTTTGAAGCTCACCTGGTCCAACCACCCTGCACTCAGCAGGGACATCTGCAACCAGAGCAGGCCGCTCAGAGCCCCAAACAACCTGACCTGGAATGGTTTCAGGGATGGGGCATCTCCCACCTCTCTGGGCAACCTGGGCCAGAGTCTGACCACCCTCAGTAGTAAACATTTTTTTGTTTTTTCTTTCCTTCAGTCTAAATCTTCCTCTTCTAGTTCAAACCGTTACCACTTGTCCTGTCACAACAGGCCCCGCTAGAAAGTCTGCTTTCTTCCTGGCCCCATCTAGTACTGAAAGGCCACATAGATGATGACACCTGGTTCCTTATGAGGGCTACTTAAACCATGTTCTTCTTGGCAATATACTTTTGAGAACATTTTTGATTCATCTGACTAATCCATCTTTTTTCCTCCCTGGTAGTGCCTTAGTGCTTGTATTTAAATGTTAGGGGTTTTTTTGGGTGGGTTGTTTGTTTGTTGTTTGTTTTCTTTTGTTTTGTCTTTTTAAATGGCCTCTAGCTAAAAATGGAGGATACTTTAAAGGGCATTGTTTCTTCTACATGAAGAATCCAGAGCTGATGTTCTTTTGCACTACTTGAACTTTATTTTGAAGTCAAATGTTCATGCTGCTGACCAAGGAGTGTGAATCATGAAGGTGGAGGAGTTGCTTTCTGCTTCTTCTCCTCATCTTCCTTCTAGTCAAGAGACCATGTGCTTTGCTCCACACATTGAAATGTAGGTGACTGCTCCTTCTGCAAACACCAGGGGTAGCTGATGGTGTGTGCCATCTGGCTCTGGCTGTCTGAGTTGGACTCCTTTAAGCAGCATCACCACTAAAGCTGGTGAATTTGTGCTGTAGATCCACGAGTATGTGAAAGATGGATGGGAGAAATTCAGCATGTTTCTGTGTTTTCATTTCTGGTATTACATGATCAGGAAAGAATTTGGGAGTACTATTTTTACAATTGGCCTTCAACAGAGGAGAAAGCAGCAGTGTAGATTCCAGCCTTCGATGAAGTAACAGGAAGGGAAGCAATGAAAACCATAAACTGTGCTGAGTAACATTTCCTCTCTCCTGCTACACCCCCCGAAGGGTGACAAAGTCTTTATTGAGCCTGACAGGATTCCTAATAAAAGATGCATTCAGTCTGGGGAAGGAGCCTGCTGAATCACTGGGAGGCAAGGAATGGCAGTGGGCTGGAGGAAAGCCTCCTGCTTACAGCTTACACAACCTGCTCTCCGTGCTCCAGAAACAACTCGTGTCTGCTTTACTGTGATCTAGGCAGGTTAACTCACAGATGGAACAGAGAGAAATCCAGCCCCTGGCTGGGAATGTGTTAAGATCCTTGTCCTGATCCCAAGTGAGTCCTTGGATCTGCTGAAGTTTCACAGAATCCCAGAATGCCAGATCATCTGGTCCAACCTTTCTAGGTACTAGTCTAGTTGAAATGAGCTGGCCCAGCACCCTGTCAGGCTGAGGTTGAAAACTGTCCAATGGATGGCTGCTTCCCCTGGGAGATGATTTCAAGGTCTGGCTGTTCCCTTGGGGAAACATTTTCTTCTGGAGGCCAGTGGGAATCTCCCCAGCAGTAACTTGTCCCCATCATCCCTTGTCTTTTCCATGGAACTCCTTGTAAAAAGGGAGTCTCCATCCTCCTGGTAGCTACCCTTTATGTACTGGTTCGTGGTAATAAGGTCTCCCCCAAGCTGAACAAACCCAGCTCTCTCAGCCTCCCCTCGTGACAGGTCTGTTTTCCTGTTTGGTGCTTTCTGGTTGGAGCAGAAAGAAGCAGCTCTTTCTAAGCAGCAGACAGGGAGGTTGTGGCAGCTTTCAACCATGCAGCTTCTTTCCCTGGAAGATTTCCTACCTGATGGTCTTTTTGAGTCAGTGGAATTTGGGAAGCTGTTGCCATATGGTTTAACTGGTTTCAAAGGCAGAAATGAGTGTCTGTTTCTTTTCAAGTATTTTAGCTGTGATGCAGCTGAATCTGTAACAGATCTTTAGATGATACTGAGGTTTTGGTTTGCTCTGAAGGATATAAAATACACATCTTGGCAGCTGTCTTGTGTTACCTTGGAAAAAGCAGGGATGCAAACTCCCGTGGGCCACCCTTTGAGCTTCTGTACGAAGCAGGTCCTTGTACATGACCCAGGGAATCCTGGGTGGCTTGGCAGCCTGTGTGGGTGGGGTGTAGGGAGCCTGGAGTGAGCCAAGCATATGTTCCTGCAACAGGAATTTCATGTGTTTGGGGTGGAATTGAGAGACAGGTTTTGCGTAGCTCTTTGGTACAGGTTTGCATGTGAGAGCAATCTGTCTGGAACTTGCTGACACAGCTGCTTCTCCTGTGTGGCTTTGAAGTGCTGCTTCTGCTATACAAGTTTCTGCTCTTTTCTCATTCCCTGTGCAAAAAAAGGCTGGACTGACTGAACACTACCTGCTGGTCTGCATTCTTTGAGAGACCCTTTACCTGAGGGGTATCTCTGAAGGCCAAGCTCATGGGGATCTGGTAGCTGGAAGAAGTCTACTGGAAAGCTATTCAGTGGGTAAGGACCTAGTAGTGCTGGTTGATAGCTGGCTGGATATGAGCCAGCATGTGCCCAGGTGGCCAAGATGGCCAAACAGCATCCTGGTCTGGATCAGCAATAGTGTAGCCAGCAGGATTAGGGAAGGGTTTTGCCCACTGTATTTGGCACTGGTGAGGCTGCACCATGAACACTGGGATCAGTCTTGGGCCACACACAAATCTTGTGAGGAGTGACTGAGGGAACTGGGGTTGTTCAGCCTGGAGAAAAGGAGGCTGAAGGGAGACCTCATTGCTCTCTACAACTCCCTGAAGGAGGTTGGAGCAAGGTGGGAGTCAGTCTTTTCTCCCAAGGAAAAAGTGGCAGGATGAGAGGAAATAGCTTCAAGTTGCTTCAGGGGAAGTGTACGTTGGACATGAGGAAGAATTTCTTCTCCTGGGGGCTTGTAAAGCCCTGGCCCAGTCTGGCCAGGGCAGTGGTAGAGTCCCTATCTCTGGAAGGGTTTCAAAACCATCGAGCTGTGGTACTGAGGGACATGATTTAGCAGTGACCTGGCATTGCTGGGTTGATGGTTGGACTTGATGATCTTAAAGGTCTCTTCCAATCCAAATAATCTTCTGATGCTATGATCTCTAATTCCCTGCCCTACTGCAGTGAGCAGCTGCCCCATGGTCAGTGCAGGGTGGCTGTGGCTGGATGCAGCTTGTGGGAACTTTGCTGCTTCTCCCTTTTCGTATGACATAACATACTGGGCAGTGTTAAAGGGACTCTGGGGGGATTTAGGGTTTCCTCAGCTTCCTTGATCCCTCAGTGCAGTTACTGAGGATGGGTTGTTTTGAGATGTATCAGAATTTGCAGCTATGAGGTCATTTTGGAACTATTTATTTTCCTTAGAAATAGAACAGATTTCCTGCTTGGGGTATTACAATAATCCTGTGTCACTGGAACACCTGGCTGGGGTCACATCATTAAAGCATCAGGTTTTGATTTTATGTTTGCCAAGAGCAAAGTTGCTCTTGATGATGTAGTCATTTCACCCTCATTCCAGAGCATCACACTGATTTTGCCCACTTTGAACACTGCAGGAGAATTTGTCTTGGACCTTGCTTCAGTTGATGTGAATCTCCTTTGTGCTGGCTGGATGTGGTGGTGGTAGTTGGAAGACTTTCTATTGGGAACTCTGTACTTGGGGTCATCTTTGGTTCACTGGATCTTGAATGCCAAGCTTTGTAAAGTTGCTCCTTCGATTAAAGATTTGTAGTGCTAGGACGAGGGGCAGTGGCTTTGAGCTGGAAGAGGAGAGATTGAGACTGGAGATGAAGAAATTCTTTCCAGTGAGGGTGGGGAGACACTGGAACAGCTCACCCAGGGAGGTTGTGGATGTCCCCTCTCTGGAGGTGTTCAAGGCCAGGCTGGAGGAAGCCTTGAGCAACCTGGGCTAGTAGGAGGTGTCCCTGCCCATGGCAGGGGGGTTTGGAACATAATGATCTTTATGGTCTCTTCCAACTCAAAACTATTTGATGATCTGGTTTGCTTTATGGAATGAATCTTCAGTTGATGCTGCTTTTATTTTCCCTTATGCTACAATCATGGCATCTTGTGGTAATCTCAGAATCCCAGCATGGTGGAGGTTGGAAGGGACCTCTGGAGATGATCTAGTCTGACCTGTGCTGGTAAAGCAGGGTCATCCACAGCAGGTTAGCATCAGGCAGGGATAACAAGAGGCAGTCTGGTTGAGTGGCTCACATCATAGCTCAGTGAGGTGAAGATGTTTCCGTAAAAGAAAGCTGCTCTATGTAGTGTTACACTGCTACTGAAATCTCCATGGTTTGACAGTGCCTTTGGTTTAGCAGCTGGCAAAGCTTTTTGTCAGGAGGATGTGAGTGTCAGGGGTGATAAAAGCTGCTGCTGGATGGAACTGGGGATGCTGGTGTTGGCACTGGGCCACGCTTTCCTTGTGGATAGCATGGATATTCCAAAGAATATTTTGGAGTAACTTGTCTTATTCTTCTGTGTGTTCAGTAATAGCAGTGCCATCCCCAAAGAGAGCCCTTGGTTTCTGGTCTTGTGCTTAAGCACATGTCACTTGATACAGTCTGTTCTTTCACCTGAGGAATGTGAAGAAACAGATGTGCTGTGCTTTTTAAACAGAGCAGCTGAGAACACCTCCAGTCATGGACCTGCCGCTGTCAGAACTGCAGGCAAAGAAAATAAGCCATTGCAGGCAGCTTTGTGCAGGATCACTGTGGTTGTGGTGTTCATGTTTCATAGAATGGCAGAATGGTTTGGATTGGAAGGGACTTGGAAGATCATCTGTTTCCACCCACTGCCATGGACAGGGAGATCTCCTGCTGGTTCAGGTTGCTCAAAGCCTCATCCAGCCTGGTTTGGACCTCCTCCAGGGTGTTAGGTTGATGCCTCAGTGACCCTTTGGCTTCCAGTGGTCATCCCTTACAGGCTGTTCAAGCAGGAGGTGTTTGGACTCTGATTCCTAGCTGGTGCTCTTTGGTGTTTCACTAAGAAAATCAGGTTTGTGGCAAGTCACAGCTGGGGGATTAAAATGAGATTGGACTGTGTGAAATGGGTGCTTTATGAATACCTGTGTTCAGCATCATGGAAAGCTACAAGGCACTACAAGGGCTTGTAGTGGTAGGATGAGAAGAAATGGATTGAATGTTGAAGAGGGGAGATTTAGACTGGAGATTATTAGACAGACATTCTTTCCAGTGAGGGTGGTGAGACACTGGAACAGATTGCCCAGGGAGGTTGTGGATGCCTCCTGCCTGGAGGTGTTCAAGGCCAGGTTGGATGAGGCCTTGAGCAACCTGGGCTGGTGGGAAGTGTGTCCGCTTATGGCAAGGGAGTTGCAACAAGATGATCATTAAGGTCCCTTCCAACTCAAACTATTCTATGGATCTATGAATAATGACATTACCAGAAAGAAGGCAGTTTTACTGGTTTTTTTATGTGGCCTGCCATTCTGTCTGACCTTTCCTTTGCTGCAACGCTCCATGGCTGTTGGATTTCCAAACAGGGATGATGAAGCCAAAGAACTGAAGTCAATCCATTGTAGGTCCTGAGGCCAGTGTGCACATTGATTTATCTTTTGTAAACACAGTGTGAATGCAGCACTTGAAAATCCAGAACATATTTTCCCAGGCTGAGCTGGAGGGAGTGCTCTGAGGAATAGAATGATTTTGTTGTGCCTGCGTTGAACGCTAACAGCCCACCTGTTCAGGACAGAAAATGCAATGATGAATAGCCCCAGTGAGCTGTGCCCTGGCATGTGGTCTGCACCAGCAGCACAGATATTTTAGTGACTGAAGAGGATTCTGTGTAGTGAGGAGCTGGAACAGCTGTATCTCCTGATTACAGCTTGGGCAGCAAGTCCAGCTTTTAAAGTGAAATCTTGTTCATGTTTCATAGAAGCTGTTTCCTTCTGTGGTCGCTAATGGGTGGCACTGATGTGATACTGAGTCTCGGTACCAGGAGCTGGGAGACAAATTTAAAACTTCATTGTCTCCACAGGACAAGGGGCAGTGGAGTTGAAGTAGAGCAGAGTAGATTTAGATTGGACATCGGGAAGAATCCCAGAGTGCTCAGGTTTGGAAGGGACCTCTAAAGGTCATCTAGTCCAGTTCCCTGCCATCAACAGGGACATCTGCGACTAGAATAGGTTCTCGGAGCCCCAAGCAACCTGACCTGGAATGGTTCCAGGGATGGGTCATCTGCCACCTCTCTGGGCACCCTGGACCAGGGTCTCATCACCCTCAAAGCATAAAACATTTCTTCCTTCTCTCTAGTCTGAGTCTCCCTCTTTTAGTTCCACTCTTTGTCCTGTCACAGCAGGCTCTGATAAAAAGTCTGTCCCCAAAGCTCTTTACTGTGAAGGTGGTGAAACACTGAAATTAGTTGCCCAGAGAAGTTGTGGACTCCTTGTCTAAGACCTGGCTGGATCTGGCCTCCAGCAGCCTGGTCTAGTGGAAAGTGTCCCTGCCCATGGCAGTAGGTTGGAACTAGATGGTCTTCAAGGTCCCTTTCAACCCAAGCCATTTTATGATTCCTTTTGGTCAGAGAATATTTTGGAGTAACTTGTCCCGTTATCCTTCTGTCCAAGATTGGACTAAGTTAGAGAGGCCGTAGGGTGGAGTAGAGTTTGTAGTAGTGCTACCGGCTGGATCTGAGGTAGATATGAAATAGCTTTTTCTCTCTAAACATAACACTTTTACTATGAAAAGATCCTGTGGTTCTCTGTTCCATATATACTGGCTAGACTGTGGTTTAGGTTTTCACTAGGCTTCTGTGCTATTGCTGAACTACTTCTGCAGAATTTCCTCTTTAAAGAGGTGTTAGAAGGTTTCAACAGTTTTAGGACAGTCCTGTTCATCTGAGGTCAATCTCTTTTTTTTCCACACATTGCTTGCTGCTGTATCCTTTCATGCAAGTAATATTTTAAGAGAGATTTTAAATAAACTTTTATTTCAGGTAAGTGTTTGTGCATCACTTCAACTTTACTCTTTTCACTGCCGCAGCTTCAGTGTGGACAGGGTTCTTCAAGCCTGCATGCATCTTGACCTGTCTACTCGCGTGGGCTTTGTCTCTAGAACTATGTCTCCTAAGCCTGTGTAGATTACTGCAGAACCTGAGAAGGTAATGCTGAAGTCATCAGATGTTGTGAATGAAGTTTCTCATGTCTTTTTTCTTTTTTTTTTTTTAGGACTTAAATATTATCTACACTTTCCTTCATGGGCTGGATATACTCTCACACTTCAGGGAACATCAGTTAAGGTAAAGTAGAACCACAGAATTGTTTCAGTTGGAAGAGACCTGTAAGATTGAGTCCAACCTTCAGCCTAAGATGGTGGCCACTAAATCATGCCCCCAGGTGCCATGTCCACACATTTCTTGAACACCTCTAGGGATGGTGACTTCACCAGCTCCCTGGGCAGCCTGTTCTAATGCCTGACTACTCTTTCAGGAAAGAAATTTCCCCTAATATTCAGGCTAAACCTCTCCTGGTACAATTTCAGGCTATTTCCTCTCATTCTATCACCTCATTCTAGGGACAAGAGACTAACCCTCACCTGTCTCCAACCTCTGCTCAGAGAGTTGTAGAGAGTAATGAGGTCTCCCCCCAGCCTCCTCTTCTCCAGCTTGAACAACTGCAGTTCCCTCAGCTGCTCCTCAGCAGACCTGTTCTCCAGACTCTTCTTTGGAGCTCTTTAGTGTTACTCAGCACAGCTGGTATCTGTGACTGTGCTTTTGGGGAGATGAGCAAAGCTTTTGTCTGCTCTCACTTCGAGGTGGCCAAGTCCACTGCTGAGTGAAGTCATTGCAATAACGTGGTGTGGAATCTGAACTAATTAGCTTTGCTGAGAACCAAGGCAGAGCTTGCTCCCATTTGTCTCCAGAGGGCTGCGGACACAGTGCCCTATGTTAACTCCAGATTACAAAAGCTTTTTAATGCTTCAGAGGATCTCAGTAGACATAAAATGGAAGGGCAGCAAAGCACACAAAAGTGCGTTGGAAGTCTCTGAGTTGCTTCAGTTCTGTTGCTATGGGTAATTCCAGCGCGTGGGAGTCATTTCAGCTCGCAGAGAACATGCTGTGTGCTATCTGTTTGGATAATGAAGAACACCATAATCATTTTAATTTTATGGTTAAGCACATCTTTTGCTTAGAACAAAAAAAAAAAAAAAGTTGTTGAATGTGAGGCCTTAGAGCCTTAAAGTGATTCTAGTGAAATGTGGTGATTAATGGCTTGTGATCTTTGAGGATTAAAATTGAAATGAAACTTCTCCTCTTCCTTCAGAATAATGTCATCAAGTGCCCGCTACGAGAGGTACAAGGGCAACCAAGTTCTCTTTTGGTAAGTACACATCACCCATTGGAGTTCTTGAGTAAGTGTAAACAAAGCCACTGTGTTGCGTGTTGTAATACAGCTCTTGTGTTTGCAGTCGTTGTAAACAGAAAGATTTACAGCGTGTAAGCTTGGCCAGGCTGGGTTAGAGCTCTGACAGGAGGTGGTTGTAGCAGTAGAACAGTGTGGACATTGGAGACGTGCCCATGAATTATCAGCACGGCTCCCACTGACAGCAGAGGTGTGTCTGTGCACACACAGGCAATGAAAGTGCAGGTTGTCACCTCTGCTGGTGGTGGGAGCTGTGGTGACAACTCAGTAGGTGGCACTCTTCCCCTGGAGCTGGCACCAGCTGCTTTGCAGGAGAATCTTGCATTGGAGGAGTGATGGAGCTCAGACACCCTCTCTTCTTCTTAAATTGCTAGAATTAGTATTTTTTTTAGCTCAGAGCTCTGTTTTAGTTCTTGCTGGGAGGCAAAGTATACCTCCCCCCCCCCCATATTTTAACATTACTTGTGGTGTATTTATCCTGTCAAAGCTAATCCCAGCTGAGTGAGACACATCTTCCACTACACCTCAGTCTCGATGAGATGCCGCCACTTAGTTCACGTGGTGGGTATGTGTGACACAAACCTGCTGCATCACCAGGCTGAAGTGTCTGTTTGAGGTGGTGTGCTGGAAGAGGAAGAGGCTGTTGGGCTGTAGCTGGGATGTGTTTGGGAACTCTGCTGCCATAAACCACAGTAACTGCTGTGCAGGGCTACAGGCTGGAACGTTGGCCCGTGTCCTGTGCGCCTGTCTGGGGTCAAGCGGCACAATGGGGAACAATCCCGCGTCTGTCTGTGCACTGCAAGTGCAGAGCTGGAGGAATGCGAGGCAGGAGTCAGATGTACAGGGCTCAGATTTTATCTGTGACACTTGACAGGTCCCTGCAGTGCTGCTGCCCCTGTTGGATTGCACGTTGACTTCAGCATGGAACGGAAGCTTTCCTGCATTCCGCTGCCGCTGAAGTGAAATGGTTTTTGCTGACAATTAGTAGTCTCGTTTGAATGTAAAAAAGGTTTGAGTTGACTTAAATGTCAAATTGTAAAGGCAAGAAAACATTCTGGGTGTAGATGTTGGAAAGTCCTTCTTTGTAGTGTTCAATACAGTTCTTAGGTTTGCAACCCACATAGCAATCTGGCAGAGTGATTATTAAACTGGTAGGTGATTATTTTACTCCAGTAACCTTTTGGATCTGTTATATGTAGTATATTTGGATATAGATTGCTCAGTGGCTGTAAGAAGACAATAGATATCAATGATTTCTCTCCTTCCAGCTCTGAAACTATTGCAAGATGCTGGTATATATTGCTTTCTGGGTCTGTGCTCATGAAGGATTCCATGTTTTTACCACCTTGCAGGTATGTACAGTTACTATTATTTAAGGTAAGGCAAGATCTCTCTGTTTTAATAATTGCTTTCTTGTAGGGTGATGTTACTGTCAGTTTTTCACAATTCTTCTGTTTCTTTCTGAAGTTTGGTAATGGAAGAAGTGTTTGCTACTTTGATTTCAATTCCCTTTCACTTTTTCTGCACGTTGAAATCTCTGAAAAGCTGCACTTCATGGGCTTTAAATCTCACTTGGCTTTTGAAGTTTATGAGAGAATGTGAAGTTAGCTTAACTTGGGGGCTCTTTGAGTAATTGCTGTTGGGTAACTATTTTGTATAGAGTTCTTGGTCTCAAATGAGATGACTGTGGATCACATAGCATCTACCACTGGTTGGAGGCTGTATTTAATGGCAGGTATGATTTCTGTGTGAAGCAAGAAAAGAGGCCAGCATCACTGGTTACAGACAGTATGAGTCGGGAGTCTGACTGCCTCTCACAGCTGAAGCAGTGAATGTTGTGATGTGATTTAACTGAAGCATACTGTGACTTGAGATGGACCTTGCTCATGTAATACAATGAGTAGTCAGAGTAATTATCTGCTTTACCTTGTACTTCACTCATTTAAGATCACCCAGTCCAAACATTAACTCAGCACTTCCAGGTCACTGCTAAACCAGTCCCTCAGCACCACATCTCTAGAGCTTATCAGTTCCTCCAGGGATGGGGACTCCACCACTGCCCTGGGCAGCCTGTTCCAGGACTTGACGATGCTTTGGGGAAGAAATTGTTCTTCATGTCCAACCTAAACTTCCCCTGATGCAACTTGAAGCCATTTCCTCTTGTCTTATTTCTTGTTCCTTGGGAGAAGAGACCAATCCCCACCTGGTTCTGACCTCCTTTCAGGGAGTCTTAGAGAGCATTGAGGTCTCCCCTCAGCCTCCTTTTGCGAGGCTGAACAGCCCCAGTTCCTCACAGACTTGTGCTTAGTTGTAGGCTGGAAGTTAAATCTTAATGCTGAGGAGTGACTGAAGTTTAGCAGTGATGAAGTGAGGACATGGCAAGTTGATATTTGCATAGAACCTAACTAAAATCAGTATTGTGCTAAACTTGAGGAGTAAGTTACTTAAGAGCATTATTAAGATTACTTGTGCTTTATTTTACAAGAGAAAAAAAAAAGACAAAATAGAAGCAAAATAGCTCTGTTATTGCTAGCTCAGAAGATTACAGCTGGTTTTGTTCTGGATAATGAGGAAAAATAGCTGCTAGATGCTGACAGGGTCACAGAGTTCTGTTAGATTAAACTGCTGGCAGGTTGCAGTATGGATAGTGTGGTTCCTGGGGTGATTGGCCCCTTATTTAGCAAGATCACATGAAAGGGAAAAGAATTCCCTTCCCTGCTGGCTAGCCAGCTTGTTCCCTGTACAGGTCTTCATTGCACTGGGGGAGAAAAAAAGAAAAATTCAAATGTCAGAGGAGCTTTGATGTGCTGAAGGTTTGAAGGGGAAATGCACACATGTACAATTAGATGAACTAAAAATGTTGCTAATTAGTTAGGAGTTAGGAAGTGCAAAGGGATGTTGAAAATCTTTGAACTTTTGGGACAGTGAGGATTGATGCTTGGACATGAGAACAGGTGAATCAAAGTAATTTTGCTTGGAAAAGACCTTTAAGATCATCAAGTCCAGCCATTAACCCAGCACTGCCAGGTCACAAGCAGCTCACTTCCCATTTTGTTCCAATGAACTTCACTCATTGTCACCCTCCAAGCGACAATTTAAAATACAGTGCTGTTTTCTCCTCTTCTTCTAAGTACAATGGGGTAAACTGAAGTTACTTTTCCAGGTTTGAATTCCTCATAGAGCACTTTTTTTTTAGTTGAGGGAGCTGTGCACCAGTCACGGAGAATTTTCATATGAAAGAGTGCCTTGGATAATTCAGTAGTGTTCTTTCCTAATTGTAATTAGCACCATTTTAATTACATTTAAAGTAGTATTTAATGTTATGCATTATTCCTTGTCCCCAACCATGTTCCTGATTATGTGAGTCACTCTGAAAGGAGACTTAAAATACCCATCTGGAAGGATGAGGCATTCTCAGTGCTTCAGGTTTTACAGAGCTGTTCCTTTTGATAAGAAACAAAAAGAAGTTGCTTATTGGAGAGGACTCTGGGAGGACCATAGAGCTGCTTTCCAATACCTGAAGGGAACCTACAGGAAGGCTGGGGAAGGACTTATCAAAATGGTGTCTAGCAATAGAACAAGGGAGAGGGAGAGCAGGTTTAGACTGGATCTGAGGAAGAAGCTCTTCAGTATGAGGGTGGTGGGACTCTGGGTGCTCAGAGAGATTGTAGGTGTCCTCCCCACCCCCTGGAGGTGTTCAAGGCCAGGTCAGATGAGCCCCTGAGCAACCAAGTGTAGTTGAGAGGCATCCCTCAATTTATAAGCAAGTTAGTTTTTAAACTACCTACCTAGCAACTTTTCTTTGATCATTCTGTGAGAAGCTGCTGTTACAACTGATTGTTAGTGAGATACTATCAGCCTTTGTAAATCGACTGGAAGGTGATGATGATTTAATGGCTGTTTCCTGGTACCTCCTCACAGTACTTGTCCTTTCTGTCATCTGTCCCATGATTACCTTAACAGATAGGAAGAGACTTCACTAGAAAATTGTAAGCTTAACCTGTTTAAGGTGTTGGCTGAGCTCTCCTTCTCTTGCATACTCTCCTTCTCCATGCCTCATTTTATCCACTATCTACCATTTGGTAGTTTCAGTCAACAGAGCTTTTGGGAAGCCCTAATTGTCTCCTGCAGATCTTTTGGAAATAAAATATTCTCTAGATTCAAGCCTGAAAGAGGCACAGCCCCACAGAAGCATGAGAAGCTGGTCAGTCACTGCTGTGTTGTAACAATCTGAGCGAGTAAAGGTGTAAGCTGTGGTTCGCTCCACTTGAGAAGGGCTTTCTGTACAACCTGGGTTGATTTGTATGCAAGATGCAATTCAGAAATTGGCTTCAGAATTGGAGGGGTAAGACTTGCATCCAGGTACAATGAATCTGTTCAATATTCTGACACTGACAATCATGATGAGAAAAGCCCTGTGTAAGATATTTTTTTTTGGGTTAAGATGAAAAGCAGATCAGTCCATAATAGCAGGTACAAAGTTGACCTAACCTTGCTTACTCTGTTGCCTGGAGAACAGATTTATCAATAGATTTGGCATAGTAGTAAAAGAATTTGCTTCTAATGTGAAAGTGATGGCTGGAACAAAAGAAGAGGATTGACAGATTTTGTGGAGGGAAAATCATGTCAGCAAGTTAAGGAGTCTTTGTGTTAACCTTGCTTGTTAATCAAGATAATTCATGTGAACAGGATATTTGAAGGAGATTACTCACAGCAAGATTAGCCATAGGAAATATATCAAGGGCCTGGAGGAACTTTTGAAGCCAATTATGTGGATGACAGCCTCCTACAGCTGTGAGAATTGAACCTTGGAGGGAAAACTACAAAGTCTTGAAACATTTAAAATGTAGTCTTGTTAAAAACAAACACTTCTCTTTTCTGAGCTCTTCCAAGAAATTGAGGAGCAGCCCTTCCAAAGTCTCATGAGTGGAGAAAATGGGAGTCGTTGCCCTGCTCAGGTAGTGCATGTCTTAGCTAAAAACACTTACCACCATGAGTCTGTCTTGACTGGAGCGTTGTGATATCTTTCATGAGTGGTGGAGATGCATCAATGGCTCCATAAGCCATTTCTCTTCTTGAGCAAAAGAAGGGGGCACAAGTGCTTGGGTTGAGAAAATTGTCATAATGAAAGAACAGTGGCTTGGGTTAAAATTATTGTAGCTGCTTCTTCTACTAAGTTAGTATTTGTGAATGACTATGAGTTTCAAAATACAGTAAAAACCAAAGTATTTCAGTCTACTCTGTAAATTCATGGAATTTGTTTAGTTTGGAAAAAAGCTTTAAGATCATTGGGTTCAACCACATGTGAAAAGTACCAGAAGCAGAGAAAATTCGGTGGCTTTACAGCCTGTCAGTGTTGGTAAAGAAGAATGCAAGCTTAAAGACCTGCATGACTTAAATCCCTTGTGTTTGAAAAATCTTTCAGTTTTGCTGGATGCAGCCTTTTGTTTGCAAATGTATCGATAGCTCAAATATATAATCTAAAGCCAGATCAATTTTACTTCTAAAACCTGCAGTGCTGTTTTCTGCAAACTCTTGTGAATTTGTGCCATTCATTGAAAAATTAAATGAGCAGCTCAGAGCTGCTGCATTCCCCTTTTCTGCACTTTTCTTCCTTCCCAGATTTAACTTCATTAACTGCTTTCTGCCTGGACTGCACCTGCTGTAGGCATGCTCTGTCCCAGCGCTCCTGAGTATCCTGGATTACCTTAGCCCACTTTCACTAGCAAGCCCCCTGCCCCACACACAGACAGGAGGGAGTCATAGAATGGCTTAGGTTGGAAGGGACCTTAGAGATCATCTACTCCAACCTCCCTGCCGTGAGCGGGGATGCTTAACTAGACTCAGCTGCTCAGAGCCTCATCCAGCCTGGCCATGAACACCCCTAGGGACATGAAAAACCCTGTAAGCCGAGATAAAGAGTTTACTGAGCTCCCGTGCTGTACCTTAGCAAAAGCAACATCAGCAGAAGCCAGCAATAAAATGGTTCCCCAAGCACACAGCAGCCTGCACAGCAAAGACCGAAACCCCAAAGCCAGAAGCAGCAACTGGAACAGGAAGCCTCTGATGTTACAGTCTGAACTTCCAGCCCCATGATACTTTGCTCCAGCCAGCACTTCTGTTTCAGGGCTGGCATGATGGCAGCAGCATGGGATTAAATATCAGCAGCAAATTCAACTCAAACCATGACACTGAGCCTCTGCTCCTCCTGTGCTTTCCATCTCCATCCTGCTCTCTGCAGTTTAAGTCCTGCTGCCTTTCAAGGTTGGAAGAGACCTCAAAGATCATTAAGTCCAACCTGTCACCACAGACCTCATGACTAGACCATGGCACCAAGTGCCACGTCCAATCCCCTCTTGAACCCCTCCATCAGTACGAGATGTCCCTGCAGAGGGGTTGGAACTAGATGATCTTTAAGGTCCCTCCATCAGATGCCAAGCTCTAGACACATCTGTGTGTCTGGCATACAGTAAATGTAATTTTGGAGAAGCTTGCAGTTGCCAGTAGGGTTCTGAATTCTGATACAGTTTGAAACAATTGGTGAGACAGTGGAACAAATAGCTCAGAGAAGCTGTGGACACCTCATCCCTGGAAGTGTTTAAGACCAGGCTGGATGAGGCTTTGAGCAACCTTCTATGACTGAAATTTCTTGATGTGACTATAAACACCAGAGAGGTCTTAGGGTAATATTCCATCAAGGGTTTGCGTCACATTTGAAGACTCTTTGCAACTAACTGTTGTAGATTGTCTTTCTGCTTTCAGTAAGACAGCTCAAGGCTTACATCCCTCTGCTTATCCAGACTAGTGAGATTTTTCTACTCAGGGCTGGGTGAGAAGCAATGGTTCTTCAGTGCATTTGTGGCTCTAGATGAGGTGCTCTTTTCCCTGGGTATTTCTCTAAGTGGTGGCTCTAAGTTGTAGCATCATTTGACAGCCAGCAAGTGAACTAACAACGTGGGAATGCTACCAGTAAATGTATTTTGTAAAACTAATTAATTCAGCTATGCTTGTTCATATTGAAATTCTTCTGGCAGTGCTAGTGCTCTGAGGGAAGTACTCTGAGGAAAAAGGGGATGTGGCTGAGAAGAGTCCCTGTGTAGTGAGAGGCCATGTGTCCTGGTCTCCTGAAGGGCAGATCCTTGTGCTGGAGGCTCTGCTGTTAAGGATTGGGAAGATGTTGCAGGCTAACAGCAGGTCTTTCAGGTTTTGGCATGAAACAGTCTTCTAAGAAAGCCAAGTGAATGAAGACAGACTGTAGTTGTACTTGTCACAGCTAAATCACCAAATAATCTTGTCCATAGTTCCCTCCATCCCCAAATTTCATTTTTGCTCTATGCATAGTTTCTTACAGCAGCTGCCTATGGAGGTTGTCTAGGCTGCAAGGGATGCTGATGCCACCACAGACACAGTTACTTATTAGCTAAACTAAAACAGTCTGAGAGAGATGAAACTGGAATCAAAGGGCAACGTGGTTCATTTATATCCAAATTACGCTTTTGCTGAGGCTTAAGCACACAGCCTGGAACAGTTGCAAAGCTTCACAAAAAGTGGTAGGTAAGATACAGGCTTCCTCAAAGCTTTCTGGTGTTCAGAGCTTAAAGTAATTAGTGTGACATCTAAAGCTTGCAGCCTTGCAAATTCGAGCAGTGTGTTAGGCAGCCTCCAAAATCGTTCCCAATTAAAACTTTCAGCTGAAGAGATAAACCTGCTAAATGTTGTTGTTGTTGAGAGCTAATGCAAAAAAATGGGTTTTGATGACTGGGTATTAATTGCAGTGGGTGTTTTGCATCCAGCCATCTATCTTGTGGTCTCAGGTTTCCTTGAAACCATTTTCCACTGGAGTTAAGCGTTCTGATCTTTCCATAATTAAGTTACTTTGAAATGCCCAGGACTTGTGCAGCATAAAGTATCATGAAAGCCCTGCTGCATGCATTGCTGAAGCTGTTGGTCAGCCTCCACACATCCCTCCCCCCTCTTCCCCCATTTCCTTACTTTACTTTGCATTTAGAGGGTGATTTGGGTTGCTCAGTGGTTTGCAATGCAATGGGAAATACTGCAAAGGCTTTTGATGGGACTATACTGACTGTGTGCTCCAGAAAGGCAACTGGGAGACTTCCCAGCAGCCCAGTTTGTCAGATGACCACAGAGTGATTTGGTCTGGAGGGGACCTTAAAGATCATATAGTTCCAGCCCCTCTGCAGGGACATCTCGTACTGCTGGAGGGGTTCAAGAGGGGATTGGACGTGGTCTAGTCATGAGGTCTGTGGTGACAGGTTGGACTTAATGATCTTTGAGGTCTCTTCCAACCTTGGTGATAACTGTGACCAGGTTGCTCAAGGCCCCATCCAACCTGGCTCTGAACACTTTCCGACTTGGAGCCTGCACATCTTTATTGAGGAACCTGTTCCAGTGCCTCACCACCCTCATGGGGAAGAATTCCCTCCTAATGTCTAATCTCAGCCCAACTTCTTCCAATCTGAAGCCATCACCCCTCATCCTGTCACTCCATGTCTTTGTAACAAGTCCCTCCCTAGCTCTCCTGTAGGGCCATTGAAATACTGGGAGGCTAAGGTCTCTCTAGAGCCTTCTCTTCTTCAGGCTGAATAGCCCCAACTCTCTCACAGGGAAGGTGCTGCAGCCCTCTGGTCATCTTCATGGCCTTCTCTGGATCTCCTCTGACAGTTCTATGTCCTTCTTGTGATGTGGGCTCCAGGGCTGGACACAGTACTCTGGGTGGGGTCTCATGTGAGCTGAGTAGAAGGGGAGAATTTTACCCCCTTGACCTGCTGCCCATGCTTGTTGAAATTAAGGCCTCTATGCAGATGACCAGAAAATCAAATTATTCTTATGAGGATTTTAGTGTTGATTACATTCCTGTGTCATGGCTGTCCTGTGCAACCTACTCTAGGTGAACCTGCTGTGACAGGGGGGGTGGGCTAGATGATGTCTAGAGGTCCCTTCCAACCCCTACCATTCTGTGATTCTGTGACTGCAATGCAGAAAGCTCAGATTCTGCCGTCTCTGCCTGCAGTCAGTGTGTCTGTGTTACTACCAGTAGTGCAACTATGCAGGTTTTCCCCCCTCTTTGTCACTTCCAGCCAAAGACAAGGAATCTAAGTGTAAAATTCCATTTTTTAAAGAGTATTTAGATTGGGGTTTAATAATGCTGATTACTGTTCCAAGCTGTTTATAGTATACTTGTGTAGCACACTCAGTGGTAACCGAACGGATTTTATCCTGGAGCTGAGCAGCAGCTACAGAATCACAGAATTGTTTTGCTTGGAAATGACCTCTAAGATCATTTAATCCAACCATGGGTGTCCTGGGTGTTGCTGGAGCAGTTGTTCTCCACAAAAAACACTTTTTGAGGAGAGGAAAAATGAAATGCAGTTCAAATCAAGAGTAAGCCCTGACTTGGGGGGGGAACACTCCCACCCCACATTTAATCTATTTAAAAACCCAAACAGCAAGTCCATTTCTTATGCAACTTTTCTCTGCCAGGCCAAGTAGTGCACAACATGTTTTTGCTTTGGAGAAATCCAGCCAGGTTATTGGATGTGTGGAGGTCACAGGGTTCTCTGTGCAGTGGCAAAAAAAAAAGTACAATTTGTCTTCATCTTTCTGTTCCTAAGAGCAGTCTGACAGGCAGACAGTTTGAGAGACAAGTGCATTCATAAGAACAAAAGATCTGCAAAGAACTGCAACCCTTTTGTTTGTTGTGCTGATAAACTGGTGTATCAGTGTCCCAGCCCAGTCCTACATGTGATCCAGCAGCAAGTACCTGCAGATAGCTTTATGGTCAGTCACAGATAAGGATGTGCGTTATTGATACCAATTCATACAGCCTGGATAATACCCTGATTTTGTAGTTCCTGGAAAACACAGAACAAATCTTTAACTGCCTGACATCTCCTCATTGAATCTTTGATGCATGAAACATCTGAAAATATTGTTTCAGGATGTAGTGGAAGACTGTAAATGTGAAGATGCCTGCTAATTAGTGTTCAAACAAATACGGAGTTAGCATTCAGTCTCGGTCTCCATCTGTTTGTAGGCTGAAAGCTCTTCAGGACAGGCTGTGTTTTTACCTTGAAAGTAAGGGCTGCATCTTGAGTATTTCATAAGGAGAAACCATCAGTGATGAGTAACTTGAGTCTGCTGATATCAAGAACATCTCAAGTGAAATATGTCTGCAATTCTTTGAATTCGTCAGTCCTGAAATCTCAGATGTATTCCAGCACCAAATGGGTCAGGTTGTATAACATCTGGGGATGAAGTATCTCTAAATATTTGTGTTTAGAGAGCTGGGAGTATTTGTGTACATCCTGTTTAAAGAACTACGTCATTATATTACAGAATCCCAGCATGGTGGGGGTAGGAAGGGACCTCTGGAGATCACCCAGTCCAACCCCCATGCTAAAGCAGGGTCACCCACAGCAGCTTGCCCAGGCTTAATGCCAGGTGGGTTTGGAATCTTTCCAGAGGAGACTCCACAACCTCTCTGGGCAGCCTGCTCCAGGGCTCCAGCACCCTCAACATCGAGGAAGTTTCTCCTTGTGTTTACAGAATCACAGAATATATTTGGTTGGAAGAGACTTTCAAGATCATCCAGTCCAACCTTTGACCCAGCACTGAAATGTCAACACTAAGCCATGTCCCCAAGTGCCAGGTCCACACACTGCTTAAACACCTCCAGGGATGGTGACTCCACCACTGCCCTGAATGTTGGGAAGAAACTCTTTACAGTGAGGGTGGTGAGACCCTGTGACAGGTTGTCCAGGGAGATTGTGGATGACCCTTCCCTGGAGGTGTTTGAGGCCAGGTTGGATGAGGCCATGACAGGGGGCTTGAAATTAGATATCTTTAAGGTCAGTTCCAACCTGACCCATTCTGTGTTTCTGTGATCCAGCCCCTCTGTCAGTGCACGTTTAAGATTTTGGAGTTCAGCTCTGCAGTCAAGGAGATGACATTAGCAGATCATGCAGTGGAGAAGGGACAGATGAACCAAGGGGAGGGTGTTCTTGGAGCCACGGGCTTTTCCATTTCAATAGCTCTGATGTGATCCCATGGCCTGAGCACCATTAGTGGTTGTTGTATGATACTGCTCCGGTTGAACTGACATTCCTTCCTCACATGATGCAATTGCCTAAACATTTTCAATTACCAACAGCAGTGGATCAGGAGGAAAAGAAGGTTTCTTGCAAATGAGGCATCCATAAATCAAGGGTAAACAAAGGTGCCTTTGGTATGTGGAAGACTTTTTCCTCCCCTATGACAGTGGTGCAAGCCAGTGAGTGAGTGTCTGCAAATTAATGATGCAGATGTAATAGATGAATATTAAGTGGCAAGAGCCTACAATAAAAATACTTAAAAAAAGAAAAGAAAAAAGCATAATGTCCTTTATAGCAGTGACTTTTCTGGGCATCCAGCAGTGGGAAGCTATAAAGTAACGATGTTAAATTTAAGGCCCTGTTAAAACAAGCAATTAAATGTAGGCATCCAGCAAAACTGCAATTGTTGGAGCGTTCAGGACGTTGCACCTTTGGTTGTATGTCCTTTGGCACAGTTTCTCCTGCAAGGAGAGCTGAATTGCCATTAGTTTCATGTTTTCTCACACTTCAAATATTTCTATTAGTTTAAATTCTTAATTGGATTATTCTTCCCACTCTCTGCTTGAAAGCACTAAAGCACATGCAACATGCTGCACCTTAATGAGGTTTCCCTGCTTTAATTCCTTATCTTGCTGCCTACAACATCAAAAGGACTTGGCATTTAGGGATGTGTCGGGGTGAGAGAAACTGCTGTGATGGTTTGTAAGCAGAGCTCCTGGTGTGAAGCTGAAATGGGCTTGGTGGGTCTGACCTCCCCAAGGTGCAAACCTGTCCCAGTGAAGTGGCTCCCATGGTTGTGGTATCATAGTGATGTGGTGGTTTGCTGAAGTGCTGAGTTGGGTGACCAATAATGGGATGCAAGATTTGCAAGCAACTCCACCACCACAAAGGATGGATTAGTCCCAAAGAGAAGGTTGCCCTGTCTCTTCCAGAATTAGCTATACAACTCCTCAGAGCTCTCCTCTTTGAGAAGCAGCATGTTTTAAGTTTGGGTGAAAGTAAGTTGGCATGAAATGCTCCTTCTCCTTTGGAAGAATGCTGTACACAAAAGCTTACTCCTGTCTTCCCAAGCAGGATTTTATCTCCTCCATTTCCAAAGCTTTGTTCAAATTAACCTTTTCCCTTTCCTAATGGCCTGTTAGATTTTGATACTGCAATCAGTTAATCTCCTAAGCATTTTCATACCTTTGTAAATACTCTACCGTGTAGTTCTTCTAATGTAAATATTTACTAGCTAGAAGATGGCAGGTTTCATACCAGACATGAATAGGTGACTCCAGAGCCTAATTATTCTCTTCTTCTTTGACTATCACAGTGCTTATTAATTAATTTAATGCCTGAGATATTCTTTAAAAAAAACCCACCCAAACAGTAAGTGCTGATTACCTGAAATTCCCACAAAGACTTTAAACCATCACTTCAAAGCAGCTTTAGAAGACTCTGGGACTGTCACACTGCTGCTTGCTCCTCCCCAAACATCTTCTCTTTCCTCGTTTCCCTCAGGTATGCACACCCCCTGGTTCTGGCTGGTTTGAATGTGTCTTCACTTACTCTCCTGAACTTTAGTGGTGACTAATGGTCTTTAGTTCAAGTAAGGCCAACCAAACAAATTGTGACCAATGGTGTACATTTCCAGCTTCTTGGAGAGACAGGAAGTTACTGGGGAGAGTCCAGTGGAGTCCAGTGCTGAGGGGACTGCAGCATCACTGTGAGGAGGAGAGGCTGAGAGCCCTGGGGCTTTAGAGCCTGGAGAAGAGCAGCCCCAGAGGGGATCTGATCAGTGCTCTGCAAGAGATAAAGGGTAGGGGGCAAGAGATGGGGCCAGGCACTTGTCAGTCTTTCACAGTGACAGGACAAGGGGCAGTAAGCACAAACTGGAACCCAGGAGGTTCTGTCTGAAGAGAAAAAAATTCTTTGGTAGGAGGGTGCTGGAGCCCTGGAGCAGGCTGCCCAGAGAGGTTGTGGAGTCTCCTTCTCTGGTGAGATTCCAAATGCCCCATGCCATTGTGATCCTGGGCAAGCTGCTGTTGTTGCCCCTGCTCTGGCAGGGGATTTGGACTGGATGATCTCCAGAGACCCTTCCAGTCCACGCTCTTCACTAATTCCATCAGTTAGACCAATGCGTGGTATGCCTTTGCTGATGTGTTTGCTCATGGTGTTTTCTTGTTGCCTGTTATTAATGTTAGTGGATGTTACTACTGAGGAAAGAATTTTCCCTGGTCAGTGATTCCAAGGCTGAGTTTGTTTATTCTAAGCATTTCATTGTGCAATTTTACAGCACAATTAGGAATGGAGATGCTTCTAAAGCTTTGATTAACCTTGACAGATGAGTGAAATATACTGGTGTTAGCAAACCTCTGGACTGGCAGAGAAGCTACATGTGTGTTTTCTAGAGCACAATATGGATTAAGTCATCAAAAAAGTTAAAAAGCTATGTTTCTAAAACACATTGGGTGTGTTAATTAAGAGGAGTGCGAAAAAGTGGTGGTTTTAAAACACAATGATGGTTATGGCTGGGGAAAACCATATGATGCCTCGTGTTTTTAAAGGAGCTCTGTTGTGGTATAATCAATAAAACATCTCATGATGTGCACCAGGAAATAATTAAACTTGACCTATTGACTTCTAAATACGAGGAATTTATTCTTTAGGATGGGTTTTATCTTTGCAACCTAATCCTTTAGTGAGTATTGGGTTGTTGTAAAGTGCTTGATGGACCAGAAATGATAGTGCAAAGAGCTTGACCTTTGTTCCCAGCGCTGTTCTTTCCCTTGCATTACTGTTTAGTGCCATTACTTAATTAGCAAATGTTGCAACAGAAGCAGAGGGGAGCTTGGCAGTAGCTGAATTTCACAGATGTGTTTATGTAAAATAAAACAAAAAGTAAACAACCCTCCCTCAACCTCTAGTAGCTTGGTAAATTGTTGTTAGGTAATGAAAACACTGGGCTGGAACAACCTGCAGCAGAACATTGTAGCTTTTTCCTAACTGCTGGGGATATAGCGATAGTAGAATCCCAGCATGATGTGGGTTGGAAGGGACCTCTGAAGATCATCCAGTCCAGCCCCCCTGCTAAAGCAGGGTACCCACAGCTTCTTGTCCAGCATCACCATGACCAGGTGGGTTTGGAATCTCTCCAGAGAAGGAGACTCCACAACCTCTCTGGGCAGCCTGCTCCAGGGCTCCAGCACCCTCACACTAAACAAGTTTTTCCTGCTGCTGAGATGGAACTTCCTGGGTTCCAGTTGGTGCCCATTGCCCCTTGTCCTGTCCCTGGGCACCACTGACAAGAGTCTGGCCCCATCCTCTTGTACCATGCCCTCTAGATACCGATCAGCATTGAGAAGACCCCCATAGCTTAATCTGTTCTGTGAAGAAAAAAGCCCCAACCCAGCACCAGAATGATTAATTGTGTTTTGAAAAGCTGTAGAAACACACATCCAGTTGCACCTAATTTTGTTAGAATTTTGTTTGGGAATAATGAAAAAAACCAAACCCAACCTATTGTCTTTAATGAAACAGAATTAGGGCTGTTTAACATGCAGAGGATACCTTAGGAGGGTTGGTTTCACTTTGCTGTTTGCCTTCTGGAGAACTCATCACCTGGAATTTCAGTTCACCTCCGAGTTCAAGCATGTACTGTGCTGAGGTTAAAAGTGACACTTTCATGTTTTCTGAACTAAATGAGCTTTGTTGTAATAGTGGGAGTGTTTAGCTACTGTTTTTGATGTACTGCAGATACTCCAGGCTGTCATGCCTGGGTCACATGCAGTGTGGAAAAAGCACGAGAGGAAACACGAGCATTTTAGCTATGAGCTGCTTACTATAGATGTGTGAAAATGCCAGCTTTCTGTGTGAAACTTGTGCTGCTCTGCCCTGCTTTAGAATGGGGTGAGAAAATTTCAGCTGTTGTTTCTGACTCCATGGTAATCATATAGATTAAAGTTTCTGGGTTTGTTTTCCAGTAGACCATTAGTAAAATCAGGTCTTGGTAGTTTAAACTGGCATGCTTGCTAATTGCAGTACTTTATCCTAGCTGGATTACATTGGGAATTCTTTGTTGGAATCGTTGTAGAATTGTAGAATGGTTTGGGTTGGAAGGGACCCTTAAGATCATCCATTCCAACCCCCTGCCATGGGCAGGAATGCCTCCTACTAGCCCAGGTTGCTCAAGGCCTCATCCAACCTGGCCTTGAACATCTCCAGGGAGGGGACATCCACAGCCTCCCTGGGCAACCTGTTCCAGTGTCTCCCCACCCTCACTGAAAAGAATTTCTTCCTAATCTCCAGTCTAAATCTCCCTTCAATCCATTGCCCCTTGTCCTATCACAACAAGCCCTTGTAAAAAGTCCCTCCCCATCTTCCTTGCCACCTCTTCAGGTACTGGAAGGTTGCTTTAAGGTTGCCCAGGCTGAACAGGCCCAATTCTTTCAGCCTGTCCTTGTAGGGAAGGTGCTGCAGCCCTGTAATCATGTTCATGGTCCTTCTCTGAAACTTTACTTGAATCACTTCACAGTTGAGTTGCTTAGATGTCTTCTCTGGAGTTGCACATAGCCTACACAATTTTTTCTGCCCTCCCCTAGCATGTGTCTTTGAAATATTTTCTACAAAAGTAATCATGTTTCAATGGATATTTGCTGTTGAGATAACCATGTACATACCTCAAATGTTCTGTGTGCCTGAGGCTTGAGCTGTACATCCCAAGCCTAACCTTAGTGAAAACAGATGGAGCTGACCCACTTTTTAGGATTTGTCTCCACACTTGTCTTTAACCTCCTCATAATTCACACTTTACTCTCTGCTTTGAGTTAGCTGCTTCTGCAGTTACTTCACCTGCTGATAGGTGTTAAAATGTGATTGTTGCTGACAGTCTGAGTTTGTAACACAGCAGCTACAACTCCTGAACTGCTAACCCAGCCATGAGGTCGTTCATCACATTGGTCGTCTTTTACTTTGAGGTCTGTATGGGATCACTGGAGTTTAAGCTCAGTTGAGTGTGGTGGGATGAGCACATCTAACTCAAGCTAGCAAGTCTGTAGTGAGTCATGGAGTAGCTTAGGTTTAAAGGAACTTTAGAGATCTACTCCAACCTCCCTGCCATGGGCAGGGAAGCCTCTCAACTTGGTTGCTTAAGGCTTCATCTGTCTTGGCTTTGAACACCTCCAGGGAGGGGGCATCCACGACTGCCCTGGGCAGCCTATTTCAGGGTCCCACCACCCTCATACTGAAGAACTTCTTCCTAACATCCAGTCTAAACCTACTCTCCCTCAGCTTCCAACCATTCCTTTTGCCCTGTTGCCAGACACCCTTATGAAAAGTCCGTCTACAGCTTTCCTGTAGGATCCCTTCAGGTACCAGGATGCAGCTATAAAGTCCATCTGGAGTCTTATCCAGGCTGAACAGCCTTACCTCCCTTATTGCAGAGGTGCTTCTTTGTGGCCTTCCTCTGGACTCGCTCCAGAAGTTCTATGTCTTTCTTCTGATGGGGACACTAGAACTGGCTGCAGTATTCAGGATGGGGAGCCTCGTGAAACTATATTCACCTGTTTTGGAGATCACAGAATCAATAAGGCTGGAAAAGACCTCAAAGATCATCAAGTACAAGATCTTTCATTCTGGGCACTACTACAGTCACAGATTAATTGAAGAGGCTATTGGTCTGTAACAACCCTCCAGCAATATCTAGCTCAGCCTTATACACACACACCACCACCCTCTCCACTCCACTCCACCTGCCCCCTCCAATTATTCCAGCAGTCTCAGACCTGCTTGCATCATGCCAGGGATTCCCCGAAAGTCACCTCTGTTCTTGGGTATCCTGAAGGCTGTGGCCTTTTGGAGTCCATCAACTGAAGCATATCAAATTGCCTCTTTCCTTAGCCACTGCTTATCACATTTTGTTGCATTTTTTTGTTTCATTTTTCTTGTTTCTTAGAGACCTTAGAGCTGCCTTTCAATACCTGAAGGGGACCTACAGGAAGGCTGGGGAGGGACTGTTTAGGAGGGCTTGTGGTGATAGGATGAGGGACGATGGTTTGAAACTGGAGCAGGGGAGATTTAGGATGGACATCAGGAAAAAGCTCTTCACAATGAGAATGGTGAAATCTTGGGACTGGTTGCTCAGAGATGTGGTTGAGGTCCCATCCCTGGAGACATTCAAGGTCAGACTTGATGTGGTCCTGAACAACCTGAGCTAGTTGGAGATGTCCCCGGTGGCAGCAGGGGTGTTGGCCAAGATGGCTTCCGACCCAATGCGATCTGTGAATGTGTGGTTTAGAGGATCTAAAAGTAATGACTTTACAGAAGAACATTCTTTGCATTTAGGCTTTCCCTAGGCACTGATGAGACATGCTGAGTAAACACAACAAAGCAATCCAGATTACTGATTTTTCACACAATACTTTTCATCAGTTCTTCTTTGTCCTCTCTTTTCTGTTTCTCAGGATATTGCCATTGCCAATCATTTTTATTCCTGAAAAGGTTAAACAGTCTGCTCATCTCATGTTTTGTTTGGTTTTTTTTTTTTTTTTAATTATTATTATTTTTCATTTGCCTTTTTTTTCCCCCCATCCCACTCTAGTTTTGGCAAGCAGTCTGGAGGAAAGCGAGGATGCGAATGTATCATATTGGAGCCTTCAGAAATGATTGTGGTAAGACAGATTATTAATTTTGGTTGGGGTTTTTTTTGTGTGTGTGTGTTTGTTTTTTTCCTCCCCCCCCACCCCCAAATGTATTTAAAACTATTGCTGCTTTCAGCAAATTCTTTCTGTTTTATAGCAGAAGGCACATTGTAAAGCATTCCATAAAACTGCAGCAGAATTGCCTTGATTTCAATTATACCTATGGTTGCTATCGGAGTGGCAATAGCTATGTAAATTTAATCTGGATGGGTAAATGATGATGATTAGGTCATTCTTTCTCAAATTATGCTTACTTGAGTTTCCAAAGCCAACCAGTTACGGCTGAGTTGAGCATTCCTGAGTCAGGAAACGATAAACTGTGAGCCTGAATACTTTATTTACACCCCCATCACCCATTTCACTGCTTTTTATTGCCCGTGCCAGCCACGCTGGATCTGGTGGGAAAGGCTCTCTTACTCCTAGGCTTTGCACTTCCACGTAGTGTGGAAGCTTTTAGGTAAGAGGAGAAGTACCAGAAGAATGAAGGATCAGATTTTCAGCTCAGTTGTCACCAAACTTTTCCATAGAATCATTCAGGTTGGAAAAGATCCTTGAGATCATCTGTTCCAACCATTACAGAAACATAGAATTGTTAGGGTTGGAAGGGACCTCAAAGATCATCCAGTTCCAACCCCCCTGCAATGGGCAGGGACACCTCACACTAGATCAGATTGCTCAGAGCCTCGTCCAGCCTAGCCTTAAAAATCTCCAGGGATGGGGCCTCCACCATCTCCCTGGGCAACCTGTGCCAGTGTCTCACCACCCTTCTGGGGAAGAATTTCTTCTTAACATCTGATCTGAATCTCCCCACTTCTGGTTTTGCTCCATTCCCCCAGTCCTATCACTCCCTGACACCCTACAAAGTCCCTCCCCAGCTTTCTTATAGCCCTCTTCAGATATTGGAATGCCGCAAGAAGGTCTCCTCCAAGCCTTCTCTTCTCCGGACTGGACAACCCCAACTTTCTCAGTCTGTCTCCACAGGAGAGGTGCTCCAGACCATTAACCATGCTTTACCACTAAACCATATTGCTAAGTGCTGCATTTTCTTCTGCTTCTTCAGAACATGTACTTATATCTCCAAGTTCATAGAATCACAGGATGCACTGAATTGGAAGGGAGCTCTAGAGGTCATCTAGTCCAGCTTCTGCAGTAAGCTGGGACATCCCCAACTAGATCAGGTTGCTCAGAGCCCCATCAAGCATCAAGTGCTTGCAGATAATAACTCAGTCCTTCCTAGGCTGATGTTCACATACTGTCAGTAGCTGTAATATTAGGGGTTGCTTAGTGCAGACCAATATTGTGCTCTAGTGGTGTGGTTGGGGAGAGGAGGTTGTTGTTCAGCTTTGATCTTAGGAGATGTTGTTAATGGGTGCTAGAACAGAAACAATTGTAGTTCCAAGAAGCCACATGTTGGTTAATTAGGCTCAGATCTCTCTGCTATTGATTTGATTCCTTACATCTTGATATGGTAACATTAAAACTAGGATTTGATGGAGTCTCTTCCTCATTGAGTGTGTGGATGTTCAGCTTCTATGAGCAGTGTTTCTCACAATACACTGAGGATGTCAGCAATGTCCTGTACTAAGTTTGCTGTCCTTCATGCCATTCTTTCTGTGCAGTGTCAGCCTGATTCTGCACAGGGGCTTTGATAGCATCAGTAACATGCTTGTTGCTGCAGCAGATGTTTTAATCTACAGTCTCCTATGTCATGAAGAAAGCACAGATAGGAATGCAAGAAGCCAATCTCAGCCTTGTAGTGAGAATTCATTTGTGTATTCCCAGTTATCCAGTCTCTTAAAACTGGAGTTTTATGGAGGAGATTTGGGTCTCAAGGGACACCACAGGACTGCCTGGGTGAGGAGGTGTGCAGCCGCGCCAGTGCCCCAGGCACTCTGCTCTGCCACATCTGCTTTGCATTTTTACCTCTTAACTGCTGCTGCCAGGATTTGGTGTGCTGAGCCCTTGGGTAATGGAGACTCTGAAGATGCTGAGGGGCCTGGAACATCTCTGTGAGGAGGAGAGGCTCAGGGACCTGAGTCTGTTTAACCTGGAGATGAACAGCCTGAGAAAAGCAAGGGGATAGGACCAGACTATTTTTAGTGGTGTGGACCTGATTGTGTCCAGGTGGGTTTGGAACCTCTCCACAACCTCTGGGCAGCCTGCTCCAGGGTTCCAGCACCCTTACATCAAAGAAGCTTCTCCTCCTGGCTTCCAGTTTGTGTCCATTGCCCCTTGTGCTGTCACTGGGCACCACTGACGAGAGTCTGGCCCCGTGCTCTTCACCTTTGCTTTTAAGATATTGGGAAGATCTCCATAAATGGAAGAGCAGCTTCTGTGCAATCTGTGCTACTAGTGAGAAACTGACTTTAAATAAACATTGTGTGAAGAAATTAGAGCTTTGTGTATGTATGTGTGTTACACACAAGTTACTTCAGGAGCTACAACTGTGGTGAATTTTTTTCAGAGCACACTGTCACAGCCTTTGGAGAAGCCAGTGTTGGCCAGGTCAGCAGTATCAAACACAGTTGGGTTGTCCTTGCAACTAACTCACAGCCTGGACAACTTTCCTCTGGATTTTAAAGAGCTTGAATTTTTCTGTAATTGTAATTAACTGCCAGTGAAAGTCACTTAAAAGTATCTTAAATCCTTTTCTGGAGCTTTTTTCTGTAGGAAAATCAGGGAATTAAAAGTGTAAAATTGCTGCTTCATTATTTTCATGTTCATGTTTTACAGCTAAATGTAGCTGAAGGTACTATTACCTCTCACTTTCCTAGGTAGAACTTCAAAGGGGGTGAGGAGGAAAGCATCAGTGAGGTGGTGTGCACCTTGCTAATGATCTACACTCACACAAGGTGTACTTGACTTTTATTTCCTTGATTAATTCTTATTAATTTATCTTAGTTCTTTTATTTTCTCTCTTTTTAATTTGCAACATACTAATGAGGTTTAAGACATAATGAATATTTATCTTCAAGCAAAAGAATTAGCTACTTTAGTGCAGTAAAAAACCACCATCCTTTCTGCTGCTGACTGATATTTTTTCCTACTTTTCTTCCACCTTTTCCCTTCTCCTTTCTGTTTAGGATGTAAATCAGTTTTGTAGTAGGAACCTTCTGGGAACTGACCCGTTTTAAAGGCCATAAAATGTGGTCAACTTAAGTTAATGAGGATAACAGATAGTGTGTGAATGGGCATTGTAGCTTATATTTTTGGAGGCTGAGCAATCTATTGAATTAATAATGGGTCCATTTATCACTTAAGAAAATGGCCCAGAATTGCAGCATGTCTCAGTGTCCCTTCTGCTGTTCCTTGGTGCTTTTGTCTGCTTCTCAGATCTAAGTATAAGATTTCAGAAGAGCAGCATAATACTTAGAGGTGGAAAACATTTTACTGCTGGCATGGGCTGCAGGCTAGAATTGAGGACAGTGCAGTGATCCTCCTTGGTTTTTATGTGGCAGCAAGTGCTGTGGGTGAAGCTGGCTGTAGGGAAGCACTCTGTTCCTGCTACTATTCAGGGTTAATAAACTCAACACCCTTGATTAGAAACCAACCAGTTAATCCCCTGCTCTGGGCTTCTTGTTACATACTGGAAATTAAATAATAGGAAGAACTCTTACAGAGCAGCAGTCTCCTTCTGACCTGGTAGCCTGTGAGCATGTTTATCAGCCTGGTCTTCCTTGCTGCCTTAATGGCACCAGGGAATCATAGAATAGATTGGATTGGAAGAGATTTTAAGATTCCATCTGCAGTCAGCAGGGACATCTGCAACTAGAGGAGGTTGCTCTGAGCCTCAAACAACTTGACCTGGAATGGTTCCAGGAATGGGACTTCTACCACCTCTCTGGGCAGCCCCCACATCTCATAATTTGCTTCAGGTCCGTAGTCTGAAACTTCAGTATAGACTCTCAGACTGGTTTGGGTTGGAAGGGACCTTAAAGATGATCTAGTTCCAACTACCCTATCATGTACCTCCTGCACCTCTTACTAGACCAGATTGCTCAAAGCCCCATCCAGCCTGACTTTAAACACTTCCAGGCTTGGAGCCTCCACAGCTTCTCTGGGCAGCCACCTTCATGGGAAAGACTTTCCTCCTAATGTCTAAGTTAAATCCATCTCCATCCAATCTGAAGCCATCACCCCTCATCCTGTCACTCTATGCCCTTGTAAAAAGTCCCTCTCCAGCTCTCCTGGTTTTATTCATTGTCCTGTGCCTTTACAAACAGGTAGTAAAGCTCTAGTGAAAACTAAGGCTGTCTTGCAGAGCTCTGCTTTTCTGCTGTCTATTTTGACAGCCCTGTGCTGTGAGGTTCACTCTTCTTTTTTAACTGTTGTGTCTTAACATTGTCCATACACGTTGTTCTCTGTGGAATTAAAAATAACCCACAAAGTAAGCCCAGGTGCTTGCACCTTCCTCTGACCTCAGACAGGCTCAGATGCCTAGAAAAAGTGGCATGAAAAGTAGATGTGATCTTGCTTTTGTGATGGTTTAGGTATTTTGGTTACTCTCTTGTTCCTGTCAGTTGAATCTTTCCGATTTTCATTCCTTTGTATCTTTTGAATTCTAGTTTACACACAATCCCAGCATGGTGGGATTGCAAGGGACCTCTGGAAATCATCCAGCCCTCTGCTACACCAGGGTCACTCTTGGCAGCTCGCTGGTGATCACAATGTCCACGTGGGTTTGGAATCTCTCCAGAGAAGGAGACTCCACAACCACTCTGGGCAGTCTGCTCCAGGTCTCCAGCAATGAACTTTCTCTTCCTGTTCAACTGGAACATCCTGGGTTCCAGTTTATGCCTCTTGTCCTGTCATTGGACGCCAGTGATGCAAGTCTCGCTTCATCTTCTTGCCCTCCACCCTTTAGCTATTGATAGCATTGAGAAGATCTCCAAACACTGAAATAATTTACCCAAGTATGTGAAGTGAGGGCTGTGTAAGACCACACAGAGGTGGTTCTCCTGTTCAGTACTCAGGTCTGGTGTTTAGGTTTCTCAAGTGAAATCTGGGTGGCAGGGGAAAACAAAAATCATTGAGGTCAGCAGAAACTCTTGTACAGTAAATGTGGTGTGGAGTCTGCAGCCTGTTCAGATGCATGTCTGCTCTGCTTCCTGCTAGGAGGTATTTTTCCAAAACATTAGAAGGAAATGGGAAAGGATGAGACTGCTTTTTATAGAAACAAGGAATTGCCAGTGAGATACAAAGGTTTCCCATTTGCTTTTCCTAACCAGATGCATTCACCTTGTTTTGAGTCTATAGTCATAAATCATATTTAACAACAAGATAGGAATTTGTTTCCAGTTGTGTTATTGTAACCTGCTGGGAAGTGAAAGATGTCAGGGCTGCAAAGACGAGGAGGGGACTGGAACACCTCTTATGAGGAAAGACTGAGAGAATTGGGGCTTTTTCATCTGGAAAAGAGAAGTCTGAGGAAGGATCTCATCAATGCTGATCAATATTTAAAGGGTGGGTATCAGGAGAATGGAACCAGGCTTCTTTCATTGGTGCCCAATGACAGGACAAGGGGCAACAGGCACAAACTGGATCATAAGAAGTTCCATCTAAACATGAGGAGGAACTTGGTTAATTTAAGTGTGATGGCCCCCTGGAGCAGGCTGCCCAGAGAGGTGGTGGAGTCTCCATGTCTGGAGACATTCCAAACACAACTGGATGCATTCCTGTGTGACCTTCTTTGGGTGGTCTTGCCTTGGCAAGGGGGTTGGAGGTCCCTTCCAACCCCTACTGTTTTGTGATCGGTGAAGTAACTCTTAAAAAGCTGGAACATTTCAAGTTGATTTGCTGTGAGTGGTACCAGAAGTTAGGCTTTTTAAAGTCACAGCAATACAAGCAGGCTGTGATTGGGTGCCTTGGTCAGGTTATGAACGCTCAAAGAAATATATCTTCTGTGGTGAAGGTACCCTTGAAACGAGCGGGGTGACTGCTGCAGTGTGACCTGTGTGGGTGCAGCAGGGTTTCTGCTGGTGAGTGACATTGTTTAGAGGATATGTGTGACTCTTTTTTTTTTTTAAACTTTAAGTCTGTTTCCTGGAAGGAAGCTGTGGCTTCCAGCTCATTGTAATAACGTAGTTCTGAGACATGCAGCAGTGGTTCTCTGAAACGTCTGCGTCCGTTTTCTCAAGAAGGCTTTAACTGCTCTGAGCTGATGTTTGTTCCTTCCTCATGAGCTTCATTCGGCTCCATCGCCTGTCGGTGATATGGAAGAACTGGATGTTTAACCAGGAACCTGAACATGTCTTTCAGGTGGAGAACTCCAAAGACAATGAGGAAAACATCTTGCAAAGAGAAGTCCCTCTCAGGCAGTCCCGACGGAGGTTTAGGAGGATCAACCAGAGGGGCGAGCGTCAGACCATCACCGACAATGTGGATGCCAGCAGTTACATCTCGGTGAGTCTGCTCTGCCTTGGGCCAGCTTCTTGGCCCCATGGCATTTTATTTTACTGAGAAAAGCTGCTGAGATGAAATAGTCCATGTTTGTTGCTTTGGAGAACACTCTTTGCCTTGTTGGGGAGCAGTGGAGTGCTTTGGATTGGAACACCTTAGGTGGCAGGGGAGATTTAGGTTAGAAAACAGAGGATTTTTTTGGTTTAGAGGTTTTCAGTCGAATACTATAAATGAATCTTAACAAGTTGGCTGGAGAGAGAAATGGTCATTCGTGGGTTTTGGTAGGGTGTTTTGGTGGCTTTTGGTGATTCTTTAGTGGATTTTGGTGTGGGGTTTTTTGGTGGCTTTTTTGTGGGGTTTTCAGTGGATTTTGGTGGGGGTTTTGGTGGATGTTTTTGGTAGATTTTGGTGGCTATTTTGGTGGGCTTACCTACAGTTCTTTTGGCAAGATGTAAGAATTGGTAGGGGTTTTTTTGCCATTAATAACCTCATAAGTAAGGTTTGCAATCAAGTCAATAAGAAATGCAGTTTAGCACAGTATTAATGCTCTTGTGTTTGGTTTATCTGCTTAAAAATAGCGGGTGGTAATGCAGGCATCAGAGTAACGGCCACTAGTGCTGAGGCATGTAGAGCTGCGTTTTCAAGGCCACAATGCTTTTATGAAGGCTGCTTTTTACCATTATTTTTCACCTACAGACTTCCTGCCTGGCAGCAGGATATCCATCTGATCTAGACAAATTATTTCATTGAAAATAATTGCTTTGGATACTTGGCTTTGGAAGGTTAAAAACCAATACAAACTTTGAAATACATAAACCTCGAGTAGTCTGTGCACAGAAAAGGAAACAACAAAATCATTTCCAACACCCCCTCCTTTTTTTTTTTTTGTGTGCTGCTTTTCATCTCCACCAAAGGTATAAAGCTTCTATTAGCTGGTACACTTTAAAATATCTGTGTAGTTAGCTATAAATTAAAAGATGTCCTCCTTTTCAGAGTAAACTGCTGGTTTTTTCTGCTTATTGGTAGCTGTTGGGTTGCAGGTGGTTTTAGACTCCTCACAACATTACCCTGTATGTGAGTAGAGATTATTTCAGCATTTCTCTTGTAAGAAGAGCCCCTGTTGCTGTGACAGGAAGAGAAAATGCTGCCTGAAGTTTAATGTCCTTGGCCACCTCATTTTGAGAACTGTCACATGGGTTGGGTTTTATCATTAGGAAGCCGTTGAGTTAGTTACTGATGAAATGAGATGTTGGATGCTTGTGCTCTGGGCAGTCATGCAGAAGGCTTTATTGGGAATTAAATTCCAATCTGTGCATGACAAAAATCTGTCTCTTTCTCTTTGCTGTTTGACAGTGAGCAAGCAGGAAGAAAATAATTGTCAGACTTTATTGCTAAGAGGAAGAGAAAGTGGTGCGTGCTGTGCAACTTGCCTGGAAGGGCATGAGGAGGGACTCAGCATCTTTGGTCTAAGAAAGACCAAGTTTTACAGCTTCTTGAGTTTCAGAGGATACCAGTTAGTGTTGGAAGGAGCCAGTGTGGTGCATTCACAAGACTAATCAGTCAAGAAGTGATGTGCTCATTAGGATTTTTCTTGATGCTGATTTACTACTTTGTCACCCATGACACAGAGCCCATGTGTACCTCTGCACGTAGAGCTTCTTGTTGCAAACCTGGCTTCCTCAGATTTACAAATATATCTGTGTTTTCATGAAATCACAGAATGCCAGCTTGGAGTGGACCCCGAGGATCATCTGGTTCAACTTTTCTAGGTGAAATGGGATGGCCCAGCACCTTGTCAAGCTGAGTCTCAAAACTGCCCAGTGTAGGGAGATCCACTGCTTCCCTTGGGAGATGATTCCAATGCCTGACGGTTCTCAGGGTGAATCTTGCTCAGTATTTGATGGGAAATGATAGAAACTTCATAACTGAACAGCACATTCCTAAATCTGCCTTTATGGCAGTTAATTAGGAATAGATAAAAAGAGTCTTGTTAACACTGCTAGGTGTTTCCTGGATGAGTGAGTCCTAAGAGGCAAGGAGTAAACAACCACCTCTCCAACAGAAAATCTGCAAGCTGTTGGGTTTTCAGCAGCCTGAATTGAAATACCAATCCTGGCTTTGGAAGACTATAAGATCCTAATTGGGAAGTGTCATCCTCCCAGTACTTGGTATAGCAAAAAGCAATTTGTAACTGAATGTATGACTGAGAAATCAAAACACAATAAGCAGCTGCCTGTTTGACAAGTAAATAAAAATTGGGCTCTGATATTTTCCTGTATTTCCATCATTATCTGGCAAAAGAATAAATTTTTCTGAGGTACTGTTTGTTCTGTGCCTAGGTTTAACTCTTACCTGGGTGAGTCTGATCATGCATGGCTGTTGGGCTTGAGCCACAGGCTTTATGGTGTAACCCTTCATGGGCAGAATAAGGAGAAAGGTTCTTGAATTCAATTTCTGTTTGACAAGAACTTGCAAGAACCTTGCTGCCAGAGTGGGAAACTGTTTACAAACTTGCTGGCAGATTTTCTGTCTGGCAAAAAATGAAGGAGTAAGTTGTATTTCACTCTCCAGCTTGTTGCTGAATGCTCTCTGACAGATGCTGAATGTAGCCTGATGGACCTTTTGTTAGCCCTGTGTATTCAGGGAGGGCTCGGTGCTTCCCAGCCAGTCTGTGGGGACTTCAGGCTCCAGTGGTAGGGTATTGGAGTACTCAACATAGCACTGTTTCAAACTTCTAATCTCTCAGACAGGTAGTTTTCTGCTTTCTGAAGAAAAGCAGCTATTGAAATTCAGTATTGCTTTATCCCAGCTCAGAATTTCTTTTGCCTTTTGTGATTAAATAGAAGATTTCTTGTGTTTGCTTTTAAGGGGAATTATCTGTGCAATCTCCATTAACTCCTTAAAATGTAAATCTCTGAGCATTAAATAGACTGTGATTGGTATTGATGATTAAGGTTAATATTTGTTTTTTTTATAAAACATTACCCATGAGCTTCCATCTACTTCTCACATGGAGCTGTTTGCTTGTTACTGCTGCAGCTCATTCTGTAGAGATCCCTGTGATGGGCCAAGTTCCACGCACAGGTATTTTAAACTGCTGTTGCCATCTCTGAAGCTCATCTTTTCTTTTATGCCTTTTACTAAAGTAAAGGAGTCCTAGTACTTAATCTAAGCCTGTATCTTCAGGGCAGTAGAGATTTAAATTGTGGCAGGTACACTAACTTGTTTTATTTCCCTGCCTTGAATGAACTGACGTTAAAATTGAATCCTCTGCTTGGTTTTCCTTGGTGAAGAAGGTACCATTTAAACTCTTTTACTATATTTTTGTGGTTCATAGAGCAATGTTGTTTCACAAGCACTGCTCTCCTGCACAATAAATATCCAGAGATAGGAAAATTTGTGGATGTTTTTTTTCCCCTCCTTTTTTTTGTTCCTCCTCTTTCCACCCTCCTTAAACATGAAGGGTTGCAAATGACCTCTAAGATCATCAAATCCAACCATCAACCTAACACCACCATGGCCATTAAGCCATGTCCCAAAGTGCCTTGTCCGTACATTTCTTGAACACCTCCGGGGATGGTGACTGCACCACCTCCCTGGGCAGCCTGTTCCAATGCCTGACCACTCTTTCAGGAGAAAAATTGTTCCTAATGTCCAGACTAAGCCTTCCCTGGTGCAACTTGAGGCCATTTCTTCTTGTCCTATCACTTGTTACTAAGAAGAAGAGACCAACCGCCATGCTGTTCCAACCTCCTTTGCAGGGAGCTATAAAGAGCAATGAGGTCTCCCTTCAGCCTCCTCTTCTCCAGACTGAACACCCCCAGTTCCCTCAGCTGCTCCTCACCAGCCCTGTTCTCCAAATCCTTCATCAGCTTTGTTGTCCATCTCTGGACTCTTCTAACTTCATGGTTTAGATGTCATTAGTGTGCTACTGGTGTTAATTGTACCTGCTCTTCCTTCAGGTCTGATTTGTTGGTATGAGTGTGGATCTCTTTGCAGATGAGCACTGTGCATATTGCTGTCTGTAGCATAGATAAGGATCCAGACAGGAAACAGTCTTGCAGTGAGGTATTGTCATGACTGAGATAAAAAATAGCCTAGGCCTTAGTCTACTTCTCAGCCCAGTAAGTAATGCAACTGTAGCTCTTAATTACAGAAGAAATGATTAGACAGAAATTCTTTCTAGTGAGGGTGGTGAGACACTGGAACAGGCTGGCCAGGAAGGTTGTGGATGCCCTCTCCCTGGAGGTGTTCAAGGCCTGGTTGGATGAAGCTTTGAGCACCCTGGGCTAGTGGAAGGTGTCCCTGCTCATGGCAGGGGTTTGGAGCTAGATGATTTTGAAGGTCCTTTCCAAAGCAAACCATTCTATGAATCTTTGTTTGATTGTGTCCCAAACTTTCATCCAGCAGGTGCTTGCAGCCTGACTAGCACCAGATGATTGTTTAATGTGAATGCTTTTAGGGAATAAAAAAGAAACTAGAAGAGGAAAAAAAAGGTAATTCTGGTGCTTTTATCAAAGTGAATTTGTCTTTTCATCTTAGCTCAAAATCAGGAAGTAAATGGTTCACAATAAAATCACAGTCACAGAATGTTAGGGGTTGGAAGGGACCTCTAGAGATCGAGTCTAGCCCTCCTGCCAAAGTACCTAGGACAGGCTGCACAGGAACTTGTTCGGGGGAGCTTTGAAAGCCTTCAGAGAGGGAGACTCCACAACCTCTCTGGGCAGCCTGCTCCAGTGCTCTGTCACCCTTGCCATACAGAAGTGTCTCCTCATATTCAGATGGAACCTCCTGTATTCTAGCTTGTACCTCTTGTTCCTTGTCCCATCACTGGGCACCACCAAAAAGAGCCTGGCACCTTCATCTTGATACCCACCCCTCAGATATTGACAGACCTTGATAAGAAGATTTCTATGTACAGTTCTTGCAGTGATCAAACCCACAGGAGGTTTAACAATTTAATACAAATGTCCACACAGCCCTCAAGCCTGTAAACAAAAGAGTTGGGTTTTTTTTTTCCCATTTATGTAAGATGGATTTCCCCCCCCCCCCACTAATTCATTACCTATGTACATTTTTGACAGTTCTTTCCATGATTTTTCTTTGGTTTTGTGACTTGAAGAATGTTTCTACTTCAGAAAATAGCCCATGTATGATGTAATGCATATTTCTGGTATATTTCTCTGGAGTTGTGACAACCTTTTGAATTCTTTCAATTGTTGGTTCATTTGTAGAACAGGATAAAGAAACCAGTACCAAACTTGGAGTGGTAATCCCCTTTCTCAGAGATGCAAATGTACTTTTTTAAACACTTGTAAGAGGATGAGGAGCTTTAAAAGATTTATTATAATATTAGGTTTTATGGACAGTATCTTAATACTTGCATCATGTAAAAAAAAAATCCTGGAGCCATGTAGAAGCATTTATCTTCAGAGGAGTCTGTCATTGAAGACTGCTTGAGTGGCAAGTTTCTTGTTCTTTGATCATTACTTAATGTAATCCTGTGAGAGGCTGCAGTTAGCATGGGGTAGCTCACGATTGTAGGATGTTAAGTCCCACTTCAATATACTGGATCATACCCATTAGGTTCTTTACCATCACTAATCCTTTCCATTTTCAATGCTATAAAACACCGTGGGTCTCTTAAGCTATTTTTGACTGCCAGGTAGACTTGCTGAAGTGGTACCTTTTATCACAGTATCACCAAGGTTGGAAGAGACCTCAAAGATCATCAAGTCCAGCCTATCACCACAGATCTCATGACTAGACCATGGCACCAAGTGCCACGTCCAATCCCCTCTTGAACACTTCCAGGGACAGTGACTCTACCACCTCTCTGGGCAGCCCATTCCAATGACGAACGACTCACTCAGTGAAGAACTTAGTGACTTCCAGTGTTATTCCAGTTGCCTTTTGTTAAACCTGGATGCATCACCAGCTGTCTTCTGTCTGTTTATATAACAAATTAATACATCCTTCATATATGTTTATTTATCTGACTGATTCTGTTTGGAATATTGATAGATTCTAATGAGGCTGTGGCTGATCTGCAAGTTGTTAAAGTCACTTGGTCTTGCACTGGAGGATGATTCTCTCTGCAGCTCGTTGCTTTTCAACGTGTTTATGTCCACACTTCCTCTTTTTGACATCTTCAAAAACTGCTTGCCAGAATGTTAGCTTTATTAGCTAGTGGCTCAGAAGAAGATTTGGATCTTGCTGCAATCCATGAGTCTTGCTGTGTGCTTAGTGGGTAAAGAAGTTCATGTCGTCGATAACTTTCTGAAGGTGATGTGTGATGCAAAGAGAATGCAAATTTCCCTCTTCCTGACACTGTTTTTACAACATTCTTATTTCCACCTCAAATTTTGTATGGCTTAGGTCAGATCCCACCTCACAAGTTGTGTGGGCTCAAGACCAGAGCAGCAGTGTGTGCAGGAACCTTCTGGGCTGGGCAGGACAGGACTCCTGTGAAAGCCTGCGTGTGCAGTTGGTTGTTTGCAGCTCTGTTGAACTGCTGCCATTTCAAGTATTTTTCCACTGTGAGCAAAAAGAAGCTGCACCTGCAGAAGGTTCACTTCCTGAGCAGACGACTTGCAGGGTTGTTGTGGCTTGCACCCAAAGATGAGCCCGATGGGGTGCACGTAGGTGTAACAACAGCACCCGTCACACACCGGTGGAGGAGATGTGAGGAGGTACAAGGCTGCAGCCTCTGGCTTTCTGGAATTGAAAATTATGCCAGACTGCTCTTTGGGGATGAATCTTAAAAATTACAGAATCATTTTGGTTGGAATAGAGCTTTAAGATTATTGAGTCCAACCATTCTCTAACTCTGCCAAGGCTGGTGATAAACCATGTCCCTCAGCACTGCACCTCTGCCTCTGAAACATCTCCAGAATTCAACCACCTTCCTGGGCAGCCTATTCCAGTGTTTGAGAACCCTTTCAGTGAAGAATTTTCTTCTAATGTGCAACCTAATCTTGACCTGGTACAATCTAAAGGCTGTTTCCTCTTGTCCTATCACTTCTAACTTGGGAGAAAAGACCAACCCTCACCTGCCTCCAACCTCCCTTCAGCGAGTTGTAAAGAGCAATTTCATCTCCCCTTAGCCTTGTTTGCTCCTGAAAGCTGAGCAACCCCAGGTTCCTTAGCTGCTTTTCATCAGACCCTTCACCATCTTCCTTGCCCTTGTCTGGAGCCACTCCAGCACCTCAATGCCCTTCTTGGAGTGAAGGGCCCAAAACTAAACCCAGTATTTGAGGTATGACCTCACCAGGGCCAAGTACAGGGGTGTGATCCTGTCCCTACTCTGTCTGGCCGCACTATTGCTCATTCAAGCCAGGATGCTGCTGGCCTCCTTGGCCACCTGCTGCTCGCTCATCTTCTGCCCACTGTCAACCAGCCAGATGAAGATGATGTAGAAGTTAAGCGTCTGTGTTTCAGAATGATGTCAGAGATGTCTGCTTCCCTGGCTCAACGTTGCTTCACTGGTGGAGCTGGGAACAGCCTCTCTCCGTGATGGGAACCCATGCTCAGCATCTGGAACTCGCTCTGCTCTAGCCAGACAGGTGCCCTCGGGCAGGCCCCTTTGTGTTTTGAAGCCAGGGGAGCGGTGCCAAACGCATGCTTGCTCATAATTTATTTTACATATTGATTTTGTCTGCTCGTTTTGTCAGCGGTGCTGCTCTCAAGGACTCCTTGAAAGTCTGTCGCTGGTGATGATGGTCATTAACAAAACGCCAGTCCTCAGGGTGCTGCACATTAAAAAGCTTCCTAGGAATTTCTATAGGCCACTGGTGCTTCTCCAGCTGATTGATTGAGCGTCTGTAGTTTCCAAAGAGTAATGACTTGGGTAGGCTGTGCACAAAATCAGAAAGTGCTGCAAATGGTGCCTGTTGGATAAAATCACTGGTTTTCAACTGAAAATTTTACAGTGACAACCTATGCAAGCTGCAAGCCCCAGTACATCCCAGTTTATAGATAATGGCAGTGGTTGTAGTTGTTCAAAACTTGTATTCAGGAGTTTCCCTGAAGATTTTACAGGCCTGATATGAGCAGTTTATGCAGAAACTGTGAACTACAGAAATCACATCTGCAGCTGCTGAACAGCATTTACAAGTGATGCACAAATGAAACTGCCCCAAAATGAAACTAGGGAGGATTTATTTTGAGTGAGCACCTGTGTTTAGTCAGATCTGGCTCAAGTCTGGGCTGGTTAGCCTGGAGAAGAGCAGCCTGAGAGGGCATCTTCAAAATGCTCAACAAGAGCTAGAAGGTGGGAGGCAAGATGATGGAGCCATACTCTTGTCAGTGGTGCCTAACAACAGAACAAGGGACAACAGATACAAACTGGAACTCAGGAAGTTCCATGAGGAGAGGATGAGAAATTGTACTATGAGGGTGCTGGAGCCTTGAAGCAGGCTGTCCAGAGAGGTTATGGAATCTTCTCTAGAGAGATTCCAAACGCAGCTGGACATTGTGATGCTGAGCAAGCTGCTGTGGGTGCCCTGCTTTAGCAGGGGGGTTGGACTGGATGATCTCCAGAGGACCTTCCAACTCCCCCCATGCTGGGATTCTGTGAAACCTGGCTGCTGGCAGTAACGTGCAGCCCTTATCATTGCCTATGGAAAGCCTTTGGTGGCTGCACATTGGGCTGTGGGACGGATGGACAGAGATCTTTCTGCTCTGCCAGTTGTGGTCCTGGAAGAAGATTCTGAGTTGCTGTGGGGAAGGGCTCCATTGTGAGGCTGCTTGCCTATCTTTCTTCAGGGCTTCTTCTTTCACCTTTATGCAGCTGAAAAGGTAGCTAATTTTTGCCATGTGGACACACACATATTCTGCCACCTGCTTTAAAGACATTTTCTCTCTTTTTTTTTTGTTTTTTTTTTTCCCCCCCTACTAATGCTCACAGTAATTCTTTCCTTTTCTGTTCTTGGCTCAGAGGTTTTATTAAAGCTTTCTGTATTTCCAGTAAGAGGAGCACTCAGTTGTACAGCTGCTCCTTCCCCAGGTGTTGGTGAAAGGTGGCTTGAGGATGGGCCCCATGACCCTGCTCACAGTGGGTTGGTGTCCCCCCTTCTCTTGCTCAGCAGAATTCCACTTGTCTGGGGGATAATTCAAGAAAAATATGTGGATACTTTTACATTTATTTCCTGCTTGCAGTCCAAACACCTCAGTGTTTCTACAAGTGAGCACTTTCACCAGGAGGCCTGAAAGTGTTTGGAAGGAGATCCTGAGAACAGCCTTGTCCTTTGCAGAGAAATGTCTCCACTCTGTTAGCTGGGACTGAACTGGAGTTACTCAGATCCTGACCTAAGCTGGTGCTGCAAGTGCTGGGCACAAGCTTGAACATAAAAAGTTCCATCTAAACACAAGGAAGAACTTCTTTGAGAGTGGCAGACCACTGGAAGAGGCTGCTCAGAGAGTTGGTGGAGTCTCCACCTCTGGAGACATTCAAAACCTGCCTGGATGTGTTCCTTCATGACCTTCTTTAGGTGACCCTGCCCTGGCAGGGGTCTTGGACTGGGTGATCTCCAAAGGTCCCTTCCAACCCCTACTATACTGTGATGTCCTGTGGTGCCTGTTGTTGCTTCATGGCAGCTTGTGGCAGAAGAACCTTTCAGAAGGTCGAGATATTTTGCAAACAAACATGCGGAAGCAGCAAAAATTCAGGTCACAATAATCAGTTTTCTGTTCCTTCCTCCTCTCCACACAGACAAATTTACACCATGCTGGAAATTAACTCAGTTCCTTGGAAGATGCCTGCAAAAATATTTTATGTTCAGAGAGTTAATCTCCATTTTGATGGACCCTAAGGGGTTGGGTGGCAGTTCCAAAGTCATTAATTGTTTATAAGCAGCCTCTTATGCAAATTAGATGGAGAATGATGTGGAAGAGTTGTGCCCACTGCTCCTAACTGTATCGTGGCAGTCGGGTGGTTCACGGTAAACAGATTCCAGTCTTTTGGGGGACTTGTAAACCCAGACTGTTTGAGTTGCAGTTCTTTGTCAGATCTTTCTTTCTGACACAATTGTTTCAGGCTTTTGAAATGGCATCTTGAGTGGCTCCTTGTGGAAAACCAGCAGGGTAGTAGCCAGCAAGCTGGTTGCCTGTATGCAGGGAGATGGTAGCGTGCATGGAGCTGTGCTTTATTTCCTCTCTTCCATCTGGGCTGTTTCTGTTCAATATGCTCTACCAAAGGCTAGCAGCCTGGTTGTGTTCTCGTTTGTAGGCTGCTCAACCTTTCACTTAGGCTTAGGTTTATCATTCCTCAAGGAGAAGCAGTTGTGTGAAGGGTCACTTTGTGTTTTAGCCTGCAGGGTTACGAGTTTTGAGTCGCTGAGTTGAATGTCACATAACACTGAAGGACTTTAAGGGTTGTTGTCTTCATCTTTGTATCCAAGTTAAGATGGCTCTCTAATTTAGAGTGTGGAAATTTGCATCAGCTCAGTTGGAAGCCTTCTGGGGTCGAGTGAGGGACTGAGAATATCCTGAGGAATTTTCAGTTAAAATCACCATCAGAAAATGTCAGTGCATAATGCAAGCATTTGGATGCCCTGTTTTCCTTGAGAAACTTGGCATGAAACCCACTGTCTGTGCGAGAGAGTAGCTAGGAGAGCATCTCTGGGTTTGGCATAGAGCTGATCGTTATCTAATGACATTTAACAGCATTTGTAATTTTACATTTGATATGTGGAAATTTTCCTAATAGGGATCTATTTGACAGATGAAATACTTGAAGTGGGTGATTCAATGAAGTCTCTGGTTAAGTGGGACCATCACTGGAGCTTAATTCTTTGTTGATATTCGCTTTGTTCTTGCCAGTGTGGGTACTGGGTACTGGTGAGGTCACACTGTCAATACTGGGTTCAGTTTTTGACCCCTGCAAGGACATTGAGGGGCTGGAGCATATCCAGTGAAGGGCAACTAAGCTGGTGAAGGGTCTGGAGAACATGGCTGGTGAGGAGCAGCTGAGGGACCTGGGGTTGTTTGGTCTGGAGAAAAGGAGGCTGAGTGGAGACCTCATTGCTCTCTACAAATTCTTGCAAGGAGGTAGGAGTGAAGTGGAGGCTGGTCCCTTCTCCTTAGCATCAGGTGATAGAACAAGAGGAAATGGCCTGAAATTGTGCTAGGGGAGGTTGGAGATGAGGAACAGTTCCTTTCCTGGAAGAGTGGTCAGGCACTGGAACAGGCTGCCCAGGGAGGTGGTGGAGTCACCATCCCTGGGAGTAGTCAAGAAATGTGTGGCCATGGCACTTGGGGATGTGGTTTAGTGGCTGTGGTGGTGTTAGGTTGGTGGCTGGACTGAATGACCTTAGAGGTATTTTTCCATTGAAAATGATTCTGTGATTTGAAGTCAGAGTTCATTTTTGACACTGAATATTGAAATTTTGTGTTCTCATGCAATTAAATTTTTGCTGGAGGTAATGTAGACACAAAGTAGGTGCCTGTACTGTCTTTCTGATATTGTTTCCTGTAAAGTTTGCTTAACAGTTGTGGATTGTCAGTGTGGAGTGTGCATGGCATTTTGGCTTTATCTGTTCATACCAGTTTCTCAGGTTGGGTGACAGTAACTGGGCTTTGCTGCTCTTCTGCTCTCAGTGAAGGCAGTGACCCCTCCTGATACTTGGGAAATACATTGAAGAGCATGCTCAGCTTTCCATGTTTCATGGCAAGAAGAGCTGGATCAATCCAGAAAATGAGGAAGCTTGGAAATGGCATGGAAATGTTTCATCATCAGTGCTGTGAAAGGCCTTTTCCAACAGACACGATGAGATTGTTCTATGATCTGCAGAGGGAAACCCTGCAGAGCTGCTCAAGGCTATGTGCTGGGCTTCTCCAACATGGCAGACATGGGGATCTGTGTGTTGTGCAGTGGTCACCTGGCTGGGAACTCCCATTGAAACAGTTCTGCTGGTGACTTACCTACCTTTTTTCTTGTTGTCTTGCTGTCACCAAGCTCAGGCTATGCTATGCCTGGCTGGTCCCAGCCTCTGTCCAGGCACAGCTGAGAGGGATGTTACATCCAAGCCTGGGCAAGTCTGTGGGTATAGACTGCCCTGTGGTGCCTCCAGACACTGGTCTGCTCAGGGAGAATGCCATGAGATGACATGGCTGAGATGAGACTTGTGTCACATCTACTCTTGGAGCTGGCTGCCCTGACCACTGGTAAATGGGAGCTGACTGTTCAAAATCACCCTTGTTTTGAGAGACATTTTGGTATTTGGGAGAAGGTGTCAGATCCATCCCTCCTTGCTGCTTCCAGTTTGAAGTTAATCTTCAAGCAAAATGACAGAAGAAATATTGCAAGTGGCATTTAAATGACTTTTAACCTCATCTGTGGAGTTAATGCAGTATTCTCAAGGTCATCCTTATGAGAGGTGTGCTGGTACTTTGTTTGGTTTAACTTGAGGTAGTTTCTTTAAACCAGGGAAGAAAAAGTGGTCTCTTGTCCTGGCTTTCTTACCAGCTTTTAAGAGGTGAAGATGAATATGTACAGTGGTGGGGGTTTCAGTTTCCAAATGTGAGGCTCCAGCTGGCTTCTGAGGTGGGTGACAGCTGCAGAAATTGTGACCAAGTCTGTGTTACATTTGGGCTGTGATTTCACTTTTGAGATTAGATGATAGTAATGTTTTAGTGAGCAAAATTCTGAGTGTGTTTGGGAAATTTTTGCTGTGGGATGTTAGAAGTTTTTGTCCTTTCAGTACCTCTAGGTGGATTCAATGCCACAAACTTTACCCTTCTGAGGTTGGTGTCTACTCCTCCTTCTCAGCAGGGGTTTTCAGGTTGCAGACCTTCCCAAAGTCCCACACCTCTTGCTGAAGTGAGATGTCAGGAAGGAAGGGAGGAGCATCCTTATGAATCACGTTGCTTCAAATTGTAGAAATGAACTTTTTGTTTGAGTCTGGAGCAGAGGGGGCTTCCCCTTCCCCCTGTGCCGGCGTTGTCCCTGTTTGCGATGCTGATCATGCTGCTGCCCGATGCTGCAGAGAGCCTGTGCACCAACAGACACAGATCTGCAGGAGAGAGAGCTGTCATTTAGAAACATATTTAAGGAAGGATTATAAACCAGCTAAATCTGAACGGCTGCAAATAGGAGATGACCTTTCCCTGCTTAACACAACAGTTGAAGAAAGATGGTCAGGGTAGCACGAAAGCGATGGCGAAATTGAATCCATGGTGCCTTTTTATTGTTCCTTCTGTATTGCTGGTGCTATATTTAGAAGCTTACATCACTTCAGGGATGATGACAGTCTCTGCCCTCCCTCTCCCTCTCCCTCCCTCTCTTCCCTTAGGATGGATCATGTTTTCATACTCCTTATGAGTCCTATAGATCTTTGGGTAGGATTTTTCTGCAGCCTGTTAGGAGGTGCTGCCGTGGGAAGCAATGTGCGTGAGGATGCGGTGGCACCACGTAATGTCACCCTGAAGGGGACTGGGAGCTCAGGGTGCTCCTTTCCCTGCCTCTGCTTTCTCAAAGGGTCAGGAATAGGGCTGTGTTTTTCTCCCTTTTCTCCTTTAAGCAGGAATTCCTGAGAAGCCCTAATGAGGGGCTCTCCTTGCCATGAAAATACAATGATTGGTTTATGATGCTGATGTGAAATGGTGAGGAGAAACCTTTGCCAGTGACATTGAGGAAGCGATGCCAGCGTAGCAGGGTCTGCATCCAGCTCGTGCTGCAGCTGGCTCTGCCTCCACCACCCCATGCTCCCCATCGCCTGCCTCTCCAAAAGGATGGGAAGTGCTCAGATGGATTGAGATCACCTCTTGATGCAGGTGCCCTTAATACTAAAATATTTCTGCGTCCCGCTGCCGTGTTTGGCAATTCCCCCTCGCCAAACTGCATCAAAATGAATTATTTTAGCCCGAAACAGCTTTGGCCGAGCGTGTGTGCTGACAGATTGCTTCCCAGGCAGCTGGGCTCCTTCCCCAGCCCCCACTGTTGGCTTCCAGTCAGGATGCTGTGCTCAAAATGGGGGGAAGCAAGAGAAGGTACCTGCTCGTAGCTGAGCCCTGCCGCAGGGGACAGCGTGGCAGGGCACAGCGTGGCAGCGGTCGCCTGGCTCCGAGGACAAAAGGACAGAAGTCTTCGAGCCCAACCCTCAGAGCCAGGTCCCTCACTGCCTTTTCAGGCAGTGCCACGATCGCTTTGAGAACAGGGCTCGTCCTCCCCGCCGGCTCTGCACAATGGGCTTTTTCTTTCTGTGATTGATCAGGGAAAAGTGTAGTGACAGGGACCTTCTGCTGTCAGCTGCACAACTTCCATTTGTGGTGGCCTTAAATAGGAGAAGGCTCCAATCTTGCCGAGCTGAACGTGTGTTTAAATTATGAAAGGCCTCGCTATCCTTTTAAAAACATCCCATTTTTCAGTGACTGGCTCTTGTTAGACAATTAGAAGGTGCAGATTTATTTAACAGTCGGGAGGATTGAGGCAGTGTTATAGGGGCTGGCGGGGGGGATAAAGGGAACGATGCATAAAAATGTCTGGAGTGGTATTTCCAGCGTGGGAAGAAATCAGCATTAAGAAACAAAGACCACCTTTAATTCGGAGACTGAAGACTATAAAGGGATATTTTTTTCCTTAAAATTCTCTGAAAACTTGGAATCTGCCTTAAAATGAGACTGTGATGCTGCCTGATGCTGCAGTTTTCCACCAGTATTTTCATCATGATCACTATGGAGCAGCCTTTATATCAGGTTGTTTGTTTGTTAATATCCCCTCCCCCCCCCCCATCTCTGTGTTGCTTTGATTTTGAGATTTATCATCAAACAGGCAATTTATCAAAACTTACAGCCTTGTGTTGCAGGGAAGCGGAGCTGCAGAAATGCAGCATTAAAAAGAACCACCCCCCAAACAAAATGAAAAAAAGAGCAGAGGGAGGGAGGAAGGGAGGGGGGGGGGATGCCCCAAAAGCTGGGGTGTGGAAGTAGGTCAGGTTTCCCCCCCTGCTCCAGGGCTGTGCAGAGCTGGCTGCAGCCCCCCCCCTCCTCCCGGGACCACCGCCACGCTCATTGGCAGGACAGCCAGAACGATGATGTCATCTTCACTTAAAGGCAAAACTAGAAGGAAATAGAATTTGGTTCCCATTATTGAACTGGTGTTTACAGGAGTTGTGAAATAATGGCACCCACGCCAAAATCCTGAGCAGGTTTGGATCTCCTGCACAATGCACCGGGGTAAAAAGGCAGCTGGGAGATGAATATCTGCCCAGCTAGCCCAGAGATGGAGTTTGTTGCTATCGGCATGCATGCAGGCAGGGAGAGGTTTCCTTTAGCTGGGTGGGTTTTCTTCTTCTCTCCTTCATAGAAATTGTGATGGTGAGAACTAAAATACAGGTAACACAGCATCAGGAAATGTTGGGGTGGTCATTGCTGCAGCAGATTTCTCAGGGTGGTGTTGGATTCGATGTTCAAGGTGCTTCTGAAGACAATTTTGGGGGTTATTAGAGAAGATGGAATGCAGTCAGATGCAAGGTGAAGCTGACAGCTCTGAGCCTATTGTTCAGTATTGAAACAGCTGTTTGTGTAGCTGGTGGTGTGCTTTTAAAAAATCTGAAGTAATTAATCTGAATTCTGTCAGCTTTTAAAAATCCAATAGACTTTGTGGCTGCACATTTTGCACATGCAGGGGTGAAGTTCAGATTTCCCTTTATGTTTATATACAAATTAAATCCAGTAATATTTATGCAGCCTGGTTGCAGCTAATATTATTTTCATTGCTGGATAGAAGTTAAGTAATCAGACATCAGTACCTTTTTTTTCCGCTCTTTTTTTCCCCCTTTCTTTCAAGACAGTTTTGGAATGTGCTAGGGGAAGGTTTTTTTATTAGTTAGGGTCCTGTCACACCTTGGAAAGTATTCCACTTCTGGATGACTGCTGCAAGGAGCTGTTGGGTTGAGATGGGGTGGGGTGTTCTTGGATTCCAAAAGATGAGATGAGGTGGGATGAGATGTCCTGTTGGTGCATCGTGGCTTCCAAGTGGTGAGAATCTTCTTGCACATGCCCCTTGGCACAGTGGATGAAAAAGGGCCTTCTGCGGATTGCCTCAGACCACCTGAGTCCACGTTCAAGAATAAGCAAAGAAAGAAAATATAAAGGGATTTTTTTGGCCCTCAATGCCAGCAGGCTGCTCTTGGAGGCTTCTCTTCTCTGCAGGAGCTTTGGCCACCAAAGGCTAGTTTGGCTTTGGAGAACTACCCTCAAGTTTGCTGGGAATACTGAGATACGGCAATGAAAATTCTTTCCAAAGAGAGGAAACGAGACACAGTGAGTGCCCCTTCTTGTAGATGGAGTGAACGATCCAGGGTACTAAATGATAGCTTTAGCAGAGCCAGCACCTTCTGTCCCTCCCTTTCTCTTCGTGCTTCCCTCCCTTCTTGCACAGGAGCAGAAGTCATTTGCCTTCTAGGAATTGAAAGTGTCGCGGCAGTCCCAGCTCTAAGGTGTGGGATCTCATAGGTGCTTCCCCAGAGCAGCTCTCCAGCAGGCTGGGCTGCCATCCAAGACACTGGGGTGCTTGCAAATATTTCATTTTTTTTTTAGCTGCAAAAGAAATGATAAAGCTAAATTGCTGCAGAATTCAGGCAGTTTTGGTTAGAAACAGAATTGGTCTTGATTGAGGGGCGGGGGGGGAGGAGGGGGGAACCCCACCCACCAAAACTTTTCACTTGGTTTGAAAGCCATTGAAATGCTGAGAATTCTGAACATGATGAGAAATTTATTTCTCATTCCAGACAGAAATCTCTTCATGAGTGTGCAGGAGGGGATGAAATGTTGAGGTTCTTGTGTGACAGACACATAAAGGCAGAAATGATTTTATTGTGAAGCGATGCTGTGCATGCTTGTGAATGCAGGTATTTAATTAGCCGCTTAGAAATTCAGATGCAAAGAGGAGCAGTAATCCACCCAAATACTGCTGAAAGCCTTAATAGATACATGAAACTAATTTTTAAAAAAATAGGGTGTGGGGGGGAGGGAAAGAAAGGATCCAGAGTTGCAGTGTATGGATGAAGAGATGAGCAAATGCTCTAAAGCATAACATGGAGCAGGGGTGTTTTGCTGAGCAGTTGTAGCGAGATGTGTGTTCATATTAGGTCAATAAAGATGCTCTGCTGGCTGCATCTGCAGATACAGTAGCCAATTGATCTAATGCAGTTTCTAAAGGCTTTCTATCCAGGTGATGTCATCCTTTTAGCTCGCTTCCCCTCCCACTCTCTTTCCTCCTTATTAGATATTTCATCTTGCTGCGGAGCATCCAATCGATGGGAGCTTCTCCTGAGGGAGCTGCTGAGAAGCGAGCAAAGATAGTAGGAATTAGGACTCCAGCAGACAGGCTTGCTGTAGCCATGGACCTCCTGTTTTCCTGGGCATTACCAAAATGTTTTAATTGGAAAAGCTGAGGCGTGGATTAAGCAGGGGGATCGGACTGATGCATTAGAATACCAGGCAACACTGCAGAGTTGTAAACTGCATTAAAAAAAAAAAAAGAAAGAAAAAGGAGGAAAAGGGGAGGGGGGCTGTGTGTGTATGCCTGTGCAAAAGAGAAAAGGGTTTGTGTTGCAGAGGCTTTTAATGCATTCCACAGTGCAAACCTGTTAGAGCATATATCCTGGAGCTACAGTCCGGATGCTAATTCAATTTTTGCAGTTCTGATGGACAAGAGTATAAAGAAGAAACTTTAATATCCGGGGTGTGGGATTCCTGAATCCTTGAAGATGCTGAAGAGCTTCTGCAAAATGCAGTCTGCAATATGAAGGGGAAGTTTCCGAAAAGTGGACTCGAAGATAAGCTGCTTGCAAATGCATTTTAGTGAAGAGGGGGGGGTGGAAAAAAAAGGAATTTGAAGAATCAATACCTTACCTCTTCATGTGTTGTTGCTTTAACCTGCAGTTCTAATCCATTTCAGAATTAATTGCAATTTTTAGCAGTGCTTCTTTTTCGGTCCGTGCCTCTTGCCTGGGGGGGGAGGAACGTCTGGATATTTGTATTTCAGAAACTAGGAAACCTTTTTGATTTGAATTGATGTGCTTGTTAAAACTGGAACGTTTTGGTAGGGATTGCTGCTGCTGCTGCTAACTCACTGCAATACTGAAAAGTACTCAGAGAGGAAGCTGTAATCAAATTCAGTGTGAAATTCAAGCCTGAGAAGTTGCATCCGTGTGCATTTGCTGCTTTGCTTTAAGAATTTGTGAAGAGAATCCAGAAGGAATTTTACTCCCTGTTTTTCTTCTGTGGCTTTTACTTGAAAAGAAGGAAACTTTTCCCCTCCACACTCAGCCTAAGAAATGGCTTTTCTTGTTCGCTGTTATGCCAACTGCCTGCAGCCCTGGGCCTCCAAAGTAAGTAAGATTTTGTCTGTGCTGCATTTCTCTGACAGCTATCGGCGGCCGCGGAGCCGTCCGAGTGTTCACTTCTCAGGCTCTGAGATGCTGGACCCTGGCTGTGCAGGGGCTCTTCTGGTGGAGTCATTTCCAAATGATTAGGAGGGGAACTTTCAGATCTGGGAATTTATTTTATATATGAATAGCTTAGAAATTAATGAGAAGTCTTTGAAAATGCCATTTACTTCTGAAAAGTGTAAGTCTTGCTTGGTAGCCTATTACCACTACGGTACTGCTGAGGTGTAACATTTATTTTGACTCCTTGCATATATTCTTAACTTAAAAATGCTGCTCTAGAAGCCCAGTAGTGTTTGAATGTTGAGGCTGTAAAGAAGCGGCACTGCTTGTTTCCTTTGTGCAGCACTGTGGAATTGGTTAATTCTTTAGCTGCACTGTGTCATTGCAATTAAAGGACACAAATTATTTTGTCTGGCTGAAGATGTAGCACGTTGGAAAAACTGGGGAGGGAAGGGGGGGGGGGATGAAATCTAGAACATCTGAACAAACCCACCTATTGAGATAAAAACCTTGAAAGGAACTAAAAAATACACTGTTTGTCAGACTCTTACTGTTTGATGTGCTCAGTCAGAAAATGATCAAGTTGCTGGTGTTTTATTAATGCTACTGCCAGGAAATCACCTAAGATACAAGAATTGTTTTATAAATCCAAAGCCAGGCATAAATTTATTATTGTTTATTACAAGTCTGTATTTACGTTGCGGCTCATGCAAAGATTGTGCAACTTTCTTGCCTGTGAAAGGCTGCGTGGTTTGAAGGCAGTCAGCAAAACCCTTCTGCTGATGACATCATGGGATACAATACTGACTTTGGAGCAAGAAATTTGCTGTTGACTTTGATTTCAAGAACCTCATAGAATCTGAGTGACATAGTGGTGTGGGGGGAACAAGGGAGAAACACAGTCCCTGTACAGGATACTTTTCTCTCTTTGGTTTTTATTACTGATAAAAGGGAGAGGGCAGCTCAGAGTGTATGGGGGTGAAGACTTTATGTCTACAGATGCCAAAATCGGTGTTGAAATTCATGGGTATATGTGTGGTGGAATTCTGGCTGTTTAATGGGTGTTGAGTCCACCCCATCACTGGGTGAAGCAGAGCTGTAGGTCCTTATTGCCTTGAAGGGCAGATGAGCTCCATATCCTCAACCAGGTAATTGTGGCTCCTCACCTTAGAGCTCCTGCTGGCCATCACTGGTCTCCAGTGTACATGTTAACTTTCTTGCCTTATCCCTTCCTGCTCTGTAGATACTAAATACCAAAGGATGAGTTTACTTCAACTCGTGTTTCCCTTCACCTCCCTTATTATGGAGATCAGGACATGTAACTGCTTCAAACTGGGAATGCTTAGTCACCTTGGCACTTGAGCTGAGAGTGCTCTTTCCTTGTAGAGTTTGGGCTGAAGTGAGAAACCACAAGAGAAACCCTGTGCTCAAATAAGGATAAAATAATAATAATATAAAACCAAAGAAATTGTGAAGGCTTTTGGCCCCCTGTGTCTGCTCTGGATGATACCCGGGGGATTGCTGCCCTGCCAGCCAAGCCATTTATTCTCTCATTTGCTATTCACAAATGAGAGGGTATAAAATGTTGGGGAGGGGGAGGTTTGGAGTTTTTCTTTATTTCCTTTTTTTTTTTTTTTTTAAATGCTTGATGAAAACCAATTAACTGGTTTTACATTCCAATCCATAACTGCAAGTTCTTTTAAACCACAAAAGAAAAAGCACCTTTCGTCCCCCTCTGGAAAACCTCACAAAGCCTCTAAAACTCCTACGACCCTCCCCTCCAAACTTTTAAACTGATCTTTTTGTGATGTTCTGTCACTCTGAAGAGCAATGTACACAGAATTAAACACACCCATGAGCTGAATTGTCTCTGAGTTTATTCCATTTTTCTTTTTACCTGAGTTTTGTGCCACAAAACTGTTTCTATAGTGGTGTCTTATAAGAAGCAAAGCAAAACTGATGTCAGATTTTTAAATGTGCAAGTTTATAACTTTTAACCTGAAAATGTCAAGTATTTTATGGTATTGTTTTGAAACTAGAGCAGTTTCTTACCATGAAGTTGAAAACATCTGATTTTTAATTTGCTTTCTCAGTGATTAAATTAAACATTTCGTAGATTTAAGCAGGTACCTGTCCCAGGACCTTTTTAATTTGTTGCTTTTAAACTGGTATAGGACAATATTCTGCAAATGGGCTGTTGACTCAGTTGTAATTATAGCTGTTCTGAATGTGACAGTGTATAATGATACATCTATTTAATCAGAGCACAATGAAGTCATGTTTTGTGTGACTAATCAGAAAGGTAAACTTTCCTGAAGGTAGAATACCTCTGAAGGTCAACCTTACCCTAAGGAGGTTAATTTATGTGGCTGTGGAATGACCCTCAGGAGGAACCAGCTTTAGTAGCTCCATCACCTCCCAGAAGATATTCCCTGAGTATAAGGGGATGTCCACCCCTGTTTGCATTGCACACCCCCCTCATCTCCCAGAGGCTTTGTGGCTTTTGGCATCCAAAAGTAAAAGGGATGGAGTATGTGTCTCTAAATAATCAATGCAATCTATTTTCTTGTGTGAAGAACTACTGGAAAGAGGAGAGCTTGGAGCTTTGTGGGTTTCTGCAGTGCACCTGGAGATGAGCTGTAGGAGCCTTGCAGCCTGTCCATGCAGGCTCTGCTAGAGGTCAACACTATTCCTCAAGACTCTGCTGATGACTTGGCAATGCATCCAAGAGAAATCACCAGCTCCTTGGCAGGAAGATGATGGTTGTTCCTCTGTCAGTTGTGTCCGGGGATACCAGCACAGGGGCTGAATCGCATGTCGTAAGAAGTGGTCCCTGCCCTGGGGACCGGCTGCTTTCTGGAATGACAGACTGCAGAAGATGAGATAATAGATGCAGGCATCCTCACACAAACATGGTGACTATGATAAGCAGCGAGGAGTGTGGCGAGCAGCAATCAAAGCAGAGCCAGCTGTCAGGCCACTGAGACTCTGGAGGAAGATGAAGGAAGGGAGAGGGCTTTGCATGGGTTCTGTGCAGATCTTCTTCCACAGACTGCCTGTATTTGTGAGGGCAAGAGGCGTTCAACTTCTGTGAAGTGAAAGTCCTCTGATGCTAGAGTGTATTATTTTGCATATTTTAGAGAAAAAACCCCCACTAAAATGGTAAATAATTCAAAGGTATCTTGGCAAGCTTCTATTGTCTTTGTGATTCTGATCACAACTGTCTTGGTGTCTGTTAAATTGTCTGTAATGCACTTTGTGGTATTAGACTCTTAAACATGGATGGGTTATGAAGTCACTGTGAAAGAGAGCTCTAAACGTAACGATTTAGATGTAGATAGTTCTCCTCTAATAGAAATTTTATGTGCATCCTAACAATTTCCCAAGCCCAGAATCCATCCACAGTTACCCTGTTTGTGTAGCAGGAGGGACTGATAGGGGAAAATGGGGAGTGCTTGGGTAATGCATCCATAGAGGATATTTAAAAAGGGATGCTTTTGGAGATAATGTGTTTTTTTTTATAGAAAATAAGAGGTTTTGAATTAACATTTAAGCTTCTAAAATGTTTTTTCCTGAAGGAAAACAGTTTCATTTAAGATCCCAGGTGCACATTAAACTTGTCTTACAACAGTAGGCACTAATTTATTTTCTCCAGGCTTCTGTGTTCCTCTTATCTTTGTGCTGGTTAGATAAAATCTAATAATGCTGAGCCTAATAACAAGATACACTGGCTCTGTAGAACTTTGTGTTTGGGTTAGAGCAGAAGACTTGGAGTCATTTTTCAATCCCATTTCTATTTCTGCAGTAGTCTCCCAGGGATGTGATGCAAGTTTGAGCTCTCAGTAGCTAAACCCAGGGTAACATCATCTTCTGTTTCCAAAGGGCATCAGTTTAATTTCCAAGATCTTGAGTTGAAGCCTTCATGCAATTTAAAGATTTTCTTTCAGCTCCTCAGAAGAAAAACAGCTTGGATAGTGTGTCCTTGATTTGATTCGATGTCATCCTTGTCTAGTTTGCTAGTGCACTGATATGGAAAGTGGCCTTGGTAGTGTGAGTTTTACATGTTTTCAGTGCAAATAGTGATTTTGCTTTGTTTTTCCTTCAATTTTGACAGCATCGTTCTCCTCTTCCTAACCTTGACTCCCCCTCCATTCTTTCTCCATTATTGTAGCTTGCAGCCCAGCTTCCAGCATTGTGGAGCTCCTGTCATGGCTCTGAGTGGAACCTGTGGGGTGCTCACTGCAGGCACAGGCATCAGGTGATTGCCCTGTGAGCTCCTCTCTTCTGGGTCCTGATGGTTCTCTTCTCTCCTGTGAACTGTGGTGTGCATGGTTTAGTTCTCTTTTGAGTTTTGGGGAGTTTCAGCCAGCTCCTCAGTATTTCTGGACTCTTCTGTTTCATATTACCTGATCTTTTTCCTCTGCATCATCAGTACAGGAAGGGGACCGCCTTATTTCTGCACTTAAATTGATCTGTAGGAGCACAGCCCTTTGGTTACTCAGTACTCTGATCCCTGGGTGCTTAGAGAGTGAGTGCTTGGGCCGACAAATTTTCCTTATAGAAGGAAAAAAACTTCTTTGTTGTGAGGGTGCTGGAGCCCTGGAGCCGGCTGCCCAGGGAGGTTGTGGAGTCTCCTTCTCTTGGAGAAGTTCCAAACCCCCTTGGACATTGTGATCCTAGGCAAGACTGCTGTGGGTGACCCTGCAGAAATGATCTCCAGAGTTCCAACCCCAATATGTTGGGATTCCTTTTGCTTAGTTAAAAGTTCAGCTCTGTTTTCTGCAACAGCTTGCAGGACAGTTTCTGTCCAACTGTTTGAATGCACTTCTTACTTGATAGTTTCTGGAGAGAAGAGTGCTGTAGTAAGCTCTGTGTGGCCAGTTACTCTAGAAAGCTTGGATTTTCTTCGCCTGAGGTTAAATGCAAGTACACATCATACTACTTTCCAACAGACAAAGCCTTTTCCTGCAGTATTGTTTTCAGGGGAAACTGGCTGGGAACAAGCAAATAAACACCTATCTGTTCCTTGATTTCCTCTTAGACTGTGTTTGTTTTAAACCCGCTTTGTTACAATCCTGCTTCCAGCTGCAGCCCAGCTCAGGACCACCCTGTTCTGCTCCTCTCACTTCCACGAATGCATTTCTTGATGAATACAGAAAGAAAATGCAGATGGGAGATTGGTGCTGCTTTGTGTTTATCAGCACATACAGGATCGGAGGGCCTCATTACGCAGCCCTTGGCTCGGAGGTGATGTGTGGCTTGGCACTGCTCGCGGCATTGTCGTGCTTGCCCTCCTAGGTGCATCCTTGGAGCCCTTCTGTGTGCATCCTCATGGCCCTGCTAGGTGCATCCCTGGAGCTGATTGTCGCTTGCATGTCATTAGAGTGAGGTGAGGTTGTAGCAGCCTGAGGATGTATGAAGAGGGACTGTCATCACCATGGTATTTTACCAATCGGTGTATATAAGAGTTTATAAATTATTCAACCCAGATGAAACTCAAAGCAGATTTGGAATTTCACGTGCCCTGCAGTGTTGTCTCAAGATGAGAGCTCCCCAAACATCAGGCTGCTGTTGCCTGCCTGCTTGCTGGATTTTTAATGACTTGTGGAACTTCAGCCCAAACTCTATAAGGAAAGAGCACTCTGGGCTCAAGTGCCAAGGTGACTAAGCATTCCCAGTTTGAAGCACTGTTACATGTCCTGATCTCCGTAATAAGGGTGGTGAAGGGAAGCTGAGTTGAAGTAAACTCATCCTTTGGTATATAGTATCTACAGAGCAGGAAGGGATAAACAAGAGAGTCAACATGTACACTGGGGAGTCACCATCACTGGAGGTGTTTAGGAAGAGACATGATGGGGTGCTTGGTGCCATGGTTTAATTGATTAGATGGTGTTGGATGACAGGTTGGACTCGATGATCTCAAAGGTCTCTTCCAACCTGGTTGGTTTGTCCTGTTCTCTTCTGTTCTCTTCTGTTCTCTTCTGTTCTCTTCTGTTCTCTTCTGTTCTCTTCTGTTCTCTTCTGTTCTCTTCTGTTCTCTTCTGTTCTCTTCTGTTCTCTTCTATCATCATGCCAGTGAAGGCCAGCGGGAGCTCTAAGGTGAGGAACCACAATTACCTGGTTGAGGACATGGAGCTCATCTGCCCTTCAAGGCCGTGAGGACCTGCAGCTGTGCTTCACCCAGTGGTGGGGTGGACTCAACACACATCAAACAGCCAGAATTCCACCACGTGTATGGCTATGTATTTCCACATTGATTCTGGCATCTGCAGACAAGCCCTGGAGCCCAGCACCTTCAGCTTCTCACAGAACTCCTAGCATCCCTCACTGCCATCACAGTTTTTCTACTCCCCCAAGTCCTTCTCCTTGAGACTACTCTCGAGCCACTCCTAGCCCAGCCTATATTTGTGCTTGGGATTGGCCTGACCCAGGTATAGGACCTTGCACATGGCCTTGTTGAACTTCATGAGGCTGGCTTGAGCCCACCTCTCAAGCCTGTCCAAGTCCCTCTGACTGGCATCCCTTCCCTCCAGTGTGTCAACCAGACCACACAGCTTGGTGTCACTCACAAACTTGCTGAGGGTGCCTCAATCCCGCTGTCCATGTCACTGACATAGACACTGGTCCCAGTACCGACCCCAGAGGGACACCACTTGCCACTGGTCTCCGTTTGGACCTTGAGCTCTCTGGCACAACACCAGTCTGTTTTTTACCACGGGTGCATTTCTGAAGCTTGGAAGTTTCCACTCCTCCTCCAAAGCAGAGATGCTTGCGTGTCAGGCGCTTAGCGTTATCAGGAGTTAAGGCATGGCAGTAATCTATAATTTAGACATAAGAAAACCAAATTAAAATTGCATTACGTGTGTGGTTTAAGGCAACACCAGAATTGAGTTTGAAATTCTGTCCTCGTGTCACCTTACTTTAACTAAGGCAACGTAGCACTTCAGAGGGTTGCGTTTTCTACGCACGAGAGGAGCCATGAGGACCCAGAAGCTCTTGCTGGAGGCATGCAACAACCCCTGGGGATTTTTAATTCTTTTAGACATTTTTTTGTTGTTGTTGTGGTGTTTCCTTCTTTTCTGGGGTTTTGTTGGAAGCCTGGAGTTGTTTTAGGAAGACTCAAGCATAGTTTCTGGCACATTGCAAGGCTGGAGTGAATGGTGTCAGCTTGGTCCTTATTTCTGCAGGTTCCTGGGTGTGGGACTAAGAATAACTGGAGTTAAGTGTGTACTGCAGGGAGATGATGTAGGTAGGTTTGGTAATAAATATTGCCATCAAGTCCATCTTTGGGACATATTAAGAAGGAAAATGACCTGAAGTTTGTATAGTGGATTAGCAGCATTTTTCTTGGCATCATGTTGTTGGAGATTCAGGGTTAGGCTGCCCACTTCAAGAGACACAGGGGAATAATGGAGAGAGTCTGACAGAGGGCCATGAGGATGGTGAGGGGCCTGGAGCACCTCTATGAGGAAGAAAGGCTGGGAGACCTGGGGCTGTTGAGCCTGGAGAAGAGCAACCCCAGAGGGGATCTGATCAGAGCTAAAGGGTGGGGGACAAGAGGATGGGGCAGATTCTTCTTAGTGGTGCCTGGTAACAGGACAAGGGGCAACAGGCACAAACTGGTACCCAGGAGGTTCCACCTGAAGATGAGAAGAAAATTCTTTGGTGTGAGGGTGCTGGAGCCCTCAAGTAGGCTGCCCAGGGAGGTTGTGGGGTCTCCCTCATTGAAGAGATTCCAAACCCACCTGGGTGATCCTTAGCAACCTTCTGTGAGTGCCCCTGCTTTAGCAGGGAAGTTGGACTAGATAATCCCCAGAGGTCCTTTCCAACCCCACCATACTGGGATTCTGGGATTTTAAACTGTTGGGAAAACATTTGATCCATCAGTTGGCTTTAAATACTCAAAAAAGGACCTGATTGCTGCTCTTTAAGAAAAAATGTGTTTTGTGCCACTGGTGGAAGGAACCTCTGTGGTCTTTAAGAAGGAAATGTGTTTGTTTGCATTAAGTTAGTTGAGGACTGATGTCAGCATAGGTAATTCACTGGGCTCATCTTACCCTCTCTGTGGATACCTAAGTGGCCTCTTTCCATATCTCAGAGGAGCAGTTTCTCCTCTCCCATTAACACAGCTCTCAGTGTATTTTAAACTTTTTTCTTTTTTAAACTGGAGCAGGAAATGGCTTGTATGTAAAAGATGAAGATCAAGCAGGGTGAACTGATACTAAACCTGGGGAAAAGGGCTACACAAAACTCTGCAAAAGAACTTCAGAGAACTGCAGTAGGTTTTGGTGGCTTCTCATGATTTTACTGACAGGATAAGTAAGGTAATTAAAATGATTTCCTTACTGATGCTAAGAAAAAAAGTCAGGTTTGGGCTTTTTGTTTGTTGGGGGAGTGAGGGGGTGGGTGGGTTTTGTTGTTAGGGTTTTTTGGTTGGATTTTTTGGGTGTTTTTTTTCCCCTCCCTCTTTTTCTTAGAAGAAAGGAATGTGATGGATGACAGCAAAAAGTGGGATCCAGAAGGGTTTGCTTGGTGAGAGACTGACTGTGTGTCAGTGGGAGTAAGCATTGCTGCTCTTGTTTCAGTAGGTTTTAGAAAGACAAAATAGAACTAATTAAAGAAATTAGTTATCTTGTGAAAATGAATGAGCCAAACAGTGCTGCTGAGCTGAGCAGAGTTTGTCAACTGCTTCTTGACAGTTGATACAGATCTTGGAAATGCCAGGTTTGAGGAATTTTTTTTTTTTTTCCTACATTGAGACTTTCATAGAATCATGAAGTTTGGAAAGGACCTCTAAGATCAAGTGTAGCCATCAACCTAAGACAGTTAATGGGTTCCAGCTTAAAACAGTGGAAACCTTGTGATGGAAAACCTCACACAACAAATAAAATGCAAAATATATGTGCCTTAAAATTGGGGTCCTTGGAGTCTGGAAGCTGGTTGTGGAGGTGAGGTGGCTTAGGCTGGTGTAGTGGTGAGGTGGTTGGGCTGGAGCAGAGGTGAGGTGCTTACATTGGTGTAGAGGTGAGGCGGTTCAGTCTGAAGCGGAGGTGAGGTGGCTGGGTTGATGTAGAGGTGAGAAGTTTGGGGGTGGAGTAGAGGTGAGATGCTTACATTGGTGTAGAGGTGAGGAAATTGAGTCTGGGGTAGCGGTGAGGGGGCTGGGGTAGCAGTGGCCAGTGGTTTTTGTGGTGACACAGCAGAATGAGGTGAGCGCCGACACTGCAGGGCTGTGGTGTGCTTACCCTGGGGTGTTGGGTGGCAATACACCCTGTGTTGTTTCTGAACATTACTCTTGCTGGCAGCGTTTCAGGGAACTTCAGAAAAGCAAATAAGGGATAAGGTTACTGACAATCTGTAAAACCCAAGGACAGAAAATGTGCTTACCCAGCCTAGAAGAGGACAGACTGTTCCCTCAGAGGCTGATGCTTCTACTGTGTCCAGACCAGATCGATGGATTGTAAATATCCATCCAGGGACCTGGGAAAACTGATGAAAAACTTTGTTATCAAGGAGTATCAAATAAAGAAGGAGGCCAAACTTCTGCTTCCTTATTGCCCATTTTCTTCCCATTAATCTGAGTCTGTAATGGCCTCCATACACCAGGAGAATGATGTGGGCTGTGCTTCCTTCAGTAATTTGGTTTCTGATGATGAGTCCTTTGGTTGCTGCACTCGTTGCAGGATGCTTCTGAACACGTTATGCTATTTACTGCAGCGTGGAAGAGCAGGGTGAAGCTTCTTTTGCACACAGAAAAGAAGTAATTCATAAATCTTGTGTACCTCTGTGAAGAGTATTTTGCAAGATCATGTTGTGTGTGCCTTTGCAGGATGTTTCCCTGATATCCAGACTGTACCAGGAAACACTGATAATTATTTTCAAAACATGTGGCACAAAGGCACAGGTGTGGCCTTTCCATAACAAAGAGATACCAGCAACTCCCAAAGCCAGTCATGAAGAGCGTGGTCCCCTGTGCTGGAAGAGATTCTTATGGTTCCTTTCCCTGGAGACAATAGGGAAGAGGAAGACAAAAGTCTCAGTGTAGCCCTGCTCTGACATAGCTTCACTGATGACTTCTGTATTTGTCTTTCTTTAAACTCTGCAGTGACTTTCCTATAGCCTTATTTTTCATCAAGTCCTGTGAGGAGCAGCTGGGGGTGCTGGGGTTGTTGAGTCTGGGGAAGAGGAGGCTGAAGGGAGACCTTCTTGCTTTTTACAACTCCCTGCATGGAGGTTGGAGTGCAGCGGGTATTGGTCTCCTAAGTAACAAGAAGACACAGCCTGAAGTTACACCAGAGGAGGGATATCAGGAAAAATTTCTTTTCCTGCAAGAGTGGTTAGGCATTGGAACAGGTGCCCAGGGAGTCTGCATCCCTGGAGGGCTTCAAACAATGTGTAGTTATGACACTCTGGGACATGGTTTAGAGGCCATGGTGCCGCTGGGTTTATGGTTCAAGCCAATGATCTTCAAAGTCTTTTCCATCCATACTGATTCTGCAATTCCGTGCAAACTGTTCTGGGGAGCACAGAAAGCAAAGTGACCCTCAGGCAGTCATCTCGTCAGAGATCACCTAACGTGCTCTGTTGTCCAGGGCATGTGCAATCTCAAAGATCTGTTGTACTAAAATTAGCTGCTAATTGAATTCCCAAGTGTTCTGTGTGACCTCACTGCTGAGAGTAAATGGTGCCGACGTAGGATGGAAATGTCACTGCAGACGCACTCTGCTTGGGCTTGTAGAAGGGCTCTGTTAGCTTGTGAGATGCACCCAAGGCATGGAGTCACAGATTGCACTGTGTTGGAAGAGCCACTGGAAGGTCATCTTGTCCAACCTCCCTGCAGTCAGCAGGGACATCTCCAACTAGATCAGGCTGCCCCAGACCACAGCAAGTCTGATCTTGAATGTCTCTGGGGATGGGGCCTCAACTATATGCACGGACAACCTGTTCCAGAGTTCCTGCAGTCTTTGCTCATGGAGTAGGTTCTCCAACCTACTCCTACCTACAACCATCTTTGTGGCCCTCCTTTGGACCATCTTCAGTCTGTCCACTTTGTGAATTTTAAGGACCACAGAACTGGACATAATACTTAAGATGTGTCATGACCAGTTCTGAGTTGGATGATCATGGCTTTCTCTCTGCTGGTAAAATCCTTGCAGATGCAACCCAAGATCTGATCTGCCTGCTTTGCTGCAGCAACACACTGAGAAATTTGGTTTGTTGTCCACTAGGACTCCTCAGCAAGGCTGCTCCTCAGTTACACAGATCCCAGCCTGTACTGGGCTCTCTGGGTCTTCCCTCCCAGGGCCAGCACCTTGCATTCATCTTTGTTAAACTTCCTACAGTTCTTGTTAGGGAATAGTTGGTAACCTCAGCAGTCTCTGGGAGAAGTCAGCACATCATTTGGTCTGCCCTTGTGAACAAACTAGTGTTAGAAAGTTGGCAATTCTGTATTAAACCAACATGTTTGGAGGTGGAACTCCTCTGTTCAGAGGATAGGCTGAGAGAGTTGGGGTTGTTCAGCCGGGAGAAGTTCCTGGGAGACCTTCTGGTCACCTTTCAGAACTTCAGGGGGCTGATCAGAAAGCTGGAGACAGACTTTAGCAGGGCCTGTTGTGACAGGACAAGGGGTGACGGCTTAAAACTGAAAGAGATAGAGACTGGACAGAAGGAAGAAACGTTATCCACTGAGAGTGGTGAGACCCTATCCCAGGTTGCCCAGAGAGGTGGGAGATGCTGCATCCCTGGAACCATTCCGGGTCAGGTTGTTTGGGGCTCTGAGCAACCTGCTCTAGTTGTAGATGTCCCTGCTGACTGCAGGCAAGGTTGGAGCTGTAAAGGTCCTTTTCAACCCATGTAATTCCACAATTCTAGGTCCTGATTGCCTGTTAAAAGGAAACAGTACTCAAATCAAATGCTCTTTGCAGGGACCTTGTTGAAAGGTGCAGAGATGGAGTGGTTTACTCCACCAGCCCTGAGTTACTGCTGCCAGTTTACCACATACTGTTCCAGAATTCTTCTCATTCAGGCTGTTTACAGTCAATAAAAGAATCTATTAATGTTCATTGCATGTTTTGAATGGTTAATTAGTAAATCAATAATTTTAGAATATTGGATGTGCAGTTTTTCCTGTATTTGACACATTTACTGGCTCTTGGAGGTTAAATTGCTCATGACTGAAGTTTGCAGCCTCTTTTCTGTATTACTTGGTTTCCCCAATTCTTTGGTGGTTCTTTTCTCTATATCTATTTTGATCTGATAATTTTAGCTAACCAAAGAGTGTCTCTGCTCATTCAGACCAGCGTGGTCCTGTACATGCCCCTTGGTGTCACACAAAGCACTGTTGGAGCAGTTCTCCCTGGGACACCTTTGGGCAGGGCTGGATGCCATAGAATCTGTGTCCGCTTCTGGTTTCTCTCTTTTCATTCAGATTCTTCACCTCCCTGCATGTCATCTATTACCCCTGACATCCACTGATTTTTGCCACATCCTTCCCAAGGATCATCCTTTTTTCCAAGGATGCCCAAGGACAGATATGAACAGAGATTCTCCTCTCCCACACTTTGTTGCTTTTACAGTGTCCTGTTGCTGAGGTTTTATGTCCATCAGCTTCATTCAACCATTCAGAGCTGCTCCCAGCTCAGTCATTCCAGCTCTGTCTCTCCACTCAAACCAATAAATCATCTTCTTGATGCAATTTATCTTCTACAACATGTGAAAGTCATGAGTGTTCTTTCTGTCTAGGTAGAACAAAAAGCTCTTATGTACTCTGCTCTTCATGTTTGGATAATGTGAGAGGTTCTGCACTGTATTGAGCAGTAGGAGGCATGACATGCTTGGGGCTTGTAGAAATTTGGGGGATTTCTCTGGTTTAATTGGGGTTTTTTTGAGTTTTGGGGGTGTCTCTGGTTAGCAGCAGGAATGCTGCTCCCCTTGCTTCAGCACTGGGTGGCTGCACCCGTGAAACCACCACAGAACAGAAGCTCCTAGTGGAGTCTCCACTTCCTGGGTGTTTTTAGGGTGCTTGTGGCTAGAGTTTAGGATTCTGTGGATATAATTTTTATTAACTGTTACTCAAAAATGGCTCTGATGTTCTCATGTCTGCTGTCCTCAACTCATGAGCCAGCCCCAGCTGCATCCCAGCAAGTGGGACCACCTTCAGAAGTCTCATAGACCTTCAACAAAAGACAGTCCAGGCTGCTGTCACTTGAGGGGCTGTGTGACAGGACAGACTGATTCTGCCTTTAGGATGAGTTTCTAGAGGATGTTTCCAATATCTTTAAAAATTACCTTCCTGATTCAGGTTTTCTGGTGTACCCACCAGCCTGTGTCTTCTGACCGGGTGGGAGGGCAGAGCAGTAGGTGGCTGTGCAGACCATAACTTTTCTTTCTTGGGCTTCTTTTCCCATCCAGTTCTGAACCACAGCAAGGCATTCCAGAGTGGGTTTGGTGCTGAATATTCCTTTGTTGGGAAAGGTCAGTCACAAGGATGTGCTGGCACTGAGGTAGGGCCTGGCTGTGCCAGTGTGTGAGGTGGCCTCGTGTTGGAATTGCAGATAATCCCTTTTGTGAGAGAATGGAATTGTTCCAGGTTATAGTGGCAAGGAAGTGAGCTACTGCTGTGGAGAGTGCTTAGCAGAAGTTCATGGATGTTCAAGGTTTTTCTGTCTGCAACTGTTGGGTCACACAGCTAGCCAGAAGACAATCCCATAACCCCAGTATGGTGGGGGTTGGAAGGGATCTCTGGAGATCATCTGGTCCAAGCCCCTTGCTAAAGCAGGGTCACCCACAGCAGCTTGCCCAGGATCATAAAGTCCAGGTGGGTTTGGAATCTCTCCAGAGAAGGAGACTCCACAACCTCTCTGGGCAGCCTGATCTTGGGTTCTGGTTTGTGCCCATTGCCCCATGTCCTGTCACTGGGCATCACTGACAAGATTCTGGCCCCATCCTTTCCTCTACCCTTTAGCTCTTGCTGAGCATTGATGAGATTCCTTTTCAGGCTGATCTTCTCCAGGCTCAGCAGCCCCAGGGCTCTCAGCCTCTCCTCCTTACAGAGATGATACAGGTGGCCCTCTTTCAGACTTTCTCCAGTATTTCCCTGTCTCTCTTGAACTGGGAAGCCCAGAACTAGACCTAGTACTCCACATGTGGAGATAATGCAGAGGAAGAGAGAGGACCTCCCTCAACCTGCTGGCCACAGTCTCCTGAACACACCTCAGCAGACCATTTGCCTTCTTGTCCAGGAAGGCATGTTGCTGGCTCAGGTTGAACTTGTTGTCCACCAGCACTCCCAGGTCCTTCAATTTTTCAAGATACTGCTGTGACTGAAACCACAGTTCCTAAATTTTTCCCACAACAAATTTCATAAACAGGGAATCATTGCTTACCAATGGTGAAGGCAATGTTAGAGCACTTCAAACAACATCACCCCCCACATCCGGCAAGTCCTTGCCATGTCTGCTGTCTTGTTGTTAGAGAAACACCTTATCCATGGATTGCTGCTTAGTGAGCTCTGAAAGAAAGAACAATCAGTTTGGGTCATAAAAACGACATCCAAAAGACAGAAGCTGTGATTTATTTTGGGAGATTGAGTCGAGTGGCAGGCAGCACTTTAAAGGTCACTTGTCTCAAATAAACCTTATCTCTCTCTCAAATTTAAAGACATATTGCAGGGTTTCCTTGCATCTAACCTGCATTAAATGTCTTTTACAAGAACGGATTGCAGAGTCCACCAGGAGCATGGGACATGCCCATGTGCTTTAGAGGTGATGGAAATGAATGGGAGTGCTGGCAGGGGGAAGAAGCTCACTGGTAAATGATTAATGAGTTGATAGGAAATGCTCCTTTGGGAAGGCTGGTGGTGTTCTGAGTTGGTCTTCATTGTGTGGTTGGGAAAATGGCACACAGAGGACAGTGTATTTTATCAGCCTATGTACAGGGAATGGTCTTTATCACAAGAACCTCAAAATCTGAACTAAGTTAGGGAATAAAACCTGTGGCAGTGTGTATCTGTGTGTCTTTGAGCCAGAACAGGCTTCAAGAGCATCACAGTTTGGTAGAGAGCAGGTGTCTGCCCTTGTTCTCCTGGTAATTCCCCCCAAGTCACTTCTGCTTTTTGTCCTTCTCAGTTCTTTTCCTGGAGACTTTTGAAAGTTTGAAAATCATTGTGAATATGGATAACAGTGAGCTTAAATGAAGTTTCCTTGTGTCTGTGTTATCACAGTCAGTGTGGGACTTGTTCATGAATAGAAAGAATCCCAGAATCTCAGCTTGGTGAGGATTGGAAGGCATCTCTGGACATCATCTGGTCCAAGCCCCTTGCTAAAGCAGGGTCACTCACAGCAGCTTGCCCAGGATCACAAAGTCCAAGCGGGTTTGGAGTTTCTCCAGAGAGGGAGACTCCATGACCTCTCTGGGCAGCCTGCTCCAGGGCTCTGGCACCCTCCCAGCGAAGAGGCTTCTCCTCGTGTTCAGATGGTGCCAGTTTGTACCTTGTCCTGTCACTGGGCACCATTGAGAAGAGTCTGGCTCCATCCTCTTGATGCTGATGAGCATTGAGAAGATCCCCTGGGAGGCTGTTCTCCTCCCGGCTGAACAGCCACAGGTCTCAGTCTCTCCTCATCAGAAATATTCTCCATTCTTTTTCTTAATCACTTTGTGATTTCCCTGTGTCTGTGTTATCACAGCCAGCATGGAACTTCCTCAAGGATGGGAAGAAATATGACTGCAGCTGAACGTGGAGCTTGTTGTTTGGAACAGGGAGGTTATAAAGGTGTGGATAGGCTGAGGGGCTTGCAGCAAACCCATGTTCTGGTTAGGCTTGGGGTATTGAATCTGTATGGTTTGGTTTGTTCCCTGATGGACTAAAACTCCTGGTTTTGCAGTTCCACCCATCTCCAGCGTGTCAGGAGCTGCCAGCAGCCGTGCCTAGTAATTAGCAAGTGCTGGGTCATGCTGAATGCTGTCCTCTGGCAAACGCCGTGCTGACCTTGCCGGGATGTGCCTCTCCTCCTGGACGTTAGCACTGCAACGTGCTTGCAGAGGAGCTGGCTGATGTCTCAAGCTCCAGAGGAGCAAGTGTCACTCTGCAGCACAGCCTGCTCCAGCCACAGCTCGGTGCTGGAATGGAGGCAGCAGATGGGGAGAAGCAGGGAGACAACCTCCATCAGCACCACAGGCGGTGAAATAGCAATGGCTTAACCGATGTCCAAAGCACCGCGGGCAAGAGGGAAGCTAATGTAGCACTTTCTGCCTGCTGTCCATTAGTGGATGGATAGTGATTTCTGAACATGGCACAAAAACATGCCCTGTGCACCAGTTTATTGGGATTTTAACTGTAACCAGCTAGTGCTGCAGAGCAGAATGAGATCTCAACTTTGCTGCTTCCCTTCTCTATGTGGTTTTTTTTTCATTGCTAAGTTGAAGAGGTTCCATCTGAAAGGGTTATCAAACATTGGAATGGTCTGCCCAGGGCAGTGATGGAGTCACTGTCCCTGGAGGTGTTTAAGCAGTGTGTGGACCTGGTGCTTAGGGACCTGGTTTAGCATTGACCTTGCAGTGGTGGGTCAAAGGTTGGACTGGGTGATCTTGAAGGTCTTTTCTGACCAAAGCTATTCTGTGATCTCGGTATGTGTCAGCTCTTACCCCGTGTGCTGACACACAGCCAGTGTACCTTTGGGCCATGGGATTGAATTCTGTCAGCTGAGTGCTTTAACCTTTTTTCTTCTTCCTCCCCCCCTCCATTCTTAAGCCCTGAAAATAGAATTTTCTTTTTCTTTGTGGTGGCTAAACATAGGCTTCAAAGTGTTGTGTTCTCTTGTGGTTGGACCAAGTTTGCTATTTTATACCTTCTGCTTCCATGTTTTATTTTTATGGGACTTTGTAAAAGTTTAGCAGTCTCTAACTTTTCACACTTTGTCCTTCTCCAGATCCATGTGAACACAGAGATTAATCTTATAGGTTGGATGGTTTATGCTTTCTTTTTTTGTGAGTAAAATGATATACAAAGATAGAATAATGTAAGTGTTAGGATGGTGGAAAATAGTTTTGTAGTCTTCAAATTCCAAGAGTTATTTTACAAGAGGATGGTCAGGCCTGATTAGCAATTAGCAAAGTGAATGCCATTGAAAATTACATGTGACACAACATCCCCCATAATAATTTTGATAATCAAAATCACAGATTTGTAGAATGGTTTGGGCTGGAAAGGACTTTAAAGGTCGTCTAGTTCTAACCCCCCTGCCACTGGCAGAGATGCCTTCCACTACCCCGGGTTGCTCAAGTCCTCATCCAGCCTGGCCTTGAACACCTGCAGGGAGGAGGCATCCACAACCTGCTTGGGCAACCTCTTCCAGTGTCTCACCAACCTCACTGTAAAGAATTTCTTCCTAATCTCCAGTCTAAATCTCCCCTCTTCCAGCTCAAAGCCGTAGCCTCTCTTCCTATCAATGCAAACCATTGTAAAAGCTTTCCCCTCATGGTATCACTTAGAAATAAGGGGTCTGGAGCTGGATGATTATCTTACAGCATTCTGTGTGGCTCTGATTCTTCAAAACTACTGACTTTTGGGTTTTTGGGTATGAAGAACATGTTTGTGAGCTCTAATAGTGCACTAAGATTTGTATATCTATATACATGTGTTCATTTCCAGACAGATTACTAAAACAGAAGTGTTGCTGTACCTACTTGGACCAAAACTGCACAGTATTCTTTCTATGTACTCCTTATCCTAAGGGAAACTGAAAGCATTTTATGGTCCAAGCCTACTTTTTGTTCGATATTGATGTTTTCTAAAGGCTATTCTTGAACTGAGGCATGAATTGAATTTATAAACAAGAGTCTTGCTTCACATGGAATTGCATCATAAGATGATCTTTAAGGCTGCAGGCCAGTGTGATCAGTTTGTCATTTTAGATGCTCTTAATCCTGTTGATGTATATCCATTAGCTGTCCTGAAGGTCAGACCTGGCTTTCATGGAAAAATGCATCATTTTCTGTATAAAATCTGAAGGTGACTGGGGCAACCTTGGTCTGAATCAGCTCTTCCTCGAAACGTTCATCAAGTTACAGATTGGTGTTCAACTGTTTAACAAAAGTTTTATGAATGACTTTGTCTCCAGATCAGATTTACACATCTTGTTTTCCTTTCTTTTTTCTCCCTATCCCCAAATACCACTTTATTTCCAGCTTCCAGCTGACCTTACCAAGATGCATCTTACGGACAATCCCCATCCTCAGGTGACTCATGTCCCCTCCAGCCAGTCAGGATGTAGCATTGCCAGTGATTCTGGGAGCAGCAGCCTCTCTGATATTTACCAGGTAAAACTGCATTTGGTCCTTATTTCTCCTTCCTTCTTTCATATTGTATCCAGTTCTGGGTTCCCTGGTTCAGGAGAGACAGGGGAATATTGGAGAGAGTCCAACACAGGGCCACGAGGCTGCTCAAGAGCCTGAAGCATTTCTGTGAGGAGTATGGCTGAGAGCCTTGAGAAGAGCAGCCTGAGAGGAGATCTGATCACTGCTCAGCAAGAGCTAAAGGATTGGGAACAAGAGGATGGGACAGACTCTTGTCAGTGGTGCCCAGTGACAGGACAAGGAGCAGTGGGTACAAAGTGGAGCCCAGGAGGAGAAAATTCATTGGTGTGAGGGTGCTGGAGCCCTGGAGCAGGTTGCCCAGGGAGGCTATGGAGTCTCCTTCTCTGGAAAGATTCCAAACCCACCTGGACACTGTAATCCTGTGTAAGCTGCTGTGAATGCCCATGCTTTAGCAGGGGGATTGGACTGGATGATTTCCAGAGGTCCCTCTAACCCCTACCATTCTATGATTCTGTAAACCAAACCAGTGGCCCTTTATCCAAGGAAATCTTGATCTTCTGCCTATCCCTGTGATCTCATGTGACTTGCCACAGCTACACAGAAAGCTCTTTTTGTTGCTTTTCAAATCTTTATATACCAACAAGCATGTTGTGGCTTGTAAGAGTCACATTTGATGATTTATGGGATCATTTTCCCTGTTTCTGAAACAAATTTCATGAATCATTCTTGTGTTTCAAATCCCTTCCTTGATTATTTGTATTTATTGTTCATAACAGATGTTCTGTTCTGCAAACAAAAGCACGGTAATAACCTCACTCCCTGCACTAATTGACTGTGGAAATTCTAGTGCTGCTTGCTGAGAATAGAACTTGTCTGAAATCCAGAGATAGCTTTCATTTGTTTACTGGTAATACACTTAAGTTACCTGTCTCATAGCAAATTGTAGAGGTGGGATTTTGTCATTCTGGTTGCTGAGGGTGCTCATCCAGGGTTTGTCTTGATCAGTGATTTCACAGCTTGTCTGCTGTGAAGTTGAAATCAGACTGCAAGACTGAGTATAGAACAAGTGTTGAGCATGATCTGGCATTCTGGTGTCCCCAGTATAAGAAGGACATGGAACTGCTGGAGCGGATTCAGAGGAGCCAGGAAGATGATCAGGGGGTTGGAGCACCTGCCCTGTGTGGACAGGCTGAGAGAGTTAAGGATGTTCAGCGTGGAGAAGAGAAGGCTCCTAGCAGACCTTAGAGCAGTCTTCCAGTATCTGAATGGGGCTATGGGAGAGCTGGGGAGGGACATTTGACAAGGGCTTGTGGTAATAGGGCAAGAAAGAATGGATTGAAGCTTGAGGAGGGCAGATTTAGACTGGATGTTAGGAAGAAATTCTTTCCAGTGAAGGTGGTGAGACACCAGAACAGGGTTGCCCAGGGAGGTTGTGGATGCCACCTCTTTGGCAGTGTTCGAGGCCAGCTTGGATGAGGCCTTGAGCAACCTGGGCTAGTGGGAGGTGTTTCTGCCCATGGCAGGGGATTGGAACTAGATGATCTTTAAGGTCCCTTCCAACCCAAACCATTCTGTGATGTAGGGGTAACTTCTTTTTAGACTCCTGTTCCCTTTGCTTGGATACTGTCTGGGTACTATTTTCCACACTAGAAACATATCAGTGCTGTAGCTATTTATAGCCAAGTAACTTTAGAAATAAGGCTTTAAAAGCGAAAATCCTTTCAGACCGTGAAGTGTCTCTATGCATTTTTGTCCTATTTAATCTGTTATCTTCCTACTTCTTCAGATTTGCTTGCTGCTGGCTAGGTCAGGAGTAGCTTGTATCCCTGAGAGGGTATTTTCAAAGTCACAGAAGTATTTTGGTTGGAAAAGACCTTTAAGATCATATACTCCAACTGTTAACACTGCCAGGTCACCAATAAACCATGTCCCTCAGCACCACGTCTACACAGCTTTGAAACCTCTCCAGACTGCCCAGGGAGTCCCCATCCCTGGTCCAGGGCTTGACAATCTTTTTGGGGAAGAAATTGTTTCTAGTCATAGAAGGGACCTTAAAGATCATCTAGCACCAACCCCTGCTGCATGGGCAGGGACTCCTGAGCGAGACCAGGTTGCTCAAGGCCCCATCCAACCTGGCCTTGAACACCTCCAGGAAGGGGACATCAGTGAGCTTCCTGGGCAACTAGTTCCAGTGTCTTACCACCTTAATTGTGAGGAATTTCTTCCTAACATCCAGTCTAAATCTCCCCTCTTCCAACTCAAAGCTATTCCCCCTCTTCCTATCAATAAAGGCCCTCCTGAGCTTTCTTGTAGGCCCCCTTCAAGATGGTATCCTACTTTAAAGAAATATTCAACCTAAACCTCCTCTGGCATAACTGGAGGCCTTTTCTCCTCCTATCATCAAGATGCTCTGTGAATTCTCTGGTTTCTGAGAGGCATTGCTTGCAGATGTTTTGTAACTTGACTTTTTTTTTTTTTTAAAGTTTTCTAAGTCATTAGAATTGATTTAATTAGTCAGAGTCACCAGAACTAGTCTGTACATTGTACCTTAACATCTCATGTCTCAGGATGCTGATGGGCAGTTTTCCTGACCACCGTCTGCCTGCCCCTCTACCTGAGGAGTTTGGAGAGCTTGCTCTGAGTGAAAAGCACTTAAAATCTATTATTGATAACAAACATGAGTGAATACTCTTATCACATGTGGTTAATTGCATTTGAAATGCCCAAAGAGCATAATTGCTAACCAAACAAGAATGATAGAGGTAAAAGAAATGATGGAATAGTGTATTTATATACACTGGAGCATATAAACAATGGTGAAAGGTATTTTTGTACCCTAAGGAATTAATAATTTATTAATGTGGAAATGATTTTCTATTAATTTTGAGAAGTGTGGACCTTTCAGGTAGCATTCTCCTCCTCAGTCACATTAGCCTGTCTGGTTTTGCATCCCAAAGGCAACACAGCTGACAGTTTCCTGGCTGGCCAGGATGATGTCTGGGGCAGGTCACCTCTGTTAGACTAATGTGGGGTCCTCAAAGATGACTCTGGAGCAATGTATGGTCATAACCATGGTGCCAGTAATCCTGAGAGAGGACAGTGGAGAATCTAGCATCTGATCAGCTGTGGGTGAGGATAACAGAATAGAATCATAGAATTATTTTGGTTCCCCAGAAATGTGAAGCTTTTTTGTTTGGAAGAGTGTTTTAGGTTGGTTTGTTGCTGTGTTGGTTGGGTTTTGTATGTCTGTCTTCGTTTTTCTTCTCTGTTTTGTTTTTTCCATTCAGCCCATTTCTTACAGCACCATTAGATTCAGAGCTGTGGTGTTCAGACAGAAATAAGGATAGCTCTGTGGTTACACATAGAGAAATTCCAAAGAGGGATTATGACTTCTGCAAACAACTGTTTTGACCTGTAATAGCTATCCTCAGGGAAAACTAATTCAACAGGCATTAAAGAGTGAAAACATCTTTCTTTACCCTTCCATGGGACAGGCTTTGAGGTGTCCAGCCAAGGGAACACAGATAATCCAGATGAGATCTCTGGATGTAGTTGGAAGGGTCTCACTTCTGCCCTGTATCAGTAGCTTGCAGTGCTGTTCTGCTAATGACCAACCCATTTAAGTCTATTTTTTTTTCCTCATCTGTTTGGTTCTGTGTGTTATGATTAAACTTTCTTTTTTTTTTTCTTCTGTTTTTCTTTAAATCTTCATTTGTCACTTTGTCAGTAAGTACTGGTTGTGGACAGCAACACCATTCCCCAGCAATAATTCCAGTTGTGGTCAAGGTTTTGATGTTAAAAAGGATTCTCTATAAAATCTACAACAGGGATGTAGATTACTGAGATAATTTTTTTAATCAATTCTGGGAGAAAAAAAAAGAAAAGAAAAGAAAAAAGAAAAGAAAAAGGCTTAGATAGTTTTCTCTTGACAGAATTGACATGAGGGAAAGGGGGGAAAAAGCCCTCTTGCACTGAATAGCAGGTGGCATCAGAAGTCATGAGCACTGAATTATGTGATCATATGGAGTCTTAAGGCGCAGGAAATCTTTTGTGAGCCATATTTAGTACTTTTTTTTTTCTGTTAGTGTATGTTTTTTGCACACATTGTAAAGCAATAATTGCCATTAGCACCAGAACTTGGCCAGTTCTTACACCATTGACTTCTAAAAGTGTAGGCCAGTGTGCAGGATATCAGCATCTGGCAAATCTCATAGAATGGTTTGGGTTGGAGAGCGCCTTCAACATCATCTAGCTCTAAGTCCACTGTCACAGGTAGGGACACCTTCCACTAGACCAGGTTGCTCAAGGCCCCAAGGGAAGGAGGGGGCATCCACAACCTCCCTGGACAACCTGTTTCAGTATCTCATCACCCTCACTGTAACAAAATTCTTCCTAATCTCCAGTCTGAAATGATTTGGATGTTTGGTAGTGAAAACAGCTGGGACATCATGCTTGGGAAGAGCAGCTACTTCTGCAGACAGCTTTATGAGCAAAAGCCTTCCTGTTCCTTCCAGCACTGCCTGACCTGCCAATGCTTTGTTGACTGTCTCCATGTGATCTTTCAAATACAGTTTGAAGACCATCTCTTATTTCATAGCTGGATCAAATCATAACTTAGTTATCAAGAAAAGAGAAGATCTGTTTATTTTCCTAGCTAGGGTATACAATGATTTCCCTGTAGAACCTATAACCTGAGTTTTGTTACCTTAGCTCGAGGTTATCAATTAGTACTGTAGTCTGTCTGCCTAAAAAATTGGATATAAATTGTGGTATTTAGATGAAGAAATGCTAGAAAAGTCCTTGAATAAAAGGCTGCACTGATCATGTGCTGCTGAGATTCTCCAAGCACAATTTGCACTTGGGCTTTATTCCAAAACTGTTAATGTGAGCTACATAAGCCAGTAAAATGATGTAATATAAAACAGATTTAACCCTCTATGTATTGTTATCCTACTCTGAAAGAAACAAGTTAAGTCATTTAAGCCTGATTGATTAGTTTTGCTGACTAATTATTGAAATGAGGACAAGCTCAAGGGTCTAAGGTTATATCTGACCCAGTATTTTTCTGTCTGGGCTGTCAAAGTGTTGGGGCTTGCATTAGCTGATCAATGTGGAGCGTGTCGGAAGATGAAGGCAGAGCAGTCTGCTGGCATTAAATCACCTAAAGCAAGGGGTGCTTTTATGAGGCAAGGAAGGAGAGCAGCATGGCTGATTAAGGGCCTACTGGTCCAGCTGAGGTGTAAGAAGGAAACGCACACAGTCAAAAGAGGAGGTTGGAAAGGACAATCTGGAGATCATCCAGTCCACCCCCCCTGTTAAAGCAGGGCACCCACAGCAGCTTGTTCAAGATCACAGTGTCCGGGTGGGTTTGGAAGCTCTCCAGAGAAGGAGACTCCACAACCTCTCTGGGCAGCCTGCTCCAGGGCTCCAGCACCCTCATACTAAAGAATGTTTTCAAAGGCAACCTGCTGGGTTCTGGTTTGTGTCCTGTCACTAGGTGCCACTGAAAAGAGTCTGACGTCATCCTCTTGATGCCTGCCTTAGACTGGATATTGGGAAGAAAATTTTTTGCGGGGAGGGTGGTGAGATGCTGGAACCAGGTGCCCCAGAGAAGTTACGGATGCCCCGTCCTTGGAAGTGAGCAAAGTCAGGTTGAACAGGACCCTCATCCTTTGTTTTGAAGGTTTTTTTTGAACACAGAGTATTTGATGTGTTGGTTTGTGCAGTGGCTTTGTCAAATCTCAAGGATTCCTTTTGAAGTGAGTGTGGTTATTGTGAACCTGTTCATTTAAAACAATCAGCTCCATTTTCTGCAGATCTCTATAGAATTGCCTTGCACTTCGTGGTGACACAGCTTGTTGTTCAACTTTCTGAATCTGAGCAGAAAAATCATTTGCATGCTGGCTTAAACTAAAATGTGCTTGAGCATCTACTCTGGCAATTGAAAATTTAAAACTTTTTTTTTTTTTTTGCCTTCCATCTGCTTGTAAAGTTATTTTCATGCAATTACATCATTTCAACTTTACACAAGGAATTACTGCAAATGATTCCTCTGTGATTCTGCTTTTTGTTGCCCGTGTTGCTTTCTCTTTCTTGGTTGCCTGGTGTGTCTGCTCAGTGTGGTGTCTCTATTGCCATCTATTGATGGCAGCAGAAATGAGTCTACAGGCATTGGGTAGCCAATGGTGTTACTGAATTATGTTTTTATGTTCTTAATAATACCTACTCTTGAGTTGTGGGGAGAAAAACCCATTTGGTTTACATGCATTCACAAGAAGTAAATGCCATAAGTTGAAGAAAGAATAATCACCCTTATCCCCCTGCCAATTAACATACTCCACCTGACACATTCTCTCTATGCCAGGATTAAAATCTGTGTTCTAATACTAACATTAAAAGTGAGCTCAGATCCCTTTCATTCTAGCTGCTCAAGCTGCTTTGGTTTTTCCTGTGTCACCCTGCTAATATTTCCTGTATTTCATCAAAGGTGAGGAGTGAGAAGAGTGAAGCCAGAGAATAAATGTCCCAATATGATAAATTTCTCTTCAGAAGTTGTGATCATAATTCCTGTAGGATGATGTTGATTTGTTGTATCACAGAAACATAGAATTGTTTCATTTGGAGAAGACCTGTAAGATCATTGAGTTCAACCTAAGGCTACTTTAGCCACTAATCCACGTCCCCAGGTGCCATATCCACAGGTTTCTTGAACACCTGCAGGGATGGTGGCTCCACCACCTCCCTGAGCGGCCTGTTCCAATGCCTGACCACTCTTGCAGGAAAAAAATTGCTCCTAATCTCCAACCTAAACCTGCCCTGGGACAATTTCAGGCCATTTCCTCTTGTTCTGTCATCTGATACTAGGAAGAAGAGACCAACTCCCACCTCATTCCAGTCTCCTTTCAGGGAGTTGTAGAGAGCCAGAAGCCTCCCCTCAGCCTCCTCCAGACAAAACAACCCCAATTCCCTCAGCTGCTCTTCACCAGACTTGTTCTCCAGGGCCTTTACCAGCCCTGCTACCCTTCTCTGGACCTGCTCCAACACCTCAATATATTTCTTGTAGTGAGTGGCCCAATGGCTAATGGTCTATGTTTGTACCATCCTGTAGCTGGAGATTTCATTATAAGATGGTGTTTCCAGAAAGGGACCTGTAAGAAATTCTGTTTTGAACTGTTGGTCACAGTTTTTTCGGTTGTATGAGCTACCCAGGATAAGGCCATGAATCTTTCAGCTGAAGACACTGAACTCTGTCTGATGAATGTTTTCTTTGCAGGCTACAGAAAGTGAGATGGGAGACGTTGATTTAACAGGTCTTCCAGAGGCACCTGTAGACTCTGAAGATGAAGAGGAGGAGGAGGATGAAGATATTGACAGAACTTCAGATCCACTTCTAGGGCGAGATGTTGTACGGGAGTGCCTCGAGAAAGAGCCTGCAGATAAAACTGATGATGATATTGGTGAGGAGAAAAAAAATCCTAGTTGTCTTTACTGTGAGGGTGGCACTCTGGAATAGGCTGCCCTGGCAGGTAGTGGAGGCCCCATCTCTGAAGGCTTTCAAGGTCAGGCTTGATGAGGCTTTGAGCAAGTTGGGGATGTCCCTGCTTACTGCAGGGGGGCTGGACTAGATGACCTTCAAAGGTCCCTTTCAACCTAATGCGTTCTATGATTCTCTGTAAAACCATATCATACAACATCTGCAGGGAAAGCACATCTGAAAGCTGTTTAATGAGTTAATGCTAAATATACATCCTCAGAATTATGAATGATGCCTTCCAGAGATGACTTCACTCTGGTGAGACTGTTAATTGAATGATTTCTCCTCTTGCTATCTGAATGAGTATTTGTTCTGAGAAACTAAGTACTTCAGAAAACAGCCTTGGAGATGCTTAAGATGTTAAGTATGGCAATCATGGGATGTGTTGATAGAAGGGAGGGAAAAGGTAGCAAACTAATTTTGACTGCCTGAAACTGCTGAATTAGTTCAGAAATGTCAAAGAGAACACACCATGAGTGTGGTGGGGATGTGCTGAACTGTAACCTGCAGCACATTTCAGATAAAAATAATTTACTGCAGGGTTTAACTAGAAGCTGCCATTAGTGTTAACAGTATAATTTGCATTGTGCTATACTTGGCTTTATTCTCTAAACACTGGAAAAATCGTTCTGTGCTCCTGCCAAGCCTAGAATTCCTGTACTATAAAGGTATTTTGAATTGTTCTAAATGTTAGAGGCTGAAGAGATTTTGCACTCTAGCTAGACTGCTGCTGTGAATCAATCAAGACACAATCAGGACTGTAGAGCCCAGTTCTGGTTGCTGATGAAAAATGCATACTGGACTCATTTAGCTGCAGGCTCTGATGAGGATGGTAACACCACAGATCGACTTCTTCATGAATGTAACTGAGGCTTGATACACCTGCTGGGGTGAGGTGTCTAAGGAACCCCTGTGCCTTGCAGTCTTCATACCAGTGTTTCTTTTGTCTGACAGAGCAATTAATGGAATTCATGCATCAACTCCCTGCCTTTGCAAACATGACTATGTCTGTGAGAAGAGAACTTTGCTCAGTGATGATATTTGAAGTCGTAGAGCAAGCA